>NC_136063.1:1701495749-1704105502 GCF_964261635.1 Lissotriton helveticus | reverse complement strand
GGTGGAATGCCCCGAGTGGAACCCATACTGAATGTCTGTAATTATCGCATTCTCCTCCGCCCAGGAGGCTAATCTTCTCAAGATTACCCCACCAACAACCTTAACCACAGAATCAAGGAGGGAGATCGGCCTGTAGCACAAAGTTCTATTTCAGTCCCCCTTCTTGAAAACCGGTACAATTGTGGACGTACCCCAGGACTGCGGACACCCGACCCTGGCCGCTGCATTAATCACGGCCGCCAGGACCGGAGCCCAAAACTGAGGATTAGATTTAAAATGGTCCGGAGGGATACCATCCGGTCCTGGGGCTTTATTACCAGATAACCCTATGATGCCCAACTCCACCTCCTTCTGCTCAAATATTATCAGGACATAAGTGTTACCCCTATCTCAGGGTTGTTCAGGTTCCGTCACACCCTTAAAAATAGTTGTAAAATGTGCCACCCATTCCTCCTCAGTTATATTAGTGCCCATTTCTCCATCCCTTGACTTCTCAAATAGGGGGTGGTTCATTATGCCCCAAAATCTAGAGCTACTTGCCAGGGTACTAGGCTCCAGTAGTTCAAGCCAAGTTTCCTCCTTCAATTTTCTTTTCCTAGAATGCAATGCCTGCTCATATGAGCGACGTTAGGCACTAATCAGAGGTTGATCTCTTGGTGCGGTTTTTAAGGCTTCCTTTAAAAGTCTTGCAGCCTTAGAGCAGGAAGCATCAAACCATCTAGGTTCAGAGGGCAGAGATCTATGGTAAGGGGCACTTAGCAAATTCCCTACCTTGAAGATGATGCCATCAAAGGCACTAAGAACTCCCCCGGAACGGTATCAGGAGACACACAAGATGTCATATCAGCTGCGCATTTAACTTTCACCTCACTGTGGAATAAATCTGGAGCGATCTGTGACCACTTTATTCTGCGCCTTCCGTCTGTAAGTTTCATCCTGCCCGCCACTGAAACCCTGTCTTGACTCGAAAACAGCCCCCCCCAGAAGTGCACAGACAGGATTATGGTCACTAAATGCACTTTATTTGATTGCAAACCTTTGTAAGTTGCTCTGTAAACCAGCAGAGATCAAAATATGATCAATGAAAGAGCCCTTATACCGGCCTTTAAATGAGGGTACAAGCTGTTTACTAAGCGGGGCAGAAAATGTCATTAATGGGAGCAGGTCAAAAAGGTTTAGCAAGCTGCTAAGGGCATCCCCCTGTGCCGAGTTCTCAAAATAAAAACCCTGCATCCTTGCACACCCCAGCTCCTCTATACAGACAATCTCCCATTATCATAAGGCTATATGTAACAGAGCCACACATGTTCCTTAAAAGGTGCTTAACTGAGTAATTTTACACTCCCCCTGTAAAGCTTTAGTATTATAAAAATGAATAATTCCCAAGCTGTTCTTTCTCTTTTCAGAATGATCGCTTGAATGTCTTTGTTAAAAAGAGGGAATTGCTGGATCTTACAAGTCACTGCCAATGCTATGAATATGGCCAAGCCACGACTACCTCTGCCGTGTACTGACTGTATTGCAGGGACAAAAAAAGCTTTATAACCCTCCAACAATAGTTTGCAGTCAACCAGCCAGGTCTCCTGTAGACAAACCACAGAGAACTGCCTGATAAACTGCAGCCATATAGGGTCCTGGATTTTCCCTGCTAAACCTGCAATATTCCATGACAGAACATTATATATTTCCAGGTTATGCTGCTTTACATGGGTTCCCACCAATAGGGGTGCCTTCAGCCGGGGGCTAAGCCTCGCTGACCCCACCATACCCCCAGGCACAATATCTTGGGTTGTTGTGCAAGGATCCTCCTGCCCTTGGGTTAATACTCCTGCTGACTCAGGCCTTGGATGTAGTCAATCACACTCTTCCAGCCTAGAGAGGGCTGAAAACCTATTCGAGAGCTCCAGCCGGGGAACCAACTGTTGCCCATCTAGGCGCCCTACGCCTCCAAATTGAAAAACACCGTAGAAGATCTTTGAGCCTGACCATTAATAAGCAGATTTGAATTCAACCGACTTCTAGGGTCGACCTTATAGAAGAAACCCAATGGGAGGGCCTCTATACCAAAATCTCTGTGAGGGGAATGAAGATAAACCTCCCGAAGGATTTTGTCCACAAGGTAGCTTGCTATTAAAGTTCACAATAATACAATCGCCCCCTTCATGCTTCCACAAGCTCCCTATCCACCCCACTTGGCGCACCATGATGATATTACGTTCCACCATTGATCCCATTGAGGTAATACTTGACAATCAATAAGTTACCTTATTTCTAAGTTGAATGAAATTTCCTGAGATCCAAGGGGAAGTGTCCGGACATTTGTCAAAATCACTACCAGGGGCGTGGATTGTGGTGGAAGATCAACAACTGCTAAATTCTGATTGGCGGAAATGGGGGCAGAGCTGGGGGGTCCCTGGTGATCGGCTAAGACTCTTCCTGTCCTCTGCAGAGCCTGTACCTGCCTAGTAGTAGGTCGATCCCTGATGGTATCTAGTCCAAAACTTACACCATCAGCCAACCTACCTAAATCTTTTGCAGCCACATTTACGCTACTGTTTTGCGTACTATTAGGGGGGTGGCAAACTGCTACTTCTACAGGTGGAGGGATAGGGCATGGCATCATAGAGACTACATTCGAGTTAGAGGGCTCTGAATTAGAAATATGTGGGGACTGTAAAAGCTTCTACCAGAATCGTCTCAATGCGATTCAATTTGTCTACAATGGGGCTCAGCCTATCATTCAACATGCAACTCATGGTGGATTTAAAGGTCTCCAACATGTCCTGATTTACTATGTTATCCATTAAATGGGTACCTGCCTTATTTTTGAGAACCGTTTCAGAAGGCGCGTTTAATTTAATTTTTTTAGCCTGCCTGACTATTGGCTTAGACTTCCTTTTGGCACTCCCACTTGACCTGCGAGCCCCCTTAATATTTCCTAAAGGGCCCACGTTACAGGGTGCTTCCCAAGGCACATGGTTCAAGATGCCATCAAGCCCCTCAGACCCCAACAGGGGTTCTGGTGCCCCGCTCACCTTATTTGCAATGATTACAGTTGGAGAGAGTACTCTACGGGGTGCTAGACCGGCAGAACCCTGCGTAAGTGATGTAACTTCAGTTAACTGGAAGTTGTCACTCAGCCCAGGAGATGATAGGCTACTCAGGGAGTCAATAACGGTTTCCCTTGTTAAAATATTGCCCCCCCACATGCGAAAGTACACCTTTTGAGGGCAATCTGGACAAACGGCTATTAACTCATTCAATCTCCCTATCAATAACAGAAGCAGCTCTTATCAAGAAGTCGTCCATAGTTGTGACATTGGCCCTAGTAGCAACCCGCGTCCCCTCTTTGCATACTTGAGTCTTCCTTCTCCCCATAATACACACTCAGAGTTTTCCTCCCTGAACCTGCTAAACATGAAAACCCAAACACTATTATAATACCAAGCCCCCTGAGATATAACAATAACTACACTCAATAAGCTGTAATACACCTCTGCAAGCAACCCACTCAATAAGTCAGCCAATCAAAAGTCCAGACCACAAAAATGTCTCACCGCAAGTTGTTGCAAGTGGGAACCAAGAGAGTGGGGCCGGCCATGTAGGTCATGTGATGCAAGCGTATGAGAGGTCATCAATGAGAACTTAAGCAGAGTGGGTTCCTTGTACATGATTGAATGTGGCACTGAAGAGCAGGATGTTCACAGGGCTTCACATGTCACAGTATAATATCCCGTACAGCCTTGGTGGGACGGGGACAAGGGAATTGATGACATCACTCGATCCATGTTAGAGTTTGTGATCTTCATCGGGACTGGTGGCAAGGCAGGTTTAACATCATAACATTAAGAAGGACAGCAAACGAATTTGATTCATCTGACTTGTGTATACAGAAATGATAAGGTCAGGAGTGCTTGAGATAGAGGGACCCCAAATGGTGTTTGATCTTTCCATGACTATCAGGCTCCTAAGATCTACCATTGACCACCAGTGAAGAGATAGAAATGTGTCTGTCACAGGGCACGTTTCATGTGTGACATCTAAAATCAGTTCCGACAATGCAGCAAAAAATATTTTGCATGATAGATACTGAAAGCACTCGCACTGTGTTTAGTGTTATTCAACGCTTCCGATAATGATTTGATGTGTTAAATCCCTTAACCTTGATTGCATTTCTGCAGGTGAAACCAGTACCCCTCTATTTTAATCTTTCTTGCACATAAGTATTTTTAGTTCATGTTTCTGGCAAGGCGTTACTTCATGCCTCACTTTGGCCCTCCTCACTTTCATCTCTGGACTCTTGACCTTTCTGGAAAAATTGTCCTTTCTCACCAATTTGCTCATCTTTAATACTTTCCCTCTTCTTATGAGAGTATTCCCTACCTACATCCCTGTCCACGTCCCATCAGGAAAATCTATCTTGGTGGGAAGGCATTTCTAGGAAGCTTCTTAATTCTTCCTCTGGGCTGAACAGCTTATTAATTGCTTCTGGTAATGACTCGCGTTCTCTAAGAGACCAAGGTTCCTAATCACCCTACCCATACCCACTTCCGGTCTATGAAACTGACATATTTCCTCCAGACATCTTTAGCACCTCTTCGTAGAATGTAAATTGCCCTCCGAGGTCAGCCAATTTCTAACACGTTTTGCTGCAGCGTCAACCCTAATCCGAACAATTGTGGGTATTTGTCACATAATTTGTATGACATAGTTTGTTTTCCCTTGTTGATTCCTCTTCTGTGCTACAGACTTGCAGTAGTGGAATCTCTAGATCTAAACATCTCAGTGGGAATCTTACAGCTCTCTGTAAGGTTCTTTCCTTGTTAGCCCTTTTGTTAAACGTCAAAATGTATATCAGCAGAATGTCTTTTAAAGTATATGAATTCTCATTTAGGATTGCAGTTTCCTTCTTGTTTCACGTTAATGCTTTTTGTGAATTATTAGGTTTTTTTTCTAGTGGCTGTGATACCACAGAGAGAACTACCAAGACCACGTAGTTAAGTTTATCGCATTACTGAGCCATGCGTCTTAGAATGGGGAATAAATCAGTGCTTATGCCATTTCCCCTGAAAATACAAAATACTTGTGGTATTTCCCTGCTCGAATGTAGTCACGTTTGCTGGATAAAACAGCTGGGTTCGCACATTTTTATTTTTGGGGGATTATTTTGAATTCTTGCACCCTCTTTTTCAGCCACATGAGGGGTAACGTGGTGGTGGAAATTAGGGCTTAAATGTTTTAGTGTAACAAAACATGTATATAGGTCTCTTTTGCCATTTTGGAACTGATTAACTGTCTAGAACACTCCACAAATAAAAAGAAAAATACTTGACCACACACACATCATCAATGTTTTAGTATAGTGTGATTGTCACCGAAATACAGACACTAACGTCCCGCTCACAAAGTACCTTTGCTAGTGTTGCTGGATTATTATACAAATGACTCTCAGGGAATGCCAAAAACCATTCAAACAGGCAAAATAACCCATTCCTATGCATTTCTTTGTGCCACTGTTTGTGCTTGCTTGGCTGTAAATAGACTCCTTGTTAGTTTTCTGTTTGGTTAGTTTCTTTGAGACCGCTTGAGCTGACATCAGTTCCTGAAGCAGCATTGAAAGAAACAAGCCACTGAAGCGCTTCCTTTAAAACATGGACCTTTTCAGTGAAGCCAGCCGCACGCTGCAATTTCCGCCTTAACTCAAAACATAACCGTATGCGCTGCAGCAATCCGTGGAATACTGTTCCAAAATCACATTATTCTGTAGCACCGTGTGTTTACTTAAAATGCAAATCTATGATTTCAATAGTTAACTATTCTATAAACGAGTTTCAATTGTGCATGCACAGCAAAGCCAGGAAAGCAGATAGCACGAAAATATGCTGTTTTCTGCCGCGGCTGAAGTTAGGAGACAATTTCACTCATCTGTCACATTTAGGAAATTTTAATAATAGCATTTTAATCTCAAACGTTTATCTTTTGGGATCAACCGTGATGTATTTTCAAAGAAAACCCATCATCTGGTAGGCATTGACAGAGTCTCTCAAGTAAGTCTGAATTCGTTATCATATCTCTTTTTACAGTTTGACTTTAAAAAAAAAACTAGTGGAACATTTCTGTTTTCCTACTCTAGGCATGGGGATTTTGTGAAGGAAAATATCAGCACAAACCATATGAAAGAATTCGGATAAAGGGGAATGGTTTAAACATAAAATGAAGAACATCACCATTCTGATATTTACTGTTGGAAATGACAATCTTTTGCGCAGTATTCCTGTCATATTTACCTCCTGTGCCTGATCCTGTTAATGTTGGCCATAAACCAGTGGTAAAGTGATGGTGCTCTCCTTTTAAAACATGTTAAAATTGCTATACACCTAATTGGCACATGTAATTTACTTGCAACATCCTAGCATATGGCACTACATGTAGTCAGGGCCTGCAAATTAAACAATACAAATTAAATAGTACCAGTGGGCTGCAGCATTAATTGTGCCACCTACTAACGTAGCACGGTAAAAACTGTCTCTTGGCCTCCCAATGCAGCCTGGAGGTGCAGTTTTAAACATCATTTTCTACTTGTCAAAATAACCCTTTTAACGGGCCCAAACCTTACTTTTTAATACTTATAGGCCACCCCTAAGGTAGGCCTTAAATGCCAGTAGGATATTGTGCATGGAATTTAAAAGGAGAAATCTTCCAAATTCGTTTTTCACTGTGGCAAGGCAGGCCATCCCATATGCTGACAATGGTCTGCACTACTACACTTAGTAAGTGCTAAATTCAGGTTTGGAGTGCTAGAAAAATAATTCAGCACTCATTTTAGTAGTAATTCAAAATACAATTTAAGGGTAAGATCGGATTTTACATTACAATTTTGGAAAAGACACTTTTAAAAAGTTGTCTTGTTGAAGTTGGGGGGATTTATAAAGCGCGCGTTTACCAAAAAGGTTTCATGGCGCTAAGCGGGTTCGGCAACGAACAGGCAGCAGTTAGACCTCAAACGCTCTAGTAATTAGCAAAGTCTTCAAGCCTTTGCGGAACTCAGAGTATTATTGCGAGAATCGAAGTGTGATCGGGAGGGCATTCCAGAACCTAGGGGCCAGAAAAGAGAAGCTCGATCCCCCATGTTTTTTCCTGACAAAACGTGGGACAACCAAAAAATTCTTAGAAGAAGACTGTTCTGTCTGTTAGACGTGAATCCTTGTTGTGGTATTCCCTAACACTTTTTGTTTTATTATATTCGTTTTTGTTAGCTTTAGAACTCTTTGAACTTTAGTGTTACTAGCCACTGCTAAAGTGATAGTGCTATCTCCTTCAAACATGTTAAATTTGGCCTATACTGCATTTAATTTACTTGTGTCCCTAGTAAATGGCACTACATGTACCCAAGTCGTGTAAATTGAATTGTATTATTGAGCATGTAGCACACATTGTGCCACCCACTTAGGTAGCCTTTTGAAACATGTCTCAGGTCTTCCACTACAGCACAGCTTTAAAGTGCCATTTTGAGCTTGCAAGGTAAACCTTTTACCAGGCTTAATAAAACTTAATAAAACTTTAATTTTAATACATATAAGGTAGGCCCCAAAGGCTCATAGGGAAGGGTGCATTCTATTTACTAAGTAGGATGTGTACCTTAGTTTTCTGGTTCAACTCTGTTTTACTGACAGTTTTATAGCAACAGATACACCCACCTACATCCATTGGACAGTGGGGCACAAGACTTCACATGTGAGGTGTTTGAAGAATCAATACTCAAACTTCAACTGACCCCAGTAATAATCAATATACTCTAAGCAGCTTTAAAAGGTGGTAGCAGGGCAAAATTAAGGCTCATTACACCCTAATTGGATTCCTAGGGATGGGTCATTTATCGTTCTGCTCGAGGAGCTTGTGTAAGGTTGAGTATCCATACGTTTTTCAGACATGTGAGTTCCCTAAATTCATGAGAATTATTTCCCATTGGAAGATCAACTCTATAGGCAGGTGACTGGTACTTCTATGGGCAGTACCTGTGCAACCAGTATGGCCAATCTTTACATGCACTGGTTTGAAGAAACTTATATCTACCCTCACAATTATCCCTTCCAGACAAATTTGAAATTATGGAAGAGATATGTCGATGATATCTTGGTCATAAAGGAGGATGACCAAGTATCTCTGTAGGCCTTTTCAATATGACCTAATTCTTTGAACCTCCACCTCAAATTCACTTGTGAATATAGTAGGAAGCAACTCCCATTTTTCGATCTCAAGCTGTACCCCAAGGAGGGGGATCTTTACGGAACTATACCAAAAACCTATGGCCTGTAACTCTTTGCTCAGTTATACAAGCTACCATCCATGGGTTAAGAAGGAATTGCACGGAATTGGCAAAATATAAAGAACATGCCAACAATCTCGCCAGGGCCTACTAGCACAACAATATCCACAAGATCTTGTGCGGAGAGCCCGGGCATGGAATAATAATTGCGAGGCCCTACTTGAAACTCATACTAAACCTCGATCAGAGCGTCTGGTTTGTGTCAGCACGTTCAACCACTTGACAGAGACAGTCAAGAAAGCTATAAACAATAACTGGCATATTTTGAATAAGGCTGATGAAGTCTGCGAGAAACCCCTTTTTGCCTTCAAACGTAGTAGCAACCTGAGAAACATTCTGGTCCACACTAGACCACGCCGCACATATATGTCTGATATAACACACACTATATGGACAGGGAAACCAGTCAGGGGTCATTTTCCCTGTGGTTCCTGTGTTGTTTGCCATTCCACTCAGCACACCAAACAACTAGATCTAGGCCTGAAAACCCTATGGATCTTATCTAACCATACCAATTGTAATTCAGAGGGGCTAATATATCTGATAAAGTGCACATGTGACACTGAAGAAGACATTAAGGGGTGGTTCTTGATAATGGGTCCCCTTGATAGAGTACTTCTCCGCAGAGAACAGCGTTGAGTTGTTAGATTATGTAGCCACCGTAGTGGATTGAATGATGATATTCCATGGTGTGCATAATGGAACATCTTACACCTTACTTGTCCTGTAGAGATGTCATACTTCACATAACTTTGTTGAATGTACAGCACACAGCAAACACAGTCTTGCTATTTATGTGTGTAAAATACTAGATGCTATACACCGACAAGACATACTACACGTCTTAGTTAAGAGACTGATGTTATGAGCTCTACTATCCACTATCAAATGTGTTTTTTTTTATTGGATTGATCTGGGTTTATTTATTTATTTTGAAAGTTTTATTGAGCGCGAACAAGGCCCTTGCGGGTATCAGAGCACTTTACAGTAAATGTGTATAGGCATATCAAACAATAAAATTAAGCAGTACCATAAGAATAACATCAGAAAGCTTAATAAACAAAAGGACAAATCAAACATTAAGGATAAACAGGACCGTAATGAATAGCAGCAAAGACAATCACAGATAGAAGGGCAAATCAGATAAGGTGCAGAACCGGACCAGTCGGTCTGAAGGGTGATGGTAATACATTGATGATGAAAACGTCAAATAAATGGAACAGACTGTACATATAAAAAGCCAAGCAGTGAGGTGCACAGCAAGGGCGAAACATGTGGATCATGGTAGTGGCAAAAATTGAGTAGGTTGATGGGTATGATAAAAAGCAAAGCAGTGAGGTGCACAGCAAGGGTGAAACATGCGGATCATGGTAGTGGCAAAAATTGAGCAGGTTGATGGGTAGGATAAAAAGCAAAGCAGTGAGGTGCACAGCAAGGGCGAAACATGCGGATCATGTTAGTGGCAAAAATTGATTAGGTTGATAGGTAGGATGAATGGAGTAGGGCTTCTCACAGTCATGTGAGGCTATGTTTAAGTATATTTTGCCATAAGGATGCCTTTTACTTCCAATTTGAAGGAAGAGTTGGAGGGGTTCAGTCTTATTTCTGGTGGAAGGGCATTTCATATCCTGGGTGCCAATCCTGAAAAGGAACGATTATACGTTTTTTTCTTATTGAATTTTTGTGGTTTCAGAAGGAGTTTTTCCGCACTTCTTGTTGATCTTGACACTCCAGATATTGTGAGTTTTTGTGTGTAAATCTGTGACTATTGTCATTATATTGACTCTCAAATGTACTTTGAAATGAAGCGGAACAGACCATGCCCGGTTTTGCTTTGTAGAAGCATGCTGTGTGAGTACTCGCACAGTAAATTACTGAGCGCCAACTACAGTTCCCAGGTACTCCCCGTGCACCCTTCTGGTTGTGACACTAACGTCATAAGTGGCGCCCATGCCTCGGACAAACACTCCCACCATTGTTCTCCTCAGCATGGAAGGCTACACGTAGGGTGAGTGGAAGGGTGTGTGTTTTTGAGATGATAGATATTGTTAAATGAGGTTCTCCAGCATACATCCGAGGCCTGTAATAGTGGGTTTATTGAATTCTTACGCATTTGAGTTTCTATCTCGGCTGCATTTGTGGCGCTAACTGCCTCAATTAGTACGCTACTGGCGGGGCTTAGGTGTTCCGTCGCTTTAGCGTGATGTACTAACACAACAGCTTTAGCATGATGTACAAACCTAACGTTAACCGTTCGGCTGTGGTCAATTATGTTTGGACCATACCATCATTTGGGTTGACATTGGATACCAATAGCCTTGACCTGCGTATAGACATTAACTATCACCTGGAACTAATAGGGTTTTAATGAACAGTTCTCATTAGTTTGACAAACACCGCATATAATGGGAGAGATGATGGCCTGGAGTAGGCACCCCCTGTGTTATGATGGGGCAGCCGTATGCCCGGAATACAGGTATGAAATATGAAATGCTTTAGAGAATTATGGCAAATAATACTGAACAGGAGGATCTAGGTTGTTACATTTAAACAACCTGGTTGTAATAATTGTTCCTTCATTTCCAACATACTCTCCTATTCATCTGAGATACTATCCCAGTATTTAATGAGGTGATGATATAGTACGCATGACATGAAATGTCTTATTATTTATATTTTATCTCCAGTTTTGTGACAAAATGTTTGTGTATGCCCTTTTAGAGTCTGTGATTGAAGAGACTCTGTTGACAGTTGAGTCATACCATATCCATAGTATATGGGAAAGGGAGAGGTAAATTCTCACTGAGAGCACCCTACACGTTTTGGTAGTGGTGGTGGTAGAGTCTGGTGATACACATTTTCCACAATGTATGTATTTGACATCTGTTTATTTTTACAGTGCCATCTGGCCCGCCTAAGAATCCGTTGCTACCTGGCACAGCTGATCAAGAGTTATGGCCTAAGTATAGAAGAAGTATCATACTATAGAGATATTAAATTTTTCTTTGAATGTTTTTTATATACAGCAAATTGACTTAATACCTTGGTCTTGGAGAATGTCCTGAACTTTCCAGTCATATACGGCAGAAACATGTTGACCTAACACAGGGTAAACATCCATATCCCTGTTTCACTATGTTTTTAATCTCTATCCTTTAGGGCATAGGAATAAAGTTGTTTGCTCCTATTGAGACAGTTGTAAAACACTTTTTCCTTTAGCACTCTGCCCCTCACTCTGCCCCAAAGGTATTAGTACTTTTTGTGCTATAGAACAAACCTGCTCATTTCTTACGGCAAAGTCGTAGCCCACACTGGGTACCTTGCCAGGCCAGTGTGTGGAGTTGACCCTATGATGAGTCATGTCACCCTAGGGTGAGCGAGGTTTCGCGTCCAAACACAAGTAGTGCCCCACTTTCACCCACAGTCTTTCATCCTGTTTCCCAGTACGCTGTGTGAGTTGAGTTCCCTAAATTCATCAGACAACCATTTTTACTGGGGTTCCAAACTTTTTTAAAGTGAACTTCCCCCTTTCTAAAGCTACTGATATTTCTTCCATTCAAAGAAGCTCCCACAATTGCGTGAGCCAAGCATTGTATACCAGCACTTTCTGTGTCCTTCAAAGGGCTGTGATTGCTTATTTAGCAGCGCACAGAGGTAATGTTATCTTTTTTCCTCAATCCAAATGGAGATGGAATGTAATTATAACAGCGGCGCCTCCTCCACTATGGCGGAGGAGTGTTGCCCCCCCACCAGCAGCGGCAAAAATTGAAAACTAAAATGCTAATGAAACCAGGATTATTATAATTGAATTTTTCTCTCCTGAGCAAGTCTTGGTGGTGGAGCGATTACGGGAAAGGGGGCAGTCATGAAGGGAGAGTGGTGGGCAGCATTACTGTCACTTTGCATGACAGTTTGACCGGCAGTCTTAGGCCTGCCAAAGCGTCATGCACAGTGAAGCTCTCTCTAACCCAGCTGCATTGGTAGGTTGGAGACAGCATTCACAAGCTCCTAGTCTTCATCGGAGTGCAAATTTGCGGTGCTCAGATCATTTCTGATGCTGCTTTCATGAATGAGAGCAGCATCAGGTTTGGCTGCAGGGGATTATGGGAGTCTGTGTTCGTGAATAAGAGAAGAGCGGTGATGCGTCAGGATG
The DNA here is from genome assembly GCF_964261635.1 of Lissotriton helveticus. Lineage (NCBI taxonomy): Eukaryota > Metazoa > Chordata > Amphibia > Caudata > Salamandridae > Lissotriton > Lissotriton helveticus. The sequence goes on along the minus strand of NC_136063.1, from coordinate 1,704,093,023 downwards.
GACAGGTAAGTTATTTTTTTATTTTGTTATTTGTTTTTTTATTGTACTCTTAGTTTCCCCCTCTCTCCCCCTCTCCTCTTCCCACCACTCAGCGCAGGGGTCATCCTTTTCTGCATTTTATTAGGAAGGCCCAGGCGAAAATATGCTGGGAACTGCAGGATATCTGTAGATAATATTACATCAATATTAGTCAGGGTATCATCTCAGTATCACTGCAGTTTAGATGTGTTAACTTACCCTTCTGCCGACACCCTCTCCAGCAGATGGGTGATTTCTTTTTTAGTGTCATGAGGGATGGCCAAATCGTGAGGCCTGTGGAGGCTTCCACTCTGTCTCATGCCTCCAATATTGCTCTAATTATAGGGGAAACATATGTGCACCAGTGTCTGTGTTGTCTGGGAAGCCACAGGATCTAAACATATGCCTGCAACTTACTGGTCCACAGAACACCAGTGTTTATCTAAGGTGAGTCGATGCCATTCTATCAAATAGCGGAGGTGGGCGGCTGTGTAATAGTGAAGTAAATGTGCGATTCCCAGCTGACCCTCCTTTGGAGATACTTATGCCTGTCTTTTGGCTATTCAAAGTAATTCCCATCCCCAAATAAAGCCTCTATCAATTATTGCAGTTCATCAAGTATCACGGCTGAAGTTGTAGGGCTTGCATAGTATAGAGTATTCTGGCCGGAGTATCATTTTAATGGTAGCAATTTGACCCTACCATGACAGGCATCCCATCTGCCAGGTCTTTACAAGCATGTTTTAAAAGATCATTATAATTTTGGGTTACAGTTGCATCAGATGTGGGGCAAATTTTAATTCCCAAAAACTGGATAGACCGCTGGGTCCAGACCAGGGAACAGGATCTCTGTAAGTTCTCCCTTACTGTATTTATTGTGCTGAGAATAAATGTCTGAGATTTTGACAAATTCTTCTTGAATCCGGAGAATTTCCCAAAAGTTTCCAATTCTCTAAGTAGCAAAAGTAGGTAGATGTGTGGGTTAGTTATCATAATCATTATATCATCAGCATAGAGAGCTAGTTTATGCTAATAGCTAACGAATAGTATTCTCAATATTCACATGTTGCATCATATGTCTTCTGGTAATGGCTCTTTGTATAGGGTGAAAATCAAGGTGGACAACAGGCATCCCCACCTTGTTCCTCAGTCTATCACCAGGGGATGAGAGAGCGCACCGTTGGCTCTGACCCTTGCAACAGGGAGGCTAAAGTCACTGAATTCCCAGGCTGTGGATTTAGGGCCAAATCCCAGATTGCCCAAAATTACTTGTATGAATGACCATTGGACGTGGTAAAATGAGTTTTCCGCTTTTATGGAAAGCAAGAAGGCAGATGCTGCAGAACGTGCCGTCATGTCCAGTATAGGTAGAATATATATTAGTGTTGTCTCTGCACCCCCTCTCTGGGATAAAGCTTGCTTGATCTGAGTCTACCCATCATGCATACATGGGCCCAATGTCCATGCCAGTGTGTCCTTAAAGCTTAAAGATCATTGATATTAAGGAGGAACATATGGTGGTATGAGGTACATTGGGTGCAATCTTTGCCCCCTTTGTGTATGATTGAGATCAGATCACTGCTTCTTGCATAGTTGACGTGAGGGTGCCAGTTTCAGCAATAGAATCATACACGTTTGACACTAGGGCTGCTAGTAGCTGAAAAAATAGCTTAGAAAAGATAGCCACACAGCTGCCACCCTGCAGCTTGCCCTGGGCTGATATGTTCTTCTTGAGGGCAGAAATGTGTTGGTCCATGAGGGTCATAATCTGAATGGAATCTAGATAAAATAAGATATCTGGGGTGACACTGGAGCCGTGGTGAAGTGGCATATAGTATTGCTGGAATGTTTTCACGATGCCCTCATTATATATAGCTCTTCCCCTCTCTTAGCAAATATTGTTCTAACTGTTTGTGTTTGCATTTTAGCCTTAAATGTGCAAAATAGGAGTCTCCCACTTTATTATCCCTTTTGTAGTAGCAGGGCAAAGGCGCATCAAAGAATATTCTATTCTATACATGTCTAAGACCTTAAGCGGTCTGACATGTGTGAGTTGGCATCAAACTCACAAAATGTGATAGAAGGATGCTTGCAATGAGTCTAACAGTGACAATCTCTCTGGGTAGTATTCCAACTTATTGTTTTTTTGCATACCATCCCACATCAGATTAGACCCAGCTATGTGCAAATCAGTCTTGACCCTGCTCTGGTGGGAAGAGTACAGTCTGAACGGCCAAGCGGGGGTGATTAATTCCCCCTTTACGACCAGTTTAGGAGCATCCCAGATCAGAGACTGATCCATCATTTTCTTTGATGAATGCAGACATTTTCTCCCCATTGACCACTCTCATAGGATCAATTTTCAGGAAGTTTCTATTTAGTTGCCATGGCCGGAGGGTGATCTAGCGGATTGGTCTTCCAAGGTTATCGCAATGGACAAATTATCAGAGAGGGCAGTCGCTCCAATATTAAACTAGCAATTCCTCAACAGTACCTGTCCGGTCCCTAAGAAATAATCAAGCCTGGTGTACGTTTAGTCAGAGGTAGAATAATAGGCATAATCCCTTGAGGTGGGATGTTGAGTCCTTTATATATCTGAGAGGCCAAGTACCTCTAGCCACGGTCGTCCCAACTTTGACACCACCCTCAATTGACCCGCCGTTTGGGCAGAATAGTCTTATTCTGATTCCATTACCACATGAAATTCCCCTCTACCAATATATCTGTGCCTGGGGTGGTCATAAATGTGGATTAGGTGTTTCTGGTGAACCTCTTTTGGGGCATAAAGGGAGCAGAGGCCAAATGTGTGGGATGCCATGGAAATTCCCAAGGCCATCGTATGACCGGGGCTTTTGGTGTGTGTGTTTTCTAAACGCTCCCTTTAAATGCATTTGCAAATAGAATAGTTAATCCCCCTCTTTTATTGGGACCAGAAGAATTGTCTTGTGAGCCAGCAAGATCTGTGGCATCCCCAGTCATACTTCAGAAGGTGGGTCTCCTGCAGGAGACGCGCTTACGTTTTACATGGCTTGGCAGGGAAAAACTCCGAAAGTGGATTTTCAGTGTTGTAGCATCTAGATCTCCCATTAATTAACACTGGGTTACATTATTACATTTAATAAGTGCCAACTTTGGATTTGGAACAGTTATAAATATGCTGGTTAAACTCAAATACATTGTAATTTAAAATCCTATTTAATGACAAAGTCAGATTTTAAGTCACAGTTCTGATAATGGCACTTCTTGAAATTTGACATTTTATTGTCCCAAACATTTGTACCGTCTGCCAGTGTCCTGGGTCACATGACATTGAATGACTCTGCTATTCAGGGTTGTGTGTTGCTTACAGACAGTAGCACACTGGGGGTTTAGTTGTGGACAGGATGGGCCATCTTGGGAGAATGACTGGGAAGAGCTATAGTAAGCCCCATTTATACTTCAAAGGGCTTGCCTCCTGCACACCCAAAGGAATCTGACACCTGGACTGCTCTGACTTTTGCCACCCCCAGACAATATGGGACCTTGATAAGGTAAGGGGAAGAACTTTCCAGAACCAGATGTGGGGATAGGAGAGGAAATCCCCCCAAACAAAGGCTTGCATCAGTAATAAATATTGGACCAACAGAGGCACTTTTCAGACCACTCCTGGACCACTGGCTGTTACAGAAGACTGCCCTGCTGCTATAGGATTGGCTTGCTGTCTGAGAAGGAAGACTGGACCTGCCTGCCTTCATTGTAGGCTAAACAGAGTGACTGCAAGGGTAAGTTAGCTGGCCTCCTCTGTGAGCAATAGGGACACAACAAGCTTCAGAGCCCTCCCTGCAACTCTCCAGCTGACCTGATACAACTAGAGTTGCCTGGTTCTACAAGTGGACTTGCCTGAGGCCTGCTGGCCTCTGCTTAGTTGAGTCTAAGATTCCCCAGAGGTGCCCCCTGTCAGGTCCTGGACCCTTGACAAGCATCAGCGGGTGCTACTCCTGAGAGAAAAGGTGAAACCTTGAAGTTTGGACTCCTCGTGACTGCAAATGGACTTCTTCACCACAAGACTCTGCCACCCACAACAATTTCCAACACAAAGCTCCAGAGAAGCCAGCTCTTCAGGTGGACAGCGACAGTCCCTGGTGACCAGCAGCATGAGGCCTGCATTTAGTGACAGCCATTAGCGCAAAGCTTCAGCTTTGACACTCCGTGATACCCAACAGGCTCTTTGAGCTATGCCAATGACTGGCTGCAATGCCCAACTTGCTTTTTGCACTACAACAACTACCTCTCACAATGGTCCACCTGCTCCTCATGGCCTCCTCTACTTCGAATGGAACTCTTTGCACTGGAAATAGAAGGTAACATTTCAGAAGGACTAACCTGGTCCCTGTATCCGACCTGTGTTTCAGTGTGGGTGGCCTGAACTAGTTACTTTCCCGTGATCTAGCAGAACCAGATGATCACAAGTTACACTTTGTGCTTTTAGGCGCTATTTTCACTAAAACTTTAAAATTACATACCTCTGGTTCTGCTGATTGAACTTTTATCATTCTGGTATCATTTGACTGCTTTTGTGCCAAGCTATCAGAGGGTTAAACACAAGTTAATTTAGTTACTTTCGTGGTTCACACTGCAAGGATTGTGGTTGTTGCCTGAGTTCTACCCATCTCAGACAAAAACCCAGTTTCTTACACTGCCTAAAAGCAAAATACCTTATGCTAGTGTCCAACTTTGACCTGACTTCGATACTGCTGGCTCCCCTGTGGTGAGATGTAAATTGCTCCCAGTCTGTGGGTTAACTTGTGTTATTGGGCCACTTCTATTTTTACTGGCATAGATATTGTAAGAAATTGGGTTGTGGTGTGGCCCTGGTCCAGCAGCCACCATATGAAGGGTGAGGAACACGCCAAACCTACATTAAGCTGTGCTCAACCCTCTGGTAACTTGACACAGTCAGGCTTAACTTAGAGGCAGTGTATAAAGTATTTGTGCAACACTTCAAACAGTAATAAAATGACAACACCACACAAAAGGGATACCAAATTAGATACATGGAGATTTTTATATTAAAGAAAACAAGACCAAAAACAACAAAAATCGTAGAACCGGAGAAATGCTATTTTACAGATTTTACTGAAAATAGACCAAAAAGCAGAAAATCCAACTGGGGATCTCTGGTCCTGCCAAACCGGTACAAGTCACAAGTTCAGGCTGACCGCGATGGAGTGTGGGCCAGCTACAGCTACCCAGTAAGGCCTGCTGAACAAAGCACCTTAAATCCTGGTGTGTGGAGTGGTGTTGAGTAGGAAATGGCGACTTACACAAATATCTAGTTGGAAACATCGTGATTCAGAAATATCGAAACAAGAATACTGTGGTCAAGAATGTCGAATTTAAATAAGAAATATAATTTTTTAAAATATAGAAGTCATTAATATTGTTTACAAAAATATAGTTGTTTAAAATATATATTTTTTAATTAGTGTTATGTATTTTAGTTGATATTTTAAATGTATATAATGTACTTTTTTGTATACGTATTGTGTATGGTTTTTAATATATGTGTTACATTTTTAGTAGTTAGCAAAATTATTTTAATAACATGTTGCATTTTTTTGTTTCGTAGCGGGTTGTGGGTTTATAGAGGAATAGGATGAGTAGTAATTTAATTACAATACATTAATGTTTAATTTTTATTAATTTAATTTAGAGTTTATAGTGTTAATTGTGGGAAGTTATTTATTTGTAATTAATTATTAATTGGTTGTTAATTAATACTAAATAATTAATTGAAAATGAATGATGGAAATTGTGTAATTCTATTTAAGTGTGCATTGTGGGGTTTATAGGGGTAAAGGGTGGGAAGTAATTGATAATTCATTATTTGTACATTTATATTAATTAATTGATTGAAAATTAATTATAGAAATAGTGTAATTCATTTAGGTGCGGATTGTGGGATTTATAGGGGTAAAGGGTGGGAAGTAATTGATGTTTAATTATTTCATAATTAGTTGTTAGTTAGTTGTTAATTTATATAACTAATTAATTGATAATTAATTTTGGTAATTGTGTGTTTTTGGTCCATAAAATCTATTGTAGTTTCATATTTATGATGCAAATAATGAACGTTTGTGTATTGAATTTATGAATTTTGCAATTAAACGATTTTTTCATCTATTGTAATTTGTTTAAAGGACATTTCGATGGTGTGTATGTCTATTGATGTTCATGAGCACAGTCCTTTGTGATATTTTTATATATATATAGTAGTCAAGAACACGACATCAGGAAAATTGTGAGTAAGCATTGGCCTATCCTTCACACTGACATTATTTTGTCGCCGGAACTTCTTAATCAGCCTACTGTCACTTTCAGAAGAGCACCATCCATGCGAGATGTTTTAGTTAGAACTAGCCCTGAAGTGATAGATAAAAGAAATTGGTTGACTGACAAGAGAGGTTTTGTAAAATGCTTCTCTTGCCGTGCTTGTAAGTTCGGTATCAACAAACAATCCTTTGTAGACCCTTTCTCAGGTATGCCCAGTAAAATCAATGGTTACTTTACTTGCAAAACCGACTGTGCGGTATATGTTTTAGAATGTACATGTCATCTATCATATATTGGTAGTACCAAACTCCCTGTGTTTAATAGGATCCTCCAACATTTGCGGGCAATCGTGAATTCTGATCCATCTTATCCGGTTGCCCGCCATTTTAAACTTGTACATCAAAACAAATTGGATGACCTAAAATACTATCAGCCTGATTCATCAATCTCCCGTTTTGCGAGCCCCTAATAGCGATTCATAACGAATCGCTATTAAGGACTTGCAAAACGGGATTCATGTAGGAATTGCATAAAGAAATGTGATTCCTACACATTCCTTATTTGCGATTAGCTCATTGCTAATCGCAAATAAGGAATAACTCCCCATGCATTCCTATGGGCCTACAGGCCCATAGGAATGCATGGGGAGTTATTCCTTATTTGCGATTAGCAATGAGCTAATCGCAAATAAGGATGCGATTTCAAGGGTGCAGGGGTGTCCAAAGGACACCCTGTAGCACCCCTGAAATGTAATCTACATTGGTGTTGCGCACACACATGTCCAAAGGACATTTATTTATTTATTTATTTATTTATGGGCTTATTACGCGCCGGCCTCACACCCGAAGGTGTATCTCCGCGCGGTGCTGTGACATGTATGCGTGTAACATGCAACTTAGAAAAATGCATTTAAATGCATTTTTCTGAGTTTTTGCTATTTACCGAGAGGTCTGACCTCTCGGTAAATAGCGGCCCAAAATTGCAATTTCGCATTTTAAAATGCTTCATGAATTGCATTTAAGGAATCTCAAATAGAGATTCCTTAAATTCAATTCTTCGCAAATGTGCGAATTCTTAAATAGCGAATTTTGCATTTGGGATGATGAATCCCAAATGCAAAAATTGCACTCGCAAGGGCAAGATTCTGAGAATCTTGCACTTTGCGAGTGCAATTTAGCTTGATGAATCAGGCGGTATGTAATTGACTCCGTTCCAAAATCTATACGTGGTGGTGATAGGGAGAAAAAACTCCGCCAGTTAGAGAGCAAATACATAGTTAGACTGAATACCAAGATACCTAATGGTTTGAATACAGAGGAAGATATGGTAAATTTTCTATGAATATATAAGTCTATGTTGGTTTTGCATTAAGATATATGTATTTGTATACTTGTTATTGGGCTCAATATCAGGTTACTCCTCTTGCACTAAATCTATAACCTATGATATGTCTAATTCGATAAATACTACATCCTACTCATCCATAACTGCTAGTGCCTCTTCACTAGCGGCACAGTATACTAGAGCCGCACTTATTAACTTACGTTCCCTCCCCAAACATAGTCTGGAAATCAGGGAGAGCATTATTAATCACGAACTGGACATCTTGTTCATCACAGAATCATGGAGAGATGAAGCATCAGGCCCAGATTTTGTGCAAGCTACCCCTGAAGGTTATAGCGTAGCTAGACAAGATAGAGCCTCGGGGCGAGGCGGAGGCCTAGCCATTATTTATAGGGACACTTATCGTGCCAAATTTGAGCCTATTCAAAGTACCAATTGCGAAGCTTTCGCATTTTCCATTAATCTTACTCATAAACAGACTTTCAAAGGAACTCTGGTGTACAGGCCACCTGGGCCGCGCACTAAATTCCTAGCTGCACTTACTGAAATTATGGAATCAGTAATAGAATCCCCGACTTATACAATTCTTGGGGATTTCAATTTTCCTTTGGAAAATATGGAAAATAAGGATACATCCCAGCTTATTACTGATATGCAGGCAATAGGACTGCAGCAGTTGGTGAAGGGCCCCACGCATGAAGCCGGACACACGCTGGATGGCCTGTTCACTAATGACCAAAGCATTGAGCTGGGAGCAATGCTACCTCTGATATGGTCTGACCACCAAGCCATTACTTTTAGGATTCGGATGCTACCGCTCAAACCCCCTCAGATTAGCGTTAGAGCATCAGTGGGGGCGCGGATGTGGAAAAATGTAGATATATCACATCTTTCAAATCTACTGTTGTCATCAGCCCCGGAAAACGGAGGCGATATTGAAACCATGTCCATTAAATTTCAGGAATGGATATCAAAAGCAGCGGATGAAGTTGCACCTGAAAAAATCTATCGCCCCAACAGAGCGACTCCTTCTGCTCAAAGGTACACAGAGGAGCTACGACTCCAGCGCCAGTTCTGTAGAAATTTAGAAAGGCGCTGGAGAAAGCACTATAGTTCTTCGGCTAAACAAGAATATAAAAGTGCTCTAGCAATATATAAAAAAGCCATCAGTATACAAAAGAATCTGTTCTTCACTGGTCGAATTGAGCACGCACAGAACTCAGCTAGGATGCTATTTCAAGTGGTGAACTCTCTGTCCAATCCTCCAGCTGGATCTCCAATAGAGAATTCGCAGGAATTTTGCACCGCACTAGCCACTTTTTTTACCACTAAGGTAATGGATATTTATTCCACCTTCTCCAAAGAGCCGGCAGGAAGAACTGCTGATTTAACCATTCAACCAGCACTGAAGTATCCTTCCCTTACTCAGTTTCAATCAGCTACCGAAGATCAGGTCAACGTACTTATTGGCAGGATTAAATCAGGCTCTCCATTGGACCCATGCCCTCCGGCCATAATGAACCAACTACACAATGTGGTTACTCAGCCGCTGACCAACATATGCAATTCCATCTTTAAAACCGGTGTCTATCCACAGATCTGGAAGAAGGCTATTGTTAAACCTTTGATTAAGAAGCCTTCCTTAGACCCTACCATCACTTCCAACTACAGACCTATTGCCTGCCTTCCCTTCCCTGCCAAAATATTAGAGGCAATAATGAATAAACAGCTTTCTGAGTTCATTGAACAACATAGGCTCTTAGATGATACTCAGTTCGGGTTCCGGAAGGAACACGGAACTGAGACAGCATTGATAAAAGCCTCGGATGAAATTCGAGAGATCATGGATTCGGGAGGCGCGGCAGTGCTTATTTTGTTGGACCTGTCCGCTGCCTTTGACACGGTCGACCATGTGATCTTGGTCGACCGTGTCGCAGCTCTTGGAATTACTCATCTGGCTAAAGATCTTATAGCCTCTTTTCTAGTCAATCGTAAACAGGCAGTCAAATTGGGCAACTACTATTCGCCCACTTCTGAATTGCTCTGTGGGGTCCCTCAAGGATCCTCGCTAAGTCCCACGCTTTTTAATATCTACGTTGCGGACTTGGCGAGGGTCATTAAATCTCATGGGATGCGATTGACTACTTATGCGGATGACACCCAACTTGTGTTGGCAGTACACAAGAATGGTCCAGTGGTGGCTGCTAAATTTCAGGAGGGGCTACTGGATGTACAATCATGGATGCACAGTAACTGCCTGAAACTTAATGCAGAGAAGACCGAAGTGATGACCTTCGGTAAGATCTCCCCCGAATGGTCCTCAACATGGTGGCCCAGTCAGATGGGCTCCCCCCCGGTTCCTGCTGTTAAGGTTAGGAATTTGGGAGTTATCTTCGATAACAAGTTATCATTTGGTTACCATGTAAATAAGGTGGTCTCTGCTGCATTCTTCGTGCTGAAGAAAATAAAAAAACTCATGTCATACCTGCCTGCCTCGGCAGGGAAAACACTCATTACCACCTTAGTGTTTTCGAAGCTGGATTATGGAAACGCCCTCTTCCTTGGTACACACAAATACATTCTGAATAAACTACAATCTGTGCAAAACATGGCAGCACGGATCCTACTTAATATCCCCTGGCGACACCCCACTTCAGTAGCCATACGCCATCTACACTGGCTAAGGGTGGAGAGCAGAATCAAATTTAAGGCGCTCTGTATCGCCTATAAGGCCATTCATCAGACTGGACCGAAATTCCTAAAGGAAGCTTTTCAGGTGTACATACCTGGAAAGGATCTAAGATCAGTGGCAAGCTGTTTATTGCATGTCCCCCGCACAAGAACGGCCACATGGGGAGATAGACGTTTCCTGGTAACAACTCCCAAACTGTGGAACACACTCCCCTTGCATATTAAAACAGCACCAACACTCATTGCCTTTCGCAAGGCCTTGAAGACATGGCTATTCAACCAATAAGTTCACGCTTTGAATTTTGTGCATCCCAGAGTATCTCACTGCGCCTAGACACCCAAGGGTATTAGTTGCGCATTAAAAATTCCAAAAATAAATAAAATAAATAATTTGTGTTGATCCAAGTTCTTCGGATACAGATGTTATATATGTATATATATGAATTTAGATTTTATATTAATGGGTAAATTTATATTTTGAATATAATGGGTTTTTAATGCAACCTTTTATTGTATATTACCTTATTGGTCTTCTAGTTTGCTCTAGTTTGACCATGGGATTTTGTGAGAGAGGGTTATCAATCTATTATAAATATTTGATACATATATGTATTTTATTATAATCCCACTAAATTACCTAGCTATATATATTTTCTATTTTTAATTCTATATTTATCTATATATTTATTTGTTGAGAACTGATCCTTTTTTGAAATTTGAAGTTAGAACTATAGAAGTATGCTTAATAATGTATTCATCTCTCTGGTCCTTTGTAAGAGTGCTTGATAAATTGCATCCGCACATTCATTTATTTTAACTTATCATTTATGTAGGGTGGTAACCAACTACATTTTATCATTTACACATATGGGTTTTACTATGATCAATTGTTGTCAGAATCGTGCAATACTAGTAGTCCTGCTTATGGATTAGGACTTGGGCACTTGCCCTGGATTTCTATATATATATATTCACTGAAAAAACCATAGGTTTCACACCAGTTATAGTGAGGTGGAAATTTTACTCGCATAAAACCATTGAAATTCCCACGTTATAGTTAGTTGGACTCACTATAACTTGCGCGTGCAATGCACTGCTGAAGATGTCACATATTACATCACTCATGACATGGTCAGTGACATCACTGTCCAAAACGAATTTGCTCACACTTGGAAACACCACACCCAACGTCTGATTTAGCCCTTTTATTCCGAACGGCAACAGCAGCACAACCATTACTTCACAATAAAGTCTTTTCACCAATTTCTGCCATACGCGTTTCGGGGACATCTCCCCTTGATCACCGGCTTGGTTGTGGGGGAAAGGGACAGCGTTGCATTTGCGTGATTAAATAGTCAAAGTTCTTGACACCGCCCATCCGGGCGTGACTCCGCTGTGCATCATGGTAGCAGTAGTTCTCGTGAAATCCTTAGTGGATACTGCTGTACCTTAACCTCCCAAATTATTTTTCCTTAGGGTTATTGTTCAGTTTTGGCAAAACTGCTGTTTCTCTTGCGCCGAAACCAGAACAGGCACGTTGCTCCATTAGTGTGTCCCCTACTTAGAGGCACACAGACCTGCTTTCCCAGCAGTGGGGTGTTTCCGTGACCCGAGCCTGGCCACTTAGTATCCAAAACGAATTTGCTCACACTTGGAAACACCACACCCAACGTCTGATTTAGCCCTTTTATTCCGGACGGCAACAGCAGCACAACCATTACTTCACAATAAAGTCTTTTCAACAATTTCTGCCATACGCGTTTCGGGGACATTTCCCCTTGATCACCGGCTTGGTTGTGGGGGAAAGGGACAGTGTTGCATTTGCGTGATTAAATAGTCAAAGTTCTTGACACCGCCCATCCGGGCGTGACTCCGCTGTGCATCATGGTAGCAGTAGTTCTCGTGAAATCCTTAGTGGATACTGCTGTACCTTAACCTCCCAAATTATTTTTCCATCAGGTTATTGTTCAGTTTTGGCCAAACTGCTGTTTCTCTTGCGCCAAAACCAGAACAGGCATGTTGCTCCATTAGTGTGTCCCCCCTACTTAGAGGCACACGGACCTACTTTTCCAGCAGTGGGATGTTTCCGTGACCCGAGCCTGGCCACTTAATATCCAAAACGAATTTGCTCACACTTGGAAACACCACACCTAACGTCTGATTTAGCCCTTTTATTCCGGAAGGCAACAGCAGCAGAACCATTACTTCACAATAAAGTCTTTTCACCAATTTCTGCCATACGCGTTTCGCTAACACTTGTATATAGATCTGATCATGCAAGTAAAAGGAGCTCTAGTTGGCAGAGATAGGTAAGTTTCTCCAAATAGGGACCCTTGCTTATAGTCAGGGTAAGGGGGAAACACACTTCAGATAACCTCTGCTCACCCCTTGGTAGCTTGGCACAAGCAAACAGGCTTATCCCAAAGGCAATGTGTAAAGTATTTGTACCAACACTCACAGTAACACAGCGATAACACCACAAATGGACACCACACTGGTTTAGAAAAATAAAGTATGTTTATCTAAAATTAACAAGTTCAAAAACTACAAAAATCCAACATACACGTACTGAGAAAAATGACTTTCAAAAGGATTTAGCAACTGAGTCCATAGAAAACTTTGGATGCATGATTTCTTGTTAAGTACCTGGTGTTGTGACAAAATTCCCCAAGCCAAAAGCTGCAGTGATGAGAAGAGTTGAAAAACAAAGAGATGCGTTGATTCCTGAGACCTTCATGGATGCAATGCAACAGTTCCGCTGGACACAGGCGAGCGGTGCGCCGGATCCGGTCTGTAGGGGGAAGCGATGCGTCGATTCTGAGACGACTCCGATCCACAGGTGATGCGACACAGAAAACTTGCCGCACTGGGACGACGCGTGGAAATCCAGGATGCAGCAGCGAACGATGCGGTGGCCTCGAGCGGCACTGCATCGATTTCTTCAGCAGCGATCCCTCGATGCATCGATTCTTATGACAGCGACTAGCGCTGCCTCGGTTTAAGCAGTGACGGTGTGCTGGGCCGGGAGATTCTTCTCGCACCACGGCGTTGCATCGGAAAAACTGTTGCAAGAAGAGTGATGCATTGATTTTCTTGTTGCTGCATTGTTTTCCAGCACGCAGCAGCAGAAATACCCTCCAGAGGCTCCACGCAGTCACAGGCACTACTAGCAGGTCACAACTCCCAGCAAGGAGGTTCAGTGGAGCTGGGGGTGAAGTCTTTGTGTTCCTGATACTTCAAAACAGGAGGCAAGCTCTATTCAAGCCCTTGGAGACTTTCATTAAGCAGGAACAGCACATAGCAAAGTCCTTCTCATTTCCTTGGCAGAAACAGCAACTGCAGGCCAACCCCAGACACACATCAAGGGCAGTACTTCTCCTCAGTTTCTCCAGCTCTTCTCCTTGGCAAAGGATCCTCTTGATTCCAGAAGTAGTCTACAGTTCAGAAGTTTTAGGTCTAATACTTGTACCCCAAAACGTCTTTGTTCTCTTTGTGCAAGGGTCCATGAGCCCAGTCCAAACCAGTTCTGTCCTCTCTTGTACAGCTTCCCAGCAGGAGGTGGAAACAGCTTTGTGTAAGGCAGACAGGCCCTATTCAGGTGCAAGGGAAATCTTCCACCACTCTAAATGCAGACCAAGCCTATTCAGGTGCCAGTGAGAACTCCTTCCCCTACTCTGAATGCACCCCATGTCTATTCCTCATAGCCCTGACTCATTCAGGACAGGCAAGGCACACATCAACCCCCTCCCCCCCCGGTGGCTGTCTGAGAGAATGCACCTCCCCAGGCCCTGTCACTCCAAAACCAGACAGTCAATACACCAACAGGTAGAGGCACACAGGATGGTTGAACAAGAAAATACCTACTATCTAAAAGTGGTATTTTCAAACACAGAATGTAAAAATCACCCTCACTAAAAGATGCATTTTAACATTCTTCAGGCATAATAAACTTTATTTTCCTACCTTTTTCCTAGGGGCAGTTATGTTTATAAGATGTTATAAACAAACTCCCCTTTCTGTGCTATGGAAACAGGTAGCCTTGCAATAGTGAAAAACAAAATGGAAAGTAATTCACTATCAAGACATGCCACATACACTGCACCCTGCCCGCAGAGGTACATTGGGCCTACCTTAGGGTTGATTAACATGTAAGAAATGGGAAGGATAGGGCCTGGCAAGTGGGTGCACTTACCATCTCGACATGGTAGTTAACAACTGCGCACAGACACTGCAGTGGCAGGTTTGAGTTACCTTTTCAGAGCTACTATTGGGGGTGGCACAATCATTGCTGCAGGCCCACTAGTAGCATTTGATTTACCGGCCCTGTCACACTCCGTGCACTTTACTAGGGCCTGACCAGTAAGTCAAATATGCCAATCATGGATAACTAATCATGTTCATAATTTACACAGAAAACATATGCACTTTAGCATTGATTAGCAGAGTCCTAAAACCAACAACAACAGGTCAGGAAAAAATAGGAGGAAGAAGCAAAAAGTGTGGGGATAACCCTGCAAAAAGGGCCACGTCCAACATTATACAATGACATTCCTATTATATGCTACTGACTATTCATATGCACTTCAATATTCTTTTTATGGCAGCTTATCTACTGTACTTATTTTCTGTATTACCTATTGGATAAGTGGTATTCATAATTATTGGTCTACCTTAGCCTGTGTGCTATGAAAACACCCTACCAACAGTAAAGTGTACAGTAATGTTTATATTCAGGTAAATAATTTGTGGGTTACTAGACCTGTACACTCATGTTAGATTAGCATATTTGCTATTTTTAGATCAGCAATATTATGCAATTTAAAACTTCTATAGTAATTTCAATTTTATTGCAATAACCAGATTAACTAATGTTTAATTACTATGTCTGCTAGCATGAAGTTGTTGGTGTCTAGAAATAAAAAGTTAATATTGCACTACTTGGTGAGAATCGCTGTGTTCCGTGATGTGAAAGGTGCGAATATATTTTATTAGCAGATGCATTAACTCATATAGACACGTGAGCAGCTCAGGATATGAAAATACTTGTTACACTGAAAGTAATAGTCCCACTTTTGGGGCAAATATAGGATTTTGAAAAAATGCAGATCTCAATGATCTCAGGAATGCATATTTTTTTGTGGAACTGTTTTTTTTTTTGCAATTTTCAGATTGCCGTTTATATGTACCATACTATTTACTTTCTTTTTTCTCATATAGCTGTCCCTTCATTAC
Organism: Lissotriton helveticus; assembly: GCF_964261635.1. Lineage (NCBI taxonomy): Eukaryota > Metazoa > Chordata > Amphibia > Caudata > Salamandridae > Lissotriton > Lissotriton helveticus. The sequence continues at coordinate 1,704,077,426 of NC_136063.1, read as the reverse complement.
AAATGTATCTGTGGGAGAATTGACCATGTAAACTTTAGTTTAGCTATAAAGTACACATCACAAAATAAATTATTGTTTTATAATGTTATCTTTGTGTGCATGTGTGCTTGACACATTGTCTGGATGAGCTCATGTGCGTGTCTATATTTTGCCTCTGAATTAATGTGTTCCTGTTATGTTTATATGTGTACCTACATAAAAGTTACTACTGTACCTGTGGCGTTGCTTGTCTTGGCATTTCATACATCAAAGTGAAAACATAGCCCCTCAGTCAATACTTGGGGGCATAGTTATGAAAATGTCACGCAGCACCAGCCGCGGCCCGTGGAGGGAGTTACGGTGGGGCAGGGAGGCAGGGAGGGGGAGGGGCAAGGTGGAGGGTGCTAAAAACCAGCATATGGATAATTGCAGGTAAGTACACAATTTAATCAATAAAATGAATTTTGTAGCGTGCACTGCATCGCATTTTACGATTTCCCAGCAACCCGCAAGGGTAGCCTGGAAACACTGGAGCTGGATTTCTCGGCAGGAGAAAAGACAGCGTCTCTCAGTGCGTCAGCTGGAGAGTCGGCTTCCTTCGGCACTTGCTGCTGTAGGGCGTCGGGCAAGTAGTAAGTCAATCTGCTCCAAACCACCGTGTGTTTGTCTGGGCAAATCTAGGCATATGTATACTTTGAAGGTGCCGTGTTTGACGTGTGATTGGACTCAGTTCTTCGAAAAGTCCATGAATTCCTAGATAAATTAGTATTCAGGCAAAGGGAAGTCCCTAGCTGCTGAAGGCGGGGTTCTCTAGGAAATCGTAGTTGATTCTTGGAATTTAGTGGAAGTAGCCATGCCGTATTTGGGGCCACTTAGAAACTGCACCTCTGAGGCGGAAGCCGGAGGACACACTCGCTATTTTAAAAATGTTGTTTATGTTGTCTTGCATCTTTTAAAACTTTCTACCCTAACCAGAGCTCTCTTCTGGGCTAATTCGCCACTCAGGCACTCTCATTCAGCGGAACTAGCGCTGTTTAGGGATACTGTTGTGCTCACGATCGCCATCGCAGCAGAAGCGAGGCCACGCCCACAATCCCCGCCAATAAAACCAGCGCTGACTAAAAGCACGCCCACTTAGAAACTGCACCTCTGAGGCGGAAGCCGGAGGACACACTCGCTATTTTAAAAATTTTGTTTATGTTGTCTTGCATCTTTTAAAACTTTCTACCCTAACCAGAGCTCTCTTCTGGGCTAATTCGCCACTCAGGCACTCTCATTCAGCGGAACTAGCGCTGTTTAGGGATACTGTTGTGCTCACGATCGCCATCGCAGCAGAAGCGAGGCCACGCCCACCCGACAGGCCACACCCACAATCCCCGCCAATAAAACCAGCGCTGACTAAAAGCGCGCCCAGTTAGAAACTGCACCTCTGAGGCGGAAGCCGGAGGACACACTCGCTATTTTAAAAATTTTGTTTATGTTGTCTTGCATCTTTTAAAACTTTCTACCCTAACCAGAGCTCTCTTCTGGGCTAATTCGCCACTCAGGCACTCTCATTCAGCGGAACTAGCGCTGTTTAGGGATACTGTTGTGCTCACGATCGCCATCGCAGCAGAAGCGAGGCCACGCCCACCCGACAGGCCACGCCCACAATCCTCGGCAATAAAACCAGCGCTGACTAAAAGCGCGCCCACTTAGAAACTGCACCTCTGAGGCGGAAGCCGGAGGACACACTCGCTATTTTAAAAATTTTGTTTATGTTGTCTTGCATCTTTTAAAACTTTCTACCCTAACCAGAGCTCTCTTCTGGGCTAATTCGCCACTCAGGCACTCTCATTCAGCGGAACTAGCGCTGTTTAGGGATACTGTTGTGCTCACGATCGCCATCGCAGCAGAAGCGAGGCCACGCCCACCCAACAGGCCACGCCCACAATCCCCGCCAATAAAACCAGCGCTGACTAAAAGCGCGCCCACTTAGAAACTGCACCTCTGAGGCGGAAGCCGGAGGACACACTCGCTATTTAAAAAATTTTGTTTATGTTGTCTTGCATCTTTTAAAACTTTCTACCCTAACCAGAGCTCTCTTCTGGGCTAATTCGCCACTCAGGCACTCTCATTCAGCAGAACTAGCGCTGTTTAGGGATACTGTTGTGCTCACGATCGCCATCGCAGCAGAAGCGAGGCCACGCCCACCCGACAGGCCACGCCCACAATCCCTCTCCCCAAATGGGCCTTCCACGCAAGCGCAGCGGACGAGCGCAGCGGGAGCGCCGTATGCGCGCCGAAGGCGCACTAAAGGCAAGCCCGTCTGGGCCCGGACGGGCCCAGACGGACCCAGGCCCAGAGACTCTGTCGGATATCCCGTATGACCGCGTGGTGTATACTGGAGACATGCTCCGCGCACTCCAGCCGAAGACTATCTTGGCCTGTCACCACACGTACACCGAAGTTCTTTAACTGTAGGCGCTGCACTCCGACTCCCATTAGCCCAACAAAACCCGGACTCAAGATTGGACTTCTGAATTGCCGCTCCCTTCCAAAACATGCGCTCGAAACTAATCTGCTAATCCAAGATCATGACTTTGATCTGCTCTTTCTCACGGAAACGTGGCTATCAGACAGCACCGACTCGGACATTGTCACGGCCCTTCCTCCAGGGTACCTCTGTCAAGCTCTACACAGACCCAAACGGAGGGGAGGGGGGGTAGCCATAATCTTTAAGGATCAACTTATTTGTAGAACTTCCAACGCCCATATCGAGGACTGCGAAAGCTGACAATTTTCTATTCAATCCTCCCCAGCTCATTCCCTGTCAGGACTATTGATCTACCGCCCACCGGGTACCCCTGGGAAATTCCTTAATGCCGTTACTGAATCAGTCTCACAATTAGCATTTTCCGCCTCCAACTTTCTCATCCTAGGCGACCTGAACTTACACTTCAACGACCCCACGGACCGGATAGCCGCCGACCTCCTTCAAGACCTATCGTCACTCAATATCCGACTAGTTAATAATGAGCCCACCCATGAGAAAGGACACCTACTGGATCCGGTCCTCACTAATGTGACAACCATCACCACCAGGCCACCTGTGACCCTTCCATGGACGGACCACTCTCTTGTCCCTATCTCCTGGGAAATACCCACCATGAACCCTCAAACCACTAAAACTCAGGTCACTGATAGACGGTGGCACAAACTCGCATCTGGCGAATGGGCCGCCGCCCTTGCAGACTCCTCCCCTGAGCTCTCCACCGATCCTGCCACAGCCGATAAGCAGTTTAACGAATGGATCACCTCTTCTCTGGATACACTCATCCCCAAAACTTCCTCCCTCAAACATCCTAAAAGAGTATCCTCGGCTCCATGGTATACTCCTGAGCTTAAAGCCCTGCGCCAAGAGTGCAAGAGAACGGAACGCTCCTGGAAGAAAGACAAATCGGAAATAAACAAAGACGTTTATTCTACCTCTCTCTCAAATTACAAAACTGCCATTCGAAAAACTAAAAGCGCTTTCTTCCAGGAAAGAATAGAGAAAGCAGTATGCTCCAGCAAGGAATCCTACGCCATCTTAAAAGATCTTCTGAAAACCCCAGTACATGGACCGAGACACCACACAGACCCCAAAGCTGACCAGATAAAATGCCAACAACTGGCGGACTTTTTCCATGAAAAAATTCGAAAAATTCTCGACTCAATTCCCTCCTTGATTCTGTGTGAAGAAAACGACCTCCCGCACCCCCCTACAACCAGTTGTCTCTCCTCCTGGGGTCAAGTTACGACCGAAGAAGTGGGAAACACGCTAAAATCCATAAAAAGCGGCTCTCCCAGGGATTCCGCCCCGCTTCGAATCCTTAACCCCTTCGACGCTCATGACGAGCTGGGCTCGTCATGGCGTAGCCTCCTCGCACGCTCATGACGAGCCCAGCTCGTCACGTAAAGTGCGGTTTCGCAAAACCCAGCGTACGGGCGGAATTCCGCCCGCACGCATGCGGTTAAGGAGGTAGCCCCCACGATTATTCCCCCCTTGACTCACCTGATCAACACCTCACTTCAACAGGGAGTTGTACCCCCGAGCTGGAAGGCGGCAGTCGTGAAAGCTCTGCTAAAGAAACCCTCCCTCGATCCCGGAAACTTGGCTAATTATAGGCCCATTTCCCTACTCCCAGGAATCAGCAAGATTGCTGAAAAACTGGTTAATAAAAAACTCTCCCAGTTCCTGGAGGCCAACAATATACTAAAAAATTCCCAGACGGGCTTTCGTCCAGGGCAGGGCACGGACATCGCCCTCCTAGCAGTGGTAGAGGAGGCCAGAGCACTATTGGATGGAGGAGGATCAGTGGCAGTGATCCTCCTCACCTAAGTGCGGCCTTTGATACCGTCAACCACCAACTCCTCATTAAAAGACTCAAGGGAGCTGGTGTAGAGGGCTCTGCCCTAGCCTGGCTTTCATCTTTCCTGGCTCAACGGACCTACCAGATCTGGGAGAATAACGCCTGGTCCTCCGAAATTCCCCTCCAATGTGGCGTGCCCCAGGGCTCCTCCCTGAGCCCCACATTATTTAATATCTATATGTCCACATTGGAGGAGGTCATCATCCCATTCGGAGTGAGCGTCGTCAGTTACGCTGACGATACACAATTAGTTGTATCATTATCTCACCCCAGACAACAACCAGCAGACTTATATAACTGTCTGTCGCAGTTCCAATGCTGGATGAACACCTCAGCCCTAAAACTAAATGGTTCGAAAACGGAGGTTTTGCTCTTCGGCCCGAAAGGACTCACACTCTCCTCGAATATCTGGCCAGCGTGTCTGGGCCCTCCCCCTGAACCTAAAGAAGAAGTAAAAAGTCTGGGCGTGTGGCTCGACACAGACCTCTCGTTCACCGTGCAGGCAAAGAAAGTAGCTGGGACTTGTTTCGGGCTCCTGAAATCGTTAAGGAAAGTTCTGCCCCTCTTGCCCACCAACTCCCAAAGGCTGCTAATTCAAGGCCTAATACTTTCGAGGCTTGATTACAGCAATGTGATCTACCCGGGCGCCCCCGAAGCGACGCTGAACAAGCTCCAGAGAATCCAGAACACTGCGGCCCGTATTCTCACAAAGACCCCTGCCAGAGCTTCGGCCAAACCGGCCCTTAAACTCCTCCACTGGCTTCCCATAAGGGAGCGGGTCAAATTCAAGGCCCTGTGTCTAGCTCACAAATTACTACAAAATCAAGGCCCCCCTGTTCTTAGGAAACTCATCAAGAACCCTCCGATCGGACACGGAAAACTACATCACTATCCCCAGATTCAAGAAAGCCCGGTCAGGAGGAAGACGTTTCTCAGTCCATACTGCACGACTCTGGAACTCACTCCCCCGCGACCTGCGACTCGAACCACAATATCTCCGCTTCAGGAAGCGGCTCAAAACTCACCTTTTTCCTCAGTGAATCTGGCATGTCCTTAACCCTGATCTTCTTTGCCCCCCCTCCCCTTCCTCTTCTTCTCCCTTGTTCCTCCCAACTTAGGAGATAGGATCTTTTAGCGCTGGGATACCTCCGGGTGACTACGCGCTCTACAAAAATAAATAATAATAATAATAATAATAATAATTTGGGCTGCATAGGCTCAGTCTAACTATGGTAATGATTTGTATGCCTATATAAGGATCGAACACTCTATACTTATATAAGGGCATGAATCGGGAACATTTACACTAGAGTCCTAGATTCATTTGCAACAATCCACAAGGATAACTCTTCCTTGTTTTATGGCAAACCTTTATCCTCTAACCAACATGCAGACATCTTTACCTGACAACATTTTTGATTGACTCTTTGGGGGCAAGCCTTGTGGGCAGGACCTCTCTTACGGATAATGTAATCATTAGGGACCCTTCTGATTAGATCAGTTCAACTCTAAAGGAGGTCAACTTAGCTGCCCATCTGGCATTGCACTTATGTCTCCCAGTCACTCAGACTTCAAACACTTGTTTAAGGCCATGGTGGTTGGGTTCGACTGTTCTTCTCTGTTTGAATCAATTGAGCAAACAGAATAAATATGTCTCTGACATTGTCTTTGATGTTGCTAGAGCTACTTCATTGTCTGTTGAAGCATCTATTGCTGCTAGACTTAACATGCTATTGAGAGACTGAAAGTAAGATGCAGCAGAAAGGGCTTCGGCCTTTAAATGCCCTTTGAGGGCACTCACCTTTTTGAAGCTGTGCTTGGAAGAATATTCAGAGGCTCTTTCAGAAGCTTTCCTCCTCATTTAAACTGTGTTCCTTTGCTAACGTAATCCTAAGAAGCCTTATTTTCCCCAGTCATCTTTCAGGCAACATCAGCATTAGCAAGGAAGTCTAAACCAAGTAATGATAGTGATAGGCAGCCACAATCTCCTAACAGACAAAGATCCTGACTGTGCCAAAGATGGCCAAGAGAATGCAGTTGGACACAAAGTCAGTCTCTTCCTGGAGGCTTGGCAACTCGCCACTTCAGATGAATGGGCTTTCCAGATTGTCAAAATCAGTTACAGGATAAGGTTGGTAACCTATTCCCTTGATTCAGGTGTTTGACTGACCCCAGATGCATCCAACAAAGCAAGAAGTTAGGCCTTCAGCATCAGATGGATGCTCACTTGTTGAAAGAGAAGCATGGCTGGGGTTTTCCTCAATCATATTTCTAGTCCATAAATCGACCTGCAAATGCCCAAAGGTATTGGATCGCAAGTACAAGTTTGTCAAGACACTCCCTTTTACAATAGAGATGGTACAGAAAATAATTTCTCTGGTCTCCAGGGACCATTACATGTACACTGTAGAAACTTAGGATGCATACTTCTATGTACCAAACTTCCCAATTGGAAGTATCTTGGCTTTTGTGTGCAGGTTCCCTTCGTTCTTAAGATTGCTCCTTGTGTCTTCACAGGCCCTTTGATAGCCTATTTTCAACTGCAAGGAATACAAATGTGTGCATACCTGGATGACTGGCTTCTGCATGGATCATTGGGAGGTCAATTTCTCCAGGAGATGGCAGCGGTCTACAAGAGTGGCTGGTCCCACAGCTTTCTACTAAACCTCCCCTGGTGCAACCTGATTCCAGAAGTGCATATGATTTTTAGAAGCAAGGTTTCACCCAGACTTGAACTAAGTGTATCTTCCAGAGACCCGAGCTCCCATCTTAAGGGAGCTGACACAGCACACAATTCAAAGTCAGTCTCTTCAATGCTGGCAGTGGATCAAGCCCCTGGGTCACATGGCAGCTATTGTTTTCTTAGTTCCTTGTGTGAAATTGCACCTCTGGCCTCCCAGGACTCACCTTCATTCCTTTTGGGATTCAAAATCAGAGGATGTAAAATACATGGTTTCCATGATTAGGAAGAGCCAGCAGGATCTGAAGTGGTGGCTTCTCCCAGGCTCTCTGTCCATAGGAATTACCTTTCAGAAATACCCCCCCCCCCCCAGGTTCTAATGATGGATGCAAGTGCCTTTTATTAGAGCGCAATGTTGGAATCAGTTGCAATTTATGAGAAAAACAGATATTCTCCAACTGGAGAGAGCTCACCGTAGTTCTGAGGGCAGCTTTGCTCTTCCTTCAATGGATGTTAGGTCCCAACGTGTTTGTCAGATCAGGCAATATGGTAACTGTGACCTACCAGGGGGGTATCAGATCTAAGTCACTGAATCAAATAATGATGCAACAAATTCAAATGGGCAAATAATCACACTTTATCCCTGGTGGCAGTGCTCAGCAATGTGATAGCAAGCTCATGTGTCTACTTTTTAAATCTTCTCAGGAGATTACTTTATCCAGACCAACCTTTCAGGACATATGGTGGAGGTTTGGCTACTCCTTCGTGGATTTCTCTGCTTCCCAAGCCAATTTGCAGCTTCCAAGGGTCTGCTTCGAAAACATAGAGACATGAGCATGGAGGGGCAGATACCTCAACTATACCATGTCCCACTCATTTACTTTATGCTTCCCTTCAGATCCCCTTAATTCCCAAACTTCAGGCCAGACTTCAGACAGAGGACTGGTAAATGCTGGTGGTAGGGCCAGTTTGGACAAGATGATCACGATTTCCTCTCCTGAAGTCTCTGGCAATTCAGAAGCCTTGGCTTCTTCCTCAACCCCTATCCCTTGAGGTCCCACAACACTATTCTCTCTCAGAGGCTTCAACTCTTGGTGTTGAAGTTGCGAGGAGGGGATTGCAAACTCGGGGAGTGCCTAGCCATCAATTTTTGGCTATTCAGCTGTCTCATAGGGCTTCCACCTTAAAGTTCTATGGGAGGCATTGGGGAAAAATAAAAAAAGTGGTGTACTGTGCATTTTCTCTATCTTGCGGAATGTCATCTCAATGAGGTTTTGCAATTTCTCTGGCAATCTGAGATTTTTTAAGTCTTTGGTGTAACTTATCGGACAACTTATCCTGTACTTAAACCTATATATCCTCTTTGGAAATCTACCATTAGTTCTAAAAGCTCTGACTTCTTATCCATTTGAAGCTTTACCTCTAGCGAGTGTTAAGCTTCTGACACCGAAGGTTGTTTTCTTGATGGCTATAACATTGAACAGAAGGATTGGTGAGCTAGGAGTGCTTATGGTGAGAGAACCTTTTCTTTACTCCTTAGAGGATGGAGTTATTATTAAACTTGATTGTCCCTTCACTCTGAAGGTTGCAACTTCTTTTCACATGAACCAGGATGTGGTTCTACCTGCTTTGGCTGATTTGTCTACTTCTTCTCTGGATTTTCAATGGCATCTTTGTGATGTTAGAAGAGCCCTATAGATTTAATTATGACAATCTAATTCTATAAGGAGGCTGAATTGTCTCTTTATTACATTTGGCTCAGGGTGAAAAGGCATCTGTAGAATCCATTAGAAGATGGATTAAGTGAACAATTTATTTTCTGGCATTTTCTGGCATCTCTGGCAGGTGTGCAGGGTTGTTCTACCAGAAGAGTATCTGCCGCTTGGTTGGAGTTTAAGGGGGTGTAACTTTCCCAAATTTGCCGGGTATCCATTTATTCAGCCCTCATAACTTTTGTAAAACATTATTGCATTCAAAAAACACTATATTGGTGTTGGGGTGTTGAATTCTTTCATGCCTTGAATATTTTTCTTTAAAATATATAACTTTGTAGTGCAGCATAAGACAGTGTTTTATGATTTCTTTTTATTCAGATATGAAGGTCCAACTTCCTGCTTTGGTATTCCTCAAAAGTAGTAAATGGGACAAGGACAATAGGATGTAGGGATGATGGTCCAATTACTTACCAGTGATTTTCATTATTCCTAGTCCTGGTACCATTCTTTGTGTACCTCCGGGAATATCAACCTTCATATTGATGGTTGCGGAGTTCAGTAGTCCAGGAGAAATGCTGGGTATGGTGTACACTTGTAGGCTACTACCTAGAAGGGAGGGACACCCATACTGAGCATTTCCTGTTCTTCTTCCAGTCATGTGAGGTGGACACCACTTCAAAAGTAATGAATAGTACAAGGACAACAAAGACTGGGATTAATGAAGATTTCCCACTGCTAATTGGACCATTCCATACCCACCCTGGTGAAGGGCCTATTTAAAGACGCAGGGTTCTAACATTCATCAACTTAATGCTGGCACACCTTGTGAACATGTCTACAAATTATCATATTTTGCACTGTGTGGAGGTCAGTCAATGTCTAGCATTGTGGGAGAGTGACACCTTTTTGTTACACTTCTACTTCCACATCCGTAAATGGCAATTCTTTTTCTATTAAATATTGTCTAGCACAGGGGTCTCCAACCCTTACTGTAATAAGAGCTAGTTAAAATCATCTTGAGCTACTAATATTATTAGTGTTTTAATAGTTACCATGTCACATCAGAATTGTTGAAAATCAGAATATCAAGCACAAAGCTATATTGGGGCCAAAGTATTGTGTCAAAGATATTGAGAAACAAAATATTGAAAATTCAGGTACTGACAGGTAAATATATTTACTATTATTAACTCCATATTTGTGTACCTTCACATTATATACATTGTCAAAGTACATAAATGTAGAATTAGGGGAAGTAAATCTCTGCTTACTTATATAAATTTACCTTCACAATATCTTCGTCCTAGATATTTTTGCTGCAATATTTTGGACCTACAATATTCTGTAGTTGATGTGCTGGTGGAATACGGACAAGATTGCATTAGTGGCCAACATATGGAAGATACGAGAAGTGATCACTTCTGTTCATCAGGTCTTGTAGCCAACAGTAAAGTAAAAAATAGTGTGTCAATGTAGAAAGCCTCTAAATGGGTAATTCATAACCTAAATAGTTGCAATGCCTCAGCACCAAAATAGTCAAGTCAAGTCAAAAGATCTTTATTCGGATTATAGAACATCCATAAAAGTACATGTCAAACACAACAAGGATAATAACACAGTCATAAAAGATAAAATATAAACGATTAACATCCTGCATAGTTGCAAATTCATAGCAATAAAATAGCTTTTCCATGTGCAAAGGTGACCACTAGTGCAAAAATGTACAATGTGCAAAAAGCATGATGCAAGTTACTCGGTCACAAAGTTGATAGCACAATTATAAGAAGAAATATGGACAAATAACAGCCTGTTAACTTACAAATTCATAGCAATAGATAGCTTTATCATGTGCAAAAAAGCAACCGCTAGTGCAAATATACAATGTGCAAAAAGTGTATAGTGCGAATTTTCTCAATCAATTAACAGAGAGGCACGGGACCGGACAGCAGCTTTGAGAAAGCCACTCACTCTAAAAGCTGCTTCGTCCATCTTTAACCTCAATAAATCTTTAAAAGCTAATTTAAAATCCATCAGAGCATTTTTCTACAATACAGTATTTAAAAGTGCTTAGTGTGCATTTCATAAAAACCACAGAAAAAGGTAAAATGGAGCAAACTTTGTTTTCCACCAAGGTTACAGGGGCAGCTTATATTTTCCACATGTTTATTGAAGCCTAACGGGAAGCAAAGTAGATTTATAATGCTGACATCCCTGAACCGAAATAGCAAGCTCCTATTCCACCTACCTAGCTTTAGGCGGAGATAGCCCTGAGGCAGGGCATGCGGCATGTCACATGACTCCATAAGGGAGGTATACCTTATTGTGGATGGCTTTGCAAAATCACCCCTTTCCCTCTCTTTGCAATAAGAATCGTACAAAGCTCTTTTTATTAGATTCTTATGCGAGCAATCAATTAGTTGGGGGAGGTAAAAAGATGCCCCTGCCCCACACTTAATAGGCTTTTTCCACAGCCTTAAGCCATGGTATTGAATTAGCCCTCTCACATTTTAAGCAGTCCGAGATGATGTCACGGGACAGAGAGGCAGCGGAATTCCTCCAGGTTTTTATCCAGAAAAGGGCAGGTCTAGATCTTATAAAGTCCTCTATATAATGGAGGTTTAATTCCCTATGACACACGTAAGTTGGGGCTGTTATAACCCCCCCAAAACCTTCCGACAGAATCTATTTTCTTCGATCTGTAATTGAGTACAATTCGAATAACCCCACACCTCGGCACCATAGGTTCCTACGGGTAAACATTGTGTTCTATAAATTTTTAACAATGATATGATCACGTCTGCCTGGGTGGGTTGACGGAGGGAAATTAAAGAGTTTATGGCTTTACTCAGTTTGTTCCTTCCCTGGGCAACATGAGGCTGCCAGGATCCGGTATTGGAGAATAACAAGCCAAGATAGGGAAAAGTGCAAGTACTTTTCAAAATATTATCCCCTGACAGAATCTGTGTTACTTTATAACTTTTTGGGCCACATGTCATTATAAATCATTTCTTAAAATTAGTACATAGGCCCAAATCTGCCATATATGTGACAAAGCCAGAAATTAAAATACGCAATGCATTGGGTGTGCGGCCCATAAGGACCGCATCATCCGCGTAAAGAAGTGCGGGAATAGGTTTGCCATTTACTTGTGGGACATCGTTAGTAAGATTGCTCAAAGAATTACTCAATTCATTTATGCACAAAAAAAAAGCAGGGGGGCCAGGACACAACCCTGTCTGACCCCCCTGCCAATTAAAATGTCATTAGAGACTTCGCCGTCATTGTTAATGCGAACGCGGGCTTTCAAATTGCTATGAAGGTGGGCCAAAAAGTAAACTAAGGATTCATCTAAACCATAATTCAACAGAACTGACCATAAACGGGAACGATTTACAAAATCAAAAGCGGAACTTAAATCCATAAACCCAAAATATAAAGGGGATTTTTTGGCAATTGTGTATTTGACCATAAGCAGGTTTAGGTTTAAACATTGCTCCACCGTACCCACTTTACTTCTGAAACCGAACTGGCACGAGTGCAAAATGGAGTTTTCTTCCGCCCAGGTTCTAATTCTATTAAAGAGGACCCTGCCCAGAACCTTTAACGTATTATCAATTAAAGATATGGTGCGGTAACACCCAGGATCAAGTCTTTCACCTTTTTAAAAAATTGGCACAATGGTGCTGCTAGACCATGTTACCGGAACGGAGGTGTGAGATAAGTTGTTAGACCTGGCATCATTGGCATGAGTCTCTCCTCCATTTTTTCTGTTTGCCTCCTCTGTTTACGATGTTTTTGCTGGTAAATGCTTTGGGCACTGTGCCACTGCTGATCAGTGCCACAGTGCAAGTGCTCCCTATGTGAAATTGCTGTATTGATTGAATTCCATGTTTGGCTTATTTGGTTTACTGTCAGTCCCTAGTAGAGTGCACCAGGAGTGCCAGGGCTTGTAAATACAAATGCTGCTAGTGGGCCTGCAGCACGTGTTGTGCCACCCACAAGAGCGGCCTAGTAAAAGTATGTCTGAAGGTCTACCATTGCTAGACCACGTGCAGTCTGGTACTGTTACGCAGACTGCGCAAGTACACCTACTTGCCAGTCCCTAAACCTTCCCTTAACTTCATGTTAGTCACCCCTATGGTAGGCCCACGGGCAGGGTGCATTGTAAGCATAAGGTAGGACAAGCCTGACAAGGTTGGCATGTCCTAATAGTGAATTACAGCCATATTAGTTTTTCACTAGTGTAAGGTAACCTGCTCTCCATCAGTTAGAATGGGCTGCCAGGATTATTAATGCTATAATCCTAGCGGGCTCGGGGAGCATGGTGCAATGTCGAGTTTGGTATCCCTGAACTCAGGGTTTAATAACGCATCCGTTTGTGTGGATGGTTTTTGGACTCTGTGTTTGAAAATAGCACTTTTAGAAAGTAGCTATTTTCTTGTCTAACTGTCTACCGGTCTCTGCTGGTTCTGGTGTGCGTGTGACAGGAGCTGGGTGGCTCCAGAGGTCTGAATGAGTCAGTGTGGGATGAGTGGGGCATTTGCATTGAGAGTAGGGGAAGAGTAGCTCCTGATAGCCTGCCCTGCCTGATACAATGCTGGCTCCGCCCCCCTGCCAGGCGACTGATGACTCTGTGCATGCCTGGGACTTTCCTGGCCCACCTCCTGCCGGGCAACTGATGGCCCTGCCCCTGCCAGTGACAATTCTGGCTCCGCTCCTGCTGGGCGGCTGAAGACTCTGCCCTGCACAGTGAATAGGCCAGGTGCTTCGGCCTGGCAACACCCACAACAAACCCAAGATGGGGGGAAATTCCCCTGCATGGACAAAGGGATCAAAGCCAAAAAGGGGTATAAGAGAAGGACCCCTGAACCAAGAATTTAGATCACTTCTGACAAGGAAACCTGAACCAAGGACAAGAAGCCTGCTGATCTAAGGACTGCCTACCCCTTCTGCCAGAGTGCTGTTTGTTGGGGGAATCCTGCATTGCTTCTTTATTTTTGCCAAGGAACCAGGAGAGAGGAACTGTGTGTGTACTCTCAATCTTTGCTAAGAAAATCTCCAAGGGCTGGAAGAATGCCAGTCTCCTGTTGAAGTCACAGGGCTAAAGGACTTCATCTGCTTAAAGTGCTGTTTGCTGGAACTTGTGAATCCAGCACCTCTGAAAGAATCCAGCAATCTCGACGCCGACGGACGCCGCCGAATCCAGCTCGACATCGTGAGTAACGGCTCCAGTGTCCCGCACCTTCGACGCCGGCCGCCGGGCCCGATCGACGCCAGTAGCGACGCCAGTGAGTAGCGAGTTCGGCTCCAGCTCCAAGTGACCCTGTGTCGACGCCGCAGCTGATCGCATCAACATCGAGCCCTCTCGACGCCGTGAGCGCTGCTCACTCTTGCAACATCGACATCGACGACGCCGTATCCTGCTTCATCTCGTGAGCGCTGCTCCTGCCTGACTTCGGTCGACGCCGCTGCAGATCGCCCCGACCCCGAGGCCCGATCGACGCCGAAGACGCGACGCCGGACATCTCGACGCCGCTGATCATCGAGTGCTTCACTTTTCCAAGGTACTGTATTGTTGGGGTCTGTGCGACTCCGGGCTCGACGTAGCGCTCCTCGCGGTCGACGCCGAACCTTTGGATTAACTTTGCCTCAATGTCGTGTGACTCCCGTGTGGGTTACATTGTTGCCAAGAACTGTGTTATAAAGAAGAAGAGTTGCTTTTGATACTAAAGACTTTGTGCTAAGAAGAAACCGTGCCTGAACTATTATTTTTCCTTCCAAGAGTATTTATTAAGACTGTGGTATATTTTTGTCGTTATTTGGTCTTGTGCTAAGCCTTATATAAAAATCCTTATTTTTATAATACTACTGTGTCGTGTCCATTTGTAGTGTATTCACTTTATTACTGTATGTGGTCATAAATGCTTAACGCACTGCCTCTGAGATAAGCCTGTCTGCTTTGCCAAGCTACCAAGGGGGTGAGCAGGGGTTATCTAAGTGTGTGATCCCCTTGCCCTGACTAGAAAAGGTGTGTCCCTATTTGTTAGAAGTGTATACCTCTGCCAACTAGAGACAACCGCTTCTAACATTGGTGGGTCAGCGGTGAGGATTTGAACTTTGCATTTATGACCCATGTGCAGTGATTAGTGTGCGCTACATAGTGAAAGCAGACCATAGCGCAGCCACAATCTAATTTGGAAGGATTCTATTTTTGTACTCCCCTTTCCTGAAACTTGATTTTTGAAACTGCCAGTTTTGACCATGAGTGATGCCGGAGTCACTGCCCCTGTTGTTGTGGAGGAATTTGATAGGAGTAAGATAAAGGATTACAAATTAAAGGAGCTGAAATCCTTTTGCAAGAAATTTAAAGTCCCTACCAAAGGCATCTCAGCGAAGGAGGAATATCTCAAAGCTTTGGAGGCCTGGTTGGAATCCAGAGATCCCTTTGATGCGGTGGTGGTACCGCCAGGGGAAGGGGAGGAGGAGGTGCCAGTGAATGAGCCCGCATCCTCTCCTGGCAGCAGTGTTTCCTCCAAAGGTCTTTCTCCTGAAGAAAGAGAAGAAAGGGCGAAAGAGCGAGCTTACAACATGGAAATGGCAAAACTTAAGATAAATGGGCAGTTGGAGATAGAGAATGCAAGAGGCAGGAGAGAAGCTGATCTGGAGATCAAAAGGTTGGAGTTTGAAAGGGAAAAGTTAGCTTTGGAGCATGATACCAAGTTGAGGGAGTTGGAGCTCAAATCTAAAGAGTTAGAATTGAATCCCTCTGGTGGCAGCATCCCATCTGTGCCTGCAGAAAGTAAGTTTTATTTTCCTAAAGATGTGATCAAAGATTTTCAGAAGAATGAAGATATTGGTCAATGGATTAAAGCATATGAGTTAGCATTGTTGGCCCACCGGGTCCCTGAGAAGGATTGGGGAGCGGGGTTGTGGGGTCGCTTTGTGAATGAGGGAAGAGATACCCTGTTAGACATGCCTGTTGAGGATAGGATGTCTTATGCTCATATGAAGGATGCTTTAATGTTAAGGTATGGCCTAACCCCAGAAAAGTACAGACAGGCCTTTAGAGAATGTAAGAAGTTGCCTGGCACTACGTGGGTTGAATATGTGTAATTTTTTTGCAGAGCCATGGATGGTTGGGTAAAGGGCAGCAAAGTGGAAAGTTATGATGCTCTGTATGATTTGTTTGCTTGGGAGCACTTGTCTAATAACTGTTTTCCAGAGCTGCTCCAGCACCTTATTGATAGCAAGATATCTAACCCTAGAAAACTTGCTGAGGAGGCGGACCGCTGGGTCAGTACCAGGGTCCACAAGGGTCCAGTGGGAGACTCAGCCAAAGGTGGGCAGGATCACCAGCAGAAGAGTGGGGGGGACAAGGGTAAACAGAGGGAGTTCCAGAAAGGGCCCCAAAGTAATCCCCAAGGGAACCAAGGGAAGGGTTCCCAGCCTCCCCTAGAGAAGAAATCAGAGGCCCCGACAGGTAGACCTGTTCGTAGGGGCCCAATGACCTGCTTCGCTTGTAAGCAGGTGGGACACCGGTTTTATGATCCTCAGTGTCCCTTGAAGAACTCTAGTGCACCACCCAGTGCACCACCACGTGCCGCCCCCCGTCAGTTGGCGAGTGTAGCCCTGGGAGGGAAGGAGATGGTTGCCCATGGTGGGGAGGGTCCCGCAGAGATGTCCCTGGTCTCTCTAGGAGACATGGAATTGGTCCCTCCACCCCCGCTGCCTAGTAACACTAAGAAATATAGGCAGTGGGTGACCATTAATGGCCATAGAGTGGCAGCTCTCAGAGACACCAGAGCGAGTGTGACAGCTGTCAAGTGTCACTTGGTGTCCAGAGAGCAGGTTGTTCCCCACGCATTCTACCCTGTGATAGCTGCTGACAACTCCCAGAGAGAGTGTGAGGTAGCTCAAGTTTCCTTTGAATGGGGGGGAGTTTCAGGTACTCTTCAAGTTGCTGTAAGGCCCGCCATGCCTGTTGATTGTCTCCTGGGCAATGATTTAGAAAACTCCCCTTGGGATAAGGTGGAGAGGGAGACACATTTGAAAATGTTGGGTGTGCCAGAGTGGGTGTGTGCAACCACTCGATCCATGACAGCAAGTAAGGGTGTTGATGGGGTTCTGGAGCCTGAAAGTATGGCCCAGGACCCAGCTGTGAAGAGAAGAGGCAGGGGGCGCGGGAAACCGTCCCCCGTAGTTCCCGTGGTCCAGGAGGAGGCAGGCCTTGAGGGGCATGCCCTGGAACCCACAGGTGAACAAGTTGCTGAACTGGGAGACCTGCCCGAGCTGACCCATTGGCAGCAGGATGGTGGTCCCTCCAGGGAGGAATTCTGTGCAGAACAGAAAGTGTGCCCTTCTCTTGTGGGTATGAGGCAGCAGGCCTCAGCCCAAACCTCAGGTGATCAGTCAGGGTCACATTTTGTTTACTGGGAGAACGACCTCCTGTATAGCGAGCCTAAGGCTGCTGAGCCTGGGTCAGCCCGTGTGCTGGTGGTACCCCAGCGCTTCAGAGCCTTCCTACTGGGGTTGGCTCATGACGTTCCTTTAGCTGGACATCTGGGGCAGGACAAGACCTATGACAGGCTTGTCACCCATTTTTATTGGCCTCAGATGAGAAGGGATACAGATATTCATTGCAAGACCTGTCAAACTTGCCAGGCAAGTGGGAAAAGCGGGCGGAAGCAGAAGGCTCCCCTCCAACCTTTTCCCGTGGTCAGTACCCCCTTTGACCGGGTGGGGATTGACATTGTTGGGCCCCTGGACCCCAAGACAGCCCTGGGCAACAGGTTCATCCTGGTCTTGGTGGACCATGCCACACGGTACCCGGAAGCCATCCCTCTCAGAACAGTGACGGCCCCCGTGGTGGTACGGGCACTGATGGGTGTTTTCTCCCGAATGGGGTTCCCCAGAGAGGTGGTGTCAGACCGGGGCACCAACTTCATTTCCAACTATATGAAGTCTCTGTGGAAGGAGTGTGGGGTAACTTACAAGTTCACCACTCCTTACCACCCTCAAGGTAATGGGTTGGTTGAAAGATTCAACCGTACCCTTAAAGGCATGATTATGGGTCTTGAAGAACCAATGAGGCGTAAATGGGACGTCCTCTTGCCATGCCTGTTGTTTGCTTACCGTGAGGTGCCACAAAAGTCTCTAGGGTTCAGCCCCTTTGAGCTCTTGTATGGTCACCCAGTAAGAGGACCTTTGAGTCTGGTCAAAGAAGGCTGGGAGCAATCTCCCAGGAAACCTCCCCAGGATGTATACAGTTACATGCTGGCCTTTAGGAACCAGACTAGGCGCTTCAGAGATCTTGCTCAGGCAAATCTGGAGGTCAGCCAGGAGGAGATGAAGTGGTGGTACGACCAGAAGGCCACTCTGGTAGAGCTTCAGCCTGGACAGAAAATTTGGGTTATGTCCCCTGTGGAACCTTGTGCGCTCAAGGACAGGTGGACTGGACCATTTAAGGTTGTGGAGAAAAAGAGCGATGTCACCTACATGGTGGACTTGGAATCTCCCAGGAACCCCTTGCGGGTCCTGCATGTCAACCGTTTAAAGCCCCACTTAGAAAGGTCCGAAGTGGGCATGCTCCTAGCTACAGATGCTGGAATGGAGGAGGAGAGTGAGCCTCTTCCTGACCTCCTGTCTGCAAAAGAGCAAGATGGGTCAGTGGATGGTGTTGTCCTCTCTGACACCCTGACCCCTGAACAGCAACGGGATTGCCGCCAACTGTTGGGACAATTCCCTGATCTGTTTTCCTTGATTCCTGGTGTCACTCAGTGGTGTGTCCATGATGTGGACACTGGGGACAGCACTCCTGTGAAGCACAAGGCTTACAGAGTGACTGACAAGGTCAGAGCATACATCAAGGAGGAGATCTCCAAAATGTTTGCCTTAGGGGTGGTTGAGTCCTCTAGCAGTCCTTGGGCCAGCCCAGTGGTCTTGGTCCCAAAGGCTGCAGCGCCTGGTGCTTCACCGGAACTTCGGTTCTGTGTGGATTACCGAGGACTCAATTCAGTCACCAAGACTGACGCGCACCCCATCCCCAGAGCTGATGAGCTCATAGATCGGTTAGGGGCTGCCCGGTACCTTAGTACGTTTGACCTAACGTCTGGGTACTGGCAGATCGCCTTGACTGATGGGGCAAAAGAGAGGTCAGCATTCTCCACACCAGATGGGCACTACCAGTTCCGGGTTATGCCCTTTGGGATGAAGAATGCCCCTGCCACCTTCCAGAGGTTGGTCAACCAGGTCTTGGCTGGACTGGAGGATTTCAGTGCCGCCTACCTGGACGACATCGCAGTGTTCAGCGCCAGCTGGGAGGAACACTTGCACCACCTCCAGGAAGTGTTGTTGGCCCTGCGCAGAGCAGGCCTCACAATCAAAGCCAGTAAGTGCCAGATTGGGCAGGGTTCAGTTGTGTACTTGGGGCACCAAGTAGGGAGTGGCAAGGTGGCCCCCCTGCAACCCAAGATTGATACCATCCTGGCATGGGCACCGCCCAAAACCCAGACCCAGATGAGAGCCTTCTTGGGTCTCACGGGTTATTACAGGAGGTTCGTCAAGGATTATGGTAACATTGTGCACCCCTTGACTTCGCTGACTTCCAGGAAGCAGCCACGACTTGTGATCTGGACTGACGCCTGTCAGACGGCCTTTGACACCCTGAAAACTGCAATGTGCACAGCACCCATACTCCAGGCACCCGACTTTTCTAAAGAATTTGTTGTCCAGACGGACGCTTCAGAGCATGGCGTGGGGGCTGTTCTCGCTCAGGTGAATGAAGAGGGCCGAGACTTACCTGTAGCCTTCATCAGTAGGAGGTTACTTCCCAGGGAACAGAGGTGGAGTGCGATAGAGAGAGAAGCATTTGCTGTGGTGTGGGCGCTGAAGAAGCTAAGACCCTACCTGTTTGGGACTCACTTCCGGGTTCAGACAGACCACAGGCCCCTCAGATGGTTGATGCAGATGAGGGGTGAGAATCCAAAGCTGTTGAGGTGGTCCATTTCCCTACAGGGGATGGACTTCACGGTGGAACACCGCCCTGGCACAGATCACGCCAATGCTGATGGTCTGTCCAGATTTTTCCGCCTTAGTGATGAGGACTCCCTAGGGTAAGGGCAGTTCTCCCCACATTTCAGCTGGAGGGGACACGTGTTAGACCTGGCATCATTGGCATGAGTCTCTCCTCCATTTTTTCTGTTTGCCTCCTCTGTTTACGATGTTTTTGCTGGTAAATGCTTTGGGCACTGTGCCACTGCTGATCAGTGCCACAGTGCAAGTGCTCCCTATGTGAAATTGCTGTATTGATTGAATTCCATGTTTGGCTTATTTGGTTTACTGTCAGTCCCTAGTAGAGTGCACCAGGAGTGCCAGGGCTTGTAAATACAAATGCTGCTAGTGGGCCTGCAGCACGTGTTGTGCCACCCACAAGAGCGGCCTAGTAAAAGTGTGTCTGAAGGTCTACAATTGCTAGACCACGTGCAGTCTGGTACTGTCACGCAGACTGCGCAAGTACACCTACTTGCCAGTCCCTAAACCTTCCCTTAACTTCATGTTAGTCACCCCTATGGTAGGCCCACGGGCAGGGTGCATTGTAAGCATAAGGTAGGACAAGCCTGACAAGGTTGGCATGTCCTAATAGTGAATTACAGCCATATTAGTTTTTCACTAGTTTAAGGTAACCTGCTCTCCATCAGTTAGAATGGGCTGCCAGGATTATTAATGCTATAATCCTAGCGGGCTCGGGGAGCATGGTGCAATGTCGAGTTTGGTATCCCTGAACTCAGGGTTTAATAACACATCCGTTTGTGTGGATGGTTTTTGGACTCTGTGTTTGAAAATAGCACTTTTAGAAAGTAGCTATTTTCTTGTCTAACTGTCTACCGGTCTCTGCTGGTTCTGGTGTGCGTGTGACAGGAGCTGGGTGGCTCCAGAGGTCTGAATGAGTCAGTGTGGGATGAGTGGGGCATTTGCATGGAGAGTAGGGGAAGAGTAGCTCCTGATAGCCTGCCCTGCCTGATACAATGCTGGCTCCGCCCCCCTGCCAGGCGACTGATGACTCTGTGCATGCCTGGGACTTTCCTCGCCCACCTCCTGCCGGGCAACTGATGGCCCTGCCCCTGCCAGTGACAATGCTGGCTCCGCTCCTGCTGGGCGGCTGAAGACTCTGCCCTGCACAGTGAATAGGCCAGGTGCTTCGGCCTGGCAACACCCACAACAAACCCAAGATGGGGGGAAATTCCCCTGCATGGACAAAGGGATCAAAGCCAAAAAGGGGTATAAGAGAAGGACCCCTGAACCAAGAATTTAGATCACTTCTGACAAGGAAACCTGTACCAAGGACAAGAAGCCTGCTGATCTAAGGACTGCCTACCCCTTCTGCCAGAGTGCTGTTTGTTGGGGGAATCCTGCATTGCTTCTTTATTTTTGCCAAGGAACCAGGAGAGAGGAACTGTGTGTGTACTCTCAATCTTTGCTAAGAAAATCTCCAAGGGCTGGAAGAGTGCCAGTCTCCTGTTGAAGTCACAGGGCTAAAGGACTTCATCTGCTTAAAGTGCTGTTTGCTGGAACTTGTGAATCCAGCACCTCTGAAAGAATCCAGCAATCTCGACGCCGACGGACGCCGCCGAATCCAGCTCGACATCGTGAGTAACGGCTCCAGTGTCCCGCACCTTCGACGCCGGCCGCCGGGCCCGATCGACGCCAGTAGCGACGCCAGTGAGTAGCGAGTTCGGCTCCAGCTCCAAGTGACCCTGTGTCGACGCCGCAGCTGATCGCATCAACATCGAGCCCTCTCGACGCCGTGAGCGCTGCTCACTCTTGCAACATCGACATCGACGACGCCGTATCCTGCTTCATCTCGTGAGCGCTGCTCCTGCCTGACTTCGGTCGACGCCGCTGCAGATCGCCCCGACCCCGAGGCCCGATCGACGCCGAAGACGCGACGCCGGACATCTCGACGCCGCTGATCATCGAGTGCTTCACTTTTCCAAGGTACTGTATTGTTGGGGTCTGTGCGACTCCGGGCTCGACGTAGCGCTCCTCGCGGTCGACGCCGAACCTTTGGATTAACTTTGCCTCGACGTCGTGTGACTCCCGTGTGGGTTACATTGTTGCCAAGAACTGTGTTATAAAGAAGACGAGTTGCTTTTGATACTAAAGACTTTGTGCTAAGAAGAAACCGTGCTTGAACTATTATTTTTCCTTCCAAGAGTATTTATTAAGACTGTGGTATATTTTTGTCGTTATTTGGTCTTGTGCTAAGCCTTATATAAAAATCCTTATTTTTATAATACTACTGTGTCGTGTCCATTTGTAGTGTATTCACTTTATTACTGTATGTGGTCATAAATGCTTAACGCACTGCCTCTGAGATAAGCCTGTCTGCTTTGCCAAGCTACCAAGGGGGTGAGCAGGGGTTATCTAAGTGTGTGATCCCCTTGCCCTGACTAGAAAAGGTGTGTCCCTATTTGTCAGAAGTGTATACCTCTGCCAACTAGAGACAACCGCTTCTAACATAAGTTATTGAAAATATTGCATAACAAGTGTGCCCAAAAATCAGGTTCAGATTTGATTTGGTCGATGGATAAGCCATCAGGTCCGGGGGCTTTGTTCCCAGCACTTTCAATAATAGCATCCTCCACCTCCAACAACGTGATGTTCAAGGGCCTAACTGGAAAAACAGTTTCTGGCGGGTGACCAGAGGCATCATAGATCTTTGAAAAATGGTCAACCCACACATCCCCTGTTATGTTGCAATTTATAGGGGTGATGTTAGAGCCCAATGATCTCAGGTCTTTAACCGCCCTCCAGAACCCGGCTACATCTCTTAAAGCTGCTGTGCGAACAAGGGAGTCCCAGTGGTCTTATAGTAGCTCTTCAGATCTAATTCTTAAGGTGTGTTTATATGTAGATCTCAGAGTCCTTACCAGGGCCAAATCACGCGGCTCAGCTGAGAGAGCCGCCCTAAGTTCCCGATTGGCTTTGGAGCATGAGGTGTCGAACCACCTTGGGTTACTATTATTATGGGCTAGGACAGGTTTAGAAATTTCCTTTTTTATGGCCTTACAGAGTTCACAAAATGATTTAACACTTTCAGACCCAGGGCTGTCGGTTGAGAGGCAAACCGGGACTAATGTAGGGTGTTTTTTAATGACACGAGCTAAAACGCCCTGGTTGTCTATCCCCTTCCAAGTCACCCTTAGCATGTCTGTCGATGCCGTTAGATGTTTTGCCCCAATTTCCCCTATCTTCCCATGTTTTTTAATAGATTTGAAACAAATTAAAATTGGGTAATGGCCACTATATATGATTTTAACAACCTCTGACTTTAATAAGAGATCCCCGAGAAGAGAAGCAATGAATACATAGTCAATGGTGGTTGAGCTCCTAGGACCAATATAGGTAGGAACTGGTACATTATCCGCACCAGTGGCTATGTTCTCCATTACGTTAACTAGATCACATGTAGCTAGCAGATTTAATAATTCATCTCCTCTTTTACAGGGTCCGGGTTCTGGGGTGGATATGCGCATTAAAATCACCTCCTATACAGATGCCATCAAACCTGCCATATTTTTGTCCATCCACAACCTCGTCAATGAATTCAAACAATCTTAGGAAGTTGGTGTTAGGATAAGTTATGAAATCGTTATTGTAGAAGTTAATAAAACATACCTTTATCCTACCAGTGTATCTCAACGCCATGAAGTTATTGTTGTTTGTCTGCAGTAATTCGGTTTTGGCTGCAGCGCTGATTTTAACCCAAATGGATAAGCCCCCGCTGGGACAACCCATAGGCGGGGAAGGTACAATTAAGTTATGACAACTGTAACCTTCGTGAAGCAGAAAACTCGTACACCAAGTTTCCTGCATCATTAAAACATCAAAATTGGATACCCAATCAGTCCAGGCCTTGATTTTCATTTTCGCTTTGAGACCTGCAATATTCCAGCTAAAAATAGAAAGTTCATCAGACAATATGGGGGAGATGTGACCCTGTGCACCTATCGGAGGGTCAAATGTCACATGGGGCCAACTGGGTGGATTGGGCACTGTTACGATAGGACAAATTGACGGATTCCCTGCAGTAACATGCATATTAGAGTGATCACTGATTACAGTATCAGTTGAGATGACTGATGGTCAGTCCAGGCTGCCTGTTTCAGCTAATGCAGTAAATCTATTATAAAGTAAAAAAGGCGGTGGAGTTTGGCGGAATGATCTTGGTGGAGGCCTATAGAAGTAGCTCTGGGGTAGTGGAGTAACAACAGTAGATGGTCCCGGGAAAATATTGTTATTGTTGAGTATAAATTTAGCAGTACCAGGGTATCTAAAATTAACAACAATACAGTCCCCATCGAAGTTTTTACATAGGGGACCAACCCAGCTCACTCGGCGGGCAGACAGAATTTCATTTGAGATGTCATGGCCTACCCCCTTGTGTTTTGTCAGCCAGTCAATGCACTTATTGTGCAGCTGAACCCAGGATCTCGCCTTGTCCATCCCTGAGTGGTGGAACGCCTGCCAATACTGAAACATATGGGCAGGCGTCAGGAGGTAGATGGAGGGCAGGTTCCTGATGTTTTATGGGTCTGCTGAGAGCCGGCTGTCCCTTGCCGCCATTGCTGCTACTAGAGGCCACCGGTTTCACAGTGGTAATGATGGTGGTGGGACCCTCCTTCCGTATATTACTAACGGTATAGCAGTGTGGGAAGGGCCAGCAGCTACGGGAGGAGTGGGCTTTACTTTTGGGGCGGATTGAGTTTGCTCTACAGTGTCACAACTAGATATAATGTTGGGTGTAGGTGTGCTACCGGTAGTTTTTGACCCACCCTTAGATGTTATGCTGCGGCTGATAGTAGGCCCACCACGCGAAATAGCCTTACTAGCAGACTCTAGATCTTTCAAAAGGCGATCACCCCTCATTTGATCAAGACTGATCACCCTTTTCCTTTTAGAATCCTCCTTTTTTACAAGATGTTCTAATTTATCAAGTCTTTTAAAAACAGTATTAAATTGTTTGATCAGTTGACTTTCCAATTGTTTAAAAATAGTATCAACAATTGTCTCGATAAGGTTCCCATTGGGCTTAGATTGAATGATACTTTCAGTTAAAAACTCAGTCTGTATACCCACTGAGTTATGGTCTCCAGTTGAGGTGGTTGGGGGGGTGGCCGCCTCCACAAATTGCGAACTTTCTGTATTAGCTGTATTGCCCCCAGATTGTTGCTGCTTCCCTCTGGTCCACATACTCTGGGGGGTTGGTTGATTCTTGCTACGGGCAGGTTGCTTCCTCTTACTTGCTGTAGATTTCTAGGGGCCCCTTTTCCTTTTTCCATCAATAGTCTTGTTGCTTGGGGAAGGAGAGGCGATAACAGTCTGTGCAATGGGATCAGGCTGGGAGTCAATAACTATAACTGGGCTGCTGCCCCCAGATAACACTTCCAGCGGGGTAGCCTCCGTAGTGGGCTTTAAGATGGTAATTACTGGTGAGGGCGGTAGAGTATTAATAGGGCTTACTTGTGATGACTGCAGATGGCTTGTACTACTGCAGCCCAATGACATCCTCCTTTCAGTGTTAGCAATTTCATTGGTGACCATCTTAAGGGCGTTCTCCAATAAGCTATCAAAGGAGGGGTGCGAGGCAGTAGGGTCAACAGAAGCAAGCATTGTGGAATTGGTGTTACGTTTCCCCATGGTAACTTTTCCCAGGCTCACCTATTAAAACACTTCTTAGAGAGGTGGCCCACCCGACCTCTGATGTCCTCTGAGGGCCACAGAGGCCCCGCCCTTTGCCCGGGCTTAGCCCGGCGCTGCCCGCGCGCTCCCGCGACGCGGGGGGTGGGTCTATTATTTATGCGCCTCCTGGCGCGCTTGTCCCGTGCTCGGCTTCCGGCCGCACAGGCTGCTGGGAGCTGTAGTCCCCAGAGCTGCTCTCCACACGGCGGCCGCACTCAAGTTGGAAGAGTGTGCAGCGGCGGGAGGCAGGCATGCACGGGAGCCCAAGCAAGAAGAAGCCCGAGAGTCTGTGGCAGCAGGTAGGGGCTCACGAACCTCCAGCAAGTGTTTTTTCAAGTTCCCCCAAAGCACCAAAATAATATTATCAGTAACAAGTCTCTCCAACATAATATATCTTTCGAATATCAGCTTTAAATTTATATCGTGGAAATTCACCCATTAGTCTCCAAACATCAATTTATGGATTCTAAAAGTACGCATATTTTTGTCTTGAACACACTTTTCAATTTTGGTGTACATATTCAACAAAGCAAAAGTTTCTAATTTAGTTGGTTGGGCTGCACACAGGAGAGCTACTTCCAGGTAGCTGGAGAGCTACCAGTAGCTCACAATGTACACATTGGAAAAGCCTGGTCTAGCAGGTAAAATAATTGCATACATTGCCTTTCATTATATTTTTTTTGAAGAACTGTGATCTGTACATCTATTTTTTATTAATAAAGTAAATGTTTTTGAATGCTAAAACTGTCAAGAGGTTGTGGGTAGTTGGCCGTGGTCTGTCTAGAACTAAGGCTCAGGCCACTGCTGTACTAGCGCTTGGAGCAAAATTTTGCTTACTGCTGTAAATTGTTTTTATTCCTCACGCACCTTTTAAAAACTGTTATTTGCACTTGGTAAACCGCGCGCTGACTCCCCGTTCCACCGCAGCGATTGATGCTGTTTGTTGTGGAGGGAGAATATAGCGCAGACTACTTCCTGGTAGGGCCACCGGCGGGCGGCCATCTTGGCAGGGTGACGTTCCAGCCTTTCCAAGAACCCAATCTACTTAGGCCACATGTCATCACCGCGCAGCGGTCATGCACAGCGGGAACGCCGTAGAAGCGCCGAAGAGGCGCCAAAGAGAAGCCAGTCTGCGCCAGTCCGCGCCCAGCAGTGCCCAGGTCCCAGGGACCCTAATCGTATAACTATGATTCCTCATGTTTAACAAATTAAGATCGGTCGTTAACCATAAATGTCTGCATTCAATACGACCTACAGATATCACGACCAATTGCACGCACTGTAACTGGAAGTTACCTTCTAATCCCATAGGGAGACACCCGAACCATAGTATATGGAGGCTGTTCCTTCTTAATTGCAGATCACTGCCTAAGCACCACACTGAGCTAGCCCTTTTAATAGAAGAACATAATCCTGACGTACTTTTCCTAACGGAGACCTGGCTCCAATTGGAAGCCGACCCAGCCATAGGATGGACAGTCCCACAAGGTTACACAATAAAAAGATCCAACCGTAATGTGGGTAGAGGTGGAGGCCTAGCTATTATTTATAGAGAAGCATATAAATGCCGCACCACTCCCAACGTCACATCTGTTTGCGAAAGCATGGCGTTCTCGCTCGAATTATCCCCGACAAATACCCTTACCGGTCTCCTGCTCTATCGTCCACCTGGAACGCTAGGTCAATTCACGTCCAACCTGACCGACCTAGTTGCCAATCTTGTGCTCTCCTCGGCCAATTTTACCGTGCTGGGCGATCTAAATTTGCACCTAGATGATCCTCTTGATTCTGCAGCCAACAGTCTTAGACTGGGCCTTCAAGCTATTAATCTGTCTCAAAGGGATTCCTCCAGACACATAATAGGGGTCATCTCTTAGATCATGTGTACAGTAATCTTGATGCCCTGAACACCGATTCGCCCTTACCACTACCTTGGACTGACCACTATTTAATACCTTTCATGTGGATAACCGGAAACCTTCCATCTGCCCAAGAACCTAAAAAACACTGGGGTAGAAAATGGTCCAAACTTTCCTCTATCAAGTGGGAAGCTGTGCTGGCTGATCTCGCACCTCCGAAGTTGTCTAATCCTGATATGGCCAGTAGCAACTTTGATAATTGGATCCAAAATTCCCTTGATCTAGCTCTCCCGAAGGATCCCATGCATTACATAAAAAGGCAAAAAGTAGATCCTTGGTATACCCCCAGTTTAAGGAATATGAAACAATCATGCCGCAAATTGGAAAGGCTTTGGAGGCAAGATCGCTCACAAAACAAGAAGGCAGAGTATAGGGCCGCAGTTAGGCTTTATAAAACCGAAATAAATGCGGCTCAAGCCCGGTTTTATGAAACAAAAATTAACCTAGCTGCGAACGCCCCCAACGAAATCTTTCTGATAGCTAAATCACTGATCACCCCCCACAGAATTAGCACCTTTAGATGGGGCTCTCGCCCGCTGTAATAATTTAGCAACCTTTTTTAATCAGAAAATCCAGACCATCTACGCATCTTTTGCCTCGGATAAAATGGAATTAGATGCTGTCATAACAACGAATCCTAGTGCCTTGACCATCTGCAAGCTAGAAAAATTTACCCTTCTAGACTCCAGCTCCTTGGATAAAATCATGCCTAAACTCACCTCAGGATCTCCTAGAGATCCAGCTCCACCACAATTTCTTACCTCAGTCATTGATGTAATTCGTCCAGCTATTCTGGATGTCCTTATCGCCTCTATCATCTCGGGCATAGTTCCTACACCCTGGAAATGTGCAATGGTTAGGGCTCTTTTAAAAAAAAAAAAAAAGTTGACCAATGTAATCTATCTAACTTTCGCCCCATTTCCCTGCTGCCCTGGATGAGTAAATTGGTCGAGAAGCACGTTAATAACATTCTAGTGGAACATCTGGAATCTAATGACCTGCTGTGTGCCTCCCATATGGGATTTCGTCCCCAACATGGGACGGAGACAGCCTTGTTGGCAGTAACCAAGGAAACGAGAAGCGTGCTAGACCAGGGAGGGAAGGCAGCCATTATATTATTAGATCTGAGTGCCGCGTACGACAGGGTAAACCATGCCATTTTATTACATCGTCTCAACGGTATGGGAGTGTCGGGCGCGGCTCTGACATGGCTTACCTCCTTCCTGGACGGGTGCTTCTTTCAGGTCTTCGAAGGAGAGGTTGCTCCACCAAACAGCCACTTAGCTGTGGGGTTCTCCGGGGCTCGGCCCTTTTAACATTTATATGAGGCCCTTGGCAGAGATAGTCCACCCATTTGGTGTTCGAATTGTCACCTATGCAGATGACACCCAGCTGGTGGTGTCATTGAATCACGCTGAGGGGTCATCTAGCACTCTGAGTCCGTGCTTAGAGGCTGTGGCCAGAAGAATGGAGGTCTCTTGCCTTAGATTAAATCGGGAAAAAACAGACGTTATGCTGGTGGGTAATCCCTCACCCACCAGTCTAGCGCCCATCTGGCCCATGTGTTTGGGTTCTCCCCCTCTCCTAAACCTCAGATAAAAAGCCTAGGAGTGTGGCTGGATAGTTCACTTGATTTTACAGTTCAGGCCACCAAAACCTCATCTACTTGTTATGGCCTAATGAGAATGCTTCGGAAGGTTCTCCCCCTGCTTCCGTTCCAGGCGAGAAGAATCATGGTTCAGGCTTTGATACTTTCTCGCCTGGATTACGGCAATGCCCTCTATCTGGGAGCCCCGAGGGCTGCGATTAACAAGCTTCAGGTCACTCAAAACTGTGCCGCCCGACTGCTTTTTCAAATCCCACGCTGGCAGTCGGCCAAACCAGCTTTGAGGAAACTGCACTGGCTCCCTGTGTCAGCCAGGATACAGTTTAAAGCCATGTGTTTGACCAAGAAAGACATACGGAGAATGGGCCCAGCCATAATGCACCCTCTAGGGACCCTATACCTTCCCCACAGAGCCTTTCGCTCTAGTTCATTACATCTGGCCACCACTACCAAGATAAACAAGGCCCGTTGGGGCGGGCGCTCCTTTTCACACAACACCGCAAAAACATGGAATTCCCTTCCTCTTGCCCTCAGAGAGAATAACAATCTGCAGACATTCAGAAAGCTTTTAAAAACCCATTTGTTCGGAACAACCTGTTAGCTCTGTGCCCTGTTACCTCTTGATTCTAGCCAAAGCGCTGCGAGGCCTCAAGGTAGTCTATGCGCTATACAAATTTAATTTTCATTTCATTTCATTTCACCTCCTTGTCAAGCTAATCCCACCTTATCCCTTGTATGTGGAAAAGGGTAACTTAAGTCTGCATTCAATTTATTCAGCATAGAAAGATTAACAAAGGTGTGCTTGCACAGATAGTACAAAATGCAATTTTAGATCTAATTAAGACATTTCCAAATGGAATCCAAAAGGTTCCCTTCTCTAAAGGTACATTTGTCATGGACTTATACTTGCGACTAAATGTACCTTACTTTCTCATTTCAGGAATTCACAAACGCTTTCCTGGCAGGCTTTAGCCCCTTTAAGTATGCAGAGATGTCCGCCATTCATGCAGAGTTCTATTCACTATTAAGTCCCTCTCGCAGGGTGGGGTGTGCACATTGTAAATAATCTGTGGCTATTCTTTGGAAGTTTGTATGTGCTCAAATTCATGACAGTTGGATGGCATTTACAAACTGATGTCTTTCCCCTTTCCAGCCTGGATAAGTTTGGAGATTTACTCCAGTCTCACATCGGAGAAGCTCCCCTTGCACTATCAGAATGGGAATTGATCACACCCAGATTTTCGGAATTTGTAGGTGAAGGTTTTTTTCAATGGGTACAACTACTTCTCCCCTAGCAAAAAAAAGTATGTTTGCAGAGGAGATACTATTCTCCACGTCTGGAGATCTCTACTATGGAAAACTCTGTACAGCAGTAATAGAATCGAGGTGGGAATGTCACATGACTTTTTCAGGAATACAGATGGAAGCCTCTGCCTGGCGCCTGTTTTCCTGTGTGTACCTCGGAATGTGTGTTGTTTGTTAAATTCCAGAACATCATTCATCGAAACTTGGGACCAAATCTACGAGTACAGATTTACAAGTATCTTTGTGAATGAGGCCCACATTTTATAGCAATATAAATGTCTATAGCTGAAATAATAATATTTAGTATCAAGGCTCTTTACATGGAAGCTTTACCCATACAACCACCAAGCTCTGGAACTCACTCCATACAAACTTGAAACAAGACACCAATCTGTTTAAATTTAGGAAAGGATTGAAACCCTGTCTTTTCCAATGGTGACTCCGTCGTAATATTCAAAATCCAATAATCTGAACCAGCGCCTAGGCACCCTCGGGTACATGTTGCGCTTTACAACTACTTCATTTCATTTCGTGCAAAGGGTAAATACTAGATGTGTGGCATGGCATGAGTCACTACGTATAAGGTATGGCGGCCAAGTGTTTTCTTTTTCTCCCTGATGGACACATACATGTATGCCTTTAGAGTGGCATTGAATGCTTACAAGTTATTTAGACCCTGTAGATAATGTTAAATCAGACACTATTTACTGGTTGTGCCCATTTTTTATGCCAGCCATTTCCAGGAGATGTGCAATCCTGTAGTTGCACAGAGAAGTAAAATGAGGTTTTACCTGATGGTAACTTCTAATAAAAGCATGACGCTTGGAATAACAATGCATACAAAGGGTCACCACAAACACTAGCAGTAAGGAATTAGGAGCTGTGTTATCGCAAATTGCCATGACCGTAAGTGAAAATATAGGGGAATATTATCAAGGACGGGCCATACATTATCGCCGCTTTTATCGGCAGGAAACTGCCGATAAAACAGCGACAATGGGCTTGATAATATGCTCTATGAATTCCAATCGAAGCCCATGTTAGATGTGAAGACAACTAACATTGGCTTCGATTGGAATTCATAGAGCATATTATCGAGCCCATTATCGCCGCTTTATCGGCAGTTTCCTGCCGATAAAAGCGGCGATAATGTAACACCCTCACTTGATAATATGTCCCATAATTGCTTATGCATTGAGTCATTTTCACCTTCTGAACAAAACTATCCTACAGTTGAACGTGAAGCTTTGGCTTGTGCTTGGGCCCTGAAATATTTTAAGACATTTGTTTGGGGGAACCTTACACCATTAGATCAGACCATAAACCCCTAGTAAAATTGTTAACTAGAGAGGGTACCATTAAAGCTTCAGCTAGGATTCCTCGATTTTCCATGCAAATGCAAGATTACAATTACAAAATGCTGTAAATGCCTGTCAAGGATAATGCTATGGCAGATTTCCTTTCTAGGATGCCCATTCAGATGGAAGAATGCGAAGATGAAATTTGGAATGGGTTTCAAGTAGCATTGGTGCATAACAGTGGAGCACCTGCTGTTAAGGTGGATGAGTGGAATTCCGAATGCAGAAATTATAGTTGTTTACAAGACGTGTTGATGTATGTTAATAGTAAATGGTCAAAAAAGGTAACATTGCAGAGTCTATATTCTGCCATTTTGGGAAGTCAGATCTAAACTGACAGAAGACAGGAGGAACCATCCTTTCACCTCTTAAAAGTAAGAGGTGAAAGGATGGTTCCTCCTTTTTGTTTATTTAAAACTGTTATAAATTTGGCACCTGAAGGTCATTTTGGTATATCAAGAAAGAAAGCAATGGTAAAAAAAATATTTTGGTGACCTGGTATTGATTGATACATTGAGAAATTTTTGAGGGGATGTCCTAATTAAATTAGGGCTGATAAATCTTGAAATACTGCCATACCTTACATGTGTATTATTAACAGTCTTTAAAACCCATGGGAATCTGTAGCAGTGGAAATCAGGCGACCAATTAGTATGCCTCAAAGGTATGTTTTGGTTCTCATTGATCTGTTTCCAAGGAGGACAGTGACCAAAATTGTTGACCATGATGATACTGATTCTGTTTTAGAATTTTTAGATCAAGTGCTTGTGTCTGAAATTTTCCCACCACCATTTTAAGTGACAATGGTGTTCAGCTTGTTTCTCGTAAAGTGAAATCTTATTTTGAAAGAGTGAGAGTCAAGCACAAAAATACCTCCCTTTAGAATTAATGTGGTAATGGCATGGTTGAGAGATTCAACCATGTCATAAAGGGAGCTATTCAATTGGCCATTGCATGTAACAATGATTGGGTGACCCTACTCGGGAAAACCGTATGGTCCTATTGGGTTACCACAAACAAGTCTACTGGTATATCTCCATTTGTTATGATGAGAGGGCGGAATCCCAGGTCCTAATATAACCTGGGATGGTTGTTCTGTTCGGGTATAGAAAGTTGGTCCATTGAAAAACTGAAGGGGAATGTAAAAGCTACAAGGATAAAAGTAAACTGTACTATGATTCCTAAAATGATGCAGAGATCAAGGTGGGCGATAGAGACCAAGTTAAGAAACCTGGTTGTGTTATAAAGGGTGAGAGTAAATTTTATGATCTTGAGGAGATTACCGACAATTTGAAAATTCTGAGAGACCTAGCAGTGGAAAGATATGAAATCTCAAAAAAACAGCTCTTGGTCACTCTGATACCAAAGGGGATGATGAACGAAGTGTTTGAGCAAATCAAACACTCACCCCCAGTCAACTGATATGGGTTTAATCCATCATCATTCTTTAGCTCACTCCACCACCCCAGTTCAGACATGGCCATAAGCAAATCAGTCTGACCCTGTGCCTCATGGGAACAGTCCAGCCTGAACTCCCAAACCATGACTTCCCTGGACCAGAAACAAGCATCCTGGGACCGGTTTCGGGTTCATAACCCTCATCAGCCAGGCTATCTTGACTCCATTGGCAGAGTGAGCAAGGGACCCACATCTGGGCATACCCTGCCAACTTAGGGCGAACAAAGCAATAGCAAAGGGGATGATGGACGGAGCGTTTGAGGAAATCAAATACTCACCCCGAGTCAACTGATCTGGGTTTAATCCATCATCATTCTTTAGCTCACTCTACCACCCCAGTTCAGACATGGCTGTATGCAAATCAGTCTGACCCTGTGCCCTAATGGAAACCGTCCAGGCCGAACTGCCAAGCCATGTCTTCCCTGAACCGGAAACAAGTATCCTGGGACCGGTTTCGGGTTCATAACCCTTATCAGCCAGGCTGTCTTGAATCCAGTGGCAGAGTGAGCAAGGGACCCACGTCCGGGCATACCCTGCCAACTTAGGGCGAACAAAGCGATACCAACCAGTCTCAGGTTGCTTGTTTCCGGTCCAGGGAAGACATGGCTTGGCATTTCGGGTCATCCCAAAATGTGAGTGATGGTAACATTGATGAAGATGTCTGCAATAAGAGAATTTGAAAACCACCCAAATAGTTAGAAGACTATGTGCATGAAAACCTATAGAGTATATATTTCTTATTGTATATTTCTTCCATGCTGATATGAATTAAGTGCATTTATTATTTTATTTTATTTATATAGTAAGTTGTAGTTGTTTGGTTGTATAAAAAGAGGGGGATGTGTTGTAATGAGTTTTGTAGTTGTGGAATGTGGTATATGTAATAATAGAATATAGGGTATACCATTCAAGGTTTCTAGGGAAAAGAGGATAGTTGGCTGAGGGTGGCAGGAATGAGAGGACATGTGCTGTTTGTATACTACATTACATAATTGTATGTAATAAACAACACTTCCAACCTAAACAAGTCGTTTCTGCTTGCAACATTCCTCTTACTCACAGGCAGATAAGGTAAAGCAGGGAAAATTTCTCTGACCCGCAAGATGAATGTACAACACAGGCACTGGCACTTAATACTTTCTAGACATGTAAGGATGGCACGACAGGGATTGCATCAGAACAAGCTTTGATTCCAGGCACAGAAACAATGTATCATTTGGCAACAGCAGTGCATGATTCCCTTAAAGAGAAATGGATTGAAGCAGCAGCAAAGCAAGCATTCCACAAAAATAGAAACTGGTTCAGTGCAAGCCTTAGCGGTGCAAGCTTCACTCAAACAGAGCTAATATGGATGGAAGAGGTAAGAGTAGGACAGTCATCGCTCTCACAAAGAATATACAGAGCATGTTCAGCAAATGTGTGTGTTGTACTGGCTTATTGATTATGTGGAGAACAGACAAGACTGGAGCAATTTAAACTCATAAAGAGAACCTGTACAACACTTACATATGTTATGTATGCATTAGTACAAGCTTCTCTCTCACACAGAACAGTTGCAATGTGAACTTCACCCATACCATGAGTACACCACAACGAACAATAGTGGCAATCTTCCTAAAAAACATAGAATGGGTGCAGCAAAGCAACAGTGGTGCGAGAGTTGACCAGAAAGAACAGGTTGTCTGACAGAACAATGAAGTCCCTAACCGTGCATGCCTGAACAACGTTGTCTGAATAGAACCGCATCTTAACCACGCAGTGCTTTACCACACATGCCTTTACCACAACTTTTCATGGTAAAGTCATGCATGGTAAAAGGAAATGCATGGCTAAAGTTGCCACCCCCTCCCCACCGCCCTAGGGTACAAACTACCCCTGACCCCTTCATGCCCAGAGGTGCAAATATCCCTACCCCCTCACAACCCCCACGCTGTCCCTCACCCTGCCCTAATGGCTAAATCCCTGTCCCTTAACCCTGTCCGTTTACCTGACCATGGCCAGCCCTGACCCAGCCCTAAGACGTCCCACCCTCCACTAAGCCCTAAAAACTACCCCGACTACCCATTCCATTTCCCTGAGGCTCAATACCCTAGCCCCTTATTAAAGAAACTATCCCAACGCTCCCCAGCCCTAAAAACTACCCAAACCCCAGCCCTAAAAACTACCCCTAACCACCCTCAGCCCTGAAAACTAGCCTCACCCACAGCCCTGAAAACTAGCCCCAATCCCCCCAGCCCTGAAAACTTCCTCCAACCCCCTCAGCCCTGATGACTAGCCCCGATCCACCCCAGCCCTCACAACTACGCCTGGCCATACCACCAGCCCACCAAACTACCCCAACTCACCCTACAGTCCACAAAAGAACCCCAGCCCACTTAAAACAACCTCCGACCCCCAAGCTCACAAAGTAACCCGGCCCACCCCCCAGCCCCACATACCTCACCACGGATCTCTCCCTGCTTCCTGCTTCCGTCCATCTGAAACTAGACTACCCCCACCCACCCCAGCCCACAATACTTTCCGACTTACTCCAACCCACAAAACAACCCCAACCTCCTATCCCATCAAAGTACTATGACCCACTCCCCAGCCCTACTTAAAACAACAATCCCACAAAACAACCCCGGCCACCCTTCACACAAAACTACCCTGACCCCTAGCCCCACTTACTTCACTGTGGATCTGTCCCTGCTTCCTGCTTCCATCTGTCTGCAAGCCCTACTGTGCATTGCCTCAACCACGCACATGTGTGGTTAAGGCATATGCGTAGTTAAGACATGCGTGGTAGGGCTTGCGGAGTTGTTACACTTGTGGTTCAGACCGCGGTGTTGCCCCACAGAACATACACAGTTATTATGAAAGTTTTTTGAAAGTAAAGGGTGAAAAATTGCAAGCGTCTCTAGCACAAGTAATAGCTGCAATATGGATATGAGTAATATTTCTTACTACAGAACAGTTACTGCAGGAGTAATATTTGCAAAAGTTTCACCTGCTCATACAGAGCCGGTTCAGCAGAGGCAGCAATAGAGCCAACAGGTACAACAGAGACAGCAGTGCTGGATTCCCTGGCACAGATAGCACGTTTTGCATTGGCAGCATAGCCACAACTGCCTTCTTTTCTAAGAGGGAGTAAAAAATTAGCACTATAATAACTGTGTGATCTCTTTAAGATGCTGGAAGATTGTGACCAGCACCAGACTGGATTGAGAACTGCCCCTTCCCAGCAGTCCTTTCAATGCACTTTAAGGAGGTGTGGCTTACTCTTTCCTCACCATTCTTTCTGTCTGGGAGGAGCAGAAGTGCTTGAGTAGGCACAACCAACCACCCTCACACTTGAAAAACTGCTCTGCTAGTAGTGAGGCTATCACACAGAGGAGGAGGTGATGTAAAGAAATAGTCTAGATCAGAAAACCCTACACCAGCATTAGGGCTAGTCACCAACCCTGCCTGTAAAAACCAGGACCAGTCATGAAACTGATGCACAGCAGTGTCAATGCTCATTTGCAGGAGGGAAGTTTGTGATGAGGCAAGGACAAGTGATGCGGTTTGTCAAATCCAATCCTAAGGCTCATTATTTTTGAAACACAAATGCTGCACTACACCAAACGGAAATGACAAAGAATAATTGACGTCTTGGAAAGCTCAGGACTGGAGGGCTATAGACACTAGCAATAACTATAAATCAGCTATGAAAGTAACTAGAAAGCATAAGTGGTGATGCCTTGCCTTATCTCATGCAACATCCAGATAGATGGAACATATCTTACTTCTTTGAGAACAATAAACAGTGTTTCCAGCACCGTACAAAATATCTATTGCATTTTGTATTCCTATATGCACAAGAAATGGTGTGTTTACTAGTTTGCTATCTCACTCCCCCAAAAATATATAATTTTGGAAGAACATATTTTGGGCTGCTTCAAATAGACAGGAACTGCCAGGAACTGCCTGTTACTGAGTGCCTGCAGTTCTTTAATTTCAAATGAGAAGCCTACTGTATTGTGTTTCCATTTACATAAGGATTACTAGCCCTGGTGAGGCTTTGAAGCGCTTTTTGCCAGGGCGCATGCTGTTTCAGGACTAAAGGTTAATGGTTATTGTTGGTATTGGATTAGTCTTGTGCTCTGATGGGTACAATTTAATGTATTTTTTCTAATGTCTTTCTAATGTCTTTGTGGTGGATTATATAGTAGGAGTTAGGTATGATTATTAGTTATGGTGCGAGAGTTCATTCAGATGGTAGCTGTGATTAGTAGATGAGCTAGAGGAGATAAGGTGCCACTAGGTTGGTGGGCATGACTTTCAAAGAAAGACAGGATGTGACCTTTGAGATAGGGTATGGGCAGTTTGCAAAAATACAACATATAGATTAAGGAAAACATGCACACAACTTAGAATAGGCTATACTATAGAGATGAGGCATGCAAAGCATGGAAGATAAGAAGAGTGTTGTTCAAAGAAAAAGGGAGAGACGACAACCAGGCATTTTAAGTCAAGGTTAAAATGTTCATTGGGGATTTAAGAACATAGGGGCCGATTATGATCGCGGACGGATGGGGAACGTCCGCAAGGGCTGCGGCGTTCCCTCCGAGCAGATTAGGATGTGACCGCCAGGGTGGCGGTCACATCCTCTATCTTTAACATTGCGGCGGGTGCAGCTTCAAGCTGGTTAAAAATACATGCATCGCATTTGCATGCACAAAGCGGCAGGCACCGTGCAGTGCCTGCTGCTTTGTGCACGCAAATGCAGGGGGTACCCCCCATGTGCACCCCCCACCCCACGTTCACCCAGGGGGCCCGCATCGGGCCCCCGCAGTGAAAGTCCGTATGCTTTTCCACGCCGGAAAAGCCGCCGCGGAAAAGCATGCCTTTCACACCATCCTAATATGGCTGGCGGTGTCTGATAGACACCGCCAGCCATGTTAAAGCTTTTCCGCCGCGATCGGAAGGCAACCGCGGCGGAAAAGCTGCGGACGGAATGCCAGACCCACCAGCCATCCTAATATGGCGGTGGGTCTTTCGAGGCTCCGCGGCAGTTTTCCCGCATCCTCCGGGCCGGCGGTGGCTTCCGCCGGCCCGGAGGATGCGGGAAAACCGCAATCATATTAGGCCCCTTAGTGTAGATTTGTGAGATAACATGCACTCTAAGGATGGAAAACTGTAGAAAGAAATATAATTCTTTGCATGTTAAATAGTGCTATATTAGGCCTTAGAATCAGGTGAACAGTCTGTGTACAGTTAGGCTATTGAAAAACCACTGCTTCAGCATGGGTCCCTGATCTGGAAGTGGAAAGTAATGTTCGGGCATATACATAGATAAATACCAAAAGCTTTAGGGTGTGCTTGACTGAAGCAATGACCTCATGATAAAAAAATTAAAGAATATATGTGGTAAAGAAAACAAATAGCTGATACAAATATCGAAAACAGATTTGCTAAATTCTTGAGTGAATGTCTTCCGATGATTACCTTTAAAGTGTGATCCATTTGAATGCCCCTAGTTTAGCATGATACAGGATTAGGGTAAGAATATCATTATAGACAGTGGAAGTGGATTGCCTGCATTGCTATAGCTGGAGAGAGGAGATACAAACACTAAAGTGAGGAGAGAGAGAGAGAATGGGCTTCCTTTAAAAATTACATGATGCCTGTTGGTAAGTGGTTTATTAGAAGTGAAAAGCATTGACTTACCAACCAACAGTAGTAGGACCACAAACACAATAAAAGGTTCAGACAAGGTCTCAGTACATTATTCCCTTGGTCAACCCTTGGTAGCTGGCAACTAGCAAGCAGGCT
Organism: Lissotriton helveticus; assembly: GCF_964261635.1. Taxonomy (NCBI): domain Eukaryota; kingdom Metazoa; phylum Chordata; class Amphibia; order Caudata; family Salamandridae; genus Lissotriton; species Lissotriton helveticus. Next base: position 1,704,038,476 of record NC_136063.1, on the reverse strand, counting down.
TAACTTAGGGGAAAAGTGTGTAAAGCATTTAAAAACACCAATACATTAATTACGACACAACACAAAAAAAAATCCAACTCCAATTTATAAAAATAGATTACATGCCTATGAACATATAGACAAAAATCCAATGTAGGGAACCGCCAATATGATTTTTTAAAGACTAAACTATTTCTAGTGCTTAAAAATATATAGTGTCACTTTGGGACATCTGGTCGGATACATTAAGAGGGAGGCCTTGGTCAAAATGTTACCTTCTGACTTTTAGTAGCTTTTCTGGAAAATATTCTCTCAACGTCAAGCAGTCCCGTCCAGCTGGCCAATTTTGATGCAACTTCATTGGATTGCTTAACTGCGAGGCCTCAGTCAAATCCTGGAAGTCCGGAGCCTTCAGAGTAATGAACCTAAAATCCAGGCCTGGTCATGGTGTGAAGGTAGCCGGCTTGACTCTCAACGTCGAGTTGGTAACCTTATGGAGCGCTTTGACAAAAAGTTCCCAAACTTCACCAAACCAATGGTCTGGAATCTCCTAAACGGTGCTTGGGTTATCTGGACTATAATTACCTCAATGCACCTGGCCAAATCTTTAAAGTCCACTGGAGGCACTCCAGGATGGTGGCTCTTGGTGGAGATGATGCAGGTGGGCACTGTTAACCTGTAGCTTTCAGGTACTCCACTGCTTAATCCATCTTGAAGCAAGGAAAAGTCCTTATGGCGTAGCACCCAATTTTGCAGCATATACAGTACTTAAGAGTGCAGTTCTTTCAGTGAAGATCCACATTCCAATAGGACAGTCCTTCTTCTCCTTGAACTTTCAGGCAGCAGATCTGAGAACCTATGCAGCTCTCCCTTACTTTTTATTGAGACCTTGTCTGAACCTCTTCTTGTGTCTGTGGCCTTGTTACTATTGGTAAGTCACTACTTATCACTAATAATAAACCACTTTCCAACAAGGCATTTTATAAGAAGATTCACATTAGTATGTTAGAGCACTGCCATTTGGAAGATAGCAGAGATGAGGGATGGAGGGGTGGTACTGCAACTTCAACCAACTGAAAAAGCGACTGAGCCCAAATGACACAACACTCATAATGTGCACAAAGTGAAAACTGGTATGCTGCTTGCACGCTATTTCACTGCATTGTACAAATTTATAAGGCCTTTTGGCAAGAGGAAGAAATCCCCATCTATTTTCTTACATATTCAGCAACTAGTTAACTGGAAAACACACCATATCCCCTCATTGTCCCAAACCCATCCTTAGTATAAATAAATGAGGGCTGCAAAGCAGTCGCAATTAACTTCCCCCTGGTGACCACAGGCAGGCCATGCTCCACTTTGGTGAATGAGCCCTTGTCCAGCCTAAGGCCAATGGGGTAGCTGTCCACCTACTTGGTGTGCTGGAAGCTGCACAGTCCCCACCAGTAAACAAGTCTCAAGCAGGCTCATGAGTTGGCCCTCACCATGCACAAGCACGCTATCATGCACCAATTGTAACATCAGTGGGACACCTATCTCTGTAAACAAACATGTAAACATCCATGGCAGTACTTTATGACAACTTTGCCAAAATCTGCCTACACCATGGTATCCCAGTAGCACAAAAGAAAGAGAGTCGAGTTAGTTTATTTTAAAACCAAAATAAAAGTGACATAATGGCACATTTTAGAAACATGTCACTCCATCCTTGTCCCCCACCACAGCAGCTAACTCAAGGGTGCTATCCTATGGCAGATGAAGTTGTTATCCATCCAAGGCAAAACACATCCTCCTGGTAACATCTCACACAGCTCATCTGTACCAGAAAGTGACTGGGGCCCTCTTGGAAAGACCTGTAGTGGTCACAGATGGTGCTGTGGCATCAACAGTGTAGCTGCCTTATGTGACACACACAGCACTTCCCACCCACCCATGCCTGCCCAAGCCTCGGAGCCACAGCCATCCTGGGACTCAGCAGAATTACAGTGTTTGCAGGCAGTATGCAACAAGGTGAATGCAAAGGGAAGCATGGAGAATGCAAGGGCCCGTTTAGGATGCTCAGCAGGGGCTATGTTATCAACCATGACTGCTTCAGGTCCTAGTCTCAGATCAAGTCAAAAAAGATCCAGCTAGGATGGGGGCAGCTCTGACCACCGGGGGCAGAGCATGCAGGCTGCATGCAGGAAGTATGGGTGAGGACCCAGTGTGCAGAGTGTCACTAGCCCCCCCCCCCACAGCGCTCTGCTGCTTCCGCTGAACTCCCTCTCCTGGCTGCCAACACACTAAAAATTCTCACCCTACATCAGCCTGGAGTAGAGTAGTCAATGAGCTCATCCACAGATGCTAGATCAAAAGATATGTAATGCAGAGGAGCATACTGAATCTCTAAATTAGGTTAAATATGAGGCAATCCCCAATGCAAAAACCTGTTCTTTAATATACCTTCCCTAAGTATCATCGTCTTGCATCAGACTCAACATCGTCCCCATGTACCAGGAGAGCTCCCTTCCATTCTGGACACTTTCAAAGGTGCAGCCATAGGCACTTTGCTAGAAGCATTTTGTGTTTGATTGCATTTGCTAAAAAGCATTTCAATACGGTTTTACAAACATTAGACTTTAAAATGTACAATCATTGTACATCCCCATCTAAGGGTATCCCTAGCTATCCATTGTTTGACTCCTACACTTCCACTCGAATCCCCCCTCCAGGGGAGGCTGCTCTATACAGTCTAAAAAGGAGAAAATGTTCATGGGTCTCACACAGGCCACAGGAGAGCTCCAGAGCAGTGATTCATAAACTGTGCTTTGGGGCCCCTCGGAGGTCCAAGACGCCTACTAAATAACGTTAACATATTAGTAAAGTATATATATATATATATATATATAAGGAATGAAAGCATAAAGTTGAACATTTCTAAATGTTATGTAAATGTGAAAGAATTTGAAATTGCGGGCTAAAAATTAAGTTAGTATTCTCAATTGATTGGTGAGAGCAGTCCAAGTTCATCGACCAGATCATAGTATGGACAATGAGTGGCCTGCTCATTTATTTCTGTATTTTTTTGTGGTTTATTTTGCGGTACAAACCATCAAAAATGCATAAGCCGGGGTTCCTGTCCTCCAGTATTGACTCAGTGTGTGCCCCAGGATTCCAATGATGATTAAGTGGGAGTCTACAAAAGTCAAAAGGTTTAGATCCACTGCTCTAGAAACCCAGGAGAACCTGGCTGGGCTGCTTAACACCATGCGCGCTAAGCGTTTTCCCGCTGTGCGCTGACTTTTGCGAAAACCCGTGGTTCATGACGAGCTCAGCTCGTCATGAGCGTACGAGAGGCGTAACTCATGACGAGCTGAGCTCGTCATGAGCGTCGAAGGGGTTAAAAAAGATATGCATATTTGTTTTAGGTCATGAGAAATAGATATTTGTGAGACTGCTGCAAGACATTGTGCTCTTTGGGTCAATCATATCTATAGTTGTTACAATACCTCCAACCCTTGCCACCCCAGAACAGAGTGCCATCAACGTACATCCCCCAACCTTTGCTGCCTGGGATGACATTTGCATTGCAAGCTCCAGAAAGTATGCGTTCTTCTGAAGGAATTAACCCACATTGAATAGGCTACGTTACAACGCATGCGATACATTGCATGCCATTACAACACAGTCGTTACAATGACTGCGCTGTTACATTGCATATCATTATAACACAAGTCGTTACAATGATTTCTGTAGGGGGCGCTGGATGTTGGAATAGTATAATTTACTAATCCAACTCCAGTCTGTGCAACAGAAGGGAAGGTGTTGGATTTTAAATCCAACACCTTCTGCTCCCTACAGCAAGTTGTTGTAACGACTTGCATTGTAATGGTTTGCGATATAACAACACAGTCGTAACAACCGCGTTGTAATGGCATGCAATGTAAACGATGTTTCCCACGCACATCATATTAAATAAGCCCGGTATTTAGCATCCAGGTTAAATAAACTGCGAGCCATTTTCTCTCCGCAATCTGTGTAAATGACAGTATCCACTGAAGAGCTGGAAAGAAGTGCCAAGGAGGGCATTCGTGCCCTGATTCATCCCGTTCCCTAAACTCGCCTCTGGTGTAACTTTATTTAACAGGTGAGTACTGCAACTTCTTAGAAGCAAAGAGCAGCTCTGGGGTACAGAGCTCATGCAAATTTATATTAACATTTCAAGTTCCGGGCTGCCATCAGGGACACTGATTTACAAAATGACATGACTAGTGGAACTCTTCAACTCTTCAACCTTTGTTGTTATCACTAGCTTGGCTCAGTTCACAATATGAAATCGTCAATGGGTCTTAAGCTGTTGCTGAGGGGCTAATAGAAGAACAGGAGTGGAAACTAGAGAAAGCAAACACGACCCTTACTGGACTGTTTATTCCACTGTAACATGACTCTGAGACTAAGAGCAGAGAGGGCAGCACAGGACTATCATAGGGCAAAGTTCTGGTAGCAGCTCGTACTCTTACCTACCATTAACTGGCCCGTACTTGAAATGCTGTTTCTTTGCTTTCTCTCACTCTCTCTCTATTTCCCAGTCACACTGTAGCTTTCTTTTGCTGGTGCCCTTGAATATTGCATTCACGGAAGTCATAAGTTCCTTTATATAAAATATACATTCAACCTGAATTGATGAAAGGGTATTGAAGCCAATACATAGTACCTAAATCCTGGGCATGTTTGTGTTGTATTAAATGTAAGTCTATCTATAAAATAATAAAAATACCCCACAGTAACAATATCTAGTTTTTCATTTTTCAAATCCTTAGTTACTGTGTACATTTGGCTGACAGTAAATCAGAAACTTTATTGAGTGATGCGGATGATGCACTTATGAATGTGCATGTTTACATTTTTTTCACTTTCTACACACATTATTCAACTTCCCTGTTTTGATTTAAATTGTACCTTCTTCTTATTTGTCATAGCCTCCGTTTATCCATTGCATTTTATTTAGCTTGTTAGGTTTATAATTCCAAACACACCAGTTCATTTGCATGGCCACTTCCAGATACGGGAACACCCTTATAACTTGAGGAGTCTCATATACTCATTGTACTTTTGATCCCCGTGAGCCGGGGTTTTAGGCTGCTACTCACTATTTTAATTCCCTACATTCACGTTGTCTATCGCCATTCTCTATGTAATTTTAATATTGTGCTTCACTTTGTCATTGCGCCTTACCTGCTTACAGTGTGACCTTTTCAATCGTGGATATCGGCACTGTAGGAACGCGCTCATAGAAACGGTGCCGCCATCTTAGGTGGACACCAGGGCAGCGCTCTAGTTGCTTGGCGTTTCCCTGCCTCTGCGGTATTTAAATCCTGCAGCTCTCTCGCGCGCTTGTGCTCATTGTACTTTTGATCCCCCGAGGCGTGAGCCTGGGGTTCTAGGCTGCTACTCACTATTTTAATTCCCTACATTCACGTTGTCTATTGCCATTCTCTATGTAATTTTATTATTGTGCTTCACATTGTCATTGTGCCTTACCTGCTTACAGTGTGACCTTTTCAATCGTGGATATCGGCACTGTAGGAACGCGCTCATAGAAACGGTGCCGCCATCTTATGTGGACACCAGGGCAGCGCTGTAGTTGCTTGGCGTTTCCCTGCATCCCCCTATATGATGCGCATATGGACCAGACGGCGCAGCGGGCGCGCCGGCGACGCGCCGAAGGCGCGCCAAAGGCAAGCCCGTCTGCGCCCGTCATCGCCAGTCCATCGCCTCTCGCCAGTTCCCCTGGTCGGGACCGGCCCCCCCTGCTATATGTATGATAGAGAGTGCCTCCTGATTCTAAAGCCTTGTGCTACAGCCTGCGCAGCACTGCCATCACAATTAGGTGAGTCAAGACTGAGTGCAGTCTTGTGCTTTTTCCACGTGTACCCCTTCTGGGATTCGGACAACTAAAGTCCCAGGAAGTCAAACGCGATTTATTGTTCACCAGTTAAATGTGCGCTCCTTAGCCAAACATTACATGGAAGTTCACTCTTTGCTTAGTGACGAATCTCCCGACGTCCTTTTTATTTGTGAGACCTGGTTGCGGGATGATATGACAGGGATAGCTGGTTTATCCCTTCCGGATGGGTACTTGATAAAGACCCTTAATCGTGACTCTAGGGGTGGCGGGATAGCGGTCATTTACAGAGCACAATATCCCTGCTTCTTTACGGAGGAGAAACTGTGCGGCTGTGAATGTGCTCGCTTCAGACTAGATGTAAGCCCGCATTTTACCTTTTCTGGCTTATATATCTACTGCCCCCCAGGTCATGCTCCCAAATTTAGTGAAGCCCTGCTAGAGCTAGTTAGCTCATTAGTGGTGAGGTCTGCCAATTTCTCCATTTTAGGTGACTTGAATCTTCATTTCGACCATAAGTCGGATCAGGCCATTTGTAACCTAGTTGCAGATTTGGCTGCCCTCCAACTGGACCTATTGGTGCAGGACGCCACTCATGTAGCAGGACACATACTGGACCCTGTGTTTTCCAACATCCCAGATGTCCAGATCGAGCGTCCTGTACCCATGGGCTGGACTGACCACTTTTTGATCAAAGCTAGCTGGATGCTAATACAACCTCCCAAGACAGCCAAGGCCACTCTAATGTTTAAAAGACCTTGGCACAAACTTAATTTAGACGATTTTCATGCCTATCTGAGAGAGACCTTTGAGAAAGATCTGGCTGACCCTGAGGCCACATACACCGCCTTCTGTAACTGGATTGGGGGGGGGGGCTTGATGCTCTCATCCCTGCCAGATGGATCAGGGGGCGCAGCTTGATCTCCAACCCTTGGTTCTCAGATGCTCTCAGAGCACTTAGAAAGGAGTGTAAAAGAGCCGAGAGGACTTGGAGAAGGAACTATGATAGGGATCTTAAAACAGTGTATCTGGCCAAATTGAAACACTATCATAAAATGATTTGCAAGGCACGAGCTAATTATTATGCCGAAAATATTAAAGCCAGTTCTAATCCCACGAAGTGCATCTTCAAGATTGTTCAAAATCTGAGCAACACTAAAACCTCAACTTCTCATGTAGACTCGGCACAGCAATGTGAGGAGCTGGCCTCTTTCTTCACGAATAAAGTGCAGAAAATCTACGCTACATTCTCTCAGCCTCCCCCCACTCCGAGTCCTGTCATGGTCAGGGAAGGGATCTCTACTTTGACCATGATACCTGAGATTTCATGTGATGATCTTGAGAAACTTTGTAAGAAGGTCAAATCCGGTTCTCCATCTGACCCTATGAGGCCGGCCCAGTTTTTTGGAATCTATGGAGCTTGTACAGAAACCTCTAGGTCAGATACTTAACCTATCTTTTACCACGGCTATAGTACTCCTGGCCTGGAAACAAGCTCTGATCTCTCCTATTATTAAAAAGCCCACACTTGATCCCTCTTTGCCTGAGAGCTTTAGGCCGATCTCCCTGCTCCCATGGGTCTCCAAACTGGCAGAGGCCCACGTGAACGAGGTGTTATCTTGGCACATGACCCTCAATAACATCCTGGACCCGTCGCAAAATGGCTTCAGACCGGGTCACAGTACCGAGTCTGCCTTGCTGGTCTCCACTGAGTATTTAAGATCTACTCTTGACGCCGGTCAGAGTGCAGCGCTTATATTATTAGATCTAAGCGCTGCCTTTGATACGTGTCCCATGACATCTTGTTGTACCGTTTGGAGACCATCGGGATCACTGGCCAAGCTCTGGAATGGTTCAGTGCTTTCTTGTCAGACAGATCCTTCCGGGTGTCGGCACCGCCTTTTCTATCTCAAGTTCATTCCATCCGTCAAGGGGTTCCGCAGGGATCTGCGTTGAGCCCGACGTTGTTCAATCTTTATGTACAACAGCTCGCGGCTGAAGCGAGAGAGTGGGGCCTAACACTGGTATCGTATGCTGACAATACTCAGCTGATTGTCACCTTGGCTAAAGGCCCCTCCGCTACTGCCGCGAGGTTTAGAGATGGGATGACTGCAGTTGCCCGCTGGTTGGCTGACAACTGTTTAAAATTGAACGCCACAAAAACGGAAGTGATGCTGGTAGGGAAGAACATCTCCCTCTGGAATGAACATTGGTGGCCGGCTTCCTTAGGCACCATACCTATAGCCAAGCCAGTGGTTAAGAACCTGGGAGTTTGGCTGGATACGGACCTCAATTTTCAGTGCCACACAAAGAAAGTGGCAGTGACATGCGTGGGCCTGTTGAGAGGCCTCCGTCCCATCTTGAGGTTCTTTAATGCGCCTATTCGTCAGCTCATTATCCAAGCTACTATCTTATCACGCCTGGACTATGCCAGTGTTTTACTCCTTGGCGCTAATAAGGCTGAAATCTTACGTCTTCAGCGAGTCCAGAACGCGGCAGCGCGTGCTCTTGTGGGACTCCCACGTAGATGTTCTGCCAGAGCTACTATTAGTGCCTTACACTGGCTACCAATTCAATCAAGAATTCAGTTCAAGACGCTTTGTGTGGCATTTAAGATTCTGAAAGGTACTAGCCCTGCGCTTCTCTGTCCTCTTTTAACTCCCTACATTCCCCAACGTAATCTTCGCTCCTTGGGCCAACATCTGGTGACTATACCTAAGTTCAGACTTTGTCGTGTTGGCGGCCGCTCTTTTCGACTACTTGTGGCCAAATTGTGGAATTCCCTGCCTACATCCATTCGTTGCATCAACGAACCATTATTATTCAGGAAAGCCATTAAGACCTTCCTCTTTCCTCTGAACTAGGATCCTTTTGTTCCGCCTACTAGTCTCCTGTACAATGATCGGTCAGCGCCGGGACGCCCCTTAACTGGGACAGCTGTGCGCTTCAATACATTTATAACATAACATTATAACATAACATATGGTTCCATTCAATCCCCCATCATCTTCAACCTCCACATGAAACCTGGGGCTCAGTTCACTGATAATAGACAAAACTTTACCAATATGTCAAAAATTTCTTCTCTGCTCCAGACATTGCCCTCCCTGAATTGCTGCCTGCACCTCATCCAGAACTTGGCGAGTGCGGGCAGATTTAGCAAGGCTTTGCACTGGTGCAGTTACAAAGAGTGACTGAAACGGTAAACATCCTTTACACCGCGGATGTTTCAACGCAGTGCTGTTACGACGCGTCCTTTACAACGCAAGTCGTAACCACGACTTGCACTGGAGGGCGCTACAGGATTAAGAATATTATATTTACTATTCCAACACCTTCCCTAGTGTCCACGGGGACTGGTGTTAGAATAGTAAATTATACTATTCACGATCCGCGCCCCCAACGCAAGTCGTTGTCATGACTTGCGTTGTAAATGACACGTTGTAACATCACGCGTTGTGACGGTATGCGTCGTACCGTCATACATTCACTGAAACTAATGCAAAGTTTTGAATTGGGATTTACTTCCCAGCTCAAATATTGATTTGCGCTGGTAAGTAGCACTTTAGTAATGCAAAATAGAGGTCTGCTCTACTTTATGTCAGATGTTGCCCCACGGGTGGCACGTTGGTGTTCCTATACAACCACTCATTGATTTTCATGTAAAGACTTATTTATTAAAAGGTAGTCAGGGCTCTGCACCACACATTTCTGGCTTCCTAAGTCAGGCATTACGTTTTAGAAGTTTTTTCAAAACATTTCTGTTAAAAATGGGGGTCTCTAGTTGGCAGTGGTATGCACCTTGTCAGAGTAAGGACCCTTCCTTCGAGCAAGGTTAAGGGAGTTACATACCACAGATAACGCCTTCTCACCCCCTTGGTAGCCTGGCACGAGCAGTCAGGCTTATCTTTGAGGCAATGTGTAAAGCATTTGTACATTTAACTCACAGTAGCAGTGTGAAAACACTACAAATGGACACCACACCAGCTTAGAAAATAAACAATCTTTATCTAAACAAAACAGGACCAAAATGACAAAAATAAAACATATACAACACACGATACCACTTTTTAAAGGTTTAAGTAATTCAGTCCATAGAGCTCTAAGGACGTGTCGATTTTAGCTCAATGTACCATTAATGCGTCAAAATTCAAAATGAAAAGGGGGGAAGTGTCAGAAAGCACAGTGATGCATCAATTCTTGAGTCCCAGGGGAATGGAGGCATTAGTTTTGCTACAACACAGGAGAAGTGTTGCGTTGATTCCTTACTGTGAGGAGAAGCGATCTGTCAAATTACAAAGAGGCTCCTTACTGCTAGGCGATGGAAACTTGGTGCACCAGTGCGATGCTTAGATAATCCAGGCACGCTGGGTTGACGCGGTGGTGAAACAGGCACTGAGTTGATTCTTCCAGCCACAGGCAGGTGATGCTTCGATTCCTTCAGCCGCACAGCAGGGCCTGAGTCAAAGCCGGAGAGGAGGTCTTGTTGGATGTCAGAGACACTGCAAGCTTGCTGTGGGAAAAACGGCGCTGAAATGTGATTCATGGATTTTCAGCTCTTGAAGAGGCAAAACCACCTCCAAGGGCCCAATACTGGAGTTGACACAACTTGGCAGGTCAGAACTCCCAGCAGAGAGAGAGATGCGCGATCGCACGACACATGTTGGCCACCTCCTAGAGTGCTCCGGCGCTTTTCACCTGTTTTTTCTTCATAAATGCCGATTTCTGGTCAGTTTTGCAGCACACATGAGGTCGCTTGAATAATAAATTCAGCACCTGTGGAATGTGGTGATTTTCGTCGGGTTTGACAGGCATAAGCAGCATTTCTTTTCTTCCAGCCTTTGCCTCCAGCTCTGCTTCCAGGTTCTGCCAGATTTCTCAGTCAGGGGGGCGGAGCCATCCTTCAGGAAAGGGCCTGGCTTGGACCTAACCACTCCTATAGCCCATTATAGCTGCTGCACCAGCTCTAATAAGGATTTCTTTATTGCTGCTTTATATTTCTTCTCTTCCTTTCTATTTTTATTTCATCTCTTTTTACAAATTTTTTGTCTCTTGATATAGAAACAAAATGGATAATATTCATACAAAAAGGAGACAGCAGATTTCACATCCGCCAATTAAATCAAAGGCGGTAGAGTCTTCAGAACCTTTATTATCCTTAATTTTAGAGGAAATTCAAGCACTTCACTACAACACAGATTCTATTGCCTCAGAGATTAAAACTGTACAAAAAGAAATGGTGAGTTTGTCAATGAAAATCTCTGATAATGCAATTAAGTTACAGGATAATAAGGCTAAGCTTAAAACTTTTACCCCACTTGTTGCGAAAATTTCACCTAAGTCTAAACGGCTTCTAGATATGGAAAATCGCAACAGACAATACAACTTATGCATTTTTTATTTGCCAGAGGATGTTGAGGTTGGCAACTGCAGACTGTATTTGGAGAATCTGCTTCCTGGCCTTCTACAAATTAAGTTTTCGAAAAGACTTTAGATTGATAAGGCCCACAGGATTCCTTCACATCGCAATCCTCAACATACTAAACCCCGTCAAATGTTATTCAAAGTTCTCCAACATCACCATCTGGTTCTAATTCGAAAGGCAGCACGAGAAATTCCTTCCTTGATGGTCAATGGGAATAGAATTTTTATTCATCAGGATTTTGCTAAGGAAACTGTTTCAATTTGCAAAGAATTCACTGCCCTTCGTCCTTAACTGCACAGTCTTGGGTTCAAATATGGTCTCTTTGACCCTTCAACATTACGCATCCGGAAAGACAATCTTTCAAAATCTTTTCATCATCCTGATGATTTACGTTAGTTTTTGGATCAGCATTCACAGCATTCCATGGAGACTCATGACTCTAATACTTGATTACAACTAACTACATTTGTTCTGCCATACTAATAGTTATTTATTACATAGGGCACCAACGGTTCCGGTCATGCTTGTAAAGCGTATGTGCGTTTCATTCCTGATATTTCTGTATTATGTTTGTTGTTTATTCCTTGTTCTAATTTCTTCCTGTCCTTTTACTAGTTCTAGAGTTACTGTTTTTCTTTACTATTTCTCTATTTCTTCCTCTCCTTGATTTTTTTTCTCTCTCTTCATTATGGTTAATGTCCACAATATTAAAGTCGATTCACTAAACGTTAAAGGATTACGCCACCCAGTTAAACGTACAAAAAATTTAGATTATTTAGGTAGTAGTAAGGCAGATAAATGCTTTGTTCAAGAGACTCATATAGATGACAAAATCTTAAATTATTTGAAAAAAAGTGGGTGGATACTATTGTTTCGTCACCTGCTAATGGTAAAAAAATGGAGTAGCTATTTTCTTTGCAAAAAAATTACATTGTCAAGTCTTGAGTAAAACTTCAGATGTGGAGGGAAGATATATTATAGTTAAAATTAAAGTTCGTGATACAGTAATTTTTTACTTAATGTTTATGGTCCTACTGCAGATGACCCTGTTTTTTGGTCTAATATCACCACCGAGGTTCTAAAGTTGGGCAAAGTTCTTTTAATTGTTGGAAGTGATTTTAATGTTATTGCTGACCCATTATTAGATAGACTATCTAGTACTAAGTTTCGCCCTCCTAAGATTTTTCAGGCTTTTAAATCATTTATTCATACCACCAAGTTAGTTGACATTTGGCTATGCATTTCCCTACAGAAAAATGTTTTACATTCTTCTCTAACCCACATAATTCACATTCAAGGATTGATTATTTACTAATCTCCACACAACTAATCGAATCTGTAACTAATCCTAAAATTGGTAATATTGACGTCTCAGATCATGCCTTGATTTCTTGTGTTCTGAATATAAGTTCAACTTTTACAAAACAAACTAGATGGTGTATGAATACTTGAATTGTTCTTAATGAACATAATAAGCCAAAAATCTTAAATGCCATTCAAGATTATTTTTTACTTAACCCTGATGATTCCACTTCTATGGTCAATAGATAAGACGCCTTTAACGCCTACATTAGGGGTATAACTATTTCTATTATGGCCTACAAAAATAAAGCATTCAATGCGCAAATCAAAAATGTGGAAAAAAATATTGCGAAATTTAAAGACTTTTTATTACTTCCAATGATCCTCAATTCAGAGTCAAGCTACAAAAGCTCCAATATGAATTTAACGCAATCCTTAGTAAGAGAGCTGGCATCCAAATCTCCAATTCTAAAGCTAAATTTTGTTTTAATGCCAATAGATCTAGTAAACTTTTAGTTAATTACTTATGTATAAAAAAAGATAAGACGCAAATTACCTCAATGCATGGCCCTAATGGCGAAACTGCACTATCTCACAATAATATTGTTAAAGAATTTTTAGATTTTTACTCAAAATTTCACAATCAAATAGGCTTGGGCTAGAGTTACCCATTACTGCAGATGAAATTTTAGCAGCCATAAAATCTCTTAAACAAAATAAGTGTCCTGGCCCCGACGGTATCCCAGCTGAGTTTTATAAAGAGTTCCAATCCCAACTTTTGCCTTACTTATTTCAACTTTTAACTTTTTGTGGTTCTTCAGGAACAATCTCAGGTTCTTTTACTGACACTTTAATTATTGTCCTCCCCAAACCGGATAAAGACCCCACTCTTTTTTCAAATTATCGTCCTATATCTTTACTAAATCAAGACTGTAAATTATATGCTAAAATACTTGCTTCTAGATTGCCCCTGTGCTTGATTCTATTATACACCCAGATCAATCAGGTTTTATGAAGAATAGATACTCTACAAATAACACAAGAACTTTATTATATGTTATTGAACAGAGTTCCACTTTAATTTCCCCCTCAGGAATTTTGGCTTTAGATGCAGAGAAAGCCTTCGATAAAATTCATTGGCAATTGTTATTTCAAACCTTGTTAACATTTAATTTTGGTCCCTCGTTTATTTGCATGATTTCTGCTCTGTATTCTGCTCCCACTGCTCGTTTATTTATTAATGGACAAGTATAAAATCAGTTTTCCCTTTTTAGAGGCACAAGACAAGGCTGTCCCCTTTCTCCACTCTTACTTATAATTGGAATTGAACATTACCTTACTCATGTAAGAAAATGTGATCATATTAAAGGTATTACGATTAAGGATGTTTACTATCAAAACCTTGGCTTATGATGATGATGTGCTGTTATTTATTAGTGATCCTATATCCTCAATTCCCTCTTTATTAGAAATTATTATGAAATATTCCACGGTTTCTGGTTACAAACTTAATATTAATAAGACTGAATTTATCCCCTTGAAACATCTTCTGTACTCATCATATGATACCTATGACTAATATTATTTGGCAAAAGGACAAATTAAAATATCTTGGTATTTTATTTTCATCTTCCATAAAAGCAACATTAACATTAAATAGTAACTTTATCCTAAAATATATTTAAAAAGAACATCTAAGTGGTCTTCACTTCATCTCTCTTGGTGAGGTAGAATGGATTCCATTAAAATGACTATTGCTCCTAAAATCTTGTATACCCTTGCTATGATCCCTACTCAATTTCCATTAACATTTTATAAACACATTGATAGACTTCTCTCCAAATTTCTATGGAATAATGTCACCTCGTAGTGGTTATAAAAAATTAAAAATACCTAAATGTAATGCTGGATTTGGCTTGCCTGATATTTTTCTATATCATAAAGCATTTATATTGAAACAAAGGGGCATATTAGCAAGGGGCTTTATCTCCGCTTTTTTGGCTTTAAAAGCCAAGAAAGCGGAGATAAAATTATCTCCCTCTTACCAAGCTGTCGCTAACACCAGTTAGCGACAGCTAATAGGAGATAGTGACCATCTTGGGCCCCGCTTTGCATGTCAGTGATATTTATCACTAATGACATGCAAAGTGGGCGTGCCAAGATGTTAGCAACTGAAAACAGTCGCTAACATCGCTATCTCCTATTACCAACTTTTGGAGATATTCGCGCTAAGCGCGAATATCTCCAAAAGCTAACACTTGCCCAGGAGCAGTTCTTAGCCATGTTATCCAATGGGAGGTGGCTAACATGGCTAAGAGCATTTGCTCGATAATGCATGAATATCGCTGACTTTTCAGCGATATTCATGCATTGCGGCCATTTTTTATCGCATTTGCGATAAACCTTGCTAATAGCAAGGTTTATCTGCGATAAAAATCGCCGATTTGCGGCGATAATTTTTGTCTCTAAACAAGTTAGAGACAAAAATGATCTCTATTGGTTGGTAATATGCCCCCTAGTTCTATACGGTTTACTCCTTCCTCTTTAAATAATACTCCTACTTGGCTTCACATAAAACAATCTCTTGTAAATCCTTTTCCATTTCCCACCTTGCTAACAATGTCTAAGAAATCAACATTTCTACAACAATCTGTAATTATCAAATCCACTAAACTAATTTTTAATGACCTAGATTCAAATTTTCTATCTCTATACTGAAGACTTGTCATTATGGCATATTAGAACATTGGAATGTTGGGAGCTCCATTTAAAACAATGGAGTGCTCCGGGCTTATAATGGCTAGCATAAGCCTGGAGCTCCAACATTCCAATGTTTCTTTGATCACAGCTCTGGCTGTGAACTAAGGCTTTAGGGAATGGGAGGGGATTCCAATCCCCTCACGCTCACGTAAGGCTTTTTTTTTTTTAGATCATTCTGCCCTCAAGTGGCAGAATGTTCTAATAGCCTTATAGCCCTTTGTAGCTGGGCTATACCGGCTATTAAAGGCCCTTGCCTTTGCCTCGGGCCTTTAACGCTGGAGAGGGCCTTTAATAGCCGGTATAGCCCTTTACGGCAGGCTATAAGGCTATAGTAATGTTATTAAATTAAATAAAAAATTTAATTTCTGTAATTCTTGGATTAAGGCTGGTATCTTTTATCTTAAAGATATCTATTTCAACAATGCTTTCATTGCCTTTGAAGATTTACAAATTAAATTTAGTTTACCTCAATCTGATTGCATTAAAGTTGAGTTTTTATGTAATTCAATTTTAGATTCTTTCGCTCATGGTATTCCGTCTACTGTTAAAGCAGATTCAGTAGTATATATTCAAACTATCTCTACGTCATCACATACTGTTTCCATTTTATATAAAAAATTATCTAATTCTATAGGAAACAATTTAAATATAATCTCAACATTTTGGAATACTGAACTCTCAATTTCTTTATCTAATTATACTTGGAAGAATATTTAGCTTAACAGTATTTCAGGCTGGCTACCTGTGTCGCTTTACCAAACCAATTCTTATATTTTTTTCAATTGTTTATGGACCCCAGCATGTTTATTTCGTGCTAAACTGATACAATCTGAAACATGTTGGCATTATAAATTACATCCTGGTTCATTACAACATTTGCTTTCTGATTGTCCTTTAATTTTTAAATTTTGGTCTGATGTTTGGGATATTATATAAAAGATATTGAATAAACATGAGGGTATTTCTTATAAACTGCTAATATGTAAATCATTAGGTCTTTTGCATAACTTAACTGAACTAGAGGGGAAACAATTTAATTATTTAATATCAGCTGCTTTAAAATCCATTACTTTTTGCTGAAGGATATTTCCTCATTATCAGTACAGGCTTGGTGGTCACGTAGAGGACCTCAGTTATCTCTGAATGGGATTAATCATAACTCTAACTTTTTTCAATCTTTTTGGTTACCTATAGATTTATATTTGTCCTCATAAAATGTATATTTTCTACTTCGTTATATCGTGTTATTGTTAATATACCTCTTTACTTATATGATAAAAGTAGCTCTGTTTTACAATAGATGACATAGTTATTATACATGGTTCCCCTCCCTTCCCTCCCTTTTTTTGATTTTCTCCTCCACCTTCTTTAAATGAATAGTCATACATCTATACCTATTGTAATTCATTATTGTTGTTTTTAATTCTCATATTTTGATGAGGAATTTTTTGCTCATGAATATTTTTTCTGCATTGTCTGTTTGTGTTACTTATAATGAAAGATTCAATAAAATATTTTGAAAAAAAAAAGAACTCCTGGCAGAGCAGTTCAAGGGAGCTGCAGAAGAAGTCTTCGATGGCCCTGAGACTTCCAACTAGAGGCAAGCACATACAAGCCCTTGGAGAACTTGTAAAGTCGGGTTCCATAGTCCAATTCTTCCACCGCTCACAGACCAAAGCAACAACTGCAGGCCTACACAGCAAAGCAAAACTGCAAAGGGGCAGTACTTCTTATGACAGCTCTTCTGATCTTCTTCTTCTTAGAAAAGTCCTCAGTCAAGAGGTGTTCTAAAAATGAGGGGTACAGGTCCAATACTTATAGTCCTCTTTACCTTTAAAGTAGGCATACTTTAAAGGATACTCTTTGTAGTTCACATATACTGTCTTGCCCTGACCTGGCTCCAGACACATTACAGGGAGGTGTGGACAGCATTATGAGAGGACAGGCACAGCTCTATTCAGGTGTCAGTGACAACACCTCCCACACTCTAGATAAGGAAAGCCCATCAGCCTGGTGTTGGGCAATCAGTATATGTAGGGCACACTCTCAGCCCCCTTTGTGTGACAGTCTAGAGTGAATGCACAACCAGCCCAACTGTTAGTCTACACCAGATGTGGATTCCACAGGCAGGCAGAGGGACAGGCTGGTAAAGCAACAAAATGCCCACTTTCCAAAAGTGGCATTTTAAAACACACACTTTAAAAACCACCTTAATAGAAAGATGTGTCTTTAAACTCTGAGTTCAGGGAACCCAAACTCCAAATTTCCATCTCTTCTTAATTGAAAGTTACACTTGTAAGATCTTACAAGGCAGTCCCAATGATAACCTATGGA
The DNA here is from genome assembly GCF_964261635.1 of Lissotriton helveticus. Taxonomy (NCBI): domain Eukaryota; kingdom Metazoa; phylum Chordata; class Amphibia; order Caudata; family Salamandridae; genus Lissotriton; species Lissotriton helveticus. Next base: position 1,704,020,792 of record NC_136063.1, on the reverse strand, counting down.
AGAGATAGTCCTTGCAATAGTGAAAAGCGCAATTAGAAGTAGTTCACTATCAGGACATGTAAAACACACCAGCACATTTCCTACCTTTCACATACACTGCACCCTGCCCATAGGACTACCTTAGGTTTGCCTTATATGTAATAAAAGGGAAGGTCTGGGCTTGGCAAGTGGGTGCACTTGCCAGGTCGATATGGAAGTTTAAAAGTGCACTTGAAGACACTGCAGTGTCAGGCCTAATACATATTTGCAGGGCTGCTAATGTGGGTGGCGCAATGGGTGCTGCAGGCCCACTAGTAGTATTTGATTTACAAGCCCTGGGCTCACACAGTGCACTTTACTAGGGACCTACCAGTAAATCACATATGTCAATAATGGATAGCCAAACAATCACAATCTACACAGGGAGTGCTTTCCACTTTAGCACTGATCAGCAGTGGTAAAGTGGCCAGAGCTCAAAACCCAGAAAACGAAATCCAGCATACAGTCAAAAATACAGGAGGTACAGGCAAAAAGACAGGGGAAACCCCATCAAAGATGCCAGGTCTAACAATTTCTAACATTGCATATGTGCTACAATGTATAGCACACAAAGAAAGCTAGCAACGTTTTTAAACACACATCCTTGAATTATTGTGCAATGTTCTGTATGTGGTGAAAGCCCGCTTCAAGCGTACAGGCACAGGTAATAACAGCGGTGCCTTATATTAGTACATATGGTGCTGTCCTGCTGTCTCCCTATCATGCAGCACAGTGTGACAGCGTTGGTTGCTGCACTGTGTTGCATGACAAAAATAACAAATTTGATCCCATATAGGACTTTGTTGAAGCTCGAACCAAAACATATTTCTGGTAAATTGCAAACACTAGACAAACTTGGCTCAATTTTCATGAACTTTGAGGACTTGCATCCCCAGCTTTCAACCAGTGCCATGTCACTTGTAATCACTGTACAAAAAACCTTACCCTCAAAGAACACATTGCAAAAAAAACAAAGATGGCCTGGTCCCAAAGAAGGTTGAATAATTCTTTATAAAGTGATTTCAGAACTGTTGTTCAAGCTTGCATTCAGCTGAGTGTTGAGAAAACAGTAGCTCATTGAGACCAGCAGGTCTTAGGGATGGTTTTTGGGAGAAAACACAATAGGTCCTATATATTTTCTTTGGGACCCAATTGCACACAGTATACAGGCAAGTATAATGCAGGACAATCTAACATTGGAAAGCAATAGATTTATTCATCTTATTTTTTATCTTTTTTGTAAAATTATTATGATTTACTGCTCACAGAAAACTGAAAAAACATGCTCTAGTGAGTGAAAAACATATAATTACGCAGGATTGGGTACCACAATTTTTGTTTTCTATTCTGTAGATATTAGGTGCTCACACACCTGTCCTATGATGATCTCAACTGAATGAGATCGAAACGACGCCGATCATTGCTGTGGCAACTTCACAGCAAGGATACTATCAGAATGGAGGAAAACGGGGCCCCCTTTAGCTCTGGTGGTGCCCAGTGCGACTATGTTTGTTGGTGCCTCCCATCCCCCCAATTACCACCTCCAACACGGATTCCCTCACTAACACCCTTTAACAGTGACCCTCAAGTCCCCATAACCACTCTCTCTCACATGCCTTTCTTTTGTTTTATAGTGCTACTTATACCAGTAAAAGGTGTCAGAGCACTTTACATCACGCACAATATACTCAGAGACAATCAATCACACGTCTGTAAATCACTTTAGAGGAAATGTTACATCAGAAAGAGGACAACAAAGTGCAGGGCTCACATCTCCTCCGTTGTGGTAGGCAGTATACTTTAGGAGTGCTTGATCTGGAGAAGCACAAACTAAGAACTTAAAACTTATCACCACGGTTGGGGCTTCTCTTTACTATTAAGAATTGATTTATTCACAAATGAACCCTTCATGAAACATTAGATTAATGAAAAGCTTGAGGGAAAACCCTAACGCTGCAACCTATGTATTTCAATGTACATGCAGCTCTTTGATGACAGTTAATAGCTCACTGTTCTAGATTAGAATTTAATGTATAAATTGCAAGTAACATAAGGATCTCGGCAACAAAAGTAGTAACACACTGAACTGTTCACAACATGCACACTTCTGTGATCGATTTAAAGTAGTTAGAGGGCATATTAGCTTTCTGCCTACTTTATAATGAGTCAAAACTTCTACTAACCAAAACTTGATCTCTCTCCAGCAGGCAGGTCCGTTAATCACCGTTGTTATCTTGGCATTTTTATAGTTGTCTGAAAATTGCTGGAGGCAAGGAACCTGAGCACGTGCTTTTAAATCCACAATATATTTGCCAACACAGTGCCCCCTGACGTCAACGCCCGGTGCAGTGGCACCAATCGCACCGCCCTTGAGCCGCCCCTGGAGGAAAAAGTGTAAAAAAGAAAAAAAATGAAAGAAATAGGCACTCACCATCTATGTAGTCAAGATCAATGAGAAAATACTTGTTTACATTGTTAATGCTCTGACCCTGACACAATTTTGGAAGGTGCCGAAAACACCCCTATTTAAAGGATAATACATCATGATGCAGTAACAGGACCCTTCTTTTTACCAGATCCCAGCTACCTCCACAATCATTTGTTGACTGTATGCTTGCCTTTGACCAAGTACAGGTCTCAGCAGGTCTTGGCTAGTTTTGTGCTATTCAAATACAACATACACACATGCACTTTCCCGTTTCGTAACCCCATCTTAATGCTCAAGCAGCTCAGTTTTCAAATGTGAGATTTTCCTGGTTTTGCAGAAAAATATTCTCTCATGCCACTGTTGGAACTAGAACTGACGAATGGCACCATGCCTTGTGAACAACTGAGGAAATCAGAATTTATTTTTGCACATCGATTCAGTACAGTACCGATTTGGTTTTGTGCTTCTCTTCCCTGGTCAATAAGCGCAAAGTAATTAGAAAGGGAAAGCAAAAAATACGTTTTAGATCAAAGTTTGAAGATCTGTCGATGTCTAAGGAAGCAAACTCAAGGCCACTGACTAAGCCTGCCTGTGAAGAAGATGTGTCAGACTACAACAAGAAACGCGGGGTTGCAGAAGCAGCCCTCTACCGCCTATGTCAAATAATTGCCTCTAACAAAACTGAGGAAATCATCAAAATGTTTAAGGAAATAACATTTCATGTGTCTCTAGAACAATGAAATTTTGAGAATCCAGCCAATGAGATCCATACTGGAAGACTATGTCTGATACTGAATTGACAAGTTAAGAGGAAATATATTATTACATAGCTTGCAATAATGAGCCAATTGTACTATCCCCTTTCTTAAAGTTCCACTTCCTATCCATAAAGTAATTAACCAAAGTGCTGAAAGCCATAAATCTACTACATACAGTAGCCGATTTGTGAACGAGCACACCAACACACTTGCTTCAAAACCATAAACCGCCTAAAATAATCTTACCACTTAAACTGAAGTTGGTCATAACAATGAAACCCTCCTCGCCACACATAATAACAACATAGCAAAGAAAGTATACATTTACCATTCCACCACCAACCTGATCATCCTTGGTTAACTAACCTAAGAGCTGATCGTTTGCATATTGAAATGGATGTTCAAAAACCGAAATAATACCATGAAGTAGCTCTTGGCAAACGATAGAAGGGTTTGTTTACTAAAGACTAGTTTCCAATAGTTTAACCTTCTTTATAATTAAATAATAATTATTTTATATTGATTTTACAGTGAATTTAGACAAAACTGAAATCATTGAGGGGTGAGCAAGTATGTGATAAGACAGCAAACATCCGGCGAACAGCAATACAATATACATGCTTTCTAAATCTCTGCACATTTACTTTGAGCCCAGCCCAGTTCCAGGACACACAAGTGTTTTATTCCAAAGAACAGCAGCACATTTTCGTTTCCTTTTCCTTATGCGTTTTGGCTTGAAGTACAGCCTTGATCACAGGTGAAAACAATTTTCTACAAAGTGTGTTGATGCATGCTTAGTTTTTAAAGTGTGCTGCTGATCTCTGCAATAAAATACTGTGTGTCCTGGAACTGGGCTTAAGCCTTTCTCCTGTGTATGTGATTGATGGGTTGCGCCATACCCATTGTACTGAAGCCAATCTGCAGGGTCAGGGGCTCCTTTGTCTCGGAGATTCTGTCTGGATTTAAATCAGGAGCATGACCTTCTTGCCTCCACGTGAAGAGGATTATCCCAACACAGTGAAATGTGAAGGTGAGCAAGGGATTCGGAGAGGAAAGCATTTCCTCCTGATCTTTCCAGAATACCTGTGCTTTCCAAAGACGTCATATCTGAGCACCACACCACAAGTAAACCACACTGCTATTAAATTAATTTCGTATTCAACATTAGTGAATTGAAAACACAGGGCATTAATAATGAATATTTACATTTCAACATTGAAGAGCATTTTACAGTGCACTATGGGAAATGTATTTTTTTAACAGAGTCATGTGACAGAATGGTTTGAAGCATGGACTAACACACTTTGCAGAGAATTGTTTTCACCTGTGAACAAGGCTTTACTTCAAGCCGAAACGCATAAGGAAAAGAAAACAAAAATGTGCTGCTGTTCTTTGGAATAAAACACTGTGTGTCCTGGAACTGGGCTTCAGCTTTTCTGCTGTGTATGCGATTGATGGGTCGTTCTGTACCCATTTTACTAAAGCCGTCCTGCAGGGTCGGGGGCTCATTTGGTTTGGAGGTTCTGTGTAGATTTAATTCAAGAGCATGACCTGCTTGCCTCCATGTGTAAAGAAGAGGATTATCCCAATGCAGTGAAATGTGAAGGTGAGCAAGGGATCTAGGGCCAGATGTAGGAAGCGTAATTCCGGTCGGTAACGGCCGAAATTACCGAATTTCGGCCATTACCGACCGGAATTAGGCTTTTCATATGTAGATGGCTTCATTTCAGATTCGGTAATTTACAGAATCGGTATTTAAGAATTCGGTAAATTACCGATTCTTAAAAATACCGAATCAGTAAATTACCGAATCTGAAATGTAGGTAGCACTCCAATGAGTGCTTTTCCCATCTTAGGATTCGTTATTTACCACCAACTAGAAGTTGGTGGTAAATAATGAAAACCTTAGAAAAAGCATTTTTTTTGCTTTTCCAACAGTGCCATGTTGCAGACATACATGCCCTTAGGGCATGTATGTCTGCAACTTGTGCACCCATACACATTTGAGGGGTGCAACAGGGTGTCAAAGTGACACCCTGCCACCTTTCAATGTTTCCCCCATTTACCGAATCGGTATTTACCGATTTGGTAATTGACATTCGTTCCTATGGGCCACCAGGCCCATAGGAATGAATGGCAATTACCGAATCGGTAAATACCGAGAACAGAGAGAATTGTTTTCACCTGTGATCAAGGCTGTACTTCAAGCTGAAACACCTAAGGAAAAGGAAACGAAAATGTGCTGTTGTTCTTTGGAATAAAACACTGTGTGCCTCATTTATGAGGCCGTGCGTCACTTTTACGCCGCCAGTGCGTCACTTTTTGTGACGCACCAGCAGCGTAAAAAATGTGCCTTGTTGCACCATATTTACAAAGTGACGCATCTAGGTAGATGCGCCACTTTGTAAACACCTCGCTACATTATACCTACGCCAGGTATAATGTATGCAGGGGGAGCGTTTTGACGCAAGACAGGGCCATAGAAGTGACGCAGTGAAATCTACATCATGCCAGCTCCTCTTGGCCTCCTCCATTGATCTCCTCGACACTCCGACTGCATTCACGTTTGTCAAATTGTAGTTCAGTTGATGGTAGTATTCTGTCACCTCCGTGAAGCTGATTTGGTTTTCCCGTGGACTGCACCCCATCTTCCTCTTATCCTTGGCCTTCTCTGACCCCGATTTTTCTTGCTGGTGATCTGTGGGGCTTGTGGGGTTCGCATTGACCTCTGCACTCGGTCCGGGTGCATCCATGGTGCTACGCACTTTATTTTTGTTTCCCTTTGTTTTTGTTCTGCTTTTGTGGTGCCTTTTCCTGCTTGATGCGTGGGACTTGCAGGCCTGTCGCTGGTTTTTGCTGATTTTTGTATTGCTATTGGCCTCATCGTAAAAAAAAATTGCGTTCGTGTTTCGCATTTTTGCGGTGTCGCATTGACTTTATCGCGGACATTTGACACATTATTGTGATACTATCGCATGATACCACCGTGTTGAGATTACAATGTTAACACAGCGTTATTTTGCTGCGATGTGAAGAGTTGCGTTAAGCTAATTTTGTGGTAATTGTCACACGTTCTTGAGAATATCCCACTTTGTTTGCAACAGTACGTTTTTTTCACTGCAGAAAAAATACTCAAGGTTCATATATTCTTTTCTGCACCAGACGCAAACATCGACTGTTGCTTTCTCAAAACCGATCAAACCGCAGCAAAAAATAAGGAAAAATAATAGTTCACACTAAAACATGTAATTTAGAGCACCTCGATGTTAATTAGCACCAGCCAGAAAATGTACTGCTCTCAGCTTTCATATTCAAAGATGCCCTCAAGGGACACAAGCAAATGTGTAAGGATGTCGTCCATAATGAGCGGTTATTATGATTCCTGTAACATTTTCATTCCATTATTTAGCTGCAGGTTCCCTGGATGTAGACAGGAACTTTTTTTTATTATTTCTTCATAGTGACAGGCCTCAGTATTCTCTACAAACCATTACAGTAAGCATTCAGACTTAAAGGGAATGGTATGTATTTGCAATACATATGAATACTCATTAACGTTTCCCATCTTTTTTTTCCAGCACAGAAAGCACGGAAGAATATGACGACGATTACGTCAGTGTCAATAAAACTTGGGTCCTGGCACCAAAAGCCACACATGAGACAGATGCCACTCAGATCCTGAACTCGCTTCTCAAAAACTACGACAACAAGTTAAGACCGGATATTGGCAGTACGTTTCTTCATATTTGAATTTTTTTTCCATGTCGCGGGCATTTATATTCATTGCCATAAAAAGAAGAATTGCACACATCTCAACTTTGTACAACTTTATCAGGAACGGTTAGCTTTCTGATTATGCTTCGAAAGTATTGCTAATTTGGACTAGATTTGTAGCAGTTTTTTCTTTCACCCTCAAATTAGATTTTATTGTGGTGTTGTTTTTATTTAAATTTGTTCTTAACAAACGCCCTAGAATAAAAACATTGACTTCAGATGCTAATTTTCTTTCTGAAATTAATTTCTTTATTTTGTTACTTCAATTGGTTTTGCCTATGAATGTTTTTTTTAATTTGTTTTCTAGCATTTTAGCATAATGACTTTTCTTAAAAATTAAACATTCAGCAGAGTGAGCCTCTACAAAATTAACCTTCATGAAAAGTTTCAGAGAACACTCTAGTGGGTAATTTCTACATTTATTGAAATTTGAGAGTGAAAGTGTGATGATGCCGGTGCACTCCAGCGTGTTGCTGGCAGGTGATTAACTTTACAGATTATTCAGTCGCTTATCTTGAGGAGCACATTTAATTGCTCTGGATTCATAAGCTTCTACTGGGATTTGTAGAAAAGTATATTTATCCCATTCGTTCATTCATTTAGTCATTACAATAGTGTCCATTCACGAGCAGCTGGATTTTGCCTCTCTTTTTTGTGTGCTTTTACAGCATCATTGTCACTGCATTACGGCGACAATCTGTAAACATAGGACAGTACATGCCTACAATCATATTCTCGAACACTGAGTGCTAGTAAAAACAAACAAGGTTGTTGCCATGTTTAAAAAAGCTTTCAAAATACGTAATAGAATAAAAGGTTTTATGCAACCAAAATTGAAACACATTTTCAATACTGCATTGTCAACATCATTCACACGTTCATTCATTAACTCATTCATCTAGATATACATTTTAGATTCCTATAGTACAGTGCCTGAAATTAAATGCAAATACATTATTCACCTGTGCATATTCATATTTAGTTCAGCAACTGGGCATTTCAAATTAATTCTATGGATCAAGCAAAGCGAGCAATGTATATTTTTTAAATCTCAGAATTATTTTAATATTTCAAAAGGACACTACTGCCATCATTCCATCCTCCGGGTCGTCTTGAGACGTTTGTTGAAGGATGCCACTCTCTTCAGATGCAAAATGATATCCAAAGAGTCACCTGAAGGTCGTTCCATCAAATAAAATGAACAATATATTTTTTTTCAACATGATCCTCATTGACAGTGACATTTCAGGGTGCTCCTTGTTTGACTGCAAGTGACGTATTGATACAATGAATACATTAATATAAGGTTGAGTAGAGCCTCCTCTATTTTTAATAAATAAATAATATGTACATGTGCAATGTTAATGATAAGGATGTGGGCTTGGCTCTGTGGGGACTTGAGGATTGTCTATGTGGATAGTAATTATCCCTCATCACATTTTTGTTGCAAAGACAACGCCAGTGCAGAGAACCTATCAAGGGAAAGGAAAGAGATTTGTTTCATACTTTTACATTCAGAAAAGGAATCAGACATGGTCCTTGTAAAGATGTGCCCCGTTACTCCATTTACACAATAAAAGAAGAAACACCGGGTTTCCTTTCACACATTAACAGCAGGGCAAGTAGAGACTAGTGGTTGTCCTGGAAATTGATGCAAGCGGTGCACATTTACAGCTGGGAAAGAAAATAGTCATGGTCTGTGTACTGGTCTTCTCTAGAACTCCATTCAAACAATACCCAAATTAATGACAGACTAAAACTTGCTGTCTCACTTTTTGTACCTGGTCAAGGAAAAGCATGGATACTTACACGTGGCAGGGGGTCGGAGCAGAATGATCTTTTTAATAGGTACAAGAAACAGCATACATATTGGGGATGTCGTGTCGGAGCTGCTTTCCTGCTGTTGTTCTCTAGTATGCCCAAGTTCCATGATGTACTCTGCAAATAAAACTTTTATTTTTACCAACCTGAGCGAAGGCCTGTCTTACACCTGTACTAAGAATTGAGCGTGTATGAGTTGGGAGGGAGGACTGGGCCAGCAATAGACTGTTTATTCAGGAGGACTGAGGAGTGGATGCATGACTGTTCCAAAGGGGAAAAGGACAGCCGGCAGACTGACGTTGGAGAAGTAACTGCTACATTGGGAGAAAATGGCCTTTTTTGTGTGGTCATCCTAATGTCTTTGCTGAATGTGATTGCCAGTTTTTATACTGCACACTGGGGCTCCTCTGTCCAATCCCCAGTTAATGTGCTCTTACCCTTAAAACATGTAAAAAATGGATAATCCTAGATTGGCATGTTTAACTCTGATGTAAGGCCATGGTATATGATGTAAAAACTAGACCCATTGTACGAAAAGGTAAATGTCACCTCTAAACAGCAGCACTTATTGTGGAATCCAGTAGTGTGACTGGGTAAATATGTCTTGAGTCCTTCCCTTGTAGCCTGACTTCTGCAGTTTCATTCTGCAGTGTGACCTATTAAAATAACCAATTTCAACTGTTAAAACCTCCCTTTTAAATATTAGTAAGTCAACCCTATGTAGGCCTTGTAGCTCACAAGGAAGCTTGCAGGGTATGAACAAGTTGTAAAGTGGGAGATGTAGAAAATGAATGCAACTTTGTACTTACAATAACAAGGCCCTAAAAACATTTTTCACCGTTGCAGGTCTAGCTGTCCTATGTACAAAATAAGAGCACATATTAAAATTCTAATACTGTATTTCAGGAATGGGACAAACTAGAAATAAAAAGGCTGTTTAATTGTTAATAACAATCTAAATCAGTTGTGGAGTCAAATGTATAATAAATTTTAAGGAAAATAAACTTTAAAAAAGTTACCCCTTCCCTGCTTACATTTCCTGGAAACTAGTTTGCTTCTCCCAGCCTGTAGTTAACCTGAGTGGATGTAAATGAGTTGTGAAATCTCTCCCAGGAGTTACACAATAGGTGATTCACCGCAATGGGCAGGAATGATTTATTTGAGCCCAGCAGAAGCGCAGGGGCCTTCCTCAATGTCAAATGCTTTCTAACAGATCTGTTGAGCCAAAAGTAACACTGTCATACATGGAAGGGAGGGCATAGAATTTCATGAGAATTCTTGTGCATACCCTGTCTGGTTTGTTGAAGGGCCCTGCATTTGTTCTACCAGACTTCAGTCTCCTGGTTTGCTGTGGGTACAAGGCCTGCTTCAAATTGGATTTTAGCATTAGATGAGGGAGGATACTAGTTATTATCCTAAGACACTACCATACACACACCCTGCCACCAGGGCCTAAGTTTAGTGCGGCAAAAGACTTTCACCATCTTGAAAATGCCCTGGCACATGGCATTTTGGGCCATTATGCAGTAAATGAACTACTGAAAAGTGGGTAGGTTTGCCATTGGGATATTTTACTGCATTGGTTATGTAATTTCATGGAGGTCCCCCTCCCACTAACTAGTGCCATGCATATATGTGATACCCCAAGGCACCCAATCAGAGCACATTCTGGATCTTCAGAAGAACAGAAGAGGACTGGACCTGTTGTCCGGGACATGTGAGGAGCTGTGAATAACTGGAACTGCTCCCTTTGGTACCCTGGGCAAAGAAGATGCACTCCAAGGGTCAGCTGACTGACCTCCTTTCTGACTAAGGGAGGCAACAATCTTTAAGGGAAAGGAGAGATGTGGTACATTGGCCAGAGCAGCTGACTCCAGCTTGGGTAGCCCGCTGTTCGATCCCTGGCACCAGCAGAACCTCATCTCAGCTCAGCACCATGTGACTCTGGGCAATAGCTCACTTAATCTCCCAGACGGCCCCCAGCACCTTGAAAACGAAAATGGGTGATATGTTTGCACTTTCCAAATACAAATTATTATTTCTCTTTAGGTGTCCAGCTGACCAGTAGCCATTGAACCTAGACTGGACACTGCTGGCTTTTGCCTGACACCTTGTGAGTTTCTAATAGTCTTCACTTGGGTCCCCAGGGCTTTAGAACAACCTGCATGTGGTTGGTTGGACACCGGAATAAAGATTTGAAACTATTGAAACTTTCCTGGTGACCAGTGAACCTCAGAAACCTTTTAAAACTTTTTTGACTTATAAACTTTCAATCACACCAATACACTTGGTGTTTCCACTCAAGCTTCATTGCAGTCAGCCTGGGAATGCACCTTGGTTCTGGTCTACATTGCCCATTGACTTTCTTGGTGATGTCTTTACTTAAATCTTTAAAACAAAATTCCTCTTGTTCCCCTTATTTAATTTTGGTTGCTTTGGTGTAATTTTGTTTATTAAGGTTTTCTGACTGTTTTGATACCCCTTGTTAGAACTGTCAGCCTTAGGGTGGGCTTCCCCCAAACCATTTGCCTCACTCTTTCAAGTTTTTCTGATCTTGTTTTTGTTAACCATAGGATTCTGCACTTTACCACTGCACAGTAAAACATAGTAACATTGGGTTGACCCAATTTGGCATATTTTACTTACTTATAAACCCCTAGAAAAATGGTGCTACATGTACTCAGAGTTTGTAAATTAAATGCTACTAGTTGGCCTGCAGCACATGTAGTGCCACTCAAATAAAAAGCGTTGCAAATCTGTCTCAGGCCTGCCATTGCAGCCTATTCGTGCAGTTTAGACTTACAATTTGACCTGGCAAAACGAACCATTTGTCAGGCCTTAACCTTCTTTTTTAATACATTTAAGTCTCCCCTTTGGGTAGGCCCCAAACAACCCATAGGGCTGGATACAATGTGTTTAAAAGGCATGACATGTTTAAGTTTTACATGTCCTGATTTTGAAAAACTCTTACATTTGTTTTTCACTATTGCAATTCCTATCTCTTCCATAGGTTAACATTGGAGTTACCATATCACATTTAATAAGGATACATTCCAAATGGGAAGAGGTAAACAGGTCATGTTTGTTGTCTTTGGAATTGTAATGAAACATCCTCTTAGATGCTAAAGTCAGGGTTTGAATTAGCCATTTAGTGCTTGCAGCCTGTCTCTGGGTCCCATAATTAGTTGCAGTTAGTTGGCAGTTGGCATGCCTACTAGACAGCTACACACAACAGAGAGCTTGGGTATACCTGGATAGGCCATTACTAGCAGTATGGGAGGGCAGTCCTAGGCACAGATCCACTGATACCTAAATGTGTTCTGCCTTAGCTTCATACTCCATGTAGTTAGTCTGGAGCTAGGGCAGGGGAGGCAGGATGCCTAAGCACTTCAACAGGAATCCTCTTTCCCGCCTCAAAGAAGGTGCCATGTAAAAATATTGGATCTTAGAAACTAGCTCTTCAGAACACTTCTGGACCTGTGGAAGATTTTTTCAGGAAGAATGACTGCTGTGTTGCAGAAAGGACTTTCAAAGACTTAGGGTGCATGGCCTATCTCCAAGAACCTGCACGTCTCAGAGTTATACGTAACGGCCAAGTGGTATTCTTTACCGAACCCGAAGAGGCTGTACAGGCTCTTGAAAAATCACTTTGGAAAAGGGAAAAGAGGGCAATTGAACTAGAATCTAAAATGTATTAATAGCGACACTATCTCTTCTGTCTGGCTACAATGTTGATATAATACTTAAATAACCCTTGGCCTATCTTACTTTCCCATTTCACTTATTCACTTTTCTCCTTTCTATTTTTTTCTCTTTGTTGGCTGCTTATACATCTTTTAGGACATGGCCAAATATAGATACACTTATGAAGCGGTAGGGGCAGTTGTCATGTAAGCTCCTTCACTATGCTGTCTACACAGTGGCAACAAGAGATAGAGGGGTGCTCCCCCCTAAGGGACGTGAGGGTGCAAGGGTGGTGGTGGGGTTCTGACAAGGGAGGGGGTGGGAAAAAGCGGGGGTTAAAAAGGAAGAAAAAGTCTATTGCAAGAAATGAATTTGTTTTAAAGAACATTAGAACATTTTTGGTTAAAAAAAAGGTATCAACAGAGGGAAACTAATCACACGGGAGAGATTGTAAATTATAAAAAATGCCTAAACTAAGACTATTAAGTTGGAATGTAGATGGTCTAAATAGTAAAATAAAAAGGAATTTAGTGCAAGAAGAGATTACAATGTATAATCCAGATTTTGTGCTACTTTCAGAAACTCATATTAAGTACCAGGACAGAAAATTGCTGTCCCAGATGGGTTACCAATTGGTTGTTTGCTCTACTCTAAATGCGACTATTAGAGGGGTAGCTATTTTAAAACAAAAAAGAAATCGGTTTGAAACAATTAAAACAGCTTCAGACGCTCGGGGTAGGTGGGCTATTGCCCAGATACAAGTCGATAACAAAAAATGTGTACTATGTGTGTTATATGGACCCAATATCAATGACCCCAAAATATTTGAAGAGTTAAGCATAGAGCTATTAGATTGGGAGGGAGAATGTATAACTGCGGGGGATTTTAATTCTGTCATTAATTATAAAATAGATTCCGCAGGGCAAAGCAACCCTAACAGAATGCATAAAGTTAGATCAGCTATATTAGAACTAGCACGATTAAACAATCTGAAAGCTATATGGCGTTTTAAATACCCTCTGATAGCAGGTTACACTTACTATTCTGCGCCGCATAGATCTTGCTCTAGAATAGATATGATATGGGCTTCAGACCAGATAGCTGATAATTGAGAAATTGAAATATGCCCAAAAATTACATCAGATCACAATCCTCTGCTACTTGAATTTGTAATAAGAGATCAAAAGAAATAAACACGAAATTTTACATTCCCAAGATACTTATTGGCTGATGCTAGGTTTATAACACTATTGAAAGAACATATACATGAGTTCATACTATTTAACATCAATACTGCTAATATAAATACAGTATGGGATACTTGTAAGTGTAGCATCAGGGGGTTTGCCCAACAATATATATTGATATCAAATGCCGAGAACCGCCGTGCTAGCAAGAGAATCACCTTTAACATATTACAAATCGAACAACAACTTGCCGACGCTACGCGACATTCAAAAACCGATATTGATGAGATTAGAATAAAGCTAGTGGAATTACAGTCTTGTATAAAAAAAACTTTAAGGGAAAGTTATAGTGCTAAAATCCATAAATATAAACTAACCCAGTATGAAGGCGGCGATCGTATAGGCAAGGTACTTGCATATAAGACGGCGGATAAAAAAGCTAAAACTAAAATCAAGGCAATAATAGGGTTAGATCAAGGTATCTATGAACAAGCAGAACAAATACTAAATGAATTTGCTAAATTTTACCAAAACCTATACACTCCAGATAATATACCTTCCAAAAGCACAATAACACAATACCTCAATAAATATTTACCATCGCAAAGGCTTCTAAATATAGAAGCTTTTCAACAATTAAACCCAAAAATAACACTATTTGAAATAAAACGAGCAATTGACGCTCTACCGCTAGGAAAAGCAGTTGGTGAGGACTGTTTACCTTTGGAAATATATAAAATTTGTGCCCACAAACTACTACCACTTTTGGAAAATGTGATTAATTCAATACTCACATCTAAGCATGCACCACCATCTTGGAAAATTGCCAAAATAATTTTTTTCCTCAAAAAAGGTAAACCTGAAAAAGAGTGCGGTTCATACCGCCCAATCTCTTTGCTTAACTCAGACGCAAAAATTTTCTCTAAAATTCTAGCCAACCGTCTCGCTCCTATTATGCCTGAAATGGTTAATTCACAACAACACGGCTTTGTTACAGGTAAAGACACTACCGCTCACGTAAATATGGCAATCACAGCTTTTGATGTTGCTGAGACTATTCACACCCCACTCGGTATGATCATGCTAGATGCGGAAAAGGCATTTGACCGAGTGGGGTGGGAATATCTGTGGGAAGTATTAAAGAAAATGGGAATATCTGGACCATATCTGGACTGGGTTTGCTCATTATATGAGGAACCACAGGCCAAGATTAGTTATGGGGGTAATGACTCAGCTAACTTTAAGATAGGAAGAGGAACAAGGCAAGGCTGCCCTCTTTCCCCATTACTTTTTGCTCTATCTCTTGAACCCTTCTTAAATGCACTAAACGAGCAGGCTAACATCATTCCGGTTAACCACGGCGAAAAAACTCTCAAAATAACAGCTTTTGCTGATGATATCGCAATTTATACAACAGACATAAATAAAGCAATGCCTGCGATTATTGATGAAGCGACCAAATTTGGCAAGGTATCTGGGTACAAACTAAATTTGAGTAAAACACAAATTATTGTTAATTACACCCCAGAAGAACCAATGTATGATATATGCCAAAATGCTATGTATTTAGGAATTAAATTAGCTGCGAATGAGGACACCATAGTTAACATGAATTATGAAGCTTTCCTAAAAGAAACTGCCCTAAGTCTTAAAAAATGGCACAAGATACATTTAGTTTAATTGGACGACTCAATTTGATAAAAATGAAGATATTACCCAAAGTACTTTACTTATTTAGAGCTATACCACTACAACCTAGTAAACTTTTTTTTTAAAAACTAGATGGCATATGTAGCTGTTTCTTATGGGGGTATAAAAAAGCACGAAGGGCTATCAAGTTTCTGGAATTGCCAATATCAAAAGGTGGCCTCACATTTCCTGATTTTTATCTATACTTTTTAGCAACCTTTTTTCGTCGAATAAGGAGCTTAATGAAGAATGAAAATCCACTATTTTTCCACCATTACATGCTAGGGCCTGATAGTAAACAATTCTTACTTCGCGCACACAACCCGAATTATTTTAAACGTGTCAAATTTAAGACGGCTAAGCACATTAAAAAAATCTGGGACCAAATCTTGTCCATTGACAAATGTTAATTTTTTAATGCTGAACTTAGACTCTGGAATAATCCAGGTCTTCCTGGTATTTTCTCTGATGGGACAGGACACCGATGGATCAGACATGGAATTAACACTCTGGGAGACCTCTATGGATCAAACGGTATCTTAGATTTTGAAAGACTGAAATTAACAAATGGTCTAACAAACGATATGTACTTTAAGTATAGACAAATAAGAGACTTCTTTTTTTGCAAAATGAAAATAACGGAAATAATCCAATCGGACTTACTCGAGTGTTTATACTCTGATAAAACAAAATCACTAATAAGATTGGGCTATCAACATTTAGCTAAGGGCAAGGGCGATGACACGATCAAAATTGCAACAAAATGGTCTGGTAGACTTAACATGGATATCAATCCTACACAGATTGCAACGGCACTATCACACCTAAATAGCATAATACATTCTTCCAATCTTAGATTACAATTCTACAGAACAATTACACAACTTTATTATACCCCACAAAGAATACATACTTGGACTCAGGGGAATTCAATAACAGTTAAAACAAAGTGCCCAAAATGTGACACACATGCAGCTGGAATAGAACATATGCTTTTTTCCTGTCCCAAATTATCTATTTTTTGGAATGGAATAACGGAAGTCCTAAAACACCAACAGATAGCAATTCCGGTGCTCTCTGCACATTTAGTTCTATTAGATCTACAAGAAACTAACTGTCTCAATAAGGATCTCATAACTATACTCTTGGCATGTGCAAGATTAGTTATAGCTAGAACATGGATTTCTAAGGACCCCCCTAATGTTTCAGAATGGTGTGCTTTGGTTAGCGAAATAAGAATTATGGAACTCACATTAGCTAAACATAGAGGCCTAAAAACCCTCAAAAAAAAGAAAAGATTTGGAAACATTTTTTTGAACTTTAAAAGTGGGAATTTTTTACTTGTGACTTTCTACTATTGGCTGGGCACTATTTTTTTTTTCTTTTCCTCTTGCTCTCTTATCTCTCTGCTGTTCTTTTTACATTGTAAAATTTAATTCAAGTTAATATTATGTAAAATTAACTGCTACATGAATCAATGTATTTTTTCTTTTTTCCTTTCTTGCAATAATAAACATATTTAAAAAAAAAAAAGAGAATTCTTGTGCATACCCTGTCTGGTTTGTCCAAGGGCCCTGCATTTGTTCTACCAGACTTCAGTCTCCTGGTTTGCTGTGGGTACAAGGCCTGCTTCAAATTGGCACATCCAAAAACAGAGCGCAAGTAGGTGTTTTCCTCGTTTAACTTCTAAACACCCCGGACGATCAGATTGACGTCCTTTTAAATGGCAATGTGATTTACACTTTACAGCGCCAAAATCCCCAAAAAGACAGGAGGTGGTGTCCCAATCCCAACAAGCCAGGCACTCCACGCTCAATTGAATACAAAAAAGTAAGTGCAGATATGATCAATCACCTGTGGTTTAATGTTAAAAAATCTGCTTTCCACTGAAAAGATCGAGTATTCCTTAAAACGCACGTTTGTTGACATTTCAGCCTCGGCGGCAGTCAACCTCAAACACTGAAATCCATCACTTAGTTGAAAACGCCTTGCCTGAAATCACGTGAGTGAAGCTCTGAAATTTCGGAATAAACATTACTCCAAAACTCTACTTTGAGTACAGACATTATATCACTGCTTTCATTGCAGAATACAAGGAGTCCTCCAAGAGATTGAACATATGAGAAATCAAAGTGTCAAATTGAGCTACAAGGTAAAAATAATGTCAGTTCAATTACGTTAGTGACAACATAAGTAAGGGTCCCAAGTCTAATATGCCCCTCACTTATATTTATATAGGTACCCAGCCCCGAAGCCCTGAAGAAGAGCCTGAACAAGTAGACAGACAGGCTCGGAAACGCGTCGGCTCACAGGCGTTCTGGCCCACAGGCGTCCTCATTCGTCTTAAATCCGAATGTCCCCCCTTTTTTTGCGCATAAGGCTTTGCTCTTCATACAATGAAATACAATTGAATGCTTAATGTAACACTCGCCTTTGCGCTATCAGGCCAAAATATAGAAAAATAATTGCATGTCAGTGGCCTGATAAAGAAATAGTGGACAGGGCACTCTCATGAAATAGTCACTTATTTGTCGAATATTGTTGTTTTGAATTGTCACAAATGTCAAAAAATATTTCGTTCTGTTTCGTATAGTAATGTATATATGTTTTCACTTGTAAATATTTGTAAATATATGTGCCCATGTGCAGGACAGTGAGTAAATCTTCGGACTGTCATGAATATGTAAATTGATGCATTTTTCCTTCTTTCATCCATTTAAAATAAATACACACATCTAAGGACTAACTACCTTAGTGTGTTACTCTGCTCTAAATAAAAAAGATAGCAGAAGTTAAATCAGTAACCGGGTCCTCCTCTTCTTTCTTCTTGAATATTGTCCTACCCGGTGACATTGTTGGACAAAACCCCACTTGTAAAAGAGTCAAATTGGATTTTAGCATTAGATGAGGGAGGATACTAGTTATTATCCTAAGACACTCCCATACACACACCCTGCCACCAGGGCCTAAGTTTAGTGCGGCAAAAGACTTTCACCATCTTGAAAATGCCCTGGCACATGGCATTTTGGGCCATTCTGCAGTAAATGAACTACTGAAAAGTGGGTAGGTTTGCCATTGGGATATTTTACTGCATTGGTTATGTAATGTCATGGAGGTCCCCCTCCCACTAACTAGTGCCATGCATATATGTGATACCCCAAGGCACCCAATCAGAGCACATTCTGGATCTCCAGAAGAACAGAAGAGGACTGGACCTGTTGTCCGGGACATGTGAGGAGCTGTGAATAACTGGAACTGCTCCCTTTGGTACCCTGGGCAAAGAAGATGCACTCCAAGGGTCAGCTGACTGACCTCCTTTCTGACTAAGGGAGGCAACAAGCTTTAAGGGAAAGGAGAGATGTGGTACATTGGCCAGAGCAGCTGACTCCAGCTTGGGTAGCCCGCTGTTCGATCCCTGGCACCAGCAGAACCTCATCTCAGCTCAGCAACATGTGACTCTGGGCAATAGCTCACTTAATCTCCCAGATGGCCCCCAGCACATTGAAAACGAAAAGGGGTGATATGTTTGCACTTTCCAAATACAAATTATTATTTCTCTTTAGGTGTCCAGCTGACCAGTAGCCATTGAACCTAGACTGGACACTGCTGGCTTTTGCCTGACACCTTGTGAGTTTCTAATAGTCTTCACTTGGGTCCCCAGGGCTTTAGAACAACCTGCATGTGGTTGGTTGGACACCGGAATAAAGATTTGAAACTATTGAAACTTTCCTGGTGACCAGTTAACCTCAGAAACCTTTTAAAACTTTTTTGACTTATAAACTTTCAATCACACCAATACACTTGGTGTTTCCACTCAAGCTTCATTGCAGTCAGCCTGGGAATGCACCTTGGTCCTGGTCTACATTGAGCATTGACTTTCTTGGTGATGTCTTTACTTAAATCTTTAAAACAAAATTCCTCTTGTTCCCCTTATTTAATTTTGGTTGCTTTGGTGTAATTTTGTTTATTAAGGTTTTCTGACTGTTTTGATACCCCTTGTTAGAACTGTCAGCCTTAGGGTGGGCTTCCCCCAAACCATTTGCCTCACTCTTTCAAGTTGTTCTGATCTTGTTTTTGTTAACCATACGTTTGCTTGCCATACCAAGCGTACGGCGGCCTACTGTTTTGGTATTCTGTGCGGGCTCCGTCCAGTACTTAAGTTCTTCGATGCCTCCACGAGGCAGCTCATGATCCAAGCCACTGTCATCTCTAGGCTGGATTATGCGAGCTCCCTGTTGGTAGGTTTGAACCAGGCTGAGATTGGACGTCTGCAACGGATCCAGAACGCTGCAGCAAGATCGGTGGTAGGATTACCTAGATCTTGCCCCACTTCCAGCACTCTGCGCTCATTGCACTGGCTCCCGGTGGCCCAGCGGATCCAGTTTAAGGTCCTCTGTGTCGCATACAAGATCTTGAAGGGGTCTCCAGCTGTGATCTTGTCGACACTCTTGGCCCATTACATTCCAGCCCGAGCTTTAAGATCTGCTGATCTAGAACTGGCTGTTGTCCCGCGCTTTAAGCGGAGTAGAGCTGGAGGGCGCTCCTTTAAAGTTCGGGCAGCGGTGCTGTGGAATTCCCTTCCCCCGGCGATCCGTGCCCTTGGGGATCTGCTTTCTTTTCGCCGAGCGGTGAAAACCTTTTTATTCCCTTAGTTTATTTGTGCTTGATTATTGTTTCGTTGTGTTGTGCAGCTGCCTTGTCTGGCGCCAGGACGCTCCTTGGCTGGAGCATCTGTGCGCCCAATAAAAACGCATAACATAACATAACATAACATAGGATTCTGCACTTTACCACTGCACAGTAAAACATAGTAACATTGGGTTGGCCCAATTTGGCATATTTTACTTACTTATAAACCCCTAGAAAAATGGTGCTACATATACTCAGAGTTTGTAAATTAAATGCTACTAGTTGGCCTGCAGCACATGTAGTGCCACTCAAATAAATAGCGTTGCAAATCTGTCTCAGGCCTGCCATTGCAGCCTATTCGTGCAGTTTAGACTTACAATTCGACCTGGCAAAACGAACCATTTGTCAGGCCTAAACCTTCTTTTTTAATACATTTAAGTCTCCCCTTTGGGTAGGCCCCAAACAACCCATAGGGCTGGATACAATGTGTTTAAAAGGCATGACATGTTTAAGTTTTACATGTCCTGATTTTGAAAAACTCTTACATTTGTTTTTCACTATTGCAATTCCTATCTCTTCCATAGGTTAACATTGGAGTTACCATATCACATTTAATAAGGATACATTCCAAATGGGAAGAGGTAAACAGGTCATGTTTGTTGTCTTTGGAATTGTAATGAAACATCCTCTTAGATGCTAAAGTCAGGGTTTGAATTGCAATTTTGAAAATACCTTTTTTAGAAAGTTGGCATTTCCCTGGATTAGCCATTTAGTGCTTGCAGCCTGTCTCTGGGTCCCATAATTAGTTGCAGTTAGTTGGCAGTTGGCATGCCTACTAGACAGCTACACACAACAGAGAGCTTGGGTACACCTGGATAGGCCATTACTAGCAGTATGGGAGGGCAGTCCTAGGCACAGCTCCACTGATACCTAAATGTGTTCTGCCTTAGCTTCATACTCCATGTAGTTAGTCTGGAGCTAGGGCAGGGGAGGCAGGATGCCTAAGCACTTCAACAGGAATCCTCTTTCCCGCCTCAAAGAAGGTGCCATGTAAAAATATTGGATCTTAGAAACTAGCTCTTCAGAACACTTCTGGACCTGTGGAAGATTTTTTCAGGAAGAATGACTGCTGTGTTGCAGAAAGGACTGGCACTCTGCTGGACTGCTGCCCTAAAGGCCTACTGCCTTGCTGAGCTGCCCAGCTGACCTTCTGCCCTCTTGCCTGAGTGAGGAGGATGGAAAGCTCCACCCTGCCAAGTTGTGCCATCCCAGTCCTTGCCCCTTGGAAGTAGGCCTGAAGGTGCTGTGGGAGCCCATCTGATGATCCAGCAGAACAAGTGTATCTCTTCTGTTGCGCAGCACAACCTCAAGCAAAACTGACACATCGCCTCTGCGTCGACAACTCTCCCAGCGCAATGACGTTGGATTGGCCTCACAGACCGCAGACTCATAAGAACCGCTGCAATGGAAAGCATACCCAATGCAGCCCCTCACATTGCAAGCCCCTCGTCCACCACAGCTTCTTAGCGGATACAGGACTTCACATTGAAAGCCCTGCAGCTTTTTCTGGACCAGCTGTGCACTATGCATCCTTGACAATGGACTTTGCATCACAAGCCCCCCTGATCAGCCGCCTCCCCGATAACAATGCAGGACTTCACATCACAGCTCCTTGGAATAGACGCGGCATGAAGCATCTCTGATCCAGACCTCACATCGACTTGGTGGCGCGACAAATCCTCGATGTGGGACCTTGTAATGCCCCACAACCATGATTTCAGGTACTCTTGTTCAGTGGGCCTAACTGGGTCCCTGTAGCCATCCCACTCTCCACCATAGTTGATCTGAACTAGTCACTTTGTTCCGGTCTGGTGCAACTAAATAACCACAGGTGGCACGTTGTGTTTCTTAGGCACTATATTCACTGAAACCTTTAAAATTGCATATATCTGGATCTACTGATTGGATTTTTGTCATTTTTGGTCTTGTTGTACTTAATAAAACTTACTCTATTTTTCAAATCTGGTGTGTGATTCTTCCTGTTTTATGTTGTCACTTGTACTGTTTGAATTGTTGCACAAATACTTTACACATTGTCTCTAAGTAAAGCCTCACTGCTCTATGCCAAGCTACCAGAGAGTTGAGCACAGGTTAATTTAGGCACGGGAACAGTACGCGACCTCTCTCTGGATTTTCAGGTTCCGGACGAGGGATTAGGCAATTCAATACATGCGCCCCTTCCGAATTTTTACTGCCGTTGATGTTGTTTGACCTCTTATAGTTAAGTCATCACCACCCATTCAACCATTACATGATTGTAACTTTTGTGGAACGTTACACCACTCCTCTAGACTATATCCAGTGTATTTGTTTGTTGACCTTATTGGGGGTTCTGTGTGGTGTACGTCATTTTTTAACACGTTTCTGATCCTTTCCGGCTGATACTTTGAGCCGGAATTGCAGAATTAGGAAGCAGCCTACTGACTGTTCTTTGGCACCTTCGGGATGGGAATCTGTCATTCAAACATCCAGGAGCATTCCGTTGACTGCTGCCCATTTTCTGCTTGATTCACGACTGAAATAAATAACTATATCGTAATACTATTCTAAGGACTTGTGAACCCTGAACAGACCGGTTGCTACTATTTTGCCCTGAGGAAGCTCTCAGTTTGAGAGCGAAACACGTTGGATGATATCCTGTTCTGAATGGTTTTTAAAAGATGGAATAATTGTTTTCTAATAAAGAAGTGACTTTACCATAATACTCTGACTTTTTGGACTTTATAAGCTGTGCAACCCCAACGTTATTCATTAATTTAAAATTCGCCCTGACAAGGATTGTGGTTGACGCTTGGGTAGAGTTTCACCTTCCTCAGCCGCTCAGGTTTATTCCTGAAACCTTTTGCTGGACCTAACTTTGACTGGATATAACACGTTATTGACTGTATTACTAGTGGTGGACTACCATCCACCCTAATTAATAATCTGCTTTCTCACACCCATCAATAGAACATCAACACACTTTACTCTTCCAACAAAGGGTCCTTTTGGAGCCTAAACTGAGGAAAGGCTTATCTTTCTGCTGCACTAAAGATTGAAAGTGCATGAACAGGAAGAAAGCCATACCTAGCACAAACTTAGCACAGGGCAATCTAGATCTGAGATAACCAGTATTTATAGCCACTAATGCCCCTGCCAATAAAGCGTGCTTTTTGAAACCATATTGAGCAAAGGCCTATGTTTTTTCTGTAATAAGCATTGGGGTTACATACATTTGAAAGGAACCCTAATTTGTCCCAGGGCTATTCAGACAAAACTGGCTGTGTGAATACCAGTGCAGGTCGGGGGACAGAGGATGACTTTAGTTAATGGTCAGGATAACTTGCACGCATGTATTCAAAAAGAGGTTGGAAATACCAATGCCTTGTCAGTAACATGTAGAATGGTTGTATGCATGCGAAGATCTCGCTATGATCTGTATTTCCTGACTGCACTGTGTTTTAATCAAGAATGTGGTGTTTTTATTCTTTTCATGAGGTGTGTGTTTTTCAGCCCTCACTGTAAAGCTGCAAAATACAATGGTTTACTGGAAGGCACAGATGAATGGGGAAACGGTTGGATTTGGGTGTAAGTTGCTGTTTTTCCACATCTAGCTCACTTTAATTCTGAAAAAACTGCATTGTTTTTGAGAGTGCAGCATACTATATGCTTGAATAAATTGTTTAAAAAACAACAGTTGATGGACAGAATGCAGAACAATGTCATACATTCACCCCAGTACAGAGATCTGGGCCTAAATCCATCGTTTTTGTGCACTCCACACCACCCCAGTTCAGACATATGCAAATCAGCCTTGACCCTGTGCCTCATGGGAACAGTCCAGCCCGAACTGCCAAGCCATGTCTTTCCTGGACCGGAATCATGCATCCTAGGACCGGTTTCTGGCTATCAGCCGTCTTCAGCCAGGATAGCTTGACTCCAGTGGTGTGGAGAGCATGGGACTCACGTCTTAGCATACCCATCGCACTCTGGGTGACAAATGCAAAAACAACAGTTGATGGACAGAATGCAGAACAACGTCATACATGCACCCCAGTACAGAGATCTGGGCCTAAATTAATTGTTTTTATGCACTCCACACCACCCCAGTTCAGACATGGCCATATGCAAATCAGCCTTGACCCGGTGCCTCATGGGAACAGTCCAGCCCGAACTGCCAAGCCATGTCTTTCCTGGACCGGAAACAAGCATCCTAGGACCGGTTTCTGGCTATCAGTCGTCTTCAGCCAGGATAGCTTGACTCCAGTGGTGTGGAGAGCATGGGACTCACGTCTGAGCATACCCATCCCCCTTAGGGTGACAAATGCAAAAACAACAGTTGATGAACAGAATGCAGAACAATGCCATACATTCACCCCAGTACAGAGATCTGGGCCTAAATCCATGTTCTTTTCCACTCCACACCACCCCAGTTCAGACATGACCATATTCAAATCAGCCTTGATCCTG
Organism: Lissotriton helveticus; assembly: GCF_964261635.1. Classification (NCBI taxonomy): domain Eukaryota; kingdom Metazoa; phylum Chordata; class Amphibia; order Caudata; family Salamandridae; genus Lissotriton; species Lissotriton helveticus. The sequence goes on along the minus strand of NC_136063.1, from coordinate 1,703,996,295 downwards.
TGCCTCATGGTAACAGTCCAGCCCGAACTGCCAAGCCATGTCTTTCCTGGACTGGAATCAAGCATCCTAGGACCGTTTTCTGGCTATCAGCCGTCTTCAGCCAGGATAGCTTGACTCCAGTGGTGTGGAGAGCATGGGACTCACGTCTGAGCATACCCATACCACTCGGGTGACAAATGCAAAAACAACAGTTGATAGACAGAATGCAGAACAATGTCATACATTCACCCCAGTACAGAGATCTGGGCCTAAATCCAAGCCATGTCGGATGCCCCCGGGACCTGGCTCAGCAGAGGGCTTTGATAAAATGAAGCACGAAAAAAAAATTCCGCGGGATACGCGACCCCAACGTGAACTCCCCAGAAATTATTATTTTTTTTTTAAATTTGGGCCCTGGGAGTCCTTGTGGGTCCCCCTGACCAGGCCTAGAGGGTCAGGGTGTTTCTACCCTGCCCCCTTTTCTTGCTCTTTATCTTTGTTTCACTGTTTTCTTGGGACTCAGTTCTACCTCAGTTCTAGGGCGGGAGCCGCAAGGCTTCCGCCCTACCATAGCAAACTGCTTTGGTTTTTGAAAGAGAGAGAAGGAAACCTGCTCTCTCTTTCAAAAATCAAAGCGGATTGCTTTTCTGCATGGGGAGCAGCATGTTAGCTGCTCCCCATGCAGAAAAGCAATGCTGACTCCCGCAGGACGCGGGGAGCCAGCAGGGACTGTGGGGGGCTTGGGGACCCCCCCCTCGGTTCCCAACTGTGGGGTCCCAGGGGCTACAAGTGGCCCGGGAGAGGGCCCCGCGGCCCCCCTCCCAAAAAAAAATAAAAAATGAAATGGCCGGCCCCGGGGAATGGGGTCCCCGGGGTCAAGAGTGGCCACAGGAGGGAGGCAAAGCAGCCCCCCGCCTAATTAAAAAATATATTTTAAAAAAGTCCCATGCCTTTGGGGATGGGGTCCCCGGGGCAGACCATTGGCTTGGGAGGGGGGCTACGCGGCCCTCTTCCTGATTTTATTTTATTAAAAATTGGGGGCAGGCACTGGGAGATGGGGTCTCCAGGGCCCAAAAAAAAAGAAAAAGAAGGGGGGCTACACCGCCCCTTCTTAAAAGTAATTTTTTTTTAACGGGATCGGGAGGAGGGCACGCCCCCTCATTGCACCTCTCTGCAAACGCGCCCCCTTGCATACTGGGGGTCCCTGGGGGCCAACTAGCCCACCAGGAGACTCCAATATGGGCCAGTGGGCAGCGTTGCAGAGAGGTGAAAAAAAGGGCGTGGCCTCAGAACAGCTCTCTGCAACGCAGCCCCCTGGCACATACTGGAGGTTCTTGGTGGGTTAGTTGGCCCCCAGTGACCCCCAGTATCTAAGAATTAGTTCCCCCTCTACAAGCGCGCCAAGGGTCTGTGTTGCAGAGAGGTGTAATGAGGTCACGCCCCTTTTTACACCTCTCTGCAACGCAGCCCCCTGGCGCATACTTGAGGTTCCTGTTGGGCTAGTTGGCACCCAGAAACCCCCAGTATGCAAGAGGAATTAGTTCCCCCTCTGCAAAGGCGCAAGGGGGCTGCGTTGCAGAGAGGTGTAAAAAGGGGCGTGGCCTCATTACACCTCTCTGCAACGCAGCCCCCTGGCGCATACTGGAGGTTCTGGGTGGGTTAGTTGGCCCCCAGTGACCCCCAGTATCTAAGGGGAATTAGTTCCCCCTCTACAAGCACGCCAAGGGTCTGTGTTGCAGAGAGGTGTAATGAGGTCACGCCCCTTTTTACACCTCTCTGCAACGCAGCCACCTGGCGCATACTTGAGGTTCCTGTTGGGCTTGTTGGCACCCAGGGACCCCCAGTATGCAGGGGGACTTAATGCCCCAACTTAGAATGCGATACAGGGCGCGTTTGCACAGTGGTGAAGGTAGGGGGCGGGGCTTGAGGTGATATTTGTGCAAACATGCCCTGTGGCGCGTTTTAAGTTGGGGAATTAATTCCTCTTCAATCCAGAGGTCCCTTAGGGGCCAACTAGGCCACCAGGTACCTCCAGTAAGTGCCACGGAGCTGCGTTGCAGAGTGTTGTAAAAAGGGGGCATGCCCTCTGAACACCTCTCTGCAACACAGTTCCCTGGCGCATACTGGAGGTACCTGGTGGGCTAGTTGGCTCACAGGGGGCCTCAGGATTGAAGAGGAAATAATTCCCCAACTTAAAACGCGCCACAGGGCGTGTTTGCACACATGTCACCTCAGGCCCCGCCCCCTTCCTTCACTATTGAGCAAAATATTCCTCTAAAATCAGCCGAACTACGAATTCCAATTAACTCACCTGTTATCACGAGAGACGTCAGTGCTGCATCTTTGATCCCAGTACGGTCCCTTAAAAGTAAATCTAAGCGTACTTACCAGTAACTTGTATTTCCTTCCATAGGTATCTATTGTGTGGTTTTCACCAGAAAAGTTTCTGTCTATTTTTGAAACGTACAAATATTCCTCTAAAATGAGCAGAACTACGAATTCCGATATACTCACCTGTTATCAGGAGAGACCTCAGTGCTGCATCTTTCAGCTCACTACTGATCCTGAAAAGTAATTCTAACCATACTTACAGTAACTTGAATTTCCTTCTATAGGCTAACATTGACTGCTTTCACTTGGAAATTCTTCTAAGTGTGGAGTTTTGGAATTTAAAAAAATTTCTCTAAAATCAGTCGATCTACGAATTCTGATGTACTCACCTGTTATCAGGAGAGACCTCAGTGCTGATCCTGAAAAGTTATTTTAACCGCACTTACCAGTAACTTGAATTTCCTTCCATAGGATATCATTGCCTGCTATATAAAATATATTTTAATAAAAAAAAATATAAAATACAATAAAAAATATTACAATTTCAATATTTTTAAAAACATTTTTTTTCAATTTATATTAAAAATATGTAATGTAATTTAAAAATAGAAAAAAAAACTAAAAATAAATACTTTAAAATAATGTAGTACATCAGTATTAAAAAATATAACAATTAATACATTTAAAAATTATCATTTACAAAACCTTTGAAATTCACTGAAAAAACCATAGGTTTCAGCCATGTTATAGTTAGGAATTAGCATTTAAAAAACCTTAGAAATTCCCTGAAAAAACCATAGGTTTCAACCACGTTATAGTTAGGAATTAGCATTTGAAAAACCTTAGCAATTCACTGAAAAAACCATAGGTTTCACACATGTTATAGTTAGCTGGACATTTCACTCATACAAAACCATTGAAATTCCCCTGTTATAGTTAGTTCAGCTAAATATAACTTGCGCGCCCGCAATGCACTGCTGATTACGTCACATATTACATCACTCATGACATGGTCAGTGACATCACTCATGACATCATTGGGTATATATATATATATATATATATATATATATTCACTGAAAAAACCATAGGTTATAGACCATATATAGTTAGGAATTAGCATTTAAAAAACCTTATTTTACTCACACAAAACCATTGAAATTCCATATATAGTTAGTTGCACTAACTATATATCGCGCACCCGCAATCCACTGCTGATGATGTCACATATTACATCATTCATGACATGGTCAGTGACATCACTGATGACATCACTGATGACATCTCAAATGACATCACTGATGACATCACTGATGACATCACTGATGACATCTCAAATGACATCACTGATGACATCATTCAGTGACTGTGTGTTTCTGTAAAGTTTTAATATGTTTGATATATTGAAGAATGAGTGGATGTATAAGTGTCTGGATGAAGCATTTAGTAGGTGCGTGACTGACTGTATGAGTGAGTGAATAAATGTGTCGTACTAAATGCATGGGTTAGTGACTAAACTGTCTGAATGTGTGCATCAGTATGTCTGTTGTGATGTAAACTGCTGCATGTGTTGATCATTAGCTATACGAGAGGCTATATGTGTTATTGATTGGTTGCCCAAGTATTTGTATGGGAGATTGAGTTTGTGTGGGGGTGGCTGGGAGGTGTGTGACTCTGTGCATAGAAGTGTGAGCAGTTGATTCACTAGGTGTATGAGTTCAAGAGTGCATGTGGAAAAAGCTACATGGGCGGTTGACTGTGTGCATGAGTGTATTGATGAGTGAATGGATATCTCAATGCTACATGTCATAGTAAGTACATATGTAAAACACAGTACATGTGAGAGTTGGCATATATAAATAACTGTGCATGAGAGCCACTGAATGTGTGAGTGGCTGTATGGATCATTGTGAACTTGTATCAGGGATTGTATAAGAGAGTAAATATGTGTTAGTATATGTTTGAATAAGTAAGGTGTGTATAACTGTATAGTTGAGGAAATGGAGGTGAGATTGTTTCTTTGCATGACTGACTAGGTGTGTGAGTAACTCCATGGATGAGTGACAGTGTGTGAGTGTCTGTATACACTGAGTGTATCTAAGGTTATATTAGAGTCTGAAGAGGTTTATCGTATTAGCACAAGAATGATGTCAAATGAGATGTCATCAGTGATGTCATCAGTGATGTCATTTGAGATGTCATCAGTGATGTCACTGACCATGTCATGAATGATGTAATATGTGACATCATCAGCAGTGGATTGCGGGTGCGCGATATATAGTTAGTGCAACTAACTATATATGGAATTTCAATGGTTTTGTGTGAGTAAAATAAGGTTTTTTAAATGCTAATTCCTAACTATATATGGTCTATAACCTATGGTTTTTTCAGTGAATTTTCAAGGTTTTGTAAATGCTAATTCCTAACTATATATGGTCTATAACCTATGGTTTTTTCAGTGAATTTCATTGGTTTTTTAAAAGCTAATATCTGTAGCTGTAAAATGTATTCTTCTTTAAATCCAAAAATATATTTTATAGGTTTATTAATAATTTTTTTAAAATATTTTTTTTTGTTCGCTCCCGGTTCGCGAACCGGGAAGCTTCCCGTTAGCTCAATTTGATGCCGCGACCCGGTCCGCGAACCGGTAAACGTTCCGTTTGCGCAACTGCCGCGTTAGAAATCAACATCGTGACGCGTCGCGGAAGCGCGACGTATCACGTTGTCGCGTTATTCATCTTATGACGCGCCGCGTTTGCGCACCCGGAAGTGCTCCGGTACGTGAACTGAGACGCGAAGCGCAGCTCCCCGGAAGCGATCCGGGGCGCATCGCGAAAGCGCAACGTATCGCGTTGCCGCATAATGCGTCTTATGACGCGCCGCGTTAGCGCACCCGGAAGTGCTCCGGAGCGCGAGCCGAGGCGCGAAGCGCAGCGACCCGGAAGCGATCCGGGGCGCGTTCCGCAGCGCGTAACATAAGCGTAACAGGTCATGTGACTTGTTAATAAAACTTTTCATTGGTTCATTTCACTTTTGGTTTCCTACTGATGTAAGGCTAGGTCAGGTGACCTAAAAATAACACTTTTCATTGGTTTAGAACTATTGTTTTTCCCAAATGATGAAAACCCCTCCTTCTTTCCTCACTCTGACTTTCATCTTTGTGAGAGGAAGACCTTTTTTGATATTTGAGCAATGGCTTCATTGGTAGCTTCAGCTGGTGGACCCCCACCACCACCACCACCTCCTCATGGGAAGAGAGGACCACCTCCACAGTTCATCAGCAACACAGAGGAGGAAGAGGATGAACAAGAGGAAGAGGAGACAGAGGGACCACAGTTTTTAATAGAGGAGCCCCGGGTTTCTCATCGTAAAACTAGATTTATTTGGCAGTTTTTTTCAATCCCTGAAGGGCAGAAAAAAGTTAATGCTAGATATGTGACGTGCCTCATATGTAAAGAGGACTTATCTAGAGGCACCTTAAAAAAGTATAGCTTCGGCAACTACACCATGCACCGTCACATGAACAGGTGGCATCCATTAAACTACAGCCGGGCAGAGATGCGTGACCTGCAGGACAACCCACCAACTCCTGTGGCCACGACATCAACACAGGTATCTTTGTCAGGACCAGAGGCACGGGAAACCGTGCCAAACATTCAGGACAACTTTGTCCATATGAAGATTACCTGTTTGTATTGCGGTCCATTACTGTCATGTGCCAATATGAGCATTAACTTAATCAACAGAGCATTTGAAAATCACAAGTGCTCTAAACGCCCCAGAAAGTAATTTTTTTTTTGCTCCTGTTGAGCCCTTTCCAATGCCTGTTTTTTGTTGTTTCCCCTCCAAAAAAAACAAAAAAAACATAAAACTGTTCAAAAAATACAAAAAAACAAAAAATGTTCAGAAAAAAAAAATATATAAAACAACAAAAACATTTAAAAAAAAGTTCTTTTCAGAACTACCTCCCCTTTCAAAAAAAATTACTAGAATGTTTAGCACTCTGGCAAGCTGTATTTCTTTTGGTTCGCTTCCTGGTTCGCTCACCGGTACGCGAACCGGGAGCGAACCAAAAAAAAGAGTAATGTTAAAACAAAGACAGCTATAGGGTCTAAACCAGAGATACTGTTTAATAGATTTATTTACCGAAGAAAAGAGGGAAGAGGATATAATTGTGAAAAACAAAATAGATAAGGAAGTGAAAGAAAAAAAAGAGAGTAGAACAATAACAAAGAAGAGTTTCTTAGAGAATATGAGTGAATGTTCAAAATAAGATTAAAACATGTGGAATAACAGAGAGAAAAAACAGAAAGCAGAAAAGAAGAAGTAACAGAAAAAGAATAATTGAAACAGCAAAGAAATGTAAATAACATAGGGCCATATTATCAACATAGGCAATAAAAGTTTTGCAGCTTTTATCGGCAGAAATGTGTCGCTTAAGCCGCTTTTGCGGCAGAAAACTGCCGCTAAAACCACTTTTGCAGCAGTTTTCTGCCGATAAAAACAGCAATAATTTTATTGGCTGTGTTCATAATATGCCCCTTAGTATGCTTCAACTACACAGAAAAAGCATAATGAACAAGTAGTGAAAGAGTGATCAGTCAAAGACACTAAGAGTAATAGAGACGGAGTGAATGAACAAGAGTGAGGAACTATGAGAAGAAAGGGACTGAGAAAAGGAGTGGAAGGAGTAGAGTAAGTAGGTAATAGAGAAAGGAATGAGGGAAGTAGCAAAGGCAGGAAACTGAGGGTTAAAGAAATGAAGCTGTGGAACTAATAGTAGGTGAATGTGATAGAAATGTAACGAAAAGACTACAAAACATTTACCTTATAATTGTCGTTAAATTACTCACTTTTTATTTTTATACTTTCAATCTGTGAAAGAGAGAACAAACATTTGAAAAATATTAAAACATGTATTTAAAAATTAGAAAAGACAAGGGAAAAGATTGAAGGAGAAACAGTTTTTCAACAACTTTGACACTTACAGAAGCTTCTGCTTCTCCAGGCCCCCTACACAGTCCTAAAGATATACATTTTAAACTAACAGTATCTTGATGCAGATGAAGTGAGGCCTATCTTAGAACATGGTGCTTTTTTTGCACTGCTGTTGTCTCACAAAAGTGTCGCAAGACACTAACATTTTAAATGATTGTTTCAAGATGCCAATAAGATGTGTCTTATCCAGAGGTTTGTTTGAGGTGAGGCCTACTCAGGGTTCCAAATGAAATTTTGAGTTGTTGAAGAGAACAGAGGACATAATACATGTGAAGGTCTACCAATGAAGTAAATCATGTCCACTTCACTCTTGAACAAACGCCAGACCTCTTCTGTGTCCGTGGACAGACCTAAAGTTCATCTGCACAATGTCATTCGTAAACTTAGGAAACACAGGTGATGTAATTGAAAAATGTGGAGTTTCTTTTCCTCATTTCACAATCACATCACCTGTGTTTCCTTTGCTTAGGTATCTCATAGTGCAGATGGAGTCTAGCATATCAAAGAGTACACAAAAGTTGAGCAGTGTATACAACAATTTTGACATTTACAGAAGACTCAGCTTCTTATCTTGTTGGAGATGAAGTGAGGCCTGTCTTGCAACATGCTGCATCTTTTGCATCACTGCTGCATCGGTTTCATGTGGCACAGGTTTTTTACAGCATGACACATCTGCCTAGATGCATCAATTTGTAATTTTGTCGCCTCATAACAAATCTTTTCCACCGCCAATGCGTCACAAAAGTGACGCACAGTGGCGCAAAAGAGGCATACACCTATCATAAATCTGTCCCTAACATTTTAAATGATTAATTCAGGATGACGATAAGGTGTGGCCTCTCCAGAGGTTTGTTTAAGGTGAGGCCTACTCAGGGTTGCAGATCAAATTTACGCTTGTTGAAGAATACAAAGGACATAATACATGTGAAAGCCTACCAATGAAGTAAGTCATGTCCACTTCACTCTTGAACAAAGGCCAGACCTCTTCTGTGTCCGTGGACAGACCTAAACTTCATCTGCACAATGTCATTCGTAAACTTAGGAAACACAGGTGATGTAATTGAAAAACGTGCAATTTCTTTTGCTCATTTCACAATCACATCACTTGTGTTTCCTTTGCTTAGGTATCTCATTGTGCAGATGTAGTCCAGCATATGAAACAGTACCCAGAAGTGCAGCACTGCATGCAACAACTTTGACACTTACAAAAGCTTCAGCTTCTGCATGCCCCCTACACAGTGCTAATTATATACATTTTAAACTGATGGTATCTTGCTGGAGATGAACTGAAACCAATCTTGCAACATGGTGCATCTTTTACACTGCTGCTTAAAATGGCCTAAGACACATGAAAGCGTTTTTTTAAGGCCCTTGCACCATTTCTGGGTCACTTTTAACATGGCTATGTTAGTCAAAGAATCAAAATCTAAATTTGCCAAGCCCGGTTGTGGGCATATTTACAAGGACCTTGCTCCATGGGGAAAGGTCTTAAATTAAAATGGGAAAAATAACATCAGAGAGACTCAAATGCCTTATAAATATGCCCCAAGCAACCTATGAAGCTCTAACAGTACATTTCAAGAAACCTAATATTTTTTAAAAAACGATTTTAAACACAGCAACAAAATCAATGATATACCTACATTCAAGGGGAAATGACTTACAATGCCCTAAGACACATGAAAGTGTTTTTTTAAGGCCCTTGCACCATTTCTGGGTCACTTTTAACATGGCTATGTTAGTCAAAGAATTAAAATCTAAATTTGCCAAGCACAGATGGGGGCATATTTACAAGGACCTTGCTCCACGGGGAAAGGTCTTAAGTTAAAATGGGAAAAATAACATCAGAGAGACTCAAATGCCTTATAAATATGCCCCAAGCAACCTATGAAGCTCTAACAGTACATTTCAAGAAACCTAATATTTTTCAAAAAACGATTTTAAACACATCATAGAAATCAATTTTATACCTACATTCATCGGGACATGACTTACAATGCCCTAAGACACATGAAAGCGTTTTTTAAGGGTCACTTTTAACATGGCTATGTAACTCAAAGAAACAAAATCTATTTGTAAAACACTTGACACAAAGCAACATTTTAAATACACAACTTTCTTCATAATTTTCTCCCTAAACCATACTATTCTCTATCTAAATTAAATGAATCTTTTCTCACCTTAGCAAATATTTTATGAGTTTCAAAACAGTCTCAGAAATACACCAATTTGTCTTCAGCAGAACAAAGGGTATGCACTCCAGAGGCTGCAGCTATAGAAAGCACAGAAATGCTGTAATTCTTCACACATATCTCTCATGTCACCCAATCAAAACTCTTCCCTCACTTTTTTCAAATCAAAACCCTTCCCCCCTCTGCCCTCTCTGCCTTTTTTGCATAGCAACCACCTCCTGGAAGACCTCTGGTGTTTGCAAGTTCACACAACAATGTTTCAAATGAACTCTGAACTCTCAGTGCACCTGCGTATCCAGTGCAATCTTTCATTAAATGATTTTTTTTGACCATTCAAATTACATCTTTTAAAGAACTCCTCCATGCACCCTAACTTTCTGTTTTCAGCAATCAAAATCCACCAATCACTGTTACTGCTTCATTAACACAGAAACTCCACAGTTTTTTTCATTGTAAACTCTTATTTTTTCAACTGCCATTTCATTACCACACTTCATCTGACTGCAGCAGAACCTTCTCTCACAATGTTTTCTGTCTGGATTGTTGGACATAGTTACATCTATTGGGCTCAGAGGTATGCTGAGAACAGAAATTTACCTAACCTCAATTTACAAGATGTGGAAATTAAGTGGTTTGGCCACAGAGGATTAAAATGTCACCAATTGATACCATTGGTGAAAACCTTTATGCATTTGCCAAAACCTGACCTGTTAATTGTGCACTGTGGAGGTAATGATTTGGGCACTTTGACTGGAGTAGGTCTGGAAATGCTTTTAAAGGACACCTTTGAGCAATTAATGGCACTTTTTCCTCAAACTGCCTTGGTATATTCAAATATATGCCAAAGACAGAAATGGAGGTGGTCGAACCAATTTTGTCCACAAATTGAGAAGTCGAGGAAGCATGTAAACAAATCTGTTTCAGCTTACATGAGAGACCATGGAATGGGCTCCGTGTACAACAATAACTTGCGTTACTACATGCAAGATATCTACAGAGGAGATGGAGTTCACTTCTCAGATAAAGGGAACAGAGTTTTCATTCTGAATTTAAAAATGTGCATTGGTACCTACTTATAAGTACCTAAATGTACCATAAACCCAAAAGCTCTTCTCAGAGCTACCCTACATCTGATCACTCACAATTATTATTTTACTCTAACTTTTTTTACTAATTTTCAACAAAGTACGCTCCCCGGAGCGCTACCCGGTACGCGAACCGGAAGCTAACCGCGTAAATTTTTTTAAAAAAATGTTTTTTTTTCGCACATATGGGTCTCCTCAGCCATCCTCAGAAAACCTAGGGGGTCAAAATACGTCTACCGTGTCCCCTTCTACCCATTCTGAACATTATGTGCCCTCCATCTTGTATCTTAATTCGACCGAAACACAAAATGGTGGACTCCCGTAACGCTTAAGGTTCGCGTACCGGTGCGCTCGCCAGTTCGCGTACCGGGGCGCTCCCCGGGAAGCGCTCCATTAAAAAAGGTGGGAAAGTAATTTACAGAAGAAACCCTTGAGACACTTTCACCAAATATAGATTTGCTCATACTACATACCAATCCCTACCATTTTCACAAATTTGGTTGAAATTCCATTTAGCCATTTAGCCTGTAGACCTCTCTAAATACCCTGAGGTAAATTACTTCACAAAACACATCTGAAGTGTTGGAATTCACAACCAATTAAAATGTTACTTTCATTTTCTATTTTTTTTTTACCTGACATTTGATTGGTTATGTACCTGAATATATATAAAGGAAGAGAAGGAAACACAGCCATTTTGACTACTACTTCCTGGTGTACATTTCAATAGGATTTTCACTAATCACTTCAACTTCTTTGTAAAGGTAAGTTGTTATTTTAAAAACTGAAGTATATTGTGCACTATAAGTAAGTTGTTATTTTAAAAACTGAAGTATATTGTGCACTATAAGTTAATATGGTAAACTTTTTCTGATAGTTATATACTATCCCTCTGTAGTAGTTATAGATTTAGATAGACTTCTCTGTTATAGTTATGGATGGAGTTAGGTTTCTCTTGTATAATTATGAATTTACTTACGTTAAATCACATACACTTTTTTATATTCCTACTTCCACTCTGATACTATACACTGCCCAAAGATAAATTCACTGTTAAAAACTGCCTATCTAAAATTAATCCCAACAGTGCCCTATCTCTACTAATATATTTTTTATCCAAATTTCAGACAAAATGGAAGGCGAACACAAAGTTTCATTTGAAATTGTCCTGCAAGAGACCAACCAAGAAATAATTGATCCAAATTATATAGAATTTATGGATGAAACTTGGGACCAAGAACTACTGCAATGTGTGCAAGCAGTAGATGTCCTCCTTGAAAATGAGGACATTTTACACACTCAAACATTACAAGCTATGTTCAATGAAAATAACGACATTTCAGACAGTGAAATGTTAGACATTTTATTAAATTTTGAAACACAATAAATAATTGCTTAAAAAATAAATAAATAAATAAATAATCAACAAAACCAACAATCAATTAACATACAGTATTTGAAAAGTCTATCATTCTTTTTTCCTCATAGTACGCTCCCCGGGCCGCTTCCCGGTTCGCGAACCGGGCGCTATCCACGCAAAAAAAACAAAAATTTTTTTTTTTTGTTGCCCCGCGGGGCCCTTTTAAAGCCTCCACATCAAACCTAGGGGGTCAGGGAGGATCTACTATGCCCCCTTATGGTCATTTTTGCCTTTGTTTTGGCCTCCTCTTGTCTCTCGATCCTACCGAGAGACAAGATGGCGGCCGCTCCGGACTGTTTAGAATGTTGACAGACACCGAAGAGCCAATCAGCTTCGCTTCGCGAAGTTCCGTTACGCGTCAAGTACGTGAACCGGGGCGCTGCCCGTAGCGCGCTTACAGATATATATCTTTTTTTTAACGTTAATTTCTCAAAATCCACTGGAGCACATATATTGAGACCTAGCAAAGGCACATCGGGCTAACAGTCCCTACAATTTTGCCAAGTTTCGTGCAAATCCATTCAGCCGTTCGGCTAAAAGTGAGGCCAACCGCCCTATGGAAATTAACATGGGAAAAACGCGTTTTGTGACCCCCCTTTTTTCTCGGCCCCCCCTTGACGAACCCCCCCCAAATTTTCAGGGCCTGTCCAGAAACAAAATGTTCCATTTTCCTGAAAATTTCAGCCAATTCCGTCTACAAACGCCAAAGTTATTAGACATAGAATTTTCAAAAATCCCATAGAGAAAAAATCCTAACTATATATACCTACTGGCGACCGCCAGTAGGTAATATATATATGTATATATATATATTACCTACTGGCGGTCGCCAGTAGGTATATATAGTTAGGATTTTTTTCCTATGGGATTTTTGAAAATTCTATGTCGAATAACTTTGGCGTTTGAGGACGGAATTGGCTGAAATGTTCAGGAAAATGGCGCATTTTGTTTCTGAGCAGCCCCTGAAAATTTGGGGGGGTTTCGTCAAGGGGGGGCCGAGAAAAAAGGGGGGTCCCAAAACGCGTTTTTCCCATTCATTTTTCCATAGGGCGGTTGGACTCACTTTTAGCTCGAACGGCTGAACGGATTTCCACCAAACTTGGCAAAATTGTAGATATTGTTTGCCCGATGTGCCTTTGCTAGGTCTCAATATATGTGCTCCAGTGGATTTTGATAAATTAACGTTCAAAAAAATATATATATCTGTAACAGCGCTCCGGTTAGCGCCCCGGTTCGCGTACCTGACGCGTAACGGAACTTCGCGAAGCGAAGCTGATTGGCTCTCCGGTGTCTGTCAACATTCTAAACAGTCCGGAGCGGCCGCCATCTTGTCTCTCGGTAGGATCGAGAGACAAGAGGAGGCCAAAACAAAGGGGGAAATGACCATAAGGGGGCATAGTTGATCCTCCCTGACCCCCTAGGTTTGATGTGGAGGCTTTAAAAGGGCCCGCGGGGCAAAAAAAAACAAAAACGTTTTTTTTGCGTGGGGAGCGCCCGGTACGCGCACCGGGAAGCGGTCCAGGGAGCGTACTATGAGGAAAAAAGAATGATAGACTTTTCAAATATTGTATGTTTATAGATTGTTTGTTTTGTTGTTTTTTTTTGTTTTTCTTTATTTAAGTAGCAATATGTAGGTACCAATGCAGAGTTAAAAAATTAATATACACCGTCTCCTTTGTAGATATCTTGCATGTTGTTTCAGAAGTTATTGTGGAATATGGAATTCATACCATAGTGTGTCAGGAAAGCAGAAACAATATGGAGGCAGGAGATGATAAAGAGATGTTAAACACACATTGGAGATAATATAGTTGGAGAAAGGAAGTAACTATGAGCAAAATTACTATGTAACATAAAAAAGTTGCACAGTATACTATAAGTCTGACTTTACATTATAATCAAATTGGTACTAGTTTATAAATTACATATAAAAATGATTAAAGTCTCGAACAATTTTTGATTATTAAATATACATTTATTTTTGTGATTGTTTTTCAAAATTTAATAGAACGTCTAACATTTGACTGTCCGAAATGTCGTTATTTTCAGTGAACATAACTTCCAACATTTGAGTGTCCGAAATGTCCTTATTTTGAGTGAACATAACTTGCAACATTTGAGTGTCTGAAATGTCCTCATTTTGAAGGAGGAAATCTACAGATTGTACACATTGTAGTAGTTCATGGTCCCGTGATTCATCCATGAATTCAATGTCATTTGGTTCAATGTTTTCTTGATTGGTCTCTGCAAGGACAATTTCAAATGACACTTTTTGTTCTCCTTCCATTTTGCCTGAAATTTGCATAAAAAATAGATATATCAGTAGAGATAGGGCACTGTTGGGATTAATTTTAGATAGGTAGTTTTTAACAGTGAATTTATCTTTGGGCAGTGTATGGTATCAGACTGGAAGTAGAAATATAAAAAAGTGTATGTGATGAAACCTAAGTAAATTCATAATTATACAAGACAAGCCTAAATCCATCCATAACTATAACAGAGAAGTCAATCTAAATCTATAACTATTACAGAGGGATAGTATATAACTATCAGAAAAAGTTTTCCATATTAACTTAAAGTGCACAATATACTTCAGTTTTCAAAATAACATCTTACCTTTTAAAAACAAGTTTAAGTTGTCAGTGAAAATGCTCTTGCAATGTACTTCAGGAAGTAGTAGTCAAAATGGCTGTGTTTCTCTCTCTTTCTTTATATATATTCAGGTACATAACCAATCAAATGTCAGGTAAAAAAAGTAGAAAATGAAAGTAACATTTTAATTGGTTGTCAATTCCAACACTTCAGATGTGTTTTGTGAAGTAATTTACCTCAGGGTATTTAGAGAGGTCTACAGGCTAAATGGCTAAATGGAATTCCAATCAAATTTGTGAAAATGGTAGGGATTGGTATGTAGTATGAGCTAATCTATATTTGGGGAAAGTGTCTCCAGTGGTTTTTCTGTGAATTACTTTCCCACCTTTTTTAAGCGCGCTTCCCGGTGCGCGCCCCGGTACGCGAACCGGCAGCGTTACGGGAGTCCTCCATTTTGTGTTTCGGTAGAATTGAGATACAAGATGGAGGGCAAATAATGTTCAGAATGGGTAGAAGGGGGCACGGTAGACGTATCCTGACCCCCTAGGTTTTCTGAGGGTGGCTGAGGAGGCCCATATGTGCGAAAAAAAACCATTTTTTTCCAAATTTTCGCGCGGTTAGCGTCCGGTGCGCGCACCGGGTAGCGCTCCGGAAAGCGTAAATCGTGAAAATTAGTAAAAAAAAGTTACATTTAAAATTTGTTTAGAGTGATCATAGTTAGGGTAGCTCTGAGAAGAGCTTTTGGGTATGTGGTAGATTTAGGTACTTATAAGTAGGTACCAATACATAGTCTTAAATTCAGGATTAAAACTCTGTTCCCCTCATCTGAGAAGTAAACTCCATCTCCTCTGTAGATATCTTGCATGTAGCAACACAAGTTATTGTTGTAGATGGAGCCCATTCCATGGTCTCTCATGTAAGCTGAAACAGACTTATTTACATGCTTCCTCGATTTCTCAATTTGTGGACAAAATTGGTTGGACCACCTCCATTTCTGTCTTTGGCATATATTTGAATATACCAAGGCAGTTTGAGAAAAAAGTGCCATCAATTGCTCAAAGGTGTCCTTTAAAAGCATTTCCAGACCTACCCCAGTCAAAGTACCCAAGTCATTTCCTCCACAGTGCACAATTAACAGGTCAGGGTTTGGCAAATGCAAAAAGGTTTTCACCAATGGTATCAATTGGTGACATCTTAATCCTCTGTGACCAATCCAGTTGATTTCCACATTTTGTAAATTGAGGTTGTGTAAATTTTCTGTTATCAGCATACCTTTGAGCCCAGTGGATGTAACTATGTCCAACAACCCAGACAGAAAACATGGTGAGAGGAGGTTCTGCTGCAGTCAGATGAAGTGTGGGAATGAAATGGCAGTTGAAACAGTAGGAGTATGTAATGAAAAAAACTGTGGAGTTTCTGTGCTAATGATTCAGTAGCAGTGATTGGTGGATTTTGATTGCTGAAAACAGAAAGTTAGGGTGCATGGATGAGTTCTTTGAAAGATGTAATTTGAATGGTCAAGAAAAAATCATTTTATGAAAGATTGCACTGGATACGCAGGTGTACTGAGAGTTCAGAGTTCAATTGAAACATTGTTGTGTGAACTTGTAAACATGACAGGTCTTTCAGGAGGTGGTTGCTATGGAAAAAAGGCAGAAAGGGCAGAGGGGGAAAGGGTGTTGATTTGAAAAAAGTGAGTTTTGATTGGGTGACATGAGAGATATGTGTGATGAATTACAGCATTTCTGTGCCATTGTTGGTTGCAGCCTCTGGAGTGCATACCCTTTGCTCTGCTAAAGAAAAATTGGTGTGTGTCTGAGACTGTTTTGAAACTCAAAAAGTATTTGCTAAGGTGAGAAAAGATTCATTTAATTTAGATAGAGAATAGTATGCTTTAGGGATACATTTATGAAGAAAGTTGTGTATTTAAAATGTTGCTTTGTGTCAAGTGTTTTACAAATAGATTTAGTTTCTTTGAGTTTCATAGCCATGTTAAAAGTGACGCAAAAGTGGTTGAAGGGCCTTAAAAATACGCTTTCATGTGTGTTAGGGCATTTTAAGTCACTTCCCCATGAATGTGGGTGAATAATTGGTTTACTTGATGTGTTTAAAAACGTTTCTTGAAGTAAATTAGGTTTCTTGATATGTACTGCTAGAGTTTCATAGGCTGCTTGGGGCATATTTACAAGGCCTTTGAGTCACTTTGACGTTATTTTCCCCATTTTAATTTAAGTCATTTCCCCGTGGTGCAAGGTCCTTGTAAATACGCCCCCATGTGTGCTTGTCAAATTAAGATTTTGTTTCTTTGAGTTACATGGCCATGTTAAAAGTGACGCAAAAATGGTGCAAGGCCCTTAAAAATACGCTTTCATGTGTGTTAGGGCATTTTAAGTCACTTCCCCATGAATGTGGGTGAATAATTGGTTTACTTGATGTGTTTAAAAACGTTTCTTGAAGTCAATTAGGTTTCTTGATATGTACTGCTAGAGTTTCATAGGCTGCTTGGGGCATATTTACAAGGCCTTTGAGTCACTTTGACGTTATTTTCCCCATTTTAATTTAAGTCATTTCCCCGTGGTGTAAGGTCCTTGTAAATACGCACCCATGTGTGCTTGGCAAATTTAAGTACTGACAGGGTGTGCTTCTACATAGGAGCTGTGTTGTGTTTTCAAATTATGACCAGAAAATCGTTTTTTAAAAAAAAGAAATGCTTTATTGTGAGTAATGTACATTGCTCTGTTGCATACAGTCCTCATCTTCTGCGTACTCTTGGATATGCTAGACTACATCTGCACAATGAGATACCTAAGCTGAGGAAACACAGGTGATGTGATTGTGAATTGAGCATAAATATTTGCACGTTTTTCAATGACATCACCTGTGTTTTCTAACATTACGAATCACATTGTGCAGATGAGGTTTAGGTCTGTCCAGGGAGACAGAGGAGGTCTGGCCTTTGTTCAAGAGTGCAGTGGACATGACTCACTTCATTGGTAGGCCTGCACATGTATTATCTCCTCTGTACTCTTCAACAAGCCTAAATTTCATCTGCAACCCTGAGTAGGCCTCACCTCAAACAAACCTCTGGATAGGCCACACCTTATCGTCATCCTGAATCAATCATTTAAAATGTTAGGGGCAAATTTATGATGGCTGTGCGCCTCTTTTGCGCCGCTGTTGCGTCACTTTTGTGACGCAGCAGTGGTGCAAAAGATGCACCATGTTGCAAGATAGGCCTCACTTCATCTGCAACAAGATACCGTCACTTTAAACTGTATACATTTAGGACTGTGTAGGGGGCATGGAGAAGCTGAATCTTTTGCAAGTGTCAAAATTGTTGCATACAGTGCTCACCTTCTGCGTACTCTTTGATATACTAGACTACATCTGCACAATGAGATATCTAAGCAAAGGAAACACAAGTGACGTGATTGTGAAATGAGCAAAAAAAATTGCAAGTTTTTCAATTACATCACCTGTGTTTCCTAACATTACGAATCACATTGTGCAGATCAGGTTTAGGCCTGTCCAGGGAGACAGAGGAGGTCTGGCCTTTGTTAAAGAGTGCAGTGGACATGACTCACTTCATTGGTAGGCATGCACATGTATTATCTCCTCTGTACTCTTCAACAAGCCTAAATTTCATCTGTAACCCTGAGTAGGCCTCACGTCAAACAAACCCCTGGATAGGCCACACCTTATCGGCATCCTGAACCTATCATTTAAAATGTTAGGGGCAGATTTATGATGGCCGTGTGCCTCTTTTGCGCCGCTGTTGCGTCACTTTTGTGATGCAGCGGCGGCGCAAAAGATGCGCTATATTGCGACATATTTACAACTTGATGCATCTAGGCAGATGTGTCACGGTGTAAAGTCCTGTGCCACATGAAACCTGCGTCAGGTTTCATGTGGGCGTTTTGTTGCAGGGTGGGCATTCATTTGCATGAAAGCCCTGTAAAACTAACAAGGTGAAATTTAGAAGATTTCACTGAGTCAGCTTTATGGCATTGCTGAATCAAATCCTTACGCCTGTTTGAAACAGGCATAAGGAGTGATGCACCATGCAATGTGTGGCTTGCCCCTGTGCATTGCAGTAGACATGTCGCGCTTACGCGTGATTCCTGCAATGCACCGCTTTTGCGGCACAGATGCGCTTCTGTGCTGTTTATGCTCAATGGTGCTCCACATTGTAAATGCGGCACATCATGGGTGGCAGAGCAGCGGCGCACATTAACTGTTGCATCCCTGGGGATGCGCCAGTTAACATAAATCTGGCCCTTTACATTTAAGTATGAGCAGGGGACACAGAGTTGGTGAGGCTTATCCAAGGTTAAGAAGAGATGAGTCCTGTTCACTGAAAACTTGGACATAGGCCTCACCTCCTCAGCATCGCTGGACATGGTTAAATAATATCTGCAAAATATTACTCTTGTTAAACAATTTTACTATTATAGTCTCTGAGATTTGTCTCTTACTCTGCAACATCTCATTGTTGTTCTCTTTTTTTTAAAGATAACGACAACATCAAGCATGAGTGATAATGAGCAAACTGTTGATCTCGATCTTATCATTGAACTTTTCATTGAAACATCAGTGGAAGTAGATCCCTTGGATGATTTAAATCCTGTGGATGATGAAGAATATGATGAGGATGCCGATTTGTCAGAATTGTATGACATAGGTTGGCAAGCTGACCTGCTCGAGCCTATGGAACTATAAAGAATTATTTTTAAAAGTTACTGGAAATGAAAAGTAACCATGTTAACCGTTTCATTTAAAATTAAACACAACTTCAAAAACAGCTTGTGTGAAGTGTCTTTAATAAAATAGTGAAATATGCTAATAAAATTAGTTCAGATTCACATATAAAAGAGCACAGGTCAAATGTAGAAGCATTCCATTTCTTTGCTACTATTTGTGAGTTTTAAATTTGCCAATGCACTAAAAATTATTGTATGTAGAATTGACAAGTAGTGTGTTAATTTTTTGACGACTGTTATTGATTTACTGTTTGGTAATAGTGGTTAATACATTTTTTTATTATATTTTACCACAGATTGAACTGCAGATCATTTCAAAATTACACAATGCCTTCGAAGCAAAGAAGGAGAAAGGCTACAAAACGTCAAACACAGCAGCTTACTACATGCTTGCAGCAGTCCTCTACAATAAAAACTTGTCAAGTCACCAAAAAAGGTCCGGGTAAGAGAACGAAATCTTTCCTAAGAAACATTTCCAGAAAAAAAGTATCACTACAGAACATGTTTTAGTCCAGAAAAAGAGAGCCAATTTAAACGGAAAGGAAAGGCCACTCAAAAATGTTACTGCTAGAGCAGGAGATAACTCTGTGGATGGTAGTAGAAGGAAAAATCAGTTTAGGAACATTCGTAGACGAATGTTCCGCAACAGGATAATTGGCAATTTGTTAAAAAATGTTAAGAAACGTCAACAGAAAGTGGCTTTTTATAAGAGAAAGAGAAACATTGAGAAAATTATTGATCAGGCATTCGAAATTAAGCGAAAGTTATTTATTTTGATAATCAATAGAATTAGGAAACTAAACAAGGTAATTTATGATTTCAAAACAAATAGTAGATGGAAGAGAACAGTTAATCGTAGTAATTTTTGTGAAGTTTTTTCAGGAGAATGGATGCATAGTTCAAGTTGTGAGGCATTTTTTAATGAGAAGAGTTATTTCCAGGATAATGATTTGGTGCATGCAGTTGACACCAGTGGTCGAGCATATGAGGTGAAAGATGGTTGTCCGGTTGAAAAAGAAAAACTTGTGTCAACAGAGGCAGAAGAGGTGTTAGGTAATGAGGTTTTAGGAAGACGTCCTAAGGGACCAGGGTACACCTGGAAGTGTAGTAGTATTTGCAGTGTGCGACAGGATTCCATCAATTTGCTTTGTGATTTTGTACGGACATTTAATAAGAAAACTTTAAAACAGAAAATGAAGTTGTTGCAAGAATTAGATCCTTGCAGAGTGAGAGAAGTGACAGGTTTGCATGGTCATTCACTGGCTTGTCTTTCCAGGAGAGTATGCCAGAGTGTTTTTCATCATTTCAGGATGCTAGCAGTGCATCATAATAAAGTGAGGAAATTAGTTAGAATGTTGTATTATGCTAAGAGTCCAGCAATTATGCTTAAACAATTATGCACTGCTCTTTTGCATGGTTCTGAAGTAGATGTGAAGAATATTTGTGAAGAAATTGAGTTTTGTTACTTTGCAAGTAAAGAGAAGAATGTTGAAATTGACCCAGAAAAAGAAGGTAATGTGGAAGAGAGTGTACAGGTTTCCAGTACAGATAATTTTCAGAAGGAAATTGCCACTTTTCAGGTGAAATCAAGTGAGAGGCCTAATTTCACTTGTGTGTGTTGTCGACGCACTTATTATAAGAATCAGACTAAGTTAGTGGATTTATATGCAAAAAGTGAAAGGGAAAATAATAGTGAATGGAAGGATTTCGCAACATACTTGATGGTAGAAAATTGTTTTGATTTGGGATCGGATCAACGTGTGTGTACTTATTGTTGTAACAAATTAAATCAAAACCAGATGCCTGCTAGAGCGGTTCATAATAATCTGGAATTGGTTGAGATTCCTTCTGAATTGAAGGATTTAAATACTTATGAATCTATTTTGATTCAAAGTGTCCATCCCTTTCAGGCTATTGTACGAATGGAGCCAAAGACAGGGAAATTGCCTCCATCAGATTTACAGAGAGGATTAAAGGGAAGAGTTGTTTATTTGCCTCTAGATTTGAAGAAAAACATTAATACAATTGGAGTAGAGAAAGTGGAAGAGGAACCTCTGGTTATCTTAGTTAATGGGGTTCCAACAAAGAGTAAGAAAATCTGGCAAGATTTAGTGGATGTTAGGAAAGTCAAAAAGGCAACATTGTATTTGAAGAAAAACAATAAGTACTACAAGAATGTATATGTTGCAGAAGAGGAAGTAAGTGAAGAAGAGGACAGCGATTTGTGTGCTGGACAAATTGAGAAAGTAGAAGCCTCTAAAAATGAAGAAATATATGAACATTATAGTGTTCATCCTTTGCATTCCAAGGAAGTCATGGGGAATGCTATTGAGTTGTTTCAAATGAAACAAGCCAAAGGGAGTCCCATTAGTGTTTGGGAGGAAAGTTTGGAAGCTCGGTGTTTCCCACAACTATTTCCAACAGGTCAAGGAGGAAGATATGATGAGCGACCTGATCAAATTCCTGCTTCTGAATACCGGACTTTACGATTGTATGCAGAAGATCCTAGGTTTCGTCAATGCATTCCCTATTTGTTTCATCTACTGTTTGAAAGCGATCTGTCTGGACTGTCATATGCAGTGAACCACATCTTGAAAAGTGGTATACAGATGCAAAATATCTCAGCAAGGGACTTTATGGATAAAGTCAATGTGCAAGACAGTATTTTGGATTCTCACCTGATTAATCTCATGGCATGTCAGCGTGGTACTAATGAGTACTGGTACCGTCGACATGGAGATTTAAAATGTATGCTGAGGAACTTAGGAACTCCCACATGGTTCCTCACTCTCAGCTGTGCCGAGTATGGCTGGGAAGACTTACTTGAATTTCTACAGAGGCAAATGGAAACATTGAAAATATCGAATTCAAGACACCCGAAGAACTGTGCTCTTTGGATCCAGTGAATGTATGCAGGTACTTCAATCATAGATTTGAAGCTATGATGTCTTTCATCATGAACAAGAAAAATCCACCTCTTGGAGAGGTGTTGGATTTCTTCTGGAGAAAGGAGTACCAAGCAAGAGGTGCTCCTCATATACATATGCTGCTATGGATCAAAGATGCACCCAAATTTGGAACAGATCCGGATGACTTAGTGATGAGTTTCATAGAACAGTATTCTACATGTGCTGTTCCAAAGACAAAGGAAGACAAAAGCCTAAGAGAACAAGTTTTACGCTTCCAAAGCCATCGTTGTGGAAAGTACTGTCGTCGTAAATTCAGAAACAAGGACAAGTTCTACACAAAATGTCGTTTCAGCTTTCCACGACCGGTGATTTCTAAAGGAAGAGTGAACAGTTTGATGTCTTCGCTGCGACATAATGTGACGAGGAAATCACCCAAAATTACATACAATTTGAAAAGAAACGAAGAGTCCAAGTACATCAACGACTACAACCCAGTGATTTTGTCCATGTGGAATGCTAACATGGATATACAGTTTGTGGCTGATAACTGTATGGCTGTGGCTCGGTATGTGACATCTTACGTCACAAAAAAAGAAAAGACAGAATTGAAGGATATGTGGGAGGACATTTCCCATGAAAAGAGCCTCAGTAAGAAGTTGTACAGTTTCAGTCTGAAGATGTTGTCGCATCGAGAAATCGGAGCTTACGAATGTTCTGACCGGTTATCTTCAGCAAGTCTCTATGCCAAATCTAGGAGTATCATTTGGGCGAGTCTTGGTCTTGCTGCAACACGTAATCGAGTTCTGAAACCTGTATGGAAAAATTGAGTATTTGGCGGAAAAGGAGCCAAACAGTACAGATATTTTGAAGACCAACATGTTGGATACATATTATCCAAATAGAAGCAGTCACCTCGAGAATGTTTGTCTGTATGAGGTTCTACAAAATTACATATTTAAGAGGAACATCAAAGAAGATATTGATAAAGGAGTGTATGCTGTAATTGGAAGTGAGGGATAACTGGTCAAGCAAAGAAAATGCCAATTGGTAAATCATCGAAAATTGAGTGGCGAATCTCCTGAAAGAAAAGAGTTTTTCTGTTTAGCTCTTTTGCAACTTTTCAAGCCTTGGCGTGCAGAAGAGGAACTGCTTGGAGATTTCCTCTGTTACGAAGACTCTTTCAATGCCGCCAAGGAGACCATAGAATGTCCTGTTTTTCCAAAATATCTAGAAATGTTGAATGCGGAAATCGAGCAGGAAGCAACAATTGCAGCCGAGATTGCTAGAGACAGTTCTCAGGACAGTCAGAGTTCTGTTTCATTGAGTCAGGATCCACTAGGAGGACCAGTTATCGAAAATGAAGCTGCCACTGCCATGATTGAAGTGGAAAGAGCCATGGCACATGCTCAGGAGGATGCGGTTAACTTAGAAGATTTGGAAAGACAACTCAACGTTGAGCAGAGGAAAATATATGATGAAGTTACCAACCAAATTGATCATGGATTAAGTCATGAGAAGAAAGAGTGCTCATGTATGTCGTTGAAGCCTGTCTGACTGTACGTGAGTGGAGAAGCAGGAACTGGAAAAAGTTTCCTCATTAAAGCAGTTTCATGTTATTTGCAGAAAAGGACTGAGTCATCGCTGTCTTGTGTTGTCACCGCTCCAACTGGACTGGCAGCACATAACATTAAAGGTATTACTTTGCATCGTCTACTGATGCTGCCAGTGGAGCATGATAACAAATTACAATACCACAAGTTATCTGGAGATGCTTGTTGTGAAGTTTCAAGAGTCTTGAGGAAAATGAAACTTCTTATCATTGACGAAGTAAGCATGGTTTCCAATGTCATGCTTGCCTTTGTGCATTTGAGAATGAAAGAAGTTCTTAAAACAGAGTATGATGTGTTATTTGGTGGCAAACACATCATTGTTTTCGGTGATCTTCTGCAGCTGACACCAGTGAAAGGACAACCAGTGTTTAAACTACTTACACATGAAGATACCAGGAAGTGCCTAGGGAGCATTGGCAACGTTAATATATGGTTAAACTTCAATTATGCTGAACTGCGTGAAAATATGCGTCAAGCGAAGGATGAAGATTATAAGAATATTCTACAAGATGTTAGAATCGGAAAAGTGACCGAGCATGGGAAAGAAGCTTTACATGCACGATTACTGTCAAATTTGTATCCAGAAGAAGATGTTGTGTCAGAGGATATTTTTCGGAAAATTACTGAGAAGAAATCTGGAATTTGTTTGATGCCAACTCTTGCAGAATGTGCCATCTTCAACAACAAAATGTTGAATTTAGAAAACCAAGAGATTGTGAAACTGGAAGCTATTGACAGAATAGAGCATATGGGAGCATCAATTATTTTGTCTGAGAATTTGAAATCAAAATTGGATTCATTAGAGAAGACTATATCTAAAACTGCTGGTTTTGAAAAGACTCTGAATGTGTGCTTAAATTGCTGTATCATTTTGAGAAGGAATTTACATGTTGAAAGAGGTCTGGTAAATGGATCAATGGGTAATGTTGTTGATTTTGAGAAATACAGAAATAGAGATGGAATTGAATTTTTAAAAATTAAATTTGATGGCATTGAGGAAGTACAGTTAATTGGTCGTTGCTCTGCTAGATTTTTGCTTGTAAAAGACTTATATGTTCGCCGTAAGCAGTTTCCTGTTTGCTTGGCATATGCGGTGACAATCCATAAATCGCAAGGTTTAAGTGTAGACAGTGCATTGGTGAATATTGGCAGTTCTGTGTTCAAGGAGGGAATGGCATATGTGGCATTGTCACGAGTCAGAACTTTATCAGGATTATACTTAATTGACCGTGTGTCACAAACATTTGTGCGGATCTAGATTGTGTTAAGGAATACAATAGGTTAAGAAGAGAGTATGCGCCACATTTGCCTCAATATCCTTTGTTTGAGAAACGTGTGGTAGGCCGGAAACGAAGAAATGTGACCAATAGTAGGGAGGTTGTAGCAAAAAGACGAAAAGTCGATGAACCCGAAATTATAAGCAGAAAGAAAATGGATTCTGTTGAAGATGTTGTTGGTTTTCAATTTGAAAATAGTTCTGGTGTCAACTGCTATGCTAATGTAGTGGTTAATGTTGTCTTTTCTCTAGAAACTTTAAAAGAACAGATTGTGATCAATTCGGATCAAAGTTTTTGATGTTTACTGAACTCTGTGTTAGAGAAATGTAGCACTGATAGAACAAAAATAGAAAGTGTGTCTGAAATTCGAAATCTGTTAGACAAATGTTCAGGTGAAACGCAATTCTCTCAAAATATTCAGCAAGATTGTCAGGAGTTTTTAATGTATATTCTTGATGTATTGCAAGATGAAGGTGTAGATGTAGATCATCTGTTTGGCCTTTCTTATCAATGGCAGCATGACTGTGAGAACTGTAGGGTATCAAGTACTACTAGTGTAGACTCAGAAAGATTTATATATTTAACTTTGCCAGACAGTAAATCAGTGTCCTTTAGTAAGCTAGTAAAAGCAGCCGATCACAACATGGAGTGTAGCCAATGTAAGTCTGCAATGTTGTCCACATTATTTATACGAACAAATGGCCAGTATGTCATTTTAATGTTCCAACGATGTAGGCCTGATGGAACAAAATTGACAACTTTAATTAAAAATGTTGTGGCTTCGCAGTTGTCAATATCAGGAAGGACTTTTGTAACTACAACAACATCAGGACATTACACAGCTTATTTGAAGTCTAGAAACGGCTGGTCATTCTGCAATGATTCTGTTTTAACTTTCAAAAAAAAATTGCCTTTTGACCTTAAAAATTCTTATCTGGTGTTTTTACAACCAAAATTTTAGGGAAAGAATCTCGGGATTTGCTCTGAGGAATTTCAAGAGGTTCTAATGGCTCCTACACTATTTGGCATTGAGGATAAGTGTAGTACAGAGTAAAAAGTTATTTTTGAGTTTTAAGTAGTTCCTGAAAAAAAAGAAGGTTTTCTTACAGAAAGTGGTGGGCACGGATTAGTTAAAGGACAACAGAGTATTTCCCAAAGCAAACGGTGTTCTTACCATAACACTTGACGTCATGGAAAAATAACTGCACTTTAAATGAGTTCAGAAAAACTGTTTCTTTTAATAAGCTAATTCAAACAGCCAATCAAAACATGGAGTAGAGGTAATTTAAGTCTGCAATGCTGTACACATTATTTGGACAAACTTTTGGTTATAATGTCATTTTAAAATTCCAACTATATAAACCTGATGAAAGTAAGTTTTCAACTTTAATTACAAATGTTGTGGCTACACAGTCGTTGATTTTAGGAAGAACATTTGTAACTGCAGCTATTATATGACATAATGGTCCTTTGACAACATCCGCTTATTACACAGCTTATTTAAAATGTAAAAAAAGCTGATGTTTCGGAAATGATTCACATTTGACTATGAAACAATGTTGCCTTTTGACTTAAAAATATTCTTACTTTCTGTTTTCAGAAGAGAGAATTTTGGGTAGGTAACTGGCCTATAATTATTCTAGGAGTTGATATAATTGTATGTACTGTTTTAAATTGCTTTGTGATTAAAAGTGATGTAGAGAATTAAATAATTGTAGTAGTCATAGAGGTAGTGTAAGTGTGCCTCATAGTAAGCAGTATCAGTGTCATAGGAAATGTGGAACATGAGTGAGCAATAAGGGTGAGATATTACTAGTACAGGATTGTGAAAGTGATCTTCAACGTTTTCTTTCTGAAAGTTGCGGAAAAAGAAAATGACGGGATTTGCTTAGAAGAATTCCAAGAGTTATAAATGGCTCTTACACGATTTGGCCTTGAGGAGAAGTGTGGTAGAGAGCGAGAAGTCATTTATTGTATGTAACATATTTGTCAAAACGATGGAGTTTTTCTTTCAGAAAGTGGCGGGCTGAAAATAATAACAGCACAACAGAGTATAAGCTGTTCATAGGACATCCTTCGACGTCATGGAAAGTAATTTACTTTTAAGGAGTTCTGATTTCTGATTGGTTATGTTATATGGGTTTTTTAAACACAATCATTTTGATTGTGTTTTTTTTCCCCGCTGTTATATGATGAATACCTTCAACTCACTGTTTTTAGTGAAATTTGATATATTCTGAGAACAGCAAAAATAAACCATTTAACATGTATAATTAATACTGTACTTTGTATAGTGAATTTTAATTTGTACTCGTCTTATCTCATGCTCACTCATCTTTTACTACCTTCTATCAATCCTCCTTACATACTCACATTGCCTTTTGTTTTATTCTCTTTCACCCTTGCTATCTAACTCCACTTATCTTTCAACCTTTGTTTCCCTAATCCAACTCTGCTTTTTTCTTTTCTCCCTTGCACAATTTTTCAGCTTTTAGACCTTGTGCTTCGCTTGTCTTTTCCATCTTTCCTCCCTTTGTTTTCTAAATTAAATATTTTTGGGTTCTCCTTTTTTGGTGCAATCAGTTAGTATAACTCACCCTCACTCATTTATCTTTCTTTGTTGCCTCACTCAGTCTGTATCTGACACTCTTTCCTTCACTTCCTCTGTCTCCTCTCTCCCTCACTCTCTTTTCCTTATTCACCCTTTCCTTATATAGTTTACCTTACTCACTTTCTTTTAGTAGCTTACACAACTTCAATTTAGTTTTCTCTTTTATCCTTCTTTTCTGTCACTGAAAGTATCTTCCTTTTTTTTTCTTACTAATTTACTCTATTACAATTTCTTTTTGTCTCTGACTGTCTATCACTGTTTCTTTCTCTTTTTTTCTGCATGTTTATCTCTAACTTTATTTCTTTGTAAAATTGGATGATTTTCAATCTTTTCCCTTGTCTTTTCTAATTTTTAAATACATGTTTTAATATTTTTCAAATTTTTGTTCTTTCTTTCACAGATTGAAAGTATAAAAATAACAAGTGACTAAGTTAACGACAATTATAAGGTAAGTGTTGTGTACTCTTTTCGTTACATTTCTATCACATTTAACTTCTATTAGTTCCACTGCTTCATTTCTTTAACCCTCAGTTTCCTGCCTTTGCTACTTCCCTCATTCCTTTCTCTATTACTTACTTACTCTAGTCCTTCCACTCCTTTTCTCAGTCCCTCTTTCTCATAGTTCCTCACTCCTGTTCACTCACTCCGTCTCTATTACTCTTACTGTCTCTGACTGATCACTCTTTCACTACTTGTTCAATATGCTTTCTCCCTGTAGTTCAAGCACACTATGTTATTTACATTTCTTTGCTGTTTCAATTATTCCTTTTCTCTCACTTCTGCTTTTCTGCTTTCTCTCTGTTATTCCACATGTTTTAACCTTAGTCACTGTCATACATCTTGTTTTATTCCTATTTACTTTCACTCACTCTTTTCTTAACACTTTCCCTCAGGGTTGTTCTTTTAGTCCGGTTCTATCCCTACCTCTCATTCCACATCCTTTACTGCTTTTCTTCTTAATTTGAACATTCACTCATATTCTCCAAGAAACTCTTGTTTATTATTCTTCTACTCTCCTTTTTTTCTTTCACTTCCTTATCTATTTTGTGTTCCTCAATTATACCCTCTTACATCTTTTCTTTGGTAAATAGATGTATTAAACAGTATCTCTGTGTTACTCCCTCTAGCTGTCTTTCTTTTAACATTACTCTCTGTTTCCTTCCCTTATACTCACTCTTCCTTTTTTATTTTTTTTTAATTTTTTGTTTCGCTTCCGGTTCGCTTACCGGCGCGCGAACCGGGAAGCGAACAAAAGAAATAGAGGTTGCCAGAGTGCTAAACATTCTAGCAATTTTTTATAAAGGGGAGGTAGTTCTGAAAAGAACTTTTTTTAAATTATTTTTGTTGTTTTATATTTTTTTATTATTTTTCTGAACATTTTTTTACTTTTTTTGTATTTTTTGAACGGTTTTATATTTTTTTTGTTTTTTTTGGGGGGGGAACGAAAATGATTCATTATAAAGGGCTCAACAGGAGCAACAAAAAAAAAAAGATAATTTATTTTCTGGGGCGTTTTGGACAATTATGATTGTCAATAGCAACGTTGATTAAATTTATGCTACTCTCCCTGTAGCAAATCAATTGGCCGCAATAAACGCACACTTGTTTCACATTCCCAAACTTCAGCTGGATATTTGAGACCGTCTCCCTCTCCTCTGGTCCCGTCACTGCCTCTTCATTTGATGTTCTGGCCACAGGTGGGGGGTTATCCTGCAGGTGACGTACCTGCGCAGCACTATAATTAATAGGGTGCCACCTCTCCATGTGGCGATGCATGGTGAAATTGCCATAGCTGTATTTCTTATCAGTCCCTCTGGACAAATCTTTTTTGCAGATGAGACAAGTAACATAGCGGGCATTTACTTTCTTTTGGCCCCGGGGAAATGAATAAAATTGCCAGATGTAATCTTGTTTTACATGGGACCTCCTTGGTTCTTCAGGCAAAAACTGCCTCTCCCCTTGCTCCTCTTCCTCTTCTTCCTCTTCTTCCTCTTCTTCCTCCTCTTGCTGAAGGATAACCTGAGGAGGTGGTCCTCTCTTCCTAGGAGGTGGTGGTGGTGGGGGTGCACCAGCTGCAGCTACTACTGAAGCCATGTCTTAGTAAGCAAAATAGGTCTTCCTCTCACAAAGTTGAAAGTCAGAGTGAGAAAAAATGTGTGGGCTTTCATCATTTTGGAAAAAAATAGTTCTAAACCAATGAAAAGTGTTATTTTTAGGTCACATGACCTAGCCTTACATCATTAGGAAACCAAAAGTGAAATGAACCAATGAAAAGTTTTAATAACAAGTCACATGACCTGTTACGCTTACGTTACGCGCTGCGCGCCGCGCCCCGGATCGCTTCCGGGGAGCTGCGCTTCGCGCCTCGGTTCGCGCTCCGGAGCACTTCCGGGTGCGCTAACGCGGCGCGTCATAAGACGCATTACGCGAGAACGCCATACGTCACGCTTACGCGACGTGTCACGATGTTGTTTTCTAACGAGGCAGTTGCGCAAACGGAACGTTTACCGGTTCGCGGACCGGGTCGCGGCACCAAATTGAGCTAACGGGAAGCTACCCGGTTCGCGGACCGGGAGCGAAACAAAAAAAAAATAATAAAAAATTACATAAAAAAATTGTATTAAAAACATATAAAATATATTTTTCGAATTAAAGAAGAATACATTTTAAAGCTTTTGATATTTGATATTAAAAACCCATTGAAATTCACTGAAAAAACCATAGGTTATAGACCATATATAGTTAGGAATTAGCATTTACAAAACCTTGAAAATTCACTGAAAAAACCATAGGTTATAGACCATATATAGTTAGGAATTAGCATTTACAAAACCTTATTTTACTCACACAAAACCATTGAAATTCGCATATATAGTTAGTTGTACTAACTATATATCGTGCACCCGCAATCCACTGCTGATCATGTCACATATTACATCATTCATGACATGGTCAGTGACATCACTGATGACATCACTGATGACATCTCAAATGACATCAATGATGACATCACTGATGACATCTCAAATGACATCACTGATGACATCACTGATGACAACATCCAGTGACTGTGTATTTCTGTAAAGTTAAAATATGTCTAACATATTGAAGAATGAGTGGATGTATAAGTGTCTGGATGAAGGATTTAGTAGGTGCATGACTGACTGTATGAGTGAGTGATTAAATGTGTCTCACTGAGGGCATGGGTTAGTGACTAAAGTGTCTTAATTTGTGCATCATTATGTCTGTTGTTCTGTAAACTGCTGCATGTGTTGATCAGTAGCTATATGAGTAACTATATGGGTTATTGATTGGTTGCCCAAGTATTTGTATGGGAGACTGAGTGTGTGTGTGGGTGGCTGGGAGGTGTATGCCTCTGTGCATAGATGTGTGAGCAGTTGATTCACTAGATGTATGGGTTCAAAAGTGCATGTGGAAACAGCTGTATGGGCGGTTGACTGTGTGCATGAGTGTATTGGTGAGTGAATGGATATCTCAGTGCTACATGTCAAAGTAAGTACATATGTAAAACACAGTACATGTGAGAGTTGACATATATAAATAACTGTGCATAAGAGCTAGTGAATGTGTGAGTGGCTGTATGGATCATTGTGAACTTGTATCAGGGATTGTATAAGAGAGTAAATATGTGTTAGTATATGTTTGAATAAGTAAGGTGTGTATAACTGTATAGTTGAGAAAATGGAGGTGTGATTGATTCTTTGCATGACTGAGTAGGTGTGTGAGTAACTCCTTGGATGAGTGACAGTCTGTGAGTGTCTGTTTACACTGAGTTTATCTAAGGTTATATTAGAGTCTGAAGAGGTTCATCGTATTATCACATGAATAATGTCATCAGTGATGTGCTCAGTAATGTAAGGAGCTCCGGTGGCCCTAGGCAGTGCCTTATTGGTTCAGTAATCACACGGGCAGTACTCATGGTGTTATAAAGTGATACACTCATTGAACCCTTGTAGTTGTAGAATTACCCAGGTTTCATTTATGTAATAGTCTGTTGGTTTATATTTGGTATGTGCACCGCAATGTTACAAATGTTTTCCCTCATAGCCTCCTATCAACTGCCAATTTTCACAATAAACTACAGACAAGTGTTGTCAGAAAAAGAAGACCCATACACTCACTTATTTATTGGTAAAAAAAATAACCTTTATTAAAACAACACAAATAAATGGAAACGCAACTTTATTCGGACAAACAACAGTATAACATGAAATAAGTGGGTGGGACTCCTCCGGAAGCAGCGTACACAACCTGGTAGACAGAATGAAAGGAAGAAAGCGAGAATGGGACAGAGAGCGAGTGGGTGGAAGAGAGAAGGGGAGGGAGAGTCAAAAGAACAGAGGGAGGAGGATACAGAGCATTGGCCTACTGTAGCCAGCCCTCACTGTTCACCTCCTGTCACCAGTGTGTTTGGGACGCTGGGGTCAGCGAGAAAGAGTGCGGTCCAGCAATTCCTTAAAATGAAACAGAGATATGAATGAGGCCAGAGATTACATTATTATCTACGGCAATATCGCTTGCCTCCACCTGTGCACCCAGGCTGCTGCACCCCAGCCCCTTCCCCCGCACTGTCCTCAATTGCGCACCAAGGCTTCACTGCTCACCTGCCACCACCGGTGTGCCCAACGACGTGCCAGTGCGAGCTCTGACTCTGGGGTGCCTCTCTCAGGGTGGCACAGCAGGTCTCCGGTCAGGGACGGTGTCTTGATTCCAAGATGGAAGGCATCAGAATGCCCAGGGCATGATCATGGGCTGAGGACCTGCTCCCCCATTTTGGTGTAACAAACTCAGTGTCTGAAAATGGAGAAATATTATAATGCTGGAAACGTCTTGAGGTAAATGAAGGTTTATTTCAAGCTTAATAGAGAACACCAGTTGAGTGCATCCTTCCTTCTTGAAGTACGATCTACCAGCTGTTAGTGGTAATCGTGGTTCAAAGAGGAGTTGGGAGGCACGAGAAAATCCAAGGTTAAATAATTATATGTTATGCCAACGTTCACATACAAAGGAACAGAGTGCATGCTAGAAGCATAATGTATGCGTGTAAGGCAGTAGCGGAAGCCTGTGTGCATGTACACTTAGTAATCAGCTGCCTACAGTGCCCCAAAAGCCAACGTCACGTGTCTGTAGGGCAGCGCTGCCCGCTGGCTCAGGCCTACAGTACAGTCCAGCAGGTCCTCAAAATGAGACTCAGATGTGACTGAATGAGGTCAGAGATCACATCAATACGCACAGTAACACCACTTGTTCGCACCTGCGCACCCAGGCTGATGCACGCCAGCCTTCCCACCGCATGGCACTCAATTGCAGCCACTGTGCACCCAGGCCGCACTGCTCACCTGCTATCATTGTTGTGTGTGCAAACACTAGGGCCAGCAGTGTTCACAATTCAAATGGAGTTTTGATTGCCAGGATGGTGTACACCTTATGGATTCCTTTTTTTTATTGCGCATTGTAATATGCAAGGTGGATGCGGCCATATCACCTGAGACAGTGTGGAAGAACTGGGACATGTGGCGTCATCGTTATCCTATTTACATGTACCGAAAGTGGGCTGGGCTTGCATACGCCAGGCCAGCGCAGCGGTCTGAATAATTATTCCGGGAACCTGGGCATTGTTTAGTTCCTGCCGGGCCAGAACATGTACTTATGTGTGTGTCCCTGTTGCAGTTTTGATGTTGCACAACCCGCAATTTACATTAATGTAGCATGTACTGGGAGAGCGGCAACTGTTGCTAATGAGATGATGTCCGAAAACATTGAATGGCCAACATCACATGTCATTGTCAAGCTTGTGGATATGCCCAGACACGCATGTCAATGGGGTGCGGTATTATTGAAAGTGTTGCTATCGCGAAGCTCACACTGTGAATGTGCTTGGATGATTGGGAGGATCAGCAGTGAGGCTACGTCATACACAATGATAATGCTCATTACAGTCAAGCAATGCATGTCAAATGTGAATCTGAAAGTCTCACATATGACACACTACTATACTGGTGTAGCCTGACAACAGAGCATACTGCATCACAAATCTACACATTGCTCTTTACTTTTTGTCACATGTGATCTCGGATGTGCACTCTGTCCGTGGCTGATGATACCCCTTCGAGCCACCAATACCCAGGCCAAAAGGCAGCACAATAATGCGCACACACATACACCAGGGCCATCGTGTAACACACATTTGTTTTTTGATGTAACGTTACAGATGCATAGCCATCACACGTAGAAGGCTACTGTACAGACCATGAATATTGAGCAAGATGATCGTTGCATGTTGTTTCTAGTATAAGATATATGTACAAAGCAAAAAACTTTTCAAAAAAGATCTCTAAGCAGAAGAGGTGTCTCTTATTAAACGCTGTAGAGAGAATGACTAAAATGGGTGGGGTCTTCCAACTGTTACAATGGGAAATGTTATGAACCAATCAAATGCTTTTTTTTAAGGTCACATGGCAATCACGCACCGAGTGTGGAAGGAAGCCGCACCCGACGCAATTTTGAAAAACATATTCACCATAATATAAGTTTATTACTGTTAGAAATATATAAATATTTAAAATATTTTAGATTATCGCTTGCTCTCATATACACTTTGAACTTATTTAGATATAGTTTTGAGACATTATAAAAGAAAATGAGGGAATGGCGTACCCTGCGCAACACCATACGTCTATGATGTAACACAGGGCCTGACAGCGTGCACTCGTCACATATGCAACGCGCAGCGGGTGCGACCCCATACGTACATGTCAAAGGTTCTTATATAGCGCCTTTTCACCAGAAGGTCCCAAGGCGCTTGCTTTGGGAACCCGTCCTGGCTTTTCCCTGTGAGATAACCCGTACTGGGCATCCCCAATGTGAAAGCCAGGCATCCCACCGCGGGGGGGCCGTAGTGGAGATTAAGCAAGCTATTGCCCAGAGTTGCAGAGTGTGACCCCGTGATTCAAGTAGGCACCTAAGCGAGAATTATCGAGTCCATGGACATTTGGGCTCAAGACCCTGCCGCGTCGGGAATTGAACCCTGGTCCCGGGTCTGACCTCTGCTTCAGGGTCTGCCTCCTCTAACCAGTGAGCCACACTTCTCCACTTCTACATGACGTAACTCACGGCTTGGTACTGCGTACCCATTGCGTACCAAAGTAGCAGCTGGCACGACCTCATACGTATATGATGTTACGCAGGACGCAGTGCCACGAACCCGTCAGATACGAAATGCGCATCATTTACGAGTTTAGCAATATGGCGGATAGAATTTGCGTCCTGATGGAGCTTGGTACACTACCGGTACGGGACTCCAGTTTTCTTCCAAAAAAAAGGATATTAGAGTTCCAAAATATTACAAAAAAAATAGAAATAATATAGATTTTACAAATATTAAAATATGAAATTAACATTTTTAAAAATGTTGAAATTCACTGTAAAAAACATAGGTTTTACAGATGTTATAGTTAGGAATTAGCATATAAAAAAACTTTGAAATTTACTAAAAAAACTATAGGTTTCAGGGACAATATAGTTGGTTAGACATTTGACTCATGTAAAACCAGAGATATTCGCCCGTTATAGTTAGTTGAGCTAACTCTAACTTGCACGCCCGCAATGCACTGCTGATGACGTCACATATTACATCACTCATGACTTGGTCAGTGACATCACTCATGACATCACTGATGACATCTAAAATGACATCACTGATGACATCATCCTTGTGACAGAGTGGCAGACCTGCTCTCAGCGTAATATAACCGTTGATACACACATTCAAAAATAGAAACTAAAATTTTCAAAAAAGTGGAGATACCAATACCAGTTACAACAACCTATTCAGTAATTCCACCATCTACATACACATCCACTCATTCACCAACACTTCTATATAGTCACTAGTTATACACCTATACATCCTGTTACACACCGACACTCATCCATAGAGTTACTCACACACATACTCAGACATGCAAATAAACTATCAAACATCCATTTACTTGCATATACAGCTATACACAAACCACTACACTTACTATTACAGAAACGTACACATACTTACTCTCTTAAACAATCACTTATAGAAATACATACTTATTTATACAGGAAATCTTCCAATCTCTCACATATAATCCCTTCTAAACATCAATACTCACATATACTAGTTTAAAACAAACTTACTCATAAAGACACTATAGAGACAGTCATTCACTCACGAACACACCCATACACACACTCATCTACTCATACAGTCCTGTACACGTGATGTCTTCCAAACACATACAAACAGTGAGTCACTCATTCAAGCATCTATGCGCTAAGTAATATCCCCCACCGAACCATACAGACACTCATACACCTATATATAATAAATGCACTTTTCTAAACATCTGGAAACTTGGCTTTTCAATTTCCCAGTTTGTATCCTGACACTTCCTGCAATCATTCTGCTACTGCTATTTTAGTATTGTAGTGAGTCATACAGCAGTATGTTCTTATGTATGCACTGTTCTAAAAGTGAAGGTGCTATATATTCAGCTATACAATCTCCTTATAGAAGTGTAAGCATTCTGTCGGTTCCCAAGTAGTCATGAACCAAAGTAGGCCTTAGGGCATGGACTGCTTCAAACCCCTATACACTATGCATGCAGTCTTCTATACATCGGCAAACTTGCCTTTTATACCTTCAATTCCCCAGTCTGTTTCGTTACTCTTTCACCAAACAGTCTCACACAACTGTTTCAGTATTGTAGTGAACCATACAGCAGCAGTGGTGGCTGGTGGAATTTGAAAGTGGTGCGCGTAAGACCAGTTAATGAACTTTGTTGCACAAGCAAGTCCAATGATGGAGCTTGACATTTCCCTGGGAGATCGGGGGTTTCTGCCTGAGGGTTTTTGTTATGAAAAAGAGTGGGAAACTGTGCATTTGCAAGCACAATTTCTGTAATAAATTGATCAAAAACACATAAAGGTATGCCCTTATGTAGCGCCCACTTTTACTCCTCATTAATAGCACATTCTAATGCAGATGGTTGAGGGAAACTCAAATCCTGTTTCAAAGGTGGTGTCCAAAACGTAGAAAGCACTAAGAAAGAGATGCTCTTTCAGTTAGATGGTTGCCTACAAAGTAGCATTCCATACAAAGTGCCTAGAGTATGCTATCTGGCATGGTTCTGGACCACAAGTTAGCTGTCATGTGAACAGTGGTTGAAATGCATAAAAAACACGTACGGGAAGCATGAAGCGTGATGCTGAGTGCCATATGGTGTGGGGGTCAGTGAGTGTGAGGGTGGGTCAAAGACATCCATAAAGGCCAAAATGTTCTGTAACTATTTTTTTTTTTTCATCTTCAGGTAACTGCTTATCAAATAACACATATATTTTAAGTGAAAAATAAATGTTAGTTAAACTAAGCTGTGAGAAAGGAACTTTTTTATGTTATGAAACCTTAATTGGATTATACAATAATGCAGATGTTGGTTTGTGTATCCAGAGATTAACAGCAATAAGTCTGCAACTAGGTCACCAAGTAACACCCTAACATCACCTCGGAAAAAATAAATATTTGTTTCCCACCATAAAGCTTGAAGCGACTCTTTCAATTAAAGCCCATACTGTCAGCCTACCAGCAATTACACTTGCAATTAACCTCACACATTAAAACATTTTTCAGTTACCAGCAGGCGCTTACCTTTAAGGAGAGACGGGGCCTGGACCAGTCAAGCTATAGCACTCAGGGCAGTTTGTTACTCATCTCCAGCTCCTTCCAAACAAGGTCATAGGGTGTACATTCCAAAGCTGGGGGCTTGCTGTGTGTTACGGAAACTTCACTTTTTGAAACATATAGTTATTATAACTTAAGGAAACTCTTTAAGTACGTCTTCTTCTGACCGCCTCCTCTCACTCTTGCTACCATATCCTCTGTATATATCAAGCTTTGCACATCTCCTCCTTCTAAAAGTAGAGGGGAAAACGTGCAGCAGTAGGTGCTCCAAAATTTATTCACAAACAGGGAGGTTGCCTTCTGCTGCTAGCAGTGACTCTGGGAGGCAGGCCTTTGATCTCCTGGGTGTTTCCTGGATAGATCATTGCCTATCTGCAGCTATTGCCCTGTCCGCACCAACATGTTTATTGCCCTCCCATGCTAGGGTCATTTTACTGGTTCTGTACGGAGAACATTGAGAGGAAAATTTGATCTTCAGTTTGTTATTAAAGTGATATGCAAAGTAAATTCCAAAAGCGGTATCTTTAACATGCTGTAACTTTTCTGCAACTTATCTATTCAGCCTTATTAAAGTGAAATAAATATGACCAAGCACACGCCTCTGCTCAATGCCTAATTGCTCTGCCTCAGGCATTTTCTTAGGAAACCTTGTGATTAGGCAATCCAAACATTGGGCGTTGATCTTCCACCTTAAACGTGGTGGCTATTCTATCCATTTCAACAATTGCTACATTCAACGTAAGCTTTTGGTAGCGCTCTGCAGCTGATGAGTTTCCCTGCAAGTGACATGCAGCTTTCTCGTACCACTCTTTCAAAAGCTCAATTTTCATAGACTTGTAACATATTTATGTGCATATGTTACATTCAAGTGCTTCGGAGGTACTACAGTATACTAAAGGTAAACACCGTATAGATTTATGCTGTAGCACTTCCTTATAGTTCTGCACTTTCACATTCACCATACACTACTAATGTATTCATTCATTCATTCATTTATGAACTACACATTCATTTTGACAAACTTTTACACACTAACATAGAAATATAGTTCTTTCTTTGACCAGTGAAGGTAGTTCTGAAAAGAACTGTTTTATTTGTCTTTTTAGTTTTCTATTTTTTTTGGATTTTTTCAACAAGTTTTTTTTTTTTAAATCAAAAAAATTGAACTGGATACAAAAAAAACTGTGGGACAGTAATGTCTTGGGCAACGGTGCTCTTCTTGCCTCTTCACGATGAGGTCAACAGCCATCTCACCATAACAAAGTAATTCTTTGCAATATTTACAATGAAAAGTGAGCTCAGCAAACTGTGGCACAATTATAGGATGTGGGCTGTTCGGAGGAGGTGGTGGTGCAATTGAGGTGCTAGCAACTGCAGGTTGAGGATTCTCCTGCAAGCTTTGTGTTGCCAGCCTTGCATAGTTGTTTGGATGCAAGTTTTTTACATGGCGATCCATGCTGGCTGTACCAAAAGAGTACTTTTTAGAGGGGTCACCCCTTGAAAGAGTAACATCACAGATCTTGCACGTTACGTTTGGCTCGTTCACCTTCTTCTGTCCCTCAGGATAAGTAAAAAACTTCCAGATGAAAGCTTCTTTCCTCTTTTTCTGAGGGGACTCAGCAACAAATTCTTCCTCATAGGAATCTTCTGATGGAGTTTGAGGAAGACCAGCCATTGCAGAATTTGGTTCTAAAGGACTACAGCTCCCCAGAATAGATGCCGCTCCAGAGAAAGTCCAAGTAGAATGATCAAAATGGGAGGGGTGATTCAATAGTTGGAATAGGAAGTGTTATGAACCTCTACTTTTAAAATAAACATGGCTTTGCGTACGCTCACGGTGTACTTATGGAGCTCTTACGCTGCGAGTACGTATGACATACCGCTGCGATTTCCGTAATTGCTTTTCAAAGTAATATACGGTTATTAAAAGTTTAAAAAATATATTTTTTATGATTATCCTAGATAATGTCCTCCCTTAATAAGTACATTAATACATAAATATATGATTTTGAACAATTAGAATCTTTCGCGGTATACGGGGCGCCGTATATGACATCACACGGAAGCATTGATATGACGCGTAACTTCAAAGCGTATTCGTAACATATGCGTGGGTACGCGCAGAGTACGATTTGCCCTACAAATTATGGTGCGATCACCGTGCACGTACGGTACGATTATAAAAAAAAAACAATGAAAAAGGAATTATATAGAATTACATTTTCATATGTTGGAGAAAAAAATATATATATTTTTGAATTTAGTTTTGTTATTATTTTACATTAAAATATGAAATATAAATTACAAAAATAAAATAAATATAAATATTTATAATAACAATGTAGAACATTTGTATAAAAAGAAAGAAATATAATAAGTAATACATTTAACAATTATCATTTACAAAACCTTTGAAATTCACTGAAAAAACCATAGGTTTCACACACGTTATAGTTAGGAATTAGCAATTAAAAAACCTTTGAAATTCACTGAAAAAACCATAGGTTTCACACACGTTATAGTTAGGAATTTTCATTTAAAAAACCTTGCAAATTCATTAAAAAAAAACATAGGTTTCACACATGTTATAGTTAGCTGGACATTTCACTCATACAAAACCTTTGAAATTCCCCCGTTATAGTTAGTTCAGCTAACTATAGCTGGCGCCCCCGCAATGCACTGCTGATGACGTCACATATTACATCATTCAGTGACATCACTGATGACATCTAAATTGACATCACTGATGACATCATCCTTGTGACAGAGTGGCAGACCTGCTCTCAGCTTAATATAACCATTGATACACACATTCAAAAATAGAAACTAAAATTTTCAAAAAAATGGAGATACCAATACCACTTACAACAACCTATACAGTAATTCCACCATCTACATACACATCCACTCATTCCCCAACACTTCTATATAGTCGCTCATACATGTAATCACTCATCATATGTACTCATACACCTTTACATGCTGTTACACATGCCGGAAACGAGCATCCTGGGACTGGTTTCAAGCTAATCAGCCGTCATCAGCCAGGCTAGCTTCAATCCAGTGGCAAAATGAGCAAGGGACCCACATCTGTGCATACCCTGCCATCTTAGGGTGAACAAAGCAAAACTGGTCCCAGGATGCATGTTTCCGGTACAGGGAAGACATGGCTTGGCAGTTCAGGCTGGACTGTTCCCATGAGGCACAGGGTCCATGATTTGCATATGGCCATGTCTGAACTGGGGTGGTGGAGTGAGCTAAAGAATGATGATGGATTAAACCCAGATCAGTTGACTGGGGGTGAGTGTTTGATTTGCTCAAGCGCTCCGTCCATCATCCCCTTTGGTATCGTTTTCTTTGTTCATCATGTCATAGTAAAAGATAACCAAGGAAATCAGCATCCAGTCTTTTTTGGTTTTGTGTGATGTTATCATCACAAAAATGCTTTACATGTCAAATAAAAGGTAGAGAAAGGAAGAGAACAAAGCCCGAAGTCTGCATCGATAACAGTTGTTGAATCGAAACCTTGAACAGGTATATCCACAGGCTCTGGATATCTGTTTGAAGGCATAGCTCAAAGATAGTTAAGAGCTATAGTTAGACACTTTCGTTTTTTATGTATGTGTGTAATTATATGTACTTTATTTTTGCAGTGACATATATATTCCTATTGCAAAGTGAATCGTTTTGACAGTTCTTTCCTCTACATTTACTTATTGAAGAAATAAACATTTTAAGCTACAACAAAAATAATGTATGATGAAAATTAAGAACTATGAGGAAAGCTAATTGTCAACCTGTAAATATTACTATTTGCCACAGATGATCTTCCTGAACATAGAG
This sequence comes from Lissotriton helveticus, assembly GCF_964261635.1. Classification (NCBI taxonomy): domain Eukaryota; kingdom Metazoa; phylum Chordata; class Amphibia; order Caudata; family Salamandridae; genus Lissotriton; species Lissotriton helveticus. The sequence goes on along the minus strand of NC_136063.1, from coordinate 1,703,954,952 downwards.
TTCTGCCAAAACACACAAACAGTTGTTGGCCACCCTCTACCTTACATTGCCATATGTTTTTTTATTACATTCTAATTTACACAGTCAGTTAAATTCACAAAAAATATTTTGGAATATTTAAAATAGTGCTCCAGCAGTATTACTTCAAGTGTTACAAGCAATTCACCCACCTATGGGCGGAGATCTCCTCCTCTGTCGCTCTTATATTTTCTGTACAGAAACATCTTCCCCGGTAGCACAGTTAGTTATGTGTTAGATGTGAATCTGGGAGGGACAGGATGGTAGAACATAGTGAATAATTATTACTAATTGGGAGTTTTGGAAAGTGGATTATTGGTAGGGGCAAATATAGGTCTGCCACTGGCAATAACGCCACTAACACAGTATAGGGCTCAGAATAGGCCTTAGAAAATTATTCCTATGATCAACACTTGGTAACGTGGCTGCGAGCAGGCAGGCTTAACTTCAAAGACAGGTATGTAAAGAATTTAAACCACTAATTCAGTGAGTAATTAAGACATAACACAAAATGAAAATCCAACACCAATGTATAAAAATAGGAAATATTTGTATCTTTTAAATGACACCAAAATGAAAAAGAATCCACTGTAGGGAACCAGAGATATGAATTTTTAAAGATTAGCCACTTTCTAGTGCCTAGAAACCAACAGTGCCCCTTTTAGTCATTGTGTTGCCTCTGACAGGGACACATTCACCTTCAGAAATTGTTCTGGAGGATCTCTCACCAGTCTTGTGCAGCCCCCTCCAACAGGCTGGGTCCTGTTAGAATTTCTTCTGGAAGTTCTTCATGCGGGTCCCAAAGTATCCAACACAAAATCCAAGGTTCTGGAATCTCCAAGAGGATCCTTGAAAGTGTTAGACTTCAATTCCCACCATCTACTTGGACAAAACCCTTACAAATCTACTGGTAGTACTCCAGGCTAGTGATTCTTTATGGTGATGGTCCAGGTGAGCTCTGTTAACCTGTAGCCTGCAGTGAGTCCACTCTTTAGTCCTTTTGAAGCAGGTTTAATCCACAGGGCTGTAGTTTCAAATGGTGCAAAAAAGCGCAATCTTCAGCGTACAGGCGTTAGGAAAATGCACATCAAACTCTTCATCGCAGACCCTTCTTATCTCTTAAGTTTCAAGCAGCACATCTGAGAGGCACAGCCCCTCTCAGATACGTATTCCATGTTCTCTTGGGTCAAGCAGTAGTGCTCTCCTGTCCAATGAGCTGCCGGGTTCCACCCAAAGGTCTGACCACTTCCTGCAGAGTTTGGCAAAATGCTAACCCAGAAACCGCTATTCTTCCAAAATTCAATATGCCAGAATTTTGAGCAGGGAGAGAAGAGTTGGCTAAACACACCCCTAGAATGGCTAATCTCCATAGTCTTTCCCCTTGCAACTGCTCATTCCTTTCTTAATCCTAGCATGTGGTTGAAGGTGAACAGGGGTCCTCCCCTTCGCTCGAAGTCCATGGTTTATGACTCCTCCCCCTGCACTGGCCTTCCTATGCCCGGCAATCTCTCCTCCCCAAGAGGTTTCCTAGCTCCAGGGGTCATTTATCACCTCTTCAAAGCAGCCAGACTCACCCACTTTTCTCTGACCAATCAGGGTAGAGCAGTGCAAGTTGAATTTTGGCTTACAGACAAAAACGTGTTATAACTTTTGATCTGTACATTTTACAATAAATTCAACAACGCCATATTGTTGATTTTGTCATTACTATTCTACTGAGTAATTTAAGCCTAGTTTTATTACTTTTTTTTCTCCAGATATTAACCTGTAACCTTTTCCAATGTTAACCTATGGCATGTGATTTGCAATGGGAAAAGTGACTCAGCCCATTTTTCGAGCACCAGGGCTTTTAAAAACATATTTTATAAGTATGCTACATATATCTACAGGACCTCCACCCCAGGAACACCTCGGGGAGACTTTAGGGGTTCTGAATATGTAAAAATATTGCAGATCCTCCTTCCACAGTGCTCCAACCACCAAAGTCAATTTTGGGCTGCACTTTATCACAATGTGGGGAGTGAAATGTGCAATTTCACTTTGCCCAGGGCATATAAAACTAATTTTATAAGGGTCCACCATATAGATACCTGCCCTCCTCCCTGGGACCCCTAGGGGAGACCCAGGGGGTACAACATGTGCCCAAACATTGTAGCTTAGCCATTTTTATTTGCCCCAAACACAAAAGCCAAGTTTGGGCAATATTGACTTTTTAAAAGCAGTTCTGTAGCCCAGAGCCACTTTTAAACTGACCTCCGGCTTCAGCCAGTGCACACATGCAAGTGCAGAAAGGGCTGCTGGCCTCTAAACTGCCATGTCCTATTATATACAAGGGACTGATAGGTAGTTTCAATCCCCCTGCCCTATTATGTACTAGGGCCCTATGGGGTAGGTCATGCCAATCACAGGGGTACCCCAACCCTTAGTGTACCCTAGTGTATGTAGGTGTTTTCATTGTGTTCTAGCTGTTTTCAGCATAGCACTGGCCCTGGGCCTGGTTAGGCAGAGGGCCAGTGTGGGTCAGAGAATTAGTGGGTGCCCAGGACACAGGATGACTTTGCAACAGGGAGGGATTAGGGGACATTTATGGAGGGGTTTAAGGCAGAGCATGCCAACACAAAGTATACACTAACATATGAGAAAAACATAGCAATTTACAAAATAAATTTCTAAATTTACTACAGCCCTAACAGTGTAAAAAGAGACTTGAATTTACTGCAGCCTAACCTCAGAGCGAGTCAAGCATGATACAAACTTAGTAAACAACTGGTATTGCAGCATACTACCATAGAAAACAATGGTGTAAGGAAATTAAACTAACATCCATGCAGAAATACCGTTCAACTTAATCAAATGATACATACATTTAAAATATATATATTTAACATATTTTGTGACCAAATTAATTATAAGTATTTATTAAATGTTTTTAAGTTTTATAATATGTAATAACACACTCAAGGTTTTTATCTTATTTTTAAAAATATAAAAAGGAGTCAAATTAATTAAACACATAACTTTTAATTAACTGAGGACCTGATATAGTTTTTTCGCGGATGAAGTTGTGTCCATCAGGATGGCGGAGGACACTACTCCGTCATCCTGAGGGTACTCTGTCTACCAAATTTAGAGAAGACGTTCTCCATGCTGTCATCTCTCTTCTCTGAGAGAACCAAAATCATGGCGGTTACCTTCATTGTACTAAGAAGTTTGGTAGAGGACCTCCATCGAATAGAATGTCGCCCACAACACTTTTGAAATTTTTAGCATTTTTAAAAACAATCTTTTAATGCTGGAGTTTGTTTTTGAAAAACAAAACACTAATGACCCGCACACCCTGGGAGAAAGCTCCCAGGTTATGGTTGTCATAATTCAATGTTTTCCTGTCCCTCACCTCCAGATTTTTCCAGGTGTATGTGTAGGAGTAGAATTGCATGTGAGTTGATCTACTCATGTAAATTCATCTTTGTGGATCTACCATAGAGTGTTTATTTCCACACTTTTTAACATTTTCTGATTTCATGCCCTAGTCCTACCTACATTAAACTGCGATTATTTAGACATGGAATTATAATCCACACTATTTCTCATGCTCAGGAATTAAAGGTAAAGGTAATTCTAATTGCTGAGAGATTAATCCCTTACATGCGTTAGAAGGCCCCCGGCCGTCCGGGGTTACAGTGGGCGTGTGCAGAGGATGGCACAACGACGCGGCTGAATTTGTGCCACCATAAAGGGGTTAAGGGTAATAAACGATTTTGGGGAATATTACAGAGGAACAAGAGTTTTTGGTCTGATTCCTGAGTATTTTTCCCCAATATTGTTGCCTCTTCTGGCAATTTATTGCCCCGTATGTGACAACCATGTATGTCTTGGATCCTGGGTAATCAATAGTCTAAAAACATAGTGGTTCCCTCAGAGGAAGCCAATAAGGTAATGACGGTATTTACTTAAAAGAACAACTCAATGATTGTACAATAGGTACTCCAGTGACGGAATTTCAGCAGCTGAAATCTTTCTGTGGAATACCGCAACTCATAACTCCGATGTGGGGATTAACTCCTAATACTGGACACATTGGAATATGTACACTTTAAGTTAATTTAAAAATGGATGCAAGAGAGGAAGAAGGGGAAAACAAGTGTGAAGGCCCTTGATGTGTTACTGGAGTAGCTTCTCCACCTTGAATGATGTCATTGTTTTGTAAGGAAGGTGCACCAGAAACAAAGTCAAAATTGCAAGATCAGTCCATATATTGTTCTTCATCTACAAATGTGTAAAACTCAGCCAACGATTTTCGTTCTTATCACATTAAGAACTTCATCAAGGCTGAAACAATCACATAAAAACACAATAGAAATAGCATCCATAACGACATTTAAAAACATGTAAAAAGACATGACATTTGTACATGTATAAATATATATTGGATCATTGTTTTAAATGTATAGTTCAATTTTTAGACTCTACTTAGAACACAAACATAGCACAAGAAAGACTCAAGAACAAATATATTGCATAAAACCCTATTTGAATCGCTAGACAGCCAACATTCCATGTAACTGGGTAAATATGAACAAACTAAATAATAAACAGTTAAGGAACAATAAGAAAATATAGTATAGACAAAAAAGCATATAGAAAATACATAGAAAAGAGCAAAAACATACATTTTGAAAACATGTGTATTAGAACCCATATAACAAATACATACACAAATTGAATTTCCAATTAGTGTGTTTAATTTGCTTACTAGGTCAACAAAAGGACTTTGTATGCAGCACACATAGAAGACCCCAATCCCTCTGTCTGACATTGTTGGTGAATGATGTCTTGCCTATATATATTAAGTAGTATGGTCACAAGAATAATCGGGGAATGATTGAGGTTTTACCATTATGCGTTAAATAGTGTTTTCACTTGAATACTTAGGGGATGATCAGGATCTCACCTTTGTAAGTAAGATAGAGTGTTCTCAGAGATAAGAATAACAGCTGCAGTATTTTGCTGGGAATATCACCCATATGTCCAAATTCCTAGTGAAATCAAATTCCAAATAATAATCTGTTCAAACAATATGTCTGTTAGCTGTACTCATAATGTACAATTGTCAATATTTGCTCCTCTTCCATATCATCACTCAAATAGACTATAGCCAATCTTATTATTTGTCATTCAGAATCCCAATTTTTTTAAATTCAAACATAAATGGCTGTTATCAAAAATCAGAAGACATGTATATCGTTGCAATGCTAATATGTTAATGAATTGTGATGCCTTTCCTTCACTGAAATCGTATATTCTTTAAAACACTATGAGGGTCGGCGCATGTAATAACCCTGTTCAGTCAGTGCTTCATGGCACTCACGCCAGTATATTGAGACCCCATCTTAGTGGTGACAAATGAACCAATAACTGACTAGTATGCCTTACCTCGGGCAATTGATGCACACGCTTGGAAAGCCACAATGGGTCCGTAATCTCGTGACTGCTCTGTCATCTGTAAAATTCCGCTAGACTTTGAATGCGCCATCCCATTATACAGGCATTCCTAAGTCCCATAGCCTTACAGTAGTGCACTCACCTCATATTAGAGTATATACAGGTGACAGATAAACCAATACCTAGTTTGCGTGCCCTGGCGTGGGCAATTAATGCATGCGTTTGAAAGGCAACAACGGGTCCACAATCTCGTAACTGCTCTGTCACCCACAATAATTGGGTAGGCTCTGAGCATGCCGTTCCAATATACACACATTCCAAAATCCCAAAATACAGAACAAAACAACAGCGCACTCAACTTGTATTAGAGGGTTCCCAGCCAAGGCATGGTAGTCAGCTTGCAATGTTCCAACCATGTGCCATGACTGTGAATCCTATAATAGACCCTCATGCGTTGTCAAACCACTAGTCCGAAGTATTAGAGGGTTCCCAGCCAAGGCATGGTAGCCAGCTTGCAATGATCCAACCGGGTGCCATGACTGTGAATCCTATAATAGACCCTTGTGTGTTGTCGAACCACTACTCCGAAGTAGCTGATCACATGATAAGAATTCCATGGGCGTCATTTTGAAACGATCAAGCGGGCATATAATCTTAAATGCAATGACTCTAAACACCAGTAACTAATTCTATGTAAAAATTTCCATGGGGGCCATTTCAAAACAGTCAGAAAAGTGCATATACCCTTAGAACTAAAAAATCAGAACCTATCCCAGGATACGAGTGCCATGAACATCATATTGAAATGGTCAAAGACACATACACCTTTAGATGTAAACATTTAAAACCTATCAATGGTCAGGAAGCGAGCCAATTTATGACCAATTCTTCCCAAGCAAGGACAAACACAATACCAAAAATATGTACAGTGTCATGGCCACAATCGCCATATTGGAATAGTCACTCATAATAAGTAGTAACAAATGTTTTCAAATTATTAAACAAACATGTATCTTTCAGAAGTATATAGTAAGTGAATATATAATAAAATGAATACCGGAATAAAATAGATTCATTTAGAATATATCAAGTGACTAGAAGTCCCTTTACACCTGCCAATCTGCCCTAAGAAAAGTATGAAAATAGTACATATTAAGGTCAAATAGACTTATTTGAAAATTTCCAAAGTACTGGTGGTCCCCTTCAGCCTGCCAATATACCAAGGGGCACACATATGACACAATACCATTTTCCATCAGCGGTGCTGCATGCAAAGTAAAAACACCAAGGGAACAGTTTCATATATTTCACATAGGGTTCCCTGCTCCAACCATGTAGTACCAGACAGGCAGTGAATATATCCAGTCCCAGTTTCCAGATCAACAGATGTGCCAAAGATCAGGCCATAAACCCACTGATTCAGAATTAAATGTGCAACAGAGAATTCCCATATGGGTTCTCAGATTTATTCATCCCATGAAATAATGCAGCTCGCTATCAGTATTATGACCCTTGGATTTCGCTCTCAATTGGCAGATCCACTTTGCCTCTGTTTGTCTTAACAGTAATTCTCTGTTGCCACACCTTTTGCCAACTGTGACGTGGTCAATGCAGTGAAACCAAAATCCTACATCATCCAGATGCACACTCTCATAGTGATCTGCCATGGGATATTTAGTATCCTGGTTTAGTACCGCCCTCCGGTGTTCCTGAAATCGATTTTTGAGGCAGTGAATCGTGCCTCCCACATAGATTAATCCACATTTACATCCTAGTACATAAATGGTGTATGTCTTATTACAATTGATGACGTGCCTGATGTTATGTTTCCAGTTAGTAATGTAGGTGAAAGTCTTAATCACATTTTTAGCAAAGGGACATACATTGCACATGCCACACGTAAACAAAACTCTGGTTTCGATGGCAACCATGTTTCCCTTTCTTTTATGGTGGTGACATAACTGGGACGCAGGGTATTTCGCAATGATACCCCTCTTCTTTTTTTTAAAATGTTTTTTATTTATGGTATTTATACATATACATACAGTAAACCAGGGTAGCTTCGCTACGGGGAAGCCCGCCGGCTTGAAACATGGATAGGTCATACATGGTAACTTTAGTTGGTGATAGCTGGTGTATTCATATGGGAATTCTTAAGGCTACGGTCCTCAGTTAGGAAATGCCAATTTTTCTTTAAAATCTTAAAAATTGCATTACTATAGGTGGTGTACTGTTTCACAAATCTTAGTCTCCTATTGGTGTTAGCATCTGCATTTCTTTTTGGTTTATCCGCCAGTGTATGTTCCCTTTCTGTCTGGTGTATTCTGGCATGAGCTCTGTGTAACATTTACACACTGTATCCTCTTTTTAGGAATCTTTTCTTGGACTCCTTAATGTTGGTTTGAAAAGCCCCCTCCTCACTACAGATTCTCCTGATACGTATCATCTCTCAATAGGGGATGTTATTAATGACAGAGCGAGAATGTGCACTGGAGGCATGTAATACTTCATTGGATGCTGTCTTCTTTCTATACAACATGCTTTGTTTGGTTCCATCTTTGACATAAAATTGTATGTTCAAAAAGTTAATTATTTCTTTATGGAATGCCATGGTTAGTTTCACGTTGTATTCGTTGATTAACTTTAAAATTGAGTGAATGGAAAGATATCTGTCTACTTGCAGAGGGTGAGTTCCGGTACCTTAGGGTGGAGTGTCCCAACTTCTTCTGTATTTATATCTTGCCCCTGGAACCATTCCCGAACGATAAAATGGTGGCTGCAACTTTCTGTTGAGGTTGCATCTAGCCAATCATAGCAATCCCAATGGCGCGTGCATCTGCGATTAATCGCAAAACATTCACAAAATATTCACGGCCAGAGAAACAACTATATTTTCAGCTTAAATCTCTCAGAAACTACCGGACGGATTTGCATCAAATAGCAAAAAGCTCAATCTGTGTAACAACATCTACCTTTCTGCCAAATTTGGTGTAATTCCCTTCCGCGGTTCGGGCTGTAGGTTCAACAACATGTTCCTATATAAATTAACATTACAAAAGCACCCTTTCCATGACCTACACACACGCATTGACCGATTCCAATGCTCCCGCACACTGGTTACAATGATAGGTGCTCCGGGAATATCTAGGAAAGACTTTTTCAGACCACAGGCCCCTAAGATGCACCATTTCCTGGGGCAGAGTCCAGACTCCAGGTCCCTACATGGAGACTCAACCCACAACTCCTAGAAGTCGGGCCATTTAGAACGTCCCTTTTAGACGCCCTGACACACTACTGGGATGCTAACTGGGGATCTGCTTCCTTCAACTTGGTGGTCTGGGATGCGATGAAGGTGGTAATACGTGGGGCTGCGATAGGGAGGTTGGTTGGCGCCAGGCAGGAGGTACATCGGAAATTATGTGAGGTGGAGGCCCGATTAACGGTGCTTGAACGGGAGGCAGTTGAGGACCCCAAAAAAAAACAGGCCCTACAAGAACAACACATCTTGCATGCAGAGACGCTGGAAACACTGCGTATCCTTGACTGCAAAGGCTATTTACAGAGGCAACACACTGAGGCGGATCGCTCTGGAGCTCTGCTAGCCCGCTTGGTGCGAGATAGGCCCGAAAACCCGATCATTACCCAGGTCCATAACCAGGCGGGCACCCTAGTGAGTACTCAATCTGACATTAACCTGGCGTTTCATGATCACTTAAAGGCACTGTATGAGCAGACCGAGATGGAAGACCTCACGCAAATAACTGATTTTATGAGGGATCTTCCCTTCCCCCTATTAACAGCAGACGCACAGAAGTCGATTGCGGGGCCTATAACTCAACATGAAATACGTGCAGCGATTAAGAACTTAAACAGAAACAAGACACCGGGCTTCGATGAGGGTCATCTGCCACAATCAACAATGCAGGCATTAGTGACCTCCATCCCTAAACCGGGTAGGGATGTTTTGGAACTGGCAAATTATAGGCCCTTATCCATGCTATCCACAGAATATAAAATATTGAGCAAAGCCGTTGCTCTGCGAATCCAACCTCACCTGACCGCGCTCATACATCGAGACCAGTGCAGGTTCCTTCCTGGGCGCAGTACCTCCCTAAACACGAGACGCCTGCATGCACTAATGGCGGCAGGACCGAAAGAATTACAACAGACAGGATGCTTTAGATCTCAAACAAGCGTTTGATTCACTTTCTTGGCCCTTTATGTTTGAGGCCCTACGACGCTTTGGCTTTCCGACCCCTCTACTGAGATGGATCAGGCTATTATATACTGATCCCACAGCTTGGGCGAGAACCGGGCGCTATGTATCGGCCGAATACCCGGTCTACCGAGGCACCAGGCAGGGGTGCCCTCTGTCCCCAATGCTGTTTGTTCTAGCGCTTGAACCACTGGCCATTGCTCTTCGCAAGTACGCGACTGCACTAGGCATTCCAATGGCAGGGTCATCCCATATACTCTCCATATATGCGGATGATATGTTATTATATCTCCGTGACCTGGAGGCTGATCATACGCTATTGTACGATACCTTCCGTCAATTTGAAGTGGTATCGGGCTTGGCTATAAACCCAGAAAAGTCTGTGGGATTCTACTTCTGGGACGCACCCCATCCGCCCTCTATATCATTCGGCACCTAGATGATTCCAGTAGCTCAGTCCAGCTTTAAGTACTTGGGGATCCGCATATACAGAAAAACGGAGGACCAGTTAGATGGCAATATCTCTAGGACCATCGCAGGCCTCCGTGCAGTATCGAATTCTGGACCTCGCTGCCTTTCTCAGTCATGGGCCGCATTGCAATAGCAAAAATGGTAATGCTACCTCGCTTACTGTACCACTTCGTGAATCTACCCATATGTCTCCCACACCGCATTTTCACGACAATAAACACCTTACTGACCACTCTTAAATGGGGGTCGGGTAGGCGAAGGATTAGTCTGCGCAAATTACAACTCTGTACCTCTCTGGGCGGTCTAGGTGCCCCTGATTTTCAAGGGTATTATTACGCCACTCAACTCCAATGGTTGTCTTACTGGCTGGCCGGAAGGAACCTCCATGAGATCGGATGGACAACGGAACAGTTAGACAGAGGCGACTTACATATTCTACTGATACCCAAAAGTAAGATACCAGGACGGTGCCACCCATTACTACGCACTGCCCTTCTCTGTTGGAAGAAGGCGCTGGCTTACACGTCGTCTGTATTGCCATATGCAGATAATATCCCCTTATTAGGCATCCCAACACCACAGGGAAAACTCACCAAAAATACTCTTCGAAACTGGACGGAGAGCGGAGTTGAGGGAGTGGGAAGTTTCTTTGGAGACGATTTACTGCTTGATCATCGCACTTTTGTGCAGGTGACCGGGACCTCGGACAGACATTACCTATTGCACGCTACTGTATCCCACTTTATTAGGACGACTTGGGCTCCACAACACATTAAACCACAACAGCATGAGCTAGTACATCTGATGTACTGCATGGGGGCAGGGGGTCACTTAGTCAGCTGGCTGTATACAGGGATTAGAACTCATGCGGCACTGTCCCTTACCACATTACGAGGGATCTGGTCACAAGATACTGGGGAGGAAATTACAGACGCAACTTGGCGAGTGGTCCTGGAACACCCCAAAAGGGTCTCCTGGAATGTGAAATTTAAATTCATCCCAGCCATGATACTCCATAGGGCATATCTTACCCCGGAGAGAATTCACCGGATGTTTCCCAATTCCCCCCATCATTGCCCGCGATGCAGGGTGGATGAGGCGGGCCTCCTACATATGCTTTGGACTTGCCCACAGCTGAGCAGTTACTGGAAGGAGGTATGCCAAACAATAAGGGAGGTTTCAGAGATACAAGTGAAGGAGAGCGCCTTATATTGTTTAGTGGGAGCTCGCCCACGTCCCAAACCGTTAAAAACCAAACTAAGATTTGTAGATTTTGCCCTCCTCTTGGAGATCAGGATGATTACGATGAGGTGGAAATCCCCAAGAGCGCCCAGGGTGGAGACATGGCAGGCGGAGGTAGTGCGGTGGGGCCGCGCAGAATGTATTGCCCTTAGAAAAGAGGAGGAGGGCAGGAGGCGGAAAACTCCAATGGCACAGGATTGGGAGGTTATGATACTGGAATTAGACAGATTAGACCAGCCACTGTCCCAAAGCGAATAACAGCACATTACACCCTGAGGGAGGTAGGCTGAGTATAATGGACAATGAGATGGAACGGATGGGTTTAGATAGGCTTTTATCGAATATTCTGGAATGAGAGTGGTCATCACCGTGGAGCGGAGACGGAACAGTTGAGAGTTTATTGACACCCGAGTTTGGTGGGTGGGGGTGGGTCAGTTGGGGAGGGAATGGGTTGGTTTAGGATATGTCCTGTCAATAACAGAGGACCCTGATATTGGGTATGGAACTGGATGTGGACGACCTAGTTAAAGCGATTTGGCCCGTTTTATTTACAGACTGGGAGTAAACTGGAAAAACGTGATGTAATAAATGCTCAGTACTTAATAATGTATGCTTATGCCCTGAATATACATTCACGAATAAAGTTTTGAAAAAAAAATGCACCCTTTGTTTGTGCCCCTTTTTTCTTGGTTCCCACTCCATGGATCACCCCCATACTTCCAATGGCACTCAGAACCTACTTTGACACTTTTTAGGGAAAGTTTCAGGAAGATTGGTGAAACGACGTCAAAGTTATAGGCAAGTCAAAAAATGCTTTTCCTATGGAAACTAGGTCTTAACTCTACAAAAAGTAATTCAAAATCATTCATGTAGAAGGACTGATGCCACTCACAGGCCACCGCTCAAGCACTTACATGCATTCACTGGGAGTCGAAAAGTGCCTCCCGTTGCAACAATATTGAGGAGATTAGGAGGCTTTCTAACCTACAGTGAATGTTACTTTTATGATGTGACTACTTACAGCATGAGTTGTGTCGCACATGTTTCAAACAAATCAGCGTGCATAAGATAGTGACTGTCTTGTGACCTGGGCTTAGTACATTGGGCACCTTTGTTTCATAGTGTTTATAAAGCTTCAAACAGTGACTCAAGCAGGCAAAGTGTGATTTGTGTTAATATCGGTATAGAAAATTGTTTGAAAGAGTGGGAGGATTTGCTATACTTTTCATTTTGCAGTCGATATCGGACTCCATTGTTGCAGACTGGAAATAGAGTAAACAGGCATTTGCAATGCAACAGGTCTCGCATTTACGTGAGTTTAAGATATTGGCATTGTAAATGACAATGCCTTTGACTTATGTTTTAAAAACCAAAACATAAATAAAAAGCATTTTCATTTACAATGCCAATCGCTCAAACTCTTGTAAATGCGAGACCTATTGCATTGTAAATGCTTGCTTTAAGTGCACTCACCATTTGTACAGAACGATCCTCCAGCTGTTTTACTAGGCCTTTTTTTTTACCTAGGATTCGTATGTCGGCTGGAGTAGATTTCCACCCTTGCGGAGTTAATAACTTAGCATCCAACGATCCATTAAAGAAGTAGTGTTGTTGTCTTAATGTTAAAAGTATGGTTGTTGGTCGAAATTCCGAATAAATCCACTTGTAGGTCTGGCTCTATTTAGACTTTTTGTTTGGCGCTTATTGAGGTGAAGATCTTGGCTGAGAAAATATGAAGTATGTGGAAGAAGATAGTGCCAGGCCAGTTCCCTTGTTGATGCCCACATTGAAAGCCTAGAGCTGATGTTACTGGAAACAATTGTTTCAAGCGGTGCGGGTATAATCTGGCCTGTTTGGAACAAAAAGCCATTATTTTGAAGTGTATTCCTCAGATAGCTTTATGGGCCATAAGATTAGAACCCCTGTAGTGTACGGTGAAATTGGAGCCAGTGCTACAGGGGCTGCAGCGTTTTGTGAAAAAACGATAAAGTACCTGCTACCAGCAGCCCAATCATATAAGCTAAAGTCGAATTATGTTATCATGTTGCCTGATTGATGCATAAGCATTCCTTTCCCTTTTTTTCAACATGATCCCAGGAGGGGCACGCAGGCTCCCATTTTACCTACTGACAGCCTCTACCGGAGCAAGAAGAGGTCATACGACACTGGGTTGAAAATCAAGAAATGTTGCTTCACTTCACATGTACCTTGCGTATCCTACATGCCTCAGGAAACAGCGCAACCTTTGAAACCAAATAGAGGTTTGCAAGAAAATTAAACTCAATCACATACAGAAACGTTTTCTGCATAAAAAGCAACATTTGTTCTGGGGAGAGATCGGTTCTCGATCCACCTTTACTTTAGTTAAGTTTTGTTGTTTTCCTTCCTGCCTCCACATTTAAATAAATAATTTACTCCACCTCACACTGGGAGCACCAACAATGTAAACCAGAGTGAGTGGCGCTCACCGTGAGCAGCCTGAATATTTCCGGGAGCAGTGGCCATCCTGCAGGGAAAGCCTAGGGAAGTCAGAGTGCAGAGCCATCTGCTGGACCCATCCGCTGAAGCCTCTGCAGTCCTCTGAGTGTATGCGCAATCACTGTAGCTGCTTTACACTGCTACCTCACGCTCCTACTGCTCCTTTTTTTAAAGTATCAGCAAAGGGGCCAGTCGCCTCTACACCACATGTTTTGTTACCTCTTGAGGTCCACCGATCGCAGCAGGCAGACAAAGTCCACCCACCATCGTAATGGGGTCCTTAGTGTTTGCCAAAATTCTGATGGGCTCATTGAAAATGAGTGCTTAAATTAAATCCATTTGGACCAGTTTCTCTGCTTTAACAGTAATGGAGTGGCAGAGTAGCATTATAAAGTTATCAATCTCGTCCATAGCTGTTATAAAACTGCTCCACATGAACTGTTTATGGTAAACCTGCTTGCAACCTGCCATTAAGTGTTTTTAATCTGAGTACTAGCAACATTGGAAATTGTAAGCAAACCTCATCGTGGTACTGAAGAATCCTTCCGTAATTTTTTGTAAAAATAGATATGTTGACATGTTGAATACAGGAGAGTGTCGTAAAATAAAATAATACATTGAAAATAGTGTGCAGAGGATGATAGTACCTTGTGGGCATGGCTGCACTAACCACACCAAGAATTGTGAGAATTTATGAGTTAGACGATTGCTGTTAGGATTATGTTGAAGAAATGGAATGGGATGCTTTTAAAATTATATATAATTATGAAGGCACTTTGTCTAATGAATAAATATACAAAATAGATAAAAAGGTAAGTTGAAACACCATATGAATTTAGTTTTGGGCACAGATACATTTTTGTAATGATAATACAATACTCATATGTTGTTCTTGGGGACAAAAAAGAATGCACAATTATATGTTGAATAAGAGGTTTAAGATGTGGTTCAGTCATAAAACATGGCCCTGTCTGAATAATACAGTCCTGTTATATCTCTCAGAATCTCTCAAACCAGCAGAAAAATTATGTGCTCTGAGAGAAGTCAGCTTTCAGCATGAGGAGAAATGTACCAACCACTTTGTAAAAAGGGATTGTGGAATCTATGCATGCAGAGTTAGAATATACATGGACATGAGGGAACTAGACGAATGAGTTCAAAGATATAATAATTAATCTAACTCATTCCACCAGCCTGCTTGGGCATGAAGAAGGAAGGCATAAAAACATTGTGGATACTCCTCTTAGATTTAAAGGGAGTTAAGATTAGACTTTCTATTGGACCACAAACACATTATAAAGAGTACTGGTATAAAAACTAACTATTTTTCAATGATTTCCCCCAATATGTGCCTGATCTATTTTGCTGTACTTAGAACTCTGTACACTTTACCACTGCTAAACATGAATAAATAACCTGTGTTCTCCCTTTAAACATGGTTGGATTTGTTTATCCCTGATTGATATATTTAGCTTACCTAAAAGTACCTAGCACATGGATTGTAAAATGCACCAAAGGCTGGGAAGTAGAATTTCCCCTGTGGACTGCAGCACCTATTTTGCCATCCACAGAATGGTGCTGTAAAACATGGCTTCAGGCCTACAATGTGTAGGATTACTGCAGCAGCCCAAACCCCTGCTCTAAAACCTGTCAAAATAACCCTTTCTGACAGGTGGTAGACCGTGATTTTAAATGTTAATAAGTCATCTCTAAAACACCTTGTTGCCCACAAGGTAGAGCACCTGATGTCTAAAAGTGGAACATGTGCAAAATTAAAATTGGCATGTTTCTCCAGTGACTAGCGCCCAAAAGCTATTTTCAAAGGTAGGCCTGTAACAGTATCACGTAAAATGTTAAAGTACAGATTCAAAACTTTAATCTGTATCTTTAAACAAAATAAGTCTAGAATAGTCTTTCAAAGACTATTTTTTCATATATTATTAAAAATCCAATATATTGGCAAAGTCAGACATTTTCTTGTCTGAGTCCCATTTGGGCTAAGTAGCATTAGCCTAAGACATCCAACAGTGCTTCCCTGACAATGAGGTGTGAAAACTGCTCCCACAGCGGAGATAATTACCTGAGCATGTACTTTGTAAGAAGGGCAGGAGGAGTGAGCCCAGGAAATCTATTAACCTCTAAAAGACCAAGAAGAGTCAAGTCATTTCACAGGCAGATGTAACATGAAACATGGAGGATGGCCAGCCTTTGTCCTGAGGCCCACAGTAGCCAAAGCTTGCTCAACCCCAGTTTGAGGGATTATGCCTCCAAAACCAGTTTGGAGTGAACACAGGGGAGGGATAGACACAAAGGCACTGCACAAGGGATGAATTGTTCACCCATCTTGAATTTTAGTAGTAAGGTGCTTTGTGGGATTAGTCGTAGTAGGGTAAGGAGGAACTGTTGAAAAATGGGAGGGTTTTTTGCAGGCTATGTTTAAAGGTAAAATTCTTGACTGGGAGGGATGATTGGTGTTTTTAACCTTGGGATCTGCCAAATGGTGCCTAGGTTCCGTTCTACGGTGACAATAAACTATCATAGGGGCTTAGTGCTTTTGGTGCTATTTTCATTTACAACTCTAAAAACTCATATCTCTGCTTCCCCTTATTCCATTTTTCTACTTTGGTGTTATTTTGTTAAATAAATGTTACTCTATTTTTCAAAATTGTAGAAGAAATTGTATTTTTCGGTGTTTTGGCTTCATTACTGTTTAGGTACAGCATGAATACCTTACACATTGCCCTACGTTCAGCCTGTCTTCTCTCTGCATAGGTACCAGTTGTGTGACCTCAGGCTAATTTAATTACTTTGGGGTTCACCCTGATAAGTTAGTGTTTTGATTCCATGAGGTGGACTGCCAGTCACTCCACATAATAATCCACTTTCATACAACTACGCACAGGTAGTGAGTTACTACAAATAATCACTAAGATTACACTTCCTAGCTGTCATCTGAGGCAATTGCACTTCAACGTATCTACCTAAGCACACTCACAAAGGACTTCACACTAGCATATTCTCACCTCAGACCCCTCGGAGCCAGTGCAGGGGAAGTTGAAAGAAGGAGGTTTCTACCACTTCAAACCTGGCACTATCTATTTATTTTGGAACATCAGACCAACTCTTCTGATCACTTCTGGACTTGTGGAAGACTCAGAAAAATGACAGATCTGCTACTCTTTTGCTGGAAGGACTGCCCTGCTGCTGAAAGGACTGCCCTGCTAACTGGGGGATGAAGCCTGGACCTGCCCCTTGAACCCAGAGCCAACAGAGTGACACCAAAGGCTAGCTGACTGTCCTCCCATTTTGAGCTACTGAGAAATAACAAGCTACAGAGCTCTAGAGACGTGTCCTGCATCTGCCCAGCTGCCCAGATTCAGATGTACCTGTCTATGCTCTGCTGCTGGCCTCTGTTGGCATGAGTCCTGATCCCCAATAGCTACCCCAAGGTCCTGGACCCTTGGCTGGGTTCAGAGTTTACTCCTCCTGACCCGACTGTGGGTTCCATCAGAGATGAAGCAGTACGACACAACTCAACACAGAGCGATGTAGGGCTTCACATCGCAGCACCTCCAAGCTCTCAATCGGTGGCCTCTTTGGAAACGACCCAGCACAAAGCAAATAGATACAAGAACTCACATCAAAGTACCTCGCAGCTCCTGGTTGGTGGCCTCTTTGGAAATGACACAGCACAAAGCAAATAGATGCAGGGCCTTGCATCAAAGTACCTTGCAGCTCCTGATCGGCGGCCTCATTGGGAGCAAAGCAGCACAATGCTATAGATATCAGTTAAAGATACTGAGACCATTCCATCTTTGCAGTAGCAGATTTCTTATCCTGGATATGCCCTGAAATTTACATAGGGATGGTCTTTCCAGAGACACTTATTTTTTGTGTTGTTTTTAGAATGTGTTAACTGTGAGTGATATGACTGTGGTATGTCTGAAAGTCTGAGATCAGATACATTGATATTTTTGGTGTCTTGGTGTTGTTCTCAATGATTTATTGTTTGTGTTGTGTTGTGTTGTATTAATTACTGTGCCTTGCATCAAAGTACCTTGCAGCTCCTGATCGGCGGCCTCATTGGGAGCAAAGCAGCACAATGCTATAGATATCAGTTAAAGATACTGAGACCATTCCATCTTTGCAGTAGCAGATTTCTTATCCTGGATATGCCCTGAAATTTACATAGGGATGGTCTTTCCAGAGACACTTATTTTTTGTGTTGTTTTTAGAATGTGTTAACTGTGAGTGATATGACTGTGGTATGTCTGAAAGTCTGAGATCAGATACATTGATATTTTTGGTGTCTTGGTGTTGTTCTCAATGATTTATTGTTTGTGTTGTATTAATTACTGTGACATGACTATATAATACTTAGTGTTGACTGTTTTGACACAAATAAAAACAAGAACGCATTTTCTGTTCATTTTTTATTTTTTGGTGGTCTATTTGAATGTATATTATTTGACTGAATTACTGTACTTACATCAGTTGCACATACAGTTATCGGAGTTTCATTAGTCTCATGGGTGACTCATCAGAGCACAACAGGAGGATACGTTTTTCTGTCAATTAAAGTATTTTGCAGGCAGGATAGTTTTCCTTTGCAGTTGCCATCGTGGAATGGGCATATATTCGGATGAAGGTAGTCACCTCTTATCTGCCTAAACTTGTCTTAAGGCACACATCACTCCAAGGTCAGAGACTTGGTGGCCCTGTGGGGATCTGTTAGCCGGTAATGGAACAAAATCTTATTTTATTTTTGCTAACCTGTAATTTTGATAATTCATTAAAAGCAATCATTTGCCTAGAAGAATAGATTCAAAATTAAGGAGGGTAGTATTTTAAATGATGGCAAACTTTTAAATGCTGTCCTTGAGAGAGTTAGGATGTGTCTGCAATCCCTACAATTCCACATTTCATCTCAATATCTTTTTCTTTATGTTGTTCCTCTTTATATCTAGTACATAAGGTCAGACTGAGATTCTTGAGCATCTTACCATGAATTTATTTGCAACCTTTTCTGTAAACCAAAATACAAAACCAAATCATATTTACTGTTTTAGTGTCATTAAAATGTATTAAAGGTGATATGTGTTGGACTTGGCCATTTTGCAGTGTCCTCCCGGAACTTGTTCCCTTTCTCCCTGCCTTTTTTCTGACCTGTTTGTGGTTTTATGACTCTGGGCACTTTACCACTGCTGATCAGTGCTAAAGTGCATATGCTCTCCTTGTAAATTGTGTTTATAGATTGGTGATTCCATGATTAGCATATTTGATTTACAAGTCAGTCCCTAGTACAGTGCACTGTGTGTGCCCCAGGCCTCTAAATCAAATGCTGCTAGTGGGCCTGCAGCACTAATAATGCCACCCACAAAAGTAGCCTGTAAATGTAACTCAGATCTGCCACTATGCGCAGTTTGGTACTGTCAAGTCAACTTGACAAGTGCACCCACTTGCCAGGCCCAACCTTCCCTTTTCTTACATATTAGCTACCCCTAAGGAAGGCCCAAGGTACCACTGTGGGCAAGGTGCAGTGTATGTGAAAGGTAGGACATGCCCTGATATGTGTGTTATGTCCGGATAGTGAAATACTGCCAATTTCATTTCTCACTATTGCAAGGCTATCTATTGCCAAGGGAAAGAATGGGGAGTTTGCTTATAACATCTTATAAATATAAGTACCTCTGGGAACAAGGTAGGAAAATAAAGTTTAGTATGCCTGAACTCAGAATGTTAAAATGCATCTTTTAGTGAGGGTGACTTTCACATTCTTTGTTTAAAAATACAACTTTTAGAAAGTAGGCATTTTCTTGCCTAGCCATCCAGTGTGCCTATGCTAGGATGTGTATTGATTGCCTGGCTTTGGAGTGAAAGGGGCTGGGGATGTGCAGTGACTCCTGAGAGTCGGGATGAGTCAGGGCTGGATTGAATAAACCTGGGCTGCATTTAGAGTTGGGGTAGGAGATTTATTTTTACCTGAATGGGCCTAGTCTCCAAAGACAATGCTGTCTCCACCTCCTGCCAGGAAGCTGCACCAGAGAGGACAGGACTGGTTTTGGCTAGACAAAGAGCTCCTTTGCACTAGAGAACAAAGAGATTTACTGTGTAAAAAGAGAGGTCCAGACCCCATACTTTTCGGTCACTTCTGGGAATCAAGAGGAACCTTTGCCAAGGAGAAGAGCCGGAGAAGCTGAGGAGGAATACTGTCCCTGTGCTGTTTGCTGTCTGGGATTGGCCTGCAGTGGCTACTTGCTGCCTAGGAAAGGAGAAATGACTTTGCTGTTTGCTGTGTCCACTGCTTGAGGAAGATCTCCTAGGGCTTGAAATGAGCTTGCCTCCTACTCTGAAGACTCAGGGACACAAAGACTTCACTCCCAGTCCCCCCCATAACTCCTTTGCTGGGAGTTCTGACCTGCTGTGAGGTGCCTGTCAGTGTTCTGGGCCTCTGGAGGTTGTTTTGGGACTGGAAACTGCAAGAACTGTTAAAATTGATGCATAGTTTGTTTCCGATGCATCGCAGTGGTGCAAAAGAAAATTTCCAACGCATCGCCGCCGCTTGCGGTTGAAGTGTCTGCCATGCGACGAATCCTGTGCATCGATTTCAGACGTCCGGGATCGCCACACTGATAATGACGCAGCCCTAGTTGGAGAAGAACTGACTCATCATACCCGATCATCACACATCACATCGAAGCGCCAAGTCTGTCGCATTGTTGGCGGACGCAGTAAGAAACCGATGCATCACCTCCTCTCAGGAAAGGAACCAACGTATCACCTCCCCTGCGCCACAGTAAGGAACTGACGCATCACCTCCCCCGGAGCAAGGAACCCACGCATCACCTTCCCTGAGTGCAAGGAACCGACGCATCACCTTCCCTGCGACCCTTTTTGCTTGCATTTTTCAATGCATCCAGGGTACTTTGTGCAAAAGTGTCACATCTCCCCTTTTCTTCGAACTGAACTGTTTCTACATTTAAAGAATCATGATTTTAATACAGTATTGTGGATTCTTGTTGTTCTTGTTTTGGCTTAGATAAAGATTACTTATTTTTCTAAACGTGTGTGTTGTCCATTTGCAGTGTTTTCACTGTATTACTGTATGTGATCACAAATGCTTTACACACGGCCTCTGAGATAAGCCTGTCTACTCGTGCCAAGCAACCAAGGGGGTGAGCAGGGGTTATTTGAGAAGTGTATCCTCGTTACTGTGACTAGAAGCAAGGGTCCCTATTTGGACAAAGGTACCTACATCTGCCAACTAGAGACTCCCATTTCTAACAATATCCCTTTATGGCCATAAATTCATGGCAGAATCTCAGATTTCCATCAGCAATTATCACAGTAATTTGTGAAAAGCATATGATTGAATGAACATTCTTTAACTCCTTGTCTGGAATCGTGTCTACTGGAGCCTCAGCCCTCTCTTTATCTTCAGGGAAGACATCTTCTCACTTGTCACTATATGCAAGGTTATCTTTAGAATGATAAAACATGCTAAGAAACAATATTCCCCTTTTCCTGAGCTGCAATGTAGGTAGTCCC
This sequence comes from Lissotriton helveticus, assembly GCF_964261635.1. NCBI lineage: Eukaryota > Metazoa > Chordata > Amphibia > Caudata > Salamandridae > Lissotriton > Lissotriton helveticus. The sequence goes on along the minus strand of NC_136063.1, from coordinate 1,703,933,537 downwards.
AGTCAGGTTTTATTCCTGAATTGGCACTACCATCCCTCACTGACCTGGATTTTTTCTCGCACAAATTTAGCCATGTAAAACCTGGTGACAACTGTATGGGGAAAAAGTGCAAGCTTGTAAGTTTTGTAATTCGTTTGGGGAACCCTGCAGTATTTATCTATTATCGAGAATTTTGAGCTGAACAACTACTGATGGGGAAGTAATATCCTGGTTGATTTTCTTTTTTATAATAAATGAAACCATCAACAAAATTTTAGGCATGAGTGTGAGGTTTCAGAATTAATTTAGAAGATTTGCACCTCGAATGGGGGTTACCATGAAAATCAGTTTTCCAGGTCTCACTGCCATTAATTGCCATTCATTGCTTGATGGATAACAGAGCTTCTGAGTTAGAACACAAATGAAGCTGCCAGTGGTGCCTCATGGGGCTTCACTAGTGGTGGCAGTGAATATACAAGTGTTTGATAATATAACATCATAAAACATAACGTAGCGTAAAATAACACATCCTCACACCCAGGTGGAAAACATTAATGCCTGGTTGGTATCTGCCAGAGACAGTCCCGCCCCATTGAAAACAATAAAAAATAGGAGGCCTCATGACGCACAGCGTTGGTTCTCTGACGATTTGAAGGCAATGAAATTAGCCTTGCGTCAAACAGAACAGGAGTAGAGACTGGACTACTGTCCTCATACAAAGACCATCTTTATGGCAGCTCTTACAGATTATAAAAGCGCCATCCTCAGGACTAAATCGGAATACTTTTCTTCTAAAATCCTGGAATCCACTAATAAGGCCAAGGACATTTTTACGATAGCGGATGAACTTGTCAAACCTGATCACGTTACAGCTAAGTCCATCCCGTCACAACTCCCACAATACTTATGTTATTAAAAAAATTGCTAACATCAAATCCAGCATTTCTCAGCCCTCGACACTATGAGATCTCTGAGGCTCACACACTAATCCCTATCATTTGGATCAATTCCCTGTTATCACCCAAGAGGTTTTCGTCTCTTTACTTAAGAACGTTTGCTCTGGCTCCCCCATGGCCAGCTGCCCTCCTCATATCCTTCAGGAAGTTTTCCTCCAATGTCCTGAGCCCCCCATGTCGCTTCTCAATAATTCCCTTACTAAGGGCATTGTCCCCAACCTCTTCAAGAGTGTGGAAGTTGTACCTATTTAAAAAAAAAACAGGCTCTGAGCCCTCTAGCCCCAGCAACGTTTGTCCTATATCACTGCTGCCCTTCTTGGGGAAAATCTTGGAAGCCACGGGGCCAACTGTCTCAGTACCTTTGCTGAGCAGTCACACTATCTTGATCCACACCAAGCCAGTTTTAGACCCGAACATTCTACAGAGTCTGTTATTTCAGGAGTTCTCGATGAATTACTTAGGGCAGCCGACCAGAGTTCCACGCAAGCCCTTGTACTCCTGGATCTCTCTGCGGACTTCGATACGGTCGACCACCATTTGCTGGCTGACCGGGTTGAGAGCGCGGGGGACCCGGGTCTCTCACTGGAATGGATATCTTCCTTTCTCAGTGACTGCTTTCAAGCAGTCCGTCTCGCTAGTTTTCTTGCTGAGAAAAGGAGACTGATAGTTGGGGTCCCACAGGGTTCATTGCTTTCCCCCCTCCTTTTTACCTTGTATATTTTCACCTCAATTTTGGCCCTTCAAAAGAGAGAGGTGGTTACATTTAACTATGCAGACGATCTACAGTTAGTGTTTAATATTGACTCTTCCCCTTCATCCATGGAAAACTTCCAATCTACTGTGATATTTATTAGCAACTGGATGAATACTAACCATCTCAAGTTAAATCCCAACAAAACCGAACTGATCCTCACTGGGGGCCCAGCGAATCCCTGGAACTCCAATTTTGGCCATATTCACTAGAATGCCCTCCACCTCCTGTCAGCTCTGTCAAAAGTCTGGGAATTGTGATTAGCAACGACCTCACAATGAAGGCGCAGATAAATGCTGTGGTCTCTGCTTGCTTCTTTCACCTCCGGAGAATTCGCAAAATGAGCAGATATTTAACCATCGAGGCCCGGAGTCAAGTTATACTGGCCCTGGTTATGTCACGTATCGATTACGCTAATTCCCTGTTCACCGGCATACCAGCCTACCAATTACGTCAGCTCCAACGAGTGCAGAACCAAGCCACCAGGCCTGTTTATGGTCAACCTAAATCTAACCATGTGAAGTCTCTGTTGAAAAATTTACACTGGCTCCCGTGACCCAACGCTGTCTCTTTAAATTAGGCCGCATAATCTACAAAGCCCTTTCAGATCGCGGGCCAGCCTTCATCACGTCTAAAGTACGGCGCTATGTCCCTTCCCGCGTCTTATGCTCGGCAAACCTGAATTTGCTAACCCCTTGTTCATTCAAAAGTAAAAAACACGGGGGCATAAGATTCTCGTCTCTGGCACCACAATTTTGAAATTCTCTTCCCCCGAATTGTGTCTGTCCACTTCCTATACTCTGTTTAGGAAGTCTCTCAAAGCTTGGTTATTTGTTCAGGCAAACAACTGAAAGTTCAATTTTCTTGTCCCAGCAACTGATTGACCCCGCTTAGCGCCAAGAAACGCTTTATAAATTGTTTATAACATAACATCCTTCATAGAACAGAACCCCATGAGTGAATGCCTACATTTCCCTCTCATGTTATAGAAAGAATCATGACATGAGCAAAGGACAAACATCATTTTTTTTAGAAACTAAATATGAGGAATTCTCCTAACATTTTATCCTGTCTATGCACGAATTTGGAGATCATTTTCCATCAAAGAAGTTGTACTTTTTATCTGAAAAACATTCACTATAGCCTAGTTTTTACTATATTGGTTCAGGAAGTTCTTCTTGCTTAATGGCATTATGTTTATTGCAGTTTATTACTCATACTTGCTTCATTTGGAGATCTGATCGATATGGTATTTTTTCTCATTTCAGTAAAACCGACATTCATCGATGTGGATATCTATGTGAACAGCATTGGCCCTGTGTCCGTCATCCAGATGGTGAGTGCTCGCATTCTTCCATTTTTGGGATCGGAGCAGCACTCTGATTGCCTTGGCATCATAGTAGAATCACAAGAGGGGTGGTGAGAGATGGTGCCAAGAACCCAGTGGCATATTTACAAGGAGTCTGCATGGCATCTCTTTTTTTGAGCCAGCAGCAGCGTGGAGTGCAGACCCATATCTGTGAGGCTTTTAATGGCCTCTTAGTTATGGAATAAGTGAGGCAAAGCAGCACAAGTCACTGTGTTGCCTTCCGCTGTGCCAAAAAGGCGTTCCATGGGCAGAGCAGTGGGTGTTCCAAAGCAACTCCCGTGGATTGTGACGCATTCCCCATGTGTCAAAAGCCTACGCCTCACCAGGGGAGGCATAACAGGGAGAAATATATTTCTTTCTGCTTGTTTTTTACTATTTCTATGTGTGCTGCATTTTTCTGCAAACATAGAAGGAAGAAAATGCATCCATTGGTTATTTTTGTGCAGGAAGGTGTTACTTCTTGCACAAAAACATTCCTTCCTACAATCAATTGAGGGGCAGGGTATTCGAGGTCTCTCCATTGAGGTAGGAGAAGGATTTTCCTCTGGTTGTGGTCTTGCGGATACTTGAGACGGTAGCCAGGGCCAGTTGGGCGGAGGTCTCTGGTGGGTGTGTGGAGTGCAAGGTGGTGTTTGAGGTCCATGGTGCAAGGGTGCCTGTGTTGGCAACCAATTGTGCACCAGTGCAAAGGGCAGGGGTGCGCTGCATTGCCATAAATATGACTTATCCCTGCATTTTCTTTATGGCGCAGCACAGTGCAGCAAACTGGCTTGTGGTGCTGCGTTTCGTCTGTGTGTTGTAAATTTGCCTTTTTGGAAAATGCTACCATTTCATAATTGATCAATGCAAGGAGTATCCCTGCAGAGGACGGCAATTTTTGGAAGTGGGTTTTCAATGTTCTGCAATTATTGCACTTATGAATGCGCGCACAACAACTGTATACTTACACAAAAAGTATCAAGAAGAGGTTGCCATAAGGTTTGATCACATACCCACTATTTATTGTCATTAAATCATTTTTTATATTGTGTTCTATGTATTAAAGACACAAATGAAGAACACAGCAGTGTAAACATCAAATCGTTTTATATGAAATACCTACATGCTGTTCATTGCACGAGACAAGAGATGAAGTTAAAGAAAAGTTCAATACAAGCAATGTTACATATTGGCACATACGATGGTTACAAACACATTACACCAAATAGCGCAAGGAACCGACACATAGGTGCCGTCATATATCATACACTCTAATATATTGAAAGGAGTGAGACCGATTTGATTTATGGCATAGACTTGTTATCTGGTGTATAAATAGTGAATTTGAAGGACTCATAATCTCACCTATCTTCGCCTTTATGGTAACTTCTCACCAGCCCTAAGAGCCTTGCCTGTGCCTAAGAGCCACACTTTGTAGGATCTGCTTTTAAGAGGATGCCAAATTCTCCCTCGCTTTACACATCACACTCTCACACCTACTTCTCAAACTCCACCTATAAGGTGGTTTAGTGTCCGAAGATTCTAGAAGAATTTGTAGCAACATTTTCCAAGCTGTCTAGTCTATCATTTGTCTTCACAATTATTATGCAAAGTCACTCCACTATCATCAATTCCTACATATTTGCTAGTCAACAGTCTGATATGGACATGAGGGACCTAAACCAATAAATGGCTATTCTTTGTTTTGGCAAAATCAATCAAAGTATGGCAAATTTATATGTAATTTTCCTGAAGGTTTTTTTAATCAGGAGATGGTCTATGTGTCTAACTTTAAACACCGTTGTTGGTATACAGCACATCATTTACTTAAAACTTAGAGGCATCCAGGAAGCACCATCGTTTTTGCCAGTGCAACCCTACCCACCAGTAAAGGGGCAGTATTGTCCAGAAGGTAATAGAACCCTCCATCCCCCCCATACTTCCAATATTATAGTATACTTGCCTGTTTAAGTTGTGTGTCTCCTGGAAGCAAAGGCACCTGAGGTGTTCAACACCCACTGAATCTCCAAGTGCAGCATGCACGTTGGTCAGCGAGGGCCAATCTCCCTAGTCTGAAAAGGATTTCCCCCTGTTTTAATAGAGTCCTAATATGGTCTGTCAGCTTGCATAGCAGAGAGGAATGGGTGCTCTAGATCTCCTATATTAACTAAGATCTGCATACAGTGATACTTTATGGGTGCTGTTCCCTATCCGGATTCTCAAGTATGCCAAAGCAGTTGAAAGTCTACTCGCTAAATACTCTGCACCAAAAGCAAATAATAGAGGGGATAGCCGGCATGCCTGCATTGTTCCTTACTTTATCCTCCATTCTTCAGAGACCACACTGCCTATCTTTATTCTGGCTGTGGGTTCAGTATACAAAAGATCTAATCAATTCAGGCAAGTGTGCCTGAATCCCGTATTCGTTAGCACTTCCCCCACGCTCTGCCAGCTGGCGGTGTTGAATGTTTTTTCTACTGTAAGCAGGGCCAAATCAGGCTGGCCAACCGTTGTTGCATCGTAATGTATTACATGGGTTGACTTTGTGGATTAATAGCTATACTTCTGTGTGGAATAAAACCCACATTGAGCTGAATATTCTTTGTCCATATTATGTGTGTGAAGTTATTTAGAGGGTTCATGGCCTCCCCAGCTTGCACTTAATAGCTAGGAATATGTGTGTCATCTCTAGATGGGTTGTAAGTTCATTACTTGAGATTGTTCTAAATGCTTCTTAGTGTCATAGATCTTCTCCATACTTTGATAACTGCTTCTAGCCCATCCCATGCTGTTGCTCTGCATGTTGCAGAGTTAGTTTTCTACAATATAATGGTTGAGGACCACTCTTAAAGATTGGGTAAATCTTGGTGGATCTTGTAGTGCCTGTCCATAGGCGCTATGTGGACACGTGTTCTGTAAGTGCCTAACACTTCTTTTGCTTATAGATGCAAATGACAGAACCTGTTCAAATTACTCTTAGTTTAAAATGTACTTTATTCACTTGCCAATCACCGTAACTGTGATTGCTGGTCGCCCCTTTCTTGGGTACTCCTGGGCTCCCTGTAGCTCTCAGCGGTTCTCACTTCCTCTTCTCCAAGGACTTCAGAGAACAAGCATTGGCATAGTAGCCAATAGGTCTCGCCTTTTGGACCTTATAAGTGTTTAGACGAGCAGCATATTATCCTGGATCTTATGCTTCCCTCAACTAACTCATGCTGATGACGCAGGTAAATAGACAGGCGTAATGTCAAATGACGCTAAAAATGTTGGACTTTACCTATGAAAGGTTGTCTGCTTTCAATAATTACTGTTCTTGATGTCACAGGCCAGGTGGAAGGACCCCCATGTACAATCTACAAGGTTAACTGGCATCTCCTAATGAGACAGTCATGTCAATATGTCAGTGAATGGAAACAAGTAATGAATAGCGCATATGGGCACAACGAATAAAATAAAAGAGTATCCTGTAAGAGGAAGCACAGACTAAGGGCAGGAGGAACATTTCCTTGTACTACTGGCAGTAATGGAAGCCAGCTGGTGGGTGTCCGAGCCGACTGTGGCGGCTGCATAGCATGAAGCACTGCTGGCACTCCATCTCAGACACAGCTGCGGGCACCTAGGTACCCTTCTCTCAATGTGGTTCACAGGGGGGAGGGGCACCGACCCTTTTTTTTATTTCGCATCAGGATTCATTGAGTCAAAATTCTAGGTTAGAAGAGTATTAGCCTTGGTTGCTGCTTGTCAGGGTCACGAAATGTACATTTATGATATGTGTAGGATTGGTAAGGATATTAGAGGTGACTATGGGAGCCTCAGTGAAATAACAATAGTTGGCCATCTAATTGTTCGATGTTGTCTCTCTTCACCTTTATTTGTGGCTTGTCAGTGTAGATGTGTATAGACCTTAAGAGGATTTTGGCTCCCCCTAGAAGACTATACCTGCATTACTTCTTATAATTGACTATTTGATTAATTATTCGACCTTCATGCATTGTTTACAGTAAGCAATCTTTTTTTGTTTTTTCTTTGCACCAGGCTCTTTTACTAATTTAATGTTTTAGTCAGGAACCCCAGCCAGGCCGCCGACAACCTCACGAAGTGGATCAGCAACTGCGCGGACGAACTCGCCCCACTGAGAACCCCACCCAGCAGACCCTGCAGCAGAAAAACACCATGGTTCACCGACGAACTAAAGAGCTCCAAGAAGAACTGCCGAGCCCTCGAGAAAGCCTGGAGAAGGGAGCCAACCACGGACAACATGACCACCCTCAAGCTCGCCACCCGTAAACACCACCAGCTGATCCGCGCCACCAAGAAAAATACATACAAGGACCGGCTGGACAACAACGCACACAACTGCAAGGAACTCTTCAACATCGTGAAAGAGCTCTCCAACCCCAACGCCGGAAGCAATGACATCACCCCGTCGCAAGACCTCTGCAACTCCCTCGCCTCCTACTTCCACAACAAGATCGTGGACATACACAACAGCTTCAGCAACCAACCTACGCAAGCCACGACCGCAACAACGCCACCCACCACCATCCTCCGCACCTGGACTCCGATCAACACCGAAGACACCATCCGCACAATGAACTCCATCCATTACGGATCTCCAACTGACCCCTGCCCTCACCACGTCTTCAACAAGGCCGACGCTGTCATCGCACCCCACCTGCGGGACATCATCAACACTTCCTTCGACACCGCCACCTTCCCTGAGAGCTGGAAGCACGCCGATCTCAGCGCTCTTCTCAAGAAACCCACAGCAGACCCCACCGACCTCAAGAACTACCGTCCCATCTCGCTCCTCCCGTTCCCGGCCAAAGTCATCGAGAAGACCATCAACAATCAGCTGGCAGCCTTCCTCGAGACGAACGGATCCCTCGACCCCTCACAGTCTGGCTTCCGGGCGAACCACAGCACCGAGACCGCCCTCATCGCTGCCACCGATGACATACGAACTCTGATGGACAACGGAGAAACAGCGGCCCTCATCCTCCTAGACCTCTCCGCAGCCTTCGACACCGTCTGCCACCGCACACTAGTACAGCGCCTTGGCAACATCGGAATCCAGGACAAGGCACTGGAATGGATCACCTCCTTCCTCGACGGAAGAACACAGAGAGTCCGCCTACCACCGTACAAGTCAGAGGCCACCGAAGTCATCTGCGGCGTCCCTCAAGGATCCTCACTGAGCCCCACCCTCTTCAACGTCTACATGAGCCCCCTCGCGGCCATCGCACGCCAACACAACCTCAACATAATCTCCTACGCCGACGACACCCAGCTGATCCTCTCCCTGACCAACGACCCCGCCACCGCCAGAGCCAACCTGCACGAAGGGATGAGAGAGGTAGCCGAATGGATGACGACCAGCCGCCTGAAACTGAACTCGGACAAGACGGAGGTCCTCATCCTGGGCTCCTCGCCCTCCGCCTGGGACGACTCCTGGTGGCCCCCCGCCCTGGGCACCGCACCCAAACCGACGGACCACGCTCGTAACCTGGGCTTCATCCTCGACTCCTCCCTCTCCATGACCAGACAAGTAAACGCCGTCTCCTCGTCTTGCTTCAACATCCTGCGCATGCTACGCAAGATCTTCCGGTGGATCCCCACCGACACGAGGAAGACGGTCACCCAGGCCCTCGTCACCAGCCGACTGGACTACGGCAACGCCCTTTACGCCGGTACCACCGCCAAGCTCCAGAAGAGACTCCAGCGGATTCAGAACGCCTCGGCCAGACTCATCCTCGACATCCCCCGACGCAGCCACATCTCCGGACACCTGAGAGATCTGCATTGGCTCCCGGTCAACAAGAGAATCACCTTCCGTCTCCTCACCCACGCACACAAAGCCCTACACGACCAAGGCCCGAGCTACCTCAACAACCGGATCAACTTCTACACTCCCAGGCGCCCCCTCAGATCAACCAGCCACGCCCTCGCCGCCGTCCCCCGCATCCGAAGAGCAACAACAGGAGGAAGGTCCTTCTCCTACCTGGCCGCCAAGACCTGGAACTCACTCCCGACCGACCTACGCCTGACCCAAGACCACCTCTCCTTCAGGAAGAAGCTCAAGACCTGGCTGTTCGAGCAGTAACGGCACCCCCCCCCCCAACCCAGCGCCTTGAGACCCTACAGGTGAGTAGCGCGCTCTACAAATGACCTGATTGATTGATTGATTGATTGATTGAATCATATGCGAGTAACATATATGTGTAAACACACATGCATGAGTGGGTGCAACCCAGCTGTTTAAAATGTAAACCTTTGGAAAGTCAATATGTCTGGCTTGAATGAGATAATATATGGAGACAGAGGCGTACACAAATCTTTTTTGTATGCATTACTTAATCCGGACTTAATAGCTTCGTCAGTGCTTCTTTGCATTGATATTCTGTCCTTCACCAGACTACTGCAGGGGGCAGGTGGGTGCTAGGTTTTAATATATATGTTAATGGCAAACAGATTTTTCGGGGGCTGTTCAAAATGTGGCAGCATAAGTTTAAGATGTTTGCCAATCATGAAGATGCAAAAAAAGCTGTTTTGTAATCCATAAAAAATATGATATTACAAAATTTACGGAATCTTTCAGATAGTTGTAGCTTTGTGTTTTCGATTTTTTTCTTCATTTATTTGTTCTCATATTTTTGTTATTCACACGACTGCCGACAATGGATGCATATGGGGGTTAAAAAAACGACAGCTACTGAACAATAAGCAGCAGCATCTACTTTATAGCTTACCTGTCTAGATGCGCAATGGTGACAAAAACAGCATTTAGCACCTGGAAATTAGAGCAATTCTCAGAGGCTTCTTTTCTTTAAAACGGCTTAGCTAACACCAGGCTGCAGTACGGTTCAGCCCACCGGAGACTTTATCCTCAGTCCCCACCGCTGACATTTTCTCATTGTTTGACCTCATTTAACCTTCTTTTTGTTGCCTTTTCTGTGGTTTTTCTAATCGCTTGTAGACTTGCTGTGGCATTGCATTGTGTGTTTCATGGTTTCTTCTTCTTCATACGGTATGTCTACAGTATATCTACCAATTTAGGTCTAAGTGAAATATGATTGCATTTCTTTTAGTTGGAAGTGGAGGTGGAGGCAGCAAACGAGAAGAAAAGGCTGCATTCTATGCACTCAGCTCTTTCCTGGTAAAAATAAACCGATTCGCTGCTTTCAAATTGCTTTGCTATGGAAATATTATTATTATGATTGCAAAAAATGAAAATTGCATCCACCCACTAATTGCCCGTGGGTGTGGAGTTATGGAGCTTGGTGCTGAGCCTCAGGGAAGATGAATTAGGTGATTGTAACTGTAAGTTAGCTGTGCAGTTTGTGAGGGGGCAGGGCCAGTAGCCACCATACTATAGAATCATTATGGAGTAAGTTTAAGGAAGTCTCCTGTAGAATGGCTGGTAGGCAACGCTGCCTCTCTGTTGTCGCAGCAGGAATCACCCGGGCTCCCCGCCAATGACAATGCTGTGAAGCAGCATTGTGCAAAGCAGCATTGTGATTGGCTCCCCTAAGCCAATCACAACACTGCAATGTACCGTTGTAATTGGCCTGACCGCCATGATTCGGTGCTCCGTCAGGAACAGGGAGCCTAGGCATGTTCCCCACCAGGCTATGTAATGCAGCCTGGCGGGGAAGATGTAAAGTGCGTAGGGCTGTTTGGCCGGGCCAAGACGGCTGGCCAAACAGTCATGCCCACTAAAAGTGTGCTCACCAATCTGCCCCATGGCCCCTGCTCTGGCCAGTCCCTCCCTTCCCGCACCTAGGAACAGGAAAAATACAATGATAATAATGTCCTGTTCCTAACATTTTATTTTTCCTCTACACTGCGCTAAAAGTGGGGCGATGCTCCTCCGCCTTAGCTGACGCGCAGTCCCTGCAGTGGGCACGTCTGCTGTGACCATGTCCTTAGGTTCCCTGTGAATGATGTGCATATCACAAGAACATGTTCTTGTTTCTCCACAGGACTTTTTAAGAAGAATACTTAGCCCTTTCTTCTCTAAATGACTCAGAGTATGATGAACCTGGTGGCCAGATAAATCAAGGCTGCAGTGCAGCTATAGCAGTGATTTTCCTTGTTCTGCGCTGCACCGTATTACACCAAAAGCAAGTCTCAGTTATCCACTTCACCTTTCTTTCTTGTCTGAGTCCTTACTTTACAATGGTGTGTCCATGTTCAGCGGCCCTTTTGTCTGCTTCGTGGGGTTCTGGAAACTTTGCTAAAGGTGTATCCAGTTAAGTTGTCTCGCTTTTTATTTATACATTTTATGTAACCTTGTTACTCTGAGGACGAAAAGGCAATTGGGCTTATTCAATATATTTTATTCTTAGTATTCTATTGATTTCGTTGAAGGCCTAGATGGCCTTTTTTTTAAAACAAAAAAATAAAAATCCTAGTAGCCTTGTGTTCCATTCAGGATTTAGCTCAGAAGTGCGGTATGGAGCTTTGTTGCTTCAGTGGCAACAAGAGGCCATGCTGAGGTCGCTGCTCATCTCTGTGCCTCCTGTGACTGCTCCAATTATCAAAATTACTCCATGCCCTCTCTATGTCTATACCTTTAAAGACAAGCTCTCAGTTGCAGAGTATCTATTTCTCAGTGAAGGTGGGTGTTTCTGAGGATTATTTTGTGCCTCCTTACTCTCATAGAGGGGATTACCCCACCTAAAGTATTGTGCGTGCAATTTGGGTTGGCTAAGGTCTTGTTGAGAAAATATGCATCCCTTCAAGTCTGGAGGGGGGGGTTTCCAAACATCACTCTGGGTCATGTATGACACCTTCAGCCAGCCCTGTTTCTGTGTCTACCTGCAGTTTGCAATCAACTAGATGTAATGTTATGTTTCGAATTATAAGCATGGACCTTTAAATTATTTTATGTGAGGTGCTGTTGAATGGGATCTTAAGCAGGGCATTCTGAGTTTTGGTTTGGTTTTCAGTTTATTTTAATTGGTACAGGACCTAGACTGCCTTGCTCGTTTCTGAGTTCTGACCTTGACCTGCGAGTGTTTCCTCAGGCTGATTCTTACTTTTGCATGTAGTTTTGCTTGACCAGTTTGTTTCTCGAAGTGTTATTGGTTTGGAGATTCAGTCTCTTGGACAATCTTAGGTTTTTGCAGCCATCTCAGATAGTAGACATTATGTCGCTGTCTTGCCTCTATAGTTGTTATGATATGATTCTTTAAATCCTGAGTCATTGACTTTCTTTGCCTGCTGTGTTTTTGGATTATGCTTCTCCTTGAGTAACCGGTCATGTTTGTGAATGATTGTAAAGATGTTTGTGTTCCTCTCAGGTCAGTTTCTTTCCAGGGTCCCTTTGAGTGAGTATTCAGTAACGGTTTTAGTGTATTAAGTTATTGGTTCTGCAGATATTTATTTCCAATTCTAAGTTGTTTTTGAGGGCCAGTAATAAAATACGAATTACGTTGTTTGTATTTAAAGGTAGGCCTATGCCTAAGGGTGTCACTGCAGGAATTGGAATTGCATATTCTATTTTCATGAAGGCTGCAATAAAGACAAGGGCTGGGCTGTAATGGCATTGTGCGTTCCCCCGGGGTGCTGGAACGGTTTGGGCCAATTTTGCACTGGTGGGGGCCGGTTTAGTTCCTGCGGCCAGTGTTGCAGCAATGCTGGAATGTCGGCCGCCAGTAACATGAGCGGCAATACTTCACAATTGCCCCATCCCCCCGGGAGGCTGGCCCAGCAACATTGCCTGGGCTGCTTTGGGTTCCCAGTCAGGCCCTGAAGATAAAGATCGAAAAACTATCACAGAGGTCGAAATCAGGAACCTGCATGAGTGAGGTAAATGGGAAGAGTGCCTGGAATTGGACTAAAGTGGTAGGAGCTGGATTCAATACCACGCATTCTTGGTATTTGGCATGCCAACATTTAATGGCATTGAATTGGAAATGACGCAGGCTTCTGAGCAGAGCTTTGGGCAGCGACAGTTATTCCTTTAAAAAGTAAACACTTGGACCGACATTCTTCCCCAGTGCACTGTAGAAGAAGGTCCACAGCAAGTAGTTTCTTTCTGGGTACCCCTGAACTCCCATTATCCTTGTGGGCTTAACAAGGGGCCGTCTCCCATCGCCCTCAGGTTTTCACAGTCCAGGGTAGAGGGCAGAGAAGAGTCTTTAAGAAAAGAAACCTTCTTTGTTTCTTCTTGCTGACTTGATTCCAGGTAGCACTTTAATTTCAAGGTGCTAGATTCAGATTCCTATAATTCAGATTCACTAGTGTTTGGTACTGAATGATCCTGAAGCTTTAGCAAGGAAATTCCAAGGCAATCACTGCCTAGCCTTTTACCACGTTCTGTCTAAAACGAATCCCATCACAAAGGGTGTCCTAGTTTCTAAGTGGCTCAAAGGAGGCACCCCACTGTCTTGCTCCAACCTGGGTCCTCTCTCTTCAGCTGGCCCCTGACAAAAGGGAAACCATTACCCCAGGTCCCTCATGTCCTCATCCCATTCATAACAAAGTGGAGATAATCATGTCACAAACAGAAAAAAAGACGAATGCTGGGAACCTAACCCCTCCCCTCTCACTGGGAGAACAAAAGCAGTACTTACCCATCATTCCGCCAGTTCTTTTTTTTTGTCTGTCAAGAGAATTGGAGATGACGTGCTGGTGCTGCTCTTGCCAGGCTTGGGTGGTGTTTCTTCTTTAGCTCCCCGTCCGGCTGCCTGGCTGTGCGTTCAGGGAGTCTGGTGGTCTGCCTCCTGGCCTGCTGGGTGTGCTGGGACGCATGGATGTTCATGGCTGCCTCTTGTATTCCGGCTTGCCCTTTGAAGCTGGTGCGCCGGCCTCCCGGTTCCTTCCGGGTTGCTGGGCGCGTCTTCCTGTGGCCTTGCCAAGTGGAAGACATGCCGTGTTTGCCGGATCCCTGCCTTCCTGATTAATCCTTCCCTGTCGTGGTTATAGCAGGCACTTTGGGCTGGCTGGTGGAAGAAGGGGGTGGGGGGTTGGGCATTGGTCCGGTCTCCCTCCACCCTAAGGTGAGTCCAGCGTAGCGGTCTATATTTCCCCCTGCTGTACATGTGTGTAGGGGCTGTTTCTGCAACATTTCTGTAGGCGAGGTTGTGGCCTTCGGCGGGTGCCCCCGGCTTTCGTGCTGTATTTCCTTGTATGAGCCTGATGTCCACGTGTGTGCACGTCCTTGGACGGGTGCCCTTCCTGCAGCGGTTTCTCTGCTTTGCACGCGATGGAGGAATGTCATTCTGGTATTTGCGTGGGGGTGCCGGGGATTGTGCCCCAGGCCTCATACCTGCAATGGTGTGTGCTCTCCTGCTGTGCTACTTCCCCACTTTTGGCCTCCTCTTCGATGTTGTAGGTCGAGACCTGCAGTGCGGGGCAGGTTCCCATCGGAGTTCCTGCCAGTATAGTCCCTGCTACCTTTCCTGGTGGCATTGGGGCTCCATCCTGCCCTGATGTGGTTCCGGAGGGGTGTACCTTGGGCTGGTTGAGGGGGGCCTGGTTCCAGATGGGTGCCGCATGTCGGTGTCTGTGTCCTCCCCATGTGCTGCTGCTCTAAGCTGTTGCTACTCTCTCGCATTCGGGTCACTGGTGCAGGCTGCGGTGCTGTTTTCTCCATGGATTTGTGGCTTCCCTGCGGCTGTGCCACCCTGACGGAGCCTGATCTTGTCTGATTTCTGTGATTTGACTGTGTCAGCCTGGTTGGTGCCTGGTTGGTTGTCCTCCTGGCTCTTCCATTTGCTGGGGGTCGATATTTGCCCTCCTGTTCCTCTGTTGGCCTGCTCTGGTGGCTTAGTGGACTATTGCATCCACTGTGGGTACCTCTCTGTATCCCCCTAGTCACGGGTTCATCTATCATTGGGTCCACTCAGCCTTTCCTCCTTCTGGAGGTTGATACTCTACGTACCCAAGTAGTGGGTTAAGCTTGACTTCTGTTATTCAGTGCCGTGATATACTTGGGTGATCGTGCGCTTTGCGCATGCATGTTATGAGTTGTTTCTTCATGTAGGTCTGGGTGTGTCAGTCACTTCTGTTCCCTTGCCTTTTCTGCCCTGGCATGGTTCCTGATGGTACACCTTGGGCTGCCTGGGGAGAGGGGGGTCCTTGTTCCTTTCTCCTGGCCCCTCCACCCAGGTGTGTTCCTCTCTGGCTGTGTCAGGTGGGGAGCCTTGTTGGGAGTCTGCTGGCCCGCCCGCCCTCCTCCCAGTGTGTGCCACATTGCGGTTTTGGTTTTCCTGGTTGGGTTGCCACCTGTGAGATGTGTGTTGTGGTGGTTTGTGTTTTCTTACTTACCTTGGGGCTGGCGTTGGGGTTTCCTGGCTGGCCCTCTTGTGTGTCTTGGCTCCTCGACTGGCTCCCTTGCCGCTCCTCTGCAGCTTTCCTCTTGTGTGTTCTTCCTCCTTGGGTACGTCTGCCCTCCGCTTGTTCTGGCCCGGGTGGTCCCTGGCTGGTTGCATCCTTGGGTTGCCGATGCTGTGGGTTTGTGCCCCTACACCCTGTTAGTCCCTGCTCTTGGCTGTCGCTTTTTGTTCACGTTGGCTGCCTGGGGCTGTTGCTCTCTGGCAGTTTCTGCAAAGGTGGCAGATGGTGTGGTTCTGGTTCTCCAGTCCCTGGGGCTGTTGGTCTGTTGTTGGGTCTCTGGCCCCTCTTTTGTCTGCCTTCTCCATGTCCTCCCTACGTCTGGCTGGGTTTTCTTTGCTGAGCCCTGGTCTTCTCTGGTCTCGGCACTTTCTGGTGGGTTGGGCCTGGTTGGTGTCTTGCTCGTGCCTGCCTGGCTTTTCTCCTCTGCCCTCTGGCATTCTGCGGGGTCAGGTCTGGTTGTTTCCTGGTTGGGGGGTCCTCCTGGTCATCAGACGTGCTGCATTGTCTCCCTGCTCTCCTCCTCTCTTTTTGATTTTGGACTCATGGCCCGGCTGTGATCTCTGGCTGCCGTAGTCCCCGCCTGTGGGTGGCTGTTCCCTCAACGGTTGTGTCCTGGTCCTTGCTGGGGTGGGATGGGCTTGTCCCTTGTGGCATTGGCGCATTTGCGGCTGCGCCGGTCTTTGCCTGGGCGGCCGCTCCAGTCTTACCTGCATGCCCCCCTTTTGGGCCCGCTCTTGGTGGCGGTGTCTGTCCTTCCTGCCTTCCTGGCTGCAGGTTTCCCGGGGTTTGCTGCTGTGGTATAGGGGTACATGGGGGGGATTGTGCCTCTGTCTGCTCTATCCCTCCGTGGCCTTTGCCGGTGCGCTTCTGGGGCCTTTCTCGGTTTAAGCCTTCCCCCGGTGTCGATTGGGCCACTGGGTCCTTCTGTTCGGGTGGGTTGCTTGGCTTTGGCCCTGGCTTCCCATCTGCTTGGCTCTCTATTGCCTTGGTTCTGCCCTGGGGGTTTCTCCCCTTTTCTGGCCCTTCTGCAGTGATGACTCACTTGGTGGAGTGTACTCCTGTCTTTATTGGGCCATCCTGTGTATGGCTCATGGCTTACTAAAGCTTCCACACCTCCCTTGGTGCATGCTGGGCCGTGATTTTTATTGGCCTGGGTGGTCTACTTGGTT
Organism: Lissotriton helveticus; assembly: GCF_964261635.1. Lineage (NCBI taxonomy): Eukaryota > Metazoa > Chordata > Amphibia > Caudata > Salamandridae > Lissotriton > Lissotriton helveticus. Next base: position 1,703,916,989 of record NC_136063.1, on the reverse strand, counting down.
TCCTCCCTGACTTCTTTTGCCTCTCCGCCTTGTGTGGTTTTGGGGATTCTGTTCCCTTCCCTCAGGGTAGGGGTTCCCGATCTGTGGGTTTGGCCCTGTCCTGCCCCTGTGGGTCCGTGTTGTTGGCCCCCGGTCTTTGCTGACATGTCTGTTGTTGGTCTGCCATTTGCCTGGTCTCTCTGGGGATGTGTCTGGCTGGCCTGTTCTTTAGGCCGTTCTGGCCTTGACTCGCCTGTTGCTGGTGGTGGGGCTCACTTGGGGTTTTCTTTGCTGTAGTCTTGGATTTTCTGGGCTGTTTGGCTGACTGTTCCTTTGTGGGGCCCGTTGCACCTCTTCTCTGGTGGTAGGTGTGTGCCTCCTCCGGGGCTGTGGCTTCCTGCTCCAGTCACCCCAGGTTTGCGTTTGGGGTGTTCTGCTGTGGCTGTGTTGTTTGGGGTTTGTTCTCCTTTTCTTCTTTGTTTCCCCTGTTCTTGTTGGCATTGGGGGTTGGTCTTGTTGCCTCTTGCTGCTCTGGCTTTTCCTGTTGCGCCCTGGTTCTGTTTGGGCCCTTGCTCTGTGGGCGGTGTTTGTCCCTCCTTCTTTCTTGGAGCCTGGTGCTCTTCTGCGGGGTTCTGGGGGGTTTGTCCTCTTGGCTCTCTGGGGCTGGGTTGTTTTGATTGTGTATGGGGGGTGTGGCTTGGGCCTGGCCATTGCTTCCCCCCTCTTCTGGTTTGGTCTGGGTGGTCCTGCCCTTGGTTGGTTCTTTGGGTTTGTACTTTTGCCCTGTTGGCTGGCCCTCTCCTCTTGCCTTTTTTGGTTTGTGCCTGTGTGCCTGCCTGGTTGCGCTTGGCTTCTCTGGCTTTTTTCCAGGTGGTACCCTTGGTCTTGTCCTGTTGGGGCTTCGTTTTCTCTAGCCCACTTCTGGCCGTGGTGTTTTTTGCTTTGGGGGCTGTATCCCTTCTGGGGCTTTGCTTTTTGGGCCCCTTTAGAGTGCCTCCTTTCCGGATGGCCTGGGTTCCCTGTTTTCTGGTTGGCTGCCTCCTTGCTGTGGCTGTCGCCTTCTGTCTTCCCTGGTTCCGGTTTCGGTCCTTGGTTGTGTCCCTGTTGCCTGATTCTGGCTGGCTGGCCTAGTGGGCTCTTGGGGGTCTCCTTCTTGGGATGGCTTCCTCACTGTTTTTTGTTGTTGGCTGCCTCAGTTGGTTTTTGTTGTCTGTGTTTTCCCCTTCTCTTATTTAACTGCCTCCTGTTGTTTTGAAAGACGCATCCCTGATTTGATGGGACATCTCCTGTCTGGGTGGTGTGCCTCGGGTTTCCGGTGGTTCTGCCTTTGCTTCCCTTGGGTTGCTGCCTTTGTGTGGTTTCCTGAGTTTGCTTTTGGGTTTTGGAAGGCCAGGCTATCTGTTTTGGTATTCTCCACTTTGTTATGAATGGGACGAGGACAGCAGGGACCTGGGGGTAATGCTCAATTACTTACCGGTAATCTTCATTACTCCGGGTCCCATTGTGCTCGTCCCATTCATATGCCTGCCTTCCCTCCCAGACGGCCGGCTTTACTGTTGGGGGCTTGGTGGTTCAGGCGGAATGCTGGATAAGTACTGCTTATGTACTCACGGTGAGAGAGGAGAGGTAAGGTTCCCAGCATTTCTCTGGTCTTTTTTTTCTGTTGAGAGATGATTATCTCCACTTTGTTATGAATGGGATGAGGACAACGGGACCCGGAGAAATGAAGATTACCGGTAAGTAATTGAGCACTCCTCTTCCTCATCTATCTGAATCCTGTACGAGCTCTCAGGCGTGCATTTCCTTTGGTAGTCCCTTCTTTCAGAAAGATTTCTTGCACCTGGTCACTTTTTCCATGTGACTCCTAGGACACGCGAACCTGCTTCACCCTATATTATCGGGACTAATCTGAGATATATATATGATCCCTTCCTTTTCTACGTTTTTGCTGAACATACGTCAGAGCAGACCTGTTCACTCGTTCATGCACCTAAACCTTTATAAAGTGCCACTGTGTTTCCACTGACAGGTCTATGGTCACAGAGTCTGCATCCTGACAGAGCCTTACAATCCAAGCCATTCCCATCTCAGTCATTTTTCCCTGCTCTGGAGAGACTATCATTCAACCTTACTGCAGGAGGCTCCAGCCACACTATTTTGTTAGCCAAACTGATTTTAATATTGTTGTAGAAAGGCTAATATACATATATATGCATATAGTAAACTTTATTTGATTTGATAAACAAATCATAAAAGCATATCAATAACAATTCATTCATAAAATATGTCATGAGGATACATTTCACAAAAACAAGCTGTTAGAGGGTTACCACATACATGATTAAAACCAATTTTCATCTACTTTCATTCTCTCCCTGTGTCACTAACTATAATTTCTAGTCCTTCCAAATTTAAAACACCTTAAAAAAAAGCTAGGGGCATGAGTAATCTATACTACTAGTATAAAGAGAGAACAGAAACCTTTTGGCAAGGTAAACTCGGGAACCACAGCGCCAATCCACACACCCAATACATTGTTGGAATCCTCTGGGTGTGTAGATGGACATAGGCGACTTAAAATAAAAATAAAACGTAAATTAAAAAAATAAAATTTATAAACAAAGTAGTCCCCTAAAACTAGCACCGGCCGCGACGTAGCGCTGATCTCGACCTACACCTGCGTGATGACGACAGGCGGGGAGGAGCAGTGACGAGCGACGAGGAGTGGCGTGGCAGCTCCGAGCGGCGAGGAGGCTCAGGTAAGGCGAGGCGGGAGGCGGGAGGCGGTCCGGGCAATGTCGGGGCGGGCGGGGGCCAGGGAATGGCGGTGAAGTCCTGTGCGCGACTGAGGTAAGGCAGAGGCTGGAGGCAGGCGGGCGAGAGGCGGGCGGGAGGCGGGAGGGAGGCGGGCAGGCGGGGGCGGTATATGCAATGTCGGGCCAGGCAGGCGGGGGGCGGTATAGGCAATGTCAGGGCGGGCAGGCTGGCGGGGGCCCGGTTGGAACTGCACAAAGCCCAAAATGCTGCCCCAGCCCCCTTCTGCCCCGGGCAACGCCGGGGTGGGCTGCTAGTCTGTTATAACCTTTAACACTAAGTAGTGCGGTGGGATGACAGAAAAACCCCAAGCCTTCAGTACCCCTCGTGGATCTTACCTTTAGAGCAGCTCTTAAAAAATTACACACACAAAAGAGTGTAAAAACATCAGACAACAATTTTTTTAAAAACAACAAAGCTATACGTGCCTGCCTAAATCTAACTTTTCTTAACAGGCCCTTCAAAAAAAAATTCTGGGGTAGGCGTAATACGGGCAGAGAAGGACTTAATGCAGGGTATCCTGTGGAGACCTGTTGTCGCAGCCACAGGGCCCTCTTCCTTCTGAATTTAGAATAAAACCTGCCGGTACCGCCAATAGATGATGAATAAAATTTAATCTACAGTGAGTAATTAAAAATCTATCAGGTGCACTCGTCATTAATGTTAGATATGGTTCTATACCCTGGGTTGCTTTAACTAAAATGTGATCTCTCACTGAGTGTTTAGCAAGTTCAGTGGCTTCACATTGTGCCGTGGCGAACTTTGAGTACAAATCTTTGGTGTCATCCTTATCCTTGGTTCTTAATGTGTTGGAACGCCCTAGTTTGGTGTAGTAATCCCTGACATATTTTATCCAGGGAATTTTCAGCGTGTGATCTAAGGAGAGACAATCCTGGATTACCAGCCTTGTCAAACCCATCTCTACGTTCGTCCAAATCTTCAGCCAACATAGTCAGAAATATATTTAACCTCCGGTTCTTCGTGAACGTTACATGCCGGGGTACTATGAGGCACCTTCAGTAAATGCCTCAAATATGTGTTATCTTCCCTTTGCAAAGTAGTAGCCTTAACAAATCCCCACACCTCGCTTCCATATAGAACCTTGGAGCAACAAATTGAGTTATGTAACTTTGAGATAATGCCCGGAGAAATGTAGAGCACGTTTTGTTAACTTGAAAACTCCGTTCCAGGAGATAGAATCAGGCCCCACAACTTCTCGTGTTCTACAATCGTGTGAAACCCCGTTTTATTTTAGAAAAAATTGTTTTTTCTGTGGTACTGAGTTAAGTTTGTACTTCAGGGAGAGGGAAAAAAATGCGTGGTTTAATGCACGAACAGTTGAATTCAAATCATCAGTTTTACAAAAATGCAACAAACGCAATGATGACTGGGCAGACAAAGTTAAGAGAGGTATCCAAAATGTGTCTGATTTACATGATGTAGATGCATGCTACCACAAACAGTGTTCCGTCAATTTTTATAATGGAAAATTCATTCCTGGGCAGTTCACTGATAACCATCCAATATCTCCAGGTCGACCAGAGGACTCAGGTCGCCAGGAGACTTTTCTGCAAGTAGTTAAATACATGGAGGAAAATGATGAAGAACAAACTACTGTTAAAGAACTTGTTAATAAAATGCAAGAATTACTGTCAGAAGATAGCGAACCATACAGTTCGAAGTATATGAAACAAAAACTCAAAGAGCATTTTAAAGATGAAATCTTCATAGGAACAGTTGCAGGGACTGCTGATGTCATTACTTTTAAAAGTACAGCTGCTCATGTATTGCAGAAGTACCACAGTCATAGCCATGAAGATGTTGAAGAGGATAGAAACAATCTCCTTATGGCAGCTGCTGAAATAATAAGAAATTATATTAAAGACATCCTGTAGAACCAGAAATATATCCACCCATTAAAAACATGAGTAGTGTTGACTATAATGTGAGCTATATTCCTGATTTATTAAAGCTCTTATTATCAGTTTTTGTTACTGATAAAACCAACCGAGAGAGAAAAGTAGCTTCTATAGGACAGGCAATTATGCAAGCTCTGGGCCCACGAGTCTTAGTTGCACCATTGCAGTTAGGGCTGGCAGTTCAATTACATGACAATACAAGCTCGAGATTTGCAGTTGAAGCAGTAAATCATATGGGATTCTGCAGCTCCTATTCAGAAGTTCTTCGTTTTGAACGTTCAGCTGCAGCAGAAAGAGTAAATACTATACCTGTCCTTGTGGAACCTTCTGAAAGTCCTCCGAAATTCATTCAATATGCAGCTGATAAAATTGATCTCAATATTATTACAATAGATGGCCATGGTACTTTTCATGGAATGGGCATTATCGCCACTGTGACTCCAACTGGAACATTTTCAACGGTCATTAAGACGGGGTTTCACACGACCGTAGAAAACAAGAAGTTGTGGGATCTGATGCTTTCTCCTGGAACGGAGTTTTCAAGTTAACAAAACGCGCTCTACATTTCTTGTAAACTTTCTGCCCAACATAAACATGAAACTTAGATATTTTTCTCTCCTTGCATGTTTTTTTACTTCCAGTCACTTCTCTTTCAGTGAGTACAGATACATCGTCATCTTCTTGAAACACCACATCACAAATTAAACACTTTTCTACGTCCATTTTAACCATATCTCACAGCAACTCGCAAGAACCTGTAACACATAAATGAAACATTTTTGATTAACAAAAAAACAAACAATAACAACAAAGTTACAAAACAAAACACAAACAATAGCAAACTTTTTATTTCAAAAGTTAATTGTAATATTTACCTTCCTTCACACTTTGTCATATAAGTCAACGGAAAAATTATACAAACTTTCTCTATATGACATATTCCACAATTATTTGATATTATGGTCATCAGAAACAAGTTTTGATGTTATTTTTGACTTTCCCGTCCCTAAAAACATATAAAATGATACCAGACATGGGCATATAAACAGTTATACCCTATATCTCAAATAATGGGCAGCCATTTTGGAAAATCCGCCATATTGGATTTAACGCGTCATGATAGAGTGGTAGACTTTTCGCCATCGTTTTCTACGGAAAAATTTCAATAAGAATGCACTCACAGCAATTGTATTGCAATTAGTTCTAGGTTCCGCAACAAATTGACTAGTCTATCTGCGTAAAGCAGAACCGGACCGCTCTTACACCTATTCTTCACGGGTCTACTTTAATGTTGTGACATTTGTACTAACAATCGTAGTTTGCTAAACATTTATTATGTAGTACAATATCACAATAAATGGGTTTTTAGTCACTCTGCAAGCTAACTATGGAGTAAGCTACCAAAGCACCTCTGATAACAGAAATGCTTGTCCTTGCTACTTTCTTAAACATACAACAGCTTACTTGTTTTAATGTTGCTCCTTTTGCAACTGGCATCCTTATGGCTGACTAAACTAGGGCCTGGTTTACTAATTAAAAGTCAAAACAAAATGTGTTGCTTTGACACTGACGCACTGAGGTTTGAGCCAGAGTGTTTTTGAGTCCGACTTGTGGGTGCAACACCAGCTTCCTACGGTTTGCATTAAGACTTTGCCCTCTATGTCACTTACATAGATTCTATGCACCTTAAAGTGAAACATGAAAATCAAACAAGCCAATTAGTATTTTCCAAACAATGATCATTTATCAGGTGAAAAGAAACATGCAGTGAGGACTGGTCAGCGGCGTCTCACTGTCCAGCGATCCAAAATAGAGCATTTTATGTCTATAAAAAAATTTGTGGAGAACAAGTGAAAAGAGTGTACTTTCTATAATTTAAAAATAACACGTTGAAAGTCAAATCTAATAAGACAAATCAAATTCAAGTTGGGGAGAACAAATCTTTCAGCTATAAAAAACTATTACTCATATATCGAAAGTTATCTAAGTAAGTGATGACAAAGAATGCTAATTTTCATGCTCAGATTAATGACTGAACTTTATTAAAGGTTGTTATCATATTATACAATAATAAAATGAAACCATGATAAATTGCTGTTTCCTTGTTGCCTTCGCGAACCTACTGAAGTGTGAAATATGACATTTATGTGTGTTTACTGTTAAAGTTTGACATTATGTTGTTTCTCTGTCAACGTGATTTAAAACTTTCGTTAGAAAGTATTAAAGAGGACCCTGAAAACTTTGTAAAAATATTCACCTGTCTTACATTTGAGTTGATTAAAGATGTTGTGAAATCTGTGAGGTTTCATTGAAAACAGAAGCAGTCTGCATAGGAAGCTGCAAGAAGAAATAATGAAAGTTCCTGGTGTGCTTCTTGTTTGTCTTCGAAATTTGGAAGGTGGATTTCTGCCACTTCAGGCTGGTGTGTATTTCTGTTGGCAACTGCCTGATTTTCCTCATGCATGTCTGCTGATACTAAGGAGATACCTTTTAGAAGCAGGACTTCTATTTGTACATATGATTCCTGAGGTCTTGCTGATACATATGGCAACATATGTCTGCCATTCAACTCAGTATTTGAGGACATTGACCATATACCTATACTTTACAGGAGTTGAATCATAGCAGACTGTGGCTCAGCATCAGTGATTGATGGCCAGATTAGTGAGAAGTTTGCAGAGTGTAGGATAGCTAGCATTGTGTGGCTGTCATTGAATGCCCCTGCATTTTTGTATTCGAAAAGTGATATTAGAGAGGATGGCAGTCATTCAGAGCACAACTTGATTCATAATGGCATGATCGCATATTAACATGCAGCATAAGAAGCAATACCTGCTGTAAGGGTGCATATGAAGCAATACCTGCTGTAAGGGTGCATTATTTTGTTGCAGATCAGATGCTGTGGTGTCTGGGGCCTTGACCTTTCTTAAAAATTTTGTATAGGACTTGCAGGTTCAAATTAACCTAACCACATATAAGTCCGCTATTTTCTCACTGGTTTTAACAGAGTTAGAACTACCCTCGCAATAAAAATTGTTTTGTTTGAGGAGTAGTCCATACTCTTTTTAAACTCACAATTTCAACACACTTTGGAATTTTTTCCTTTTAAAAAAGAACCCAATGAAGACAATGGCTACCAACATTTGTGGGTGCCTGAGGGTTCTTTTCTTTTCACGTTGCATGTTCACCTAACCTACCCCTATTTGGTTTCTGTACTTGTCCTGGTGGTATGAACTGTCATTACTCCATGACTTATTTTTGCTTCGATTAATGTGGTCACTCTTCTGTTGTTGTCTACTGGGGCCTTGGGCCCCTATTGGGCGTGAAGGGTGACGCTGACATAGTGGATGACGTTACTGGAACTGGCCACGAGCACGTGCACCCGGGCCCTTTAATTGACAGGCTCACGTAACTATTGACACCTGTGAGGGATGCTTATGGGGGTGCAAGTGTGCCCACTCCCAAAGGGGGAGTGCCTACTAACTCTGTGTCTGTTGAGACACTAGTATGTGTGTCGCAGGACACAACAGATGCAAGGAAAGTGCTTCTCCCTTTAGAATTTTACTTTATCTCTGCCCAGAGGAGAGACTTGCGAGTGCAGACTTGACTTTAGAAACTTTATTCTTTGTAGAGGGTCATAACGTTGCAAAGTACCACTTAAAGCGTTCTTGGGGGAGTCTTGGTGCAATTTATGTATGCCAAGAAGGGTGATGATATAGTATCTTCATGCAGAGATAGATACACACCAATAAACATGACTGCCACTTCTACTTCTCCTTTGCAGCGGAGAGAGTCCCTCAGCGCAGTTGAAGAAGAATTTTTAGGATGATCCGCATTGAAAGTGAGAGTATAAAAAAGATGAGTATCAGCTACAGTTCCCCCAATGTCACCATTATAACACATTGGTACCCAAAATAATTGGGATAGAACACAAACGAGTGTAGTATAGTGATGTAGCAGAACTTGAGGCCCCCCTCACCCCCCTGCATAAGCTGACTGGAGGGGCCCCACTCCGGATTTAATCAGGAACTCTCAGGCCAGATTACTGTGCTGATGGGCCCCCCTACAGCTCGGTGCCCACCCCGCATCGCAGTTGCTGTCTATGCCTGTCCGACACCACTGGTAAAGTGTCAGGTCCAAGACTATGCCCAGTGCCATTCTCCCTAATATAGACGGTCCTCTTTTGCTACAGCTGGGAACAATACTCTATATCTTCCAAACTGCTACACATAGAAATGTTAGTATTGTCTAAAGTTTAGCAAACCTCCTTCCATCCGGTTGAAACTCGATCACGCTGCTCACCTTTCTGATTTCCTCATTGTGCCAATCGTCTCCTCTTTATGATTCCCAAACCTCTGTGACCTATCTCCTCTTCACATACTCTTATCTTCCTGTCCCACTTTATTGCGATGCTCTCTGATCTTTGCTTTTTCTCCCTCAACACTCATTGTTTCAATCATGAACCAAGCTTCAATTAAAATTCCTAATTTGATACTGTGATTTTCATTAATTCCCCATTACTACTAACCCTCTAAAGTGTAATGTACTATAAGTAATATTCGAAAACATTTGTATCATCCATTTAGTTAACGTTTTGTTAATTTGTCTTAACTCTCTATCTTAATTACATTCTCCCTCACCGTTTTACTTAAGCAGTCATTTGATTGTACTAATATGCAACTCTTGCTTTACTATGTAAAACACTGCATGTTGAAATGTTGATGCCCAAGTCCAAGAAGAATTTTGATTAAAGTGTATACATCTGCTGAATGATTTACCAAGAAATACTTCAACTCATCTAAACCCTATTAGTATTTCAGTATTTTTCTTGTGAAAACGCTAGCTGGATTGTCATGATTTATTTTATTATCTATATATTTAGAGAACTTTATAAACTGCTCCTCACATTTTTTGAAGAGCATTTTTGCTTTAAAATACGACTATTGAATGTTAGATTGAGATACTAAATGGTTGAACAATTATGAAAATTATTAGGCATTACAGAGCTGATAAGATAAATGCAAAATGCTTGGTCAAAATATGTATGAATGTAGCTGTAGTTTGGATTCACAAAGTACACAGATATGAACTTGAAGAAGGGGTGCATACATTTGAGGAATAAAAGAAAAAGTAGTGGAGCAAATGGACACATTCTTGAGGTATGTGTGTTAAGTGAGCGGCGATTGGAAAAGGACTGATACCCGAAAGGGGAAGAAACCTTTGAACAAGATTTAAGTGAGAACAAAGGTACTTTCTTCTATAAGTTAGAAACACAATTTATATTTTATGTAGATCCTCTCTTCTATAGATATATGTAGGACTGTATGTTAGTGCTTAAGAAATGCAGCAGGGATGTTAATGTCTGAGCAACAGGCAAGCAAAACCTTTGGAGATCTAAAAGGTAAAAAAACCTATCTACTCCAGGAAGAACGTCTGACATAAGAAAGGATAAGAGTGAGTTTACTTTTAACAAGGAGCTATGCTGTAATCTGACGTGTTGACCGCACATGCAAGAATGTGTAAAGGTAAACTATTTTAGAAGCTAAATCAGTGGTTCCCAAACATTTTCGACCCGGGGCACCCTTGACAAATTGGCCATTGCCAGTGGCTCCCCACTGTTACTTGTTTAGGGGGTTTAGGGGATGTAAACCTGGCCTCGGGAGCACTTGCATTTTTCTCCCTGAAAATATTGGAATGAAACTGCTGAAGGTGTTATAATCATATACTCAGGGTGTTTCATACTACTAAGGCGGTGCCTCTAATAAAATATTCCTAGTGACACTTCTTTGACCATGCCTTTTTTACAATACCCTCTCAAACTTTTGTATCCCACGTACAGTGGTAGATAGCACCCAATATGCATGTAGGCCCCATTGCCAAAGTGTTTCTGCGCTTGAAGAATATTTGCATGCACTTCCATTTCTACCCATGTCATACGTGCCAACACCTGTCACAGGAGGGTGACTCGCAATGTTTTACACCACAAACAGCTTTATTTTTGCTGTCTCCTCCCAAAAATTGCCTCCAAAATCAATGCACGTAAAATAAATTCCTCAGATTTTCTTTTTTCAAACGTCTTGCTTCCAAATGTTGGCATTATGCTTTATATGGTGTTTTACTTCCCTGTGCTCAAGAAGAGAGCAGGCCTGTCTGGAAATGTGCGTGTACTTAAGTAATGTGTACTGGAAGCACCTATGATTCAAGTACAAAATGTCAATACTTAATAATACTTAGTTTGTTTAATAGACAAAACAACTGTACTTTCCTGATAACTTGCATTGGTGTAACATGCATTTGAAAAACAACGAAAGTATTAACGATTCTAACAAAATTAATCAGGCATCTTTCGCTTACTTTGGGAGTGTTGGAAAGTGGGGATCCAGTGAAATATGGAGGTCAAATCAAATCAAATCAAAAATAGCTTTATTCGATTGTTGAATAGCAATCATAAAAGCATACAAATAAAATTACCACATTTCAATACATATTATAAAATCACAATATTTAAAAGGAAGATATATTAAAAATATGTACAACATTTCATTATTAACTGGTTTCAACTCAGGCCATCATCACTATACATAAAGTGCAACTGCATAACCATGCTTTTTCTCCAATGTACCACTTTTTTCAGGAATATTATCATTTTTAAAACGCCTCTTTCATTGTCTAGATATTGTAAACATAACAAGGCTGGACGACATTGGCGCAATCACATCTGTTTCAAAACAGGCACCAATATACCGCGCCTAACAGTAGCATAAAATTTACAAAATAGAATAACATGAATCGTGGTTTGTGGGGACACAGCATCACAGGGCCAAGGCTGGAGGTCTCGCGACCAGTCATTAATAGCTGGGAAGCTAACTAATCTGTGGAAGATTCCCAGCCTAAACCGAGTTAATAAAAATCTGTCATAATTGCCAGGAACCAAATTCAAATAGGGTTGAATATTAAAAGTGGTTAATAACAATATGGAGGTCATCTCCCTCGACATGCCATCAATTAAGCATAACGGTTACAGCTTTAGACATGTTACTTACAAATCATCATTATCATGTGTTTAAGTCTAATTAGTTTAACTGAAGCCAACAGACCCTTCAACATTAAATGCATTAAAGTGCATGGTGCGCGGCTCCCCTGATTAGGTTTTCCTGCTCCCCAGGGAGCCACGGAGCACTGTTTGGGAACCACTGAGCTAAAGGGAGATTGAGATCTGTTCTCTGATGGGAGTAGTGTGATTATAGAGGGTGCTGCCCTGAGGGGCAATTACCCATCAAAATTTTACATCAGTGGCAGCAATCTGACAACCTTACTGAATGTGAGAAATAATCCTTTAAATTTAGAGCTCCCCTTATGACAAAAAATATTACGCTGTGCCACTAAAGAACTGTAAAGCCAGGCAATAGGTATTGTTGAGTCACTGAAGGATAGAACGATGGAGGTCTTGCTGTAAGAAAGGGCCCCTTCCTCCATGATTACCCCCCATTTTTTGTCTGACACTTGATGCGCTTTGACTTGATGTGCCCTGAGTCCCTTCTAATCAGGTTCCCAGGGCCTGTGTTCTTCCCAAAAAACTGTACCTTTGTACCCACAGTTGGCACATCTCTGCCCACAGGTTAGCCCCTTGTAAACATTATCATGTGTATTAAGGGCACTGTGACGAGGGAAGTCCTCTACTATTGTGCCACCCTTAGAGACCCTGCACCATAACATCCACCCACTGCAATTGCAGGCTGCGTGTTTTGGTGTGTAGAAAAGTAAAGAGTCAACATCCCTCTGTACCATGCATGCAATACACTGCCTGTGGCCTTGGTAAGTCACCCCTCTAGCAGGGTGCACTAGACTGTAGGGGTACAGTTGCAGGAACACTGTACCCCTACAGTGTCTAAGTCCATTTTTAGGTTGAGCGTGGGCAGCGCATGTGCTGCTGCGAGGCATTATTGTGGTATGGCATACACGCTCTGCACATTTCCCCGCCTATCTTTTTATGCTTTTTATTTGTGAATAGCAAAAAACACAGTTGATGGACAGAATGTAGAACAATGTCATACATTCACCCCAGTACAAGGATCTGGGCCTAAATCCATCGTTTTTTTGCACTCCACACCACCCTGGGTTAGACACTGGCTATATGCAAATCAGCTCTGACCCTGTGCCTCATGGGAACAGTCCAGTCCGAACTACCAAGCCATGTCTTTCCCAGACCGGAATCAAGCATCCAAGGACCGGTTTCTGGCTATCAGCCTTCATTCAGCCTGGATAGCTTGACTCCAGCGGTGTGGAGAGCCTGGGACTCACGTCTGAGCATACCCAGCCCACACGGGGTGAAAATTGCAAAAAACACAGTTGATGGACAGAATATAGAACAATATCATACATTCACCCCAGTACAAGGATCTGGGCCTAAATCCATCGTTTTTTGCACTCCACACCACCCTGGGTTAGACACTGGCTATATGCAAATCAGCTCTGACCCTGTGCCTCATGGGAACAGTCCAGTCCGAACTACCAAGCCATGTCTTTCCTAGACCGGAATCAAGCATCCAAGGACCGGTTTCTGGCTATCAGCCTTCATTCAGCCTGGATAGCTTGACTCCAGTGGTGTGGAGAGCCTGGGACTCACGTCTGAGCATACCCAGCCCACTCGGGGTGAAAATTGCAAAAAACACAGTTGATGGACAGAATGTAGAACAATGTCATACATTCACCCCAGTACAAGGATCTGGGCCTAAATCCATCGTTTTTTTGCACTCCACCCCACCCTGGGTTAGACACTGGCTATATGCAAATCAGCTCTGACCCTGTGCCTCATGGGAACAGTCCAGTCCGAACTACCAAGCCTTGTCTTTCCCAGACCAGAATCAAGCATCCAAGGACCGGTTTCTGGCTATCAGCCTTCATTCAGCCTGGATAGCTTGACTCCAGTGGTGTGGAGAGCCTGGGACTCACGTCTGAGCATACCCAGCCCACACGGTGTGAAAATTGCAAAAAACACAGTTGATGGACAGAATGTAGAACAATGTCATACATTCACCCAGTACAAGGATCTTGGCCTAAATCCATCGTTTTTTTGCACTCCACACCACCCTGGGTTAGACACTGGCTATATGCAAATCAGCTCTGACCCTGTGCCTCATGGGAACAGTCCAGTCCGAACTACCAAGCCATGTCTTTCCCAGACCGGAATCGAGCATCCAAGGACCGGATTTCTGGCTATCAGCCTTCATTCAGCCTGGATAGCTTGACTCCAGTGGTGTGGAGAGCCTGGGACTCACGTCTGAGCATACCCAGCCCACTCGGGGTGAAAATTGTAAAAAACACAGTTGATGGACAGAATGTAGAACAATGTCATACATTCACCCCAGTACAAGGATCTGGGCCTAAATCCATCGTTTTTTTGCACTCCACACCACCCTGGGTTAGACACTGGCTATATGCAAATCAGCTCTGACCCTGTGCCTCATGGGAACAGTCCAGTCCGAACTACCAAGCCATGTCTTTTCCAGACCGGAATCAAGCATCCAAGGACCGGTTTCTGGCTATCAGCCTTCATTCAGCCTGGATAGCTTGACTCCAGTGGTGTGGAGAGCCTGGGACTCACGTCTGAGCATACCCAGCCCACTCGGGGTGAAAATTGCAAAAAATACAGTTGATGGACAGAATGTAGAACAATGTCATACATTCACCCCAGTACAAGGATCTGGGCCTAAAATCCATCGTTTTTTTGCACTCCACACCACCCTGGGTTAGACACTGGCTATATACAAATCAGCTCTGACCCTGTGCCTCATGGGAACAGTCCAGTCCGAACTACCAAGCCATGTCTTTCCCAGACCGGAATCAAGCATCCAAGGACCGGTTTCTGGCTATCAGCCTTCATTCAGCCTGGATAGCTTGACTCCAGTGGTGTGGAGAGCCTGGGATTCACGTCTGAGCATACCCAGCCCACTCGGGGTGAAAATTGCAAAAAACACAGTTGATGGACAGAATGTAGAACAATGTCATACATTCACCCCAGTACAAGGATCTGGGCCTAAATCCATCGTTTTTTTTGCACTCCACACCACCCTGGGTTAGACGCTGGCTATATGCAAATCAGCTCTGACCCTGTGCCTCATGGGAACAGTCCAGTCCGAACTACCAAGCCATGTCTTTCCCAGACCGGAATCAAGCATCCAAGGACCGGTATCTGGCTATCAGCCTTCATTCAGCCTGGATAGCTTGACTCCAGTGGTGTGGAGAGCCTGGGACTCACGTCAGAGTATACCCAGCCCACTCGGGGTGAAAATTGCAAAAAACACAGTTGATGGACAGAATGTAGAACAATGTCATACATTCACCCCAGTACAAGGATCTGGGCCTAAATCCATCTTTTTTTTGCACTCCACACCACCCTGGGTTAGACACTGGCTATATGCAAATCAGCTATGACCCTGTGCCTCATGGGAACAGTCCAGTCCGAACTACCAAGCCATGCCTTTCCCAGACCGGAATCAAGCATCCAAGGACCGGTTTCTGGCTATCAGCCTTCATTCAGCCTGGATAGCTTGACTCCAGTGGTGTGGAGAGCCTGGGACTCACGTCTGAGCATACCCAGCCCACTCGGGGTGAAAATTGCAAAAAACACAGTTGATGGACAGAATGTAGAACATTGTCATACATTCACCCCAGTACAAGGATCTGGGCCTAAATCCATCGTTTTTTTGCACTCCACACCACCCTGGGTTAGACACTGGCTATATGCAAATCAGCGCTGACCCTGTGCCTCATTGGAACAGTCCAGTCCGAACTACCAAGCCATGTCTTTCCCAGACCGGAATCAAGCATCCAAGGACCGGTTTCTGGCTATCAGCCTTCATTCAGCCTGGATAGCTTGACTCCAGTGGTGTGGAGAGCCTGGGACTCACGTCTGAGCATACCCAGCCCACTCAGGGTGAAAATTGCAAAAAACACAGTTGATGGACAGAATGTAGAACAATGTCATACATTCACCCCAGTACAAGGATCTGGGCCTAAATCCATCGTTTTTTTGCACTCCACACTACCCTGGGTTAGACACTGGCTATATGCAAATCAGCTCTGACCCTGTGCCTCATGGGAACAGTCCAGTCCGAACTACCAAGCCATGTCTTTCCCAGACCGGAATCAAGCATCCAAGGACCATCAACTGTGTTTTTTGCAATTTTATTTGTGAATAGGCTTGTTAGTCCCTGCTTGGTACCACCTTGTCTGACTTTGTTACCTGCCATAACGACTGGGCCTTTTACTTGCCTTGTTACACATCCTGCTTTATAAGTCAGTGGGCACTATTTTGTTTAATGAATAATGGGGACAATGGCGGCTGCTTCTCTTATTTGCAGCACACCCACACAGGGACAATGGCGGACGTTCTTGTATGGAGTGCTATGCGCGCTTTCACTTTAAAAGTGACTGCCCCCACACAGCACTCATAGGACAATGGCAGCCGCTTTTAGATTTTTCAATTTTTAAGCTGAGCGCGGCACCCGCTTCAGGGACACCGCGCTTTCTTTCAGATTTTTAAAAAAAACTTTAAAGCTGAGCGTGTCACCCACTTCAGGGACACCACGCTCAGCTCAAAGTGTGTGATTATGATGGCTTTTCTCATCTGTTTATGAAGGATTACATACTAAGTGAATGCATTAGTAAAAAGTTGCATCTTTATATGGTAGATCTAGGTCCAATTTGTCCCCAAGAACTGGGTCAAGACAAGGATAACCAAAACAACTACTTAGGGTGACCAAATGAAAGGGGTTACAAAGCCTATCCAGGGGAAAGAGGATGAGAAGCCCAAAGATAAAAACCAAGAGTCTTCTAAAGGCCCCCAAACACCTGTTCAGGAGGGTGGGCCTAAGAAATCATCGAAGCCCACTGGTGGGTATAAGGGGAAAAATGTTGATCCTGCTAAGACCGGGTGTTACAACTGTAAGAGAGTGGGACACCCACCTGGGGTCCTGGCATTCCCAATAATAAAGCCCTTAGTACCCCCTCCAGCTAACCCTGGAATGGCTGATGGGATCAAGGGTGTGCCATGAGCAAAGAAGATTGCACACAGAAATTACACTAAACTCCATGAGTGGGGTAGATTTGGCGACCATATCGGTATGGCCCACCAACTTAACCAAGTACCTGCAGTACCCCCTGATCAGTGAGTCAACCGTAGAAGCCCTGAGGCATACAAGAGCCAGTGTCACTATGGAGGGAGAATCAATGGTTTCCCCTGGACAGTTCCTAGCTGGGAAATCTTACGCAGTGACAAATGCTGATAATGACACTATAGTCCACCCCCTGGCTTTTGTAACATTAGATTGGGGAGGGGTTACTGGCCTAAAACCAGTAGTGGCCTCTCCAAAACTTGCAGTCCCTTGTGTGCTTGGAAATTATCTGAATACCTGAAATAGAAAGAAGGACACATGCAGCACTGCTAAACATCCCTAAGATAGTGTCTGTGAAAACAAGAGCACAATGCCTAGCACAGGTTGAAAAAGGTGAATTGCAACCTGAGATGATGGCCCAACCTCCCAAGAAAAAATATAGGAAGACTGGTGAACAGCTTCTACACAGCAAAAGGATTCTGACCCCTCCCTTCAGGGAGAGGATTTGTAAGCCCTAGAGACAACTGAAACCATGGAGCTTGAACCTTACAAGGTGGCGCTCTTGGGCCCAGGGGGGCCCTCTAGGTCTGCCCAACTCTTGAAAGCCGGAGCAGCAAGCTGCTGCACAGGAACAGGGAGATGTCAGTGTCTCCCACAGTGTCTAACAGGAGGACGGACTTCTCTCACTGAGGCCAGAGACCCCAAACCTGGTGCCACTGGGAGAGTGGTAGTACTTTGGTTGTATAGAGAGTTCTTACTCACATTGGCCCATGACATCCACCTAGGTCAGGGGTCTTCAAACTGTGGGGCCCGACCCCCAGGGGGGTCGTGGAGTGATAGAAAGGGGGTCCCACATTCCAGGTCACACTTCTGTCTATTATTATTATTTCCAGAAAGGTGTCCTGGGGCTAATAACCATCTGCTGGCTGAAATGGCAAATAAAAAACACAAAGAAGGGGAAGGAGAACCAGTCAAATGGGGTAATCTACAGGGTATAGGGCCAGGTTTTTATAGCTTCCTAAAGGATAATAGATTAATTGTGAAGCGAAGCAAAGGTGGGTGAAAGTTCATTAACTGTGCGGCCCACACCAAAACAGTGAGCCCGACTATTCATGGTTTTTTTAATTAGGGAATAATAAGACGATTGGCACAGGCCAAGAGGAGCACACGGGTATATCCAGTGAGGATAGATGAGAGGGTGAGAGTAGATGGGATGAGAGAGGACAGCATGGGAGCGAGAAAATTAGATTTAAGTAGTCAGGGATGAGGAAAAATGTGAAGTGCTAGAGAAGTGCAGAAACGCAAGAGGTTGGAAGAGGAGAGAGGTATGGAAGAGAGGGGGTGAGAGGAAAGTGGCATGGGTAAACTGCTTAACTCTGCATAAGGCTGCCAGAGTTTTAAGGGACCCTTGCTGCTCCCGGCCAGTGCCAGGTGAGCTTCTAATGGGGCAGCACTTACTCCTGCGGAGTGGAAGGCCCTTCACAAAGGTTGACTAGACATCTTTCTGTTGTTTATTGCTGTGTTTTCATTATAAACTGGTACTGATGGGATGACATTTTTCCTCAGTGTTACTCTGTGTAAAAATGTCAAAATAATGAAGCAATACTATCCCAATATATGCGGCATCACATAGCATTATTTATTTTTTCTTACCATACAATTAGTCGAGCCTGCCGCATAATTTGGTCCTCACCTGCCTCATAATTCCAGTAGCTCTGTCTATAGGCTTAGACTTGTTTGTCAGGAGGGGGTCCTTACGCCTGAAAAATTTGACTGGGGGGTCTCGGCATCCAAAAGTTTGAAGACCTCTGACCTAGGTGGACATCTGAACTAGACACAAACTTGGGAAATACTCGTCAATCATTTTTATAGGCCACAGATGTCCCAAAAAGTGAAGGAGTTTGTAAGCTCTTCTCTCACCTGGCAAGCCTGTGGCAGAATAGGTAGACACCCAAAGGCCCCCTTAATTTCATTACCAGTGGTTGGGGTTCCCCTTGAAAGGGTAGGTGTGGATATAGTGGGTCCACTTGAACCTCCTACTGCCTCAGGAAACAAATACATACTGGTAGCAGTGGATCATGCTGTCAGGTATCCTGAAGCCATTCCCGTTAGGTCTACTGCAGCCTCTGCAGTAGCCAAGGTCCTCATTGGTGTCTTCACGCAGGGTAGGGTTTCCTAAGGAGGCTGTTACAGACGGAGGTTCCAACTTCATGTCTGCACACTTGACACACATGTGGGATGATTGTGAAGTGGTCGATATGTTCACAACACCTAATCACCCACAAACCAATGGCTTGTTAAGGATTCAACAAGACATTGAAAGGCATGATAATGGGTCTCCCTGAAAAAACTTAAAAGGAGCTGGGATGTCCTGTTACCTTGACTGCTTTTTGCCCACAGAGAGGGGCCTCAGAAGGGAATAGGTGATTCCCCCTTTGAACGTCCGTTTGACCACCCTGTAAGG
Organism: Lissotriton helveticus; assembly: GCF_964261635.1. Lineage (NCBI taxonomy): Eukaryota > Metazoa > Chordata > Amphibia > Caudata > Salamandridae > Lissotriton > Lissotriton helveticus. The sequence goes on along the minus strand of NC_136063.1, from coordinate 1,703,897,697 downwards.
GGACCACTCTTTCTTGTGAGTGAAAGAGGGGAAAAACACATCCATTATGTACAAAAATAGGATGCGGTGGGCTGTGTGTTAGGCCTTTGTTCCAGGATGGCAGAACATATGCAGAAAGCATCCAAAAAATCTTGAGTCCAGCCAGGAGATCCAGAAGCTCTGGTATGACCAGAAGGCTACACTGTTAGAGTTCCAGCCAGTGCAGAAGGTGTAGGTTTTAAAGCCTGTGGCCCCATGGGCTCTCCAAGACAAATGAAGTGGCCCTTACCCTATCCTAGAAAAGAAAAGTGAGGTCACCTACTTGGTAGACCTGGGTACTAGACCTGGGCACTAGCAGGCCCCCCAAAAGGGTAATACATGTGAACCACCTGAAACGTTTCTGTGACAGGGCTGATGTAACCATGCTGATGGTTACTGATGAGGAACAGGAGACAGAGAGTGGATATATCCCAGTCCTCCTCTCTTACAGTCCCCAAGATCGGTCAGTAGATGGGATGGTCTATTCAGACACCCTCTCTGCCTAACAGCAAGCTGATTGTAGGTAGGTCCTGCAACAGTATGTGCATCTCTTCTCCTTAACCCCTGGACAAACACACTGGTGTACCCATGATGTGGACATTAAAGACAGCTTGCCTGTCAAAAATAAAATCTATCGTCAGTCTGACCAGGTTAAGGAGAGCATCAAGGCTGAGGGCAAGCTGCTGGAGATTTGAGCCTTCTGAGAGTCCCTGGGCCAGCCCAGTGATCCTAGTCTCCAAACCTCATTTACCGGGTGGAAAGAGAGAAATTAGGTTTTGTTTAACTATAGAGGCCTCAATGCTGTCCCCAGGACAGATGCACACCCCATACCCAGAGCTAGTAAATGGATATTCAAGTTAGTGGCTGCCTAATTTCTCAGTACCTTAACTGCATGGTACTGGAAGATTGGCAGGGACCCTGGAGCAAAAGAAAAGACAGCATTCTCCACACTTGTTGGGCACTTCCAGTTTACTGTGATGCCCTCTGGTCTAAAGAATGCCCCAGCTACCTTCCAAAGGTTGATGAATCAAGTCCTTGCTGGGTTGAAAGGCTTTAGTACAGCTTATATTGATTGCTGTTGCTTTCATTAGCAGGAGTTTACTTCCTAGGGAATTGCACTGTAGTGTCATTGAGAGGAAAGCCTTTGATGTGGTCTGGTCCCTGAAGAAGCTGGGAAAATGCCTGTTTGGTACTCACCTCATAGTTCAAACTGACCACAGATCTCTCAGATGGCTAATGCAAATGAAAGGTGAAAACCAAAAACGTTTGAGGTGGTCCATCTTCCTACAGGGAATGGACTTTACAGTGGAACATAGACCTTGGACTGTGCATACCAATGCAGATAGCCTTTCCAGATTTTTCCACTTAGACAATGAAGACTCTCTTCGAAAAGGTGAGTCTCATCCTCTTTCATTTGGGGGACTTGTAAAGGAAAGTTACCCTATTTGCATTGTTACCCCCACATTTTGCCCGACACTTGATGCACTTTGACTACATATGTTCTGAGTCCCTGCCTATCAGATTCCCACAGCCAGTGTTCTTTCCCAAAAACTGTACCTTTATACCCACAATTGGCACATCTCTGGCCATAGGTAAGCCCCTTGTAAAAGGTACCATCGGTACTAAGGGCACTATAGCTAGGGAAGGACTTTAGGGTTGCAGCACCTATTGTGCCACCCATAGAGGCCCTACCCCTTAACACCCATACACTGCCATTGCAGGCTGCATGTTTTGGTGCAGAGAAAAATCGACATGGCACACATGCCTGTGTTCCATGCCTGCAACCCACAGCTTGTGGCCTAGCTAAGTCACCCCTCTAGCAGGGTGCACTAGACCCCATGTGAGGGTGAGCACTGCACCCTTACATTGTCTAAGTCCATTCTAAGACATTGTAAGTGCAGAATGGCCATAAAGAGTATGTGGTCTGGGAGTTGGTCATTACGAACTCCACAGCTCCATAATGGCTTTACTGAAACCTGAAAAGTTTGGTTGCAAACTTCTCAGCACAGTAAACCCTCACTATAGCCAGTGGGATTTTTTTGGTAAAATTCAATCAGAGGGCATCTTCTAGATGCACCATGAAAAATGACCATCCTTGGTGTGGTTCCTAAATGACTACCTACCATTTTCCAACACCAGACATGCTTCTAGACTCCTGGGTAGAGGGCCTCCACTCTCTGGGTCTAGAAACAAAGCACATCCTGGGCAGATGTGTCATTCCCCCTCCCTCAGGATAGCCTTAGTCCAGGAAGGGAAAGCTTCAAAAGCCTTCCACCTTCGTTAGCTGACACTGACTTTTGCTGGCCCCAGCAGCTGCCTTCCATCGGTTCTGACCTCCACTTTGAGCGAAGGAATCAGCAGGAAAACCAAGTTAGGAAGAGAGGTGTGCCCACCTCTGCCAACCCCACCCCTCAGGTGAGGGAGGCAAGGTGAAGCACGGATCTCAGTCCCCTCCATCTTGAAGATGAGTGGACACAGCCAAGCAGAGGGAGGCACATGCCCCCTCCTGTTTATGGGTGGAATACTAGTTGGTGTGCTGATCCCAAGGAAGGGACCCATTCTTCCCAACCTGCACACCCCTATAAACGCCCCCAAATGTAAGTATTCAGGGGCAACCCTGAACCTTGCCTCCTCAGATATGAGAAGAAGAGAGAAGAAGGACAGAAGAGTTGTGCTGAACAAGGAAGAAGAGGACCACAACTGCTTTGGCCCCAGTCCTACCGGCCTGTCCCAACTTTGACCAGCAACCAGTGAAACCCCAGCATGTCCAGCAGCCACCTAGAACAAGGAAGAGCTGCCATGCCTACACCAAAAAAACGCTGTCTCCCATGAGCACCGTAGTTCCTCAAACCAAAGACTCCAACACAGACGCCGGATCCAGATGAATTTGCGGTTCTGCCCCACTCTGCACCAGAAGCCCATGGCCCGAATTTGAGTGGCCCGACCTCATAAGGAGGTCTCCCCAGTGATCCTGACCTGGGATCCAGTGACCCCGACCTGCCTCGATCTTAACCAACCTGAGGGGTACCCCCGACCGCGAGCGGATCAGGCAAGAAAACCTGATGCCTTAACACACCCCTGACACCCCACGACCTTGGGTGGCCCAACCAACGGTGTTCAGGCATCCCCCAAAAATCAAACTTACCTTTCATGCCGGTGAACACCCTCATGAAACCTCCTTGAGTGAGCCTGCAGCCTCTCTTCTAATCCGGTGATATCTTATGGAAGCAACATGGCTCTCAATGTCTTTTTGGCACACTGTATCTGGCTGCCTCGTGCCGCTAGTGGTTCTGCTCCTGTGCTGATTATTGGCCCCTGCACTGCTGATCTTAACCCCAGGAGCTTTGCTCCCACAACCGACTGGCTAGCTTGTGAGCAGTCCCTGACTGAAGGCCCCCTTAGCCCCACTGGCTAACATTGGGCCTCAGTATTCTGCACCTGGCCACCCTAGTGTCAATGTTGGTACAAATTAAGTGCCTCCTTGAAGCTTGGGGCACCTCAGACACCCAGCAATGTATGTCGTTTTTTCTTACCTGCAAATCTATAACACTCTTTTTCTCCAAGTTGTGTTTTTTTCTCTGAAGTGTTCTAAGTGTCGACCTGTTTTTCTTGTATGAAGCAAAAGCATCTGTATTTTGAACAGTAAATTGTCTTACTTAACTTTGGTTTGTAGGACCCACAGTGTGATATCGAGGCATATCATCTGAGTAGTAATGTAACTAAAAATAACACAAAAGTAGGCCACAATATTTGCAAAGTATTCTGAACTGTTTTTAAAGCAAATACCAACCTGTAAAAATACAAATTTCATCCAAAATTAAATTTATGTGTATAGTTTTGCATTTGAAAGTATAATTTACCTACCTATGCCAAGTCCTGTTTGCTTTTAGAAATAAAACACAAGTATATATTTTTTATAATTGCCTAATTGGTCTGGATTCTGTCTTTAAGTGTGTGCAATCATTTGTTGCCTAACTGAATACAATAACTGCTTAACTCTACCTCTAACTGCGCGACCACACTACCACAAACAGAGCTGTTAGGGATTATCTAATTTAGCCTCTGCTATACCTCTGGTTATCCACTGGACTCTGTGCACACCGGATGTATGTCGTTACAACGCATGCTTTTTCCACGCATGCCTTTACAACGCAGGTTTTACAACGCAAGTCGTTACAACGACTTGCGTTGGCAGTGCTGGATAGTGGAATAGTTTAATTTACTATTCCAACTCCAGTCTTCGTGGATAGTAGGGAAGGTTCTGGATAGTAAATTAAACTATTCCCTATCCTACAGCGCCCTTCAGCGCAAGTCGTTGTAACGACTTGCGTTGTAATACCTGCGTTGTAAAGGTACTGCGTGGAAAAAGTTTCGTTGTAAAGGAAGTTTCCCGTGCACACCATACCTTACTTAGGTATAGTATATACAGAGCCAGCTTTCTACACTTGCTTAAGACTTTCAACGGAAGTGAGTGTTTCACTGCATTTACGACAAAGCACCTGAGCTACTTATGTGCTGGTATGCGAGGAAGTGTGCTCCCTCCTCCTTTTGTGATTGGCTCCTTGCTGAGTTATTGGACTGATGAGCTCTGAGATGCACCTGCGCTCTGGGACTGATACTAAACCTGACACATCTGTTAGCAGCACGTGTTACTTTCTAGAGAAGAACAGCAACAATCCTGAAATATGTCTAGAGATACATAGCAGTGGCTAAGCCAACAATGGTGATTACTAAAGACTTTAAACTAAGTGAGTGTTATCATGCACTGCATTTCCCAAAATGCTTCTGGGCTACATGTGCACACTGGTATATGCCTGGCTCACATCCTCCTTTTGTGAATTGAAGAGCAAGTACTTTTGGGTTTTGAAACAATTATTTAGGTTAATTGATACTCTCTACTTCACGAGGCTCTTAAATATCCTGATTGAAATGATTAATTTGTTGAAATTTATAGATGTGTATCCTTCACTCATGAAGTATCAAGACTTTTGCACTCATGAATTCAGCTGAGATGATGTTGTATCTAAGTCAGCATCGGACAAGTAGCTAGGAAATTGAAATAAATATGTGGTGAACACTCTTAAAACTGTCATCCAGAGGGTGGTCTTTCCCCCAGCTTGTTAGTTTTGCCTCTCATTTTTGCTGATTCTTATTGTTGGCCATAGGAATCTCAGCAATTTACCACTGCTAACCAGAGCTAAATTGCATGTGCTTCTCAACAAAACATGATGACATTGGCTTATACCTGATTGTCATAAATAGGTAATCTTAAGGGCAAGGTGCTATGTCAGTAAAAGGCAGAGTGTACTTTTTTATGTTTTGCATGTCCCGGTAGTAAAAAACAGCCTATTTTGTTTTTTCACTACTGTGAGGCCTAACCTTCTCATAGGACAGCATTAAGAACTCCTTAATAAATTTTTAAGCTGTAATTCCTGGTCAGAACTGAGCAGATTTTTCATGTTTTATATGTTTGGAATGGTAACTATAAATCCTCCTTACTGGTGAAGTTGGATTTAACATTACTGTTTTAGAAATGTCACTTTTAGAAAGTGAACACTTTTCTGTACTTACTACTCTTTGTGTCTGACAGCCTGTCTCTAATAAACGTCCGGGTTCGGTGAAAGCTATACTTTGTGCATTTTCTCTAGACAGCCACAAACACAGAAAAATGAGGCTCGTCTGCATTCTGAGCACTCATTTGCATGCTGATGGGTCTTCCTGGGCACAGAGGAATGGGAGAGGCTGACATTTACACTTCAATATGTAGTGTACTGTTAACACACAAAACATTGATTTACCCCCCATGGTTCCCCTAGCCGACAGGACTGGATTGAAAGGGATCATTGTGCACTTCAGAGAGTTCCTTGGAAGTCACCCATATATCAAAAGCACTTTCACTTTCTCTGACTCCCTATAATCAGCCTCTTCTGGATCTTGAACTGAACATCTGTCAGAAGGACTGCTGTGCTGCTTAAATGACTCAACTGGACTGCGTTTCTGCTTGTTGCCCTGTTGCCTGCTCCTCCCTGACCCTGCTGGAAGGACCCTATCTTCCCTTCAAGTGATCTCCAAGGGCTTGCTGGTTTGCCTCCTGTTTTCTGAAGTTTCAGGGACACAAAAGACTTCGTATAATTCTTCTGATCCTGCTGGACTCTGCCATCTATGAGCCCCTCCCTTGGTGATGTGCCCCTTCAAATTCTAGGCCTTAGAAGTGGATTCTGCAGCTGTTTTCATAGCAAACTGACACATTGCATCAAATGCTGGAGAGATTCTGCTGCATCGCTCTTTGACGCAAATGCAGAGACTTACCCTCAACAGCAGTTACCCAGTCTGCATGGCTCAGTGACAACACATTGCACACCTCAACAACTACGCATTGCGCTCACTTCAACGGAGCTCGACTACGATTCTGGACGCCCTTTGCACAGCTCGAAAATGACACAGTAGACTACCAACATTGACAAAAGCTCCATTTCTTCACTGGGACCTGTTTGAGTCCTGGAGCCGGCCTGCAGTCGATCCCGGTCTTAACTGTCGATTTGCACTAGTCACTTGTGACCTTAACATTTTGACAGTTAGTCACTTTTAAGCACTATTTTTGCATTTAATCTTGTAAAATTCATATCTCAACTTCTACTGATTGCATTTTTATCATTTTTATCTTATTTTTCCCAGGTAAATATTTTGTGTTTTTCTAATCATGTGTGGATTTTTTTGTGGTGCTCTCATTGTGCTGCTGTGTGTGTGTGTGTGTTGCACAAATACTTTACACATTGCCTCTTTAGATAAGCCTGACTGCTCTTTGCCAGAAGGTGAGTACAGTTTTTCTTTAAATGTGTATCTAGCTTACCCAGACTAGATTGGTGGTTCCTGCCTGGCCTAGGTGCATAATTAACCAACCAGGAATCTGATTCTAACAAACACTCACAATGTTTTAACTTTGTGGGTATTCACAAAGATGTGTAATGCTTAACCCACACTCTTCAGCACTTCCTAATCAACAAATCATTGAGCAAATTCTAAGTGTTGGAAAAAGTTGAGTAAGGAAGCCATCATTACACCCCATTTTCCGAGGGCATGTGGACCAAGAAAAGACAAATTACGCAGACAAATTACACAAAAATGCTTTCCTCGTAGAAAAAAAGTGAAAATGTATATTACACACTTCCACATTTTCGTAGCCTTATGCTTGCCAAATCCCTGCATTCAAAGGGTTGGCGGAAATGGCACAAGAATAGACTTGGAAGGTTCTTCGCAATTAGCAGACATACACCACACACCTAAATGAATTGCCTCATTGTGAATTGGGCCCTAAGCCATTGAAGGTATTATTTACAATACATGACCAAATTTATGATAATATCTCTCACTGTATATTCTTCATATTGTAACTTTTTAGATTGAATTTAAATTTTGAAGGCTCAGTCTGGAAACAAATATGTCAGTTGCAGTTCATATACATCAAACATAGCTAAGTTGTAATAATACTTTAACTTATTAGAAGACATGTACTGACAAACTACATAAGCCATAAGTAGATAGTGCAGACATTTGACAGCACGGTAGTTTGACCAGATTTATCAGAGGATTGTGTTGCCTTTGCATAGCACAAGGTGAAGTAAGGGTAACAAAATCCTTAGGTCAGACTTGCCAAGCCACACAAATCTACCTTGCATGGCTTTGTGTGGCTTGGTTAATCTAGTGCGAGTAGATACCTCGTGTGACTTTGCAACAGTAAGGCAGTACATGGGTGGAGAGTGGTTGTTCCCACACATCCACCTATGCTTTTTTGTGCATTCCCAGATTTACCAAGAGTAGTAAACCTGACACTGCATCAGAATTGTACCCCTTCCCCATAGAGGTGCGACAAGGAGAAATGTTTTTATTTCTTGTTCTTGTCTCTTTCCAAGTGTGATGCATTTTGCAGCACACTTAGAAGGAGGGAAAAGCCTGACGCAAGGCCAAATGGCACCATGTGCAAGGCTGCCTGCATTGATGCTATGCAGCATATAGTGAGCCAGTGCAGTGGGCGAGCAAGAATGCACCATATGTTAGTAAATATGGAACATATCTGCCTTCTCCATTTAATGCAGTGCAGCAAGTTGTCTTGCTGAGTTGTGTTGCATCAAATATTGATAAATCAGTCCCACTGTTCATTTAGGTTCATAAAACTTTCATGTTAGAAAGAAGTTTTAGATTGCCAGTTCCTTCACCTAATACCATCATCGCATTATACCATTACATATAATAGAGAGGGGAGGAATTAGCAGAGGTGTGAACTCTCAGCGAATAAACTAAAAAATTCTAATCATAGAAAATCGAATTGGGGGTGAACTTTTTGTTCTGTAATATGATCCAAAATCTTTCATTAATAATAGAAATTTCTCTAATAAGCCTTGTGAAATAATCGTTCAGAATGTATTTGTTCAATCTGTGTGGAAAAGTATTTTCCTGTTTAACTTCATCCTACAATTTGTGAACCGGATGATGTATATTTTTTACATTCTGCATGGCTCTCTTGCATTTTAATTACATTTTAATGATGCTTCTTGTTATTTATATTACACGATTGCTGCAATGCATTTCAAAAGCAACTTTCTGAAAGATGTTTTTATAGTTCAGAGGTGCATTCATTTATTGAACTTTAGTTTAAAGGTTGAGAGTTTCATCTGCTCACATACTGTAGTACATATGAATAGTTTGTCTCCAAAATCCAGTCAGTTCACAATGGGAAAGTATGAACGTATGTATGAATGTAGCATTGATGGGAGCCTTTGGTTGTAGGACACCATGTATTCCAAAGAATGAAACTCCCTCGTCCCTACAAATGTTTCACAATATGAAGAGTTACTCAGAACACCACAGAATTGTATGCTCATGGGGCTTCTCGGTGACGCAAACCATCCAGATTTTATAAGGAGGAATTACTAAAACTGGCTCATAGTAGCACAAATGGTACTGTCAGTTATAGTGCCTCACTTTTACTATGCCTTCCTCTCAGTATATCCTTCTACATGATGGAACAATGTCTGCTTCTCAACTATTAACAGCGGCAATCCATTGGATTCTTCTTCTCAGTGTATAAAGTTGCAATGAGTGCATCTCATCTTTGTGGATCAAAGTCTACCAGCCAGCGCAACTGTCTGGTTGAAAATACATATTGGGGACATGGTGAAAGCTTCCCTAATAATACATTCCACCCATTGCTTACCATTGGCTTTGTGTTTTTCAACTCACATGTGCTTGCGTTCTATTTGCTGGCTTTATTTGTTTTGGGAAGTCCAGCATATCATTCTTCCTACCGTGGAGCATATCCTGTTTATTAGATTTCTCTGACTGGCTCACTGTATTCTTCCACGGGTGCTCCCTTTCTGGGAACTCTTTTTTTTGTAAGGCACTCCATGTGTGTTTTCAGTTGTTTCTCGTGTATGCTAGTTCAGGAAGTAGTAAGCATGCTGTATTTCTTTCAAAAGGTTTCCTGCCTCCTATCTTTTCGCTTGACCCAGTCTACCTATCTCTGCCAATACTAGTTCCACAACCTCGCATGTATATGAGGAACAATATTCTTTCTACTAGCTTGTTTATTTTGGTCAGTGCTCTTTACTAATGGCATAACTTAAATATTACTCTTCCTCAATGCTATGCCCTTACTATAGGCGATGGAAGCAGGGGAGAAGGAGGTGCTGAAGCACCCCTAAAATAACCATGCTAAAGTTCGGAAGTGAATAAGCAACAAAATAGGCATTTACATTTGTTTTTATCTTGTCACGGTTGTTGTGCACTGAAAGACAGAGGTCAAATGTTAGGCTCTTTCTTCCTTGGGACATTGGTATTTATTTTTCTTTCTCTGACTGCAACGTGAGAGGATTCATATGACAATCTTGCTAAGTACTGGGATTTGAAAAGATAACTGAGCAATGTTATTTTTTTCTAGCACACACAACTTAAATGTCAATACAATAAACTGTACTCATATTCCAGTATATATCAGAATTAGGAGCACAAATGAATTACATCAATACACTAGGTAATGCCAATTTCCACACATTGTTTGTGTGCTGCATAGTTTTATCTCTGTGCAAATGTAATGGTAATTTCAATTGAAAATGTGTTGTCTGTAATGGCAGTGCATTGCCATACCATGCATAATCCACTCTACCCCATTCCATTCTCTGACATTCTACTCCACTCTATGCCATTCTACGTCACTTCACTCTACAACACTTTACTCCACTCTATGCCAATCTATGCTGCTTCACTCTACTTTACTCTATGCCCCAACTCTACGCCACTTCACTCTATGCCACTCCATGCCACTCCACTCTATGCCACTTCACTCTATGCCACTCTACTCTATGCAACTCTACTCCACTCTACACCACACCACTCTATGACAATCTGACATTACACAGCTCTCTACAAAATTCATCTCAACACCACTTTATGTCATTCCACTCTACAACACTCTACCCCACTATACAATTCCATATGACACTCCACTCTTTCACACTCGGCTCCACTCTACAATACTCTACTCAATTCAGTCTACAATACTCTACCGCACTCTACGCCACTCCACTCTGTCACTCACTATGACACTCCACTCTGACACTCATCTCCACTCCACTCTATGACATGCCACTCCACTCTACAACACTCTACTCGACTCCGCTCTCCTCCACTCTACTCCTTTCAACTCAGCTGCACACCACACTATGACACTCCACTCTCTACCACTATACTCGACTCTACACCACTCCACTCTATGACACTCCACTCCATTCTGCACCACTTTACTCCACTCTACACCACTTAACTCTATGACTCTCTACTACACTCTATGCCACTCTACTTCATTCTATGCCACTCCACTCTACGCCATTCTATGACTCCATACTTCACTCCATGCCACTCAATTAAACACCATTCTACTCCACTCTACCCCACTCCGCTCGATGACACTCTACGACACTCCACTCCATTCTACAACACTCTACTCCATTCTACACCACTCCGCTCTAAGCCTCTCTATGCCTCTCCACTCTATACAAATCCACTTTATGCCACTCCATGGCACTCTACTCCACCCTACATCACCCCACTCTACCACACTCTACTCCACTCTTCTTTACAATACTCTATATTACTCCACCCTACGACTCTCCACTCCACTCTACAACACTCTATTCCATTCACTGCCACTCTACTCTATGCCACTCTACCCCACTCTACACTAGACCACTCCAGTCCACTCCACTATATGCAACACAACACCACACTACCCCACTCCTCTTTACACCACTTTTCTTTACACCATCAACGTTTAGCCATGCTAAACAGCAGCCACACTGGTGTACAATATGTCTAAAACACATTGGCAAAGCCAATAGCTCTCACATAGGGGAGACCTATTTGCCAATGCTTTTTATTTATGTAAGACAAGATGTTGTCTTGGGGAAGGAGGGTGTGAGGAGTGTCTGCCATGTATTATTTAGCTCATGTTTAGAGGAGGCCTTCCTAGAGGGGTTGCATTATATATACCAAGAGTTGGCTACACATTGCTAGGGTTTTGGACCATGTCTGGCACTATGTACGGGTTAAGGACACAAACCACCTACTAAACTGAAAGCTAGTACATCTGCATGAAGTAAGACAGCAAGCATTGATCCATGGATTTTAAGGACCTATCATGCATAGTATCTGTTGAAGATATGGTTTTGTAGAAGTAAAATCAATCATAACAACAATGATTCTAGTGTGCTTTTTACTATATCTCTTGTGTCAATTGTATTTGTAGATGCTCTTTTCAAAAACGATTTTCAGTGTTTTGGGTTCTATTCTTATATAATAAACCTATGTCTTCTTTAAAGCAAACTTTTTTCATAAGATTGTAGTAGTAATAGCAGTAGCAGTAGCAGTAGTAGTAATAATAATAACAATAATAATAATAATAATACTTATGGCAATACAAATAATTCCCGGTTCTGTTGCACAAACTATCATAGTAGCCTAGTAGAATTATTGTATGCAGATGTATATATATATATATATATATAACCAAACAAATGTCCTGTCGCAACGGGAGCTCTGTTCTGGTGGGTGCACGCGAAGAGACCAGGGCAGTGTCTCTCATTAATCCAATGCAAGAAAAAAGATCGCGGCACACTTCTTGGTTTAAACGCAGTTATTTATTCAAACGTGACACAACACCTCCTACGCGTTTCGAACCGTAGTTCCTGTTCACGGTAGTGATTGTGATTCATATACATATATATATAGTACAGCAACAATTACATCTTAGGAAAGCCACTCTGAATGGCAAATCCATTGACAACTTCTAGTGGTTTCTCTTTTCCTTCAATGCTAATGCAACGTATTTTTTAACCTATGATTCCCTTGACCTTTACGGTGAAGGCTTCCTTAATGTATTTGGCTCTCTCATCCTCAACTTCCGGTGCTGCTTGGATCTGCGGCTACATTTGGAGAAATTGCTTATTTTTTGTCTAATATAAGCAGAAGCCAGAGTGCCACCAGCTGATGCCAGGGCGAAATGGAGGGCTCTTCAGTTTGCAGCAGAGCAGTGCACATTACTGATATCTCCCAGCAAAAAATAACTAGTCCAAGGACAAGAGGGTTGTTTACCGTTTTATACGCTGATTAGATCTTAAGTGCGTACGGATTTGCATACTTGATCACGGGGTGAACAACTGAGAAAAAGTAAAGCAATACAAAAAACAAAAAAAATTGACGTTTTTGTTATTTTATTTGCTTTTTACTACAGCCTACTATTTTCCAATGATGAATAATTCAGTTCTGCGTCCTATTTAATCTGAAGTCAAATATTATAAAATATTGGAAACGCAGCTTGAGAGTGGTTGCTTTCTTCCAAGACGCATACCACTTAGTCAAAAAGCAGAAAATATATATTTCTTTTAATTCAAATGTTATTATGCCGTTCACAAGGAGGGAAGGCCTGCCCTGTCATAACCTGAAGATGTTTCCTGCGCTTAAACGTTTCTGTAATGAAGAAACATTACAACGTCCTTTGACGTAGAAGGTTGCTGAAGTCATAATTTTCTATAGAAAACTAGGACAGTATGTAAAATAGAAGAAGCTAATGCATTTCAAGGTAAAAGTGGCAAATGTATACACAGCGTGAAATGGTTTATGTATCAAGATAATGAAGACGTTTAAAGAGTGTCAAATGATAATATAATCTTACAGAGGAAATCTGTCCGTATACAGAAGACCAGGTTTATTTCTTGCATAAAGCAAACACAAGGAAATGATGGACTGGGTGCTGAAACTTTTCAGACGCTCACCCCCAGCCACATCATCGTTCTTTAGCTCACTTCCCCACCCTGGTTCAAAGCCAGCCATATGCAAATCAATCTTAACCCTGTTCCTCAAGGGAACAGTCCAGACCGAAATGCCAAGCCATACCCAGATCTGTGACTGGGGGTGAGTATTTGAAAAGTTTCAGCGCTCTGTCTGTCATCTCCTATTGTTTGCTTATTTCTCATATAAACATTCCAGCTTGACACAATTAAAATAGAATGGCAAAATGTGGTTTTGGAAAGGTATGAGCCACATACATTGACGTAGAAAACGCACTATTAAAAATTATGAATTATGTTGTATTTAGAACACCTTATGCACATTCACCATAACTTTCCTGATATGAGAACCCTACCAGATGCCTCAAGTTAACCAACCAGCTAACAATAGAACTATAGGTTCCTGCTACGATTAACCCATAACGGTCAATACAAAGGGTACACTCTTTAAGACAGCAACCATAAAATCTTAATGGGGAAGCAGGCAGAGATAGCCATGTTCCGGTCGAAAACCCAGGTATATGAGCCTACCATACAGATCAGTATGGTCATGACCTTGCAAACATCATTGACCCTCATTTAAGAGACCCAATTGGACAAACAGTCTTTAGGTGAAAGCCAGGACATGTAAGTCTTCGTGTAGCAGTCAAGAGGCCTAGTTGAACCTTTAGCATCACTTTATAAGGGTGATCCCCTTTCTCAGGAGATAGGCTATCACCCAAAATCCCATAATATAACATGTGTATTTGTAAAGCGCACATTTACCTTAGGTATCGTTGCGCTGAATAACAGATGTTTATTGTTACCCACCTAAATGGTACTCATTCTATAGACCTCAGATGGATGAAAGGCTGAGTGGATCTGCTGGGATTTGAACCATTGACCATGAGGTCTAACACAGGCCCCTGCAGTGGATGCATTGGTGCACTGAGCCACCAGACCCACCCATGAGATGTAGCAAACCGTTTGAAAACGAGTCTCACAGTGAGCTGCCAGAAGTGTGTCCTCATAAATCACACACCAACTGTTACTCTCACTTTTGAGAACATTTTAAAGCTAACATTTAGCATGGTTCATAACGAATCAATGGGCTGCCCCACAAAGAGCAAGGATAATCTCATCCACGTTTTAATGTATTTGCAAACTTTAAATGATCCTGGAATAAAAGTACCAGTAGTGAGATAAGTTGAATGGCGACATAACCACCACATTTCAGTGGTAGGGCCTGATGATTAGGGACACTTTTTAGCTTCATTGGCTTTTAGCCTGCAGGATAGTCATGCCAGTGCTGTGCTATGAGCTGGCTGGGAAATACAGACTCTTCAAATAAGCAACAGGGGAATGTTAGAAGAGTGATTGTAGTGACTTTCGAAAAAAGAACCTTCCAATCTAGCAGATTTCAAAGTGGACATCACATTGATGGAAATAGGCTACTAAAGCAAATGTAACTTCCTTGACACTTTGGTCCGCATCTTTTATAATACTTTCATTTTGGAGCCTATCTTTCCTACAAATACCTTAGGCTAAGCCTGAGGCATACAAACTTCGTTCCTTTACTCTGAAGGTGCACACAAGATATTTTTTTTATTACCGTTTTGTGCCTAAAGATTTGTCCAGCTTAAGAAAAACATCTTAATAAAAGGGGATAATCATATATAAACAACAATATTGCAGCGCAAAACTACAAGAAGAGACAATGCCAACAGTAGAAAAATACCATCACAAATGCACGAGACTGTGTTGATCTTTAGCCACTGACAGAGAAAGAAATAAAAGCCACAAAGCTTATCACCCTTTGATGCCTGAAACAGAAATGGCCTTTCCAACTAGGTGAATTTGTAAATGCACTGGAATCATACTTATAAATATCACATTTAAATAGGGTGCTTTTCTTAAGCTCATTGAGTTTAATTCAGATTTATTAACATTGGTGAGGAGGTCTGTATTCGAAATTCCTATACTTTTATTAACTGTGTTAAGAATATTCAAGATGTTTAATGATGTTATCAGCATGCCATTCTCACCATAACGGCTTTAAGCATTTGCTGCTAAGAAATCTATTTGTATTTGTGAACCTCGGTGCACTCTTTAATGTCCTAATACCATTGTTGGACTTGGCCCTTTTGGCATGTTCACCCCTAAACTTTTTGCTTTTAAATGTGACCTGGTGTTAGTTGTTTTTGGATTCTGCGCACTTTTACAATGTGTCCCAGTGTAAAGTGCGTGCGCACTCTGAGTGCGTGTGGTGAGATTGGCCTGCCCTCCCATAGGAATGCATGGGGGATATTTGTGTCCATGGTAGTTCCTGATGTGAGAGGAGTGCAGGGGCGAGTTTGGTATGTGCAAACTCGTGAGATTAAATGCTGCGTGACGGTGTGTGCAGATTTAATATGGCTAGTGTAGAAGTGCCACTTCTAGAAGTTGGCATGTCTGTGTGCAGTGAATGTGGATTGCCTGTCTGGCTTGTGAGTGAAAGGAGCTGGCTGGTGTGCCTGGTTCCAGGAGTCAGGATGGGTCTGCCCGGTGGTGAATGGAGAGATCTGCATGGAGATGGGAGAGAGGAGTTGCACCTGGGACCTGAATAGGGCTGTGCCTTCCCTACACATGGCTGGCTCCGACCCCTGTGGTGCGCCTGTCCTGTGAATAGGGAGAGGGGCTGAGCAAAACAAAGTGCTCAAGAACCAGTTGTAACTGGTTCTCCCCCTGCCCTACAGCCTTAGACAAAGGAAATGTATGTATAAAAAGGGGCTGTGACCCCATGAAAATTGTTCTCTCTGTGACCTAACTTGAGGGGGCCTGCTACTGCTGCTGGGCGCCAGGAGGTACCACCACTGGGGACTGCCTCCCTGCTGGAGGGCCCTGTGAGCTGGCCACTGGGCCCAGCCTTTGCCCCCCTTTCATTCTGACAGACTATCCTTTGTGGCTCCCGCGCCTGGGAGCGCTTTATCCTGGCAATTGGAGAAGATCTTTACTCTTTTTTGGGCAGAGCGCTGGGTTTATGCCCTGGTAAGCGCTCTATGTCTATGCCAGAGGAGCAGCGCTTTTGATCTGCCCCAGCAGCACGAGGCTGTGGTCATTTTTGGGTGGTGGGATCCTCGGCTTGCCCCAGCAATTGTACTTATTGCCCGCGCAGGTACCCACCCCACAGATCTGCCGTCTGTTGGATACCCCTAGTGGATGCCCACCCCGCTAGGGACTTTGTGTCCAGTTGCAACGGGTGCCTACTCCGCATCACCGCCGCAGCCCAGGAGTGGCAAGAACATTGCTGGGCCTCTGCCATCGTGACCCGGAAGCCAGGTGGTCCTGCCTGGTTGTGGGCGGGCCCGTGTGAGGCAGAGGAAGTTGCCAGTGAAGAAAGGGAGGACGGGAGCCTACCCAGCCTCCCAGGACATCCCGGTGCAGTCAGGAGAGCCCTGCGGGCTACATCTGTCTGCAGGAGGATCCCCCCCTGCACGTAAGGGACCGTCCAGGAAGCCAATCTCTGCCCAGCGCAAGAAGGAGGACACAGGGAACGGCTGCCTGCATCCAGGCGGGGCTCCCGTGGAAGTGAAGGGAGCCCCGCATGCAGCCAGAACGACCCGAGCCTCGGGGCTCCAATGAGAAGTCCCGTATCCCTGGGGAGGGACCGGGCGAAGCCAAAGAGAGAGAGGACCACACCGGAGGAGCAGCCAAGGCAGTCCGGTGAGTGGGGTCAGAAAGGGAGCACTTGGTGCGAGCCCCGTGCGTGGGGCCCGCTTCGGGGCACATTATCAGTGCTCACAGCTGCCCCGCTTGTCAGAGGGCAGCTGCAACACATGGGCAAGGTCAGGATTCCTTCTGAGTACCAGAGGAGGACTCGAACGTAACTCGCAATGTGGTGCTCGCACTCTCTTGGGCCATTCCTGGTTTTAAGTCCCGAAGGTGAACTTAGGTGGCCATTTCAGTTTAAAAGCCCCAGTGTGGACTCCTAAAGCCCCGCAGTGCCAGGGCCATCTTTCCTTAAGGGGGCAATTGATGTGAATAGCCCCAGAGCGGGGCCCAGAGGCACTGTAGTGCCAGAGCTTGTCTGTTCGTCTAATTCCCCTAGCTGCCCTGTGAGAGCGCAGGTAGCTGCGACCTTGGGGGCATTTTCCTTTGAGGGTAGTTGGCACAGGGAGTGCCAGTGCCCCCATTTTTGCCCTTTGTGATTTCACTGCTGCCCAGCAAGTAGTGGGCAGCTGCACCATTTAGGTTCCTTATTTTTAGGAGACATGTTCTTTGGTATTCTACAGCTGCTCAGCAAGTAGTGGGCAGCTGCCACGTTTAGGCCCCAAACTCTTGCGCATTCTTCTTTGGCTTCCTGCGCAGGCTGCCCTGACACTGCTGGACGAAGGGCGTTTGAGCCTCATGGAAGGCCAGTTGCCTTGGGGTCAGTATCTGATGTGATTCTTGCGCAAGGTGATTGCCTACTGTGTCTACACTGGTTATGCCTAATGTGATTTATGCGTAATGTGCAATGCCTTTATGCCTGTGATACCTCTAACTGTGTTTTCATGCATAGGAGGTTGTTTTGCCTAGTATGGTTTATGCTAGCGAGTTTATGTTTACCTGCGTGATCTATGCTTATGGTGATTAGTATTGCGTAGTGTGTACCTACCTTGTACCAGTGGTTAATGGTTGTGTTCTACAAATATTATTTTGTGCTACAGTGCTATTTCTACTAAGTGCTGATTCTGACAGTGGCCCACGTGGCCCTGTCATGTGTATATAATCCCTTGTAAATACTGCCCAGTGCCAGTTGGCACAGTGTAATGGTGTAATTATGATCTAATGTGTTTATGGTAATACAAAGGCTATTTTTACATATAACCTTGTGTGGAGTTCCTTTTTGTGGTGTGCCTAGTGTGTTGCTGCTGTGTGTGTGTTGCGCAAACGCTTTACACATTGCCTCCGGGATAAGCCTGAATGCTCGTGCCATGCTACCAAGGGGGTGAGCAGGGGTTATCTTGACGTGTAACTCCCTTGCACTGACTAGAGTGGTGGTTTCTGCCTGGCTTTGGCCCAAGCCTTAGCCAACCAGAAATCCCAGTTCTAACAACCGTCTTCCTGATATTTACTTTAAATTACAATGGGGGGTCATTACGATGGCAGTAAACCCACCACTGGCAGCCTACTGTTGGCGGATTCACCGCCATTGCAAAGCACTTTTTTGCCCACCAGATTATGATGGCGGGCGATGTACATGGCGGACAGAAGTTCCGTCCGCCACGGGTCCGCGGGTCTGACTTAGGCTATTGTTACAATTGCCTGGCGGACCCACCCCGCATCTGCAAAATAGTGGTGGTGCCTAGCAGGCACCGTCTGCCGGGTTATGATGCTGCATCCCCACCAGCCTGGGGATGTACTTTGGGGGCCCATTGCGGGCCACCCTCATGCAGAGCCACGTTGGATTTGCACTTGGGGGGCATCTATGGTGCCCCCATACAGTTCCCTGCACCAGGTGGCAGGCACCGCCTGGTGCCTGTCATGTAGTGCAGGGAAATGCAAAACATGCATTTTTAACATTGCGGCGGGAGCTGCAGCCAGGCAGCCAGCACAACCTGCCTCAAAGTTAAACATGCACAATGCGACCGCCACAGTGGCGGTCGCATTGTAATACCATATACATGACCGCTGCCATATAGATAGACGGTCCCAATCCCCGGGACGATGGTGGATGGACTAAAGTCAGTCCGCCATCTTAATGAGCCCCAATGTTCGTTTTCTTCAGAAATCAAAATTTCAAACGTTCAAGAGATCAACTTGAATATGTCCTTATAGACGTAATACTTACGTCACTCAAACTGTTCTCTGCTTAACATCCAACAGTTTTTCAATGCAGTTAGTACTTAGTGCACTTCTTTGAAACCAAGGTGAAAGTATGAAATTAGATTTCTAATTTAAATGCCATCTACTTTATACATTGTGATGAAAAATCTGGTTATAATCAACGACCTAGTATGCTACACAGAAATTATCAATTATACCACTTGTTGCTTTTAAGAATATTTGTTGTGAATAGACATAGATAACTAAAGCTAATAAGGTTCCTTATGTTTGTCACATTTATAGTGTGCCTCCATATATAAAGCTAATTACATTAAATAATGAGTTGCACAACAGAGCGGCAACCATACAGTTGAGAAGCATATGCTTTCATTCCTTTGGCTAAACTGAAACCCGAAGTAATGTGTTTGTTGGATATCTATTCGGATTATTACTGTATGTGAGAAAATAGTGGAGAAAAGACTTTTTTCTGTTTCTATTTATTTTGGTCAAATGTAGGGTAGTACATTGTAAATCAGGGAGAGGCACATCATTGTTCCAAGTTACATTGACCCTGAACTCAAGTGAAAGCTGAAGTCTAAGGGGCTTATTTACAAGCCCCTTGTGCCACTGGTGTGCCACTTTTAATATGGGAAAACGTAACACACCAGCGGTGCAAGAAGCTTGAAAATAAGCCCCTAAATGTGGAAAGGAAAGAGTTCAGCAGAAACACCATTTAAAAAACACTTATGTTCAAACTGTAAATATTCTGCACCACCCACAAAGGTTTTCAGAGCAAAGGTCCACAATAACTCAGAGTTTCTGTGTATCAAATTCAATTGTCAAACGAATGAACAATCTTGATTTGAGCTGTGGAATGAGCGCAAGCACAACAATATCAATTGGGCACACAGGTTTAAAACAAACTTTCTCTAAGTGTATCCTCTTGTTTACCTCTTAATAGCATGGAACATTCAAAGATGGGTCTTCAGCGATCGCTGAACGTGTGTGGCCTAACAACAATTCAAACATTTCAATTTGGTTCAATGCAAAATATCTTATTTTGGTTCAACTAACAAGCATAAAAACAAAATTAAAATTAAAATAAGCATATTTCAGAAACATAATAATAAATATACTTTATATACATACCCAAATAAGAAATAAAAACAATACCAACATTCAACACATGGAAATTAAAAAAGATGAAACATTGTCAAAACTATGAGAAGTTCATCCAGAACAAATAAAATGAAGAAATTAAGTGATTTTAATATCAGAGTTTAACAGAGGGAATACGTATTGATAAAACACCACAGTCAATTTCAATTCAATTTTTAATAAAAGTACTTTATTCGAATTTAAAAAATTCATAAAAGTCATGACATTACAGGGTATCATACAATTCCATTAAAAAGCTTGTACAAATTCCTTGAAATTTAAAACCAAATAATTTTGACAATTTAAGACAGACTAATTCATGGGGTTTCCATCATTTCTCGAGTGCGGACAGGGCCGGACTGGCTACCGGGCAGTTGTGTGTGCTGCCGAGCTAGGGGCTGATTTCGTTGATAGGGACCTGCGTGTGAAAAACGAAATTTGCTTTGCTTTTTTTATTTCAATGCGCACGCAGGTCCCCATCAACGAAATAAGCCCCCACCACAGAGAAATTAGCCCCCAGCTCGGCAGCACACACAACTGCCCGGTAGCCAGTCCGCCCCTGAGTGCGGATAATAGGTGTCAAGAAAGTGCTAGAACGGAAGACTAATTCTTCAGTATCCAAATTAAGCAGCATCAAATATGAATGTTCCAAGGAAATAGGTCTATGTTTCCTAAAGTATAGGGTTAAAAACCATTTAACATATTTTAAATAAAATTTACGGAAAAAGAAAAAATTTAAATCATTTTGTGTGCTCACTCCATCACAAGGACAGAGATTGCAATGCGTTTTTGGGTAATAACCCAGGGGAAAAGATAACAGAACTCTTACATTACCAGACCTTGGGCGAAACAAAAGCGCCCTTTCCCAATTAGACATTGGTAGGGTAAGGTAGAGAGGTAGAGGATACCTGTGCATTCCATTATTCACATATGCTGCCACGGTTGATTTACTAAGTGCCTTATGTGTCCCCTCAGCTTTATAAAGTGCATATAGTGCAAGTTGTAGCTCCCTCTTATCACTGGGCGTAATTCTGGTGACATCCAAGAAAAGATGACCTTTGCCCACGCTACATAAGCTTTTGTAGACTCCAGAGAGCCATGGGATCTCCATGCCTTTGTCACAAGCCAGACAATCACTTATGACTTCTTGAGTCAAGGTGGCTAAATCGTTCCTCCAAACGGAGAGCCAGAAAAGCGCAGGTCTCGACCCAATGAAATCACACATAAAATGCAGGTTCAATTCCCTGTGGCAAATATACTCAGAGGTGGAAAATGGTGCACCCAGAATTTTCCTGCAGAACCAGTTTTCTTCTAACTAGATACAGTGAGTGTTTGCATGGCACCATATCTCTGACCCATATGTGGCTACTGGGACACATTGCAATTTAAATTTTTTTTAAATAGCCTTAGTGGCACCTATTTTCCTTGGGTGTGGTAGGCTGAGGATTGAGTTGATGGCCTTTCAGAACTTGCTCGTGGAGTGGGCCAAATGCCCACTCCACGAGCCGTTCGCAGCAAAGACCATCCCTAGATATGGCAATTGGCTGGTAGATTGTAATATATTACCCCCTACTGAAATGGAATTGAGCTGTCGTTTCCCTGGCCCACATGACATAATAAAGGATTTTTTAAAGTTTACATGTAGGTCCAGGTCAGCCATGTATTCAATGAAGGTTTTCACCAAGATGCGCAGAGAGTTAGGAGTGAGGCCCATAAGGACAGCATTGTCTGCCTAAAGTAAAGCCGGGAGTAATTTCCCATTAATTCTTGGTACGTCTGGTGACGCCTGCCTTAATGAATTACTCAGCCCGTTAATATAGATAATAAAAAGCAGGGGTGCTAAAACGCACCCCTGTCTGACACCTCAGCCCACCTTAATCCTGCCCGAGGTTTCCCCACCCAGTCCGATCCTTATTTGGGCATTGAGATCAGTGTGTAGGAATGCCAGGAAGTGTACTAGGGATTTATCTAGTCCGTAATCCGTGAGAATGTCCCAAAGTTTCGCCCGATTAACTAGGTCAAATGCGGACGATAGGTCCATAAAAGCTAGATAGAGCGGTGAGGATCGAGCAATATTATATTTACCAATTACTAATTTAAGGTCCAAACACTGCTCGACCGTACCGATCTTGCTTCTAAATCCCATCTGGCAGGGGTCCAGTATCCCGCTTCCCTCTGTCCATTCCAATATCCTATTGTAGAGTACCCTCCCCAGAATCTTAAGCGTGTTGTCCAATAGTGAGATCGGCCTATAGTTAATCGGGGCTGATCTATCTCCCTTTTTGTATATTGGCACAATAATGCTAGTTGTCCAGGTATGGGGCATGGGGGCTAGGGGCACACTCTTACAAACACCACAGTCAAAAAACAACCCACAGCATGACAGATCAAAGGGCAAAATAAGTAAAAAGAAACTAGAAGGGTGGACAGCATATCCTATTCAAATGTGTCTTCATTAAAGGCATGATATATGTCTTGTGAATGTCAGAGAAGGATTTTCAGAAAAATCAAATGTGCATAACTGCTTATAAGAGCCATCACAATAAAACAAGTCAGTGCAATCTCTATAATGATGTAACCAATCTTTACCTAGTAGGAAAATATCTTACATAGCTGCTGTTAACCGAAATAAAAAAAGACTCCATCCCACTGAATGGTTTCAGAATCAGGTGCTCTCTTACAACACTTTTCTTTCATTTAATGTTATCTCTTTCAATTAACCTCTTAAGGGCAAAGGTTACCACTACCAATTTTTCATCCATTCTCACAATCTTATCAGGCTTAGTAAAACGATCTTGCTGACAGTTAAATAATAAGAAGTTTGAAAGTCGGAACCAAGTTTCAGATGTACAAAGAATTTTAGCATGCTAACTTTCTTATTCTGTAAATCAGGGCGTTTGCAAGTGCTAAAACCCTTTTAAAAATGTACTTAGCCTTCTTAACATCCAGGAAAGGCTTTCTAAATTGGTAAATCGTTTTAGGAAGCCATACATTATCAAAATTTGGAAGAGGCATACTCAGGGCATCCTTTCCAAATACCGATTACATCTGGAATCTATTAAGGAAAGGCAACAGAAGTCTGGTTGAAAAACATTAATATTTTTCCAACACTTTAAAAGAGGTGGTAACCTATTCACAAACCTTTGTGAATAAAAAAAAAATGAAAAGAAGAAAAAGAGCCATGGAACTTCGGTGAGAGTTGTTTTTTTTTTTTTATAAATTCATCCTGTTCAAGTCAAGTCAAGTCAAGAAATACTTTATTCGGTTCGTTTCAAAAACCACAAAAGTACAAAAACAAACAAGGAGATCCTAAAGACACCAAACGGCATAGAAATACAATTTAAAAAAGAAGGGAGTGCCCAATTAAAAAATGCTTAAAAATTCAAACATATGATGTCAAATTTGGAAACAGAGGATATATACAACATTCCAAGGTTAAAGAGAAGGATAAAAACATTTAAAACTTGATTCAAATGGCAAAAATTAACATTTACAGTAATTCATCTAAGTCCAATTAATCTTTTTGCTGAGTCTTACCGCTATGGTTAAAAATCTAGCTACATTGCAAATTTCCCATATGTTAGACAGCAATTTGAGGTACAATAAGGCTGGCTTTACTTGCCTAAACCCTTTCCCCTTTAGTAAGGGTATAATGAACTTTTTCCTTATGTCTATGAAGTGACCACAGAAAAACAGAAAGTGAGCAGTATCCATGATCGAACAACCATCACATTTACACAAATCCAGATCAAGAAGCTTGGTCCAACCAGGGCGGCCAGAAATCAGAAGGTGAATTTTGTCTAACCGGAACTTAGTTAGAAGGTATCTGTGATTTGAGTTATTAACAACCTTTAAATATAGTTCCAGTTCACACCCAGAGGATACAATCAATTGATGAGTTCTCACGGGTGGCTTTGACAACTCCAATCCTTCTCTATCCATCCCTAGGTCAATTTGCAAAATCAGAAATGATTCAGTAAAACACGTTGTGCAATTTGCAACCACTTTTACCAAATCAATTCTAAGTGCATGAAGCGTAGGTTTTTTAATAAAAAGTATGAATGTATTGACTAAATATCACAATAGATATCCTATGGTACTATATCCATCATCACATTTGTGACAATGTAGCACATCTTCCAAACTCTAAATAAGACAGTTAGCCTGTTGATTGGATGTCAGTGCCATATATGGCTGAGATGGGGCTGACTCATGATTGAAGATGTTCAGATAGAGCTAGGATCTAGCGGTGGTTTATTTTCACACTTTTTCTTTGGTATGGAGCTAAAATTGTCAATTGGAATGAAGCTGAAATCAGTAGCCTGCACGTGGTATATTTGGAAAGCTGATTCAGGGTGTGAGGATGTTGAAATGTGATGATGTCTCCCTTTGGATAGATTTCTGTGATGAAAAATGCTGAAGCCTTTACTACCTCTCAAGATGAGGCAAACAATTATATTCAGACAGGGATCTATGAGTCAAGTTTGTGGATGTTGTTGACGCTTTTGGTGTAGCTTGTTTAATGATTTTGATTTTCTCTAAGTAGCTAAAGGAATTTCTTCCATTGAAGAACAGTACTTATTTATGTAATGAGTGCTGCTGTGTTCCTCAGTACAATGGAAACATGTTCTTTGTAACATCCAAACAATGAGAGCAGTATGAAATCTTCTGTGTAGGCACAGTCGATCCAGAACTGCTCAACTCTTAGTCCTTCTCAGATATGGGAAAACAGGCTCTAAACAAAAATTAGCATGCAGCACAATGGACCTAAGAATCCACAGTAGGAAGCAAACTGGGAAAGCAAGGCATATTATTGCATCACTCAATTATACATATGACTGCAAACGGAAACACATATGCATACACAGCGAACTTTACGTTTAACTGCTTATTAATAGGGCATGCCTCCCAGTGTGGTCAGGTGGTCTGCCAATTTTCAGGCCAAAAACAGCAAAGTGATGGATGAGCTGCTTGAATTCATCTCAGCCACTGCCAATCGCTCAGGCTGCATCCCAATCCATTGTTTTCCCCCACCAGGACACCTCAGTTTGGAGCCAGCCATATGCAAATCATTATTGACCCTGTTCCTCGTGGGAACAGTCCAGACCAAACTTTAGGGCAGGTCCACCCTGAACCGAACACAAGCAACCCAGGACCGGTCTTCAGGCCAACCCTGTCTTCAGGTCAGAGACATTATTAATCATTACATTGTAGGAGAAGGTAAGGCTTTTTATCAGGATGAGATGGTGTCTAAGACCATCCTATAAATCTAGCAGTAAAAATGAAACTCTCTTAGAGACATACAGGGCGTCCATGCATTCCGGAAAAATGTGTCGGTGAAATAACACTTTCTGCTGACTTCACTTGTGAACTGCGGGTCCCAAGTTTAAATCCAGGTAATGTCAACTCAATCTTTCAGCCTTATTAGGTCAGAAACAGGCAGCATTGCATAGGGTGATAGCAAGACCGTTTATTCAGATGGAGTATGATTAGAAGTTCAGTTGGGAATGTTATATAAAGGACATTTTTACATCCCTACAAAAAATACGAGCTAGTCACTTCTGGTAAACAGGGAAACTTTCTAATGCTGTTAGGTTATTTTGATTGTGATTTTAACCTTCTGGCAACGGTTTAATCTAGTTTTTCATTATTGTAGCTTAACTTGACGAGAACAGTGAGTAGTTATGGGCCCCGGGCCCTATACATAAAACACTTCTCATAGCTCAAATCCTTCGCTCAATGCCCCGTCAGTGGCAGTAAGTGCTATATAAGTACAATTAGAAATCCTGTGAAGAAAAGAGTGTACACTGCTATTAATTAATGTAATGTGAGATCAAGACTTTAAGGGAAAAACACACATCTCTCTGTGCTGCACCAATCAATTCAGACCCGCGCGCGTCTTTTACACTGGTCAGGAACAGACGGTGTGAGACTGTAGGTAAACGTCACGAGTGATTCAGGAAGAAGCGAGGAAGGACTGCCTCAAAGGTCGATTCACACTTGTAAAGAAGCTTTACAATGTTTGACAGGCAGGAAGCAGATGGTACAGATAAACAGAGCATCCCTTCCCTCCCCTAACCACTGTGGACTTGCAAGTTCACATCTTCCTGCTGAGAGACGCTGCTGATGGCGTCAGATGCACCCTCGCATGGAGCGAATGAGCTGACACGAGGTAAGATCGGCGTGAAGGGCGCAGAAGTCACTGGATGTGCTTGTTTACACGCTTCATCATTCTTCTCGGCGACGTTCTTTGCTTTGCAATGCTTTGCGATGCATTTGTATTGCAGAATAATTCCTATTCACGCGTTATACAACTTTTCAGGCTCTTGGCATTTCTGTTATTAATAACCTTATTTAGAGAGCTTTAGCAAATAGCGTTCCCTTGTTTTGTAAAGTAATCCTATTTCCTTTCACATATTTGTTGCATATTGGTATTTTTGTAATTTTTTTCCCCCGTCAATTATATTTGTACATGGCTAATCACTGTTTGTTCTTCAATTAATACCTGGCTAGTAACTGCCCTCCATGTCCTGTGGTATTTTTGCTTACATATTTTGTATTCCCCCCTATCCATTATTGTTTCCCCAATAATTACTTTCATAAAACATATGTTGTACCCTCCCTTCTTGGGGCCTCATTCATGAGGCTGTGCGTCACTTTTACGCCGCCGGTGCTTCACTTTTTGTGACGCACCAGTGGTGTAAAAATGCACCTTGTTGCGCCACATTTACAAAGTGACGCATCTAAGTAGATGCGTCACTTTGTAAACCCCTAAGCCACATTATACCTGCGCCAGGTATAATGTATGCAAGGCGGGCGTTTTTGATTGCCGTAATTTTTTATTGTAGAAAAAATATATATTTACATGGAGCATAACATATACATGGGTGGAAAAGAGAAAAAGAAAAGAAAAGGAAAACGCCCACGGGGGTGGGGGCCGGAGGTGGCGGGCGTTTTGACGCAAGAAAGAGTCATAGAAGTGACGCAGTGAAATCTATAGGATTTCACTGTGCCATTTCTTGGCCGCTTATGTGACAGTACACATTGCTGGAGTTGCGTCACTTTTGTGACACACTGCAGCAATGCGTCACTTTTGCGCCTACAGATACGTCAGAAATACTGACGTATCTGTAACTCCTTGCGACATGATGCGTCATACTGTAAATATGATGCATCGTTAGGGTAGCAACGAGCACGTATAACGACATTTAACAGTAATGGTGGATGTCTGCGGGATTCAGAAGGAAATCCCACTCTCTGCATTTCTCACAATAATAACATCTTGTTTCCCTCATTGGCTGCAACAGGACCTCTGCAAAAATGATCCATTTTTTTCACTCTTTGTTAAGACTGTCTTTATTGAGGCAGATTCACAAAAGAAGATACCAAATTACATATCCAGTGTGCACTTGCAAGCTAGAAATTGCATTTACAAGAGGCATATCTGCAACTTATATTGGGCAGAAGCAGATGTTCACGAATGCGGTGAGCATCCCTATATGCCCAGTTGGATCAGGTGCAAGATCAGATGCAATTCAGCCAACGTTATTGCTGACCCCTCTGTTCATTGTAGAAATCCCTCTTCATCAACTTCATCAACTTCAACTTCACGCATATGTCCCTTTTTAGATACAGATATTAAATAAGGTTATTTAGACCCTACGTTAAACAGTGTGCTCACTGTATATTTACACTCACTGTATATTTACTTGGAAGTCAGGGATCACTGTATGGCAACAGGTCCCATCCCTCCACTGTCAGAAGCAGTGGAAGGACTATTGCTTGATAGGAATTAGTGGCTCATCTGATCGATATTTACTCTATATCAGTCGGGGGTCTGGGCAAATACAGGAAAACTTCTGCCAGCCAACCTTTCCCACAACAATTAATTTATAAATGTGAAAACAGTACTTGGTGCAGGGGAACACACCCTGATAGATGCATCTAACCAGTGAAGAAAGGAAAACTATAACATCTCTAAAAAAGGTGAGAGTAAAATATCACAGAAATCAAGGCACTCTAATTAGGACACAAAGAGAGGGTTAAGATAGTACTTACACAGAGAAGAAACACAAAGTTTGGGAAAAAATAACACCATCATCAGCACTTTTATAAACACTCCAATAAAGTATCTGTTGCCCCGCACAGAGCCTGATATAGCATGGACTCCCTGGACAGGCAGTATGTACTCTACATAAGATTACAATAAACGCTCAACTGTTACTGAGAAATCTTCTTGTTGTGGCATAATGCAAGACAACAATGCATGCACTGCGTAGGGCTACACACAAAGCGCCAGTTTGTCTCAATACCTACCAAATCTCTGGATATCTATTAGGGAAATGCGCAGATGTAATATCATAATTTAGATAACACAGCTATAGAACACAGACAACCTAAGGCCCTGATTACAAGTTGGTCAGTATATTCAAACCAAGGCGATAACCCCTGTGTTACACATAGCATTGTTGAAGCGTACTGAAAAATAAAGGATAAGTGACAACACTGAAATAAACAATTCTCTCTCAGCACACAAGGGAACCCAACCAGAATGCAAAATATACGTGCACACAGAGCCTCAGCAAAGCTTACTGAGTGCCCAATTGGCATGACAGTGCAGAGACATTTTATAGGTACAAGCCCTACAGGATGGGCATCATAGCATACGTAACCTAGATCAGACTATCTCTTGCTGGACCAATCAATGAAGGGCAATTGTGGCGTGATACCCTTTTAAGGCTCGAAATATGTCTATAACCTGGCGTTGCTGCCCACGTGCCATCTACAAGGGCAGATTCGGGTTTTTCCATAAAGGTGAAATCTGTGCCTCTGGTATACGTGGACTTGGCACGGACGTTACCGGCCAGGTCATGTTGACATTATTACTGAAATGTGAGGTTTTGCAATAGCTAGCTGGAAGCTGGCATGCTTATTCTCAGAAAGCCTTGCGTTTCTTTGCACGTTGCAGTTGACTGACACACAAAATGGAACGTGCGACCATTTTGTGAATTCCTGCTGGTGTCAATCCTTTAGTAGTTGACAAATGGTTTTGGTCATTTTTGTCGAATGGTTTTGGTCATTTTTGTCGACAACATGGGTTGGAGGTGAACACGGATAAAACCAAGTTCATGATCTTCAACCCTCCATCCAAGACCAGACCCAATCCAAAACTGGGGGAAACTAGCCTGGAAAGGGTCTCTACTTTTACATATCTGGGGGTTTCACTCCAAGAAAATCTGGCATGGGACTCCCAGGTAGCAAGATCCAGGCTGAAACTTTCCCAGCTATCGGGCGCACTCTTGAGGGTGTCCAACAAGTCCACCTTCAAGCCTGTTAGTCCGGTTTTGGAAATGTACAGGACACAGGCGAAGGCAGCTGCCCTGTATGGCAGCGAACTGTGGGGCCACAAAGCTGGGAAGGTCATGGCAGGGGTGGAAAACTACTTCTTTAGGCGTTTACTTGCCCTCCCGCAAGGTACACCACTCCTCCCCTTAAGACTTGACTTGGGTCTCCCGTCTATTGCAGAGGACCTACGGTCGAAACCATTGAAATTCTGGCATCGGGTATGGACCACCGAGGAGCTGCATCACTACAGGCAGGACCTCACACACGTTATGAGGTTGGATGTAAATGGCAAGATCCCCTGGCTGGCATTTATTAGGTCGGAATGCTCGGGCCTTAAGTTACCAGATCTATGGGATGACCCTGCTCAAGGATGTAGAAGGCTATCGCGCAAATCCCTCGCACAGCTCTATAAGAACAAAAACCTTGCTGACTTGGACAATGCTTATGACAGTGGCACCCTGACGGGATGTTTTTTAGTATCCAAAAATTCTTATATCTTTGAAACTTTTATGGATTTTATTTATCCTCTTTTGGCGAGGAAACTGTTCCTGCAATGGAGGTTTGGTACGCTCCCTACTAAAGTCTTCACCTACAAATGGACGCTAGGGGGCGACAAGCTCTGCCCATGCTGCAAAGTTAAGGATGAAGATGATTTGCACATAATGTTCTGTTGCCACGCCTATCGGAGCCCGAGGAGGCGTTGGCTAGCCCCTTTATGCCGGAATCTGGGCTTCAGTAACTATTTACAGGCCTACAGGGTGATGAAAACTAATACCCTGGGCCACATTGTGTTCGCGGTTTCCAAATTCTTAATGGCAGCATGGTTAATAAGGAAGAAAATGTCTGGTTAATCC
This sequence comes from Lissotriton helveticus, assembly GCF_964261635.1. Lineage (NCBI taxonomy): Eukaryota > Metazoa > Chordata > Amphibia > Caudata > Salamandridae > Lissotriton > Lissotriton helveticus. Next base: position 1,703,867,219 of record NC_136063.1, on the reverse strand, counting down.
ATTTTACCCTGTTTTTTCTAAACACTGCAGGTCCAGTTGTTTTTACTGTATATATTGTCTTTTTATCTGTATGTATTTCTACTGCTTCTTTTATGGCCCATGTGGCCGAAATAAAGAATTTTTGGATTGGATTGGATTGGAGTTGACAAATGTATTTGGTATCATAGAAATATCTGCTTCATCAGCATCTTTGGCATTGTTTTCCCCAGCTTTTGCCTTCAGAACCCCTGTTTTTGCTGACCAGCTGCATCTGAACCAATGCATTCTCCTCACTGTGTGGAGAAGATCAACGCATCTCATTGCTTGCGACCAGGAAAGTTACTTTGCTCACTGGGGCCTGTGTGTGTCCTGTAGCCAGCCAGTGCTCCATCACCGTCAGCCTGAACTTTGAGTTTGCCCTCGTCCAGTGCGACCTAAAGTAACCTTTTAGCACCACTTGTTTCTAAACTCTCTACTGCATTTATTTCTTCCAAATTTGATATCTTAATTTCTACACATTGGATTATTTTCATTTTGGTCTTGTTTTAGTCAAAATATAATAATCTATTTTTGTTACCTGGTCTGGAGTCTTTATGCAGTGTATTTACTGTGTTGTTTTATGAGTTATTGCGCACATTCTTTACACATTGTCTTCTAAGTTAAGCATGATTGCTCTGTGCCAAACTACCATAGGGTGAGCACAGAATAATTTAGGATTGTGTTACCCTGACTAGCATCGTAGCCCCTACTTGGACAGGGTACCTACATCTGCCAAACAGAGACCAGAGTCCTAACAGACACCAAACAGGAGAACTGGAGTCATGAATGATTTAAGTTTAAAGTGTAAAATAGTGGCTAAAAGATCAAAGTACCAACCCCAAATATCTAGTATTGCTAGACCGGGGCAAAGTTGAAAGTTATGGCCGACCTCAATAGATTGCGGTGTGGATGCATGAAGTGTATTGGGCACATCTCTGCTTACTTTCGGACTTAAAATATATATTTTTTAAATGTCTGAGACTCCAAAGTGGGGAAAGGCAGCCGGGAGAATCTGTGGCGGAGGCTACACCATTGGGGAGCTGTTGAGCAAGTCGTGATGATGATTTCTACATTCGGACTTTGTCTCTTTTTGGGAAGTCAAATGTTTCAAGTGGAATGCATCTGCAGGCTGTAGTAGACGAGGGCTCCATAAGGAGCTGCCACACCAAAGTCAAGCCAACTGGAGATACATGTGGGTAGATCAGCAAGCAGGTAAGTACCAAGCTCCTCTCAGTACTCAGAGCACTTTTTAACCAAAAATGTACTAAGTCCCAGGTTTTGGAGATGGGCTATCTGGGCATGTTTAGCACTACTTCCCAAGGTCCAGAACTGGAGGGACTCCACCTAGAGATCAGGACTCACTCCAGCTGGGTCCAGGTGTGGGTTCAAGAAGGTTGAAGTCTTTTCTGTCTTTCAGACTCTGATCAGGAGGCCAGTCAACTACCCCTTGGAGTCACACTGGAAGTCCTACTTTCAAAGAGAATTCAACAGAAAAGCCAGTCCCATGCATAAAGGTACTCCTTTGAGGGCACATGGTATGTTTCAGGCAGCAAGGTAATACTCTGGATACAGCAGGACAATCCTCTGAAGTACACAGCAGGCCACAGGCAGCAGGGTAGTCCTCTGAGAGTCCTTCTACAGATCCAGAAGTGAACTGAAGAGTGGGTTTAAGACCCCTATTTTTAAGCTAGTGCCCCCTTTGAAGTGGAAGAAACTCTTAGAGTTCCCCCCTCCCAGAAGTGTATGGAATATGCTGCCTCACTGCCCCATCCCAGTCAGTCTGCAGGCACAATAGCTAGTGTCAAGTTTGTGTGTGAGATGAGGCAGAGTCATTGAAGTGCAAGTGGGCCTGTGCACAGCTCCACCCCATCCTGCCTTGGATGGACCATCCTGACAATACCTAGTCCTTCTATTATGTAGCTGTTGGGGAGGAATAAACAAAGGCTAACTGCCAACGATACCTAGTCACCTAATCCAGGAAACTGGCTGTAGACACCAAATGGTTAGTAGATGAAAATGGCAACCTTTCTAAAAGTAGCATTTTCAGAAGTGTGACTTAAAATCCAACTCTACCATTAAAGTGGATTTTAAATTACAATTCGTTGGACACCAAACACGACATTACTACCTGATCCCAAAACACTACCACCTATTAAATGTAATAGGGGAACCCATTGTTATTCTATGGGAGAGGTAGGCCTCACAGTAACAAAAAACACATTTGTGAATTGTTCACTAACAGGAAATGAAAAACTTAAAAGTTTCCACTTGAATTCAGTCAAAAAAGACTAAGGATGTGGATTCTCTTTCTGCCGTTCCAGAACTGGCAATGGATCAGATCTTCTTTAATATGTCCTGTCCATGCTGTTCTCTAGACACAGCTTTTGTGTTAGGCGGTGCTCCTCACATCCCACAGCAAAGGCACAAAGAGATGTGAGATTTCTGAACCTTGATCTTCACGAGCCACACAGAACAGTGATCAGTAAAGTGACAAAAGGATAGCCTATCCTAAAGGGACCAACACCACAGACTGCAGCCCCACCCTTCACTGACACCATCTATCAAATGGCAGTGCCTCAAAAAAAAAATACTAATCAGCAGGGACTCTCAGCAGAAGGACTTGATCACATTTTTAATGGGCACCCTATTTTCTTTTTCCCCACTGCATTGTTTAGGCCCCTGTCCTCCAAATTCAAGAATGTCCTCAACAAACTTCCACTATCTAGGAAAGCTTCACCATTAATCCTGTACATAGAAACAGGCTACATGCTTTCAAATCATAATCTGCAGGCCCCCATTACTCTGAATCAGTCATACACACTATGCATGTACCACACAGGCCATCCACATACATATTTATAACATGCACTTAGGATGTTTGGGACTAGGATCTAGATCAGTGCGTAGAAGCAGAATTTTATTTCAGTGGGTGTTAGAAATTGGGTCTGTAGTTGGCAGAGGTATGCACCCTGTCCAACTAGGGACCACAATCCTAGTCAGGGTAAGCTGGATATACACTAAAAGATAACCTGTGCTCACCCTCTGGTAGCTTTGCACAGAGCAGTCAGGCTTATCTAAAGAGGTAGTGTATAAGGTATTTGTAGTTTGAATTCTAGTTTAGATGCACAAAGAATAAGTTTATGAGTAAAACGAGACCAAAACAACAAATATCCAATAAGTAGAACCGGAGTTATGAACTTTTAAAGAATAAATCAAAAATTGTGGCTAGAAGTCATTATTACTTGAAGTTGTGCTAGACTGGGGTAAATACAAAGATCAGGTCGATAGTGATGGATGGCAGGCCAGCTACAGGACTCAGACAGGTCCTGGGGAAAAATTACCTTGGATGGAGCAAGCGTCGATGTTGAAGACTTGCTGTGAGGCGTCGAGGACGTACATCGTCATTGTCAATTGTGCGGATGAAAGAGAAGCATCAGCGCTGATTTGTGCAGTTGATTAAGGCTTCAGCATTGAACCCCTTTATGATGCAGGGTCTGCATCATCACTGAGCCATGCTGTCCATTGTCATCGAGCCGCCCAGTCTGTTAAGGTGATGTTGTCGATTGGCGTCTGCTTCGAAGGTCAATGCATCAGTTCGGATTGGTGCATAGTCGTCATTGCGTCGACATTGATAGCTCTGGACAGCAGAAATAACCTTTCAAGGGGCACATGCCTGGATTGGCACCATTAGGCAATGCTGGACTCACAGATGGCAGAGTCCAAGTGCTGTTGCATAGTTGCAGGAAGTCATTGATGGCCCTGAGACTTCAGAACAGGGGGCAAGCAAGCCCTAGGAGCCACTCTGTGTTCAACTGAGAGGGGTCCAGTCCTTGTCCTCAGCAGGGCTGATAGCAGCAGTATCCAGGGCAGCTCAGCAAAGGAGAGAAGCAATTCCTTCAGAACAGTCAGTCAAGTACAGTGACAATCCTTGTAGCAGAGCAATATTTACCCCTGGCAGAGTTGTTCACAGGTCCAACAGTGTACTGTCTTGGTAGGGTCAGAGTCCCAGTACTTATATTCAGTTGCGCTTAAGTGGGGTCACTTCAAAGAAGGGTTCTTGAAGTGCACACAGGTCCTTTCTTCCCAGCCCCAGCAACAGACTATCAGTAGTCAATAATCAGCCCTTTGTGTAGGAAACAGGACACTTCCATTTCAGGTGTAAGTGTCAGTTTGCCCCTCCCTTTTGGCCCAGGAAGAGCTATAAGAATGCAGATGAATGCAGATGAGTTCTCTGTCATATCCACTCTTCCTGTGTCTGTGGCTGGCTAGAGGGAATATGCAAGGTGTAGCTGTCACCAACCCCAGACATGCATTGGAGACAGGTTTCAGCCGCACAGAGCAGTAAGAGCAGAGAAATGTCCACTTTCTAGAAGGCATGGCTTGGCAGTTCGGGCTGGACTGTTCCCATGAGGCACAGGGTCAGACTGATTTACATATGGCCATGTCTGAACTGGGATGGCAGAGTGGGCTAAAGAACGGTGATGGATCAAACCCAGGTCTTTTGACTGGGTGTGAGTGTTTGATTGGTTCAGATGCTCCGTCCATCACCACCCCCTTTTGTACCACTTTCTAGAAGTGGCATTTCTAAAATAGTAATGTTAAATCCAACATTACCATTAAGAGGATTTATCATTATATTTCCAAAGATATAAATCATGAGCAAGCTACTTTTTTCTGATCAGAAATTACAGCTAATTCCCAATGATTTCCTATGAGAAGAGTAGGCCTCACAGTAGTGAAAAACAAATTTGGGTGACTGTCCCTACAATGACCTGCACACTTAACAATACATGTGCTAGACCCTACCCTATGGACCACATAGTGCCTACCCTAGGGGTGACTTAAAGTGTAATAAAAGGGGAGTTTAAGGCTTGGCAAGTAGCTTTAAATGCCAAGTCAAAATGGCAGTTAACTTCATACAGGCTCTGCCTGAGAAAGGTTTGAAAGGCTACTTGTGTGGGGGTGGACAATCTGTGCTGCAAGCCCACTAGTAGCATTTATGTTACAGGCCCCTGGGTATATGGTATGCCACTTTTCGAGGGACTTAAAAGTAAACCAAATATGCCAATTGTGTATATACCAATGTTACCATGTTTAGGGGGAAAGCACATTCACTTTAGCACTCGTCAGCAGTGGCAATGTTCTCAGAGTCCTAAGGCCAACAAAAAGAAGGTCAGAAAAAGAGAAAGAAGAAGGCAAAATGTTTGGGTTGACGCTTCAGAGAGGGCTGTTTTCTAAAAGTGGGCCAGTAGGACTCCTCTCCAATGACACAGATAAAAAGATCCATTCACAACTACTGACCAACAAACCAGCGGATGATGTCACCACTGCTTTACATGCTAAACCCACATCATGGACAATATTCCACTCTCAGATAAATAAGGACATACTTGGTGTGCCCTCCAGGTCACAGGACAGGCCCAGGATTGCACTCATTTCTCGGAACAGGCATAGGCTTTCACACATACATGAGATTAGCATGATGCTGGGGCCAAAATCCAACAACAGGATAGCAAATGCCTGAAACTGGGCACTCAGGGCAGTGGACAATAACTTCACACCATGCACTTCCCATTCCAGCAATACATGATATTAATTTTAGCTACACTGTGGTGAGGCAAAAAGGAAGGACACTGTGCTATATCAGTGTTCTAAAACACTTTGATGTCAACTAGCTATCAGAGGCCAATGGGTTTATGATGTACTCTATAAATGTCAAAAATCAATCAATAAATCAAATGAACCCATCGAAAGAGTTAATCAATTAATTGTCTATATGGCTTGCCACATATGACTTGGAGTACATTTCTTCCTATATAAGTCAGTACAAAGTTAATAGATTAGATGGCTATGAAATGTCTGCAGGCACATGTTCTCAATTATTCAAGCTCAAACAAGGGCTTATGTTCCTTTTTAGCTGGCCCTTCAAAGGGGGTGGGGGAGGGTGGGCATTTTTCACTACACAGATGGAATACTCCACAAGATCTAAAAGATCATAAGACTCTCAAACACCTCCAAATCAAAGTCTAAACCAATGCTGCTCATCAGTTTTCAGACTGAGTCCTGAAGTAATGACATTTTTCTGATATGAATGCCAGTATTTCTCTCACAAATTCTATGGAGATTCGACTTCACTAAGGAGTGATATTGGGTGATATGACCAGCTTGCCTTCTATACCATATATTGACCTATAAGAGAGGTACTGTCATTTAACTAGGATACATTTCATGATATTACTTCACTAAGGAGTGATATTGGGTGATATGACCAGCTTGCCTTCTATACCATATATTGACCTATAAGAGAGGTACTGTCATTTAACTAGGATACATTTCATGATATTACTTAAGAACTTGACTAAACCTGTAGCAATTTAATACAATTTAATACAATATGGCTCCGAAGAAGTCTAAAAAGAATAAATGCATGTTGGCTAGAGTGGAAATTCAAGAATAATAAAAATGATGAGCAGCATTGGTTTAGAGGTGCTTGAGGAGCTTAGGATCTTTTGGGAAAAAGTCATTACAGGTTATATTGAAGAGAACATGAAATAATGACTTCATAGGAAATATAAATCGTCCAGTGTTAATGTCCTGAGTCATCTCTTTGCAACTACAGTCTCATATGTGGATTAGTGGCTCACTCATGAATAAATATTTTTTTAATGTAATTAATATATTTGTCTAAGTTTTCTTTTTGCATTCATATATTGATCTTTAAAACAACAGATTTAGGTTATTAAAAACAGTAAACAGCAAATGATGGAAAATACATTTCAAGATTGTTTAAGAAACTGAAGATGAATCTAAAAAGAAAGTAAAGAGTCCTGTCTATGCTTTATTTTGCCCTGCATATTGAGCTGGAAAATAAGAAAAATCCACATCAGACCAATAAACTCACTATGTGTATGTGCAAATGGCAGTCATCAGATTCCACTAGCAATTTAGAATAGACCCCGAACTTCAAAAATATTTATTTTCCAGGACTGAGTTTGTACCAATTTGCTTGACCAATCCTCAAAGGAGAATGGCTTTAGTTTAATGCAGTTCTAGAAAACTGTAAGTCTAGTTATGCTACAAAATCCCATTTGCTAACGTTCTCTCCACATTATCGCACCACATGCAAAATGCTAAAGGGTACAAATTGAGATAATCCACTGACCAAATTTAGGGGCATATTGTCAAGAAGGGCGTTAAAATGATCGCCGCTTTAGCGGCAGGAAACTGTACCTAAAGCGGCGATAATGGGCTTGAAAATATGCTCTTGAGAATTCCAATAGAAGCCCATGTTCACAACAGAACATGGGGTTCTATGGGAATGCACAACAGCATATTATCAAGCCCATTATCGCCGCTTTAGCTGCAGTTTCCTGCTGCTAAAGCGGCGATAATTTTAACGCCACTTCTTGATAATATGCCCCTCAGATGGGAAAATAATTGAGTCTAGAAGCAGTCGTTTGTCTCAGGTTTCTAGTGTGTAAATCAAACCAGCGTTGTTAGCCTGGCAAGAGGGCTATGCAGTAGATGTTGTTTTCCTCCATTCTATATCGTATCTGGTGTATAATATGGCTCAAGTGTTTTTTTAAATTCTAAATTCTGTGAACTGTAGAAAGAACACAATTTTAATAGACTTGGTGAACAGTGATATTTCAAGATCTTTACTCACATGGTCTTTCCAGCAAACTGTTTGCAGCCCAAACCATTCGGCAACATCCAAAAATCATTTTATAGAGATTGATGGTGGCGATAAAACAGGATTAAAATTATATTTTAACAAATTAATTTAAAAAATATATTCCAATTTCTCAACTTTTTTTCTAAAAATGAGACAGTGGCAGAATAAATATACATGAATGTCTTTTGATATAACAAGTGGTTTCCTACATCCAAATAAAGACCAGTGGTTCATTTTGTATTAATTAGCCCAAAGCTTTCAGGCTGTTGTGATCCCAGGACTTAAGACGGAACTTTAAAAATCTTACCATAAATAATGAGTTTTTCTATATAGGGAAACATACAGAACAGACAGCCATCTCAACTTACCTAGAAATTTCTAGCCATGCTTAAACCAATCCAGTAAGAGTCTTCATTTTGAATTGTTTGTTAAATGATGGTTTTTAGCCTCGAAGAAGGCGTAATGCAAAATGATGGGGCCACTCCGTGGAAAGTGATGAAGGGCCCCTACATTTCCCATATCTCACAACTATTGATTGGTTCTAGGCTGATTGGGGGCCCGCTGAAGGTCTGGAGATGTCCTATACCACACTGGATGCAGGGCCTTTCATTGTGTCCCTTTCACTGCATATATTCATCCTACCGAACATCAGAACAAGTGGTTAGACCCACTGGTGATTTATTTTACGAGATGGGCCACAATTGAGGTCCAGTAACCAAATATAAATGTGGGGAGAGTCCACCCTTCTTTTACCATACAGAGGTTTATATCAAGTGGCACTCCAGAAAAATAAATATCCAAGTGGAGGAACATCACAAATTCTTTGCAAATTAATAAGGACCTTGTGGAGTATGTTCGATTTAACACTGAAAACCAGTATTTGTGTGGTTTGACTTAATGGTAGTTTTAAATACAATATATTTACTTCCAGCATTATTTGAACTGATTGTTAGATTTGAACTGTAGTATAACAATTCCACCGTGCATACTTTTTCACCAAATGGGAAGCATTCTCCTTTGACAATATTTCTCAATGGAGAAATAATACCCCCACACTTTCATTGAATACAGTGAAGTACAAATGTGTGCATTTAATATGAGAGAAACACCTCCAATCTGTATGTGAATACCCATAAGCGCATGAGTGTTTGATTTTACACATCATTGTGCATTGCTGTCCCTACGGAACGCCCTGGGGTTTATTTACCAAGCCCTGTGTGCCTGTGGAATGTCTCTTTTTTTGACATTCCAGGTGTGGGCAGGACTTATCCATATCTATGAGGCCATGGAAAGACAACCTTTGTGGCTTTTCATGGCCTCGTAGATATAGTGTGAGGCAACCCAGCGCAAATCTCTCCGCTGTCTCACAGTGCCTCGGGAAGATGTGCCATTGGTATTACGGTGGGTGTTCGCACATAATACCCATTATATTTGACACATTCCCAGATTCACAACATGCGGTAAACCTGGGAATGCATCAAATGCCTACGCCTCCCCAGGGGTGCTGTAATGAATGATTCTATGCAGGAAGGTATCCCTTCCTACACAAAAGCAACCTGATTGTAACACAGGCACCCTTGAACCACGGTGCAAGGATGTCTGTGTTGGTGCTCGGCAGCCATTTGAGCACCAGTGCAGTAAAAGAGGACATGAATGTGCTGTATCTTATAGACACAGCACATTCCTGCCCTTTTCTTTTGAGGGAGGGCAGGGCAGCAGGAAAGCTTGCAGTACTACCCATGGTAAAAATGTGTCATTGAGGCTTCCTGTGTCCTAAAGCTAACATAATTATGAAAAAAAGTAAAACAACCTCATTGTCCGCATTTGTATGCGTGATCGCTAAATTAATTTTCCACTGATCATGAATCTCTGCTTCAGGATTATGACATTTCTGCCAGATCAGTTTGTAATTTTAAGGTATTTGCAAGAAAAACTTTCTTATTGGGACATTTACTGCAAGTACCCATCTGGAAACAATGTCCATACTATCAAATGGTGTGATGTGTTGACCTTTCTGATGTGTTCTTGTTATTAATTCTTTTGATGTAAAAGTATAGAATAGTTTATGTTAGAAATGGGGGTCTCAAGTTGACAGAGGTAGGTACATTTGTTCAAATAGAAACCCTTGCTTCTGGTCAGGATAAGGGGGCTACCCGCTTTAGATAACCCCTGCTCATCTCCCAGACAGGCTTATCCCAAAGGCAATGTGTAAAGCATTGTACTCAACTCAAAACACACAGTAATACAGTGATAACACCAGGAATGGACACCACACCAGTTTAGAAAAAAAAGTATCTTTATCTAAAATCAACTAACCCAAGATGACAACAATCCAACATGCAGTTAATAAGATATGATTATAGACAGTAATTGCAAAAATAAAGCTAGTAGAAAACAAATAGCTCCACCTGGGGCTATTGCGATGTCGTGACAGCAATAAATCCAAAGTACGGTACCGACCGCGAGGTGGGCGATATAGGGCACGGAGTCACTTGGACAACCAAACAAACATGACCTTGGAAATGACATCTATGATGATGCACAACGTCATGGAAGTTAGGTGTCGGTGCCAAGTTCAAGGCCAGCTCCCTGGCTGCCACAGGGGAGGCATGGCATTCTGTCTGCGAGGAGGCAACGTGTCAAGTCCAGGACAGGGAAGATGTTTGCTTCGGTGGTGAAGTGTTGGTTCCGGTGATGATAAAAGTTATTGTGGAGTCACTCTTCAACAGTTATCAGCACCACGATAACCAGATGCAGGCACTGGCAGAGTCAGTGCGAGCACTGGTGTTGGGAAATGCCAATAACTGCAGGCTTTGGCAGGTGTCGAAGGGCAGTGGAGCCTCGGTGCAGGCAGGGCGGTGTGTTGCTCACTTCACGAGCGGTGCCCCTGGGTCGAGGCATCACCGCGGCATCACTGACAGTGTTGAAGACAGGTTTACTTACTTCTCTTAGGTTTCTTCCAGCTCCCAACAGCAGGAACAATCTCCAGAGCCCCAAAACTGGAGTAGGCCCCTCCTGGCAGGTCAAAACTCTCAGAGATAGAGGTCAGGGGACCTGGGGTGAAGTCTTTGTGTCCCTGAGACTTCAGAACAGGAGGCCAGCACACTCATGCCCTTGGAGATTCTTCTTCAACTAGGTTTACAGCAAATTCCAGTCTTTGTCCTTTCATTGTCAGAAACAGCAACTGCAGGCCAACCCCACACAGTACACAGCAAAGGGACAGTACTCCTCCTTACAGCTCACCAGCTCTTCTCCTTGACAAAGGTTGCTCTTGAGTCAAGAAGTGATCTAAAGTTCTGGGGCCTAAGGTTTACTACTTATACCCCATTTTGTCTTTGTTCTCTTTGTGAAAGGGTCTCTGAGCACAGGCCAAACCAGTTCTGACCTCATCGGTTCAGTATGACCATAGCGGGTGGAGACAGCATTGTGCAAAGGAGACAGGCCCTATTCAGGTAAAAGATAATCTTCTCCCACTACTCTAAATGCAGCCAAGCCCCATTCAGCTCGGCTCTGAGTCCTCTGTGAAGGTCCAGGTACCCCTCAACCCCCCGAGTGGATGCCTACAGTGAATGCACACTGTCACTACAGAACCAGACAGTTAATCCACAAATAGGCAGAGGCACACAGAATGGTTAAACAAGAAAATGCCTACTTTCTAAGAGTGGCATTTTCAAACATACAATTTAAAAACCATCATTACTAAAAAGAAGTGTCATTACATTTTTAATTCAGAGAGCCTAAACGTTGTATCTCCATCTTGACCCAATGAGAAGTTATACTTGTAAGGTGTTACAAAGTAACTCCCATTCTATCTATAGGACAGATAGCGACATGGCAGTTTAAAACTGCATGCAGACACTGCAGTGTCAGGACTAAGATACTTTTTCAGGGATATTCATGTGGATGGCACAGTCAGTGCTGCGGGCCCACTAGTAGCATTTGATTTAGAGGCCCGAGCACACTCAGTGCACTTTACTAGGGACTTACCAGTAAATCAAATATGCTAATCAGGGAGAACCAAGTGTAATAACAATTTACACAGGGAGCACTTGCACTTTGACACTGTGACCAAAGCATCTAAACCAGCACAGCATCCAAAATACTGGAGGTAGAGGCAAAAAGTAAGGGAAAACTGTGCCAAAATTGCCAAGTCTAACAGTTTACATCTATAGCGTAGTCTAGAATAAGAAGACAAGTGCATTGTCCTATTTACTTGGTATTCCTAACATAAATGTTTACTCTAAGAAAGCCAAATCGGAAATTGCATGATTGGTACCCGCCTTGTCTTGCTGTTATTATTTAGATATTTCGAGCATATATCACAAGCCATCAATGACATGACAACATCTAGACCATGTACACATTATGCGGCATTGCGCAAACAGAAAACCTATGGATTATTCTGAACCTATGTAAGAGCTACTGCATGAGTATCGTCCGGCTTGAGACAGGGAAGGCCAACATACTATGGGCCTGATATAGAGTTGGCAGGACGATTACTGGTCTCAAATGTGACGGTTCCAACAGAGAAGCCCTAAATCACACAGCCTCACTAAGGGAACCTAAAGCAACCATAATAAAATGCCCAAACCAGCCCCACTCCCTTCTGCTCTTCGCTCTCTCTCTATCTCCTCTTTCTTTCCATCAGTCCATTCTCTCACCTCTACCATCTGTCTCCCTACCTCCCTCGCTCTTTGAAGCCCCCCGTGCCTCCTGCAGTTAATCTCTGCGAGCTGGGAAAAGTGACTGTGGCACCAGCAGTGATCCTCGGCTTTCAAAGCAGGCTTCTAGCGACTGCAGCCCACAGGGAAAATGCCAGATGAAATCAAAGGCCAGCCCAGGCCTGAACTTCTCCTGCTGTGCACCCAGAATGTGTAATTCCATCTTGACGCAGTTCCGACTAGTCCCTTCCCGACTTCAACTGCAGAAGCAACTGGTGAATTGACGTTCAAACAGTATTGACTTCTCAAGTAACACGTAGCATTGTTCAATAACCGCGAGCATTGGGTGTCGAAAACCCTCACCTAGTAACACATTATTGTGCTTCATCCTGCTGTGTCCCATTTTCATGACTACACAGTGATACTTAGTGGAGTCACTCAATGTACAGAAAATAACATATTATATTTCAGAGTTAAAGCTGAAGTGCATATGCTAATAATAACAATGCATTACGCCATGAGTGTAAATTAGATATAGTAACCAGTTTTCTATTTTTTAGGTTTTTAGTAATGCCTCTAGAAAAGCTGCGACTTGTTACATGCCTGTCGAGTGGTCCTGTCATACACATTAAGATTAAATATTCTATTACCCAAAGTCCTTGCAATTGAAAATGCAACGTGGAAAATGTGAGTATTCTGTATAGTGGGTGTATAATTTATAGGCCAATAAGGGTATTTCTCTATTACACACAATTATGCAGTGTAAGTAAATTCGTTCTTGAGTGGCCTACCTTTGAAGAGATATAATGCACTTACCTCACCCCAAGCTGCAGCTAATATCATCCAATCAGTCGTGCAGCATTGGATTAAATAAAGGATGAGTTGATTATTGTAAGCAGCAGATGGACAATTATGCCATTGGATTGTGAAATATAAAAAATAAGGCTTGTTAAGCCCAAATAGTTATTTTTCCTTGTCCAGACACCTGACATTGCTTTACATTTCAACACATTTAAGGACTGTTGCTGCTGACAAACGTTTTAATAGTTGTAACCCTCACTTTTAAAATTCATTTTCTTTGGCTTCTGGATCCCCTTTGTATGCGCAGCTTGTCTAAGGCAAGATACTTTGTAATTTAATAATTTTATTTATTTTATCGACAAAGGCAGCACAGCACCTGTCATGTCCCGTAGCTAACAAGACCTTTGGACCGTGTGGCCACGTTATCCCTGGACCTGGTCCCTCCTTCTGGACAATGGACACCACTCTGGACGAGAGGAAGTGAGGAAAGGTGCCACAGTGGTGGATCACACAGCAATAATGCACCAAGGTAGAGCCATAGGCGAAGGAAGCAAAATAATTAAATACCTGCATGCAAATACGCCCAAGACATCCTTACACCCCACACTGGAGAAAACCCAGCAGTATCTAACGTACCTATTGCTAGTAGAAATATGTATGTTATCCAGTGAAGAGATTTACAATGAAGTGCATGAAATGTTACTGAGAAAGATTTATGCATTTTTATACATGCATACATGTTTGAAATATCACACGTATGCATAACAGATTGTAATTTATGGAACAGATTAGTATACTTTTTTAGCATGATAGATTAAAACCATTGCAAAATTATCATAACAACATCCCGAGTTACTGACCGTAGCGCAAAAACAGAATCTAGCAATATGATGAGTCAAACAAACCGGTTATACAAATTCATAAAAACCGGGATATAAAATTGCACTTCAGAAAAGTACAGCACGAAATTATAAAAACAAATACATGCAGCCAACCTGTAATTACTCCTACATATCCCTTTAATATATATCCTTTCACTTCACAACCCTAAACGGAATTCAAACCCAATCACAGTTCGGGCTTCCCAGATACCCCATTAAAAAAACATAACTAAGGACTGAGCTAGTAGTCATTCCTTTACAAAGTGATTGCAAATACACAAAATATGGACCACAGATTCTGTACAACTACAACCAAGACTAACATTTTGAGCATCGCTTTTAAGGTCGGAGAGATTTCTCATAAACTCTAGTACTGGAATTCAAAGAAAGCACAGGTGCATTATCTTAAATCTCACTGTGTTGCCGAGAACATATTTCAGACACCTTTGATGCATTCTAATTTCATATGGAGCGATTACAAAAGGAGCTGCTTTCCTCATGCTAGAGGCTACATAATTCATTAACTTGGACCTAATGGTGTGCTATTCATCTATAACTCCTTCAATTAATACATAGAGGGGCTTTTTCAACAAATAACTGATGCATCTAGTTTTAGTAATGTAGATCTAAATACTTGCCTGGGAATTGGAAGCCATAGTGCAATCTTTCTGAATGACTTTTGAAACTAAGGGCCCTGTTTTATGATGAATCGGCATAGGAATGGACCATGTCTATGAAATACGGTGCATTCCTTTCCTTTCCCCCTGTGCTGGCGCATAATTTGCTGCCAAGCACCAACATAAGTATCCTTACACCATTGTGGAAGGGTGCCTCTGTTGTAGCAGAATTGTTTTTGTGCAGGAAGTGGCACCTTCCAGCACAAAAGCAATCCTGAGAGCTGTTTTCCTCTTTCTTTAAGTGATCCATGTTATGCCTGCTCTGGAGAGGCGTACGGTTTTGGCAGTATCTCAGGTTTACGTGATGAAGAAAATTTGGGGCAGCACCAAAATCCAATCCAAGCAGAAGCCATGTTCTAGTCAATTAAACAAGCAAACAGCTTGATTCAGGGGACATTGACATAATGATGGGCAGGTACAGAAATTGACAAGACATTGTTGAAGGTACTGCATTTGGCAGAAAATCCTATTTGGAAGAGAAAGTCAATCTGTAATAAGATCCTGCATTATTCAAGCTCCCTCTACAAGAGTTTTGCATAGGCCTTTGCTTCAATAGCTAATAAGGTCAGTAGCCTGGAGGGGCAAGCATCCGCAGAACTGCCATTCTTTAATATCGGATGCAGGACTGCGCTCATCCGGGATCTCGGAATCACAACTATTTCACATGCTCACAGCTTTAGCCTAGTCCCAGAAAAAACATAAAAAGAAAATAAAACGGGTAGAAATACCCAGACCCCCTAGGACTATTGGGAGAAACCCTTATGAAACCCACAGGGTCATAAAGCATTTCTAAAAGAATTTCAGCAGGAGTCGCTTTGGATCCATAGATTATGCCGAAAATAAAAATAAACAAAACTCAGACACCCATGCTTTTCTGCTAATCAGTCTCCAGGTGGGCCTGCCCCAGGGTCATTTTAATAAAATAAGGAGGGGGGACATGGGCCTCCCTCCTGGGGCTTGTTAATGCCGCGGGGACCACCACCTCTCCAGGGCTTCTTTAAAAATGAATACAGGGGAGGCCTGCATGGCCTCCCCAGCTGGCCTGGGGACCACCACCTCTCTGGGACTTATTTATTTTAAAAATTGGGGGCCTGCCAGAGCTCCCCCAGCCTCAGAGACTGCCACCTCCTTGGGGCTATTCTTGTAAAAAATGTGAGGGGCTGCGCAGAACCCCCTCATCCCCGGGGGAAGGTACCTCCCATGGCTGTAATTTCAATTACTACGGTGGAACCACGTGGACCTCCTGCATCCCTGGGGACCACCACCTCCCAAGGACTTTTGTTAAACTGAATGTGGGAGTGCCACGGGGCCCCCCTGGTTTCCCAAGGACCATCACCTCCCTAGGGATAAATCCAAGAAATGAAGTGGGCCACATGGCCTTCCCCCCGGAGCAAATAATAGCCTTGGGTACTGCCAACCCCAGGTACTGCTCCTGCTATGTCCCGGGGTGCCCACCCCAGGACATAGAGGTTTGCTGTGGCTACCCATGAGCTTTACTGCTCCTGCTTAGACACAGCAAACGCGCCACATTCAGTAACCTAGAGCATTAAGAATTCTCCTGCTTCCTGGAAGCGGAGAAAAAAACTATTTTCACAGAGAGGGAACTGCCTTTCCAGCAGATCCCTGTCTGTGAAAGTAATGCTGGCTCCCGCGGCGACATTCAGGCTCCCCCGCGGTCCCCAGCCAAAATAACTGAGTTCTTTGGGTAGGACCCGGGCATCTACAATTTAGGCCAGGCCCAGGGTAGCCAGGGTAGAAATCAGCACAGGAGGGGGTCATGCAGCGCCCTCCCTAATTAAAAAAATAAAATAAAATAAAAAGGCCAGACCCTGGGGGATGGGGTCCCCAGGGCCAGAATTGCCATGGGAGAAAGGCCATTTGGCCCCGTCCCAAAATTTAACAAAGTAATGAAAAAATAAAAATGACCAGGTCCCCAGGGATGGGGTCCCTGGGGCCAAAATGGGCCTGGGGGTGGGGTCACGTGGCCCTCACTTCATTCCAAAAAGGCCTGGCCCGAGGGATGGGCTCTCTGGGGCAGAAATCAGCTCAGGGAAGGAGGTCATACGGCCTCCCTTCCCTAATAAAACAACCCAATTTTAAAAACTGCACGCCAAGTCCCTGTAGTCTTTGCCCCCTCCCACCACCACCACTCTACAAATGCACCTCTTGGTGAAGTACTGGTTGGGGGATAAAGTGCTGCTGAGGGTCCTTTAGACAGACTCCCTCCTGTTACCTTAAGTAAGTCTCACATGGTGGGATTGCTGAGTGGTATTCGAAGGCTAAGCTCCCTTTCACCACCACTCTGTAAACACACCTCCTGGTGCACTACTGGTTGGAGTACCCTTGAATGCTGAGGGTCCTTGGGGGCCAACAAGCCCTCCTACTACCTCCAGTAAGTCCCACACAGCAGGATTGCTTAGGGGTCTCTGGAGGCCACTCCCCTTTCTCCCACCTCTCTGCAAATGCAGCTCCTGGCACACTACTGGTTGGGCAATTAATTCCACTTTACTCCTGAGGACCCAAGGATGAAAGTGGACTTCTTCCCCCAACCAGTAGTGCCCCAGAAGGTGCATGTGCAGAGAGGTGAAGATGGGGGATGTGGCTACCTAAAACCACTGAGAAAACCCACTGTGTGGGACTTACTGGAGGTAACAGGAGGGGTAGTTGGCTCCCAAGCATATGAGTTTTGCCATCCTACCATCCAAATGCATGACTGTGTAATGATTATCACACAATAAACTTGTTATTTCAAATTGCTGGCGTGCTTCTATTTTCTCTGTGGAACTTGGATTCAGAGGAGTGCTTTAGCTACGTGTGGGATAAGCATGAGCGCAAAATCCGCTCCGATCGCGGATTTTGCGGATTTTCGACAAATTCGCGGTCCGCGAACTCTCGCGAATTTAACGAAAATCCGCAATCCGCGATCGGAGCGGATTTTGCGGTCAAAAGTTCAAGCGAGCCTAATTTACGATGGCGCCGGCAAGCTGCCAGCGCCATCCTCAAATAGTTACTTAATTAGCTTCAACAGGAAGCTCTAATAGATAAGATAAAGCAGGGGCTCGAGCGCCTGCTTTATTTTATCAGTTGGAGCTTCCTGTTGAAGCTAATTAAGTAACTTTTGCAGGATGGCGCCGGCAGCTTGACGGCGCCATCGTAAATTATTTATAATGGTGAAAAACGGAGGTGTCTTCTCGAATAAATATGAGGGGCAGGGTTCATTCTGGCACGACGGTCCTGGCACAAAAAATAAACCTCAACCCCAAGCACTTACAGTCTATCCGTTACGCATGTGCCCTAGTTGAAGCTTAAATTCAGTGACTTGACTTTCACGAGCGCAATCCTCGTGCTGCTGTTCCTGTGTAACAACATTGATTTGCAGCCACACCAAAATGCAACAAAAGAAAAGCCCTTCTCAACCAGTGGTTCCTCCAGCCTCAGTGATGGTATCCCAGAGTCGCAAGAAAGTGTGCCCAGGCAGACAAACATTACGATGCAATGGTAATGGTGGATAGCGCTGTACTGCTGCGAATAACTGAACATTCGCAAAAGCCTTTCTAGTGACAGACACATTATGCTTAGAGTATTTTATGCTCTGAACTTTTCAGACCATTGGACTCTACAAGGTATTTGGGTCATTCTCCGTGCCTCGTGGGCCGGGGGAACTCAGGAACCACATAAGTGTGTTTTATTGTTAAATCCAGAAAAAAAGAAGTGCCTTCATGTTACAGTGCTTGTGATGTGGCCTCGGGACTTGCCACGTCACGGCTGCAACTGTTCGACGTCTCCACTTGCTCTCCTGACAGTAGCCTCTCACCTGATCTCCGCCGTCCGCCTGATGCCTTTCTTCCCTTGGGCATCTCGCTTGTCTCTTCTTGAATTCTTGTTCCACAAAAACAACTTTTTCTATATCTAGCACCCTAGAATGTCCAACTGGTATCCTAATTTAGAAAACTAAAACGGCAAGTTTAAAGCCCTGAAAACTATTCTTTTGCAATGCTTAAAAATATGAAACGGTTTTACATTAAAAAAATATTGCAATGCATATTAAACTGTGGCATATTTAATTTTGTGAATTAAATAAACAACGAGCAATACACTCTTTGGAGGTTCATGTAGTGTATAAAAGTTACATCCACCACCCCCAACACACAAGTGTTTGTTTAGATTTTATTTAAATCATCTCCTTCTGTATTTGAATTATTCGCTGTATTCGCTAGAAAGTGAAAGAAATTGAAGTGGGCTCCTGCCATCCTCTGCTGGGAGACCTTAAATGTTATATTTTTGTGGGTATTTATAAACCCACACCTAATCACAGATGCATCGCTGTACGTAGAAATAGGATTTGTATGCTGCATTAGAAGACAGAGGGGCTTGCAGATGCGTGTACAATGAGAACTTTAGATAATAAATGTGTACAAATGAAGAAACACCGTATCGGTGAGTGGGAATGGAGGGAAAGGGTGCAGCGTAGGGTGCTTGTGCCCTGACTGCACCACTGAGGACAACCCTGTGCGATGGAAGATCGTTCCAGAATGTTGGTACCTGTATTGGATCTGGACCTGTGGGTGCTGCTAATCAGACGAGGTCAACGACCCTGTATTCGGGGATACAACCTCTTAGCCTGACCTCTGTGAATACTGACAGAGCCAGAGGGTTATAGCGTGGCCTGGGGACACTGACACCCAGACTCGAGCAGAGATATTTCAAAGCTGAGTAGAGCAGGGCTTGGGGCTCACTGTTACAGAACAGATAATTGCCTTGCGGCATAACTTGGTTAACCTCATCGGCCTTTGCATCCTTGACTTGCACGAGCGCAATCCTCGTGCTGCTGTTCCTGTGGCCAGGAGCTTCTGTATCTTATTCTTTATCTGCTGCTCTGATCGGTCTCTGACCTTTTATACACACAAGAGGCATGTGTACTCGCATGGAAGCCCCGTCCGTTTGGCCCCGCCCACACACTCGAGGAAGCCCCGCCCCCAAATCCGCCGATCCGTGAATTCGCTAATTCGTGAATCATGGATCCGCAAAATCCGCACATGCTTAGTGTGGGATGAGGGCAATTTTAGGGTTTATTGGTGGGTGAGTGAATTTGGTTGGTAAGGGTATTTTTAGGGTTTAGGGTGGGTTAGGGTTTTGGGTGGCAATTGTATTTTTCGTGTTAAGGGTGGGTAAGGGTATTTAGGTGGCAAGGATGTTTTTAGGGTTTAGGGTGGGTGAGGGTATTTAGGTGGCAAGGGTATTTTGGAGGTTTAGGGTGGGTGGGAATATTTGGGTGACAAGGGTGTTATTAGGGTTTAGGGTGGGTAAGGGTATTTCAATGGGGAGGGTATTTTATGATTACGGTGGGTAAGGGAATTTCAATGGGGAAGGTATTTTTAGGGTTTAGGGTGGGTGGGGGTATTTGGTGGTAAGTGTATGTTTGGGGTTTAAGGTGGGTATGGATATTTGGGTCACAACTGGAATTTTAGGGTTTAGGGTTAATGCTGGTATTTGGGTGCTAAGGGTATTTTTAGTTTTTTGGTTGAGTGAGAGCAATTGGGTGGCATGTGTGGTTTTACGGTTTAGGCTGGGTGAGGGTATTTAGTTGGTAAGAGAACTTTTAGGGTGTAGGCTCTGCAAGAGTATTTGGGTGGTAAGGGTGTTTTAGGGTTTAGGCTGAGTGAGGGGATTTGCGTGGCAAAGGTGTTTTTAGGGTTTAGAGTGGGTGATAGTGTCTGGGTGGCAAGGGTATTTTTATTGTTAAGGGTGGGTAAGGCTATTTATGTGACAAGGATATTTTTTGGGTTTAGGGTGTGTGAGGGCATTTGGGTGGCAATGGTATTTTTAAGATTCATGACTGGTGAGGGTACTAGGTTGGCAAGGGTATTTTTAGGGTTTAGGTTGGGTGAGGGTATTTGGGTGGTAAGAGTTTTATAAATTTGCGAGTGGTTGAGGCTGTTTGGTGGTAAAGGTATCTTTGGGGTTGTGGGTGGATGAGGGTGTTCAGGTAAGAACAGTGCTTTAAGGGTTTTGGTGAGTAAGGGTATTTGAGTGGCAAGGTTGTATTTGGGGTTTGCGTGGGTAAGGGTATTTTTAGTGTTTGGGTTGGGTAAGTTTATTTGGGTGGGAATAGTGTTTGCAGGGTTTAGGGTGAGTGAGGGTATTTGAGTTAAAAGGGATTTCTTTTGAGTTTAGGGTGTATAAGGGTATTTGCGTGGCAAGGGTATTTTTAGGGTTTAGGGTGGGTGATGGTGTTTGGTGGTTAGGGTATTTTCAGAGATTAGGGTGGCTAAGGATATTTAGTTGGCAAATGTGTTTTTAAGGTTCAGGGTGGATACAGGTATGTTGGTGGTAATTATGTTCTTAGGGTTAGGTTGGGTGAGGGTATTTGGTTGCCAGGATTCTTTTAGGGTTTAGGATGGGTGAGGGTATTTGGGTGGCAAGGGCCTTTTTATGGTTTAGGGTGGGTTAGTGGTATTTGGTATTTCCCGACCACAATCCACCGATGACCTCCCGGGCCACCATCCACCGATGAACATTCCACAGGAAACACTGGGCCTACTACCAAGGTAGAAGGTGTCTTGGAAATACCCATATTTGAGGAGCCACAAAATGATTTCA
The DNA here is from genome assembly GCF_964261635.1 of Lissotriton helveticus. Taxonomy (NCBI): domain Eukaryota; kingdom Metazoa; phylum Chordata; class Amphibia; order Caudata; family Salamandridae; genus Lissotriton; species Lissotriton helveticus. The sequence continues at coordinate 1,703,845,906 of NC_136063.1, read as the reverse complement.
TCCAAGGGACGCAGACAACACAGGGAATTTTAATAAACACCATCGCCCAGATTATCAGGAAGGGTTGGTCAGATGGAGCACCCGGTCCCAACGGATTACCTCAGGCTTTATTTAAGACATACGAAACGTTGTGGTCTGGTCTCCTCGCACCACTGTTCTCACACTGCAGGCTGAACGACTACATCCCGGATTCTTGGAAAGGTGCTATCATTCATCCCATCTATAAAAGTGGCAAAAGAGATGACTCAAAAAATTATAGAATGATAGCTCTCCTTGACATTGAATCCAAGTACTATGCCAGCATCCTACTAGAAGAACTGACATCCTGGGTTGAATCAACACAGCGTCTTCCCTTCAACCAGACTGGCTTTGTAGCCAAGTCAGGCACAACCAGTAACCTATTTGCATTATCCGTACTGATGGAGAAGGCCAACGTCAGCTGTATACAACTATACTGCTGCTTCGTCGATTTTAAGGTGGCTTTTGATAGAGTGCCATGTGGCCGCCTATGGTAAAAACTGGTCCGCTGGGGTATACCCCCAGCCCTCTTACAAGCCATCATTCAACTCCACACACAGACGTGGATAAGGATAAAGTTGGGCGATGGGTCCCACGTCTCAAAAAAGATCCACACAAGAAGCGGAGTCAAACAAGGTTGCTTCCTAACGCCCCTTCTTTTTAACTTGTTTATTTCTGACCTATCCCCCATACTTGAGAAGGTCAACTCTCATCCACCCCAACTGGAAGGGACCCGCATCATTAACCTGCTATATGCTGACGACCTTGTGTTATTGAGTTACACAAAGGTTGGTTTGCAGAGGCTTCTTGATGAGCTTCTTCCTTACACACTTGAAAATGCCCTCGAATTGAACCTATCAAAAACAAAAATATTTCATTTCAGCAAACAGAAGCAGCAGAAAAGCAGGTGGATTTTCAACAACAAAAGCATCGACACAGTGCCACATTATAAATACTTGGGAATCTTCCTTGATTCAAGAGCTTCTTTCGCCAAACAAAATGACGCAATCAAGGCTAAGGCACTGTCGCTGGAGGTTGCGTCAGCAAACCTTTCAAAACATCTACTAGGACCAGGCCTAACTCCTCTGCTTAAGGTAATGAAGGCCAAGATCACAAGCTCCCTATCATTTGGCCATGAGATATGATGAGCTCAACAAACATCTTACTAAATAAATCAACCACCAGAATCTTTAAGCAAGCATGGCGTATACCGAGGTCCTCAACTCTGGCACAAGTCAGACTAGAACTTGGCCTGCTAGATCACAATGGTATCGAGGCTGGTGCTTTTATCAAGTTCTGCAATAGACTGTGCAGCTCCCAGGTCAACAGTCATGAAATCATACTCTGGAACAAAATATCAACCAGCGCATCCAGCCAAAAATATCGGAAGCACTTGGACCAATCCCCACAGCTCCTCGGAGTCTCGGAATATTGGGGAACACATCCACCACAACAAGCATTGAAGAGCATAATCAAGTGAAGAGTTCGGCTCTAGTCTTTCCACCCTGACAGAGCAAGATTATCGAGAAGAAAGCACACTTGGGCCGTCGTCTCTGATTACAAATCGGGGGTTGAGTCATCCTACTTATCAAGTACCTATTTACTCTTCTGGAAGGTCAAATTTATGGCCCTACGGTTAGGAGAATGGCCCTTTTTAACGTATTCGCCACAATGGAGGCGCCTCAGTGACAAAATCAAAAGCAGGGATTGCGGCTACCACTCTGAAAGTTTGGAGCACATAGCTTGAGCATGCCCAGCTCTGCTACATGACAGAAGGATCTCACTGATAGCGGAGTGGATCAAACTAGGTGCCCGCACATGTCGCCAGACCATAATGGCAGCCATGAATCAAGAAAATATAAAGCTGAACATCCGGTTCACCAAATTCATTGCCAGAGCTGCAAAAATGCTGGGGAAAGAAAAGGCACCAATTCTTTCGCCGGTTGGCCCAGCTATGTCCCTGCAATAAAAACTCAAGCGGCCACCGGCACCCTTCAGCTAGGCCTGTATGGACACCGTGTTCAGCATTTTAAAACCAGCTGTCATACTTACTTGTCCCCCTTTTTAGATTTTCTTAAAATCATTCCGTGACTGTCATGTTATTTAATGAGCCTGATTTGAAAGACAAATGCATATTCAGACAATTTTTTTAATGTATCCATTTTCCTTGCTAAATTACTGCCCTGCTGTTGCACTAACCGAAGTCCTTTTTTCTCTCCTTTTTAAAGTTGTGTATGTATATATAATTCATATGATTTTACATTTTGTTATGATTTTTAGTAATCAAACAATAAAATTTACATTTGAAATTTGAAAAAAAAAAATGAAAATTTGGTGGTGAGGGGATTTTAGGGTTTGTGGTGGTAAGGGTATTTGGGTGGCAAGGGTATGTTTAGGGCTTAAGAAGAGTGAGGGTTATTTGTTGGTAAGGATATTTTTATGGTTTAGGATGGGTAAGGATATTTGGGTTGCATATGAATTTTTAAGGGTTTAAAGTTGGTGAGGGTATTTGGGTGGAGAGGGGGGTCTAAGCGTTTAGGTTGGCTGAGGGTATTTCAGTGAGAAGGGTAAATTTAAATGTTTGGGTGGGTGGGGGTTTAGGATTGGTGAGGATATTTAGGTATTTAGGTGACCGTCCTGCTTTCAGCAGAAGCGGCCGCTCCACTCACTGCTCCCTGCCTCCTGGAAGTGGTATTGTTGACGCCGATCTCACTCCCTACCTGAGCCTGCATTATTAAATAGAAGCGCCTAGTGTGTGATTAGCCCTGAGCCTGCAATATTAAATAGAAGCGCCTTGTGTGTGATTAGCGCTAGACCGCCGAGCATTCATTTGTTAAGTAGCATTATTTCAGCGAAGCGCCGAGTCAGTGCTGCCTGAAAAAAAAAAAAAAAAAACATTATTGCCTGCTATTGTGCTGTGATTTAGCATCGCGCTCGCCTCCACTGTGCCCCTGTGTTGTTTTGATATTGCCTGCTTACTGCTGCCATTTTGTTTGTTGTTGACTCCACCCCGCCTCCCTGCAGACCCTCCCTCCCACTGATACTGACCTCGCTGCCCCAGCTCGATCGCGCTGTGACCGTCCTGCTTTCAGCAGAAGCGGCCGCTCCACTCACTACTCCCTGCCTCCTGGAAGTGGTATTGTTGACGCCGATCTCACTCCCTACCTGAGCCTGCATTATTAAATAGAAGCGCCTAGTGTATGATTAGCCCTGAGCCTGCATTATTAAATAGAAGCGCCTAGTGTGTGATTAGCGCTAGACCGCCGAGCATTCATTTGTTAAGTAGCATTATTTCAGCGAAGCGCCGAGTCAGTGCTGCCTGAAAAAAACATTATTGCCTGCTATTGTGCTGTGATTTAGCATCGCGCTCGCCTCCACTGTGCCCCTGTGTTGTTTTGATATTGCCTGCTTACTGCTGCCATTTTGTTTGTTGTTGACTCCACCCCGCCTCCCTGCAGAACCTCCCTCGCCTCTCCCCCTCCACCATCCATATATGCCCGCTGCATTAACGCGCAGCGACCGCGCCCAATCCGCGCCGAAGGTGCGCCAAAGGTAAGCCCGTCTACGCCCGTCCGCGCCTGGACCGCGCCCAGCGCCAGTCCCCCTGCCCCTCGCGCTGCCCAGCCCCCCCGCATTACCTACGATGCCTCAACCCTCCTAGCCCTTAACCCCGGTCGCGCCCCCGACTGCGTCCAAGCCGCTCCTGGACACACCCATGGACCTTTCTCCTGCTACTCCTGGAAATTCATCGGCACCGTCTACAACTCCGCTACGATCACACCTCAGATTCCCGACCCCAACCACCTACAATGCATCTTGCTCAACACCCGTTCGGTCCACAGGCACGCCATTGACCTATGGAACCTACTAGACACCATCTCTCCAGACGTCGCCTTCCTAACAGAAACATGGATGAACGCCTCCTCCGCCCCAGACATCACCATCGCCATCCCTGAAGACTATAAGATCACACGCAAGGACCGTACCGGCCACACAGGAGAAGGAATCGCTATCGTCCATAAAAAATCTATCCGCATCTCAACCAGCTCCGACGCCAACCTCGCCAACTCCGAACACCTTCACTTCCAGATCCACATCGACCCCAAGACCACTCTCAGAGGAACCCTCCTTTACAGGCCACCAGGACCTCGCGCAAAATTCAGTGAAGACATCACGGACTTCATCACTCCACACGCGCGCCCCTCCAAAGACTACATCCTTCTGGGAGACCTCAACTTTCACCTTGAAAAGATCAACGACCGCAACACCACCACCCTCTTGGACAATCTCGCCAACCTCGGACTTAAACAACTGGTCACTTCCCCCACCCACATCGCAGGTCACACACTCGACCCCATCTTCACCTCCAGCAATCATGTCTCCTTCAGCCACACTACGGATCTCCTCTGGACTGACCACAGCTGCGTTCACTTCACCTACAACAAGCCAAAACCCATCAACCACCTCCAACCAACTCTGCAAAGAAACTGGAACAAAATCACCATCGACCAGATCTCCTCATCGCTCCTTCTAAACACCCCAGCCCACTCTTCTAACCCAAACCAAGCCGCCGCCAACTTCACCCTATGGTTATCCAACACCGCCGACACCTTAGCACCACTGAGAAAACGTCAAAGCAAACCTGGCCGCAAGAAGACCTCATGGTTCAACGATGATCTTAAGAAGTCCAAGAAACTCTGCCGCTCCCTTGAAAAAGCCTGGAAAAAAGACCCAACCACTAGCACCAAGGACGCCTTCAAAAACGCCACCCGCACACACCACCAACTAATCCGAAAGGCCAAGAAAACAGCATTCAAGGATCGACTTGACAACAACGCCCACAACAGCAAGGAACTTTTCAACATCGTCAAGGAATTTACCAATCCCTCGGCCAACTCCAACGACATCACCCCCTCTCAAGCCCTCTGCGACTCCCTAGCCTCATTCTTCCACAACAAAATTACAGACATCCACAACAGCTTCGACAACCAACCCGGAGACCAACCCACCCAACCATATGCTGAACATTCTCCCCCCCTGAACACCCTCAACGACTGGAACCCAATCTCCACTGAGGACACCATCCGCCTGATGAACTCCATCCACTCAGGATCCCCCACAGACCCATGTCCTCACCACATCTTCAACAAAGCAGACTCCGTCATAGCACCGCACCTCCGAGATGTCATCAACGGCTCCTTCAACTCCGCCACCTTCCCGGAAAGCTGGAAACACGCCGAACTCACCGCCCTTCTGAAAAAACCCACAGCGGACCCCACCGAACTCAAAAATTATTGCCCCATCTCGCTCCTTCCATTCCCGGCCAAAGTAATCGAGAAAGCTGTCAACAATCAGCTCGCCGCTTTCCTCGAAGCCAACAAATCCCTCGACTCCTCACAATCTGGCTTCCGAGCAAAACACAGCACTGAGACCGCCCTCATCGCAGCAACAGACGACATTCGAACTCTACTGGACAATGGAGACACAGTCGCCCTCATCCTCCTCGACCTCTCTGCAGCCTTCGACACAGTCTGCCACAGCACCCTTTTACAACGCCTCAGAAACATCGGAATACAAGGAAAAGCACTTGAATGGATCACCTCGTTCCTCACCGGAAGAACCCAGAGAGTCCGCCTTCCACCATTCAAGTCCGAGGCCACTGAAGTCATCTGTGGCGTACCACAAGGATCCTCACTCAGTCCCACCCTCTTCAACGTATACATGAGCCCCCTTGCGGCCATCGCCCGCCAACACAACCTCAACATCATCTCCTACGCGGATGACACTCAACTGATCCTTTCTCTCACCAATGACCCCAGCACCGCCAAAACTAACCTACACGAAGGAATGAAAGAAGTTGCCGAATGGATGAAACACAGCCGTCTGAAACTGAACTCAGATAAAACAGAAGTCCTCATCTTAGGTACATCCCCCTCTGCATGGAACGACTCTTGGTGGCCGGAAGCCCTTGGAAAAGCACCCATCCCGACAGACCACGCACGGAACCTAGGCGTTATCCTGGATTCTTCACTCTCAATGAACAGACAAGTCAACGCCGTATCCTCATCCTGCTTCAACATTCTCCGCATGCTCAAAAAAACATTTCGCTGGATCCCCACCGAAACCAGAAAAACAGTCACCCACGCTCTTGTCACGAGCCGACTGGACTACGGAAACACCCTCTACGCAGGTACTACCGCTAAACTCCAGAAGAAACTCCAACGAATCCAAAACGCCTCAGCCAGGATCATATTAGACATCCCGCGCAACGAACACATCTCTGGCCACCTGAAAGACCTCCACTGGCTACCCGTCAATAAGAGGATCACTTTCCGACTGCTAACCCACGCACACAAATCACTCTACGACATCGGACCAGAATGCCTCAACTCACGACTGTCCTTCTACACCCCCTCCCGCCAACTACGCTCTTCCAGCCAAGCCTTCGCCACTGTACCTCGCATCAACAAGACCACCATGGGAGGCAGATCCTTCTCATACCTGGCTGCTAAAACATGGAACTCACTCCCCACTCACCTTCGCCTTACCCAGAACCACCTAGCATTCAGAAAGCAACTTAAAATGTGGATATTTGACAAGTAATCCTCCTCCCCTCCCTAAGCGCCTTGAAACCCTCTGGGTATGTAGTGCGCTATATAAATTCTTTGACTTGACTTGACTTGACTTGTGTCAATTGTCAATGGAAGGAGGGGAAGGAGCCTAAGGGGCCCATTACGATGTTGGGCGGATTGCCTCCGCCATGCTGGCGGTAGCCACCGCCGGCCTGGCGGAGGCAATCCGCCCGACATCCACTCCTGAATGACCCCCCGCCATATTAGTATGGGCGGGGAGACCACGGTGAATGGAAAAAACCGTCCGCCACTTTTCCGCCACGGTCGCCTTGCGGCCGGAGCGCAAAAGGATTAATATGGTGGCGATGTCTCATAGACACCGCCCCTGCGGGCCCCCAAAGTGTAGGAGGGTTGGGAGGTGCATACGGGGGGGTACTCTGTGCCTGCCGCATTGTGTATGCAAATGCATACATGCATTTATGGCATTATGGTGCGCCCGCCACAATGTTATAAATGCAGGTTACGGCCGCCACTGTGGTGGCCGCATCCTAATACCACCCACGGGACCCCCGCCCTTATGGCGGGCGGTCCCGGGTCCGCCCGTCATCCTAATGACCCCCTTAGTGTTAATGGGGAGTCAGGGTTTCGGTTGGGTGAGGACATTTGAGTGCAAAGGTTCTTTTTAGGTGTTAGGGTGGGTGAGGGTATTTGCGTGGTAAAGGTTTTTTAGGGTTTAGGGTGGGTGAAGGTATTTGGTGCAAGGGTGTTTTTAGGGTTTAGGGTGGGTGAGGGTATTTGGGTGGTAAGTGTATTTTAGGGATTAGGTTGGGTGAGGGTTTTTGGTGGCAAGGGCATTTTTAGGGTTGTGAGTGGATGAGGGTATTGGGTAGTTTGGGTATTTTTAGGGTATAGGGTGGGTGGGGGTATTTGGGTGGCAAGGGTGTTTCAGTGTTTGGGGTGTGTGCGGGAATTTGGGTGAGAAGATTATTTTTAGGGCTTAGGGTGGGTAAGGGATATTTGAATGGCAATGTTGTATTTAGAGTTTAGCGTAGGTAAGGGGATTTGTTTGGCAAGGGTGTTTTTAGGGTTTAAGGTGGGTGAGGGTATTTGGGTTTCAATGGTTAATGGAAGAAGGGGCAATAGCCTTAGCATTACTCAGGAGTCAATTTAAATATGAAATATTGTTTATGGTTTTAAGCAATTCATGTAAGCACTTCCTGTTTTTCCCAGAAAGTGGTACTATAGTTACTGGCACTGCTTCCAGCTTCCTATGTCTTACAGAATCGGAAGAACCATTAACCCTGTTTTCTGTGTATGGCTCTTCTGAATGTTTTAGGAACAATGTCTAGACTTCCTTACTCCACCCATGCATTTGTCTAAGGAAGAAATCACCCCTTTACTTGAGGATAAAATGTTCATGTTCTTCGTTTGGTATGCCTGTTACTGTCACTGCCATTTGTTGAAAGCCCATTTCTGCTGGAAGAAAATGTATCATTTAACCATTGCCTAAAGTTCATGCTTTTTAAAATCCTTTTAAAATCGTCTCCAGCTTTCTGACAGTAAAAAACAATTGAAAATAGTCAGCCAATGATGTCACCATTCTAGACTCCACCCTGATATAGAGTAGAAAAGCAAACTCAAAGAGCACAACCTCCGGTCAACCTTTGCACGTTATTAAAAGAAGCTTGGAGACATATTATCAACAACAGCATTAAAATTATCACCGCTTTAGCGGCAGGAAACTGCCACTAAAGCAGCGATAATGTCCTTGATAATATGCCCTTGAGAATTCAAATAGAAGCCCAGGTTCACATCAGAACATGGGCTTCTATTGGAAATCTCAAGGGCATATTATCAAGCCCATTATCGCCGCTTTAGCGGCAGGAAAAGGGCGATCATTTTAACACCGTTCTTTGATAGTATGCCCCTTCGTTTTTGTTTTTTAGGACACCAACCATAAGAGTGAAACATAGTTAAAAAAAATAATTAAACCACTAATCTGAAAACAGCCATGTATCAAATTATATTGAGTCTTTTGTTGTGTATAGCAAAGGCTTTTCATAAGTAGGTGTCAAAACAGCGCTAACATCAACAATGCACTATGTGACATTAAGTGACATTATCTTTCACATTTTGCCAGTCTGCTTCCTTTACAGTCATTCGTTCATTCATTTTCCAAGTAAATAAAGTCAGAGAAGAATCATTTTCAAATAAAAAACATCAACACGAAAATGAAAACATAAAATCTTGGACAGGTGGACCTCTGCACAGAGAACTAAAAGAATTATTAAAACCAGCTTCCATGCAAAATATGCACACATAGCTTGGTTTCTAGTTTAATGCCTTCCACGATAGTGTATCCCTGCTGCTCCAAAAGCTTATGTACAATCTTCACAAGTTTTCCATTATGGCAGATATCAATTTGTTCCCATGATGTTGTATGAAACACTGATTTTGTAACAAGGGATCCATGCATCAGTTTAGGCTTCGAGCAAATGACATATGTATGATGTGAAGAATAATTGTAATGCACCAGCCTCAGAGATGACATTTGCCTCTGGCACCCAGAGGCCAATCTCAAGAACTCCTACCTTTATATAAAGGCAGCAAAGGTAATATCAGTCATAGAAAGTAATGTCACAAATGTGAAATTGATAACTGGATTCATAAAAGTTTGATAAGTTTCGATGCACAAAGCAAATTTTGCAGAGGTAAAGTTCCCCAAATGAGAGCGACAGGAGATTATCCTAAGTCTAGTCTTTGCAGTTGACCTAAGAGCATATAGGTTGTCAGCGTGTGCCAACCTGTTCTCAGCTCCAATTCAGTCAGCGGTTGCTGAAAGTTTAGTAGCCAGGGGAATCTCCCTAATCCATTCACCAGGAAAAGTTCAATTATTCCCTACTTAGACTTTCAGAGTATTTTCATCAGCGTTACACATTGGAACATAGATAAACTATTGTAAAAATATCAAAGTAAAAAGAATATTTGTCCTTTAAACAAATATTAGTAAGATGAAACATTGGTCACATGTAAAATTTCCATATCTCAATGGACACACATTAGGACCTAGCCACAAATATACATTTGGTTGTGAACATTCATGTACCTACCAGAAGTTAACAAAAGACTCCCTACCCAACATAATCCCATTTACTGGGGCAGGAGATGTTTACCATGACTGGGGTGGGAAGCGGTTATTCCAATCAACAGTTCACCTCAAAAATTTGGGGAGGACCACAGACTTGTATGTTTGTGGTTATTCCAAAACCTGAATCTCATAATTTAAAGCATTGAGTCAATTAGAATTTCTTTTTGGTTATCAATGTGGATTTCAGTAGACCTGCACATTTTGCATCAAAATTCCCAATATGAAAGCAATTTTGAATGAACTAATTTGATCGCTATCTTTATAAAGATATTCAGTAGGCTATTGTTTTTCCATCAGTACTGTTATTTGTTCCATTCAGTAGTTATTGTCATCTGTCAAGTTTTGTTTTCAACAGTAAAGTCATGCAAAGTTTTTCAAATGCTGTCCTTTGCAAATATGAATTTCATGGGTTTATGTTTGCCGTGGCTTAAGAAATGTTTTCTCCCTATTCCAAGATAAATTTCATCAGGGAAATTTAGTTTTCTAGTTAATCCAACCCAAGAGCAAGGATGATGAAATACTATTTCTCTTTATTTTTTATGAATCATTTCTGTGAACGATGACAAATGCAAATATATCTCTTCCTGTATGCCAAAGCTTTGTTGGAAGTGAGGGGGCTAAGTCGCTCATATAAGATCTCATGGTTGTCTGAAATTAAGTTCCTGCTGACTGATATGGGGATGAGGGATCTTTCGGATCATCCAGAAACAGTGGAGATTCCATCAAAAAGATTTTATAGAGCAGCGTACTGGGAGATGATCAAAGTTAAGATATTCTCATCCCATATCGGTCGATCTTTGTCAAGGGACTTTCTTGACACTAAGGATGAACCTCTTTTGGAAGGCTACTGGGATCTTATTACGAAGCCACATGATCGCAAACTTTACCACTTGTTTAGGGTAGGCACATTACCCTTACGATGGTTTACTAGTAAATGGAACCCTGCTAGTAGTGATAAGTGTGCATTTTGCTTAGTTCACACTGAAAATATTGATCTTTATTTTTTGTATGCCCTGTGTACCATCAACCGAGGTGTACCTGGTTGAAACCAGTATGCTTGCCCATGGGAACTAGATCAGCGATGGTTGCAAGGAGAATATTGAAATCCGATGCATCCAACTCTGTTGTAATAGGAGTAGCAAAGTTTTTGAGTTGGGCGTGGGTCCTTCGCATTAAAAATGGGGGGGCAAAGTAGCTACGTAAAGATTCAAGTTGCGGCTGCTGAAGGCAAGGGTTGGAGCTGGTAAATGCTTTATGCCTGGAGAGTACTCACCCTTTTTAAAATTAATACATGTATTAAGTCTCTATGCTTGTTTACATATTTAATCATTTTTAAGAATTGGTTTTAAAATGTAAATTTATATGTACTTATTTATTAATTGCTATTGATGGGACATATCAATAAGTTTTAGATTTTTGAAAATGTTGGTGTATTTTAAAATGGATGATTTTATATTAATTTGGATATTCACTGTCTTTTATGATGAAGAATCGCAATAAAGACTTAATGACTGACTGACTGTCTGGCAAATATATCCTCTTCATGAGTTTTTTTTTAAACAATGGAATTACAAAAGAAAGAATATACTAACAGTTTTGAGCGAAGAACCATTTTCCTAAAGCATTCTGGAATTGTTCCAAAAGTAATGATTTTCATGTACACCTGACAAAGCAGAAAAAAGTTCAATCATTCCAAAGATATCCATGGATCCTTGTAAAGTTGCAAAAAACATTTTGACATCGTACACCTAGTTCTGGGGTTGGGAGAGAAGTCCATTACAAAATGTTGATGCACCCTTAAGTGATCCATTTGCATACTCATATTTAAATGGCTCCTACATAATTGAAGAGTTAGGGGTCAACTTTCTGGTTAGAAACTTCGAATCACAACAAATCCATCAACACCGTCTTCTAGTCTTTTTATTGCCATATACGAGTTTCAGCTGTCTGCATTTCACAGTCCACTCTTCCGAATTCTGCTCCTCCATCCTCCTGAATCTCCCTCAATCCATTGCCCTCAAGCCACATGATGAATGGATGAAGCAAAATAGAAGAAAAAAGAAAATCTTTCCTCGTTGAGTTCCTCCAAAAGAAGTGGAACATGATGATGACTACTATAGCTATCCTCCTTTTTGAGCCGAGAGAGACTGCCCATTAACTGAAGATGAGTAGGAACAGGTAATGAATGATGCCATGCATTGGGCACTGAGTGGTGTCTGTTGTTGTTGTTTGTTGTGCATGAAGTTAATTAATTGTGTACTATATGTAATCTACACTCTAAAAGTAACTCAAGGCACTTTTTCCCTTCTTGTATTTTTAATAACAAATTTGTACTTCTACTGCAGGCTGATAGATTGCATTTTGAATATTAAAAGGGGACTCAATCTGTACACTGCACACTGAGTAGGACAACACCGGACTCAGACAACTCGTCACTACACCCACTCACTCCGCCGGCCACACGCTTGACCCCATCTTCACAGCAAGCCCCCACATCTCCTTCAACCACACCAATGAACTCCATTAGACTGACCATCACTGCATCCATTTCATCTTCTGGAAACACACCACGCACCACCGCACTCAACAGATCCCCCGCCACTGCTGGAGCAAAGTCACCGAAGATCAGCTAACCACCACCCTAGCCCGGAGCCCACCTGCAGACCCGACCTACCCCGACACCGCCACCCGCAACCTCAGACAGTGGATCGACAGCTGCGCCACCACCCGTGCACCACTCAAGAAGCCCTCCAATAGCCAGACCAGAAAGAAAGCAAGTTCTCTGAATACCTCCAGGCCTCCAAGCAAACCTTCTGAAAGCTAGAGAAGAACTGGATCCGTGAACAAACACCGGAAAACCACGCAGCCCACAAGAATGCAACCCCCAGACACCACCACCTCATCAGATCTGCCAAACGAGCTTCCTTCAAAGTCTCCCTAGACAACAATGCACACAACAGCAAAGAGCTCTTCAACATCGTGAAGGAACTCTCCAACCCCAGCTTCAGCTCCAACACCAACGATATCCCTCCCACACAAGACCTGTGCAACTCGCTAGCTACCTTCTTCCACCGCAAGATCACTGACATCCACGACAGCTTCAATGCCGCAACCAACCCGGAAACCCCCGAGACCCCCTGCTCCCATGACCACTGCCCGCACCAACCGCCTGATCACCTGGACGAACATTAACGACAACAACACCATCAAGATCATGAACTCCATCCACTCCGGATCCCCGTCAGACCCATGCCCACACCACATCTTCAGCAAAGCCAGCACCACCATTGCACCCATCTCCGGAAAGTCATCAACATCTCTTTCAAGACAGTGACTTTCCCAGAGAGCTGGAAGCATGCCGAGATCAACGCCTTACTAAAGAAACCCAAGGCGGACCTCAAGGACCTCAAGAACTTCCGACCCATCTCCCTGCTCCTGTTCCCGGCGAAGGTCATCGAGAAGGCCGTCAACAAACAACTGACCAGATTCCTCGAGGAAATCAGCATCCTGGACCCATCCCAGTCCGAGTTCTGCAGTAACCATAGCACCAAAACTGCCCTCATCGCCGCCACAGACGACATCCGGACCATGCTAGACAACGGAGAAACCGCAGCCCTCATCCTCCTGGACCTGTCAGTCGCCTTCGACATGGTCTTCCACTGCACACTGCAAACACGCCTCCACGACGCGGGGATCCAAGAGAAGGCCCTGGACTGGACAACATCCTTCCTCTCTGGCAAAACACAGAGCATCCGCCTCCCCCTTCCGCTCTGTAGCCACCGATATAATCTGCAGCGTACCCCAGGGCTCACCCTCAGCCCAACGCTGTTCAACATCTACATGACAACGCTCGCCCACGACGCCCGACTGCACGACCTCAACATCATCTCCACGCCGATGACACCCAGCTGATCCTTTCCATCACCAAAGCCCCCCTCACTGCCAAAACCAACCTCCACGAAGGAATGAATGCCGTCGCCGAATGGATGAGAAACAGCCGACTGAAGCTGAACTCGGACAAGACAGAGGTCCTCATCCTCGGGTCTACGCCCTTGGCCTGGGACAATTCCTGGTGGCCGACCACAGTGAACAGCTCCAACCCCCACCGACCACGCACACAACCTAGGGGTCATCCTCGACACAACCCTCTCCTTGACGAAGCAGGTTAACGCCATCTCTTCCTCCTGCTTCAACACCCTCCACCTGCTCCGCAAGATTTACAAGTGGATCCCCACCGAAACAAGAAAGACGGTCACCCAGGCCCTTGTCAGCAGCAGATTGGACTATGGAAATACCCTCTATGCAGGAGCCTCGGCCAAACTCCTGAAATGGCTACAGCGCATCCAGAACGCTTCCGCACGCTTGATCCTCGACATCCCTCACCACAGCCACATCACAGCCCACCTGAGATGCCTGCACTGATTCCCCATCAACAAGACGATAACCTTCAAGCTCCTCACCCACGCACACAAAGCACTCCACAACACTGGACCAGAGTACCTCAACAGCCGACTCAGCTTCTACACCCCCTCCCGCCGGCTCTGCTCTGCCGACCACGCCCTCCCCACTGTCCCCTGGATCCGAAGAGTGATCGCCGGTGGCAGATCTTTCTCCCACCTCGCCACCAAGACATGGAACACCCTCCTCATCTGCCTACGGCAGACCCAAGATCTACTGACCTTCAGAAGACTCCTCAAAACCTGGCTCTTCAAACAGTAGCAGCACTCCCCCAACCCTCAGCGCCTTGAGACCCTCACGGGTGAGTAGTGCACTTTACAAATGCTTGATTGATTGATTGATTGAATATTCACTCTCCAACTTTGTCCAGAGCACCTTCTTGAAACACTGTGTCTCAATCTAACAAACAAGAATCTTGCATGCTGTTTCGAAGGGGGGAGGGAGGTGTTTTATAGTGAAGTGTAAGCAGGTTTACTCTCCAAGAGATGTTTTGTTCTGGGAAATGATTCAGCGTCTTGAATTCGGATATGATATAGGTAATTAGAATTACACTGCCATGTGAGTTCTAGGGCTTGGCTGACATTATATCACTGAAAAATGAAGAAGTGAACTAATGGGGGACAGCAGGAGTTTAGTGTGGGACAACCTAAACCAATTCTAGTGACAGCTTATATGAAGACTGCAGTCTTAGACCCACCTTATCTTAACAATATGGACTATAGGTTAACCAGTAGATAGTATCACCTGGACATATTCTAAACAAGCCTTTCTGAGAGACCTGAAACCTGATTCTGTTCTTCAAAAAATGAACTGAAAGACCATTAAGATAGACACCATTTAATTTTACTACTGCGAGAAAAAGGCTGCCCTTTTATTTATTCTGTGTGGTTATAGGCTGTTTTATGGTATAAGCCCTTTTTAGACAGTGGTGAGTGTTTCAAGAGATGGAAAACTAGGCCACTACAAATGTCTAAATTATGATATTAATGAAGTAGCTGAAGGATATTTGCCGACAAGATTGTAGGGTGGATCACTTCATTCATCCACACACTAAGGGCCTCATTATGATGTCGGTCAGAAAGCAGTCCGACCAACTCCTTGTTGGAATTGGATTCGGGAAGACTGATTACGATGATTACGAACACTGTTTGGTCGGACTCCCATTGACTTCAATCGGAGCCTGTGTTCCGACGATAACAACGGCACCCATTGAAACTGGGGGTGGGCAGAATATGCGTAGACGCGTTACGCAAAGTTCCACAAAATGGTAAAAAATCTCCGCCCAATCGCAATTTGTGTTTCCTGTTCACGAACGCTGATGTCTGATGGCGCGTCAGAAAGATGTGTTCGCAATCGCGGATCGCACGGCCGACTACCAAAATCTCGTGGCGCACGCAGATGGATACGAAAACTCGTTGGCGAATGCAGGGATCCTGGTAAGTCGCTCCCGTGCGTGTGAACATGCATTTTGAAAGCGCAAACACGGAAAAAATTCCGCTACGCCAGCGATCGCAGAATATTTGGCAATTCTGCGTTCCCCCGCGGAACGCGGAATTGCCAAAGTTCCGCAAATTCTGCAAGCAGAGCAGAATTTTACGTCCAGGCTTAATTGAACGAAGCATTTGCAATGCAATAGGTCTCACATTCACACAAGTTTGAGCTATTGACATTGTAAATGACAAAGCCTTTTATTTATGTTTTGGGTTTTAAAACATAAAAAAAAGACATTGTCATTTACAATACTAATAGCTTAAATTCTCGCAAATGTGAGACCGATTGCATTGCAATAAATGGCCTTCTCTAACACTTGTTAGATTGAAAGGGAGGGAGGGATGGTCTCGGCTGCAGCTCTGGTCTTGTACAGTGCTCCTGCAATTACAAGTCAGCAAGAGGCATTGAGGTGGTGGTATTGGTATTGGTGGTGGTGGTATTGGTGGTATTGGTGGTGGTGGTATTGTTGGTGGTGGTATTGATGATGCAGGTATTGGTGGTATTGGTGGTGGTATTAGTGGAGGGGACGCTTTACTCTTCAACCACTGCAGCGCCTTGGACGGAGCACCTTTAAACTTTCCTAACATCCTCCTACCTCTCGCGGAACCCGCTCCGCGGGTCCCGCTTCGTGTGGGGTGTGTGCCGGAGCATCAGGAACTCGGACTGTGTCCCTTCACAGGCAAGTGACAGGCGGGGCTGCGAGCGAGTGCAGGCGCTCTGCAGGGACTACCGTTCCCAGGAGCGCTTGCCAGACCCAATCCTCCACACCTGGGCCGCTCTCCCTGTCTGCCCCTCCCCTCCCCCAGTGCTTAAGACTCGTGTGCCTGGGGCTTTCCTTGGGACGCTTTACTCTTCAACCACTGCAGCGCCTTGGACGGAGCACCTTTAAACTTTCCTAACATCCTCCTACCTCTCGCGGAACCCGCTCCGCGGGTCCCGCTTCGTGTGGGGTGTGTGCCGGAGCATCAGGAACTCGGACTGTGTCCCTTCACAGGCAAGTGACAGGCGGGGCTGCGAGCGAGTGCAGGCGCTCTGCAGGGACTACCGTTCCCAGGAGCGCTTGCCAGACCCAATCCTCCACACCTGGGCCGCTCTCCCTGTCTGCCCCTCCCCTCCCCCAGTGCTTAAGACTCGTGTGCCTGGGGCTTTCCTTGGGACGCTTTACTCTTCAACCACTGCAGCGCCTTGGACGGAGCACCTTTAAACTTTCCTAACATCCTCCTACCTCTCGCGGAACCCGCTCCGCGGGTCCCGCTTCGTGTGGGGTGTGTGCCGGAGCATCAGGAACTCGGACTGTGTCCCTTCACAGGCAAGTGACAGGCGGGGCTGCGAGCGAGTGCAGGCGCTCTGCAGGGACTACCGTTCCCAGGAGCGCTTGCCAGACCCAATCCTCCACACCTGGGCCGCTCTCCCTGTCTGCCCCTCCCCTCCCCCAGTGCTTAAGACTCGTGTGCCTGGGGCTTTCCTTGGGACGCTTTACTCTTCAACCACTGCAGCGCCTTGGACGGAGCACCTTTAAACTTTCCTAACATCCTCCTACCTCTCGCGGAACCCGCTCCGCGGGTCCCGCTTCGTGTGGGGTGTGTGCCGGAGCATCAGGAACTCGGACTGTGTCCCTTCACAGGCAAGTGACAGGCGGGGCTGCGAGCGAGTGCAGGCGCTCTGCAGGGACTACCGTTCCCAGGAGCGCTTGCCAGACCCAATCCTCCACACCTGGGCCGCTCTCCCTGTCTGCCCCTCCCCTTTTCTATATTGACTTATAAATAGACACACTCATTACCGCTGCGCGGAAGCGCGCGGAAGCGCCGGGAGAAGCCCGGGACAAGGGCGGGACCGTCCTAGGCCGTCACAGGCCGGAATAGGCTGGGCTGGGCCTACTCTCTTGGTTTTGTTTGACTGTGCAGGTAACTGCTGGAACAATTGAATTATTAATTTGTTTACCTGCCCTGTGATTCATATTGGAGTCCCTCTGAGTAAAATAATGCCTTCCCCGGTTAGGGAGAGTACCCCACAGAAACCGGGAGGAGCGAAAACTGGGACACTTGAAAACTATTTCTCACGGGCGGTGGGGGAAGCTGACAAAGAGGGAAATTTGTCCAGGTTGAGGGCGGAACGTAGACGATCAGTAGATAATTTGAAAAATACTCCCATGGGAGAACAATCTATCACAGTTAGGGAGGAGCTCACTTGTATTGAGGATGTCCCACTCCTGCTAAGGGAGTGCGTTGACACACCACCAGTTGAAATTAGGAGTCCAGCTTTGGTTACAAGCCCCAGTCCCGCCAGGGGGACTATTGATCTAATTTCACAACTGCCCAAAGACCATAATGATAGAAACCCCAAACCGAAAGTAGTGAACACACAAGCAATTTTGGGACCCCCTCCAAAAAAGCGTAGGAGAAGGGCAAAGGGAGCGCAGGGAAGTAGTAAACCCAAGATCTCACACCTGGATTTTGGCAAATCTTTTAAAAACCCTGCATCTACAGTAAAAGCACCGGCAGAGCCACTCCCAACACCCAATGTTCAGGCGAACTCAGTTCCTGCCCGGATCGATAATGCAGGGACCAGTATTGTTAATGTCCCCCTCTCTGTTGTGCCGCTGGGAAATGTGGAATTCCTGTTAAGGTCGCTGCTACTCCCAATCAGCGAAAGTATAAAAAAGATTGAGATCAGGCTAACCATATTGGAGGCTACATTGGGAAGTCTGAAAGCACGCGCTGGCGGACAGGGAAGTGACTCAGAATCTAGTACCACCACTGTAGCCCCACAAGGGTCGGCACACAGGGTAGTAAATTCAGGCCCTCCACAAGCTGCAAAGGGGGTAGTCCAGCATCAATCCCTAAACCCGAAACCTGTAACTACCAACCCACTTTGTGTAAATACACTTAATCCCCCTCTAGTACCAGTAGCTTCGGCTCACCGGGTAGATAATAGTGGCCCAGACCACCAAAGGAAGCCCCCTGTAAAACCCCGTCGTCCTAATTTACCACCAGAAACTAATGACCTTACTGTGGTTATGGCAGGGGTCCCGCAACTTGATGAAGGAGAAGTAGAGGATTTTTGTCCCCTAAAATCCAGGGTAATCAAGTGGCTAAACAGAAATAGACCCCTCCCGAGACACCTCAATAATGAAATTATAATGGTAAGAAGGGTCCCATGGGTGGGGAGAACCCAAAAATCCATACCTGGGGACTGTTTACTGGTGAGCTTTAGGGACAAGGGTACGGTGTCACACATATGTCAAGGGGAAAACATATCGAGGGAATCCACTATTCAAACCCTTCGTGTGTCCTTCTTCTTTCCCATCGCCCCAGGTCCATTTTACCCACCCCAAATTCATGATAGATGGGAGAGGGTTGGGAGAAGGGGGAGTCACCAGGCCTTTCAACCTAGGCCATTATTTGGCAGACCAGTACCTCCCCTCCCTACTTATAACCGGTTTGATTGCCTGAACGGCCTAGAGGGGGTGGATTGACAAGCAGAGAAGGCCCCTAAGGAGAACATAGAAAAGGGTGTTCAAGTATCAATACCGGAGGAGCAAGGACACCGGACCCCGCAAATTCAAACATTCAGGGAGGTGGAACCCATGTTATTTGAAGATAATGGTATGGCTGTGGATGGGTTGGTGGGAGGAGGTGGGGGGGACGCACAAGGGGAGTTGCAGGAGATGGGTTCAAGGAGCCAGGGGGGTGCAGTTTTGGGTGGAGAGGACATGAGGATAATTTCTTGGAATGTAGCGGGTTTAGCTGGAATATTTAGTAACAAGGAGTGGGTTGATTTTGTTAGGAAATTTAATGTTATTTGTCTGCAGGAGACATGGGCGGTGGTGAATAACTACCATCTTGAGGGTTACAAGTGTTTTTTTGTCCCCGCCCGAAAATCGAGTTCTGGGAGAGCAATGGGGGGCTTAGCCATTTATGTAGATTTATCTCTCCCAGGCATTTGGCTGTCTCTTGATTGGAATTTGTACGGAATACAGGCAGTTCGGTTCTCTGGCAAGGGGTTGAAATTGTCTGTTTTTAATTTTTATAACAGTGAGACATCAGACTCTAATTCATCCCTATTGGCTGAATTGGATCAGAGGTTGGGTCAAGAAATCATATTTCAGAATAATGGGCCGTCTCATGGCGTACTTTTGGCAGGAGATTTTAACTGTCACCTCTGTCCGGCTCTGATAAAGGCAAATACAGATTGGGGGCAATGCCCGATCGAGAAAGGGCCGCATTTTGCACATACGCCGACTGGGGTTGCTCTTGGGCTGCTTCGGGCTAAGTACGACCTAGAGCATACCATTAACATGATAGACCCTCAGCTGGACGGTATGCTCCCACCAACTTTCAAGGGTAGGGGCTGTGCATCTATTATAGATTACATCTTGGTCTCGAGACCGTTGATCAACAAAATAATTAGTGTAGGGATAGAGTGGAGCGGTTTTAGTGATCACAATCCGCTCACCTTAACGTTCCTCTATAAAGCGGGCAGTGTAACCAAATCCCGTTGTCTAATTGAGGAGAGGGCCACTGATCAAGGTAGGAGATTGAAGTGGTCTAAAATTGATGGGGCACAGTTTTATAAAACCCTGGGCGATAAGGGGCTAGTGGCCATTAATGATTGTTTGGATTTGGAAATACAGGGCCCAAGGGTCCTGGAAGCGTTTGTCCACATTGCTAGCCTAATTGATGAACTATTAAGGTCTAGTGGGCCTATACGTATCCAGGCAAGTCCCCGCTGGTTTGATAGAGATTGCTCTAAGGCACTGAGGGAACTGAAATGTTCCCTCAAGACGAAACCACGGGATCCACAGATTATTAGGCTCAGCAGAGAAAGGTACAAAAAAGAGACGAAAAGGAGGAAACTTGCCTTACAGGCAGAAGCATGGGCAGATCTAAGGGAAGCTGGGGAAAGAAAAGATTTAGCGGGGTTCTGGAGAATCATCAATAAGCCGACCTTTTTAGAAAACGATTCTCCGGAGATAGGGGCTAATATTCTACCAGAGCAATGGGTAACCCATTTTAGGGGTTTATATAATCATGAGTCGGGCACCCATGTGGAACCACCGGAATTTTCAAGACAGGCCCCACCAGTTACATTCTCTCTTAAGGAGATTGTGACAGGGATGGAGGGTTTAACTAAAAATAAAGCCCCGGGTCCGGACGGAATTCCGCCAGACCTGTTCCTCAGCAACATAGATCTATGGGCTCCCTTGATGACAAGGGTCTTAAACACCGCCATTACCTGTGGTCTCCCCCCTTCATGGTCCAAGGCGATCATCGTACCAATTTTTAAGAAGGGCAATAGAGATGACCCGAAGTGTTATCGGCCCATTTCCCTGATTGACGTATCGGCCAAACTTTTGGGAAGGGCAATCCTGAATAGATTGACCGAATGGACAGAAGAGAATAACATCTTCTCGGATACTCAGTATGGGTTCAGGACAGGGAGGTCCACCAGTGACCAGTGCCTAAACCTGTATATGCTGACTGCCAAGTATACCCTGGCCAGCGACGAACCCGTGTATATGGGATTCATGGACTTGGCAGCTGCATTCGACCACGTCAACAGAGGAAAACTGTGGGATATGATGTCAGGTATGGGGATAGAAAGTGGCCTAATCACCATATTGAGGGAACTGCACAGTGATACCACGGCCAAGGTTAGATTTAACAGGGAGGGAGGACTGTCTGACTCCTTTCCATGTAGGAGTGGAGTCAGACAAGGTTGTATACTTGCCCCCTTTCTGTTTTCTCTTTATATCAACAACCTGGAGCAGTTCCTTCTGGGTCTAAAGACAGACTGCCCAAGGGTTGGGCTGCGGCATATCCCCGTCCTGCTTTATGCAGATGATGCGGTTTTATTAGGAAGAACACCACGCAGCCTACAAACCCTGATAGAAGGGTTTGTGGAGTTCATGAGTAACCTAGACCTATCTGTTAACCTAGGGAAATCATATGTGCTTCTGGCCGGCAAAAAACCTTCCACCAAATTCGTTTACACAATTGGCTCACACCGCCTGGAGCAGGTTAAGACGTTCTCCTACCTCGGGGTAACTTTTGATGGTGCCCTGCAATTTACCCCTTTGGTGGTAGAACGTTGCGCAAAAATGATTGCTTCTAACGGGGCAATAGCTGGATATGGTAGGAGGGTGGGCAGATGGAGTCCGGAACAGGTGATGAATTTGTACGGCTCCATAACATGTTCCAAAGTAATTTACGGGGCAGAAGTCTGGGGGTTTGTGAATACAGTAAGTATCCAACAAGAAGAAACTAGGTATTTGAAAGCAATCCTGAGGGTGCCACCCAGCACGGCTGGTTTTATAGCCCACAGGGAGCTAGGGAGGCCATATTTGGAAGATTTGGTAAAACTCAGACCAATAGTGGCCTGGTTAAAAATATGGATAAACCCAGACGCGCATTTAAGTAGAGAAATCCTATTGGACTGCCTAGGTAGGACCTATTCAATGCGCATCCCCTGGCTCAAATACGTGAAAAATACTTTGGAGGAGTTAGGGCTGGGGAATCTTTTCACAAACCCTGCCATTATTTCAGCACAGCATAAGAAACGGGTGGGGGAATTATTTTTGGGGCAAGTAACCCAACGCCGAGCGGATGCGGAAGGAGTGAAAAAGACTGTAAGGGCCCATGGTTTGGTAAAAAGTGTGGAGGGTATGGAGCCTTACTTATCCCTTCTGCATAATGCACAGGACAGATTCTTAATGTGCCGTCTCAGACTGAATTTGCTCCCCTTTATTTTGGCTATACCTGCAGGGTTTACCTCATCTATTGAGCAGAAGGGTCCCTGCGGCTGCGACAACCGGTCTCCGCAGGATACCCTTCACTTTGTCTTGCTTTGTCCCTATTTTTCCATGCCCAGGCGCAGATTCCTTGTAAATATTTTAAAAAAAACGCGATTGGAACACGGCAGGGATGCCCTAATATTTCTGTTTAAAGCCTCTGACCCATTAACTCTATGTAGCATCCTGAATTTTATTAAAGTTGCTATTCGTTTAAGACAAACAAGAGGAGATGAATGAATGAATTTGTATTTATTGGGCCCTTATGTTGGCAAATCCTTTTATTATAACAATTATGTACAAGGATCTTAATCAGTATTTAATAATGTTTTAATTGTTATTGTGTATATAAATGTGCTTTTATGGTGTTTTTTATTCACCGAATAAAGATTCTTGACTTGACTAGTGGTGGTGGTGGCAATGGTGGAATTGGTGGTGGTGGTATTGGTGGTGGTGGTATTAGTATTGGTATTTGTGGTGGTACTGGTATTGGTGGTGGTACTGGCATTGGTGGTGGTATTGGTAGAGGAGGTTTTGGTATTGGTGGTGGTGGTATTGGTGGTGGTGGTATTGGTATTGGTGGTAGTGGTATTGGTGGTTGTATTTATGGTATTGGTGGTGGTATTGGTGGTGGAGTATTGGTGGCGGTATTGATGGTATTGGTGGTGGTGCTGGTATTTGGTTGCTGATATTGATGGTATTGGTGGTGGTATTGGCACTGGTGGGGGTATTGGTGGTATTTGTGGTTGTGATGGTATTGGTGGTGGTGGTATTAGTGGTGGTGGTATTGGTGGTGAGGGTGATGGTGGTGGTGGTGGTAATATTGGTGGTGGTATTGGTGATAGTGGTATTGTTGGTCATGATATTGGTGGTGGGGTTGGTATTGGTGGTGGTGGTATTGATGCTGTTGGGGGTATTATTGTTGGTTTTGATGGTGGTATCGTGGTGGTGGTGGTATTGGTGATGATGGTGGTAGATTGAAAGGGAGGGAGGGATGGTCTCGGCTGCAGCTCCTGCTATTACTAGTCAGCAAGAGGCATTGAGGTGGTGGTATTGGTATTGGTATTGGTGGTTGTGGTATCGGTATTGGTGGTGGTGGTATTGTTAGTGGTGGTATTGGTGGTGCAGGTATTGGTGGTGGTATTAGTGGTGGTGGTGGCATTGGTGGAATTGGTGCTGGTGGTATTGGTGGAAGTGTGGTATTGGTGGTGGTATTGGTATTGGTGGTGGTACTTGTATTGGCGGTGGCGGTGGCACGGGCATTGTTGGTGGTGGTATTGATATTGGTGGTGGTGTTATTGTTAGTGGTGGTATTGGTGGGGCAGGTATTGGTGGTGGTATTAGTGGTGGTGGTGGCATTGGCGGAATTGGTGGTGGTGGTATTGGTGGAAGTGGTGGTATTGGTGGTGGTATTGGTATTGGTGATGGTACTGCTATTGGCGGTGGCACGGGCATGGTTGGTGGTGGTATTGGTAGAGGAGGTATAGGTATTGGTGGTGGTGGTATTGGTTGTTGTGGTATTGGTATTGGTTTTGGTGGTAGTGGAATAGGTGGTTGTATTTAAGGTATTGGTGGTGGTATTGGTGGTGGGGTATTGGGGTGGTATTATTGGTATTGGTGGGGGTGCTAGTATTGGTGCTGGTATTGGTGGTATTGGTCTCCTGTGTGAGGCTGTGCCCAGGGGAAAAAGGGAAAGGGAGAAAATAATAAACTGGACTGCAGGGTTCTTGTCCTTTCCTGGTCTGGTCTGGCCTGGGATCCCGGAAAGCGCCCTTCAGGAATGCACCTATATAGGACAGGAGAGAACACAACAGGTATAAAGAGCTTTTCTCACTAGACGGAC
This sequence comes from Lissotriton helveticus, assembly GCF_964261635.1. Taxonomy (NCBI): domain Eukaryota; kingdom Metazoa; phylum Chordata; class Amphibia; order Caudata; family Salamandridae; genus Lissotriton; species Lissotriton helveticus. The sequence continues at coordinate 1,703,821,586 of NC_136063.1, read as the reverse complement.
TTCCTCTGATGTGTAAAATGATTCTACACTCACTCACCAAAAATAACCTGCAGCAAGAGTCCTCTGAGTAAACCAGAAGGCATAAATCACTATGCAAAGAAAAAGACCAGATTGGGGGCCAACAAGAATTATAATATCCAAAGGAGTCCTTAAGTGTCCCACTGTTGAAAGCACAGTGAGTATACCCCCTTATGGTAATCATTTACGGTCGACAATCGAATGTGGCCAAAAGGATACCCCTGGACTCACTTCATGCTGCGTGATTTTGGTTATAAAGAAAATGTTATGATAACATAAACAAATGTAGCGCCAAGACACCTCTTTTGGTAACAGCTGCGCTTTATAAATGCAATAAACATAAACATAAACATAAAGCAAATGTCCAGCAACAGAACAAGACAGTTATATTCTAAATGTGAAAATCCCATGCTGCCTGATTGTCCTCCATGAAAGTATATATATAAAAATATCCTCCGGTTTTCTACAATCGGTAAATGGACCACTTTGCTAATCACCGGGAAAGCGTGTGAGTGGCAGCACGCTATCAGCAGGAGGATAATTTAAAGAAAACAATAGAAGAAACGTTTCAGCGCGTCTTCCATAAAATCACGGGTCGGGTAGAAAGTAAGCAACGTGCGCCGCTCTGTGAAGAAATTCTCCGGCGGACTCACAAGCACTGCAGGCGCAGAAAGTAAAATGTCAATAATGCAGACAATGGAGGGAAACGCTCCTGCGCTCCTTCCGCAATACCTGTGCCTTCCCGGGCTGACGTCCTCAAATCCTGGATTGGGGTTGTTTCCTTCTGTGTCTCAACACGGCTAGGAACGGGCTGGAAAGCTGAACATGCTTCAAGCTGAATTCCGGCGGGGAGCACCATCCGCCATTAATTTCCTTCGGTCTCGGATTGTCAAGCACCTTCCTCATGAAGAGGAGGTGCTTAAGTAAGGGGCTGCCCTTACCTGATTCTGTCGTGCCCCACTGCCTGCTGGCAGTTGTAGGAATCCCATCATTTTCTTAGCCGCCACCCAGGTGTGTGAAAATAAAAGCGGCGTGAATGAGCCTGTTGGGTGATCGCTACATGGTATTGGTGGTGGTCTTGGTGAATGTAATGGTGGTGGTAATGGTGGTTGTGGAATTGGTGGTGGTGGTATTGGTGGTGATGATATTAATGGTGGTGGTGGTATTAGTGGTATTGGTTTGGTTTTGGTGGTGGTATTGGTGGTGGAGGTATTAGTGGTGGTATTGGTGGTGGGGGTATTCCTGTTGGTGGTATTGGTGGTGTTTTAGGTCTTGGTGGTGATATTGTTGGTATTGGTGGTGATATTTGTGGTGGTGGTATTGGTGGTGGTGGTATTGGTAATATTGGTGGTGATGGTATTGGTGTTGGTGGTGGTATGGGTGCTTGTGGTATTGGTGGTGCTGGTATTAGTGGTGATGGTCATATTGGTGGTGGTATTGGTGGTGATAGTGGTGGGATAGGTGGTGGTGGTGGTTGTATTAGTGGTATTGGTGGTGGTGATATTGGTGGTGTAGTATTGGTGGGGCTGGTATTGGTGGTGGTGGTATTGGCAGTTGTATTGGTGGTGATACTGGTGGTGGTGGATGTGGTGATGTTGATGGTGGTTGTAGTATTGGTGGTGGTAGTGGTATTGGTTGTAGTGGTATTGGTGGTGGTGGAATTAGTGGTGGTGGTATAGGTGGTGGTGGTGGTATTTGTATCGAGGCTGATATTGGTGTCGGTTGTGATGGAATTGGTGGTGGTGGTATTGATGGTGGTAGGATGGTGGTAGTGGTGGTGGTGGAATTAGTGGTGGTGGTATAGGTGGTGGAGGTGGTATTGGTGGTGATGTGGTATTGGGAGTGAGGGTGATATTGGTGATGGTGGTATTGGTGGTAGTGGTATTGGTGGTAGTGATATTGGTGGTGGTATTGGTGGGAGTGGTATTGATGCTGGTGGTGGTTTTGGTGGTGGTATTGGTGGTAGTGGTGATGGTGGTATTGGCTGTGGTATTGGTAGTGGTGGTGATATTGCTATTGGCGGTGGGATTGGTGGTGGCGGTACTGGATTGCTGGTGGTAGTATTGGTGGTGGTATTTGTGATGGTGGTGGTATTGATGGTGGTATTGTGATGGTATTGGGGTGGTGCTGTTATTGGTGGTGGAGGTATTGGTGGTGGTGGTATTGGTGGTGGTGGTATTGGTGGTAGTGGTGTTGGTGGTAGTGTTGGTGGTAGTAGTATTGTTGGTGGCATTGGTTGTGGTGGTTTTGGTGGTGGTATTGTTGATGGTGGTATTGGTGGTGCTGGAATTGGTAATGGTAGTTGTATTGGTGGTATTTTTGGTGGTATTTGTGGTGATACTGGTGGTGGTGGTGGTGGTATTGGTGGTGGTATTGGTAGTTGTGGTGGTGTTTATATTGGTGGTGGTATTAATGATATTGGTGTGGTATTGGTAGTGGTGGTGGTATTGGTGGTGGTCAGTGTTGGAATTGGTGGTGGTATTGGTGGTGGTCCCCCGCATCCGAAGAGTGACCGCCGGTGGCAGATCATTCTCCCACCTTGCAGCCAAGACATGGAACACCCTCCCCTTCCACCTGCGGCAGACCGAAGACCTCCTAACTTCTCAAGACCTGGCTTTTTGAACAGTAACAGCGCCCCCCTCCCCCCAGCACCTTGAGACCCTCATCGGTATGTAGTGCGCTCTATAAATGCTATGATTGATTGATTGACTGGTGGTATTGCCGTTGGAGGTATTGGTGGTGGTATGTGTGGTGGTGGTATTGGTGGTGCTGGTATTAGTGGTGGTGGTGGTAATAGTGGTGTTGGTATTGGTGATGTTGGTATTGGTGTGGGCTATTGGTGGTGGTGGTATTGGTATGGTAGTATTGGTGATGGTGGTGGTATTTGTGGTGGTGGTATTGGCGGTGGTTTTGGTGGTGGTATTGATGGTGGTGGTGGTATTGGTGATGGTTGTGGTATTGGTGGTGGTGGGATTGGTGGTATTGCTATTGGTGATGGTGGTGGCATTGATGTGGTGGTGGTGGTAGTGATATTGGTGGTGGTGGTATCAGTGGCATTGGTGTGGTATTGGTGGTGGTGGTATTAGTGGTGGCATTGGTGGTGGTATTGGTGGTGGTGGTGGTATTGGTGGTGGTGGTGCTATTGGTGGTGGTATTGGTGATATTGGTGGTGGTGGTATTGGTGTTGGTGGTATTGGTGTTGGTGGTGGTATGGGTGGTGGTGGTACTGGTGTTGTTGGTATTAGTGGTGATGGTGGTATTGGTAGTGGTGGTATAGGAGGTGGTATTGGTGGTGTTGGTATTGGCGGTGCTATTGGTGGTATTGGTGGTGCTATTGGTGATATTGGTGATGGCGGTATTGGTATTAGGAGTGGTATTGGTGGTGGTGGAGGTATTGTTGATGGTAGTGATGGTATTGGTGGTGGTATTAGTGGTAGAATTAGTGGTGGTGGTATTGGTTATGGTATTGATGTTGGTGCCGGTAGAATTGGTGGTGGTATTGTTGGTGGTGGTATTAGTGGTATTTGTGGTAGTAGTGGTATTGGTGGTGGTAGTGGTACTGGTGGTGGTGATATTGGTTGTGGTAGTGGCATTGGTAGCATTGGTGGTGGTTGTATTGACGGTGACATTGGTGGTATTGTGTTGGTGGTATTGGTATTGGTGGTGGTGCTATTGCTGGTGGTGATGGTATTGGTGATGGTATTGGTAGTGGTTTTGGTGGTATTGGTGGTGGTATTGGTGGTGGTGGTATTGGTGGTGGTGGTGGTATTGGTGGTCGTATTGGCAGTGGTATTGGTGGTTGTATTGGTGGAGGTGGTGGTATTGATGGTGATGATGGTATTGGTGATGGTGGTGGGATTGGTGGAGGGATTTGTGGTGGGATTGGTGGTGGTGGGATTGGTTGTGGTACTGGTGCTGGTGGAACACGTGGTGGTGGTATTGGTGGTGGTGGTGGTGGTGGTAGTGGTATCGGTGGTGTAATTGATGGTGATGATATTGGTGATGGTGGTCAAATTAGTGGTAATGTTGTGGTATTGGTGGTGGTGGTGGTGGTGTTGGTGGTGGTGGTACTGATGGCGGTGGTGGTATTGGTGATGGTGGAGGTATTGGTGATGCTATTGGTGGTGATGGTGGTGGTATTGGTGATGGTGGTGGTATTGATAGTGGTGGTGGTAGTGATATTGGTGGTGGTATTGGTGGTGGTGGTATTAGTGGCATTGGTGTGGTATTGGTGGTGGTGGTAGTATTTGTGGTGATATTAGTATGGTATTGGTGGTGGTATTGGTGATATTGGTGGTGGTGGTATTGGAGGTGGTATTGGTGATGTTGGTATTGGTGGTGGTATTGGTGTTGGTGGTATTGGTGGTGGTGGTGCTATTGATGGTATTGGTGATGGTGATATTGGTGGTGGTGGCATTGTTGGTGGTATTGGTGGTGTTAGTATTGGTGGTATTTGTGGTGGCTGTATTGGTGGTGCTATTGGTGGTGTTGGTGCTGTGGTGGTGGTGGTGGTGGTATTGGTGGTGGTATTGGTAGTAGTATTGGTATTGGTTGTGGTGGTATTGGTGATGGTATTGGTGGAATTAGTGGTCGTGGTATTGGTGGTGTTGGTATTGGTGGTGGTATTGGTAGTGGTGGAATTGATGGTGGTACTGGTGGTTTTTGTGGTATTGGTGGTGGTAGTGGTGGTGGTTTTGGTGGTGATATTGCTGGTGGTAGTGGTACTGGTGGGGGTGATATTGGTTGTGGTTTTGATATTGATAGCATTTGTGGTGGTATTGGTGGTAGTGGTATAGGTGGTGGTATTGTGTTTGGTATTTTGTGGGGGTGGTATTGGTAGTGGAATTGGTTGTATTGGTGGTGGTATTGGTGGTGGTGGTACTGGTGTTGGTGTTGACATTGGTGGTGGTGCTCTTAGTCGTGGTATCAGTGGTGGTATTTGTGGTGGTTTTGGTGGTGGTGGAGGTGGAGGTAGTGGTATTGGATGTTGGTGGTATTGGTGGTGGTGGTATTGGTGGTATTGGTGGTGGTGGTATTCGTGGCTGTGGTATTGTTGGTGGTAGTGTTGGTCATGGTGGCATAGGTGGCTGTGGAATTGGTGGTGGTGATGGTATAGGTGGTTGTGGTATTGATGGTGGTATAAGTGGAGGTGGTAGTGGTATTGGTGCTGGTGGAGGTGGTGGTATTGGATGCTGGTGGTATCGGTGGTGGTGGTATTGGTGGTGGTGGTATTGGTGGTCGTATTGGCAGTGGTATTGGTGGTTGTATTGGTGGAGGTGGTGGTATTGATGGTGATGATGGTATTGGTGATGGTGGTGGGATTGGTGGAGGGATTTGTGGTGGGATTGGTTGTGGTACTGGTGCTGGTGGAATTGGTGGTGGTGGTATTGATGGTGGTGGTGGTGGTGGTAGTGGTATCGATGGTGTTATTGATGGTGATGATATTGGTGATGGTGGTGGAATTAGTGGTAATGGTGTGGTATTGGTGGTGGTGGTGTTGGTGGTGGTGGAATTGATGGCGGTGGTGGTATTGGTGATGGTGGAGGTATTGGTGATGCTATTGGTGGTGGTGGTGGTATTGATAGTGGTGGTGGTAGTGATATTGGTGGTGGTATTGGTGGTGGTGGTATTAGTGGCATTGGTGTGGTATTGGTGGTGGTGGTAGTATTTGTGGTGGTATTAGTGATGGTATTGGTGGTGGTATTGGTGATATTGGTGGTGGTGGTATTGGAGGTGGTATTGGTGATGTTGGTATTGGTGGTGGTATTGGTGTTGGTGGCATTGGTGGTGGTGGTGCTATTGGTGGTATTGGTGATGGTGATATTGGTGGTGGTGGTATTGTTGTTGGTATTGGTGGTGTTGGTATTGGTGGTATTTGTGGTGGTCGTATTGGTGGTGCTATTTGTGGTGGTATTGGTGGTGTTTGTCCTGTGGTGGTGGTGGTATTGGTGGTGGTATTGGTATTGGTTGTGGTGGTATTGGTGATGGTATTGGTGGAATTAGTGGTCGTGGTATTAGTGGTGTTGGTATTGGTGGTGGTATTGGTTGTGGTGGTATTGGTGATGGTATTGGTGATGGTATTGGTGGAATTAGTGGTTGTGGTATTGGTGGTGTTGGTATTGGTGGTGGTATTAGTAGTGGTGGAATTGGTGGTGGTACTGGTGGTTTTAGTGGTATTGGTGGTGGTAGTGGTGGTGGTTTTGGTGGTGATATTGGTGGTCGTAGTGGTACTGGTGGGGGTGATATTGGTTGTGGTGATGATCTTGATAGCATTTGTGGTGGTATTGGTGGTAGTCGTATAGGTGGTGGTATTGTGTTTGGTATTTTGTGGGGGTGGTATTGCTAGTGGAATTGGTTGTATTGGTGGTGGTGGTACTGGTGTTGGTGATGATATTGGTGGTGGTGCTCTCAGTTGTGGTATCAGTGGTGGTATTCGTGGTGGTTTTGGTGGTGGTGGAGGTGGAGGTAGTGGTATTGGATGTTGGTGGTATTGGTGATGGTGGTATTGGTGGTGGTGGTATTCATGGCTGTGGTATTGTTGGTGGTAGTGTTGGTCATGGTGGCATAGGTGGCTGTGGAACTGGTGGTGGTGGTGGTATTGGTGGTGGTATAGGTGTTTGTGGTATTGGTGGTGGTATAAGTGGTGGTGGTATTGGTGATGGTGATATTATTTGGGGTTGTGGTATTGGTAGTATTAGTGGTGGTATGGGTGGGGGTGGTATTAGTTGTGGTATTGGTGGTGGTGATATTGGTGGTGGTAATGGTGGCAGTATTGGTGATTGTGTTGGTGGTAGTGGTATTGGTGGTTATGGTGGTGATATTGGTGGTGCTACTTGTGGTGGAGGTGGTGGTAATGGATGGTGGTGGTGGTGGTGGAGGTATTGGTGGTATTGGTGGTGGTGATTTTGGTTGTAGTATTGGTAGTATTAGCGGTGGTATTGGTGGTTGTGGTATTAGTGGTGGTATTGGTGCTGGTATTGGTGGTGGTGGTATTGGTGGATGTATTGGTTGTAGTGGTATTGGAGATGGTATTGCTGGTACTATTGGTGGTGGTATAGGTGGGGGTAATGGATGGTGGTGGTGGTAGTATTGGCAGTGGTGGTGGTAATGGTGGTGATATTGATGGTGGTGGTATTGATGGTGGTGGAAATGGTGGTGTTGGTGGTAGTGGTATTGTTGGAGGTGGTGGTATTGATGGTAGTGGTATTGGTGGTGGTGGTGATATTGTTGGTGGTAGCGTTGATAATATTAATATTGGTGGTGGTATTGGTGGAGGTCATGGTGTTGATTGTGGGAGAATTTGTGGTGGTGGTATTGATAGTATTGGTGGTGGTATTGGTGGTATTGGTGGTGTTGGTAATGGTGGTAGTGTTTTTTTTGGTTGTATTGTTGGTGGTGGAGTTAGTGGTGGTATTTGTGGTGGTGTTGGTGGTGATGGAATTGGTGGTGGTGATATTGTTGGTGGTGGTGGTGTTAGTGGTATTGATGGTGGTGGTGGTATTGGTGGTGGTGGTATTGGTGTTGGGGTTATTTGTGGTTGTGGGGGTGGTATTGGTTGGGGTATTGGTGGTGCTGGTATTAGTGTTGGTTTGATATTGGTGGTAGTGGTATTGATGGTGGTGTTGGTGTTGTTGGTTTGGTGATGGTGGTATTGGTGGTGGTGCTATTGTTGGTATTGGTATTGGTGGTTGTAGCATAAGATATTATGGTGCTATTGGTGTTGGTGGTATTGGTGGTGGTATTGGTGGTAGTGATATGGATGGTGGTATTAGGGGTGGTGGTGGTATTGGTGGTGGTTTATCTTTATGTGATCTAGCGACCTGCAGGATGGCATCACAATCTGCATAGTTCAGCAGCTGTGCGATTACTGGTTTAGGGTTCTCGCCTGGAGGAAGTTTCTTTGTCAGTGCTCGGTGAGCCCTCTCTAGTACAGAGTAGGAGGATAGCATTTCCTTCGGCATGTGATCCTCGAGCCACTGGGTGATAAAACGGGTCATGGAGGTACCTTCACATCCCTCCAGGAGCCCCACAAAGCGTAGGTTATTGTGCCTTGCACGGCCTTCTGCGTCTTCCACTCTGGAGGTGAGTTCTTGTGAAACCACTGTTAGCTTGTTAACTTTTTTTTGCAAGGTAGTCACCGAGTCTTCAACAGTTGATACTTGCGCCTCGGCTTCTGTGATGCGGTCCACTGCTTTCCTGAGGTCCTGGCGCAAGAACGAGACTTTGGTCCCCGTAATGAAATCCGACTCGCCTGACTGCCCGCTTACAGTGCTCCTGGTTAAACGTCAAACTTCAGTCCCCAGTGTCTCACCTAAGGCTCTGGAGGGCCGGACACACTCCCGGTCATGTGAGTGACAGAAGATGGGGTGCCCTGGGCCACTCAGTCATTCAAGGGGGATCGGTTGTCACATTCAACTCTTCCGGTGCCCACATTTGGTCTTGTGCCCTCAGTCGCAGTCAGCGGGGCATAGATGGGGCAGGTCTTCGCCATCAACATAGGTCTCTGCCTCTGCCAATAGGCTCCCCCTCTCATTTGTGTAAATGAGGGAGAGGAGCGGGGGCCAGGCCAAAACGCCGGTTCCCAGGCAGGGCCTATGTGCGGGCCGCAGTGATCCCCAATATGGTGCCCCGAACTTGAAATAAAATAAGGTTAATCCCTCACCGGTCACTCACACAGGATCTTGGGGGTTGCCGGGTCGCCACCGTGGTGCGGGTGCAGGAAGGAATCCCCACTGATGATCTTTCTGGGCAGCCGGTAGCACCGCGGGGCAGGTCCTTCCTCCTGTAGGCCCGTCACAGTCTCAGTATATCAGCCACGGGTCGGCACTCACTGCCAAGCCCCCATGTTCCAGGTGCCACCGTTCACCTTCTGGGCCCTGACCTGGCCCCACGTCCCTCTGCAGCACTACAAGCAACATGCCCGATTTCCAAAAGGGGAAGCTGCCTGCTAAAGGCTCCCGTTCCATGGCCCTCCCTCTGCATCTCCATGGCACGAGCGCCCGCTCAGGCTCAGCAATGGCCGATCACCAGAAAACAGCACTCTCGGCGCAGCTGGGATCAAGGTATTCACTGATCCGTTGCTCCGAACAGGATTTAGGCAGATTTAAGTCAGGTTATGGCATGGATGCACGGAGCTTTTTTAGGCTGCGTCCACCATGTTGATTCTTAAAGCCTCGCCCCCTTAGAATTCATTTTTGACAACGTGATATACAGGACTGTAGCTTGGTCGATTCTCCACATTTCCTGGAAAAAATATATTTTTAAATTTTGGTGCAGCATATAATCGAAACCAGAGTCATTGTTACCAATTACCAATAAAATATCCTAAAGACCTTTCTCTATAAGGATGTTTCCTCTATCAATGCTCTCCTGGGAGCAGTGCCTACATTTGTCTTTGGAAAACTCTGAAAATAGATCATCCCATGGAGTGCAGGGTAGTAACTTGCGTTCGGGGGAGTGATGTCATGATCAGGATTATAATCATTGTTTAGTTACTGTTTGAGGATTTTCCTGACTGTGGATAGTTGGGAAGAATGATTTATGATAAGAATTCAAATTATTAGCTAGTACTATACCGTGAGCTATGAAGCAAGAAAGATAAAGATACATATGATCAATCAGATTAGAATGAAAAGACTGTGAGAACAGGGGAGGTATCATGACTGGCTCCACTGCTTCAGCGTAGACCTAATCACCTGTTTTATGCTCCTGCAGAATGTATGTAATTTAACCTGACATTTCTTAGAGTTATAGCTGCATTTTGAGCTAGATTTTCCTCTTCCAGTTTCTGAGCTGTGCTGCCTAAAATAATGTATTTGCTCGGAAAAATGTAATTTAGGCGCATAAAAACAGATCCAATGCTCTGAGATGAGACAGCTAAGCCCATTGTGAATGATATTGCTTCAGATGGGCAATGTACATTCAAAGGTGAAGTACTTGCAACATTGCCAAGGAAAGATTATTGTATGACAAGGACTCTCAGACCGCACTATGATCATAAGTGAGGGAGCTGTGAATGCAGTTGACAGAAATGTTAAGAGTACACTAAACAAGCCAAGAAATATCTAGAGGATGTGTTGTTTCTTAGAGGAAATGATGTCTTAACTTTGTTTATATTTCAAGTTCCATGGGAGCAATATAGTGATGCATTTACCAATACAATAGGTGAATAATTTATTTTATTTGTCAATGTATGCTTGAGTTTATTTCAATTGATTACATTTGATACTCTTTAACGTGTATATAGAGTCTAATTGTCAAATAGTTCTCATTTGTTTATCATGCCTGAATATTACCTTTACTACCAAGATGGTAGTCTATTATAGGTCATTACTTATGTATGACTTCAACTCCTATTAAACACACATGCGGTGTCATGCACAATACACGGCTTATAAAAGTTTTATTAGTCATGAGGTAGGATTTCATCTGAAACAACGATTAGATTTGTTAAACAAATAGTTATGACAGAACTTTTATTTGGTGGTCAAATATGAGGCAATATGTCCCTCCATGTGAAAGAAATAACTGAAGAGATGTCTTAGTTCGCTGCCTGTGTCATTCCTCCAATGTTCAATAGCTGCAGTTCATTGATAAATAAGGATAAGATTAACATATAGGGGCTGATTACGATGGTGGACGGCATTCAGTCCCAGTCCCATTGACCATGTTTTGTATTGCGGCGGGTGTTGCCCTCTTCAGCACCCACCTCACTACAAAACAGATACCACACACATATCCATGCACTTCGTGGCAGGCACCATGCAGTGCCTGCTACATGGTGCAGGGATATGTAGGGGGGCACCATAGGTGCTTCCCAGGTCCTGTGTCTGTGGGCCAGGTGGGAAGAGGTGCCCACTACGGGCCCCCAATATCCCTTTCTGCCAGCCTTTTCATGATGGGTAACCTGCTATGAAACAGCTTGCGGAAAGGGACATCGTAATCCCTATAGCGGTGCCTGGTAGGCACCGGCAGCATTGTAGATACTACGAGAACCTCCGCCGCACCAGCGGGCTCAAGGAGCCTGTTGGATGCATGACGTTCGATCTTTACGACTGCCACACGTCCATCATAATATGGCGGGCGGGAAAGTTGGTTACGATGGTGGGGAGACTGCCACAACAGCCTCTCGGTGGTGGTCTTTCTGCCATTGTAATCAGCCTCATAGTTTTTACCTACAATTAGATCTTTCTGTTTCAAGTAAAGAATATAAAGAACAATAAGAGATCAAGATAACAGGGAGACCCTTTGACCTTATACTTCAATTCCCCAAATATTGCAAAAGCTTGGGATGGTGGCTGATGGGCAATCATAAGATATTCATTTACATCTTAAAGATTCACGAATGTTCCAAAAAGTCACACATTTGATACTTTACAGTTTTTCCTGTCTTAGGAGCAGCATTTTATAAGAATTCCAGCCTTTCTCTTAAGAGAAAGAGAGTATGTTTCAGTGGTGCATTAGTCTGTAAGAGCAGAAAAAGTTAAACTTATGCTTTTAAGTGAAGCAAACGTCATAAAAAGTATCAGTCACCAGAGAGACAAATATTTAGCAGGAAGTGATCAGTGCTCTGAGGTTTTCAATAAAGTAGTCAAGGAAATACAATAACAATAGCAGAGGGCCACAAATTCAGGACAAAAGAGATAATGCTTCTAATCTACATACTATATATGTCCTGTCCAGATTTGCATTAGGACAGAGTTGCATTATCCATCTACTGGTTTAAAAATACATATATAAGCTAGTCATTGGAGATGCCTTGTGCTCATAATTATATGGGTATTATTGGTTTAATTCTTCAGTGCACAGATGGAGTGAAATAGGGAAGTCCAGGAATGAATAAATAAGAAGTTGAATCTGGTGAAAATGGTGGGGAGAAACAAATTGTGTCCCATTCAAATAACAATCAATTAATGCAAATGGCAGTGAGCCACTAACGCACACGGCTTCACATCTGATTCCCTTTATATGGAGTGGTGCAGTGCCCCTACATCTAACGCACTCTTGGTTGCCCTTTCTGGCATTTGCTGAGCCAGGAACAAGCCATGAATGAGATGAGATGCTTTGGAATGCAACAAAACGGCTAACACAAGCATTTCATTGAATAAAAAAACAATAGTTTTGTCTGCACTGTAAATCCTTCAAGGATCAGAGCACCTTTTAAAAAGTACTGTCTTTTTATAGATACATTTTATGACGGTCACAGCCCATTGTGAGTAATCTATAACGGAGTCCTAGACCCAGGTTTATTTCATTCCATAGAGTAAAACTGGTAGTGTTTTTCTAGGGTTGTGGTAGATGTACCATGTGTATTTCTCTGGGTATAGCCTTGCTGCTCAAGTCAAGACTACTCTAGATCCAACAAGGACGTTTATATTGTGGCTGTTACAGCTTACATAAATGTGTCAAACAATCTTTAAGAAATACTTCTGCTACTTACATCAGCAGCACTAGCAACTCTAGGGACATACCTGTTGCAACACTCTATTACTCCCTCAGTTCAGATCTACTATTTGCTTTACGTAACTCTATTGATAACTTTGAATGGGTCCAAGCTGCATTCATCTTTCATCACTCTACTGAAGGATCTAATTCCACCTCCATATTTTCATTCAAATGTGAATATATTTTGACTCACTATCTCATTGGAAGACACTAAGGCATTAATGACTACAAACAAGCACTGGTGGTTCCACTGCTGAACACTACTGGCCGATGACTTCTCATTTTTCAACAATTTATATTTTATATCTCTCTTTCCCATTCCTCTATACATTGTTAAGAGAGAGAGATTAATCAGCAATAGTAGTCTTCCATTATCTTCAACAACATCTTCAACCAGCTACAATCAGGATTCCTTCTTCTGCCTCGAACTGAGGTCACCCTGGTCAACTGATTAGTATTACATATTTCTGTCAATGCCTTATGCTAGGACCTTGGTTAATATACAAACATTCTACAGATCCAGAGTTTTCACTTATCACAGGTATAATGCGTGCTCTATCCCCAAGAATGAATACTGGATGGCTCATGCATTCCACCAGCCACCTAAAACACACACTTTCAGTGACCTGACCTGTATTTTGGCTGAATTTTCAAAACAGGACACAGCCTTCTGTGTGGACAAATATTCCACCCACACAGATTTGATTTACGTTCATTTATTTTACACATCACATCTCACAGGAGTGCCGTTCCAGAAAGCATTACAATGAATATCCACCTATCCTTGTGGGTGAATATACCTGGCAGTGCTTGAAATGTAAAATTTTAAGTGCAGGTACTCTGCACCAGAGTACCTGCTTGTTTCTAAGTAGTGCTGGTACTCTCCAATTAAAAGTATATCATTTCTCTTGAGAAGAGCCGGTACCCTCCCTCCAAAAATAAAAAAGAGTTGGTACTCTGTACCAGACAGTACCGGCCCATTTAAAGCTGGAATAAATGACCTCATCTATACTTTATTTAAGCCTTGAAAAAGTCACTGTGTGACGAAACACATTTCGGCTGTTGTCCATTTTCGAAGAATAAATATGTGAATGTAAATGTACCTAAAATCACTAAATCCTCAATACCTTGAATAAATAATTGTTCAATAATACTGTTTGGACCTTACGACATTTTTTTCTACTTATGACTGAGTGCTTTGGTTTCCTTCTTAATGTCTTGCAGAAACGTTTCATTTGTATGTGAATGCACATTTATTAGTGATGGCATTATATTGTCATTGCAATGCATCGGAAGAATATTTGACCCAAAAAGAGCGATTCTATCTAGAATAATATTTTCCTAGTGAAATAGTCGAAGATCCCAAACAACAGCACAATGCGCTGCTTTGTTGAGGAACTTTTTTGAAAAGCATTCCGCATTGACATGCAATTTTGATATTTATTTGGCCATTTAATAAACAAACCCTTTGCATACGTATAGAAGTCTGTAAATTAAAAGGCTCTGAAATTGGTGTGCAGAGTGTTTCAAACACTTCTTTCCCTCTGCCATCGCTTCTGATTTGTGTCCTTTCCCAGAAACTTGCCAACACATTCAGAAACTCTGAGAAGCCTCCAAGGTTAACATATTTCTGCCACTCGGTTCCCATCGTGCTGGCTATTTTGAGAACAGGGCCCGGTCCGGCTGTGAAACGTCTGCAATCCACATGATGCATGTCCTCCAAGGGTGACATGTTGCCTCGTTTCATTTCCGTAAGTGGTTTCCTGCCCCGCCTGGGGGATAGGATGCAAGGGAGAGTGTATATAGTCTTAAGAATTGCAGAAGGAGATCTCTTTTAGCAGACAGAGCACGAACAAGGATGCTGATGCATGCCCCCTACTGCCAGTTTCAGTGGCACTGCCTTCGGTCTGTTACCTGATTGATCATCAATGGTTCACCTTCTGCCATATGGTTCTACGAGCACAATGCAGATGGGAGTTCTTGAGTGTGACCTAACGCAACTCAGCAAGTGGCAAAGGGATGTATATTTTACCTTCATTTGTTCGAGTTCGCAAAGGTGTAGTGTAACTTCAAAGCTTTAATATGGTGTATTATGTCGATTACTCAACAAGGGGCCTATTATCAAGAACGGCGTTAAAATAAACTGCCACTAAATCGGCGATAATGGGCTTGATAATATGCCCTGATAAATTTGTACATGGGTTTCTATGGGAATTCACAAGGGCATTTTGTGAATTCCGATAGAAGCCCAAGTTCACACCATAACATGGGCTTCTATGGGAATTCACAAGGGCATATTGTGAATTCTGATAGAAGCCCAAGTCCACACCAGAACATGGGCTTCTATGGGAATTCACAAGGGCATATTGTGAATTCCGATAGAAGCCCAAGTTCACACCAGAACATGGGCTTCTAAGGGAATTCACAAGGGCATATTGTGAATTCCGATATAAGTCCAAGTTCACACCAGAACATGGGCTTCTATGGGAATTCACAAGGGCATATTATCAAGCTCATTATCGCCGCTTTAGCAGCAGTTTCCTGACGCTAAAGCGGCGATAATTATAACGCTGATAATCTGCCCCTTACATAGGTATGCATACCTTTCTTGTTGAGTACTGTTTAGGGCACGTATGCTGGACCCCGTATCAAGCCCTCGAGTCCCCCTATTATGTTTGAGAGAGCATTATATGGATTCTCAGTCACAAGCTCTTGACAGACTAGATGGTGTGGAAGATTCTAAACGCACAGTTACCCCCTTTTTCGTGTAATGCATTCGTCTTTAAAATACAAACCTTTTATTCTCAGTAGCGCAATTTTTCGTCAGCTGCGAAATATGTCTCTGGTCCTCTGAGTTTCATATAGCTCATGCCCTGCAAGCCACCTTCAGAACCCCACAGAGTGCCTGTAACTGCCTCATACGGTACCGACGGGACGCATATCCTATGAGGTGTACCCTTCACCCCTCTCCATACTGTCACTAGGAGGCAGAACTATGTCTGTGTGGACACCATTTTCTGGGATGAACAGTTGCTCTTTCAGTACTCAGCTTTCGGAGCAGTGATGCACATATATTTGCACAGATTAGTAAGCAGGTGCCACATGCTTAGCCAGATAATGGCTTTCGAGTACTGCAAGTACTGTGCAGGTTAAGCGGATGGTCCAAATGGGTTGATCTACTGAGGCCTAACCCCAGTATTCTGCTGATCTCCTGCACATGTCCACTGCATCCTCTAAGCAGACTCTTGCATCCTGGTGCTGATCCTTCTGAGAGACCTTGCTTCTGCCTATGTGCAGTGGACGTAAAGGGTTGTCACTGCTGCATGTAGTCAATGGGAGCCTTCCACTCCAGCTCTATCGTTCCTACTTTCAGTTTGCCTTTAGGTCCCTATATTGTGCGAGCAGTAATATTATATGTAGTGGCACTAATTTCTCTAGTACTTAAATTCTAGTGTTTATGCTGCCAATTAGATATGGTTATTTGCCCCACATTCAGCGCACAAAGTACTGTTCAGATTGTGCATGGAATCGATATTAGCCCAGCATAGGTCTTCTATGACTGACAGCGAACCACAGATTGCCACCCACCAGACTTAC
Organism: Lissotriton helveticus; assembly: GCF_964261635.1. NCBI lineage: Eukaryota > Metazoa > Chordata > Amphibia > Caudata > Salamandridae > Lissotriton > Lissotriton helveticus. The sequence continues at coordinate 1,703,805,527 of NC_136063.1, read as the reverse complement.
AGCAACCTGCATGGTGTGCCCAGAAGTCCTACAGATTAGAACCCATGGGAGTAGTAGGGTTAATTACTGATATGAGTAGGGTATGCTTGGTTCTGCTGCACAATAGGTTGATGTCTCCTATTCTCCAAAATGCCTTGCTGAACAATTACCAGGCCCACTATGCACACTTGCTTTGCAAAGAAAAAGTAACCCCTGCCCGTTATGCAGCCATCACTAAGCGCACGGTGCCGTAGCTCACAAGATTGACGAGGTCATCACCATCTCACCCTGCTGAGTTCTTTCCAGAGCAATTCAGGGCATGACGATAAAGTATCTTATGCTCATCCTTCTGCACCTCTGTTAGCCCTGTTCATGTTTTCCTTCCTCAAGAACCAGTGCTACTAGCATCCCTGTCGAATCTGCTTGCATCCTCATACCTCCGGTTTTGGCATGAAGGAAGCATACGGCTCTGCCGAACACTCTCAGATCAAATGTGACTATGCTGTGTGAAGGAAAGAAATATGTGCAGCAACCAACAGAGGGCATTTAATTATTACATTTCCAGCACTAAAGTAAATCCAATCAATGTCGTTATTACATAAAGTAAATCCAATCAATATCACTTCGGGACCGGCACTCTATTTATTATTTATTTATTTACCTTAGCACGAGGTCAAAGGCTTCAGACCATACAAGTTATTACAATTCAGCAACACAAAGTGTACATTAACTAGATAAAAACTACCGAAGAAAACCCAGAAAATAGTCTAAGAAATAGGAGAATAAAGGGTCGTTTTGAAATCAGATAATCAGTTAAAAGAGAAAGCAGAGATACGTGTTAACTTACTTTTCAAGTGAAGATATTAATACGCAATTGGTGTTGGGGGATTAGAAACAATATCGCATGGCTAGAAAAGAATTGCATTAGTGTTGTCTGGGATTTACGTTTTCGAACTTGCTTTACTTAGAGTTACTTACTGCAGGAGGATAGAGTTCCCCAGGTAGCTTTAATTTTGTGGGCACTTACTGCAGTCATTTCATAAGTCACGTTTCCAGGTTGTTTTTATAGGCTTAAAGCTGGGCTAATGGCCCGCAAAAATAGCAAGGAAAAGTTTGGAAAAAAACAAGGAAAAAATGGAACAAAGAAATATAGAAAGCAATACAGACAAACTAAACGTAGATCAAGCAAGTGGTTTTGAAATGTGATGTAACATTTCTTTCAAGGAAATCCATACCATCAAATCTTGAATGTGCTTTTGTCTGGGCATTTACTCTGGCTTTGCTTAATCTGTGGTTGTTTTTTTAAGATACATAGCCAGTCTTAAATTGATTCCTGGTCTTAACAGGAGGTGATTGGAGTATACAAAGAATCATGGACACATGATCAAATTTAGGAGGTTCCACCACCTGTCTGGCAGCAAAGTAAAAATAGCCTTAGAGGAAGGGGGTGGGGGGGGGCAAATAAGGGAGTTATTAATATTCACTATCAATATATGCTCATAAAATAGCGAGCTTCAGGTGTGCATCCTTTGAATCAGTCAAAATACAAACTTTAGTCCTTGATGATTTGAAAGTGTTCCAAGCTCTATTTTTCACCCAACTTAAGGCAGAGCTATATAGGTAAGTGCACACAAAGAATAACTATTTTTGCATGATGCTTAATAGTATAGACTTGAAGTCAACTAAATCTGTTTTTTTTTAAAACTCAATTATACTTATTTCAACAACCAAAGAAGAGTGAAAGTTTGAGGTGGCAACAGCAGTATTCCAAAATTGTTGCATTCAAGTTGCTGTAAGCTATTTAATATTTTTGTTTCTGCTGGCCAAGTCTTTCATAGATATACGAAACCCCTGTGCAATAAGGAGCCCAATGCATTTATATGTGTGCCTCCAACCGGCCTATTCTCCAACTTCTGAATTGAGAATTTTGTGCCTATATCTTTCTCAATATTGTTTCTCTTAATTCACTCCTGGGTACCAAGGGAAGGAGGAAGACGTTGATATAGTACTGAGCTTTACTCCTTCCCAACACTCTAGAAAACAGTGTTCAGAAGACCTACCAACAAAGACACTTTAAAATTCCCTCATTATAACTGCAATCAAGTATTACAAATCGTATTTAAAGTATTATGATAACAGAGAAGGATAAAACCTATCCCATTTGTTATTCTGTGTTACAAGCTTACGAGCATAAACTTACTATCGGGGATGCAAAGAATAGTATCTACTCCCTGTTGTTTCACTAGCCCCTCTGCGGCAAATGGGAAGCCAGGAAGCCTTTAATAGGCTATAGGTGGGAAAAGGGGCCAGCATATGAGGTCTTCGGAGTAAAGGAGGCACACTTTGTCCCATGATGTGGGCTTTAGGGAATAGGGCAGACAAAAGGTAGAAGGAAGCTGTTAAACCAACCCACAAATATGAAGGATTGGCTCTTGATAATGTCTCTTTTGACACTTATAAGGCCATGAATCAAACCTCCAACATGGGTAGAGGATGCTGAGCAAACTTGCTTGAGGTCATTATTCCACAGGAATTTGGACAGTTGCAAAACTACAGTGTCATTCGTGTCACTTGACGGTGAAGTTTTAAATTCTTCAAGTAGATGTTAATTTAGGATGACCTGGTTCCTTCAGTAATAAAATCCATAAGTAGTACGATCAATGAAAGGTTATTATGTTCATGGTGATGATAGATGTGGAATGTTGTAGTTTTTGAGTCTGGCATTTTTATGCTTTTCATCTTCAGTTTCCCCCTTCATTTGCAGAGTGATTCCAATTGGCAGGCCTCCAAAACGAAGTAGTAATGCCATTACATCATGCACTGGGGGAGAGCAGCACACTTTCGTATGTGAAACCTGTCTAAACAAATACTCTATTTACATCACCAGCCCTGGCAGACCGGGGCTCAACTGCATGGTCCATTATTATGGGCTCCATATCAGTCCCAGTCAAAGTAGTCCTTAATATAGGTGTCCAGATCATTGTTAAGACTCCTTTGGCTCCACAGATTGGCACAGTTGCTTCTTCATCGTTTCATCAACTTTGGGTGCTCATAAGAGTCCATCAACACATTCCAAAATATCTCCATGTCTCAGTTACCAAACATATTCATCGTCTACAGCTGGTACAAAAAGTATTTTTATAGCATGCTGAGTTCCTGTGAGGGTATCCAGGTGCTCTGTAGCAGGTGTGTGAGCCACGCCCTGGGGCTTACCCGAAAATCCAGGACTTCAGCTTCATGTAAAGATCAAAAAGAGAGGAGGGTGCTCTGATGTGTGGTGGGAGGTAGTTCCGAGCTTTATGAGCCCGGTTTGAGAAGATACGCATCCTTGTTTAGCTTTTGTGTATGTGTGTATTGCTTACTGTAAAAAATACACCTGGGCAGGGTACTTCAACTACATGTGCGGGCAAAGGAATCTAGAACATGTTTTAAAAATTCACAATTTTTATAGAAAAGCAGACAGTTTTGACCAAGATTGATGTAATTCAATCATTTATTTATCATTGTTTTATTGTATTAAAAATATTTTTTAATTTGAATAACTATATATTTTATATATATTTATTTATATTTTGTTTGTGTTTGGATTTTGTTACAACCATTTGCTTGTTGTCATAGATATTAGTGAATACATGAAAAAAACATTTGTAGTTAATATATTCACGCAAAGAGAATTGAATATTTGTCACTCCTTTATCACTCCTTCATATCATATATGTCACATCGATGAATAGTACATAGTCATTGATTGTTTATAATGTACAGTACATATGTTGAAACGATGTGAAGAAACTGGGGGTTTGTTGACAAACTACGCATGTATTGGCAAAGCCTTCATCACGACTCTGTCGCAGTATACACTGAAATACAAGACAACACAGCAAACCTAGATTTTTTATGCTCGTGGTTTATATGATAAAACATTTTTGTCAATCAGACAAAATATGAAAAAATATATCAATCAGAGAGTTGTGTCACTGGTAAGATTACTGAAAAAGTGCTTTTGAGGCCACATACTCAAGAGACTAAAAGTTTACATGCAGCTGTTGCGAGATGAGAGAAGAGGATACTACCTGGCCTGCATTAAAAATGTGAAAGGTTTACAGGGATTCCTCAGTGGATCGTTAAGGCTTAATATAGTAGATGAATTCAAAATGATACAAGGCATGCTGGACACAGTTGAAAAGAAGGTGCAGATCATAACTGCATCAGAATTATAGAAATGCTTTCTAGAAATGTAGTAGTGAAGATTCTACATGTGCTCAGATAGGTTATTGTGCCACAATTCGACAGATTTTGTGCAAATAGTAAAAAATACATACCCATGAAAAGCGGCAAAGTATTGTTTAATTCACTGAATCAGATTGCAAAGCTAGACACCGATCCTGACTATGAATAAAGATACGCATGTCGGATTCTATTAATGTGGACATGTGTGAAGATCCAAAACATAATCTAATTCGAGTGGGTCCATATGAGGTTACCTTAGATGGTAGTGAGATTAAACATGTTAACTATACTCTTTGTGATCAGATGGCCGTCTGATTCAAAATTAGATGGGCAATGTAGGATGGTCGTGTAGAGTCTTTAAAATAGGGAAGGAGGGAGTGTGAGACCTTACAGTTGTACCTCCCCCTACTAGTGACATCATAACATCAGTATAACTCCTACCCTCCCCGGAGGATATGAGATGATTTTCGCAAATGTATCCCACAATATGTGAAGATTCTTGACTGTAGGGGAATGGAAAATGGCAATTCCTTGTGATTGATGATGGAATATCTATGTTAATACCAGCTCAGGTTGTAGAACTGAAGGAGCAATGAAGGTAATGACAGTACTGATCTATGCAAATTTATATTTAACATTCCCGGGGACCAGTGGTACTTCTGTGGTGATTCGCTCAGAATTGTTTCGGTATCACAATAAATTGTGGGGTCCTCTGTAATTACCCTCGAGGGGCCAGCATGACTGGATGCCTCTAAAAGTGGATGGAGAATTATGTTGGACATCTACCTTTAAATACACGGAACTGCGTTCATCACATTTACTTGCCTAATATTATAATTAAGGGGTAGCAGTATATGTGGAATTGAGCACTTGGCTCCATCTTAGCAATATAGGGTCATGATACAGGATATGGGGTCTAGCTCAGGGACATGAACTGGTCCTAACATCACAGTCTAACATAATGAAACTGATAAGGGGCCTTGCTTTATGACCTGATGGATAATGACTTGTTGGAAACCCCCAAAGATTGCCTTCGCTAAGATTATCTATGCAAGTTGACTGAATATGTGTGCTTACGCAGCACCCTTGTATCTGTATGGCAACAATTCTGACCTGTTCCATATTCATCCTGACTCTAAATGCACGATGCTGGTACTTTACAGCGAGTGCTGGAATTAGTCTTAAGGCAGACTTAATCCGCCGTTTACTGACTGTTAATGGCATTGGCAGGGGTAAAGTAATTAAGGCAGCCTAGCATAGCCACTCAACTGTGTGTATTACTTGGCCATCAGTGCCAGAATTAAGTTGAAATCTTTAGTCATCATCCACAACACTATAAATGGAAGTCTCCCAATTTTTCTATCCATTACATTTTGCTCCTGCAAACCCTCTTAAGTGCTTAGTTTCTCTTATCACAATATAATATTTGTTCTGAGATCTAGAAAAGTAACATATGGAGACAGAGCTTCCTGAATTGGAACAGCCAAACGGTGGAATACTATTCCGCATTCCCACTATGCAAAAAGACACCTCCTTCACTTTAGGAATTTGTTGAAGACTTGACTTACTTATTTGTATAACTTTGATCCTGTTATTAGTTCACAGCAAGTTATTTGCTTCTTCCCTCCCTTGTGCACTGAAGGAGTTTAAACTTGGTTTAAAGTGATTTCTACACATTGCATATTGAATATAACATAACCGATCATCCACTGATGGACATTAAAAAGAGTACAACTGATCATGTGTCCATGTTTTGCATTGAATGGAGATTCTATTGGCAATTGCCAACATTCCCCTCTCAGTCTAAGTGTATGATTGAGTTCACTCGTGATAACAGGCGATTTGGTACAGGCTATGAGGAATCTGCTTGCCATGTTTCAGTCGATGTCATTGGATTGGATCATGTTTGCGATCTCAAACTAAAGTTTTTCCGCATAATTCTGGTTATGTGCATGAGTGATGCGAGTCAGGTTTTCTGATGTTAATTATCAGAGGACTATGCGTGATGGTTGTGGTTGGTCTCAGGAATCTGACTTAGGCTTAGGCAAGCACTGTTTGAAGTCATTACCTGATAGAGATTGTGACGGTCGTTTAGGTTAGGGCTCTTAATTCTCCGGGGATAGAACTAAAGTGAGATGAGAGAGTAAAATAGAAAGAGCGTGACATATGGTGAGGCTTGAAACTATTTTTAATGGATGATGAGCCGCTAAAAAGTAAAAGCGTGGAAGCAAGTGGTATGTGTCAAGTGAGCTCAAACATTGATGAGCCAGATTCAGGGATAAATTATTTATTATTTGCACTATCATTTAAAAAAAATAGATGTTCTTGATTAACTATATTCAGAAGCCACAAAATTCAGAGAAGGCAGGCCTGCTCACCTTCTACACAGACTCGACTGCAGCAATCTCAAGGCCGGACAAGCCTATCATTTCACTAGGCACTTCCACATTGAGCTGGGGCCTGTGGAGGCCAATATTGAAAGCCCAGGGCCTTTCCCGGTGCTTCTATTACTTCCCCCACACCACAGGTTAACTTCTGCAGGGGACAGGAAGGCTTCAAAGGAGAAAGAAAGAAAGAGAAAGACCAGGAAGGCAGTGACAAAGCGATTAGAGAATTAGAGAGGGAGAGAGGAATGGATGGATGGAAAGAGAGAGAAAACACGAGGAGACAAAGAGAGCGGTGGTGGTTTGAGCATGTTTGCCTGGGATGCTTTTGGTTCCACAGTCTGACTTTGACATACATTATCCTGTATACAAAATATGAACAAAGATGGTGAAAGCAGCCAAGAGCATGAATACTAGTTGGGTATTTCACCCCTTATTTTCTCCTTCTTCCTCATTTCATCTTGTACCGCTTCATGTGCCTCGTCACTCAGTGCCAGGGCTTACATTTTACGTGATGTATTTTTTTCTTCTATTGCTGCACCATTGCCTTCATAACTGTTCACAATAGCATCAGTGCCATATTCAGAATGCATACACCTTCTTTCATTGCCCACGTGAACCAGTTTTGAAGGAGGAGTGTTGCAGATGGCTAAAGTTTAATGTAAGAGATTCAACCCACTTAGCCTTCCTGCAGTTTTCCAGTTTAACTATTAACAGATGATCTGGGGGATGTGTCACTGTGCTGAGGGTGGGAGGATTGACATCCAGCCCAGCAATAATATTGGTTCCTGCTGATCTTTTTGATGTTAATCTCCTCACATTCGCTTTGCCTTTCCATTCACATTTATTTTGAAATTTAATTAAATCTCCAGTAAAACCAAAAGGCTGTTCATTTTCTTAACTGCGCCGTCCTCGATGAAAGGCACAGAGCTTTGGGCCTTTGGTTCTCGGTTTCCCCAGGGAAAATTAATTCATTCGAATATATCTAGTTTTTCAGCGAGATCCTATAGTTATTTTTTGTTCACTAGAAATAAAACTGTTCCTGGCATATGTTCAAGAGTATATCCAGGATTTATGCTTTTTTAATGTATTATAATAAGGCAGGCTTGGACAGTTAACCAAATCTAAATCTCAAGAGAATTGTCGCCGTGGAACAAAATTGTAATCCAGTAAATGCAACAAAATCTTTTATAGGCAATTTTTCCCTTTCCAGTCATCTGTACCACTCCACTTAATTTGGCTTGAAATCCCATGTGTTTTGTTTCCTAGAAAAACGATGACTTTCATTTCTAGGCTGCAACATTGAATGAGTGAAAACATTCAACAAAAACAGGTAATGAACAATAAACCAGGGAAAAGCGAAGGCAAAATTAAAATTCAAGTGTGCTCTTCTTTAATACAGTTCTTCAATACAGCTTTTGTTTCTAATATGCTTTCCCAAGCCAGTTTGGGTGAAAGTCAAGAGGCAAATCTTACTACTGCTTTCCTGAAATGTTAGGATCTTAGAAGTGCCATATGAAAGGTATGTGATGTAATGTTGAGGGTCGGATCACAAAACATTTTTGATTAGCGTGATTTCATGTCCTCGATGGTAAGTTAAGACAGTGCTTGCCCAAATCAACTCATAAAAACTGGTGGCCTCATTACAACTTTTTGGCACAGGGCAGCTGCCCTGTGTTAAACAAAAAGGGCAGGAATATGCTGTATTACAGAAATACGGTGCATTCCTCTCCTTCCTGCCTGAAGCGCAAATTGGTTCCCCGCGCCAACACAGGCTGCGTTGTTGGCACGATTACTTTTGTGCAGCAAGGGCCACCTTGCAGGGCCAGATTGGGTACCGAAACCGGCCTTGGCAAAGTGCTCGGCCGGCCCCCCTCCGCCGGGGGAGGGTTGGGGGTGCGACCACGTTCTTTGCCAGGGCCGAGTTTTGGCCAATTTTGTTACATGGCCGTTTTTGCAGCTATGCTGCAAAAACAGCCCTGTAATAAAAACGTCCCCCAAGGGCCCAAAACTGGCCCCCACCCATGCGGCCAACCAGGGGATTGTCCGGTGCCCGCAACGGCCAGTCCGGGCCTGACACCCCCCTGCACCAATACAAATCAATGGAGGTGTTTTCTTCTTTTGATGTGTGCTGCAGAATGTAGCACACGTGGAAAGAGGAAAAATAAAGCTGTTTCTCCTCGTTACACCTCCCCTGAGGAGGCTCACAGTTTGGACGCATTCCCAGGTTTACAGGTCCTTGTAAATCTGAGAATGTGACAAAACCCATGCGCTACCGTAACACCCATGGAATGCCTCCTTGTCGTAGAGTAAGGCAACGCAGTGCTTGGTGCTGCTTTGCCGTACTCCATCGCTATGAGGCCAGGCAAAGCAGAGGCCTGCACCACCCGAGCATCATAAAAAGTGACCCTCCAGTGGCACAAACCTATCGTAAATTAGGCTCTGGATTCTGGAAATGGTAATGTGTGATAAAAATGATCGTGCACATTTCTTGTGTGGCATTTTCTTTGTAATCTTGCCTTGTGTCTTTATTTGTCACTTACAGTGCTCAGTTTTTGTAATAGGACCCAAAGTATAGAAGGAGTGTGTTGCATTTAACACATCTGTCAAATTTTAAGTGTATATCTAGGTAAAGATTCCATGCCTGAGGTTCTCGACGCTATCCCGGAGGGTTATTCTCTTGTGAGGTTAGACCGGGAGATGGGAAGAGGTGGCGGGATAGCTATCATAACCAGACAGGGCCTTCATTGCCAATTAGAACAGGCCAAGATCGTGGGTGGTGAGGTTGGGGCATTTTCCATCTCTGTCAATGGCAGTTGCACTCTGAAGGGCCTTCTGATTTATAGGCCTCCTGGCACTGCTGCAAGATTCAGTGAGAGTTTATTTGAGGGAATTACTGAGGCAGCAGTGCGAGTTGATAAATATCTGGTATTGGGTGATCTCAATCTTCACCTTGATGATCCCGCTGACAGAGTAGCTAGGGACTTTCAGCTAAATATGAAAGTACTGCATCTTGAGCAGAAAGTTCTTAAGCCCACTCACCAACTAGGCCACACACTGGACCCGATTTTTGCTAATTGGGAACAGATAGAAGTCTCCGATCCTATCCCCATTCCCTGGACAGATCACCACCTGGTTCCCTTCCTGATTTACATTCAGGGAGCTCGGCCGGTGATACCGTCGGCCTCTAGACACCGCAGTCGACGATGGTCGAATTTTTCCCAATCTAAATTTAATTGGGCCCTCAAGGTTAAAGGTCATCCAGGGGGAGTGGGAGTGGAAGCCATAAATACTAATTTTGATCAGCTCATCACGGAGGCTCTGGACCAGGTGGCTCCACTTGGCATAACAAGGGGAGGTGGCCGGGTGCAGAGCACGGCACCGTGGTATGATAAGGAGGTGCGGGCAGCTAAAGTGGTGTGTAAACATGCGGAACGCCAATGGAGGAAAGTTCTTACGGCACATGCGAAAATAGAGTACACAGCTAAACGGCGTATCTACCATCGATTGATTAGGAAAGCCAAAACCTTATATTTTGGCGCCAGGATTTTGGAAGCCGAAAATTCTACCAAAGAATTGTTCCTAATCTATAAAACGCTATCGGTAGGGAAACCTGCAGCAGTGCCGGAGGAGCTTTGCACAGTAGAGGGCTGCGACCTTATAGCAGAGTTCTTTGCTAAAAAAGTAGCAACAATTTATGCCTCCTTTCCACAGCAGACTGTCCAGATTTCTAAGCCTCTGGAAACAACTCATGTATTAGGGAAACAACGGCTGTCCAGTTTCACCACCCCCGACTGAGGAGCTCATTCGTATTTGTGGATCTATACGATCTGGCTCACCTAGGGACCCCACTACACCCAGACGGCTAATGGGAAGCCTTGATGTCCTCGAACCTTACATACGTCATCTGTTAAACACCTCTTACGAGACACAGACTGTTCCCGCTGCGTGGAAGCAAGCGATTGTTCTCCCGCTGCAAAAGAAAGCGAATGTCAGTTTTGATAAACTTGAGAACCTGCGCCCTATCTCCCTCCTGCCATATATGGCGAAGGTTGCGGAAAAAATTGCGAATCTCCAGCTGATGAAACACGTGGACGATACCTCTCTGCTCCACGATTCTCAGTTTGGTTTCCGCCCCCGTCATTCGACGGAGTCAGCCCTTCTTATGGCGGTGGAGACCCTGCGTCAGGGTGTGGATGAAGGCCAGACTATGGCCTTGATCCTGCTGGACCTCAGCGCTGCATTCGACACTGTAGCACATTCCATCTTGCTACAGTGTCTGAATGAAGGTGGAGTTTCAGGAGCAGCGCTGGGGTGGATAGGATCATTTCTAACTGACAGACGCTTTCAGGTCCGGCTGGGTGACTGTTATTCGAGAGAGATTGGGTTGGGCCAGGGAGTGCCTCAGGGCTCGTCCCTGAGCCCTACCCTGTTCAATCTCTATGTCTCCCCTTTGGCAAGAATTGTTGAGAAGTATGGTTTGAGCCTAGTGTCCTATGCCGACGACACGCAGCTGGCCATCTCCCTCTCACGTACCCCGGATCTTGCGGCGGACAATTTCAGGAATTGCATGAAAGATCTTGCTACCTGGATGTCCGCCAACTGTTTAAAGCTCAACGGTAGCAAGACCGAGGTACTGATTGTGGGTGGGACGCCGGCTGCTTGGTCGTCGGCTTGGTGGCCTTCCTGCTTGGGTGAGACCCCAGTCCCTTGTCGGGAGGCAAGAAATCTAGGGGTCTGGTTGGACACTGGCCTGACCTTTGACACACAGGCCGGTTGTGTGGCTGGGGTATGCTTCGGTGTTCTGAAGACTTTGAAAAAGGTGTTAGATCTTCTCCCGCTTGCAGCTCGCAGAACGTTGGTGCATGCCCTGGTGACATCCCGCCTCGATTACGGCAATTTGTTATATTTGGGTGCCACGAGGAAAGTAACCAAACGCCTCCAGGTGCTGCAGAACGCGGCAGCCCGCTTAGTACTGAGGCTCCCCAGGAGGTCTCCCTCCAAACTAGCGCTCCACGCTCTCCACTGGCTCCCGGTTGCCAGTAGGGTGGAATTTAAATCTCTTTCCACATGCCACCGTATTCTGAATGGTAAGGCTCCTGCTCTGCTCAGAAATTTGGTGACTGGGTACGAGCCCACACGCAACCTGCGCTCCTCTTGCACGGGTCTTCTGACGGTGCCTAGAGTAAGGAAAGCGCGCATGGGAGGTAGATCTTTGAGATACCTGGCGGCCAAGCAGTGGAATGCTCTGCCCTTATGTCTACGTTTAGAACCGTCTGAATCCATTTTTAGAAAAAAACTTAAGACTTTTTTATTTAGCAGGTAGACGACTGGGAGGGTGGGCGGATTGTTAGCTCTCACTCATCACAGCGCGGGGACACGCCGGTGGGCGTACTTCCAGGCGCTTTACAAATGTCCAAAATGAAAATGAAAAAAAGGGGAGATCGAAAGGGAGGTGTTTTGAGACAGATTAGCAGCTCAAATAATTCCAAAGATTGAAATGGCATGCCGAATGTTGAAATCACAGAAGGGAGCATTGCCCCTGAACCTTAAGTAGCCGTCCATAAATCATCATATGTGCCACGTTGCATGCTCTGTGCCACATGGACCCCAACTGAAGTTTCTTCTGTGGCTTTTGGTGTGCGGAGGGAAACCTTTTCATTTCTGGGTTTATGTCAGGTTTCCAACAGTTCGGCTTTCTGACACCTTGTATAGGGTAGTAAATGCATTGATTATGAGAGTTAAAGGCTGATGCAAAAACATGGACCACGATTACAAGTGACATGTCTATTTCACCCAGTAAATACCCTGGGGCATATTATCAAGGACAGGCGATACATTATCGCCGCTTTTATCGGCAGGAAACTGCCGATAAAGCGGCAATAATGGCCTTGATAATATGCTCTATGAATTCCAATCGAAGCCCATGTTAGATGTGAACACATCTAACATGGGCTTCGATTGGAATTCATAGAGCATATTATCAAGGCCATTATCGCCGCTTTATCGGCAGTTTCCTGCCGATAAAAGCTGCGATAATGTATCGCCTGTCCGTGATAATATGCCCCCCTGAATCTAGGTTGAGCTATTTATCGAGTATGGTAAAGACTACTTATTCCACGTTTTTACCATGAAGTGAGCCATGTTTTGCATTTTTTTCAGGAATTTAATGAAATACATTTTGGCATGTTTGATCAGCCTTAATCTGTTAGGGGAAAACTGCGCTTTATGATAATTATTGCACAGTTTAGAATTCAGAACCATGCGCATGTTTTTACAGGGATCGGATTTGAATCCCAGGTATGCAGTCAGTGGCCTTTTTAAAAGCACCAGCAAATTGCATCTCCTATTTATTGCAGCTTAATTCCTTTAAACTCAGTTATAAGCTTACTTCCACTTAACATATGAGAACAGTTCTTGTGTTATTGAATAAATGAAATGAATTAAAAATGTTCTTTTCACAGTCCTAAATCCATTCAAAACTAATTTATCCACTGATTTCTACAGCTCTCAGGCAGCCAGAAGCCCTCAACTAAAACTTAACTTATTCACAAAACTCAAAGATCTGTGGATGATAAACTATACTCGCCCCATGATACATTGTCTTTAAGGTATATGGACACGTTTTAGTGGCATGGTTCAAGTATTAAGGATTGTTAGACATGTCAGCCTTAGGGCGTCCTCCCACCATACCTTTTGCCTTCCTTCTCTATTTTTCGCTGATCTCATTTTTGCTGGTCTTAGGTCTCTGCAAACTTTGTCACTGCTAACCAGTGCTAAAGTGCATGTGCTCTTTACTTAAAACCTCGTAATATTGGCTACGCCCCAGTTGGCATATTTAATTTACTTGTAAGTCCCTAGTAGGGTGCCCGTGGCCTGTAAAGTAAATGCTACTACTGGGCCTACAAGAAACAAATGAGGGCTGGCTCTAATCAGTAAGGCTGAGCCAGATAGTTATCTAACAAAACAGAAATGCCAATACTGATATAAATAATTTGAATAAACCAATGTCCATCCAAATCCAGAAAAGAAATTCAAGAATGGGAATTGCTCATCAATAGCATTTTATGAATTTTTTTTTTCAAAGAATGTATTTCAAGGTTTAATTCATAGTACAAAAAGGATTTTTCTAACAAACACGTGGGACATAGAGGCATTAACCATGCATTCAATCATTCATTCAAAATTGCAAACATATCACAAACAACCATATCACATTCACACACTTTAAGGGAAAAAAATATGTGCAATTTATAAACACAGTAACACAACAGTAAAAAACAACAAGCAAGAAACAGCCACGGTCTACAAGTATTTTCCAAGAGCAATGAAGTTAACTATTTTTTTCATAGTACATTCCTATATCTCAGACAGACTAATTGAAATTCATTATAAATGAATGCTGCAAGGTAATGTACAAAATAGAGCTCCGGGTTCCACTACTGACAGAACGAGACGGACCCACGGTGAAGTGCGAGGCGGAGCACTGAAAGAACATATCCAGTTCAAAGAACCTTCCTGACGATTAACTTTATAGTGGATACCGAAGGTGATACCGGGGGGCACCTATCAAACATATGGACCACGGAATCCTGTGTCAAAATTTGTACTAACACTGTGAAGATTGGAGGGAAGCAGCCCAGCTTTTGAGTGTTTGAATTAAAACGATTACACTGAATATAACAGTGCTTATAAGGATCTTCTTTCACTATAACCTTAGTGATGAGCAACCGATGAGTTCATATTGGAACGAAAACAGGATACATCCCCTAATCCTATGTACACACGATATAATAATAAGAAGGATTCCACCAAACTGGGTGTGGATGACCCCAATTATTTTTGTCCTGAAGAAGGTGTAACCACATCCAAGGCTAAACACTGAAACGCGTCGACGCACTATTTTTATAGAATCCAAGTAAAGCCAAGTGGTTTCCATATATACACCAATTTTGGATAGTGGAAGGCTCACACGTATGATAATAAGGCTATTGGATCTGTCTCTCTGGGACAAACATTTGTTGTTCCATTGAAAAGAAGGGGTTTTTCTTGTCTGTTGTATAATTAAGTCATTTGTATTTATTTTGTGATATTTGTTTTGTTTATACTGCAATGTTTTTTTATTATTGATGTATGTTTTATACATTTTTTAACTGTATTATGAAAGGTGTACATTAACTGTCTTTCAGATAAAATCTGTTTTTCTGAAATTTTAATTTCCTGGTGGTTTCCTTATGTTAAGGATATCACCTGTTTAAGTGAGGAAAAAGAAAAAAAAAAAAAAAAAAAAAGAATTTTTAATAAAGAAAACATATATACGTTACATTTTGGTTGGTTCTTTCTGAATGATGTGTCGGTGTCCAAATTAAAGGCTATTTAGGACACTAAAGTATTTTTGCATAAAGATAGTCCAGGGAAACTCCCTTTTGACTTTGATTGTCGTTGGTACCCTGTTCCCTGGAACAAGTGGGGTCTTCTCTCTTTGATTAACTCAACTACTTAGATGCCCAGATGCTCACGCAGACCAATTGTGGCGGGGCCTACGCGTTTCGAATCTCACTGAAATCGTTGGGGATTCTCTTCAGGGCCTACTGCAATATCAATTAAGGGGGGTCCTAGACGTGTACTCAGGAGAATGGCCTTTCGTAGAAGGGTCTTATCCTTTTATTACACGGGGTCTGTATTCTTATTCAGAATGTGCCCTTACAGGGATGTTGCGGTTCTTAGGCGCTGTAAAATTGACGGCTACCCCTAACAGAACTCAATGTCGTCTCAGGACTGGAGAGGAGGTGACCGGTAAAATCAGTTCAACTGATTTTTAGGCCCCGCCACAATTGGTCTGCGTGAGCATCTGGGCATCTAAGTAGTTGAACCCGGAGCTCTATTTTGTACATTACCTTGCAGCATTAATTTATAATGAATTTCAATTAGTCTGTCTGAGATATAGGAATGTACTATGAAAAAATAGTTAACTTCATTGCTCTTGGAAAATACTTGTAGACCGTGGCTGTTTCTTGCTTGTTGTTTTTTACTGTTGTGTTACTGTGTTTATAAATTGCACATACGTTTTTTCCCTTAAAGTGTGTGAATGTGATATGGTTGTTTGTGATATGTTTGCAATTTTGAATGAATGATTGAATGCATGGTTAATGCCTCTATGTCCCACGTGTTTGTCAGAAAAATCCTTTTTGTACTATAAATTAAACCTTGAAATACATTCTTTAAAACATTTTTTTAATAAAATGCTATTGATGAGCAATTCCCATTCTTGAATTTCTTTTCTGGATTTGGATGGACATTGGTTTATTCAAATTATTTATATCAGTATTGGCATTTCTGTTTTGTTAGATAACTACTGGGCCTACAGCATTGATTGTGCCACCCATTAAATAGCCGTTTAGAACATGCCGCAGGCCTGCCATTTGTAGCTTGTGTGTGCAGTTGTATCTGCCATTTCGATCTGGTTAAACAAACTCCTTCCCTTTTTAGGTTGAGCTGGTGAAAGCAGTGCGAAGCACTGCGTCCAGCGAAGTATCTATTGTGACTCACTTCTTGGGAATCTGAGACAGGGGATGGGCACGAGCAAGCCCTCGGCGATTTCACTTCGGGGCGCACACGCCTAGGCCGGCGCCGTGCACATCTCCTGTCTCACATGCTGCTGGGCGGTCGCGCAGGGCCGTTTCCGATTTCAGCGTGTGTGCGCGCTTTTGGTTTACAGTACGACAGATTCAACTTCTGCTTCTCATATTACCTAAAAAACCTTTACGTGTGTTGATACTTCGCATGCATAGTCCCGCATGCAACTCGCAGGCAGGCACACGCGCGCGTGGAGGGAGGGTGGAATCTGCGTCTACGGAACTGGGAAGCGCTGCAGGGAAAGCGCTGTACCTGATAAGATCACCGCTGCTGGCCCGAGGTTCTTACAGTGTGTGAACTTGCCCCCAACTTCACGGCCGCGTGAGAGTGCATCAAGATTGCCGTTAGATCCTTGGGGGACAAAACTTTGCCTGGCAGCTCGTGAGGAGAGCTGCACAGCCCCATACTTCCAGCCTTACCGCCATCCTTCAGCCCACCGAGCGCCGTGAGGGGAACGGCCGGGCAGGCAACCACAGCTCCCAGCTCACAGGACTCCATTTCCCAGGTGCCCCGGTGGCAGAGGCGCACCTGGGACGTTGCAGGCTGCGCCCGGAGGCGCCTACAAACACCGAAACGCCTCCTGTCCCGCGGGACAGCGCGCGGGATGCGCCGGGAGAAGCCCGGGACAAGGGCGGGCCCTCTACGGCCCTCAAAGGCCGGATAAGGACGGGACGG
Source organism: Lissotriton helveticus (assembly GCF_964261635.1). Taxonomy (NCBI): domain Eukaryota; kingdom Metazoa; phylum Chordata; class Amphibia; order Caudata; family Salamandridae; genus Lissotriton; species Lissotriton helveticus. Next base: position 1,703,788,623 of record NC_136063.1, on the reverse strand, counting down.
GCCACCCCCCTTGGCTGCTACATTGTAGGTCATTAAGAAGGTAAAGACCTTTACTCACCCATCTGTCTCTATATTTATGGTCTTGCTGACATATCGCTGCCTTACATCCCTTTATCATCATGACTTCTAAAGTGGATTACTTAGCCAGCGTAGCAGGTACAGACCAAAAGTTCTCTTGGTTAGACGAGTTAAACACCTTATGTCAAACCACCTACGCTATATCAGAAACTCCCCTTCCGCCTAAAAGCGATAATATACAATCGGATAAGCTCACACTCATAGAGTACCCCACTTCATCCAACAAAACTTGCAGTCTGAACAATTCAGGTAATCATACCCCGTGCCCAAGCTCACTCACTGTTAACTCCCCAATGATTTCACCGACTGTTGAGCTCCCAGATGCCTTAACCCCCCCTCCACACCTGCATATACTTCCGCTCATTGAACAACTGCTTAGTTCTCTGATAGCCCCGTTGTTGGAAAAAATTAACTTGTTAGGGGAGAGGCTCATTGGAATAGAGTCAGCCATCAAGTCAAACCTGTTGGCTGACAAATGCAGTGACACACACAACCGCCTAAAGTCACCTCCCACTCATCAAGGCCCTAAACCATCTCTGCGGGATAGAAGCTGCCAAATACAATTAACTGGCCCTAGTACAGTAGGGCAAAAAGTAATTAAACACCCTCCCAAAGTCTCCTCTCCCCAGTGGACCGCACCTAGAGTAGTTCATAACAAGGCTAACTCTATCCATTTACCACCGGAGGCGGCCCCATACGTGTGCATTCTTGCGGGGGTCCCTACTCTTCCACCTGGAAAAACTGAGAGTCAACATGACTTAGTTAATAAAACCAAATTTTGGCTGTCAAAAAATAGGCCACTGCCACGTCACTTATATGGAACAATAAGGAGCGTTAGGAGGGTGGACTGGCTGGGTTCCCTTCCTAAGGATATTCCTGGGGACCTGGTACTCGTGAGATTTAGACCGTGTGTCAATACAATAATTAGGAACAGGATAAAAGGGCGGATAATTACTGACAAGAGAAAAGGAACACTAAATCAACAAAAACGTGTACGGTGCAGTTAGGTTTCATATCTTTTTTATTTTTTATTATTAAACAATCATATATCAAAAGAAGGGGAGAAAAGGGAGGGACCAATATATTTTATACATTCATTATTGTATGGTCTCCGTCCTATTCTACAACAGCATATACTTATACATATTTGTTGCTATAGACAGCTTGTTTGAGGTTTACATTCGTGGTGCTGTGTAGAGTATTACATTAAAATACATGGCTAAAGAATAGAGTGTTACTACGCGCGTTTCGGCTATTTAGCCTTCATCAGGAAGCCATGGTGAGTATTTCTGAAGTACCCGGAACTTATTGTTGTAACGTCCTGCAGTGTTGGCACAGATGAATGATGTGGATAATGTTCAGTTGCCAGTGGAGGGAGATAAAGTTCTATATGATAGCGAGCTTGACAGCAGTCTTTAGTAGTGCGTGAAATTATTTAGTAGCACTTCAAGATACCTCTCTGTGGGTATGGTGGGTCCTCCGTCCAGAGCAATCACTGGATGTTTAGTGGCAGTGATGGCACTAATAGATCGTGCCTTGTGTGGATCACTGGTATGTTAGCTGGTGGCCGGTCCTTTCTGCTTACAAGGTTAACAGGGGGAGCTGGTGTGGATCACTCGTGTATAAGCTGTTAGCCGGTCTTTTCCGCTTATATACGTTAGCAGGTGGAGCAAGGCTCTCCTGTTGTAGCGCTGTTTAGGCGGGCCGGTGCGTGTCCCGCTGGTAGGTATATATTATTTTGCGAGCCAGCCGCTGATAGGGAGGCTGGGCGAGCCTTCCAATCGTGGATTCCTGCAGAGACCTCCGTCCCGGTGTGAAATGAGAAGGGCTCGCCCAGCCTCCCTATCAGCGGCTGGCTCGCAAAATAATATATACCTACCAGCGGGACACGCACCGGCCCGCCTAAACAGCGCTACAACAGGAGAGCCTTGCTCCACCTGCTAACGTATATAAGCGGAAAAGACCGGCTAACAGCTTATACACGAGTGATCCACACCAGCTCCCCCTGTTAACCTTGTAAGCAGAAAGGACCGGCCACCAGCTAACATACCAGTGATCCACACAAGGCACGATCTATTAGTGCCATCACTGCCACTAAACATCCAGTGATTGCTCTGGACGGAGGACCCACCATACCCACAGAGAGGTATCTTGAAGTGCTACTAAATAATTTCACGCACTACTAAAGACTGCTGTCAAGCTCGCTATCATATAGAACTTTATCTCCCTCCACTGGCAACTGAACATTATCCACATCATTCATCTGTGCCAACACTGCAGGACGTTACAACAATAAGTTCCGGGTACTTCAGAAATACTCACCATGGCTTCCTGATGAAGGCTAAATAGCCGAAACGCGCGTAGTAACACTCTATTCTTTAGCCATGTATTTTAATGTAATACTCTACACAGCACCACGAATGTAAACCTCAAACAAGCTGTCTATAGCAACAAATATGTATAAGTATATGCTGTTGTAGAATAGGACGGAGACCATACAATAATGAATGTATAAAATATATTGGTCCCTCCCTTTTCTCCCCTTCTTTTGATATATGATTGTTTAATAATAAAAAATAAAAAAGATATGAAACCTAACTGCACCGTACACGTTTTTGTTGATTTAGTGTTCCTTTTCTCTTGTCAGTAATTATCCGCCCTTTTATCCTGTTCCTAATTATTGTATTGACACACGGTCACATATCCCGAAATTAGGAACTCTAGTCGGGGGTACCCCTTTCCTTTCTTACATACACTCGTGAGATTTAGAGCCACAAATATTGTCCCTTACCTGAAAACCTGGCCGCCTCAAGAGAGAGACGGCCCAATATCTATATGGGACTTATATGACTTTTATCCCTCAATTCCTTGTTTTCCCCTTTTTCAGAAATCACACTTTACATGGTCGAACTCATAAAATACATCAGGACCTTCCTGGGAAACACTTGGACTTGTAATAACTAACTTTAACCCCTATGTTACCATCTGTATTTGGTTGTTTGTAATGCTGTATATACTGATGACATTCTTAAATGCTCCTTATTTTGCTTATTTTATTTTTTACCTGATAAATTGAGGGTTTTAGATTGTACTGGTATGTTCCTTAAAATTATTGATATTTTTTAATTTACTCCTATGTATGCTTATATGATATTTCTTTTTGAATATCGAATAAAGCTTATTTTGAATCTTTTGAACCTTGGGAGGCCATTGCCTTCTCCACCTACGCCACCTCCGTGCCGCGCTGTGGTTGGCTCAAAGTTTCAGCGATTCCCGCCGCGTCATCGGAGGGCTTCGCCAGGATTGGCTGCAGCTCTCCAGGACTTCAGTGACATCACCTGTGTGCCGCGCTCCCATTGGCTTTACCCCGACGGCTTCCCCGGCTTTGGCTGGGACAGAGAGAGTTGCACCAAAGGCCAGAGCGTGACCGGAGGGGAAGGAGCCTCGGACAGCACCGCTGCCGCTTCCCAGGTAACGCTTCCTGATTGTGCACACTGGGAGGCTGTGGGGAAGTAGTTTGAGACTGCCTCAATTACTCGCGGGCTGCAGCCCGGGGATTGCACAAACTCACCGGTGGATCGCCTATCTGATTGGTGGGTCTGCCTGAACTGCTCCACTTTGGGCATTTGTTGACGACTGCGGGCTGTCCACAGGGATGCCTCGGGGTGCACATTTCACCTTGAAAGCAGGGCACAGTCTTCAGACGGAACGGTGCGTGTCTGCAGAGCTATGCTTGGGGAACGAAGATCACACGGGGAAGGTGCACACGATCACATGGTGTCTCACACTCCTCCGTCCATAAGTTGCGACGAGCTTCATGGTGGAGAAAGTGTATGCGTGTTTTCATTGAAAAGACAAAATCCTATATATTTTAAAATACAATTATGCTCCGTAGATCGTACTCAACCCTCCAACTCCACCCTCCAACTCCACCCACCAACTCTGACTTCAACCTCCAACTCCACCCGCCACCCTCCAACTCCACCCACCAACTCTGACTCCACCCTCCAACTCCTCCCGCCACCCTCCAACTCCACCCTCCAACTCCACCCACCAACTCTGACTTGACCCTCCAACTCCACCCGCCACCCTCCAACTCCACCCACCAACTCTAACTCTACCCTCCAACTCCACCCGCCACCCTCCAACTCCACCCACCAACTCTGACTCCACCCTCCAACTCCACCTGCCACCTTTTAACTCCACCCTCCAAATCCACCCGCCAACTCCACCCACCAACTCTGACTCCACCCTCCAACTCCACCCACCAACTCTGACTTCACCCGCCAACTCCACCCGCCACCCTCCAACTCCACCCTCCAAATCCACCCTCCAACTCCACCCACCAACTCTGACTCCACCCTCCAACTCCACCTGCCACCCACCAACTCCACCCTCCAACTCCACCCTAAAACTCCACCCTACACCCTGAAAACTCCACCCTCCAACACCACCCTCCAACTCCACCCTCCAACTCTGACTTCACCCTCCAACTCCACCCTCCACCTTCCAACTCCACCCTCCAACTCCACCCTCCACCCTTAAACTCAAACCTCCACCCTCAAACTCCACCCTCAGCCCTCAAACTCCACCCTCCACCATCAAACTTCACCCTCCACCCTCCAACTCCGACTCCACCCTCCAATTCCACCTCCACCCTCCAATCTATGTATCTATCGCTCGCACTCTATCTGCCGCCCTCACTCTATCTATCTATCTACTGCCCTCACTCTATCTATCTATCGCCCTCACTCTCTATCTATCTATCAATCTATCTATCTATCGGCCTCACTCCATCTAACTATCTATCACCCTATCTATTGCCCTCACTCTATCTATCTATCGCCCTCACTCTATCTATCTATCGCCCTCGCTCTATCTATCTAGCTATCTATCTAGCTATCTATCTATTGCCCTCACTCTATCTATCTATCTTCCTCTATCTATCTATTGCCCTCTAGCTATCTACCTATCTATCGCCCTCACTCTATCTATCGCTCTCACTCTATCTATTTATTGCTCTCACTCTATCTATCGCCCTCACTCTATCTATCGCCCTCACTCTATCTATCTGTCTATCTATCGCACTCACTCTATCTATCGGCATCACTCTATCTATCTATCGATCGCCCTCACTCTGTCTATCTATCACCCCCACTTTATTTATCTATCTATCGCCCTCACTCTATTTATCTATCTATCTCCCTCACTCTATTTATCTATCTATCGCCCTCACTCTATCTATCTATCGCCCTCCCTCTGTCTATCTAATATTAATACATCTAAGTCACGTAAATACAAAACATGTTGCATTACAAATGCTATAGGTGTCACATTTGCAAAAGTTAAAAGTATTGGCATTGTAAATGGCAAAGCTATTAATTTCGCAATTTTCAAAACGAACACATGAATACAAAATTTGTCATTTACAAGACCAATAGCTCAAACTTTCCTAATGCGAGACCTATTGCATTGCAAATGCTTGTTATACATATAAGTCATGCGTTGGGTATGCCTTGGACAGCCCAGAGGCGAAAAACATGAAAGAGATATTCAGCACCATTAAGTCTTTCCATACTGAGAATTAGTCATGCACACACAAATGTTACAAATGTATACATTGCAACAATGTGTTATTGACCAATACTTTCTCCCACCCAAAGAAAGGATACATGATCCTATTATTATTTATTATTAGGGAGTTTTGTAAAGCGCCTGGTGTACGCCTACAGGCGTGTCCCCGCGCTATAAGTAGTGAAGCAAGCAGTGAGACAGTCAGCACCACCGTCTATCGTCTGAATAAGTAAGTTTTAAGTTTTGTTCTAAACAAAAGTTCAGATGACTCCAAGCGTAACTCTGACGGAAGGCCGTTCCATTGCTTCGCTACCAAATATCTGAACGACCTTCCCCCATACGCACTTTCCTAATTTTAGGAATTTTCAGAAGACCCGTGCAGGAAGAGCGCAGAGACCTTGTAGGCTCATATCTGGTCACCAGGCTCTGTAACGGGACAGGGGCTTTGCCACCCAAGATGCGATGACACGTGGCCAGGGCTCTGAAATCCACTCTGCTCCTAACAGATAGCCAGTGCAAGGCCTGGAGTGCTGCCTTAGAGGAGGATCTTCTAGGAAGCCTTAGGATAAGGCGAGCAGCAGCATTCTGCAGCACCTGTAGACGCTTGAAAGCCTTTCCCGTGGCCCCCAGATACAGCAAATTGCCATAATCCATACGAGCGGTAACTAAGGCATGCACCAGCGTCCAACGAGCAGAAATGGGCAAGTAGTCCAAAACCTTTCTCCTGCTCAAACATTCAGCCAATTGCCACACAAAAAATGTGTTCTGGTTAAAATGTCCATGTGGTATCCTATGTGCAGGTGTGACAAAAAGGAAAATCAAAACTAGAATCACAGACACAAAATTAACCTCAGAAAACACAACAAGAAATCCAGTGTGGCTATTCATTGGAAACAATATGGGAACAATATTACCCAAGTACATTTTCAAATTCTAGAAGTGGTAATACCATAACCTGACATCGACAGTCACAAAAGACATGAATGATAAATTGACATGATTACTGTAATGCCTTTTTCCCTGTATTTTTTTGATTCTTCGTGTTCATTTGATACATGAATAGCTATTATGATTTATATTGTGATTCATTGATCAACATTTATCAACATTGCAATATGGTATTCAGAACAGTGTTCCATTACCTTCACATGTCCACCATAACCTCACATAAGGATTGATTGCGGTGGCGGACGGACTTCAATCCGTCCACCGTCGTCTCGCGAGTGGGACTGCCAGCCTATAAGGCGGCGGTCCCACAAGGGGTATTAGGTTGCGACTGCCACCGTAGCAGTCGCACTTCCCATACTTTGCACCCACTGCAATGCAAAAAAGGCACTGTTTACATTGCCCTGTATTAGGTGCAGGTAAATCTAGGGGCCTCCATCCCCAAAATGAAAGTGCCTGGGTGAAATGGTGGCACGCAACAGGCCTCCAAAGTCCATCCCACCAGCCTTTCCATGGCAGTTGAACCGCCATGGAAAGGCTGGCAGGGATGAACAATTGTAATCCCACATGGGGCCTGGTAGGCTCCTCCGCAATTTATGGGAATAAGAGGGCCTCCGCTGCACCGGCTGGCCAATGGAGTCCATCGGCTGCGTGTGGTACCGCCAGCCATTATAATATGGTGAGTGGGAAATGGTCTCACGATGGTGGTGAACCTGCCACCGACAGTTTGTTGGTGGCTGGCTCAATACCATCGTAATGACCCCCAAATCCTGCTCATTTGGTATTTTTGAGCTATCCCACACAATTTCTCAGATAACTATTTTTATTATTGTTTTATTTTCATTTTCATTTGGTTCATATGCTGCTCTTTTATCACTTTTCATTACTTGTTAATTTTTGTTTCACATATCGTGGTGATGGTGTAGTGTTTTCATTTCGTGATTACACAAGAGGGCACTTCCTGGGGAATGGAAACAGTTTGTTTATGGTGTTTCTAGTATACCTCACAATCGATATTCCCGGTATTCTTGGGCTGATATCGGAATTTGTCGATATTGACATGTTTTACAGGAACTTTTATTTTACCTGATTAGAGCACATTGGGCCACATGTACAAACTTTTTGCCGGTCGTAAACGGGCTGATTCACAGAATCAGCCCATTTGCAAGTGCAAAAAATCTATTTGGGATGTAGAAAGTATTATTTGTGCTTTGGTAAGGTATTACTTAATCGCACATCCGGTTTGCGATTTGATATTAGGAAGGGGCGTGTTTAGTGTGTCTCTCCCTAATATCGAATCAAGGTGGTATGTGTGAATGTTTTGCGACCGAAATGCGGTTGCAAAACCATCGCAATATACCACCAATTTCAAATTGGTGGCAACCCATTCGAAGATGGGAAGGGGTCCCCAAGGAACCACTTCCCCTTTGTGAAAGTTTGTAAATGCATTTTTTAGGAGCAGGCTGTGGTTCAACAGACCACTGCATACACGTAAAAAACTGACAAGAAAAATGCTAATTTTATTTTTTAAATATATCCCATTTTTACTTAAGGAAAACTTGATGCATTTAAAAAAATCGTTTTTTATTTAAAAGCAATCACAGACATGGTGGTCTGCTGACCCCAGCATGCCATCATCCCTGTGACTTTAACGATTCCTAATGGGTCGCAAACTGAGATCTACCTCAATATTTTTCATGAGATAGGTCTATTTGAATACCACTGGGAATCACAAATTTGAAATAGTGACTTCCTAATTGCAATTTGCAGCAAATCTCAATGTGGAACTCGCTAGTTCAAAGTTTCATATATGTGGCCCACTGTGATTTTAGTGTGCATGTTAGTTTTTGTGTTTGGATTATTAACATTACTGACTTTGCTGTTAATGAGACAGTCCAGTTGTGTTCCAGAGGTTCTGATGGATCACTTGTTTGATGATTGTGATAGCACACATTTCACGCATGTTTTATAAATGATTCATATGATTCTAGGCATACGTGGTTTTCACCTGCTGTTTTAAACACCGCTCTGGATACACATCAGGTGTGGTTCATAATGTTGATTAGTTCACAAAGTCGTGTGCGCTGGTTCTCATTATGCTTATGTATTAAAGTGTTTATTTAACGTTCGATGTACAGTTACTCCTGAAGAAGGATTTTTAACCTGAAATGCATTTGGTCCTTCTTTTTACTGGAATGTATTGAAAATGATCATTATTTCACGTAGAATGCATAGCAGAAGAGGAACGACGGTCCTGATGTTTTAAATTATGATAGGGTTCTAAATGAATGAAATTCCCAGGAATTAAAATATTTAAAAAGTCAACTACATTTTGGTATATTGATGAATTCAGCGACAAATTGATTGAGCCTTCAGGCCTATTCAATCTATGTTTCTTGGGACTAGCCAGTTGGTTTAAAGCCAGCACGTTTTTCAAAACAAACCTTTTTCCAGGCCCAGACTTAACCTTTTTAAAAATGTAAGTAGGGGTTGGTGAAGAACTTCGCTTCGCTGGCGGAGTTCGCAGATTTTTGCCCACTCTGCGCTCTGTGCAGAGTTCCGACAAACTCAGCGAGGTAAAGCTGAGTAGAGGTTTTTTTCTGCAATTGCTCGCCAACTGTATGTTAGCGAGCGCTTGCGAGACCTCCACCGGGGCTCACTGCAGGTTATGACCGCTGGCGATGAGAAATTTGCTATTTGCATTGAGAAGGCTGCCGCCCAAGTAGTATATCTACGCGAGTGACAGAAAGCAGCAACACCCTTTTGAGCGATATGTAGTGCGGATTGGGCTGATTTTACAGCATGGGACAAACTCCTGCCACTAAAAATGAGTGCGAGCAGCACAACTTAAAAGACTCCGCTGCTGGCAGAACTCCAGGGACTGTGGCTGAGTTTTTCTGGCACTTCACAGAGTTCCGGGGAGTAAAACTCCACGAACTCCACCCAGGCTTACATATAAGTCATCCATAGGGCAGGCCCAGAACAACCCACAGGTCAGAATGCAGTGTATTTAAAAGGTAGGACATGTACTTTTATGTTCTATACGTTCTGGTAGTGAAAAACTTCTACATTTGTTTTTCATTATGTCATGTATTCCTATAGGTTCTGAATCGATCCCCCTATTCCTGACCCTATTCTGGTTAAACTAACTATCAAGTTAACTAACAGTCAGCCCATGAGGCAAGAAAAGCCCCCATGATGCAGATACCGTTATCTGACGCAGTCACACTACGGCACAGGAACGTGTTATCTGATTAGGTCATAACGCTTGAGATCTAATTAGACAAGCGACATTCCTCCAGCCCCTGATAAGGCATACGACGTTCTCATAACAAATCAAACCTATGACAACCTGGAAAATCCGTGCGGCCATTGTTTTGATTTCACAGAGAACTTTAGTAAAGAATGTGCTAACGAGCAAGTCGTATGACATCTTTATTGACGTATCTATGTCCATCCTTACGTCAATCTCGGCACCTTTAAGGTATAAATATTGCCGATCTTGCCCTATGCAAACACACGCGTGGTGACGAGACGGAGCAGCCACACTTGCCGAAGCCGAGAGCAGGAGCAGACCCCGCTGGCAGCAGCCCCGCCTTCCTGACGCGCTGAGAGACGCGCTGCTATATCAAGCCGAGAGACCCAGCACCGGCGCTTCTGGGCAGCCCTCGCAGGCAGCCTGGAATATCGAGAGCAGAGAAAGAGATACCATTCCTCATTCATCCTAACTTCCAGGTACAGAACTGAATAACCCCTCACAGAGAATTCTTTAGTTATTTACTTGGCAAAAACAAACTTAACTTAAACTGTAACTTTCTATTCCCGCCCACGCATTAGACTTAAGTCAGGTACACGGGGTAGGCGTATTTAGAAACACCAGTTGAGTACGTTTAGTCAAATGTATATGTGTATGTAAATATATTTTAATCATTTTAAACATCATATGGCTCAGAAACCATATCAATGTTTTTACAGTATTATTTTATACTATTGCTTTTAATGTATGCACTTTACTTAACTATAAGTATTGCAATAATATCGATCCATTTCTCTTGTACGAGAAAAGAGACTGATCAATAAATAACACCTTTTTATTGAACACGCCCGTCTCCTCCTTTTCTCTACAATCTGATGAGACTAAGAATGCACGTACTGACTGAGTAAAATAATTGCTTTGTGCTCACACGACTCTCGAGATTGACTCTTGATTAGGGGAGAGCAAAGTTGTCATGTTCTATGGTTGTCAGAAACTAAATCCCTTCTTATCTAATCAGGGAAGTTAATTCCTCCTTGAACATTCGAGAAAGTTTCTAGCGAACTCTGAGCTACGCTGGCAAACCCAAAACTTAAGTCTAGTATCGACAGTAGTAGACCTAGTTAACGTCTGGTCTAGGCCTTTACTGCTGTAGGTATTATTCCAATGCGCAGAGCCTATTGGGAAAATAGGAACTACACTACATGGCGCCCAACGCGTTTGGAAAGGGCGATAAAACTAACGTAAGACATTTAGAGTAACTCAGTCGTGCTTTCTCACTCAGACCCCTTTTCCCAAATACTCCAAAGACGTCTGGAGTGGGTGAAAGGTAATATCCTCCAAAACCTCGCAGGAGGGAACTCCTATGTAAGGTTCTTGGTTTAGTCAACGTTGAAGGATACACTGTTCCAAAATATTGTGCATCTAATCTTTATTCCATTGAGAAACCTGATCTGCAAATAAACAAAATAACCTTTCTAACAGTAAAATGTCAGAAAGTGATGAAGAAAGAGAGGCAGTTAGATTAGCAACTGAAATCGCAGATGCTGATGCTACCATGCAAGCAGCAGACGCGGATATAATACTCATTCCGGTCATCAAAAGAAAATCTATAACTCTAAAACTTATAGAAAATGGACTGACACCTAGAGGTGGCACAGTCATATTCGTAATTGAGGCACACGAATATCGGCAGACAGAGGTATACTATTCATGGATACATTTTCCAGCAGCAAATGCTGTAACAAAGTACTTCCACTATTACAAAATAGAGGAACCTCCTAATGAGTACACTCCTTTCGAGGAGGTGGAAGTACCACTCAAATTCCAAGAGCATTTGCTCTTATTTGATGGCGCCCTAAAACATAACAATCACATTACAAGGCTCGGTCCTTTAGGTAGACCAGGAGCAACGTGGCCGGTCTTGGCCGGATACACACCACACCCAGACATCGAAGGAATGTCTACAGGAGAGCTGTTAATACAGCTAAAACAATTACTAAAAATTCATAGACAATTAGTTCAGTATGTAATGCGGACTTCAACAATTCAGCCAGCGATTAAACTTCCACAGCTGACCCCTCACCAGGGGAACACAAATAAAATTACACCACAGAACATCCAATCCTGCCTAGGTAAAGTTCCGGCTAAACGGGAACAGATACCATTCTGGTTGGCACAGAAAATCACCCAAATAGAGGCGGTGTTTCCTGACACCACCTCGATAGAAAAACACAGGATTCTGACTATATGTCTCCCAATGGGAATCGCACCACACATAGAGGACTGTGACACTTGGGGTACAGTCTTTGCTTCCATCTACACAAAAACGCACGGTGTTCCATCCATTTCGGTGATACCAGATGTGCTAAAACAAATTCAAGATGAATACGGTCCAGAACCAGCTTTAACTCTTGGTATGAAATTACTGAAAGACTTCAAGCAGGTCTCGGCTATATTATTAGCCAACATAAAAGGTGAAGCAGCAAACGTGGCAATCCGCCAGAGGTTAAAAGAGACAGATATAGCAGACCAACCAGCTGAAATTGCCAGAATCATAGAAAAATCCTATGAGGAACTAGGTAGAGATAGTTTAGGTGGAATACCAGTAAAACCGCAACTGACTGAAAGTCCAGAAAAAATATTTTTTAATAATAATTCACCAAAAAAGAACTGGGATGGAAACAAACAATCCAATCCAAAAGAAAAGAAATTCCAGTCCCGAGGAAGGTCTCCTAGGCGAAGGGAGAAATCTCCAAACCGAAGACAGAGGTCACCGCAGAGTGACCCCTCTGGGAATAGATATAACCTTAGAAATAGGGATAATATTAAAAAACCTGATAGATATCAAGACATTGATACACGTCCCTCTCAATCTTTTCAGACTTCCTCGCAGAAATCGGAAAGAAGAGGACGATCAGAACAAAGAGAAGAGCACGCCAAGTCCAAAGACAAGGAACCTGCTCAACTAAAAAAGAAATTTCAATTTCCAAAAAAGAAGGTAGCCAGTATCAAGGTAGTTAACAATGCCGAGAATACTGAGGACACAACTGAAAAACGGAGAATGGGTTCAGACAATGCTAGACAGCGCAGCAGAGGTGAGCATAGCTCGCAAAGTCCTTATGAATCATCTGGAGACAGTGGACACGAATGAATATCTTCAAGTGGAAACTACAGACACCAGAGTTAGCAAGCCCCACAAGATATACGAGATAACATTACGTATAGAGGGAGATAAGACTAGGAAAATAAGGGGACTATTTTGGGATAACCTCTCCAAGGGCTATGATATCCTTCTAGCTGAAAAAGACTGGCCACCAGAGTTTGTCAGGGAGTGCCCTCATGGCGAAGAAGTAATTATGCCTGCCTTCTCGAATCAAATCCCGATTCATAAAAAATACACACTTGCTAGAAAGTGGGCAGTGGCCTTAGCACCTGCTTTATATAAAAATCATGTAGGATGGGATGAGGATTCTCCTCCTCACAAAATCCAGTTAAAATCACAACCTACTGCACAAAGGCAGTACCCAATTAAGCAAGAAGCTAAAAAACAAGTAAATGAAATACTAGATCAGCTAGAATACCAGGGGGTGATTGAAACTTGCACCTCACAAATGAACAACCCTTTGTTTCCGGTCTCCAAACCAGACAATTCATATCGTCTAGTTTTGGATTACCGACACCTTAACACATGTTGCAAAACCTTTGCAGTGCAAAACTCACACAGTGCTGCACTAATGAATAACATAGTGCGCAAAAAATACAAAACAACCTTGGACATCTCCAATGGATTCTTTTGTCAAAACATAGCACCAGAGAGCAGATATTTAACTGCATTCTCAGTAAATGGCACTCAAAAACAATTCTGTCGGTTAGCCCAGGGGTACAAGAACAGCCCGGGGGTATTCTCAGCGAGAGTAACAGAATTACTACAGCTATATGATAATGAAGCATTATCTTATGTCGATGACATTTACTTAACAGATGATGACTTGGATACTCACTTGAAAAGAGTGAACACCATAATACTTGGGTTCGCAGCAGAGGGTTACAAATTCAACTTTAAAAAGTCCAGAATTGCCCATCTGACAGTCCTATTCTTAGGATATGAGTTATCAAGTGAAGGTAAAAGCCTGGCAGACAATTTCCTAGAGAAATGTGCCGTAATCCAAGCTCCTAAAACACTAAAAAACCTACAGTCAATTCTAGGCTTCCTAAATTTCGGACGAACATACATTGCAAATTACGCAGAAAGGGTCAAACCCCTTTATGATCTAATTAAACCAGACTTTAAAAGATCCAATTGGACTCAAACACACACAGAAATTTTGAGATCCTTACAAACAGACATGCTAATTAAAACAAAATTAGAAACACGTGATAACACACGCAATCTTGTGATTCGAGTCATCCCAGGGAGATGCGGATTCACATACCTGACTTCTAATGAAGGAGAAAAGGTACCAATTGCATTCAAATCACACTTGTATACAGAAGCTGAACAGAAATTCAGTAATACAGAAAAAATCATTCGTGCAGTTCAAACCGCAATAGCTAGAGAAAAAGACATAGCTGACGGTAGACATATCACAGTCAGAACAGCAGAATCAGCCTTTGAGGCACTAACAACACCGTGTAATTTACCAACAACAACATTGAATCCGGAATGGATACAATGGGTGAATTCAATCACAACGGACAAAGTATACTACTACTTTGATCCAGAACTAGAAGAATTAAAAAATCTAAAGTATGAAAAGACGTATCCTCTGCCAATCGACATTCTGCCTCTACGACATTACGCCTGTGTAATCTATACAGACGGACATGCTCAACCCTCCGTTTGGGGAGAACATGCATACAACCCCACATGTGAGATTACAAAAGAAGTGTGGCGCGGAGGTAAACTAAGACCTCTATTAACAAAATCGCACTCAGTAGAAACTAATTCAGAACAACAAACTGAAATAATAGCTTTGAAAATGGCGCTAGATAATGCGGATCGCGAATTCCCGACACTTATAGTGTCAGATTCATATTACTGCGTCAAAGCATATAACAAGGATTTGCAGACATGGATTCAGAACGGTTACAAGATGACACAGATGCACCAATAAAGCAGAAACTGCTCTGGGAACAAATAGCTCTTTTACAAAAAGAACTACCAAAGACTCACGTGACTCACTCACTGAGTCATCAGCGTGATGGCGTTCACGTTGTAGGGAATTCATTGGCTGAAACAGCCGCAGCGGCAGCCACTATACCGGCTCCCGTAGATCGAAAAAAGCGTACATTAAAATACATTGACGGTGAAACAATGCTGGCGGTGAAAACGTCATCAAAAGGCGACTGCTCAGCGTTACCGATCAACTATCCACTCAATTATACATACATAATCGATGCAAACTCCGTCCCTTTTGCTCGAATCCCTGGAGTGGGGGATAGAGTGATTCCAAACATGGACAGGAGAAGCTTGTTAATCGCAGACGCACATATGGGCGAGGGTCTCAGACACCTCAAACTGAAAGATTCTCTGGAAGAATTACAATCACGGTACTGGTGGCCAGGCATGAGCCTGCATTACACCATGTTTGTAAAAAACTGCCCAAACTGCAACAGAGATCGCAGTGGGGAGAGAAACAGTTTAATACCTCGTCGTATCAAGGCAGATAATATCACCAGTAAAAAGCAGGGCTTGCGATTAACATATACAGGCTAGTTTCCACTTATAATGTAGATCACCAGCACTCGGCTGACGTCCGGACTGTTATACAAAGATTTGCGAGTCTAAATGGCATATACGCTAAGAGCATGCTACGTTCGACCATTGTTTTCACTCAAGCACACCAGCCTGGGGGGAAACATGGCCGAATGAGCACAGTCCAGCGGGAATCTTCTCACTTCCTTCCTGAGGGTACGGGATGGTGTAAAGAAAAAACCAAGGCAGAAAGCAATCTATAATGGAAAGGATATTAGGTTCGGGAGCTGGGTGGGTCAAACATCTAATAAGTGTCCAACGTAGTCTAAATAACTTGCCAAGAAATTCTCTGAAGGGATTCAGTCCGTACGAATTATTATTTGGAACTAGGATGATTATCTCTGACCTTGATAGTCAGACTTCAGTGGTGAAAGAAAAAACCTTTGATGTCAAAGACCGTTTGGCTATTTTGCAGGAATTAAACAAAACAAGAAAAGACCTGAGCAACATACAGTTGAAACAACAGCCAACAACCACTGAAGAATCACCACCTGTCCCAGCAAGACCTGTCTGGATTCCAAAAGTCGGGGATCTAGTCAGGGAGAAGATCGCGGTAAAGAAGGAATTTGGGCCTTCTTACAGAAAAGCAGTTCCTGTCTTGTCTGTCAACGGGACAAGATCAGTTGTACTACCGCCACTTGCTGGTAAAAAGGAGAACAGAGTTGTATCCATCGACCTGGTAAAACCACAACATGTGGCCGATAACAAACAGTAGGCCAAGTGGACTCCCAATAAGTAGCAGAACACCAAGGTTTGCTACCAGTACAGAGGTCCTAACAAAGAGGCTCATCACATTCGACACGCCTACAGAAGAACAACAAGGAATATGCAACAATGCAATAGAACTCAGACCTCTGACAACCCAAATAAAAACATTTAGCAGAGACACACCAATCTATAATGAAGTACCAAGTGAAAATGCAAGAAACAGAAATCCTGAACCAATTGGAACAATTGACAGAACTGCATCCGGCTACCTCATCAACTTCGATGATTCCTCTGAAGGCTTCAGTGAATCAAAGACACAGCCATCATCAAAATCCTTTAAAGACAAAGCTAAGGAACTTTTGAAACAACTGAAAGAAACATATCTGATTTCTCCATGGATTGAATTTTGGGTGGGTTTTGGTGCATTTATCCTCATACTTTGGCTCATCATGGTATTAACTTTGGGACGCTTCATTGAGGGAAAATATGCTAAAATGGACACAGCAAGTCAGAACATCAACTTGGTCCTCAAACCACACACATCTTCACACGTCGAGAAAAGAGAACTTTCTTCAGCCAACTTCACAGCCAATCCTATACCTGGTGGGGTAGCCTGGGACAACACTGACTATGACATTTATGGTCCGGTCGAGATCCTGAAATATCCACACCAAATCAAGATCTCCTTGAGTGACTTTGCAAAACCAAACTCATTTGCTGATGATTGGGACTTCGAAAGCATTAATAACATGATGTCTGACTTAGTAATGTCTGCTAAATTTACAAAACATGATTATTTGCAAGGTTCTACAAATTATGATAGTATGTATTGCTATAACCACTATGGTAACCATTTTTTACATAAATCTGCACAACCTAGAAATGTTTTAAATTATAATCAATGGGAACATGCTGCAACACCTCCAAAAGGGAGCTCAAGAACCGTTTACGACAAATATTCATATTTTTCAGGTTTTAACACAAGTAATGCTGAAACATTTTATTATAAAATGTCAAACAAGACAGGGATGAAAACCATGATAACCAACACAAAGTTGATATATTCAGATTCATTCTTCGAAAAAATGAATACTTTTGGATTTGATTATTGGGACAAAAATGTTGATTTGAAAAGTGTTTGGGGTACAAAAGATTGGCAAGTACAGGGTATAGAAGCTTTGTTTAGAGCCTGCATGATCCCAGAACAAATGATATTTTTAAATGACACTGTTCAACAAACCACCTGTCTTGGCTTAGCCAAAATCAAAGATTTAAATAAACCGTCTATTCCAAAGCCAATAATGTTTAGCAATAACTCTGATACAGATGAAGAGATAGACGTAAACCATATATTAAACCAAAACAGAACACATCCTAATTGGAAACAATGGTTAATCTGGCCCACAGATACAAATAACTGTCAAGATAGATTCCTGAATAAAACACAGGGTTTCAAAATGACCAGGCCAGACCCTAGATATCCCCAAAGACATCACCCAGGGATAATAACAACCTACAGTGTGGGCAAATTATGCCTTCAGTGGCTACAAACTTCCACACTGCCCGAAATTAAGCAACACCTAACTTTACTTACTGATGGTGCTGACTTGCGTGATTTCATAATGGGACCACGCAAACAGCGTCAAAAGCGTTTTCATAGCAGCCTCTGTATATGCAGCATACAATGAGGCCTGGAAGGTTACTCAAATTGAAACAGCAGAGAGAATACGGGAAATTGACCGTATTAATTTGGAAAAATCACTTTCTGTAGTGGACAATGGGTTAATGACTCTGTCCTCCAGAATTTTTTCTTTGGACAGCATTGTGTCGTCAGCAATCGATATATTATCGCAAGACTTACTGTTATTACAACATGGTCAGTCACAATTGCGTTCTATTTGTACAGCTTGGCTGGACGTTGCAAAATCTGCGTTCAGGCTATGTGCCTTGGCGTTTAATCAACACAACGTCACTATTCCAAATCTTTAACCTTACTGATAGACAAATCGGTATGGCGCAAAAGGGTGCTGATTATACAATCTTGAGCATTGAAAAACTAGAAAGATTACCAATGACAATGTCAGAACGACCTGTCAGTGAATGGATAATCCACGGAATCATAAATATTCCAATCTCAACCTTCAGGTCTCAATACTGCCAAAAATATATACAGGCTGGCATGTACGAGAAATTGGGAAAGGGGTACCTTAAAACAACTTGGAACCTGCCCTATTCACATGCATGTGTCAGTAATAAAGGACAGAAAGTGTTTCTTAGTGGCAACAATTGTGCTATGTCACTAAGCGGCACGCTTCTGTGTAACGGAATTAGTTTGCATGGAGCCTGTGAAGGGAATTCATACAACCTTTCATGTCACCAGCAAGGCGCACCTGCAACTGAAATAGAACCATTCTTTCAAAGACTCTATAATGGGAGTTACATTCTTATTGTAGACCGCAGATGTTGTAGTCTTATGCCCGGGACTCCTTATCTAGTCACTACGACGGCGAAGGTCAAGTGCTGTGGACGTTCTTTATTCCCCAGCTCCTTTCCAGACAGGGAGGCAAGGGCATGGCCCAGTTTGAAAATTACTTCTATTCGAATAGATACTTTAAGCAGAATGAAAACAGTGCTTATTCAGACGCCGACAAGGCTCACGTCATCAAAAGAAACGTATGATCTACAAGTCGCAAGGACGACTGCAGAGATACATACATTATTATCAACTAATTCCCCCGTACATTTCGCGGAAATCCTGAGCGAAATCTTAAATATTTCTGATACCACTGGGGTCTCAAAGGTATTTAAGACAGTATTTTCGATGGCATTAACACCATTCAAAGCCAAACTGGGTATTTTTCCAGATTTCGTCCATTCGATTTTTGGCGGACTTCCCCTGATCCTGGGACTAATTGCAGGAATCCTATTCTTAGTCCTTATTTTTCGTTATGGCAACCCATGTCACAGATCAAACTCTCGCGACAATGGAAAAAACGATCCTAGCCATTGGATACCGGGACCGGATATCAAAAATCCTGGGACTATCCCGGCTTAGAGACCTGAACATGACTTGGTTTCTATCATTTCGACCAATGTGGCAAAGATGTGTTTTACCTGTATTGAGATGTCTGCTATGCGGAGAAGAATGCGTGTTAGACACCTGTCTGACGCTACAATCGGATGCGCCAGTGGATGCGTCGAGGAGATGGGCATTTGCTCAAAGGCCAAGGAGCTTCTGGCTTCATTCCTGTCCAATAGAACACAGGCAGTGACACTGGGCGCATTTCAATCCCCTCAGCTCGCCCTCCCATGCGGCGTCCCGCAAGGCTCATCCCTAAGTCCGACACTCTTTAACATCTATGTGTCGGACTTAGCAAGGGTGATCAAGAACTACCGGATGAGCCTTACCTCCTACGCCGACGACACCCAACTGGTGATCGCAATCAAGAACAATGGTGAGGAGGTTGCCGCCAGATTCCAAGAAGGCATGCTTGCCATCAAGGAATAGATGTCTGAAAATTGCTTGCGCCTCAACTCGGAGAAAACCGAGGTAATGATCTTTGGAAATTTATCACCACAGTGGTCCACTCTTTGGTGGCCGACACCCCTCGGAGCCCCTCCAGAACCAGTGAAAAAGGTCAGGAACTTAGGCATTATATTTGACGACAATCTCAATTTTTCCAACCATGCCAACCAGGTTGCGTCGTCTGCTTTCTACAAGCTTAAGATCATTAGAAAAATCCTGCCCTATCTCCCTGAGAATGCTAGGAAAACAGTGGTGAGCTCCTTAGTACTCTCATCACTTGACTACTGTAACGGACTGTTTGTAACCGCCCAGGCACGGGTGGTGGCCAAACTGCAGCTTATACAAAATGCGGCCGCAAGGCTACTAGCTGGCATTCCTAAGTTTCAGTCCACCAAGCAAGCGATAAGAAATTTCCACTGGTTAACAGTGAGAAATCGCATTAGATTCAAGACCCTGTGTCTCACCTATAAAGCCCTTAAGGGTCTTGGACCAGCATTTCTCAAACAAAAACTCTATTACTATTCACCAAAAAGATCTTTACGCTCCGAACAGAGTCACCTACTGGTAGTACCACGCACCAGGACGGTGACATGGGGCGATAGAAGCTTTACCAACGCTGCAGCCAAAATCTGGAACATGCTCCCAAAGGAAATAAAACTGTCACCCTCGCTATTTCAATTTAGAAAATTGGTAAAAACCTGGTTATTCGATCAATAATCCGCTCAGCAACAATACGTTTTAAGGCAGATACCACCTCATTCTGGGATTTTTAGCAAAATTACAGCGCCAAGACACCCACGGGTATACGCCGCGCTTTATAAATTTTTAAAATAAATAAATAAATGCGGATACATTGTTGGTTCCTACCAAGGTTCACGCTTTGTGCTGCCCTCAAAGGCTGCCAATCCTGATGACGGCATTCCTGGAATCTTCACCACTACGATTGAAGAGTAGTGAAGTTCAAGATGAAAGCAGCATTAATCAGGTACGACCTTCTGTCAGCAATGCGAATCAGAATGTCAATGCAGACAATCATGCGCACGAATGCATGGTTACCCCTATTTCCGACTTAGTGGAACTTTCCCATGAAGCTGTTGACAGTTTTTTCGAAAGCCTTAATGATATGATGTTCTCTCCAGAACAGAAATAGAGACTTTTGAGCAAGCTCGCACACGGCGTTGCCTGAATTCGGCCTTCAACTTTAAAAATAAAGTCACATGAACAATTCTTCCCACCAGTTCACGGACAACAATTTTTTAGCAGCCCCACATTATTTTTTACAAAATTTTCGGGACACTTATCTTCTGCTTAAAGTAAGAAACTATTCCTAGAGAACTAAGATTTCTATTTTTAGATACTTTATAAACTTTAGTTGCCCGCTGGTATGTTCACAAATATTTTATTATGTGATGAAATGGTCTCGAACTTTCTTTCTGTATAGCCATATTAAGAGCCATTTCATGTGTATTTCTCATATACCAAATAAGCAATAATGTTTACAAATGCGTGTTTACTTTAGCGTTTAATTCATAGCTTAAGTGCATACAATATATATGACTGCAATTTTTCAGTATATTTGAAAATTTCAAAATGCATTTATGTATTTTGGGGTGGTAAGGTATACACTATACTCTATAGTATGTTGTACTATGTTATACTATGCATAGATTAGTAAATATGACCATAGTTAGCGTGGAGTGGGTGTCATGTATTCCTATAGGTTCTGAATCGATCCCCCTATTCCTGACCCTATTCTGGTTAAACTAACTATCAAGTTAACTAACAGTCAGCCCATGAGGCAAGAAAAGCCCCCATGATGCAGATACCGTTATCTGACGCAGTCACACTACGGCACAGGAACGTGTTATCTGATTAGGTCATAACGCTTGAGATCTAATTAGACAAGCGACATTCCTCCAGCCCCTGATAAGGCATACGACGTTCTCATAACAAATCAAACCTATGACAACCTGGAAAATCCGTGCGGCCATTGTTTTGATTTCACAGAGAACTTTAGTAAAGAATGTGCTAACGAGCAAGTCGTATGACATCTTTATTGACGTATCTATGTCCATCCTTACGTCAATCTCGGCACCTTTAAGGTATAAATATTGCCGATCTTGCCCTATGCAAACACACGCGTGGTGACGAGACGGAGCAGCCACACTTGCCGAAGCCGAGAGCAGGAGCAGACCCCGCTGGCAGCAGCCCCGCCTTCCTGACGCGCTGAGAGACGCGCTGCTATCTCAAGCCGAGAGACCCAGCACCGGCGCTTCTGGGCAGCCCTCGCAGGCAGCCTGGAATATCGAGAGCAGAGAAAGAGATACCATTCCTCATTCATCCTAACTTCCAGGTACAGAACTGAATAACCCCTCACAGAGAATTCTTTAGTTATTCACTTGGCAAAAACAAACTTAACTTAAACTGTAACTTTCTATTCCCGCCCACGCATTAGACTTAGGTCAGGTACACGGGGTAGGCGTATTTAAAAACACCAGTTGAGTACGTTTAGTCAAATGTATATGTGTATGTAAATATATTTTAATCATTTTAAACATCATATGGCTCAGAAACCATATCAATGTTTTTACAGTATTATTTTATACTATTGCTTTTAATGTATGCACTTTACTTAACTATAAGTATTGCAATAATATCGATCCATTTCTCTTGTACGAGAAAAGAGACTGATCAATAAATAACACCTTTTTATTGAACACGCCCGTCTCCTCCTTTTCTCTACAATCTGATGAGACTAAGAATGCACGTACTGACTGAGTAAAATAATTGCCTTGTGCTCACACGACTCTCGAGATTGACTCTTGATTAGGGGAGAGCAAAGTTGTCATGTTCTATGGTTGTCAGAAACTAAATCCCTCCTTGTCTAATCAGGGAAGTTAATTCCTCCTTGAACATTCGAGAAAGTTTCTAGCGAACTCTGAGCTACGCTGGCAAACCCAAAACTTAAGTCTAGTATCGACAGTAGTAGACCTAGTTAACGTCTGGTCTAGGCCTTTACTGCTGTAGGTATTATTCCAATGCGCAGAGCCTATTGGGAAAATAGGAACTACACTACAATTATTGCAAGGCCTACCTCTCCCATAGACTAACACTGGAGATACATTGTTCCATTCAATAAGCTGTAATTTCCAAATTGGAACAGGTACTCAGTCCATGTTTGGTGTCTTCGGAATTGTAATGAAAAATCATAACTTATGGTAAAGTCAGATTTTACATTATAGTTTTGAAAATGTCAGTTTTAGAAAGTTTGCATATTCCTGGCTTAGCCTTTCACTGTCTGTAGCCTGTACCTGGGCCCATTACTTGGTAAAGCTGACAGGTGAGTTTTGTGTAAATCTCTCAGACTGTCACAGACAATAGGAAGCTTAGGTATGCCTGGATGGGCCATCACTGGCAGGATGGCCCCAGGATTTCACTTGAAAAGGCTGTGTCATGCCTCCACACAAAGGTCTGCATACCCCCTGTAGTTAGCATTGAACCAAGCTTTGAAGGCAGGATGCCTGGGGACGTCAAAGGGAAATATCTAGAAGCTTCTCCCCAACTTCAAAGGCAAAACAGGGTATAAATGATGGACCTCAGACACAAATTCTTCAGTAGACTTCTGGACCTGCAGATTCTCTACCAGGAAGAAGGACTGCTGTGCTGCTGAATGACAACCACTCTGTAAGACTGTTGCCCTGCTTGACTACTGCCTTCCTGGACTGCTGCCTTGCTGTTCTGACTTGCTACCTGCTGCCCTCTTCCCTGGGTATGAAGGACTGGGCCCGCATCTTTTAAACCCAGAATCCCATAGTGACTCCAAGGGGTAATTGACTGGCCTCCTGACATGAGATTCAGGAACCGAAGTCTCCAACAACCTTGCTTCTGCACCTGGGCTCTGTCATCTGTGAGCCTTCCCTGCCAAGGGGTGCCACCCCAGTCCTGGACCTTTGGAAGTGGGACGAAGGTGCTTTGCCACCCTCTTTGGATCCAGTGGAATCGATAGATTTACTCTGCTGCATGGCACAAACCTGAGCATAACCAATGCATCGCCCTAGTGCATAGATTGGAACTGCTGCAAAGACCTGCATTGCATCACAGCCTATCACAGCATCAGAAATGCCACTGTAGTATGCATCTTTGACACAAGCCCCTGCATCCCTCGTGGATGGCAGCCTCTTCAATGACACCATACTCCCCATCACAGACTTTCAGCTCCTCAGAACCAACGCATTGCCCCTACCATGCAATGCACCCTACCTCCAGACTTTGCATCACAAGCCCTCATTGATGGGGTCTTCAAAAATGACACAGCAGGACCTTGCATTGCATCCTTCCCGCATCTCGAAACCAACACATCTCTTTGCCTGCATGATGAATCTTCGACGCAGATCCTCGCAATGTGACGCAAACCAAGATTTAAGGTACTCTTTTCAGGGGACCTCACGGAGTTCTTGTAGCCAGCCTGTGCTCCATCACGTTCAGCCCGTACTTGTGACTTTGTCCTGGTCCGGTGTGACCAGATATCTACAATTGCCACTTTACTCATTTTGCGGTGCAAAAGGGGGTGGTGATGGACGGAGCATCTGAACCAATCAAACACTCACACCCAGTCAATTTCAATTTCATAAAGCTTTATTCGGAACATTTAAAAAAAACATGTCCATAAAAGCACATATGGTTACAGATACAGACAATTCATACATATTTCATTAAAGAAAACACATAATATAAAAATAAGCAATTATTAATTACGGACAATACATTAAACAATACATATCTCCATAAAGAGAAACACATAATACAAAGTATACAGAGGGGGAAGGAATAAATATTTAAAATGTGCAAGTGTACAAATATTTAAAAACACATGCTTTTCCTGACGCTAATAGCCTTAAGCAAAAAAGAAGCAGTTAAAAAGCAGATGTCCGGGTGATTCAGGTTAAAAAAGCAAACTCATGGCATCCGCGATATTTCTCACTCCAAATCTATTTAACAAAGGCTTCAAGTAGAATTTCCGTAACTCCCTATACAATTCGCATGTCAATAAAAAGTGCTTAGTACTTTGTTCTGTTTTATTATCACATACACATGGGCCGATAGGGCGCTTTTTGATGTTAGGGCACGCAACCAGATAGTGTACAACACCCATCCTCATTCTGGTTAGTACAAACTGGTGCGAGCCTCTGGTTACATGTGACAAATATGGACTAAAACCAATGAATTAATTCATGCTATTGTACAGTACACATGTGGTTTCCTCTAGAAAGTGCCTTTCATTACGGTGATTTAAAAAGATTGTTTTCACATTAGATTTGGGGATGTCCGAGAGACTGTGAGGGTCCATCAGCACATTGATCCCAAATAATTTTTGTGAACATTCAATAACATATTTGATCCAGGGGATCTTCAGGTGCTGGTCCAATAAAAGACAGTCCTTGATAATAGCTCTATTCAAGGAGGTACCATCACTTAGCCAGATAGAGCGCCACAGTAATAGGGGCCTTAACATAATCAAATCACTTAGGGCTTGAATCCCTGTTTCCTTATGAACCAAGGAGTTGGAGGTAGACTTGGGTAAACACAAGAGCTTTTTCAGGAAGAGATTCTCCTCTACCTGAAGGCTCTTAGCAGATGAAACACCCCAAACGCCTGCCCCGTATAGGGCCGCAGAAAGACATTTAGCTTGATAAATTTTTAACATGTCTTTAATACGTCTATTCCCAGCTTCTTGGCGAACAAGAAGACCCCGTTGGAACTCCTAATCATCTTAGTTCTGACTACTTTATGTTCAGTGGCCCAGCTCCCATTATTGGAGAAGGTAATTCCCAAATAGCAAAAATGTTTGACTTTTTTAACCGGGTCACCGTCAATTAAATAGTGGGTATTGCCTTTAATTTTTGCTTTTCCCGACCTGCACTCCATTACATATGTCTTAGACTTATTAATCACCAGTTTCCTACTCTTAATAAAAGATGAAAAACAATCCATCAGACGTTGGAGACCCAAGGGTGTCCTGGACAGTAACACTGCGTCGTCCGCATAGAGTAATACAGGTATATTAAAATTATTAACTCTAGGGACATCCGCAGCGACTGCCTGCAGGACGGATTCGACCTCATTAATAAAGAGAGTAAAGAGTAGGGGTGCTAGAACGCACCCTTGTCTAATACCTCTTCCAATCCCGAACTTGGTCGTACATTCCCCATTGGGTCCATAACGGACACTGGTGCGGAGCTTTTCATACAGGCGGGCTAAGAAATATATAATGCCCTCAGGAGCTCCCATTTCCAATAATTTGGCCCATAATATTGTGTGATCTACCGGATCAAAAGCGCTGCTAAGGTCAGCGAAACATAAATAAAGAGACCCTTTTTTTGCCTGGGTATATTTCCCTACCAGTAGCTCTAAGTTCAGGCACTGTTCAATAGTACCACGGCCTTTCCTAAAGCCAAACTGACAGTTACTTAGGATATCGTTAGTTTCTGCCCACTCCTCTAGTCTTACAAGGAGGACCCTACTCATGATTTTAACCGATGAGTCCAGTAAGGATATAGGTCGATAATTTTTAGCGTCCCCCCGGTCACCTTTTTTATAAATGGGGACGATTATTGACTCTTCCCAGGTAGACGGTATTTTACAACAAATAGCTGTGTTAAAGATTTTGGTAAGCAATGGACCCCAAATCTCTGGTGCAGTCTTATACACGTCTATGGGGACGCCATCCGGCCCCTGGGCCTTGCCTCCTTTACTGGTTCTTATGCTAGCCATGGTTTCTACTATAGTAATATCTAAGGCTAAGATGGGCCAGCCTTCTCCGTGGGAAACTGTTAGGTTACTTGAGTCAAAGATGTTAGAAAAATGCTGGATCCACAGTTCCATACTCACATTGGATGTGAGTTCAGGGACCTTGTCGTCTTTTAGGAATGGGCTATTCACCGTGGACCAGAACAGGGTACAATTATTCGTGTCCGCAGCTTGGGTAAGGTTATCCCAGGCTTCCTGCTGTAATTCAGCTTTTCTACTTTTGAGGGTCATATTATATCCCTGTCTAAGTTGGCCCACCAAATTCTTATCTCTTGGTTTCGCTGCAAGAGCCTCTTTAAGATCATTCCGGGCAGTAGAGCAAGCATGATCAAACCAGCCCCTTTTACACCTGGCCTTAAACCCAGCCTCTTTAGAAAATTTCTTGTTGATGCTTGAATTGATCCTATTAAAGTGGTCGATACTGTCGGACGAGATGTCATCCTGTTCTAAAATTGCCACAATCTCTGTTAGACAACTAGAAATAATGGAATCTGATGTTATGTCCGCTTTTTCCCCTTTCCACCTCAGTCTATATCCATTCTGTCTATGAGGTTCGATATTGGCAATGATACCCTGTTCACAAACATAATCATCTTTCCAGAAGGTTAATTCAGTGGACAAACAGTTATGATCACTCAACATAATATCGATCACCTTGGGCATTGGACATAGCGGAGCAATGGTTGAAGACATACACATAAAATCAATACTGGTATTAGCGCCCCTTCCTTTAAAAGTAGGTATATTTTTGCCCATGTCGTTTTTAGCATTGTCCATAATTTCCATGTCATATTGTATCAGAAAATTATTCAAGGTTTCCCCATAGGTGTGATGGGGAAAATGGACTTCAGCCTCCCCCAGTCGATTATACACACCGCAAACCTTCTGGGCGGATAATGGGCACACACAAACATTAAAATCCCCCACAAAAATAAATTCAAATACACCATTAAAATTCTTCACGAAATTGTTCAATGCCACATCTTCTTGTGTAAGCCATAGAATTTGTGAATGCGCCCCCACATTGACAAACTTTTTCACTGAGATGGGTAGTTTAACTGAAATTAGCACCATCAACCCTCCTTTAGCTCTACCATGGGTTGAGGGCAATGCTGGAAGCTCATAGGACACATACCCATTAATGCCTTTGAAATTTTTGCACCATGTTTCCTGTAGGCACAGAATAGTAAATAAATGCACAAAATCCTTCCATCCTAACGCAACCTCCTTGGCTGCAATTCCGGCAATATTCCAGCTAGCAATGTAACAAGGTAACTTCCCTCTCTCTTGGCTAACATTTGGCAGTTCAACGCTAGATATGGACATGTTATTCTCCATAATAAAAGGCTCTATGTTAGGTATAAAATTTGAGACGTCACCCCCTGTCAGCGTACAGTTCAAACGCACATCATTGAAAAATTACATTTTCATCAAGGGTACTATTTCCTACATCCCTTAGTGGGTCAATCTCATGTCAGTCGTTCTGATCTAGAAAACTCAGGGTCTGAAACCTATTCTGGGTTGGGACCTGGTTAACCATTCCATTATCGAACAAAGGGGAGCTACCTAGAGGTGCAAATGGGTTGGGGGTATGCATTAAAGAAGGAACATTCCCCCCTAACATAGGATTCCCCTTATGCATCGGATGGGTAAATAGACCAGGAGGTACAAATGAGTTGGGGGTATGCATTAAAGAAGGAGCATTTCCCCCTAACATAGGATTCCCCTTATGCATCGGAGGGGTAGATAGACCATTTTGTGGACCAAAGGAAAAGTTAGGCATCATTGGTCTATTTGCCATAGATGGATAGGTAACATTACTCAATACCCTCTCCTTACAATTAACGGGGGGTTGCCTACTTAGATGGTTGTAAAAGTAGCCCAGTGGTCTAGCAACTACTTCTGTCTCCGACTGTGTGATTGCGGCCGCTCTAAGCAAGACGGTCGCAACATGTTGCGGGTGTTTAAAATTAATTATCACGCAATCCCCCCCACAGACTTTTTTGGTATTACCTATCCAGTTGACTCTTCTGATAGAGATGATTTGATTGGAATAGCCAACTGGGTAACCACAATGTAGGTTTAACCAAGAAATAGTTTTATTCCTCAAAGAATCAACAGTCTCATGATCATTTGAGGGCTGGGAAAGGATTGGAACATTAGTTAATACCACAACATAAGGTACACAGTCGGTGGGAGATCAACTGGGCGTCTGCATATCCTAGTGGATACCCCATTAGGTCCCCTTGTCGTATTGGGTGGAACTGGCACCGCTGGTGCCGACACTTGCATGGGGACTGATAGTATGGCACCCGACAATGTACTTGTTACCCCAGTATTAGATTGTTGTAAAGATCTATCTGCCTCCTGAGTCGATGTAGATAGTGGTTGCAGTGGTACTTTGGAGGGGTATTTCCTGGTAGTAATAGAGGGCGCACTAGTTGAAGCTTTTGGCTGCTCCTTATCTCTTGTGGGGGCAGTGGCTGAGCAAGTTGTCTTTTTAATATTGGCTAAAGACTTTTCTAGGTTGTCAGCATGCTTATCCACCACACCCCTTAGCCTAGCTATTTCCTCCTGAAGATCTCCTATTTTGTTTAACAGGGGCTCTACCACCATATTAAGTTTACTTAGAATATTACTCATTAGTAAATCAATTTGGTCAGGCTTAATGGAAACATATTTATCTTGGCTCGGAGTTCCTATGTCCTCGGTATACTCCAAATGTATGGTGTCTTTTTTCTTTCTTTTGATATGACTACCTCGCTTAGGGACCGTTTTTCTACAGGCTCGCATAAATTTGGAGGCCCTACCAGATTGCTGAGGAGTTCCCCCAGCATTATCACATGGGTCATCATCCCCCCGTATCGACGTGTCTGGAACCATAGTTAGATCAACATTAGTACTATTATCAAACTCTACCGGGGCATTCATCTCATTAACAATATTGTCTGAGTTGATATAGTTGTTTACATCTACAGATGAGTTCGATGGGGGGTCTGCAATAGTACTTTTTCCCAGTGATTTCCTTCTATCACAGTTAATTCTGGAGACCACTTTCAATAGGTAGTTATCCGGTAATGTACTTTGGACTGACATTTCAGGGCTTGGTCAGAAGTCTCAATAAATGTTAATTAAAACAAGGGGACCAAATGAAATTTCCACGATGTGTAGGTCAATTGTACTCACAGTTGGAGCCAAGGGGGGAGGCCCTGCCCGGCCTCCTCCGGCCCCTGACGGCCACAGACGGCCCCGCCCTTGTCCCGGGCTTCTCCCGCGCGCGACTCGCGGGGCGAGAGGGGGTGTCAGCCTTTTACAGGTGCCTCCGGGCGCTCTCTGGATGTCACCGGCGTGCACCCGCCCCAGGGGTTGCTGGGGATTGCAGTGCGCTGGTCGCGCTTCCTCCCGGTGTTCTGTGGCGCGTTCCGCTGCGCCGCCGTTCCCCTCACGGCTTCGGTCTCACAGGTGAGTCTTTGGTGTTCCCCCACTGGGCTCCTGGGGGGTCAGCCTTTAACAGGCGCCTCCGGGCGCTCTCTGGACGTCACCGGCGTGCACCCGCCCCAGGGGTTGCTGGGGATTGTAGTGCGCTGGTCGCGCTTCCTCCCGGTGTTCTGTGGCGCGTTCCGCTGCGCCGCCGTTCCCCTCACGGCTTCGGTCTCACAGGTGAGTCTTTGGTGTTCCCCCACTGGGCTCCCGGGGGGTCAGCCTTTTACAGGCGCCTCCGGGCGCTCTCTGGACGTCACCGGCGTGCACCCGCCCCAGGGGTTGCTGGGGATTGTAGTGCGCTGGTCGCGCTTCCTCCCGGTGTTCTATGGCGCGTTCCGCTGCACCGCCGTTCCCCTCACGGCTTCGGTCTCACAGGTGAGTCTTTGGTGTTCCCCCACTGGGCTCCCGGGGGGTCAGCCTTTTACAGGCGCCTCCGGGCGCTCTCTGGACGTCACCGGCGTGCACCCGCCCCAGGGGTTGCTGGGGATTGTAGTGCGCTGGTCGCGCTTCCTCCCGGTGTTCTGTGGCGCGTTCCGCTGCGCCGCCGTTCCCCTCACGGCTTCGGTCTCACAGGTGAGTCTTTGGTGTTCCCCCCACACCCAGTCAAAAGATCTGGGTTTAATCCATCAGCGTTCTTTAGCCCACTCAGCCATCCCAGTTCAGACATGGCCATATGCAAATCAGTCTGACCCTGTGCCTCATGGGAACAGTCCAGCCCAAACTGCCAAGCCATGCCTTCCCTGGACCGGAAACAAGCTTCCTAGGACCGGTTTCTGGCATTTCAGCCGTCTTCCGCCAGGCTTGCTTGAATCCAGTGGCAAAGTGAGCAAGGGACTCACGTCTGAGCATACCCTGCCAACTTATGGCGAACCAAGCGGTACAAAAGGGGGTGGTGCTGGACAGAGC
This sequence comes from Lissotriton helveticus, assembly GCF_964261635.1. NCBI lineage: Eukaryota > Metazoa > Chordata > Amphibia > Caudata > Salamandridae > Lissotriton > Lissotriton helveticus. The sequence goes on along the minus strand of NC_136063.1, from coordinate 1,703,757,585 downwards.
ATCTGAACCAATCAAACACTCACACCCAGTCAAAAGATCTGGGTTTAATCCATCACCGTTCTTTAGCCCACTCTGCCACCCCAGTTCAGACACGACATTTGTCACCCCGAGTGGGATGGGTATGATCAGACGTGAGTCCCATGTTCTCCACACCACTGGAGTCAAGCTAGCCTGGCTGAAGACGGCTGATAGCCAGAAACCGGTCCTAGGATGCTTGTTTCTGGTCCAGGAAAGACATGGCTTAGCAGTTCGGGCTGGACTGTTCCCATGAGGCACAGGGTCAAGGCTGATTTGCATATGGCCATGTCTGAACTGGGGTGGTGTGAAGTGCAAAAAAACGATGTATTTAGGCCCAGATCTCTGTACTGAGATGAATGTATGACATTGTTCTGCATTCTGTGCATCAACTTTAGGTTTTGCATTTGTCACCCCGAGTGGGATGGGTACGCTCAGACGTGAGTCCCAAGCTCTCCACACCACTGGAGTCAAGCTATCCTGGCTGAAGACTGCTGATAGCCATAAACCGGTCCTAGGATGCTTGATTCCGGTCCAGGAAAGACATGGCTTGGCAGTTCGTGCTGGACTGTTCCCTTGAGGCACAGGGTCAAGGCTGATTTGCATATGGCCATGTCTGAACTGGGGTGGTGTTGAGTGCAAAAAAAACCTGGGATTTAGGCCCAGATCTCTGTACTGGGGTGAATGTATGACATTGTTCTGCATTCTGTCCATCAACTGTTGGTTTTGCATTTGTCACTCCGAGTGGGATGGGTATGCTCAGACGTGAGTCCCATGCTCTCCACACCACTGGAGTCAAGCTATCCTGGCTGAAGACGGCTGATAGCCAGAAACCGGTCCTAGGATGCTTGATTCCGGTCCAGGAAACACATGGCTTGGCAGTTCGGGCTGAACTGTTCCCATGAGGCACAGGGTCAAGGCTGATTTGCATATGGCCATGTCTGAACTGGGGTGGTGTGGAGTGCAAAAAAACGATGGATTTAGGCCCAGATCTCTGTACTGGGGTGAATGTATGACATTGTTCTGCATTCTGTCCATCAACTGGTGGTTTTGCATTTGTCACCCCGAGTGGGATGGGTATGCTCAGACGTGAGTCCCATGCTCTCCACACCACTGGAGTCAAGCTATCCTGGCTGAAGACGGCTAGTAGCCAGAAACCGGTCCTAGGATGCTTGATTCCGGTCCAGGAAAGACATGGCTTGGCAGTTCGGGCTGGACTGTTCCCATGAGGCACAGGGTCAAGGCTGATTTGCATATGGCCATGTCTGAACTGGGGTGGTGTTGAGTGCAAAAAAACGATGGATTTAGGCCCAGATCTCTGTACTGGGGTGAATGTATGACATTGTTCTGCATTCTGTCCATCAACTGTTGGTTTTGCACATTACTCATTTTAGCACTATTTCCTTTTGTGGTGTGTTTTCACTGAATTACTGTTCAAATGATGCACAAATACCTTACACATTGCTTCTGAGTTAAGGCTGACATCTCTGTGACAGGATACCCAAGGGTTGAGCCCTGGTTAATTTAGAGTTTGCTTGTGATGTGACCCTAAGAAGAATTGTGGTTGCTCCTTGAGAAGGGTTTCATCCCTCTCAGCCAGTAACCCAATTTCTGACAAGGATCATATTATATGAGTAGATTAAGACTCTTGAAGCAATCTTTTCACACTTAATTGTGTTTTATTTTCCACCCGGTTTCGCAGAATATGTATAAAGGCATGCATTATTAGTGTAGGCTCTTTTATCATCTTCAGTGTCCACACTTTGTTTACATATGAAGTATGTTGTATAAAACATACACATTGCAATATTTATAACTAAGCTGAGTCGCATGATTTGTTTTGATCTGATGTTTAATTTTATTTTTACTGATTTTTAATAGCATGTCTTAAGTTTTTATACTCAGCTGTATATAAATTGTCTTTTCTCTGAGCTTTTATGGTGGTATATTTGACCAAATAAAGTTTTATTGATTGATTGAACTGAGCTTTTATTACTGTGACTTCAGGCCATGTGACAAGGAAATGTTATTGGCTTTTTCCTATGCCAGCTAGCTGCTCACTTTTTTTGGTCTGGCAACGTATGGCTCTAATTATCTGGGAGGTTGCCTCTAATTGGTCATTCCAAAGTGTACAATTATTAATATGACGAGGGAGTGGGCAGTAGATAAGCACCCTTGAGTCAATATTTATCATCTATTTTTCATTGTTTGCCAAGGATTTTTGGGATTGTCCATGAAGGTTTTGACATTTTTTGGATGGGTATATTGGGGCATATTACCAACAAGTAGCGATAATTATTGCTAAATAGGCTTAGCGACGATTTTTTGATCGCTGCCTATCGCTTGATATGTTAGCGGAGAAAACATGCTATTAGCAACGTTTTTCTCCATTGTGCTAAAATATCCAGCGATAGCGGCGAAATGCGTAAATATCGCTGAGAATACAGCGATATTCACGCATTAGCGACGAAATGCTCTTAGCCATGTTATCCACCTCCAATTGGATAACATGGCTAAGAACTGGTCTGGGCAGGTGTTAGTATTTGGAGATATTCGCGCTTAGCGCGAATATTTCCATCGCTACGCCTGCCTTCCTAATAGGCGATAGCGACGTTAGCGACTGCTTTCAGTCACTAACTAGTTGGGTATGCCCACTTTGCATGTCATTAGCGATAAACATCGCTGACATGCAAAGCGGGCCCCAAATCGCTCGCTATCGCCTAAAAGCTGTCGCTAACATCAGTTAGCGACAGCTTCCTATTAGGGTACGATAGAATTATCGCCGCTTAGCGGACGAAAACAGCCGCTAAAGCGGCGATAATTGCCTATGCCCTGCTTGATAATATGCCACATTGTTCTATTTGTTTTTCCATAAGGGTTTGTTGGTGGGGCATCAAGAAATCCTTTTTGTAGACTGTAGATGTAATATGGCATTTAGTTTGTGATTGAAATCTGATCTGTGTTCTGTGATATATTTACTTAGCTGACACAACATTTTATTCACTGATTTATGTTTTCTTAAAAAGTGTGGGTCTTTTGAATACTTTTGTCCGTCAGAAAGGCCAACTGCTATTCACTAATTGCCTGGCATATGTACGTTTGTTTATTTTGCTGCCATAATAAAATATGGAAGGACTTTGGGGTATATTATCAACAACTAGCGATAATTTTTGTCTCTAACTTGTTTAGAGACAAAAATTATCGCCGCACATCGGCGATTTTTATCGCAGATAAACCTTGCTATTATACTGTTTGTGTGATTCCACCTGTACTTTGTGAAACATAAAGGGGTATATTATCAAGGGGTTTTATCTCCGCTTTTTTGGCTTTAAAAGCCAAGAAAGCGGAGATAAAATGATCTCCCTATTACCTAGCTGTCGCTAACACTAGTTAGCGACAGCTAGTAGGAGATAGCGACCATATTGGGCTCCACTTTGCATGTCAGTGATATTTATCACAAATGACATGCAAAGTGGGCGTGCCAAGATGTTAGCGACTGGAAACAGTCGCTAACATCGCTATCTCCTATTACCAACTTTTGGAGATATTTGCGCTAAGCGTGAATATCTCCAAAAGCTAACACCTGCCCTGAGCAGTTCTTAGCCATGTTATCCAATGGGAGGTGGATAACATGGCTAAGAGCATTAGCTCGGTAATGCATGAATATCGCTGACTTTTCAGCGATATTCATGCATTGTGGCCGTTTTTTATCGCATTTGCGATAAACCTTGGTAATACCAAGGTTTATTTGCGATAAAAATCGCCGCAGCTCAGCGGTACATTTTTGTCTCTAACCGAGCAATAGCGATAATTATCGCTATTGCTTGGTAATATGCCCCAAAATGCCTTATCCATTCATCTCATTGGCATAAATGAAAGTTTGGGGTGTCACTTGAAGATCTGCTGTATAGCTCTGAGACAATCTGTTTTGGAATTTTAATCATGCAATAATCTGGAAACAATCAGTCAACATTGTTGTAGTGATATTAGTTTGGGAAAGATTTGGGCCTAGCTTTTCCTACTAGTTTGATCAATGTTATGTGTTTCACTTAATAGAGCTTTACATTATTTGTACTTGTTTTATTAGCATTTTTTATATCTTTAGCTTTTTACTGTTATCCAAACTAGGTAAAGTAGCTTCTTGCAAAGTTGTTTCAGTGCAACCAGAGCATTATTTATTAATTGATGTCACTTCCTGTGATGTCACTTCCTGCGAGCTTACATTTTATGCAAATTATAGGGGCCCCTCATGTTCCTATTTTGCCTGGGCCCCCTTAAATTCCTAGGATCGGCCCTGTATCCAACCAATTTCATTTTCGATCAGCATGGGGAATAACGATAGACAAATAATTCTGAAGGCTGTTGGGAATCATTGTGCAAAACCATAAACTGTTGCAAATATTTTTCGGGTAGTAATATTTGAATGATCTGCCAAATTAAGAAAATCAAAATGAGAGAAAACCAGTTTACAATGATATCATATCTCTTACTAAGATTAACTGCTATGGATTAAGCTAAACGATATAGCAAATTTGCCGACTTAATGAAAATATTTCTCGATAATGCAAATATAATATCACCTCGAATATATAGCTAAAACGAAAATGTGAACAAACTCCTGCCTAATCTAAACCTAGACCATCACAAAGAGCCTTCACATTTATATGCAATGTAGGAAATTCTTAATTATAGCAAATGATTAATCGCTAATGTAAATGGGGGCAACCTTTCCAGTCTATTAAGTGCAATTTGACGGCCACATTCGAACTAAGATTCATGTAGAGCATCCGCTGCTTAATGTCATGTTTGCCTCTTTCCTCAAGGCTTTTTGAATAAATGACTTTTTGGTAGTTTTAGAAGTAAATTCCAAGTGCGCTGTACAGTTTAGCAGCAGCACTCTGCTCTAATACCTTAATTAAATAGCAGATTTGCTGCACCTATTTATTAAATTCAGAAAGCTACATTAAGCCACAGTTATAGTGCTATGACTGAGCGAAAGAACTCACAAAAAAACGCATATCCTCAGAGCATGCTTTAGATTGCCTATCCTGATTTTCGAAGACGGTTTTTCAAATAATACTAGCTCTTGCTAAGAATTATTGGAATGACATTGCTTTGTTTTTTCATCCCTTTCACTAGCACAAATCAAGGATGTTTGGGCCATATGTATCAAAGGGTTTTACCCATTCTGTGTCTATGGGAAAATGTGTTCATACATATGGCTCTTAGAATAAATCATTCGCAAAATTCTGTGCCATATAATTTACTTATAGACAGTTATCATATTTTATTAGACATGCTTAGGAAGTCTTAAGACTAGCCATTTCAAGACCATAGCGAAATGTAATTGTTGCCAGAAATGGTGCTATTTTGCCATGTTGCGTAACTATGCTAACGTGTGCAGCGCACTGAAAAAGACCAACAGCCAGATTCATCATGGTCCCGATTTGCGAGTCCTTAATAGGGATTATTAAGGAATCGCTATTAAGGACTCTCAAATCGGGATTCATGTAGAAATTGCAAAATAAATTGCGATTCCTACAGCCTCCTTATTTGCAATTAGCAAATTGCTTGTTGCAAATAAGGAATAACTCCCCATTCATTCGAATGGGGAGTCATTCCTTATTTGCGATTAGCAATTTGCTAATCGCAATAAGATTGCGATTTCAAGGGTGCCAGGGGTGTCCAAAGGACACCCTGTAGCACCCCTGAAATGGAAATGTAGCCTAATGCTGGCCACACACATGTCCAAAGGACATGTGTGTGTGTTACATACCACTTAGAAAAATGCACTTTAGTGCATTTTTCTAAGTTTCCGCTATTTACCACAAAGTCAGATTTCGCGATAAATAGCGGCCGGAAAATGCGAATTCGCAAATTTTAAAAGTTTCATGAATTGCATTTAAGGAATCTCAAATAGAGATTCCTTAAATGCTATTCCTCGCTAAAATGCAAAATCTGTAATAGAGAATTTTGCATTTGGGATGATGAATCCCAAATGCAAAAATTGCGCTCGCAAAGGGCCAGATTCTCAGAATCTGGCCCTTTGCGAGCGCAATTTCCCTTGATGAATCTGGCTGTATGAGGCGCTATCGCGATATTTTGGCGCAAAATGCATCCTGCAAGAACTGATACATTTATCTTTCACAGAATTTCATGTCATTTTCTCGAAATTTTGCATGACTATAATAAAGCAATCGATGCAGATATTTCACACCATGTTTTTGAACTTGTAGGAGGATCAGAGCCCCAGATTTACGAGTTTATGTTTTAGGTCATACAATATACAATTCTTTCATTGCATATCCGCCTGACAATCCCATTTTTTTTCAAGTGCTCTGGTACAGCCACTATATCAAATGATTATATGTAAGGTTTTGGAAAGGCACAACACATCACCAGAAAGAACTGCCACCCGAGAGATAATGGGCTGCATTGGTTAAAAAAAAAAAAAAAGAGGGCACAGGATGCTTGTAATGCAGAAACTGAAAAATTCCATCTGCCACTTCTAGCCACAGCTGGACTAGGAACCAGAACCAGCCAATGCAAAATTGTTAAAATCAGTCCTGCACCTGCTTGCTTTCCTGTTTCTCTCGCCTTCTGCAATACGCCGCTTGCAGGTGGAGGGTTTTATTTAGCATTCAAAGATAGGACTCCAATATCTCGAGCTCCTGCGGCAACACCTGTGCCCAGATTTACTAAGCCTTTGCATCGCCATTGCATTGTGGAAGGCCATGCAGGGCAAAGCAAAGGCTTATTTAGGATTTACAAACCCAGACAACACCTGATTTCCATGGCCTTGAGTGGCTTTGTAAAGCACTGTAATGCAACCCAGGGGCTTCTGCTGCGTTGTTACATTTCTCAGTGGAAGGCGTTTCCATGGGTGGCGCATGGGTGTTCCTGTGCATCCGTCCATGGATTTTACGCAATTCCAGATGTACTAAGGTTTGTATAGCTGGAATTGCGTCAAATTGGTACGCCTAACTCCGACTTTCTTTTTATGTGCATGATACCTCTTTGGATAGTTTTTTATGAATGAATGCATTCCTTTCTGCACAAAATCAACCCTGCACTAAATACAGGCATGCCACAAGGGAGTCTGCATCAGCCAAAAGTGTGCCAGTGCAAGGAGAGGGCTAAGGAGTGCCATTATTATCATTTTTGTATGGTGCTCTTCAGCTCTCTCCCATTCACACAACGCAGGGCCGCAACTTTCCTTGTTGCAGTGTATTGCGTGAATTCTTATTAAATCTCCCTCCTGATGTGTTAAATAGCCTGTATGGCCCTACTTTTAGCCCTCCTGCAGAACAGTACTTTACCTGTATTGAAGCATCTTGCCACAGCCCTGTTGAAAGCGCTTCTATGCTGAGTCAAAATAATGAATTGTCGTTTTGAAACAGAAGCATTACACCGTGCTAGATGTTTCATGACCTTCTTTCTGTTGACAAAACTACATAAGCTGTTCCTGAAATTTGAAATTCTGTGGAGTCCCAGTGAATCACTACTGGAAGGGTACCGGTATCTAAGTATTTCGATTATTTGAATCTCTCAAAAGTACACAAAAAAAATGCAATATTTGTTTTTATGTCGAAAAGACAAAGTGATATGCTGGACTCCAACATATTTCTTTGCTGTTTTTGCAGCTAATGCATGATTACTTTTTGGCAGTGCAAACTAGTGACTTGAGGCCACCAATCATCCGTACTAGATTCTGTCTGATGTATTTGTGCTGATTCCACAAATCAAACTAAGTACACCAACGTTAGTTTTAGTCTCAAATTTAATATTCCTTCACATTATCAGGGCATTTTAAAATTGTCATTTACTTTTTTATGTACATATACTTTCTTTCTCTATTCAATTACTTAAATTCTAAACTGTCACTGAAATCCTGAGAAGGAGTTGTGGACCACCAGAGGTAATGAGCAACTGAAGTAGAGGGTTTATGTTTCTCCGACAATGTCACTTTTAAACACTATTTTAAATGGTTGTATGACAGGCACGCATGGTTAAACCAAGTGGGTCTCTACTATGCAGCCCCAACAACGAATGAGTCTAAACAACATACTCCCTTGCCACGCATCCCTTACTGTGCGTGCCTTTACCACGCAAATTTGTGGTAAAAGCATGACTGGTAAAGGGGTGTGTGGGAAAGAACACACCCCTACCCCACCCCTGCTGTGAGCCCTTAAAACTACCGACCTCCCATGCAGGGCCGGACTGGGAACCACAACCGGCCCTGGCAAAGTGCTCAGCCGGCCCCCCCTCCCCACTTGTGCGGGGTTGGAGGTGCCGCCGAGCTCTTTGCAGGGGCCTATTTTCGGCCGATTTTGTTACAGGGCCGATTTTGCAGCTATGCTGCAAGAACGGCCCTGTAACAAAAACGGCCCCCAGGGGCCCAAAACCGGCCCCCTCCCATGCGGCCCACCGGGGGATTGCCCGGTGCCCGCTATGGCCAGTCTGGCCCTGCTCCCATGAGCCCTAAAAACAACCCCCCGCCCGAGCCGTAAACACTACTCTGACCCTCTGAGCCCTAAACACTACCCCAACTCCCCCACGAGCCCTAAACACTACCCTGAGCCCTAAACACTACTCTAACCCCTCCCCCAACCCCAGAGCCCTAAACACTACCCTGACTCCTCTGAGCCCTAAATACTGGACTGCAATTTTGGTACGAGGTCTCAATTCTGCATGCCCCCTTTCGGTCACACATCAGCTGATCTAAAAGTATGATTAACGGTGCCACAATAGCAGGCATTCATTTTTGCATTCCCTGCATAATTGTAACAACGAAAAGGTGGTGGTAATTAAAACAGGTGATTATGATGGACTTGGCTCTTTTTTAAATAGACGAGCTCTCCGTAAACAAGCTATCATATCAGTCATCTGTTGGAAAGGGGACGGATAGGATCTAAGAGAGCACTACCCCTTGGCAAAGTAAGTTATGACATTTCTGTGTTTTTATAACCCCTCACTGGTAGCAGACACTTGTCTCTGGTGAACAGAGCAATTTGATACCCTTTTTCTTATTTTAACCCCTTCCATGCTCATGACGGAATGGTTCCGGCATGAGCATCGGTGCTCCTGTGCTGATGACGGAACCATTCCGTCATGAGGCCAGGGGCACGAAATCCCTCTGCTGCAGACATCAGAGGGATTTCCTTTTCACCCCTCTGACCTTGGGAGCTGGGGAAGAGCTTCCCCAGCTCCCGAGGCCCCCTTCCTGGTTTCTGTTCAATGACGATCAGCGTGCACGTCGCGCTGTCGTCATTGAACACAAACCGAAACTAAAATGAGCCTTTAGGCTCATTTCAGCTTCACTTTCTACATGCTCAGTGGGCTATCTCAGCCCCCTGAGCACATAGAAAGACGGGAGAGGTATCATTGGAAAGGGGAGAATCTCCCCTTTCCAATGGTACCCGTCCCGAGTAGATCCCTGCTTGGGGATCACCCCAGGAGGGAGATCCCCAAGCAGGGATCCACCCACTAGACACCAGGGAGGGGGGAGCGGCCCCTTGGGCAAGGGCCTTCACTCCCCCCATAAATACATTTATAGTATTTAGTCTTTCTGCCCCCCCTGGGGGGGCAGATGGGGCAATAGCCCCCCAATCTGCCCCCTCGGGGGGGCAGAAAGCCCACTATACACCAGGGAATTTTTTTGGTGGCACTTTAATTAGGGTGGGGGCTGCCCGAAATGGACGCGCCAATGCCCCCACCCCCCGGCACCATTACAGCCTTTCTGCCCCCCCCTGGGGGGCAAGTGGGAGCAGTAGCCCCCAATTTGCCCCCCCGGGAGGGCAGAAAGCCCACTATGCACCAGGGAATTTTTTGTGTGCACTTGTTTTTTAGGGTGGGGGCTGCCTGAAAGGGGCACGCCAATGCCCCCACCCCCGCCACCATTACAGACTTTCTGCCCCCCCTGGGGGACAGATGGGGTGGTAGCCCCCAATTTGCCCCCCCCCGGGGGCTGAAAGCCCACTAGACGCCAGGGATTTTTTTGCAGGCAAATTTGAATTTGGATGGGCTGCCCAAAGCAGGCATGCCTATGCCCCCACCCCCTCCCCCACAAAAATAACAGCCTTCCTGCCCCCCCTGGGGGCTGATGGGGCAGTAGCCTCCAATCTGCCCCCCCCTGGGGGGGCAAAAAGCCCACTAGACACCAGGGATTTTTTTAGGCAAATTTTTATTAGGGTGGGGGCATTGGCATGCCCGTCTTGGGCAGACCCCTCCCTAATTAAAATTTACCCAAAAAACTCCCTGGCATCTAGTGGTCTTTCTGACCCCCTGGGGGGCATATGGGGGCATTACCCCCCAATCTGCCCCGCCGGGGGGCAAAAAGCCCACTAGACGCCAGGGATTTTTTTGCGGGCAAATTTGAATTTGGATGAGCTGCCCAAAACGGGCATGCCTATGCCCCCACCCCCTCCCCCACAAAAATAACAGCCTTCCTGCCCCCCTGGGAGCTGATGGGGCAGTAGCCTGCAATCTACCTCCCTGGGGGGGGCAAAAAGCCCACTAGACACCAGGGATGTTTTTTAGGCAAATTTTTATTAGGGTGGGGGCATTGGCATGCCCGTCTTGGGCAGACCCCTCCCTAATTAAAATTTACCCAAAAAACTCCCTGGCATCTAGTGGTCTTTCTGACCCCCTGGGGGGCATATGGGGGCATTACGCCCCAATCTGCCCCGCTGGGGGGGCAAAAAGCCCACTAGACGCCAGGGATTTTTTTGCGGGCAAATTTGAATTTTGATGAGCTGCCCAAAACGGGCATGCCTATGCCCCCACCCCCTCCCCCACAAAAATAACAGCCTCCCTGCCCCCCTGGGAGCTGATGGGGCAGTAGCCTCCAATCTGCCCCCCTGGGGGGGGCAAAAAGCCCACTAGACACTAGGGAGTTTTTTTAGGCACATTTTTATTAGGGTGGGGGCATTGGCATGCCCGTCTTGGGCAGACCTTCCCTAATTAAAATTTACCCAAAAAACATCCCTGGCGTCTAGTGGTCTTTCTGACCCCCCTGGGGGCATATGGGGGCATTACCCCCCAATCTGCCCCGCCGGGGGGGGGGGGGCAAAAAGCCCACTAGACACCGGGGATTTTTTTGCAGGCAAATTTTAATTTGGATGAGCTGCCCAAAACGGGCATGCCTATGCCCCCACCCCCTCCCCCACAAAAAATAACAGCCTTCCTGCCCCTCCTGGGAGCTGATGGGGCAGTAGCCCCCAATCTGCCCCCCCAGGGGGGCAAATAGTCCACTAGACACCAGGGAATTTTTTTAGGCAAATTTTTATTAGGGTGGGGGCATTGGCATGCCCGTCTTGGGCAGACCCCTCCCTAATTAAAATTTACCCCAAAACTCCCTGGCGTCTAGTGGTCTTTCTGACCCCCCTGGGGGGCATATGGGGGCATTACCCCCCAATCTGCCCCGCCGGGGGAGGCAAAAATCCCACTAGACGCCAGGGATTTTTTTGCGGGCAAATTTGAATTTGGATGAGCTGCCCAAAACGGGCATGCCTATGCCCCCACCCCCTCCCCCACAAAAATAACAGCCTTCCTGCCCCCCTGGGAGCTGATGGGGCAGTAGCCTGCAATATGCCCCCCCTGGGGGGTGCAAAAAGCCCACTAGACACCAGGGATTTCTTTAGGCAAATTTTTATTAGGGTGGGGGCATTGGCATGCCTGTCTTGGGCAGACCCCTCCCTAATTAAAATTTACCCAAAAAACTCCTTGGCATCTAGTGGTCTTTCTGACCCCCCTGGGGGGCATATGGGGGCATTACCCCCCAATCTGCCCCGCCGGGGGGGCAAAAAGCCCACTAGATGCCAGGGATTATTTTGCGGGCAAATTTGAATTTGGATGAGCTGCCCAAAATGGGCATGCCTATGCCCCCACCCCCTCCCCACAAAAATAACTGCCCCCCTGGGAGATGATGGGGCAGTAGCCTCCAATATGCCCCCCCAGGGGGGCAAATAGTCCACTAGACACCAGAGATTTTTTAGGCAAATTTTTATTAGGGTGGGGGCATTGGCATGCCCGTCTTGGGCAGACCCCTCTCTAATTAAAATTTACCCAAAAAACTCCCTGGCATCTAGTGGTCTTTCTGACCCCCCTGGGGGCATATGGGGGCATTACCCCCCAATCTGCCCCGCCGGGGGGGGGGAAAGCCCACTAGACGCCAGGGATTTTTTGCGGGCAAATTTGAATTTTTGATGAGCTGCCCAAAACGGGTATGCCTATGCCCCCACCCCCTTCCCCATAAAAATAACAGCCTTCCTGCCCCCCCTGGGAGCTGATTGGGCAGTAGCCTCCAATCTGCCCCCCCGGGGGGCAAAAAGCCTACTAGACACTAGGGATTTTTTTAGGCAAATTTTTATTAGGGTGTGGCCATTGGCATGCCCGTCTTGGGCAGACCCCACCCTAATCAAAATTTGCCCCTGTTAGACGGACCGGGAGGGTCGGCCGAGGATACGGGGAGAGGTCTCCGGGGAGAGCCGTCTCCAGTGAATCGTACAGACAAGTAACTTCCCCCCCACAGACGGACACCACACAATGATAAAGTTCAACGATACTTTATAGACAATTCTTCAAGTACGGTAGAATGGTACAAGGAGGTCTGGACTCAGGGGTCCCCTCTATTCTGGTCTCTGTTCGGGAAGAGGGTAGCGGGACAGTCTTGTTACCAAAACGATGGAAAATAGCTCTCAATCCTCGAGCTCGGTGGTGTAGATGAACGGGCCGCGGCGGAGCCAGCAGGTCCCGAGATGGATGAAGGCAGACGACGGTCCGCGGCAGAGCCAGCAGGTCCCGATGAAGGTGGTGGTTACAAACGGTCCGCGGCTACGCCAGCAGGTCCCGACGATGATGAAGGATAGGGTGGTTCCCAAAGCCGCGGCAGCGCCAGCAGGCAAGACGAGGGTGCACAAGACAGAGCTACGGCAGCGCCAGTAGTCCGTCAAGGATGAGTTCTTCTTTGCGTCTCTCGACTCCAAGATACAACTCCCGTCCTGCTCTGGAGCTGCCCCAGTTATAGGGCTGGTGTGCTTTGATGTCCGGACCCTCGCACTTGGAGGTCGGGAGGTCCGGGATGAGGGGGTTCAGACACCCAGCAGGGGGGTGGAGCCAGCGTCCGGGGAGGCGATGGGCGAGCGGCACTTGGCGGGTGAGAGCCATCGACACCTCCTGCTCCCATTGACTGACCAAGTAGCCCGCTCACCTCCTGGGTGGATGTTGGTGCCGGAATGTCTGAGGCCTGGCCAGGCCCAGGGTTGAGGTCGATCGGGGGCCAGGCGGCCTCGTGGTGGAGTGTCCAAGATGGCGCCCAGGATGGGCGCGCAGGCCGGTAGTGGGTCGGCCTACGGGGTCAACAGGTTCGAGTGTAGGGGTCCCTGCGGGGACGGTGGACGTGCAATGGTGGTGTGTGGTACTTGCGTGGCTGGTTCGGGCCTGGTTGGGCCGGGGGAGAGCGGCCCTTCATGTGGCCTGTCCAACATGCGTCCCCCCCAGCTGAAGGCGGGGAGAGTTACCCGTTCTCTTGGGGACTCTTCGCGTCGAGGCGGAAGAACCGGGACAGGCCATCTGCGTTGGCGTGATCGGGCCCAGGCCGATGTTCAACTGTGAAGTCCATCCCTTGTAGGGAGATGGACCAGCGTAGTAACTTCGGGTTTTCCCCCCGCATCTGCATCAGCCACTGCAGGGGTCGGTGGTCGGTCTGTACCCGAAAGGGTGTGCCAAAAAGGTAGGGCCGGAGCTTCTTGAGGGCCCATACCACCGCGAAGGCCTCCCTCTCTATGGTGCTCCAGCGTTGTTCCCGTGGTAGGAGTCGCCGGCTGATGAAGGCCACCGGCTGGTCATGGCCTTCGGTGTTCACTTGGGACAGGACTGCCCCAATGCCATGGTCGGAGGCATCCGTCTGGACGATGAACTCCCGGCTGTAGTCGGGGGCCTGGAGCACAGGGGCGGAGCACATGGCGGCTTTCAATTGTTCAAATGCAGCTTGACACTCTGGGGTCCAGTTGACTTTCTGGGGCTGATTTTTTGACGTGAGCTCTGTGAGGGGCCTCACGATAGTACCATAGTCTTTCACGAACCTTCGGTAATAGCCCGTGAGGCCCAGGAAGGCTCGTACCTCGGTCTGGGTAGTGGGGGGCTGCCAGGACTGGATGGCGGCAATTTTTAGCTGCAGAGGGGCCACCAGGCCGCTTCCCACCTGGTGCCCGAGGTAGGTTACAGACCCTTGCCCAATTTGACATTTGCTGGCCTTGATCGTGAGGCCAGCTTGCTGAAGGGCGTGCAGTACTGCTCGGAGGTGGTGGAGGTGCTCGGACCACTGGTTGCTGTATACAGCGATGTCGTCTAAGTAGGCGGCGCTGAAGCCTTCGAGCCCCGCCAGGACCTGATTGACGAGCCGTTGGAATGTTGCTGGGGCATTCTTCATGCCGAAGGGCATGACTGTGAAATGGTAATGGCCATCGGGCGTGGAAAAGGCAGAACGTTCTTGTGCCCGGGGTGTGAGGCCGATTTGCCAGTAGCCCGCCGTCAGGTCGAAGATACTGAGGTAGCGGGCAGCTCCCATGCGGTCGATTAGTTCATCTGCCCGGGGGATGGGATGTGCGTCTGTCCTGGTGACCGCATTCAAGCCCCGGTAGTCGACGCAGAACCGGAGTTCTGGTGTGGTGCCGGGGGCAGCTGCCTTGGGGACCAGTACTACAGGGCTGGCCCAGGGGCTGTCTGAGGGCTCGATGACCCCGAGCGTGAGCATTTTGGCTACTTCCTCCTGGATGCAGGCCCGTACCCGATCTGGCACGCGGTAGGCCCGGTGGCGGATAGGGGGGCTGTCCCCCGTGTCCACATCGTGCGTACACCAGGAAGTGACACCTGGGGTGAGGGAGAACAGGCTGGCGAATTGTGATAGGAGAACTTGGCACTCCTGGTGTTGCTCTCGGGTGAGGGTCTCTGAGAGTCGGACCCCATCTACGGAACCGTCTTTCTCCCGCGTTCGTAGGAGGTCCGGGAGGGGCTCGGAGTCCTCTTCAGCCCCATTGTCTGTGGCCATCAGGAGGCTGAGTTCTGTCCGTACAAAGTGCGGTTTCAGTCTGTTAGCGTGGAGGACCCGGAGGGGGTTCCGGGAAGATTCCAAGTCGATGAGATAGGTAGCCGGACCCTTGCGCTCGACCACCTTGAAGGGCCCTGTCCACTTGTCTTGTAGGGCGCAGGGTTCGGTGGGGGACATCACCCATACCTGTTGCCCAGGTTCAAACTCGATGGAGGAGGCATTCCGGTCATACCACCTTTTCATGTCCTCCTGACTGGCCTCTAGGTTGGCTTTTGCTAGTTCTCGGAATCGCCGGGTCTGGTTGCGGAGTGTTAGGAGGTAGCGGAACACATCTGGTGGGTTCTTTAGAGGGGGCATCTCCCAGCCTTCCTTAACTAGGCTGAGCGGCCCGCGCACGGGGTGTCCATACAGCAGTTCAAATGGGCTGAAGCCCAGGGACTTCTGGGGAACCTCTCGATATGCGAAGAGAAGGCACGGCAACAGTACATCCCACTGGCGACGGAGGGGCTCTTCCAACCCCCCGATCATCCCTTTGAGCGTGCGGTTGAACCGCTCAACGAGTCCGTTTCCTTGAGGGTGATAGGGGGTCGTGAACCGGTAGGTAACCCCGCACTGTTGCCAGAGAGATTTCATGTATTTCGAAATAAAGTTCGTGCCCCTGTCACTGACGACCTCCCGGGGGAAGCCCACCCGGGAGAAGATCCCCATCAGAGCCCGGCCGACTACCGGGGCTGTCACAGTCCGCAGGGGAACAGCCTCCGGGTAGCGGGTGGCGTGGTCCACTAGCACCAGGATGAATCGATGGCCTTGTTTTGTGCGCGGGTCCAGGGGCCCTACGATATCGATTCCGACCCTCTCGAACGGGGTGGTGACCACGGGAAAAGGTTGCAGGGGGGCTTTCAGTTTGCGGCCGCTCTTCCCACTGGCTTGGCACGTGGGGCAAGATCGGCAATGCTGGTGTACATTGTCCCTCATTTTGGGCCAGAAGAAGTGGGTCACCAGGCGGCTATAGGTTTTGTCTTGACCCAAGTGTCCTGCCAGGGGGACATCGTGGGCCAGGTTTAGCAGAAAGTCTCTAAAACGGAGGGGTACCACTAGGACTCGGCTGGCCCCCAGCTCCGCGATTCTTTGCTCACTGTACAGCAGATCATTGTCCCAGTAGACCCAGTGAGTTCCGGAGGTATCCCCTGCGCTTTGGGCTAGCGCTTGCTGGCGGAGTCCCTCGAGGGACTGACAGGTCCTTTGTTCTTGGCGAAATTGTTCTTGCGTGGGCCCCCCCTCTTGAGGCCACTGGTCGAGGTTAGCGAGGTCTGGAGGTTGAGCTGGTTCGGGGGGGACGTCACGGTCGGTGGTTTCGGCGGGGGCGACCGGAGGCGGTGGCGCCGGCCATTCGAGTTCCTCTGGGCGGGTGTTGGCACGGGCGGTCATGGACCGGGTGGTGACGCACGCCCAGTCCGGGACGCCCAGCATCCCCAGGTGCTCTTTTCGTTCGACTGCTGCCCATGGAGAGCTTTCCAGGTCATTACCCAGGAGGCAGTCTACGGGGGCATCATCTCGGACCGTCACCTTCAACATGCCGGAGACCCCTCCCCATTCGAAGGGGACGCAGGCCATCCGACACAGACTTTCTGAGTTATCGGCTGAACGTACAGGGCAGAGAACGTTTGGTAAGTATTGTTCGGGGGTCACCAGGTGACAGCGGACGGCTGTTACACTGGCCCCAGTGTCACGAAGGGCTTCCGCCCGGCGTCCATTGATGCCCACCCATTGGCTGTACTTCTGGGTATTAGTGGGTAGGGGGACCCGCGGGACCATGTCTCTCCCCCCTAGGCAGGCGAGAGCCATGGCGGCTGGCTCCCATTCTGGGTGTTCCTGTTCATATTCTTCTTGTTCCTCTGAGATCCGTTCCTCCCCCAGAGCAGCAGCGGCTACTTGGCGGGGTCTTGGGCTCTGGTACTGGGGGCAGTTTGGGTCGTTTGCATAGTGTCCGACTCGTTGACATCGATGGCAGGTAACATTGGCTCGAGGTCCCGTCGCGCTGGGGTGCTGCCCCGGTTGGACGGGGGGGTGGGGCTGATAGTGGGGGTGACCGGAGCGTTGCTTCTTCCGCGTCCTTGGCCTCCACCTCCTCGGGGACGGTGCTGACCATTGTTGTTCCGGTTCTGTTCGGAGGACCCATTTCGACTCACTCTGGTGATCTCCCACCGGTCAGCTTCGGCTGCGAGCTGCCGGGGATCCGTTAACTTGCTGTCGAGGAGGTGCTGGCGAAGTTCAATGAAGCAATTGTTCGACAGATGCTCCCATACCATAAGATTGAACAGTTGTTCATAGGTTGTGACCTTGCTTCCTTTGATCCAGCCCTCGAAGGCTCGGCTAAAGTAATTGACATAGTCCACCCAAGTTGTACCTGGGATGCGGGTGCAGTCTCGGAACCTCTGACGGTACATCTCGGGTGTGAGGCCATAGCGGGTGAGGAGTGCCGCTTTCATATGGTCATAGGAGGTCATCTGCTGGTCCGGGAGTTGCAGCAGGGCATCGCGGCCCTCATTGAGGAATCTCCCCCACAGACCGGCCCCCCAATCGCTTCTATCGATCCGGTGTGCAGTCATAGCGATTTCATAGGCCTTAAACCATTGCTGGATGTCGTCCTCTCGGAAGTATTCTCGAACGACATCCTTGGGGATGTGTACCTTCTTCTCTGTTGCCCCTGGAGTGTGGGGTTGCTCGGGCACCCCTGTTTCTTTATTCTGTTTGCGTAGGTCGATTTCAGCTAATTTCCGTTCATGTTCATATGCCAGTTTCTTTTCCTCGAGCTCCCTTTGTCTCTGTTTCTCCTCTCTTTCTTCTCGGAGACGCAGGTGCTCTAAGTTGATTTTCTGTTCGGCCAACTTTAGTTCAACGTCCATTTTGAGCCGGGCCATTTCCAGCTCGTGTAGTCGGGTTCTTTCTCGTTCCTGGATCTCGCCTGGCGAGAGACCCGTTCTTCGCTCTTCAGGGCCCATGGGGGTTTGTGCTGTGATGTCTTGATCGGGGGTTCCGGCAGCCCCGGTTTCTGCCCAAGATTCCAGGGCCTGCTTAAAGTCATCTTTGGTATTTAGTCCGGTGGTAGCGATACCTAATTCGATACAGAACTGTTTAAGTTCACGATGGCTGTACTCGCCCAATTTCTCCATCTGGAATTTCTCCGTTGATCCGCTTTCTTTAGTTGACATCGTGATTCGCCGTGGGGTGAGCTACTCTCTGTACGGTTTATGCGGTGATTCGGATCCCGTCGCTGGCCACCAATGTTAGACGGACCGGGAGGGTCGGCCGAGGATACAGGGAGAGGTCTCCGGGGAGAGCCGTCTCCAGTGAATCGTACAGACAAGTAACTTCCCCCCCACAGACGGACACCACACAATGATAAAGTTCAACGATACTTTATAGACAATTCTTCAAGTACGGTAGAATGGTACAAGGAGGTCTGGACTCAGGGGTCCCCTCTATTCTGGTCTCTGTTCGGGAAGAGGGTAGCGGGACAGTCTTGTTACCAAAACGATGGAAAATAGCTCTCAATCCTCGAGCTCGGTGGTGTAGATGAACGGGCCGCGGCGGAGCCAGCAGGTCCCGAGATGGATGAAGGCAGACGACGGTCCGCGGCAGAGCCAGCAGGTCCCGATGAAGGTGGTGGTTACAAACGGTCCGCGGCTACGCCAGCAGGTCCCGACGATGATGAAGGATAGGGTGGTTCCCAAAGCCGCGGCAGCGCCAGCAGGCAAGACGAGGGTGCACAAGACAGAGCTACGGCAGCGCCAGTAGTCCGTCAAGGATGAGTTCTTCTTTGCGTCTCTCGACTCCAAGATACAACTCCCGTCCTGCTCTGGAGCTGCCCCAGTTATAGGGCTGGTGTGCTTTGATGTCCGGACCCTCGCACTTGGAGGTCGGGAGGTCCGGGATGAGGGGGTTCAGACACCCAGCAGGGGGGTGGAGCCAGCGTCCGGGGAGGCGATGGGCGAGCGGCACTTGGCGGGTGAGAGCCATCGACACCTCCTGCTCCCATTGACTGACCAAGTAGCCCGCTCACCTCCTGGGTGGATGTTGGTGCCGGAATGTCTGAGGCCTGGCCAGGCCCAGGGTTGAGGTCGATCGGGGGCCAGGCGGCCTCGTGGTGGAGTGTCCAAGATGGCGCCCAGGATGGGCGCGCAGGCCGGTAGTGGGTCGGCCTACGGGGTCAACAGGTTCGAGTGTAGGGGTCCCTGCGGGGACGGTGGACGTGCAATGGTGGTGTGTGGTACTTGCGTGGCTGGTTCGGGCCTGGTTGGGCCGGGGGAGAGCGGCCCTTCATGTGGCCTGTCCAACAGCCCCCAAAACTCCCTGGCATCTAGTGAACTTTCTGACCCCCCTGGGGGTAGATGGGGGCATTACCCCCCAATCTGCCCCCCCGGGGGGGCAAAAAGCCCACTTGACGCCAATGATTATGTTGGCTTTTTCATGTGTGGGGGTGGGGGCTGCCCAGAATTGGCATACCAATGCCCCCTCCCCCCAAAAAATATAGCCACAATGTTTCTGCCCCCCTTGGGGGCTTATCGGGGCAACCCCAGCCCCGAAATCTTCCCCCCAGGGAAGCAGAAAGCCGACTAGGCACGGATTTGTTTTTAGCAAAATGCCTACCAGTGGATTTTGGGCCCTAGCGCAGCTGCCTCATAGGGAAACCTAGCAAACCTGTACATTTTTTAAAACTAGACACCCAGGGGAATTCAGGATGGGGTGACACGACTGCCTCCCACCAGGTTCTGGTACCCAGAATCCCTTGCAAACCTTAAAAATTGACAAACAAAACGCATTTTCCTCACATTTCTGTGGTGGAAAGTTCTGGAATCTGCGTGGATCAACAAATTTCCACCCACCCCGCGTTCCCCCAGGTCTCCCGGAAAAAATGGTACCTCACTTGCGTGGGTACAGAAAAGGGGGTGGTGATGAACAGAGTGTCTGAATTAAGCAGACCACTCTTACCCAGTCCAAAGATCAGGGCTTGATCCATCACCGTTATTTAGCTCACTGCCCCATCCCAGCTCAGAACCTGGCTATATGCAAATTAGTTTGTCCCTGGCCCAGTGCATCATGGGAACAGGGCAGACCAAACTACCAAGCCAATTCTTCACCAGAAAGGAGACAAGCTACCGGGGACCGGTTTCTGGCATTTCAGCCTCGTCGGCCCGGCTTGCTTGAATCCTGATGGAGCAGTGAGCAAGGGACTCATGTCTGAGTATACCCTTCCACGCTTATGGTGGACAAAATGATTCAAAAAAGGGGGTGGTGATGAACAGAGTGTCTGAATTAAGCAGACCACTCTTACCCAGTCCAAAGATCAGGGCTTGATCCATCACCGTTATTTAGCTCACTGCCCATCCCAGCTCAGAACCTGGCTATATGCAAATTAGTCTGTCCCTGGCCCAGTGCATCATGGGAACAGGGCAGACCAAACTACCAAGCCAATTCTTCACCAGAAAGGAGACAAGCTACCGGGGACCGGTTTCTGGCATTTCAGCCTCGTCGGCCCGGCTTGCTTGAATCCTGATGGAGCAGTGAGCAAGGGACTCATGTCTGAGTATACCCTTCCACGCTTATGGTGGACAAAATGATTCAGAAAAGGGGGTGGTGATGAACAGAGTGTCTGAATTAAGCAGACCACTCTTACCCAGTCCAAAGATCAGGGCTTGATCCATCACCGTTATTTAGCTCACTGCCCCATCCCAGCTCAGAACCTGGCTATATGCAAATTAGTCTGTCCCTGGCCCAGTGCATCATGGGAACAGGGCAGACCAAACTACCAAGCCAATTCTTCACCAGAAAGGAGACAAGCTACCGGGGACCGGTTTCTGGCATTTCAGCCTCGTCGGCCCGGCTTGCTTGAATCCTGATGGAGCAGTGAGCAAGGGACTCATGTCTGAGTATACCCTTCCACGCTTATGGTGGACAAAATGATTCAGAAAAGGGGGTGGTGATGAACAGAGTGTCTGAATTAAGCAGACCACTCTTACCCAGTCCAAAGATCAGGGCTTGATCCATCACCGTTATTTAGCTCACTGCCCCATCCCAGCTCAGAACCTGGCTATATGCAAATTAGTCTGTCCCTGGCCCAGTGCATCATGGGAACAGGGCAGACCAAACTACCAAGCCAATTCTTCACCAGAAAGGAGACAAACTACCGGGGACCGGTTTCTGGCATTTCAGCCTCGTCGGCCCGGCTTGCTTGAATCCTGATGGAGCAGTGAGCAAGGGACTCATGTCTGAGTATACCCTTCCACGCTTATGGTGGACAAAATGATTCAGAAAAGGGGGTGGTGATGAACAGAGTGTCTGAATTAAGCAGACCACTCTTACCCAGTCCAAAGATCAGGGCTTGATCCATCACCGTTATTTAGCTCACTGCCCCATCCCAGCTCAGAACCTGGCTATATGCAAATTAGTTTGTCCCTTGCCCAGTGCATCATGGGAACAGGGCAGACCAAACTACCAAGCCAATTCTTCACCAGAAAGGAGACAAGCTACCGGGGACCGGTTTCTGGCTTTTCAGCCTCGTCGGCCCGGCTTGCTTGAATCCTGATGGAGCAGTGAGCAAGGGACTCATGTCTGAGTATACCCTTCCACGCTTATGGTGGACAAAATGATTCAGAAAAGGGGGTGGTGATGAACAGAGTGTCTGAATTAAGCAGACCACTCTTACCCAGTCCAAAGATCAGGGCTCGATCCTTCACCGTTATTTAGCTCACTGCCCCATCCCAGCTCAAAACCTGGCTATATGCAAATTAGTCTGTCCCTGGCCCAGTTCATCATGGGAACAGGGCAGACCAAACTACCAAGCCAATTCTTCACCAGAAAGGAGACAAGCTACCGGGGACCGGTTTCTGGCATTTCAGCCTCGTCGGCCCGGCTTGCTTGAATCCTGATGGAGCAGTGAGCAAGGGACTCATGTCTGAGTATACCCTTCCACGCTTATGGTGGACAAAATGATTCAGAAAAGGGGGTGGTGATGAACAGAGTGTCTGAATTAAGCAGACCACTCTTACCCAGTCCAAAGATCAGGGCTTGATCCATCACCGTTATTTAGCTCACTGCCCCATCCCAGCTCAGAACCTGGCTATATGCAAATTAGTCTGTCCCTGGCCCAGTGCATCATGGGAACAGGGCAAACCAAACTACTAAGCCAATTCTTCACCAGAAAGGAGACAAGCTACCGGGGACCGGTTTCTGGCATTTCAGCCTCGTCGGCCCGGCTTGCTTGAATCCCGATGGAGCAGTGAGCAAGGGACTCATGTCTGAGTATACCCTTCCACGCTTATGGTGGACAAAATGATTCAGAAAAGGGGGTGGTGATGAACAGAGTGTCTGAATTAAGCAGACCACTCTTACCCAGTCCAAAGATCAGGGCTTGATCCATCACCGTTATTTAGCTCACTGCCCCATCCCAGCTCAGAACCTGGCTATATGCAAATTAGTCTGTCCCTGGCCCAGTGCATCATGGGAACAGGGCAGACCAAACTACCAAGCCAATTCTTCACCAGAAAGGAGACAAGCTACCGGGGACCGGTTTCTGGCATTTCAGCCTTGTCAGCCCGGCTTGCTTGAATCCTGATGGAGCAGTGAGCAAGGGACTCATGTCTGAGTATACCCTTCCACGCTTATGGTGGACAAAATGATTCAGAAAAGGGGGTGGTGATGAACAGAGTGTCTGAATTAAGCAGACCACTCTTACCCAGTCCAAAGATCAGGGCTTGATCCATCACCGTTATTTAGCTCACTGCCCCATCGCAGCTCAGAACCTGGCTATATGCAAATTAGTCTGTCCCTGGCCCAGTGCATCATGGGAACAGGGCAGACCAAACTACCAAGCCAATTCTTCACCAGAAAGGAGACAAGCTACCGGGGACCGGTTTCTGGCATTTCAGCCTCGCCGGCCCGGCTTGCTTGAATCCTGATGGAGCAGTGAGCAAGGGACTCATGTCTGAGTATACCCTTCCACGCTTATGGTGGACAAAATGATTCAGAAAAGGGGGTGGTGATGAACAGAGTGTCTGAATTAAGCAGACCACTCTTACCCAGTCCAGAGATTAGGGCTTGATCCATCACCGTTATTTAGCTCACTGCCCCATCCCAGCTCAGAACCTGGCTATATGCAAATTAGTCTGTCCCTGGCCCAGTGCATCATGGGAACAGGGCAGACCAAACTACCAAGCCAATTCTTCACCAGAAAGGAGACAAGCTACCGGGGACCGGTTTCTGGCATTTCAGCCTCGTCGGCCCGGCTTGCTTGAATCCTGATGGAGCAGTGAGCAAGGGACTCATGTCTGAGTATACCCTTCCACGCTTATGGTGGACAAAATGATTCAGAAAAGGGGGTGGTGATGAACAGAGTGTCTGAATTAAGCAGACCACTCTTACCCAGTCCAAAGATCAGGGCTTGATCCATCACCGTTATTTAGCTCACTGCCCCATCCCAGCTCAGAACCTGGCTATATGCAAATTAGTCTGTCCCTGGCCCAGTGCATCATGGGAACAGGGCAGACCAAACTACCAAGCCAATTCTTCACCAGAAAGGAGACAAGCTACCGGGGACCGGTTTCTGGCATTTCAGCCTCGTCGGCCCGGCTTGCTTGAATCCTTATGGAGCAGTGAGCAAGGGACTCATGTCTGAGTATACCCTTCCACGCTTATGGTGGACAAAATGATTCAGAAAAGGGGGTGGTGTTGAACAGAGTGTCTGAATTAAGCAGACCACTCTTACCTAGTCCAAAGATCAGGGCTTGATCCATCACCGTTATTTAGCTCACTGCCCCATCCCAGCTCAGAATCTGGCTATATGCAAATTAGTCTGTCCCTGGCCCAGTGCATCATGGGAACAGGGCAGACCAAACTACCAAGCCAATTCTTCCCCAGAAAGGAGACAACCTACCGGGGACCGGTTTCTGGCATTTCAGCCTCGTCGGCCCGGCTTGCTTGAATCCTGATGGAGCAGTGAGCAAGGGACTCATGTCTGAGTATACCCTTCCCACGCTTATGGTGGACAAAATGATTCAGAAAAGGGGGTGGTGATGAACAGAGTGTCTGAATTAAGCAGACCACTCTTACTCAGTCCAAAGATCAGGGCTTGATCCATCACCGTTATTTAGCTCACTGCCCCATCCCAGCTCAGAACCTGGCTATATGCAAATTAGTCTGTCCCTGGCCCAGTGCATCATGGGAACAGGGCAGACCAAACTACCAAGCCAATTCTTCACCAGAAAGGAGACAAGCTACCGGGGACCGGTTTCTGGCATTTCAGCCTCGTCGGCCCGGCTTGCTTGAATCCTGATGGAGCAGTGAGCAAGGGACTCATGTCTGAGTATACCCTTCCACGCTTATGGTGGACAAAATGATTCAGAAAAGTGGGTGGTGATGAACAGAGTGTCTGAATTAAGCAGACCACTCTTACCCAGTCCAAAGATCAGGGCTTGATCCATCACCGTTATTTAGCTCACTGCCCCATCCCAGCTCAGAACCTGGCTATATGCAAATTAGTCTGTCCCTGGCCCAGTGCATCATGGGAACAGGGCAGACCAAACTACCAAGCCAATTCTTCACCAGAAAGGAGACAAGCTACCGGGGACCGGTTTCTGGCATTTCAGCCTCGTCGGCCCGGCTTGCTTGAATCCTTATGGAGCAGTGAGCAAGGGACTCATGTCTGAGTATACCCTTCCACGCTTATGGTGGACAAAATGATTCAGAAAAGGGGGTGGTGTTGAACAGAGTGTCTGAATTAAGCAGACC
The DNA here is from genome assembly GCF_964261635.1 of Lissotriton helveticus. Taxonomy (NCBI): domain Eukaryota; kingdom Metazoa; phylum Chordata; class Amphibia; order Caudata; family Salamandridae; genus Lissotriton; species Lissotriton helveticus. The sequence continues at coordinate 1,703,732,735 of NC_136063.1, read as the reverse complement.
ACTCTTACCCAGTCCAAAGATCAGGGCTTGATCCATCACCGTTATTTAGCTCACTGCCCCATCCCAGCTCAGAACCTGGCTATATGCAAATTAGTCTGTCCCTGGCCCAGTGCATCATGGGAACAGGGCAGACCAAACTACCAAGCCAATTCTTCATCAGAAAGGAGACAAGCTACCGGGGACCGGTTTCTGGCATTTCAGCCTCGTCGGCCCGGCTTGCTTGAATCCTGATGGAGCAGTGAGCAAGGGACTCATGTCTGAGTATACCCTTCCACGCTTATGGTGGACAAAATGATTCAGAAAAGGGGGTGGTGATGAACAGAGTGTCTGAATTAAGTAGACCACTCTTACCCAGTCCAAAGATCAGGGCTTGATCCATCACCGTTATTTAGCTCACTGCCCCATCCCAGCTCGGAACCTGGCTATATGCAAATTAGTCTGTCCCTGCCGGGCCGACGACGCCTGAAATGGCAGAAACCGGTCCCCGGAAGCTTGTTTCCTTCCCAGTACAAGAATTGGCTTGGTAGTTTGGTTTGCCCTGTTCCCATCATGCACTGGGACAGGAACAGACTAATTTGCATATAGCTAAGTTCTGAGCTGGGATGGTGCAGTGAGCTAAATAACGGTGATGGATCAAGCCCTGATCTTTGGACTGGGTAAGAGTGGTCTGCTTAATTCAGGCACTCTGTTCATCACCGCCCCCTTTTCTGAATCATTTTGTCCACCATAAGCGTGGAAGGGTATACTCAGATGTGAGTCCCTTGCTCATTGCACCATCAGGATTCAAGCAAGCCGGGCCGACGACGCCTAAAATGGCAGAAACCGGTCCCCGGAAGCTTGTTTCCTTCCCAGTACAAGAATTGGCTTGGTAGTTTGGTTTGCCCTGTTCCCATCATGCACTGGGACAGGAACAGACTAATTTGCATATAGCCAAGTTCTGAGCTGGGATGGTGCAGTGAGCTAAAAAACGGTGATGGATCAAGCCCTGATCTTTGGACTGGGTAAGAGTGGTCTGCTTAATTCAGGCACTCTGTTCATCACCACCCCCTTTTCTGAATCACTTGCGTGGGCAGGCATAGTGGCTGCAACAGGAAAAGGCCCAAATTGTACAGTGGAGAATTTAAAATAACCTATAGCAAAACGACCTTCTTTTTTGGGGGGGGGCACCTGAGTTTTTGGCCCGGGGCTCGGCGGCAAACTTGTGAAACTAAAAAACCCAAACAGTTCTGAAAACTAGACACCCGAGGGAGTCCAGGGAGGTATGGCATGCGTGGGTCCCCCAATGTTTTCCTACCCAGAATTCCTTGCAAACCTTAAATTTAGGTTAAAAAAAATCACTTTTCCAAACTTTTTTGCGTGGGATCTCTGTGCCGGCACAAATGACCTACCACCCGGCGTTCCCCTTGTTCTCCCAAGTAAAATGATACCTCATTTGTGTGGGTGGGCCAAAGGCCTGTGACTAAGGTGAGGTGCTTAATTTGTGAATCCCAAACACTACAATTTTTTAAAATTTTAGCCTGTTCTGTTTTGGGGCACCCACTCCCCCGGGTGTCTAGTTTCAAGAAATGTGTGGGTTAGGTAGGTTTCCCTACATGGCCGACGAGCCCCGGGCCAAAAACTCATGGGAACCCCCTTGCAAAACCAGGTTGGTTAGTGATAGGTTATTTTGATGTCGCCTCCTTAGGTTTGGGGCCCTTGCCTGTCGCGGGTCCTTGAGCCACCCACGCAAGTGAGGTACCATTTTTATCGGGAGACCTGGGGGGACACTGGGCGGGAGCAAATTTGTGTGAGCCCAGTGGTGCCACGCATTCCCACACATAAAGGTGTGATAAAAACGTTTTTTTCAGCAAAAACTGAGGTTTGCAAGGAATTCTGGGTAAGAGAACGTTGGGGGATCCACGCAAGCCATAGCTCCTTAAAAGCCTCCGGGTGTCTACTTTTCAGAAATGTGTGGGTTTGGTAGGTTTCCCTAGATGGCCGTCCAGCACAGGGCCAAAAACCCAGGTAACTCCTCTTGCAAAAGCTGGTGGTTTTGACATTGTCACCATTGTCACAGTGGCGACTATATTAAACATTGTTCGTGATTTTATTTTTTATTCTATTTTTTTGCGATATTTAACGGGTTTTGTTGCTATTTCTCGCTATATTAAATGCACCTCTGCCTTCATGCTGTTGAACCGCTATTCTAATATTGGTCTTGTGCATCTAGTTTGTTGGACGGCATGCCCTTCCTCCTAGCATTCCTATCAGTGTGTCTGGTTCACTCAAAGGACAAAACTTTATTCGTAACATTACGAGCCCGTGCTGTTGTATGTTGTTACCTTAATATGTTCAGTGGGTCTTATTATCCTATACTTTCAATAGTAATACTATATATCAGTTTGTCTGGTTTTTTTTAATTGTATGAATAAAACTTTATTCAAATTTGTTTGCTGCACTTTCATACCCATAGCGAGTGTGGATGTCTTGTGATTTCAATGTTCATACTGTATGGATGCTGTTGTCTGACCCATATAGTTGTTCTATGTGTATGTGCCTATATGATCATGGGGATATTATCGTTGCCTCTATTTTTAGATATTGAACAAGACATGTTCCAATGTGACCTGCTTGTCAGTGATTAAGATGCACTGCAGCTATCATGTTATCCAGTTCTTACTCTAATCTCAATTTTAGATTCATCATATTCTTATATGTCAACCTTGCCCCATTCAATAAGGTCGTTTAGCCTTCCTGATCTACGACTTCCTGTTAAATCCATCTGGCTTCCCTGGTACTCAGTCTTCTGTCCATGTTGAACTGATCTCCCTCTACTTTCTCCAGTACAACCCACCGGATGTCTCTCGGTGTATGTTTCAATTCCTTGAAGTGCTGCACCAGTTTAGTGGTGAGTTTGCCAGCCCGCAAGGTGCTCAAGTGCTCCTGTACTCTGATCTTCACTTTACGTGAGCCCGATATAGTGTAGATTACACGGGCAGCTCAGTCTGTATATTACTTTACAGGTGTTACAATTGCTGTATTTGTTCAAATGCCAGATTTTATTGTCTTTCAGAGACACTGCCTTAGTAGGTGTCGTTAGATCACAGACCGAGCACCGCCCACAAGGATAATGACCGTTGGGAAGGTTGCCCTCTTGTGCCTTTTGTCTGGGTCGGGTATGGACTAGCTGGTCCCGAAGATTCATTGAGCGCTTGAACGCGATTCTAGGCTGTGGCATCTTCATAGCTTTAGTACTTAAGAGATGCCGATGTCGTCTGATGATCTGACGTACATTGGTGGATATGGGTCCAAAGGTAGTTACCACTGGGATGCAGATTAGCTTTGATTAAAACACATTAAGGTATGTTAAAAAATAAACATAGACATCCACTTTATAAAACCACAGTTAAAGTGCATTCTGATTAGGAACTAATAGGCACATGCATCAATATTGCATTTTGCGATTCCTTAATTGCGAAAAATAAGGAATCACAATTAAGGAATTGCAAAATGCACTGCATCAAGAAATCGCTAAATAAATTGCGATTTCTTAATATTCCTTAATTGCGACTCGCAAATTGCGACTCGCAATTAACACTATCAATGCTACAGCAATTCATCCTCTGTGCTGTAGATCCTTATTCCCCATTGTACATGACGAGCTCAGCTCGTCATGAGCACACAAGCAGTGTACTGCATGACGAGCTGAGCTCGTCATGAGCATGGAAGGGGTTAAGGAATACCTCCCCATTCATTCCTATGGGCCTAGAGGCCCATAGGAATGAATGGGAAGACATTCTCAATTAGCGAATTAGCCAATCGCAAATTGAGAATGCGATTTCAAGGGTGCAGGGGTGTCCAAAGGACACCCTGTTGCACCCCTGAAATCAATCTGTGCACATATGTTGCACACACACATGCCCTTAGGGCATGTGTGTGCAAAACATGAAACTTTGAAAAATGCACAAAAGTGCATTTTTCAAAGTTTTCGCAAATTACCATGAGGTTCAACCTCATGGTAATTTGCTCCCCTTAATAGCGAAATCGCAATTTTTTCAAGTTTCATGCATTGCATTTAAGGAATCGCACAATGCAATTCCTTAAATGCAATTGTAATTTGAGAATTCGCAAATATTTGCGAATTCTTAAATTGCGAGGGCCTTGAACCTTCATGCATTCCAAAACCACATTTTGCGATCGCAAACGGCCGAATTTTGCGATTCGCACCGTTTGCGATCGCAAAATCCTTTGATGCATGTGCCTGTAAAATCGAAAAAAAGCCACTGAAATTCGCAATGTATGGTGAAAACCAAAATTCAGAATTCACACAAAAGCCACGCAAACCATAACTTGCACAACAAATGCAATGCTCTATTGACAGGTTCTTTCTAGGAGGGGTAGAAGCATTTCAGGCTTGCTCACAGAACTAACATTTGCAGATTGTTCCACCAGAAAGGCAGGTTTGTGAGAAGGTTTTAATTCTAGTTCTGATCTGTGAACCTGTAATGCATAGAAGTTAATCAAATAATGTAAAACAGTTAAATATCTTAGAGGGCCACGAAAAATTGGTCGAATGTAAACATGTTTACATGGGTAAGGAGGAGGCAGTTCAGTAGGCTGAATTAACAGACTTTCATGTGACCCCCGCTTCCCTCTAAAAAACGGGGATATAATATAGCCCTAATATTACAGAGTGGATGAGTGTGCGAGTTTCTAACTAGCACAACTTTTGGACTCAATTTTATTCAATATAAAAATAACTTACATCTGTGTTTAGAGTCCCCCTCTTTTCACCCAGATGCACTTTTAATTACAGTGTAGTCACAGCACAGCGTGGAAGCCTAATCTAATCAACCAGTCTCCCAGTACAAGTACCTACGCAGGCACATTCAAGGGGTTTGGAGCACTAAGTATTTATAGTGATGTTAATCAAGTCATTAGCAACATAAAATGTACACGATAATTCATTAATTCTAGAAAATTAGAATGTAATCATCAAGGTTTCTAACAAGCTCCATTGAAGCTTAATAAACATTTAACAATCGGTGAGTATTTCGAATTCATTTGTCTAAACAGTTTAAAGTACAACATAAAAGAAAAAACATGTAAAGAAATGAGATCCTTCACGGCTAATTACAATGTTCAAACAGCACATTCGTGAACGTGGCATACTTCTAAGCATGAACTAAGGAATTAAAGTGTTGAGAAATACTTGTTATGCAACCAACTTATCTACTTGCCTTGCAGCAATTACACTTATTATTGACCTACCAAGGCCTTGAGCTCCAGTTCTATGTCTATGCACACTTGTGCTAAATTAAAGCATGGTTTTCCTTATTCACATCATAGAGATACAGCAATGCTAAGCCTTGAATTGATAAAGAACATTATCCAGATCTAGTGCTACAGGAGCTTGTTTGCCTACAGCCTGCACTCGCCATTTTCAGCTATGAGGCACTACTCTCCACACGCCAATCACTGAAGGGCGTCTCCCATACAATGTTGACATTCCTCCCTTCCTTCCTATCTGACACACCTCAATTCACCCTGATGAAAATATCTAGACTACTCTCTCTGCAACTCACAATGTCTCCAAGCACACAGAAATCCCAAGGGAGGTTGTGGTTTAAGTCGTTTTTTTTATTCAATCGTCTAAGACACGCCCCTTCGCCAACACATGTTTTGTCTTATCCTTGTCCAATCACAGAGGACTTCATCAGGGCAAAGCATTCAGTCATAATGTGACCAAGGTATAAAGGATTCAGGTTTGGAATTTATGGCGTGATCATGTTTATTCGTATATTTGTAGTTTGTTATCACTAGTCAAAGAGTGTGATGAAGATTATAAAGAATCTTGTCTGTTCATTTCTCAATTTGTGTGGGTCCGCAAAGTACGCGATGTATGGCATATACTAAGGTTTAATACTGTTAACACAACTTTCACACTCTTCTGCTTGTAAGGCGGGTAAGGCCGCGGGGCTGAATGGCCTTTCTGTAGAATTGTATGGATTCCTTGGAGAGGCGATAATTGCGACAATGACAACCCTCTCTAACAGAATACTACTTGAAGGAGTTAGTCCTCCTATCTCGTGGGGACAAGCCACCATAACATTTATCTTAAAAGCAGGGAAGTCTTCAGTTAATTGTGGGTCTTATATAGACCGATTTCACTTTTAAACACCGACTGTAAGGTTTTTACCAGAATTTTGGCTGATAGGCTGGGTGCCGTGGCGGGTGGTTTGATGCATGCAGATCAAAAGAATCTTTTGACCTCACCCATGATTTCATAGGTGCCATTGATTTCGCCTCTACCTTTTCACTCCCTTTGGCAGCCATGACGCTGGATGCCACCAAGGCATTTGATAGGATCAACTGGAACTATCTAGCAGCTGTGCTGGAGAAGTTTAATTTTGGGCCAAAATTCAGTCATGTTATTAATCTTATATATAGCGACCCCTCGGCGAGGCTTTTGGTCAACGGAAATTTGACCAAACTATTCAGGATTAAAAGAGGAACCAGACAGGGTTGCCCCTCTCCCCCTCCTATTTGATATGTACATAGAGCCTTTTGCTCAACGTCTCAGGGAGGAGATGGATATTACACCATTTAAATGTGGAACATGGGAGAGGAAGGTAGCCCTGTATGCTGATGAAGTACCAATCCTTGCATCAGATTTGGAGTCGTCTTTTCCCCAGGTCATCCGCTTAGCACAGGGTTTTGGTCTAGTCTCGGGATATGAGGTCAATGCAGGAAAAACTGAGATTATGTCATGGAATCTGCCAGGGTGTCAACATCAAACCAAGAGCAAGATGAGATATCTGGGAGTGAAGATTGTTCAGAATATAGATAAGATTTCGGAGTCCAATCTTTTGAATGTTTCAAGAGAGTGTCAGAAACTCATGAAGGCCTGGGTCCATCTTCCTTTGACTATTTTGGGTAAAATTAATATAATCAAGATGGTAACTCTCCCAAAAGTCACTTTTTAACACCATTCCTTTATATTTTGAGAAGCAGGCAATTGATAAACTTCAGCAATCCATTAATACATTTGTGTGGGCCTATAAAGCGACGAGGATATCCTGGAAAAAGCAAATGCGTAGGAGGGAAAAAAGGGGCCTCACACTACAAGATTTACAGTACTACTCCTGGCCTTTCCAGTTAACACACTCAAGAATGTTGCTGAAATCCCCAGATTCATTGAAGAGGGGCGTAATGTTTTTAGCTATGCTAGATCAAGTGGGGCTATCTCAGGAGGGCTTTCTTTTCAAATATGGAGACCAGAAATTTTCAAGAAAATAAGGCTGAAAGTTTTATTGAGTATGGCTTGCACATGGGCCAGAATTAAACAATGCACAGGCTTAGACTACTCCTCAAGTCTAACTCCACTGTGGGATTCTCCGGGGGCCCGGGCTGTTTAAAGGATAAACTGGCAGCCCCTCTTAAAACAGCTACGTTCTTGGTGTGTGGAGACTTGGCTGTTGAGGGTTCACTCTTGCCTTGGGCATTATTAGATGATAAATTGGAGGAGGGCATGTCTAAATTCAAATATCTACAATTAAAGAGCTTGTACCAGTGTCTTAAAAAACCTGGGCCGGCAGGGAAGAGAGAAGTATCTTTCTTTTATTGGTGCATTGAGGAGGCCATTGATGGGAATTTTAGGCTAGCCGAAGAATTGTGGGGAACTTCTATACCAGATATAGACTGGTTAGATGTGTGGAAAACTTCTTTCAACACCTTATTTACAGTTGTAAAGCCACCCTGGTCTAGGGGAAACCACTATTTTACCACACACAGGGCGTATCTATCCCCGGCTAGACTCTCTAAAATGGATAAGGGTCCCACTGTCAGTTGCAAAAAATGCAATATTGGGAATGACTCTAATACAAACATGTTCTGGGACTTTCCGGCCATCTCTGAATTCTGGGAGAGAGCAGGAAACACCCTAACCGATATCTTGGGTCTCCCAGTATACATTGCTCTCGGTCTTATCATTTTTGGTATATCAAGTGAAATCACAAGCTTGAGCAGGGGCTTCCTGTTTTAAGCTATCTTGTTGGCTAGACGGGAAATATGTAAGTGATGGGTTGAGGCTATAACCCCCCCACACATTTAGACTGGTTTTCCTCCTTGTATAAAACCTCTAGGATTGACTTGGCCAGACTGAAAAGTAGCAGAAAGAAAGCCATTTGGGATTGCCTGATAAATTGGTCTCCTGGTTAAGCGCTAATTATTTTTCTCTTTTTAATGAGTTCAGTTAAATATTCTTTGATCCTATGATTAAGCCTTATGGAAAGCTCTCAAACTGTGCTAGGCCTTGCCTCTTTTGGTTCTCAGTTTTGACTTTGGGTGGGCCTCAAGCAACAGTTATCGGTCACGAGTAATCAGAAGAGAGCACGACCACCCTCTCCTTGACAACGAGAGATCAGCAACATGAAGGGGGTTTGTCTGCTACTGGTCGACGGGTGACAGATGCGGGGTGTACACCTCAAGGGCCTACGTCTCAAAAATTGAATAACAGTGGCGACTTCCTAGCCTTCTAGTTGTCTGGGGTTGGAGGTGAATGAGGAATAAAATAAATACATGAATAAATAATAACTTTCATACTCATTTTTGAACCAAACGTAGATCCTATTTGAAATTGAAACCACTCCTTTTTCGAAGTATTATCTCTCTAAACCCCTGTTTAAATGGGGTTTGTTTTTTATCAAATGAAGCCTCATTGCTGTTGAACTCAACTCAACACACAGGACCATACACCAGACTGGAGAACCTTGAAACTGAAAGTACTGTAAACTAGCCATGCCTTCTCGAAGAGTGCCACACAGTTACGAGTGCGGTCTCACTTATTTGATTATGACCTCTCACTAAACAATTCTTAAAAGAGCCAAAGAATGTTTTTAATTCACATCAGCCACCCGCTGAGATAAGTCTTGACCCATCTGCTGCTCATATCTATTCAACTCATATTTAAGACTTATGACCTACATATGAACTGTGTGTCTTTCTATGCCTTGTAACCCAATTGACTGTCTTACATAGTCTGGTCCATGATATCTCCGAGAAATTGTGTTATTCTTTGACAGAAGTGTGAGCCCTGGTCAAGCAACAACCACAGTCTTTGTCAGGTTAAGGCCAAATCAAACCCCAAGTTAACCTCTGCGCAGCACCATGGTAGCTTGGCACAGAGCAGTCAGGCTTAAGTTAGAGGCAATGTGAGAGTATTTGTGCAACATTTTAAACAGTAAACTAGTGATAAAAATTACATTTAAAAAAAATCTACACCAAGTCGAAAAATAGAAGACAATTTAGTAAATGAGACAAGACCAAAATGACAAAACTCCAACCTGTAAAACCGGAGATATTAATTTTTAAAGATCCTAGTGAAAACAGTGCCAAAAGGCAAACATCGTCATCTCAGGATATCTGGTCACGCAGGACTCGTTCAAAGCCACTCTTTTAAACTGGCGTGATGGTGTCCCATTCACATTGAAGAGGGCTGTGAGGAGCAGGGAAGGCTGTCGGTGCAGCGCAAGGAGGAGGCCAGCATCGGGGGAAATTGCTGGAGCTTTGAGTTGGTGGTTTCTGTCAGCGGTTACATGTTTCAGTGTATGCTGTCAGGCTGATAGACCTTTATGCTGACTTGCAGTGTGAGCATTGAGGCCTCAGTGTGAACAGGCCTGAATGGGGCTGCAAACATCCAAAAGCTAGAGTTCAATGCCCTTAAGACACATCAAGGGTCCAGGACCTCTGAGGCCCCACTTGGGGGTCAGGAACTCACTGCAGCTAGGTCCAGGGCTGGTGCAGGATGTTGGGAAGACTTTTATGTCACTGTGGAACAGATCAGGAGACCAGTGTTCTAGCCCTTGGAGTCCCTCTGGGGTCCTGGGTTCAGAGGAGAAGTTGCAAGTCCAGTTCTCCTTCCCCAGTCAAGAGGGAAGCAGGAAGCAGGTCAGCACAACCGGGCAGCAATTACTATAGAGCACCAGACCAGAAGAATGGCAGTCCTTGTAGCAACACAGCAGTCCTTCTTCCTGGTAGAGTATCCTTAGGTTCAGAATTGTATGGAAGAGTTGGTATGTAAGGTCCAGCATTTCACAGTTGTGCCTTTGTAGTGGGGAGAAACGTCTAGAGAAATACCTTTGAAGTGCACAGATGCCCTGCTTTCCTGGCCCTAGCTTCAGACTAACTGCAGGGGGTATACAGTTCTTTGTATGGACAGGACACAGCCTTTTTAAGTGTGAGTGGGCTTGGGCCCATGTCATCCCACCCATCCTGCCAGTGATGGCCCATCCAGTCACACCTAAGTTCCCAATTGTATGTGACTGTTTAGGAGGAATACACAGAGTCCATTTGTCGACTGCACTCGGTTATGTGACCAGACACAGGCATCAAATTGCTAAGGCAAGACAATTTCAACTTTCTAAAAGTGGCATTTTTAGAGTAGCATACTTAAAATCTGACTTCACTGTAAGATAGGATTTGAAATGGTGATTTCAAAGACACCAAACATAAACTGCTCACCTATTGCACTTATAAAATATAAAAAGGTAATTTGAATGTTATCCTAAGGAAGAGGTAGGCCTTGCAGTACTGGAAAACAAAGTTACACGTTTTTTCTCTACCAGCACATGTAACACTAAAAAGTACATGTCCTGCTTTATAAACACATTGTATCCTGTCCTCTTAGTCGTCCAGGCTCTTCCTAGGTGTGATCTTTATTTGATAAAAAGGAAGGTTAAGGCCTATCAAAAGGTTTTCTTTGCCAAGTCGCAATGGCAGTTTAGAAAACTGCCCACACAGGCTGCAATGGCAGGCCTGAGACTTGTTTAAAGGGCTACTTATGTGGGTGGCAAAATCAGTGCTGCAGACCCACTAGTACCATTTATTTACAGGCCCTGGGCATATGTAGTGACACTTTACTAGGAATATATAAGTACATTAAGTATGTCATTTGGGTTTAAGCCAATGTTACCATGTTTTATTCAGAGAACACAGGCACTTTGGCACTTGTTAGCAGTAGTAAATTGCACAGAGTCCTAAGGCCAGCAAAAACAGGAGGTCTGAGGCAAAACTTTGATGGGAAACCACCCCAGAGATGCCAGGTCTAACATGTTCCCTTCCAGCTGAAAGTGGGAGTACGGAGGAAGAACCTGGAGAGCCCAGCAGCATTGGTGTGGTCTGTTTCAGGATGGTGTTTCACCATAAAGTCCATTCCCTATAGGGAGATGGACCATCTCAACAGTTGGGATTCTCACCCCTCATATGCATCAACCATCTGAGGAGTCTGGGGTCTATCTGAACCTGGAAGTGAGCACTGAACATGTATGGTATCAGCTCCTTTATTGCCCAGCCCACTGCAAAAGCTTTCCTCTCCATTGCACTCCACCTCTGTTCCCGGGGAAGTAACCTCCTACTAATGAAGACTACAGTTTGAGCCAGACCCTGTTCATTTAGATGCGAGAGCACGGCCCCTTTGCCATTCATTGAGACACATGTCTGCACAGCGAATTCTGGAGAGAAGTGTGTGGCCTTTCGTACTAGTTATGTGCACATGGCCTCCTTCAGGATGTCAAAAGTGTTCTGGCATGCCTCTGTCCAGATCACCTGACATGACTCCGTCCTGGAAATCAGCTCTATCAATTGTGCAACAATGGTGCCATACCACTTGACAAATCTACTGTAATAACCTGTGAGGCCTAAGAAGGCTCTCACTCCTGTCTGGGTCTTAGGGGTTTTCCAATCCAGAATGGTTTCTATTTGACCTGGAGGGCTGCACCTTGCCTCCTCCTACTTGGTGACTCAAGTATACCACTGAACCCTGCCCTATCTGGCCCATACTGGTCTTGATAGTCAGGCCTGCCCTCTGCAGAGCCTGAAGCACTTATCCGAGGTGGCATAAATGAACCTTCTAGTTAGTACTGAAGACCACAATGTCATCTAGATAGGTGTCCGTGAAGTACTCTGAACCAGTCAGTACCTGGTTGATCAACCTCTGGCAGGTGGCAAGCGTTCTTCAATTCAAAGGGCATTACCTGGAACTGGAAGCACCCTTCTGGAATAGAGAATGCAAATCTCCCTTTGCTCCCCTCAGTTAAAGCAATCTGCCAGTACCCAGATATTAAATCAAATTTGCTGAAGAGCTTGGCAGCTCCTAGCCACTCTATGAGCTCATAAGCTTGGGGAATGGGTTGTGCATCAGTGTTGGTGACTGCTTTGAGCCCCTAGTCATCCACACAAAATCTAAGTTCTGGAGTGGCACCTTTAGGGGCAGCCTTGGGGACCAGCACCACTGGGCTAGACCAAAGGCTGTTTGAGGGTTCAATAACCCCTAATTCCAGGGTCTCAGATACCTCCTCCTTAGTGCTTGCTCTAACCTTGTCAAACAACCGGTAGATTTTACTCTACCCCGGTGTACTGTCTCCAGTGCCAATATCATAGGTGCACCATGTAGTGAGTCCTGGGGTAAGCAAAAATAAAGAGGCAAGCTGCCCCAACAACTGGCAGCAGTCTCTCTGTAGTTCCAGAGTCAGGGTAGGGGAAAGCCTGACACACTCCACTGACTCATCCTGTTCCTTGGAAGAAAGGATTTCAAGGAGAGGTTCACTCTCCCTTTCAACTCCATCATCTGTGAATAGGTGCATGGTTAACTCAGACCTCTCAAAGTGGAGTTTGAGGCCATTGACATGCAAAATGCTTAAAGTGTTACTAGGTGCCTTGAGGTCCACCAGGTAGGTGGCATCATTATTGCACTCTTATGTCTCATAGGGGCCAGACTAATGGTCTTGTAGAGCCTGGAATACACAGGCTCCATTGTCATATGTCCTCTGCAGACTCATTGTAATTTCCCTATGTTAGCCTCAGCATGTGTCAGGCTGCACTCTGCTTTGCGCACGATACTATACAAACATAGTTTGCTTGGGTCACACTGTTCTTTCAAACAGAATCTGCCATTATTTTTGCGTTCTGGTGTTTAGTCTGAACACTGTAGACAAGGCCGTATAACAATTCCTCTTGATATTTTGTTCTGGTCAGGCTTTAGCACTTAGAGCAAAAACACACAAATTCAGCTGTTGCTTGTGAACAAGTACTCTTAGTCATATAGGTATGCACAGACATGCAAAAACATAGTTGGAAAGAGATTTTTGGGAGAGGATATCTGGATTACACCTGAGACGTAGAACTTTCATTTGTGCAAGCTACGGTACGGTGTCCACTGCAAACACCCAGAGATCTTCTGATATATGAAGACTTTTCTTCCGAAGAAGGGGAGGGGGTTTAGTCTACCCTGTCTAACATCATGATAGCTCCTTTTATAATTTATGCACTACTTATTATGCTGACCGTATTTGTGTTAGGCATCTTCTTACTTATTGTGGGATGTATACTGCATACTAGAGCATGATAGTTCGAATAAACCTTTTAAACTTTACTTGTGTTTCCTGTCAGATCTTATTGTGAACAAGTACAAGTGTGAGAGCGAAAGAGGGTGTGTCCTGTCACCATAATTCCTGAGGGGGCCGGGGGTGTTGTGTTTTGGGGTGTCTAATCACTTGCTCCTCTGTAAGTGAGTAGGAGGCCAATTGGGACACTATAGCTAAGCAGTCCAAAGCCCATGGGTACTAAGGTGGTAGGATGACTCAGTTCCAGCCTACTAAGGTTCCATGATCCCAATCATAGTTCTGTGACTCTGCAGAATTCCTGCAACACCATCTTGCAGAAATAACGGTCCCCTGAATTAAGTATAGAGTGCAGGACAGGGGAATAATTAAAAAGATCATGGAAACCCTGTCTCCGAAAATAATAAAGAATCCGAGTATCAAAACTATTTTCTACTGTATAAGCATGTTTGAGATACAAATTCTATTATCAAAATACATGTTGTTTAGTTACAATTATAATTATTCTTTATAATTCAAATCACAATATGTAAAATACAACTTGCAATTTCAACATTGTCTCCTCAAATTGCACACATCCACCTCCGTCTAAAAAGGCCAAATACATTCATATCATACACATCTCCATTCATAGCATATCTTAAAAATCCTTTAGCCACATGTACATCAACAGTGTCCAACAGAAAACAATATGTATTCTCATTTTCGATTATCACAAAATATTATATTCCTTTCCTATTCATGTGTATTACATTTTTCATCCAAATGTAGATAGCAATATTGTATTCCTCCTCATGACTAATCACTTCGTATAATTACAATCTCCATAGTCATCTATGTAAGTCCTTTTATAAGCCTGGTGTTACATCAGTTGATGTTTGCTGGTTATTTTCATAGCCATTTCCAATTCATGCCAACATGCGTTTTGCTGTACAATGGCCTACACTGTATACCTTCCTCAGGGCACAGGAAAGGACCAATATATAGTCCAAGGGATGGGTAGGACAGTGATAAAGATTGCTTAACACCTTGAATGCTATGGGGATTTTTCCCCTGTGCTGGAATTTGACAGATACCACTTTACATGACGAGCTGGGCTCGTCATGAGCGTGCGAGGAGGCTACTGCATGACGAGCCCAGCTCGTCATGAGCGTCGAAGGGGTTAATGAAAACACTGAGATCCAAAGAGCTCAATATTATGCAAACTGAAAGTATCCTTGCCACGAGCCACAGTTGCAACCTAACCCCCTGTTTATACAGAAAAATTATTTAGAATTATCACAATATTACCAGGTGTCGGGCAAATCTTCTTCCAATAGACATTGTTTTTTAACGGAGGCATCCTGTTGTCTATGTTCCGTCTATCGATTTTCCTTGAGGCATACCGTTAAGAAAAAAATGGCAAGCATTTCCACAGGCTCCATCATCCTAACATTCGGCCAGGCTGAAACTTGACCAGAGTGGCCTTCTGGTCATATCTCTGTTTCATGACCTCCTTGCTGGCTTCTTGATTTGCCTTAGATTGCATTCGGTAGCACTTCATCTGGGTCCGGAGTGCCAGCAGGTAGCTGACCACATCTTGGAGGGTCTTCCTGTGAAAGTGCGCCCACCACTCCTTCACCAGACTGAGAGATCCTCACACTGGGTGTCCATAAGGATACTCAAAGGGGCTTTCCTTCACTGTTTCCTCCTTCGCTATGGCCATTAGGGTGCCCCCCCCCCTCGCTAGGGTTGTGCTTCCACAGACTAGCCCATACAATCCTCCTCAGGTATCTTTTGTAAATATAACAGCTAAATTTCATGGCTTCCAAGTCCTCTCAGTAATCCCACTGTCTGGTACCTACTGGAGGTAACAGAAGAAGTTACTGGACCCCAGGGAGCCTCAGAATCCACAGAGACTTCATCCTCCAACCACAACTGCACCACAAGGTGGGTTTGCAGAGTGATGGTGAACCAGTTCCCCGGGGCACGGTCTATTAATTCATTTTTAAAGTGATGGGAGGGGGACTGCATGCCCCCATGCTGATTTTGGCCCCAGGGACTCCCTCCCCGGGGCTCAGCCTGTAGTGGGGGTGCCCTGGTTCCACCCAGTGCACCCACTGCCTTTGAAGGGGAGCAAGTGATGAACCTGAAGGCTTCTGTGTTCACTGCTAGCTCCCTGTGTCCTGCTGGAACTGGCATTGCTTTTATACATAGGGAGCTGCTAACATGGAGCTCCCTGTGTGTAAAAGCAAATTGTGCTCCACTTTGAGCAAGCAAGAGCAAAATGCTCTATCTTGCTCAAAGCAGAGCACTGTTTGCTATGGCTTGGTGGAGCAGTGCTCCCTTCATGCCGTAGCACATTGCAAAATGGGGCACTGCTGGAGCTGGCCCTGGAGCGTGGCAGTCCCCAGAGCCATCTACGGTTCCATGAGGGGGGTTGCATGGCTCCCTTCTTTGTTAAGTTTTGCCTCGGGAGGTTGTGGAACCTGAGGCTACGGATGGGGTCATGTGGCCTCCCCATCATTTATATTTAGTATTTATTGCATTGGGAGGTGGCAGTCCCAGTGGCTGCGGGGTGCCTAGCGGGCCCCCACATTAATTTTATTTAATAGCCCCAGGGAGGTGGTGGTCCCGGGGGCTGCAGGGGACTGTGTGGGCCCCCCCGGCATCAGGTTACTTATGTATGCCCTGGGGAGCTAGTGGTGCTCTGCACGAGGGGGTGCCTCATGGGCACCAAAATTATTATAATTACTGCTCCTGGCTCCTGGCCCATCTAGTGGCTAATTACTAATGAAATGTAGGAGTCCATGCTTCGTTTAAAAAAAATAATTGGCATAATTCACGGATCCAGCGCGACTCCTGCTGAAATTGTTTTTTTTTTTTAAATGATTTTTTGCCCCAGCGGGGTCCCAGTGGTACCCCCACCCCCACCTAAGAGGCCTAGGTGAATCAGGGTGTTTCCACCTTGGCCCCTTTTCATTATTTTTAAATGTTTGCCACAAGATGGCTGCCAACACTTCCTGGTTTGACGTGTTGGCAGCCAATCAGATCTCAGCATGAGATCTCGGTGGGGTCGCGGATCTTATGCATCCCCAGTTGTATATCTGAAAGACCTTTAAGTAACTGCAACTACTGAACAGATTTACCCGAATCACAAAAAAGCACTTTATTAGACCAACATCTACCTTCCATTGTTCGGACTGTAGCCTTGTCTAAAGGTCCTTTGGGTATTAGCATGAGTAAAATGTGTTTTAAGCACCCCCTGGTTCTCGGACCTCGCTTGACAGATCACCCCAAAACTTTCAAGATAGCAGCTGAAGTGAGCGTCATATCAGTTTTGAAAATTTTCTAAAGATTCGTCAAGCAGCGCCAAACTTATTGGCAAAAAAATGCTTTTCCTATGAAAACATGGTCGTAAATATAACTACGTACAGTTCATACATACATACCTGTACACATACACAGTAGATAGTTATAGTTAGGACCTATTTTCCATAGGAAAAGTGTTTTTTTCTTTTCCTAATAACTTTGGCGCTGGTTGATAAATCTTCGTGAAATGTTAAAAACTAGTGGCCCGCTCCGGTCAGCTCCTGTCTTAAAAGTTTTGGGGTGATTCGCCAAGCGGGAGCTGAGAAAAAAGGGGTGCCTCAAAACGTGTTTTCTACATGTTATTTCCATAGGAAACTTTAGACACGACTACAGCTCGGAATTACACCAAATTTGGCAAAAAGGTAGCCCTTGGTTCAGAAAGAGCCCTTTTTGTTAAATGGTGTAAGTCCAATCAGAAGTTCCTGAGAAATAAAGAAAAAAGTGGTCAGAAAATCAATTTCCCATAGAAAACTTCAGACACTGCTACACCTCGAACTGCTGAACGGAGTTACACCAAATTTGGCAAAAAGGTAGTGCTTGGTTTAGAAAGCATCCTTTTTTTTAAAGATGTAAATCAATTCAGTAGTTGCTAAGAAAATCAAAAAATAAAAGTTTTGGTATCTAGAGGCGCGGTGGATCCGCGGACCCTCCCGAACACTAGCTTTATTTTAATTGGCTGTCAACACTCCAAACCAGGAAGTGTTGGCAGCCCATTTTGTGACTCTGTAGAACCAAGTCACAAGAAAACGGGGAAACAAATGTGAAAAAAAGAAAAGGGGGTAAGGTAGAAATACCCTGACCAACTAGACCTGCTCAGGGGGTCACACATGGACCTCCAAAGCACAAAAAAAGGCATTTTTCACATTTCTGCCGAAAAAAACAAATGAATCGCTGGCTGCTGCGCTTCCTTTAATTAATCCCACGGTTGGGCTAGGTCCCGAGGGTAATTATAATTTATATAGCTGGGGCCACGGGGCCCCCACAGACCCGGGGACTGTAATCTCCCCTGGGCTTCTTTAACATAGGGGGTCTTGGGCCCCCCCAAGCCCAGGGGACCCCCACCTCCCTGGGACTTATTTATTGTAGAAGGGGGGCTTTGGGCCTCCGAAGCCCCGGGGTCCACCACCTCCATGGGGCTCAAATTATTAATATGTGTGGGGGGCTTGAGCCCCCCACAGTGCCCCGGGGACCACCACCTCCCTGGGGCTTCGCAATGTTGGAAGGGGCCCCTCCAGGAGCACTTGATGGCCCTGGGGACTGCCCCTCCCCCAGGGCCGGCTCCTGCAGTGTCCCGGGGTGCCCAACTCGGGACACTTCTGTTTGCTAAGGCAGGGCGGGTGCACGGCTCCCGCCCTGTTTGCTTCATTGAGCGAGAGCGTTTTGTTTAATTAAGCCCTTGGGTGTGCCAGGTCCTGGGGCAATTATAATTTATATAGCGAGAGCCGCGGGCCCGTTCAGCCCCAGGAACTGCCACCTCCCCAGGGCTTCATTTACATATGGGGGCCTTGGGTCCCCCAAGCCCCGGGGACCGCCACCTTCCCGGGGCTCAATTAATATAGGAGGGGGCCTCGGGCCCCCCAAGTCCCTGGACCACCACCTCACCGGGGCTTCATTTACTATGGGGGGCCTCGGGCCACCTAATCCCCAGGGACCGCCACTTCCCCGGGGCTTAATTAATGTAGAAGGGGGGCTTTGGGCCTCCAAGCCTCAGGGACCACCACCTTCCCGGGGCTCAAATTATTAATATGTCTGGGGGCTCGAGCCCCCCACACTGCCCGAGGACCACCACCTCCCCAGGGCACTTTCTATTCAAATTCAGGGGTCTGTATTGGCCTCCGTCCCTGGGGACCATCACCTCCCCGGGGCTTTGCAATGTTGGGGGGGGGCCCTCCAGGAGCCCTTGATCACCCTGGTGTCTGCCACCCCCAGGGGCGGCTCCTGCAGTGTCCCAGAGTTCCCACCCTAGGGACACAGCTGTTTTCTATGGCAGGAGGGGAGTACAGCTCCCGCCCTGTCATAGCAAACCCTGGTTTGCTTCATTGAAGCGAGAGCAGGGAAACCTGCACTCGCTTCAATGAAGGAAATCAGAATTGCTTTTGAGCAAGGGAAGCTGCATGTCAGCAGCTCCCCTTGCCCAAAAGCAATGTCGGCAAGGGACCGTGGGGGAATTGGGGCTCCCCCCACGGTCCCCAACGAGGAGGGCTGGCCCCGGGGGATGGGGTCCCTGGGGCTAGAAGTGGCCCGGGAGGGGGGCCAAACGTTTGGACCCCCTCCCTGAAAAATAAAAAAAAAGGGCTGCCCCGGGGTTATTATGGTCATGCCCCGGGGGATGGGGTCCCCAAGGCAGGAATTGGCCCCTTGCAGGGGGCCCACGCGGCTCCCTCCCTGTTCAAATTTTTTTCTTTTCTTAAAGTGATCAGGCCCTGGGGGATGGGGTACCCAGAGCCCAAACAAAGGAAAAAGAAGGGGTCCACACAACCCCCCTTGTGAAAAAAAGAATTTAAAAAAAACTGAGATCCTATAGGAGGCCCTGGCTCCTCTCAACAACACTCTGCAAACGTGCCCTGTGGCGCGTTTTAAATTGGGGAATTAATTCCCCTTCAATACTGGGGGTCCCTGGGGGCCACCTAGCCCACCAGGTACCTCCAGTAAGCACCACAGGGCTGCGTTGCAGAGAGGTGGTCCAGGCCACGGCATTTTTTACACCTCTCTGCAACGCAGCTCTGTGGCGCTTACTGGTGGTACCTGGTGGGCTAGTTGGACCCCAGGGACCCTCAGGATTCAAGGGGACTTAATCCCCCAACTTAAAACATGCCACGGTGCGTGTTTACACAGTGGTGGAGGGAGGGTGGGGCTTGAGGTGACATGTGGGTATACACACCCTGTGGCCCATTTTAAGTTAGGGAATTAAATCCCCTTCAATCCTGAGGGTCCCTGGGGGCCAAATAGCCTACCAGGTGCCTCCAGTAAGCGCTACAAGCCTGCGTCGCAGAGAGGTGGTCCAGGCCATGCCACTTTCTACACCTCTCTGCAACACAGCTCTGTGGCGCTTACTGGAGGTACCTTTTGGGCTAGTTGGACACCCAGGACCCTCAGGATTCAAGGGGACTTAATCCCCCAACTTAAAATGTGCCACAAGCGCGTTTGCTCAGTGGTGAAGGGAGGAGGCGGGCTTGAGGTGACATGTGTGCAAAGTCGCCCTGTGGCGCGTTTTAAGTTGGAGAATTAATTCCTCTTCAATCCTGAGGGTCCCTGCGGGCCAACTAGCCCACCAGGTACCTCCAGCAAGCGCCATGCGCTGCGTTGCAGAGAGGTGGTCCAGGCCACACCCCTTTTTACACCTCCCTACAACTCAGCTCTGTGGCGCTTACTGGGGGTACCTGTTGGGCTAGTTGGACCCCAGAGACCCTCAGGATTCAAGGGGACTTAATCCCCCAATTTACAAAGTGCCGGGGGGGCGTTTGAAGAGTGGTGGAGAAAGGGGGCATGGCCTTTGTCTACCTCTCACCAACCCACGGCGTGGAGCTTACTTGAAGTAAAAGGTAGACTAGTTGGCCCCTAAAGGACCGTCAGCAGTGAGGGGAACTTCAATCCCCATCCAAGAGCGGGCCAGGGAGCGCGTTTGTATAGTGGTGGGAAAAGTAGGCGTGGCCTGGTATGAGTACTTACCAATGTTGCTGTGTGGGACTGACTGGAGGTAATAGTTTGGGAAGTTGGCCCCCAAGGATGTCCTTGGGGGCCAACTACCCCTCTTGTTACCTCCAGTAAGTCCCACAAAGTGGGATTGCTTAGATGTCTTTGGAGGCCAAGGCCCCCCTACTCTACCACTCTGCAAACGTGCCTTGTGGAAGACTACGGGATGAGGGATGAAGTCCAATGTAGACCTGTGGGAATTTGGGGGCCAAGGATCCCTCCTGGTACCTCCTTTAAGTCCTATACAGTGGAATTCCTGAGCGATGGTTGGAATCCCAGCACCCTTTCTCCACCACTCTGCAAATTCGACTACTAGTTAAAGTAGCATATTTCTGCACCTCTGACTTAGAGGTAGTTTTAATCCCCTGCCCTATTATGTACTAGGGCCTTACAGAGGAGGTCATGCTAATCACAGGGGTACCCCAACGCATAGTGTTCTCTAATGTATGTAGGTGTTTTCACTGTAAGTGTCCTTTAGCATAGCATTGGCTCTAGGCCTGGTTAGTCAGAGTCAGTTACCACCAGTACCCGTCTGAAAAAATTGTGGGCACAGGATGATTTTGCCACAAGGCCTCTTTTTGCTCCTCTGTTGGTTCTTCCTGCACATGTCTTGCTTCTTCCTGCACTTTTCTTCATCTATGTGGACTTCTGTTGCTTCTTTCAGCATTTCTTTTGCTTCTTTCTGTGCGTTTTTTCTTCTTTCTTCACATGTCCTACCTCGGTAGGCATAGTTAGAAACTAGCATTTAAAAAACCTTAAAAATTCACTTACAAAAACCATAGGTTTAAGGCACGTTATTGTTAGAAATTAGCATTTAAAAAACCTTTGAAATTCACTGAAAAAAATCGTAGGTTTCAGGCATGTTATAGTTAGAAATTAGCATTTAAAAAACCTTTGAAATTCACTCAAAAAACATAGGTTTCAGACATGTTATTGTTAGAAATTAGCATTTAAAAAAACCTTAGAAATTCCCTGGAAAAACCATACGTTTCAGGGGCGTTATATTTAGGTGGACATTTCACTTGTACAAAACCAGTGAAATACCACCGTTATAGTTAGTTCAGCCAATTATAACTTGCGCCCCTGCAATGCACTGCTGATGACATCACATATTACATCACTCATGACATGGTCAGTGACATCACTGATGACATCTCAAATGGCACCACTGATGACATCACTGATGACATCATCATTCCTTGTGAATGCTAATTTGTAACGATAAGGTCCCTGAAACCTATGTTTTCTTCAGTGAATATGTATATATATATATATTTTTCCAAATCCAACCACACCTCATTCATCTGCTAGGCCAAGCGGATATGCTGGCTGTAATCCTAGTAATCCTATTTAATCAAGTGAAAGTGGTGCCAGCAAAAGCCACGAGGAGTCCACGTTAACAAATAATTTAATATATTAGCCTCTCAGATAACTAGACATTTCTCTTCACTCAGTCCGCAAGCACTATTCATCCATAAAAGTCACCACTTTTTTCTTTCCTTTATCCTTTAATTGTTAAGAAAAGTGCTGATTTAGATGTACAATTCATAAGATTCAAAAGCTAAATCCTATTGCACCATTTTAGTTATTCAGTGTCTTTTATTACACAAATTCCGTGATCAGTATGTGCCATACAAAATGTTCTGGAACGGTTCAGATCAATAATCTATAACAGGGTGTGGTGCCTTTCTTTGGAAAATGCACCAGTCCATAGACAAGTATCCCATTACATGCTCAATATACCTGTTCACTTGATGGCTACTGCTTCACAATCATATCTTCGGCTTTCATAGCAAAAGAAGCTATGAATAGTTGGCACATGACACATATAAATTCACATGTACTCATGTTGGTTGAGCAAGCAAGGCTTTTGTCTCAGTCAGCCAGGCTTCTTAACACAGATGATACTCTGTAATACATGAGTATACATTTTATGTAACCTAGTGCACAGTGATGTTATGGTATTATAATTAGTTTGAGAACTTTTTTGGAATGTACCTTTTTCTGAATGCATGATATAATCTGTCGAGTTTTGTTTACATTAGCCACTTCATGACAAAAACGCATTATATTAGAACTTTTGATTAGTGTAGCATCCTCCCCAGCCTGGGTACTAGTAAATGAATACACCACACACAGAGCTTAGTATTATATGTTTTTATTCCTGTGCGCTTAACTGCAAACTCAATGTTCTAAATATGAACTCTGTTCACCATCCTGAACACTTACATCATAGTTCTACAGAGTCCAACAGGAACCAAAAGGGTCCCATCATTGCTAACTCCCAAGACACTATATCTCCGCCCTTGTTATATTAAAAATAATGTTTACAGATTCTGGTTTCTGGCACGCCCAACAGCAGGTGCAAGCGTTGGGGCCAAATCCAAGCTCTAAGTTCAATTTTCAAACAAAGGAATGATGCACTCTTAAATCCATTTTTCAAGATTTATTAATCAAACAAGTAACGCTCCACCAACGCGTTTCAGCCTCACAGGGCCTTTGTCACATGATATATATATATATATATATATGGTGCAAAAAATACTTATGCACCATTATTGGGTTCGCCTCGTCTCTTCAAGCAGGAAATTTGCTGTAAGACGTTCTTTCTACCTCATACATATATATATATATACATTACAACTCCTCGATAAGTCATTGTGGAGCTCTGACCAAAAGCCAGATCATGTACTCTGAGGATGGGAGGAGAGAAGAGAAGCATCCATTACTGGTGATGTAGGGACAGATGCAATCAGAGAACTCGCTACAGTCTCAATCGAACCAGTCACCTCTCTGACATCAGGTACTGGCAAATGGTGAGGCAGATGTCTGAAGTGTGAAGAATCCAGTGTAATGGACTTTCTACGGCAGTGAGCAGTCACCATGTGGCTTTTACTAGTCACAACTTTGAAAGGTTCAGCATCAAAGAGAGCATCAGATTTGCATTTTCTCTTTTGTTGCACCAATACTTGATCACCACGTGTCACCACTTGTAGCATCATCCTCAGCCTGGGAGCTAGTACATGAATGTGCCACACACAGAGCTTAGTATTACATATCTTTACTCTTGCACGTGTAACTGCAAACTCAACATTGTAAACATGAACTCTATTCCACCAAACTTATGTCATAGTTCTAAGGAGTCCACCAGGAACCAAAAGGGTCCCATCATCGCTAACTCACAAGACACTACATCATTTGTACTTGGTACAAGAACCAAAGTTGGTGTCTCATGCATATTTTCTGGATAACACAATCTGAATAAGCTCCCTCGTGACCTATATTTCATTAGTCAAACTGAAATTGAATTCAACATGAGCTTAAGATAGACTAAACAACAACAAAATCCCAAAACATAACCATGTTTATAAATATTCACATTATTAATTTGTTTTCTTTGTTTTATCAGAAATATTTTTATACTTTCTCCTACATATTTTTACATATAAAATCAATATATTAAACATCTACAGACAATGTTGCATAATTGTGACATGACATTTGCATGTAAAACAATATTTGCATCACTAACCCCAGGGTAAAGAAACAAGAAAAAGACATTCATACACACTACCTCACGTGCATTCCAACTCAAGTACACTCATACCACATTCATTAGTGGATATATCTGGAGGGTGGGAGACAAAGGGTTGTATAATCTCCACAACCAATAAAGTAACTGCATATAGCTGGATCTGAACAGCATTGGTCGACGTGCGTTTCCGTGGCTTAGAGAATGGTAACACCACCTTCCTCAGGACGGTAGCCAGATATCAGACCAATATTGACACACCCAGGGGATACCTAAAAAGTATAAGCACAGTAAGTTCACAGCCCATGTATAGAACACGTTTTATCGATTGGACCTTAAAGCACAAACTTAAATTCACATATCAGTACGATAGGTTGTGACAAGACAGATTTCACATACCCATACTTTGAGAACACCGAGAAATGTGCTCGATATAACCTAAAGATTACCCCAAAAATCCTTGCCATACTTACTGAGGGAGGATTGTTAGATAGAATTAAGAAAGATTATACCTCCACCACAGTGTGCCATAGTGAAGAGTTTACAGATAGGAAAAAGGGGTAAAAACCACAATTAATTGTCAGGAGAATTCACCAAGTGGCTACCCTATGTTGCAGATAGGCCGCATTTGTGGAATGCAAGGGGTACACACTAGTGCTGATACTCTTGCAAGAGACAGGCCACTGGCAGATACTGTTTTTGTGACTATATTTCTAAATTATTAAGCCACACTCTGTCAGGATAGATAAAACAATAAGTATCGTGAGTAGTGTTGACCCGATTACATATAATAGTATCAGGATAACAGAGGGTCAATGGCGTCTTACTTAGAAGTCTCATATGAGCTGTGCATTAGACAAAACTTATATGCATATATATTGTCAGCAAAATTTGAAATCCTACGAAACAGAAAAGAAAATCCCAAAAGTTGTTGAACTATGAAAAACAGATGTTATTTACACTGCTGTTATGTTAGGCTCATGAAATTCAACATACCTTATGGGGTCGGTTTCTTAGAATCTGTGAATCATAGTTGGTTACACTGCGCCAGTCCACCACGGCGAGGTCTCAGTGCTAATATTTGTTCAATTGTATGGGTCTAAGCCCAGCGATACTAAAAGAAGAGAAACAGTGGGGTTTATAAATTCTGTGCCTAATTATTAAGAAGATACTCTCTAGTACTGTGACATATGTAGCGCATTTAGGACGTGCATGCATCACAAGGTGTATCATCCTATATTTCATGTAACGGAGATCCCATGTGCAAGTCCTTTGATGTCTACTACAGTATGATAGTTAGCCGTTAGATTTATAGGCAGAGTCATTGACAAATGCCTCACATTAGACACCCTTCACTTAGAGCATGGATACTCACAAACTTTCTCTTGGGGGCCAAATTTACAGTGTGGTTTGTGTCTGAGGGCCACATCGATAGGGTGGGGCCAGCGGGAGAGGGGGCTGGCCTAGAGCAACAAAAAAACTGTGACCATGAGGTTGAACACAGGTCCCTGCAGTGGACGCCTTCGTCCTCTGAGCAACCAGACCCAGCATACACACATCTCTCTCTCTCTCTCTCTCTCTCTCTCTCTCTCTCTCTCTCTCTCTCTCTCTCTCTCTCTCTCTCTCTCTCTCTATCTCTCTCTCTCTCCCTCTCTCCCCCTCTCCCTCCCTCTCTCAACCTCTCTCTCCCTCACTCCATCTGTCTCACTCACTCTGACTGTCCCACTCCCTCTCTCTCTCTCTATCTCTCCCTCTCTGTCTCCCTCTCTTTCACTCTGTCTCCCGCCTCACTCGGTCTCCCTCCTCACTCTGTCACTCTCCTCCCTCTGTCGTCCTCCCCCTCCCTCCCTCTGTCTGTCTTCCTCCTCCCTCCCTCTGTCTGTTACCCTCCTCCCTCCCTCTGTCTGTTGATCCAGCGGCCTATAGAAAATATATCATAAACAATGCTACCCAACTTCATAACCTATAAACAAAATTATATACTAAATTATGGACCCATTTATAAACCTGACATATTTTGGGCCTACTGAATCAGGTGGTCAGATTAAATCTATATACACATTATCTATAAACTATATACAATTTTATACATCTGCGGAAAGAATATTGTCATTAGAATAAATTCTAACCATTTAAACGACCACCATTGGCGACGTGATCTAGCTAATAGTAACCTACACTTCTGAATAACCAAGACCAGCTTGTTTGTCAAAAGTAAGATTTTATTTACTAAATTATGGTATTTTAATTGATAGTTTTATAAAAGTTATTTATTAGCATTGAAGCAAGCATGATTGTAAAGAAACGTGAAAAATACAATTTAAGCAATTGAATCGAAGTTAAAGTAAATATTTAAAGTTTAGCATTTCTAAAACCTAAGTCCCTAACTGAGCTAAATAGATAGAAATTAAAGTAAAGTTCTTTGAGGATTCTTACGTGCTCCACGCAATGTCCGACAGCACTTCACCCTCATCGGAAAGTCAGAAAGCAGCAGCCAGCCCATCCCTAGGGGCATGACTTTTTATACCTTTCTACGCTAACTAAACTACGCAAAGGAAAGTTTTCAGAAATCTTCGACGTCCCATTGGCTGAGAGTGACAAGTGACATGTCACCCACATTTCAAATCTTCCATTAGGTCACTTTTCTTAAGGACCATTGTCTTTTCCGAATGCAACCAGGAGCTTCCTAGGTTTGCAACAAATGTATAATAATGTTCTCACTGCTTCCAATTGACTTCCGCGGATGCCAAGTTAAGGGCTGACAAAATGTTCTTTTTCGACCTTGGCCATGTCCGACAGAATGATGATAGCACGTCAGTTTTTGCTTTGTGAACGCAGCTTTTGACGAACACTTTATTTCAGAATGGGCGTCTCGTGACTTTTGCAGAAGTAAAATTCAGCTCTTAGCAACTTGAGCAAACTAGGCCCAAAAGCAGGCAACTTATGCTTTCTAGTATAAAACAAACACAAGAAAAGTATTAATGTAAGAAATAATGTAGATTCTGTATCCACCCCAGGATTTACTAATTAATTAACCCACCCGATTAATCTAATGTTACCTAGCAAATGCAAACAAATAAAGCAGCGTTTATATCTACCAGTCTTCATTAATCCATGAGACTTATGTGCACCTAGAATAGTAGAAATGACATCACACAGACAAGGAAAAGCAAAACAAGCACATGCTTCTTTTATGTTTGCAGCAGTTAGTAATGACAAAAACGAAAACAATAAATTATTTTATTATTTTGCACGAACAAAAAGATGCAACAATTATGCACGTTTATGAGCACACATGTTAGTCCCCCCATGTGTAAAGTTTAATCTAAGTTGTATTAGCACGACATATCACAATTCATTAATATTATTATTCATGTTATGGAAATGTGACTTCACGAGTTTAAACAAAATTTTGTTTTCTATCTCGCTCCATCAACTCCCTCATCTGGTGATTAACAAATCACCACACCAGCACTCAAAATTTTGGTAATTTAAATTTCTGAGAAATCGATTCAAATTCATTTGTATCAGTAATCCTAAAAGTCTGTTTCTGCATAATCTTTGGAATTAGCATAACGTTCTCTATGTAACTCCTGTAATTCTATTTCCCTTTCTTCTTCTTTTCTAAGTTTATAGATTCTTTTCTTCTCTTTCAACTGCTTCTTTCTTTTATGTAACAAACAACCTATTTTTGTCAAAATAAAAATGAATACTATTATAATCAAAGGTGCCAAAATCTTGCCAAGAATTGAACTTCCGATATCATGAAACCAGTTTTTAATTGCTTGAAACCTTTTTGAAAGTTTCCCTGTAAAATCTTCTTCTTCTAAAGGAATTATCTCTGAATGCATTTGTGTAATATTCTTGATATACATTTCAATATTCTTACTTTCGTCAGGTATATATGTGCAACAATGTTGTACATGTAAAATGCCACAGACTCCTCCCTCTTTTGCTAGGAGTATGTCTAAAGCAAGGCGGTCTTGAATTACCATGGATCTAATTGCAATAACTTCAACATTTACTAATTGAAACCCATCAGCTGTGTCAGTTGATAATCTATCAACTATAGTGGACAATTTTCTAATTCTCCCTGCATTTAAGGTTATACCAACAAAAGGTATTACTGCTTGAAAAATATCTCCCAGAACTTCAGTAAAAGTTTCTCTTTTAACTCTATTTACATAATTATGAATTTTAAACAATCCTTCTGAATCTCTGTCAACATGAAACACTTTAGGAAAAACAATTCCCACATAACAAGTTCCATACCAATGGTCTGGAAGGTTGTAGTAGGCTTTGTCACCACAAACAAAATAAATCCCAGGAAAGATTGGATCCTTTCCACCTTTGAATCCCCAACCTCCCAAAATCTGATAAGTATCTTCACAGTTACTTGCACCTACAAAGTAATTATCAAAAAGTGTGTTATCTCTCCTAATGCAAAGCTTTCCACTAACTGGTTTGTCTATGTGAATTGCAATATTTTCAAGCATTTTGCCATTTAACTTCTCATCCTCTTTCTGCCAGAAATTAGACTTAGTCTGCTTGACTAATTCATTCCTCTTATAAATTGCTCTTCTCTCCTCAACCATATTCAGAAATTTCTTTCCTTCAGCACTTAATTTGCAAGTTAGATTATTTTTATAAGCATACTCATAAGTAAGTTCGTTAGTAACTAGGAAAAATTCTCTCATTTGCTTTGCTTTCTTATGCTTGTTTAAAGCATTTTCAATCTTAATATTTGCAAAAATCTCGTCATAATCTGAATAGTAATATTCTAAACGTCCAGTTTGATAAAATAAGATAGTTAACACACTACATGTTACACCATAAGTGAGAGGAAGCATATTATATGTTACTCCCTCAGAAACAGAAGCAGGTAACTTAACGCAGACGTAGCAGTCTTTTGCATCCATTACCTTAACATATTCACTCAATAGCTTTGTGAATGTATTACTTGAAAAATCACTAATTGATTTATCTTGATGAATGTTAGGCTGATGATCAATAACTTTTGCAGACGCACTATGTTTAGTTTGGCTAACCAGAGCTTTGTTTGTTATGTTAACTTTGTGTAATTCTCTATTCATCTCCAAAGGGATAATCACAGCTAAAACCAACCAGAGCAGAATTAAAATGAGCAGACACACCAGAGTCATCTTACAGCATCTCTTAAAAACAGAACACTTTGAAGTGCTCTCCTTAACATAAGGCATTTTTGGTTAGTTTAACCTCAAAATAAAATAAAACAAAATTTTTAAAATCTAAATTTATATTTACACCCCCCTTTTAAATTTTTTTTTTTTTTTTTTTTTTTTTTTAAAACCCTAAACAAGATTTCTTCGACCTTATGTCATACATAAGTTTTCTTCAACTAAACAGTTTTTCTTCGACCTTATGTCAACTAACAAATTTTCTTCAGCCTTTTGCTAATTTAATATTTTTGTACTTCAATCATTGTCACTAATTTCTTGGATTTCGTCTTCTTCTTCACTACTATCATATATGTCAATAACAGGTGGAATTACTAAATAGGTCCACTCAGGTGACTTGTATTTTTGGTTTGGTCTTACTATTCTTTTTCCTTTTCTCGATATCACTTCAATTTTCCTTCCAACTCCAACTTCTTTTCCAGGACTCTTTTGACTACTGATTTCTTCAACTTGTTCTTTTGGTTTCTTGATCAATCTGACTCTCAATCTTCCACCAGGCCAGTAGTCTGCTTTTCTCACGTATTTCTTTTTTGGTTCAGAATTATTTGATTCTGACTTCCAAGTCCTTTTCTTTCTGTTTTCACTTTCACCATCCACGTCACTTTCTTCAGTTTCGTAGTCTGAAATTTCAATTGACTCAGGAACTTCTGTATTCGGCAATTTCACTCCTTCAGGAACTTCACTTTGTTTTCCATCACTGGTACTCGGTAATTCGTCTTCCTCCTCTTCTTCAATTACCCCCAACTTCCCAGATTTCGGATATCTGTTCCTTACTTCAGAGTTTGTTCTCTGCCTTTCGATACTCTCCTGGTCTGAAACTTCTTTTTGTTCTGCTTCTTTGTCTTCGATAGAGACAACCGAATCCTCAGTTATCTTTCCTTTTAACAGATTCTCTTCACCTTCAGAATCTATTTCAATTATTTCCAAGTCTTTTCTTGTCAAATTTCCATTCACTGGCACAGTTTCCAGATGTCGACTTTCTTGTCGATCTTCAGAATCTGGATTTATTTCACCTTCTGTTTCGCCTTCTGCTTCAGAATCGGAATCATCTGTGGTATCACTTTCAACATCAGAGCTCTCAGGAGTTGGTACTGGAATAGTATGACTAGGATGAATCCAGCGTTTCAATCCTCTGCACTTTACAGCATTAGTAGTGATCAAAATTATCTGCCTAGGCTTCTGCCATCTAGGAGCTAGACAATTCCTTCTCCGATGTACTTTCGTTCTGACCCAATCGCCAGGTCTCAGATCATGTGTCAAAACCTTTTCATTTGATTGTGCTTCAGTTCCCACCTGATTAGACACAGAAGTTACCATATCAGATAACCTTTTACAGTAATCCAAAATAGCACTGTCATTTATGCTCAACAGTTTACCTACAGGTACAAAAGCTTGCCTCATAACTCTTCCCATTAAAATTTCATGAGGACTCAAACCTGTCTTTTTATCTGGTGTACTTCTTAATGACATCAAAACAAGTGGAAGAGCATCAGTCCACTTTACACCTGTTTCAAGACACATTTTTCCAATTCTGTTTTTAATTGTTCCATTAATTTGTTCAACCACTCCTGATGCCTCTGGTCTGTATGCACAGTGTATTTTCTGCTCAATGCTCAAAGCTTCGCAAATTAACTTCATCAGTTTGTTATCAAAATGGCTTCCTCCATCACTCTCAATAGTGACTGGAAAACCGTACCTAGGGATGATTTCTCTGAGCATTAGTTTTGCTACTGTAATTGAATCACAATGTCGTGTAGGGAAAGCTTCTACCCATCTTGAAAATAAGCAAACAATTACAAGCACATATTTCAAACAATTGTGTAAGGGCATTTCGATGAAATCCATTTGTAACCTGGTAAAGGGACCACCCTCTCGACCAATTATTCCTGTCCCCACCACTGATTTTCTGTTTGGATTCATTTGTTGGCATGACAAACACCTTTGACAAAAAGATTCTGCAATAGTTCTAAACTTAGTATTGAACCATGTTTCTCTGAAAAGTCTAACCATAGAATCTCTTCCCAGATGTGCTGGACCATGATATAATCTGGCCATGTCAGCAATCAAGCAATTTGGTAAGACTACTCTGCCATCTTTGTAAACCCACACTCCATCTTCTTCACGTGGTCTACAATCTGATCTTAACCACAAGTCTTTTTCTTCATCATCTGCTTCATTTTGTAAATCTCTAATCTCATGCCATGTTTCTACAACTGTTGTTAGCATTAATGAATTTGAATCAGTTTCTTTACTCCTCTCCCGATTGTAAGAATAATTTTTCCTTGCGCAGTATTTAGCTGTTTCATCTGCGAAGGCATTGCCCTTGGAAATATAATCAATTCCTCTAGTGTGCGCTGCACACTTAACAATGGCGATTTCTTTTGGCAATTGTATTGCTTCAATTAATCTCCTAATGAAAACTGCATTTTTAATTGGTGATCCTGCTGATGTCATGTATCCTCTCTGTGACCAGAGTTGTCCATAATCATGCACAACTCCATACCCATACTGACTATCAGTAATGATGGTAACTCTTATATCTTTTGATATTTCACATGCACGAATCAAAGCAATTAATTCAGCCACTTGTGCTGAACGAACTCCTTCAAGACATGATGCTTCTTCGACATCTTTGACTGTACAAACTGAATATGAAGTTTTTAAGACACCTCCTTCGGATCTTAAGCATGAGCCATCTACAAAGTAGACAAAATCCGATTCAGACAAAGGTCTGTCTTTGATGTCTTTTCTTGGTTTAGTGCAGAATTCCATGACATCTAAACATTCATGTTCTGTTTCAATGTCATCAACAATTTCAGAATCAGGCAGTAATGTAGAAGGATTCAGATTCAAACATCTTGAAATTGAAACATTATCTGCTCCTAGTATGATTTTCTCATACTTTGTCAATCTGCTACTTGTTAAATGCTGAGTCTTACCTCTTGTCAGTAATATTTCTACTGAATGAGGCACAAAAACTTTCACAGGAAATCCCATAATGATCCCCTCACTTTGTTCGAGACTAATACTTGTAGCTGCAACTGCTTTTAAGCAACCTGGTAATGCTTTTGCAATTGGATCAAGAACTGCAGAGAAGTATGCAATAGGTTTCTTTAAATTTCCGTGTCTCTGAATCAACACAGATAATGCACATCCTTCTCTCTCACTGCAATACAGTTCAAAATCTTTCTCATAATTTGGCATACCTAAAGCAGGAGCTTGGCATAAGCTCTTTTTCAGGTTCTCAAAAGAATCCATCTCAGCATCATTGAGAATAATTGGATCTTTTACATCTGACTTTGTCAGTCTTTGTAGTGGTTTTGCAATTACTGAAAATCCACTTATCCATTGTCGACAGTAACCAACCATTCCCAAGAACATTCTGACCTGTCTTTGTGTTCTTGGTGGTAACATTGCTTGAATCATTTTTATTCTCTCTATTGTTACTTGTCTTTTTCCCTTTGCAATTCTGTGACCAAGATATTTTACTTCTTGTTTGCAAAACTGTAGTTTTGCTGGAGACACTTTATGTCCTTCTTCTGCAAGGCGATTTAACAGAATTATTGTGTCTGTCACACAATTTTCTCTTGTCTTTGCAGCTATTAACAGATCATCAATATACTGCACTAACGTAGACCTACCAGGTAAGTCTAGGTCTTCTAATGATCTTTTTAACAGTTCATTAAAGATTGAAGGACTTTCTGTATAGCCCTGAGGGATTCTTGACCATCCGAGGGTCTTACCTTGGAATCTGAAAGCAAAGATTTCATAACTGTCTGGATGTAAGGGAACAGTAAAGAATGCATTGCAAAGATCAATGACTGTATACCATTCAGCATCATGTGGAATCTGGAATAGAATTACTGCTGGATTTGGAACCACAGGACAACATGGAACGACAATTTGATTAACCTTTCTCAAATCTTGTACGATTCTAAATGTTCCATTTGACTTTTTAACTCCCATAATTGGTGAATTACAAGGACTACTCTCCATTTCTTTTAATACACCTTGCTTGATTAATTTTTCAATTATAGGTGTAATACCTTCAATTGTTTCTGCTTTCATTTTATACTGTGGAATGTTAGGAAATTCTATTCCCTGTTTCAATGTAATTTTTACTGGATCTACGTTTTTCATCAGACCCATCTCATTCCCAGTAAAATCCCATATATCAGATTTCACTGTTTCCTTGAGCTCTTCAGGTAAATCCTTTTCTTCAAATGCAGGAAACAATTTTGTTTCTTCTGCTTCTATCATCATCATTGTCATTCTGTATAAACCATCTTCCTCCATTGTTTGTAACTCAACTCCATCAGGAGAACAATATATTCTACAATTCATTTTACATAGGATGTCTCTGCCCAATAGATTCACTGGACTACTATTACAAACCACAAATCTGTGTTTGTCTCTGTAATTTCCAATTTCAACTGGTACTGGATCAGTTAAGTCAGTTTTAATTTGCTGATTACTTACTCCGACAACTTGGATGGTATCCCCAGAGAGAGGTAGGTTTTCAATTTCCACTGATCTAACAGTAGAACGGGTCGCACCAGTGTCCACTAGAAAAGTGATGTCTACATCATTAACTTTCCCGTTTACAAAAGGACCAGACTGGTCAACCTCAAGAGTGGCTCCAACAACACACTCTTCCTCCTCTCTCGGGCACCGTCAGCAATAATCATCAGAATCGCTGTCTTGACTTTCTGTTAATAAAAATTGTTGTGAAGCATTTTGCATTTGAACTCTTTGCTGCTTTTGCTGTTTTTGTGGTTTTATTACCTGTTCACTTCCCTGAAATCCCACGTTTGGGTTATATTTTTGAACTCCCCCACAATTCGGAAAAGGTGGTTGTGGCAATTGGTCTTGACGATTATTCACCTGT
Source organism: Lissotriton helveticus (assembly GCF_964261635.1). NCBI lineage: Eukaryota > Metazoa > Chordata > Amphibia > Caudata > Salamandridae > Lissotriton > Lissotriton helveticus. The sequence continues at coordinate 1,703,698,679 of NC_136063.1, read as the reverse complement.
TGCTGTTGCTGTTGCTGCAACTGTCGCTGAATATTTAATTCGTTTAACCCCTGTTGCATCTGTAGCTGTCGCTGCAGGTCAACACCATTCTGCATCTGTGGATTCAATAAGGGATTCTTTAAGTTTTTAGGAGGATGAGGACACTCGTCTCTCCAATGTCCAATTTCGCCACAATTAAAACAAGGTAATCTTTGTTTCAACTCCTCAATCTTTGGGCTAAATTTCTTTGGAAAATTATTACTTTTAAACTTTCCTTGTATCTGGTTTGTATTTCCATTTTGAACAAAATTAGTGTTCTTATTACCCATGCTGGCAATCTGTTGCTCAGCCACTTTTACCTGAGCCCACATGGCTTTCTCCTTGAGCTTCTTCTGTTTTACTTCTATTTCATCACTGCAATACTTAGCCTTTCTTAGAATATCATCTACAGATAGTGATTGCCATCCTACAATGCTATTTCTGATCATTTCTCCAATTTCAGGTTTTAGTCCATAAACAAATCTATAGACAAAATGGCTCATATCCTTTTCGTCTAATTTTTCATAACCGCTGTATTGTTTAAAGATTAACAGTAGTCTTTCATAAAAAGAATGAACTGATTCTTTTGTTTCCTGTTCTGTCCTTTCTATTTTAACCCAATCGACTTCTTTGGGTGGAATTTTGTTTTTCATCCAAACAATTACCTTTTCATAAAAATCCATTACAAGTGGATTTGGAGCACCTGTTTCTTTGATTCGCTCAGGTTCTGTTTTTGGCCAACTAATCGATATTTTGCATTCTGTCCAAAGATCTGATGGAACGACAATGTCAAAAAATCCATCTAAATCAATCCACAGAACTTTTGACACTTTGATAAATCTATCCACTTGTCTGTACCACTCAACTGGTTTTTCCCTCAATTTTGGAAAGTCATTTGTAAACAACAGAATGTCCTGTCTCGACCAAGGGACATGAACATATCCTCCACCTGCAATTTCTCTCATTGGAAATTGTTTTGACAATTTTTCCAATCTTTCATCTTCCTTCTTTTTTGTCCATTTCACTCTCCACTTATTCAGTTCTCCTAGCTTTTTGATATAAACAATCAAATCTTTTATATGTACTATTCTTCCAATTGAGTTCAAACTCTCAATGTCACTTTCTGAAAAGTCTAATCTGTAATGTTTCGCAAAATTCTTTTGTTTGCTCACATCGATTTCAAGTTCTGCTGCTAGATCCTCTAGTTGATCATATTTATTTTTTGTTTTCCACTGAATGCTTTTGCAAATGAACAGTAGTTCATCATCTCGATAGTAATTTAAACTATCTGGACCGATTGTTCCGATTATTAATTCTTCGATATTCGCTTTTAATTTGGCCACATCAAGTTTTGGTGTGGTTACCCTGACTTCAGGACTCCCTATATCTGATATAGCACCCATTGGTGTTTTTGGAGATAAATCCTCATTAAAGGTTAAATCAGGCATTTTCGATCTAGAAGAGTTTATTTCAGATAAGTCTGAATAAAATTTTTCAGCAACCTTTTGAATTTCTGCATTTAAAGGAATAGTTAATCCTGTCTTGTTTGTTTCTTTTTGGTCAAATACAGGTTGAACAGGACCTATTGTTACTGGAACTGTCACAGCTTCCATGCCTTTTGTCATTCTTTTTATTAATTCTTCTTTAGATCTTAAATATTCATTATAATCGACATCTTCAACATTTCTTGCCTCTCTTGTATAATCTTTTGGAGCTTCTCTTGCCCTTGGAGCCATTGTAAAATGTCTACCTTCATTTCGAGCATTATCAAATTCTGGTCTTCTAGGAGTTTCAATGATTTCACAATTATTTGGATAAAGTTTAGGAGCTTCATTAATTGGAGGTGCACTCGGTGAAGTTTCAGTAGAAACCACCGGAGTAGACCATGATCTAGGAGGTCTTAAAGGTTGATTCTTTCTAGCTGTAGTATATATTTCTTCCATAACTGCATCTTCAGATTCACTTTCCATAGATTTCCCTGTAGGAGTGCCCATTACCATTTCTTGTATTAAATACAATCCTTCACTCATGTTTCCCTGTCTCCACATTCGCAATCTATCTTCATGAGTTTCTCTTCTCCAAGGTGGATTTTTAGAAGGTCTTTTAATTCCACTAGCTTCTCTTTGTAACTGATACATCTCATCTTCCCACTCAACTAAAGCTTCAAATTGAGTTGGTCTCGGTTTTGGAATAAGAGCATTCATTTTCTCTCGTAAATTTCTCAAAACTTTTACGTTAAATGAACCATCATCAGGCCAAGTTAAAACACCGTCGTTCTTAGTATAGCGTTTCCAACTATCAAACCATAAGACAGTATGATATCCATATTCACCTTCCATGTACGCTGCAGGTGTTTTATACTTATGAAGTAGTTTACCACCTCGCGTTTCAATTTTCTTGTCAGGTGAAAATAAATTTGTTAATTTCTGAAATAATGTTGGCTTTTTCTCAACATGTTTAAAATGATAACTCATTTTTATGAGTTAAATCTAATTCACAAATTCGTTCGTAAAATATTTCCGGGATGCTCCGCAAAACAACCAATCCGTGCGCGAAACACACCGACAAGCCAATGACAGTTGAGCTACGTCACTTTTCTGCTCAACCAATAAAAATGGAGTTTTTCTGAAGGACCAATCAGCTTACAGGTCGTCAGAGACTCAAAAGCCAATCAGAATATAGCTTATGACGTAGGTCACCTAATCCCAGCGCGGCTCTGTGACGTACACAGCAGCTGCGGTTTCTCGTTTCTCACTCCTGGCGCTTACCCCTCCTTCACAAAATCTTTTCACAGCGCCATTTTAAGAACACTTTTCAGTGTAAATTAATTCTTAACAATGACTATAAGGACATCATCTGTTCGTTTCACTATTTAGGATAGTTTACATACATTCAAGTATCCACACTTCGGAATAGACGGCGCTATTCACACTAAGGATAATATTCAATTGTCAGTAGAGTAACCCTTACCCCACCCTTCTAACACGTATAATTATGAACTCGCTTTCCTCTGAACGCACCGCGAAGTGACAGTTCTAAGAGTTCCACTTGAACATAAAATACAAATCAAACTCGCACTTTCACACTGAAAATTCCCTAATTTCAAACACACATGAAATCCGTACAGGACTCTCACCTGTTTATAGAGATCATGCACCGTTAGCGAAATAACGACGTTATCCGTACAGGGCTCTCACCTGTTTATAGATATGAAACATGTACCCGTACAGGACTCTAACCTGTTTATAGATAATCATGCACCGACGCTACTTTACCCTTCACTCAAGCTCGGATATAACTAATACTCTTATCACAGTGAGTTTTATGGAAGGCGCTTTGTCCCTATTCTCATGCTGCTCTAATTTCTTAGAAAACCCTCACTATTCAAGATTCACACCTAGCCCTAAAACTGTGCTGCTCGGCGACAACACTATGGTACACGGCGATACCTCTTGTGATACTCGGCGATATCACTACAAACAGAACAGATGGCTTGCGTGACTAATTTCTCGTCACACAATCTATACCGGTATAGCTTACAGATAGCACGAAAAACGAACTCAACATGTGTTAAAACATCGATCCTATTTCCATACCATAACACTTTAGTAACCCTTAGCAACCAACATATTACCTTGGTTACCCTTAGCAACCATCAATTTCTGCTACCAGAGAATTGATCCAGCGGCCTATAGAAAATATATCATAAACAATGCTACCCAACTTCATAACCTATAAACAAAATTATATACTAAATTATGGACCCATTTATAAACCTGACATATTTTGGGCCTACTGAATCAGGTGGTCAGATTAAATCTATATACACATTATCTATAAACTATATACAATTTTATACATCTGCGGAAAGAATATTGTCATTAGAATAAATTCTAACCATTTAAACGACCACCATTGGCGACGTGATCTAGCTAATAGTAACCTACACTTCTGAATAACCAAGACCAGCTTGTTTGTCAAAAGTAAGATTTTATTTACTAAATTATGGTATTTTAATTGATAGTTTTATAAAAGTTATTTATTAGCATTGAAGCAAGCATGATTGTAAAGAAACGTGAAAAATACAATTTAAGCAATTGAATCGAAGTTAAAGTAAATATTTAAAGTTTAGCATTTCTAAAACCTAAGTCCCTAACTGAGCTAAATAGATAGAAATTAAAGTAAAGTTCTTTGAGGATTCTTACGTGCTCCACGCAATGTCCGACAGCACTTCACCCTCATCGGAAAGTCAGAAAGCAGCAGCCAGCCCATCCCTAGGGGCATGACTTTTTATACCTTTCTACGCTAACTAAACTACGCAAAGGAAAGTTTTCAGAAATCTTCGACGTCCCATTGGCTGAGAGTGACAAGTGACATGTCACCCACATTTCAAATCTTCCATTAGGTCACTTTTCTTAAGGACCATTGTCTTTTCCGAATGCAACCAGGAGCTTCCTAGGTTTGCAACAAATGTATAATAATGTTCTCACTGCTTCCAATTGACTTCCGCGGATGCCAAGTTAAGGGCTGACAAAATGTTCTTTTTCGACCTTGGCCATGTCCGACAGAATGATGATAGCACGTCAGTTTTTGCTTTGTGAACGCAGCTTTTGACGAACACTTTATTTCAGAATGGGCGTCTCGTGACTTTTGCAGAAGTAAAATTCAGCTCTTAGCAACTTGAGCAAACTAGGCCCAAAAGCAGGCAACTTATGCTTTCTAGTATAAAACAAACACAAGAAAAGTATTAATGTAAGAAATAATGTAGATTCTGTATCCACCCCAGGATTTACTAATTAATTAACCCACCCGATTAATCTAATGTTACCTAGCAAATGCAAACAAATAAAGCAGCGTTTATATCTACCAGTCTTCATTAATCCATGAGACTTATGTGCACCTAGAATAGTAGAAATGACATCACACAGACAAGGAAAAGCAAAACAAGCACATGCTTCTTTTATGTTTGCAGCAGTTAGTAATGACAAAAACGAAAACAATAAATTATTTTATTATTTTGCACGAACAAAAAGATGCAACAATTATGCACGTTTATGAGCACACATGTTAGTCCCCCCATGTGTAAAGTTTAATCTAAGTTGTATTAGCACGACATATCACAATTCATTAATATTATTATTCATGTTATGGAAATGTGACTTCACGAGTTTAAACAAAATTTTGTTTTCTATCTCGCTCCATCACTGTCACCCTCCTCCCTCTGTCTGTCACCCTCCTCCCTCCCTCTGTCTTTCAACCTCCTCCCTCCCTCCTCCCTCTGTCTGTCACCCTCCTCCCTCCCTCCTCTTCCCTGTGTCTGTCACCCTCTGTCTCCCTCCCTCTCATGTTCTCTCTCTCTCCCTCTCCCCTTTTCTGTCTCCCTCCCTCTCCCTTTCCTCCCTCCCTCTCCCTCTCTCTGTCTCCCTCCCTCTCCCTCTCTTTGTCTCCCTCCTTCTACCTTTCTCTGTCTCCCTCCCTCTCCCTCTCTCTCCCTCCGTGTCCCTCCCTCCCTAGCTCTCCCTCTCTCTGCCTCCCTTTCCCTCCCTCCCACGCTCTCCCTCCCTCCCACGCTCTCCCTCCCTCTCGCTCCCTTTCCCTCCCTCGCTCTCCCTCCCTTTCCCTCCCTCCTTGTCTCCCTTCCTCCACCTCCCTCGCTCCCCCTTTGTCAGCCTCCCTCTCCCTCCCTCCTTTCCCTCCCTCCCTCACTCTCCCTCTATCTGCCTCCCTTTCCCTCCCTCCCTTGCTCTCCCACTGTCAGCCTCCCTTTCTCTCCCTTTCTCGCTCTTCCTCCCTCTCCCTCCCTCCCTTTCACTTCCTTGCTCTCCCTCCCTCCTTTCCTTCCCTCCCTCGCTCTCCCTCTGTCTGCCACCCTTTCCCTCCCTCCCTCGCTCTCCCTCCCTCTCACTCCCTTTCCCTCCCTTTCCCTCCCTTGCTCTCCCTCCCCCTCCGTTTCCCTCCCTCCATGTCTCCCTCCCTCCACCTCCCTCCCTCGCTCTCCCTCTGTCAGCCTCATTTTCCCTCCCTCCTTTCCCTCCCTCCCTCGCTCTCCCTCTGTCTGCCTCCCTTTCCCTCCCTCCTTTCCCTCCCTCCCTTGCTCTCCCTTGCTCTCCCTCCCTTTCCCTCCCTTTCACTTCCTGGCTCTCCCTCCCCTCCCTGTCGCCCTCCCTCCACCTCCCTCCCTCGTTCTCCCTTTGTCAGCCTCCCTTTCTCTCCCTCCTTTCCCTTCCTCATTCGCTCTCCCTCTGTCTGCCTCCCTTTCCCTCCCTACTTTCCCTCACTCGCTCTCCCTCTGTCTGCCTCCCTTTCCCTCCCTCCTTTCCCTCCCTCTATGTCTCCCTCCCTTCACCTCCTTCCCTCGCTCTCCCTCTGTCAGCCTCACTTTCCCTCCCTCCTTTCCCTCCCTCCCTCACTCTCCCTCTGTCTGCCTCCCTTTCCCTCCCTCCTTTCCCTCCCTCCCTTGCTCTCCCACTGTGTGCCTCCCTTTCTCTCCCTCCCTCGCTCTCCCTGCCTCTCCCTCCCTCCCTTTCACTTCCTTGCTCTCCCTCCCTCTCCCTTTCCCTCCCTCCTTTCCTTCCCTTCCTCGCTCACCCTCTGTCTGCCACCCTTTCCCTCCCTCCCTCACTCTCCCTCCCTCTCCCTCCCGTTCCCTCCCTTGCTCTCCCTCCCCCTCCGTTTCCCTCCTTCCATGTCTCCCTCCCTCCACCTCCCTACCTCGCTCTCCCTCTGTCAGCCTCACTTTCCCTCCCTCCTTTCCCTCCCTCGCTCTCCCTCTGTCTGCCTCCCTTTCCCTCCCTCCTTTCCCTCACTCCCTTGCTCTCCCTCTGTCTGCCTCCCTTTCTCTCCCTCCCTCGCTCTCCCTTCCTTTCCCTCCCTTTCACTTCCTCGCTCTCCCTCCCCTCCCTGTCTCCCTCCCTCCATCTCCCTCCCTCGCTCTCCCTCTCTCAGCCTCCCTTTCCCTCCCTCCTTTCCCTCCCTCATTCGCTCTCCCTCTGTCTGCCTCCCTTTCCTTCCCTACTTTCCCTCACTTGCTCTCCCTCTGTCTGCCTCCCTTTCCCTCCCTGCTTTGCCTCCCCCCTTGCTCTCCCTCTGCCTGCCACCCTTTCCCTCCCTCCCTCGCTCTCCCTCCCTCTCCCTCCCTTTCCCTCCCTTGCTCTCCCCCTCCATTTCCCTCCCTCCATGTCTCCCTCCCTCCACCTCCCTCCCTTGCCCTCCCTCTGTCAGCTTCACTTTCCCTCCCCCCTTTCCCTCCCTCCCTCGCTATCCCTCTGTCTGCCTCCCTTTCCCTCCCTTCTTTCCCTCCCTCCCTTGCTCTCCCTCTGTCTGCCTCCCTTTCTCTCCCTCCCTCCCTCGCTCTCCCTCCCTTTCACTTCCTCGCTCTTCCTCCCCTCCTTGTCTCGCTCCCTCCACCTCCCTCCCTCGCTCTCCCTCTGTCAGCCTCCCTTTCCCTCCCTCTTTTGCCTCCCTCATTCGCTCTCCCTCTGTCTGCCTCCCTTGCCCTCCCTCCTTTCCCTCACTCGCTCTCCCTCTGCCTGCCTCCCTTTCCTCCCTCCTTTCCCTACCTCCCTCGCTCTCCCTCTGTCTGTCTCCCTTTCCCTCCCTCCATCGCTCTCCCTCTCTCTGTCTCCCTTTCCCTCCCTCCCTCGCTATTCCTCGCTCTCTGCCTCCCTTTCCCTCCCTTCCTCCCAATCCCTCCCTTTCCCTCCCTCCCTCACTCTCCTTCTCTTCCCCTCCCTCCCTCGCTCTCCCTCTGTCTGCCTCCCTTTCCCTCCCTCCATCGCTCTCCCTCTCTCTGCCTCCATTTTCCTCCCTCGCTCTCCCTCCCTCTCCCTCCCTCTCCCTCCATTTCCTTCCCTCCCTGCCTCGATCTCCTTCTGTCTGCATCCCTTTCCCTCACTCCCTCGCTCTCCCTCGCTCTCCCTCGCTTTCCCTCCCTCCTCGCTCTCCCTCCCTTTCCCTCCCTCCCTTGCTCTCCCTCTGTCTGCCTCCCTTTCCCTCCTTCCCTCGCTCTCCCTCTGTCTGCCTCCCTTTCCCTCCCTCCCTCCCTCTCCCTCTCTATGCCTCCCTTTCCCTCCCTCCTTTTCCCTCCCTCCCACGCTCTCCCTCCCTCGCCCTCCCTTTTACTCCCTCCCTCGCTCTCCCTCTGTATCCCCTTTCCCTCCCTCTCCCTCCCTCTGTCACCTCACCCTGCCTGTGTGTCAGCCCAGGCTGGGAAAGCTTCTGGGCACACACACACAGCCGCACCCGAGCATTTCACAGGTCTTTAAAAGACCATTTGTATGTTAATGAGGCTTTTTTATTTCACCTCTAAAGCCCCTGAAGTTCCACTCTATCACTGGAATGCCCAGGCCCCCCCAGAGCAGCAGAGTCTCGGCGTTCAGTGTTTGCAGACACTCTTTAAAAAAAAATTTTTAAACACAGGTAAATTGTCTGCAAGGTCCGTGGGCCACTAGGGAAGGCGTTGCGGGCCTCTGGCATCCCACGGACCGTACTATGAGTACCCATGACTTAGAGGCATGCTTGATTTAAGCCATAACGGTAATTCTTATCTCGTATCACTAGGGCACCACGTATTAGCCCCAATGTAATATTAAATGCCTGAGTATGGGCACATGTCAGACCTCTTAACGGGACATGTCCAGGCCAGAGAAACAATTACTAGGGGCTGCGTTAAACCGCACACATGTATGGCTATCTGCAAAGCAACATTTATAACTAACTCAAATGACCCACCGCTAAGAGTTTTGAGGCGATGCGGATAAGCCAAGTGCACTGAGGCATAAGATACTAATCACCACAATCAATCTTACCATAATTTGGTAGCACAAGATCATATGTAGCTCGACGGAAAGGCGACTGGACGAGAAATTGAACAAAGTTACTGCCAGCCAGTGTTACGATGGTTATGTACGTTCCGTGGTTCAAAAGAGCGCGCCGGCTAGTCGCGGTCACGTGGTATGCAGTCGAAACTAAGGAAGGGCTGATAAACCAATGCATTTCGCACCATCTTGGACTGGTTTGTACACACAGAGACTTACCGGGAAGGTGCTATCAATGCCTTTAAATCTTAGTATTTTCAGATATTTACTGCCACGATAGCGGGATGCTGAATTAAATACACCAGCTCATTATACCTGATGGAGACTAACTTAACCTGTTTATAAGAGAAATATACCCCAATCCTGGATATCAGATAATGGGTATGGCTGGGATCGAGTGCTACATCATGGCAATGTTTATGCATGCAGCTGTTTTAAAATACAAAGGGACTAACCACATACAGCAAATGCTGAACAGTGACTACAATGGAGATTACTCCAAGATGAAAAAAGAGAAAAAAGGAATTAGTAACTAAAAAAATAGATATTAGAAGGTAAGAATCCAGGTTGCCAAAAAAAGGGCTTCCTGCATTTTCCTCAGATAATTATAATATTAAGGACTACTGTCAATAGCTAAGTTAATGACTCAATGTATCAAATGTCATACAAGTTACCCAATATGAGAGTCGCAACAAATATAATTATAACTGGGGCAGAAGATAGTATGTCACAAAATCAAGTGATAAAAATTCAAATCTTTTTTAGAATCTTAGGGAAAATGCAAGGAAATACACAGGATGAAGGATCCACTATAGGGAGACAAATCTGTGATCTGCGAGAATACCAATAATAATTATAATACCAGGATCCAGTTACATTCCATACAATATCCACATTGAGTCCCTGTTTCACGCTATCCAAAGTGAAAATCCAAAAGGTTTCTCTTATTTTATGGGTGATTTCAACCGGGATACCTGGTTGACTTTTAATCTTTTCCAAAATACACCACATGAGGTCCTTTTCTGAATGGTGCTTATCAAAGTAATGTTGGATAAGTGGGGCTGTAGTCTTGCATGTGCGAATGAATATATCTTGTGCTAAGTTCGCTCAATATCTCCCCAATGTATGCTAGCTTGCATGGGCACAACACGATATATATAATGTTTTGTATCTGACAATTGGTAAGATTTCTTAATTTTATGGTGTGTCCCTGATACAAGAGGGATTCTGGGACAATAGCAGTGTCGCAGGCATGAAATGATCCACATTTGTGATTGCCTAGAATGGCTGGTAGGTCAGTGATGGTAATCTGTCGTAAGGTGCTGTGCAGTGTAGGTCTGCTATGTACCAGAATATCGCGCAAATTGCGATTCCTCCGGTAGGTCACCATAGGTAGTTGTAACTGGGTCTCATTTTCATTGGTGTTCAAGATCTTCCAATTTTTATGAATGATGTTTTTGATCTTGTAGTTTAGCGGGGAATGATTTATGACACATACAACTTGGTTTTGAAAAAAGCGGTGTGTTCCCTGTAAAAGGGCGTCACAGTTGTAATATTTAGCTCTTTTCTAGGCATGTCTGACTAGCCTATGAGGATAAACCCTAGCCAGCAGTCGTGTCTTTAAAGCATCTCCATGTTTGTGATAATCAATTATGTTGGTGCAATTACACCTCACCCGCAAAAATTTCCTAAAGGGGATTGAATCTTTCTGACATGAAGGGTGAAAGCTTTGGTATTGCAATATTGTGTTTTTTGCCGTTGGTTTCCTGAAAAGGCTGACTTCCAGTATGTTATTGGATCCAGAAATCATAATGTCCAAACATTCCACTTGATTAGAACTAGACTTGGCAGTGAAATTCAGATTACTATCACTGGCATTGAGTCACAATATATACTCATTCAGTGTGTCACTGTCACCTTTCCAAATAAACAAAATGTCATCAATGAACCGTCTCCATGTGCGGACATAGTCAATAAAGGGAGCTGCCTCATTGAAGACATTTTTGATCTCCCATTCACCCATGTAAGTGTTCCTTATGCTAGGAGCACACGAAGCTCCCATACTGGTGCCCTTTATTTGTTGGTGTATGGATCCATAGAAGTCAAAGAAATTATTCATCAGGACTATCTCAAGGCATTCGAGTAGAAAACCATCAGTTCTATCTCCTGGGGATCTCTATAGAAGTGATGCCACTGCTTGTAACGCTTGACATTGAGGGATGTTAGTATATAACGCCTCAACGTCAAGCGTTACCAGTATTACTGTGTTTGGGTTATATGGCATGGCTTAAATTGTATTGATAATTTCACCCTTATTCGGATGTACGAGGCATAATTTTGTGTAAGGGGACATAGGAAGGAGACAACATATTTAGAAAGTGGCTCAGTGCTTGAGCCAATAGTGGAAATGATGGGGTATAGTGGAGGATCAAGTACACTTATGTGGATCTTTGGCACCCCACATAAAGCTGGAGTTTTCGGGCAGGACTTATTAAGAAAGCTGTATTCTTCCTGGAAAATATATCCTTGATCTAACGCTCTCTGAGTCACATCTTGAATAGTTGTTTTAAATTTTGATAGCTCTCTTAGATGTGATTTTTTGTAATGCTCAGGGAGTGCGAGCATATTTGAGATTTTGTCAATGTAATCTGATTTATTCATAACAACTATCCTGCCAGCCTTGTCCCAGGGCTTAATAATCAGGACTTTATTGTGTTTGATGTCATTTAAGGCCACATTTTCTATGTGCAATAGTTTACTGCGCGTGGTGGGGGGATGTTTAACAATGCGGGCTATCTCTTCAATCAGATTCTGCTCGAAGATGTTAACCTCTGGTCCCACCATATCCAGTGATGGTGTGAAGTGGGATGGGGGTTTACATTTTGACTGGTTGTCTTCATTTTGATCCTTTGGTTGGTCCAAAAAGAATTTTCTAAGTCTCACTTTCCCGAAAAAGGAAAATAAATCCTCATGTTGCTTGAAAATGTCAGGGTGAGTACTAGGGACAAATGAGAGGCCACGGCTGAGAACAGCACGTTCCTCCATGGTAAGATTGACTGAGGAAAGATTGAACATGGGTAAGACTTCTTTGTAAATTTGATCACCCTTACTGGTTGACCTTTCTACCGCCAGTACTGTTGATTGCGTGTTTTTAGGTATGGTTGTTGATGTTGTGGGACCATCCTTTGTTCCTCCCTCTGTATACTGTGGGTAGAAAATGCAGATCCAAGCTGAGTTGCATCCTAGCAGAAAATATTTCACACACTAATGTATGATGTCTGTGTATCTGAGTCTCCACCAATGAAATTCAATGTTTAAGCTGCTTGCAGATAATAATTTTGCTCTCTAGCTGTAGGACAAAGTGCTCTATAAACCAATACGTACATTCCAGGGGAGATTATCTTTTCCTGCTGTATGAAAGAAGTGAGGTATTCAACTTCACAGGCTATTAGTATCAACTCCTTGTTAGTTAGATGGGGTGATGCCCCCAGCCTGGAGAAAATGGAGAGGGAAGACTCATGACTAAGCCCAGGCGGAGTTGGCCGAGTGCCACTATGCGGAGTCCCACAGAGTGGGAAAAAAACTCAGTGGAACTGTGCTCCACTTTGCTCCCCTCCACCCTCCCTCATTTAAAAGCAATAAAAAATCACTTACCTGCTGTGGCTTCTCTGGGCTGCCCTCCTTCTTGCCGTGGTATCTCTCTTCCCTCCTCGACCTCACCGTCCACGTCCATGCAAAACCCTATGATGCACGTCTTGGGAGGACTGCACATACGTACATCGTAGGGGTTTGCATGGATTAGGACAGCAAGGATGAGGAGGAGAGAGAGACCATGGCGAGGAGGAGGACAACCTGGAGACACCACAGCAAGTAAGTGCTTTTTTTTCTACTGCTTTGGGCATGGGCAGAAGCCAGCTAACTCCACTCTGCTGTGGAGTCAGTGTTTTGCCTGAACTCCGCGTTCTCAATGGAGCTCGGAGTTGGCAAAACTCTGCAAACTCCACTGGTGGAGCGGAGTTCTCTGCTCTGGCTACTCATGACCCAGGATCCATTAGGAGAACCCTTTGAGGTTTGAGAGGTAACGACAGGGCCTGAGTTGAATTGGACACCCATAGCAGAGTTGGTGTAATCACAAGTTCAAGGGAGTCACCATTTTAAATTTCGCCATCCTGTGCATGTATGGGATAGTAGGTGGGCTATCTGGGTATCAGTTAGATGAGGGTGGGTGCTATGGCAACACTAGACAAGGCAGAGTTCCCACAAGTGACATAATTCTCTGGTCCCCTAAAACTCTATGCACAAACAGGATGAGTGGAGATGAAGTAAGAGGATTCCTATTGTCTATGAAAGTGAGTGAGAAAACGCGCGAGCATTGCTATTTTGATCTGTGCTAAAAACTACTGGATTTAGGCTGGTATCTCTGACTCTCAACTGGACTCTCCCCAGGGCTGGTGGAACCAGTTCCATGTTTTTCTTCCAGGAATATTGGAGAGTTGTAAGAAAGTGGGTTGTTATTTGTGGTGGATGTGAACCCACCGCAAGGAATAAGACAATAAACTTGTCAGGATAAAACCCAGTTTCAGACATTTTAAGCTGAACTCTACCCCCTGCTTTCAATGGCACAGAGCAGATAGGCTCTTCAGGAAATGTGTAAACTTTTTAGCAGCAACAAAACCATTAAAAAATCTAAACAACACATCAAAAATGCAACAACCAATTTTTAAAAGTAGTGAACATTTTAATGATCAACATAACAGTAAACAGCAAAAATTCAATAAAGGGGCCAGAGATTTTAATATTTACAGACTTAAGGCAAAATGCACCAAGAATCAGTAAAGTGTTAATCAGCAGTCGCTTTTCCTGGTTGGCCAAGAATTAGGAGAAATGTTAGTCTGACCTCCATGGAGCCAGGATTGATTACGCCAAGTGGATTTGTTGCAGTGAAAGATTTTAACTTCTGACTTAAACTCAGAAATGGAAGAGTAAATCCTCCTGAAGGAAAAGGTTATACGTTGTATCTGCCACAGTCCCCTTGAAGCTAGATAGCCATTATATCATTGAAGAAGTTGGTTTTGAAGGGGAAAGCTCAGAGTGGGAGAAATTCTAATTTGGTGGCCGCTGAATTTCTTATGTTGGACATATATATTTTGCTCCTATATGGTTAACCTTTTTGTTTGTAGAACTCAAAATCCTATTTTTTGCAGTTCTGGATACCATTGTATCCAGTATATCTTTATGAAAAAATCCCTCACAGTGCCGTGAGTCTGCCCTGGTAGTACCATCTTACCATGGTGGCATGAGGTCGCTAAATGATGAAGCATGCCAAAACCAGTGGATACTGCTTCCTTATTCAATCTAATTGACACCTTGGTATTAAAACACCTTAGTTGGAATTGCCATCAAGGCACTCTTCGTTGCGTAAGTTGCAGGGCCCCTAAAATTGGCACTACAGTTTTTGTCACCAGACTCATGTTGTGTTGGGTGTTGTATTTGAAGGATGTGCAGTGGTGTAGCTCCGCCTCTCCCTTTGTAATCTATGGTTAGTGTAAAACAGTACAAATTAGCATGCAGAGGAATCTGCTTTTATATCCATCTGGGCTTTCTTTTCTTTCTCATTCCAGTCTGGTTTTTTATGTGTTTCTTTAAATTCATGCCAAGTGTAAATAAATATTTTTTCTAATGCCCTCAGACTGTTCCTCAGTCATTACTCTAATATCTTTAACACAGATCGATTCCCCAATCCCTTATTTGCCTTCCTGTCTCACTTTCAATGGAGATCTGATGCTCTGCTGGAAAGTTAAAAATGAAGCTAGTTAATACACTGTCCAACTATGTAAACAGCAGGCTATTAATTATTTCTATGCCACAAATAGCCAAGTGAGAAATGTTATGGCAGGGCAAAAAAGGCACTTTATGCTCCAGATTTAGTGCTTTTAATTGTCATGTGTTGGAATTGGCCCACTCTGCAGGGTCACCACAGATTGCTGAACTCTTTTTGTTGGACTTTATGACTCTCTGCACATTTCCCCTGCTAACCAGTGGTAAATGTACTTCTGCTCTCTCCCATAAACATGCTAAAATTGGCCTACAACTGATTAGTACATTTAATGTACTTATAAATTCTTATTAAAAGGTACTACATGCACCCAGGGCCTGTAAATTAAATACTAATAGTGGGGAGCAGTACTCATCATGCCACCCACTAAAGTAGACTTTTAAACCATGTTTAGGACCTTCCGCTGCAGCCTGGGTGTGCAATCCTAAACTGACATTTTGACCTGGCTAAATAATTTTTTTCCCATGAGGCCTAAACCTTCCTTTTCAATATTTATAGCTCACACCTTAAGTAGGCCTTAAAGGCCCAAAGGGCAGTGTGCATGGTATTTAAAAATTTGGGAATGTATATTTTATGTTTTGCACTCCTTGGAAGTGAAAAACATCCAAAGTCAGTTTTCACTATGACAAGGCTGGCTCTCCCATAGGTTAACACTTTTTTCGCTATTATCTGTAATAAGTGCTGAATTAAGTTTAGGATTAACTAAAACATTTTTCAAGGGCTCATTTTAATAGCAATTTAAAATTGAACGTAATGGTCATGTCAGATTTTATATTAGTATTTTAGAAATTACCCCTTTAGACTGTTTTCATTTGATGATCACACCTGGCCTGCCTCCCTTTTGTTTCCCAGTCAGACTATTTCCAAACCCAGTGGGAGGGGAGGAACTGAACAGAACTGGTCTAATGGGGGTGGATAATGGCATGCCCTCCACCTACAGACTGTCACTGGGCATAAAAGTGAACTCCACAAACCTCTCCTTAGAACACTCCTAGACATGTGAAGAATCATAATTAGGGCTCCCGGTTTTATGGTATTTATTTTTTTGTCATTTACATCTGTAATTATCCATATTTCTTTTTTTGGCATTTTATCTGTATTTCTCCACATTTATTTTTGCCACAAGCAAAAGTTGATGCTGCAGCTAGTATTTTTCCACATGTATTTAAATGTACAATGCACACATGCACTCGGTTGTTATTGGCCAACACAATACATTCATCTGAAAAATTTACCATTTGCAGAATGTCCCAAATACACTTAAAAGTGCTATCACAAGCCATTTGTCTTGGAGCCTTGCAGTTTCTGTCATCGGCACAGAGTGCCACATCCTCTCGCTCACTGAACACCATACTGCCCCACTGAGAGAACCACACTGCCTTTAGCTACAACCCAATTGTGCCACGCTATAAACACCTGGAAGCAACTCAATTCAAATATGCACTAGACTAGAGTAATAAGCTGCCTGAAAAAAAAGTAACAGCGTACTGGTAAAAGCAAACACTCACAGGGAATACGCCATAATGCTTTTACACTCATTCTTCAGAAATCAATGAGTGTATTTGCTTGACAAGCTAACGACATGAAAATAAAAGTGGCGCTAATGTTTTTGGGTGTAAATAAAACCAAAATGGCCACTTTGCGACTAAGTTGTTTTATTTAGTTATGTATTTATTGCTTGCATCTTAAAACCTTTTTTCTCTCCTCCTAGAGGTGCATTTTGGTGTAGAAAAAGGTTAGACAAAGACATTTGCAGCAAACGTGTTTCTCCTTTTTTGGATCCATTTCACAGAGGAATGAATGACGGAAAGGAGACGAAAGAACAATCACAGTTTTCTACAAGTGAGGAGGAGCACACAGAAAGAGAGGGAAGAAGAGGAAGAAAGAGGGGGGGCAGCAGAAGTGGACACTATCCTTGTCTTGTCCAGTAAAAAGGAAGAGATCGCAACGGTTATGGGCTTTGCAGTCCAGCCACAAACTCTACAAATACTTCAGTCTGTGGCGTAGAAAGGATATGAGTTTGTAGCCAGATTGTTCTTGCAGCCACACATACACTGTGTACTGCTCTGCAGTCCGGCCACAAACTCGGCAACACTCCACTGACGTTGCTAGAATGTGGCACACCAGGGGGTGCTAGCATTCGATTACTGTTTTTGCCGTCCCCAAAACTGCATACATCACTGACTCCAGACCCATCCTCCCTCCCCTCTTCCCAGAGGGCACTAACTTTTGTTTACAAAAGGCTGGTGCAGAGCTCACTCCAGGGGCTGAGTGGAACCCGGAAATGGATGGGGCATTAACAAAAACGTTTCATGTTACTGGAGGCAGGCACAGCCCTGGAATCAGGAAGAGGGCTTGGTGAGGAACCTCTGCTGGGAGCATGGCAGTAGTATTTTCCCGTTTTTACATATAAATACAGACAAAGGAAAACTTTTTTCTGTCTGTATTTATATGTGCAAATCTGTTTAAACGGAAAAACGGGTGCCCCCATAATAAGCTGTCTAACACACTTGAATGAAGACTGGGCCTGCTTGTCTTGAATCCAGGACCCTACAAATGACTCTAGCAGTCAGCTAGCTGACCTCCTGTGTGAGGTAATGGGACAAAACAAGATGCCAGAGACCTCTATCTCTGCAATTGACCGGTTCTAACTGGGCCTTCCGTGGACCATGCTAGTTGCTTCTGCTGGAGAGAGTCCTAACCCACAAGTGGTGCTCCCCAGAACCTGGAACCTTGGCTGGTGTTAGAGTGGCCTGGGGTCACAGTCTCAACATTGAATTGCTCGCTGGCCCCAACTTGCCCTACTTTGACTTGATCTAACATGATCAAATTCCTACAGTAGGTGCTTCTTGCTTTTTGGTTTTATTTTTAAAAATAACTTTAAAAATTCATATCTCTGGTTCTACTTATTGGATTTTTGTTGTTTTGGTGCCATTTTATTCATTAAAATACTCTCCATTTTCAAAATTGGGTTGGGATTCTTTTTGCATCATATTTTAACTTTTTTCAGATTCAGTGTTGCAGAAATATTTTACATATTGCCTCTAAGTTACGTCTGGCTTCTTTACTCCAAACTACCAGAGGGTTAAGTACGTGTATTTAGTGAGTTTAGTGCTTCACCTTGACAAGGATTGCAACTATTTTCAGAGGTGGGTTCTTACCTCCCTCAATAAATGCTACAGTTTCTATACCTCTTTCCTTAATTGTGGCATTGTTGGGTCAGTCCTCATAGATATGAGGATTTTGTTGGAGATCCTAAAGTCATAGGTGGAAAAGGTGGCACCATTCTCTATGTGTTAATAATGACATTCGGTTAGAAAGCCAAAAACGAAAATAAGTTGTTGAAATCGGAAATTATGAGGACATTGACCTTCTAAATGAATTTCAGAAGACCTAGCATTTTCTTGAGTCTGCATACTACAGTCAGTATTGTGGAGTAAAGAGAAAATATCATTCTACATACACATATCTATCAAATTTCTAACAACAGTGAGTTTCCAATTTGAATTCACAAATCAAATTTCCATCAGTCAGTATTCCGAGAAGATAAGCTCAGGGCTGGTAAGTGATCAGAGCCAATGCACCGGACAGCTGTATATACTAGGGAGAAGCCTTACAGTGGAGTATATCACAGAACTCCCAGAAGGCCATCGGTGGAAAAAAAATAACAGATCATGCTTTCCCCCGAAGGTTTCTTCCCCTTCTATGCCCTTTGAGTTGAAATCCATAGTGGAGCTGTGTGCATAAGTTTGAAGGAAAGTAAATATGACATAAATATGTTTTCTGTAGGACCTGAAGCTGCTCGTCGAATATGGCCTCAAACCTTCATGTAGAAAGAAAAACAACAACATTAACGTGCGCTGTGTCTGCAAGCAGGCCTTCTGCACGGCACTAGCGTTAACCTCCCGGACATGCTCATAGTGTCATTAGACTACCAAGAGACGAAATGAAGCAGCCGCTTTTCAGCCGGCACACTGTCACTTTCCATTAAAGTCATCCCTAATGACTAGGTGGGAGGTGGGACTCAGGCATTTCCAATGCAACAGCAGAACTGATTTTGCTGGGGTTTTTGAACATCAGAAAGCAATTTCTGGGTCTATTTTACTATTAACTTTCGAAATTATTTATTCTTAGTAATTTACAAACGTTTTAGTTTAAAGAAGCATCCTCAAAAAAAGGTCTCAGTTTAATTCATGGTTTGTGATTAACATTTTTTAACAAATCTATTTCCGAAAAATTATGATGATCATAAAATGTCAGTTAAACTGGCGCTGTTGTCTAATTCTTACAGTTATTTTCTTATTGTGCCTAATCTATGAAGGTACATGCCCTAAAATTCTTTAATTCTGTTTTGAATCCATGAACGTTATATTCGTTACTTTGAGTGTTTCACTTCATAGTCCTACTTCCCCAACTCCATCCCACTGTGGCCTATTAATGACTTTGGTTTGGTATAGAAAAGGACAGGCACAATGACAGAGTTATGGGCACTGTGAAAACAATAGTAGAAACACTGTCGGCCTATGGTGGACTGGATACCGTTTCTTTCAAAAAAATGTGTGCAGGCTGTCTTGAGGTGAGAGTTTGTTAGTAAACTCTGAATAGGGAGATAAAACAGGTTTGACACACAAAAAGTAAGGTGCACATTTACTTACTGTTGGACTTGGACCTTTTTGCAGAGTTATCCCCAAACATTTTGCGTCTTCCTCCTATTTTTTCCTGACTTGTTGGTTTTAGGACTAAAGTGCATCTGCTCTCTGTGTAAATTGTGAACATGATTGGTCATCCATGATTGGCATATTTGATTTACTGGTAAGCCCTTAGTAAAGTGTCCTGAGTGTGCCAGGGCTTGTAAATCAATGCTTCTAGTGGGCCTGCAGCACTGATTGTGCCACCCACATTAGTAGCCCATAAAAGGTATCTCAGACCTGTCACTGCAGTGCCTGTACGTGGTTTGTTAACTGTCATGCCAATTGGCAAGTGCGCCCTCTTGCCAGGCCCCAGCCTTCCCTTTTCTTACATGTTTTTCACCCCCAAGGTAGGCCCAAGGTACCCCTGTGGGCGGGGTGCAGTATATGTGAAAGGTAGGACATGCCCTGATGTGTGAGGCATGTCCTGTTAGTGAAATACGGCCAATTTCATTTTTCACTATTGTAAGGCTATCTGTTCCCATAGAATGACTGTCTGGCTTTGAAGTGACAGGGGGGGCTTGAGGTGTGCCTGGCCCTTCCTGGATGACTCAGAGCTGAGCTAAATAGGCCTTGACTGAACTTAGAATAGTAGGAGGAGATTTCCTTACACCTTAATAGGGCCTGTCTCCCTTGCACAATGTTGTCTCCACCCCCTGAGGTAATACTGCACCAGTGAGGACAGAACTAGTTTGGACTGGGCTCAGAGACCCTTGCTCAAAGAGAACAAAGAGAACATGGGGTATAAGTAGTCGACCTTCAAACCCAGAACTTTAGATTACTTCTGGAATCAAGAGGAACATTTGCCAAGGAGAAGAGCTAAAGAGCTGTGAGGAGGAGTACTGCCCCTTTGATATGTTTTTGTGTGGGGTTAGCATGCAGTTGCTGCATCTGCCTAGGAAAGGACAAAGGACTGGACTTTGTTGTGTATCCTGTTTGTGAAGTTTCTCCAAGGGCTTGTGTGTGCTTGCCTCCTGTTAAGAAGTCTTGTTAAGAAGATTGCAAAAGACTTCCTGCAAATCAGCTAGTGCTGCTGGACTCTGCCATCTGTGAGACCTACCCTTGTTGAAGTGCCTCCTTCCAGTGACAGGGCCTCAGAGGTTGGTTTTGCAGCTAATATCTGCAAAAACTGTCACAAAGCATTGCAAAGCAGTGCAAAGTCTCTTGGAGTTGACGCCAGATGATGCAAACCATCATGGAGTCCTGCCGGGCAACGTGAAGCCTCGTCACCCAGCACCGATGCCAGATGGAGCTAAGTCTCGCAAAGCAAAGCATCACCTCTGGTATGTCACACATTGTACCTGTGCACCAAGTTTTTTCGTGCATCACCCGCAGACCAGATTCGTCTTGGATTTCGATGCCTCACTTCCCCTTAAAGTCCGAATTCGATGTACCACTTCTCCAGTATGCAGCAGAACTCTCGCCTTGCCTCCCCAAGGACTCAGGAACTGACGCATCACAGTGACACCACTTCCTTTCTCTGCAGCTGTTTGGCCTTGTGAATCTTGATGCATCTTCTGGTACTTTTTGAGAAATCTCGCATCCATAGTTTTCTATGGACCAAGTTGTTTAAAACCTTTTTAAAGTCATATTCCTATTAAATGTATGTTGGATTTTTGTCGGTTTGGTCTCGTTTAGATAAAGATACTTTATTTTTCCTAAACAGGTGTGATGTCTATTTGTGGTGTTATCACTATATTACTCTGTGTTTTTTTAGTACAAATACTTTACACATTGGGATGTCTGGTTGCTCGTGCCAAGCTACCCAGGGGGTTAGGAGGGGTTATCTAAAGTGTGAATCCCTGTTAGATCTGGGGGTCTCTAGTTGCCAATGGTATTCACCTTTGTCTAAATAGGGACCCTTACTTCTAAGTCAGGATAAGGTGATTAAACTCCTTAATAAACCCTGCTCACCCCCTTGGTAGCTTGGCACCAGCATACATGCTTATCTCAGAGGCAGTGTGTTAAGCATTTGTGATTATGCACAGTAATACAGTGAAAACACTACAGATGGACACAACACAGGTTTTATAAAAATAAGTATTTCTGTATATATACTTAAACACAAGACCATAAACGACAAAAATCCACAATACTACACTTAAGATTGCTTTAAAGATGATCAAAGTTACTTAGTTCAAGTTGATGATAGATGCGACAAAGTTCTCAAAAAAGTACCTGGATGCGTAACGCAAAGTAAACAAAAAGCTCGCAAAAGGGGAGATTCGTCGGTTCCGTGATCCGGGGGGGATGATGCCTCGTGCCTCAATGCTTGGGCAGAGTAGGGGATGCGTCGTTATCCTTACCGGTGCGGAGGTGATGCGTAGATTCTCCGCCTGCGGGCCGGTTGTGGTGCGCAAGATGGCGCCTTGATGCGATGATCCGGTTGCGATGCGAGAAGATGGCACCCTTGATGCTGCGATGTGATGACGCTGCGTAGACGCCCTGGCAGCCCTACGATGACTCTATACTTTGGAGCCGCGAAAGGCCCTGCGACGCGCTTCTCCGGTGATGCGATGGCGACTCTCTCGATGGCGCCATGCTTCTCCGGCGATGCGACAGCAGGCAGCTTTGATGAACACACGCTTCCAGTGAGATGTGAAGAAGGCTCGCTTCTCCGGCGATGCGACGAATTCAGCTGCGGCGTCGACACGCTTCCTCTCAATGCGTCACGCTTCCAGCTCCCAGCGACACGCAAATGTCTGGAGTCAGAATTCCCAGCAAGGAAATTCAGAGGGGAGCTGGAGATGAAGTCTTTTGTCCCTGAGACTTCAGCAGGAAGCAAGCACAGTTCAAGCCCTTGGAGAATATTCTAAAGATGATGAAAGTCCTTAAAAAAGTTCCTTCTCCTTTCCTTGGCAATGAAGAAACCACTGCAGGCCAACCCAGCAAACAGCACACTGGCAGAGGGGCAGTAACACTCCGGCAGCTTCCTTGGTTCTTCTTCTTGGCAAAAGGTTTCTTGTTCCAGAAGTGATCTAATTTCTTGGGATCAGGGTCCCAATATTTATACCCAAAACTCCTTTGTTCTCTGAAGGCAGAGAGGCCTCTGCGTAGTCCAAACCAGTTCCTGAGCACTTTGTTTACATGACTCTCTTCTTGCTTTCACTGTGCAGGGCACAGCCATCAGACGCCCCACAGGAGGTGGTGCCAGCACAGGGGACTGAAGATACAGCTCTGGAGTACTCTATTGACAAGATTCCTTCTTTCCTTTTACAGTGCAGGGCAGAGACATCAGACAAGCCACAGGGGGTGGAGCCAGCATTGTAGAGGAAAGGCCCAGCCCTATTCAGGTCCCAGGTGCAACTCCTCCCTCCCATCTAGATGCAGATCTCTCTATTCACCACTGGGCTGCCCCAGCCTGTCTCCTGGATTCCCCCAGCCCTGTCACTCACAAACGAAGACAAGGAATATACATCCTAGCAGAGGTAGGCCTGGATAGTTAGGCAAGAAAATACCGACTTTCTAAAAGTTATATTTTCAAACACAGAATATTAAAACCAACTTTACTAAAATATGTATTTTAATATTCTGAGTTCAGGCATACTAAATTCGAATTTCTACCATGTTCCCTGAGTCAGGTAGGATTATAAGAATGTAATAATCTAACTGCCCATCCTGGCCAATGGAGAACAGCTAGCCTTCAATAGTGAAAAACGAAAATGGGTGTAATTCATTATTAGGACATGCTACAAACATCAGAGCATATCCTACCTTCTACTTACAATGCACCCTGCCTTTGGGCCTACCATAGGGGTGTCTAATATGAAGCAAAGGGAAGGTTTAGGGACTGGCAAGTTGGTGCACTTTGCCGAGTCGACATGGCTGTGCTAGACTGCACATAGGCCTTGTAATGGCAGGCCTGAGACACACTTTATAAGCTGCTTCTGTGGGTGACACAACCAGTGCTGCAAGCCCACCAGCAGCATTTGATTTACAAGCCCTGGGCACACATGTTGCACTGTACTAGGGGCTGACAGGTAAATCAAATAAACCAATTATGGAATCACCAATTAGTACATCAATTTAACATAGGGAGTACATGCACTGTGGCACTGATTAGCAGTGGCACAGTGCCCAAAGCATATAACCAGCAAAATCATATCAAAACAGAGGAGGCAATCCCTCAAAAATGGAAGGGAGACTCATGTCAATGATGCCAGGTCTCACAATCCCCCTTACCCTAACCAGAAGCTATGGTCCCTATTTGGACAAAGGTACCTACATTTGCCAACTAGAGATCCCCATTTCTAACACTTACATTACAATACATTTCTTCAAATGGACCAAACAACAAATGCCATGAAATCTTTTTGATTGAAAGAAATATACAGAGTGCAATAGAAATGTCTCAGAGTTATGTTAAACGCAAACGTTATGTAATTAGATGCACTGAGACTGAATATGGCAATTATGGTCCCTGTTTGCTGTATGCATCGAAATACATATGGATGCTATGATGGGTCATGCCTAAATTCACTGTGTATCTGGGTGTCTGGAAGACTTTGCAAGTACTTACAAAGAGACATCTCATAGGAACTACCAAGGGAGGTACTGATAAAATCAGTTCAGTGCCCTAGTCCTGCTCTGCTCATGCATAAGGGTGGGTGAGGGGGAAGAGAGAAGACACAAAAGAACTCAGAGGATGAGGCTAAACCCCCTAGAAGCAGAGTGGAAATGTATAGTGTAACAGAGACAAGGTTTTAACCCTGCATTTTTTGATCTCCATATATCAGGCAGTTCCAGGTGTAGACACAGATCTCTAAAGAGTCTCCCTGTAAAGCGTTTGTGCTGGCTGCACAATGAATTGGAGAAGTTCTGAGCTGGATCTGGTAAAATATTTAAATCCCCTCCAGGATGACCTCCCCAATAAGGAAACAAAAGGACCATGACAATTTCTGATGGTGGCTAGGATCATCACTGGCTGGGCCAAAATATTATCTTACAGTAATCCTGTGCCTCCCCACCTCTATTGAGAGAATGGCCCAAAGCCCAGCATGGTACTTAATTACCTGATGATATTTCAATTGTAGGTCTTTCCGTACCAGGATATCAACCTCTCTCTGTGTCACTCTAGCAGAGGAACATAATGCATTCCATGCACTTTCTTCTCCTCTTTTCCTAGAACCCAGTGGGTCTCCTGTAATGAAACAATGCTGGGCTTAAATAGTTTCTATAGGACCCTTTGCCCGTGCAGTGTCGCTCCAAACAATCCAACAACCCTCTCAACCCATAATCCTGAGATTGAACCAAGAAAGTCAATATAGAAAACCATTCCCGTACCTCATGCCCTATGTTATCTTCTTCCCTCTGCTTCAATGCCACAAAATTATGTTTTTGTTTTTTTCTTACTCACCCCTCCTCCCACTTCACTTTCCACCCCCTCTTCCCTCTCTTGAGCCCAACAGGTTGTGAGGAAGTCCCTTTCCACCCTAACAACATAGATGTATTGTTATTCATACTTATCCAAATATGGGTGGAACCTCCTTCCAATCCTTACCCCTGACCCTACCTGCACAAGAGTAAAACAAATAAAGGGAAGACAAAAATAATGAATTTACAACAATATCCTATTACCTAAGGCACCACAATGTAACTGGCCAATGGTTTCTAAAGTCACTATGCATCCACCTCTAGCCACTCCGTAAAAAAGCATCGGAGACAGACGGATGTCTCAAACACCCCCAGGGGCACAGTATTCAAGACGCCCAACCCACCCGAACGTCAGGCCCCCTCTTCCAAGCCAGATAAGACTTACAAGC
The DNA here is from genome assembly GCF_964261635.1 of Lissotriton helveticus. Lineage (NCBI taxonomy): Eukaryota > Metazoa > Chordata > Amphibia > Caudata > Salamandridae > Lissotriton > Lissotriton helveticus. The sequence continues at coordinate 1,703,673,559 of NC_136063.1, read as the reverse complement.
AAGGAGGTAATTTCAAGCTTCATTTAAGTCCAGAAAGTCTTAGAAGTTCCCTCTCCAGTGATTCCATTATTATTTATTTATTGCGTGATTTAAAAAAACCATTGCAAATACAAAACCTTTTAAAAAAAGAATTTCAGAATTTCATTTAAAATATCATGTTCATAAAAACCAGTCAGGGTAGCAGTAACAGGTGAGGTTTAACAAACGTTATGCCAATGGAGAGTCGCGAGCTGTGGGCACCTCACTTAGTTTTTTTGCAGTGCGCTCCATAAATCTTACTAGGGCACAGTTTAATTCAGTGTTCCTAGGATCAAAGCAGGCCACAACTGCTACTCTACAGCTTCTGATCATTTTTCTATTCCAGTGATGCTTGAGTAGGCCTCGTCTCTCAGTGAGCAGTTTTGGGCACAGACAGATGATGTGTATAATGCCTTCTTTGTGATTCCCACAAAGTCGGCATAGATCTCGTCCGTGCTCTCTTTTCCATTTTGGCCAATGCATCAACAAGTTGATGACTCCCAGTCTCAATTTTAAGAAACTTAGTTTCGTTCGTGCACTGAAAGAAATGGTAAGGTACGGCTGTGGAATTAACGAGGCATAGGAATGAAGGGTCATCCACCCATGACTTCTTTTTGCAAGGGTGGCTTTATCTTCCACTATTGATAGTTGTTTAGTGCTAATTTTCGCTAGCCTTTTGAATTCCTTCTGACTAGCGTGCAGATTCCAGAGGTCCTTTAGACACAGGGTTGTTAGACCTTTTGACCAGTAGTCATGACCTGCTCGCCATGAGTTGTTATCAATACTGGCCCACAGATGGTGCCCTAGACTACCCTCCTTTGATAGCTTCAGTTTGTGACGGCACACAAGAAAATACATGGCTCTGGACAGTGGTTTTTTGCAGATGCCTAGTTCCAACCTAATTTGTGCCGGTAATGTACGGGATGGTAATTTGAACACTGATCTGTAGATCTTAATAATGATTGTGTCCAGTTGGCCACTGTCCAATCCTTTTAGAGCTTCACTACAATAGGTTAGGGTAGGAATGATTTTAAACCAACAAACATTTGCAGTGAGTCAAAAGGGCCAACTAAAATATGTATCCAACAGAGAAAACAACCAAAGTGTTGAAAAATAGGGAAGAGCCGTCAATGTGAGCCAGTTCCCATCAGTCCACCATCGAGACCGCCCTTCATCATCTGGGATCTCTTACTCGTTTAGAGAACTGGTAGACCACAACAGACTGGCAGATTTTGATGACCAGGTCAAGGGTGTACCAAATACACTAACTCAGATGTGAACAGGGTGTGCCTGGTGGGGAACTGAATAGCAGTGCAAAAAGTGAAAGTGTTGAAGTGAAAAAAGAAAAACAAAGAGAAAAGCTCTAAAATTGGATAATGATAGGGGAAAAAAACTTTTAATATGCACCCTTTCACTCCCAAATCAATAAAAACAGTGCATGTAGTAGTATAACAAATGACTACCAACAAGAATATTAGGTCGACATGTTTCTGCAGTCACTGGAGCCTCTCGGTCTCCTGCTGCTTCCTCAGGACCATTAGTGCTACTGCTATGTGTTAAAAGGTAAAAGATATCACCTGATAAGTGCGATATACATTCGTCTTCCCAACTTTAAATCCAGAAGTTCAGCAGGGGAAATGTATGGATACATAAAAGAAGACCAAAGAAGAGCACAGTCAGTGATTATCCTAACGTGCATTGATTGTGATGTTATCATCTTTATAGACAACATGCTGGTTATAAAAGACCAGCCAATTGTGGACAATAACAATTTATCATATGTATGTTTTATTTATCACTCACCCATTTGCTGGGAAGGAACAACCCCACCTCACCTGGCGCCAGCTCAGGTAGTGGGTGCACCGCTCTGCAGTAAAAATGGAAAGGTATTCGCTTTAAGTGGGATGAAAATTCCTCACACTCCACATGTCACTGGTCTCTCGCACGCCACAACCGGCGCTGCACTCTCTCACAAATTACATCGTTTTTTTATGTTTGTAAAACACTTCAACACTTTCACTTTTTGCACTGCTATTCAGTTCCCCACCAGGCACACCATGTTCACATCTGAGTTAGTGTGTTTGGTACACCCTTGACCTGGTCATCAAAATCTGCCGGTCTGTTGTGGTCTACCAGTTCTCTAAACGAGTAAGAGATCCCAGATGATGAAGGGCGGTCTCGATGGTGGACTGATGGGAACTCACTCACATTGACGGCTCTTCCCTATTTTTCAACACTTTGATTGTTTTCTCTGCTCGATACATATTTTACTTGGCCCTTTTGACTCAATGCTAATTTTTGTTGGTTTCATTATCGTTTAGGGGGTTTAGCAGTAAGGGTCGTTAAAAAATTCCCCTGGGACCTCCTTTTGTGTTCTAATAGGAATGATTTTAGCCTGAGCGGCCTGTAGTGTGGGTGCGAGAGTTGGGCCTTGTAGCTTCTTTTGAATTAATCCAATTGCAAAAGCGCCACACCCTTCCTTTTCTGTTCTTCTAGGTGGGATTTGTATTTTTCATTGTTGTTAAAAAATAACTCCAAGATACTTCTGACAGTTTGATTCGACGATGCTTTCATTGTTCAAAGTCCAAGAGAGTTTCTTAGCTTTACTTAGATCAACTGCTAGGATTTTCGGCTTCCTGTTGTTAATGCAAAGCTCGTCGTTATTTGAGTATTCAGAGGTAGCATCCAGAAGCCTTTGCATTCCGATCTTTGTTTTGCTTAACAAAACCACATCATCAGCATATAGTAGGTTTGTCAACGACAGACCAGATAGTTTGGGGGCGTGGGAGTTAACCTTGTTGAGGGCTTCAGGAAGGTCGGCTAGAAATAAATTAAAGTGTTTTGGAGCCAAGACACACCCCTGTTTGAGGCCTTTTTCCGTCGGAATTGGGCGGGACAATCTTGAGGCATCCCCGATCTTTATCCTGACCCATGTGTCCTGGTGTAGAAGTTGAATGGCTCTTAGGAGGTCCGCTGGAATGTTGAGTCTGGACAACTTCAACCAGAGTTTGCTTCTGTTGACATTGTCGAAGGCCGCTTGGAAGTCAATGAATCCCAAATAGAGTGGGCAAGAACAGAACTTCGCTTGGTCAATCAGGCAGGAAAGGGTCATAAGATTGACTGAGGTGCCGGTGTTTGTTGTGAAGCCTGTTTGATTCAGAGGAATTATAGAGTTATCATCCGCCCATGGCCTGAGTAAGTTGAGCAACACTCCCGCAAAGTACTTTGCTTCATTGCCAATGAGAGCAATAAGGCGATAATTCCCTGGGGATTTTTTATCTCCTCCTTTGAAGATCGGTGCGAGAATGGATCCACGCAAGGAGGGCGGTATGATGTTATTTTGCAGGCTTGAATTGAAAAGGGTGCTTCAATTCGCAGCCCAAAAGGTTGCGTCTTCCTTGAACAGAGCTTGAGGAATTCCACCTGGACCAGGAGCACCATCCTTCCGTCCCTTTTTTATCATTTTTTCTATATCAGCCTTCTGGGCTATTATAGGATTGACGTAGCTTTGAGACGAAAAACACTCATTTGTTGGTGCCATTTTATGATCAGCAAAGGGCCATTCCTTCGTTAGGGAGTTTGAAGTGTTCAAGACAGGTGCCCGGACACTCTCTTTTTGTGTTACTTTGTCCACGGAGGGGAGACTTAAGTAGGAGTTGTGCACATCCCGATCGTTAAAGTGAGAGTAGAGAAAATCAACCCACTCTGTTTCCAGTATGCTCGAGGAGGCGACTTTAGATGCGCGCCCGGATACACTATTGATAGTACGCCAAAACCTGGCAGAGTTGTTTGTTTTAATGTCATGCTGCAGTTTGGCCCAGAATGAATTCCATTGGCTTATGCGTAGCTCACGTTTCGCTTTCTTAAGGTGACTGCGAGCCTCTCTCGATTTTATTATTTTGGTGGGATCTGTTGGATCTGTTTTTAAGGCCCGCCATATCCGATTAATGGATCTTGTTGCTGATAGTATCTCAGGATTCATGCAGGGCATGTGCTTTTCACCAGTTTGGATTGAGAATGTTATTGGGTTCGCGTATCTGTCAATAAGTTCAAATGCAAATGTTGACCAGTTGGCAATTATGTTATCCGGGCACCTACTTTGGTGCTCGATTATTTGTTTGGCCTCTGTTGATACTTGTTGAAGATTCTTAAAGGAGCATTTAATTTGTTTGAGGTTCATTGTAAAGCTCTCAGATTGCAAAGCCCTTTCCTCTTCGTGTTGCATGAAACAGGTGCTCAGCATAATTTCTTGGGGACAGCGGTCGCTTGCTGTTCTGTTTCCAAGGCAATAACCTGCTATTTGTTGGAGCAATGAAAGGCTAACAAAGGTATAGTCAAATAATGAAGTGCCTTTTTTCGATAGATAAGAAAATCGAGGTGGCTTGTCTGAGGAATAACGCCCGTTTAAGGCTCTTAGACCCATATTTTCAAGGTTGCCTTGTAGGGAACTTCCATGTGGGTCGTCCTTGTGCCGTCCAGGCCGGTCCTGCGGTGGTATAGCCCAGATGCTATTGTGTGATTTGGTGACCTCATTTTTTTGGAGGTCTGACATTAGCCACATGTTAAAGTCACCAGTAAATACGATTTCTGAATTTAGAGGATCTGTTTGCATTCTCACTACTGACGCTGTAGCTTCTTCTACAAAGGATTTCCTTGATGCTGTATTTGGACGGACGTAAGCATTCATTAGGATTAGCCTCCGAGTTTGGCCGTTGCACGAAGTGTGAGAGATTCCCAAACACTGGAGACAGTTTGATGAGCCCGACAGGTCCCAGGAGGTGACTGCATTTTTTGTTGATATATATACTGCAAGACCGCCGCTCCCTCTTCCTGGACGATTCAGTTTATGAGCTGGAACGTGATGGGTTTTAAAGCCTTCTAGGTGCTGCGGTACCATAAGCCATGTCTCTTGTAATAACAGTACATCGAAACTCCGAAAATAGGAAATTGTGGCGTTATCATCAAGTTTGCTTGTTAGGCCGTTGATGTTCCATGAACAGATTTTTAGAGGAGTCTTTTCATAGCGGTCCTCCCTGCTGTGCTGTCAGCGGAGGAGGCGGGTTGTGTTCAGGGCGCCAGCCAGCGATGACCATGTACCGGCCTCGTCATTGTTCCTAGTTGGTGTGATCCCGTCTTCTCTTACATTCCTCAGAGGGCGGACGGAAGTGGGGGATTTGTTGCGTGCTCCCCTGAGGACGGAGTATACTAAACCCCTCCCTGCACGACTGCGTTCATCATTACGGCTTTCCTGTAAAACGTGAGGATAGCCCGCTTCCTTGCCCGGTTGTATCAGTATTCCCCATTGCTTGAAGGTATCAATTAACCCTAGAATAGTGTTCATTGCCTCTGCGGTGCTCCAGGTGACCTTAGTGGATTCGTTTGATTGGCCTTGGCATGGTGCAATAAATTCTACTGATATTACGTCTTGTGTGGTTATTGCCTTTGACAGTCCTGACGCTTGAATCAGCTTTAAGATGTTATCCCGATTTAGGACGTCATGGCAACCTTTAGACTTGTATTCTGGGTAAAAGAAGGTAGAGAGGGCTTCCCCACTTAGTGCTGAGCTAATCGGCCTAGGCATTGCCTCTATTTTATCCGTATTGGACATTTGAGCAACCTTTATCGAAGGGTCCATCAGGAAGACCTCATTATGCACGGTGTCGGGCCTTTCGTTATGACCGTGACCGAGGGCCCATTTGGCACTCGCTGGGAGTGCGCCCTGTTGGTTGTTGATACAGTTTACTGTGCCTACCTGCTTTAAAGTGGGGCCTCCAAACTTTCTTGTCACGAGACTTGGTGTGTGGTTCACAGCTTTATCGTTCTGTTTGATGGTTGTGATTGGGGGAGCCATGTTAGTCGTAGTTTTTTGCTCTTTTACACCGCTGAGCACACATTTTCCTAGAGGAATCAGTACTGTTGACAAGCAGGAGGTGTCACTCTTCCTTCTTTCGCTGTCCCGGATGATTAGTTGGACTTCCGTTGTAGTTACAGGATCAGAAGTTTTTTTTAAATCATCATCTCCTGAGGCTCAAGGACGTCTAAGGGTGTTAAACATCGGGTAGAGATTTAAGACTTGTTTACTCCTTCTCATTTTATTGCGTCCTTTCCGCTTCCTCTGTCTTTTCACTTTCCCCACCGGATCACCCTCTTCTTGTTCGATTGGAGAAAGAAGGGTGGAATTTACTCTGCTGGTGACCTGAGGAAATTGCTGTTCGCTCGTTCCGCCACCTTGCACCGCTGTCTCTTGAAGACGTGAGGAGTTGGCCTCTTCTTCGTCTCTTGACCTTAAGTTGGAACATATTTTTGCTTGAGGGACTTCACTTGGATTGCCTAAATACGCGTCACTGTCTTTTCCAGGGAAGGGTTTAGCTTTTGTTGATTCTTTTAGGTCTGCTACAAGTTTTTCCATGATGCCTGGGAGTGAGCAGAGTTTCTCCACTATTGGTGAACAGTCACATCCTTGCTGCGGGCGTCCTACAACTTCCTAGGCCCGTCTGATCAGGCTATTTACATTTGAGATCCTCTCGTCGATTTTAACTACATACACGGCAAGTGTGTTTAAGAGGCTGATTTGAATATCCATTTTGTCCGCCTGATAGGTCATTGCATCTGCTGATTTTTGGAGAATATCGAGGGCAGTAGCCCATGCTTTTTCTTGTGAGGGGACCTCGCTTTTGTCCTGTCTTGGTGTTGCTGATGGCTGAGGATGTCCAGAGATTGAGTTCCCATATGAGTGCAACAGTTTAGCCCATTCCGTCGAATCAAGGTAGGAAAGCTCTTTCATGCCTCCCTCAGCAACCTCTGTGTCCATTGTGATTTCAATAGGCACAGGCACAGGTTTACGCGCACGATGTTGGTCATCCTGGTCCGTTCCCCCCCCCAACCCCCCACCCCCGGGGGAGGTACCTGCTCCATCCAACGTCAAGGCGGTGACAGTTCCCTCGATAGAATGGATCGCAGATAGGCCGTTTTGACTACACGGGATGCTGAAGCTGGCTTCAAGAAGCGTTTGGTTGAAATTTTCCAGTGATTCCTTAGATTTGCTCTGCAAAATGATGCAGGGATGGCTAAAGTATTTTATTCTTGGGAACAAAGTCCTGAACTCTCTCTACCTTCTGGCTTTCTCCTAGGCCAAAAATTAAAAATGAAGAGACTTTCAGAGGAAATACATGTTCTTGCCCTGGCAACATTCAATACTAACTCCTTTATCCAATAGTCTTGAAAGTTGGCAATAATTCTACAAGGCCTGGTGCCCGTCTCAGGGGTGTCTAACAGAGCCCAATAGTACCTTGTTATTGAAAGATCTTGAGCATGCAACTCTGCAATTTCCCTGCCCAGTGACTCCCTAATAGGTGAGCAAGCCACTTTTCCATGCCGGGCTGTGATGACTTGGAGCCTCAGGAACTCCAACTGTCTGTATATTGGTCCGGTGGGGCCTATACTCCGGGTCCTCACACTTTCTTGATAAAGATCCAATTTATTGTTTCATTCTACTAATTATTATTAAATTAAATTTATAGGGCCCACCGCTACCTGGAGGTTTCCCAGCGCACAGGACAGAAAGCAGACGGAAATTAACAATCTAGTTACTGATTGAAAAGCCAGTCTTCAGGGGTATACAACCTTTACAACGCAACTTTTACCACGACCTACCATTACCACGCATTTTTTACAACGCAGGATCCATTACAACGCATACCATTACCACGCATGTATTTACAACGCAGGTACTTTTACAACGCATACCATTACAACGTAAGTATTGGTAAGTATATTATTTTATTAAAAATATTATTTGGTTTTTTTTGTAAAGGGGTATTTTTTGGGTTCAGGGTCAGTTTTGGGTTTTTGGGTAAAGGGGTATTTTTAGGGTTCAGGGTCAGTTTTCAGTTTTTGGGTAAAGGGGTATTTTTATGGTTTAGGGTCAGTTTTCAGTTTTTGGGTAAAGGGGTATTTTTAGGGTTTAGGGTGAGTTTTCAGTTTTTGGGTAAAGGGGTATTTTTAGGGTTTAGGGTCAGTTTTCAGTTTTTGGGTAAAGGGGTATTTTTAGGGTTCAGGGTCAGTTTTCAGTTTTTGGGTAAAGGGGTATTTTTAGGGTTCAGGGTCAGTTTTCAGTTTTTGGGTAAAGGGGTATTTTTAGGGTTTAGGGTCAGTTTTGGGTTTTTGGGTAAAGGGGTATTTTTAGGGTTCAGGGTCAGTTTTGGGTTTTTGGGTAAAAGGGTATTTTTAGGGTTCAGGGTCAGTTTTGGGTTTTTGGGTAAAAGGGGTATTTTTTGGGTTCAGGGTCAGTTTTGGGTTTTTGGGTAAAGGGGTATTTATAGGGTTCATGGTCAGTTTTGGGTTTTTGGGTAATCAATCAATCAATGACACTTATAGAGCGCGCTACATACCCGTAGGGTCTCAAGGCGCTTAGGGGAGGGGGGGGTGCCGCTACTGCTCGAACAGCCAGGTCTTCAGCTTCTTCCTGAAGAAGAGGTGGTCTTGGGTCAGGCGCAGGTCGGTCGGGAGGGAGTTCCAGGTCTTGGCGGCCAGGTAGGAGAAGGACCTTCCTCCTGTAGTTGCTCTTCGGATGCGGGGGACGGCGACGAGGGCGTGGTTGGCTGAACGGAGGTGGCGTTTGGGAGCGTAGAAGTTGATCCGGCTGTTGAGGTAGCTCGGGCCTTGGTCGTTTAGGGCTTTGTGTGCGTGGGTGAGGAGGCGGAAGGTGATTCTTTTGTTGACGGGGAGCCAGTGAAGGTCTCTCAGATGTCCGGAGATGTGGCTGTGTCGTGGGATGTCGAGGATGAGTCTGGCTGAGGCGTTCTGGATCCGCTGGAGTCTCTTCTGGAGCTTGGCGGTGGTACCGGCGTAGAGGGCGTTGCCGTAGTCCAGTCGGCTAGTGACGAGGGCCTGGGTGACGGTCTTCCTGGTCTCGGTGGGGATCCACCAGAAGATCTTCCGGAGCATGCGTAGGATGTTGAAGCACGCCAAGGAGACGTTGTTGACTTGCCTGGTCATGGAGAGGGAGGAGTCCAGGATGAAGCCCAGGTTGCGTGCATGGTCTGTCGGTTTGGGTGCGGTGCCCAGGGCGGGAGGGGTATTTTTTGGGTTCAGGGTCAGTTTTGGGTTTTTGGGTAAAAGGGTACAGTGTAAAAATTAAATATGATTAAATTTAAATTACATTAAATTAAATTGATTAAATTAAATTAAATTAAATTAATTAAATTAAATTACATTAAATTAAATTAAATTAAATTAAATTAAATAATTAAATTAAATTAAATAAATTACATTATATTAATTTTAATTAAATTAAATATTAAAAAATATTATATACTTACCAATACTTACGTTGTAATTGTATGCGTTGTAAAGGTATATGTGTTGTAAAATACATGCGTGGTAATGGTATGCGTTGTCATGGATCCTGCGTTGTAAAAAATGCGTGGTAATGGTAGGCGTGGTAAAAGTATGCGTTGTAACGTCATACATCCGTCTTCAGGCCTTTACGGATGTTTTTGTGGCAAATTCCGCGGCGAAGTGGGGGAGGAAGAGAGTTCCACAGTGCTGGGGCCAGGTACGAGAAAGAGCGTCCACCAATGCGTGAGTGTCTGAATCTAGGGCCTAAGAAGTTGACTTGGGACGTGGAACTAAGTAGACGTGAAGGAAGATAAGTCTGGGCTAACGAGCACAGATAGTGGGGAGCAGTGCCCAGCTTAATCTTATGCATATAGCATAGAGCCTTAAATTTCATCCGTTGTTCAATCTTAAGCCAGTGGAGATCACGCAAAATGCCTGTGACGGAGGAAGTTTTCTGTACCTGGCAAAGTAGCCTAAGTAGCCAAAGTAGAGTTCTGCACCACCTGCAGTTTACGTATTAACTCCCTATTAGCTCCTAGATAAAGGACGTTGCCATTGTCAAGCCTTGACATGATCAAGGCCGGATGACTGTTCTCCGTGAAGATTCAGGCATCATCCATAGTATCTTACGGAGCCATTTGAGGATCATAACGCAAGTAGAAGTGATCGTTGCTACTTGCTGCTTCATCATCAGCTGGTCGTCAATCATTATGCTCAAATTGCGTACCGTCTGTACCGGTTTGGGAGGTTCACCCATTTCAGGTGGCCAATGGTGCGGGCCCCAGAGATCTTTCTCCCTCCCCATGATCAGAACCTCTGTCTTTCCTCCATTTAGCTTTAACCAGTTGATGTGTATCCAATTAGCGATTTAATGTAGGACTAGCTGAAGGGAAGAAATACTGGATTTATCTTTGGCGGATAAAGAAAAGAGAAGCTGGGTATCATCTGCATACGAGAAGATTGACAGCCCAGCCTCTTCCGCAATGGAAGCTAAAGGGCTGACATAAAGATTGAATAGCAAGGGGCTCAATATAGATCCCTGAGGCACTCCATGAGGAGATGCATACGTCCTGGAGCAAGCCGATGGAGAGAAGACCTGAAAAGTCCTGTTTGTGAGAAAGCTTTTGATCCACTCAAGAGCTGGTCCTACGATTCTCATTGCATGGAGTGCTTTAAGAAGGGTTGAATGAGATGTCGAATCAAAGGCGGCACTCAAATCTAACTGAGTGCCACAGTTTCCCCTTTATCCAGAAGCAGGTGTATAGTTTTCGTAACTCCTAAAAGAGTAGATTCAGTAGAGTGGCCGGCTCTTAAGCCCGATTGGGATCCGTGGAAGATGTTATTAGATTCCACGAATTGTGTTAGCTGTTTATTCACATATTTTTCAAGAATTTTTGAAAAAGCAGGGAGTAGTGAGATTGGGTGGAAGTTAGAAGGCCCAGTCGGATCCGCATTAGGTTTCTTCAGAAGAGGAAGAACCATTGCGTGTTTCCATTCTGCAGGTAGAGTTGCTTCTCTTAGTGAGGCATTAAGTAGATCCATAATGATCCTTAATGAGGAGCAGTTCAGTTTTTGAAAAATATTGACTGGAAAAGGATCATTGGGGGAGCCTGATTTAGGGCTGTTTAAAATGGAACTAAAAGATGAAGGGTCTAAGAGTTGCCAATTATCAATTTTACTAGTGAATGCAGAATCGGCAATCCCGACTGGGTTAAGGCAGTCATAAGTTTGTTAAGTGCTGTTCTTTTTTAATATTAGACAACTTAAGTTCTGCATGGATCTTTTCTACCTTTTCAATGAATAACTCTGCCACAATTTCGCAGTGCGCCTCATCAAGTAACGGGTGTATCGGTTAGTAGGATGCTCCTGAGAGATCCCTAACTATCTTAAACAGAACTTTAGCATTGTTTTGCGCTGATGCGATAGATTTGTTCACGTATTCCGCACGCGCAGCTTTACATAGAGAATTATATTCTCTCTTCGCAGTTTTATAGCAATGCTTAGATTCTGAGGCATAATCCTTCCTCCAACATCTCTCTAACGCCTTACATTTCGTTTTTTCAATTTGAAGTTTTTCGGTGAACCAAGGGGCTGGAGGGCGGTGATTGTTTAATTTCTTCAATGAGATGGGGAGGCAGGTGTTCGCAGCTGTCATTAGCCAAGTGTGGATAGTGGCTGTGTCGGAGATTTGAATGGGAGTCAAATCAGGAGTATTGCTCTCCAAGTGTTGGTTAAAAGAGTCTGTATCTAGTTTCTTCCAGTTTCTTCTCCTATCTTTAGGTATGGGAGTGACCAAATGATCAGACCGTGGGTCAAGCACCAGCTTGAAATTAACTAAAGAATGTTACTTTGAGTGTTCCTACAGTGTCGTCAGATGCTTTTCCATCTTTTGTAGATTGACCATGAAGGATGTAATTTTTTTTTACATTCATGGCTTCCACCTTTACTTCTAATTTTACCAGATGGGGGCTTGCTCAGGTTGGGCCTGCTTTACCATCCTTTTCCCTGTCAGAATAGACTTAAGCATCTGCCTGGAGGGCCAGCCTGAAGAGAGCGAGGTAATTGAGCTGTCTGAATCGGCTTGAAACTCTGAGACCAGGCTTCACAGACAGAAGCTGATGGGACCCTCTCACTTGTATGTGGTCTCCTTCCCACTACAGCAACTCCCCCCTCCAGACCTCATCCTCCACTCGCAAATAGTCTGTGATCCGGCAGACCTTATGGTGAGTGCTGATTGGCTGCCACAACTTCAACTAAGAAGTTTTGTCAGCAGTCTTGGGACTCAAGTTCCATCGAGTCTCAAGCGAAAATGACAAAAAATACAGGGATGCGGGTAGGACTACACTGACCCCCAGGGCTGGTGAAGGGATCCCAAAAATTATTTTTATAGATGTTATAACAAATTTGCAGAGGATCTGTGAATCCATGGTAAAAAAAAATTATCATGGGTTCCTGCAGTTGTTTTTTTAAATGCCCCCAAGTGAGCGAGGTCCCTGGGAGACATTTGGTACTATAATAAAGGGAGGAGGCATGTGTGTCTTCCTTCCCAGGCTGATTTTAGCCCCGGGGACCACCAACCCTCGGGGACCAGCCATCAAAAATGAAGGGTAGTAGGCACGATGCCACTGGCTGTGGCCTACCCCCTTCTGCACATGCCTAACGGCCATGTGTAGACCAAGGTTGGATTAGCTTATGGTAATTAAATATTCATTTACATAAAAAAAAACTGGTAATTCATTATAAAACAAAGTTTACAGGGACTTTACAGTTAGGAAAAAGCTTTAAAAAAAAAAAAACATAGAAAATCACCTAAAAAACCTAAAGGTTACGAGGACATTATACTTAGGAAACATAATTTAAAAAACCTTAGATATTCACTTTAAAAAACAAAGGTTGTAGGAATGTTAGTGTATGTTCAGATTTTACGCACACAAAACTAATAGAAATACGGCAATTATAGATAGAGTTGTCTCAAGAAACTATAACTCGTAAGGTAACTTTGGCTCGCACCTTCACCATGCCCCGCTAACTACCCCACTTATTATTACATCACTCATGACATCTTCTATGACATCATTGATCATATCACAGCAACATTTGCTGTAAAATTATTGATGAGAAAACGGTGCATGGTGGGGATACTGGTTGATTTTGCAACTCTCTCCAAGCATAAGCAAACACTCCTCTTTCAGCCAGCGGGAGTTTTCATCTCTTTCCCTGCCTGCAGATATGCAGGTAGGAAAAGAGATAAAAGTATTGCACTTGTACACAGGGAGATGCATTTCCAGAAGCTTCCAGCATGTGAGAGCAATGCAAGGGACCATGGGGGCATTAAGGCACCCCTCACGGTCCTCAACACTGCTTACTGGGTGCCCTGGGGGGTTTCCAAGGCACCCAAATTAGCAGAAAGAGGCACAATAAAGGTCAGAACTTAGCAGAAAGAGGCAAAATAAAGGTCAGAAGTGAGCAGAAAGAGGTAAAATGTAGGTCAAAACCAAGCAGAAAGAGGCAGAGTAGAGGTCAGAAGCAAGCAGAAAAGACAAAATAATGGGCTGAATAAGCACTAAAAGGCAAAGTAGAGGTCAGAAATAAGCAGGGAGAAGCAAAATAGAGGTCAGAAACGAGCAGCAAATGGTAGAATAGAGGTCAGAAATGAGCAGCGAGAGGCAGAATAAAGTCAGGAGTGAACAAAATGAGGCAGAATTGGCAGAATAGGCAGAAAGAGACACAATTAGAGGGCCGGAGCGAGCAGAGAATAGGGAGAAACACTAGCAGAAAACAAGCAGAGGAGGCAGAAAACAAAGACAGCAGAGGGTAGTGGACTGTAAGCAATGTGGACAGGAGGTCAGTCACAAGGGGAGCTGGCATGATGAACTGCTGTTGTGTGCCCCCTCCTTTTTTACTGCACACCCACAGACATTTCCAATCATACTGTCATGCAACCACTTACAGAATCACTCACAATTTCACACACCCACTCACAGACCACTCAGAGACTTACATACTCACTGATATATCCATTCAAGCACTCATATGCACCCACTCACAGACCGACTGAGAGACTCACACACACACTCACAGACTCACTCAGAGGCTCACGCGCCCACTCACAGATCCACTCAGACACTCATGCATCCAGTCATAGACCCGCTCAGAGACATTGGTTTCCATTCATAGACCCACTCAGAGACTCTTGCACCCACTCACATATCCCCCTCAGGGACTCATGCACTCACTGACTTACCCACTCAGACACTCACCCACTCACAGACCCACTCAGAGACTCACACAACCACTCATAGACCAACTCAGACACTCGTGCACCCACTCACCAACCCATGCAGACACCCATGCACCTGCTCACAGATCCACTCAGACACCCATATACCCACTCACGCAACATTGTACACAACCATACAGTCACTCAAACACTCACAAAACCACTCACATACCAACTTAGAGGCCCATGCAGTTACTCACACACTCACTCACATACATATACAGCCAATCACACACACAATTTCAAAGATTACAGGTTATAGTTAGGAAATACAATTTAAAAAAACATTGAAATTCACTGAACAAGCACAAAGGTCACAAGGATTTTATAAATAGGAAATAGAATATAAGAAATCATAGAAAAAACTTGAAAAAACAAACGTTGCAGAGATGATATAGTTAGCAGATAGAATTTTAAAAACCTTAGAAATTCACTGAAAAAACTTTTTGTTCAAACATTTTCCCAAGATACACAGATCTGCAATGATTTTAAAGGGAATACATTGAAAAATGCTTTTTGGCACTGGCAGGGTTTTTTGGGTACCCCACCACAAGGTCTAGAGGTCAGGGTATTCCTACCCTGCCCCGTTCTTATTTTTTTTAATGTTTGTGCGTACTAGGTCCAAGTCCCAAGATGGCTGCCAAAACTTCCTGGTTGATGTGTTGGCAGCCAATCAGATCTCAGTATGAGATCTGTTGGATCTGCAGAATATCTGGGTCCCTAGATATACACATTTGTTTTTCCTTAATAACTCACAAACTACTGTATTTACACCAAATCATAAAAGCTTTCTGCCAAATTTTGTGTGATTCCGTTCAGCAGTTCGGGCTGTAGTCATGTGCAAATTTCCTACAGGAATTTGCATCTATATATAAGTTTGTAATTTAGATCTACTGTCATTTGTGTGGTTTTTCTCTCTAACTTTTTGCCTTCAACCCTCCTATTTAGCTGACTTCGCTTTTGCTGGCTTTAGGTTTTTGTGCACTTTACAACTGCTAACCAATGCTTGTACTCTCTCCTTATGTATGATAGAATTGGCTTATATCCAATTGCATTTTTAATTTACTTGTATGTGCCTAGTGAAGTTCCACTGTGCCTAGGGCCCTTAAATTAAATGCTACTAGTGGGCCTGTAGCACTGATTGTGCTGCCCACTGAAGTAGCACTTAAACAATGTCTCAAGCCTGCCATTGTACCCTGTGTGTGCAGTTTCTAAACCGTTATATAAACCTGGGAAAATAAACCATTTGCCAGACCCAAACCTTCTGTTTTAATAGATATAAGTCACCCTTAGGGTAGGCCCTGGACTGCCCAGAGGGTCGTGTGCAATGTATTTAAAATGTAGGACATTTTTAGACAATTTTACGTTTTGTATGTCCTTGTAGTGAAAAACTCTTAAATTCGTTTTTTGCTACTGCAAGGCCTACCTCTCCCCCAGGATAACATTGGAATTACCTTATTAAATGTGTTAGGGTTTAATTTCTAAATGGTACAGATAACGAGTTCATGTTTGGTGTGTTCAGAATTGTAATGAAACATTCTAGTTTATGGAGAAATTGGATTTTAAATTACAATTTTGAAAATGCCACTTTAGAAAGTTGGCATTTTCCTGCCCTATCCATTTAGTGCTTGTAGCCTGTCTTTGGATCACATGACTGGGTTAGTTGACAGTTGGGCTTTGTGTATTTCTCCTAGACAGCCACACACAATAGATAGCATAGTTGTGCCTGGATGGGAGGACAGAGCTGGGCACAGTCCTACTTACACTTGAAGAGGCTGTGTTCTGCCTCCACACAAAGGGCTGAAAAATCCCTATAGTTAATCTAGAGCCAGGATAGGGAAGGCGGATACATGGGGACATCACAGGGAAACCTTTTGAAGTTTCTATCAATTACAAAGGCGCAACTGGTCGTAAATATTGGACCACAAGTAATCAACTTATGGACCTGTGGATACTCTTCCAGGAAGAAGGATTGATGTGCTACTGAAAGGACTGTTGCCCTGCTGGATTGCTGCTCTGAAGGATCTGCTACCTTACTGTGCTGACCTGCTGTCATCTTGCCTATTTGAAAAGGACTGGACCTGCATCTGTTGAACACAGGACCCCAACGTGACACTAAGGGATAGTTGGCTGGCCTCCTGAGCCTCAAGGATAGATGGCTTCAACAACCTTGAACCCAGCACCTGGACTCTGCTATCTTTGAGTCCTACCCTACCAAGTGGTACCACTACTGGACCCTTTGTAAGAAGATGCTCTGATAGTCCATCTGTGGATCCAGAAGAACTACCACATCTCCTCCATGGCGCATCTTAGCAAAACAGGTGCATCACCTTTGATGTTGGACGCATCTCCTCTGCTGTGATGGCTCAAAAGACACAAAGGACTCCATAACGAGCATGTAGCTGCATTGAAACTGTCGCCAGTGTGAAGCTTTCCCAAAACAGGCCATCGTATCACTCATCAATGACAGCCTCAATGATGACACAGGTTCTTGCAGCGCAGCCACGCAACTCCTTAGAACCAACTCATCACCGTCTCTGTGCAATGCACCCTCAATGCCAGAATTTGCATCACAAGCCCTTGCCGATGGGATCCTCAACAACTGCATGGAACTCATATCACAGCTCCACCTCACCTTGGAACTAACGCATCACCTCGACTGCGCAACACATCCTTGGCACAGTACCTCTCAATGCTCCGCAAACCAGGGTTTAAGGTACTCTTCTGCAGCAGGCCTAACTAAGATCCTGTAGCTTAGCCTGTACTCCATCACTGTCGGCCTGAACTTGTGGCTTTATCCCATTCCAGGACTTTTTGGTGCTATTTTCACTGAAATATTTAGAATTGCATATCTCCGGTTATACAAATTGGATGTTTGTCATTTTAGTCTTGGTTTATTTGGTGTAGGATCCTTATTGTTCCTCTGTGAGATGCTTTATTTCTATTTGAAGTGTTGCACAAATACTTTACATGTTGCCTCTAAGTGAAGCCTGACTGCTCTGTGCCAAGGTACCAGAGGGTTAATCATAGGCTAATTTGGGGCTTGCTTTTGTTTCACCCCGACAAGAATTGTAGTTGCTGCTTGAGAAGGTCTTCACCCCCTCAACAAGTAAGACAATTTCCTACACCCACACTCTCCCAGGTAGGGAACAACAGTGTACCGGGGTGTTCTTCTGTGGACACTGTAAAGTGTTGCACCCAGGAAGATGGGGTCTGAGGGGAAGAAAACAACAGCAGGTGGGGTGCATGGTCCCCCTTTCCTTCTGTAAGAAATTTGACCAAATGAGATGGGGTCCTTGGGGCCCAAAACTGGCTCTGGGAGGGGGGCCATGTGCCTCATCCACATTTTTAAAGACATTGGCCCGAAGGATGGGTCCCCGGGGTCCAAATGGTGGCTTGGGAAACAGGGGCACATGCCCTCCTCCCCACTATTGTGTAATCGGCCCTGGAGGATAGAGTCCACAGGGCCCAATAGAGGTAAGGGCAGGGGTAATTTTGAGGAAATAGGTCAGATTTACTCTTACATACAGATCTGACACACAAGTCTATAGTCTACACCCTGTGGTCTAAGGCAATTCTTGAGTACAATTGGTAGAGGATACTATTTGGGTTACATAAAAGAGATGTAAATCCCGAGGAAAAATTCGGACTTTGCCAAAACTCATTCTGAATTATTGTACATATTATGTTAATGTCCTATCCTAATCGAATTCTGAAATCATGAGTCAGAACTGGATAAGTGGACGGCTGCAAAAAGGTTTTTACAAGATAACTTGGTGATCTCAAATGATGCGTTAGATTTTTAGAATGAGTTATAGCATCCCCTATGATATGATGACCACCCTAATCATTAAGCACAAACAATACATCTTGCATAAGTGGAAAGACATTTCAGCTCATTGATTTAATCTTATTGTCTAAAGTCTATACTTGGCACATCAGATAAAACTGTACAAACAAATCCACGGCATACCAGGGAGGTATGAGGAAACTGAAGTGATCTGTGAGAGTGTTAGAAATTGAGTATTCTGCTTGGCTAAGGTATGCACCTAAAACCATCTTTTCTCTTATGAAAGTAATGGTAAAACCCCCGCAAACTGCCAATACCATTATATCCTCCATTCCACAATGCGAGACACTGGCAACATTTTTTAGTAGCAAAGTGGAATGCATTTACAGCGCATTCTGTCCATGGAAAGGTTCCTCCGATCCCCGGAGGAATCCACTCTTGGTTGCTATGCCCTACTCCATCAGGGATGGGTAAATGTGCCTTCAAGAGAGTTATTCAATTGAATAATTAGTTTATTTTAAGATAACATTTGGGAGCAAGATGGAAGATATGCTTGCTAATTGTTTCTTTCAGCTCGTCAATTCTTTTAGGTAATTTCTTGTAAACGGGTACTACTCCGTTCAAGAGCGAACAATCATATGGAGTAAATCTCAAGAAGGTGTATAGAACAGGCAAAAAAACTGGTGTATATAAGAAAGTATAAAATGTTATATTAGGAATTTTCAGGGTACTTGGAGAAGCGTGGCTCAGTGGTTAGAGGCGGCAGAACCGGAAGCTGAGATCAGCCGTGGACCAGGGTTCGATTCCCTGCCTCGGCGGGTCTCGGGCTCAAAAATTCCACGGACTCGACAATTCTTGCTCTGGTGCCTACTCGACTCATGGGGTCACACTCTGCGACTCTGGGCAATAGCTTGCTTAATCTCCACTACGGCCCCTCGCGGCGGGATGCCTGGCTTTCACCTTGTGAATACCCTGCCGGGGTATCTCACAGGGGAATACCAGGACGGGTTCCCTAAGCAAGCGCCTTGAGACCCCTGGGTGATTCGTGCGCTATATAAATCGAAATACATTTACATTTACATTTACATGCAATGAAACAAGAAGGTAATTATTATGCACTTGAACACCTTCACCTTCACTTGTCTCTAGGGGTCTACAACCTCAATACTATACAATCCTGAAGCTGGTCTCACTAATGCAAAACTAGAGACTAAAACGTCGACTTATACACTTTTTTCTTTGATATTGATTTGTGGTTTATTGTTATAAGTAGATTAGGTAGGCAGCAGGACACGTCTTCATGTTGTTAAGATAGATTTATTAAGATACACAGCAGAGCAGTAACCTCACAGCTGACCAGACCTTCAAATGCCGAGGCTGGAATCTTCACATACTGGATAGAACACTCTTAGGTACTATGGGAGGTTGGAAAGATAGGAACACTAAGAAAGGACTACTGAAACCAAGTAGCCATATTGAATGAAGTATAAATATACAACATTTATTTTAAGAAAAAGTGTCACAATTGTTACAGTGAAGGTGTTCAAGTGCATAATAATTACCTTCTTGTTTCATTGCATGTATTGTATACAAGTACCCTGAAAAATCCGAATATAAAATGTAATACTTTCATATATACACTCATTTTTGTCTGTTCTGTACACCTTTTGTCTGTTCTATACACCTTTTTGAGATTTACTCCATATGATTTTTCGCTCTTGAATGGAGTTATACCCGTTTACAAGAAATTACCTAAAAGAATTGACGAGCTGAAAGAAATCAATTAGCAAGCATGTCTTCCATCTTGCTCCCAAATATTATCTTAAAATAAACTAATTATTCAATTGAATAAATCCCTTGAAGGCACATTTACCCATCCCTCTTACTTTGCCCGAGCCCTCAAAGGTAGTTTGGGTTGCCCATTTCTCTCACCACTACTCTCTCCAGGACCTTCTGCCCATCTCTCCTGATGATCCTTTAAAACCGGCTTTTTTTAGAAAATTTCACGACTGCCTTTTACTGGAGAGCCGAGAGCTGATTAACAGGTCACTATTAGCGGTGGTGATCCCTAAGTCCTGGAAGCATGCCAAAGTGATCCACCTGTTAAAGAAAAACTGACACTGAATGCGTCTCTGCCTGAAAACTTTCGCCCAATATCTCTGCTCCCATACCTTGCCAAAATCATTGAGCCCCATGTCAACTCCATCTTGACTCAACACCTAGAAGCTAATTTGATTCCAGACCGGTCACAAAATGGCTTCCGGTCTAGACATAGCACTTAATCTGCACTACTTATAGTTACAGATCAGCTGGATCATTGGGCTTTCAGAAACATGATTAAGGCGTAGCTTTTCTCCAACCTTTAGCCTTCCTGCATCTCTGTCCATTTCTATCTGTTTTAGCGCTGGGATGCCCCATAGCTGGGTCAGCCATCCGCTCTATAAGTACAAATAACATAACATTCACCTAAGCCACACACTAAGCATACCACAAAAACCCCATTTCTAAAAGAGGGAATGTCATTGAGGTATACCACTGGTTTCACTACGGAGACTCGGCTTTCTCGCCTACTATGAAGATTAATAATAACTTGCCTCAGTAAACAATTTTTCAGATTCATTATTTGATGTTTATTTCTTGTATAAGAGTTTTTTTTTTTAAATCTCTAGTGATTCAAAAAATGAGGCTAGTGATTCAAAAAATGAGGCTAGTCGCTACACCTTTCAAATTTTTGTTTTGCATTTCAAAATGTACTAACATATCCCTGTGACTTGCAAAAGTTACATAGAGGAACAGTTTATCTATGAAGGCCTAGAAACACTGTAATCAATCTTACACATGTATTCGTGGGATCTTAAAGTGAGCACCGAATGAAGCCCAACTCAGGTTAACATTTTTCACTGGAGGGGAAACAAAGCCACTATAAATGTGAATAAAGAGTCTGAGGCCTATTGAGTGGACACAGCAAAAGAATAGGATGCAGGAGGAGATTTCAGCAAAAAAATACTCAAAAAATAGAATATAATTGCACAACAGGGCCATTCAAATGTAGGGCCCAAGAGCTTGACAGAAGGGATATTCTGTCACAAATGTGGTGGACGGAGGGAGAAGAAGTGGTCTAATGGCCAGAGCTGCTGAATTTGGAACTTTGGAGTCAGGTTCGATTCCTGACATTTGTTCTAGTCCTGGCTTCAGTTCAGCATCCTGTGATTCTGGGCAACTCACATAATCTAGCATGCCTACAAAAAATTAACTGACTTTGTCTAATGTGATCTA
This sequence comes from Lissotriton helveticus, assembly GCF_964261635.1. Classification (NCBI taxonomy): domain Eukaryota; kingdom Metazoa; phylum Chordata; class Amphibia; order Caudata; family Salamandridae; genus Lissotriton; species Lissotriton helveticus. The sequence continues at coordinate 1,703,652,356 of NC_136063.1, read as the reverse complement.
GTGCTTATGCTAAGTGATCGAATGCTCTTGAATCGTGTTTGTGCTATATAAAACTGCAAAAGAAAGTCAAGTGGCATGCATAACACAGCACATGTAATATGGCGAATACGGCATCAGCCATATTAGTGATGGAGTATCTTGCCTGCCAAACTATAAATATGGCCCATAATAAACTAAATAAACCTCATCTGATGCTTGGAATTGACAATGGAGTGTATTATGTTGTTTAATTTTTTCTCTTACTATTGGCTCCTGTTTAGACAATTAGGCTCTTGTTTATGAGAACTGATGCATTGCTACAGTAAGGCAGCAATGCAAAAGAAAACGTTGCGAAGCAGTACATCATTTTAAAATGCCATGGATGAGTCATATTCACGGTACAATACACCATAGCATAAGGTCCCATGGTGCATCAAAAAAACTACGCATTTGTGGGACAGCTACCGCAGAGAAAACTGATGCATGTGCATCTAAAGTGACGCTAGGCTGCTTTGTGGCATGTAAAGCAACGCAAATTACCCTAGCATCACATTGGAGTGCGTCATACATCACAAATTCCTTAAAAAGTGATGCATTTGAAGAAAGATGGAGCAGGCAGCAGGCAACGACCCAAGAATCAGCCAGCATGTCCAGACAGACCGTATGGGAAGAGGAAGAGTTATTTTAGTGAGGAGGGGCATTAAACACTGGTAACAGAGGAGACGAAGTATGAGCATTAACTCTTTTTCACTTCAAAATTATCAATACGGAGGAAAGAAGCCATTTGGCAGTCCAGAGTAGACAAGCGTAACAGTATTGGGCAAACTAAAATGACAGTGCCAGTGAGCAAGAAGTACTGGCATGATTATAAGCATCGGACCATGGAGAAATTGTCCACGAACCTGAAGTCAGCCATTTGGACCACAGGAGGAGGACCTGAGGAGCTGACATCTTGGAGGAGCAGGTGGCATCAGTCATCCCAGGAGAGTTGGTGGCAGGAGTTTCCAGACAGTACAGTGCTGGCTTCGAGGACAAGAAAGACCTACAGGGTAAGTGTCAACAAAGAGCAATATGGTCCCTGCACTGCACTGTGCTGTGTGCAAGAGAAAGGTTACACATTTTTTCTCATTTACAGTCATACATCACATAAATGTAAGTTATACTGCCAAGTTACATGTTGTATAGCTCAGTCCAGCTCCATAAAGTTTATCCCTTCCATGTGTGATGGGCAACAATAATCAAGGGTCATCTTTTCATACTGGGATTTGTAGTGGACTGTATAACATGAGTCAGCAGAACAACAAGTCCCACAATACAAAGCAAAAACCATTGATATGAAGAACACATCAAGCAAGGATACTTGAACCCTGCCCAAACAGATGGTGACAATGCAGGCCCCCTTGTACCATGTGGGCTAATCTGCCGTACTTGTGGCCATGCAGCCAAATCAGGACTGTAAAACAATGGAATGGAATGGAATGGGGTTGTCAGAGGATAAACTCTTCTCCTGAGAGGGGTCAGGTGTGCCCATGTGAAGTATCACCACATAGGAACTTGTGAAGAGCTATGTGTATAGTCACTAGTATGAAACTACGCTGAACACAAATATCCCGAAGTGCAGGGTGGGAGCACACAGGTGTTACCTGCCATGGTAGAGACCACCCTAACTCCTGTCATGTACAAATTCATACTGGGGGCAGAGAAGCATGCAAGTGATGCACACCAGAAGACCATGGCCCTCCTTTATGGAATTTTGGCACAGGGCAGCGCAGCAAGTCACCTTTCTGTACTGCCCTACACCAAAATGAAAGGCCAAGTAATGCACCGTTTTCATGCAATATGGTGTATTCCTGTCCTTTCTCACTGCTCTTGCGCCATTTTGGTAGCCTAGTGCCAATGCAGGCACCCGTGCACCATGATGCAAGAGTGCCTCCATTGCATGCAGGGTTGTTGTGGTGCAGTAAGGGGCGCCTTACTACGGAGAAACAATTCTAATAGGCATTTTCCTCTTTCTATGTGTAATGCAGCATGCAGCACACATAGAAAGGGAAAAACAAGGAGAAATAAAGATACTACACATTGCCTCAGGAGATGTAAGGATGTAGCACTTCCCCAGGTGTAAATGATGTTATAAATCTGGGGCAGTGTCAAAATCCATGGTTGCTGGTGGCAACACCCACCGTAACATCCATGGAACACCTCCCGATAGTAGAGTAAGGTGATGCAATGATTTGCATTGTGTTGCCCATCTCAAGATTTAGGAGGCCACTCTATGCCACGCAGGGTGGCTTTGCGTGTTGTCAGAATTCTGATTCAGAGCCTTGCATCACACATGTACCACTATACGTTGTGCAAAAGTGATACAAAACTCTGAATTAGCCCCCATGTGTATTTATTGAAGGAATAGATGGTGTGTGCTGGGTAGGCATGACCATGAGCAGGATTCAAGGATGTTTGAAGGGTCAGGTTATGGGCCTAGTTGTGTGCCAAACCTGGGTAGCTACACGTCACAGATAGTTATCACTACTAGCATATGGGGTACATCTTGACCCATAGCACTCAAAGACAGGCAGTCATGTTGGTGAAATGGACATGCTGAATCATATTTCTAGGGTTGATATCGCATGAGAGTAAATGTATGATCTGGCTGCTATCAGTGTGTACAAAGCAATACAAAAGGGGATGATGGACGGAGCGTTTGAGCAAATCAAACACTCACCCCCAGCCAACTGATCTGGGTTTAATCCATTACCATTCTTTAGCTCACTCAGCCACCCCAGTTCAGACATGGCCATATTCAAATCAGTCTGACCCTGTGCCTCATGGGAACAGTCCAGCTATCAGTGTTATGACAGTGAGTGGAGTCCCTGGCCAAAATGAGGATTACAAGAGGAGTCATGTACATGTACAAGTGAGTGGGCAGAGTCAAATGATTTACAATACTTTGCATATAACCGACTCTGAAAATGAAGGTGTGAGGTGTGCATCAGTGCTATCAATCTTCCTAGTTTGACTAGGCCTATCCCTTCTGAGTTGTTACACAGTGCCCACTGTTCAGAGCTATGGAGCCAACATTGTGTGTAATGAAATCACATAAGAATACACAAATAGGTAAACCATGGTAAGTACATGCCCTTGCACATACTCGCAGTGTAGCAAGGTTGCTAGATGTGTATAGTTGTGTGCATACGTGTGAAATATGGGCCCTTGGCCACATGAATGCACATCGTGCATGTAACACAGCACAAGAGGCAGACTGCCATGGTGTACAGTGTGAAAGGCAGATCGTAGGGTCATATAAATTAAATTACCAAAGTCACATCACTTTCCCTGGAGCTGTTGGCTGGCTAGTTACCGGAGGGAATCGGGCACCCTGGTGATTTGGTGCACTGTGCACAACGGTGATGTCAATGTATGAAACCACATTCAGAATAGCAATCATGAAAAAGAACTTATCATTGAGGCAAATGTGGACTTTACATTAACTTACCCTCACAGGCAGGGCAGGCCAGCAATCTGTGTAACTGTGCTGCAATGTGTGTTATCACACACAAAGTCATCCTAGCCACACAGAGGTTGTGTGAACAAAGCAGAGATACTGCAATCCGAAAGGCAACTACAATTAAACTTGGCCACCATTCCTATGAGTCCCACATGTCCTACACACCAATGATGAACTCAAAGTTAATGAGAATAAAGTCTGTATGTCACCCAGATTACTCATGTCAACATTTAGTATAGATCACAATTAACATCTCTTTTCAATCAATCATGAGATTTGTAGAGCGCACTTCTCACCCGTGAGGGTCTCAAGGCGCTAGGGGGGGGGAGGGTGCTACTACTGCTCGAATAGCCAGGTCTTGAGTAGCTTCCTGAAGGTTAGTAGGTCTTGGGTCTGCCGTAGGAGGATCGGGAGGATGTTCCAGGTCTTAGCGGCGAGGTAGGAGAACGATCTGCCACCGGAGGTCACTCTTCGGATCAGGGGAGGGTAGCGAGGGAGCGGTCGGCAGAGCGAAGCTTGCGGTTCGGGGTGTAGAAGGTGAGTCGTCTGTTGAGGTATGCTGGTCCGGTGTCGTGGAGTGCCTTATGTGCTTGGGTGAGGATCTTGAAGGTGATCCTCTTGTTGATGGGCAGCAAGTGCAGGCCTCTCAGGTGGGGTGTGATGTGGCTGTGTCGGGGATGTTGAGTATGAGGCGGGCAGAGGTGTTCTGAATGTGTTGCAGTCATTTCAGCAGTTTGGTCGGGGCTCCCACGTAGAGGGCGTTTCCGTAGTCCAGCATGCTGCTGACAAGGGCCTGGGAGACCATTCTCCTTGTGTCAGTGGGGGTCCACTTATAGATCTTGCGGGGCATGCACAGGGTGTTGAAGCAGGAGGATGAGACGGCGTTGACTTGCTTGATCATGGAGAGCATTAAGTTGAGGATGAATCCCAGGTTGCATGAGTGGTCGGTGGGTGTCGGTGCTGCTCCCCGGGTGGTCGGCCACCAGGAGTTGTCCCAGGCTGAGGGGGTGGAGCAGAGGGTGAAATAATACCTCCTAAACAGCTGCCTAACCTGGATGACCAACCTTCTGGGGATGACATTCTGCCCTAGGAACAATGACACCTTTCAGTAACTCCTGGACTCCACTGGGATACCTTCTCTGTTTTGAAAGGGGATGACATGGTCGCAGGGTCTCCAGAGGATCCACCCACCAAAGGAATACCCCATCTGCCAGCCCAAGCCCAGCCTTGGACTAAGAAGACCCCACAGTTGTCTTCCAACAGCACGTGTTAGGAGTCTAGCCGCAGCCCGTCACAGGCACCCTAAAGGGAGTCTGCAGGTGCCTCACTTCCAATAAGGAAAACAAAACCACTGGGTTTGGGCTCCCACCGGCATAGCTTTGCCACAAGCATATAATGAACAGAAAAGAGTGCAAATGCCGCTAATTTCAAGTTTGCTCATTTGATTCAAAAGCACACGAGTAGAACAATGTGTTTTTTTTTATTTAATTCAACTTGTTTTTTAATTTTCTTTGTATTTTCAAATATCACTTCTATTTCAATAATGATTTTGCAAATATTATACAAATATTAAAACCTGGTGTGCACAACATTTAACATTGACAATACTCATGAATTCCTTGTGTATTTACAAATTGTGTAACCGATTCAACATTCAGTCTTCATTCATACATCAATCAACCCACTACAAACAACAGACAACAAAACATAAATGGTTTGATTACCGTTTGAATAACAATACTCAAAACAAAGAGCCAATGTTTGTTTCACAATTACATTAAATATGTACAATTTTTTTCTTTTTTCAATTCTTAATTTTTAAGTTTTTTTTGGCTACTAAACAGTCTATGCGTTTCGAACTACCCTTATTACGTAGTTCTCATCAGGACCAATCTGTAATGGAAGAACAGAGAATGTTTTTTTAGGGGGGGTGGTTATTGACCTATTTATCACCTGCCTAGCCCCAAAACTCAAGTGACCTCACCTACCTCGCATTCTGCGGAGCATGCTGGATTAGTTGTTAAAATTCCAGTCTAAAAGAATATATCAGAAAATCTCAATCAGAAAAACCAATTTGTAAGCACATCCTCATGTATTCCAACCCATCCACTCCTCTTTCTTACTTACTTGGGGGTGTTTGTTTGGCGTTTGGAATTGCCTGGCTCGCCGCTCCCTATGTGAGAAGGGGGCAAAGGTGTGTTTTTAATAAACGGGGGGATTTATCCGTTTTGCAGAAGTAAACTAACAGGCTCTCTTTAATTCTTCACATGCGGCTGTGTTCAGCGCACTGCTTACCTGGTGGGGCGAGTCAGGCGCGTTGTATTTTAGATGTAAAGGTTCGAAGCCTCCGGTTTATTATTTCTGTGGAGTGAGCCAAAAATGCGATGAATTAGTGTGTTGTTGTTATTGTGCGATTATCCTCGGCGGCGGTCGTAGGCGTTTATTAATGCCACTTACTTGGAGGAGCAAAGCAGCCTAGCGTCTGAGTCCGTGGCCGTCCAAACGCTGACCTGGATGTGTGCACTTCCTGGTCCGCATAGGATTGTGGGAAGTGTAGTCCTCAGCGTGTGTACTATATAAGGGTGGGTTCTTTTATTGTTTTTTGGAAGGAAAAAACTTTATCGATTTGGAAGAGTGTTATAAGATATTTGTGTTAAAGAGTCAATTATTGGAATGCTTAAGACGAGTTCTGTGTGCAGCCAGCATTCTCAATTGAGTTGGAAGGATGTTTTTTCAGGGACCCAAGTATCAATACTTTAGGGGGATTCTCTCATGTAAATTTACAGTTTGAAAATTTCAGTTAATTCATTCAAACCTACAAAGGCAGTGTTAAATTTGACAATAAGCATTGCCTCTCTCTTGATTAATTTTGCATCCAAATCACCACCTCTTATGTCATTTTCTACTTTGGAAATTACTGTCCAGGTCATTTCGCTATCTTGATGATTTTTTTCTTTCCAATGGTTGACCAATGGAGCGTTGGCCACATTATTTTTGATTCTGGATTTGTGTTGCTGTATCCTCACGCGTACCTCTTGGTTGGTTTTACCAATGTATAAGAGATTACATGGGCATAGGATTCCGTACACCACATAGCGAGTTTTGCAGTTTGAAAAAGAATCATAAAGTGCCAACATCATTCATAAAAAAACTTGCAGAATTTGCCCTCAAGAAAAATTACTTTAATTTCAATGGGGAATTTTTCTTCCAAGTAGGAGGTGTAGCCATGGGCTGTCCCTTTGCACCGGAACTGGCCATTTTGTTTATGGCCAAATATGAGGAAACGTTTGTTTATAACAATAATCCTTTTTCCCAATGGATAACCCATTGGTATCGTTTTATAGACGATGTATTTTTTGTATGGACTGGGTCTGAAGACAATCTAAAAAACTTCCATGAATGGATCAACAACAGGGTACCGTCGATTCAATTCAGCTTGGATTTCTCAAGAGATAAGATGCCATTCCTAGACGTGGAAGTTTATCCCTCCATGGGCGGTCTGGTGACAACTTTGTATAAAAAACCAACAGACCGTAACAAAGCGTTACACTTTGGAAGTAACCACCCGCGGAGTTTAAAGGAAAACTTGCCCTATGGGCAGTACCTCCGCATTCGTCGCAACTGCACAGCAAAAGAGGAATACCTAAGACATGCAGAGATTTTGACAAACAACTTAAAACAACGAGGATACCCAAAGAAATTGCTTAGGAAATCATGCAAAAGAGCATGGTGGACTCCCAGAGAATGTTTGTTGGAAAAGAGATCTAAAAAGACCATGGAAAGAATGGTATTTGTATCGACCTTTTGTCCCAATTCTAACATGTTAAAAAAATTAGTCAAACAGAACTGGCACTTGTTAAAAAATCTGGATCAAATGTTTCAAAATCAACCTCTGTTTGCTTTCAAAAAAAACTATAGCATCTCCAACCATTTGGTAAGAGCGGCACTACCTCAAACAAAAAAAATCAGACTTGCGTACAATGTTACGTCTGCCCCCCATTCAAGGTCACCATAAATGTGGGAACTGCTCATGCTGCGATTCCACGACAGAAGGCAAAGTCTTTACGCATAATGCAATCAATTGGAAACATGATTCTTTTTCAAACTGCAAAACTTGCTATGTGGTGTACGGAATCCTATGCCCATGTAATCTCTTATACATTGGTAAAACCAACCAAGAGGTACGCGTGAGGATACAGCAACACAAATCCAGAATCAAAAATAATGTGGCCAACGCTCCATTGGTCAACCATTGGAAAGAAAAAAATCATCAAGATAGCGAAATGACCTGGACAGAAATTTCCAAAGTAGAAAATGACATAAGAGGTGGTGATTTGGATGCAAAATTAATCAAGAGAGAGGCAATGCTTATTGTCAAATTTAACACTGCCTTTGTAGGTTTGAATGAATTAACTGAAATTTTCAAACTGTAAATTTACATGAGAGAATCCCCCTAAAGTATTGATACTTGGGTCCCTGAAAAAACATCCTTCCAACTCAATTGAGAATGCTCGCTGCACACAGAACTCGTCTTAAGCATTCCAATAATTGACTCTTTAACACAAATATCTTATAACACTCTTCCAAATCGATAAAGTTTTTTCCTTCCAAAAAACAATAAAAGAACCCACCCTTATATAGTACACACGCTGAGGACTACACTTCCCACAATCCTATGCGGACCAGGAAGTGCACACATCCAGGTCAGCGTTTGGACGGCCACGGACTCAGACGCTAGGCTGCTTTGCTACTCCAAGTAAGTGGCATTAATAAACGCCTACGACCGCCGCCGAGGAAAATCGCACAATAACAACAACACACTAATTCATCGCATTTTTGGCTCACTCCACAGAAATAATAAACCGGAGGCTTCGAACCTTTACATCTAAAATACAACGCGCCTGACTCGCCCCACCAGGTAAGCAGTGCGCTGAACACAGCCGCATGTGAAGAATTAAAGAGAGCCTGTTAGTTTACTTCTGCAAAACGGATAAATACCCCCGTTTATTAAAAACACACCTTTGCCCCCTTCTCACATAGGGAGCGGCGAGCCAGGCAATTCCAAACGCCAAACAAACACCCCCAAGTAAGTAAGAAAGAGGAGTGGATGGGTTGGAATACATGAGGATGTGCTTACAAATTGGTTTTTCTGATTGAGATTTTCTGATATATTCTTTTAGACTGGAATTTTAACAACTAATCCAGCATGCTCCGCAGAATGCGAGGAAGGTGAGGTTACTTGAGTTTTGGGGCTAGGCAGGTGATAAATAGGTCAATAACCACCCCCCCTAAAAAAACATTCTCTGTTCTTCCATTACAGATTGGTCCTGATGAGAACTACGTAATAAGGGTAGTTCGAAACGCGTAGACTGTTTAGTAGCCAAAAAAAACTTAAAAATTAAGAATTGAAAAAAGAAAAAAATTGTACATATTTAATGTAATTGTGAAACAAACATTGGCTCTTTGTTTTGAGTATTGTTATTCAAACGTTTATCAAACCATTTATGTTTTGTTGTCTGTTGTTTGTAGTGGGTTGATTGATGTATGAATGAAGACTGAATGTTGAATCGGTTACACAATTTGTAAATACACAAGGAATTCATGAGTATTGTCAATGTTAAATGTTGTGCACACCAGGTTTTAATATTTGTATAATATTTGCAAAATCATTATTGAAATAGAAGTGATATTTGAAAATACAAAGAAAATTAAAAAACAAGTTGAATTAAATTCAAAAAAACACATTGTTCTACTCGTGTGCTTTTGAATCAAATGAGCAAACTTGAAATTAGCGGCATTTGCACTCTTTTCTGTTCATTATATCACTTCCAATAAGGACATCTGAGGCAATAAGAGGCCGCTATCCTCCGCTCCATACATTGGAACAGTCCCTTGCTGACATTGCTAGTGTCATGAGGCAGTGGCAGGAACAACAGCTCTGCCGATGTGACACGAGTGTTGCTGTGGCCCAGCTGGGGGCTATTCATACGATCCTTGAATCTATGGAGCTGAAGGATTCCTATATTGCAACAATAGGTGCCTTCCACCGCAAGTTGTTGCTGTTCTGGCAAGCCAGCAGGCCCCTTTCTGCACTCTGCTTCCTTCCTTATTGACACAAGCAGCATTGCTGGGGAACGGTGAGGCACATCTTGTGCCCCTGATGCATGTGTGCCTCAGATGCCTCCTGCACCAACACCACCCTCGGGGGAAGCACCAAACACATCAGAGAATGAAAATGGTGAATAAATTCCCACTGACATTTGTCTGTACCACTTAGCCAGTTTCTTATTGGACGTGTGTTTCTGATTATGCCACCGCTCTTGACAACTGGTACTGTCCCCTTTTTGCAATGCCCACCTGTTGATTGGAGCTATTAGGGGACTGTCGATGTGGCCTACCTTCCTTAATGGCAATTTGGACCTCCTCCTCACTGGAATGCTCCTCTCCTCAACACGTCACATAACATGTATCCCCCATGGACTCTGTCTGGACATACTTTGTCTCTCAAACAGTGTTGGGGTTGTTGCTGCAATAACTGCTACTGTGAATTAGCCTATGAACACACCTGGAAATAAATACACTACCTTGAACCTGCGTGTTGTATGTCTGTTATAGAGAGGACTAACTAGATCATGGTGGATGTGCAGACACAAAAGGGACTCCCTAAATGGTGGGGGGGTTCTCACAACTCCCAGCAGCAAAATGAGCACCTCAATGGTGTGATGAAGCTTGCAAAAGTGTTTTGTATGGCTTGTGTTTATGTACAAGAGCCAATGCGTCATTTCTTAAGCCTGGGTTGCAGATGAACAGGAATTTTGATGTATTTCATGCTTTGCGGTACGCTTGACGTCACACATTGACAAAACCATAAATATTACTGTCTCGGATTTTTCTACGAGGGAAGGCCTACATTGAATATATTATTCTCTGCATGATGCAGCTTGTTCTGGCGCTGGGAAATTCTGTTGCACGCCTACCAAATCTGACGCTTTTGGCCACATGCGTCAATTTGTAAATATGAAGTACTGCCTACGCTGATGTCACTTCAAAAATAGTGACAAAACAGCGGCACAGTCCTCTCATAAATAAGCCCCTTAGTTTTGCTATTTACATTTCATCTTTTGTGATCTTTTAATTGAATGTTCTTAAACCAAGAGCAGGTGTGTATCCATGGTTTTGTGGTTGTTCCTGCTGACATCAACAACTTTAAGTAAAAATGCTATTGGTTTATCTGTTTTGCATGTATCGCGGATTCATGGTACTACAATAAAAACATTATGCAAATAAGTCCCATTGCATTTATTGCGAGGGGAGTTCTATTCTTTTCTATTACCCGCTAATGATGTTTGGCCTAGAAAGGCAATGGAAATTCGTCAAAATAAAGGACATTTAAACTGTATGGTTTTTATATTGTCAGTGTTCCAAATTCAACAGCGATGAGATTTACAGTAGCTATTTTCTGTTAATGGCTGATATATTTCTGCAGCACAAAGTCCACAGAATATCACAGCACTGAAATAAAAGTATGGCGTTATTAATTTGTGGTTAATGATGACAGACATAGCTGCGCATTCAGCTTCCTAATGATTTTACAGCGAGGCGCCCATCAGTCATGGGGTGCTTAGCACGTGCTATTGTGCACACTTGTGATTGCGCTTCAATAATTAATCGTTGCCCACTTTCCACACGGTAACCAGTCATGCAATTAGAAGCCTCTCCGGAGGTATCTGTGCGTTTATTTTGACAGGTGGTTTCGTGTTACTTTTTAATCTTCGCCAGAAGGCCGGACCCCCGCTGCCGCTGAGCCACAGGCTTTGAACGTTTCCCCGGCTGATGGATGGGGTTTCTGGTGACTGAAACCCATTAGCATTTCGAGCCTCAAACGCATGACATGCCATGTACGGCCTGCCTCTCGTCATCTGATACTGCTAATTTCGCAAAATGAAACATTAATTGAGCATTTATCCCTCGCTGGGCCATTTAATGTCATATCGGAAGATGGATTAACGGTTTGCCAGAATCATCTCGCCTAAACCGGTGGCGACTGATCTCCCTTCTTAACATTTTAAAATAGGAAGCCACACAGTCTCCCCAGATTGTGGGAATATGTTAAAGAAAAATCTGCCAGTCTCATCCATGGACATCTGAGGCCACAGCACACAGGGTGCTCATGCCTTCAGATTAGTGCAAGAATAATGTTGTGTTTGCATCTGAAAGTGCCCATGCTTGCGACAGGCTTGGCTGGAATTATTGATTCTGTTTGGATTGTGTGAGAGACTGCGTTTAGTGGCTTTGAAGTATTCGTGTATGTATCTGGTTTACTCCCATGAACGCAGTACGTGCACAGCAAAGGCGTTCCCTGCTTCAGGAATTGTTTGCGGATTTGAATAGAACAATAACAATAATCACAGCTGGTCGATTCAGCTCGAGATGGTTTTGCAAAACACTGTGAAACAAACAATTGTATAATTTCTTCCGTATAGTATTTAGTTTCTGTAACTCTCCTCAGGGCGAGACTGGGAACCAAATGCAGCCCCTAGAAGAAAGTTCTAACCAGCCCCTCTTCCTCCCTCCTCCCCTGCTACTTTTGTCTTCTTTTTTCCCTCGATCTGTCCTCGGGCAGTCGCTGCAGTGAACTCGGGGAGCTGGAGAAAACCACAGAAGTGCTTGCAGCACCGGCCTGCCTTCAAAAAACAGTCTTCAAAAAGGACTAGCCCATGAGGAAATGACCGATGGAATTAATGTGCAGTCGGGCACCTACCCTCCGCTGAATGCGTCATGTGTCTGATCTTAAAAATTATGTACAAGTTGGGCCAAGCAGCCGCGGCCCGTGCAGGTAAGAACGGTGGAGCTGGGTGGGGGAGGGATTTCAACAGATGATGACGAGGGAAAATAAATTATTTATTTCCTTTTCACTCATCACCGGCCCTCAAAATCCCCACCACCACTCTTATCTGCATTGTCCGAGGTGTGACATTGCAAGATACCATCGGATTACCTCACACATCGCACATGTCTCATATCTGAGGGGAATATGTAAAAGGACTGATCGCCGGTTTATCAGCACTTTAGTGCTGCAAAAGTGGCGAAAGATTTATCGCCCTATTCTCAAGCTGGTGCAGACTGCCGATATCGCCAGTTTTCCAGCGATAGCTGGCGCAAAAAACATCACCACAGATGAGAGCGACAACTAACCCTAATGATATGCAGAGTAGGCGTTCCCGTGCAAAAACACACGAAAACACCACTTTGCGATATTCTCAACGACCAGTCAGATCTGCAATGCGATCCAAAAACAGGCAATAAGGCGCGTTAGCAGCACAGATTTAACACCTGCCTTTTACTGGTGTTAAGCAGGACGAACACCTGCAGTATGAAAGGGAGCCCAGCCAAGAGCCACATCTGAAGACCAACACATGTCATGGAGCTACTGATCATGCAGCTCGGAGAGGCAAGAGGGTCTCAACACCCACTGCCACCACCCCCAGGCCCCCCCCTGGGTGACCTCCCCAGACTACCACTGAGGCAGCACAGAACAAGACAGCTGACCTTCCGAAAACAGCATGGCCCCTCAGCCACACAATTGCAGAATGTGGGGAGAGGTGGGAACCAAGTATGTGTGAAGGAGGCAAGTCACCCATGAATAAGAATGTACACAATGCCAAGTGCGGAGGTGATGTGCTGGACAGACTTCAGTATGCAGAGCACAGTCATGTCCATGTGGCCAAATACTGCTGGTGTTTGTGATAAAGATCAATTCAAAATGGTCAGGCTATTCTGTTGATGTTTCCTAAGTTAAATTTGCCCGGCGTTAGACGCCTCTAATACCATACGAAGTTATCCAATAAAGAGGCAGGCGCTGGAGACAGGAAGACAGGAAACAAGTTTTATTCCGACGGAGTAGAACACATCAGATCGGACAACAAGGTATCGTCTCGAGGTGCTCTCTCAACCTCTCTGAGACCTGGTCTTTTATACCCTGGTTCAAGACATGTGGACGCTCTTTATTACAACAAAGACATTGTGAAGTATAAGAACGACATCCCCGGCACCCCCCCAGTTCCGGCCCATTCCAACACATGACAACAGTAGAGGCCCTTTCCCCTCATATGATTGGGAGGGGGCTATCACGCAGCTGAGTGTTCTGCTGATTCCTTTGGAATGTGTGCGCCTGATCGAATCTCAGGGGGTGGGGAGATCATGATCAATAGTGGCTTCTTTCAAGAAAGGCGAGTGCATACAGTAGTGGGCAATAAACTGTATCCTCCGGCTAAGGGATGACCAGCGGTTCGTACAGGCAGTCGGGCTCAGAGGAAGGGGTCATCAAAGGAGGGGTATTCATGGACGGAAAGGAGGTGTTGGTCAGGCGCGGGGTGTGATTCCCTGAGACAGAGTCATGGGAGGGAAGGGTTCATGACTTGTGCATGTGAGTGCGGGGGCAGCCAGGGTGCGCGGGGAAGGCTTGCAAGGTTCAGGGAAGTGTGCTGACGGGCGATCGTGAACAGGGAGACCATGGTACCTAAAATGGCTGTCGTGTATGTTCATACGTGAGTCGGCAAGATGGCGTAGATGATGTTCAGTACACGAACTAAAATTCCACAGTCCTCCCTTTAACATGTCTCGCCAGCTTGTCAGTTCGGATCGATCCCCATGAGACCACGCACCTCTATCTCGTATAGGGGACTCATGTGCTCAGTTTTAAAGTCCAAAGTCTTAGGGCACATACAGTTGGAAATGAGTGCACATAAAGGTGGTAAACATTGAATACCTAAGCAACACCCACACAGTATCATGATTGGTATCAATATAAACGTGAACAATCTCCTTCCCCAGTTCTTCAAAGTGTCCCAGAACCAGCCTCCAAGCGACCATCCTTCCTGCTCCTGGTGAACCTCTGAGGACAGTCTGTGGAGGTGTTCGATTGCTTTGTAGACTGAAGGTGAGTTATCTGGCACGTAGGTGCAACAGCTGGAGCCGATGATGCGGCATGCTCCTCCACGGTCGGCCAGAATCACATCTAGAACAAGGCGGTTTTGGAGAGCCACCAGGCGGACTGCCTGAAGCTCAGCCGTGTTGTTAGCGAGGATGCCAGCCGTGATGTTAATGGTTGTTTCTATTGCCTGAGTTAGGTGTCGGATAGCGCGGCTGTTTGCCATTGGTCCCCACAGAGGAACAAGTCCCTTTGCTGCATCTAGGAACTGTGCTCCGGTGGAGTCGGCTTGTTCAACATCTCCGGCGCGCTTTTGCCGGTGGTGGTAGGCTGAGGCCACATACGTGGGAGGAAGAATGAAGGCGATGTAGCACGTACCCCTCCAGCCTTTTGGGAGCCAAGTGTAAGCTTTGGTGCCACAAACAAAGTACATATTCGGGGAAGTAACAAAGGAGTGGGGGTCAGCTGAGACCAATGTTTTGGTGATGCGACAAGAACTGTGACCCACCAGCTGCGTCCCCTGTCCTTCGAGACATACGAGTCCTGTGACATTGATGACAGACAGGGCCACGGTCAGGGTGGCAGCCGTTTGTTTCCGCAGGTGGGAGAAGGTGGGTCTGGCTGGATTGTGGAGCACTTGCATTTCGACCCTTTCTTTGGCAGGGATGTTCGTAAGGAAGGTTGAACCTGAAATTGCAGGACAAAAGGGGGCAGACGTCTCTCCTGTTTTGTTCAGCCAGAACCCATAGTAGAAGTGTGACACTGTTTGACCGGAAGCGGCGTTGTCCTTGTGGCTTTCCTGCATGAGGATCAACCAGACGAGGCAGAAGCCGTGAACTGAGAAAGGAGAAGGGATGAAGGGGATGGAGTGTCCGGTAGCATGTGGGAGCAACCCACAGATCCAGCAGTTCGTGGCATTTGCAGCAAGGTTGTGCTGGTGCAACAGTTGTACGAAGGAATTGTTCCAGAACTCCTTACGCCTTTCTCGGAGCTGAGGTGAAAGGGTGATCAGGTGGTGCTCTTTCATGGTGGTTGGCTGGACAGTGGTTGGCAACATCTGGTGAGCGGGTGTGCTTTCCTCCAAGATCCAGAAGGAAGTCATGAGGAGGAGGCAAAAGAGGAAGACAATGAAGAAAGCGATTGTCTTTGATTTGTGCAAATTATCAGTCTTTGGGTTCCTGTAGTGGGTATTTCCTGTTGCTTCCGACGTCTTCTTATCTGGCGCTTCCATCATCTTCTTATCTGGCGCTTCCATCATCTTCATCTTCAAGGTGCTCGGTAGTGGGCAGAACCACGGACTTTGTTTAGCTTCTCTCCGGGTAACCCTTGGTTGCTTTGGGTCACCATTCTGAGATTTTTAACTTAGTCAGTGGCCTACTTAGCCGAAGCTCCCTCCTTTCGACGCAGGAAATACCCTTCTCGGGATGGCACAGTGGGATCAGAGTGTTTTGCAAGTTCAAGTGCCTCGGTATCAGGATAGCAGTTCATTGATGGTCGGTCTTTGTTCAGGAGCTCTTCTTGGGTGCTGACGTTGCCTGTCGTGGCCAGGGTCAAGGAAACCTTCTTGCAGTGGTGTGCGTGCAGCCAGTGCTTCTTCCCCTCCACTCGAAGAGCCGTCCGAGTGGTGATCAGTACTTGCCAGGGGCCCGTCCACCGGGGTTCCAGACTCTTTGCCCGTTGAAAGTTTCGGACTAGGACGTACTCTCCCGGTTGGATATCGTGACCGGGACCCCTGGAAGCATTGGGGATGGCCTGCTGCACCTGTTGATGAATGACAGACAACGTTTTAGTTAATTTGTATAAATTATCTGACAGCAGGACGTCGGGGACGTCGTGAATGGAGGTCGGTTTAGGGGCAGTCCAGAGGTTCATTGGTCGCCCAAATACAACTTCGTAGGGGGTCAAGTGGTGCTTAGTGGGAGTGGAGCGCATCGATAGTAATGCCAGTGGAAGGGCATCTGGCCACTTAAGTCCTGTGGTGGCCACTATTTTTGACAGTTTCAGTTTCAGTGTAGCGTTGTGTCGTTCAACCAGGCCAGCGGATTGGGGGTGGAAGACTGCATGGAACCTCTGTTTTACCCCCAACCCCTTCAGGATTAGTTGGATAACTTCAGCTATGAAGTGGGGGCCATTGTCGCTCCATAAAATTCGACAAAGGCCGTAGCGAGGGAAAAACTCTTTCAGTAGTACTTTGGCAGTAGTCATGGCAGTGTTATCACGGGTCGGATAGGCTTCCACCCATTTGCTGAAGGCACATACAATGACTAATACGTACTTCAAGCCTTGGCACCTCTCCAGTTGGATGTAATCCATCTGGAGGACCTCAAAGGGGTGGTCGGGGATCCCAAACCCTCCCCGGGGTACTACAGTTCCTTTCCCGGGGTTGTGTTGTAGGCAAATAAGGCACTGCTGGACCAGGCGTTTGGCTGAGTCGGGGATCTTGTTGTTGTGCCAGACTTTGGAAATGAGTTCAATCATGGGGGCAGAACCTATGTGTGCAGGGGAGTGTGCCATTGTCAGTATGGGGATCAAGTATGAGTCGGGCAGCAACCATTTGTTCGTGTCTTTTGTCCGCCAGCAGCCTTCATCGTCCCTTAGACCCACCCGTGCCCATTCAGTCAGTTCGAGAGGTGTGCTAGCCGACTGGATGTCCCTAATTGTTTCCCTAGCGTCAGTCCATTTTTCTGCTTGTGACCTGGTCACATACATGCGTGTCGTTGTCCTATTCTCAGCTGTGGTTCGGGCAGTGATGTCGGCTAGTGCGTTTCCCTGTCCAACTAAATCTATCACCTTCTTGTGTGCCTGGCATTTGATCACTGCTAATCGTTTGGGGAGAAGAACTGCTTCAATCAGGGTGGAGACTAGATCTCCGTGAAGGATGGGCGTACCGTGGGACGTCAGGAATCCCCTTTCCCTCCACAGGAGCCCAAAATGATGAACCACCCCGAAGGCATACTGGCTGTCCGTGTAAATGTTCGCCGTGGTTCCTGCTGCTATGATACATGCTCGTGTGAGGGCAATTAGTTCGGCCGCCTGTGCGGACCGTTGTGTGATGCGAGCTGTTTCAACTACTGTTCGAGCTGTAGTCACCGCATAGGCCGCGGAAGTGGTGCCGTCTGGGAGTTTGATACAAGAGCCATCTACCCATAGTTCTCCATCAGGATCTGTAAAAGCAATGTCTCGGAGGTCAATTCTACTCCTAGTCTGTTCGTCCGTGAGGGTCACACAGTCGTGTATAGGGGGCACATCGGGGTCATTTTCGGGCAAGGGTAACAGTGTAGCAGGATTCAATGTCGTGCATCTCTTCAGAGTGATGTGGGGTGCAAGTAGAGTCAATTCGTACCCTGTAAGTCGTGCGCTAGTCAGGTGTTGAGTCTTAGTCTGGTTCAAAAGGGTGTCAACTGCATGGGGTACTAATACCGTGAGAGAGTTTGAAAGTACAATTCCCTCACTCTGGCGGATAGAGACAGCAGCAGCGGCTACTGCTCGAAGGCAGGCAGGTAGAGCTCTGGCGACTGGATCAAGAGTGGCAGAGAAGTAGGCACAAGGGCGCTGTTTGGCGCCGATGGGCTGAGTTAGAACAGACAATGCGCATCCCTCCCTTTCGTGAGTGAAAAGGGAGTAGGGCTTGGAGTAATCTGGTGTTCCTAGAACGGGTGCCGAGCAAAGGGCATCCCGCAACTCCTTAAAGGATGCTTGGCATTCGGGAGTCCAAGGGAGTGGGAACGGAACATCTTTGGCCAACAGGGAAAGTAGGGGTTTTATAATGAGGCTGAAATTTGGTAACCGTTGTCGGCAGAAAGAGGTAAGGCCCACTAATGAACGGACTTGCTTCTGTGTTTTTGGAATGGGGGTGTCTAGGATGGTTTGGATTCGGTCGGGCGTAAGTTTCCTCCCTTCTTTGGACAGGAGATGGCCTAGGTATGTCACTTGGGGCTGGCAGAACTGCAGTTTCTTTTTGGAGACTTTGTGGCCATTCTCCGCAAGAAAGTGCAAGAGTTGGATAGTGGCTGTGATTGCAAGTGGAGTGGTGTCGGCTGCCAAAAGGATATCATCGACATATTGGATCAACACCACTCCATCTGGTAGCTGGACGGCGTCCAGCTGTCTTTTGAGGGCCTGGCTGTAAATGCTGGGACTTTCAGTGTAGCCCTGGGGAGCTCTACAAAATCGGTATGAACGGTTTTTTAAAGTGAAGCCGAAGAGATAACGGCTGTCTGGATGGATGGGGATAGAGAAAAATGCATTTTTAAGATCAATAACGGTGAAGGTGGTGGCAGTGGACGGGATGAGAGTCAGAATGGTGGCGATGTCTGAGACTACGGGGTACTGTGGCACCACCACTTTGTTGACTTCTCGCAGGTCGATGATGAAGCGGTATGCTTTCTCATCTCCCTCACCTTGCTTCTTAACAATGGGTAGGATAGGGCTATTGCAGACATTACTAACCACTTCCTCTACCACTCCTGCATCTACCAAGGACTGAATAATCGCTACCAATGCCTTCTCGCCTTCGGGCGATATCCGGTACTGTGGGAGTTTCGGGAGTATTGCATTTGGTCGAACAGTTATGTGTACAGGATCGATCATCATTTGTCCTACATCCGAGTCGTTTCTGGCCCATAGGTACAGGGGTAGGGTATCGAGCAAGGATAGGTCAGCATCTGTTATGGTGTACATATGTCGTGCAGGGTGGGGTCTGGACATGCTCGGGTTGTCATACAGGATGACTCGGACTCCATCCGGGGAACACCTAATAGTAGCTCAGAAATGTTTCAGTAAATCAATACCCATAATGGCGTCAGGGGAGTTGGAGGAGAGCAGAAATGTTGTGTCAGTGGGATTGTTTCCTAGGTCAAAGGAGATAGGTACAGACAGGGGATTAGTGGAGGGCGTTCCATCGAAACCTATCGATGTAATGTGTGAGCCAGACAAGGGTGCCCTTGGAATCAGTCGCTTTGATAATACACTACGTGTCGCTCCAGTGTCTACCAAGAATGGAGACTTTGTACCCAGGACCTTAGCAGTGACGTAAGGACCTTGCTGGTCAACACAGAGCTCGACTGGATCCCTCCCTTGCCCCTGGCAGTCCTATGCAGAGTCGTGAGCATTGTTGCAGTCGGACTGTTGGCACTGATTTTGTCGGGGTCGGTCAAATGTGTTTGGTCTGCCAGGTCTATCATTGGTGGTGTCGTAGGGCTGCCCTCGCCCCTGCCCTCCAGTTTTTGGGCCATTTGTCATGTCCCTTGTCTCTTTATTTTTAATCATTTCCCGAAGGGCCGGGCATTGAGACTTCCAATGTCCAAATTCTTTGCAAAATGCACACTGGTTCTCATCGAGGTCGGTTCGTGGAGCGCCAGGTGTGGGGTTGCGGTCTCTAGGGGGCGAATTCCTAGGGGCATTCGACTGGTAGTTTCCCCTATACCGTTCCCTTCCTGTAGTCACTCCCTGCAATTGAGCAATCATCACTCGTTCCTTTAAGTCCTTTTTCTTTCTCTCAGTCGCCCTCTCGTTCTCGTTCTTTTGGTGTTCGTAATACTGAGCCATCTGAAGGATAGCTGCAGGTTTGGAGGCTCCCCAACTACTCTCACTCGTCTGTAACTTTTGGGAGACCTCTTGCGATAGCCCTTTTACGTAGTTTTGCATGAATAGGTGTTGTCCGGTTGCGGTGGTCATGTCTTGGCCACTGTAGTCGGAGAACACCGTTTCAAATCGGGAGAAATATTCTGATACGTCTTCCTGGGGTTTCTGACGGCAAGCCGTGACTACCGACCAGTCTACCTTCTTCTCTGGGATCAACGTCTTTAGCTTCTGCACTATTTTGTCGGGGAGTTCCAGTATGTCTTTACAGGTTTTTTTCCGGGCTCTCGCTGCCTATCTAGTTCATCGAGTTGTTTCCAGGTGTGTCCGAACAGGTCTGTGTGGTCGGCTTTCCGGATTTGCTTCCACACATTGGCCGGCAGACACAACCCGAAAAACAAATCGATGTCCGATAGAGTCATTATGGTTGAGCCCAAGGCTGTGCCTATTTCGGTATAAAATGCTGTAGGGTTCTTTCTTAAATCGGGCAGGGTTTGCCTAAAAGTTAAAATATCTTGCCGATCCCATGGTTGGTAAACCCAGTTGTACACAACCCTCCCTTTTGCATCTGCGTGGTTGATATCATCGTTTGTTCCCTGACCTCTTGGGGGAACCCAGTAGGGGGCGGCTTCTCTGATAGGCATCATAGTGTTGGCTGCTTCTAATGGGGGTTCAATCGTCTCAGGGACTTTGATCTTGACCTCTGGTTTCTGTTCCGCGAGGTGGCGGAAAACCTCAAGCGTTTGCATGAAGAGGTCCGTCACATCGCTCTCAGTCCCATCTCCAACATCGACCCTTCTATATAGAGCCGTCAGTTTAGCAGGACCCTTATTCTGGTACCTATCCTCATAGGCGTTCAGGGTGTGGTAGCTGAACCGTAAAATGAAATGCCGTCTGTGACTACCGGCATGTGAATTGTGCATATTCATCGTATATTCTTCGCTCTCCTTCCGTTCTACCAGGGTCTTTGCTATCTGGTCGATTCCATCCCGCTCATCTTTGCTCAACCTATTTGGCCTGGCTGTTAGCTGCCTGCTAGTCTCATGTTCATCTGCTGTTGTTACCAATGCGGCTGGTGCGAAGGCCGCAAGAGCCGGGGCACTAGCGCTAGGGTCACCCACGCCTGCACTTTGAGCTGGTGAGTGTTGTGCTAGAGGCTGGCAGGGAGCATAAGGAGGGGGCATGTAGATAATTGGAGGACCGAGCAGTAACTCGTCATTTGCCCGCTGTTTCGAGGGCATCTCCGGGTAGAGCGTAGGGGGGGTCCTGACAGGGCATTGGCCTGCCAGTCCTGATTCTTGTGTTTGTTTACCTTCCTCTTTTCTTCTTATTTCTTCATCTAGTTCTTTTGCGGCCAGATGGGCTGCTTTTCGTAACTCTTTCACTATTTTTGCTTCTTCTCTTTTCCTTCGCTGTTCTGCTTCTTTGCGCCACATGCCAATACTATCGAGCATAGTGGGCGTTGCCTTATTTATTTTTACAGCTGCTTCTAGTGTTTTTATTTTCTTTTCATCAAAAGAACCTATCAGTGGCCACTGACTTTCAGGATCCTTTTTTGTATATTTATGCCAT
The DNA here is from genome assembly GCF_964261635.1 of Lissotriton helveticus. NCBI lineage: Eukaryota > Metazoa > Chordata > Amphibia > Caudata > Salamandridae > Lissotriton > Lissotriton helveticus. The sequence continues at coordinate 1,703,630,793 of NC_136063.1, read as the reverse complement.
AACTTACTATAAGCTATAGCGACTAGTCCTTGCTTAGTAAACATGTCCTTATTAGGGGTGCCTTCCAGTGGAGCTGGATGGTTCATCTCTAATAAGCGGTCCGGGTTGACCCAACTACTAACCAATGGGGAGAAGATAGGCATGACGGGTTACAATAGGGGGCAAAAGCCTGCACTACCTATCTTTTCACTACTTGCAAAAACTGGACAGAATATTCTATTCTACGCTGTTTGCAAACAGAGAATACCTCCAGAAGGAACCAATTCCAAACAGTCAATGTTTGGATAAACAATCAATCAATGAGGAATGAAATAGGCACGACGGGTTAAAGGCTTGCGTTGCCTACCCTTCACTATCTGCAAAGGGAGAGAGAATATTCCTATTCTTCCCCGTTTGTAGGCAGAGAAGATCCTTAAGAGAACCAACTTCGAGCAATTCAATGCCCGATTCAAACAATCAATCAATGGGGAGAAAAATAGGCACGGCAGATTACAATGGGGGACAAAAGTCCGCGTTACCTATCCTTCACTATCTGCAAAGACTAAACAGAGTATGGCGACTCTGTGCTTGTTTGCAAATAGAGAATCTCTCAGAAACAATAAGACGAGTAATACTAGTATTTTCAAACAATCAATCAATCAATTTCGCAATTTGTCGTGTGTCACGACCTTACCCGGACCGCACGGACCGTTTCTCGTCTTCCGCTTCCAGCGCCCGATCGTCCTCTATTCTCTGTTGCTATTGGCACTCCTGGTGGTTCCCAGTCAGGACCGTAGATCACTCGGGAGAGGTCTGCTCGGAATCAGTGAAGTTCAGATGATCGGCTGTCAGACGAGGGTCTATCGGACAGGAGCTCTCCCGATCGTTGCAGTCGTTCACTCTGTCGTCGGGACCTCTCCCACTGGATCCACGTGTCGCTGATGGGCCCCGCGTTTGGGACGCCAATTGATAAAGATCAATTCAAAATGGTCAGGCTATTCTGTTGATGTTTCCTAAGTTAAATTTGCCCGGCGTTAGACGCCTCTAATACCATACGAAGTTATCCAATAAAGAGGCAGGCGCTGGAGACAGGAAGACAGGAAACAAGTTTTATTCCGACGGAGTAGAACACATCAGATCGGACAACAAGGTATCGTCTCGAGGTGCTCTCTCAACCTCTCTGAGACCTGGTCTTTTATACCCTGGTTCAAGACATGTGGACGCTCTTTATTACAACAAAGACATTGTGAAGTATAAGAACGACATCCCCGGCACCCCCCCAGTTCCGGCCCATTCCAACACATGACAACAGTAGAGGCCCTTTCCCCTCATATGATTGGGAGGGGGCTATCACGCAGCTGAGTGTTCTGCCGATTCCTTTGGAATGTGTGCGCCTGATCGAATCTCAGGGGGTGGGGAGGTCATGATCAATAGTGGCTTCTTTCAAGAAAGGCGAGTGCATACAGTAGTGGGCAATAAACTGTATCCTCGGGCTAAGGGATGACCAGCGGTTCGTACAGGCAGTCGGGCTCAGAGGAAGGGGTCATCAAAGGAGGGGTATTCATGGACGGAAAGGAGGTGTTGGTCAGGCGCGGGGTGTGATTCCCTGAGACAGAGTCATGGGAGGGAAGGGTTCATGACTTGTGCATGTGAGTGCGGGGGCAGCCAGGGTGCGCGGGGAAGGCTTGCAAGGTTCAGGGAAGTGTGCTGACGGGCGATCGTGAACAGGGAGACCATGGTACCTAAAATGGCTGTCGTGTATGTTCATACGTGAGTCGGCAAGATGGCGTAGATGATGTTCAGTACACGAACTAAAATTCCACATTTGTAGTGTTGTGGACAGTGGACGCAACCATGTTACCTCAGGCAATGGGGAAGACCTCAGTCATGTAACTTTGTCGTCCCCCTGCATAAGCGTACGTGGAGCAGGCTGGTCCGGCGTATACCAATCCAGCGTAGGAGTGTGAATAAAATGGGCCGGGGCTCTGGGCGTGATTCACTTCCGGGATGGCAAACGCGTCTGCCAGGGCGGCGCCCATCACCCTGCCACGAGTTTGCCGTATGACCGACAGCCTCCTCAGCCGATCGGTGGCTTTCGCGACACAGGCACCAAGCGCACCCAGCAGAATAGCACCGCAGAGTTATGTGTGTGCTGACTACTGCCTTCAGCCTACACTGCGGTCAGCAGGTTCCCCAATTCAAATCTAGTCTTGATTTATTGCTGGTGCAGTCCAGTAGGCAAAAGAGATTGCTTCCAGTGCGGCTCGCCCAGACGATGCATCATCTCAGGCTGCGCACCCGCTGAGTGCTTCAGGTGCCACTAACTCTGTGCAGCTCAAGTCAATGCCACATGGCTGTGGGCCCTTGCTGATTGCTGCCTCTGGCCTACACTGTGGTCAACAGGGCTCACACATATCAAATCCAACCCTGATCTGCAAGTACACACCATCATTTCTGTCTGCGCACACGCTGAGCTCATCAGGTGCCACTAACTCTGTGCACCACAACTCATGGACCCTTTATGATTGAGTTTTGGGCTGTGGACAGCGGACACAACAATGTCACCTCAGGCAGTGGGGAAGACATGGGATGATGATGATGAAGATGAGGCAGGTGTACCACACCCCACTGCAGCTGCAGCAGGAATAGGGGCACAATCATTAATAATTTCTTCACATGAGCACGCTCAGCTTTGGTGCCCCTACCTCATTGCAGCTCAAGTCATCGCCACGTAGCGGTAGGCCCGTGCAGGCCGCAATTAATCCGGTGCCACTAACTCACTGCACCACAAGTCATGGGCCCTTTATGATTGAATTTTGTGTGTGTGATTTCAGATCTGGTGCCCCTACCTCAGTGCCCTGCAAGTCATGGTCCTTTCATTATTGAATCTGTGTGTGTGATCCGATGATCACTGTTCTAGTTGTTGCCAGCACCAACCACTCCCGGAGGGCTGGCTTACACTCATCCTACACCCATCCAGCCCAGGCGTCACTGGACATGTGACCCTGGTAATAAAAAGGGGCTGAGTGCACGTGTTTGTAGCCAGTTCCACTATCTATCTAAGTGTGTCCATTATATATGCATGATGACCCCGGGCCCTACCACATTACATTGTTCTGTGGACAGCGGACGCAACCATGTCATCTCAGGCAGTGGGTAAGACCTTGGACATGAAGGTTTATCCCCCCCTGTAAGCATAAGCGGAGTGGGTTGCGCCGGCGTACGCCAGTCCAGCGTAGGGGTGTGAAGAATTTGCCCAGGGCTCTGGGCATGGTTCAGTTCTGGACAAAGAAGTAACTAATGTGTGTGTCTCTGTTGTAGAGTCGGCGCCACCCGGCCCGCAATCGATAATGTTGCAATATAGCATGCACCCGGCGGGCGGGCTCACATGAACGGAGAAACGAAGGAGTGCAAGACCGCTCGGGGTTTGTGCTCATACATGCCAAGTGTTGTATGTATCTGTATTGCCACAGCATGAGCCAAATGCCTAGCCCTTATCGCAGTGCGAGTTCAGCCAGGCATGAACTCTACATCTGTGTCCGCCCTATCCTTACCATAGGCCTACACACACGTGGCCGCCCACCTTCAAAGGCCAACATCACAGTGTCATTGTCAAGCTTGTGGACAAGCGAAGACTGGCATGACAATGGTGTGCGGTTGGAATGCAAGTGATGCAATCACGTAGCACACACAGGTAAATAGGCTTGGGGGAGGGAGGAGCAGCTGTGAGACAGCATAACACACAGTGATACAACTCATTTGCCCCATGCGAGACATGTCAAACATGAATCCCAAAGTCGCACAAATCCCACCCCACCCCCAACAAGCCACATCACATTTTCTCAATGCAAGCAGATGACAAAATAACTTTAGGGATGAAAGCTCCTTTGTCTGAACTATCAGGCGGAAGCGCATCTGCACCTCCGACCTCAGAATTGCATGTGCCTGGCACCCCTTGGCAGATTCTATAGCAGCTGATGACGACTTCCACACTACGCACAGCCCAATGAAAGACGAACATATACACACCCCACACAAAGAAGTCCTTGCTCGAAGTTATCTTGCATAGAATGGCCTTCACACTTACTCTTACACCATTCCAGGCATACAACCACTGCCCACTAAAACGACTCATTGATCGGAGCTGTGGCATTTCATCCACAGAACTGGTGCAGGTCAGAACAGTGCTGATTCAACCAGAGCCACTAATGCAATGGCAGAACATCACGGACACATGCACAACCCCTGTCATGTGGAACCGTACATTGCACGTATGCTGCATTTACTAGGGGCACTGCCATTGGCAGTGCTGCGGATTAGTTACCGGCTAAGCTTGCACCTTGCCAACGTCACCGGCGTTCAGCCTTTGTTGCATTGTCGATCATGCATATTTGAGTGGTCCATGGATGTCTGCCTATCCAACAGGACGGTAGCTGAACTGGATTTTGACGTGTGTGTGTGCCCCCTGTTGGCCCACGACCATGAGTGTCACTGCGATACCCGTTTATGAGATGCCTTGATACTTGGCATAAATGCTGGCAGCTGGACCTGGGAGATTGCACAACTCCTCGTGTGCAGTGACCACATTGAACAGCTCCCCTATTGAGCTGTAGTGCTAATTGTTGAAAGGGGGTGGACGCAGCACATCTGTACGGACCTGCTAATGGATCTCCTCGCCGTCCTGTTTGATGAAGTCGACAATGACCTCATGTTGGAAATGATAGCCTACGAAGCTGCAATCGCTTTGATTGACGAGTAACTACATACCTGCAGCCATAACAGATTGGAACCCATTGCACATGTCCCAACACCTCGTTGCATCTTGGAGATCGGGTCACATATCCCACGACCATAGTGGACATGGCTGCATTCCCCTGGACTCTGAATACATGAGCGGACAACAACGCGGGTTAACACACATTTGTGAAAGATGAGGTACTCCCCCGGAGCGGACAGCGGCACTTGGCAACATTCCTCATTCTGACAGACTGCTGCATTGGTCTGCATGTTGTGGCAATTATCTGCCCGTACTGACACACATATGCTAATAAAGTCTAGGCACCTTCACTTGTATTCAACTGTGATGAGTGTTGATTTGAATGACAATGTGTGCCTCACTGCCTTTCTGGGTCACTGCCATACATGCGCATTGATGGCATTACCCAGAGAGTACCTTTTTGTGGAATGACTGTCCTTACATTCATCCATACTTTCATGCTTGATTGATCATAGCCATGACAAATCTGTGTGAATTAGAATGTTTTATTAACATTCAATGAAGTGGTGAAGCTGGACCAGTACAGGGCCATGCAAACCCCACTTTACATTGTTGCCCAATGGAGGGCCAGCCAGAGTCCTTTGGGGAGTGACAAGTTCATCGGAAGTGGAGGACTTCAGTCCGCAGTGTGATTGCTGTGTCATTGGTAACCAAACAAAATATGGCATTCCATGTCGAGGTCCAAGGTGAGTGTTGCTGAGTGTATCGGGGGACAGTGGAAGGTGTTATTCCAGGGCATAATGCAGAGCGCAGAACAAAGCTGCAACCGGCCATATGGCGGAGATGAATGCTACCACTTCATTCTTATCACACAGCCAGATTCATCTTCATCTTCATCCTCTGATGTGTCAGGTGCCTCACATGTGAGTGGTGGTGTTTTGTCTGCATCACTGTGTGGTAGTGACACATCAGGGGCTGGAGGTGGAATGTCTGCCACACTGTGTGGCACTGACACTTCAGAGGGCGGTGATGTGGATGGAGCAGTAGCAGCAGCATTCATCTGTGCCAGGCCTTGTGGTGGAAATGCCATGATGAGGGTCTGCAGGGCATGGAAAATCACAGCTACATCACGCTGGTGTGCAGCCATGGCAAACATTCTTTCCACCTGCATCCGCTCTAAGCTCTCCATCATTCTCCTTATGTGTCCCAACTCCCGGCTGACATCGCTGGAGCCACTCTGACTAGACAGTTGTTCTTGGCTCAGAGTCATGACTCCAGCGACGTCAGCCATGGATTCTTGGAGAGCATGGAGCGGACAGTGGGTGTCTGTTAGGGACTGTAAGTCGTCCCTGATGGCACTTAAACACCCATGTATGGCATCTAGTTTGGCTGCCATGAGGTCGAACCCCACCCGCAGCTGTTCAGCCATCTTCTCCTTGCACCCTAACACAGGGCATTGGAATGCCATGTGTTGGTCGTGGGGGTCCTGGGAGACAGCCGTGGTGGTAGGTGCTTCCTCCTGTGTGGTCGGTGCAGGGGGTGGGGTATCCTCAATGCATCTGGGCTGCCCTGCTCCTGAAGGTGGGGTGTCAAAGCTGTCCATGAGCTGTTGGAGGGCGTTGGTGTCGACGTTGGGAAGGTCCTCTTCATCATCACTGCTGAATTGTTGGGTCTGCTCTGCAGGAGGTGTTGATTCTCCCTCTGCAATATGAAGGAGAGATGCAGATTGACATTATGTTCACATGTATGTTCACACATTGTACAAGTTTACTAACAGACTACATGACAATGTACATTGTGACTGTTTGTAAGGAAATGCCTATTGAATGCGGGACAGTTGACATCTCTACACCAGCACGGATGTTAGGTTGTACTTGTACATTATCATCTCACAGTTTCTTGATATGCCAAATGCGAATGGCCATTTTCTACACACAAGCGGCAGCAGTTGTGTCCTCTGTTCTGTTGTGAAAGTGTTGCAGTTTGTACCACATTGTTGTCAATGTTGAGGTGCTCTGATTTTTATGTGTGTGTGCTGCATTGTGGGTGAGTTGCCCTTTCAGCTCTGATTTAGCTGGACCTTATCCCTTTCAGGCTGTGTGCCTTTCATGTCTGTGCTTATAACATGCTGCGATGTTGCATACTTGGATAAATTGGGCTCTTGGTCGGAGTTGTGGCTTTTGGGCATGGTTTGTCCGCAGATGTGCTATACTTAATTGTGCATGTGTGCCATTGTGCCCATTGTACCCTGTTGCTGTTGGCTCAGGTCATCTTGTGCAGTGTCCAGTTCCCCAACTCCTGCCACAGTCTCCCCAATGATGACTCGGAACACCATTTCCTCCATCTCATCCAGCTCCTGGTGCGTCGCTGGACTCCCACCTCCAGTTTGCATTGCTGCTTTCAGGTTGACTGCGAGTATCAGCTTGGTTTTGGGCTTCACATCAGTCCAGCACTTCTTGCAGTCATCCACTTCCCTTCTCTTCACTCCGACTGCATTCACCTTGGCCAAGATGGACTGCCATATTGTATGTTTTCTTGCCAATGACACAGTGGAGGTGATGGACAGTCGGTGGGGGTGTTCTATCACCTCCGTAATGTGGATGTGGTTTTCCTGTGGACTGAAAAGCGGGTTCCTCTTCTTCTACTTGCCCTTCCAAGACCCCGAGGTCCCAAGCTGGTCCTCCATGGTGCTTTTGGGGTTCTGGTTGTCCTCTGTATTTGCTCCGGCTACATCCGTGGTGCTTCGCAGTTATTTGTGTTTTGTTTGTGAATTTTGTTGCTTCTTTTATAGTGATTTGTCCCGCCTGAATTGTAGGACTTGCAGGCCTGGCACTGCTTATCACTGAATTTTTTATCACAGTTGGGCCCGAACAAATTTTTTCACGTTCGGGTTTAGATTTATATCACCATCCCGGTAAATTTATCTCAGACATTTGATGCACTATCGGAAAACTATCGTATGTTGCCGCTGTGTTGTGAATACGAAGTTAACACAGAGTTATTTTTCCACGATAGACCGCGATATGAAACATTGCGTTAACCTATTTTGGTGATGATTAACGCACGTTCTTGAGAGTATCCCCCTGAGAAGGGTCGATTTTGCCAGCATGGCAAAAGGAAAAAGGTGCTATGTAAAATATCCTAGTGCTCCTTGGGGTGTTAGTGGACTTGCCTCCATACTGGAAACGTTGGAGGTGAAATGCAGTGGCACAGTTTGCTTCTGCAAGAAGAGCTTGAGGCCTGCAACATTGAGCAAATGTTGGTAGGTTTTACAGATTGTGTTGTAGGAGGGAATATGTCCTCCCACCTTTCCCAACCTAGGACTTTTTAAAAGAAATTTAGTGTCACACTGAATTTGTTAGCATGTTAGTGCAGTAACAGTTTTAAAAATCTTGGTTGTAAAGACTGTTTTATGGGATGGACAAACAAAATATTCACACATCCTGTTAGTGCTGATGCAGTTTGGGAAATTCTCTACGCAGGTAGGAACTGGGCTCTAGGGCAAACTGTGGGGCAAACTGTGTTTAAATGTCTGTAGGGTGTGAGGTATCGGGGAGAGAAACCATACCCAGCATCACCTACATCAAATGCATGCATTTTTTAAAGAGGGGCCTCTATTTCAAATGTAATACAGCAAGCCTACATACATGCAGTGGGTGTAAGGGTAATGTGTGTGTTTTGTGTTGTAGGGATTACTGAATATGTTTGAGATGCCACTTCCAGCTGCACATCTAAACCCAGTGTGAGTTGTTGGTTTTTTACCAGTGTACGAATCAGCCACATGTCACCGAAATTCCCAGCAACCAAACAATGTACAAGAGGTCACTGATGGAAGATATAACTGTTGGGTGTACTTTCAGGGAGGACAGTGCACACATCAGTCTTGCACCCTTAGCATCACGGACAGGTTGTCAATGATGGAGAACAACTTGTATCTGTTGCGGAAAAGGTCTGCTATGTGGTGAGGTCACTGAACTGTCACATGGGTGTAATTAATGGCAGCTACCACAACAAGGCAGTGTCTAAAGTCATAAAATTCCGTTTCCACCCTTTGCCATTTCCTCATTTACTGTGGCATGACGATAAACTGGTGCACATTTCTGTTAATGCATCTCAGTGCCTGATGTAAGCATTTAGACTGCTAACATTGTCAGATGTGATGCAGAGGAAAGATCCAGTAGCCCTGACATTGGGTTCAGCTGGATTTTTGATAGAGGCAGGAATAGTCTGGAAACAGACAGTAAGTGATCCAACACTTGCTCCCAGTCTACAACAATGTCAATGATCACAGGTGAAAAGTAATACCTGCAATGTGTGCTTCTCTGGAAATGCCAAAAATTATTTTTTCATGCCTGTAAACTCTCTCTCCACCCCAAATAATTATTCCTAAAAATGATGAGGCAAAGCAACAAATATGTGCGAAGTTGTCTGGTTTGGAAGTTAATTTATTATGCGGTCAGCCTTGCTATGATTGGTGGATGGTGAAATCTGTTTAACATGCAGGTGGGTGGTGGGGTTTACAATAATCCCTCCTTGTTTTAGTAGGTGTGTTGGAACAGTGCATACCTTGCTATAAAGAGCAACGGATTTGCCTTTAAGATAACAGCCAAATCAAAACCAAAAATGTTGCCTAGCTATAAAATTAAACAACATATTATTTTTTATTAAAATATGGTTCTTAACATAAAAGAAGCATTGTTATTAGACAAGATTTGCTTAAAAGAAGATTGAACGGCTAATTAAAATCCCATTACAAAGGATTTCAGGGTTGACTGGTATATAGACAATCTGCCAGAAGGGCTGGACTGACAGGTCAGTGTATGGGTTAGTGTTTTGGCTATTTGTGAACCTTTTTTATGGCTTGGTGGGTCGATTTTACTGTTGATTTCTCTGATATTACTACCAACATTGCCTGCTGAAGCAAAAATATGTGCCTTCTCCCATACCTTGCAAAACAGTAACCCAGCATGTCTTTACAAGGTTAAAACTGTCCCGATTTGCAGACTCTTGGTCCACATTTTAGCTGTCGGATTTGCTGATTCTGGCCACTTATATTTGGTGTATTTTGTGTCCCTGTACTACTTCGGCTTTGCATTTTCCATACAGACTCAACGTATAGGGCCTTAGCACCAGGCCTTTGAGAGACTCTGTTACCATGAACATCATGCACATTTTAGAAATAAAAGACAGTATACCTGTGCCCTACTGTATGTGTGAAACTGTTGCATACAGAATTTCAGGTGCACTTTACAAAGGCAGGCATGCATATGCTCTGTTCCTTCACTAGCAAGATGGCATCCGGTTTACAATTGTGACTTAAAACACCACTTTGAGAAGGGCTTTATGCTCCGGTTAGAAATGAGAAATTTAAATACCTCTTCACACTCCATTTTCAAGGGAATTGTTCGATTTATTTTAGAGACAAATATATGGAAAATACATCTGTGAATGCAGAATGCATGTATGCTTTATATTAACGTAATCAAGCTCTACTCTAGGGAGTGAAACTTGATTTTACATAAGAATCATGTGTCACAGTCTAATTTGATGTACTTTACGGATGATAAATTGTTTGCACATCTGTGACAAAATGAGTTGAAGAGATGGCTCCGATGGGCATTATGCATAGCAATTTCTTTCAAACCACGGGAAATATTTGCAACATTAGCATCAGCACAAATATACGTTGGTATCCACTGGTCCCTAAATCATGCATTCCATACTTTGAATGCCATGGGCATTTTACAATGAATATCAGTCTTTATTTACCATGGCTTCTTTACCATGCATGTACAGCAGCGTGTTCATTTTTACAAAGGGTCTGATTCTGATGCGGTTAAGAAAGCATTCCCACCTAGGGCCTGATTCTGATGCGGTTAGGAAGGCCTCCTAACAGCATTTGCTCCTTCCAAATCGGATTGGGAACATGTCTTACCGACAGAGGGCCCAATTATGATGCGGTTAGGAACATATGTTCCCATTGAAGTCAATGGGAGTCCAACCAAATAGTATCGGGAAGCATCCGGATGCATCGTACTCCTTCGGTCAGACTCTCCCAATCTGAGTGGGCCAGAAACCATTTCCAAACCGATTTGATCGGGAAGCTTTCCAACCCGCAATAGAATCAACCCCAATGTGTTTTATATCATGAAGTGCTTTACCACACAATGTATTTGCAATGCATTCCAACTGGTATGTGTGTGTGTGCGTGTGTGTGTGTGTATATATATATATATATATATATATATATATATATTACCTACTGGCGGTCGCCAGTAGGTATATATAGTTAGGATTTTTTCCCTATGGGATCTTTGAAAATTCTATGTCTAATAACTTTGGCGTTTGTGGACGGAATTGGCTGAAATTTTCTGGAAAATGGAACATTTTGTTTCTGAGCAGCCCCTGGAAATTTGGGGGGGGTTCGTCCAGGGGGGGGTCGAGAAAAAAGGGGGGTCCCAAAACGTGTTTTTAACATTGAGTTTTCCATAGGGCGGTTGGCCTCACTTTTAGCCCGAACGGCTGAATGGATTTGCATGAAACTTGGCAAAATTGTAGGGACTGGTAGCCCAATGTGCCTTTTGTAGGTCTCAATATATGTGCTCCAGTGGATTTTGAGAAATTAACGTTTAAAAAAAAAAAAGATATATATCTGTAACAGCGGACCGGTCCGCGCCCCGGTTCGCGGACCGGGGCGCGTATCGGAACTTCGCGTAGCGAAGCTGATTGGCTCTCCGGTGTCTGTCAACATTCTAAACAGTCCGTAGCGGCCGCCATCTTGTCTCTCGGTAGGATTGAGAGACAAGAGGAGGCCAAAACAAAGGGGGAAATGACCATAAGGGGGCATAGTAGATCCTCCCTGACCCCCTAGGTTTAATGTGGAGGCTTTAAAAGGGCCCCTGCGTGGGTAGCGCCCGGTACGCGAACCGGGAAGCGTTCTGGGCAGCGTACTACAATGAAAAAAGAATGAGAGACTTTTCAAATGCAGTATGTTAATTGATTGTTGGTTTTGTTGATTATTTTTTATTTTCTTTATTTTTTAAGCATTTTTTTTTATTGTGATTGTGTTTCATAATTTATTAAACTTTCTAACATTTCATTGTCAGAAATTTCATAATTATCATGGAATATACATTGCAGTCTCTGAGGGTGTAAAATGTCCTCATTTGCAAGGAGGTTATCTACTGCTTGTACACATTGCAGTAGTTCATTGTCCCAAGTTTCATCGAAAAATTCAATGTCAATTTGATCAATTGTATCAATCAATTCTTGGCTGCTCTCTTGCAGGTCCATTTCAAAAGAAACTTGGTTTTCGCCTTCCATTTTGCCTGAAATTTGGATTAAAAAAATATATATTAGTAGAGATAGGGCAATGTTGGGAATAATTTTAGATAGGCATTTTTTATCAGTGAATTTATCTTTGGGCAGTGTATAGTATCAGAGTGGAAGTAGGAATTTAAAAAAGTGTATGTGATTTAACGTAAGTAAATTCATAATTATACAAGAGAAGCCTAACTCCATCCATAACTATAACAGAGAAGTCTCTCTAAATCTATAACTACTACAGAGGGATAGTATATATCTATCAGAAAAAGTTTACCATATTAACTTATAGTGCACAATATACTTCAGTTTTAAAAATAAAAACTTACCTTTAGAAAGAAGTTGAAGGAATTAGTGAAAATACTATAGAAATGTACAGCAAGAAGTAGTAGTCAAAATGTCTGTGTTTTCTTCTCTTCCTTTATATATATTCAGGTATATAACCAATGAAATGTCAGGTAAAAAAAGTAGAAAATGAAAGTAACATTTTCATTGGTTGTCAATTCCAACACTTCAGATGTGTTTTGTGAAGTAATTTACCTCAGGGTATTTAGAGAGGTCTACAGGCTAAATGACTAAATGGAATTCCAATCAAATTTGTGAAAATGGTAGGGATTGGTATGTAGTATGAGCTAATCTATATTTGGTGAAATTGTCTCCAGTGGCTTTTCTGTGAACTACTTTCCCACCTTTTTTGATGGTGCGCTTCCCAGGGAGTGACCCGGTACGCGAACCGGTGAGCGCCCCGGTACGCGAACCTTAAGCGTAACGGGAGTCCACCATTTTGTGTTTCGGTCGAATTAAGATACAAGATGGAGGGCAAATAATGTTCAGAATAGGTAGAAGGGGGCACGGTAGACTTATCTTGACCCCCTAGGTTTTGTGAGGGTGGCTGAGGAGGCCCATATGTGCGAAAAAAAAACATTTTTTTTAAAAATTTCGCGAGGTTAGCTCCCGGTTCGCGTACCGGGTAGCGCCCCAGGGAGCGTACTTTGTTGAAAATTAGTGAAAAATGTTAGAGTAAAATAATAATTGTGAGTGATCAGATGTAGGGTAGCTCTGAGAAGAGCTTTTGGGTTTATGGTACATTTAGGTACTTATAAGTAGGTACCAATGCACATTCTTAAATTCAGAGTGAAAATTCTGTTGCCCTCATCTGAGAAGTGAACTCCATCTCCTCTGTAGATATCTTGCATGTAGTAACGCAAGTTATTGTTGTACAGGGAGCCCATTCCATGGTCTCTCATGTAAGCTGAAACAGATTTGTTTACATGCTTCCTCGACTTCTCAATTTGTGGACAAAATTGGTTCGACCACCTCCATTTCTGTCTTTGGCATATATTTGAATATACCAAGGCAGTCTGAGGAAAAAGTGCCATTAATTGCTCAAAGGTGTCCTTTAAAAGCATTTCCAGACCTACACCAGTCAAAGTGCCCAAGTCATTACCTCCACAGTGCACAATTAACAGGTCAGGTTTGGGCAAATGCATAAAGGTTTTCACCAATGGTATCAATTGGTGACATTTTAATCCTCTGTGGCCAAACCACTTAATTTCCACATCTTGTAAATTGAGGTTAGGTAATTTCCTGTTTTCAACGTACCTTTGAGCCCAGTGAATATAACTATGTCCAACAATCCAGACAGAAAACATGGTGAGAGAAGGTTCTCCTGCAGTCAGATGAAGTGTGGCAATGAAATGGCAGTTGAAAAAATGAGAGTTTAAAATGAAAAAAACTGTGGAGTTTCTGTGTTCATGAAGCAGTAACAGTGATTGGTGGATTTTGATTGCTGAAAACAGAAAGTTAGGGTGCACGGATGTGTTCTTTGAAAGATGTATTTTGAATGGTCAATAAAAAATCATTAAATGAAAGAATGCACTGGATATGCAGGTGCACTGAGAGTTCAGAGTTCAATTGCAACAAAGTTGTGTGAACTTGCAAACACCAGAAGTCTTCCAAGAGGTGGTTGCCATGCAGAAAAGGCATGAAATGGCAGAGGGGGGAAGGGTTTTCATTTGAAAAAAAGTGAGGGAAGAGTTTTGATTGGGTGACATGAGAGATATGTGTGAAGAATTACAGCATTTCTGTGCTTTTGATAGCTGCAGACTCTGGAGTGCATACCTTTTGCTCTGCTGAAGACAAATTGGTGTGTTTCTGAGACTGTTTTCAAACTCAAAGTATTTGCTAAGGTGAGAAAATATTTCTTTAATTTAGATAGAGAATAGTGTGCTTTAAGGAGAAAATTATGAATTATGTGGCGCAAATTGCTTGTAAATATGATCCCACATGTGCATGGAAAATTTAGATTTTGAATGTTTGTGTTACATAGCCATGTTAAAAGTGATACAAACATGCTGCAAAGGCAATCAAAAAACGCTTTTATGTGTCTTAAGGACATTTTAAGTAATTTTCCCATGTGCAGTGTTTTGAAATTATGATTTGAAAATCGTTTTTGGGGAAAAGGAATTGTTTTTAAATTTATGACAAGGACATAATGGTGTATGCTTCTTTATACGGCAATTGACTGTCCCTGATGTTATTTTTCCCATTTTAATGTAAGACCTTTCTCTGTGGCGCAAGTTGCTTGTAAATATGCTCCGACCTGTGCATGGGAAATTTAGATTTTAAATGTTTGTGTTACATAGCCATGTTAAAAGTGACCCAACCATGCTGGAAAGGCAATAAAAAAACACTTTCATGTGTCTTAAGGACATTTTAAGTAATTTCCCTGTGGGCAGTGTTTTCAAATTATGAATTGAAAATCGTTTTTGAGGTAAAGGAATGTTGTTAAAATTTATGTGCGCCATATGCCCACAAATTTCGTTTTCAGGGGTGCAGCAGGGTGTTCTTGAGACACCCCTGCACCTTTGGAAAAATTCCTAATTTGCGATGAGCTAATTGCTAATCGCAACTTGCACCTTCATTCCTATGGGCCTCCTGCTCCATGGAAATGAATGGGTAATTTGCAATTAGCAATTTGCTCATCGCAAATTAGGAATGGTAAAGAATCGCTATTTATTCCTTAAAATTTGCTATTTTGGAAATGCAAAATAGTTATATGATACATATGGCGGTTGATGTCTAACAAGATAAGAAGCTTAGGGATACATTTATGATGACTGGCGCAATAAAGTGCACATTACTTACTTCATTGGTAGGCCTTTACATGTATTATCTCCTCTGTATTCTTCATCAAGCGTAACTTTAATCTGCAATCCTGAGTAGGCCTCACCTTAAACAAACCTTTGGATAGGCCACACCTTATTGTCATCCTGGATTAATCATTTAAAATGCTAGGGACAGATTTATGATAGGTGTATGCCTCTTTTGTGCCACTGTGCGTCACTTTTATGATGCAGCGGCGGTGCTAATTTGCAATTAGCAATTTGCTCATTGCAAATTAGGAATGGTAAAGAATTGCTATTTATTCCTTAAAATTCGCTATTTAGGAAATGCAAAATAGTTTCATGCTACATATGGCGGTTCATCTGTAACAAGATAAGAAGCTTAGGGATAGATTTATGATGACTGGTGCATCACCAGGGATGTGTCAGTCATCCTGCGCCGCTGTTCCGCCACCCATGGTGTGCTGCATTTAGAATGCGGGGCATCATGGGGCAAAAATGGCACAGATGCGTGACGTATCTGTGCTGTAAAGGTAGTGATTGCTGGAGTTGTATCGCAAGTGCGATGCAGCTCAAGCAAGGCTCAGGGGTGCCCCATCTCCACAATGTTGCGTCAAGACCTATGCCTGCTTAAAGCAGGCGAAGGGTTTTGACGAAGCTTTCTCCTATCTGATTGTAAATACGGCACACCATGGGTGGCAGAGTAGTGGTGCACGTTAACTGGTGCATGCCTGGGGATGTGCCATTTAACATAAATCTGCCCCTTTACATTTAAGTATGTGCAGGACACACAGAGTCGGTGAGGCTTATCCAAGGTTAAGAAGAGATGAGTCCTGTTCACTGAAAATTTAGACATAGTCTTCACCTGCTCAGCATTGCTGGACATGGCTAAATAATAGCTGCAAAATATTACTCTTGTTAAACAATTTTACTATTATAATCTCTGAGATTTGTCTCTTACTCTGCAACATCTCATTGTTGTTATCTTTCTTTAAAGATAAAGACAACCTCAACATGAGCGACAATCTGCAATCAGTTGATTTTGACCTCATCATTGAACTTGTAATTGAAACATCAGTGGATGTTGATCCCTTGGATGATTTAAATCCTGAGGATGAAGAAGAGCGTGATGAGGATGCAGATTTGTCCGAATTATATGACATAGGATGGGAAGCTGACCTGCTTGAGCCTATGGAAATATAAACATTTATTTTTAAAATTTATAATTAATAAAAAGTAAAAAGGTAAACCGTTTAATTTAAAAATAAAGACACCTTCAAAAGCAGGTTATGTGTAGTGTCTTCAATAAAATATTAAAATATGCTCATAAAATTAGATCAGATTCACATATAAAATAGCACAGGTAACATAAATATAAATGTCATTTCTTTTCTGCTATTTCTGTATTGTAAATTTGCAAGGACTAAAAAATCTTCTATTTAAAATGTCAAGTAGTGTGTTAAGTTTTTGATCACTGTTATTGTTTTACTGTTTGGTAATAATGGTTAATAACATTTTTTATTATATTTTACCACAGATTCAACTGCAGATCATTTCAAGATTTCACCATGCCAACAATAGAAAGACAGAGAAAGGCTGCAAAACGTCAAAGACAGCAGGTGAAACAAAATAAGCAGCAGTCCTCTAACAAAAAGATTTGTCAAGTCACGAAGAATGCACCGGGTAAGAGCACAAAATATTTCATAAGAAATATGTGTAGTAAAAAAAATATTACTACAGAAAATGTTTCAGTCCATAAAACGAGAAGGAATTCAAATGGAAAGGAAAGGCCAATCAAAATTTTTACTGCTAGAGCAAGAGATAACTCTGTGCATGATAGTAGAAGGAAACAACAGTTTAGGGAGATTCGTAAACGAATGTTCCGCAACAGGATAATTGGCAATTTGTTAAAAAATATTAAGAAAGGTCAACAGAAACTGGTTTTTTATAAGAGAAAAAAAAAAGTTGAGAAAGTTATTGATCAGGCATTTGAAATTAAACGTAAGTTATTTATTTTGATAATCAATAGAATTAGGAAGCTAAACAAGGCAATTTATGATTTCAAAAGAAATAGTAGATGGAAGAGAATAGTTAATCGTAGTAATTTTTGTGAAGTTTTTTCTGGAGAATGGATGCATAGTTCAAGCTGTGAGGCATTTTTTAATGAGGAGAGTTATTTCCAGGATAATGATTTGGTGCATGCAGTTGACACCAGTGGTCGTGCTCATGAAGTGAAAGATGGTTGTCCAGTTGAAAAAGAAAAACTTGTGACAACAGAGGCAGAAGAGGTGTTAGGTAATGAGGTTTTAGGAAGACGTGCTAAGGGTCCTGTGTACACCTGGAAGTGTAGTAGTATTTGCAGTGTGCGACAGGATTCCATCAATTTTCTTTGTGATTTTGTACGGTCATTTAATAAGAAAAGTTTGAAGCAGAAAATGATGTTGTTGCAAGAATTAGATCCTTGCAGAGTGAGAGAAGTGACAGGTTTGCATGGTCATTCACTGGCTTGTCTTTCCAGGAGAGTATGCCAGAGTGTTTTTCATCATTTCAGGATGCTAGCAGTGCATCATAATAAAGTGAGGAAATTAGTTAGAATGTTGTATTATGCTAAGAGTCCAGCAATAATGCTTAAACAATTATGCGCTGCTCTTTTGCATGGTTCTGAAATAGATGTGAAGAATATATGTGAAGAAATTGAGTTTTGTTACTTTGGAAGTAAAGAGGAGAATGTTGAAATTGACCAAGAAGATGCGGGTAATGTGGAAGATAGTGTACAGGTTTCCAGTACAGATAATTTCCAGAGGGAAATTGCGACGTTTCAGGTCAAATCAAGTGAGAGGCCAAATTTCACTTGTGTGTGTTGTCGACGCACTTATTATAAGAATCAGACTAAGTTAGTGGATTTATATGCAAAAAGTGAAAGGGAAAATAATAGTGAATGGAAGGATTTCGCAACATACTTGATGGTAGAAAACTGTTTTGATTTGGGATTGGATCAACGTGTGTGTACTTATTGTTGTAACAAATTAAATCAAAACCAGATGCCTGCTAGAGCAGTTCATAATAATCTGGAATTGATTGAGATTCCTTCTGAATTGAAGGATTTAAATACTTATGAATCTATTTTGATTCAAAGTATCCATCCCTTTCAGGCTATTGTAAGAATGGAGCCAAAGACAGGGAAATTGCCTCCATCAGATTTACAGAGAGGATTAAAGGGAAGAGTTGTTTATTTGCCTCTAGATTTGAAGAAAAACATTAACACAATTGGAGTAGAAAAAGTGGAAGAGGAACCTCTGGTTATCTTAGTTAATGGGGTTCCGACAAAGAATAAGAAAATATGGCAAGATTTAGTAGATGTTAGGAAAGTTAAAAAGGCAACATTGTATTTGAAAAAAAATAATAAATACTATAAGAATGTATATGTTGCAGAAGAGGAAGTAAGTGAGGAAGAGGATAGCGATTTGTGTGCTGGTCAAATTGAGAAAGTAGAACCCTCTACTAGTGAAGAAATATATGAACATTATAGTGTTCATCCTTTGCATTCCAAGGAAGTCATGGGGAATGCTATTGAGTTGTTTCAAATGAAACAAGCCAAAGGGAGTCCCATTAGTGTTTGGGAGGAAAGTTTGGAAGCTCGGTGTTTCCCACAGCTTTTTCCAACAGGTCAGGGAGGAAGATATGATGAGCGACCTCATCAAATTCCTGCTTCTGAATACCGGACTTTGCGATTGTATGCAGGAGATGCTAGGTTTCGACAATGCATTCCCTATTTGTTTCATCTCCTGTTTGAAAGCGATCTGTCTGGACTGTCATATGCAGTGAACCACATCTTGAAAAGTGGTATACACATGCAAAACATCTCGGCAAGTGACTTTATGGATAAAGTCAATGTCCAAGACAGTATTTTGGATTCTCACCTGATTAATCTCATGGCGTGTCAGCGTGGTACTAATGAGTACTGGTACCGTCGTCATGGTGATTTAAAATGTATGTTGAGGAACTTAGGTACTCCCACATGGTTCCTCACTCTGAGCTGTGCCGAGTATGGCTGGGAAGACTTACTTGAATTTCTACGAGAGGCAAATGCTAACGTAGATAACATCGAATTCAAGACACCCGGAGAACTGTGCTCTTTGGATCCAGTCAATGTATGTAGGTACTTCAATCATAGATTTGAAGCTATGATGTCTTTCATCATGAATAAGAAGAATCCACCTCTTGGAGAGGTGTTGGATTTCTTCTGGAGAAAGGAGTACCAAGCAAGAGGTGCTCCTCATATACATATGTTGCTGTGGATCAAGGATGCACCTAAATTTGGAACGGATCCAGAAGACTCAGTGATGAGTTTCATCCAACAGTATTCTACGTGTGCTGTTCCAAACGCAAAGGAGAAGAAAAGCCTAAGAGAAAAAGTTCTGCGTTTCCAAAGCCATCGATGTGGAAAGTACTGCCGTCGTAAATTCCGAAACAAGGACAAGTTCTACACTAAATGTCGTTTCGGCTTTCCACGACCGGTGATTTCTAAAGGAAGAGTAAACAGTTTGATGTCTTCGCTGCGACACAATGTCATGAAGAAATCACCTAAAAACACTTACAATTTGAAGAGGAACGAAGAGTCAAAGTACATCAACGACTACAACCCGGTGATTTTGTCCATGTGGAATGCTAACATGGATATACAGTTTGTGGCTGATAACTGTATGGCTGTGGCTCGGTATGTGACGTCTTACATCACCAAAAAAGAGAAGACAGAATTGAAGGATATGTGGGAGGACATTTCCCATGAAAAGAGCCTCAGCAAGAAGTTGTACAGTTTCAGTCTGAAGATGTTGTCGCATCGAGAAATCGGAGCGTACGAATGTTCTGACCGGTTGTCTTCAGCAAGTCTCTATGCCAAGTCCAGGAGTATCGTTTGGGCGAGTCTTGGTCTTGCAGCAACGCGTAATCGAGTTCTCAAACCTGTGCGGGAAATTGAGTATTTGGCGGAAAAGGAGCCAAACAGTACCGACATTTTGAAGACAAACATGTTGGATACATATTATCCAAATCGAAGCAGTCACCTCGAGAATGTTTGTCTGTATGAGGTTCTGCAAAATTACATATTCAAGAGGAACATCAAAGAAGATACTGAGAAAAGAGTGTATGCTGTAATAGGAAGTGAGGGATGTCTGGTCAAGCAAAGAAAATGCCACTTGGTAAACCATCGAAAATTGAGTGGCGAATCTCCTGAAAAAAAGGAGTTTTTCTATTTAGCACTTTTGCAACTTTTCAAGCCTTGGCGTGCAGAAGAGGAACTGCTTGGAGATTTCCTCTGTTACGAAGACTCTTTCAATGCCGCCAAGGAGACCATAGAATGTCCTGCTTTTCCCAAATATGTAGAAATGTTGAATGCGGAAATTGAGCAGGAAGCAACGATTGCAGCCGAGATTGCCAGAGACAGTTCTCAGGACAGTCAGAGTTCTGCTTCATTGAGTCAGGATCCACTAGGAGGACCTGTTATTGAAAATGAAGCTGCCACTGCTATGAATGAAGTGGAAAGAGCCATGGCACATGCTCAAGAGGATGCGGTTAACTTAGAAGAGTTGGAAAGACAACTCAACGTTGAGCAGAGGAAAATATATGACGAAGTTACCATGCAAATTGATCATGGATTAAGTCATGATAAGAAAGAGTGCTCATGTACGTCGTTGAAGCCTGTCCGACTGTACGTGAGTGGAGAAGCGGGAACTGGAAAAAGTTTCCTCATTAGAGCAATTTCATGCTATTTGAAGGAAAGGACAGAGTCATCGCTGTCTTGTGTTGTCACTGCTCCAACTGGACTGGCAGCACATAATATTAAAGGGATTACTTTACATCGTTTACTGATGCTGCCAGTGGAGCATGACAACAAATTACAATATCACAAGCTATCTGGAGATGCTTGTTTTGAAGTTTCAAGAATCTTGAGGAAAATGAAACTTCTTATCATTGACGAAGTAAGCATGGTTTCCAATGTCATGCTTGCCTTTGTGCATTTGAGGATGCAAGAAGTTCTCAAAACAGAGTATGATGTGTTATTTGGTGGCAAACACATCATTGTTTTCGGAGATCTTCTGCAGCTGACACCAGTGAAAGGGCAACCTGTGTTCAAAATGCTCACGCATGAAGATACCAGGAAGTGCCTAGGCAGCATTGGCAACGTCAATATATGGTTAAACTTCAATTATGCTGAACTGCATGAAAATATGCGTCAGGCGAAGGATGAAGTTTACAAGACTATTCTACAAGATGTTAGAATTGGAAAAGTGACCGAGCATGGGAAAGAAGCTTTACATGCACGATTACTGTCAAATTTATATTCAGAACAAAGTGTTGTGCCTGAGAATATTTTTCAGAAAATTACTGAGAAGAAATCTGGAATATGTTTGATGCCAACTCTTGCAGAATGTGCCAAATTTAACAACAAAATGTTGCATTTAGAAAAGCAAGAGATTGTGAAACTGGAAGCTATTGATAGAGTAGAGCATATGGGATCAACAATTATTTTGTCTGAGAATCTGAAAACAAAATTGGATTCATTAGAGAAGAGTATATCTAAAACTGCAGGTTTTGAAAAGACTCTGAATGTGTGCTTGAACTGCCGTATAATTTTAAGAAGGAATTTACATGTTGAAAGAGGTCTGGTAAATGGATCAATGGGTAATGTTGTTGATTTTGTGAAATACAGAAATAGAGATGGAATTGAATTTTTTAAAATTAAATTTGATGGCATTGAGGAAGTACAGCTAATTGCTCGTTGTTCTGCTAGATTTTTGCTTGTAAAAGACTTATATGTTCGCCGTAAGCAGTTTCCTGTTTGCTTGGCATATGCGGTGACAATTCATAAATCGCAAGGTTTAAGTGTAGACAGTGCATTGGTGAATATTGGCAGTTCTGTGTTCAAGGAGGGTATGGCATATGTGGCATTGTCACGAGTTAGAACTTTATCGGGATTGTACTTGATTGAGTGTGATGTCACAAACATTTGTGCGGATCTAGATTGTGTTAAGGAATACAATAGGTTAAGAAGAGAGTATGCGCCACATTTGCCTCAGTATCCTTTGTTTGAGAAACGTGTGGTAGGCCGGAAACGAAGAAATGAGAACAATACTGGGGAGGTTGTAGCAAAAAGACAAAAAGTCAATGAACCTAAAATTACAAGCAGAAACAAAAAGGATTCTGTTGAAGATGTTGTTGGTTTTCAGTTTGAAAACAGTTCTGGTGTCAACTGCTATGCTAATGTAGTGGTTAATGTTTTGTTTTCTCTAAAAAATGTAAAAGAAGAGATTGTGGTCAATTCTGATCAAAGATTTTGCAGTTTGTTAAATTCTGTGTTAGAGAAATGTACCACTGATAGAAGAAACATAGAAAGTGTGTCTGAAATTCGAAATCTGTTAGACAGATGTTCAGGCCAAACACAATTCTCTCAAAATATTCAGCAAGATTGTCAGGAGTTTTTAATGTATATGCTTGATGTATTACATGCTGAAGGTGTAGATGTAGATCAGCTGTTTGGGCTTTCTTATCAATGGCAGCATGACTGCGAGAACTGTATGGTATCAAGTACTACTAGTGTAGACTCAGAAAGATTTATATATTTAACTTTGCCAGACAGTAAATCAGTTTCCTTTAATAAGCTAGTAAAAGCAGCTGATCACAACATGGAGTGTAGCCAATGTAAATCTGAAATGATGTCCACATTATTTATACGAACATATGGCCAGTATGTCATTTTAATGTTCCAACGATGTAGGCCTGATGGAACAAAATTGACAACTTTAATTAAAAATTTTGTAGCTTCGCAGTTGTCAATATCAGGAAGGACTTTTGTAACTGCAGCAATTATATATCATGATGGCCCTTCAATAACATCAGGACATTACACAGCTTATTTAAAGTCTAGAAATGGCTGGTCATTCTGCAATGATTCTGTTTTAATTTTCAAAAAAAATTGCCGTATGACCTTAAAAACTCTTACCTGGTGTTTTTAAAACCAAAATTTTAGGGAAATAATCTCGGGATGTGCTCTGTGGAATTTCAAGAAGTTCTAATGGCTCCTACACAATTTGGCCTTGAGGATAAGTGTATTTCAGAGACATAACTTCTAACCATAGGACTGGACATCATGGAGAAATATGTGCACTTTGAATGAGTTCAGAAAAACTGTTTCTTTTTATAAGCTAATTGAAGCAGCCAATCAAAACATGGAGTAGAGGGAATGTAAGTCTGCAATGCTGTCTACTGTTTTACATTGCTTTGTGATTAAAAGTGATGTAGAGAATTAAATAATTGTAGTAGTCATAGAGGTAGTGTAAGTCTGCTTCATAGTAAGCAGTATCAGTGTCATAGGAAATGTAGAACATGACTGAGCAAGAAGGGGAAGATATTACTATTCCAGGATTGTGAAAATGATCTTCAACATTTTAATTCTGAAAGTTGCGGAAATGCCAAATGACGGGATTGGCTTACAAGAAATCCAAGAGTTATAAATGGCTCTGACCAGATTTGGCCTTGTGGAAACTTGTGGTAGAGAGCAAGAAGTCATTTATTGCATGTAACGTGTTTTTAAAAACGATGGAGATTTTCTTTCAGAAAGTGGCGGGCTGAAAGTAATAACAGCACAAAAGAGTGTAAGCTGTTCATAGGACATCCTTGGACGTCATGGAAAGTAAGTTAACTTTAAGGAGTTCTGAATTTTCATTTCTTATGTTGTATGGGTTTTTTAAACACAATCATTTTGATTGTGTTTTTTTTTCCCCGCTGTTATATGATGAATACCTTCAAGTCACTGTTTTTAGTGAATTTTGATACATTCTGAGAACAGCAAAAATAAACCATTTAACATGTATAATTAATTCTGTACTGTTTGCATGTATGATGTATATGTAGAACTGTGTAGGAGGCATGGAGAAGCTGAGGCTTCTGTAAGTGTCAAAGTTGTTGCATGCAGTGCTGCACTTCTGCGTACTCTTTCATATGATAGACTACATCTGCACAATGAGATACCTAAGCAAAGGAAACACAAGTGATGTGATTGTGAAATGAGCAAAATAAATTGCACGTATTTCATTTACATCACCTGTGTTTCCTACAATTACGAATCACATTGTGCAGATCAAGTTTAGGTCTGTCCAGGGAAACATAGGAGGTTTGAACTTTGTTGAAGAGTGCAGTGGACATGACTCACTTCATTGGTAGACCTTCACATGTATTATCTCCTCTGTACTCTTCAACAAGTGTAAATCTCATCTGCAACCCTGAGTAGGCCTCACCTGAAACAAACCTCTGGATAGTAGACATCTTATTGGCATCCTGAAGCAATTATTTAAAATTTTAGTGTCTTGCGACACTTTTCTGAAACAACAGCAATGCAAAAGATGCACCATGTTTTAAGATAGGCCTCACTTCATCTGCATCAAGATACTGTTAGTTTAAAATGTATATCTTTAGGACTGTGTAGGGGGCCTGGAGAAGCAGAAGCTTCTGTAAGTGTCAAAGTTGTTGAAAAACTGTTTGTCCTTCAATCTTTTCCCTTGTCTTTTCTAATTTTTAAATACATGTTTTAATATTTTTCAAATGTTTGTTCTCTCTTTCACAGATTGAAAGTATAAAAACAAAAAGTGAGTAAGTTAATGACAATTATAAGGTAAATGTTTTGTACTCTTTTCGTTACATTTCTATCACATTCACCTACTAGTAGTTTGACAGCTTCATTTCTTTAACCCTCAGTTTCCTGCCTTTGCTACTTCCCTCATTCCTTTCTCTATTACCTACTTACTCAACTCCTTCCACTCTTTTTCTCAGTCCCTCTCTTCTCATAGTTCCTCACTCTTGTTCACTCACTGCGTCTCTATTACTCTTAGTGTCTTTGACTGATCACTCTATCACTACTTGTTCATAATGCTTTCTCTGTGTAGTTGAAGCACACTAAGGGGAATATTATGAACACAGCCAATAAAATTATTGCTCTTTTTATTGGCAGAAAACTGGTGCAAAAGTGGTTTTAGTGGCAGTTTTCTGCCACAAAAGCAGCTTTAGCGACACATTTCTGCCAATAAAAGCTGCAAAACTTTTATTGCCTATGTTGATGATATGGCTCTATGTTACTTACATTTCTTTGCTGTTTCAATTAATCTTTTTCTGTTATTTTTTGTTTTCTGTTTTCTATTTTTTCTCTCTGTTATTCCTCATGTTTTAATCTTATTTTGAACATTCACTCACATTCTCCAAGAAACTCTTCTTTGTTAATGTTATACTCTCTTTTTTTTTCTTTCACTTCGTTATCTATTTTGTTTTTCACAATTATACTCTCTTCTGTCTTTTCTTCGGTAAATAGATCTATTAAACAGTATCTCTTCTTTACTCCCTATAGCTGTCTTTCTTTTAACATCACTCTCTGTTTCCTTTCCTTATACTTACACTTTTTTTTTTTTTTTTTTTGGTTAGCTCCCGGTCCGCGTACCGGGAAGCTAACCCGGAAGCGAACCAAAAGAAATAGAGCTTGCCAGAGTGCTAAACATTCTAGCATTTTTTTGGGAAAGGGAAGGTAGTTCTGAAAAGAACTTTTTTTAAAATATTTTTGTTGTTTTATATTTTTTTTTTATTTTTTGAACATTTTTTGTTTTTTTTGTATTTTTTGAACGATTTTATATTTTTTTTGTTTTTTTTGGGGGGGGGGGAAACAACAAAAAACAGGCGTTGAAAAGGGCTCAACAGAAGCAAAAAAAATTACTGGGGGCGGTTAGGGCAATCATGGTGTTCATACGCCAGGTTTATAGCATTGATGCTCATGTTGCCACAAGCTAATAATGCACGACAGTGCATACATAAGTGAATCATGTGCCCAAAATTTTCTTGAATATTTGGCACAGTTTCCCGTGCCTCTTCTGGTGTTAAAGAAACCGGTATTGTTGGTCTGGCCACAGGAGTTGGTCTTGGATTGTCGTGCATATCCCTTAATTCCGCCCGGCTGTAATTTAGGGGATGTTTCCTCGTCATGTGCCTGTGCATTGTATGATTTCCAAAGCTATATTTTTTGTCCGTCCCTCTGGACAATTGTTCCTTGCATATCAGGCAGGTGACATACCTCGCGTTGACTCTTTTTTGGCCACGAGGTATTGAAAAAAACTGCCAGATGAAACTGGCTTTCTTTCTGGAAACCCGGGGCAACTCTTCTAAAAATTGTGGTTCTTCTCCCTCCTCATCCATTTCTTCCTCTTCCTCCTCAGTGTTGGTCAGGACCTGGGGAGGTGGTCCTCTCTTCCCATGAGGAGGTGGTGGTGGTGGTGGGGGTCCACCAGCTGAAGCTACCAATGAAGCCATTTTCCAACAAGCAAAATAGGTCTTCCTCTCACAATGATGAAAGTCAGAGTGAGGAAAGAAGGAGGGGTTTTCATCATTTGGGAAAAAACAATACTTCTCAACCAATGAAAAGGGTTATTTTTAAGTCACCTGACCTAGCCTTCCATCATTATGAAACCAAAAGTGAAATGAACCAATGAAAAGTTTTATTAACAAGTCACATGACCTCTCACGCTCATGTTACGCGCTGCGGAACGCTCCCCGGTTAGCTTCCGGGTCGCTAAGCTTCGCGCCCCGGTCCGCGCCCCGGGACACTTCCGGGTGCGCTAACGCGATACGTCACAAGACGCATTTCGCGGCAACGCGATACGTCGCGCTTTCGCGCCGTGGATCGCTTCCGGGGAGCTGCGTTTCGCGCCTCGGTCCGCGCCCCGGGGCACTTCCGGGTGCGCTAACGCAGTACGTCATAAGACGCATTACGCGGCAACGCGATACCGTCACTATGTTGATTTCTTACCGGTTCGCGGACCGGGTCGCGGAATTAAATTGAGCTAACGGGAAGCTTCCCGGTTCGCGGACCGGGAGCGAAACAAAAAAAATATTAAAAAAATTTATTAATAAACATATAAAATATATTTTTGGATTTAAAGAAGAATACATTTTACAGCTATAGATATTAGCTTTTAAAAAACCAATGAAATTCACTGAAAAAACCATAGGTTATAGACCATATATAGTTAGGAATTAGCATTTACAAAACCTTGAAAATTCACTGAAAAAACCATAGGTTATAGACCAGATATAGTTAGGAATTAGCATTTAAAAACCTTATTTTACTCACACAAAACCATTGAAATTCCATATATAGTTAGTTGTACTAACTATATATCGCGCACCCGCAATCCACTGCTGATCATGTCACATATTACATCATTCATGACATGGTCAGTGACATCACTGATGACATCACTGATGACATCTCAAATGACATCACTGATGACATCACTGATGACAACATCCTGACATCACTGATGACAACATCCAGTGACTCTATGTTTCTGTAAAGTTAAAATATGTCTTACATATTGAAGAATGAGTGGATGTATAAGTGTCTGGATGAAGGATTTAGTAGGTGCATGACTGACTGTATAAGTGAGTGATTAAATGTGTCTCACTGAGTGCATGGGTTAGTGACTAAACTGTTTTAAATTGTGCATCATTGTGTCTGTTGTTTTGTAATCTGATGCATGTGTTGATCATTAGCTATATGACTAACTATATGGGTTATTGATTAGTTGCCCAAGTATTTGTATGGGAGACTGAGTGTGTGTGTGGGTGTCTGGGAGGTGTATGACTCTGTGCATAGATGTGTGAGCAGTTGATTCACTAGATGTATGGGTTCAAAAGTGCATGTGGAAACAGCTGTATGGGCGGTTGACTGTGTGCATGAGTGTATTGGTGAGTGAATGGATATCTCAGTGCTACATGTCAAAGTAAGTACATATGTAAAACACAGTACATGCGATAGTTGACATATATATATAACTGTGCATAAGAGCCAGTGAATGTGTGAGTGGCTGTATGGATTATTGTGAACTTGTATCAGGGATTGTATAACAGAGTAAATATGTGTTATTATATGTTCCAATAAGTAAGGTGTGTATAACTATATAGTTGAGGAAATGGAGGTGTGATTGATTCTTTGCAAGATAGGTGTGTGAGTAACTCCATGGATGAGTGACAGTCTGTGAGTGTCTGTTTACACTGAGTGTATCTAAGGTTATATTAGAGTCTGAAGAGGTTCATCGTATCATCACATGAATGATGTCATCAGTGATGTCATCAGTGATGTCATTTGAGATGTCATCAGTGATGTCATCAGTGATGTCACTGACCATGTCATGAATGATGTAATATGTGACATGATCAGCAGTGGATTGCGGGTGCGCGATATATAGTTAGTACAACTAACTATATATGGAATTTCAATGGTTTTGTGTGAGTAAAATAAGGTTTTTTAAATGCTAATTCCTAACTATATATGGTCTATAACCTATGGTTTTTTCAGTGAATATATATATATATACAGCCAAAACCTTCTCCACGGTAAGAAAGCAATCCGGGCCACTTAGAAATGAATCAGTCGTGATAAAGCAGATTTATCTGCGAAACGCGTCGAGGAAGCCATTGAATAAACACGCTTTTCATTTCTAAGTGGCCCGGATTGCTTTTCTTACCGTGGAGAAGGTTTTGGCTGTATGTATAGGGACTCGCTATCCCATCCGGGGCCCGCCTTTGGAAAAGCGGCAG
This sequence comes from Lissotriton helveticus, assembly GCF_964261635.1. Taxonomy (NCBI): domain Eukaryota; kingdom Metazoa; phylum Chordata; class Amphibia; order Caudata; family Salamandridae; genus Lissotriton; species Lissotriton helveticus. The sequence goes on along the minus strand of NC_136063.1, from coordinate 1,703,602,017 downwards.
GGTTCTAAAGCGACTCGTCTGGTTGGAATATATATATATATATATATATATATATATTCACTGAAAAAACCATAGGTTATAGACCATATATAGTTAGGAATTAGCATTTACAAAACCTTGAAAATTCACTACAAAAACCATAGGCACTAACTATATATTTCGCGCACCCGCAATCCACTGCTGATGATGTCACATATTACATCATTCATGACATGGTCAGTGACATCACTGATGACATCACTGATGACATCTCAAATGACATCACTGATGACATCTCAAATGACATCACTGATGACGTCACTGAAAACAACATCCAGTGATTTTATGTTTCTGTAAAGTTTAAATATGTCTTACATATTGAAGAATGAGTGGATGTAGAAGTGTCTGGATGAAGGATTTAGTAGGTGCATGACTGACTGTATGAGTGAGTGATTAAATATGTCTCACTGAGTGCATGGGTTAGTGACTAAACTGTCTTAATTTGTGCATCATGATGTCTGTTGTTCTGTAAACTGCTGCATGTGTTGATCAGTAGCTATATGAGTCACTATATGGGTTATTGATTGGTTGCCCAAGTATTTGTATGGGAGACTGAGTGTGTGTGTTGGTGGTTGAGAGGTGTATGACTCTGTGCATAGATGTGTGAGCAGTTGATTCACTAGATGTATCGGTTCAAAAGTGCATGTGGAAACAGCTGTATGGGTGGTTGACTGTGTGCATGAGTGTATTGGTGAGTGAATGGATATCTCAGTGCTACACGTCAAAGTAAAGACATATGTAAAACACAGTATATGTGAGAGTTGACATATATAAATAACTGTGCATAAGAGCCAGTGAATGTGTGAGTGGCTGTATGGATCATTATGAAATTGTATCAGGGATTGTATAAGAGAGTAAATATGTGTTAGTATCTGTTTGAATAAGTAAGGTGTGTATAACTGTATAGTTGAGGAAATTGAGGTGTGATTGATTCTTTGCATGACTGACTAGATGTGTGAGTAACTCCATGGATGAGTGACAGTCTGTGAGTGTCTGTTTACACTGAGTGTATATAAGGTTATATTAGAGTCTGAAGAAGTTCATCGTATTATCACATGAATGATGTCATCAGTGATGTGATCAGTCATGTCAAATGAGATGTCATCAATGATGTCATTTGAGATGTCATCAGTGATGTCATTAGTGATGTCACTGACCATGTCATGAATAATGTAATATGTGACATCATCAGCAGTGGATTGCGGGTGCGCGAAATATATAGTTAGTGCAACTAACTATATATGCGAATTTCAATGGTTTTGTGTGAGTAAAATAAGGTTTTATAAATGCTAATTCCTAACTATATATGGTCTATAACCTATGGTTTTTTCAGTGAATATATATATATATATATATATATATATATATATATATATTATATATTTGTATATATATATTTCCAAACCCCTTTTTTCTTCTTTATGTGGGTGAACCCCCAACCTCCACAACTCCATTTGTAACCCCTTATCTCCCTTTATCTCTTTCCTCATCTAAACCAAATAAATCCCTGTACCTTGCTTTACCTTTACCCACTCTTAAACCAAAAACGCCCTTACCTCCCATTACCTCTCTCTCCTTGAACCCTAAATACTCCTTATATTCCTTTCACTCTTCCTGCCCCTGTACACTAAGATTCCCTTAACAACCTCAACTTACCCTGAACTTTAATAACCTCATAGCACCTTTTACCTCTTCTCCCCTGAATATCGAAATCCATTTACCTTCCTGTATCTATTCCCTGCCCTGAGCCCTAAAACTCCCTCACCTCACTTTACCTCTACTCTCATATGAACCCTAAGATACCATTACCTTCCTTCACCACTACCCACCAGTACCCTAAAATAAGCCTTACTTACCTTTACCTTTACCCACCCCTTAACCCTAAAAAGTACCTAGCTAGATTAACCACTTCCCACCCCTGAACTCTAAAAACCCCCTTACCCTCACCACTCTGAACCCTTAACTCCTATTTCTTTTTTAAATGGCATTATCATTCTAACATTAAAAACATACTTATCTGAGTGGGAAAGTACTTTGTGGTACAGTTCCCAAAATGGACTTGGTGATACTTCCCTCCCTGATGCTTAGGAGGGTGGTAAAGTCCTGAGGGATAAATTCTGTGGTAAAGACTGTATACCATTACTACATTTATAGCAAAATGCAGTTTGTTAGTGGGATGCACAATGTTTGGTGTGAGCCAGACCATATCCATGTATCCTAGTCGTGTGTGTGTGTGTGTGTGTGTCAGGTCGAGTGACTGAATAAAGTAGGTTTGTGCATGTTTCTGCGCATTTTATCTATTTTCAGAAGTGTCCAGTAGATGCATAGAGGAATGGCTTTGTATATCAAGTACATGTGTGTGAAGGACTGTGTGTCTGTGTGGAAGTAAGCATCTTTTTCAGGGAAAAGCACTGTGTCGATCTTACTGTACCCTGTACTACTTTGTTGAGTTTTCCACCCAGCAATTGTTTGTAAATGGGTCTTGAAACAAGCAAGTAATAGGTTTCAAATTGATCACTACTTTTGGCAGATAAATGAACTAACCACATGATTTGACCATCAACATAAAAGTAGGAATAAGAATTCATCGTACTCATGAGACATTTTCATCGCCAGTCCACAGTGCTCGCAATTACACGTATTTGAAAAGCTTCAAATCCATACCTTGAACCTCCAGGGATCAGGTGTGCTTGCCTTTACAGTGTTCACTGTGTGTATAAACTCACTCACTATGTGTTTTCTGTGTATTCATGTAAGAGTACCCTGTGGGTGTCTGCTCAGCCGTGATTCTGTTTTTTTTCACTAGACTTCATAGGTGCATGATTATGGGAGTGGAGATGGTGGAGAGAGAGCAGAGAAGGAAATAAGTGAATTTAAAGTGAAAAGGGGTAAAAGGGAAAGAGGACTAGGGCAAATCTGAACTAAAGAGGTATGCAGGCCAGTTATGACAAAGGAAGGAGAGGGAAAGGGTTGACTGTAGTGAGGACAAACAATAGAACAAGAGTAGAGGAGCTAGAGAGCAGAATAGGAGTAAATGATAAACAGGACCCTGTGCTGCTTTTGGATGTCAGCCACTCATGTTGAGTAAGTGGTAGGTTAATTCCTAGGAAAAAGGTTTGGGCAAAGCCACATAGGGACCCATTCTGATGCAGTTTGGAAAGCTTCCCGACCGAATGGGTTTGGGAATGGTTTCCAATCTAATTGGATTGGGAGAGTCTAACCCACCGAGTACGATGCATCCGGATGCTTCCAGATATGATTTGGTTGGACTTCCTTTGACTTAAATGGGAGCCTACGTTCCTAACCGCATCGTAATCGGGCCCTAGTCGGAAATGCTTTCCTAACCTCATCGTATTTGGGCCCTAGGTGGGAATGCTTTCCTAAGCACATCGTAATCGGGCCCTCATTTGGAAAGACACATTCCCGATCCGATTGGGACGGAGCAAATGCCATTAGGAGGCCTTCCTAACCACATCAGAATTAGACCCTTGGGTTTTTTTTGTGCTAATTAAACACTGTTTGCTGCTTTTGGAGGCTTGCAGATTTCCTTTTGATAAACATACTATTTGAGTTTCAGACAGTATATTTGTAACTTGCTGTGAAATAATGCAGTCACTGGCACAGCTGTTTCAACATTTCCCTCCCCTTGGTTCCAGGCTGTTCTTAATCCTGTTAAGTCTCATGAAGGACTAGCCAGTGCTTAATTTGCTGGTAGGACCTACCAGCACTTTATTGGGGGGACCAGCACTTATTGTCTCTCATCAGACTTTGATCCAGAGCAAGAGAGAGAAAAAAAACTCAAAATGGAGAAAGAAAGATGGAAAAAAGAGAGAAAGTAGGGCAGAAAATGAGTACGGTAAGGTAAAGAGACAGGGAGGGTCTAGTGGTGTATTAAAGAGGCATAAAGTGAAATCAAGACTGCACAGTCTTAGAAATAGGTACTCTGGCCTTGGGTGGTGCCTGCCTCCTCGTCACAGGAAATGGTATTAATAAATATTTATCTCTTTTACATATGCAAATAGCACCAGGGCTTGTGAGGTCGAGGTGAGCAACTCTTTTACCCTGTCTTACATGGTTACTTACTTAACAATTAAAAACTGTATAAACTGGAGCCTGAAAGTTTTTTGGGACAGTGTGGACTCTGCTTGACCGTTTTTTACCAATGACATTCCTAGCGGTACCTTTTTCCTTTTCAAGCACAGCATGAGGTAGGTAGGCTTCCCATAGTGCCTCTGGGTGCAGCCTTAAAGTCCACCTATCTACTTTTCTTTGCTTCCCCCACCACGTTCTTTGTGTGGCAGGTTCATTTACCCCGTGACACAGCTTTCTTAGAAGTCTAGTAAAAGGTTGGAGGTGGAATGGCTGGTTTAGACACTGGGAGAGCACAGTGGTTTAAATGTTGAATGTCTGCTGGGGAGAGGCCCTCAGACTGACTGTGTGGCAAGCATATAGGCATGTATTGTGGGTGTAATTTTCTTGAACCAATATGGGCAATCTGCGCTGACCAAAAATCCTGTGAGAATTTACATACAAATCTGTAATGTATGAGAATCCTGCACTTAGTAATCACTGTATTGTCTACCACTGTATCAAAAGCCTGTAATTACCAGGTTGACTTCCCAACATTATTGAGCTAAGAACTTTTAATTTGTTGCCCACCAACCAAGCTTTCTCTAACTGTTGAAACAGGTAGGGTTTCTACATATGTGTGTGTGGGAATGTGGATGAATCAACCCACTCATTTTCAAATGTTCCAATATTTCACAAGAAGCCCTTCAGATTTACCCTCTATCTTTTCATAATTTTCTCAGGGTGAGGATCCCTCAAACCTCACCTACAAGAGTTCAGCTAGCTCGCTGGCTACAATTCATGCAGGTGAATATCCCCTGCCATTTTTTTAACTTCTCCAGACTGTTAATTCATGTAATCTTTCTGTCCATGGATTTACTGGAACCCTGGGTAAAGGTAATTCTGGGAATGGTAAAAAACAGGGACTTCTCCAGGTCACTCTGTAGTAAATACTTCCAAAATAGTAAGCTAAAGCAGATGAGTTTTTCTTTAAATAAGGAGCTGCATGGGAAAAGAGGACGAACACGCAGGAACTCCTCTCCTTCCAGCTGCAGTCTCAACGTCTCCCTAAAATGTCATACACATTCTATTACTCTACAACATAGACATTCTATTGCTCGCAATCTGGAGAATGGAAGATTCCACATCAGAGCTTGTGATCGCTGTAAAGGAGCGGGTATAAGGTATAACACACTCATAATGTCAGCTATACCTATTTATTTATTTAATTTAGCATATAATGAACCTTTTCTTTCACCATTCATGATCTAGTTTTCTAACATTTCTGCTTTTAATGACTAGACACTTGGAAAACCAGTGCTTAGTCTGGCTTTTGTATGTAGTCTTTAGCGGAAGAGGGGGTTTCTTGGTGCTAGGAAGGGATGCTCAATCAAAAGAAGCTGCATCACATTCAAAATGAGACACATTTGCGCTTGTTGGGCAAAAACAAAAATGTTTTCATTTTCTTACTGAAATGCAAAATGATGAGGTAATTTCTACTACTAAAAATGAGTGGTCTATAACTCTGAAGCCTCAGAGCAACTGGATGAAGAAAACACAGAGGGCATGTATCTCATCAGTTTAGATAGAAGAAAACAGAAGTTTTGCTATAGACTGAATAAAGGATTATAGAAAGTATCTTGAAGGTCATTTTGTTATGTAAGTGAAGTTGATTGAGAATAAGAGACACATAACTGAATCATATAAAAAAGAATAAAAAAAAAGAAAGGTAAGGGAAACCGAGTGAGGATGAACAGCAGTACTGCCATAACGCGGAGGGTGCACAAGAGGAGCGACGGACCTGGCACAAGACACAAAGCGGTGGAGAAAGCGAGGGTGCAGCACAGAGGGGGTGCCGAAAGAGACTACACATGAAGCTGGGGGTAAACTCAGTGGGAAAAAAAAGGGCAACCTAGATTTGAGCACTGAAATTACACGAGTGCGGTGGTAGGAGACATTACTACCTTTTAAATGGGGATCTTCATGGGCACTGCTATTTCTGGGGTGGCTTACCGCTCCACTTTATAGACTACATTATATCTGTGCTTTCAGTGGCTATCTGCCCACACTACAGTCCGCTTTGGGGCACTTTAACTTCATCCTGAAAATCCTGGAGAACTTATGCCTGCTCCCTCTGACATACATGTCCTCTAATGATAACCCTGAAGTCCACGAGTTGGCATGGCATGACATGGAACCTGGCAGAAGTGGCACAAAGCATGTAAAGGGGCCAACACAAATACAATGGCCAAGCCCAAAAAACAGTGGTATGCAGTGAGTTTTCAGAACCTACAGGGACACATAAGACAACAAAGCTTCGATGAAGTCACCCCACACAGTGATCATTCCTGAAATACTGCCTGTACCTGCCAAAAATGACAGCCGCAACAAACCCTCCTGCGTCTCTCCTGACCTCATCTATCTCCTCCCCCTACCCACTACCCCTCCCCACTCTACTCTTCTCCACTTTCCTGCTACTAACCTTTGCCCCCACCTGTCCTGGCCCTTAGCCCCCACCCTGTTTTTCTGTGAACTTTCCCTCGTCAATTGAGATCTAGCTATTTTGTCTGATGCTCGATGGAGCTACCTGGTTTAGCTATAGGGGAGACAGGTCGGAGATTCCCTCTTTGGTCGTCACCTACCCAGTCGGTCTTTAGACAGACTTTCTTTCGTCTCTCCTGTCGTCTCTTCCTGCATCCTCTATCTATTTCATTCTTTCCGTCTCTTCTCTCTCAATGTATTGAGAATTAACTATTTTGTCTGATGCCCGATGGAGCTACCTGGTTTAGCTATTGGGGAGATGGGCCGTGGATTCTCTCCTTGGTCATCACCTACCCAATCGGTCTTTAATCAGACTTCCTTTCGTCTCTCCTTGTTGTCTCTTCCCTTAACCTCCCTTTCTCACCTCCCCTGCCCCTCCACCACTTTTCTCTCTCCTTTCTTCCTCGCCTAATGTATTCCCCATTTTTTAACGTATTGAGTAATTGTTGATCTCTTTCTGTTACATTGTTGATTCTCATGTAAAGCGGTCTGATACCTTCGGGTCTAGCCAGCGCTATATAAAACTCTTTTGAGGGATTGATTCTGATGCGGTTAGGAGGGCCTCCTAATTGCATTTGCTCCTTCCAAATCAGATCAGGAACGTATCTTCCCGACCCAGGGCCCAATTATGATGCCGGTAGGAACATATGCTCCAATTGAATGGGAGTCCAACCAAATCGTATCTGGAAGCATCCGGATGCATCCTACTCCGTCGGTCGGACTCTCCCGATCCAAGTGGTCCGGAGACCCTTTGCAAACTAATTTGGTCTGCAAACTTTCCAACCCGCATCAGAATCAGGCCCTAAGTGGTGATTATGGTTGCAGTGAACACGCCACCGGCTGCCTACTGGTGGCAGGTTTACTGCCATTCTAAGGACTTTTTACATCCACCAGATCAGGATGGTGGGAGTTGTGCCTGGCGGGTGAAAGAGTCAATCAATACGATTGCCTGGCCTGTCGGACCCACCCCGCATCCACAAAATGGTGGCGGTGCCATTTGGATGCTGCATCCGCACCAACCTGTCTATGGCGGTGTAACCGCCATTGAAAGGCTTGTGGGATGTACTTTGGGGTTCATTATGGGTCCCCCTGGTGCAGGGGCTTGTTGAATTTGCTCTTGGGGGGCACCTATGGTGTTCCCCTACAGTTCACTGCACCAGGTGGCAGGCACCGCGTGGTGCCTGCCACGTAGTGCAGGAAAATGCACAACATGCATTTTACCATTGCGGTGTATGCTGCATGCAGTAGCGGTTGCATTGTAATCTCATGTGCGGGACCACCACGATATAGGCGGCCGGTCCCAATCCCGGGGATGATGGTCGACAGACTTCCGCCATAATAATCACCCCCTCGGTTACCTCTGCTTTGCACACAATTGAAGCAATGAAGGAAACATTTGTTAATGTTCAAATATATTGGCTAAACAGTAGTCAAGTTAGGCTCTGCTTAAAACTTACATAGCAGAATAGATGCCCTCCTATTTAAGGAAGCTAGCAGAATTTTCCCAATTTTGTTCACTTTCTCATAGATCCCCTGAAATCATAACATCAACGCTAACTTCGGAAGCTGCCAATATAAGTTTTTGAGGGCGAAGCTCCGACAGCCTCCTTGCTATGACTGGGACAAAAACCTGTCTGGCATCGGTAATAATGTTATTTGATTCCAGGAATGAGTTCAACTGGACCAAAATATGGTGTTCCAGGATGCTTGCTATACTGGATATTAGAAAGAATGCTCTGTAGGTTGAGGGTCATGTATTATTATAAATCCAGCCTTTCTTTTATTTTAATAGAAGGTCTATCTGACTAACGTATGGAGAAGGGAAAATACCTTCATTAAGTGAAAAGGTTATGAAATAAAGAAGAGATGGTTCACTGACAAAACATTAACACCCAAAACACCCCCATACCACAATATCATGTCATAAATATAGATGTCAAAAATATCAATATCTTATAGTTATAAAGGTGAGTACAAAAACATATATAAATGAAATAAATATAGAAGTAAAAAATATAATTTTTCCATATGTCTAAAAAATGAAATAATAAATATTAAATATATTAAATAATCCTAATTACAAAAATATGCATTGATATTAATTTAAAAAAAATAAATAAACTTAACTTAAAAAAGTTAAACATACATATATAACTATTATATATATTTACTGTAAAACAATTAATAAACTATTATTTCAACTGTATTTTTATAATTTAAAAAATATATAAAAATGTAACAAATAAATATAGATATACATTTTCCAATAACAAAACATGTATGTTAAATTTTTTTTATTATTAATTAAAACATTAAACTATTTAAAAATATTCAAACTTAAATTTCCCATTCCAGTCAAATCAAAAATATATGTGTTGGATAGCTTAGGGTAAAAATGACTATTCCCACTCCAGTGAGTGCAATAGTAGGGAAAGTGTTGTATAGCTGAGGGGTAAATATTACTATTCCCACTCCAGTCAGTGCAACAGTAGGGAACGTGTTGAATAGCGGAGAGGTAAAAATTACTATTCGCACTCCAGTGATTGTAACAGTAGAGAAATCCTTGGATAGCGGAGGCGTAAAAATCACCATTTCCACTCCTATGAGTGCAACAGTAGAGAAGGTGTTAGATAGCGGCTGGGTAAGCATTACTATTGCCACTCCAGTGAGTGTAACAGTAGGGAAAGTGTTGGACAGCGGAGGAGTAAAAATTACTATTTCCACTCCAATGAGGTCAACAGTAGGGAAAGTGTTGGATGGCGGAGGGGTAAAAATTACTATTTCCCTCCAGGGACTGTAACAGTGGGGAAAGTGTTGAATTAAGGAGGAATACAAATGTATATTCCCACTACAGTCAATTCAAAATTAAAAACAAACAAAATATCAACAACAACAAATATTTGACAAACAAAACAAATTAAAAAAAGATATAAATATGTTCAATATTAAATATATATATATTTAATACTATAAATTAAAAAAAATATTATAACGTTAAATACATAACAGAAATACCTACAAATATTAAATTAAATAAAAAATAAAAATATTTTTCAAACAAAAATATTTTTTAACATTTATTAATTAGAAAACAAATTAAAACACATAACAATGAACACACTTCCTACTCTTTACCCCTACTACAATCCCTACTACAACTGGCAACTAAAATTAATTACACAATTCCCCTATTTCATTTTCAATCCATGAAATAATATTATTTACCAACTACTTATTAATGAATTCCAACTAAATTACTTCCCCTTCCCACCCTTTACCCATCTACATACCACAACCCACACCTTAAAACAACGACAACATTTCCATATTTAACTTTCAATTAAATAATTATTATTAATTACCACCTAATTAATTAAAAAAAATACTTCCCACCCTTTACCCCATAAACCCCACAACCTGCACCAAAAATAATTAAACAATTTCCAAATTTTCAAATAATTAATAATAATTAACAAAGAATTATTAATTGATGAAAAAAATTAATTCTCACCCTTTACCCCTATAAACCCCACAACCCATACCTAAAATTAATTACACCATTTCAAGATTTACTTTTCAATAAATTAATATGAATTAACAACTAATTGATAATTTATTAAAAATAAATTACTTCCCACAATTAACCCTATAAAATCTCTATTAAATATTAAATAAATATCAATAAATAACTAAATCATTAATTTATGATAATTAAATTACTTCCCATCCTATTACCCTATAAACACGGAACTTAAAAACAAAATTTAATTAAAATAAAATTGATAATTACAAAAAATTGAACACATATATTAAAAAACATAAACAATACCTACATTATGGGTCCCCCTGGTGCAGGGGCTTGTTGAATTTGCTCTTGGGGGGCACCTATGGTGTTCCCCTACAGTTCACTGCACCAGGTGGCAGGCACCGCGTGGTGCCTGCCACGTAGTGCAGGAAAATGCACAACATGCATTTTACCATTGCGGTGTATGCTGCATGCAGTAGCGGTTGCATTGTAATCTCATGTGCGGGACCACCACGATATAGGCGGCCGGTCCCAATCCCGGGGATGATGGTCGACAGACTTCCGCCATAATAATCACCCCCTCGGTTACCTCTGCTTTGCACACAATTGAAGCAATGAAGGAAACATTTGTTAATGTTCAAATATATTGGCTAAACAGTAGTCAAGTTAGGCTCTGCTTAAAACTTACATAGCAGAATAGATGCCCTCCTATTTAAGGAAGCTAGCAGAATTTTCCCAGTTTTGTTCACTTTCTCATAGATCCCCTGAAATCATAACATCAACGCTAACTTCGGAAGCTGCCAATATAAGTTTTTGAGGGCGAAGCTCCGACAGCCTCCTTGCTATGACTGGGACAAAAACCTGTCTGGCATCGGTAATAATGTTATTTGATTCCAGGAATGAGTTCAACTGGACCAAAATATGGTGTTCCAGGATGCTTGCTATACTGGATATTAGAAAGAATGCTCTGTAGGTTGAGGGTCATGTATTATTATAAATCCAGCCTTTCTTTTATTTTAATAGAAGGTCTATCTGACTAACGTATGGAGAAGGGAAAATACCTTCATTAAGTGAGAAGGTTATGAAATAAAGAAGAGATGGTTCACTGACAAAACATTAACACCCAAAACACCCCCATACCACAATATCATGTCATAAATATAGATGTCAAAAATATCAATATCTTATAGTTATAAAGGTGAGTACAAAAACATATATAAATGAAATAAATATAGAAGTAAAAAATATAATTTTTCCATATGTCTAAAAAATGAAATAATAAATATTAATATATTAAATAATCCTAATTAAAAAAATATGCATTGATATTAATTTAACAAAAATAAATAAACTTAACTTAAAAAAGTTAAACATACATATATAACTATTATATATATTTACTGTAAAACAATTAATAAACTATTATTTCAACTGTATTTTTATAATTTAAAAAATATATAAAAATGTAACAAATAAATATAGATATACATTTTCCAATAACAAAACATGTATGTTAAATTTTTTTTATTATTAATTAAAACATTAAACTATTTAAAAATATTCAAACTTAAATTTCCCATTCCAGTCAAATCAAAAATATATGTGTTGGATAGCTTAGGGTAAAAATGACTATTCCCACTCCAGTGAGTGCAATAGTAGGGAAAGTGTTGTATAGCTGAGGGGTAAATATTACTATTCCCACTCCAGTCAGTGCAACAGTAGGGAACGTGTTGAATAGCGGAGAGGTAAAAATTACTATTCGCACTCCAGTGATTGTAACAGTAGAGAAATCCTTGGATAGCGGAGGCGTAAAAATCACCATTTCCACTCCTATGAGTGCAACAGTAGAGAAGGTGTTAGATAGCGGCTGGGTAAGCATTACTATTGCCACTCCAGTGAGTGTAACAGTAGGGAAAGTGTTGGACAGCGGAGGAGTAAAAATTACTATTTCCACTCCAATGAGGTCAACAGTAGGGAAAGTGTTGGATGGCGGAGGGGTAAAAATTACTATTTCCCTCCAGGGACTGTAACAGTGGGGAAAGTGTTGAATTAAGGAGGAATACAAATGTATATTCCCACTACAGTCAATTCAAAATTAAAAACAAACAAAATATCAACAACAACAAATATTTGACAAACAAAACAAATTAAAAAAAGATATAAATATGTTCAATATTAAATATATATATATTTAATACTATAAATTAAAAAAAATATTATAACGTTAAATACATAACAGAAATACCTACAAATATTAAATTAAATAAAAAATAAAAATATTTTTCAAACAAAAATATTTTTTAACATTTATTAATTAGAAAACAAATTAAAACACATAACAATGAACACACTTCCTACTCTTTACCCCTACTACAATCCCTACTACAACTGGCAACTAAAATTAATTACACAATTCCCCTATTTCATTTTCAATCCATGAAATAATATTATTTACCAACTACTTATTAATGAATTCCAACTAAATTACTTCCCCTTCCCACCCTTTACCCATCTACATACCACAACCCACACCTTAAAACAACGACAACATTTCCATATTTAACTTTCAATTAAATAATTATTATTAATTACCACCTAATTAATTAAAAAAAATACTTCCCACCCTTTACCCCATAAACCCCACAACCTGCACCAAAAATAATTAAACAATTTCCAAATTTTCAAATAATTAATAATAATTAACAAAGAATTATTAATTGATGAAAAAAATTAATTCTCACCCTTTACCCCTATAAACCCCACAACCCATACCTAAAATTAATTACACCATTTCAAGATTTACTTTTCAATAAATTAATATGAATTAACAACTAATTGATAATTTATTAAAAATAAATTACTTCCCACAATTAACCCTATAAAATCTCTATTAAATATTAAATAAATATCAATAAATAACTAAATCATTAATTTATGATAATTAAATTACTTCCCATCCTATTACCCTATAAACACGGAACTTAAAAACAAAATTTAATTAAAATAAAATTGATAATTACAAAAAATTGAACACATATATTAAAAAACATAAACAATACCTACATAATAAAATACATCACACATTAAAAAATATATACTAAAATACAGAACAGTAATTAAAAAATTGATATTTTAAACAGCTATATTTTTGCAAACAATATTATTGACTTCTGTATTTTTTAAACGATATTTCTTAATTTCAAATCGATGTTCTTTACCACAATATTCTTGCTGGCGATATTTCTCGCTGACGATATTTAGGACTCGATATTTATATAGTTCGAAATTTACAACTCCATATTTTGTCTGCACACCAGAAGAAATTCTACAATATTCTCCCTGAGTTGATTTCTTTCTAGCTTAGTGAATGAAAAGGATGGACTGAGAAATGGCCGTAAATGTTTGCCAGTGGTTAAAATCTATTTGTGCATTATTCCATCACCTTCTTGTTTGTTGCAGTAAGTGGCTAAAGTGTAACAGGTATGCCCAGACGTAGGTCCCATGGTCACTGTGCCACAGGACTCAAGCTATATATCACTGACAAGACCTATATAGGCCAAAACTGGTCTGGGGTTGCTTGTCTACCTGTCTGTGGGAGGGAGAATATGCCTGGCACTTCGGGCTGGACTTTCAATTTGCATATGCCTGAGTGGCAATTTGGGTGATGGACTGAGATGGAGCTCGAGTGACCACCAGTGGCTGAAATTAATTCAAGCATTCCTTCCCTCACCTTGCTGCTGGCCTAAGCTGGGAACAGAGGCAGATCAGACAGAAATCTAGTGGTAGCCCAGATTTAGAAGATGTAACAGCAATTAGAACTATAGAGTGGATGTGAAATGAGTGAAAGAAAGGCTGGATGAAACACCGAGATATGAGGGCATGATTATCCACAGTAGTTAAAACTTGAATGTTTTCATTTTTATAAAAAGGAAAGGAGCTAATTCCTCACCGTTAGGAATGGGTTTTCTGGTTGGTTAGGGTATGTACCTAAACCAGGACGAATTCACCACTCTAGTCAGCACAAGGGGAATACATGTCTAAAAAAAACCTGCTCACCCACTTGGTAGCTTGGCATGAGTAGTCAGGCTTATCTCAGAGGCAATGTGTAAAGCATTTGCACATAGCAAACAGTAATACAGTGGAAACACTACAAAAGGACACCGCACCAGTTTTTGAAAAATATCAAATATTTATCTGAACAAGACCAAAATGATAAAAATCCAACAAACAGTGATCAAATAACCCATAATGCAAAAATAGGCTTTAAAAACAGTTCTTTGAAGTCGATTGTTTCATCTAGGCTATCACAGAGTTGTGAGCAAACAATCCAACAGTTTTGGCTGACCACAGCATTGTGGGCCACCTACAGTGTCGAGGAGAACCATAAAACAGTACCTTTGCAGATGCAGGGTGTCAGACTTTGCTGTGACCCCTGGAGGAGCGGCGAAGGCGGGCGTCAGTTGCAGGATTCGGTGCAGGAGTCATTGGGCCCTTGAAATCACACGCATTGAAGGTCAAACTCAATGAGTCTGAAGTCAGGATAGCTGGCATTGGCAGGTGTCAGGGCTGTGGTGTGAAGTGGGCGGTGCTCATTGCAGTGCGAACAGGTCATGTGCAAGCAGCATCGTTGTAATTGCTGAAGCGCTGTTGTCAGTAAACCCGAGGCTGTGGTGTGAGAAAGGGCTAGGCGGTGTGTGGCGCTCACAGGACACAGTGCAAGCAGCTGGGTTGGTTGACAATATGGATTCAATGGTGCTGGTGGGCCAAGGCTGCGGTGTGGGATTGGGCTGTGTGTCATGTAACTTACGGGCGATGCCCACAAAACATGGTGCAGGAAGCAGAATCAATGTCAGCTTCTTGAAGCAGCGACGTCAGTGACTACAGGGCTGCAGTGCAAAGCAGGATGGTGCTCTGCGTTCTCAGCAAGAGTTGTCCACAGGTCATGGTGCAGGTGTCGGTGATGGCTTTGCAGCATTGTCGGAATACCAGGGCGGCAGGGTGAAGTGAGGTGATGCATAGTGCGGTGCCCACAGGTCACAGTGCATGCAGCAGCTCAGTGGTGGTGCTGGACGGTGGCGTCGGTGAGACCGGGGTTGCCGTGCGAATTGCACCAGTGCCATCTGTGGTGCCTTCAGGTCACGGAGCCGGCAGCGGAGCAGACTGACTGCATCGGGATACCTTTTTTCTCTGTGGCACCTGAAAAGTACAGCTCCAGAAGCTGGTACCCAGAAGATGTCTTTGATTTTCCTAAGACTTCCAACAGGAGGCAAGCTCTACATCAAGCCCTTAGGGGTCTATTATGATGGCGGACGGACAAAGTCTGTTTGTCCGCCTGCCACCGTATCTGCAAAAGGGACCGCCCACCATATGTGCGGTGGTCCCGTGATGCAGATTAGGATGAGCCCGCCACACTGGTGGGCGCATCCTGTATTTTTTACATTGTGGCGGGCGGTGCTTTCAGCAGCACCCGCCGCAATGTAAAATGGACATGTTTGGGATTGTTTGCTTTGTTTTCCTGCCACATTGTGCATGCAAATGCAGGGGGGCACCCCCATCCCCCAACACACCGGGGGCCAGCAATGGGCCCCCACTTGCAGAGACCGCATGCCTCTCCATGGCCGGATTGATGCTATGGAAAGGCACATCTCCACCTGTATATTAATATGGATGGTGGCGTCTTGCAGACACCGCCACCATATTCAGCCCCTTTTCCTCCCCGTCAACCCGCTGACGGGCGGAAAACCGGCAGACGGTCTTTCCGTCTGCCGGGTTCCCCCCTACATGGTAATATGGCGGGGGAAATGGGAGGTGGGCGGTAGGGAATGGCGGGCGGATCGCCACTGCCATACGGGCGGTGGTGTTCCACCCGATATACTAACAGACGCCTTAGTATGCAGAAAGAACAGTTCAGACCTTTCCCGGCCCAAGACAGAAGCAGTAACTGCAAGCCAACCGAACAAAGCAACCACAGCAAAATGGCATTACTCCTCCTGGCAGCTCTTTCAGGTCTTGTTCATAGCAGTTTCCTTAATCCAAGAGTAGTCTAAAGTTCTGGGGTCAAGGACCCAATATTTATAGCACATTTTCCTTTGAAGTTGGTACAAACTGAGTTGTTTATTAGGATGGCAGGTGGACTTCAGTTCGCCCGCCACCCTAGTGGTGCTGGGACCGGCCGCCAGTGGTGTGGCAGTCCTGCACCGCCAATTAGGATGCGACCACCACCCTGGCAGTCCATCCCGCATATATTGCATATATTGCATTGTTGCGGGCGGTGCTGTAAGCAGCACTCGCCTCAATGCAATATATGCATGTTGTGCAATGGCATGCATGGCGTGACAGGCACCACGAAGTGCCTGCCACCTTGTGTATGCCAATGTTGGGGGCGTACCATGGGTACCCCCCAAGTGTAGCCCGCACCCCTCCACCCCCTTTGGGGGCTCGTTAAAAGAAACACTGCATGCCTTTCCATGGCAGAGGCAGTGCCTACAAGGCACCGCCATCATATTGCAGGCCTTTTCCGCCCGGTACATTTGCCTACGAAGGAAAAGTGGCAGACGGTCTTTCCGTCTGCGGCGGTACCCCCCACCATGCTAATGTGGGGATAAAAGGCCGTCAGGCGGGGTGTTTTGGCGGGCGGATTCACCCGCCATCCTAATAGACCCCAAAGTTCCTCTGGCACACATAAACTAGTTCAGGCTGGCTCAGGCCAGGTTCACCACAGGAGGTGCAGACAGCTTTGTGAGAGGCAGCCACAGTCCATTCAAGTGCAAGCAATAACTCCTCCCATTACTCTAAATGCAGCCAGGGCTATTAAGCCTGGCTATGAGTCACCCAGGAAAGGCAGGACACACCTCAACCCCCGCACCCTTGAGTCTGTCTGGTGTGAATGCACATCCCCAGCTTCTGTCACTCTAGATCTAGACAGGGAATACACAAAAAAAGAGGCACACAGAATGGTTAAATAAGAAAATCCTAACTTTCTAAAAGTGCCATTTTCAAACACATAATATAAAAATCATCATTACTAAAAGACTTATGTTTACATTCTGAGTTCAGGAAGCCTAAAGTAAATTTCTCTATCTTTTCCCAATGGAAAGTTATACTTGTAAGATGCTTCAAAGCAACTCCCATGTTAGCCGATGGGACAGATAGTCTTGCAATAGTGAAAAAATGAAATGCACAGTATTTCACTATCAAGACATGCACTAAACAACAGTACATATCCTACCTTTCCCTCACACTGCACCCTGCCCACAGGGATCCTTTGGGCCTACCTTGAGTGTCTTATATGTAAGATAAGGGACGGCTAGGGTCTGGTAAGTGGTTGCACTTGGCAGGTCGACAAGGCAGTTAAAAATTGCACTCAGACTCTGCAGTGGCAGGTTTGATAACCTTTTAACTGGCTACTTGTGTGAGTGGCACAACCAGTGCTGGAAACCCACTAGTAGCATTTGATTTACAGGCCCTGGGCACACACAGTGCACTATATTAGGGACTTACCAGTATATCAAATAAGCCAATTATGGAAAGACCAATCCATAAACACAATTTACAGGGAGAGCGTATGCACTTTAGCACTTAATAGCAGTGGTAAAGTACCCAAAGTCCTAAAACCAACGAAAAATAGGTCAAAAACAGGAGGCCAAAAAGCCAAAATTCTGGGGCTACTACCCGCTGAAAAAGCAAAGTCTAACACTCACATAAAATAAGAACTGGTTAGATTGAGGCTCTAGAACCTAGGGTTCAGCCCCCCTTGAATGATTTAAAAAATCTTGTTTTCTGAATCGAAAGCTGTAGAGTTTCTAGAGGAGAAGAATGACCAATGTCTTTTCTGTGCTCAGATGTTTGAGATTGCTGAGTGGATTTACAGTTTTGTCAGCACAGTAATAACTACAATGCCATTCACTTTCAGATTGTTGCAAATTCAATTTATGATTAATTATATTGCAAACTAAGCCAAATGACTGTTTGCACCTGGTGACAAAGTAAACAAGGCGCTGGGAAAGAAAAAAGCATTAATAGATTCGAGAAGCCAATCATGATACAAGCTAAAATCTTGAGAACTATCAGTGAAATTAGAAGGTGGTTGGCCTTCAGCCTGCTTAGCCCAGCTGGTATCAATTTGTGCTAGTGATGTGACATATTGGTGACACAGCTAGATGAGACGATAAAGTGCTAGTCTGGAAAGTGCATTCTGACTGATAGCCATCTTGTCAAAGTACAGTAGATTTCTCAGTGAATGTAATGGAGGTTACCTGGGCAAGGAATAAATCAATCTTGTGATCTAATTTATGATAGTGGTTGCTGAGATGTTCAGACCAGACATGCCAACAGCATTATTTTTGGCAAAAATGTTTCTCGTTCTTAAGTCCTTTGAGTCATCAAAACAGATTAGAATCTTCTAAGAACAAGCAAAAATATCTCAGGAAGTTAAATTCAATGAATTCCTTCTAAATCAGGGAATTAATGAGAAGCCATAATTAGGTGCGAGATTGATCGCCCGCAAATTTTGAGCTATCTTCAAACTGTACTCTTCCTTTCTCTCCACCAGCTGCATTGGTGACAGGTTGCAGGAGGCTACCCCCTACTCAACAGGTCGCAGATCAAGACCCTCCTATGAGTCCGGCTCTGATTCTTCCTCATCCTCCGAATCATCTGTTGTGACTGCCAATTGATTTGCCTGTGCCCATGCTCTCAAGATTTTTTGGAGCTCCGCCTTCTTGATGCTCATTTTAGTGGGCAGCCCCCTCTCCTGGCAAAACTCCTTGAGCTGAGTCACACTGCAGCCCTACACGTTGACAAGATCAAACTCCATTTTTGTAGATGAGGTCACAGACACAAACAGGTAGAGTAAGAATTATTTGGAAATAGAAAAAAGGCCAATTAGGGAGGATTTAAACTGAAATTAGTCTTAGATATGGGATGGTAGTGTACACCAAATCATTGTATGGCACTGCACAAACACAAGTCCTATCCTCACTGCTGAACACCAATGTTAGAAATTGGGTTACTGGTTGATTGGGGTGTAAGCCTTGGTCAAGCAGCGACCACTATCATAGTCAGGGTAAGGTATAAGGACACCCCAAATTAACTTGTGCTCAACTCCCTTATAGCTTGGCACCGAACAGTCAAGCTTGACCTAAAGTCAATGTTTAAAGTATCTGTTCAACACTTTAAACAGTGAAACAGTGAAAACACCAAATAAAAAGATTCCCACATCAAGTTAGAAAAATAGAGCTTAACTTATTAAATAACATAAGACCAGCATGACAAAAATCCAATCAGAAGAACAGGAGTTATGGATTTTTGAAGAATAAACTGGCAAATAACATCGAAAAGTATAAGGCACCACACCGGGAATATCTGATCATGCTGGACTGGCTCAAGTCAATAGTTCGTGCAAATTGCAATGTAGCACGGTTCTGATACAGTCCCAGATTAGTCCAACTGAAGGTTTACCTTCACAAGCTTTGTGCCAATAATCCAGTTTGCATTAAAAAAGGTTGCCAGGAGCAAGGCAAGTGTCACTGGTGGAGGCTGTCTTGGATGGGTGGGCTGGAGTCTTGTGTTGGTGCTCCACATGCGCTGACGATCTTTGCTTTGTGATGAAACAGATTTGCGTCAGCTCATGCTGATTTTCCATATGAGCGGCATGGTTCCAGTGCAAATGGGCCTGTTTGAGGTCATGAAGATTCCAAAAGCTTGACTTTATGAGCTTGAGAGCCACAACAAGGGACTAGGACTTGAGAGGCACCTCTTAGGGGTCAGTAACTCACTGAAGAGGGGCCTGGCGCTATGGGAATCCTGTTATGTCCCTGAGGCTCTGATCAGCCAGCAAACTAACCTTTTGAGTCACTCTGGGGTTATAGGTTCAATATAGAGTTGCATGTCCAGTTCCTGTTCCCCAGGCAAGAGGGCATCAGGTCAGCACAACAGGTTAGCAGTTCTTTGTAGAGCAGCAGTACAGCGGAGTGGCAGTCCTTGTAGCAGCACAACAGTCATTCGTCCTGGAAGAGTATCAACAAGTCCAGAAGTGTACTCAAGTGTTGGTGTCTGAGGTCTTTCATTTACACACAGTTGTGCCTTTGAAATGGGAAGAAGCTTCTAGGAGCATGCTTTGTATTGCACAGATGCATTGTCTACCCTGCCCTGGCTCCAAATTAACTACAGGGGATATGCAGCCCTTTGTGTGGAGACAGGACACAGCCTATTCAGGTGAAAGTGAAACTGGGCCTATCTCCTTCCTCCCATACTTCCTGTGATAGCCTACTCAGTTACATCTAAGCTCCCATTGTGTGTTGCTGTCTAGGAGGAATACACAAAGCTCAACTGTCAACTACACCCAGTCATGATACCATAGACATGCTGCAGTCACCAAATGGCAAGGGCAAGATAATGTCAACTTTCTAAAAGTGGCATTTTCAGGATTTCCATTTAAAATCCGGCTTCACCGTAAGTTAGGAATTTAAATTGAGATGCAAGAGACACCAAACGTGACGTGGATATCTCTTCCTATGTCCAACTTACATTTATAAAATGTAATAAGGTAACTCCAATGTTATCATATGGGAGAGCTAGGTCTTGCAGTAGTGAAAAAAGAATTGACAAGTTTTTCACTACCAAGACATGTAAAACTTAAAAGTACATGTCCAACTTTTTAAATACACCACACCCTGTCCATGAGGTGGTCTTTTATGCATTAATAAAAAGGAAGGTTTGGGCCTGGCAAAAGGTTTATTTTGCCAGGTCAACATGGCAAGTTAAACTGAACACACAGACTCTGCAATGACTGGCCTGAGATATGTTTAAAGAGCTACATCAGGGGCTGGCACAATCAGCCATGCAGCATATCATTCACAGGCCCTGGGCACATGTACTCCACTTTACCAGGGACTTATAAGTAAATTATATAGGCCGATTCGGTATGAGCCAATGTTACCATGTTTAGGGAAAGAGCACAAGCAATTTAGCACTGGTTAGCAGTGGAAAAGTGTGGAGTCGTAAGGATAACAGACACTTAGGGGTCCATTAGGATGACGGGCGGACTTTGTCCACCCGTCATCCTAGCGGGGATTGGGACTGCCCGCCATAAGGGTGGGGGTCCTGTGGGGGTGAATTAGGATGTGCCCGCCACAGTGGCGGGCACATCCTGCATTTGTAGCATTGTGGCGGGCGGTGCTCTCAGCACCGCCCGCCACAATGCTACAGATGCATTTCAGCATTTGCATATACAAAGCGGGAGGCACCGTGCGGTGCCTGCCGCTTTGTTAATGCAAATGTGGGGGGGGTACCACAGGTACCCCCGTGTGCAGCCCCCACCCCATCTTCACTCTGGGGGCCCAAAGGGGGCCCCCAGAGTTAAAACCGCATGCCTTTCCATGGCGGCATTGCCACCACGGAAAGGCATTGTAAAATGCCCATGCTAATATGGCTGGCGGTGTCTGATAGACGTTACACCAACAAAAAGTAGCAGTGGGTCAAAAAAAGAGAAAAACAACTGACTATGTATCTGTAAAAGAGAAGACGGAGTGAACTCAGCTAATAACTTAAACTAGTGTAATCACGCCTACGGTATTCCTTCTTTGTGAAAAAATTCCCATCAGTCATCGACCGAGACCGCCCTTCATCATCTGGGGTCCTTCACACCATGAAGGTAAAATTATAAACCCACAGCGGATTGGCAGATGTATAAGCCTAATCTGACCTGTGTGGCCCAGTGATTCCTGTGGTGTGTGAGGGTGTCAGGTGACAACCGTAAAGCAGTGCAAAGAACGTGGAGAGATCAATAGGTGAAAAAGTGTGTTTCAGTAGATAAAATTGGATAGTGAAGGGGTAAGGAACTTTAATGTGCACCTCTTCACTCCCAAACCAATAAAAGAGTGCAAAGATAGTAGTATCAACAAATGACTACTAATGAGTGTGTTAGGTCAACATGTTTCTGCAGACTATACGGAGCCAAAGGGTATCCTGCTGCTTCATCAGGACCATTAGTGCTACTGCTAAATAACACGTGTAAAAAGGTTTTTTATCACCTGAGTGTTATTTCGATCATCCTTCTCCTTACTTCATGGTCCAAAGTACGCCGATTTGGCCAAGGAACACACGAAAAGACACATAGAAAGAAACACACACAACAGTTAGTCGTGATTGGATAACTAGGTCCAAGTCCTTTAGAACCAGTAATCTTGCTTAGGGCGAATTATATGTATAAAGCAAAACCAAAGGTGGTGATGGACGGAGCGTTGACAATACAAGCACTCACCCCCAGTCAACTGATCTGGGTTTAATCCATCACCGTTCTTTAGCCCTCTCTGCCACCCCAGTTCAGACATGGCCATATGTAAATCAGTCTGACCCTGTGCCTCATGGTAACAGTCCAGCCCGAACTGCCAAGCCATGCCTTCCCTGGACCGGAAACAAGCTTCCGAGGATCGGTTTCTGGCATTGATCAACCACTATCCCTTCCCACATAACAGCTTCAGCAGCTTTTTATTTAAAAGAGAGCAGAAATGGGTGTATAGGCTAAACTCACATAAAAACGGGCTGAACGAAGATATTCCATGGATGTCGCTGTGAAATTATTCATAGACAGGCATATATGGTTCCACTTTGACATTCATGGGTATGTCGCCTTGACTTTTGGGTTGTCCTCTTGCCCTAGCTACATCCGGAAAGTTTCTCAAAATCATTGATTGATCGCCAGTATCTGTGTGTCCAATAAGGAGAATAACATACCGTATACCTTTGTCTTCCTGTATGCACAACAATTAAAGAATAAGATAACGATGTGCCATACACGAGTGTCCTTGTGCACTAATGTATGAAGAATGCTCGTGAAATCTTGCACATTAAAAACTTGTGGCATTTGGTGATGATGTTGATGGAGCTTCATGTGATCTTGATTTATAGTTCCAGACAATAGGAGAGAGTACATTGTTTATTTTTTCTCCCCAATATACAAGTCTAGCGGTGACATGCCCACGTTACCGAATAAAGTTATTCAATTCGTAAAAAAACTCCAGCCGCGTTTTGACGGTTCTTTGCCCTGACAATGAAGATACCCTCCTTGCCTCTGACTTGTTATCTTGGTGGCGTAAAAAAGCCAAATGAGTCAAGCTACTTATAAAGCCCTGTGCATAATAATAGTATAACATACAAGACCGAGGAGTGTTGTTTACATGGGGCTGACGACGTAGGGGACTACATTACCCAGAAGCTCGAGTATGACGCAGGCCGATGATGCGCCAGACGCGACCCGGCTCCTACGTTCATGCAGCAAATGAGCTTAAAATGCCCGATAGTTCACCGTGTCGGTACCTCCCCAAAGACAGCCCAGAAGGACGTCTGGAGTACCGATGGGAAGATGAGTACGGGCTTAAGCATGGTTTTGGTCTCTTAGAAATTCTGAGTGCTGTTTGCCTGCGTGTATGTTGAATCCAAGGCAGCAGCGCTGTGCTGCTGGATGGCGGAGCCGGCGGCAGCAGTTTAGCAGTAACGCGCCTCAATGTCGGTATGTTTGCTGATATCTACACCCCAAAAGAGCGGGCAGCGAGCATATGCTAAAGACACTCGAGTCTGTAGAAATTATACAGAGTCGGAATGCCTGGCAGTGTGTTAGAGCTTATGCCGCAAGTGTGCACAGCAACTTGAGGCAGGGTGTGGTTGCCTGACGGTAATATCGGCGTCCATGAGAACAGAACAAACCAAATGTGCACTAACAGGGACATGTTCATTCCGTTTTTCGCACCAAAGAAAGATGACAAGAAGTGTGCATAGAGAGCGCTTCATTCGACTAAAAAAAGTATCGGATTGAAGGTGGCACCAGTGGCTATTTTTAACCGGGAGGGTTGCACTGACTAAGATTACCCTCTGATTGCTAGAGGTCAGGAGGACTCTTAGATATGAACATTGATGAAAGCTTGTTACCAATAATAAGATCTATGGAAACTAGTCCGCACATTATTTGTTGCCATGAACGGTTGGCTGATGATAGTGATCCTAATGTCCCGCACTAAAACCCCTTCTTTTATTCTTGTCCACCAGAGCGGTGCTCCCATTACCTGCGCTGTGGCCAGGTGAGGTGGAGCTTTTCTCTCCTGCCACATTGGTGAGTGAGACTGTACACTTTGTGTATATGATTAACATATGTGTGTCTATCGATTGAAAGTATACATATAATTCGCCCTAAGCAAGATAACTGGTTCTAAAGGACTTGGACCCAGTTATCCAATCACGACTAATTGTTGTGAGTGTTTCTTTCTATGTGTCTGTTCGTGTGTTCCTTGGCCAAATCGGCGTACTTTGGACCATGAAGTAAGGAGAAGGATGATCGAAATAACACTCAGGTGATAAAAAAACGTTTTACACGTGTTATTTAGCAGTAGCGCTAATGGTCCTGATGAAGCAGCAGGATACCCTTTGGGTCCGTATAGTCTGCAGAAACATGTTGACCTAACACACTCATTAGTAGTCATTTGTTGATACTACTATCTTCGCACTCTTTCATTGTTTTGGGAGTGAAGAGGTGCACATTAAAGTTCCTTGCCCCATCACTATCCAATTTTATCTACTGAAACACACTTTTTCACTTATTGATCTCTCCACGTTCTTTGCACTGCTTTACAGTTGTCACCTGATACCCTCACACACCATAGGAATCACTGGGCCACACAGGTCAGATTAGGCTTATACATCTGCCAATCCGCTGTGGGTATATAATTTTACCTTCATGGTGTGAAGGACCGCAGATGATGAAGGGCGGTCTCGGTCGATGACTGATGGGAATTTTTTCACAAAGAAGGAATACCCTAGGCGTGATTACACTAGTTTAAGTTATTAGCTGAGTTCACTCCGTCTTCTCTTATACAGATTCATAGTCAGTTGTTTTTCTCTTTTTTTGACCCACTGCTACTTTTTGTTGGTGTAACTGTTATGTTGGGGGCAGTAGTAATGTCCGGTCGTTAAACATCCCCTAGGACCCTCATTCTCCCTATTGTGTTCAGGTGTCTGATAGACACCACCACCATATTATTCCTATTCCGCCCCGGCGGTAAGGCTATCCGGGGCGGAAAAGTGGCGGACGGTCTTTCCGTTCGCCGAGGTCCCCCCCGCCATACTAATATGGCGGGGGGAAAACTAGTGAGGATGTCGGGTGGATTGCCCCCGCCAGGCTGGCGGGGGCAATCCGCCCGACATCCTAATGGGCCCCTTAGTCAGCAAAAACAGGAGGTCTGAAGGCAATAAGTTAGGGGTATACCAGGTCTAACCATATTCTATATATATATTCTTGAGAAATAGAATAAACAGAAAGACAAATGCTCACTGCCCTTACTACCTTTCAAAACAACTCTTGTTAAAAATGGCACGTTGATTAAATCAAAATACCTGATCCATAGATTCATGCTCAGACACACTGGCTTTATTCATATCTGTTTTCCATTTATTTGCCAGTGTTTTGTCTACTTCCAGCTTTGAAATTTGAATAGTGGATGTTTTGATGGTAGGTTCACTTTCACACAGTGTATTAAACGTCTTTGCGATGGGGGGATAATGCCAAACATGTATGTACTTCCTGCATCTTTCAATTCTGTCAACCTTTTTTTGTGGTCTTAAAAAGCAAACATAATGTGTCATAATGGTGATTGACATCTATTGTGAATCACATTTAATGTGCTCTATGAAGCACAAAGTATTATGGATGGTAAGCAAACCGTTTGAACAGTCAAGGGGCTCTGTTACTTATAGGGCACACTTTCCCTGTTTGCGCCACGGCTCACCTTCAAACAGGTGTGTTGTGTGCAAATAGGGAAAAAGAACCCTATTAGGTTGAATGCCCTTACCCCAGGGCAGCTGCAAACTTTTGCTTCCCGCTGGGCATTTAAGTGAAATACCGAGTAGCTGCTTCAAACCCACTATGTGTTTCAGAATGCAGGTGCCACCCGCCTGCACTTTAAAGAGGGGCTCGAGATCCCCTTGCATGGCGGGTGAAGTGTGTGACTGCAAAGTCCTGCATGGGGATGTCTGGGGGGTCCATGGACCCCCTTGAACACCTCCAGAGAGCTACCAACAAGGGGGTAAACTGATGGTGCACTACCTTTTTGTGGCGCACTGTCAGTGCACCTCCTGACAGCTTCTTTACCTTCCCGTCAACATCCATTTTACGGCACGGGCGCAGAGATTACCTCATTTGCAAAAGGCCATGCCCTCATGCAAATGAGGGAATACTTTCTGGAGATATTTCTGGTGCAACATGTGCCCAGCACTATCTGTATTACAGAAGAGGTAACACAAGCATCTGTGACCCCTTCTTTATTACCAAAGTGCCCTGGTGTCCCACAAAGTGGATGCAAATGCCCATTGTGCCCTCACGCATTTTTGCAAATACGGGCACACAGCTCCCTTAGTCATGTGCATGAAGCGCCCGCTGGCATATCATCAATTTACAAAATCTCTGAGCTGGTATTTTCCTATTCTTCTGCTGCCATACAGTTCTCAATTTTTTTGCAGGTTCCATTGTTGGCCTATCATACATTAGGAGGAGAGGAATAGAGGATAAAAGCGTACTTTAAAAGCATTCGCTATGTCTGTTGAGCACATTTTTCCCGGAGTTATTTACCTTGGTTTGCAAATAACGTTGCTGGCATAAAAGCGGAACCATCAAAAGAAAGAAACTCTTTCTAAGAGATAGGGAGAGAGGATACGGTATAAATATGTTTATTTACCAATTTTTTAATGTAAATACAGTGCCCTAAAGTGACACTTGCCATGTACGCCTTTCAGTTTGAGTAGCATTCAAAAACAATCAAGAAATGTTACGGCTGGGTCAAAACGAAAAAAGTGAAAAATATGCTCAAGTATATATAATGGTGTACATTTTGCGAACATTTTTTACTTTTAATCCTGCGGGCTAATGCCTGTTTAAATATGATATGAAAGTTCATATGTACCTTAAAACGTTTTGCCCAGTAGGAAAATATCCCCACCCTATCAATTTTGAGCATATTCTCTCCATATACCATTTTGAAAACACATTTACTCCCGCCCATGACGAGTACATTTACATGAGTTTTTTAAGCTAGATATCTACCTGCAAATGACGGTTTGAATTTGTGAGTGTTCACCTGCTTTTAATGTAAGAACCATCCAGGCACATCTGCAAAACTTACTTTTGGAAAGAAATGTGCTCACACTGAAATTCCATCATACTGATGGAGTTTCCTTATGAACTAAGTGCAACATCTGACAACACCTAAATAAGCGAATCCGGAGTACGGTTGCTTTCCCTCATAAATAAAGTGATTTCTGCTCCTAACTTGAAACTGGATTTGCCAACAGTTTTCTAAATGGAACCCCTAGTTCTTATCACTCTCATGAGTTTACAAGTGCATAATTGCATTTCCAGCATGGGTTCAGTAGACTGTGGGGAAAAAGTTGATTATTTAACAATTTTTATATTTTGAACCCATTTCCCAGTCGGGGTCTGCTACTTTTTTGCCTTATTTCAATTGCAAATAAAACTCACAGATTGTCACAAAACACTCTGACCAACCACCTGCTACTTGTGGGACCCTTCAGCTGCCTGCTCACATTTACCATAGGTTGGTTATTTTCAAAATATTTTGATAATTCATTCTCCCTTGGTCTTATATGGCGTGTATTGTCGTGTTGTCTGGCTCCTTGTAGCTGTTTTATTACTTTAACTTTCCAAATTATTTAAAATTACTCACTGACATCTATTGCATTTGTTACTTTAAGTAACTATTTTACTTCACCAGTTGTGTTCTTTTCTCCATTTCTTTGTTTTCCCATTTGTCTTCAGTTTTGCGTCGTTTTCCGGACTAATATGTAGGTAACCCTCTTCCAGCCAGCTAATCTTCCAACTTGCTCTTCTCGTCATTTATGTTAGCCACTTAAGGATCGCTCAACAATGTGCGCAAGTGTGCCGAAGATAGGCTTAAGGCAAACCCAGTTGGGCCCATTCAGTTTCATATGCCTTTAGTGTCCAACCTTTCTGTACGTTGCAGTAGTTCATTTTCACTCTTCCTACCCAGTATGTGTCATACTCTGACTACATACTCCTAAACTCAGCTCATCTTTAATTATTTTAAATTATGTATGTCAAACAGTTCGTGTATTGCCATTTACATGCACTTTGGCTATGCTCTCACACATACTGACCTCACTAATGACAAACAAGACGCAGCTTAGCATTGGTTTGCATAAAGCAATCTACTCATTTAGGGCCCCATTAGGATGTCGGCCGGATCGCCTCCACCATGCGGGCATTGGCAATCCACCCGACATCGTTCCCCGCCCACCACCAATTTCCCCCGCCATATTACTAAGGCGGGGGACCGCGGCGGAAGGAAAGACCGTCCTCCACTTTTCCGCCAGATCAAGGAGTTGACCGGGCGCAAA
This sequence comes from Lissotriton helveticus, assembly GCF_964261635.1. Lineage (NCBI taxonomy): Eukaryota > Metazoa > Chordata > Amphibia > Caudata > Salamandridae > Lissotriton > Lissotriton helveticus. Next base: position 1,703,573,426 of record NC_136063.1, on the reverse strand, counting down.
AGGGTTTCATACGGCGGCGGTGTCTAACATCTGTTAGACACCACCATCCATATTAGGGTGCAGGCAGGGACATGCTTTTCCGTGGTGGCAACGCTGCCACGGAAAGGCATGCGGGAATGTCCTGTGGGGGCCTGTTGCGGGCCCCCAGGTACTCCGGGGGGTGCGGGGCTCACATGGGGGGTACCTATGGTACCCCCTTGCACTTCACTCTACAACGTGACAGGCACCGCACAGTATCTGTCAAGTTGTGCATTGAAGTGCACAATGTGCATTTTTTAGCATGTTAAAAATGCGGGATGCGCCCACAAGTGTGGCGGGCGCATCCTAATGGCCCCCACGGGACTGCTGCACTTATGGTGGGCGGTCCTATTCTATGTCGCGATGGCGGGCTGATAAAGTCCACCCGCCATCCTAATGGACCCCTTAATTTCTACCTACTGCCTTGGAAACTGGCCATGGAGGAGAAGATACTGGCCATGGAAATATTGCTTTGGAGCACTTGGCTCATGAGAGGACCCTTAAGAAGTCAGATATCCTACCAAACATGCAGAGTCCAGCAGTGATGGTGGCATAATTTTTTCTGTGCACCCTGAAGACAAGAGTGTCCATATTCTCAAGGGTCTGGTGCCTGACTTTGATGTGGAGGGTGATTTTGATGAGTGGTTTGAGGCTTATGAGATTGCCTTACAGATTCACAGGATGCCTGAAGAGGATTTGGGGACTAGTCTGTGAATGCAAATCCTTAGTAAGAGGAGGGACACCCTACTGGCACTAGAGAAGGAGGACAGAATGAGGTTTCCCCCCATGAAGAAATCCCTTGTCAGGAAGTACGGTCTGACCCTGGAAAAGTGCAGATAGAAGTTCAGGGACAGCCAGAAACTGGCACGATAGAAATCTGTGGATTGTGTGGATTCCTTTTGCAAGGCACTGGATAGTCGGGTGAAAAGTAGTGAAGTAAAGTATTATCAGGGGCTGTACAATTTGAGTGAAAAGGACCACTTGTTCAGTCCTTTTTCCCATATCTGCACCAACACCTGATTGACAGTGAGCTCTTTGACCCCAGGGACATTGCTAAGGAGGCGGATCGTTGGGTCAGCACCGGGGTCCATAAGAAGGTATATGGGGGAGTGGGATTGATGGAGCAAGGTGGCAAAACAACATTTTGTGTACCCCTTGTGAAGTCAATGTTCCATAATATTAACGTCTACTAATGGTGTGTTGTGGTCTATTAAATCAACAAATAGTATAAAATGCACATACATGAACACAAGGGTATACTAATTTTGCTTGCATGAAGCAATATAATTAACTAATTTGTGTCATTATTGTGTTGTGAACTAATGCATAGCTTAAATATAAATAAATGCAATGTGAATGTGCTTATTGTACACGTTATTGTGCTGAAAAGTAATCGGATATGTAAGTATGAAAAGCATTTATGTGGCTTATCTGCTAGGTAATAACTAATAGGGAAACATTAGCACATTGGGAGGGAAACAGAAGGGTTTCAGTACCATAATTAACATGATTTTGTGTTTGTTTCTATGATAGTTCCAAAAGTGGCCTCTGAGGCCTACAAAATCCGGTTACTCTGGCTAACTGAGAGCAAGTGCCGGACTGCGCATGCGTGCCCAAAGCCTGCCAGCGAGAGTGAGCTGCCTGTACTCGGATGGGAAGTTCAAGGCTGCTTTGCCCTGAAGTTAGGATGATTGCCAAAACATGGACGGTCAAGTGTTCTGAACGTGAGAATATAGCTCGACGTTGCTAGTCAAGGAAGTGACCATGTCAAAGACTGTCCTAACTTATTATAATTTTGCTGATTCACCGTGAATACGATGTTGTAATGGTGAGGAGATGCTCACCCCCCCTCAAATTGTCCAATCAGAACCCGAATTGGTGATGTTAGATACTTTTTAGATAGATTAAGTTTGGAAATTAGTGTATAAAAACCCCTGATTTTACATAGAGAGGTCGCTTTTTCGATTTCCTCTCGAAGTGCTGCCGGACTGAAGATCGATTCCTTCACTCTGGAATTCCCTCCTGCTGGAACTGCGACTCTCTCCCTCTTACCTTCACTTCAGGTCTCTCTTAAAAACCCATCTTTTCCGCAGCATCTACACATAAACCTCCCTCTCTCCGCCCTCTGCCTCCCACCTAACAAAGTGACCAGCGCCAAGAAACCGTCCGGTGAACGTCGCGCTTTACAAATAACTTTTACATTACATTCCTGGATGTAAGAGACTTTAACTTTTTCTTGTTTGCCTTTCAGGATAAAAGGATAAAATGAGGGCGTTAGTTAGGGATGTTAGGAGAGAAAGATCTATCTTTTGCTAAACTTTTAACTGACTTCTAAATAAGTGACTGTTTTCTGAGCTCTAAATGAAATGATCATCCTGAACTGAAGTTTAAGATTTTTACTTAATAAAGAAATAATCAATACTTAAATGTCAGACATATTAAAGTTTTGCTTTTAATAAAATTGGGAAAATGGAATATTAAAGCTGGTCTTGTGATTTTCCTACACCTAATTTTCTTTCTAGCAGATCCATTGCCACTGTGGTGGCGTGTCTGAATAAAATTCATGTTTGATAAAACCATGGTAAAGTGTATAAAACTGTAGGTGTAAATAATACCTGATTAAATAGGTTTAGACATTCCACCAAATGTTACAGCATTACTCCATTGCGTTTCACCAAATTCCTTGAAGTCAAGTTTAAGTCAATAGAGTAAAAGTGAAGTGTTATGGGCCCCACTGACGAATGATTGCGTGTTCGAAGGTTTCAGGTAAATGGTAAGTGCTGATTAGAAATTATTTTTGGAGTTCCGCTGTAGCAGTTATATCTTGGTAGCAGAGTAGTGGTTGCTAAGGAAATTAGCTGGGGTTATGTATAAACTATTATATAGAATTTGATGTACAGAATCATGATTAACATCTGTTGAGTTTGTATTACGTTATATGTAGTTCTGAAAAGGCTTCCAAGTGTTGCGTGAAGCTAGTGCCTCGGTCAGCAGGCAAAGGAAGTGTGGCAAGAAAAGTCACACAGTGTATTTGGTCTGTTTCAAAAAAGGAGTATTGTTGAATACTGCGGTGGTATTGTCGCATATCACTGTTTAGGGACATTTGGTGTGAAAGGATAAATGTATAGTGAGGACAGTCTATGAAATGTAACTCTTCAAGCACAGGGATCATTGCGTATCCTGATTAAAACGTACTGCTGGGAGAGTAGTAGGACTTAACCCAAGCTTGATAGAAGGGTAAAGGAGTGGCGTCTACTTTACTAACAAAAGAGGAATTATGAGGTGGGCTAGAGGTAAGCGCTGCCTACTGGAGATACAGAGTTCATGCGTATATGAATAGGGATTTCTGTATGAGTGTGTGTAAATGAAATTGCAATATGCGTTCTGGTGAAACTCTGGGATCGTCTCTAAGGAGGTGAAAAAGATCTCTGTATGTGTTTTCCTGGAGAAACAAGTTTGTCATTGCCCGATAGAAGGGTAAAGTAGGATAGTGCTACTTTATCGACGAGTCTAAAAAGGAGGAGATAAGCGTCGTCTACTCCGGTTACAGAATACTTGTGTGATTGAGAGATTCTATCACTTCATTAGTGAAACTGGCAAATGGTATTGTTTTGTGTAAGTTACCAACGGATTTTGTAAAATACCTTGAAAATAAGGCTTCTTGAAAAAACCCTGTAAAGGAGGGGTCAGTTGGCGCTGCAGGAGCCGGTGCGCTGGTGACGTCAAAAGTGTCGCGCTGGGATTGGTCCTTGTGACCAAGACAGAGTAGGAGCTGATTGGTTCATCATGAAAAGCAGCAAAAGCTGTTGGTTAAGCACTATAGTGACGTATTGTGTTCTAATTGGTACATTAGTGCAAACCGCGCTGTAATAGGTTGGTGTTACGGAAACAGCAATAGAATAGTACGCCATCTTTTGAAAACAAGAGAATTTACTGAAAATGTCGTACTACTATTATGATGAAGACAAAAAGAAACCTTCTTGGTTTAAAAAGCTGAAGAACATGTTTATAAAAGACAAAGAGGTAGTTACGAGAGAGGGAAAAATACTTTCTTCACCAAAAACACCTGCTCCTTTATGATATTGAAATATGGTTACCATACATGTGTTTGGTTGGAGAATTGGGTACGGTATACCAAGGATGATGGTGTGTTAGCCTTTCCAGAAGGAGGATCATTTGATTTGGCAATTCTGAGAAATTTGAGAGACAAGATGATGAAGCTTGAACCGAGACCTAGACCAACGCAATTCGAAGCATTGGTTGAATGGGAAGATGAGATGCATGAACTGGAAAGCGAGAGGTTAAGCAGGCATATCAGACCAAGAGGTAGAGGTCGAGATTGATGGCGAGAAACACATGAGACTAGAATGCGGAGATGGAGGAATGGTAACATGTGTGCTGGCATGTATCCAGTCAGATTGGTGGAAGAATATGAGGGACGGAAATGCACAGAAAAGAAAAAGAATATTGTGTCAGGGAATCAAAGTTATGGTGAAAGCGAATCAGAGGATGCTGTATTAGAAGAAATAATAAATAGGAGACTGCCACCATATCAACCAGGTTCTTTATGGACTACCCCGAATGCTCCAATAGTAGATGAGAGAGTTAGTGAAACACCGAGGCAACCATCAAATTTCCGAGATTTCCCTAGGAGAGTAGAAACAAAATATGTCCCAAGAACACCAATAGTAGAAGCTAGAATTTCAGGTACTCCTGTACCAAGTAATGGCTCACACAAAACTGTGCTAAGTGCTGAAAGACGAAATGATGTGCAGCCAGATATATTTCTGATTATGAACGTTCTGCACATGAACTGATTCAAAACCTTACTAAAAATATGGAAGCCGTAACTGTCCCAGTAACAATAGGACCTGTGATACCTGTATTCGAAAATCAAAGAATAAAAGAGCCAAGCTTGACAATTCCATTACAACAGAGTTTGCAGAAAGTAAAAGAGAATGTTTATCCTGATTTGTCAGAAATAAGGCGGAATGTATATGTAAACCCACCAGAATTGACTTTTAATCAAAGTTCATTATGCAGATACCCGACAGAAGCAGAATCCGACTCTGCAACCCCAGAGAGAAGTGTAGATAAAATAGATTTACCGCAAACACCTATATGACCATCAGATAAAGAATTGAGTGATTGGATTAAAACTTTAAAATTGAAGAGAAAGAATCAAAAGTGCTGGATGTGGCAAAATTAAAAGTAAATATGGAAGAATTAACAATTGGAACAGACTGACTATAAACATACCAGGATGATGAGCTCATGTTTTTATGTAAAAGCATAACATGGAAGGCCAAAACAATGTATGATCAGCTAGAAGAGGTGGCAAGTGAATGTGGAATAGAATTTTCAAAAATAAAGTCATAACAGAAGACCTATCGAGTAGATTTTGCAGAAAGAGATATTGAGAACATGAATACTGCTGGGAGATTAGCACAAATAAAAGATTTGATTGTGCTGTTGCGAAAATGGGGTGATGTAAGTAAATAGAGGGTTAAGTGGGCAAAGAAGAAAGAAGAAACTAGTGATAAATCCAGATTAGCTTTTCCAATCAGAGAAAAAGAGACAGTGGCAACTGAATTCCCCATGAGAGAGATACCTGGAGGAGGATATGTACATGTTCCTTGGAGCAGACAAGACATATTGTCATTTACAAATGATTTCCCTAGGCTGAGAGAGAAACCAGTGGAATGGTATCGACAAGTAGATAGATTTGTAAAAGTGTCAAATGTTTTATGGATTGATTTGGATGGATTGTTTGACTTAGTAGGGCCAGCAGACCTATGGACAGAATGCAAAATATCTGTGGATTGGCCAAGAGAAGAGTTTCTCAGAGATAAAGGAACAGGAGCCCCATCACCAGATGTAATGAGAAAGTACAAACAAGTGATAGTGTTGCTGAAAAATAAAATACTACCAAAGGAAACTGATTGGGTGATAATAGACAGGACCACACAAGAGCCGAACGAAACAGTACATTCATTTTATGAAAGATTGTTGCTAGTTTTCAAACAGTATAGTGGTTATGAGGAGCTGAATGAAAAGGACATGAGTCATTTCATATATCAGCAGCAACAACAGCAGATAGCAAATCAACAAAGTCAGGTTCCAGAACCGCCACTGCCATACAGTGTAAACCAGCAGAGATACAGTGCAGAGGCAGGATTCAGCGGAGGTGAACAGGTAAAAAGACCGCAAAGAGTGAATGCGTGTCCTCAGTATTGGTTACAAGAGGAGGATGGCAGTGAGCCGGATTAAAGTTTCTGACGGTGCCTGAGAGAGGAAGAAGTGTGTGTACTTGGAGCCACTCTTGAGGTAGATCAGTCAGGTCCATTTGTGAGCGGAAAAGTGAATGATGTGGAAATAACTTTCCTAGTGGACCGTGGTGCTACTCGTTCTACTGTTTGATCAGTGGAAGTTCAAAATCTTCCTCTCTCGGGAGAGACTATTCAAGTTGTAGGTGTAGCTAATAGACAGATAAAAACTACCTTAACAAAACCAGTTGAAATATAAATTGGAACTTTCAAAGACATGCATCGATTTGTGGTGTGCGATAGCGCTCCTGTTAATCTGTTAGGCAGGGATATACTGTGCAAGATGAACTGTGCCATATACTGTTCACCGGATGGCATAGAATTGCAAACTCCAGATGAAGATAGTTTGTATAAAATGACAATGCTCATGATTGAGGCAAAGCAGGATAAACTATTTCCTGTTTTCGACAAAGAAAAGATTCTTGTTGAGTTGAAAGAGACAGTGAAAGAGAGAGTGTGGGATTTCACTAGAAAATATATGGGTTTGATGAAAGGGGTTGATCCTGTGAAAGTTACAGTAAAAGAAGGTGCAAGTTACCCAAATATACCTCAGTACAGAAGTATTTGAAGGAATAACTCCAGTGATTGACAAAATGATTGAGCAGGGAATACTGAGAGGAATAGAGAGCAGTCCTTGTAATTCACCAATTATGGGATTGAAAAAGCCTAACGGAACATTTAGGATTGTGCAAGACCTTAAAAAGATTAATAAAATTGTTGTCCCATGTTGTCCGAATGTTCCGAATCCAGCAGTGATTTTTTACCAAATAGCTCATGATGCAGAATGGTACACTGTGATTGACCTGTGCAATGCGTTCTTTACTGTTCCATCGCATCCACAAAGCCAACCAATGTTTGCGTTCCGTTTTCAAAATCGTATCCTAGTATGGTGTAGAATTCCGCAAGGGTACACTGAGAGTCCATCGATTTTTAACCAGCTGCTAAAGAAATCGTTAGAAAACCTGAGCATGCCTGGAGAGTCTGTGTAAGTACAGTACATTGATGATCTTTTGGTTGCATCGAAAACAAAGGATGCATGTGTAACTGATACTGTAGCATTGTTAAATCATTTGGCTGAGGAGGGACATAACGTTTTTCCATCAAAATTGCAGTTTTGTCAAAATGAAGTACAATACGTAGGTCATAAGATTGCTAAAGGAATCAGACAAGTTACAACAGAAAGAAGCAAAATAATACAAGGAATGCAGCCGCCTAAAACTCAAAGACAGGTGAGAATGTTCTTAGGAATGGTAGGTTATTGCAGACAGTGGATTAGTGGATTTTCATTGATTGCAAAACCATTACAGAGACTGACAAAAACAGATATCGGAGACCCTATTGTTCTGACCAAAACAGAGATGGAAGCATTTGAACAGTTAAAAACTAAACTATGTGAAGCACCAGCTTTAGGAATGCCTGATTATGAGAAAGAATTTGAACTGTACTGCAGTGAGAGAGAAGGATGCGCGTTGTCAGTGTTTGTTCAGAGACATGGACGACTGAAAAAGCCAATTGCGTATTTCTCAGCTGTTTTGGACCCTGTTGAAAAAGCTTTGCCAGGTTGTCTGAAAGCAGTAGCAGCAACTAGTGTAAGTCTGGAGCAAAGTGAAGGAATAGTGATCGGATTTCCTGTGAGGGTATATGTACCTCATTCTGTGGAGATTCTCCTCACTAGAGCAAAAACAAAGTACATGACCAACAGCAGAATGACCCGTTATGAGAAAATAATTTTGGGAGCTGAGAATGTGACAGTTACCAGATGTGTAAATGTTAATCCTTCAACACTGTTACCTGATAACATTGAGGCAGAAGTGAAAGGTGAGCTGGATCACAAATGTTAGGATGTTCTGGAATATTGCACAAAACCCCGACCAGACATTAGAGATGAACCTTTATCTGAATCGGATTTTGTAATGTTTGTGGATGGATCATGTCTGAGAACAGAGAGTGGTGTTCTAAGTGCTGCATATGATGTCTGCACAGTGGCAGAAGTGTTGGAAGCATCTTGTTTGAAAGGAATTCATTCTGCTCAAGTAGCAGAGTTGATTGCTTTGATACGAGCATATGAACTGGGAACAGAGGTGAAAATAACTATAGTGACTGACAGTCAATATGGTTACAGAGTTGTTCACGATTATGGACAGCTCTGCTCCCAAAGAGGTTTTTTGACCTCTGCAGGAACACCTATTCAAAATGCTGAATTTGTGAAGACACTAATAGATGTGATTAATCTCCCAGAGAAGATCGCAGTTGTAAAGTGTTGAGCCCACAAGAAGAGTGAAGATTACATTACTCATGGAAACAATTATGCAGATGCAATTGCAAAGCATTGTGCTAAAAGTCAAATTTCAATCAATAGAGGAAAGTTAAAAGAACATGTCCCGAGTCCTTTAATGCTAACCATTGTAGTTTAGACTTGGCAGGAAGTGAAACAGATGCAGGAAGAGGCAGAAGCAGAGGAAAAGGATATTTGGCTAAAATCAAGATGCAGACAAAGAGAGGAAGATGACATTTGGGTTTACAGAGATGAAAGACCAGTAATGCCCGATAGCATGATCTCAGACATGGCCCGAATGTACCATGGTCAGGCTCATATTGGTAGGGATGCTATGATTCGTCTTTTCAGACAAACTTAGTATAATCCCAAATTCAGAATGATTGCTGAAAGCCTGTGTCAAGGATGCTTAGTATGTGAGCAATTTAGGAGGAGAACCGTTGTAAGTTTGGGATCCATAGGACGGGAGGGTGGTCCATTTACAAGGGTTCAGATGGATTTTGTTGAACTGCCTCCATTCAAAAGACTTAGATATATTCTTGTGATAATCAGTTTGTTTTTCCGATGGGTGGAAGCTTTCCCCACGTGAAGAAACGATGGGTTGACAGTTGCTAAACTGTTCTTAAGAGAGATAATACCACGTTTCGGGTTCCCGGTGACGATTGAGTCAGACTGAGGCCCTCATTTCCAAAATGAACTTATGCAGATGATCTGTGAAGCCCTGGAAATTTGCCAGAAGCTGCATTGTGCTTACAGACCTGAGGCTTCAGGAGTAGTAGAAAAGGTGAATGGAACAATTAAAAACAGAATTGCAAAAATTTGTCTGCCAACAAGACTTAAGTGGCCCGATGCCTTGCCACTTGTTTTAATGACACTAAGAAGCATACCTGACAGGAAAACTGGACTAAGTGCACATGAGATTTTGATGGGCAGGGTAATGAGACTGGCCTATGTACCAGTTGATAAGTTGTTGACAATTAATGATGACATCATACTGGATTACTGCAAAAATCTATCTGTTGTGGTAACTTCTGTGCTCCACCAGGTGGGAACTAAGTCAAATTCCAAAGAGAAAAATCCAGCTCATGATGTAGTCCCTGGAGACTGGGTTCGAGTAAAAGTGCATCGCAGGAGAAATTGCTTGGTACCTCGGTGACAGAGGCCGCACCAAGTCATTTTGGTCAGTACTACTGCAGTTAAGTGTGCTGGATTGAAAAGGTGGGTTCATGCGAGCCACACCATTCGTGTGCCTGAACCTGAATACCCATATGACGGTGAAAGTACAATTGACTCTGATTCTGAAGCTGAACCAGAAAAAACTCGAGATACTGAAGATCGACAGGAACGTCAACATCTAGAAGTATCAGAAGCCAGTTCTGCATCTGAAGGTGAAGGTGAAAGGGAGGTTGTGCAAATACCAGATTCAGAAGATCAATCTGAAGATCAAGAATTGGTAAAGACAGACACCAGTAAAGACGTAAAAGAAAGTGAAGAGAAAGCTGTTGTAAAGGAGAAAACTAAAAAGCAAGCTGAAAACAGTGAAAGCAGGAACGGAAATCCTGAGACTGGGGAAGAGGAAGTAACTCACGATAAGGATGAGATTCCAAGTACCAGTTATGAAAGTGTTCCTAACAGAGTAACAGAAGAGAAAGCTGAGTCTGATGAAGACAAAGACATTGTGAAAATAATAATCAATGATACAGTTGAAGACACTGAAAGTGAAACTGATGACAGTGCAGACGAAACTCCATCAAGAAAAAGCCCAAGAAAAAGAGCTTGGAGAGTGGAGCATAACACAGTAGAGCCAAAGACTAAGAAAGTCTGCAAAGGAGACAATTGGCCTAAAGAAACTGGTGGATTGAGATTTAAAATAGTGAACAAAACAAAAGAACCAGAAGAGAAAGTGAATGAGATCACTAGCCAGAAAGAAACACTGGGAAAGAAAATAGAGACTATTCAAAGGCCAAAAAGAGTAAGACGTCCGAATCAGAGATATAAATCACCTAAGTGGACGTACATTGTCCTACCACCAATTGTTGAGGTTAATAGCAGTCAAGAAAACCTGTACAACCCAAAGACGATTTAGAGAAAAGAGATAGGTGCTCAAAGTATATGATATTAAAGTAAAAAGTCTGAAGTCCTGAGAGACGGATATTGTAAATATAGAAGAGGTCGGAGTTGACATAAGGTCGAAGAAAATTTGTTAGAAAAACTTAACTATAGTATAATCTAGAATAGAATTGACACAAGGTTGAAGAAAACTTGTTAGTGAACTGAGTGGTGTGCAACTTGTAAGTGACATAAGGTCGAAGAAACTGTGTTAGAGAAAAATGGCAATGAATAACCATAAAACGAAATGTTCTATTTTTAGAATGGTGTTCATGTATGTGCATGTTATACTATTTGTTGATTTAATAGACCACAACACACCATAAGTAGACGTTAATGTTATGGAACATTGACTTCACAAGGGGTACACAAAATTTTGTTTTGCCACCTTGCTCCATCAATTCCCTCATCTGGTGATTTTATCACCAAACATCTCAAAATTTTGGAAAATTTAGCAAAACATGTTTCGAATTCTTCAGTTTAGTATCATCTATACTCTAGTATCTTTCTCCTTTGAATCTTTGAAAATCTTCTCTCTTATTTCTTCCATTTCTATTTCATTCTTTTCTCTTTCCCTTGCTTTTCTTCCTTGATTTGTTCTCTTTATTGCTTTTCTAAAATCACTCCTCCCTTTATATATGCAACATAATCTTATCAGGAAAATCACTATCACTAAAATTGGTATCGGTATTAGTATTTTACCTATAATTGAACTACCTATTTCTTGGAACCAATGCTTAATTGCTGAGAAACTTTTGCCTAGCTTTTCAAGGACACCTTTAACCTCCAGTGGTTCAATTTCTTTATGCAAATCTGTAATATTTATAATATACTTTTCAAGATTCTGACTTTTATCTGGGATATAAGTACAACAATGTTGCACCTTTAAAATCCCAAAGACTCATCCCTCTTTTGCTAAAATTATATCAAGGCCAAGTCGATTTTGCATTACCATTGCTCTCATGGCAACCATTTCCGTATTAACCATCAGGAATCCTCCTGCTGTATCTGTTGACAATCGATCAACTATTGTGGACAATTTTCTGATTCCATTTGCATTAAACGAAATTCCCACTGCTGGTATCAGTGCTCCAAATACATCACCTATTATTTCTAATACTCTCTCTCACTTCTTTCGACTTAAGACTTTACCTTTCTCATGCTTTCCATTAGTACCTCTATCTACATGGAACATTTTTGGAAAGACCAAACCCACATAACAGGTCCCATACCAATGGTCTGGTAACCTATAGTAAGCTCTATTCCCACAAATAAAATAAATTCCAGGAAAAACAAGATAATCTCCTTCTTTAAAACTCCCCAACTCCCTATAATTCTATAGGTTTCTTTACATTGACTTGCACCCACAAAATAATTATCATACATTGAATTGTGTCTTCTAATACAAAATTTCCCTAACTTTGGAGCATCTATATTTATAGCTACATTCACATTTTATCCTCAATATTCTCATCATCAAATGTCCAGTATTTAGATTTTGCATGTTTCATTTTCTTATTTCTGTTGTAAGCAATTCTTCTTTCCTAAACCATATTTAAAAATGCTTTCTCTTCAATCCTCATTTTACATGTCAAGTTATTTTTAAAAGCATACTCATGTGTCAACTCATCTAATTCTAAGAAATATTCTCCCATTTCTTTTGCAGGTTTTCTTTTGTTCAATGTACTATCAATTTTTAATTTTGCAAATACTTCATCTACATTGGAATAATGATATTCCTATTTCCCAGTCTGATAAAACAAACTTGCAATTACACTACAAGTTACTCCATATGTAAAAGGAAGGTGGTGATTGGTCACCCCTTCTGACACTGATGCTGACAATTTTACACAAACATAACAATCATCAACATACATAGTTTTAATGTACTCAAGAAACAACTTTGAAAAAGTGTTCTTCGTAAAGTCACTAATTGACCTATCTTAATGCAACTCTGGTTTGTATACGTGGGTCTCCAGTGAGTGCAAGAGTAGGGAAAGTGTTGAATAGCGTAGGGGTAAAAATTACTATTCCTACTAAACAGAGTACAACAGTAGTGAAAGTGTTGGATGGCGTAGGGGTAAAAATTACTATTCCCACTCCAGAGAGTGCAACAGTAGGGAAAGTGTTGGATAGCAGAGGGTTAAAATTAACAGAGGTATCAATTAAATAATTAATCAAATGAAATAACCAATTAATAATTAATTAACAATAAATTAGTTATAAATACTAATAAATAAAAATGTATATTAACCATTTTTATAAGTAAATTACTTCCCACCCGATTGCACTATAAACCCACAACACGCTCTTTAAAAAAAAACACAATTCATATAATTATCTATTATTTAATTTATATAAATTAATAACCAATTTATAATTATTTGATAATACATTCATTATGAATAATAAATAAAAATGTATAATTATTTTTTATAATTAAATGACTTCCCACCCTATTCCGCTATAAACCCACAACCCGCTACAGAACTAAAATACGCAAAAACATATTTTCATGAAAGTAATTACTGCTAAAAATGTAACACATACATTAAAAAAACACTTACACCAAAAAACTTATATCACATACTTTTAACACACATACTAAAATACACAACACTAATATAAATATCAATATTATTAACAACAATATTTTACAAACGATATTACTGTCGGTGTACAGTCTTAATATCGAGTCATTTATTTCGACTGGACATAATATCGACTAGAGAATATCGAGATGGCATTAATATCGAGGTAAGTAATATCGATTTATTTTTTATCGATTGTTATGTATGTTAAAAATATCGACATAAAAAATATCGAGTAAGTAATATCGTTAGTAAAAAATATCGATATGTTTATTAGTTTAAAAATATCGAAAGTTGTGTTATCGACTGTCACAATATCGACTCTCATGATATCGAATTTTAATATGGATATATATAATATGTAATAGTTCAATGTACACTGTTTTAATGTTTAATAATAGCATTTTGTGTTAAAATGTATTAATTTTATTTATTTATTTATATAGAATTAATGTTAAAAATAATTAATAAATAAAAAAAAATTATATTACTATAATAATTTCTAGGAGCGGGTAGTGGGTTTTTAGGGGAATAGGGTGGGAAGTATTTTAAATATAATTAATTAATTATGTAAATATATTAATTGGTATTAATTAATTAAATATGTAAATATAATTATTGGTATTAATATGTAATTAATTGTTAAATTACTATTTAATTAAATATATAATATGTAAATATGTAATTTTAATAGCTTATTTGATAATTATGCTTATTTAAATAATTTTTGTCATGTAGCGGGTTGTGGGATTATAGGGGATTAGGGTGGGAAGTAATTTAATTGTAAGTAATTAAATCTGTTAATTAATTAATTGGTAAGAATAAGTAAATAATTGTTAATTATATTAAATATGTTAATTATATATAATTTAATTGTTAATTTATTTAAATAAATGGAATTATTGTTGAATATGTTAAATCTAACTTTTTTAGGATATGTAGTGGGTTGTGGGATTATAGGGGAATAGGGTGGGAAGTAATTTAATTGTAAGTAATTAAATATGTTAATTAATTAATTGGTATGAATAATTAAATAATTGTAAATTAAATTAAATATGTTAATTATATATTATGTAATTGTAAATTTATTTAAATTAATGGAATTATTGTTAATTATGTAAAATCTCACATTTGTATGTTATGTAGTGGGTTGTGTGTTAATATGGGTATAGGGTGGGAAGTAATTTAATTATAAGTAATGACATATGTTAATTAATTAATTGGTATTAATAATGAAATAATTGTTAAATAAATAAAATATGTTAATTATATAGATATAAATAGATATAACTAATATTATAATAATTAAATATAAAAAAATATATATATGAAATATACTTATATAATTAAATATAATTACATATATATAATATATATATAATTAGATATATAAAGAGATATATAACATATATATATATAATTATAGATATTCTCATATATATATAATTTTTTATTTGGGGAAAGAGGTTGGTTTAGTGTTCTGGGTTAGTTTTCTGTTTGGGTATTAAGGGGTATATGTTGTGTGCAGAGTCAGTTTTCAGTTTTTTGGTAAAGGGGTAATTTTAGTGTTCAGGGTTAGTTTTAAGTTTGTGGGTAAAGGGGTATTTTTAAGTTTCCTGGTCAGTTTTCTGTTTGTGGTTATGGTGTATTTTTAGGGGTCAGGGTCACTTTTCAGTTAGTGGTAAAGGGGTATTTGTAGGTTTCAGGGTCAGTTTTGTGTTTCTGGGTAAAGGAGTATTTTTAGGGGTTAGGGTCAGTTTTCAGTTAGTGGGTAAAGGGGTATTTGTAGGGTTCAGGGTCAGTTTTCAGTATTTGGGTAAAGGGTAATTTTTTTCTTTCAGGGTCAGTTTTCAGTTTGTGGATAAAGGTGTTTTTTAGGGGTCAGGGTCAGTTTTCAGTTTTTGGGTAAAGGGGTATTTTTAGGGGTCAGGGTCAGTTTTCAGTTAGTGGGTAAAGGGGTATTTGTAGGGGTCAGGGTCAGTTTTCAGTTAGTGGGTAAAGGGGTATTTTTAGGGGTCAGGGTCAGTTTTCAGTTAGTGGGTAAAGGGGTATTTGTAGGGTTCAGGGTCAGTTTTCAGTATTTGGGTAAAGGGTAATTTTTTTCTTTCAGAGTCAGTTTTCAGTTTGTGGATAAAGGTGTTTTTTAGGGGTCAGGGTCAGTTTTCAGTTTTTGGGTAAAGGGGTATTTTTAGGGGTCAGGGTCAGTTTTCAGTTAATGGGTAAAGGGGTATTTGTAGGGGTCAGGGTCAGTTTTCAGTTAGTGGGTAAAGGGGTATTTTTAGGGGTCAGGGTCAGTTTTCAGTTAGTGGGTAAAGGGGTATTTTTAGGGTTAAGGGTCAGTTTTCAGTATTTGGGTAAAGGGTTTTTTTTGGTTGCAGGGTCAGTTTTCAGTTTGTGGGTAAAGGGGTATTTTTAGAGGTCAGGGTCAGTTTTCAGTTTTTGGGTAAAGGGGTATTTTTAGGGGTCAGGGTCAGTTTTCAGTTAGTGGGTAAAGGGGTATTTGTAGGGGTCAGGGTCAGTTTTCAGTTAGTGGGTAAAGGGGTATTTTTAGGGGTCAGGGTCAGTTTTCAGTTAGTGGGTAAAGGGGTATTTTTAGGGTTAAGGGTCAGTTTTCAGTATTTGGGTAAAGGTTTTTTTTTTGGTTGCAGGGTCAGTTTTCAGTTAGTGGGTAAAGGGGTATTTGTAGGGGTCAGGGTCAGTTTTCAGTTAGTGGGTAAAGGGGTATTTTTAGGGGTCAGGGTCAGTTTTCAGTTAGTGGGTAAAGGGGTATTTTTAGGGTTACGGGTCAGTTTTCAGTATTTGGGTAAAGGTTTTTTTTTTGGTTGCAGGGTCAGTTTTCAGTTAGTGGGTAAAGGGGTATTTTTAGGGGTCAGGGTCAGTTTTCAGTTAGTGGGTAAAGGGGTATTTGTAGGGTTCAGGGTCAGTTTTCAGTATTTGGGTAAAGGGTAATTTTCTTCTTTCAGAGTCAGTTTTCAGTTTGTGGATAAAGGTGTTTTTTAGGGGTCAGGGTCAGTTTTCAGTTTTTGGGTAAAGGGGTATTTTTAGGGGTCAGGGTCAGTTTTCAGTTAGTGGGTAAAGGGGTATTTGTAGGGGTCAGGGTCAGTTTTCAGTTAGTGGGTAAAGGGGTATTTTTAGGGGTCAGGGTCAGTTTTCAGTTAGTGGGTAAAGGGGTATTTTTAGGGTTAAGGGTCAGTTTTCAGTATTTGGGTAAAGGGTTTTTTTGGTTGCAGGGTCAGTTTTCAGTTTGTGGGTAAAGGGGTATTTTTAGAGGTCAGGGTCAGTTTTCAGTTTTTGGGTAAAGGGGTATTTTTAGGGGTCAGGGTCAGTTTTCAGTTAGTGGGTAAAGGGGTATTTTTAGGGGTCAGGGTCAGTTTTCAGTTAGTGGGTAAAGGGGTATTTTTAGGGGTCAGGGTCAGTTTTCAGTATTTGGGTAAAGGGCTTTTTTTTGGTTGCAGGGTCAGTTTTCAGTTTGTGGATAAAGGGGTATTTTTAGGGGTTAGGGTCAGTTTTCAGTTTTTGGGTAAAGGGGTATTGTTAGGGGTCAGGGTCAGTTTTCAGTTTGTGGCTAAAGGGGTATTTTGTGGGTTCTGGGTCAGTTTTCAGTTTGTGGGTAAAGGGGTGTTTTTAGGGCTCTGGGTCAGTTTGGGGTTTTAGGTTAGAGGGATACAGGGTAAAAATACGGTAAATTTAAATGTCTATTAAATTAGTTACTTTTTAATATATTTTATATAAAATATTTCTATTAATATACATTAAACACAATTATTGTTATTGTAGTACTTTAAATATTAATACATTTTTAAAAATATTTAAATTTATAAGGCATTTTTAAATAGATTATTTAATATGCAAATAATATTTATATACAATAATAAAGAAGGAAACATACACAGGGTTAAATGCAATAAATGAAAAATTGTTTATTCACATATAAAAATTTATTTGTAAGTAGACATTAATTTTTTATTTATATTCAAATTTTTTCATTCAATGTTTTTATGAACATAACAAAAATATGAAGTACATATATATGTTTTTAACACATAAATTATATTAAAATAATTTTATTATATTTTACATATATTAACATTTAAATAGTTTCAGAAACAAATTGGTAATATGTACTTTTTATTTATAACAAAATATTTATTCAGATACACATTGAATATATTGTCATTGAAAAATATGTACATTTTTTTTGTAACAGTAACATTTTTGTTTTTTACCAAGTCATGTTATATTTTTGGAAATAATTATTATGAATATTGAACATATTTATAATATTCATTTTTAAATACATAAACAACAAAAACATTTATTATATACATACATAATGTTTTACAACATTTGCAAATTTTAAAAAAACATTTCTTGTAAGAAACTTATATATGCAATTTATTTTTACATATACATTATTTACTAAATGTATTTATAAATCATAAAATATTTTTTTAACTATAACATAACAGTTGAATAATTATTTCAAACTTATGAATATTTATGAAATAATTTTATACACTTTAAATAAATATTTACACTTAATATAATACTCTGTGTATTTTTTTAAGTGTTGGAATATAGAAATTAAATAGCATTTAGCTGTATACAGGTAGAGTTAATTAGAGAAGATTGTGTGTTCGGTGTTAGGTAGAGTGTACGATATTGGATTTTTACCGCGTTTTTGTTGTAGGTGTGTGAGGTGAGGTAATATGTTTAAATGTTACTAAGATAATATGTTTGATGTATAAATATGTGTTTTTATATATGTATGGGTGTTTTTATGTGGGTGGGTATGTCTTTTATTTTTTCTAGGTTATCGTCGCGTTTCGCTGTTTTGGAGGACTCCCTTCTTTTTTGATGAGAGCTGTGTAACGAGTATTATATACTCTTATTTTTGCACACTATTTTTTGGGTTTTTACGTTTTCTTGGAGCGTTTATTTTTCGGCATTACGGATTTTCGGGTTTTCTATGGTATCTGGTGTCTACTGAAGTGGAAAGGAGTTGCTATGGATTTGCTTGTATTTTTGCATTTTTTTTTGGGCTTCCATGGATTGTATGGGTTTTTGGAATGGTGTCCTATGGATTGCTTGGAATTGGATTACGTTTGAAGCTGCATCAGAAATGTAAGTATTTTCTGGAATTTTAATGGGTGGGCAAACTGTTTTAAATTTTGCTTTACTTACGTTGTATGTAACATTTTGTAAATACATTATCTAAATACATTTTATATATGTTAATATTATGTATTTGATAATTTAATTGCAATTTGTTACATCTTATAATGAAGGATTTTAGGAAAAATATGTTTAGTTTTACGTGTATAGTTATGTAATGTTTTAAAGAATAGTTTTGGCAATCATTGATAGATATTCTAGTCCTTTGCTAGTTGGATAGAGGGTGACTTGACTTTGGAGTGTGTTATACATTTTTTTTGTTTCTTTGGTGAGTTTAGGTCCGATCAAAGTTACTGATTGCTCCATTCGGAGCTCCTGGTAACTTTGTTCTTTTTGTAAGGATTGTATTAATTTGTGAAGGGTAGGCGTTCCTCGGCCTGTAGTTGCTTGGAAGGCATTGTGCCATCCTTCAACTGCATTGTTTGTTTTTGCTTCCTTATTTAGTGTGCTAAGGTAGACATTCCACCAAGCTATTTGGTATTTGGGTTGTCTTCTATGGCCTGATCTGTGTAGCCTTCCTACCCATGTGTCTTCGAAGTAGTCAAGCATAGGGCTTAGTTTATCTTCGTTTCTTTTATAGTAGGGGCTGTCTATTAATAAGTTATAGTGCTCAGTTACATCTGTTAGTGGAACATAGGCTAGGGCGATGAGTTTTTTAATTTGATAAGCAAATGTGCTATCAGTGGCGTATTGGATACTCAAGGTTGATTTTTGTAGATGTCGCCAGATACATTGATTAAAGTGGTAATAGCAACCTTGTATTGCTGTGTGTGGGTATGTTTTAAGGATGCTGTTTATCATAGCTTTTTCAAAGTCAATGATAATTTTTTGTGGAAAATAGTTGTTAGTATGTTGCTTGACTTCAGTTAGTATTTCTTGATAGGTAGTTTGCTGTTTGTTTGGTAGAAGGGCATAAAGGAATGGAATATTTGCATTTTGGAAATGACCATGGATGGTGTATAATTGATAAAAAGGTTTGGGGCATACAGAAAAAGTACCGTCCATCATCCAAGTTTGGCATTGGGTAAGTTTTGTCATGTTGTTTGCTGTGGCAAACACTATAATTCTTTTATCTTTAGATTTGTTGTCATAGAGTATAAAATTTTCTTTATTGTGAGTTACAGAGAGTTCAGGGGGAATTTGGACTTCTTCTAAAGTTTTTGGTGTGGGAGGAGTAGTGCATGTTGCTCTTTTTTGTCTAGCTACTGTTCTTTTAAGGGATTCAATAGATGGTAATTGGCTAGAAGCATGTTGGGGAAGTACACTTAAATGGTGTTTCAGAATAGCAGTTGTTGGTTGATCAGTGCTAGTACTAGCTTCTTTAAGGGAATCTAGCATTTGTCTAATCTCTATTTCTGTTACATTGGGTGGGTGATTATGTTCTTTAGTATAAGTAACAGTAGTTTCCTGAGTTATAGCTCTACCATAACATTTGTTGGCATAATATTTCGTACACTTCCAAAACACTTTCAAATCTTTTTGTTTCTCTTGAGTGTAGACATATCCCATGTAACAAAGAAGCATTTTCCCTTTTTGTGAATAAATGAATTTAGCTCCTTCAGTCATGATAGTATTGTAGTGCTAGGAGGTAATTAAAAGAGAATGTAAATATTTTTAAAGAAAAAATAATGTTCTAATCACATTATACAGTTTCATACATTTTTATTTTACCTGTAAATGTTTTGATGCTTTCAAGTCGTTATTTTCAGCTGTTGATGTTCTTCAAACTGTTATTTTCTGTGTATATCTTTTTGTACCTGTGGAAGTTGAGAAAATGTGTAGAAATATTTTATTACTATTTATGATATTTTGTTCGACGTTTTTAGCTAGTTTAGATTTAGTTACCTATCTATTAATTCTCGATTTTACATTTCTAATATATACTTACTTTTTAATATGTAACTTTTGATGTCCAGGTGTTGTGTAGGTCTTCTGGTTTTTTTTTCGTCTGTAGGATGAGTGCTAAAAAAAAATATATATATTTGATGTATTTTGCTTTTAAATATAGGTGTGAGCTTTGAGAGTTACATTTTCGCTGACTAATAATGTAGTAGTACTTACTTTAGATATGTGTAGCTCTCTTTCTGTTGAAGTCCATCAGTTTTCTTCCAGAAATCCAGCAGAGTTTCGTCTTCCTTTAGTTAGGAGATGTATACTGCGTTTTTAGTTAGTTATTATTTCGTTTATATAGTATTAGGTTAATTGTTTCAGAAATAGGATTGGTTGTTTAAATGGATAGTCTGTTTTTATTTGTGGATTTGAATTTTTTTCTCTGTTATGCTAATTGCTTTCCTTATATGGGTGACGCCAATTAACGTTTATTGAATGTGTAAGGCTTTATTTTGTATAGGTAATGTTCTAGGTAATGTTATTTTGATATTTGTAAAGTGGAGGAATATATATAATTAGTTGTAAGAAATGTGTAGAAGGTCAAAACATTGTTTATGTATTATAAAATGTATGTTAGTATTTATTGTGTGCTGTAAATGTTATGAAAATATATAATATATGTCATCTATTTATATTAACTAAATCTGAATTTTTATGATTAATATGACTTAATTATTAAATAATAAAGTCATTTATTCTAGGATGTATTAATGGCGATTTTTTTACAATCGATAAATTTGCTATCTATGTTTTTGTAATCGATATTTTGACTGTTGTCAAAATAGTCATGTAAATCCTAAGCATGGACTAGATGCTTACACATGGAGCAATGCTATAGTCATTTAAATCAAACATTAGTTGCTTGTACTGCACACACCCTGAACACAAGTATTTAAAAGTGCCCTCATATATGATAATAAAGAAATAAGGCGGCTCTCAGAAAGAAAAATGTTTGCTTACGATCACACGATTTCAACAAGCAGGGAGGCTGGTATTTATTCCAGGTTATCTTGTTTCATATATTGAAATTCAGCCACTAGATGAATAGCTCTGTCTCTTTCTCTCTATCGCTCTACCTCTTTACATCAAAGGCCACTGTTTTGTCTTTGATTCTTGGCAGAAGAAATGACACAGACCAGACCTAACTATCAAGCCAAGAATGCATTTTTTTGGGGGGGTGGCCTGAAGTTAGGGTATTTCAATATCAATTTGATCATCGGCAAATATACAATAGCCCGGCACTCTCCCATTTACTTAGCCTTTATGGACCTTACCTCAGCCTTTGATTTTGTTAATAGATCGTGTCTATGGTTATGCCTTTTAAAATATGGTTTGGATGAGGTTTTTGTTTATTTTTTAGCTTATTTACACAGGGACCTAAGGGCAAGGGTGAGGATCAGCAGGGAGGGGGCAGTTTCAGGGGACATAATTATTGGCAGAGAGGTTAGGCAGGGGGCGTACTGGCCCCACTCCTATTTATTTTATACATCAATGAGCAGTGCCGTACTGGGATTGAAAACCGGCCCGGCAAATTGCTCGGCCGGCCCTCCTGGGGGGAGGTTGGGGGTGCAACCGAGGACTTTGCCGTGGCCGGTTTTTGGCCGATTTGGTTACAGGGCCTTTGCTGCATAAACGGCCCTGTAACAGAAACAGCCCCCAGGGGCCCAAAACCGGTCCCCAACCTTGCGGCGCACCGGGGGATTGCCCGATGCCCGCAACGGTCAGTCCGGGCCTGTCAATGAGTTACATAATGTGCTTTCAAATTGGACCACAGATGTCCTGATGATTAGTGGTAACAAACTGCCTGCCCTACTATATGCGGATGCCGCTGTCTTAATGGGCCACACCCCAAATGCACTGCGCACTTTAGTTAGGGGCTTTGTTAATTTTATGGACGTCTTGGACCTTTGTACAAAGTTTAAGAAATTGTTTTTAATGAGTTGTGGCCCCAAAAATACTTTTTTATTGTAATCACCTCAGGCTCTGAAAATCTGTTATGCACTCACACTTTTCCATACCTGGGTCTAGTGTTTTCAGATAATGGTTCTTGGGCAGCTCACTTGGCACATAGCCGGAGTAAATTTTTAAAGGCTGTCAACTTGATCTTGAGCCTCCCTCAACCTAGAAGAACAGAGGTAGCGCTATCTCTACTGTAAATATATAAAACACAGTGCATACCCTCTGCAACATATGGGGCAGAAGTGTGGGGCCATGCAAATTGTAACAACATTCAGGTAGAAGAAAACAGGTTTTGTCGGAGAATCTTGGGGGCACCGATTTCGTCCTCATCCTTTGTCTGTCACAAGGAATTAAAGTTGTCTTATGTCGCAGACTACATTAGGTCCTACCCGGCAATATTTTGGTTAAAAGTTTGGCAGAATCCAGAAGCCACGTTAACTAGAGAAATTATAGCTGACTGCCTCAAATGTGACAAGGGCGGAGAAATACCATGGTTGGCAGCTGTTAGGGCCAGACTGTCTAGCGTAAACCTTGACCATATCTTTTTAAACCCAAGTCATATGGAGGGTATTAATAAAAAGATCAATCAGGAGGCCCTATATGAACACTACGGTGGTATAAGATATGAACAAGAACTCTCAAAATCAACAGTTGCACGGTATATATCCAAGGTGGACGCTGACAGCCCCCCTTCACATTTACCAGCTAGCTATCTCCTAAAAACCATCAACCGCAGGGACCGAAGCCTGCTCTTTCACCTTAGGGCTGACACCTTAACCCCTTCGACGCTCATGACGAGCTGGGCTCGTCATGAGGTAGCCTCCTCGCACGCTCATGACGAGCCCAGCTCGTCATGTAAAGTGCGAATCCCTAAAACCCAGCGTAAGGGCGGAAATCCTACCGCACGCATGCGGTTAAAATATCTACTGTGTTTTCCTCTAGGCTTTAACATCAATCTTGAGCAAATGCCCTGTCCCTGCGGCAATCATGGCAATCAATCCATGTCACATTTTCTATTTTTTTGTAACTTTTACAAAAAATATAGCAAACATCTGTTGATTCCTTTTTTTAAGGACCTGGCCACCTCTGACTTTAGGGTAGCCTATAGGGCCACCCTTAAGCTTAATGGGGAAATGTAATCCTACGAGTTAGCACTGAAAATGGCCATCTGCTCACGCGTCTCCATGAACACTTCATAAATAGATCTGACTGCACTTCCTTTTAAAATTTGTGTTGATAAGGAACCTGAATTTGGACTTTAAATTTATTTTATGATCTCAACTTTATAGTCTAATTTACCAGGTTGCTCACATTGGATAGTGTCCTGAAAATATTCTTGCTGCTATTTTGTCAAACCTTTTGCCTTTTGCTCTTTAACACATTATGCTGCTATATTTTATGAAATACTTTGTTATTGGTCTGACCTAATCATAAGTGCATGATGAATTTGTTGAGCTGTTTTGCACAATATATAGGTAGGTCCCTGTGTATTCATGGCTTTAATTTATGCGTTTATTGTCTTATCTATGTAATGTTTTAAATGCACATCTCTTTGTGGTATCTTTGCTCTGTACTTTTATGGATATTTTATATCCGAATAAAGAATTATTGAATTGAATTGAATATAGTGTCAAATTCACCAAATATCAATGTTGTTTTTAAAATGAACAAGAGCAATGTGCATTATAAAAAGCAACATTTTTTTTAATGTCTCCACATTTTTTTTTTAAAGGAATTACCATATTCTCTGTGATGTATTTTACCTATATGAATATACTGCCTATAGTGCATAGCCTGGCCAGGGTAGAGAAAGTGGCTACATTGAACTAGACTCAGAAGAGATACCAGGAAGACAACATGGCTAATAGTCATTGTAACGGTAGGACAAATAGTGCACAAATAGTGTTTTCAATATGAAATGCTTTTGCATTGGTAACATATTAAACTCAATGTCAGAGTTCTGCTGCTATTGAGAGACCCAGCCTTTGTTCCAAAGCAGAATAAGATTTCACAAGAAGAGGAAGGACTCAGCTCTGCAATACCTATACAAGGGAAGTGCTGGAATACTTTTGCTGTATATATTCCATCCCTTAGAGAAAACACATCATACATTAAAGTAAACGTTATATCCGTCTTACAATGTACTCTTAGAAACTGATCATACAGGCATTCACTTTAGGTGACAGAAGCTTGCCAGGTTAGGCATGAATTATACGTTCAACAAGTTATCTCTAGTCTACCCATAAATGCCAGGCATCGAAGCTATCCCTCAGGTGGCAATAATCCATCACTAAAGGGAAAGCCCCATAACCATCATTTTTGATTGATTTAGTCTAAAATTGCCACAGGTCATGCATGTAATGTCAGTGTGCACGCACTAAAAATATTAAAAACCTGTACATGCAAAATATGCATTGAGGTGTTACTGCTTGCAAATTGTAATACGTTATGCATTTTGGTGCCAAACTGACTCACGGAAAATATATGAATATGAAAATACTAACTGACTAGCAGCAGAAAATATATGATTAAAATATATACATTTTAAAAGTCTTTCTAAATATAGATTGGCTCTATATTTTGCACAGGCCAAATGACAAATAGAGGTAGCATTTTAAGAGAATAAATATAACAGAGCCATAGCATGGTGCATACAGGCAGGAAATATGCTGAAGAATGGCCCCCAAATGCAGGGAGTAAGCCGTAAATTAGGCCTTTTGTGATCGTGATTATTTATTTATCTATCCTCTAAGAAGTTATCATAGAGCAAGAGAAAATATGTAACTGGTGACTGCAGGAAAATCAACAAAATAGATTAGTCCTTTCACTCTCTCCACACACATACGCACACACACACATGCACACACACGCATATGTGTACACACATACACCTACATACACACATGCACAGACACACAAACACTTCACACAATACACGCACCTCATACCTCTGTTTATAATGTGTTATTGCATTGTCAGGGCAACGAGAGAGGTGAAGATTTATTAGAGGTTATGAAGTTACAGCGTGGAGAGAAATAGACAAATTAGGAGGGGTCTGTGACCCACAAACAGAGGCTAAGATATTGTAAGCTGTGGTCAACAGCATGGCCGTGTAGGACGTGCCTGTGTGAAGCTCCCGATGAACTGCATTAAATCCGACATATATTGCATCTAAACTTTTAAAAAAATGGCAAATAAAAGACCGGATCAGACGCTGTACCTGCGGAGCTAGGGGTTTCGAGGAATCCTGTCGGCGGCGTGCGAAAATCAGCTACGGAAAATCTGTTAGCGCGAAACCCCTCCACTAAGATGGCGGCCGGACACGTCCCTACGGCCAGGGAGTAACTCTGTCCCGGAGTCGGAGCCTGCTGCCTCCGGCGCTTCCACCCACCCGAGGCTCACGAGGAAGGCTCTGCTGGCTGCGGAGAGGCCACCCCCTATGGAGTGTTGCCGAGAGTGCTGGGGCGGACTGTGACTGCGGATGTCGGGAGAGCCCCCGGCTATGACCTGGCACCATGCTTGAGCCCTGCTTCGGGACGTGCGGAGGCCGCGGGGGGGGGCGCCACCAAGGGGATAGTCAAGACCTACGGCCCTAGAGAGGCGAAGGGGCGGGGACGCCCGGTGGGGTCGGCAGGTAGCCCCTCCTCGACCGGAGACGTGACATCGCCTGCGGCACTGGGAACTGCTCCCGCGAGATACAGTGCGGGAGGAAGGGGCTCCTATGAGGGTGGCGACTCCAGGGCCGGGAGCCGCGGCATCGGGAGTCCGGTGGACGGCGGAACACCAGCAACCGACGGTGAGTGACCGACGGCCGGCCCCCCTACACCGACGGCATACCTGGATTTAGGCCCTGCACGCGGCCACTGGGAATCCTGGCCTGGGGCAACATAGACTGAGCGAGACAGCTGGGCGAGGGGCACGCTGAGGACAGCCCCCCGCGCAGAGACCTCGGCGCGCTCCACTTCAGGGTCTGTCGTGCTGCGATGACTGCGGCCTCGGAGCCCCGGCCCTCTCTGCCTTACGACCCCCCGGAGAGAGACCAACCATACGGGGCGCGCCAGAGGGGACACACTGAGTGCCTGAGAGCCCCCACAAACGACCACCAAGAGACTGTGAACCATCATTGCTGCCACGGGGTGCACCCCACTAGAGCCATGAGGGCTGGACTTCTTGGTGGAATTCCTCTTTACTGACACATAGGATGGGAGTTTGCTCTCGGCTGTGAGATTTGGCGAGTAGTGTGGCCTCACCGCCTAGACATACGGGACGCACGATTGCCGACACGGTCCCTCATCCTCTCCGCCCACCCTTTTTCTCCTCCTGAGGTAGCCCGCTGGACTAGACGAGATACGGGTGAGCCCCCCTAAAGCACTACTGACCAGTGCTGGGAGACGAGATGGGGAAGAGAGATCCGGTGGCGAAAACGGCGCCACAGGAAACCATTGATAACTATGCCACGGCTCGTACGCAGAAGGACACGATCTCGGCGGCGACCGGCACGCGCACCGACACCGCCATGCTACTGGAGGCGATCCAAGCATCTAGGACGGACATGCAGGACTCTAGAGCAGCATTAGAGGTCAAAATAGGCGAGGTGGGCTTAGAAGTCCTATTGCTGCGCCAAGACTTTCGGAATTTCAAGGAGAGGGTGACTATGGCGGAGACCCGAATCGGCGAAGCAGAGGATTCCCTCACCACCCTCCAAAAGGATATGGCGGAACTACAAGCATCACACAGGCAACTGCTGTGGAAGGTGGACGATGCG
The DNA here is from genome assembly GCF_964261635.1 of Lissotriton helveticus. Classification (NCBI taxonomy): domain Eukaryota; kingdom Metazoa; phylum Chordata; class Amphibia; order Caudata; family Salamandridae; genus Lissotriton; species Lissotriton helveticus. Next base: position 1,703,546,318 of record NC_136063.1, on the reverse strand, counting down.
GAAAACAGGGCAAGACGCAACAACCTTCGTTTCATGGGCTTTAGAAAGGGCATTGAGGGGACGAATGTAGCGGCCTTCCTACATTCCTGGCTAACGACAACTTTCCCGCAGGCCCAATTTTCAAACAAAACAAAAACGCTCCTATGACTCAGTGAAAGCAAAATTGCGAGATCTACACATATCTTACATGCTGCTCTTCTCGGCGAAATTGAAAGTACTTTTCAAAGGCAGTCACACATTTTTAATCGACCGGAGGAGACCTGGCAATGGTTAGAGGAACGCCTGCTGCTGCGGGAGGCCGAGGAGGAATGTCGCAGAATACGATCCGAAATGGCGGCCGCCAACTTCCAGAGGAGCCCGCCTAAGGCCCAAAGGTTCCAGAATTCGCGGACCAGAAGACACTCTCATACGACTCCATACCCTGATCCCTCCACGTCGGGCCGTGGGGGAAAGAATCTAACGACGCCAGCGGAGGAAGATTCAACACCAGGGTCCAGGTTCAGTTGCCTGGTGAACCACACTGGCGCGGTGGTGGAGGACGAGATGGGTGGCCGTACATCAGATGGGGAAGAACTGATGGAACAATCCCTACATCCTCTAGTCACAGCAATCCGAGAGCTGGAGCAGGGAGCGACTGGCACACCAGACGATCCGGACATTGAGACACAGGATTCCCACTCCTGATGAAGAATAGAACTGATATCCGGATCAGCAGCTCATCGCTATGGGGGCACGCAAGTTACAAGCGCTCACCCCCTTTCTTTTGACACGTCCCACTGTTGTTTGTTTATTGGTTCCTCTGTCTGCCTACACTGTACAGGGAGTCCTGTGCTATCACTAGCTCAGTAATCGAGATACGGAAAGCACTGTGGGCAGTTCAGATAGAGCTTTAGGGATAGATTAGTTAGGGTTCTTACTGGGAGGGCGACAGACCTTTGCCACCTGAAAGTCCTGTAAGTTACCTGTTACACAGATGGGATGGACGGGGGGAAAGGTGGGGAGGGGGAGGTTGGGGTTGAGGGTTTTTGCAAAGTTCTGTTGGGGGGAAGTTGGTTGGGGGAGGGGGAGACAGTCGGATGACTCCACACTACACTTCTACACCAGAGACCGACCACACTGCTCTAGTTGTACATCTGAATGGCGAGTGACGCAGCTGCACAACTTACAGACCACAGGGGAGTTAGTGTCCTAACTTGGAATGTGAACGGGCTTGGTAATAAGATTAAAAGAGGACTGATGAACTCTTACCTTAAACGACTGGACCCGGATATAACTCTCCTGCAGGAAACCCATCTCAAGGGAACTAACTGTCCCTTCTTAGCCAGGGGTCACCACAAAAGTTCTGGCTCATGCGGGCTACACTACTGATTCGAGAAGGGTAGCAATAATTATAAAGAACACCACACCGTTCTGTACTACACGCACCTGGATAGACCCTCTGGGGACTTGTGTGGGGGTCCAGGGGACATGGAATAGACGCACATACACGCTCATCTCAGTATATGCACCGCCCAAATTACAGGCGAACAAGCTCAAGACACTGGCCAACATACTCCTAGATATGGCTGACACCATTCAAATGTAGGAGGAGACTTCAATGACGTAATGGACTTGGGGCAGGACCGGTCAGGGATGCCGTCCAGGGGGGGAACCGGACCCCCCATCCCAGCTGATTGCTAATATAGGACTCACGGATGTTTGGAGATGGTTGCACCCTAATCAGATGGTCTGTTCATATTATTCGGGTGCACATAAGGTATTCTCGAGATTAGACTACATATTCATGTCCAGACAGCACTTGACAGTGGACGTCACCGTGGAATATAATGCGAGGGGAATCTCCGACCACTCCCCACTGTTAGTGAGAATGGGACGGACTCGGGGTAATGTGGGGGCCTCCTGGCGCCTTGCAGCATGGGATCTACAAAACACGAATATACTGAGAGGCTTGAGAGCAGATGTGCAGGTCTATGTCACTGAAAATGAAGGATCAGTTGATTCAGGGGTGACCTTATGGAAGCCTTGAAGCCAGTAATGCGGGACAGGATACAGAGTAGACTGGGGGAGGAAAGGAGAAAACTCCAATCTGAGGTAATTGCACTGGAACAGACTATCCTGGACCTAGAGAGAGAATACCAGAGTTCAAAAAATGCTGAGACTCTTAGAAGACTGATTGATAATCAGAAACATTATAGAGAACTAGTGACGGATGAGGCTAAAACTCAAGCCCTACCCACCCTCCATCGCCTTCATGACGTGGGGGACAAGTCAGGCAAACTACTGGCATGGCTCAGCAACAAGGAACGTGCAGCTAGATGGGTGGACCACATTAGAGATGCAGAAGGGATGCTTGTTAGTTCTGATGCACAAATTGCTGAGACATTTGCTACACATTATGAACTCTTCTACACAGCCAGAGACCTGGGGACTTGCGAGGAAGCTCTACAATATATGGAGCAGACGGACCTTCCCTCTTTGTCTCCTGAGGCCCTTAAGGCACTGGATGCTGACATTACAGTGGATGACATCTCTGGAGCCATTGCTCGACTGAGACCTGGTAAAACACCGGGACCAAACGGTTTCCAGGCTGAGTTTTTCAAGGGTACGGCGGATCTTCTGGCTTCCCATCTGAAGGGCCTCTTCATGGGGGCCTATCTTGAGGGGAGACTCCCTCCAGACCTCTCCATGGCGACAAAAATCCCAATAAATAAGCAGGGCAAACCGCGAGATGACTGTGCGTCCTACTGCCCCATCTCCCACCTGAACACTGAGGTGAAACTCCTGGCGACTATCTTGGTGCTCCGACTGAGGTCGGTGATCCCAGACCTTATACACCTGGATCAGACGGGCTTTCTGCCAGACAGAGCCACCAAACTGAACCTTCGACGTACCCACAATTGGCTGCAGGAAGTGCGGGAAAAAGAACTACCACACTGGTTTCTCTCCCTTGACGCTGAGAAAGCCTTCGACGCGGTTCATTGGCCGTTTCTGGAGGGTGTCTTGCAAAAGTTCAGCTTTGGCCCTAAGTTCCAGAAGTGGGTCCAGCTCCTCTACACTACACCGAAGGCTAGAGTGAGGGTGAATGGCAGGCTGTCTCGTGAATTCTAGATCCAGAGAGGGACCCGCCAGGGATGCCCTTTGTTCCCCCTCCTCTTTACACTTACTATTGACATACTAGCAGCTAGGATCCGACAAAATGCAGGAATCACCGGTTTTAAAAGAGTAGATACAGACCCCACACAAGAGAAAATATCCCTCTACGCGGATGATATACTCTTATATATTACAAACCCGGAGACGACTCTCCTGGAGCTATTCGTGGAAATAGAGCGCTATGGTAGGCACGCCGGATACAAAATAAACTGGCACAAATCGATCCTGTATAACCCAGGGCGCCAAGACCGCTGGGTGACACTGCCAGGGCAACTAATTACAACAATGGAGGGTTTTCAGTATCTCGGGATATACATCACCCTTGATAGGATACTATCGTTCCAAAAAAACTTGGAGAGGATTATACTGAACTCCATTGCAGATATGGACCGCTGGAGACAGCTTCCACTTACACTTTTAGGTCGACTGTATTGACATTCTGAGCGATGGTGGTATTGGATTCTTCTATTCCTGTCCGAGCCCTTACTTCCTTGCCATTGAAGCCTTGGAAAACCTCCTTGTCTTGACTTTGCTGACTGTTCTTTTGTGAAAGCTCTGTTCACGCACTTCACTTGAAAAGCAGCCTCAAATTTGCAAGAAAAGTTACTTTTTTTCTGAATTGTATTCTCTTTGCTCTTAAATAATTTCTGAGAGTTACCTGCCCAGACCCCTGCCTATCTTTTCTAAGAGATCTGTGTTACAAACGTATGAAGCACATATAACATTTCCTCCATCACAATATAATCAGTGCCACTGGAATTATGCGGCACATTTTGGGATAGTGTAACTTCATCATTTTGTCATTTTTAAACTTGCGGCTATGTACAAGATGATTATCCTTCCTAAATATTTGTACGCCCTACAGAACGAATACTATCCACTCCTGGCAACGGTATTACCCAGAATCCACTTGGATCTGAGGGCTTTTCTCTGGTTGGGTAAGCAACCTAGAGTAGCGTTGACTACTCTCCAGAGACACCAATACAGTGGAGGGATCTTGCTTCCTAACTTAGAAGCCTACTATTGGGCGGAACACATGGCCCCGATTAACGATTGGCTACATACTCAGGCAGATCATCCCACTTATGCCCTAGAAAGACATAAAATGTCCTCGCAAAATTGACTATACTATCTTTATGGGGGTACTAGACGGGAACCGCTCCTCCCTGCGACTGTTATTACATTACTTGCATGGAATAAGGCTACAAAACGCACGGGTTGGGAGAAGAAACCCACCCGGCAGATACCGCTATGGCACTGCAAGTGGTTGACGGAACTACATAAACTTAAAGGCTTCCAAAGATAGGATGACATAGGTATCTCCACCATAGGGGACGTGATCGCCAAGGGGGAACTGAAATCCTTTTTGGCCCTAAAGACGGAATTTGGGCTTCATCACTCACAGCTCTTCAAATACACGCAGCTGCGCCATGCTTGGCGGGCACAAAACATCCAATTAACTGGGCTTCCAGAGTATGCACCATTGGAGGGTCGGCTCCTGCAGGAACAGATCCAGGGGAAGGCGGTCTCGCTCACCTATAAAACCTTAACCAACAACATTCTAGGTGACCTGGCGAGACTTAGACAGACATGGGAAGCGGAGGTGGGAGACATGGATGACTTAGACTGGGTACATAGTACTAATGCATCCCCGGGAGGTGGCGATTAAGTCTAGGCTGCGCCTTATCCAATTTAGTGTGCTCCACAGAATCTTCTACGATAGGGTGAGACTCCATAGAATGGGGAAAATAGATGACACAAAATGCCTTAGATGTCACCTAGACGACGGAGACTTTTATCACATTATGTGGACATGCGACTTGATACAAAATTATTGGACCCACATCTTCACGGAACTGAGGGAGGTTTTGAGGGTCCTGCTCTACCCGGAGCCCAAGCTGGCTTTGCTGGGTATGACCAATGACGTGGACCTGCCGTGCCCTCTCCTAACCTTCCTGGTACTGGCACTGGTGGTAGCGAAAAGAGACATAGCGAAGCACTGGGGGTCACCGGAACCGCCGGGAATGGAGGAATGGAGAAGAGGGTTGGATCTTTACATGGCAGCCAAGAGAGTGACTTATAAAGCTAGGGGTGACCGAAGAAATTCCGTAGGGTCTGGACCAGGTGGCGCCATTACCATGGTTTGGATGGGGGATGTGAGGGAGGTGAGTTAAGTATCGGGCTACACGACTACGAGAGCACCTCCAGGAAGATTTTGGGTGGGATACTAAGAGATGATGGCACATCGAATTTATGGACATTGAATCAGTATGTTACGAACTGTGACAGCGATGTACAACTATGGGAAGGGTGGGTGTTGGAGTAGGGGTGTGAATACTGCTAATTACATGACTGTACTGTTGAGTTATGATAAATGCAAATAAAAATATTTTAAAAAAAAGATATTGTAAGCTATATACCTGACTTTATGGATATCATTATGAGAGAAGCACAAAAATAGATTTGAAAACTGAGGCCCGGGTCCCACATTATGTAGAATTTGGGGTGATAATTAGTGCACACATCAACTACTGCTACTTAGTGTGTGTAATTTATTGGGTAACACAATTAACTTCTCTTGAAATGCTATGTTGATTTATATGTTTTGCATTATGTCTTAGTATTCTCTTCTAATAGATTTCCTCAGGCTTTTTCTGCTGAAAAATGTCAGGGGAAAATTGCGGAGAGTGGTATTTGGTACACAACTTAGAATTCCGATTAGTTTGAAAAATATCCATTTGCAAAATGTTTGACAATTTAAAACTCAGCTTTGAATAAGGGTCTTAGTAAAGTCTGCACATTTTAGGAAAGCAGGGATAGGCTACACCATGGGTACTCACAAACCTTCTGTCGGGAGCCAAAATTACAGTCTGGTTTGTGGCCGAAGGACGCACAGGTAGGGGCGGGGTCAGAGGGGGGCGGGGTCAGTGGGGTGGGGGCTAGAGTAAAACAAATCAAACCCGTTTCAAAACGGACAATAAGGCAATGCTGTATTTTAAAAGGAGATGTAACTACAAAGACCACATTTTGATAATACATTTTTATTAGCAGACAATAGCAATCTTAACACCTTGGCTGCGGCCGGAATTCCGCGCCGGTGCTGGACATTCCGATCACGGACGTGGTCATGACGGCTCCCGGCCCTCATCAGCACACGCCCACCGTGACTCATGGCGGCCGGGAGCCGTCATGAGCACCGAAGAGGTTAATAAGCATTGCATAGCTTCAAACACACTTTGATCCCCATTCCATCAAAGTCTCTATCTCTCTTTCAGTCAGTCAGTCTCTCAATCACTGTCAGTAAGTCTCTCTCTCAGTCAGTCAGTCTCTCTCAGTCAGTTAGTCTCTCTCTCAGTCAGGCTGTCTCTCAGTTAGTCAGGCTCTCTCTGTCAGTCAGTCTCTCAGTCAGTCAGTCTCTCTCTCAGTTAGTCAGTCTCTCTCTCAGCCATTCAGTCTCAGTCATTCAGTTTCTCTCCTAGTCAGTCAGCCTCTTTCTCAGTAAATCTCTCTCTTTCTGTCAGTCTCTCTCTTTCTTTCAGGCAGTCTCTCTCTCTCTCAGTGAGTCAGTCTCTCTCAGTCAGTCAGTCTCTCTCTCAGTCAGTCAGTCTCTCAGTCAGTCAGTCTCTATCTGTTTTTCAGTCTGACAGTCAGTCTCTCTCTCAATCTTAGTCTCTCTTTCTCTGTCAGTCAGACTCTCTCTGGCAGTCTCTCTCTCTCTGACAATCAGTCTCTCTCTCAGTCAGTCTCTCTCAGTCAGTGTCTCAGTCAGTCAGTCTCCCAGTCAGTCAGTATCTCAGTCAGTCTCTTTCTCCACTCTCTCTCTCAACTCCCTCTCTCCACTCCCTCTCTCCACTCTCTCTCTCTCTCTCCTTTCTCTCTCTCTCTCCCCACTCTCTCTCCTCTCTCTCTCTCTCTCTCTGGGGGGCCATGAGTGCATTACCTGAAAGAGGCCCACGGACCGCCAAGGAAGGCCTGCCGGGCCGCCTGTGGCCCGCGGACCTTTATATGAGTACCACGGGGCTACATCAATGGAGATTTGCTTGTCTCTGTATTACCATTATTATGGCCTCTCAGTGCTGTAGGTTTTGAGTATATTATATTGTATTAGCACTTCATACAGTTAACAAGGCACCAAAGTGCATTTGCAGGCTCGTAGCACACTACTTTTTTTAGTGCAATAGATAGAACAGTGCATGTTTGTTTTCGTGGCCTATGGCCTGGGGAGTTTTTTAACCACCTGAGTGCTGTGGGCGAGATGGCCTCATCCTCAGTGCTGCCCCAATCATGCTGAGGACGAGACCCTCTTGTTCATGCAGGTACTGGCTCTGGTGTGTGCACCAGATTGGTTCCTTTTTAAGATTTTTAGTTGGGGCTGATGGGGAAGAGTCTTCCCAGCAGTCCGATGCTGTTGTTTTTTTGTTTTCTTTTGGGTAATGACAATCAGCGCACTCATATCACTACATTGAAAGTGAAAGTGAAATGAGATGATTGGTTCATTGCTCAGCTGATATCTCTTACAAGTGGATCACTGCTTGGGGATCGCTGCTGAAGGGTGATCCCCATACAGTGAGCCATCAACTAGACTCCAGAGAGTAGGTTTGGAGGAGGGAAGCAAACTCCTGTCAATGAGCTAGTCCTCCTCACCTCCCCCTGCCAAACAGTCTTTTCACCACTCCCCCAAGGGCAGATAAGAGGTCATTATTTGCAATCTGCTCGTTTGGAGACTGCAAGGCCACTAGACACCAGGAATATGATTAGGAAAAAGAAAATGGGGAATGGGCAGCCCACATAGGCATTGGGCTTAGCCCCCTGACTGTAAATACAATCTCTCTGCTCACCCTGGGAACAGATAGGAGGTTTCTACCTCTAATTTTCCCACCTTGGGGGCAGAAAGCCCACTAGAACCCAGGGAGTTTTTCTTAATTAATAAAAGGACGAGGGCAGCCAGCCCAGGCATTGGGCTGAGCCCCAATCCCAAAGGACCTGCAAATAGTCTTTATGCATCCCCTCGAGTCAGATATGAGGTCATCACCCCCAGTCTGAGACACCCTGGATAAAAAGCCCACACCAGATTCCAGGATGTTTTTGTTTATTACAAACAGAGGTGGAGGTCCAGGGGCTTATAGGAGGTTATTACCTATTGCCATTCGGGTGGCAGAAAACCCACTAGACCCCAGGGAGTCATTGTCATTATGATAATAAAAAGTGGGGGAGGACTGCCAAGGCACAATACCATAACCCCATCCCTCAAATGACCCGCAACATTTGTACGAACCCCCTCCAGGGTAAATAGGAGATGTTTAACTCAATCTGTCCCCCTGGCAGGGGCAGAAAGCCCACTATACCTCAGGGAATGATTTTGGAGGAGAGCACCCCTCCTAACAATGGCTAATGCCCCCACCCAACAGCTAGGTAGAGGAGGTTTTTACCTCAAACTTCCCCCCCCAGAGGGGCCAAAAGCCCACTAGGTGTTTCTTTATTTCAAAAAGGGATGAGGGTGGCCAGCTCAGGCATTGGGCTGAGCCCTTAACCCAAATGACCTGTAACAGTCTTCCTGCACCTTCCTCGGTGTATAGAGGAGGTATTTAGCCTCCAATCTGCCCACGATGGAGAAGAAAGATCACTAGACCCCAGGACGGTCATTACCTCTAATTTGCCTCTTAGAGTGGCAGAAAGCCCATTGGACCCCGGGATTTAATTTTTAATATTATGAAAAGAGTAGGAGGTGGCTCACCCAGGCATCAACTGAGTCCTCAGCCTATCAGTTTCCCCCAAAAAGTCTCTGCCTCCCCTCAGGAGGCAGAAAGCCCAGTAGACCCAAGGGAGTTATCTTTCTGAGTATAAAAAGGATGAGGGTGGCCTGCCCAAGTGTCAGGCTGAGCCCTGCTCCCAAATGATCCCCAACAGTCCTTCTGCCCCTTTAAGTGCAGATAGAATGTCTATACTTCCAGTCGTCCCTGAGGGGCAGAAAGTTTACAAGACCCAGGGAGGTCTATTGGAGGGCAGAGCAGCTCCCCTGGCAATGGACTAGTGCTCCATTTCTACCATTAAAAGTATTTTTGTCCCTCCTGGGAGCATATAGGAGGTCTTTATCTCCACTTTATCCTCTCGGAGCTGGGCAGAAAGCCTACTACACAGCAGGGATTTGTTTTAGGAATAAAGAAAGGGGCTGGGAGGCATGCCCAGGCAACTGGCCGAACCCCCACTACCCAAAAAGGTATTTCTCCCCACAGAGTGGGCCTTAGAGGGTACTGCCCCAACTAGCCCAGCAAAGAGTGGGGGTAGAAAGCCCACTGGTCTGGCCCATCCTGATATCAGACCTCCCAGCTAAAGCCCCAACAGTCGTTCTGCTCCAAAGCATCCCCCCCTTATGGCAAAAGAGAGGCAATTTCGATACTTATAGGTGTTGTTTGCCACAATGGGTCAGCAGAGGGGGACCAAATCCCAACAGTGTCTATTTTGCCATGCTGAATAGTGGCACTTTTTGTTCTCGGGCAACCTGTGAATTCCTACTAAACCTTGATTTATGAAAACTACACATCAAGAGAAGTCCAGGGTAGTGTGCCTTACATGGATCCCACTACTTATTCACAATGCCCTGAAAACCTAAACTTTGCCTGAAATCATGCACTTTCCTAGCATTTCTGTGACATACACTTCTGGAATCTGCGGGGGTCCGAAAACTTTCTACAACCCAGCCTTCCCTCTCTTGGCCATATAAAAATGCTACCCCACTTGTGTGGCATGGCCTAGGGCCTACAGCACAAAGGCCCTGAAATCAGTAATAGGTGTAGCTGTAATATTTGGACCTGGGCTCAGTGGCCACCTAGGTAAAAAATATAACAACCCCTGACTGTTAGAAATGGGGGTCTCTAGTTGGCAGATGTTGGTACCTTTGTCCAAAGAATGACTCTTGCTTCTACTCAGGGTAAGGGGGATACACACTTTAGATACCCCCTGCTCACCACCTTGGGAGCTTGGCACAAGCAGACAGGCTTATCCCAAAGGCAATGTGTAAAGTATTTGTACCAACACTCACAGTAATATAATGAAAACTCCACAAATGGACAGCACACCAGTTTAGAAAAATAAAATATCTTCATCTAAACTTAACAAGTCAAAAATACAACATACACAGTTAAAAATATGATTTTCAAAAGTTTTCAAGAACTTGTACCATAGAAAACCATGGATGCGTGACTTTTTAAACAAAGTCCCTGTAGTTGCGTCAAAAACAGCTGCAGATTGAAGAAGGGTTGCAAACAAAGAGATGTGTCAGTTCCTGAGACTTTGAGGAGGTGATGCAACAGTTCGGCTGCACACAGGAGAAGTGATGCATCGCATCCGGTCTGTAGGGAAAATTGATATGTTGATTCTTTGTCGATGGTTCTTGTCTGCGGGTGATGCGTCGGGAAAACTTGTTGCACAGGTGCACTCCGTAGAATCTGGGATGCGTTGGTTTTCTTCAGCCACGATACCTCGATGCACCGAATATTGCAGCGGCGACAGGCGCTGCATCAGCTTTTATAGTGGTACATCGATGCGTGGAAATTCTTCTCATGCCATGGAGATGCATCAGAAAAACAGCGATGCATAATTTTTGTTGTTCTTCAAGTTCCTTCTATCTTCCAGCTCCCAAACAGCAGCAACAACCTCCAGAGGTCTAATACTGGCACAGGATCCTCCTGGCAGGTCCGCACTCACAGCATCAGAGTTCAGGGGTGCTATAGGGGTGAAATATTTGTGTCCCTGAGACATACGACCAGGAGGCCAGCACACACAGGTCCATGGAGATCTCCCTCAAGCAGAGCACACAGCACACAGCAAAGTCCTTCTCCTTTCCTTGGCAGAAACAGCAACTGCAGGCCTGCAGCACACAGCAAAGGGACAGTATTTATCCTCAGCCTCTCCAGCTCTTCTCCTTGACAAAGGGTTCTTTTGAATTCCAGGGATGATCTAAAGGTCTGGGCCCCTCTTTTTATACAGTAAATCTCTTTGTTCTCTCCTGGCCAGGGCTCTGAACCTAGTCCAAACCAGTTCTGGGGGGCACTTTAAAATCTCCTTACAGTGCATAAAACTCCCCATTGTAAGTGTAAGCTCTGGCCCCAGACACACCACAAGAGGGCGGAGCCATCATTGTGGTAGGCAGGCACAACCCTATTCAGTTGCAGGAGCTACTCTTCCCATCATTCCAAATGCAGATTCAGCCAAGTGCTGACTTATCCAGACTCTGTAGAGCCACTGTACCTCCCCAGCCCCTGTCACTCTAAAGCCAGACAAACAATACACAACCCAGCTGAGGAACACAGGATGGCTAAGCAAGAAACTACCTACTTTCTAAAAGTGGTATTTTCAAACACAGAATGTAAAAATCACCTTTCCTAAAAGATGAATCTTTGGATTCTGAGTTCAGGCATACTAAACTTTATTTCCCTACCTTGCTCCCAGGGGTAGTTATGTTTATAAGATGTTATAATCAAACTCGCCATTCTATCTTGTGGGAACAGATAGCCATCCCATTGTGACAAACGAAATTGGCAGTATTTCACTATCAGGACATGTCACACACATCAGGGCATGTCCTACATTTCACATACACAGCACTTTGCCCACAGGGGTACCGTGGGCCTACCTTAGGGGTGACTAACGTGTAACAAAAGGGATGGTTAGGGCCTGGCAAGTGGGTGCACTTGCCAGGTTGACATGGCATTTATGAAACTGCACACAGGCACTGCGGTGGCAAGCCTGAGTTACCTTTTTAGAGCTACTCATGTGAGTGGCAAAATCAGTGCTGCACGCCCACCAGTAGCATATGATTTACAGGCCCTGGCACACTCAGAGCACTTTACTAGGGGCTTATCAGTAAACCAAGTATTCCAATCATGGATAACCAACCATAATAACAAAATGCACTTAGCACTGATTAGCAGTGGTAAAGTGCCCGGAGTCCTCAAGCCAGCAACAACGGGTCAGGAAAAAAAATAGGAGGAAGAAGCAAAATGCCTGAGGATAACCCCGCAAAAAGTGCCATTTCGTACACCCGGGGGAGACCAGGTTGGTGGGCCTTTTGTGGATCTCCCAACATTTTCTTACACAAAATGCCCAGCAGACATCAAACTTTGCCTACAATTGTGCGTTTTCTTACATTTCTGTGAAGTAAACTTCTGGAATAGGTAGGGATCCAAAGGAATTCTTAACACCCAACGTTGTCCTGATAATAATTGTTAACAGACTTGTGTGGCTTGACCTAAGGCCCATGACAAGAATTGGACAAGAGTCAATGGGAGATCCCTTGCTGAATTCTGAATTTTGTGTACTTTTCAAAAATGTGTAGCTTTCTGGGATCACACATCGGTTTCACTCCTGTTTCCACCCACAAAGTGCAAATAGGTTGAAACCACAAACATTAGGAACAATGGACTACCTCTTAGACACATGCAAAAACTATAGTAAGTAAAAGTTATTTAGTGTTTTGCACAGTACCATTGTCCCATTTTTCCCCAAAAAGTTTATATGTTTTGGCTAGTTCCCCAGTCCCCTCCAGAAGAATCCACACACCTAGGAGCCATTTAGACTCTCCAGATGTTAGAGAAAAGGGATACAAATTTAGAATGGATAACTTATGAGGACAAAAGCTAAGAAGGCATAAGAGCAAAGTACCCAAATAGCAACAAAAGGGTTTAGCATTCTAAGGGGAAAAGGCTTAGCAGTGAACGGTTAATGTCATGTGTCAGGCCCAGAGCTCAGATCTTGATACATTTTCTTGTTGTGCCTCCATATCACTTTGAAGAGCATCAGATTCTAATTAATGGACAGAGGTCTGTGAACCAGTTTGAAGTGTTTTGGTGTGTGGTTATGGCTCAAACAGCTGACTGTGTTATAAAAATGAGTGTAGCTAAGCTTATTCATGGATGTAGGAGAGCTGTGTGAAGGTAGATACAGATGCACAAGCAAACAACGGCCATCTATGGAGTGGCCTGCATATTTACAGTTTGAACCATATAGAATACAGGGCTGAGAAAGTCTACAGTGATGAAGAGCTACCCTAGAGAAGAGCAAAGTCAGTGATTCAGGGAATTGCAAAGCCCCACAAATTGCATTTAAGGAAGTAAAAAAACATACAAACCTCACTCTATAAGGAGAAATACAGCACCCACAATGTAGTTTGCTTAAGGCAACAATCACCTGGGATCAGAAAAGTGTACAGGAATTGGAGGAATGGGCATTAATTAGAATCATTCTTAAAAACTGATATATCAGTGTTTTTTCAGTTCCTTTTTAAATAGTGTCTGTTGCCGAGTTACATGTGTATCATTTGTTTACATTGTATCGTATTGACTATGGTGGTGATATGGTTAGCTGATCAGGCCCCTACAGGGTAGAGTGTTTGACCGAATTCACCTTGGAGAATGATTTCAGATATTTTAGACTGTATTAGTGATACTATACATTGACTGTTCTTTTCATGTAACAGTTATGACCGAGAAATTTATACCATTGGTAACTAGACAGACCATGTAGATGGTGATAAACATGTTTATTAAGCATATCACATCACAGATAGGAGTACATCACCACATGGTTCTACTGGCATTATCATGATACTCACCTATAATATGCATGTAACAGGTTCTTTCCTAAAGTATGTAATATCTACAAGGGAGTGTAATGCTTATTGGTTTGCAGTACACTGACCAGGTTCTAATTCGGTTACTTTGGGCCTCAATGGCATCATGTAGATAATGTTTTTCAATATGACCTTGTTATAGGCATTAGATAGTGTTATTCTGGTTGTCGTGCATACAATTAATCATGCTCAAGTCTAGTCACCTAGCTTGTAACAACGATTGTTTTGTTTGTTCTTTTTGGAGCAATGTATATGTCCCGGTATCTATTAGTATAGTACATACTCCAAGATATGACCAGTAATCCATGATACTTTTTAACACTGTTTGGTGGTGTTATCCAACTGTTCAGATAGAGTGCAATATGTCCGCACGCAAACAGTAAGTGGGATTCACCTTAATATGCAGGGTAGGCACTGATAATATACTGTCTAAGAAACCCCATCGGCGGTAAGAGTAGTGACTAAAACTAGATATCGCTGTTTTTATCTAAGAGTAGCCACAGGTGTCTCAATATGTTCAGTATTATGTGATACAGAGCAAGGTGTATTATTATTTATCATCATTTAGTTTAACTGATACCCAGTCTTAATATACAATTTTACGGGCATTGCATTAGCGCACATTGAGACTTCTTGAAAACACACGGATGTTGTCCATGTGTGACAGAAATGTGTGTTGTTTTGATTAATTTTGTATATTCACGTGTGTGGTTGTTCAGACTATAGTACCCACAATGCACCATTCCCAGAGGCACAGACATTGACGAATGGAACTCTTTAAGTCCTGTATGGTATCCATCCGCGGGTGTGAAGGTTGGAAACCGGCATCAGAGAAAGGCTTAACGCGGACACAAACTAATCTGTTCTTTAGAGGTACGCATGAGTTAGCGGTTTTATATACCGTTAGTCACTTACATTGATGTAGGGATAATTGACTAACAGCCTGATTCATGAAGCGAAATAGCGCCCGCAATGGCTGCGAAAAAGCAATTGCGGGTGCAAAACACGGAATCGGCATTCAAGTACGAAATAGCGAATTCGCAAAAAAATAATAGCGATTGAAATAGCGATTACGCTATAATAGTCGCAGACTCCGGGTAGTCGAGCACTAGCGATACGGAAATAGCGACCAACCACGGAATCTGCGAAATGAATAGCGAAACGCAATATTGTCTCAATCGGCATTCATGAAATAAATACATTAGCGAAAAAGCGCAAATTCGCACGTTTGCGCGGCGCAATTTAAGGACAACTCAAAGCAGGTGGTAACCATAAAAGCCATGATTAAGTAAAATTTGAAAAACTGTTGGCCAATCACCAACAGGTCCAGGCCTGACCAATCACACATAAGGACATTCAGCAGCAGCATTAGGCGTTCCACAATGCCTGGGATGTACATGGTGGTGAGGCGGCGAAGGCTACAGCGAGCAGCACGGAGGAGACGCATGAGGCAGGCAAGGATTTACCGGCAGCGGGTCACCTTGCTGGGCCAAACCAGAGAACAGATTTATGCAAAATACAGGCTGAATGGGGAAATGATCACCTGGCTGATACAAGAACTCGACCCCATCATGCAGCACCCAACAAGGCGAAACAATTCTGTGCCCACACATGTGCAGGTATTGTGCAGCCTGCACCTCCTGGCCTCCGGCAGTTTCCAGGGCATAGTAGCCGCTGCTGGGGGGATATCCCAGCCCACCATGTCACGCTGCCTCCACACTTTTGTTGACGCCATGCTCAGCCAGCTCCACCGGCACATCACATTTCCCACGAGCCAACAGGAATTGGACCTGACAAAACTACAATTTTATAATGTCGCCCATTTTCCCCATGTCCTCGGCTGCATAGACTGTACCCACGTCGCCATCTGCCCACCAGCTGGCACGGAGTATATGTACCGCAACAGGAAGTCCTACCACTCCCTCAACATACAGATGGTCTGCAATGCCAAGACCATCATCACTGACATTGTGGCCCAGTACCCAGGGAGTACCCATGACTCCTTTATCTTCAGGCACAGCGGACTCCACACACGACTGATCAGGGGAGAGTTTGGGGAAGGACACCTACTTGGTAAGTACACTTTGTCGACAATGTCACATTGCTATGAAGTAACTGCGCTGCACAGGCGATCAACATCTGCTCCTCTCATTCAGGTGACAGTGGCTACGCCCTACGGGAATACCTCCTGACCCCTTACCTCAACCCTGCCACACCTCAGCAACGGCGCTACAATGTTGCGCACATCCGGACAAGGAACTGTATTGAAAGGACATTTGGCCTGCTCAAGAGCAGGTTCCGTATACTGCACAAGACAGGTGGGGCCATGTATTACAGTCCTGCAGTGTGCTGCCGCATTGTGGCTGTCTGTGCAATGCTTCATAACATTGCAACCAAGCGCCGGATACCAGTTGACATCTCAGGCAGTGAATCTGAGGGGGACGACCGGCCACCAGCACATGCGCACCATGCACGCGGGGAGAACCCAGCTGAAGGCCACAGACGTCGCAACCACATCACAGCTAACAATTTCTAGCCCACCCCCTTACCCCACCCCACATATCACAATTGCATGCAAAATGTAATGATTACACAAGGCGAATGTGTGCAGCAAAATAAATGTATTTGTTTGATTCACAAGAAAAAAGGGTCATGGTATCAACTATTTACAAATTACAGTATTCCTGCATACTGCATGTGAAGGTTCATGGCAGGCTTAGCGTCAGCCTGCGCCAGTGTCCCTCACACAGTGTCATTGGCGCCTCCGGTGCGTAATGCCCAGGCGCCGTTGAGGCTCATCCTCATCCTGGGCACCTGTGCCAGGCGTAGCCCTGGTGCTGCGCCTAGGTGGCGGGACCTGCGTGGCAGAGTGGCTGCTCACGCTGGAGGCACCCTCACTGGCATCGTCTCCCCCCACAATGGCCGGTAGCACAGGTGTATGAAGTGCCGTCACGGCGGTGGTCAGGTGCTCCAGCACCCTAGTGATGTCCTCGCAGCACTGGACCAGTTGGTGCTGCTGGGTGAGGGAGCGCCGGGACAGCTGGGTGGTGGCATTTGCTGCCACATAATTAGACCTACTATAGGCCGACAGCCGGCTCATCAATTGGTGGTGGCGCCTGCTTGCAACACTGCGGTGCTTAAAGAGCGCAGCAGTGTTCTCCTCCATGGCCGCCGTCATGCGGTCCATGGCCGCCGTCATGCGGTCCATCCGCTCTCCAACACCTGCCACATTCCGGCCAATTTTATGCAGCTGGAGCTGGATGGCTCCTTGCTGCTGCGACTGGCGCTGGTGGATTCGGAGCATGCGCCGCTCCACGCTCATGCAGGCATGGAGATGCCCATTGCCCCTCCTGCTGTTCGCCCGCTGTGTTGCGGATGTGGCTGGCCCAGATCTGGTTGCACGAGCTGCAGGTGGTGTAGCAGCTGGTGTTGCTGGTGCGGCAGGAACTGGAGGCACATTGGTGGGGTGCCTGGCTCTGGCAGCCGGTTGGCCGGCAGATGTAGCAGCAGGTACGGTGGGGGGCCTGGCCTTGGCAGCCGGTGGGCCGGCAGATGTAGCAGCAGGTACGGTGGGGGGCCTGGCTGCTGGTGTTGGTGCAGCGGCAGGGGCAGGTGGCTGGGTTTCGGGTAGGGATTCCTCCTCCTGGGCCTCCTCATCAATCAGCAGCCTCTCGCTGTCACTGCTATCATCGCCACCTTTGAGGGTAAGTGGATACTCATTAGGTGCATGTGACTGTCAGACGTGCAGATCTTACATGCATGCTGGGTGTCATTCCCTGGATGGCTGTGGATTTGCGCACTTTGGAACCTTTCTGGCCGCATTGTGGTACTACTACATTGTGGACATACTACGTCTCCCACAATGCTTCTGGGCATTTCCTGATGCACAACATAGGCATGACTAAGGGCCAATGAGTGAGCCTATTTGGTCAGGGACGGTCATAGGGGACAGGGTCGCAGTCGCATGCCACTTACCTTGGGTGTCTTGGGTGGGGCGGGAGGAGTCCAGAGGGGTCACGCCAACACATGCCTCCCTCTCCAAGGTGTCCTCAACCTGGTCCTCCAGGGGTGTGTTGGGTGGGACAGTCGGTCCGCCACCTCCGGTGCCCGATGCCTCACCAAGGCGCTCCGCCACCCTCTCCTTGGCACGCCCTCGGAGGTCGTACCAGCGCTTCTTCAGCTCCTCCAACGACCTGTCCGCCACGCCCACAGAGTTTACGCTGGAGGCTATCCCCAGCCAGATCCTCCGCTTGTCCTGCTCTGGGACCTTCCTGGAGTTGGCACCAAAGAGCCGGTCGTGGTTGGCCACCACCCCTTCAATCAGGTTCTCGAGCTCCTGCTCGGAGAACTTGAGCTTGCGCTTGCGGCCAGCGCTGTTGCCAGGGACAGGTTCCTCGGACATGGCGGTCGCTATTTCTGCCGTTTCTGGAGTCGCTAACGGTGGTTTAGCGTCTGCTTTCCGTCGTGCACACTCGAAGGATAGCGTCACTGTGGTGTTTGGGGGTGGGAACTGGCTGCTTCCTGGTTGTGATGTCATCACGGTGCTCGGAATGCGTCTTCCCGTTTTCCAGATCCCGCGAGAATGCGACTCGCATTCCCGATCGCACGGGATTGCGAGTCGCAATCCCGTGCGATCGGGAATGCGAGTCGCAATCCCGTGCGATCGGGAATGCGAGTCGCAATCCCGATCGCAGGTAGCCGGGAATAGCGATTTTTCTGCGTTTTTTGTAGGTCGCTAACGGCTTTAGCGCCCGCGTGCGAGTCGCTATTTTTTCACGGAAAAGTACATGAATGCCGTTTTGCGTTTCCTCAATAGCGAGTCGCTATTAATCGCTATTAGGGACACGCAAAACGGCCCGTACATGAATCAGGCTGTAAGTCCGGGATTTATTTTGCTTTATTGCAGTTATTTATAGTTAAACTCGGCATAGGCAACAGATTACTTCCAGGCGACCTTTAGACGATAAAGACCCGCTGAGGTATGTTTCCCACATTTTCTTCGAGTATGTCTTCAGACAGTTAGAACGCAGCGAGGTTCACATGTATATATGAGTGATGGCACTCTCTTATGGTCCTTTGTATGCAGGAGTTTATTCGTTACACCGCATCGGAGATTATGTGTAAATTTATCGTACTACGCTGCTGCTTTTCTAAGTGATGACAGGTCAGTGATAGACAGATTCTTTGTTTTAGTCTGTATAGCTTTGTATGCAACAAACGATTGCTGGCACCCATAACCTCTCTTTATCATTTAATTGAAAGACCAGTAATGACACTCTATGATTAGCGGCATATTCAGGTTAAAAATTGGTGTAATGAGAGTATCATCATGATTATTTATTGAATATGAGATATACTAGTGGGATTAATAATGAGAGCATCGGGACAATATCCCAACAGAAGAATGGAACTGAATGTGACATGAAGGGTGGTATAACCACGATTATGATGGCAAATGGGATAACGTTACGTACAGCGTGGGCAGTAATAAGTCGCTGTCTAATTGATTTTTCAGATTAAAAAGTACAGATGTTCGTACGATATTTAAGCTACCAAAAGCCAGCATTTTGGAATTCTCACACGCAGGTACACATTATAAATTATCTATGTACTCCATGTGACTATCATTAGCATAATAGAATGCAGGTTCATTTAGTAAACCTTGTCAGCACCATACGATGTGAGAATCCAGGCATAGTGCAACATGTTAACACCGCTGAATTTATGAGAGGTCTTGATACGAAGCAATAACGTCTGAGTAACAAGAACGTTTCGCTGATCACATGTGATGAGCTCCTACGATGTTTAACGAGTCACACAGAATGCTTCCCCATTGAGTTTATCTACTAACTGTGAGATGTTTATATGTTACATATTTATCAATGTTTTTGTACTTTTTAGGATTTTTCCCCTGACGAAGGGAACCATATTTCCCGAAATGCATTGGGCGGCGCTTCATCAGAGTTTATTCATTTAAGGATCACATATAACTAAAAGATGATAATTAACCTGTCGTTGACAATTAAGAACACTAAGTTTATTGTAAATAGTATCTTGTCATGAATATGAATGCATAAAGATACATGTATGATGTAATAGTAAACAGTAATGTTATCATTGAATGTACAACAAGATCATGAAAATTGATAAGTACTTTGATTACTAAAAAACATGAGTTTATAGAGATTAGTTTGTGTATTTATTTCTACGTTTTTGAATTCAATAATTGAAAATAATTTTTTCACGGAACAGTGCATACTGCATGTAGACCGAAGTCTACATTTCCTTAGAGTTTTCACATATTGTGTAGCCAAGACAATTTGTAGTGTAGCACCCATTGAATACATTAGGACAACTGGATTAATTTAGTACTATATTGAACCAGAGTGCGCCTCTACCCCCCTTTCTTGTTAATTCACTTTGGCTCCCTGAGGCTGCACCTACAGATTACATTATTGATCATTGCTTTACATAACTATAAATATGGCATCCTTCGATTGTATAACTCATATTACAGAAAACAGAGCTACAACTATGGCTTACACCAATGAAGAAGCAACTGATATATACGCTCTCATAAATGAGATTAAGTTAGTAGACACTCATGGGGGATCCACCATACAACGTTTAAAACAACTTGAATACCTGACTCGTAGACAACTAAATCAGCGACTCCATACATCCACGTTGGTACAATACCATCGTGTGAAAAGAATTCCACGTGGCCTAAGAATAGCATTACGGCCCATACTGTTCAGGTTTCATTTAAACTCGCAATTTATGAATAAGTGGTTTTCAATACTTAATAAGTGTTCATTGGACCTGATTCTTTTAATTATTAAAGGATCTAGATGAAGAAATCTTCAATATAAAGAAGGATTTTGAAATAAGTATTGAACCTCAAACATGGTCCACCACCCTAGAAGAGCTGAACCAAAAATTGGACCGCTATAACAAAGAACTGCAAGAAGGGAAGATCAGAAAGTATCGCCGAGATACTATTGATTATAAACGAAATGAAGTGTATACATGGGCTGAATACATGGGCTGAAATATATGCAAAAAACGCTTTACATCCCACAAAACAACTACATCGAGTGAAGAAAGCATCACAACAGATCAGGACATCTCGGCTAACCGAGCACCGGTCACCAAAACAGGACCAGTACCTACCACCCAATCATCAGTGACGACACACAAGAATCAAGCGGCAATGACTTCCACCACAGGATCTTTTTTGTTACAGGTCCCAACGTCAAGCCAACCCCCACCACAGAAACAATGACTACCACCAGACCAAACAAACGGCCCACAAGGAGAGGACAAGGAAAGAACACTACAAAGTGGGAAGAATGTAGTTTAATCATAAATATTTCATCTACGGAATTATCCAAACAACAATTGATGACTTTAAACAAAGGAATGTCCTTCGTCCCTACCAATGACACCACCATTCTGGACACCAATGTAGCATTATATAAGTTTATGCGTAAACTCAGACTTTGACATTACTTTTCTAATGTGATGGAGCAACAACAAGAAGAAGTGGCAGAACTTGCAGAAATCAAATTTAGACCTAAAAGCAAATATCAACCTCCAACCTCACACAAGATACTCGATTTCTTTGAGGAGACTGTGAAACGAGATTTGGCGATGATCCAATATAAACCATCTAAAAAGACGAACTTTACTAAACATGATCAAAGGACGATTCAATCCATAGCACAGAATGAGACATTAACTCTGAAACCAGCAGACAAGGGTGGAGCCCTGGTGATAATGAATACTAAGTACTACACACGTAAGGTGGATGAGCATGTGAGCGACATGAATACATACATACAGCTTGAGCACGACCCAATTGTGAATTTACAGGAAATACTTTGTGAATATCTACAGGAAGCCTCCACCGTTGGAATTATTACAGAGACACTACGAACTTATCTTACCACACATAATCCTAAAAGAACCCAACCTGTACATGACACCAAAAATACACAAGGATCCAAAAGATCCACCTTTCCGACCGATAGTGGCTGATTGTAGCTCCATATTTGACCCACTTGGAAAATATCTCGATCACTATTTTCAACAATTTGTCCAATCATGGTGCACTTATATCAAATACACCACCCATTTCTTAAACAAGATTGAAACCATCCAAGAGTTTTACAGTTAAAACTGGGTACTGTGTACCATTGACGTAACAGCTTTATATACCTTCATTAATCATGAACAGGGACTGGAGGCTACTGAATGGGCATTACTACAACTGGATCTATTGCAGAAGAAGAGTATATTTATTCTTAAATTGCTGCATTTTTGTCTATATAACAGTTACTTCAAATGGAAAAACAACTGCTATGGGCAAATGACTGGAACGAGCATTGGATTTTCCGGAGCACCGGCCTATGCAAATATATTTATGTCTAAATTTGAGCATGAATATATACTAACACAGGAAACGTGGAATGAAGGCCTTGTACAATATTGTCGGTTTATCAATGACATATTCTTAATTTGGTCAAAAGATCAACTGGAACTTGAAAGGTTGATTGATCAGCTTAACACTAAGAATCCAAGGATTCAATTTACTCACTCCATCAGCACTTCTCAAGTCAACTATCTAGACGTAACAATCACAAAAAACTTCACTTTGAAGAAGCTGGTAACTGGTATTTACACGAAATCAACTGATCGGAACAGTACGCTATTGTTTACCAGTTTTCACCCGAAAAGTTTGATTACCAACCTGGCATATTCTCATTTTTTAAGAATTAAGAGGATTTGTGCCAGTGAAGAAATTTTCAAGAATCGACTGCAGATACACCGCACTAGATTTGAACAAAGAGAATACCCCACAGAAGTTTTAGATCAGAGTATTGACAGACTGGCAATCAGAGATCGTCAATCACTTTTATTAACCACGTCCAAGGTGCAAAGTAAAGGATTCACATTTGTATCAAAGTTTTCCACAGTATCAAATAAGATCAAGAGAATCATTCTCAACCGTTGGGAGCTTCTACAAAGTGACAATGACTTTAGGGGTATATTCTCAGAAAAACCCATATTTGCATATACCAGAGGGAGAAATCTCATGGACATTGTAAGAACAGCGAGCAAACCTGTTGATCAGGGTGCATATAAGGGTTCTTTAAAATGCCATAATTGCATTCACTGCAATAATATAATCACAGGGAATATTCTAGTTCACCCCACCTCGGGTAAAAGAATACCATTGAAACACTCAGCAGATTGCAATAGCACCAATTTAGTTTATTCTCTTAAGTGTCCGTGTGGAAAAATGTATATAGGAAAGACAGAACGTCAACTGAAAATAAGACTGACGGAGCAGAAAAGCAATATTTGCTCTAAGAGCAAAGCAACACCTATTACGAATCACTGGATGGAGGCAAATCATTATATTGCGCAACTAAGAGTACAAATTGTAGAGGTTGTGCAAAGAAGAGAAGGTCAAGACAACAGCGCCAAACTACTTCCAAGAGAGGTATTCTGGATTGAATACCTCCGAACACTGATACCTCGAGGTCTCAATGACAGACTAGATTTGAGTTGCTTCCCACATAAGTCTGATATCTCCACATTGTAACAGTTTTTGATTATCAGATTGTCTTCACTTGAGAATGCAGAAACTTAGAACATTTGTATCAGTGAGTACCTCTGTCATGTGTATTATTTACATGATACATCAAAGATTTATGAATGTTAAACGAGTTACATGTGTACCATTCGTTTACATTGTATCGTATATACTATGGTGGTGATATGGTTAGCTGATCAGGCCCCTACAGGGTAGAGTTTTGACCGAATTCACCTTGGAGAATGATTTCATATTTTTTAGACTGTATTAGTGATACTATACATTGACTGTTCTTTTCATGTAACAGTTATGACAGAGAAATGTACACCATTGGTAACTAGAGAGACCATGTAGATGGTGATAAACATGTTTATTAAGCATATCACATCACAGATAGGAGTACATCACCACATGGTTCTACTGGCATTATCATGATACGGTGAACAGCCTTTACGACGCGGCTGTTACACCGCCGTGCCGTTACAACGCGGTCTTTTTAATGCAAGTCGTTACCACGACTTGCGCTGGAGGGCGCTGCAGGACAAGGAATTTTTTAATTTACTATCCAACACCTTCCCTACTGTACGTAGGCTGGTGTTGGAATAGTAAATTAAAAAATTCCTAAGTCCACACCCCCTCCAACGCAAGTCGTGGTAACGACTTGCGTTGAAAAAAACGCGCTGTAACGGCAAGCGTTGTAAAAGTACGCATCGTAATGCCATACATCCTCATGATACTCACCTGTAATATGCATGTAAGAGGTTCTTTCCTAAAGTATGTATTATCTACAAGGGAGTGTTATGCCTATTGGTTTGCAGTACACTGACCAGGTTCTAATTCGGTTACTTTGGGCCTCAATGGCATCATGCAGATAATGTTCTTCAATATGACCTTGTTATAGGGATTAGATAGTGTTATTCTGGTTGTCGTGTATACAATTAACCATGCTCAAGTCTAGTCACCTAGCTTGTAACAACGATTGTTTTGTTCGTTCTTTTTGGAGCAATGTCTATGTCCCGGTATCTATTAGTATAGTACATACTCCAAGATATGATCAGTAATCCATGATACTTTTTAACACTGTTTGGTGGTGTTATCCAATTATTCAGATAGAGTGCAAAACGTCTGCACGCAAACAGTAAGTGGGATTCACCTTAATATGCAGTGGTAGGCACTGATACTATACAGTCTAAGAAACCCCATTGGCGGTAAGAGTAGTGACTAAAACTAGATATCGCTGTTCTTATCTAAGAGTAGCTACAGGTGTCTCAATATGTTCAGTATTATGTGATACAGAGCGAGGTGTATTATTATTTATCATCATTTAGTTTAACTGATACCCAGTCTTAATATACAATTTTACGGGCAGTGCATTAGTGCGCATTGAGACTTCTTGAAAACAGACGGATGTCGTCCATATGTGACAGAAATTTGTGTTGTTTTGATTAATTTTGTATATTCACGTGTGTGGTTGTTCAGACTATAGTACCCACAATGCACCATTCCCAGAGGCATAGACATTAACAAATGGAACTCTTTAAGTTCTGTATGGTATCCATCCGCGGGTGTGAAGGTTGGAAACCGGCATCAGAGAGAGGCTTAACGCGTACACAAACAAATCTGTTCTTTAGAGGTACGCATGAGTTAGCGGTTTTATATACCGTTAGTCACTTACATTGATGTAGGGATAATTGACTAAGTCCGGGATTTATTTTGCTTTATTGCAGTTATTTATAGTTGAACTCGGCATAGGCAACAGATTACTTCCAGGCGACCTTTAGACGATAAAGACCCGCTGAGGTATGTTTCCCACATTTTCTTTGAGTATGTCTTCAGACATTTCGAACGCAGCGAGGTTCACATGTATATATAAGTGATGGCGCTCTCTTAGGGGGGCTTGGGGGAGGGAGCCGACCGCCGGGAGGTCTCCTCCCCCGGGCGGTTTGGGAGGGCTGCGAGGGGTTTCACTTTAAGAAGTTGACAGAAGTTTCTAGATTTGGGCTGGTCTAGTAGGACCAGTATAGCCCAATTATAAACTCCACTCCCACTGCCTACCAGCCACCATTTTAGGTTTGGTGACCTGGTGGCTAGGAGGGCTTGTAGCTTTTTTGTCCCACCCTCCCTCCCTCTCTTTTTTGCATTAAATGTTCCTTTTTTCCCTCGCTGCCCAGTTTTCTCCCATTTTTGGTGTTTTTTTTGCTCCAATTTTCTTTTTTAAGTAAAAGGCTGTTTTGTGGGCCATCGGTGTGCAGGGGTTTTTCTCTTGTATTTGTATCCGTCGCTAGACACAGGTGCTGTGCGGTGTTTTTGGGTATCATTACGGTTTTAGGCAGATTGCTGGTTGAGTATTAGTTCGAGTATTTCTTTGACAAGTGCTGGGGTATGTTGGTCATGGTTTGACCGTTCAGTTTTGTGAGGGGGGTATCTGCAGGAGTGCAGGGTCAGGCAGGGTTTATGGTTATGGAGGACCTGACCGTTGTTATTGCAATTGTGGTTTGACGAATAAAGTTTTAACGATGACGTATGTTTTGTTCAATGACGAAATGTTTTATTGATGATGTAATGTTTTATTGATGACGTAATGTTATAATGCTGTTATATTGTTTATTGATGTATTGTTGGGAGCGGGAGGGCTCAAATGTTTTAGGGGTGGGGGAGGGTTCGGGGGGCTGAGTTTGTAGTTATTTATTTATTTAGTGAGGTTTAGTTTTGTAAGGCGTGGCCAAGGTTTGTATTTGTAATGTGCACCTGTGTCTTAATAAAGCGGCCTTTTACACACACAAACAACTTTTGGTCTACTTTTCTCCCACCCCTCGCCCTCCCTCCCAATGGTCTTTTGTATGCAGGGGTTTATTCGTTACACCGCATTGGAGATTAGGTGTAAATTTATCGTACTACGCTGCTGCTTTTCTAAGTGATGACAGGTCAGTGATAGACAGATTCTTTGTTTTAGTCTGTATAGCTTTGTATGCAACAAACAATTGCTGGCACCCATAACCACTCTTTGTCATTTAATTGAAAGACCAGTAATGACACTCTATGATTAGCGGCATATTCAGGTTAAAAATTGGTGTAATGAGAGTATCATCATGATTATTTATTGAATATGAGATATACTAGTGGGATTAATAATGAGAGATTCGGGACAATACCCCGACAGAAGAATGGAACTGAATATGACATGAAGGGTGGTATAACCACGATTATGATGGCAAATGGGATAACGTTACGTAGAGCGTGGGCAGTAATAAGTCGCTGTCTAATTGATTTTTCAGATTAAAAAGTACAGATGTTCGTACGATATTTAAGCTACCAAAAGCCAGCATTTTGGAATTCTCACACGCAGGTACACATTATAAATTATCTATGTACTCCATGTGACTATCATTAGCATAATAGAATGCAGGTTCATTTAGTAAACCTTGTCAGCACCATACGATGTGAGAATCCAGGCATAGTGCAACATGTTAACACCGCTGAATTTATGAGAGGTCTTGATACGAAGCAATAACTTCTGAGTAACAAGAACGTTTCGCTGATCACATGTGATGAGCTCCTACTATGTTTAACGAGTCACACAGAATGCTTCCCCATTGAGTTTATCTACTAACTGTGAGATGTTTATATGTTAGATATTTATCAATGTTTTTGTACTTTTTAGGATTTTGCCCCTGATGAAGGGAACCATATTTCCCGAAATGCATTGGGCGGCGCTTCATCAGAGTTTATTCATTTAAGGATCACATATAACTAAAAGATGATACTTAACCTGTCGTTGACAATTAAGAACACTAAGTTTATTGTAAATAGTATCTTGTCATGAATATGAATGTATTAAGATACATGTATGATGTAATAGTAAACAGTAATGTTATCATTGAATGTACAACAAGATCATGAAAATTGATAAGTACTTTGATTACTAAAAAAACATGAGTTTATAGAGATTAGTTTGCGTATTTATTTCTAAGTTTTTGAATTCAATAATTGAAAATAATTTTTTCACGGAACAGTGCACACTGCATGTAGACCGCAGTCTACATTCCCTTAGTGTTGCCACATTTCTGCCATACCTGTCACAGGTTAGGAAAGAGCTGTACAAATGACAATATTAAGCAATACCTCTTTTTGTTACATTTTAATAGAATCTTGCATTTGTTGTCTTTTTTCAAAGGTAAAATATGATGCAGTACTCCTGCTGTGCATTGTAGAAGTGGTTGGATATGACAACTGGGCTTTTCAACTCGGTTGATCTATCCCCAGGCTCTTTACGTAACCCAACATTGCCCATTTAAAAGTTCTACAGTACGGGCGCGGTGCAAATTCCATATCAGTAATTACCAGTACCACATAGCAAAAACCCATATGTAATCTGCAATTACAAATTAGACCCCATAGAATGGGTAATTACTGGGTGGACTCAGATTCAGGTTTCAGGTTTCATACTTCTTTATTTCGAAATATTTCATCATAAAAGACATCATAAAAAATATCCATAAAATTACTCTATACATAATATACACTTTTTCTCAACATAAAAACATTTCCTTCAGTAGATAAAACCTTGTAGACATGAGATAATTCTTCACACACAGATAATCACAATATGATATATTAAACGAGTCTTACACGTTCATAAAACATGATTAAATTCATATTTAAAGACGTACAAATTAATTAAGATTAAAAGCTATCACTAATTCAGTAAATCAGCTGACTTCAGGGTATCTAGCTCTAATGATCCAAACCCATCCCAGAAATTTCGCTACTGCTATTGACACAATCTCAGATGTGTTGGTTCTTAAGAGCCATAGCGCCTCTGCACCCACACGAGTTCTCATCTTGACACATACTGGTTTAAGCCATTTTCTCCGGGGGGGGCTAAGTAAGTAGGGCAGACAAAGAAGATATGTTCTATGGTCTCCTTTTGGTTGATACACCAAGCGCACTTATCAGATGTCTGACCACGCCACTTATTTGTAAAGGACCTCACTGGAAGCGTTCCGGCTCTAAACTGGTGATAGAGCTTTCTATCATTACTTCTAGTGATGGTATCCCAATAGTCCTCTAATTGGGGGTCAAGCTTGTGTACCAAAAAACGACCAGTCAAAGTAGTGGACTCTGTCGTCACTGCAGAATGATGTCTTATGGACGCCCAGTAAAGCGTTTTAAATTCTTCTTTAGATGGAAAGACATTATTACCGGGGTCCGACCACTGCAGGATTAAGCCCATATTTCCCAGTGTGGACTTCACATCTCTGAACCACGGGAGATTCCCAGATCCTAAGATAGATCTAAGATCCGAAATCTCATTGGCAAAGAGAGACCATTCCGGAGTGGACCATATTCTCCTCCACAGTGCTACCATCCTATACCGTGCAACATCTTTAAAAGAGTGACAGCCCAAGTCGAGCAGAAGGGGTTTCATTGGGGTTGATTGAGGAAGGCCAACTAAGTTACGTAAAAATTTGTTTTGGATTCTAACCAATGGGGATAAATCCATGAAGCCCCATAAGTCCGCACCGTACAGGATTGCTGAACTTATTTTCGCTTCATAGATTTTTAGTGCTGGCATTATCCTTTTAGTTAGTGATGTTCTTTGTTCCTTTAATAGGCATCCTGTTATCCTGGCAAATTTAAGACAAAGTGCGTCAATCTGTGGATTCCATCTCAACCTATAGTCTAAAATTACCCCGAGATAGGTCATAACTTCCACCTGTTCTAATTCAATGCCATTCATACTAACGTGGCTTTTCAATGGCCTGTTTTTTGTTAAACCCATGAATTTAGTTTTGCTCACGTTCACCTGTAACTCGTTAAGTTTGCAGAAATCCTCAAACTTGTTAATCGCTAGTTGGAGTCCCTTTTGTGTTTTAGAGAGGATAAGAGTGTCATCTGCAAAGATTAAAAGTGGAAACTTATTGCCACCCAAGGCTGGAGCATCTGTGGGTGTGTCCGCTAGGAATTGCACAACTTGGTTGATGATTAACAAGAACAAAGTTGGTGCGAGGACACACCCCTGTCGGACGCCACAAGTGACAGGAAATCGTTCTGTCACCTGCCCCTGTCTACCCCATCGAACCCTTGCAAACTTATACTCATGTAGTCTAATTACTATGTCCAGGAGTTCTCGAGGCAGTCCCATGTTTCCTAAAGCAACCCATAGCTTATCTCTTGGGACGAGGTCGAACACAGCTAAAACCAGCTTGCATCGGGGATAGGATTTTCTCATTATCCACCCAGACCAGTATTTTAGCCAGCACCATCCTAGCTATAACTTTCTGCAGTGCATCTATTTGGCTAATCGGGCGATAGTTCCAAGGGAACGAACAGTCCCCCTTTTTAAAAATGGGTAGGATTTCGGCCCCTTTCCAAGAGTCTGGGATCCGAGCCCCATTAGCAATAGCATTAGCTGGCATCATAATGTAAGGGACCCAATTCAACAGGTCATACTTAAATAAGTTGGCCGGAATACAGTCCAAGCGTGGGGCTTTTCCGCCTTGGACCAAACTCAGCGCATGCTCTACATCTACATAATGAAGACGCACTTAACATTAATGACTCAGGGGAAGGGCTGGCCAGTACATATGGTTGCTCCAAGTCTGGGTCCCTAAACTGTGATGCATAATGCTCAACCCAGTCCTCGGCAGGAACATGATTCACCGGGATTTGCGAATCCATGTTCCCGCCCCATTTTACAACCTGCCAGAACTTAATCTGGTTTGAGGACCTGCATGCCTCATATAAATCCTGCCAGCGACTATCGTCCCATGCCCTCTTAGCCACCCTTTGCGCCTTCTTATACGCTATTCTAGCCGTTCTAATATCAGCAACCACTCGGGATTTTATGGCTATGATCAGTGAACTATGAGTCTGTCGGCAAGTTTTATTGTACCATTTGTTCCCTGCCGTTACAGAAACTGTACCAGGTTTAGCGTTTTTTGTAAAGAGTGCTACCCAAAGTGTCAAACAACTGGTCATGGGATTCTGTTATATGCACTAAAAACCCCGGGGAATTAGTCAGTGCCTGAATAGCACTCCGAGAGGATGAAATTTCATGAGACACCCTATCTAGAATAGTAGGGTCTTCTAACATCCTACTCAATCGGACCCTACGTCTATCGTTGGTAAGGATAGCCTCTCCTGTGGCGCAATTTGTAGCACTAAAGCGCCTGGGACTATCCTCAAGTTTCAAACTTAAAATCAACGGGTTGTGGTCACTCTCGGGACGGGCAGAAACAAACATATCATCTAAAAATGCCCAAAACTCAATTTTAATTAAAATATAATCAATTCTGCTTGTACTGGTGCCATTATCAAAGGTTGCCCAACCGTTTTTATCGGAGATTGAGAGGCCGTTAGCCGCTCTCAACCCCCAGTCAAGGCACAATCCCATCCAATGAAGGGCTGCCTCAGTTCCCCTCTTTATTGGGTTGAAAGCAAGATGTGGGACGTTCCATAACTCATCATCTTCGGCATAAATGTCTTCACTCTCGCAAAGAAGGGGTTCATAGGTACAATTTAAGTCCCCAGCCACAATTAAGAACTTGTCCCTCCCAATTAAATCAAGAAACAAGTCTAGCTCTTCAATGATTGCCGGACACCTCCCACCAGGTAAACCCCGTGCATAGATGCTAATATTAAAAACATCCTGGTAATTTTCTTTGCTGAGCTTAATCCCGAGAATATCGGGATTATGCGCTGACACTTCAGTCGGCCTGTAGCTGAGGGACTGGCGGACCCAAATAGTTAGGCCACCAGACGCTCTCCCTTTATTTCCCCGTATGGCAGGTTTATAAAAATGTAGAAACCCCATTCGAAAAATGGCATCAGTAGCCCAGCTTTCTTGGAAGATTATTATATCGTACTCATCTACAAAGTCAGCCCATTCGCTTAATTCCAATTTCACCTTTAGCCCTGCGATGTTCCATGAGACTATTTTGAGCAGAGAATCCTGTATGGACAGTTTGCTATGCTCAGGGGCCCTCGTTGATATATCTCGAACTTCACTATTTGAGGTTCCCCTGGAAGACCATTCCACACCATAGCCTACGGCCTGGCCCACAGTGCCCACCTCTGTGGACCTGCTGTATACAGAATCACTACTATCCACCACCCCAACCTTCAAACTGCTAGATCCCACAAGCTCCATTCCCGAGGTTCCAGACTGAACTTTACAATCAGGCTTGGACGAAAGTCAATCTACACCCTCCAAGCTCGAAAGGGGTTCAAAGCGATTAAACAGGTAAGGATAACGTGGGATATGTGTTGCCCGAACAGAGGGAAACCTTCCACTTGGGTTATTCCATCGGAGCTTGGGTGTGTGGAAATAGGGACCACAGAGACCTTTGGGATAAAAATACTGTAGGCCTAGAGATTGTACATCGCCCACCCTACCAAATCTTGGATCTCTACGAACGAACTCCACCACCCAGGGGTCCTTAAACTAAATTATAACACAATCTCCCTCTAAATCCTTTGGACAATGTCCCACCCAGCTAACTCTTCTAACATTTAGAATCTCTGTTTTGGAGGAGGGAGGGAGGGTCCTATACTTGTTTAATCAAAAAGAGACTTTATTTTCCAACTCCCTATATGATTCAGTTTTATTCACCGCAATAGCTGGAACTCCCATTAATATGATGGTATAGGGAGTGGACTCATGGGGTAGATTAACACATGGGGGACACAGTTTATTAGCCTCTTTCCCCAATTGGATTTTCTCTTTAAACTGTTTACTAGTAATATCTGGTGCACTTGAAACTGGCTGCATCTTAGACTCCTCGCCCTCCTTTGAAGCCCTAGCCCTGGTTTTTGCCAAAGGATTATTTCGGGTGGGCTGTTCCACCAAATGTGGTTGACCCAACTGAGTAATCGATTGTGCGGTTGGGACTGGAATAGCCACCTTAACCACGTCACTAGTCCCTTTTACCTGGGAGTCATTGGAAGGATAAGTGGAGCTTTCCAAAACTTTTACTAATTTATCCAGTGAGTTTGTTTTGGCTGAAACTATAATCTCCAACTGGTCAAGTTTGGAATTGATCGAAAGGGGCAGCATCAGGGATTTAACAAGAACTTCCACCTTACCCGAAAGCCCATCCTCTATGTTGTAGGTAGAGTGTTGATCAACACAATTCGAGAGGGCAATTGTGGTATTAGGGGGGCTAGTTAAGACATGTATGGGCTGTGTTATACTTTTTTTTTTAGAAATTTTTACAACACCTCCTTTCTGGGGGCCACCCCCTCTTTTTCTTGGATTTGAATTATTTGAATCTCCCGTATTTTGAACTGTTTGAACAGGACTGTATTGCAAGGGACACTCAACATCTCTATGGATTGGACTACTCGAAGAAGTACTGATGATAGATGTATTTGGTATGAAACAGTCCACCTCATTGTTGGGTGATGCCAGCATAATGTCCGGACCTGAATCATGGTTAATTAAGGGAGCTTGGTGACATGTTGTAACAGGGGATACCGCTGATCCAATGGCACCTAAGGACGAGCGTTTACCCCTAATGAGATCCACGGATAGATGCTTCTCAGCGAAGGCAATTTCCTTTTCTAGGATTCCAGTTGCCCGTTTGAAAAAATTGTCTAAGGTTCCCGATACCACCCCACTCTTAGTTGAAATTTGTACAGATCTCTCTTTCCCAGAACGTAATGCCATACTTGCCCAAATATTAAGTGCAAACAACGCCAGATGACAAATGAAAATAAAACCTTGCAATTACAACATAGGCTTACGACAGTCCAGAAGTTAGGGGGGGGCCCAGCCCGGCCTCTAACGACCTCGGACGGTCTTAGACGGCCCGCCCTTTGCCCGGGCTTAGCCCGCTCGCGTCCCGCGGTGCGCGGGCTGGGGCGTGGTTAAATAGATGATCAATAGAAGAAGGGGGCGGGAAGAGGACCCAGGTGCGGGCGATGTCCTGGTGCGCAGACTCCTGGTCCTCCCAGTCACCCTCCCACAGCAAAGCAGCAGCTTCTCCAGTTATCGAAGCAAAAGTCGGCAGGAATACGGTTTAAATTAGTGTAAAACAAGTGTCCCAATAGATTCAGGGGAAGCACAGGGTCAAAGTTCCACCACGTCCACGGCTGCGAGCGGCTCCCACGAAGCGGGGGCCCTCGAGCCGTTTAATACCGCTGTAAGGAGGGGGCGGGAAGAGGACCCAGGTGCGGGTGATGTCCTGGAGCGCAGACTCCTGGTCCTCGCAGTCCCGCTCCCGCAGCAAAGCAGCAGCTCCTCCAGTTATCGAAGCCAAAGTCGGCAGGAATCCGGTTAAAATTAGTGTTAAACAAGAGTCTCGCTGATTCAGCGGAAGCACAGGGTCAAAGTTCCACCACGTCCACTGCTCAGATTCAACATGTGGCATGCAGCATGGATTTCCCTTTTCCATGAGGTTTAATCTATACATTTACTGTCTTCCCTGAGAAGGTGATAAAATAGTGCTGGGGGCTGTGGTAAAAATGTGCTGGGGCTGTTGAAAGTTGGGGGAGAGGGAAGCGTGAGCTGAAGGAAGGAATGTACAATATTGGCTGGCAGGGGGAAGCATGCAATGCCCTTGTGACTTGGTGGGGTTCAGGCAGGGGTTACTGAGGGGTCCGGACTACAATGAAGCCTTTTCCCACAATGGTTTTATCTGCTGGATTTTACTCCCAGGTAACACCGACCTCTTATAATTGTGCAGCAGGGAATTCCACGCAGGGATTCCAATCTGCACAGTTCCCAATTGGAACCAATGTCTTTTACAGTCACTTTGCCAGTGGGCTGAATACGCAGAGTGAATACGACCTCATGAAGCACAAGAAGCTATAAAAGTGCAAAGCCTCCAGTACCTGTAAATGAATTTAGATGACTTCAGTGGTTGAAGTGTGCGGGGTCTATTGGGAGCAATGTTCCAAATCTTTAACAATCTCCTCGTAATTTCTGTTAAAAAACAACTGTCCCAGCACATAATGCTCACCTTCAGGTGCCTCTGACTGAAAGGGAAGGGAGGGGATCTCCTGTTTGTAAAGTCAAGGAAGTGGTATCGGTGAAACAAGCCTTCTTGCCAGTGTGTTTAGTAGATGAAAGAAAGGTACATGTGTACAACTGGCTAATCAGCAAATCTAAAGGCTGCTTTGGAACTAGCATCTCTAGTATATGGCTTTAATTGATTGATTTTTTTTTTTTTGAGAGGCAATGTGAGGGTGTAATTAATGCTGAGTTCCGGGGGGCATATTTCTAATTGAAATATAATTTTAAAAAAAGGTTTGTACTAGGTACAGTCTGATTGCTTATCATTAAAAAATATATATTTTTAACACACTTGTTTCATATTAAACTATAAGGGCCTTATTTATAGTTTGGCAGACCTGATACTCCATCGCATTTTGTCAGTTTTTCAGGTGCATTATAGCCTACGGTACTTGTAATATGGCGGATGGGAAAGTCGTCACGTTTCGACAGAGTATCTGATCTGTCAAATTCTAAAAAAAAGCCTCTATTCTCTGCACATTTGCAGCAGCCCTACTTATATCTGTTTGTGATACAATTTTAGAACAATGACTTGAATATTCACATTGCTATAGTTGTTGTTTGAACATTGTAGCACTATAAATACATGTCACAATTCCCGAGTGCTCTAACCAGGACTCAGTTTTGTGACTGTCTGGTAGCACTCACAAACATCTGCAGAGATCACAAGAAACAAGTGAACTTTCAAAATATTAAATAATGCATTTTCTTCCTTTATATTTTATACCTATTTAGCTCAAGGTGAAAGGTAGTGAAAGTGAAAGGTAGTGGAGTGGTGTGGCTCACTGGTTAGAGGCGGCAGACCCGTAAGCAGAGGACGGCCCGGGACCAGGGTTCGATTCCCGACGCGGCAGGGTTGTGGACCAGGGTCAGCGGGCTTGATAATTCTCGCCTCGGTGCCTACTCCAGTCAGGGACCACACTCGGCAACTCTGGGCATTAGCTTGCCTCATCTTCACAACGGCCCCCCAGACCGCCGGGGATGCTTGGTCGCACCTTAGAGATACCCATTAGGGACCATCTCTCAGGGTGAGCCAGGACGGGTTCCCCAGCAGTCGAAGCGCGGAGATACTCCTCCGGGAGTTGATTCTAGCGCTATATAAACCCACAATTAAATTAAATTAACAGCATAGTGGAGAGAATGTGGCAAAAGTTCCAAAGCTGCCAACTTTGGAGCTACGAAAGGAGGTTTGAGTGTGGGTGTGAAATCAACATCCCCTGAAATTACTTAATCATCTCATGACTACCAATGTGTTCCTGTTTATTGCAACTGGCTCTTCTTGTTAAATGCAATTGGTTCTTATGGTGTCGCGCTCCACTCCGGAGACAGATATTCATTTAGGGCCTCAGCACGCGCTCCTGCATATCGTGCTCGTGCAACGATCAGGCGGACACAGAGTTAGTTAAACGGCTGCCTCGACCGTATGTTAACTGCCGTCACATCTGGCCGGATGCCTCTTTATTTCTTTGCACCACGTGGCCCGTGTGGACCACCCTCCGTACAGCTCCAGGAGGGGGTGAGCACACCCCCAAACCTTCTCTGGTACAGGAAGCCCAACAGGTCAACACCAGTTGCCCCTGTTACGTCACATCGGGAAGAGGTGTGGCGCCGCTGCCAGGGCGACTGACGCCGGAAGCTGGGGATCACGGTTCGATCCCTGGCTCTGGTGGCTGTGGTCTGCCCAGCACCATGCTACTCTGGGCAATAGCTCGCTTAATCTTCCCAATGGCCCCCAGCGCCATGAAATGGCCCTTCAGTCTACAGGGCGGCTAAGGATTCTGACAAAGTCCATATCTGGTGTAAGGGTGGCACCCCACCACAGTGCTGGAAGGTCCTTCTGCAGAATCTCCCACTGCTTGATTAGGGGTCTTTGGGATGTCTGGCTCAAGGAGCGGCCTCACTGGGGATTCACTTACAGGGCAGTGTCTCTCTTCTGGATTCAGATGGTGATTCTCCCCAGGTCGACTGACGCCCGCTTCCGGGGACGGCTTCCTTGGAGGTTGAAACTTCTTGAAGAAGGACACATTCCTGGTGACAGTCTCTTGACCTCGCTGGATGGTGAGTTTAGTGCCCTTTTGATGAGTGATGATCCATGGATGTCGTTCGAATGGCAGGTGGAACTTGCTGCTCGTGTGACGATTCCTCATTAACACTGTGTCACCCACTTGGAGATCAGACCGGCACGCTCCACGCCGGTGACTGGCCTGGTCATTTCGGTGCAAACAGCTGGCCTGAACTTGACTTTCATCCACCTCATCCGGTTGAAATAGCGGGTGATGATGGAGAAAGTCCACTACTACACGACCCATGGACAGGTGCCCTTCCAGTTGTGACTACGTGTATAACCCTAGGCATTCAATAACAACATAGAGGAGAACTGAGATCACACTTGAGGGAGAACAAACCAGGCACAAAATTCATTAAAAAATTCACTTATTTTTAATTTATACAAGCATATAAGAAAAACAGTTTATATTATACAAATGTAATCAAACTCAATAATACATAGTTGGTCATATAAAAATTAAAACATAATTTTAAACATAACAATAAATATAAAATCAATTGGTGGCATTAATGGGACTCCAGTTGTGGAATGGGGAGTCTGGTTATACGTTCTGAGGAATGAGAATATGGCTCATTCCAGGGAGTGCTGGCGGGCATATGTAATGCGAATGACTTTGTTTAATGCCCACATAAACCTTACAGTCTCACCATTGGCTTGAGGCCATCGGGGTTTGATTTTTTTGTGAGTGATATTGAGGGAGGACAAATAGGTAGTGAGTTCCTGACTTTAGAAGGGGGCGTATTGTACATTCTTAGTTCTTCTATCATCCCATGGGTGGACATGACTTTTTCCAGTTTCAGGATTACGTCCCCAGCACTCAGTGACAAGATGATCTCCACTTTAGGATATTTTGAGTGGTGGTCCATCAATACGAACATGTATTTACCATTTGGGAGGCTCCCAAAGTCAAGGCTGATGCACATCCATGGGTGGCGCGGTCTGGGTTCTGTTATCACTGGCGCTGGTGTGCTGGACTCCAAGGTGGCTTGTCACCATTCGAGGACCTCACTGCTTTCTCAACTTTCTCGTCCATGAGAGGACACCTCACATTAATCCTCAAACAGCTCTTAGTTTTCACCATTCCCTGGTGTCCCACATGGGCAGGTTGAATGACTGGGGATGTTAGAACAGTGGGTACGACCAGGCGATGGGGAGACATTCTGTGGCATCCTCATTCAACTCTTGTCTCACATGATATAAGCATTTCATGGTTCTCCGAGCCTCTGGCATAAGGTCGCTCCATCCTTTCTTGGCCTTATGCCATTGGTTGTGTCTCATCAGGACCACGGCCCGCTGGAGGTACTCGTCCCGTTTGGTTTCTTCTCGGCGGATATCCAGAGACAAAGGAAGAGGACATGGCCATTACATAGCGTACACAGGCTTCTGTGTCTTCCGCATCTTCTTCTGTGTCTGGCGTGGCTGCTAGGGGGTGCCGTGACAAGTAATCTGCTGGATTATGTGACCCAGGATAGTATTCCACTCTACAGTTGTACTCTTACAACTGGAGCATCCATTTTTCAATCCTTGGGGGCGGTTCGCTAGCAGTTCCGGCAAGGAGTGGGAAAAGGGGCTTGTGTTCAGTTGCTACAAGCAAAGGATGCCCATACACATACAAATGGTAATGTCTACAACCACAATGAATGGCAATGGCCTTTTTTCCAATTTGTGAGTACCTCTGTTCAGTCTCAGTCAAAGAGTGACTGGCAAATGCCACTGTGATCCAGTCATCCTCTCCTTCTCCTTTCTGCATCAAACCAGCACCTAATCCCTTCGGTCTAGCATCTACAGCAATCATGGTGGTTTTCTGGGGGTCAAAATACGCCAATGTGATGTTGGAGGATAGGCGTCCTTGATTGATTAAGTATCTAGACCCCCAGTATCAAATGGAGAAACTTCAAAGACATGAAGGGGTATAACTAAGAGAACTGAAAACCTCTAGAATTTGGTGTAGTTTTACATGGCGAAATGGACCGGTCGAGTCTGCAAAGGCTTTGACCTCTTTTGTGGTCCAAAGAACCTCTGCCAAGGGAGAAGTTGCTGAAGAGATCTGGGGCTGGCCTGCAGTTTGTAGCTTTTACTAAGGAAGTGACTGAAGGGACATTGCACTGAGTGGTGTCCCCCCTTCTTGAACAGGACTGTGCTTTGTACTGTGTCCTGAACCCCAAGGGCATGAGTTGTGTTGGCTCCCGGTTTGGAAACAAGGGAACATAAAAGTTTCTGGAGAAGTCCCAAGCAATGCAGTGTGCATGTGATTTTGCAGCGTGAAACCCTCAGTAGTTGTGATTTGTGGTTGTGGGCACACAGGAGTAAACTGAGACTCTGACACGCAGGGTGTGTGTCGTGGTGCAGCCCAGGTGTTGGTGAAGAGCTCCTGGTTGTTGTGTGCATCGAGCGGAGAAGTGATTCTCGCATTCGCAGAGTGCATGTTGTGGTGCAAGCCAAGGCGTTGGTGAAGAGCGCCTGGTTGCTGTGTGCACTGGGAAAATAAGTGAGTCTCAGATGCGCAGGGTGTGTGTTGTGGTGCAAGCCAAGGCGCTGGTGAAGAGCGCCTGGTCATCGTGTGCACCGCGAGAAGAGGTGAGACTCGGATGCGCAGGGTGCGTGTCGTGGTGCAAGCAGAGGCATTGGTGAAGAGCGCCTGGTCATCGTGTGCACCGGAGAAGAGGCGAGTCTCGGACGCGCAGAGTGCATGATGAGGTGCTGGTGAGGAGTGCTTGCGCAGTGTGTGCACCAAAATTGAAGTAAGTCTCCACAGTGCTGAGTGCGGTCTCGGTGTCCATTGAGACCACCGGATGGAGGGCCAGGTCATCCGGCCCTCGGAGTTAAACAGTAGCGGCCCGGACCAGCAGCCCCGGAGGAGCTGAGCCGCCGGCCTGAGCTCGCCATGCCCATTGACTGAGTTCTGGATCAAGGCCCAAGTTGCGGAAGAAGGACAGGAGAGTGGGGTCGCGCCTCCCCAGGTAACATGGATCACCACCTGGGGTGGGCTTGGAGGGACATTCTCTTGGCCTCTTGCTTCTGTCAGCTGCATGAGCCTGTTGCTTCGGCTCAGATCGAGGCCCGTGCTGGCCCAAGGAGGGGCAGTACTGGGGGCGGAGTGAGAAGCGGTACATTTGTGTCATCATTGATCCGTGTTGGGGGCAACTGTTAATGGAGCACCTAGACTGTTGTATTACACTTTGCATTATTGCTGCTAACAAACTATCGAACTGTCGTATGACGCCTGACCATATTTGTGCCTGACGACCTACATGCTGGGCGTGCTACACACTGCTTTATTTTTTCCTTGCAGAGTACAGGATTGTAACGTGGCACATTGCATTGTTTCTCCATTGCACAGTACATGATTATAACGTGTCCCATTGCATTGTTTCTCCTTGCAGAGTACATGATTATAACGCGACGCATTGCATTGTTTCTTCATTGCACTGTACATGCTTGTAGCGTGACGCATTGCTTTGTTTCTTCCTTGCACAGGGCATGCTGATAGTGATACGCATTGCATTATTCTTTCTATTGCAAAGTACATGAATGTGGTGCTACGTTTGCCTTTGTTTCTCTATTGCACAGCACAGGAGTATATCATTACTCATTGCAGTATTTATTTTCTTTTGCAACATGTGTGATTCTAGCAATACAACGTGCCTGACCTTTTGGAAACAGTTAGAAGTAAGCTTAACTGTAGCTTAGAAGCAGTGGTTGGGATTAGAACCTACCAACCCGCTAGAAGAAATACTACCCAATATTATATGTTGGTTTTGTATTGTGTGGTCATGTCGGTTATCTTCTTATATAAAGATTATACTTGTTTTATAAAAACTCGTGTGGAGTCTATTGTGGTGACATCATTGGATTGCTGTGAGTGTGGTTGCACATAATGTACACTCGTGCCTTGGAGATAAGCCTGGCTGCTCGTGCCAAGCTACTAAGGGGGAAAGCAGGGCTATCTCAGAGGGTGTCCTTACTTAGCCTAACATTGAAACAAGGGGTCAGGATTTCGCACCTGGTGACAGCGGTGTGGGACAGTGACTCCCGTCTCCAGCATTTGGTGGCGGCGGTGAGGGATAAGGACACTCACTTCCAACAGGGTGGTGATCACTTAGGACATGAGGATATTTTTCAGTCATGGGTACATTGATAATTATCCCCCATTCTTTGAATAATTTACTTTCTTCAAGAATGTTTTGAACATCAATGTTGTCAGTCCACTCAGTTAAAGTGTATTCTCTTTGGCTGATCCACGGGTAGCTCTTGAATGTCACAGAAGTCAAGTGTACTGTGGTAAAGTATTATAGGGAGGGTATGCTTTGTAAGAAGTGCATAATAATGGATCTGTTTAGAGTGCCCCACTCGCCGTTCGTCTTGAACTCAGGGGTGATTAATAGACCCATTGACGCAGTTGCCAGTGAATGGTCTTCATTTGCTTCCTGTTCCTGGGAGGTTTGAGGCTGGAAAATTTGATATTCATCATTGTCAAACTGTCAGAGTTCTATTCTAGGACCTTGTTCATTTTGTGCAATTTCAGTCTTACGTAAGATGTTTCTGTGCATAGTACCTTTGATGACTATATCATGCTAATTTTTTACCACAAAGTGTCGTGTGACCGAGCTTTATGTGTATCTGTTCTCTCCACTGGATCTAATATCCCATTCCTGATTTTTCTCTGCTGCATTTTGTGAGTTGTTTTGCTGTGAGATACTGTAGTGTGTTCTCTGTCTGATTGATCCTGTGTCTGTTCCTCTATCCAGTGATTTCCCCAGTAGTGTGATAGCTTGTTTTGATGACTTACGGCTTGTTTGTTTGGGTGCCCTGCCCTCAATGTGGCTGTTCACTGCAAGTGAATATGTTGTGATTCGATCGTCAAGTGCATTTTGGAGTGCAGTTTTCCCTTTTCCAGGATAGACCCAGGTATGTGTGGGGTCCGTTGTTTGTTGGTGTGTTTTTTATTTCTGCCCATCCCTCAGCTTTTTTACATTGTAGTGCCTTTTTGGGTGGTCTCTGGGTCGATGC
The DNA here is from genome assembly GCF_964261635.1 of Lissotriton helveticus. Lineage (NCBI taxonomy): Eukaryota > Metazoa > Chordata > Amphibia > Caudata > Salamandridae > Lissotriton > Lissotriton helveticus. The sequence goes on along the minus strand of NC_136063.1, from coordinate 1,703,504,842 downwards.
TTTTGGGAGGAAAATGGAGTAAATCTTCTTAGCTTGTGGTCTTGTTTTTATCTGCTGTAAACCTGCTTTTCTGAGTTATCGTATCCTGAGGTTTGTAGTGGTGTTACCTTTTTGTAGTGGTGTTTCTTTTTATCCATTGCAAAAATGTTTTTCTTTTTTTCGTTGGCCTTGTGCACTTTGCATAATTTTTTCTTTTGCCTTTAAGTCAGCTGTGTAATTGCAGCCACCCCCTCTGTGTCTGCCTTAGTTGCCTGCTTGGATCTACCTAGCGTATCAATGTATACTGTAGAACTACTATTATCGATGGCCTGTGTGAAAATCCTAGTCAATTTCTTCTTCTTGAGAGCATGGTGATTTCAATGTTTTGGTGTGTTGTGACCTCTTGCTGGTGTTGCATGATATCTCCCCGCTGGTGCACTCATGTTGTCTGGTTGCTCTTTATCCTTCGTAGCCCCTGGGACTTGTTGCGGGCGGGATTTCTCAGTCTGTGAGTTGCTTTCATTATTCATCAGGAATGTTATTTGAGATGTCATCAGTGATGTCACTGACTATGTCATGAGTATATTATGCTACGTCATCAGCAGCGCATTGCGGGGAGTGAGCTATAGTTAGCTCAGCTAACTATAACAGCTGAATTTCTCTGGTTTTGTACGAGTGAAATGCCAGCCCTAACTATAACATCCCTGAAACCTGTATTTTTTCAGTGGATATCTAAGTTTAAAAAATGCTAATTCCTAACTATAATGTTCCTGAAACCTCATGGCTTTTTTTAGTGAATTTCTAAGGTTTTGTAAATGCTATTTACTAACTATAATGTCCCTAAAACCTCTGGGGTTTTTCAGTGAATTTCTAAAGTTTTTTTAAATGCTAATTTCTAACTATGTCCACAAAGGTAGGACAAGTGCAGAAAGAGGAAGAAAGGTGCAGAAAGAAGCAAGACAAGTACAGAAAGAGGTAAGAAAGGTGCAGAAAGAAAAAGAAGAAAGGTACAGGAAGAAGCAAGAGAAATGCAGACAGAGGCAACAGCAGTCCAGAAAGAGGAAGAAAGGTGCAGAAAGAAGCAAGAGAAGTGCAGAAGGAACCAACAGGGGTGCAAAAAGAGGCCCACTTTGACTGTACCTTTGCACAGACTCATACAAAGTAGCCTAATCACTAATCCTTCTCCCAAGATGTCTTAACCCTCACTTTTCTTTTCAAGGTTCACTATGCATCGACTGCTCAGAATGTTAGGCCTACCAAATGGAAAACAGAAATCCTATCCATATTACTGTTATAAGACTCACCAAGTTTGTGAAGGTATTCATGCATGTGCTTGTGCTTTTACCTTGTGAAATGTAACAGAAAAATAAACATACAAATACTTAAATACCGGTATTTCAAACAGCATCCTCTGTAAATGTGTGTACAAGAAGGTGTATGTATTCCTTTCTGCTCATAATACGGGGCGCATGGGTATTCAATAGTATAGTTGAGGGGCTCTATAACACCCATATACATAAGACATGTCTGCCTGTGCAACTTAATGACAAAGCAGAACTGGGAAGATTTGACCACCTATACGAGAAGCTGGCCACTTTTTAAGCTACCATCTTCAGATGCATAACACATGTGAGAACACATGTACAAGTAGATATATACCTCAGTCACGAGAGCACACAGATCATTAAACTTGACAGCTTGCACTTCCCATTTGAGTACAGAGAGAGGCAAGAGAAATACATAATAAGGCAAGAGAAGTGCAGAAAGAAGCAACAGAAGTGCAAAAAAAAGAGGCAATCGCACTGCAGAAAGAGGCAAGAGAGGTGTAGAAAAAGGCAAGAGAAGTACAGGAAGAACAAACAGAGGTACAGAAAGAGTCAAGAGGGGTACAGAAAGAGGCAAGACAAATGTATAAAGAAGCAACATAGGTGAAGAAGAAAGAGACAAGAGAACTCCAGAAAGACGTAGGAGAGGTGCAGAAACAGGCACGAGAAGTACAGAAAGAGGAAAGAGGGGTGCAGAAAGAGGCAAGAGTGTTTTTTATGGGAGTTTTATAGAGTGCAAATTTGACCCCGAAGGTATCATGTAGCAGAGCGCTTTACATAGCACCAGTTGCATTACAAGAGGACACATTCATTTTTTGTTCGGCATGGGGAGATTATTAAGTGGTTTGCCCAGAATCACAGAATGTTCAGCGTCATTGCCTAGACTCAAACCCATTTCCCCAGACTTGAGGAAGACTGTCCTAGCCGTTAGGCCAAATGCAAAAAGAAGCAAAAGAGGTCAAGAAAGAAGCAAGATAAGGGCAGAAAAAAGTAACCGAGGTGGAGAAGGAGGCAAGAGGGGAGTAGAAAGAGGTAAGAGAAGTGTAGAAGAAAGCAACAGAAATGTAGAAAGAGGCAAGAGAAGTCCAGAGAGAAGCAACAGAAATGCAGAAAGAGGCAAGAGAAGTGCAGAAAAAAGCAACAGAGGTGCAGAAAGATGCAAAAGAAGTACAGAAAGAGGCAAGAGAGGTACAGAAACAGGCAAAAGAGGTACAGAAAGAGGGAAGAGGAGTGCAGAAAAAGACAAGAGAGGTACAGAAGGAGGAAAGAGTGGTGCAGAATGCGGCAAGAGGGGTGCATAAAGACCCAACAGAGGTACAGAAAGAAGCAACAGAAGTTAAAAAAGCGGCATTCGCACTGCAGAAAGAGGCAAGAGAGGTGTAAAAAGAGGCAAGAGAGGTATAGAAAGAAGGAAGAGGCGTACATACAGATACAAAAGGGGTGCAGAAAGAGGCAAGAGGGGTGCAAAAAGAAGCAGGAGAGGTACAGAAAGAAGCAAGAGAAGTGCAGAAAAGAGCAACAGGGGTGTTGAAAGAGGCAAGAAGGGTGCATAAAGAGCAAAGAGCAAAGGGAAGTGCAGAAAGAAGCAACAGAAGTGCAGAAAGAGGTAAGAGAACCACAGAAAGAGGCAAGAGAGTTGCCAAAACAGGCAAGAGGGGTACAGTAAGAGGGAACATGGGTGCAGAGAGGGGCACAAGAGGTGCGGGAAGAGGGGTGCAGAAAGAAGTAGGAGAGGTGCAGGAAGAAGCAACAGAGGTGAAGAGAGAGGCAAGGAGGTGCAGAAAAAGGTAAGAGAAATGCAGAAAGAAGGAACAGAAATGCAGAAAGAGGCTAGATACGTGCAGAAAGAAGCAACAGAGGTGCAGAAAAAGGCAAGAGAAGTGCAGAAAGAGGGAGGTGGATTGCAGAAAAAGGCTAGAGGGGTGCAGGAAGAAGTGAGGTAAAGAAAGAAGCAAGAGAAGTGCAGAAAGGTGCAACAGAGGTGAAGAGAGAGGCAAGAGGGGTGCAGAAAAAGGCAAGAGAAATACAGAAAGAAGGAATAGAAATTCAGAAAAGAGGCTAGATACGTGCAGAAAGAAGCAACAGAAGAAGCAATGGAGGTGTAGAAAGAGGGGAGAGGGGTGCAGAAAGAGACAGGGGGTACAGAAGATAGAAGGGAGGTACAGAAAGAGGCAAGAGGGTTACAGAAAGTAGCAATAGAGGTGCAGAAACAGGCACGAGAGGTACGGAAAGAGGCAGTAGAACTTCAGAAGGAGGCAAGAGAGCTTCATAAAGAGGGAACAGGGATACAAAAAGAGGCAAGAGGGGTGCAGAAAAAAGCAACAGAGGTGCAGAAACCAGCAAGAGAGGTGCAGAAAAAGGCAAGAGAACTTCAGAAAGGGTCAAGAAAGCTTCATAAAGATGCACGAGGGGTGCAGAAAGAAGCAAGAGAGGTACAGAAAGAAGCAACAGAAGTGATGAAAGAGACAAGAGAGTTGCAGAAAGAAACCAGAGAGGTGCAGAAAGAGGCAAGAGTGCTGAAGAAATAAGCAAGAGTGGTTTGCCCACCATTATTACCAATTTAACACCCACATTTATCAATAAGTAACAGGTGACCATTCCAGCTTTGCAAAGGACCTTCCACCATGCTGTAACACTTGAAGCTGCATTTTTGGTAATGTTTGAGGTAGAAACAAGGTTTTTTTCCTTCATATCTGCAGATATGTGAAAATTGGTGCAGCTGAACGGGCAAATAATTCCAGTGGCCCTACTCATATCTCCTCTGACTAGGTTCAGAAGTGCTCCTCAGTGTTTTTTTCTTTTTTGTGCATCATTGAGTTTAAAGTTTAGCTTCAATGGAAATGTGGAAGACTAAACCTGAGGTTATGACTCCACAACACAGAATATAACACTACATAGCTCCTCTGCATAACACATAATCCCACTTCACATAATTCCTATACACTAAATACCACATACTTTCTATCCACATAATTTCACTGCACAACATACCACATAATTCCACTACACACAACATACATCCACTCCACTCCAAAAACATTAGTAACATTTTTTTACATATACAACACCAATTGCTCTAACTCTCCAGTGCACAGGAATTCAACTGCATAGGATGAACAGTAGGTTCCAGGAGGGCTTCTTGGCCCCCAATGTCCTTCAGGAGTAAAGTGGACTTCGTCCCCCAACCAGTAGTGTGCCAGGAGCTGCGTTTGCAGAGTGGTGGAGAAAGTGGGGCGTGGCCTCTGAAGGCCTTTTAGCAAACACTCATGCTCCCAGTCACAGACCCACTCAGACACTCACACAGCTACTCATAGACCCACTCAGACACTCACGCTCCACTGACAGATCCACTTAAAGACTCAAGCACCCACTCAGAGACTGACGCACCCACTGACAGACCACCTCAGACACTCATGCACCCACTGGCAGACCCCTTAAAACACTTATGCACACACTCACAGAGTCACTCAGACACTCATGCACCCACTCACAGACCCGCTCACAGACTCATGCACCTACTCACAGATCCACTTAGAGACTCATGCACACATTCACTAACCCACTCAGACAGTCATGCATACAATCACAGACCTAGACAGACACTTATGCACCCACTCAGACACTCATGTACCCACTCACAGATGCACTCAGACACTCATGCACCCACTCACGGACCTATTCAGATACTCATGCACTGACCCATCAGATAGTCACACAATCACTCCCAGACCCACTCAGAGACTCATGCACTGACCTATCAGATAGTCACGCATTCACTCCCAGACCCACTCGAAGACTCATGCACTCACTTACACACCCACTCAGACACTCATTCATAGACACACTCAGAGACTAATGTACCCACTCACATACCCACTCAGAAGCTCAGCACCCACTTACAGACTCACTTGACGTGACGCTCATGTATCCATTCAAAGACCCACTCGGAGACTCATGCACCCACTGACAGGGTCCACTCAGAGACACATACCCACTCACAGACCCATTGAGATACACTACTACTCACAGAACCTCTCAGACACTGACACACCTACTCACAGACCCACTCAGACCATTATGCAACCACTCAGACACTTATACACTCAAGAGAAACCCACTCAGACCCTCAGGTACCCACTCAAAAACACATTCAAAATATCATGCACAGACCCATCAGAGAGTCATACATCCACTCTAAGACTCACTCAGTGATGTTTGCACCCACTCACTAACCCACTTCAGAAAATCATGCACTCACTCACAGACCCAATCAGACACTCATTTACCCACACACAAATTCACTAAGACACTTATGCACCCACTCAGACACTCATGCTCATACTCTTAGTACCACTCAGACACTCATACACCCAGTCACAGGCCCACTCAGTGAATCATTTAGCCACTCATAGATCCACTCAGAGACTCATGTACCCACTTACAGACCTACTCACTCAGAACCCACTTACTGACCCAGACACTCACACACCTACTCAGAGAACCCCTCAGTGACTCATGCACCCACTCACAGACCCACTCAGATACTCACACACCCACTCACAGGCCCACTCATTCACTCTCACTCACAGACCCTCTCCGACACTCATATACACTCACAAATACACTCAGACACTCAAATACCCAAATACAGACCCACTCAGAGACTCACACACCCGCTCACAGATCCACTCAGAAACTAATGCACCCACTCATACATCTAATCAGAAACTCACATAGCCACTCACAGACCCACTGACACACACATTCACAGACTCACTTAAACACTGACAATCCCACTCACAGACCCACTCGTAAATTCATGCACACACTCACAGACCCACTCAGACACATATGTACCTACTCAGACACTTACACAACCACTTAGAGACCCACGCAGACACTGGTGTATCCACTCACAGATGCACTCAGACACTCATGCACCGTCACAGACCCATTCAGAGACTCATGCACCCACTCACAGACCCATTCAGAGATTCATGCTTCCACTCACAGACCCACTCAGAGACTCATGTACCCACTCACAGACCCGTTCCAGCAATCACATCGCCACTCACAATTGTTACAGGCTACAGTTAGGAAATACAATTTAAAAACCTGTGAAATTTACTGAAAAAAACAACTGTTTCAGGGGCGTTATAATTAGCAAATGCAATTGAAAATACCGTTAAATCCACAGAATTTTTTTTTACAGGGACGGTATAGTTAGGAAGTAGAATTAAAAAGAAATTAACATTTCACTGTAAAAAACAAAAGTTAGCGGAACTTTATAGTTACGGAATAGAAACAAGCATTTGCAATGCAATAGGTCTCACATTTACACGAGTTTGAGCTATTGGCATTGTAAATGACAATGCCTTTTATTTATGTTTTGGTTTAAAAAAAATAAAGGGCTTTCACTGTAAAAAACACAAGTTAGCGGAACTTTATAGTTACGGAATAGAAACAAGCATTTGCAATGCAATAGGTCTCACATTTACACATGTTAGAGCTATTGGCATTGTAAATGACAATGCCTTTTATTTATGTTTTGGTTTAAAAAAAATAAAAGGCATTGTCATTTACAGAGCCAGTAGCTTAAACTTGCTTAAACGCGAGACCCATTGCATTGCAAATGCTTGTTTCCCCTTTGTCCTTAAGTAATGGAATGAGATGCCTTCCTGTCTAAGACTGGAAAGCAAATTTATGCTCTTTAGGAAAAGGTGAAAACATGGCTGTATCGCTGCACTTTGGAGCTCCTCTTCTGACTTTTATAAAGGCACCAGGACACCCTATATTCGGCAGCAGAGTGCTTAACAAACGTACCTAACTTATCAAAACATATCCTGCTTACCAGAGAAGGTACGAAGTTAAGCTTCAGTTAGATGCATTATTTGGTGATTAAGTTCAGGTGTTTTGTGGATAGGGCACTTAATGCCTTTTGGGCAAGTTCAAATGGAAATATATTTAGAGATTCCACTGAACATCATGCAATTTCTTTAGTGTTGAAAAAGAGGCAAGAGTGATATTAGAGTATTACATGTACCTGTCATAGTGTATGCCATTTCTATTGTATTTGAAACCTTGGAACGCTGCCATCTGACAATGGGAGTAGTAAATATCTGAGCATTTGAGGGTGACAGAGTGAGTGAGTAATGGGTGAGTATCTAGTTGATTTCTTACCAGTAACCTCCACTGCTCTTTATTCATTCCTCTTTGATCATGTCAATTAATACTTTTGATTCTTGGAGGCATACCTAGACAGGCAAAAGGTTTTGTTAGGATGAACTTACACCGTTAGAGACAGACATTCTGCTTCAAATAATCTTAGATCCATAGAAAGCAAAGTAGTTTGCCCCCACACCTAGCCCCTGCATTAGAAGAATCAATTCAGAGTGGCCTTTACAGAACTCCCTATCGGCTGTTAACACAGCTATGATATAAAAAGACAAAGGGCCCCACCCAACTATACAAGCATTGCAAAATAAATAAATGACTCAGGAATGAAGATTATTGCTGGACAATGAAGTCATTGTCTTATTGTTATTCCTTCCAATTTAACCTATATGCTGTCCTAGTTATTTATTAATTCACTGTGGGTTTGTGATGAGTAACAGCTTGGCAGAGATCCACAATAATTAAAGTTGAACAACACTGAAGCAAACCACATACATTACTCTGAAAGAACTCTGCAAGAAAAACCATCAGGATCCCCCTTCTGCAATTCCTATTCAAAATGAATATTGAAGCAGCAGCAAATGTCAATAAACTACCATGTAACATCCCCAGTTTTCAGGTTTCACTGCTGCACTACAAAAGATGCAAGACTCGTACACAAGAGGGCTGATAAACAGAACCGCCGGTATATTACAGTCTCAAAGATTCGGGCTAACCTTTGGGCTAAATGGTGCATTTCCATTACAGAGACAAAACAGGCATGCACATATTTCTGAAGAAAGTCTTAATTCTGGCTACAATTCTGAATTCACCTGTAATCAATCTTCATTTATCAATCAACCGACTCTATTCCACATCAAGTTCAAAAAGCTCATGATATTTATATCAGCAAAGTGTTTTTCGTGGTTCAGTAAATCATTCATTGGCATGATCTAGAGTGTAATCTATAGATTAACCCTCTGATGTACCGTCCGTTTCAGACCTGTGTGGCCTCTGGGATTTATGAAACAATAACACATGCTGGGAAGTGTTTGTTAATGAGTATCTTTTACATTATCAAGCTACTACTCATTAGCATAAATGAAGGAAAATAGCTGCATCCTTCACCAGCAATTCATTACAATTTAAGCCAGGTTAAATCTTATCAGAACAGAGTCAGCGAGCTAATTTACCCGACAGGTAAACTTTACTGGGGCAGGTAGCTACGGCCTCCTACAGCCATGTACAGGAGCGACGACTAATTGAAAAATAAAAAATTCAAGAATTTGAAATGCAATAGGTCTCCAATTTGCACCAGACCTATTGCATTACAAATGGTTGGCAACTTGGCATCACGGACCACGGGAGGGAGGGCGGAGGGACAAGGCACAGACAATGGGAGGGCAGGCAGGGGGTGGAGTGAAGGAGAGGAGAAGGCACAGACAAAGCTGTGTGACGCTACATGTGCACAAAGGAAATAGAACATGCCCGTTTAACAACCAAGTAAAGGGGACACTAGCCATGGGAGGATACAAATGACAACATGGCTGTACTTAAAGAGGGACTAACAAGCCTCATAATGAATTAGAAGCCAGCATGTACAAAGGAAAAACACACAAGCCATTGGAAAAAAAGGGCAGGAGGAGAGGGTGAAGCTTCCCTCCGTACTCCACTTCCACAGCTCTTTGCAGAGCAGCGCTTGCGAGCTGGCTCATGCTCGACCCAAAAATACCATAGGAATGTACTGAAAAACCAAAGGTTACAGGGACATTATAATTAAGCTCACACCTCCTTCAGACAAAACCATCAAAATTAAGCAGTTATTGTTACTTAAGCTAATTATAACTTATGGCCCCGCAATGCACTGCTTATGACCTCACATATTACATCACTCATGACAGACATAAGTGAGATGGGTATGCCCAGACGTGGGCCCCTTGCTCACTGTGCCACTGGATTCAAGCTAGCCTGGCTGATGAAGGGTGACATACCCCGAAACCAATTCCAGGATGCTTCTTTCCGGTCCAGTTCCGTCTCCACTGCTACCATGAGGCACAGCGTCAAGAATGATTTGCATAAGGCTGGGTCCAAACTGGGGTGGCGTAGTGGGCAAAAGAACAATGGATTTAACCCAGATCTCTTGACTGGGGGAGAATGTTTGAATCATTCAGCATTCTGTCCAACCTTTGTTGCAGTTATACTCTCAGTGATATCACTGATTACATCACCAATGACATTTCAAATGACATCACTGATGACATCACACAACCACTCACAGTCCCATGCAACCACTCACACACCCAGAAAAGCACTCACATACCCATAATTTCCAAATTCATAATATTCTCATTAATTTGAATCACAAAGTTTTCTGCACTTTTTTCCATCCCCTTCCATACAATACAAACATCGGCTATAAAGCGGAACAAGCACATTATATGTTCCTCCCACTCCGTGTTATACTTCAACTTAAGTACCTGCTCCTCCCACCAGCCCACATGTAGATACGCGTAAGTGAGGGAGAACAGGCACCCATAGCCACCCCTCTCAATTATTGAAAGACATCCTTATCAAACATGAAAACATTATTGTCCAAACACCAGTTGATCATGGCTAAAATTATCTTATTGTGGTTATAAAGATGTATATGTCTAACTTTTAAAAATGGGACTTCCAGGAATGTGATTGCCATGGAAGATTTGGACTACTATGGCAGTAGAGCATATTGATGAGCAGAAGTAATAGCACTTTGAAAGTAAAATGTAATGAAAATGTATAACTGCACTGTCCCCAGAATAATGAAGTATAAGCAAAACAAATTGCGGTTCCATTATTAATATAGTGATATTTCTTTCAAGGTGCACTATGGGAATTGTAATATGGAAGAACTACGTTGAAACCTAGTAGTTGGCGAGTGTATAAAAACCACAATGTAATGCTGCAGCAGATAAGATGGTTCACCTGTGAACAAGGCTTTGAACTAAGTCTGGGCGGTGAACTCCGCATTACGCAGAGCACACTTAGTTGTACAAAACTCCGCTCCGCATACGAGCGAAGTTTTTTTCCACGCTCACATTCGTCAGCATCAAGTTGGCAAGCGCAAGCAATGAAAATCCACCTCCCAGCGAGATTTTTACTCGTTCCCAATGGTCAACATCAAGTTAGCGAGTACGAGCGTGGAAAATCATTCTCCCCATGAGATTTCTCACCCTAGGCAAACAGATTTCTCATTTCGATTGGTCACGTATGCTCGTGACCGCTCATGTTGAGAAACTGTCCATTCGCATTGAGAAAGCTGCTGCTCAAGTAAAAATCTACTCCAGCGGCAGTGAGGATGCTGCGCCCACGTGCGCTGTGCATGGTGCTGTTCTCGATGATTGGACAGTGCAGACAAGCACCTGGCACTGAAAATCACTGCGAACAGCATTTATCCAATACACTCCTCCTCTTGAGGAGCTTGGCAAAGCACTGCAGAGTTCTGCCCAGGCTTAATTTGAACCAAGCAGAAACGCATAAGGATTTAAAGACCTAAAACGTATTACCATTCCATTTCATTGAATAAAGCACCTGATACCTTGGAGTTCCTGGTGTGTGGCATTTTTTTTGTGTATGAACGAAGAAGTTTCTATTGGAATGTTTACGGGGTGCTCCGTCCCCGAACGCGAGGCCGCCCTGCTGAGGTTGAGTCTTCCCCAAGCAGAGAAAGTGATATGGTGGATATACATATATAATTGTATCATCTGCAACTGTTTTAGGTGTTGACTTGGGGTATATACATATATATATATATATATATATATATATATATATATATATATATATATATATATATATATATATATATATATATTCACAGAAAAAAACATAGGTTTGAGACCATATATAGTTAGGTATTTGCATTTACAAAACCTTGAAAATTCAATGAAAAAACCATAGGTTTGAGACCATATATAGTTAGGTGAATATTTTAATCATACAAAACAAATGAAATTCCATATATAGTTAGTTGCACTAACTATATATTTCGCGCACCCGCAATCCACTGCTGATGATGTCACATATTACATCATTCATGACATGGTCAGTGACATCACTGATGACATCACTGATGACATCATCCAGTGACTGTGTGTTTCTGTAAAGTTTAAATATGTTTTACATATTGAAGAATGAGTGGATGTATAAGTGTCTGGATGAAGGATTTAGTAGGTGCGTGACTGACTGTATGAGTGAGTGAATAAATGTGTCGTACTAAATGCATGGGTTAGTGACTAAACTGTCTGAATGTGTACATCAGTATGTCTGTTGTGGTGTAAACTGCTGCATGTGTTGATCATTAGCTATACGAGAGGCTATATGTGTTATTGATTGGTTGCCCAAGTATTTGTATGGGAGATTGAGTTTGTGTGGGGGTGGCTGGGAGGTGTGTGACTCTGTGCATACATGTGTGAGCAGTTGATTCACTAGGTGTATGAGTTCAAGAGTGCATGTGGAAACAGCTACATGGGCGGTTGACTGTGTGCATGAGTGTATTGATGAGTGAATGGATATCTCAATGCTACATGTCAAAGTAAGTACATATGTAAAACACAGTACATGTGAGAGTTAGCATATATAAATAACTGTGCATGAGAGCCAGTGAATGTGTGAGTGGCTGTATGGATCATTGTGAACTTGTATCAGGGATTGTATAAGAGAGTAAATATGTGTTAGTATATGTTTGGATAAGTAAGGTGTGTATAACTGTATAGTTGAGGAAATGGAGGTGAGATTGATTCTTTGCATGACTGACTAGGTGTGTGAGTAACTCCATGGATGAGTGACAGTGTGTGAGTGTCTGTATACACTGAGTGTATCTAAGGTTATATTAGAGTCTGAAGAGGTTCATCGTATTAGCACATGAATGATGTCATCAGTGATGTGATCAATGATGTCAAATGAGATGTGATCAGTGATGTCATCAGTGATGTCATTTGAGATGTCATCAGTGATGTCATCAGTGATGTCATTTGAGATGTCATCAGTTATGTCATCAGTGATGTCACTGACCATGTCATGAATGATGTAATATGTGACATCATCAGCAGTGGATTGCGGGTGCGCGAAATATATAGTTAGTGCAACTAACTATATATGGAATTTCATTGGTTTTGTATGATTAAAATATTCACCTAACTATATATGGTCTCAAACCTATGGTTTTTTCATTGAATTTTCAAGGTTTTGTAAATGCAAATACCTAACTATATATGGTCTCAAACCTATGGTTTTTTCTGTGAATTTCAAAGGTTTTTTGAATGCTAATTCCTAACTATATAAGGCCTGAAACCTATGGTTTTTTCAGTGAATTTGCAAGGTTTTTTAAATGCTAATTCTATTAGCGGATAACGTTTTTATATATTCAAAGTTTTTTTAATGCTAATTCCTAACTATATAAGGCCTGAAACCTATGTTTTTTTCAGTAAATTTCAAAGGTTTTTTAAATGCTAATTCCTAACTATATAAGGCTTGAAACCTATGTTTTTTTCTTTGAATTTCAAAGGTTTGTTAAATGCTAATTCCATTAGCGGATAACGTTTAAATATATTATTATCCTAGTGGGACCACCTGAGCAGCCCTAAGGGGTTAGGGTGTTTCTACCCTGCCCCCTTTTTGTGTTCTACACGTTTTTTTTCTGCTTTCTTGTGCCTCAGTCTACTAAGACCCAAGATGGATGTCAACACTTCCTGGTTAGAAGTGTTGACAGCCAATGAGCATGCAGCTTTCTCGGGAAGGCATGCTGATTGGCAGTCACTCAACACTAGCACAAGATAGATGCCAACACCTCCTGGTTAGAAGTGTTGACAGCCAATGACCATGCAGCTTTCTCGGGAAGGCATGCTGATTGGCTGCCACTGTCTGTCAACACTCAAAACCAGGAAGTGTTGGCAGCCATCTTGTGCCTTGTTAGAACCAAGGCACAAGAAAGCAGTGAAACAAAGGTGTGAAACTCGCAAAGGGGCCAGAGTAGAATCACCCTGGCCCCCTAGGCCTGCTCAGGGGGTCCCACAAAGACCCTAAAGGCAAAAAAAAAATTATTTTATTTTTTTTGTAAAAATCGGGGTACGCGTACCGTGCGCATACGGTACGCGTACCCCGCGTTTCTAAAAAAAAAAAAAAATCTTTTTGCCTTCGGGGTCCTTGTGGGACCTCCTGAGCAGGTCTAGGGGGTCAGGGTGCTTCTACCCTGCCCCCTTTTTGAGTTCTACACGTTTGTTTTTCTGCTTTCCTGTGCCTCAGTCTACCGAGGCACAAGATGGCTGTCAACAGTTTCTGTTTTGGAGTGTTGACAGACATTGGCAGCCAATCAGCATGCAGCTCATGCACTTGAGGTACGCTTACCGTACGCATACGTGCGCGTACCGTAAGCGTACCGGTAAGCTCACGGGTAAGCTGCTATAGATATATATATATATTTTTTAACCTTAATTTCTCAAAATCCACTGGACCGCATATCTTGAGACCTAGCAAAGGCACATCGGGCTAACAGTCCCTACAATTTTGCCAAGTTTGGTGGAAATCCATTCAGCCGTTCGGGCTAAAAGTGAGTCCAACCGCCCTATGGAAAATTGCATGGGGAAAACACGTTTTGGGACCCCCTTTTTTCTCAGCCCCCGCTTTATGAATCCCCCCCAAACTTTCAGGGAAGGACCGGAGAGTAAACGTGCCATTTTCAGGAAAATGTCAGCCAATTCCGTCCATCAACGCCAAAGTTATTCAACATAGAAGTTTGAAAAATCCCATAGGAAAAAAATCCTAACTATATATACCTACTGGCGACCGCCAGTAGGTAATATATATATATATATATATATATATATATATATATATATATATATATATATGTATATAATTTCAAATGGCAAAATGAAACCCCTCATTTTGTTCCTTTTCAAATTAAATGTATTAAGTGTTACCACTTTATTCCAATCAAGATGACTTCAGGTGTGCCATACTTTTGTCATAAGTAAGACTGTTAGCGTTGTAGTTGTTCTTTAGAAGACTCTGGGACATTCTGTCATTGGGCAATAGTTGGGCTACATCTGGCTGATATTTGGGCTACATTTGGGCTCTTTTGTCTCTGGTGGCCATCTTGGGAGACTGCATATCAGAATTTTTTTATGAAATATAAGAGGATTTGAGAAGTCACTCAAAATGTGCCCTCATTTTTCTTTCTTCAGCACTAATCATAATTTCTATGGCAAAATGAACCCCCTCATTTTGTTCCTTTGCAAATTAAATGTTTTAAGTGTTAACACTTTATTCCAATCAAGATAACTTCAGGTGTGCCATACTTTTGTCATAAGTAAGACTGTTAGCGCTCTAGTTGTTCTTTAGAACACTCTGGGACATTCTGTCATTGGGCTATAGTTGGGCTACATCTGGCTGATATTTGGGCTACATTTGTTTTTTTTTGTCTCTGGTGGCCATCTTTGGGCTACATTGGGCTACATTGGGCTACATTTGGGCTCCAACATATATATAGCCCAAAGTAGCCCAATATATATTTTTCAAAGTTAATTTTCGTAAAAACCACTGGAGCATATATCTTGAGACATAGCAAAGGCACATCGGGGTACCAGTCCCTACAATTTTGCCAAGTTTGGTGGAAATCCATTCAGCCGTTCGGGCTAAAAGTGAGTCCAACCACCCTATGGAAAACTCAATGTTAAAAACACGTTTTGGGACCCCCCTTTTTTCTCGGCCCCCACTTGACGAAACCCCCCCAAACTTTCAGGGGACGGTCAGAGACAAAATGTGCCAATTTCCTGAATATTTCAGCCAATTCCGTCCATCAACGCCAAAGTTATTCAACATAGAATTTTGAAAAATCCCATAGGAAAAAAATACTAACTATATATACCTACTGGTGACCGCCAGTAGGTAATATATATACCCCAAGGTTCAGTCACGCTGGAGGAACACACAGGCACAGACTCCAAGTGGATGTAAAGCAGTGTTTATTTTAACATCATAGGGTACAAATTATGCGTTTCGGCCACAAGACTGCGGCCTTGATCATGCGCTGCAGGCACGTTACAGCTTAAGTAAATAAGCAAGTATTTTTACTATGTTTACATTCTTTTGCAATTTTACATTTTTTCAACTTGACGTGAATTCTAACTGGATCCCATAGGGTCACATGCAAGTGACTCATAGATTGTACAGCCTATGTTCAGGAGACATAATAGACAGACTAGAATCATGAAGTTAACGAAGCCAATGATGAATGTTGCTACAAGAGGGGTAAATATACTCTCTCTCTCATAGTGAATATAAACTAAAATAAATGTTGGCGTCCATACAAGTTTAAAGGAGTAATAAATGTTCCAGAACACCGCAAAGAAAAAGGATAAAGCCTAGGTTGGTGTGATTAGAGAGATTTTTAATACCCTGCACCAGCTATATGGCCCCAAATAGAGCCAGGCATGAGAGAGGGGTATGGTATGTTTACTGAGGTGGGCTGTAATATCAATCGCACAAATGCGTGGCATGCATGTGATGTCAGGCTATGGTCAGGTTAGATGTGAAATAACGATAGTGAAGAAAAAAAGAAGGAATAAAAGAAAGAAAGTCAAGCTAGAGAGGCTGACGTGTGCAAAGGTGCTGAAGTTGTAAATATTGTGGCTGTTGTTCAAAGAGCCGTAGCCAAGTGGTGGGGAGGTTAGGAGAGTAGAAAATGGTTAATAAAACATAGTCCCAATACTGGAGAGTAGAGGGAACGTCACAGCATTAAACACTACACCACCAACTGATTCTAGCCAGAACTATTTGTATACATTTGTACATATCAAATGTGTCTAAAGTACATGGAAGGCAACCTAGGGAGTATTTTAGACGAGCATAAGTGAGACAAGGGTTAAACAGAGAACAAGCAGACCCAAGCTTAAGGTTGGGAAAATGGCAGGACACGGGAGAGAGTTAAAATGAATGGAAATGTGCAATACAAGAAATTGTGAAATGCAAGAAAATGGATTCATGTGTCTGGCAAGAAGTGTAATGAGGGTGGAACTGTGCCACAAGTGTGGATGGACGAGACAGAATGCCAAGGTGAGCAGGAGTACTATAGGTAATTATTGTTTAGGCCCACACTGATGTTAAGGCCTGCTGGCGTTTAAGAATATAGCGTGTTTCTAGTTGTCTAAGTTGTTTTTCTTAGTTACCACCACACCTGGGAGGAGGTACACTAACAATCACAAACTATTTGAAGTGATCTAGGTTGTTGTTGTGTCTATCCTTGAAGTGTCTTGCTGCTGGGTAGGTGGGATCGCTGTTGACAAAGGCACGCAAATGCTGTAAGATGCACAGGTGGACTTGAAGTTTGGTGCTGCCAACATAAAACAAAATACAAGAAATACCTGCCAATCAATTCAATAGTAGGCCTAACTAGGAGGGCCTTTGATAAATTAAACAAAAACCCGAAACAGACCAGGAACAATTCAAGAAATCATATAAAAGCATGATAACAAATATATAAAGATTTTATTACATAGAGTAAATTTTCTTCAATGCATAAATATCAGACCAAATAATGATTCTTAAAAACAGGATAACTCATCAATACAGTCCCACAAACCAATATCATACATAACTCTCATACCATCATACATACCAAAATTACACACAATTCATACCACACACAAACAACATATCCAAGGTACATGACAGCCATGGGCTGATCTAGAAATTATAGCTGGAGACAAATCATCGGGGAGATGGAGAAGAGATCAGTCAAGTTATCCCTAGATGAGAAAACTCCAACGCGTGTTTCGGGGCTACACCTTCATCAGGGCGGAGATATACAACTCACAGTGGGACAAAATATCTATAGAGAGAATACATAGTTCAAAATAACAACCACTAATAATCCACTGGTCACATTGATTTAAAGACATTGCTGTTCGGGGGGCTTAGGGGAGAAAGTTTTCTAATATCAAAAATGTAGCAACAACCTGGTGCTGCCAAAATACCTCAATACACAATCGCACTGAAGCACGTAGACAGCAAATTCTGTTCTGCATGTGAGTCTGCTTTTGATGGTAAGTGATTCATTGCAAAAAGTGGCATTGACTTGAGTTGTGTTGATGCCAAATTTACATGCTCTGCAGCTACTGCATTTGAAAAGCCCTGTGATGTCAGTAAGCCAATTGGATTTCGTGATGACTTCTGGGCTGCTCCTAACCAAAGCGTCATGCATACAAAAGGCACATCTATATGTGATGGTGGGGCATTGAGCTACAAGTGCATATATATATTCACAAACAAAAACACAGGTTACAGGAATTTTCTAGTTAGGATGACATTTCACTTGTACAAAACCAGAAAAACTCAGCTGTAATAGTGAGCAGTGCTAACTATAACTGGTGCCCCCACAATGCACTGCTGATTACATCAGACATTACATCACTCATGACATGATCAATGACATCACTTATGACATCATCCAATGACTGTGTTTCTCAAAAGTTTAAGAATGTTATATTTATGTATACGCCAAGGAATATTGAAGAATCAACGGGTGTATGAGTGTCTGGATGGATGATTCAGTGGGTGTGTGACTGACTGTATAAGTTAGCGATTATACATGTCTCAGTGAATGTATAAGTGAGTGACTAATGTGTGTGAATGTCTGAATCAGTCTGTTTGTAGGTGTGTAAGTGGCTGCATGGGTTGGTGAGTAGCTACGTGAGTGACTATATGGATTAGTGGTTGGTTGTCTGAGTACTTGTACGGATGCCTGAGTATCTGTGTGGGGCGGTGGGTGACTTTCTGCATGGATGTGTGAGTGGGTGAATCACTGGGTGTATGGGTTCATGAGTGTGTCTGCGGGGGGTGTATGGCTGAGTGAGTGTGTGTATGACTGTGTTGACGAGTGAATGGATGTCTCAGTGGTATATGGGTGATTAACTGCATATGTGAAAGGCAGTGTATGTGAGTGTTGGAGTATATAAGTGACTATGTGAGAGTGAGTGATTGTCAAAGTGGCTGTATGGATGAGTGTGTGCTTGTGTCAGTGATTGTAGAAGAGAGTATGTGCTAGTATCTTTATGAATAAGTGAGGTGGTGTGTGTTTAACTGTAAAGGTGAGTAAATGGCAGGGTGATTGAGTCTTTGAGTGAGTAACTCTATATTGGTGAGTGGCAGTGTGTGAGTATCTGTATGGGTGGATGAGTGCATATATCTGAGGCTGAGGCTGACTGGGTGTAGGAGTGGCTGTATGGGTGAGTGAGCGGATGTGTGTTTAGACCTATGAATGAGTAAGTGGGTATGTACATACTGGTATTAGTGTGTCTATGGTTTTGAGAATGGTAGACTGAAATTTGGAGAGGGTGTATGAAAGATTATATTGCGGTGTGAGTAGGTGTATCAGAGATTATGCAGATGATGTCATCACTGATATCATCAGTGATGTCCTTTGAGATATCATCAGTGATGTCACTGACCATGTCATGAGTGGTGTAATATGTGACGTCATCAGGAGGGCATTGCGGGGGCGCAAGTTATAGTTAGCTCAGCTAACTATAATGGCTGAATTTCTCTGGTGTTGTACGAGTGAAATGTCAGCCTATCTATAACATTCCTGTAACCTGTGTTTTTTTCCATGAATATCTAAGGTTGTTTCAAATGCTAATTTCTAACTATAATTTCCCTGAATTATGTGGATTTTTCAGTGAATTTCTAAGGTTTTTTAATTCTAATTTCTAACTATAACGTCCCTGAATCCTGTGTTTTTTTTCAGTGAATTTCTATTTTTTTTTTGAACTAGCAGTCATGTTTTTTGAGTGGTGGAGAAAGGGTTCTGGGCATCTGACCAGCTCTCAGGAATTACAGGAGGTATCAGGAGGGTTTATTGGCCCCCAAGCTCCCTCTGGATTAAAGTGAGTTCATCCCACAACCAGTGGTGAGCCAGGTGGTAATTTGCAGAGTGGTGGACAAAGTGGGTGTGGACTTGAAAGACCGCGCAGAAATCCCACTGTGTGGGACCTCCTGGAGGTAACAGTAGGGGTAGTAGGGGTAGTAGGGGGTTAGCCCCCACGGAAATCCTTGGGGGCCAACTATCCCTCCTATTACCTCCAGTAAGTCCCACACAAAAGGATTGCTGAGTTCTGATAGCAGGCCACCGTCCCTTTGTTCACCACTCTGCAAACGCACTTCCTGGAATGCTCTTGGTTGGGGGATGAAGTCCCCCAACTGAAGTGCCTCTTGAGGGTCCCTGGGGGCCAACTAGCCCTCCTGTTACCTCCAAGAAGCCCCACACAGCTGGATTGCTGAAAGGTGGTCCGAGGCCACGCCCTCTTTCTCCACCACTCTGCAAACACGTCTCCTGATGCCCTGCTGATTGGGGGATGAAGTCGATTTTAGTCCTAAGGCCCTCAGGACACAAAGGGACCTCATCCCCCCACCAGCAGTGTGCCAAGAGATGGATTTGCGAAGTGGTGTAAAAAGGGGTGTGGACTTTAACCACCTCTAAGCAATCCGACTGTATGGGTCTTACTAGAGGTACCTGGGGGCTAAGGACCCTCAGCAGCGACGGGGACTTTATCCCCCAACCATTGCACACCAAGAGGTACCTTTTCAGAGTAGTGGAGAAAGGGGGCAGATCCCCATGAGTTGCTGGTTTGTGCATTTTTTTATTTAGGAAAGGGGCCTGTGTGTCCCCCCTTCCCTTGGTGCTTTTGGGCCCGGTGACCCCATTCCCTAAGGCCTGGTCCATTATTTTATTTTTATTTAATTAAAAAGGGAGGGGGCCATGCGGCCCCCAGGCCATTTACCGCCCTGTGGACCCCATCCTCCGAGGCTTGGCCTCTTGTTGGGAACTACGGCGGAGCCCTAAGGACCCCGCAGTCCCCGCAGACTCCCTGCCTCCTGCAGGAGCCGGCATTCCTTTTGGGCAGAGAGCTGCTTCAGCCCAAAAGAATTCTGCTTTGCTTCATGGAATCAAGAGCATTTTCCATGCTCTCTCTTCCATGAAGCGAAGCAGTGTTTGCTATGGCATGGCACGATCAGTGCTCCCACCAATCCATAGCACACTGCAGTGTCACTGGGTGGAGTCCCCAGGGCCATGGAGGGCTCCTGGGGAGAGTTTGTGTGCCCACTATCTCCTTTTTCTGTGTAGCCCAAGGAAGGTGGTGGTCCCCGGGGCTGGGGTTCCACAACGGACCCCTATATTTACTTCATTTTTGATTCATGAAGGTGATGGTCCCCCGGGCTGTGTGGGGGGCTTAAGCCCCTACACACTTCATTTTTAAAGATAGCCCAGGAAAGGTGGAAATCCCCCGGGGTTGTAGGGGGCCACGTGGCCCCCCCATTTAATGAATATAGCCATAGGGAGGTGGTAGTCCCCGGGGCTGCGGGGGCCAGCGCGGGCCTCTGCATGTATATTCATGATTGCCCCCCAGGACCTGGCCTACCCGGGGGCTTAAAGAAAACATAGCACAGGAGACCCTGCTTCATTTTGTAAACAATTCTCAGCAGGATTCACACACCTAACGTGACCCCGACTAAAACATTTTTTAAAAATAGCTTTTCTGGCCGTGGGGCTCCCTGTGGGATCCCTTATGCCTGCCAACACTTCCTGGTTGGAACAGTTGGCAGCCAGTCAGATCTCAGACCTGAGAAATATGGATTTCTGAGAAATGTTTACATTTCTCAGCAACTAATGAATGGATTTACACCATTTAACAAAAAGAGTGCTTTCTGGACCAAGAGCACCTTATGCCAAATTTGGTGTAATTCCGTTCAGTAGTACGAGCTGTAGCTGTGTCTAAAGTTTCCTAAGGAAATTAACATGGAGAAAACGCATTTTGGGACTCCCCCTTTTCTGAGCCCACACTTGACAAATCATCCATGAACTTTAAACACAGGAGCTGACCTGATCTCCCCATTACTTTTGAAAATTTTGCAAAGATTCGTCATAAGGCGCCAAAGATATTGGCAAAATAAAAAACGCTTGTTGAATAGAAACAAGGTCCTAACTATAACTACCTGCTGGCGACTGCCAGTAGATAATGTATAAATATGTTTGTGTATATGTATATATATCTATATATGTATCCCAGAACCTACTTCTCCAAAAGAGAAACAGCGGAGGCCAGAGGGGGTTCCATCAGAGGCACTTTAATACCAGGATGCACAGGTTAGTGGCGGCGGATGCATTTCGGCGTGTATGTTGCCTTCCTCAGCGCCCTACACCAACAAGAGTCTTGCAATTATTCCGGCAATCCTGCTTCGCTTTAACATAGTGCGGGTGTCACTGAGCTCCTCCCCTAGTTCAATCTGCTCACCTGTTGGAGATCACGTAGCAATGAGTAAACACCAACTCCCAGCATTCAACATGTTCATGCAGCTGGGCCGGTGGTGTGGGGGCAATTTAATAACAATACCGGCTCAAATGTCCTTTGCAGGTTCAGATGGTGTGACTCATTAAAATGCACCAAAGTCCCAAAGCGCCTCCTTGGGTCGCCTCGAACTGCTGCAGCCAAACAAACAGGAAAGTCAATGTGAGGGGGCAGCTATGCAGCTACACAACGCACTAACGGGGGTAAAATACCTCACACCGCACTTTTCTCCTAGTAGTTTCGGCGGATACCGGACCTCTCGATCCCTCGAGCCAACCAATCACTGCAGGCAGTGCGTTGCCAGTCTGTCCGGGTCACTTGCACAGCAGGGCCATCCGTACTGCGCTCCTGGCTTGGCACAGAATCACCTGTTGGACATCACTTAGCAATGAGTAAACTCCAACTCCCAGCATGCAACATGTTCATGCAGCTGGGCCAGTGGTGTGGGGGGCAATATATGTATACATACTGCGGGCGACAGTAGGGGAAAGCGGAAGAGGTGTCTGATTTCCCCGTCATTTTCATACAGTCAGTGCACAACTATGGCCGCCGACGTACTATGTAGTAGAGAAGAGGCAGTGGAGGAGATGTTTGTGGAGGTAGCCAGCCCTCAAATAGAAACGCAAATATTGAGACAAAACAGCGGCACCACCAATTTAAGAGATCTCTACAGAAAACTGGAAAATTTGATGCGCTCAGAGCAGGCAAAGTGGTGGGAGCACCGGTCCACTGACCAAATATTTGGAGGTGGGCACGGTCCCCCGAGGACTTAGAATCATGCTTGCTCCAAGCTACGAGAACCCCAATCCCAATATGCTCAGGGATTGGGCAGAATGCAACCTTCAATCATCACGCAGACTAATGGAGATTTTAATCAAATATGCCGATATAGACAGGATTAAATTACAGTCACAAATTGATCAATTGAATGTAACAATTCGATCCATTGAAGGGGATGATATTTATTCCACACTTAGAGAAGAGATGACTATGAGCCTGAGGAAGGAAGAAGATGTAATTAAGAAACGCAAAACGTTTAAGTTTCAACCGGACAAAAATGACTATGGCCAAGGTCAAATCTTCACTTTTGCAGTACGATGCAGCCAAGACAGTACATAAAAACACTGAGATTCAGAGAGAAGGAGGAGCAATGGGTGGTACAAGTGACACATTGCAAATGGTGTCATCTATCTCAGACTTGAGCTCATCAGTAGAGACAGAATCCGAATCCGAGGTCAATACAAGAGCTACATCGGGAAATCACTTGCACGGACGTAAACATACATTGGTGGAGGAATTGTTTTTTTTTAAGAGAGGAAAGGCGGCAAACATAGCGTCAGAGGAATCCAAAACCGCAAACCAAAAGAGGAGAAATGTCAAAGGAAGGGGAAGGAAGCGAAGAAGGTGCCAAAATGAAAACAAATGAGAAATAAACAAACAGTAAGGGGTGGCACTGACAGCACGGGTAAATCAGAAGCCCCAATCTGCCAACACAATCAATAATCTATCTGAAATTGAGTTGGACAGAGCAGAACATCAATTATTGGCGTTAGGACTAACGTATTGCCCGAAAACAACTTTGATTACCCGCAAACAAGAGCAAACTTATTTATGTTTATAAGAAAGCTCAAATTACAAAAATATCATCATCAACAAAAAAAAAGAGAAATAAGCAGTGGATTGGAGAGCGCAACCATCATCCACTAAGGTAGATAGAATATTAGCAGTTTCAGATGTAAATGTCCTTTATATGTTACATGCTCTAGATCAGAATCCGGATTCCAGGGAGGATGTATCGACCCAGTGAACGATGAACAGGGAATCCATTAACATCAATGCAGCCCCATCAACAGGGTTTAAACCGAGATATACATTTGTGCCGGTAATGCAGAGGGATTCTGTCGATACCTTCCATGATATAGTCACAGCAGAAGTTAAAAAAACTATATTTGAAAACTCAAAAAGAGGCCAAGAATCGCTCAATACAACAACATAAATATCACCAACTAGTCAGAAAGTTGCGAGACAACGATTCAATAGTGGTGCGCAATTCTGACAGAGGTGGGAACGTGGTGATCTGGCCACTAAAAGAATATCAAGAGGAAGCACCGAGACAACTTTCTGATCGAGATTGCTACAGACTGAGTAACAGGCAAATGACCAGGACTGTACAGAATGAACTGCACTCTAAACTATTAGCCTGGAAAAGCAGGGGGCTAATTAATCAAGATGAATTTAAATTTTTTAAAAGTGATTATCCGACCATCCCTGTAATGTATCTGGTACCAAAAGTGCATAAGGATACTTCCCGTCCCCTGGGAAGACCAAATATATCAGCAAAACAAGGTCTTTTGGAAAGTATCTCTCTCTATATATATATATATATATATATATATATATATATATATATATATATATATATATATATATATATATATATATATATATATATATATATATATATATTCACTGAAAAAACCATAGGTTATAGACCATATATAGTTAGGAATTAGCATTTAAAAAACCTTATTTTACTCACACAAAACCATTGAAATTCCATATATAGTTAGTTGCACTAACTATATATTGCGCACCCGCAATCTACTGCTGATGATGTCACATATTACATCATTCATGACATGGTCAGTGACATCACTGATGACATCTCACTTGACATCAATGATCACATCACTGATGATATCATTCATGTGACAATACAATGCATCTCACATTTTAATATAACCTCTGTTTCACCCAGTGTTAAAAACAGAGTATATTTTTTGAAACCATTGACACACCAATACTAGTTACTACATACGTACTCACTGATTCCTACGTCTACACACACATTCACTCATTCACCCATACAATCATTCATACATACAATCACTCATGTTTACAACACAATCATATGCACTCATACACCTATACAGACACTCACACTCTGCCACTCATCCATGGAGTTACTCACACACCTAGTCAGTCCTGTAAAGAATCAATCACACTTCCATTTTCTACTCTATACAGTTAAACATAGAGCACCTTACGTTTTCAACCATATACTAACACATACTTACTCTCTTATACAATCATTGATACAAGTACACATTGATCTGTACAGAGTCACACACCTCCCATCCAGCCACACACACACTCAGTCTCCCATGCAAATACTTGGGCAATCAATCAATAACCCATATAGTTACTCATATAGCTACTGATCAACACATGCAGCAGTTTACAGAACAACAGACATAATGATGCACAAATTAAGACAGTTTAGTCACTAACCCATGCACTCAGTGAGACACATTTAATCACTCACTCATACATTCAGTCATGCACCTACTAAATCCTTCGTCCAGACACTTATACATCCACTCATTCTTCAATATGTAAGACATATTTTAACTTTACAGAAACATAGTCACTGGATGTTGTCATCAGTGATGTCATCAGTGATGTCATTTGAGATGTCATCAGTGATGTCATCAGTGATGTCACTGACCATGTCATGAATGATGTAATATGTGACATCATCAGCAGTGGATTGCGGGTGCGCAATATATAGTTAGTGCAACTAACTATATATGGAATTTCAATGGTTTTGTGTGAGTAAAATAAGGTTTTTTAAATGCTAATTCCTAACTATATATGGTCTATAACCTATGGTTTTTTCAGTGAATTTTCAAGGTTTTGTAAATGCTAATTCCTAACTATATATGGTCTATAACCTATGGTTTTTTCAGTGAATTTCAATGGTTTTTTAATAGCAAATATCATAAGCTGTCGAATGTCAAGTACGTGGTAAGAATTTTTTTTTTCGTGTTTATGCACACTGATCTGCTTTGATTGCTGCCCCCCACCCCTCATTTCTATTAGGAGTACTCTCTCTTTGCAGATAGTGAAGGGTAGTTAACGCAGCCCTTTCCCCCTTTGTAATCCGTCGTGCCTGCTTCTCTCTCCATTTGATTGATTGTTCTCTTTGGTTCATTCTCTATTTACAAACAAGCACAGAGTCGCAATACTCTGTTTAGTCTTTGCAGATAGCGAAAAATCGTGTAAAAAAACAAAAGGAATCGAGCAAAATCAGTAGGCCACTAATGGGATCTCTTTTGACCTCGCTAAAATAGAAACATTAGGAACAACCTGTTGAAAATAGCAATGCGTATGTATATAAGCGGCGTTCATTTGTGTTCACAGTACCCCTTGTTGATTGTTTCAATCGAGCATTGAATTGTTCGAAGTTAATTCTCTTAACGATCTTCTCTACCTGCAAACGAGGAAGAATAGGAATATTCTATCTCCCTTTGCAGATAGTGAAGGGTAGGTAACGCAAGCCTTTAACACGTCGTACCTATTTCATTCCTCATTGATTGATTGATTGTCCGAACATTGACTGTTTGGGAATTAGTTCTTTTTGGAGGTATTCCCTGTTTGCAAATAAACGTAGGAAAATCTTTGCAAGTAGTGAAAGGGTACGTAATGCGGACCGTTCTCCCCCGTTGTAATCTGTCATGCCTATCTACTCCCCACTGATTGATGCACCTTTTTCACCCGGACCATTTACTAGAGATACGTCATCTGGCCCGACCAGAGAGCACCCCTAGTGAAAAGGACATATGCAATAATAACGAAGTGATCACTGTATCCTGTTAACAGAAACTTTACCATGAAACAACCTGGAAAGAAAAAAATAGGAAAACGAAAATCAGTAGGCCACTGATGAACATGAACTTTTATTAAACAACGAACAAAGAAACGATAACATAACGTAATGATAAAACCTATTAATGTCCTAGAAACAAGAAAACGTTAAAATATGCCAGTGGTGAGAGACCAGAAAAACAGTAAGAGAAACCAAATCACCCCTCGCTGTCCCACCGCCTGCCACGCCAAAAAAATCGATAGACTAGGGAAAATGCAAGTCAGTAGAACATCCACCCCCACTCTGGAAACTTCCAAGGTGGGGCAGGGTTCCGGCTACGCCCAGCCGGGAGCAGCCCATATAAGGCAGGTCCTGCTGCCACGCCTCGGCCAGGAGATCCTAACGTAGGGTGTAGCCGGAGGAGAGGCCGAGACCAGCGGGACCCGGCCAGGGGATTGCCTTTACAACGCTGAACAGTTGCAGGGGGGGGGAATGTCTCCTCGACCCTCCCCTCTCTCTCCCAGTCCGGCCGCGGTGGCCCTTGAGAGTTGCAGGTAGTCCCGCCACATGCTCTTCCGGTCCGACCACCAACGGTCGGGGGGCCGAGGCCGACGGGATCCGGCTGCAGCCGATAAACCAAGAAACCCGTTCATGGGGCCAGAGCCAGGGGCGTCCGGCCGACATCCACCGGAAGCCCGGCCCGAAGACGGACGGGACACTTCTTTCTTTTATAATGGCTGCGACAACACTGGAGGGGGATGTCTTGCACATGCCTCCGACCCCCCCCTCGTCCTCATCGCCTGGTCCGGCCATAACAAATCTCAAGCGAGACGCCGTGGGGTGCACTGGGAGGGAGAGACGGTGCGAACAGGCCTCTCCCGCCTCCCCAGGTGGAGGCTTCCCAGCTGCACCCTCAGCGCTCCAGGCGGTGGCATCCTAACAACTACAGTGCTGCACAGTTTCGGAACGACCTAGATAACGGTTCTTCCACTGTGGCCATGCTGCAACGTCTCGCCCGGCAGGGTGGAGCCCGTCCGCTCATGTGACCCCGCGATCGCCGGTAGCTGCCGAACTCTCAAAATGGCGGTCGACCTGGCAAGAGCGGGCCCAACATAAAGAAATGGCCCGGTCACTGGTTGACTCCACCACCGTAGTCCTCCACGACCTTGAAGATTCTAGAGGAGCCGCGGGAGTCTCCGACCCCCGATGGGGAATGACTGCCATGATCGCCCGTGGAGTGACGAAACTGTATC
Organism: Lissotriton helveticus; assembly: GCF_964261635.1. Taxonomy (NCBI): domain Eukaryota; kingdom Metazoa; phylum Chordata; class Amphibia; order Caudata; family Salamandridae; genus Lissotriton; species Lissotriton helveticus. The sequence goes on along the minus strand of NC_136063.1, from coordinate 1,703,477,106 downwards.
CGCGGGACGTCGGCGCTCCCATGCTGGCGCCAGCCTCACTTTGAATTACTACAATCCTGCAGACCTTACTTCCGGTGAAAGCACAGTGTGACCCGGTAGGAAAAATTATTGCACCCCCTCCCCTTTTTGACTGATAGTTCAAACCACCGATCCTTTCCTTTGCCCTTTTAACGGAACTTTGGACTGCCTCCCCCTCTTTTACATTTTCTAGAGAAAACAAAACATTAACCACTACATTAGCATAGCAGTTGACACCAGAACTGTTTTCAAATTGAAAACCAACAACATCTTCAACAGAATCCTTTTTGTTTCTGCTGTGACCCTGCTACAGCACAGGCATTGTCCCCAGCAGTAATTCTGCAATGCCGGTAAGAATAGCTGTGGTGCCTACTGGACTCACTCACCCCCGCGGCGCCCCACGCCGTTTTTTGCTGGGCGGCAACTTACTAGACATCACTTTCGTGCCATCTAGATTTCAGCGCGTTCTGCTGCCTTGGAACTATTCGCACAACAGACCGCTACTGACAAGAATATTTCATTATTGGTGCTGTCAATTTCAATAAATCTATTGGATAATTAAAAAGAAATTGCCACGGTCTCTTCGTTGTTTAAATGTTTTTACTGTTTTTGTTTTGTTGTATATATTTATATGTTATTAAAGTTTTATATTCCTACTACTTTGTTGGAGTGCTATATATTTTTAATGTGACACATAATTGTAAAAACTTTGATGTACAAAGAGTCATTCCTGGAATCTTCCGCTTCAGGCTCGGTCCCCTCCCCAATCACAATACAGGATGGTTTTCAGATAGTAGGAACGCGTGTGCTGTGACGGATCACATCGGGTGTGGGCCTTGATCTACTATAACTCCTTTGAAGAGGGGTGATTCTTTACAGCTGGGGCCATAAACTACATCTGCAGGGCTAGCTGATAGCCTAGGACCGGCCTGGACATTCGGACACAGAGGAAGAGGAGTGTCAGAGGGTGCGGTAGTGAATAGGGCGAAAGGGAGGTGTCGGGCGGGCACAGAGTGTGATTCTCAGGGAAGAGCAGCGCAGATGGGGGAAGGTTTATTGCCCATGCATAAGACAGAGAGCGGTGGTGACCAGTGCCTGGGGGAGATGCTTACGAGGGTGAGGAGCCATGCTACGAATCGACAGCGTGCAGAGAGTGGGTCTGGTCAAGACATCTAAAATGGCTGCCGTGCACGACAAAAGTGTGGCATTTCAAAAAAGGCAAGATGGCGCAGACAATGTTTTTCAACACTTCCTCATTTCCTTCGAATCGAACGTTAACAGACGTTGGGGCATATTACCAAAGTTAAGCGATATTTATCGCTAACGATGCTTACCAACCAATTTTTTACCACTAAGCATCGTCAGAAATTATCGAAGATAAACCTTACTATTATCAAGGTTTATCGCAAATGCGATAATAAACGGCCGCAATGCATGAATATCGCTAAAAAGTCAGCGATATTCATGCATTACCGAGCTAATACTCTTAGCCATGTTATCCACCTCCCATTGGATAACATGGCTAAGAACTGCTCAGGGCAGGTGTTACTTTTTGGAGATATTCGCGCTTAGCGCGAATATCTCCAAAAGTTGGTAATAGGAGATAGATATCTTGCATGTTGTAATGCAAGTTATTGTGGTATATGGAACTCATACCATAATCTCTCAGGAAAGCAGAAACTGATCCTTTTGGGACCGCCTAAAAAGGCCTAGGGGGTGAGGAGTACTCTACTTTGCCCCCTTTTCACGTTCCGAACTATTTTATTTTACTCTCTTCTGTAATTACACAAAATACCAGCGATAAGATGCATCGGAGACACACAGTGAGAGAAAGGAGGCCGGAGATGAAGAAGACATGTCAAATACACATTGGAGATAATATAGTGGCAGAAGGGAAGTAAATATGAGTAAACTTACCATGTAACATAAAAATGTTGCACTCTATACTATAAGTCTCATTTTATACTACAATCACTTCGCTACAACCTCATAAATTAAAAATAAAAATAAATAATGTCTCAAACAATTTTTGATTTCTAAATATAAATTTATTCTTCAGAATTTTCTAAATTTGAAACAACTAGTAACATGTCCTCATCAGTAATTTCCTCTTCAATCATCTCATCTGGAATCTCCTCATTAAAAGTCTGCAATGATGATTCTTGTAACTCTATGGTCTCCAAACACTCGATAAATTCGCCATCAAGAGATTGATCAAAAAAATCATTCAAGTCATCTCCTCCTTCTGACAATATTTCATTATTGGTGCTGTCCATTTCAATCAATGTAGTGGAATCATTCAAGTCATCTCCTCGTGACAATATTTCATTATTGGTGCTCTCAATTTCAATCAATGTAGTGGAATCATTCAAGTCATCTCCTCCTTGTGACAATATTTCATTATTGGTGCTGTCCATTTCAATCAATCTAATGGAATCATACAAGCCATCTCCTCCTTGTGACAATATTTCATTATTGGTGCTCTCAATTTCAATCAATGTAGTGGAATCATTCAAGTCATCTCCTTGTGACAATATTTCATTCTTGGTGCTGTCCATTTCAATCAATCTAATGGAATCATACAAGTCATGTCCTCCTTGTGACAATATTTCATTATTGGTGCTCTCAATTTCAATCAATGTAGTGGACAATTCAAAAGAAATTGCCACGGTCTCTTCATTGTGAGCCATTTTATTTTGAAATTGCTTGCTGTAAATTGCAGAAAAAAATAATCACTTTCATTTATCGTTTTTAGTAATACATAATATAAAACTAACTTCATCAAGTATTTAGTATAACAGAAGGACTGCAAATAAATAACAGAAAACATTTTTCAAATTATCTTCAAGTGTACAACATAGTTCCCCTTACAAATTAACAACTCACCTTTTTAAAAGTAGCAGAAGTGTTAGTACTGTGTAAATCAAACACCAGAAATTCACCACCAAAAATTCCTCACAAATGTACCTCAGACAGTAGTATCACAAAATGGCTGTGGTTTCCTCTCATTTGACATATATACATAACCAATTAACTTTCATCACACACAAATACAAAACCAAAGTAACATTTTAATTGGTTCTAAATTTCAACACTTTCAAATGTGTTTTCCCCATGCAATTTTCCATAGGACATTTACATACGTCTACAGCCTGAATGGCTGAACGGAATTACACCAAACTTGGCAAAATGGTACATCAAACCTAAGAGGTCAGGAATGATCTACTATGCCCCCTTATGGTCATTTCCCCCTTCGCTTTGGCCTCCTCTTGTCTCTCAATCCTACCGAGGGACAAGATGGCGGCCGCTACGGACTGTTTGGAATGTTGACAGACGCCGGAGAACCAATCAGCTTCGCAAAGCTCCGTAACGCGAAAAGTACGCGAAGCGGAGCGCTGTTACAGATATATATCTTTTTTTCAACGTTAATTTCTCAAAATCCACTGGAGCACATATATTGAGACCTAGCAAAGGCACATCGGGCTACCAGTCCCTAATATTTTGCCAAGTTTCGTGCAAATCCATTCAGCCGTTCGATTATTATTATTTTGTTTTTTTTTTGCCCCGCGGGGCCCTTTTAAAACCTCCACATCAAACCTAGGGGGTCAGCGAGGATCTACTATGCCCCCTTATAGTTATTTCCCCCTTTGTTTTGACCTCCTCTTGTCTCTCGATCCTACCGAGAGACAAGATGGCGGCCGCTACGGACTGTTTGGAATGTTGACAGACGCCGGAGAACCAATCAGCTTCGCTTCACAAAGCTCCGTTGCGCGAAAAGTCCGCGAACCAGAGCGCTAACCGGTCCGCTGTTACAGATATATATCTTTTTTTAAACGTTAATTTCTCAAAATCCACTGGAGCACATATATTGAGACCTACAAAAGGCACATCGGGCTACCAGTCCCTACAATTTTGCCAAGTTTCGTGCAAATCCATTCAGCCGTTCGGGCTAAAAGTGAGGCCAACCGCCCTATGGAAAACTCAATGTTAAAAACACGTTTTGGGACCCCCCTTTTTTCTCGGCCCCCACTGGACGAACCCCCCCCAAATTTTCAAGGGCTGCTCAGAAACAAAATGTGCCATTTTCCTGAAAATTTCAGCCGATTCCGTCCACAAACGCCAAAGTTATTAGACATAGAATTTTCAAAAAACCCATAGAGAAAAAATCCTAACTATATATACCTACTGGCGACCGCCAGTAGGTAATATATATATATATATATATAGAATCATTCCTTCAAGAAAATGTCAAGACCCTCCCATCATTTATTAGAGACACAACTGATTTTTTGAAACAACTACAAGAGTTTGAATGGAACAAAGAATATTTACTCATTGCATTAGATGTATTAAACGTATACACATCCATTCAACATGATGATGGGCTAAGAGCTTTGGAATGTTATTTGCGTTCTAGACCAATTGAATATTATGAGCATACCAAAATGCAATTGGATTTTACAAAATTCTGTCTGGATAATAGCTATTTTTTGTTTAGCCAGCAGGTATACCAGCAGGTAAGAGGCGTAGCTATGGGGGCTAGCTTTTCCCCTAGCTACGCCTGCTTGCGTATGGGATGGAGGGAGAGGATGATTTTAACAACACAGTATGCTGACATTATGACACAGAATATTGTCAAGTGGGTCCGTTATATAGATGACCTTTTTGTGGTGTGGTGCGGAGACAGAGGCAGTGCAGAAGATTTTATATTCAAATTGAATATCAATGAACTCAATCTGCACTTTACCCGTAGTATCAGCAATAAATCTATTACCTTTCTAGATGTTGAGGTATTTGTTGCTAAAGGCAGGTTGGAAACTAAACTCCATCGTAAACCAACTGCCGGCAACACTATACTTCATTCAACGAGCTTCCACCCAAAACATACTATCTGCAGCATTCCCTACGGTGAAATGCTCAGAATCCGTAGAATGTGCAGCAGGGAGGAAGACTTATCAGAGGCACAAGAGGAGTGCAAGAAGAGATTCCTAGAAAGCGGTTATTCAATCCGTGTAATAGATGACGCTATCAAACGCACAAGAGCAATATCACGCAACAGCTTTTTAAACAAGTCGCCACGAGATAACAAACAGACCCACACAACACCAGATCAATTGAGTGTTAGTCCAAGACTTATCCTTACATAATACAAACAAAAGGATAGTCTATTCCAGTGTACTGAGAAAGAATTGGCATCTAATTCTAAGAGACCCCATACTAGGTGAGAAGATGTCACACACTGCTACGATCCCTCATAGATGGGCCCCCAGTACCAGAGACTTAGTGGTTAAAAATAGCCCTGAGAGCAAAATAGCTAGTAACTGGCTCACCAGTCGGCTGGGTTTTTTCAAGTGTTCTAATTGTAGAGCTTGTAAAAATTTAATACATAAAACCACCTTTATTTCACCTTTCAAGGAGAAGCCCTGCATTATTGACAAGTGGTTAACCTGTAAATTGGAATTTGCTGTTTATGTGCTGGAGTGCGCGTGTGGACTGCAGTATGTTGGCAGTACAAAACTGCAAGTCCACAAGAGAGTGCTCCAGCACATAAGGGCAATCACCAATGAAGATCCAAATGACCCTGTGGCACGTCATTTCAGAGAGGTCCGTGAGAAAGATCAGGATAAACTGAAATATTATGTAATAGATACTGTGCCACCACTCAAACGAGGAGGTAACAGGGAGGCCATTCTTATACGTATTGAGACCAAATACATTTTAGAATTGGATAGCAGGTTTAAATACAACTGAGGATCTACACACTTGGTTATGAACAGGCCCATGTAACCAGGACTATTTAAAATTCCATTATATTTTTGATTTTAACAGATTGTGGGAACAGCAAGTTTTATCACTGTAGTATTTATTAGATACAGGGCAGGTGTAGAAAAAAGATTTTTTAAGGCGTAGTTTGCATTAAGCATGGGCGAATTTTGCGAATTCGCGATCCGCAAATTTGCGGATTTGCGAATACACGATCCGCAAAATTCGCGAATTTGTGGATTTTTTTAATATTGCGTGTTCGCGGGGCTCTTGGCGTGTTCGCGGGGTGCTTTGCGTGCTCGCGGGTTTTTTTTTGTGCGAGACCGCGATGCGCCCTCTGGTTCATCACTGCCACCCTCTCATTTTTTTTGTGCCCTTCTGCCCTCTGCCCCACTCGTTTTTGTGCCCTTGTGCCCCTTGCCCCACTCGTTTTTGTGCCATTCAGCCCTCTGCCCCAATTGTTGTTGTGCCCTTGTGCCCCTTGCCCCACTCGTTTTTGTGCCATTCTACCCTCTGCCCCACTCGTTCTTGTGCCCTTGTGCCCCTTGCCCCACTCGTTTTTGTGCCATTCTGCCCTCTGCCCCAATCGTTGTTGTGCCCCTGTGCCCCTTGCCTCACTTGTTTTTGTGCCATTCTGCCCTCTGCCTCAATCGTTGTTGTGCCCTTGTGCCCGTTGCCCCACTCATTTTTGTGCCATTCTGCCCTCTGCCCCACTCATTGTTGTGCCCTTGTGCCCCTTGCCCAACTCGTTTTTGTGCCATTCTGCCCTCTGCCCCAATCATTGTTGTGCCCTTGTGCCCCTTGCCCCACTCGTTTTTGTGCCATTCTGCCCTCTGCCCCACTCGTTGTTGTGCCCTTGTGCCCCTTGCCCCACTCGTTTTTGTGCCATTCTGCCTTCTGCCCCAATCGTTGTTGTGCCCTTGTGCCCCTTGCCCCACTCGTTTTTGTGCCATTCTGCCCTCTGCCCCACTCGTTTTTGTGCCCTTGTGTCCCTTGCCCCCTCGTTTTTGTGCCATTCTGCCCTCTGCCCCAATCGTTGTGCCCTTGTGCCCCTTGCCCCACTCATTTTTGTGCCATTCTGCCCTCTGCCCTACTCGTTGTTGTGCCCTTGTGCCCCTTGCCCCACTCGTTTTTGTGCCATTCTGCCCTCTGCCCCAATCGTTGTTGTGCCCTTGTGCCCCTTGCCCCACTCGTTTTTGTGCCATTCTGCCCCACTCATTGTTGTGCCCTTGTGCCCCTTGCCCCACTCGTTTTTGTGCCATTCTGCCCTCTGCCCCACTCGTTTTTGTGCCCTTGTGCCCCTTGCCCCACTCGTATTTGTGCCATTCTGCCCTCTGCCCCAATCGTTGTTGTGCCCTTGTGCCCCTTGCCCCACTCGTTTTTGTGCCCTTCTGCCCTCTGCCCCACTCTGTGACCTTCTGCCCACTGCCCCACTCCTGTTTTATTTTAGAATGGTGCCGGCAAGCTGCCAGCGCATTTCTAAAATAGTTACTAAGTTAGCTTCATCAGGAAGCACTAATAGATAAAATAAAGCAGGTGCTCGAGCACCTGCATTTTATCTATTAGTGCTTCCTGTTGAAGCTAACTTAGTAACTATTTTAGAATGGTGCTGGCAGCTTGCCGGCGCCGTTCTAAAATAGTTACAAGCTTGAAGCTTGAACTTTTGCCCCCGGATCCGTTCAGCTCGCGGGTTCGCGGATTTTCGGCAAATTCGCGGGAATTCGCGGATCGCGAATTTGCCGAAAATCCACAAAATCCGCGAGCGGAACGGATTTTGCGCCCATGCTTAGTTTGCATAGGTGTAGTAGACCATTCAGGAGCATTATTTGCACATCATATTTATTGTTTACAGTATTTTACAATAGCCAGTAAATATTGTGGATATCAGGTATTCATACTGCTAGTATTGCGATTATTGCACATGATGCCTAATGCAAGTTCAAGGTATTTATACCAATATTTTTGCACAGTTTTCACAGCATGTCACTTGATTACAATGTTTTACATAACTTATGTAATTAATGTGGATATCATATATTGATACAGATAGTATTGCGATTTTTGCACATTCTGCCGAAATCAAGGCTAATAGTTTCATATGGATTTTAATGTGAAATTATGCTTAGGAGAATATGAATAGCATACTGCGCCAATTTGCACACGCAAAGAGTACTGTACATTTAATTACCTGTATAACTTGAAACATAACCGTGATAATGCTGTTGAGGAAACAACGGGCAGTCTGTTTTCAGTTGTTATTTGCACTGGCACTTTAAATTGGGGGAAAGTATGGTTACGTTGTGTGATCAAGGCCTCTAGGGGCTGAAACGCCTCATGGCGGGTGAGCACGTTTTCAAATAAAGTAATTGCACGCAGTCATGAGGTGGCAGGGAATCGAGCAGAAGTTGTATGGTAGATATATATATATATCACCTAGTAGGGTCCCATGTAGGTAGGGCCTACTATCCATAGGAACAGCGTTTATTCTTTTCCCAATAACTTTAGCGCCGGTTGACGTGTCTTCGTGAAATTTTCAAAACTTATGGCCCGCTCCGGTCAGCTGCTATCTTAAAAGTTTTGGGGTGATTCGGAATGCGGGGGGCAAGAAAAAAGGGAGGTCCCAAAACGTGTTTTCTCCATGTTAATTCCCATAGGTAACTTTAGACACGGCTACAGCCCGAACTGCTGAACGGAATTACACCAAATTTGGAAAAAAGGTAGGCCTTGGTCAGAAAGAACTCCTTTTGTTAAATGGTGTAAATCCGTTCAGTAGTTCCTGAGAAATAAAAAAAAAGAGGTCAAAAAATGCATTTTCCATGGCAAACTTTAGACACGGCTACAGCTCGAACTGCCAAACGGAATTACACCAAATTTGGCAAAAAGGTAGCCCTGGGATCAGAAAGAACTTTTTTTGTTAAATGGTGTAAATCCATTCAGAAAATCAAAAAATAAAAGTTTCGATATATAGAGGCGAAGTGGAACCGCGCACGCTGCTGATCAAGAGCTGTATTCTAATTGGCAGTCAACACTTCAAACCAGGAAGTGTTGGCAGCCATCTTGTGCCTCGGTAGAACCGAGGCACAAGAAAACAGTGAAACGAATGCAAAAAAAAAGAAAAGGGGGCAGGGTAGAAACATCCTGACCCCCTAGGCCTGCTCAGGGGGTCCCACAAGGACCCCCCAGGGCCCAAAGAAGCTTTTTTTTTTTTAAAGACTAAATTGGCCGAATTTGCACTGGGTGCGCAAATCCGGCTGCAAAAGTAAAAAAAACAAAGCACAGGCTCCCGTGCTTTGTGTTAATGAAGCCCCTGGGTGGGCCAGGTCCAGAGGCAATGAAAAAAAAGGGCGGGGGGCCTTAATCCCCCCCACACTGTCGGGGGCTTGATCAAAGAGGGGGACCGCCACCCCTGGGGCACATTTTTAAATGTGTGGGGGCCTCTAAGGGGACTGCTACCCCCAGTGCGTTTTTTAAAAAAAACTGTGGGGTGGCTCAAGCCCCCCCACCTGCCCCAGGGACTGCCACCTCCCCAGGGCACTAACATTCAAATTAGGGTGTCCATTATGGACCCCCAAGCCCCGGGGACCACCGGCCCAGGGGGCTGTGCAGACATTGGGATGGGGGCCACTCGGCCCCCCTTCTCGAGCCAGTGATGGCCCTGGGGACCGCCACCCCCCCAGGGCCGGCTCCTGCATTGTCCCGGGGTGCCCACCCCCAGGACACTGCTGTTTGCAATGACATGACGGGAGACTCGAGGCTCCCGCCCTTTCATTGCAAACTGTTTAAGCAGATTGCTTTTCCACAAGGGGAGCTGCATGTCATCAGCTCCCCATGTGGAAAAGCAATGCCGGCTCCTGCAGGAAGCGGGGAGCCGGCGGGACCATGGGGGCATTGCGGTTCCCTCCACGGCCCCCCGACTGGAGAATCCCATCCCTGGCCCCCGGGGATGGGGTTCCTGGGCTAGAAGTGGCCCGGGAGGGGGACCACACGGCCCCCCTCCCAAAGTAAAAAACAAACAAAAACGAGGCAGAGCCCCGGGAGAAGGGGTCCCCGGGGCTAAAAGAACCCTCAGGAGGGGGGCCACGCAGCACCCTCCTTTGTAAAAATAATTAAAAAAAAAAAGATATGGTGGCCGACCGAAAATGGCCTGGGAGGGGGCCCCCTTCCAAGTTAATATAATATAATAGGGGTCAGGCTCTGCGGTATGGGGTCCCCAGGGTCCAAAAAATAGGAAAGGAAGTGGGGCTAACTAGCCCACCAGGTACCTCCATAAAGCACCAGAGGCCTGCATTGCAGAGAGGTGGTCCTGGCCATGCCCCTTTTTACACCTCTCTGCAACGCAGCTCTATGGTGCTTACTGGAGGTACCTGGGGGGCTAGTTGGACCCCAGAGACCCTCAGGATTGAAGGGGACTTAATCCCCCAATGTTTGCTCAGTGGTGAACGGAGGGGGTGGGGCCTGAGGGGACTTGTGCAAACACGCCCTGTGGTGTGTTTTAGGTTGGGGAATTAATTCTTCTTCAATCCTGAGGGTCCCAGGGGGCCAACAACCCCACCAGGTACCTCCAGTAAGCGCCACTGCACTGCGTTGCAGAGAGGTGGGCCAGGCCACACGCCTTTTTAGACCTCTCTGCAACGCAGCTCTTTGGCACTTACTGGAGGTACCTGGTTGACTAGTTGGACCCCAGAGACCGTCAGGATTCAAGGGGACTTAATCTCCCAAATTAAAAGGGCCACAGCGTGTGTTTGCACACATGTCACCTCAGACCCCCCTCCCTTCACCACTGTGCAAACGTGCCCGTAGCGTGTTTTAAGAGGTAGTTTTAATACCCCTGCCCGATTATGTACAAGGGCCTTACAGAGGAGGTCATGCTAATCACATCGATACTACAACGCAGTGTTCCCTAGTGTATGTAGGTGTTTTCACTGTATTCTAAGGGTGTTTTAGCATAGCACTGGCTCTAGGCCTGGTTAGTCAGAGTCAGCTACCGCCAGTACCCTTCTGAAAAAGTTGTGGGCACAGGATGATTTTGCAACAAGGCCTCTTTCTGCTCCTTTGTTGGTTCTTTCTGCACATGACTTGCTTCTTCCTGCACTTTTCTTCATCTTTGTGGACTTCTGTTGCTTCTTTCATGTCATTTGAGATGCCATCAGTGATATCATCAGTGATGTCACTGACAATGTCATGAGTGATGTAGTATGTGACGTCATCAGCAGTGCATTGCATGGGCGCAAGTTATAGTTAGCTGAACTAACTATAACTGGGGAATTTCTATGGTTTTGTACGAGTGAAATGTCTAACTATAACTTTCCCTAAAACCTATGTTTTTTTCAGTGAATATATATATATATATATATATGCACATACATACATACGAACACATTGGTGCTCTGCTCCATCAAATTGTTGTTCAGTATATATATATATATATATATATATATATATATATATATATATATATTCACTGAAAAAACCATAGGTTAGAGACCATATATAATTAGCTGGACATTTTATTGACATAAAACCAATGAAATTCCATATATAGTTAGTTGCACTAACTATATATCGCGCACCCGCAATCCACTGCTGATGATGTCACATATTACATCATTCATGACATGGTCAGTGACATCACTGATGACATCACTGATGACATCTCAAATGACATCACTGATGACATCACTGATGACATCTCAAATGACATCACTGATGACATCATCTAGTGTCTGTGTGTTTTTGTAAAGTTTAAATATGTTTTACATATTGAAGAATGAGTGGATGTATGGAAGACTGAGTGTGTGTGTGGCTGGCTGGGAGGTGTGTGACTCTGTGCATATCAATGTGTACTTGTATCAGTGATTGTATAAGAGAGTAAGTATGTGTTAGTATATGTGTGAAAAGTATGGTGTTCTGTGTTTAACTGTATAGATGAGGAAAGCGAAGTGTGATTGATTCTTCACAGGACTGACTAGGTGTATGAGTGCATATGATAGTGTTGTAATAATGAGTGACTGTATGTATGAGTGATTGTATGGGTGAATGAGTGAATGTGTGTGTAGACGTAGGAATCAGTGAGTGCGTATGTAGTAACTGGTATTGGTGTGTCATGATGTCATCAGTGATGTCATTTGAGATGTCATCAGTGATGTCATTTGAGATATCATCAGTGATGTCATCAGTGATGTCACTGAAGTATGGTGTTCTGTGTTTAACTGTATAGATGAGGAAATGGAAGTGTGATTGATTCTTTACAGGACTGACTAGGTGTGTGAGTAACTCCATGGATGAGTGGCAGTGTGTGAGTGTCTGCATAGGTGTATGAGTGCATATGATAGTGTTGTAATAATGAGTGACTGTATGTATGAGTGATTGTATGGGTGAATGAGTGAATGTGTGTGTAGACGGAGGAATCAGTGAGTGCGTATGTAGTAACTGGTATTGGTGTGTCATGATGTCATCAGTGATGTCATTTGAGATGTCATCAGTGATGTCATCAGTGATGTCATTTGAGATGTCATCAGTGATGTCATCAGTGATGTCACTGACCATGTCATGAATGATGTAATATGTGACATCATCAGCAGTGGATTGCGGGTGCGCGATATATAGTTAGTGCAACTAACTATATATGGAATTTCATTGGTTTTATGTCAATAAAATGTCCAGCTAACTATATATGGTCTCTAACCTATGGTTTTTTCAGTGAATTTTCAAGGTTTTGTAAATGCAAATTCCTAACTATATATGGTCTATAACCTATGTTTTTTTCAGTGAATTTCATTGGTTTTTTAAAAGCTAATATCTATAGCTGTAAAATATATTCTTTATTACGTGACGTATCACGTCGCCACGTGAGACGCCTCATGACGCGTCGCATAACCGTGACGTATCGGCTCTGCAGCGCAAACAAAACCCGTAACGTAAGCGTGCCGGAGCACGCTTACAGATATATATATATTTTTTTTAACCTTAATTAGACAAAATCCACACGTGCACATATCTTGAGGCCTTGCAAAGGCACATCAAACAAACAGTCCCTACAATTTTGCCAAGTTTGCTGGAAATCTATTCCCTTAATTTTTTTTTTTACTGTTTCTCTTGGTTTTCCCCTTGTTACGCTTACCGGGACGCTACCCGGTACGCGAACCGGACGCTCCAAAAACACAAGATGGCGGACTCCCGTTACGCTGCCGGTTAGCTGCCCAGTTCGCGTACCGGGAAGCGCCTCTACCGCGAAAAATCGCGGGGGACTTTAATATCCCCCTCATCAATCCTAGCAGGGGTCAGGAGGGGTTTACCTTGCCCCCTTTCCTTCATTTCCCCCTTCTTTTTTCACCACATCTTGTCTCTCGAACCTACCGAGAGACAAGATGGCGGCCGCTCCGGACTGTTTACAATGTTGACAGCTACGCTGCCGGTTAGCTGCCCGGTTAGCTGCCCGGTTAGCTGCCCGGTGAGCTGCCCGGTGAGCTGCCCGGTTCGCGTACCGGGACGCGCCTCTACGGCGTAAAATCGCAAAAAAAAAAAACAAATTATTTTTTGCCCCGCGGGGCACTTTAATATCCCCCTCATCAATCCTAGGGGGTCAGGAGTGGTCTACCTTGCCCCCTTTCCTTCCTTTTCCCCTTCGTTTTTCACCACATCTTGTCTCTCGATCGTACCGAGAGACAAGATGGCGGCCGCTCCGGACTGTTTAGAATGTTGACAGACACCGGAGAGCCAATCAGCTTCGCTTCGCGAAGTTCCGTTACGCGTCAGGTACGCGAACCGGGGCGCTAACCGGAGCGCTGTCACAGATATATATATTTTTTTAAACGTTAATTTCTCAAAATCCACTGGAGCACATATATTGAGACATAGCAAAGGCACGTCGGGCAAACCATATCTACAATTTTGCCAAGTTTCATGTAAATCTATTCAGCCGTTCGAGCTAAAAGTGAGTCCAACCGCCCTATGGAAAAATGAATGGGAAAAACGCGTTTTGGGACCCCCCTTTTTTCTCGGCCCCCCCTTGACGAAACCCCCCAAATTTTCAGGGGCTGCTCAGAAACAAAATGTGCCATTTTCCGGAAAATGTCAGCCAATTCCGTCCACAAACGCCAAAGTTATTAGACATAGAATTTTCAGAAATCCCATAGAGAAAAAATCCTAACTATATATACCCACTGGCTATCGCCAGTAGGTAATATACATATATAAACATATATAATCTGCATATCTATATAAATATAAATGCATGCATACATATACATATGCATGTTATTTACATGAAAGTTTTAAAAACACTAATAAAAGCAAAGCTAAAAAGCCACCTCATTACAAACAGAATGGCTTTAACTTAAACGAGGGCGAGATCTATTGCATTTTCAATGCTTGTTTACTTTGGTTCTATCAAGAAGGCATTCAGATCTGTCACACATTTGCCATAAATTCTGAATGTTAGCACTCTAGTTGCTCATTAGATCACTGTAGTAAAGCTAGTGCTCACCAGGGAAGTCTGCTGCTAATCATGGTTTGCAGCCAATTTCCCGCATTTTTTATCCCGCAGACTTTCAGTCCGCATACCATTATCCCGCAAGGTCATTGACCTCGCATACCATTATCCCGCATTTTTTCAAAACGCATGTGCATTTATCGCGCATGCCTTTACAAAGAATTACGTTTTAAAGGCATGTATGGTAAATGCATTTGCGTTGTGAAAACCACGATGACGAGAGAGGTAAGTGGGTTTGTGTTAATTTTTTCGTGGGTTAGTGATTGTGTAGTGTAGTGTAGTGTAGTGTTGTGTAGTGTAGTGTTGTTAGTGTAGTGTAGAGTTGTGGTGGTTGTTAAGTGTAGGGTCATGCTGGGGGTAGTGTTTTAGGGTTTAGGGTTGTGTTGTAGTGTTTGCGTAGTGTAGGGTCATGCTGTGGCTAGTGTTTTAGGGTTTAGGGTAGTGTTGTAGTGTTTGCGTAGTGTAGGGTCATGCTGGGCGTAGTGTTTTAGGGTTTAGGATAGTGTTGTAGTGTTTGCGTAGTGTAGGGTCATGCTGGGGGTAGTGTTTTAGGGTTTTGGGTAGTGTTGTAGTGTTTGCATAGTGTAGGGTCATGCTGGGGTGTAGTATTTTAGGGTTTAGGGTAGTGTTGTAGTGTTTGCGTAGTGTAGGGTCATGCTGGGGGTAGTGTTTTAGGGTTTTGGGTAGTGTTGTAGTGTTTGCGTAGTGTAGGGTCATGCTGGGGTGTAGTGTTTTAGGGTTTTGGGTAGTGTTGTAGTGTTTGCGTAGTGTAGGGTCATGCTGGGGGTAGTGTTTTAGGGTTTTGGGTAGTGTTGTAGTGTTTGCGTAGTGTAGGGTCATGCTGGGGGTAGTGTTTTAGGGTTTTGGGTAGTGTTGTAGTGTTTGCGTAGTGTAGGGTCATGCTGGGGGGTAGTGTTTTAGGGTTTTGGGTAGTGTTGTAGTGTTTGCGTGGTGTAGGGTCATGCTGGGGGTAGTGTTTTAGGGTTTTGGGTAGTGTTGTAGTGTTTGCGTAGTGTGGGGTCATGCTGGGGGTAGTGTTTTAGGGTTTAGGGTAGTGTTGTAGTGTTTGCGTAGTGTGGGGTCATGCTGGGGGTAGTGTTTTAGGGTTTAGGGTAGTGTTGTAGTGTTTGCGTAGTGTAGGGTCATGCTGGGGGTAGTGTTTTAGGGTTTAGGGTAGTGTTGTAGTGTTTGCGTAGTGTAGGGTCATGCTGGGGGTAGTGTTTTAGGGTTTAGGGTAGTGTTGTAGTGTTTGCGTAGTGTAGGGTCATGCTGGGGGTAGTGTTTTAGGGTTTTGGGTAGTGTTGTAGTGTTTGCGTAGTGTAGGGTCATGCTGGGGGTAGTGTTTTAGGGTTTATGGTAGTGTTGTAGTGTTTGCGTAGTGTAGGGTCATGCTGGGGGTAGTGTGTTAGGGTTTAGGGTAGTGTTGTAGTGTTTGCGTAGTGTAGGGTCATGCTGGGGGTAGTGTTTTAGGGTTTAGGGTTGTGTTGTAGTGTTTGCGTAGTGTAGGGTCATGCTGGGGGTAGTGTTTTAGGGTTTAGGGTTGTGTTGTAGTGTTTGTGTAGTGTAGGGTCATGCTGGGGGTAGTGTTTTAGGGTTTAGGGTAGTGTTGTAGTGTTTGCGTAGTGTAGGGTCATGCTGGGGTGTAGTGTTTTAGGGTTTTGGGTAGTGTTGTAGTGTTTGCGTAGTGTAGGGTCATGCTGGGGGTAGTGTTTTAGGGTTTAGGGTAGTGTTGTAGTGTTTGTGTAGTGTAGGGTCATGCTGGGGGTAGTGTTTTAGGGTTTAGGGTAGTGTTGTACTGTTTGTGTAGTGTAGGGTCATGCTGGGGGTAGTGTTTTAGGGTTTAGGGTAGTTTAGTTGTTTAGTGTATGCTAAAGGCATATTCGTTCTAAAAGTTTTCGTTATTTTAATTTGCGGCCTAATAGTACATGCGGGATTTGTTTTGCGGACTGATGGTATGCGGGATTTCGTCATATATTCGCTAATCATACTTTCTATGGCAAAATGAACCCCCTCATTTTGTTCCTTTTTAAATTAAATGTTTTAAGAGTTACCACTTTATTCCAATCAAGATGGCTTCAGGTGTGCCATACCTTTGTAATAAGTAGGACTGTTAGCACTCTAGTTGTTCTTTAGAACACTCTGGGACATTCTGTCATTGGGCTATAGTTGGGCTACATCTGGCTGATATTTGGGCTACATTTGTTTTTTTTTGTCTCTGGTGGCCATCTTTGGGCTACATTGGGCTACATTGGGCTACATTGGGCTACATTTGGGCTCCAACATATATATAGCCCAATGTAGCCCAATATATATTTTTCAAAGTTAATTTTCGTAAAAACCTCTGGAGCCTATATCTTGAGACATAGCAAAGGCACATCGGGCTACCAGTCCCTACAATTTTGCCAAGTTTGGTGTAAATCCATTCAGCCGTTCAGGTTAAAAGTGAGGCCAACCGCCCTATGGAAAATTGCATGGGAAAAACACGTTTTGGGACCCCCCTTTTTTCTCGGCCCCCCCTTGACGAAACCCCCCCAAATGTTCAGGGGCTGCTCAGAAACAAAATGTTCCATTTTCCTGAAAATTTCAGCCAATTCTGTCCTCAAACGCCAAAGTTATTCGACATAGAATTTTCAAAAATCCCATAGGAAAAAAATCCTAACTATATATACCTACTGGCTATCGCCAGTAGGTAATATATATATATATATATATATATATATATATATATATATATATATATATTACCTACTGGCGGTCGCCAGTAGGTATATATAGTTAGGATTTTTTCTCTATGGGTTTTTTGAAAATTCTATGTCTAATAACTTTGGCGTTTGTGGACGGAATTGGCTGAAATTTTCAGGAAAATGGCACATTTTGTTTCTGAGCAGCCCTTGAAAATTTGGGGGGGGTTCGTCCAGTGGGGGCCGAGAAAAAAGGGGGGTCCCAAAACGTGTTTTTAACATTGAGTTTTCCATAGGGCGGTTGGCCTCACTTTTAGCCCGAACGGCTGAATGGATTTGCACGAAACTTGGCAAAATTGTGGGGACTGGTAGCCCGATGTGCCTTTTGTAGGTCTCAATATATGTGCTCCAGTGGATTTTGAGAAATTAACGTTTAAAAAAAGATATATATCTGTAACAGCGGACCGGGCAGCGCTCTGGTTCGCGGACTTTTCGCGCAACGGAGCTTTGTGAAGCGAAGCTGATTGGTTCTCCGGCGTCTGTCAACATTCCAAACAGTCCGTAGCGGCCACCATCTTGTCTCTCGGTAGGATCGAGAGACAAGAGGAGGCCGAAGCGAAGGGGCAAATGACCATAAGGGGGCATAGTACATTGTCGCTCACCCCCTAGGTTTGATGTGGAGGTTTTAAAAGGGCCCCGCGGGGCAAAAAAAAATAAAAATAATAATAATCGAACAGCTGAATGGATTTGCACGAAACTTGGCAAAATTGTAGGGACTGGTAGCCCGATGTGCCTTTGCTAGATCTCAATATATGTGCTCCAGTGGATTTTGAGAAATTAACGTTCAAAAAAAGGTATATATCTGTAACAGCGCACCGCTTCGCGTACTTTTCGCGTTACGGAGCTTTGCGAAGCGAAGCTGATTGGCTCTCCGGTGTCTGTAAACATTCCAAACAGTCCGTAGCGGCCGCCATCTTGTCTCTCGGTAGGATCGAACAGCTGAATGGATTTGCACGAAACTTGGCAAAATTGTAGGGACTGGTAGCCCGATGTGCCTTTGCTAGGTCTCAATATATGTGCTTCAGTGCATTTTGAGAAATTAACGTTCAGAAACAAGATATATATCTGTAACAGCGCTCCGCTTCGCGGAGATAAAATTATATGTGTATTACCTAGCTGTTGCTAACACCAGTTAGCGACGGCTAGTAGAAGATAGCGACCATCTTGGGCCCCACTTTGCATGTGAGTGATATTTATCACTAATGACATGCAAAGTGGGCATGCCAAGATGTTAGCGACTGGAAACAGTCGCTAACATCGCTATCTCCTATTATCAACTTTTGGAAATATTCGAGATAAGGGCGAATATCTCTAAAAGCTACCACCTGCCCTGAGCAGTTCTTAGCCATGTTATCCAATGGGAGGTGGATAACATGGCTAAGAGCATTAGCTCGGTAATGCATGAATATCGCTGAGTTTTCAGCGATATTAATGCATTGCGGTAGTTTTTTATCGTATTTCCGATAAACCTTGATAATAGCAAGGTTTATCTGCGATAATTTCTGACGGTAAAAAAATCGTTGCTAAGCATCGTTAGGGATAAATATCGCTTAACTTTGGTAATATGCCCCAACGTCTGTTAACGTTCGATTCGAAGGAAATCAGGAAGTGTTGAAAAACATTGTCTGCGCCATCTTGTCTTTTTTCAAATGCCACACTTTTGTCGTGCACGGCAGCCATTTTAGATGCCTTGACCAGACCCACTCTGTGCACGCTGTCGATCCTTAGCATGGCTCCCCACCCTCGCAAACATCTCCCCCAGGCAGTGGTCACCCCCGCTCTCTGTCTTATGCATGGGTAATAAACCTCCCCCATCTGCGCTGCTGTTCCCTGAGAATCACACCCTGTGCCCGCTCGACACCTCCCTTTCGCCCTATTCACTACCGCACCCTCTGACACTCCTTTTCCTCTGTGTCCGATTGTCCAGGCTGGTCCTAGGGTATCAGCTAGCCCTGCAGATGTAGTTTATGGCCACAGCTGTAAAGAATCACCCCTCTTCAAAGGAGTTATAGTAGATCAAGGCCCACACTCGCTGAGATTCGTCACAGCAGAAGCGTTGCTATTATCTGAAAACCATCCTGTATTGTGATTGGGGAGGGGACCGAGCCTGAAGCGGAAGATTCCAGGGATGACTGTTTGTACATCAAAGTTTTTACAATTATGTGTCACATTAAAAATATATAGCACTCCGACAAAGTAGTAAGATTATAAAACTTTAATAATTTATAAATATATACAAGAAAACAAAAATAGTAATAACATATAAACATTTTTAGGGAAAAACAACGAAGTAGCGGTCGGCTGTGCGAATAGTCCCAACGCAGCACAACGTCCAGATTTCCGGCGTGGGGCGTCGCGGGGGGTGGGTCATCAGTAGCGGTCTGTTGTGCGAATAGTTCCAAGGCAGCAGAACGATGGCACCAAGGTGATGTCCAGTAAGTTGCCGCACTGGTTTTGGTATCCTACAATGCTGCTCCGAATAACGGCGTGGAGCGCCCCGGGGGAGGCGGCGTGAACGGGCCTCTCCAGGTGGAGTGTCATCTGTTGTAGTGGGGCGCCCCTTTACCGTTTCAGTTGCCATTCCGTCCGTTTTTGGTCCACTGTGTCAAAAGCCGCAATTCAGCTGAGTTGCGCCCACTCTTGCGGTGCAGCGATAGGCGGCTGTCACAGGACTCTCAAAATGGCGGCAGGCTGTTTCCTTTTTGGGCCTGGTCCACTGAAATGGCCCTGGGACACCTTGGAAATCGGACGCTTGTCTGCTAGGTCTTGGACCTCATTCTCGAAAGCGTCCCCTCCGCCTTGAGAATTCATCAAAAGTTTTGGGGGCTCCGACTCCTGCAGGCTTCTGGTGGGGAGCGGCTGCCATGATTGCTCGCGGAATGACCACGACTGAGCTACGAGATGGTGGTGCTTTCATGCTGACGCCAGCTTCAGTCTGAAACATCCAGAAACAAGGTGGGGCTTTCATCGTTTGGGGAAAAAAAAAAGTTTTCATCCTATGAAAAGTGTTGTTTTTAGGTCACATGATCAAGCCTTCCATCATTAGGAAACCAAAAGTAAAATGAACCAATGAAAAGTTTTATAAACAAGTCACATGACCTGTTATGCGGCATAGGGTGTAAAATTAGGAGAAAATACGTTGGCACGTGAGGCGGCGTCAGTAGCGGACCGATGGGCGAATAGGCCGAAGGCAACACAACGCGCCAAGATCTGGATGGCACCGAGGTGGTGTCCAGCAAGTTGCAGCACTGGTGTGGCCATCCTACAATGCTGAAAGTCGGCGTGGGGCGCCCCGTTGGCCTGTGAGTTTGCGTCAGTAGCGGACCGATGTGCGAATAGGCCGAAGGCAGCACAACGCGCCAAGATCCGGATGGCACCGAGGTGGTGTCTAGTAAGTTGTCGCACGGGTGTGGCCATCCAACAATGCTGAAAGTCGGCGTGGGGCGCCCCGTTGGCCTGTGAGTTTGCGTCAGTAGCGGACCGATGTGCGAATAGGCCGAAGGCAGCACAACGCGCCAAGATCCGGATGGCACCGAGGTGGTGTCTAGTAAGTTGCCGCACTGGTGTGGCCATCCTACAATGCTGAAAGTCGGCGTGGGGCGCCCCGTTAGCCTGTGAGTTTGCGTCAGTAGCGGACCGATGTGCGAATAGGTCGAAGGCAGCACAACGCGCCAAGATCCGGATGGCACCGAGGTGGTGTCTAGTAAGTTGTCGCACTTCTGTGGCCATCCTACAATGTTGAAAGTCGGCGTGGGGCGCCCCGTTGGCCTGTGAGATGGCGTCAGTAGCGGACCGATGTGCGAATGGGGCCAAAGGCAGCGCAACAATATTTTCTGATTTGAAGACACCACAAGGCGCTGAGATGCCAAGATCCGGATGGCACCGAGGTGGTGTCTAGCAAGTTGTGGCACTGGTGTGGCCATCGTACAATGGTAAAAGTCGGCGTGGGGCGCCCTGTTGGCCTGTGAGATGGTGTCAGTAGCGGACTGATGTGTGAATGGGGCCAAAGGCAGCGCAACAATATTTTCTACTATATTTTCGGAGTAGAAGACACCACAAGGCGCTGAGATGCCAAGATCCGGATGGCACCGAGGTGATGTGTAAGTTGCGGACGGATGTGCGAATGGGGCCAAAGGCAGCTCAACAATATTTTCTGAAGAGAATACACCACAAGGCGCTGAGATGCCAAGATCCGGATGGCACCGAGGTGATGTCTAAGTTGCGGACCGATGTGCGAATGGGGCCAAAGGTAGCGTAACAAGATTTTCTGTATGGAAGATACCACTAGGCGTTGAGATGCCAAGATTCGGATGGCACCGAGGTGATGTCTAGGAAGTTGTGCCACTGGTGTGGCCATCGTACAATGGTAAAAGTCGGCGTGGGGCGCCCTATTGGCCTGTGAGATGGTGTCAGTAGCGGACTGATGTGCGAATGGGGCCAAAGGCAGCGCAACAATATTTTCTGACTGACACCACAAGGCGCTGAGATGCCAAGATCCGGATGGCATCGAGGTGATGTCTAAGTTGCGGACTGATGTGCGAATGGGGCCAAAGGCAGCGTAACAATATTTTCTGTATGGAAGATACCACTAGGCGTTGAGATGCCAAGATTCGGATGGCACCGAGGTGATGTCTAGCAAGTTGGTGTGGTCATCCTACAATGCTGAAACTCGGCGTGGGTCACCCCATTAGCCTGTGAGATGGCGTCAGTAGCGGACCGATGTGCGAATAGGCCGAAGGCAGCACAACGCGCCAAGATCCGGATGTCACCGTGGTGGTTTCATAGTTGAGAGGCACTTCATCTGCAGTGGGGCGCCGAGATCCGGATGGCACCGAGGTGATGTCTAGCAAGTTGCTGTACTTGTGTGGTCATCCTACAATGCTGAAACTCGGCGTGGGTCGCCCCATTAGCCTGTGAGATAGCTGTTCTTTGGATTTGGGCCTGGTCCACTAAAATGGCCCTGGGACACCTAAGAACTCGAACGCTCGATTTTTTTTTCCTTTCCTGTACATGCAAAAAAAGGTAAATGCCCGGTATGTTACACGCTTCATCTGCCACGATGAACTCTCCAGAGGAACCGAAAAAATATATAGTTGTGGTAACTATACCATGCATCGTCATATGGAGAGGTGGCACCAATTAATTATAGTGCTGCATAAAAGAGAGATTTGGAGGAGAACCCCTGACCTGCTAGTACATTCATCAAAGAAGTGGCACTGAGAGCTTCAGAGGCAAGGGAAACGGTCCCAAATATTTAGAAGAACTTTGGAAAGATTAAAATGACATGTTTAGATTGTGGTAAATTAATTTCATGTGGGCAGATGAGTGTTACTCTAATAAATACAGCATATGAACATCATCATAGTCGATGGTTGGTAGAGACATTTTGACTATATCCTGGACCTGCCCGTCCTCGCCCAAAATGGCGCCGGAATAAATGGGACTCGTAACTCCTTGTTGTGTACTGGTTGCAGAACCTTGAAATCACGAGATACGTATGCAGTTTTGAAGCACATGGCGGGCGGGGACGAGAATTGATTGAATATTTCGACATCCCTATTGATATTAAGTTCTGATGTGTTATTGATTACTGTACTGTTGAAAATTCGAATTAACGTCACCCATGGTACTTGCCCGCAAATGTATATCTAGATAATTTTATTGTAACTGGCCCTGTCGTATTTTAATTATAAAATGTACGTCCACCGATTCCGTAACTGTTAGACACCTTAGTTTTTGCAACCTAATGGCCCACCCGTTACGTTCCTCTACAGTGTAAATGTCTATTCATCATATACGATTACAGTTTGCTCCGTGGCAGGCCCACGTGGTTATAGGCTCGTATTTGTATAATGAAATTTTCACAATAAAGGTTTTTAAAAGAAAACATGGTAGTAGTGTATACATTGGTAAAGTTTTTAATAATAGTCACTGTTTTAGAATCATTAAAAGGCAAGTGAAATAAAGCAGACCAATTACATGAAGGGTAAAAGGTATAATACGAAGGAACGCAGTAAAGATAAATGGTCAAGGGCTGTTGTGTTTTCTATTCCTGCAACATAAAGTGATCGATAAGAATCTCATATTCAGGCGTATCGGCGACTAAGACAGCAGGTCGACCCTCTTTTGCTCAACGGCTCCGTCATGGGACGAAGAAACGCTCTTTTTCTCGAAAAAAGAATATATTTTACTTGCAGGACAGTTGTAAAATTTCCGGGAAAGTACATTAGCCTGGAACATTATAACATATATTTAAGAGAAAATAATGTTCGGAAGTAATTAAAAGCGTAATTTTTAGGTGATATGACCAAGGCTTTCATCATTAGAATAAGAAAAGTAAAATGAACCAATGAAAAGTTTTATTAACAAGTCACATGACTTGTTATGCTTACGTTACGCGCTGCGCGCCCCGGATGACTTCCGGATGCGCTAACGCGGCGCGTCATATGACGCATTACGCGACAACGCAGGTCCAGAATATAGTCAAAATGTCTCCACCAACCAGCGGTCGAAACACAACCCCTTTCAGCAGGCTAAATAGTTCTGTTAAATGACAACAGAAAGGACAGGCAACAAGAACCATCAGTCAAAGAGGGGAGGGCTAGTTCTTCTCTACCGGGTTACATTGGGGCGCTACCGGAACTGATCGAATTGGTAGTCTACAGTGTTTCTGGATGTTTCAGACCGAAGCTGGGGTTAGCATGAGAGCAGCACCATTTCGTAGCTCCGTTGTGGCCATTCCGCAACCAATCATGGCAGCCGCTCTTTATCGTTATTTTGGGCGGGGTGGGTGGCGGAGCCGAGCTGTTTTGCAGCCATCATTGTGTGGAGTTCAGTTCATCTCACTAGTTTTGTATTTGTCATGAGGGGTTGTTCCTAATGTTTCTATTTTAGCGAGGTCAAAAAGAGATCCCATTAGTGGCCTACTGATTTTGCTCGATTCCTTTTCTTTTTTTTTACACGATTTTTCGTTATCTGCAAAGACTAAACAGAGTATTGCGACTCTGTGTTTGTTTGTAAATAGAGAATGAACCAAAGAGAACTAATTCTAAAACAGTAAATACTTGGATAACAATCAATCAAATGGAGAGAGAAGCAGGCACGACGGATTACAACGGGGGCAAAGGCCTGCGTTAACTACCTTTCACTATCTGCAAAGAGAGAGTACTCCTAATAGAAATGAGGGGGGGGGGGCACCATTCAAAGCAGATCAGTGTGCATAAACACGAAAATGTTTTCACTTACCACGTACTTGACATTCGACAGCTTATGATATTTGCTATTAAAAAACCATTGAAATTCACTGAAAAAACCATAGGTTATAGACCATATATAGTTAGGAATTAGCATTTACAAAACCTTGAAAATTCACTGAAAAAACCATAGGTTATACACCATATATAGTTAGGAATTAGCATTTAAAAAACCTTATTTTACTCACACAAAACCATTGAAATTCCATATATAGTCAGTTGCACTAACTATATATCGCGCACCCGCAATCCACTGCTGATCATGTCACATATTACATCATTCATGACATGGTCAGTGACATCACTGATGACATCACTGATGACATCTCAAATGACATCACTGATGAGATCACTGATGACATCTCATTTGACATCAATGACCACATCACTGATGATATCATTCATGTGACAATACAGTGCATCTCCTCACGTTTTAATATAACCTCTGTTTCACCCAGTGTTAAATACAGAGTATAATTTTTGAAACCATTGACACACCAATACTAGTTACTACATACGTACTCACTGATTCCTACGTCTACACACACATTCACTCATTCACCCATACAATCATTCATACATACAATCACTCATCTTTACAACACTATCATATGCACTCATACACCTATACAGACACTTACACTCTGCCACCCATCCATGGAGTTACTCACACACCTAGTCAGTCCTGTAAAGAATCAATCACACTTCCATTTTCTTGTCTATACAGTTAAACATAGAGCACCTTACATTTTCAAACATATACTAACACATACTTACTTTCTTATACAATCATTGATACAAGTACACATTGATCTGCACAGAGTCACACACCTCCCAGCCAGCCACACACACACTCAGTCTCCTATACAAATACTTGGACAATCAATCAATAACCCATATAGTTAATCATATAGCTACTGATCAACACATGCAGCAGTTTACAGAACAACAGACATAATGATGCACAAATTAAGACAGTTTACTCACTAACCCATGCACTCAGTGAGACACATTTAATCACTCACTCATACATTCAGTCATGCACCTACTAAATCCTTCGTCCAGACACTTATACATCTACTCATTCTTCAATATGTAAAACATATTTAAACTTTACAGAAACACACAGTCACTGGATGATGTCATCAGTGATGTCATTTGAGATGTCATCAGTGATGTCATCAGTGATGTCATTTGAGATGTCATCAGTGATGTCATTTGAGATGTCATCAGTGATGTCATCAGTGATGTCACTGACCATGTCATGAATGATGTAATATGTGACATGATCAGCAGTGGATTGCGGGTGCGCGATATATAGTTAGTGCAACTAACTATATATGGAATTTCAATGGTTTTGTGTGAGTAAAATAAGGTTTTTTAAATGCTAATTCCTAACTATATATGGTGTATAACCTATGGTTTTTTCAGTGAATTTTCAAGGTTTTGTAAATGCTAATTCCTAACTATATATGGTCTATAACCTATGGTTTTTTCAGTGAATATATATATATATATATATATATATATATATATATATATATATATATATATATATATATATATATATATATATATATATAATTTGAAACAATACAATAAAAATATTAACAATAACATAAAAATTAATGAACAACTGTAAATAAACAAACAACAAAATTATTAAAATGTAATATTTTTATAAATATTATGAGGAAATATTTTTATAATATTACAAAAAAACAACACTCTCAAACTGTGTGACTTCAGAGGAGAAAATTCACTATTGCTAATCAAAATCAGGGAAAATGTTTGACTTAGGAAGTGTTACATTTACGACCCATACAGCGATATAAGCAACAGTAGGGAAAATTATGAACTTTGGATGGGTTAGATGTAGGGGGGTGTGGAATGTTTCTTTTTCCACCCATGGAATTGGGAGAATTTTTGTCACTCCACAATACTCTTTAATTTGGAGTTACAACCAAATTCCGCCACTTTTCGCCTGGCAGAGTTCTCCCGCGAGGCAGAATAAAATGCAAGGTGGTGAGTGACATTTGGCCTCGCTTAACACACTTTTTCAATGTGAATGGTCACAGATGGCCACGAGCTGTCGTGGTCATTGGCTGCCACTTGAGTAGATTTGTTGCCGCTAACTAGATTTTCCACCTGGGGACAAAGAAAATCAACTTGCATGGCCGCTCGCTCTTGCACAATGCATGGTGCAGTTCGCGCTGATTCTTCTATGTTTGTCACAATACCAGCTCTAAATTGTAGCATAAGCAGAGCGAGCTGTATATTTTCCGGCCTTTGGCGGAACTCTGAGGAATCTCGCAGAGTTTTTTATAACTCTGCTGAAAACCGTGGAATGAAACTCTGCGAGTTCCGCAAACCCCTAGTTAGATGTACTAATCCAACTCCAATGGATGCAGCAGCAGGTCAAGTTTTGACTTTGGGAAGGGTTATTTTTACTAATCATAATCCAAGCAGAGCAGCAGTAGATAAAGTTTTGGACTTTGGAAGCATTAGGTTTACTATTCCCACTTCATCGGAAGCAAAATCAGGGAAAGTGTTTCAATCTAAGCAACAGTAGGTAAAAAGGCATGTTCACATTACTGATTATGCTGAACAGAAAACGGAAATGCTGTCACCACCACACTTGTATTAGCAACTCGAGACAAGGGCAATGGCTCTCTACCTTTAAAAGTGTAGCACTTGATGCACTTCTCCAGGTCAAAGCAGACCGCGTTACCGTGAAACAGTCTGAGGTCACGGCACACATGCATGATCTGTGTTTGTCGTTACCTAAAATGAGTACCATGGGTTCTAGATACCCATGCATCTGGGGCACTCAAGGTATGTGTTCTTGCTTCACCATAACTTGCTCTTTTCTGTCACAACTTTTAAAATACTATTAGCAACATTTAAGGTAAAACATATTGTGTCACAGTGTTTTGGCTCTAGTTAAATACAGTATATTTGACCTTGGAAGAAATCCTTCGCTGAACCGTTGCAAATGGAGGGTTTACTCGCCCAGGGACAAAAAGGAACAGAAGAGAGCTGATGCATTGAAGTATGGCAGCGAATGAATGACATTAAAAATGGAGCAAAAAATAGAAAGGCGCACCAAATCATTACATGCAAAAATGAAACGGCTCAATAAACAAATAGATACATTTGAAATAAATACGTACATAAATGCACAAATATACAATTATTATTACCAAAGAGCTATTGAAATATTCAGAGTGAAATTGAATTCTTCGTTGCTTCAGTATTAGTATTTGAAAGTTTTTTTATTTATTTTTATTAGTATATGCTGTATGAATAATTAATTACTGTGATATAATTGTGAAAGATGAGCTTTAATTTATGTTCCTTCCCTGACTTTGAAAAGAGCAATATTCAAAATTCTGCAAGTGATTTATCTCTAGAGGAAGTTGACCTCTCCTGACACTGAGCATTGAGAATATATTCCAACCCCCAGAACATTCCTCTGTGGCCAAAAGAAATATTACTTATAAAACATATTTGGAATCTTTGATCATTAAAAAGACTGTCCGACACCTCGCTGAAATTCCAAATGAAATAATTGAATAGTTGGCCTTGCCAATGAGAGAGGCCATCTTTAAGGCTCTCTTTCTTTTCCCCGACAAGGAGATGATCTCTCAACACTTGACAAATGGATGAAAGATGTTTCTAAATATGAAATTTTACCTCTTTCTGTTCTCAATTGAGTTGTTCTCGGTCTTCCTCGGAGAGTGTTCAGTATTTTCAAACTTTTAGAAATGGGAATCTGGCTGGTAAATTTTCAAGACGCATTTTTGTATTTAATGTATTGCTTATGTCACAAAGCACTCATTGTGCTCATTCTAGATGTGAAGAGTGCAATTTAATGGGTCATACAAAGGCTAGTTGCTGCACTCTTTTGTTCATATAAACATATATATATATATATATATATATATATATATATATATATATATATATATATATATATATATATATTCACTGAAAAAACCATAGGTTATAGACCATATATAGTTAGGAATTAGCATTTACAAAACCTTGAAAATTCACTGAAAAAACCATAGGTTATACACCATATATAGTTAGGAATTAGCATTTAAAAAACCTTATTTTACTCACACAAAACCAATGAAATTCCATATATAGTTAGTTGTACTAACTATATATCGCGCACCCGCAATCCACTGCTGATCATGTCACATATTACATCATTCATGACATGGTCAGTGACATCACTGATGACATCACTGATGACATCTCAAATGACATCACTGATGACATCACTGATGACATCTCATTTGACATCACTGATGACATCACTGATGACATCTCATTTGACATTACTGATCACATCACTGATGACATCATTCATGTGATAATACGATGAACCTCTTCAGACTCTAATATAACCTTAGATACGCTTAGTGTAAACAGACACTCACAGACTGTCACTCATCCATGGAGTTACTTACACACCTAGTCAGTCATGCAAAGAATCAATCACACCTCCATTTCCTCAACTATACAGTTATACACACCTTACTTATTCAAACATATACTAACACATATTTACTCTCTTTTACAATCCCTGATACAAGTTCACAATCATCCATACTGCCACTCACACATTCACTGGCTCTTATGCAAAGTTATTTATATATGCCAACTCTCACATGTACTGTGTTTTACATATGTACTTACTTTGACATGTAGCACTGAGATATCCATTCACTCACCAATACACTGATGCACACAGTCAACCACCCATACAGCTGTTTCCACATGCACTTTTGAACCCATACATCTATGCAGAGAGTCATACACCTCCCAGCCACCCATACACACTCTCAGTCTCCCATACAAATACTTGGGCAACCAATCAATAACCCATATAGTTAATCATATAGCTACTGATCAACACATGCAGCAGTTTACAGAACAACAGACATAATGATGCACAAATTAAGACAGTTTAGTCACTAACCCATGCACTCAGTGAGACACATTTAATCACTCACTCATACAGTCAGTCATGCACCTACTAAATCCTTTGTTCAGACACTACTACATCCACTCATTCTTCAATATGTAAGACATATTTTAACTTTACAGAAACATACAGTCACTGGATGATGTCATCAGTGATGTGATCAGTAATGTCAAATGAGATATCATCAGTGATGTCATCAGTGATGTCATTTGAGATGTCATCAGTGATGTCATCAGTGATGTCACTGACCATGTCATGAATGATGTAATATGTGACATGATCAGCAGTGGATTGCGGGTGCGCGATATATAGTTAGTACAACTAACTATATATGGAATTTCATTGGTTTTGTGTGAGTAAAATAAGGTTTTTTAAATGCTAATTCCTAACTATATATGGTGTATAACCTATGGTTTTTTCAGTGAATTTTCAAGGTTTTGTAAATGCTAATTCCTAACTATATATGGTCTATAACCTATGGTTTTTTCAGTGAATTTTCAAGGTTTTGTAAATGCTAATTCCTAACTATATATGGTCTATAACCTATGGTTTTTTCAGTGAATTTCATTGGTTTTTTAAAAGCTAATATCTATAGCTGTAAAATGTATTCTTCTTTAAATCCAAAAATATATTTTATATATTTATTAATAATTTTTTTTTAATATTTTTTTTGTTTCGCTCCCGGTCCGCGAACCGGGAAGCTTTCCGTTAGCTCAAATTGATGCCGCGACCCGGTCCGCGAACCGGTAAGATATCAACATAGTGACGGTATGGCGTTGCCGCGTAATGCGTCTTATGACGTACTGCGTTAGCGCACCCGGAAGTGCCCCGGGGCGCGGACCGAGGCGCGAAACGCAGCTCCCCGGAAGCGATCCGCGGCGCGTCGCGAAAGCGCGACGTATCGCGTTGCCGCGTAATGCGTCTTGTGACGTACCGCGTTAGCGCACCCGGAAGTGTCCCGGGGCGCGGACCGAGGCGCGAAGCGCAGCGACCCGGAAGCTAACCGGGGCGCGTTCCGCAGCGCGTAACATGAGCGTGAGAGGTCATGTGACTTGTTAATAAAACTTTTCATTGGTTCATTTCACTTTTGGTTTCATAATGATGTAAGGCTAGGTCAGGTGACCTAAAAATAACACTTTTCATTGGTTGAGAAGTATTGTTTTTCCCAAATGATGAAAACCCCTCCTTCTTTCCTCACTCTGACTTTCATCATTGTGAGAGGAAGACCTTTACTACTATATGAGAAATGGCTTCATTGGTAGCTTCAGCTGGTGCACCCCCACCACCACCTCCACCTCCTCATGGGAAGAGAGGACCACCTCCCCAGGTCATGACCAACACTGAGGAGGAAGAGGAAGAAATGGATGAGGAGGGAGAAGAACCACAGTTCTTAGAAGAGGTGCCCCGGGTTTCCAGAAAGAAAGCCAGTTTCATCTGGCAGTTTTATTCGATCCCTCGTGGCCAAAAAAAAAGTCAATGCGAGGTATGTCACCTGCCTCATATGCAAAGAACAATTATCCAGAGGGACGGACAAGAAATATAGTTACGGAAATCACACAATGCACAGGCACATGACAAGGAAGCATCCACTCAATTACAGCCGGGCGGAAATAAGGGATTTGCAGGACAATCCAAGATCAACTCCTGTGGCCAGACCAAGAATACCAATTTCATTAACACCAGAAGAGGCACGGGAAACTGTGCCAAATATACAAGAAAATTTTGGCCACATGATACACTCTTGTATGCACTGTCGTGCGTTGTTAGCATGTGGCAACATGAGCATAAATGCTATAAACCTGGCGTATGAACACCATAATTGCCCTAACCGCCCCCAGTAATTTTTTTTTTGCTCCTGTTGAGCCCTTTTCAACGCCTGTTTTTTGTTGTTCCCCCCCCCCAAAAAAAAAAAAAAAAAAGTTCAAAAAATATAAAACAACAAAAATATTAAAAAAAAAGTTCTTTTCAGAACTACCTTCCCTTTCAAAAAAAATTGCTAGAATGTTTAGCACTCTGGCAAGCTCTATTTCTTTTGGTTCGCTCCCCGGTTAGCTTCCCGGTACGCGGACCGGGAGCTAACCAAAAAAAAAAAAAAAAAGAGTAAGTATAAGGAAAGTAAACAGAGAGTGATGTTAAAAGAAAGACAGCTATAGGGAGTAAAGAAGACATACTGTTTAATAGATCTATTTACCGAAGAAAAGACGGAAGAGGGTATAATTGTGAAAAACAAAATAGATAACGAAGTGAAAGAAAAAAAAAGAGAGTATAACATTAACAAAGAAGAGTTTCTTGGAGAATGTGAGTGAATGTTTAAAATAAGATTAAAACATGAGGAATAACAGAGAGAAAAAATAGAAAACAGAAAACAAAAAATAACAGAAAAAGATTAATTGAAACAGCAAAGAAATGTAAGTAACATAGAGCCATATCATCAACATAGGCAATAAAAGTTTTGCAGCTTTTATTGGCAGAAATGTGTCGCTAAAGCTGCTTTTGCGGCAGAAAACTGCAGCTAAAACCACTTTTGCACCAGTTTTCTGCCAATAAAAAGAGCAATAATTTTATTGGCTGTGTTCATAATATGCCCCTTAGTGTGCTTCAACTACACAGAGAAAGCATTATGAACAAGTAGTGATAGAGTGATCAGTCAAAGACACTAAGAGTAATAGAGACGGAGTGAGTGAACAAGAGTGAGGAACTATGAGAAGAGAGGGACTGAGAAAAAGAGTGGAAGGAGTTGAGTAAGTAGGTAATAGAGAAAGGAATGAGGGAAGTAGCAAAGGCAGGAAACTGAGGGTTAAAGAAATGAAGCAGTGGAACTAATAGTAGGTGAATGTGATAGAAATGTAACGAAAAGAGTACAAAGCATTTACCTTATAATTGTCGTTAAATTACTCACTTTTTGTTTTTATACTTTCAATCTGTGAAAGAGAGAACAAACATTTCAAAAATATTAAAACATGTATTTAAAAATTACAAAAGACAAGGGAAAAGATTGAAGGACAAACAGTTTTTCAACAACTTTGACACTTACAGAAGCTTCTGCTTCTCCAGGCCCCCTACACAGTCCTAAAGATATACATTTTAAACTAACAGTATCTTGATGCAGATGAAGTGAGGCCTATCTTAAAACATGGTGCATCTTTTGCATTGCTGTTGTCTCAGAAAAGTGTCGCAAGACACTAAAATTTTAAATAATTGCTTCAGGATGCCAATAAGATGTGACCTATCCAGAGGTTTGTTTGAGGTGAGGCCTACTCAGGGTTGCAGATGAAATTTCGAGTTGTTGAAGAGAATAGAGGACATAATACATGTGAAGGTCTACCAATGAAGTGAGTCATGTCCACTGCACTCTTGAACAAAGTCCAAACCTCCTATGTTTCCCTGGACAGACCTAAACTTGATCTGCACAATGTGATTCGTAATGATAGGAAACACAGGTGATGTAATTGAAATACGTGCAATATTATTTTGCTCATTTCACAATCACATCACTTGTGTTTCCTTTGCTTAGGTATCTCATTGTGCAGATGTAGTCTAGCATATGAAAGAATACGCAGAAGTGCAGCACTGCATGCAACAACTTTGACACTTACAGAAGCCTCACCTTCTCCATGCCTCCTACACAGTTCTACATATACATCATAAATGCAAACAGTACAGAATTAATTATACATGTTAAATGGTTTATTTTTGCTGTTCTCAGAATGTATCAAAATTCACTAAAAACAGTGACTTGAAGGTATTCATCATATAACAGCGGGGAAAAAAAACACAATCAAAATGATTGTGTTTAAAAAACCCATACAACATAAGAAATCAGAATTCAGAACTCCTTAAAGTTAACTTACTTTCCATGACGTCAAAGGATGTCCTATGAACAGCTTACACTCTTTTGTGCTGTTATTACTTTCAGCCCGCCACTTTCTGAAAGAAAATCTCCATCGTTTTTAAAAACATGTTACATGCAATAAATGACTTCTTGCTCTCTACCACAAGTTTCCACAAGGCCAAATCTTGTCAGACCCATTTATAACTCTTGGATTTCTTGTAAGCCAATCCCGTCATTTGGCATTTCCGCAACTTCAGAATTAAAATGTTGAAGATCATTTTCACAATCCTGGAATAGTAATATCTTCCCCTTCTTGCTCAGTCATGTTCTACATTTCCTATGACACTGATACTGCTTACTATGAAGCAGACTTACACTAACTCTATGACTACTACAATTATTTAATTCTCTACATCACTTTCAATCACAAAGCAATGTAAAACAGTAGACAGCGTTGCAGACTTACATTCCCTCTACTCTATGTTTTGATTGGCTGCTTCAATTAGCTTATAAAAAGAAATAGTTTTTCTGAACTCATTCAAAGTGCACTTATTTCTCCATGACGTCCAGTCTTATGGTTAGAAGTTATGTCTCTGAACTACACTTATCCTCAAGGCCAAATTGTGTAGGAGCCATTAGAACTTCTTGAAATTCCACAGAGCACATCCCGAGATTATTTCCCTAAAATTTTGGTTTTAAAAACACCAGGTAAGAGTTTTTAAGGTCATACGGCAATTTTTTTTTGAAAATTAAAACAGAATCGTTGCAGAATGACCAGCCATTTCTAGACTTTAAATAAGCTGTGTAATGTCCTGATGTTATTGAAGGACCATCATGATATATATTTGCTACAGTTACAAAAGTCCTTCCTGATATTGACAACTGTGAAGCCACAAAATTTTTAATTAAAGTTGTCAATTTTGTTCCATCAGGCCTACATCGTTGGAACATTAAAATGACATACTGGCCATATGTTCGTATAAATAATGTGGACATCATTTCAGATTTACATTGGCTACACTCCATGTTGTGATCAGCTGCTTTTACTAGCTTATTAAAGGAGACTGATTTACTGTCTGGCAAAGTTAAATATATAAATCTTTCTGAGTCTACACTAGTAGTACTTGATACCATACAGTTCTCGCAGTCATGCTGCCATTGATAAGAAAGCCCAAACAGCTGATCTACATCTACACCTTCAGCATGCAATACATCAAGCATATACATTAAAAACTCCTGACAATCTTGCTGAATATTTTGAGAGAATTGTGTTTGGCCTGAACATCTGTCTAACAGATTTCGAATTTCAGACACACTTTCTATGTTTCTTCTATCAGTGCTACATTTCTCTAACACAGAATTTAACAAACTGCAAAATCTTTGATCAGAATTGACCACAATCTCTTCTTTTACATTTTCTAGAGAAAACAAAACATTAACCACTACATTAGCATAGCAGTTGACACCAGAACTGTTTTCAAATTGAAAACCAACAACATCTTCAACAGAATCCTTTTTGTTTCTGCTTGTAATTTTAGGTTCATCGACTTTTCGTCTTTTTGCTACAACCTCCCCAGTATTGGTCACATTTCTTCGTTTCCGGCCTACCACACGTTTCTCAAACAAAGGATACTGAAGCAAATGTGGCGCATACTCTCTTCTTAACCTATTGTATTCCTTAACACAATCTAGATCCGCACAAATGTTTGTGACATCACACTCAATCAAGTACAATCCCGATAAAGTTCTAACTCGTGACAATGCCACATATGCCATACCCTCCTTGAACACAGAACTGCCAATATTCACCAATGCACAGTCTACACTTAAACCTTGCGATTTATGGATTGTCACCGCATATGCCAAGCAAACAGGAAACTGCTTACGGCGAACATATAAGTCTTTTACAAGCAAAAATCTAGCAGAGCAACGACCAATTAGCTGTACTTCCTCAATGCCATCAAATTTAATTTTTAAAAATTCAATTCCATCTCTATTTCTGTATTTCACAAAATCAACAACATTACCCATTGATCCATTTACCAGACCTCTTTCAACATGTAAATTCCTTCTTAAAATTATACGGCAGTTTAAGCACACATTCAGAGTCTTTTCAAAACCTGCAGTTTTAGATATACTCTTCTCTAATGAATCCAATTTTGTTTTCAGATTCTCAGACAAAATAATTGTTGATCCCATATGCTCTACTCTGTCAATAGCTTCCAGTTTCACAATCTCTTGCTTTTCTAAATGCAACATTTTGTTGTTAAATTTGGCACATTCTGCAAGAGTTGGCATCAAACATATTCCAGATTTCTTCTCAGTAATTTTCTGAAAAATATTCTCAGGCACAACATCTTGTTCTGGATATAAATTTGACAGTAATCGTGCATGTAAAGCTTCTTTCCCATGCTCGGTCACTTTTCCAATTCTAACATCTTGTAGAATAGTCTTGTAAACTTCATCCTTCGCCTGACGCATATTTTCATGCAGTTCAGCATAATTGAAGTTTAACCATATATTGACGTTGCCAATGCTGCCTAGGCACTTCCTGGTATCTTCATGCGTGAGCATTTTGAGCACAGGTTGCCCTTTCACTGGTGTCAGCTGCAGAAGATCTCCGAAAATAATGATGTGTTTGCCACCAAATAACACATCATACTCTGTTTTGAGAACTTCTTGCATTCTCAAATGCACAAAGGCAAGCATGACATTGGAAACCATGCTTACTTCGTCAATGATAAGAAGTTTCATTTTCCTCAAGATTCTTGAAACTTCAAAACAAGCATCTCCAGATAGCTTGTGATATTGTAATTTGTTGTCATGCTCCACTGGCAGCATCAGTAAACGATGTAAAGTAATCCCTTTAATATTATGTGCTGCCAGTCCAGTTGGAGCAGTGACAACACAAGACAGCGATGACTCTGTCCTTTCCTGCAAATAGCATGAAATTGCTTTAATGAGGAAACTTTTTCCAGTTCCCGCTTCTCCACTCACGTACAGTCGGACAGGCTTCAACGACGTACATGAGCACTCTTTCTTATCATGACTTAATCCATGATCAATTTGCATGGTAACTTCGTCATATATTTTCCTCTGCTCAACGTTGAGTTGTCTTTCCAACTCTTCTAATATAACCGCATCCTCTTGAGCATGTGCCATGGCTCTTTCCACTTCATTCATAGCAGTGGCAGCTTCATTTTCAATAACAGGTCCTCCTAGTGGATCCTGACTCAATGAAGCAGAACTCTGACTGTCCTGAGAACTGTCTCTGGCAATCTCGGCTGCAATCGTTGCTTCCTGCTCAATTTCCGCATTCAACATTTCTACATATTTGGGGAAAAGCAGGACATTCTATGGTCTCCTTGGCGGCATTGAAAGAGTCTTCGTAACAGAGAAAATCTCCAAGCAGTTCCTCTTCTGCACGCCAAGGCTTGAAAAGTTGCAAAAGTGCTAAATAGAAAAACTCCTTTTTTTCAGGAGATTCGCCACTCAATTTTCGATGGTTTACCAAGTGGCATTTTCTTTGCTTGACCAGACATCCCTCACTTCCTATTACAGCATACACTCCTTTCTCAGTATCTTCTTTGATGTTCCTCTTGAATATGTAATTTTGAAGAACCTCATACAGACAAACATTCTCGAGGTGAATGCTTCGATTTGGATAATATGTATCCAACATGTTGGTCTTCAAAATGTCGGTACTGTTTGGCTCCTTTTCCGCCAAATACTCAATTTCCCGGACAGGTTTGAGAACTCGATTACGCGTTGCAGCAAGACCAAGACTCGCCCAAACGATACTCCTGGACTTGGCATAGAGACT
Source organism: Lissotriton helveticus (assembly GCF_964261635.1). NCBI lineage: Eukaryota > Metazoa > Chordata > Amphibia > Caudata > Salamandridae > Lissotriton > Lissotriton helveticus. The sequence continues at coordinate 1,703,440,186 of NC_136063.1, read as the reverse complement.
TGCCGAAGACAACCGGTCAGAACATTCGTACGCTCCGATTTCTCGATGCGACAACATCTTCAGACTGAAACTGTACAACTTCTTGCTGAGGCTCTTTTCATGGGAAATGTCCTCCCACATATCCTTCAATTCTGTCTTCTCTTTTTTGGTGATGTAAGACGTCACATACCGAGCCACAGCCATACAGTTATCAGCCACAAACTGTATATCCATGTTAGCATTCCACATGGACAAAATCACCGGGTTGTAGTCATTGATGTACTTGGACTCTTCGTTCCTCTTCAAATTGTATGTGTTTTTAGGTGATTTGTTCATGACATTGTGTCGCAGCAAAGACATTAAACTGTTTACTCTTCCTTTAGAAATCACCGGTCGTGGAAAGCCGAAACGACATTTGGTGTAGAACTTGTCCTTGTTTCGGAATTTACGACGGCAGTACTTTCCACATCGATGGCTTTGGAAACGCAGAACTTTTTCTCTTAGGCTTTTCTTCTCCTTTGCGTTTGGAACAACACACGTAGAATACTGTTGGATGAAACTCATCCCTGAGTCTTCTGGATCCGTTCCAAATTTAGGTGCATCCTTGATCCACAGCAACATATGTATATGAGGAGCACCTCTTGCTTGGTACTCCTTTCTCCAGAAGAAATCCAACACCTCTCCAAGAGGTGGATTCTTCTTATTCATGATGAAAGACATCATAGCTTCAAATCTATGATTGAAGTACCTACATACATTGACTGGATCCAAAGAGCACAGTTCTCCGGGTGTCTTGAATTCGATGTTATCTACGTTAGCATTTGCCTCTCGTAGAAATTCAAGTAAGTCTTCCCAGCCATACTCGGCACAGCTCAGAGTGAGGAACCATGTGGGAGTACCTATGTTCCTCAGCATACATTTTAAATCACCATGACGACGGTACCAGTACTCATTAGTACCACGCTGACACGCCATGAGATTAATCAGGTGAGAATCCAAAATACTGTCTTGGACATTGACTTTATCCATAAAGTCACTTGCCGAGATGTTTTGCATGTGTATACCACTTTTCAAGATGTGGTTCACTGCATATGACAGTCCAGACAGATCGCTTTCAAACAGGAGATGAAACAAATAAGGAATGCATTGTCGAAACCTAGCATCTCCTGCATACAATCGCAAAGTCCGGTATTCAGAAGCAGGAATTTGATGAGGTCGCTCATCATATCTTCCTCCCTGACCTGTTGGAAAAAGCTGTGGGAAACACCGAGCTTCCAAACTTTCCTCCCAAACACTAATGGGACTCCCTTTGGCTTGTTTCATTTGAAACAACTCAATAGCATTCCCCATGACTTCCTTGGAATGCAAAGGATGAACACGAGGGTTCTACTTTCTCAATTTGACCAGCACACAAATCGCTATCCTCTTCCTCACTTACTTCCTCTTCTGCAACATATACATTCTTATAGTATTTATTATTTTTTTTCAAATACAATGTTGCCTTTTTAACTTTCCTAACATCTACTAAATCTTGCCATATTTTCTTATTCTTTGTCGGAACCCCATTAACTAAGATAACCAGAGGTTCCTCTTCCACTTTTTCTACTCCAATTGTGTTAATGTTTTTCTTCAAATCTAGAGGTAAATAAACAACTCTTCCCTTTAATCCTCTCTGTAAATCTGATGGAGGCAATTTCCCTGTCTTTGGCTCCATTCTTACAATAGCCTGAAAGGGATGGATACTTTGAATCAAAATAGATTCATAAGTATTTAAATCCTTCAATTCAGAAGGAATCTCAACCAATTCCAGATTATTATGAACTGCTCTAGCAGGCATCTGGTTTTGATTTAATTTGCAACAACAATAAGTACACACACGTTGATCGAATCCCAAATCAAAACAATTTTCTACCATCAAGTATGTTGCAAAATCCTTCCATTCACTATTATTTTCCCTTTCACTTTTTGCATATAAATCCACTAACTTAGTCTGATTCTTATAATAAGTGCGTCGACAACACACACAAGTGAAATTAGGCCTCTCACTTGATTTCACCTGAAACGTCGCAATTTCCCTCTGGAAATTATCTGTACTGGAAACCTGTACACTATCTTCCACATTACCCTCTTCTTCTGGGTCAATTTCAACATTCTCCTCTTTACTTCCAAAGTAACAAAACTCAATTTCTTCACATATGTTCTTCACATCTATTTCAGAACCATGCAAAAGAGCAGCGCATAATTGTTTAAGCATAATTGCTGGACTCTTAGCATAATACAACATTCTAACTAATTTCCTCACTTTATTGTGATGCACTGCTAGCATCCTGAAATGATGAAAAACACTCTGGCATACTCTCCTGGAAAGACAAGCCAGTGAATGACCATGCAAACCTGTCACTTCTCTCACTCTGCAAGGATCTAATTCTTGCAACAACCTTATTTTCTGCTTCAAACTTTTCTTATTAAATGACCGTACAAAATCACAAAGCAAATTGATGGAATCCTGTCGCACACTACAAATACTACTACACTTCCAGGTGTACACAGGACCCTTAGCACGTCTTCCTAAAACCTCATTACCTAACACCTCTTCTGTCTCTGTTGTCACAAGTTTTTCTTTTTCAACTGGACAACCATCTTTCACTTCATAAGCACGACCACTGGTGTCAACTGCATGCACCAAATCATTATCCTGGAAATAACTCTCCTCATTAAAAAATGCCTCACAGCTTGAACTATGCATCCATTCTCCAGAAAAAACTTCACAAAAATTACTACGATTAACTATTCTCTTCCATCTACTATTTCTTTTGAAATCATAAATTGCCTTGTTTAGCTTCCTAATTCTATTGATTATCAAAATAAATACCTTACGTTTAATTTCAAATGCCTGATCAATAACTTTCTCAACTTTTTTTTTTCTCTTATAAAAAACCAGTTTCTGTTGACCTTTCTTAATATTTTTTAACAAATTGCCAATTATCCTGTTGCGGAACATTCGTTTACGAATGTCCCTAAACTGTTGTTTCCTTCTACTATCATGCACAGAGTTATCTCTTGCTCTAGCAGTAACATTTTTGATTGGCCTTTCCTTTCCATTTGAATTGCTTCTCTTTTTATGGACTGAAACATTTTCTGTAGTAATATTTTTTTTACTACACATATTTCTTATGAAATATTTTGTGCTCTTACCAGGTGCTTTCTTCGTGACTTGACAAATCTTTTTGTTAGAGGACTGCTGCTTATTTTGTTTCACCTGCTGTCTTTGACGTTTTGCAGCCTTTCTCTGTCTTTCTATTGTTGGCATGGTGAAATCTTGAAATGATCTGCAGTTGAATCTGTGGTAAAATATAATAAAAAATGTTATTAACCATTATTACCAAACAGTAAATCAATAACAGTGATCAAAAACTTAACACACTACTTGACATTTTAAATAGAAGATTTTTTAGTCCTTGGCAAATTTACAATACAGAAATAGCAGAAAAGAAATGACATTTATATTTATGTTACCTGTGCTATTTTATATGTGAATCTGATCTAATTTTATGAGCATATTTTAATATTTTATTGAAGACACTACACATAACCTGTTTTTGAAGGTGTCTTTATTTTTTAATTAAACGGTTTACATTTTTACTTTTTATTAATTATAAATTTTAAAAATAAATGTTTATATTTCCATAGGCTCAAGCAGGTCAGCTTCCCACCCTATGTCATATAATTCGGACAAATCTGCATCCTCATCACGCTCTTCTTCATCCTCAGGATTTAAATCATCCAATGGATCAACATCCACTGATGTTTCAATTACAAGTTCAATGATGAGGTCAAAATCAACTGATTGCAGATTGTCGCTCATGTTGATGTTGTCTTTATCTTTAAAGAAAGATAACAACAATGAGATGTTGCAGAGTAAGAGACAAATCTCAGAGATTATAATAGTAAAATTGTTTAACAAGAGTAATATTTTGCAGCTATTATTTAGCCATGTCCAGCAATGCTGATCAGGTGAAGACTGTCTAATTTTTCAGTGAACAGGACTCATCTCTTCTTAACCTTGGATAAGCCTCACCGACTCTGTGTGTCCTGCACATACTTAAATGTAAATGGGCAGATTTATGTTAAATGGCACATCCCCAGGCATGCACCAGTTAACGTGCACCGCTGCTCTGCCACCCATGGTGTGCCGTATTTACAATCAGATAGGAGAAAGCTGCGTCAAAACCCTGCGCCTGCTTTAAGCAGGCATAGGTCTTGACGCAACATTGTGGAGATGGGGCACCCCTGAGCCTTGCTTGAGCTGCATCGCACTTGCGATACAACTCCAGCAATCACTACCTTTACAGCACAGATACATCACGCATCTGTGCCATTTTTGCCCCATGATGCCCCGCATTGTAAATGCAGCACACCATGGGTGGCGGAACAGCGGCGCAGGATGACTGACACATCCCTGGTGATGCACCAGTCATCATAAATCTATCCCTAAGCTTCTTATCTTGTTACAGATGAACCGCCATATGTACCATCAAACTATTTTGCATTTCCTAAATAGCGAATTTTAAGGAATAAATAGCAATTCTTTACCATTCCTAATTTGCAATGAGCAAATTGCTAATTGCAAGTTACCCATTCATTTCCATGGGCTAGGAGGCTCATAGGAATGAAGGTTTAATTTGCGATTAGCAATTTGCTCATCACAAATTAGGAATTTTTCCAAGGGTGCAGGGGTGTCTCAAGAACACCCTGCTGCACCCCTGAAAAAGAAATTTGGGGGCATATGGCACACATACATGCCCTAAGGGCATGTGTTGGCGTCATATGGGACCTTTTGTTTTTGGGAAAAAAAGCTTTTTGAAAAGAATTCACAAATTACCACCAACTAGAAGTTGGTGGTAGTTTCCAAATCCTTAATGTCATTTTTTACATATTTTTTGTTTGATACATTGCATTTAAGTAATCGCAAAATTTGCAAATCCTTCAGTGCATTCGCAAAATAAGGAATAGCAAATTTTGCTACTCCTTATTTTGCATCAAACTTGTTTGATACATACCATTTGTCTAATTAACATTCGCAAAGGCCGAAATTCGCAGAATTTTGATCTTTGCGAATGCTAATTAGCTTGATACATATGGCCCCAAGTGAGGCCTGTCTTGCAACATGGTGCATCTTTTGCATCACTGCTGCATCGGTTTCATGTGGTACGTTTTTTTACACCATGACATATCTGCCTAAATGCATCAATTTGTAATTTTGTCGCCTCATAGCAAATCTTTTGCACCGCCGCTGCATCATAAAAGTGACGCACAGTGGCGCAAAAGAGGCATACACCTATCATAAATCTGTCCCTAGCATTTTAAATGATTACTCCAGGATGACGATAAGGTGTGGCCTATCCAAAGGTTTGTTTAAGGTGAGGCCTACTCAGGATTGCAGATTAAAGTTACGCTTGATGAAGAATACAGAGGAGATAATACATGTAAAGGCCTACCAATGAAGTAAGTAATGTGCACTTTATTTCGCCAGTCATCATAAATGTATCCCTAAGCTTCTTATCTTGTTACAGATGAACCACCATATGTACCATCAAACTATTTTGCATTTCCTAAATAGCGAATTTTAAGGAATAAATAGCAATTCTTTACCATTCCTAATTTGCAATGAGCAAATTGCTAATTGCAAATTACCCATTCATTTCCATGGGCTAGGAGGCTCATAGGAATGAAGGTGCAATTTGCGATTAGCAATTAGCTCATCACAAAATAGGATTTTTTTCAAGGGTGCAGGGGTATCTCAAGAACACCCTGCTGCACCCCTGAAAAAGAAATTTGGGGGCATATGGCGCACATACATGCCCTAAGGACATGTATTGGCGTCATATGGCACCTTTTTGTTTTTTGGAAAAAATGCTTTTTGAAAAGAATTCGCAAATTACCACAAACTAGAAGTTGGTGGTAGTTTCCAAGGCCCACATGCATCATTGTGACATTTTGCACTTCCTAATTTGCGAAAAATAAGGAATCGCAAATTAAGAAGTGCAAAATGCTATGCATCATTATTTTCGGTATTCATTTGTGATTCGGTAAAAATCGCAATTTTTACCGAATCCCAAATGAATACCGAATTCTTAAGTTAATTTTCGCAATTCCCATTGATTCCTATGGGCCAAAAGGCCCATAGGAGTCAATGGAAAGGCATTAGCAAATTGCGAGTGGCACTTTGAAAATTTCATGGGCGGCGGGGGGGGTCCAAAGGACCCCCCCATGCACCCCTGAAATGTATTTTTCGCATCATGTTTCACACACACATGTCCTAAGGACATGTGTGTGTGAAACATGAATGTTGAAAAAAAAACATTTTCAGCATTTGAAACACTTTTTCCAAATTTACCGAGTGGTTCAACCACTCGGTAAATTTGGCACCCTAATTGCGAATTTACACTTTGAAAAGTAATGATGCATTGCTTTTAAGAAATCGCACATCTGCGACTTCTTAAAAGCACCCGCAATTTTAGAACTCGCAAAAATGTTACGAATTCTAAAATTGCTTCATGCATCCCAAAAAGCACTTTTGCATTCGCAAACGGCCGATTTTAAGGAATCGCACCGTTTGCGACTACAAAAATGCTTGATGCATGTGGGCCCAAATCCTTAATGTCATTTTTTACATATTTTTTGTTCGATACATTGCATTTAAGGAATCGCAAAATTTGCAAATCCTTCAGTGCAATCACAAAATAAAGAATAGCAAATTTTGAATTAAGGACATTTTAAGTAATTTCCACATGTGCAGTGTTTTCAAATTATGATTTGAAAATCGTTTTGGGGGAAAAGGAATGGTTTGCAAATTTATGACAAGGACATAATGGTGTATGCTTCTCTATAAGGCATTTCAGTGTCTCTGATGTCATTTTTCCCATATTACATTATAAGACCTTTCCCCATGGAGCACATTCCTTGTAAATATGCTCCCACCTGTGCATGGTGAATTTAGATTTTGACTGTTTGAGTCACATAGCCATGTTAATAGTGACCCAAAAAAATTGGAAACGCTTTAAAAAAACACATTCATGTGTCTTAAGGACATTTTAAGTCATTTCCCCGTGGACAGTGTTTTGTAAGTGGCGCAAAAGAGTCATACACCTATCATAAATCTGTCCCTAGCATTTTAAATGATTAATTCATGATGACGATAAGGTGTGGCCTATCCAGAGGTTTGTTTAAGGTAAGGCCTACTCAGGATTGCAGATTAAAGTTACGCTTGATGAAGAATGCAGAAGAGATAATACATGTAAAGGCCTACCAATGAAGTAAGTGATTTGCACTTTATTTCGCCAGTCATCATAAATGTATCCCTAAGCTTCTTATCTTGTTACAGATGAACCACGATATGTACCATCAAACTATTTTGCATTTCCTAAATAGCGAATTTTAAGGAATAAATAGCAATTCTTTACCATTCCTAATTTTCAATTAGCAAATTGCTAATTGAAAAGTACCCATTCATTTCCATGGGCTAGGAGGCTCATAGGAATGAAGGTGCAATTTGCGATTAGCAATTAGCTCATCACAAAATAGGAATTTTTTCAAGGGTGCAGGGGTATCTCAAGAACACCCTGCTGCACCCCTGAAAAAGAAATTTGGGGGCATATGGCGCACATACATGCCCTAAAGACATGTATTGGCGTCATATGGCACCTTTTGTTTTTTGGAAAAAAATGCTTTTTGAAAAGAATTTGCAAATTACCACAAACTAGAAGTTGGTGGTAGTTTCCAAATCCTTAATGTCATTTTTTACATATTTTTTGTTTGATACATTACATTTAAGGAATCGCAAAATTTGCAAATCCTTCAGTGCAATCGCAAAATAAGGAATAGCAAATTTTGAATTAAGGACATTTTAAGTCATTTCCACATGTGCAGTGTTTTCAAATTATGATTTGAAAATCGTTTTTGGGGAAAAGTAATGGTTTGCAAATTTATGACAAGGACATAATGGTGTATGCTTCTCTATAAGGCATTTCAGTGTCTCTGATGTCATTTTTCCCATATTACATTATAAGACCTTTCCCCATGGAGCACATTCCTTGTAAATATGCTCCCACCTGTGCATGGTGAATTTAGATTTTGACTGTTTGAGTCACATAGCCATGTTAAAAGTGACCCAAAAAAATTGCAAACGCTTTAAAAAAACACATTCATGTGTCTTAAGGACATTTTAAGTCATTTCCCCGTGGACAGTGTTTTGTAAGTGGCGCAAAAGAGGCATACACCTATCATAAATCTGTCCCTAGCATTTTAAATGATTAATTCATGATGACGATAAGGTGTGGCCTATCCAGAGGTTTGTTTAAGGTGAGGCCTACTCAGGATTGCAGATTAAAGTTACGCTTGATGAAGAATACAGAGGACATAATACATGTGAAGCTCTACCAATGAAGTAAGTGATGTCCACTTCATTGCGCCAGTCATCATAAATGTATCCCTAAGCTTCTTATCTTGTTAGACATCAACCGCCATATGTATCATATAACTATTTTGCATTTCCAAAATAGCGAATTTTAAGGAATAAATAGCGATTCTTTACCATTCCAAATTTGCGATGAGCAAATTGCTAATTGCAAATTACCCATTCATTTCCATGGGCCAGGATGCCCATATGAATGAAGGTGCAAGTTGCGATTAGCAATTAGCTCATCGCAAATTAGGAATTTTTCCAAAGGTGCAGGGGTGTCTCAAGAACACCCTGCTGCACCCCTGAAAAATAAATTTGGGGGCATATGGCGCACATAAATTTTAACAACATTCCATTACCTCAAAAACGATTTTCAATTCATAATTTGAAAACACTGCCCACAGGGAAATTACTTAAAATGTCCTTAAGACACATGAAAGTTTTTTTTAAAAGCCTTTGCAAGTTTTTGGGTCACTTTTAACATGGCTATGTAACTCAAACAGTCAAAATCTAAATTTACCAAGCACAGGTGGGAGCATATTTACAAGGAATGTGCTCCACAGGGAAAGGTCTTTTAATATAATATGTGAAAAATGACATCAGAGACACTGAAATGCCTTATAAAGAATCATACACCATTATGTCCTTGTCATAAATTTACAAACCATTCCTTTTCCCCAAAAACGATTTTCAAATCATAATTTGAAAACACTGCACATGAGGAAATGACTTAAAATGTCCTTAAGACACATGAAAGTGTTTTTTGATTGCCTTTCCAGCATGGTTGGGTCACTTTTAACATGGCTATGTAACACAAACATTTAAAATCTAAATTTGCCATGCACAGGTGGGACCATATTTACAAGCATTTTGCGCCACATAATTCATAATTTTCTCCTTAAAGCACACTATTCTCTATCTAAATTAAAGAAATATTTTCTCACCTTAGCAAATACTTTGAGTTTGAAAACAGTCTCAGAAACACACCAATTTGTCTTCAGCAGAGCAAAAGGTATGCACTCCAGAGTCTGCAGCTATCAAAAGCACAGAAATGCTGTAATTCTTCACACATATCTCTCATGTCACCCAATCAAAACTCTTCCCTCACTTTTTTTCAAATGAAAACCCTTCCCCCCTCTGCCATTTCATGCCTTTTCTGCATGGCAACCACCTCTTGGAAGACTTCTGGTGTTTGCAAGTTCACACAACAATGTTGCAATTGAACTCTGAACTCTCAGTGCACCTGCATATCCACTGCAATCTTTCATTTAATGATTATTTATTGACCACTCAAAATACATCTTTCAAAGAACTCACCCATGCACCCTAACTTTCTGTTTTCAGCAATCAAAATCCACCAATCACTGTTACTGCTTCATGAACACAGAAACTCCACAGTTTTTTTCATTTTAAACTCTCATTTTTTCAACTGCCATTTCATTGCCACACTTCATCTGACTGCAGGAGAACCTCCTCTCACCATGTTTTCTGTCTGGATTGTTGGACATAGTTATATTCACTGGGCTCACAGGTATGCTGAGAACAGAAAATTACCTAACCTCAATTTACAAGATGTGGAAATTAAGTGGTTTGGCCACAGAGGATTAAAATGTCACCAATTGATACCATTGGTGAAAACCTTTATGCATTTGCCCAAACCTGACCTGTTAATTGTGCACTGTGGAGGTAATGATTTGGGCACTTTGACTTGGGTAGGTCTGGAAATGCTTTAAAAGGACACCTTTGAGCAATTGATGGCACTTTTTCCTCAGACTGCCTTGGTATATTCAAATATATGCCAAAGACAGAAATGGAGGTGGTCAAACCAATTTTGTCCACAAATTGAGAAGTCGAGGAAGCATGTAAACAAATCTGTTTCAGCTTACATGAGAGACCATGGAATGGGCTCCCTGTACAACAATAACTTGCGTTACTACATGCAAGATATCTACAGAGGAGATGGAGTTCACTTCTCAGATGAGGGCAACAGAATTTTCACTCTGAATTTAAGAATGTGCATTGGTACCTACTTATAAGTACCTAAATGTACCATAAACCCAAAAGCTCTTCTCAGAGCTACCCTACATCTGATCACTCACAATTGTTATTTTTCCTCTAACTTTTTTCACTAATTTTCAACAAAGTACGCTCCCTGGGACGCTACCCGGTACGCGAACCGGGAGCTAACCTCGCGAAATTTAAAAAAAAAATGTTTTTTTTTCGCACATATAAGCCTCCTCAGCCACCCTCACAAAACCTAGGGGGTCAAGATAAGTCTACCGTGCCCCCTTCTACCCATTCTGAACATTATTTGCCCTCCATCTTGTATCTTAATTCGACCGAAACACAAAATGGTCGACTCCCGTAACGCTTAAGGTTCGCGAACCGGGGCGCTCAACGGTTCGCGTACCGGGTCGCTCCCTGGGAAGCGCACCATCAAAAAAGGTGGGAAAGTAGTTCACAGAAAAGCCACTGGAGACAATTTCACCAAATATAGATTAGCTCATACTACATACCAATCCCTACCATTTTCACAAATTTGATTGGAATTCCATTTAGCCATTTAGCCTGTAGACCTCTCTAAATACCGTGAGGTAAATTACTTCACAAAACACATCTGAAGTGTTGGAATTGACAACCAATTAATATGTTACTTTCATTTTCTACTTTTTTTACCTGACATTTCATTGGTTATATACCTGAATATATATAAAGGAAGAGAAGAAAACACAGCCATTTTGACTACTACTTCTTGGTGTACATTTCAATAGGATTTTCACTAATTCCTTCAACTTCTTTCTAAAGGTAAGTTTTTATTTTTAAAACTGAAGTATATTGTGCACTATAAGTTAATATGGTAAACTTTTTCTGATAGTTATATACTATCCCTCTGTAGTAGTTATAGATTTAGATAGACTTCTCTGTTATAGTTATGGATGGAGTTAGGCTTCTCTTGTATAATTATGAATTTACTTACGTTAAATCACATACACTTTTTTATATTCCTACTTCCACTCTGATACTATACACTGCCCAAAGATAAATTCACTGATAAAAACTGCCTATCTAAAATTAATCCCAACAGTGCCCTATCTCTACTAATATACAATTTTTTAATCTAAATTTCAGGCAAAATGGAAGGCGAACAGAAAGTTGAATTTCAAATTGTCCTGCAAGAGAGCAGCCAAGAAATCATTGATGAAAATGATATTGAATTTTTCGATGAAACTTTAGACAAAGAACTACTGCAATGTGTACAAGCAGTAGATAACCTCCTTGAAAATGAGGACATTTTACACCCTCAGAGACTACAATGTATATTCAATGATAATTATGAAATTTCTGACAATGAAATGTTAGAAAGTTTAATAAATTATGAAACACAATCACAATAAAAAAAAATGCTTAAAAAATAAAGAAAATAAAAAAATAATCAACAAAACCAACAATCAATTAACATACAGCATTTGAAAAGTCTATCATTCATTTTTCATTGTAGTACGCTGCCTAGAACGCTTCCTGGTTCGCGGACCGGGCGCTACCCACGCAAAAAAACAAAAAAAATATATTTTTTTTTGCCCCGCGGGGCCCTTTTAAAGCCTCCACATTAAACCTAGGGGGTCAGGGAGGGTCTACTATGCCCCCTTATGGTTATTTCCCCCTTTGTTTTGGCCTCCTCTTGTCTCTCAATCCTACCGAGAGACAAGATGGCGGCCGCTCCGGACTGTTTAGAATGTTGACAGACACCGGAGAGCCAATCAGCTTCGCTATGCGAAGTTCCGGTACGCGCCCCGGTCCGCGAACCGGGGCGCTGCCCGGTCCGCTGTTACAGATATATATCTTTTTTTAAACGTTAATTTCTCAAAATCCACTGGAGCACATATATTGAGACCTACAAAAGGCACATCGGGCTACCAGTCCCTACAATTTTGCCAAGTTTCGTGCAAATCCATTCAGCCGTTCGGCCTAAAAGTGAGGCCAACCGCCCTATGGAAAACTCAATGTTAAAAACACGTTTTGGGACCCCCCTTTTTTCTGGGCCCCCCCTTGACGAAACCCCCCCAAATTTTCAAGGGCTGCTCAGAAACAAAATGTTCCATTTTCCAGAAAATTTCAGCCAATTCCGTCCACAAACGGAAAAGTTATTAGACATAGAATTTTCAAAAATCCCATAGGGAAAAAATCCTAACTATATATACCTACTGGCGACCGCCAGTAGGTAATATATATATATATATATATATATATATATATATATATATATATATATATATATATTAAAACCAAGTCCTTAGAAACACAAAATAGGGCAAAACTCCACCCAGTGTTTCTTCAACAGGAACGGATCACACAAAAGGTAAAGTTCTTAAAGTGCAAATGTATTTTCTTCCAACATGACGCATTTCAACCGGGTTACCCCGGCCTTGATCACATGACATGCTTAAAGAACGCACGCCCTTAAATACCATATGGCTCTATCCAGATCACTCCCATACAATTCATAGAAGTAAAAAACAGACTTCATGAATAAAGTGCAAAGTGTACTTTCCTAACAAAATAAATGTTAGAAAACACAAACACATTAATATTGTTAAAATAATCAATGCAATGAAATGAAATGAAAAATCCAGGGCAAGTGCCCAAATTCACACCAATAGAAGCGAGTTAACATCTCATATTTCTTAATTTCTTAAAGGGGTAACAGCCAAAATTAAGGTACACCCAAGTGTAATGACTAAGTACTGATTGATTGCTCCAATACTTGTCAAAAATCTAATTCAAAAAATGGTAACGGATGCAAATCTATATCGAAATATAGCAAAACAGCAAACAGGATGTCACAACTTTCACAACCATAAGTATTGATGATATCTGATATCTATCTATCTATCTATCTATCTATCTATCTATCTATCTATCTATCTATCTATCTATCTATCTATCTATCTATCTATCTATCTATCTATCTATCTATATGTTACCTACTGGCGGTTGCCAGTAGGCAGTTATAGTTAGGACCTATTATCCATAGGAAAACTATAAAATGGCACCTGTGGAGAAAATGGTGCAGCGAATGCTTACTTACATGTGGCAATGTACAAACATGAGCATTTCTATTCCAACACTGGGCATGACGGCAGAAGAAGATGCCACTTAACATGATTTGATGATATCTGCCAACACCTCCACTGAGAAATTTCACTGTTGCTCGGTGTGTTCCAGAACCATAGCCACATCCAACCCCTCCTGCATTGCATTTGCCAAATCTTCGAGATACTAAACTAAGGACTGTACAGTCAAGGCCGCTTAAGAAGCAGCTCTCAGGACCAAATTAGAAGATGCAAAAGATTCCTTCAAGCCACCATCAAACTTGTGAGCTACTTGATTAGAGGGAAAACAATCATCTGGATTTAAGGACAACCTGCCAATCAGCAGAGCCAGGATGCAATCCACTCTAATTCTGTGGGGGTGGCATTCTATCCCCATCTTCCAAATCATAACATTTTTGCAAAAAGCAAAGAATGTTGCTATGCTCACATTCCTCCCATGGTCAAAGAATGGCATCCTTAATCTTCGGATGCAAAGGCAATTCCAGGGCAGCAGGCTTTGCATATTGTGGAAAGAAATTCTCAACAAGCCTCTCCACAGGAGGCGGAGCCAGACCCAGGTTGTCTCTAATATGAGCCAAGATATTAGACTACTCCTTGTTGTATAAATCTTTTGTCTAGCTGCCACCTGCTTCTAAGGTCCAGACCCAATTGGAGGAATCTGAATTCCTTAGACTTATGCTCATAGTCAAAGCCTTAGCCACCACTGAATTGATCACCGCCTGGACTTCCAGCACTGACAGAGAGATTGTATCAGCAGTAGAGGCATGGCCCACATCCCTATTCTGTACATCCTCCAGACTGTCACCCTTCTCATCAGAAGAACGAGACTGAGAGCGACATCTCTTAACAGTCCTTCTCCTTTCCAAAAAAATCACTTCAGCTAACTTCTAATCACAAACCCTTTAATACCATGGATTAAAATGTCCCCCCAAAGAACCAAGAGCCTATAAGCAGAATCCCAAAACAGAAAGCCGCAATCATGTACAACAGTCCCTGGAAAACGGGAACCAAAAACTTTTTCTGTCACCCACAAGATCACCAAGGAGCAACAGATCTCCCAGGTAACCAGGACTCACCCCTCACCCCTGCTAGAGGGAAGGGGGCAAGACATTGCCCAAAACCAGGAACATAGAGGCGAGAAAGGGAGAGAGATGTGCATGCTCAAACCTCTAGCATCGCAGACAGGTGAGCCACACCAGACACTCCAATCTCACCCTATAACCCCACTCACCAGCATTCCAGACTTCCAGTGCACAGGTGAGTGGCTGCGATACCATGAAGGAGACTCCCTCACTCACCCTTCCTGCCAAGCACCGCGAGGCAAGAGGTCAGCCGAGAATGCTCTGGAGCAGACAAACCATGACTGCCCAAGGGATTGGCATAAAAGCAGGAACAGAAAGTAAGGAGGTAGAAAGGGACTTTTTACAGATTTAGAGGTTGTGAAGGGAGACACAACGGCCTCATTAATGTAAGTCATCACGGTGAGAGGGACGAAAAAGTAATGCTCCATTCCTTCTGGCATGGCCAGACTCGTGATGGTGGGCACCGGCATTCCCTGTTACGCCATAAGGGTGGGGGGGTCTGTTTTGTCACAGGGGGACGTTTTTTACTGGGGTACGATTTTTCAGGAAAATTGGCCCCAGTAACAAAATCAGAAGGCCACTGTGACTGACTCTGCACTCTGCCCTCTGTGCGGGGAAAACGCACGACTGGTGGTTGCGAGGTCACTGTTGGATTAAGTAGTGAATGTATGCATTACACTTATGGAGGCAGTGCATTCAGCGGCAAACACTATCTGGGAGAGCAAATGGCAGTGAGAGTTTAGGGCATGAGTCGGACCAATGATCTGTGTTCCCTCCCCATGTTCACCCGCCGGTGCTGCAGCATAGTGCGCAGCATGCCCTCTAGTCAATCAGAGACTGACACTGGAGAAATAAACAGCAATATTAGTCTGCACAGCCTCCATAGTATTAGGTAAGTGTAACTTACTATTTTCAAAAGTATTTAAATCAAATGAAAAATGTTCGTACAAATTTATTGGGCAACCGTATTTAGCCAAGGTAAATATGGCTCATATCTACACGAGTCATTACATCGCCTGGCATTTCATCGTGGTCATTACAACAACCGTGTTGTTACCACGCAATGCCATTACTACGCAAGTCATTACATCGATTTGCAGTAGATGGCGTGCTGACATTAGAAATATATAATTTACTATTCCAACTCCAGCCTATGCAACAGTAGGGAAGGTGTTGGAATAGTAAACTATACTATTCCTAATGTTAGCACGCCATCTACTGGAAGTTGATGTAATGACTTGGGTAGTAATGGCATTGCGTGCTAACAACACAGTTGTTGTAACGCCCGCGTTGTAATGGCATGGCGGTGTAATCACCGCCATGTAAAGGTTGCTTCCTAGCTAAGGTACACGTGGACGGCCTGTCCTGCTAGTTTCAAATACAAATACAGGTCTGTTTAGTATGGACATCGCTTTGCACATCAGAGTGTTTAGGGCACCACGCAGCCACATACATGTGATTGCAAATGAATCCGCTGTATCATGTTTGGTAACGAGTGGAAGTTCTAATTAATGGGCGGAATACACCTTGCATGTGATTTTCCCCTGTTCTGAGTTTGGAGGTGAGTGGTACATATTTATCTTTGCTTGCATCAAACAAGTCTCTTCACATGTCCTGGAACTGAACATTGTTCCTTAGTATGTTTTGTTCTGCCAGTCACAGATCTGTTAGGAAACCTAATAGCTTGCACTCTGACAGACCACCACTGAGCAGGAGCTGAAATGAAAAATCCTTGGGAGGTATGTATGAATGGCGATTTTTGTAGGGCAAATTCAGTTATAAGACAAGAGTGGGTTAAAATTAGGAGGGAGTCTAATTATCATTGTAATACCGGGAAGTTGTATCTGGTTCAGGTACAAGCAAAGCATCATAGTTAGGATGCTTGTCAGGTTTATGAAAGGTTGCTGTTTTAAACTAAAATGTATGAAGGCCTGTCTTCTGGTTCTCTTTCTTGTAGTTTCTGGCCCGTTGTCTGATAATCCTAAAACTGCATGTGCTGTGCCTGCTATATGAAGTCTTAAATTTGTCTGAGAGGTAGAGTGGCAAGCTGGATGTAAATATCCAGTCCATCTATAGATGCAACAGATATTGAAGGGGATGTCGGTGGTCAGTGGGTGCCAATGGAGGTCTTGATTATGGCAGAGATCCAGCTGAGCTTCCTAAGTCATTTGGTAAATCCTGCGATCTCGCTTTTAGTGGTGCTGAATTGGTGTGTGGGAATGCTCAGATCTGCTAAAGAAGGGTCCTCAGCTTCAATGACGCCTGCACAGATGGTGCTTTTCAATCTGTCACAGTATCTGATCTGTTCTGAAGGGATGTCATGTGCTGAGATCAAATTTCCACTTTTTCCACTCTGAACCTAACCCTCACCACCTCAGCAGGAATAGACGAGGCTCATTTGCGACCCTTGTTCTTTGTGTGATTCTTGAATTTTTTCACAATCCCATGACTTTAGTGATGCAACATTGATGGCAGCACCCACACTCTGAAAAGTGGTCCAGCTCCACTGACCTAGGTGCCTTTGTGTGACATTTTCATGCTTTTTGTCCTGGGTGCCATGTGTGACATTTCCGTGCTGTCTGGCCTGGGTGCTTATGTGTGGCATTACCATTCTTTCCGGCCTGTGTGCTTATGTGCAGCATTTCCATGCTTTCTGACCTGGGTGCTTATGTATGACATTTACATTCTTTTTGGCCTGGGTGCTTATTTGTGGCATTACCATGCTTTCTGGCCTGTGTGCTTATGTGCAGCATTTCCATGCTTTCTGACCTGGGTGCTTATGTATGACATTTACATTCTTTCTGGCCTGGGTGCTTATTTGTGACATTTCCGTTCTTACTGGCCTGGGTGTTTATGTGACATTTCAATGCTTTCTGGCCTGGGTGTTTATGTGTGACATTTCCACAGTTTCTGGCCTCAGTGGCCTTGGTGCTTATGTGTAACATTCCCATGATTTCTGACCTGCATGCTTGTGTGTGACATTTTCATGCTTGCTGACCTGTCTGGTTATGTATGTATGCTGGCTGCTTATGTATGTATGTATGAGAAATGTTTGAAAAGTGCATTGTTTTGGCCTTTCTATCTCCCAAATTTTCTTGGGGAGGAGTACCCCCAAAACCACCCTATTAGTGGTCAGGCTTGCTCACTGCACTTGCTCGCTAATGACGTGTGGGGGCTGGTCTGACTTACACTTTGTGTTCTCTGATTCACTACTCTTGTGTCAATTTTTGGTGTTCTCTGAAAGAATGTCTGTGGATACATAGGAATGGGTAACCTGTTGCTCTTTACGGTCGTCATTTACAGTGCTTTGAAAGTTAATGCAATGAAATATATAATATTAAATGTTTTGTAAAAGGCACCGTTTTGGTCTTTCTTTTTCCAACCTTTTCTTGGGGGAGAACTCCCCTCCCCAACCCCCTTAGCAGTGGTCAGGCTTGCTCGCTCGCTACGCACCATATGGGGGCTGGTCTGACAAAATTTGCCAGGGCTGATTTGAGTTCCCAGTTCTGCCCTGGCTATCTTAGGTCTCTCTCTGTCTAGCTCTCTCTTCTGTCCGCTCTCTCTTTAAGCTCATTGGTGCCTGCTGAAATTGACTGGGAGCTTTGGAGAAAGTAACAGAGGCACCAGCAGCAGCCCCCTGCTCTAAAAACTTGCCTCCAAAGGTGGTAAAAACACAGGCAAAAACAGGTAGAAATTTAGGGGCAGATTTATGTTGTCTGACGCATCTCTGCAAATCAGCAGATATGCGCCAGGAAAGATACGGCACGCAAGTTTATCCTTGCGCCACCCATGATGCGCCACATTTACAATGTGGCGCACCATGGCGCAGAAATAAACCGATGCGTTACGTATCTAGGGCGTGAAGTTGTCGCAGTGCTGAAGTTGTGTTGCGTGCGGCACCAACTCCAGCACTTTCCCAAATTGCCGTATCTGTAACGTGGTGTGTCAAGCCTTATGCCTGCTTCAAGCAGGCGCATGGTTTTGACGAATCAGTGTTGGTAAAGTGACTCAGTGAGATCTTGTAGATGTCACTGAGTCACTTTTCAGGGACGTTCCTGCGACGGAATCCCCCCCCCCCCGCGCGTGAAAACTCTTACATGAAACCTGACGCAGGTTTCATGTGGCGCAGGGCCTTACACCGTGACGCATCTCCCTGGATGCGTCACGATGTAAGTATGTCGCAACATGGCGCAGAGTTTACGCTGCTGCTGCGTCACAGAAGTGGCGCAAGTCCCACATAAATCTGCCCCATAATGTTTGATTTTTTTGCAATGCTCTTTCTATTGTTGACAAAAACATAAACAAAGAAAAATAGCAATTGGAATGGATTTACAATTCAACTAAGCAAGGTCAAGGTAGCTGCACGAAAAACAACTGCCTGCAAACAGCAGCTACTGCCACGGGATAACTCCCTCTCATTGGGCCTCATTTATGAAAAGTGACGCATCGCTGCGTGAAAACAGCGATGCGTCACTTTTCACTGTGTCCTCCTTGCGACACCAATGATGCGTCATATTTACAGTATGACGCATCATTGCGCAAGGACTTACAGATACGTCAGTATTTCAGACGTATCTGTAAGCGCAAAAGTGACGCATTGCTGGAGTGTGTCACAAAAGTGACGCAACTCCAGCAATGTGTCCTTTCACATGGCGAAAGCCCCATGTGAAAGGGCCTGCGTCAGTCTTACGCCTGCTGTGAGGCAGGCACAAGATTTTGACGCAACAGCTTCCTAAAAGTGACCCAGTGAAATCTCATAGATTTCACTGGGTTACTATTACGAGGCTTTTTGCGGGGCAACGCCACCTCTGCATACATTATACCTGACGCAGGTATAATGTAGCGCAGGGGTTTACAAAGTGACGCATCTGCTTAGATGCGTCACTTTATAAATAGTGCGCAACAGGAGGCATGTTTTACGCCGCCGATGCGTCATAAAAAGTGACGCATCGGAAGCGCAAAACTGACGCAAGGCCTCATAAATGAGGCCCATTATTCTTAAATGTTTAACTGTTGTTCAACAGAGATTATCCAACCAAAACGTTGTTTACTAAGAAGCACCATCGACAAAATATTGTTTATTAAAACTCTGTCAGGAAAAAAATACAGGTACTTTATTTTAAAAATGGAATGTGGTTGTGATTATAGAGAGAATGTATCGCTGATCAATTGCTTTCCGTGCGCTTTATACTTTAACATCAAGCACTCAACATTATTTCCCAGCGACATAGAGATTATGTGCAGTGTTTGCAACAGTCCTGGTTTAGACAGCTTGTGGAGGGAAAAACAAATCACTTTACATTTGTGATGTTTCAACTTGAAACGAAACAGATAAAGCAGATGAAGTTGGTTTTGTTCATTGTCTGCTCTGCAAAAATGTATGTAGAAATCTGAAAGAAGTTGTAAATGGCCTCTTTAATCACTGTGCCAGCGAATCAACAAAGAAACATGATTTGCTCCTGTGCTGTGTTGTTTGTATAAAAATTATGTTCGTTTGCAAAATGGACATGTGTTCAATCCTTGTTTAATCATTGCATTTTGAAAAATATGGACAGTTGTTCTACTTTTCTATTGAGCTCAGCTTTATTTGTGATTTTGTGTGGATCAGTAACCAAGCATGAGTACAGTACTCATTAGTGGCCCAATCTGTAGAGAGCCACTCGGCATCTCCACTACAATGTAGCTGCATGCACTCCTCGTGTTCGGGCTCGGCCCTAGGGTATAGATAAAAGGGCTAAGGTCGCAGGTGACCACTAGCCAAGCAGCCTCGGAGGGCGTCCTATGTTGTCTTGCTCACCGCGCATACAGGCCTGTAGATACCTCCTGGCTAGGGCTAGGCCAATTCACACTGGAGACGAGGGAGACATGGACCCCCACCCTCCCTTCTGCCTCAACGCCTTCCTGAATCCAAACTGCGTGGCTGTCGGGCCACCACCGGCATCATTGCAGCATTAATCTAGGCCCTCGGCTGCACTCCTGCCGCCACGATGCAGTCCACGACTGGCTGTGTGGGCCTGCTGCCAGGAGCTTCGCTTCATTCCATCATGCTGGTGCCTGAACACATCTGCAGCAGCGCAGCTTGCTCATCCTCCCCACACCGGTGCCTGAGGCGGAATGCTCCTGCTCTGGCACCCGCGCTGGCAACGCAAAGAAGGGGCATGGCCTTTTGCCTCCATCGCAGTCGGGGCACCACCCAAGCTAGCCTGCGATGCATCACCCAGCACATCCTGGAGGCAGAAAATGAGAGAGGGAGAAAGTAAATAGAAAAACAAACTCGCGTCCTGGGGAAGGAGCCCAAAATCAGCTCACTGTGCCTCTCACCACCTTAGTTATCAGGTTAATAGCTCTGCGAAACCACGAGGAGACACCCTGCCACACCCACGATCTGGGCTGCTGAAAAACAAGGAAAGGAAAAACAAAGGAAATCTGACAAAGGTCAGACCCCTGCTAAGCGGGCTTCTGCGTTGGAGTAACAACTCACCTGTGCTGAGGGCTCCCCCCACTGCACCCAGCCTACCTGACAACAGAGGTCTGCAGTACTGCCAACATGTGAGATCCACCACCTGCACAGCAACCAGTGCCCACTCAAATGACACCGGTGCCATTCTTGCATGCCACTATCATGCCAATACTCCCATTCAGCCAGCTCGCCAACCCTGCCACAGCTGCGCCCAGGTGAAAGCACTGGTTGGGACGCCTCAACCACTATTTCAGGAACACAAGAGAGATCGATGGGGCTGTAAAGCACTCTTTACTGATGCACTTTGGAGGTGATGCGATCTATGAGCTTTTTATTTTATTTATTTTATTTTATTTATTTATTTTGTAGAGCGCGTAGTCACCCGGAGGTATCCCAGCGCTAAAAAATCTTATCTCCTGAGTACAGTGGACCAAGGGAGGGGGAGAGGGAAGGAGGGACAAGGAAGAGGACGGGGAGGGCGGAACAAGGAACAAGATAAGGGCCAGGAGTGATTCACTGTGGGAAGAGGTGGGTTTTGAGCTGTTTCCTAAACCGGAGGTATTGAGGTTCGAGACGCAGGGCTCGGGGGAGAGCGTTCCAAAGTCGTGCAGTCTGGACTGAGAAACGCCTTCCTCCCGACCGATTTTGAGACACTACTGGATACGGGAGATGAAAATTACTATGATGCAGCGTTGGCTGCCCTCATCAGGCACTTTGAACCACAAATGAACCTGGACTATGAACAGTTCAAGCTGCTGCAAGCCAGGCAGACAGATGCAGAGACAGTGGACATGTTCTATCGCAGATTAAGGAGGCTTGCATGCACGTGCACAAACATTGATCAACTGGAAGAGATCCGTGCACAAATAATTCAGGGGTGCAAGTCTGTCACGCTGAGACACCAATTCCTATGCCAACCAGGGATGTTCGTGGAAGTCCTCATCCTGGCATGCTCCCATGAACGGTCCCACAGCCGGGCGGAAGAAATGGAATTTGCCAGAGTATGAAGCAATGCCGCTAACCCATCACCGAGGGCCATCCTCAGTAAAGAGACCGTGGATGTTGTGCAACAGCCCCCGGACCACTGCACATGCAGATCACGTACCAGCAGACCCCCAGGGAAGTGTGGATATTGCGGTTTTGACCAGAAGTCACAGTAGCGGTGCCCAGCAAGTGGGCAGACTTGCTCCAAGTGCAGCAAGATTAATCTTTAAGCTAATGTTTGCCAGGGAAGAGGAGGGCGATCCAGAGGAGGCACATCAAGAGGACATGCCACAATTCTACGTCACCTGACACAAGAGGACCCCCACAGAAGCACCCCATGATCGAGGAGCCACTGCTCACTTTGAAGACAATGACAATGACGTCTTCATATTATTGTTTGCTGGATGGCCTGGTCTCAAGAAACGTTCAATATACATGTGCACCGTGCACATCAATGACACCTCTGTGCAGGCCCTGATAGACGTAGGAGTGTCTGTGAACATGATGGACTCAACACAGTATGAAAAACTCTCCTGTACCACCACTCACTCCCAGCTCGGCTAAAATATACACCTATGGCGGTACCCTACCCCTACCGCTCATGGGAGTGATCGAAGTCGACGTCACCAGTGCTGAGCACTCCATCAAAACCAACTTCCATGTCATGGAAGGCCAGAAAAGGATGAGGCTTGGATGCCACACTGCCGAGGATCCAAAGTTGATATTCTTCGCAAAGCAAGTCCATGACACGCACGCAGAAGACATACTAATTGATTTTCCCCAACTATTCCAGGTGCTCGGAAAACTCAAAGATCACACGGTGATGTTACACATCAACAAAACCATCACGCCTACGGCACTCAGGCACAGGCGCATCCCATTTCATCTCTGCCCCCTCATGGTGATGAAGCTAAAGAACCGGAAAGACCAAGGCGTTATCGAGACGTTGTTGTGTGTCACTCCATGGGCCTCCTCGCTGGTGAACGCACCAAAGCCCAAGCAGCCGGAAGCCATCTGGCTATGCCTCAACAGGAGGCTCCCCAACCAGGCCATCCGAAAAGAGAGGCAAGTGACCCCGATGATGGATGACATTGTAGCAGACTTAAACGGCACCCAGTGGTTTTCCAAACCCAGCTTAAATACCGGATACCATCAGCTGGAGTTGGCGCCGGAAAGTTCATACATCACGACTTTCTCCATTTACGTGGGACTCAGGCAGTACACCCGTCTACGCTTTTGCGTTGTCTCAGCGGCCGAGGTGTTCCAGAATGCAATCAAAGAGACCCTGTCGGGCCTGGTAGGAGTAACTAACCTGAGCGACAACATCCTCATATACTCCCAGAGCCTTGAGGTGCACCATGTCTGACTGCGGGTGTTAGACTTGGCATCTTTAGGTGTATTTCCCCTGTCTTTTTGCTTTTTGACCTCCCAGTTTTGACTCTGTTATTGCTGGTTTAGTGACTCTGCGTACTTTCTCACAGCTGTTCAGTGTAAAAGTGCAAGTGCTCCTGTTGTAAATTGTTATTATGGATTAGTGTTTCCGTGATTGACATATTTGATTTACTGGTAAGACCCTAGTAAATTGCACTGAGTGTGCCAGGGCCTGTAAATCAAATGCTACTAGTGCTCCTGTAGCACAGATTGTGCCACCCACATGTGTAGACCTGAAAAGTTATCTCAGACCTGCCACTGCAGGATCTGTGCGCAGTGTGTAACTGCCATGTTGACCTGACAAGTCCACCCACTTGCCAGGCCCTACCCTTCCCTTTTCTTCAATATACGTCACCCCTAAGGTAAGCCCAAGGTACCCCTGTGTGCAGGGTGCTGTGTATGATAAAGATAGGACATGCATTGGTGTGTGTCATGTCCTGGTGGTGAATTACAGTGTATTTAGTTTTCACCACTGCAAGGCTATCTGTCCAATAGGAACAAATGGGAGTTTTACTTATAAACTCTTATAAGCATAGCTTCCCATTAGGACAAGATAGTGAAATGGAGTTTAGTATGCCTGGAGTCAGAATATAATAATCCATCTTTTAGTGAAGATGATTTTTATGTTCTGTGTTTGAAAATACCACTTTTAGAAAGTAGGTATTTTGTTGCTTACCCATCCTGTGTGCCTCTGCTGGGGTTGTGGATTTATTATTTGGCTTTGGAGTGACAGGAGCTGGCGATGGGGATGTGCATTCTCTTCCGACAGCGACTGGGCGGGTCGAGGTGTGTCCTGCCTTCCCTGGATGAGTCAGGGCAGGGCTGAATAGATGTGGGCTGCATTTAGAGTAGTGGAACGAGATTTCCTTGCACCTGAATTGGCCTGGTCTGTCTTGAACAAAGCTGTCTCCACCTCCTGCCAGGAAGGTAGGCCAGAGAGGCCAGAACTGGTTTGGACTAAGCAAAGACACTCTCTGAAGTAGAACTTGCCTGCTGTTCTGAAGTTGCAGAGACTGCAAAGACTTCACCAACCTCTGGGCACCGCTTCAGGATCCTCTGTTTCTGTTGCCACAGAGAAGGGAAACATATCAGACTCCATCACCGACTCCGTAGCTGGCTTTGTGTCCTGACGGCACCCAGAAGGCACCGCCCACATCTCTCACTGCAACCCTGGTCTCACCAATGACCGACACCATCACCACCAAGCCGCTACTTGCACCGTAACCTGTGGGCACTGCACTCCGCATCGCCTCGCTTAACTCGGCCATCCTGCTCTCACCAACGCCGTCGCTGCTGCTGACTTCAACACCTGTGACAGCATCGTGGCTGGGGGCACTGCTCCTAAATTTCATGACTCACCACCTCGTCCCACACAGTAGTTTGGGCCTACCGATGCCAGCTCACGCTAACCAGCTCTGTCACTGCACTTCAACATGCCAGCACCGCATCGAGCACTGCCTCGCTCTGCACCATAAGCCTTGGTCTCACCAATGCCGTCTGAACGATCATCACCTAGAGGCTGCCTGTACCACATCGGGAGGGCACTGCACCCTGCACCACTTCCATTTTGCAACACAACCACGATTGCCATGACCGGCTCGCACCAACATGCCAGCCACAACGAAAAAGGTACTGTTATCGGGTCTGTTCACGCTTACGCTGGTCCGTACTGACACGGTCGGCTGGAACTATTGTTTTCAGCATTGCGTAGCCCCGGACAGAGCTGCCGACTCGTACAAACTGTGTTTTTGAGATATTTCTGCTCTTTTAAAGATATCTTGCAAAATATATATTTTTAAGCACTGTATGTTGGATTTTTATCATTTTGGTCTTGTTTTGGATCTATAAAAATATTGTATATTTTTCTAAACTGGTGTTGTGTCCTTTTGCAGTGCTTTCACTGTATTACTGTTGGTTATGTGCAAATGCTTTATACAATGCCTCTGAGACAAGCCTGACTGCTCATGCCAAGCTACCAAGGGGGTGAGCAGGAGCTATTTTAGAAATGTAACCCCCCCTTACCCTGACTAGTAACAAGGGTCCCTACTTGGACGACTTGGATAATAGATGATGCACTACAAATCCTTGACCAAAATGAAACCTATTTGCTAATCTTGCTCGACCTATCTTCGGCCTTTGAAACCATCAAACACAACAACTTGCTAGACCTATTGAAACACAGAATGAGATTATCTGGATCTGTGCTAAATTGGTTCACCTCATTCCTTCAAAACAGATTGTAATGATTCAAGGTCAATGAAGGCCTGTCCAAACCAGTCCCAGTCACTTTAGGAGTCCCACAGGGATCATCCCTCTCGCCTACAGTTTTAAACATATTCATGGAACCACTCACCGAAATTCTTAACTCTTCAAATATACAGTATCATATCTACACAGATGATACACAACTATATTTAAAGATCCTCTCAATAGAAGGCATCAAATCGCTCAACTCAACACTAGAAAAAACTCAGACCTGGCTGGTCGAAATCCATCTAAAACTAAATACCCTCAAAACCGAATTCCTCTTAATCGCTCCTCCCTCCCAATTATCCATAATTCAAGACTGGCTGAAACACCTAACAGCACTCAACTGCCAACCTCTGATCATCGACTCAGCGAAATCACTGTAAATAACTCTCGACAGAAATCTAAATATGCAGAAACACATCAGCGCCGCAACCAAAGGAGCAAACTTTCAGATGAACACATTGAAAAAGCTAAAACTCTTCCTGCCCGCAAAGGACTTCAAACTGTCAGTGCAAGCACTAGTTATCCCAAAAGTGGATTATGGAAGTGTCTCTCTTTGCGGTCTTCCCAGATCCTCAATGGCCTCTTTAAGAGCGTTGATCAACGCAGCAGCTAGACTTATTACTGGCTCCAAAAGAAACTCTCACATCTCCCCGGACCTCAAAGCCCTTAACTGGCTACCTTTCGAAGCAAGAATTCAACTAGAAATTGCATGTGTGACACGTAACGCCATATATCACAACACTCGTAGGTATCTGGCACAGAAATTGGTGCCTTCATGTGGCAACAGAATCTCCGGAAGTGCTAGTAACCTCTTGCTGAAACCACAAAGATTCAGCAAGATGAAAATGTACAACCGAGCTGTCTCAGGGAGGACACCCAGCATCTGGAATGCACTGCCCCAGAAACTAGACTGATTGCCATTACGGCATCTTTCAAAAAATATGTGAAAGCGCTCCTCTTGGCCAAATTTACACAAGCTATTTTTATAAGTGGTTATATGGCTCTTACTTGTACAGAACAATACGTTATTTACTATATACCTGTTTGTTTCCTATATTTACCATGTAAAGCACTCTGATACCCATGAGGGTCTTGTTTGTGCTATATAAAACCTTTAAATAAAGCAATAAATAAATCGACAAAGGTGCAACCCTTGCGAACTAGAGATCCCCATTTCTAACAGTGGGCCACCCTCCAATGCTTTGCGTACTGTGGCCTCAACCTGCACCGGAAAAAAAGCTCATTCTACCAGAGTTCAATTGACTTCTTTGACTACTTCTTTTCACGAGATGGACGCCAAGATGATCCCCGGCCCGGAAGGCAGAGGCCATTCATCCCTGGTCTGGCCACGTTGTCAGATCCCCTGCGCCAACTCATGAAGACCACTGTACCATGGACTTGGGGCCCCAAGGAAGAAACTTACTTCAACAGTATCAAAGAAACGCTGCTGGACGAAACCACAATGGCCTACTTCCATCCTGGGAAAAGAACTGAACTGGTCGTGGATGCCAGCCAGGTAGGACTCGGGCTGTACTCCGACAGGAGAATGCCAAGGGGGCCTGTATTTTGGTTGCACATGCCAGTCGTGTACTATCTCCTATGGAGACCCGCAAGGCACAGATAGAGCGGGAGGCTCTGGCCATCAGGTGAGCATGGAACACTTCCACCTCTACTTCTGCAGCCACCAATTTCGGGGGGTGACTGACCACAAACCGCTCTTACATATGTTCAATTGATCATCCCGCCTGCCACCATCAAGTATAGAGAGATGGGCGGTACAGTTCCAGGCATATGCTTTCCAGCTCATCTACAGACCAGAAGCTGACAATTCCGCTGATTTCCTGTCACGACACCTGTCACTGGGTCACCCAAGTGGACAAACAATGGACAAAGAACACATAGAATGCTTCATAAACATGGTAGAGCTCAAGGCCTGCACAGTAGCTGTCACTCAAGAAGAAATAAGAAGTGCCACGTATGTGTATGACACCCTCATAAAGGTTAAAGAGACACTGACTCCAGCACAATGGCACCGGTTCCTCAACGGTTCCAAGTCATTAGTGGCTGATGAACAGAACACACGCCACCAACTCTGGAGAGTGCCGTACAAACTGAGCACCAATGGATCCGGCCTGGTTCTACGGGGACTGAGAATAGTCACCCCAAAAAGCCTCCACAACCAGATGGTCATGCTTGCTCATCAGGGCCACTGAGAACGGGCGAAAACAAAGCAGAGGATTTGCGCGAAAGTGTGGTTTACTGGCACGGATGAACTGGTGGATGAAGAGATCCCATCCTGCCATCCCTGCACGATCACTCGCAGAGACCACACTCCTGCACCTGTGTTGATAGAGGAGCCGTCCCTAACGCCCTGGACAAAAATCAGTATAGATTTCGGGAGTTTTCAAGACGGGTGAAACACTGTGGTAATCATACACTCGTTTTCCAAATTCCCCATAGTAGTACTGGTGCATTCCACTGCTTTTGTCCATGTACGACCCGTACTTGGAAAAACCTTTGCACTCTTTGGACTCGTATAAGAAATCAAGGGCCAGATGTACAACCCTATTTTCTGATTGCAAACGGTTGCAAACGGGAGATCGGCCTGTTTGCAACTGCAAAAAAGGTGTTCAGGTACGTACAAACACAATTTTGCGAGTCAGTGACTTCCAAAATTGCGTTTGTGACTCTCGCTATTAGGAATGGGGTTTCCCTTCCTAATAGCGAGTGTCAATGCCATGTACCATTGTTTTATGAACGCATTTTACGGCGCAATACACTTACAGTTTACCACCTACTTCAAGTAAGTGTTAAAGTCCTTGCAAATGGGAAGGGATCCCCAGGGGACCCGTTCCCCTTTGTGAGTGTGTGCAAATATAGTTTTTTAAGAGCAGGCAGTGGCTCTAGTGACCACTGCCTGCCCTTAAAAAATGAAACTGAAAAGGTTAATTTTCCTTTTTTAAATGCAACCCATTTTCCTTTAAGGAAAATGGGTTGCATTTAAAAAAAATGCTTTATTTACAAAGCAGTCCCAGACATGGTGGTCTGCTGACCCCAGCAGACCACCATCCCTGGGAGTGCTAGCCATTCTCAACAGGGTCGCAAATTGCAACTGCCTCATGAATATTGATGAGGCATTAGGAATCGCAAACAGTGTCTGAACACCGTTGTACATTCTATTTAGCGAGTCACAAATTGAGAGGCGCAATTCTGTGAAATTTACGACTCACTATACAGAATGGTTGTACATCAGAACCCAAGTCCTACAATGGACCCCCGTTCCAGGGGCAAGACTTTCATGATTTATTTGGCACAAAGGTCTATAAGACACAGTCGAATCACACCCCAATGGCCACAAGGCAATGAGGAAGTGAAAAGATTTGTGAGGACATTGAATCGAGCCCTCCGGATCAGAGTGGATCAACTCCAGGATGACGAACAGTGCCTTCCTCAATTTCTGAAGGCATACAAACAGACCCCTCATTACACAACAGGATGTGCCCCTGCCACTCTATTGTTCAAATGGCCACCGCAGGATGTAATCGGTGAGGACAGTGAGTGGGTTCCACCCAGTTTGGACATAGAAAATAAACAACAGACAACTAATGAAAAGGCCATCAGGGATTGCGAGCACCTACACCAGTAGAGACCTGTTTAGTGCTCAAAGATCGCCACCCGGGATGGAAGTTTCGCACTCCCTATGAACCACAAGTGTGGACAGTGTCACGGGTGAATGGCACCATTATAACAGCCCAGCGCAGGATTGTGTCCTGGTTCAACGCCATACCTGTCAACGCTGCTCGAGCAAGCACCACATGAGGAGAAGAAAGTGGGCTGGAGAGTGATGATGATCTTCCAAACATAGCTGACAGCCAGGGTGCAACACCTCCTCCCCAACCGACTGGGGTAGTGACCCCGGAATACAGCAGGCAGGACGGCCTGTCCCTGGAACTCCCAGTGGTGCCCTCAGGAAGCGTCACAGATGCCAATCTCAGCAGTGAACATGATCCAGTTGGAGTGTCAAGATGTCAACTGTACCTGTTGCGGCCTAATCCAGTGCACAGCCAGAGATTTAGAGACTTTATATGTTGACACTTTGATGCCTATTTGTTTATGTATTTTTGTTAACTAAAAGAGGGGAGGGGTGTAGAGAGCCACTCTGCCTCTCCACTACAATGTAGCTTCAAGGACCCCTAGTGGTTGGGCTCGCCCCTAGGGTATAAATATAAGGGCTGGGTTGCACACAGCCTCTGAGTGTGTCCTATGTTGTCTTGATCGCCGCACCTACAGGCCTGTGGATACCGACTGGCAAGGCCAAATCGCATCAACGTTTGTAAAGATTAAAATCTACTCTCCAATGTTTCCTTCTAGGTTTGGATAAAAGCTAAGCTTTTTAGGGAATTCACTGTGTGAAAGACTTCCAAGAGCACTCCAGCTTTACCATATACAAATGCAAAATTTGTGATAGGTAGATAATCCTCATGAGAAAATCATGGGCACATTGTGTATTTGAAAATGGGACTTTTGATAGCTGTTTCTCACAGCGAAAGTGGTTTCCCAAGTAGAAATCTCTTCTGCCCAACATGGGGCGATCCCTTTCCTTTCCCACTTTGGAAAGGCAATTAGTGCTCGCTTTGACCTGCGAAAACATCAAGTTGTAGATGTCCAGCGTTTTGAATCAGGTCAAGGATACTGAAGCACTTGCTTCCACATGCAGGGAGGACATCTGGGAAGATATGCTTAATACAATAAAGGCTTACATATGCAAAAACATTCACCAGTCGTTTCCAAGGGTTTGGAACATCATGTATTATGCATAAGATGCCTATGCGCTCCATTTGTGTCCATAGGAAACACTGTGTGCAGTGCTGGATTTAAATCAAACTAACAGAATAATATAACAGTCTGTGTCGAGACAGATGAGCTTCAGTGCCGGTAAGGTCTAAGTACTTTCAGTGCTGTCGAATTGGACTAGCTCTACATCAACCTCTTGCTCTGTTGTTAAAGAAAGAAATTGAAGAATGATTCTGTCTAGTTTAAAAGCTGGTGTAGTGATAAGTCTAAACTGCAAATGTGTGCATTTATTTGTCTAGGATGCGCCACAGAACACATATGCTTCTTGATGCTACTGAATTTACTGCATCTTGGATTCAGTGATGCATCTAGGCAGATAATCGTTAGAGCAATCGGAAAAAGTAAAATATGGAAAGTGTGTGGTCCTTTGTAACATTGCAACAATTCCACATTACCTGTAGGAATGATCTCAGGGTCGTTACACGGCTGAAGTAACTGGCTGTTTTGAAAAGGGGAACATATGGAATTGTATTGTGCGATGAAACTACATTGCATGTTATCTAAGAGTTTCTGATCATTATTCTCATTATGCTCTGTTGAACATATTTTATGATGAGATGTATTAAATCTGTGTAAAGAAAAATGTCTTTGCAGACAAATAAGAGGTACCATTGAGTGGAAATAATCCTTCGAAGACGTTTTTCATTTTTACTATGTCAGTGTCCCAAAAGTATGAAATTTCTGTCCTGCCTCCCTTCCTGTTAAACATATAGGTGGATTAAATGGCCAATATGCTCTGTCTACAGGTTCTGGCAAGTGCTGCAGTATCAGCTGTGTTGATATGTTCTGGACTGCGAACTCCATGTACAGCATTAATATGAGCACGTGCAGTTCATTCGTCAAAAGGGAGACTGAGGAGCAAAAGATGCAATGTAAATAAAAATAATTGGAACATTAAAGACTTGGGACAAACGTCCGGCCAATTTCATCTGGAGGATGTTTTTGTTAGGGGTGGGCGGAATTTGCGTAGTCGCGCTATGCAAAATTCCGCAAAACGGTAAGAAATCTCAGCGAACACGCAGAAATTCCGCGAACACGTGGATTTGCTTGTTCGCGATGCTTTTTACTGTTCGCGATCGCTGTTTGCATGCTCGTGTGGAAATATCTCGCCAACACGCACTTTGAGAACGCGAACAAGCAACAATTTCCGCAAAGCCACGGAACGTAGAATTTCAGGCAATTTTGTGTTCTCCGCGGAAAATAAATTCCGCAAATTCCGCAAGGGGAACGTAATTTACCCACCAGGTCAAGTTTTTGAGTAGGCTTGCGTTTATAGTTGGAGGAACTAATTTCTATTTTACACACATATAGTCACTTTCAAGACGAGCCACACAGAGAAACACCCATTTACCCAACGTATTTGTTGGTTTACGGCTGAGGAGGTCTCGACGCTCGTAGGGAGATCTCCATTCCTGAATATGGACTTACACCTACCAGAAAACGCTTCGTACAATGCGTACAGGCAAAGAAAAGGTAAAGTTGGTTGTAACCTAAGTGTACAACCAAATTTACCTTTGTGAAAAAGGCCCTAGCAGAGGACGTTGAATGCTTTCATAGTTTCTCAGGTTTTGAAGGAGAGGTTCTAGTCTTAGTGTTCCTTCAGATACTGAAACCTGAAAAAGTGTAACTGTGGTATTTTTCACACAAAAGTTCATTTGGTCTACCCTTTCTGTTTTAGCAGTGTGTCTGTGTGTGTTTGGTGGGGCTTGTGTGTGTGTGGGTGTGCAAGTGTGTGTGTGTATATGTGTCAAACTGTAAACTTAGGACCCTGTATGAAAGATTCTTGAATATGTATCTCAATGTTTGTTTGTAATAGGACTGCAGATCCTTTGTGTGAATGTAATGGAGTGATATTTCAGTGTGGGCTTGTGTGAAGGCACATTTGTTTGAGTGTCCGTTCATACTGTGTCATGGTGGTCACATGCAAGATGACAACTATACAACACATATTTGTTTCTAGAATTTGCATATCAGAGTATTAACTGTCAGTTACCAGCCAAGTTTGTAAGTGGATCCCTTACAAGGACTGTTAGCAGGATAAGTAGATTAGGAGCACTGACAATGGTTTAGAACCAATTTGACTAGCAGATGACCAAGTATATTAATTTGAGGTGAAACTTTCATTAATTATTCGAGAAAATCCACGAAACAGATGAATGTTATACTAACACTTGATCTTAATAGGTTAGACATACATTACTGAAGAGTTGAATGTCTGCCTCCTACTTCAGTGGGAGAGGTTCCTTCGGTCATTGTTCAACAAATCCCTGAATTGTGAATTTTAAAATTAAATAGTAATAGAGATCTATTCTCATAAATGGAAAGATCAATATTGAATTTTCTATTATAAGGTCTAAAGAGTTGAAGATCCCCAGTCCCAAATGTATGTGCATTTAAGGAAGAGGATTAATGAAGGGAAAGGGATTGGTTGAATAGGAATTATTGGGAGAGGAGAGGTGCTTGGCTTTGGAGAAGATGGAGGATTCCTAAATTGCTTCGTTCAAGACCACTCATGCAGTCACTAGTTGCCCATTAATAATTGGCCTGCTTTACTGATAAATCCATCTGCTGTTACATATTCTGAGGGATGGAAATGAAGTAGACAATTAAAGGGGCAATGAACACTAGTGGTATGGCCCTGCCTGAGACATACGTTTCCTACAATCGGATATGGAGCCCTCCACTAACTCACCCACAACTCAGGATTGTAACTCAAGACCGTGCTACAGTTCAATATCTCGATGAAAGTGGGGTCATGCATTCATCTGGTTCCAGCCACCGAGACAACACTAGAACTAATGCTGGACCTCCTATCCCAGCAGGGCCTGGTCGATTCAAGGAATGGCTGCTCCCTAAACAAAACACAGCGCTTGGGGGGAAAGGGATTGGGAGAAAATAAGAAAAGAGAGACTGGAGGAGGAGCTTGGCGGGCATCCGTGATGGCCGCGTGAGCACAGCGCTCCCCGGACCCCCGCCACTTCCGACATGATATCCTGAACTTATCCTGATTCCTTACGAGGGTTAATGAAGAGGAACCTGGGCTGATCCTAATATTGTTTCTGGATTTCGAATTGGACCGGGGGCACCGAAGCTACGTCGACTCAAACTTTCGGGGCCCACCTTGGTGGCGCGCCCGGGTCTTGGTGAGGCTCTGTTGCCGTGTCTGAGTTGAACAACAGCGGCAGGGGGACTCGACCCATGGGCCCCCCTCTTAACTTTCGGTTTCGATTCTGACTCAGACTACGGCTTCCACCGGAGGTGTCTGGTCGGTGCTGAGTACAGCGGCGCGAGGCTACAGTTGCCCCTTTTGCCTGCTCCGTATCCTTCTGGGCCGGTTCATACCTCGACTTGCCCTCGCTGCTGACTTTTTTGGCTCCGGCGCCCTGTCTCCCTGCGGCCATTTTCACCAGGTCGTGTGGGTCCCTCGGGGACGCGTTCTCCACTATGACGGGCAAGGGGGACCAGGAGAGGCGAAAGACTAAGACGCCCCTTCGCGGAGGCCCGGTCCAGTCTAACATCATGGACCGGTACACACAACCGAAGGTGTCCCCCGGTGCCACCTTGCCTGGCCCGAGTGCAGTGGGGCCCCCTTTGGAGGCTTCGGCGGAGCCGTCCCTGCAAGACATCATGGGCGCCATCTCTGGCATGAGAGAAACCATCGGCCAACAGTATGAAGCTCTGGCCCACAAAATCGATACTGTGGCTATCGATGTGAACCTTATTCGGGCCGACTTATCTAAAACCAATGAGAAGGTGAAGTCATTGGACCTCAAGTCATCTAGCCTCACGGCCGACGTCTCGGAGATGCAGACGGAGATCGGCAACCTCAGAAAGGTAAACGATTTTATGACTCAGCGCCTGGAGGATTTTGAAAACAGGGCACGGCGTTGTAACGTGCATGTGATCGGTGTTCCGGAAAATCCTGATCCGCATTCTGTTGATCTCCTGGTTGAGGACTTGATACAAAACTACCTTTCTCCATCCGTATTGAGCAAATTCTTTGCGGTGGAACGTGCCCATCGTGTTCCGGGTGGCCAGGGTAAGCCGGGCGCCCCGCCGAGGCCCATTGTCGCTAAACTTTTTCATTATAGGGACCGAGACGCTATCCTGCAGGCCTCGAGAGTTAAGGGCCCGGTGGCTTTCGAAAATGCCACGGTGAACTTTTACCCGGATTTCTCACAGCTTGTGCAGAGACAGCGAATGGGTTTCCGTGGAGTTAAGAAGCGTCTTCGGGACCTGGGTCTGAAATACGCCATGCTTTTTCCTACCAGGCTACGAGTGGAGTACAATGAACGGACCCTTTTCTTTGACCGACCTGATTCGGTAAATGACTGGCTGGACTCTCTGCCGGACAGGCCTAATTTGACTGATCCCACCGAGTACCCGGGTGGTGCCGAGGGTGGCATGGAGAGCTGAACTTGATATCTGGGCCCCTGATTCCGTATCATGTTCTCCCTTTCTGGGTTCTGTACTTGAGCGCTTCTTTTTCTATGTATTCTCCTCTCCCTTTCTTCTGTCGGGGTGGCGGGTGGGACAGAGCCTTTTCCTCCTCCGGGGTCTTTTAGTAGAACGGGGTTTTTTGGGCGACAGGCACACTGCATGTTGGGGTGGCTTCTTTGTCTACTGCAGGGGTGCAGGGTGGGGGGTGTTTCCTTGGGTGTTGGGGGGTGGGTTGTTTGGGGGTTTGTAATTTGTGTTTTGTTTTTTCAAGGCGATTCTAATTTGATGAAGGTATTTTCAGTGTCATGCTCATTGGGGGAGGGTTCCTGCATTATTTCGTGGGATGGGGGGTAGCGGGTTGAGGTTTATTTCATGGAATGTCAATGGTCTAGGGGATCGTATAAAGCGGGGGGTTGTGTTGCGATGCCTGCGACGTTTGTCTCCCGATATTTTCTTTCTGCAGGAGACGCACCTAGTGGGCAATACCTGTCACGCGATGAATAGGTGGGGCTATCGTCTTGTTGCGCACTCAGGGTTTACAACAGGTTCCAGGGGGGTGGGCATCCTAGTCCGGGCTTCCCTTCCCCTTGCGATAGATGATGTAATCCTTGATGATCGGGGGCGCTATGCCGTCCTCGTGGGTCGATATGAGGGCAAACCCCTTTCCCTGTTTACCGTCTATGTGCCCCCCGGCTTGCAGACCGCTACCTTTTTGATTTGGGTCGAGTTCTGTTGGGCCTCCCTGATGGTGCTCTCTTTCTGGCTGTTGACTTTAATTCTGTTCTCTCTGGTCTCTGTGATCGTTACCCCCCTAGGGATACTCCTTCGACCCAACTATGGATGGGTGGCTTTTTGGATACTTTTGGTTTGGTTGACTGCTGGAGACTTATGCACCCCACTCAACTTCAATATACTTTCCACTCTGGGGCCCATGGGAGCTTGTCTAGACTAGATTACTTCCTCATGCCAGCTGAACAGTCATCGGCTGTCCGCGAGATTAGGCACCTCCCCCGGGGCATCTCAGATCATTCTCCGCTCTGGCTCTGGTTTGATGTGGGGGTGGAGGCGGCGGGCCGGGTGGCTCCTATCAACCCTTGGTACCTGACCTCCCCTGAGACCCGTGGTCAATTAATTACTTCCTTGGACAACTACTTTCTGGAGAACGAGGGGTCTGTCTCTTTTGCGGTGTCCCTATGGGAGGCTTTTAAGACTGTGATTCGTGGGCAGGCCCTGTCTCTCATTGCTGAAACCAAAAAGGCAAGGAATCGGGAGGTGGTGGAGCTTGAGATGGAAATACTTGAGATGGAGGCTGACCTGGAATCGAGTGTCACTCGTGACAAACTCCATGCCCTGGGTCTGAAGCAATTAGCCTATAAGTCTCTGGTCACGGATGCGGCCAAAATGATGTTTAGAGAGCAACAGGGTCGTCTGTATGATGTTGGAGACAAAGCGGGGAAATTGCTTGCCTGGTTGGACAAGAGGGAGAGGGCGAATCGAGTGGTGCCTGTGATTCAGACTTTGAATGGTGTGACAGTGACGGACCCGGTTGAAATAGTAGAATGTTTTGCGGACTATTTCCGTGCGGTTTACTCCCCAGTGTCGGAAAGGGATGAAGACGACTCTCGCCTCATGCTGCGCGACATAGCTTTGCCCTGCCTTTCCGATTTGGAGCGATCCTTTATGGAGACCCCGTTCTCTACGGACGAAATCGCGACTGCAATTCGCTCTCTCCGTTCGGGCAAGGCTTTGGGCCCGAACGGTTTGCCAATCGAGTTATACAAACTGCGTCCTGATAAGATTGCGCCCTATCTTCGGACAATGTTTTCGGAGTCCCGGGAGCGGGGTGTTCTCCCCTATGACCAGCGCCTGGCTACGATTGTGGTAATTCCTAAAGATGGTAAGCCCCAGGATCTTTGTTCGTCTTATAGACCCATCTCCCTGTTAAATGTCGAGCCTAAGGTTCTTGCCAAACTCTTGGCTACCCGCCTCCTCACAGTTGTTAGTGACCTGATTCATCCGGACCAATCCGGATTTATCCCGCACCTTAACACGGCCCTTAATCTACGTCGCCTTCATGGAGCCATCGCGAGGGCGGGGCTTCTGACGGAGCCGGACATTTTGGCCTCGTTGGACGCCACGATGGCCTTCGACACGATAGAGTGGCCCTACCTTTGGGCGGCTCTTGAGAAGTTTGGTTTTGGCCCGGGGTTCATCGGATGGGTGAAGCTACTGTATACCGATCCCCTGGCACAGGTTGTGGTTAATGGTCGAGTGTCGGCTCCCTTTCCCCTTGGTAGGGGGACCAGACAGCGGTGCCCCTTGTCTCCACTACTTTTTGCCCTCGCGTTGGAACCGCTGGCTGCGTGGATTCGCTGGGAGCCTTCCCTCAAGGGTATACGTTGGTCCCCAGATTTCGAGGACCGTGTTTCGCTTTACGCGGACGACATTCTTCTTTATCTTACTTCCCCACGTAAATCTTTGAATGTCTTATTTGACGTTCTCGGCTCGTTTGGTAAGAATTCTGGTGTGACTATAAACTGGGCTAAATCCTGTGTCTATGCTATTTCGGGTGACCTACCCCCATTGCCGAATAGATTTCCTATCCAGGTTGTTCAGTCCGGTTTTAAATATTTGGGGGTTTTTAGTACATTGGATTCGTCGCTCCGGTTCGAACGTAATCTCCTTCCCCCGCTTCATAGATTGCGGCTGGACGTGGCTCGCTGGCGTAAATTACCCTTGTCGCCGCTGGGCAGGGCTGCCCTTTTCAAGATGATGTCCCTACCGCGATTCCTTTACGCACTCCAGAATTCCTATGATGATATCCCCGCTACTTACTTCCGAGAGGGCGAGAGTCTACAAAGGCAACTGATTTGGGACGGGCGCCCACGTATCGCATTCGCGAAGCTCACCATCAATTGGTATGACGGGGGCGTAGCGCTTCCTGATATCAGGAGATATTATTGGGCTACGCAGCTGTCTGCCATTAACCACTCGATGTACTCCCCGGGTCCGGATCCGGCCTTTGCAATGGACAGACTCCAACTGCCGGGTGGTAACTTTAATAGAGCGCTTTACTCCAGGTCGGCTGGGCTCCGCCTTACGGGACCAACTAGGATTGCTGTTAGTGTGTGGCGCGCTGCGAATGTGAGCCTGGGGTGGGATGACCGAGTGACGCTGGCTACTCCGCTTTTTGCATCTGAGCGTCTGGGATGTCTTTGGACTACGAAAGGGTTTGACCGTTGGGACATGATTGGAATTTGTAGAGTGGGTGACGTGTGTGCGAATGGGGCGGTGAAGTCCTTCGAGGCCCTTCGAAATGAGTATGACCTGAGTGATAGGGAATTTTTT
Organism: Lissotriton helveticus; assembly: GCF_964261635.1. Classification (NCBI taxonomy): domain Eukaryota; kingdom Metazoa; phylum Chordata; class Amphibia; order Caudata; family Salamandridae; genus Lissotriton; species Lissotriton helveticus. The sequence goes on along the minus strand of NC_136063.1, from coordinate 1,703,401,783 downwards.
AGATATTTACAGGTTCGTCATGCACTCACCTCGGTTCTGGCTTCCGGTGCCGCCGTCCCTGAGTCCTCCCCCCTCGAAGATCGTATACTGGATGGCTATCTCCCTGATAGCACCATCTCCTTGATTTATAGGAAGCTGATTCACAACCGCGCTGACTTGCTCGTTCGACTTAGAGAAGCGTGGGTCGGCGACGGGCTGGAATTAGATGATGAGGAATGGCAATCGGCGTTATCTTCTCCAAAAGAGGTTGCCATTCCTGCCCGTCTCCGTCTGGTTCAGCTCAAGATCCTCCACCGGGTGTATGTTACTGGTCCTCGTTTGGTTGCAATGGGTTTTTCCCCGGATGGCCTATGCAGGCGTGGGTGTGGGATGAGTGCTACGTTCCTTCACATTATTTGGGAGTGTCCGAGGGTGGCTGCCTATTGGACTGCGGTGCTTGCGGTGATGGCTGACGTGACTGGAGTTGCACTGGTGCCGGAGGCCCGGAGATGCTTGTTGAACGTGTGGGAACCTACCGACTGTTCGGTGGCCCAAACCAGATGGGCGACCCTGGGGTATATGGTTGCGAAGCGAGACATAGCGCAACTTTGGGGCTCCCACAGGCCCCCCACTGTCTCTGTGTGGGAAGACAACATGGACTGGTCTATGTTCCGCGAAAAAACCGTCTACACGGCTAGAGGCAGACCTAGGGCATGGACGAAGATCTGGTGTCAGTGGAACGCCTATCGCGGAGACATTTGTGCTCCTCCCTTGGTGGAGGCCTCTGATGTTCTCTTATCACCCTAGGTTGATGTTCCTGAAATTTCACGTACTGTCCTTTGGCTTGATTGACCTCCCCGCTGTCCCCCCGCCTTAACTTGTCCTACTGATTGTGACTTCGTGTTCCTGATTAGTGGGTTTCCCACCCCTCCAGGGCTGACTCTATGTGTATTATTCCTCCGCCTTGGTGTTTCATGTTTGTCGTTTTGGTGTGTTTTAAAATAAGAAAATTAACTTCTCCTGTTCCATATTGTGGGTGACATTTTGTGTCCAGTTTGTGCCTGACCGCCGGAGTGGCGACTACTGTTTTGTCTCATATTATGCTCCGATCTTAGCGGCCGGCCCGTGCGGTTGTGGGCCCATCTCTGTACACATGATTCTGTTGCTCAATAAAAGTTTTTAACCAAAAAAAATTTAAAAAAAATAAAAAGAAAAGAGAGACTTACGATACTGGCTCCAGTCAGCAACTCTGCAGCACAGCATTAACATTAACCTTTAATGTGAGTGGCACAATGAATGTGTTGCACAAAATTTAAATTTAGAAGGAAGTCGAGTAATTCTGTGGCATGAGGTCCTCCCAAGGCGCCATTGAGCCAATAGTTCAAGTCGTCTCTAAGTAAAATATTAGTAAAATTCATGGCCAGATTAGCCAACTGTTCACATAAGGAGATGGGAAAATTAGGCATAGGCTGGGGAGGCCGGTAAAGCAAAACAAAAATAAGAACTCCAGAATAGGAGTCAAGTTTAATAACTATATTCTCCACCGCCGGCAAAACCAGAGGAGATAAACAAGAACATTTATAGTGTTTACGTGTAATGGCGGTGCTCCACCACCGGATCTGCCAGAAGATCGATTAGCCTGCAATATATAGTAGTCCTGGGGAAGGGCGGCCAGAATATCGGGAATAGAGTCCTGGGACAACCAGGTTTCAGTAAGCAAAAGTATATCTGGTTTGTCCATTGAGAGCAGTAAAAAAATGTCAAGCTGATGTTTAACTAAAGAACGTGTGTTGAGGTACATGATGCGGAGAGCAGAGTGTTTAGGAGTAATTGAGTCAGGGGTGAGGGAATAGTAAGGAGTGCAGGTAAGGGCGGGAAGGGAGCTATGTATGTGAAAAATTCCAGACGGCCATATCAAGAGGTAGGTGCTGTTTGAAGAAGGACCTGAGTTCCTCTGAGGAGTTTTTAAAGAAATGGCGAGAATGCCTGGTCCCTGGGCCCGTCGGGACGCGGACGGCGCGCAGACGGGCTTGCCTTTGGCACGCCTTTGGCGGGGCGCCGGCGCGCCCACTGCGCGCGTCCCCTGCGCTCCCGCAATGTCACGTACATTTAAACTTAGGCTCCGCCTCAATCTCCTCCCCCCTTGTGGTCGATTGGCTGAGGCCTCAGGGTGGTGTAAGGAGTGTTACGAGAGCAGCAAGAGATACAAACAGTTTCCAACAAGTTCAATTTTAAAAGCACAAAAACAGAATCAAGGTAACAATTTGCGATATCACGTTTTTAAAACTAATTTAAGCGAGCATCAGCCCGTCAGCGTGACAACAAGCCAAAATCTCCTGAGGTCACGTTATGGCGAGCTTTAAACCTAGGCTCCGCCTCAATCTCCTCCCCCCTTGCGGCCGATTGGCTGAGGCCTCAGGGTGAGGTGGGGAGCGTTACGAGGGCAGCAAAAGGTACAAACAGTTTCCAACAAGTTCAATTTTAAAAGCACAAGGTTATGCAGAAGGTTATGAATGCCCATAGGGGATTTGGATACCAGTAAACTGTTGTCAGTGAACAGGAGGGCTGGGATCTTCATACCAGCTAGTCTTGGGGCTTCATGATTGCACTACTCAAATTGGGCTACCTGATCAATAATATATAATAGAAACAGGGTTGGGGCAAGGACACAGCCTATCTTACCCCTTAGTGACTGGTATCGATGTGGTCAGCTCCCCATGTTTGTATGTATGTATGACCTGTCCATATTTATTTTGGTGCAGCCTCCTGATGACCTCTACTAGATAGCTTGGGCACCCTGTTCGATTAGGACTTTTCACAAGGCCTCCCTTGGGACAAAATCAAAGGCCATCATTGAAACCCTGCTTGTGGGGGGCTTATAAGACCTTCACCCTCAACCCACTCACACAGCCTATCCAACAGTATATGACAGAAAAGCTTTTGGGAAATGTCAATAAGGCTGATCCTCAGTCCCTGCCCAAGTGGGGTGAGTAGGTAAGCCTTCCAGAATACAATTAAAATACTTAGCAAAGTGTGGCCCCACATTCAATATCTTAGCTTCTATATGTTGGATTTTTGTTGTTTCGGTCTTGAATTGTTCAGAATATTATAATCTATTATTGTGTTACTGTGTTTGTGTGTTGCACAAATACTTTAAACATTGCCTCTTTAGATAAGCCTGACTGGTCTGTGCTAAGCTACCAGAGGGTGAGCACAAGTTATCTTTTAGTGTGTCTCTAGCTTACCCTGATTAGAGTGGTGGTTCCTGCCTGGCCTAGGTGCATACCTCATTTCTAACTATGACTTTTTCACATAGGCTCCTTTCTACTTTTTGTCTAGCACGAGCGGTGTTAGATGGATGTAGGAAGTTACTCAGCCTAATAAAATTAGCAGACAATAGCGGTTTGTGAGATTCTTGTTCAATTTGCGAGACGTTGTTTCTGATTAGTCCAAAGCTCCCACACCAAGGTACCCGGCAGTAACATAACTTGCAGTACTTACCATTGTGCCACGTTCTTGGATGACTTACCTCCTAGGGCTTTTTTGTGTTCGCATTCTCTGTGGAGCACTAATACTTGTTCTACGCTCTACTAATCTTTGACTTGTCTATCTGCTATATGGCTGGTATGCACACAAAAGAGTGTTGTCACTTTGGTCCCTTACTGTTAAAGCTTTCACCAGCTATATGAGAAGAAAGAAAATCTTGTCATATATAGGATTTAAAAAAAAACATTATTATGATTCTCGAATCGCACTTATCCCTCAAAGAAATTGACAAACAACAGCGTGACTGGGTGAGAATGATGGTGGCAGTGTGGGCCCCCAGATCTCCCTCACACCTCTGTGGACCGTCAATGGAACTCTAAAGGAAAGATGGGGTAGCCATCCTTTTTCACAAACCTTAATCTATGAAAATACAGGAGACCTGGTGTGCTCCACAAAACTGCAATTGGCCATTCAGGGCCACACTGAATACACTCCTAATACTGAGAACAGGGATTTAAGGGTCAACAGAATACTGACAGAAGCTAATCATGTGAAAATAATAATCAGCAGAGATTTGAACATTTCAATTGACCCGCTCCTGGATCACTCTGGGCACCCAAAATTCCCCCACATCAACAACAATGATTTTCTGAAAGATATAATGGCAGACCACTACCTTACTGGACCATGGAGACGTACGCATCCGGTGGAAAGAGAATATATTTTCTATTTATCTCCCATTGGACGGAACCCAGCATTGATTCCTTTTGAGGTTCACCAAAGTTCTCCCCATAATCACAAAGTGCATGATTGGAATGCAATGCATTTCAGATCAAGCTTCGATCATGCTGGAGCTGGACCCACAGTTACAAGTTCCTAGATATAGATCTTGAAAGATGGGTACACTAAGATATAAACTTCCTGAATAAACAAAAAGGAGCTCTTGGGATTTGTTTGGGGAATACACAGTTGTAAACAAGCACTCAGTGTCTTCCACACAGGCCCTTTGTGCTGACGGGTAAACTTACTTTAAGGGTCTACTGGTATGAGACTCAGCCATGGTAAACAAGACTGTCCAGATAGAAAAGGGAATGCTGGAATCTGAAATCGAAACTTTTACTTTTGTGTATCACACAAATTCCACAGAAGTCGCTCTCCTCTCCCTAACAGTAAAAAAAATAGATGTTGAAAACTATTCTCATAGCAGAAGCGAAGAAAGCTCTCAAACATATCAAGAGTGGACATTATGAACATAGAGAAAAAGCTGAAAGACTTTTGGCTCTTTATCTGAGACAAAAACAGCAACATTAAACATTGCGGCGATATACGATGGTAATGACACCTTACTTACTATCTTCAAAGATATCATGAAAGTATTTACCTCTTTCCATGATGTGCTGTACCGGTCAGAGGCACCTACTGACTATAATGTTGAAAGATTATTCCTTCATGGACTGTGTTAGACCTGGTATCATTGGCGTGGGTCTCCCTTCCATTTTTTGCTGTTGCCTCCTGTGTTTTTGCTATGTATTTTCCTCGTCTAGATGCTTTAGGCACTGTGCCACTGCTATTCAGTGCCACAGTGCAAGTGCTCCCTTTTGTAAAGTATTGAATTGGATTAGTGATTCCATGATTTATTCATTTGATTTACTTGTCAGACCCTAGTACAGTGCACCAGTGTGCCCAGGGCCTTTAAATCAAATACTGCTGGTGGGCTTGCAGCACTGGTTGTGCCACCCAGCTGGTAAAATGTGACACAGACCTGCCATTGCAGAGTCTGTGTGCAGCCTGCGGCTGCCATGTTGACCTAGCAAGTGCACCCACTTGCCAGTCCCTAAACCTTCCCTTTTCTACATATTAATCATCCCTAAGGTAGGCCCAAGGGCAGGGTACATTTTAGGTAAAAAGTGGGACGTGCCCTGATGTCTGTGGCATGTCCTAATAGTGAATTACAGCCATTTATGCTTTTCGCTATTGCAAGGCTAGCTGTTCCCCATTGGCCAGAATGGGGAGTTTGATGATAACATCTTATAATCCTAACTGACTCAGGGAACTAGGTAGAAATTCAAGTTTAGTATGCCTGAAATCAGAATGATAACATACATCTTTTAGTGAAGTTGGTTTTAACATTCTGTGTTTGAAAATACCACTTTTAGAAAGTAGGTATTTTCTTGCCTAACTATCCAAGCCTGCCTCTGCTAGATCTGCTAGGTTGTGTATTTCTTGTCTGGATTTTGAGTGACATGGACTAGCGGGCTCCAGGAGTCAGGGTGAGTCAGCACACGGCTGAATAGACCTATCTACACGTAAAGTGGTGGGAGGAGTTGAAGCTGGGTCTGAATAGGGCTGCACCTGCCTTCCACAATGCTGGCTCCACCTCCTGTGGTGTGTCTGTTGACCCTGGCCCACACTGTCAAAGGAAAGAAGGAGTCCGGTAAAAAGAAGTGCTCCAGAACTGCACAAAACTGGTTTGGACTAGATACAGACACTCTCTGCCTTTAGAGAGAAAGGATTTTGGTGTATAAAAAGAGGGACACAGACCCCAGAACTTTAGATCACTTCTGGGAAACAAGACGAACCTTTGCCAAGGAAAGGTACCAAAGAAGCTGCAAAGAGGAGACTGCCGCTGTGCTGTTGGGGTTGGCCTGCAGTGGTTACTTTATTTTCCAAGGAAAGGAGAAAAGGAACTTTGTGTGTACTTTTGCAATATTGAAGAAGAATCTCCAAGGGCTTGAACTGAGCTTGCCTCCTGCCTGAAGTCTCAGGGATACAAGACTTCACCACCAGCTCCCCTGAATTCCCTTGCTGTGGAATTCTGCCTGCAGAGAGGTGCCTACTGTTGTTTGGGAACTCTGAGAAGAGTGTGAGTTGCTGGGAGCTGGAAGGGCGAGACACCAAGGAGAAGCATGTCGCTGCCGCTGTTCGCCATTGCATCATCGACGAAGAGTGTCGCATCACTGGAGAAGCTTGTCACCGCTGCAGAGGTCGCCATCGTATCACCGGAGAAGCCTGTCGCAGGGCCTGTCGCGGCTCAGAAGTTACCAGGTTTGCAGCACAGCATACATGCATCACATCCAATGTTGTCGCATCGCGACGCCATTTTCTCGCATCGCACCGGATCGTCGTATCGCATCGAGGTGCCATCTTGTCGCATCGCACTGGATCACAGTAAGAAACCGACGCATTACCTCCTCTCCGGTAAGGAACCGACTCATCACCTCCCCTGCGCTGCAGTAAGGAACCAACGCATTACCTCCCCTGAAGCAAGGAACCTACACATCACCTTCCCTTTGACCCTTTTGTTTGCATTGCATGACGCATCCAAGGTACTTTGAGAGTAGAGTTTCGCATTTACCATCTACATTGAACTGAACTATTTTCTACCATTTTAAAGCCTATTTTTTATTACCTTGCTGTGGATTTTTGTTGATTGGTCTTGTGTTAAGTCTAATAAAGATTACTTATTTTTCCAAACTGGTGTGGCATCCATTTGTAGTGTTTTCACTATATTTCTGTATGTGTTCACAAATGCTTTACACACTTCCTCTGAGATAAGCCTGCATGCTCATGCCAAGCTACCAAGGGGGTGAGCAGGGGTTATTTTAGAAGTGTACCCCCTTACCCTGACTAGAAGCAAGGGTCCCTATTTGATCAAAGGTACCTATCTCTGCCAACTAGAGACCCCCTGTTTTAACAGACTGAAAAAACCCTAAATTGACATTAGAAAACTGGAATGACCTGGATTTCCGACAAAGAAGTGACAGAAACAACAATACAGATTGAGACATCTCCTGGAGAGGAAGGGTTTGCAGCTGAATTCTACAAGATTAGAGCACCCCATTCTATCCCTCTCCTAGTGGACTCAGGCTCACATATTGCTGATTCCTAAATCTGGCAGATATCCGCTAAGCTGTGAAAATTACAGGCCCATATCACTAATTAGTAGTGATATTAATATCACGGCCAAGATTCTGGCAACAAGACTGCAAAAAGTTGTTACTTCACTGGAGGTGAGACAGTGGTGAGGTGACGGCCCTTACAAGCTTATACAACTTGCATGTTTAATAAGTGTTTTTCATGTGCTTTAATAGGCTTCACTTTTCCTCCGACTTTTAAAGTACTGGGGAGCTGGGAGAAGGGCCTGTTAGAGCCCATGTTTTTGTGCTAGCAGTGGCCATCTTTGTCTGCCACCACATTTTACATGCTTCATACAGGGAACCATTCTAGCATTTGATGCTTTCTCACATCGGATGTGTCTGCCACTGGCATTTAAATGTGCTGATGTGCTGACACGTGCAGCGGGTGTGCCACTTGTGCCGGGGATGCTGTTAGTTCTAATGCAGGGAAGAACCACCTGATCTCCTCATGGCAAGCCCTCATGAATTTAGAGCCCAAGATGAAATGTGGGCATGTGGAAGGGTTAGATCCCAGTTGAGGAGGTTTGTGGTGCTGTGGTTGTTGCACATTTGGAAGCCCTAAGGGTGGGGTAAGGATGTCTTCAGAAGTAGCTCCCACCAGGAGTTATGGGGAATGGCACGCAAGAGTCTTAGGGTCCAAAGAAGCTCTTTGCTGTGCTTTGGTGAATACTCGATCTGTAATTAAACACAGCCTTCAAACCAGTGAGTTGATTGAGAGAACCCAATTTGACTGTCTATTCATCATGAAAATCTGGGCCAAGGAGGATTCAGGCCCTGAATTAGCTATCACTGAACCACCAGGTTTTGGGGTGGTCTGATTGGATAGGACTATCCAGCGGGGGGAGGAGAAGCCATTATTTTTGGAGAACGGCTGAGTTGCACGCTAGAGCCCACCAACACTTGCATTGAAGGCTGTGATGTAGGGCACTTCAATATCAAAATCAAGAATGCAGTTAGACTGGCGGGTCTGTTGATTTATCGTCTGCTGTGTCCCACAAAGCAATTTATTTCTAATTGGCTCCAAATTCTCAAGTCCTTCATTGCCTGCAACACTCTCTCTGTCCTGGGGGATTTTAACCTTCATTAAGATGTAGAGCAGGACCTGAATGCTAGGGCATTTTTTGATTTCATGCTCAGTTTCTGCTTGACCCAACGAGTTAAAGCCTCTACTCATAAAGCTGGTCATATACTAGATGGGATTATTTCCAGTCAAGAGGCTTTAATTACTACAGAGTGCTCTCAATTAGAGTGAAATGATCACAGTCTGTTTTCATTTACAGTCCAGGGGGTATGTCCAATCGAATTCACACAGAGCACCACCAAGAGCATTAGAAACAGTGGTGAAATTGAATTGGGGGAATTCACTCTTGCCCTGAATACATTTAAGGAGAAGGACCTCCTGGGCCCAGGTTCTCCTGTTGAGAACTTTAATAATTGGGTCAGGGCAGTTGTAGAAGAGGTTGCACCCCTGATGAGAGTAAGCTCAAATGGTTTGAAAAAAACATCTGTCTGGTGGTTTTCAGAAGAGCTGAGGGAATGGAAATCGCCCCCTGAGCTGGTAGAGAAAATCAAACTTCGAGATCCTATTCTCACATACGAAAGGTCAATTAAAGAGGCGAAATTAGCTTACTACTCCCAGAGGATAAAGTCAGTCATTAATACTTGAAAGAACTCATTAACACAGTAGGCACCCTTTTGTCACCTCCGATGCCTCAGGAAGTTGAAAAGTCACAACATTTCTGTAACTAAGTAGCTGAGTTCTTTAGAGACAATTTTGAAGATCAACACGAATTTCCCGGCCCCCACTAATGGTCCTGGTGATTCTGGGACTCAGTCCGGCTATATCGAGGACAGGGCAGCCTTAGAATAGCTCACTTCCTGTTGTTTAGCCAGTTTCTCCCTTCTACCCACGTTTAAGATCAAGGCCCTGTTAGTTGGTGCTACCTCGAGTTCCCCAAATGATCCATGCCCTCCTAGGGTTCTGCAGCTGTACCTCATGGTTGAGGCTATTGAGAAGATCTATACCGACCTATATCATAAGTTGTACAAATAGTACAGCAATAACAATAAGGCCCCCTTTCCCAACTGTGAAAAGGCAACAATTATCCTTTGTTCTTCCTAATGGAAAGTGCCCCTCTTAAATAACTTACAAGAGCTTGGCTTACAAGAGCTTGGGGGAGTTAAGGGATGATATAAACCTGAAACCATTTTGATGTGAGCTAAAACTACAAGACCTCAAGAGAGGAATTTAAAAAGTTGATCTTAAGGTTTTATAAACAAAAGTCAATTGGAATAGAATCAGGAAAATTGAAATGCATATCCACAGCAGGATACAACTTAGACACGGAACAAGGCAAAATGATCGTATCTGGGTCTTTCCATTCCCTCTTAAATATCTCAACTATAAAAAGGATGCATAGGAAAATCCAGCTCTGATGCACTCTGAAATTGGTGCAATAACCCAGAAGTTGAGGATGCCGGTCATAGAGCGTGGGCCAACCTGCTTGTTTTTACACATACTCACCTGGGCCCATAAAACATACACACTTTGAACAGGTAAACCTACGCTAGATCAGAATATTATTTTAACCATTTAGGACCTATACCATTGATCTTACAAAACCTTGTCACCGGTACCTAAAGTCCTAAGGGATCAAGGGAGTTAGAATAATACGTAGTAAATAAACATTTGCACTCATTAAAAAGAACCACAGACTCGGTGTAGATTTGAACACTTTATCTAAGTAAATTCTTAAATATCAGAGTCCATACTAAATTTGTCACAGCTTGTTCAACTAAGAAGAATATAATCAAAGCAAGATGATGCAAAAATATTATGAGACTTCATTTAAACATTGAAACATAGAAAGGGTAAGAAAATGAAACAGTACAATGACATACCCACATGAATTTTATATTTACCTAGAATGGTGTGAAGACCAAACCTCGGCCACGGGCTGGGATAAAAGACAGGACTTCTTGCAGTTCAGATGCCAATAAGACAGCACAAGTGTAGATCAGGACCAGTGATGACCAAATTGGGATGGATTCAGGTTGGAACCAGGTACCCTCAGCTAAGTGCAACACCAGCGTTAGACCCCTCACTGTGGCTAACAGTTGGACCCCGATTGGGTTAGCGAATCTTCTCCCTCAGGAACCCAGATTGGTTTATCGATTCCTCTGACAGAGTGATCCGCCAGCACCTCTGCTCTCAATCGCCTATTGAGTGCGTTGGGTCAGTGACAGGTCAGCTATTCGGACAAGTCAGACAAACTAACTAGCTAAACCTACCTTTTTTATACCATTTTCCAGGGCAGTGTACCACCCCCCAATGTTGCAAATGTGTGTATTCCCTCAATTTGATTGGTTAAAAGACGAGGAGAGGTCGTCACACCATACCAGTTATGAGGTCAATTGATTCAATAATGCAAATTATCTTCCCGTCCATAACTTTTACTTTCCCATGCATTTAATTCCAGCCAACAATGAATGTTCTAATAGTAAATACAATGTTAAAAATGTATCAAAGTTTCTTCCTCTCGAGAGGTCACGGGGTGAGTTTCCCAGGCGCATCTTCAAGCAAGACTGTCGTTGGCATAGATTCAATGCCATGGCTTGTGGACTCGAGAATGCAGCACATGCGCAGTTGCGGGATCCAAGATGGAGCAACATTGTACTTGATTGGTCTAAACACGAGCTAATTGCAAAGTCAAAGAAGAACAGTTTTAGAACAAGAATAAATGAATATACTGTATACCACTTATCTCTACTCTAATCCCATTATTTTATTTTAACTACAGCGTTAGAAATTAAGCAGAACGAACAATTTAACAAAAGCAGCAATGCAAGCGTTAGCACATGAAAACATTGAGCAGCCATCTTTAGTTCTAGTGCGCAGAAGTAAAGTTTTCCCACCAAGCGAAGAATACGTCACGTCACATGAGTGTGACGGATGCATGCGCAGAAAAGTTCCCGCGTTGCAGCGGCCATTTTAAGACACTCGAGTTACGGTTAGTAGAAAGCACATTGAAAAGCTTCCCCTAGATACAAGAAATGTTGTGTGGTGCATTGTTAGTAAGACAAAACATGTTGATTAAAATATTATATATGATTTCGAGAGGGTTGAATCCAAGTAAGTCTCTTTACGAGTGAATCCTTGCTCCATCACCGGCACCACCTCCTCCTGGAAACCCATATTATCTTTCACATGACCCAGCAGTTCGTCAGGCAACATGTCTTTCCCAATGTACTTGCCTTTTACTCCTCAGACACCTGAATCTCCTCCTCATACTCAGAGGGGACAGGGAGAACGAGATCTGGGGAATCCTGCTGTACTTTCTTCATGGGGTCAACTCCAGCAAGGTTTCCATAATGAGGCACCTTAAACGATCTTTCGAGCACTCAGAAAGACATAGGGGAGGAAGCAGAGAAGTCAGAGTAAGAGGAGACCATCTGTTTCCTCTTACTGGAATTCTTACCAATACAGTGGTAGAAATTACAAAGATAGATGCCCACAAGCAAAGGACACTGCAATGCGAACCTACCATCATTTAACTCCCTTCCAAACACTGGGAGAAAGACAGTCATCCATTTCCGCATGCATGAAAGTCTAGTGATTGCGCATGTACCACCAATGATCCTAGAAGGAATCTGAGCCCACTTGCGTCACCAAGTAAAAAACAGAGGGGCAGATTTACGGTGCAAGGGGCTTGTAAATCTGTCGTAGAGAATGCCTGGTTCATCTGCTGCGGTCTTCCACCTCCCGCTAGCCCGAGAGAGGCGCCCATCTCCCTTCCAATTCCACCCAACTGGAAAGGAAGGCAGAGAACACCAACAAACTCATAGGCCGACCAAGCCCTGCAAGGTCCACCTTCTCCTCGTCCCTCCAACACGTGAGAAAGAGAAAAAGAACAGGAGGAATGTTGGGTATGTACTGCCTTTTTAGAAACCAGCCTTATGGGAGAGGCATATACTTCTTGTATTCTTCCTGTTCTTTTTTCCGTTTTGCGAGGTGGAATCACCTCATTACTGAATAATGGGACGAGGACAGGGGAGACCTGAATGTAATGCAATTGCCCAACTGCATCTAAACCCAAATTCTATGCGTGTCAGCCTAAAGGATGTACTGTTGTGTTGTCCTATCAGCTTTCTAAAAAAAGAGAGAGTTACCCAGGTTAAACCAGAAAGGACCGGGAATAATAAAGCAATATAAAAAGATGTTCCCTTCTGTGTTCTACAATGCTACTAACGAAATATTATATTCAAAGTACAATGAAACACTTATAGGTGTTTTTATTTGCATAAAGGATTGTCTTAATTTTTTATAAAGATGCTAATAATAAAATAATAAGATTCATACATGTGTTGCTATATTTGTATTGTAAGGAGATTTCCTTTGGTTCATTGTACTTGGAAAATAATATTTCGTTAGTAGCATTGAAGCACACAGAAGGGAACATCTTTTGATATTGTCCTATCAGCTTTTACATCACAGGCAATTTTAGTAGATCAATCAGAAAATACTACTTGCATATAGTAATAATAATAATAATAATTATAATAATAATAAGAAAAACTATTGGTTGAACTGAGTGGCCACGCCAGTTGAAGTGAAAACACAGTAAGACATTTTTTTGTAATTTTCAAAGCGTGCTGGACGTTCTGCAGACATCACGGATAGTTAAATATTGATAATTGCTAGTAACTGTCAAACGACTGCTATTGAGAAGTCGGCTTTACTGGAAAAATGATTGACAATAAAAATATATTCTGCTTTTGTTTTAGGGAATTTTCAGCAAATACGCATGTACATAATTATTTGGTTCGCCATCATGCACTGTGGTCCAATGGGAATGTGGTCGAGCAGAAGTAAGCCATGCGCATACAAAAGTGCATTAATCATGAGGAGTCCCAGCACACGTGAAAACATATGAGTTGAAGGCTGTGCATGTTAAGGTCAGCAAGAGAGACTTCAAATTATATTGGTGCCAAAATACAGCCCTGTTTTACAGCTAGTGGGAATCGATCGATGTCTTGTATGGTATTAGTTGGGTTCCCAATTGGCTTGATTAATATTTTCCCTAACTTACATGTAAATAATTAGACATATCCGACAAAATCTTTGCCGTATTGAATGAGAGTTACTGTCAAGCATCAGCCTGAGCTGGTAATTGACATAAGCGATAAGTGAGAAATGCTATAACGAGCAATCTCTTGTAGTGTAGGTGAATTAATAAGTGGATGAAAGGGATCATGGGCTTTCTGCCAGTGAAGTCAGCGGAACATTCTCCCAAATGATTAACCCCGTCGGCCTTCCCTCCCCCTCCGGGTGGAAAGAGTAGACACTGCGGGGAATTGGTGGAGAAACCTGCACATTAAGATTAGATGACCATTACACAGGTAATTACCTTCTTCTCCGACCTTACAGTGCATTAGCAAAATTGCCGTTCATACGTTTGACAAGAGCTGCCATCTTGGCCTAACAAGAAAGTACTCCTCATACCAAGACGATTCACCATTTGACACACAAATCACACAGTTCTTGTATCACAACAAAGAAGTAAACCTGTTTCTGTTATGGATGATACGATTTTGCAGCTGCACCTGTCAAGCCTGAGTGTCGGTGACAATGTGAGATACCTTCAAATGCCCTTTCTGTGACGCAGCACTTAAAAACAACGTAAACAGTGTTCTGATCTGCCAAGGATGTGTGGAGCTTTATGAAGGAATCGGTCTATTTTTAATGACTCATTTCACGTTTCTGTGCGGATAAAGTATTTCCCATAAACTCGTACATTTTATGTAATTTCGTGTGTGTAATTGTCCCTGGTTAGCCAGTCAATTTGCATCAAACATTCCCTGGCACCCTGTCATCATTAGCATTTTGCAGAAGATAAATGTTATGTGTGATGCAGCGCCCATTACTGGGATTCTCACATAAACCTTTGCAAACGCGCACCTTAAATCGTTCCTCCGAGACAGAAAACATGTTCATACTATATGCGACTATAACATTGCATTTTACAAAGTCTCTCATCCCGTAAAGTGCTTAGATAAATGTTTTATTACTTCAGTATGGGACTGAGTTTTCTTTACGTAGCTGACTGAAAAAGAAAGGAATGCCAAGCGTCCTTCAGTTAAAACTCTGTTTCCCCCATCTTGTCACAGCAATGTTTCAGCGTGCATATTTGAAGAGTTATCTTCTGGAATATAATGAAGTTGTTTCTAAATGACAAAAAAATAAAACACCATGTAATGTGTTGTTTTCCACACAGGCCCTCATTTCAAATCAGGTAAAACAGAATCATCGTGTGCAATTCCGCTCTGCTCAATCAGTTTTTCTCCACCTGGTGCTGGAACACCTGATCCGATTTTACTGAGAAGAAAACAGATGATAAAATCACTTGGGGCTTTGGCTGCAATAGCTGCCAAAGCTCTGTCCATGCTGGGTTTTTTCCAGCAAGGGTGGGAGCTACATGCCCCCCCCCCCCGGCCAGGGCACCCATTACACCTTTTCACCTACACCCTCAACTCCCCTCTCCTCTCCCCTCCCCGGAACCTTTCCCGACCCACATTTACCACCTGCTCAGTGCACCATTTAGGAATTCTAATTGTTAGTCATATTCATTCCGTTTACTTGCATTATCCACGTCATCATTTTCCACACCAAGCCCCGCGGTGACACATGCACCACTGTGCATCTTTTGTCTACGTTGAGTCATTTCGGTGCAGTACATCCTAAGTTTCAATTGCATAGTGAGCTACATAATCCAGGTGTGGGGGCACACCTCTGTCATTTATGGAGTCTTGCTGAAAAAACGACAAATAGATGGGCATTATTTATTTGATATATCTTTAGAAACAGTAATCACTCTGGTACATTCTATTATTTTAATAATTTGTACTATTGGAAACAGGGGTCAACCACATTCAAATGAGTCTCAGTCTTACTCTAAAAGCGACACTCCAGCCTGAAGTGCTTTGACGTGGGACACAAGAAACTGCTGAAGCTTTTTAGCCATTTTGGGTCTGATAGATGAGTGGTAGCTAGAGTTTCAAATGAGCAACCGTGTGTGCCATTGTTATTTAGTGGAAGTTAGAGAGGGGTATGGAAATAATTAGATGGAGCTGGTCGAGTGGGGATCCTTGAATCTTAATCTCGTAGGAAAGCCATCAAAGAGAATCCCCCAGTGGTCGTATGGACCTTTGACTGTGGACTTGAAGTGTTAGAGAGGAGCTAGTATTGTAAATACATTTCAAGTACAGTGAACCCAATCCAGCTCCAAATAAACAACAGAGAGGATAATGCCCAGACCAGTACCGTTATATTTGCAAATTTCGTCAAATCTCTATCCAAATCGGTTAACAATGGTTCAGTAAAAATATCATAACAGCAGACATATTACAATGATCATGCAATTAAAATGTATATAATATGAGGAAAGGAATGCAATATATAGTCGCATCTTGCAGACAAAATATCAGCCAAGCAAGTTCCATAAAGGAGTTCCTTTAATTCTAATTAAATCAATCAATCAGTCATCAGTCATATCATTTGTAAAGGTCACTACTCACCCGTGAGGGTCTCAAGGCACTGGGGTGGGGAATGCTGCTACTGCTAGAAAAGCCAGGTCTTGAGTTTTCTGAAGGTCAGCAGGTCTTGGGTCTGCCGTAGGTGGATGGGGAGGGTGTTCCAGGTCTTGGCGGCGAGGTGGGAGAACGATCTGCCGCCTAAGGTCGCTCTTTGGAAGCGGGGGTCTGTAGCGAGGGTGAAGTTGGCGGAGCGGAGCTGGAAGGTGGGGGTGTAGAAGCTGAGTCGTCTGTTGAGGTACGTTGGTCCGGTGTTGTGGAGTGCCTTGTGTGCGTGGGTGAGGAGCTTGAAGGTTACCCTCTTGTTGACCGGGAGCCAGTGCAGGTCTCTCAGGTGGGGTGTGATGTGGCTGAGGCAAGGGATGTCGAGGATCAGGCATGCAGAGGCGTTCTGGATGCGTTGGAGGCGTCTCAGGAGTTTGGCCGAGGCTCCTGCGTAGAGGGCGTTTCCATAGTCCAACCTGCTGCTGACAAGGGCCTGGGTGACTGTTCTTCTCATTTCAGTGGGGATCCACTTGTAGATCCTACGGAGCATGCGGAGGGTGTTGAAGCAGGAGGAGGAGACGGCATCACAGGTGGCAATGTGATTTCTATGAGGATGGTGTCCACATAGGTTCAACCAAGTTTAAGGTTATGGGGAAAGTATGAGTGCTCAAACATGATGCTGAACAGTCCCGAGTTTCCCAGCGCTGGGCAATGTGGTATAAATCTATGTGACCTTCGATGTAGCATCAGTCCGATCTACATATTATAGAAGGATCTCTTCTACCAACTGATTTTCCATGTCCGAAGCCAACTTCTAATTACATTTCAGTTAGCTGTCAAGTACAGTACATAATCATCCTATTCTAACTTAACAAATAAGGTGAAAAGACACCTGAAGAGGAGAGGAGAGAAAAACAAGACTCTGGCAAAGTATGTAATAAAATGAAATTCATGTAACATGGGACTGGTTATACGTTAAGCCAATATTAATTTCAAAATGGCTTCCAAATGGATACCGTTACCATGGGTAAATGCATTGTTCCATTTAATGTGGATAAATAGATTATAGTTCAACTACATATATACAGGGCTTCTCATTAGAGTAAATATAGCATTCTACTACATTTGGTTAATAAAATGCACACAGAATAGTGTGGCAAAATAAACTTTGAGTATATAAATTGCATAAAAAGGGGTGGGGTTCTACACTGAGCCGGAACTATGACACAAAGTAGATCAAACATCTGCTGCTCTGTGTCTATAATCCATTGCGCAGAAGACACACAATTGATGGACAGAAAAAAGACCAAATCAAAACATTCACCTCCAGGCAAGAAATCTGGGTTAAATCGATCATTCTTTTACTCACCGTGCCACCCCAGTTTAGACCTGGCCATATGCAAATCAGTCTTGACACTGTGCCTGATGGGAACAGTCCAGCCCGCTCTTTGGAAGCGGGGGTCTGTAGCGAGGGTGAGGTTGGCGGAGCGGAGCTGGAAGGTGGGGGTGTGAAAGCTGAGTCGTCTGTTGAGGTACGTTGGTCCGGTGTTGTGGAGTGCCTTGTGTGCGTGGGTGAGGAGCTTGAAGGTTATCCTCTTGTTGACCGGGAGCCAGTGCAGGTCTCTCAGGTGGGGTGTGATGTGGCTGCGGCAAGGGATGTCGAGGATCAGGCATGCAGAGGCGTTCTGGATGCGTTGGAGCCGTCTCAGGAGTTTGGCCGAGGCTCCTGCGTAGAGGGCGTTTCCATAGTCCAACCTGCTGCTGACAAGGGCCTGGGTGACTGTTCTTCTCATTTCAGTGGGGATCCACTTGTAGATCCTACGGAGCATGTGGAGGGTGTTGAAGCAGGAGGAGGAGACGGCATCACAGGTGGCAATGTGATTTCTATGAGGATGGTGTCCACATCAGTTCAACCAAGTTTAAGGTTATGGGGAAAGTATGAGTGCTCAAACATGATGCTGAACAGTCCCCAGTTTCCCAGCGCTGGGCAATGTGGTATAAATCTATGTGACCTTCGATGTAGCATCAGTCTGATCTGCCTATTATAGAAGAATCTCTTCCACCAACTGATTTTCCATGTCTGAAGCCAACTTCTAATTACATTTCAGTTAGCTGTCAAGTACAGTACATAATAATCCTAATCTAACTTAACAAATAAGGTGATAAGACACCTGAAGAGGAGAGGAGAGGAGAGAAAACTCTGGCAAAGTATGTAATAAAATGAAATTCATGTTACATGGGACTGGTTATACGTTAAGCCAATATTAATTTCAAAATGGCTTCCAAATGGATACCGTTGCCATGGGTAAATGCATTGTTCCATTTAATGTGGATAAATAGATTATAGTTCAACTACATATATACAGGGCTTCTCATTAGAGTAAATATAGCATTCTACTACATTTGGTTAATAAAATGCACACAGAATAGTGTGGCAAAATAAACTTTGAGTATATAAATTGCATAAAAAGGGATGGGGTTCTACACTGAGCGGGAACAATGACACAAAGTAGATCACACATCTGCTGCTCTGTGTCTATAATCCATTGCGCAGACGACACACAATTGATGGACGGAAAAAAGAACAAATCAAAACATTTACCTCCAGGCAAGAAATCTGGGTTAAATCGATCATTCTTTTACTCCCCGTGCCACCCCAGTTTAGACCTGGCCATATGCAAATCAGTCTTGACACTGTGCCTGATGGGAACAGTCCAGCCCGAACTTCCAAGCCAGGTCCTCCCTGGACCAGAAACAAGCATCCTAGGACCTGTTTCGGGGTTTTACCCCTCATCAGCCAGGATAGCCTGAATCCAGTGGCATAGTGAGCCCGGGATCTGCGTCTGGGCACACCAGGCGCACTTAGGGCATGAAAGCATAAGACACTCAATTGATGGATAGAATGCAGAACAAATTAAAACATTCACCCCCAGTCAAGAGATCTAGGACCGTTTTCAGGGTTTCAACCCTCAAGAGCCAGACTTAGGTCCCTGGCTCATTGTGCCACTGGATTAAATCCATCCTGACCGATGAAGGGTGAAACCCTGTAATCAGTCCAAGGATGCTTGTTTACGGTCCAGGGAGGACTGGCTTGGCACTTTGGGCTAGACCACGGGTACTCATATGTACGGCCCGCGGACCTTCCAGTCATCGCACCCGTGTTTTAAAAAAAAATGTTTAAAGACTGACATATGAATATGGAGTTAACTGCATTTGGGATTGGTTGAAAGGGATTGTTCTATATACAGCCATGCATTGATTTCTCAAACAGAAGTTTTCAAATACATTTTCCATATTGCTTTGAATAGACCTCTAACCTGTCCCGTAGCCATTGATCAACATCGACATCGCAGAGTTTCTTAACGAGCCCACAAGAACTGTCTAACTGTGAAAACAGTTTATGAATTGCAACGTTTAGTCAACCATACACTGTCAGCTAAAATAATTCACCATCATCCTGTGCATAAGACTAACCTTATGTCTACCTTTCTGTTTTAAAAATATTATGATGTGATGTTCATTTTATTTATAAATCGCACGTTTGCGGAAGCTTAAAGGTGCTGCAGCTGAACAGGCCGTAACAAAAAAAAAATTTTTTGTTGCTTTTTCTTTTTAGTTTTGAGAAGTTTCCTGCTTTTCAGCAATACAGGATCAGAGTGGTGGCAAAGGGATGAGTATTGCAGAGCTTGGAGCCGATATTACATATTTTAGTTATTTTACCCAGGTGACATTCATGGCTGGCCGCACAGTGCATCAAAGATTGCACAACCTCATTGAGCTCTAAACCACACCTCCAATAATCACTCTAACACCTTACAAATACGATAGGGTGTCACACAGAACATTTTGCCCTGTCAAAGGTTTTTAATGGATTCTAACAATGTCAGGATGGAGCTGAACATTTTTTTAAAAGACTGTCTGCAACCAGAGCGGAGAGGAGCGCGACTCTGGGAGACTCTGCTGCTCTGTGGGGGCCGGGTGATTCATTCCGGTGATAGTAAGAGTGGACCTGCAGGGGCCTAAGAAGAGGTGAAATACAAAAGCCCCATTAACATGCAAATGGTCTTTTAAAGACCTGTGAAGTGCTCGGTGTGGCTGTGTGTCCATGCCAGGGAAGCACCCTGGGCTGACACACAGGCAGGGTGAAATGACAGAGGGAGGTAGAGGGAGGGAGACAGATGGAAGGGGAGTGAGGGAAGGGAGTGCGGGAAGGGGAGTGAGGGGGGAGTGAGGGAGGGAGTGAGGGAAGGAGTGAGGGAAGGAGTGAGGGAAGGAGTGAGGCAAGGTGAGGGAGGGAGTGTGAGAAGGGGAGTGACGGAGGGAGTGATGGAAGGGGAGTGAGAGAATGAGGGAAGGGGAGTGAGGGGAGGGGAGTGAGGGGAGGGAGTGAGGGCAGGGGAGTGAGGGAATGGGAGAAAGGGAAGGGGAGTGAGGGAGGGAGTAAGGGAGTGAGGGAAGGAGTGAGGCAAGGGGAGTGAGGGAGGGAGTGAGAGAAGGGGAGTGACAGAGGGAGTGAGGGAAGGGGAGTTAGAGAATGAGGGGAGGGGATTGAGGGGAGGGGAGTGAGGGGAGGGGAGTGAGGGGGGAGTGAGGGAAGGAGAGTGAGGGAGGGAGTGAGGGAAGGAGTGCGGGAAGGATTGAGGCAAGGCGAGGGAGGGAGTGAGAGAAGGGGAGTGATGGAGGGAGTGAGGGGAAGGGGAGTGGAGAGAATGAGGGAAGGGGAGTGAGGGGAGGGGAGTGCGGGAATGGGAGAAAGGGAAGGGGAGTGAGGGAGGGAGGGAGGGAGTGAGGGAAGGAGTAAGGGGAGGGGAGTGAGGGAAGGGAGTGAGGAAAGGGGAGTGAGGGAAGGGGAGTGAGGGAAGGGAGTGAGGAAAGGGGAGTGAGGTGGGAGGAGTGAGAGAAGGGGAGTGACGAGGTGGGAGTGGGAAGGGGGAGTTGAGGGGGGAGGGGAGGGGGGGGGTGGGGTGGGAAGGAGAGGGAGGGAGGAGGGTGGGTGGGTGGGTTGGAGGGAAGGATTGGGGTGGTGAGGATAAGGAGATGGAAGGGGAGTGACGGAGGGAGTGAGGGAAGGGGAGTGAGAGAATGAGGGAAGGGGAGTGACGGGAGGGGAGTGAGGGGAGGAGAGTGCAGGAGGGAGTGATGGAAGGGGAGTGAGGGAAGGGGAGTGAGGGAATGGGAGTGAGGGAATGGGAGAAAGGGAAGGGGAGTGAGGGAGGGAGTGAGGGAAGGAGTGAGGCAAGGGGAGTGAGGGAGGGAGTGAGAGAAGGGGAGTTATGGAGGGTGTGAGGCAAGGGGAGTGAGAGAATGAGGGAAGGGGAGTGAGGGAAGGGGAGTGAGGGGAGGGGAGTGAGGGAAGGGGAGTGAGGGGAGGGGAGTGAGGGAAGGGAGTGAGGAAAGGGGAGTGAGGGGAGAGAAGTGACAGGAGTGAGGGAAGGGGAGTGAGGGAGGGAGAGGGGGAAGGGGAGTGAGGGAGGGAAAGGGGGAAGGGGTGTGAGGGAAGGGGAGTAAGGGAGGGAGTGACGGAGGGAGAGAGGGAAGGGGAGTGAGAGAATGAGGGAAGGGGAGTGAGGGGAGGGGAGTGAGGGGAGGGGAGTGTGGGAGGGAGTGATGGAAGGGGAGTGAGGGAGGGAGTGAGGGAAGGGGAGTGAGGGAATGGGAGAAAGGGAAGGGGAGTGAGGGAGGGAGTGAGGGAGTGAGGCAAGGAGTGAGGCAAGGGGAGTGAGGGAGGGAGTGAGAGAAGGGGAGTGATGGAGGGTGTGAGGCAAGGGGAGTGAGAGAATTAGGGAAGGGGAGTGAGGGAAGGGGAGTGAGGGAAGGGGAGTGAGGGGAGGGGAGTGAGGGAAGGGGAGTGAGGGAAGGGAGTGAGGAAAGGGGAGTGAGGGAAGGGAAGTGAGGGAAGGGGAGTGAGGGGAGGGGAGTGAGGGGAGTGAGGGAAGGGGAGTGAGGGGAGTGAGGAAAGGGTAGTGAGGGAAGGGGAGTGAGGGAGGGAGAGGGGGAAGGGGAGTGAGGGAGGGAAAGGGGGAACGGGTGTGAGGGAAGGGGAGTAAGGGAGGGAGTGACGGAGGGAGAGAGGGCAGGGGAGTGATGGAAGGGGAGTGAGGGAGGGAGGGAGTGAGGGAAGGGGAGTGAGGGAAGGGGAGTGAGGGAAGGGGGGTGAGGGAAGGGGAGTGAGGGAGAGGGAGGGAGTGGGGAGAGGGAAGGAGAGGGAAGGAGAGGGAGCGTGAGGGAGGGAAGGAGAGGGAGGGAAGGAGATGGAGCGGAGGGGTGGAGAAGGAGAGGAAAGGAGAGGAAAGGAGAGGGGGAGAGGGGAGGAGAGAGAGGGAGACAGAGAGAGGGAGTCAGACAGTCGGAGTGAGGGAGAGTGAGGGCGAGAGGGGGGAGAGAGGGAGAGAGAGAGAGGGAGTGAGACAGTCAGAGTGAGTGAGACAGAAGGAGACAGGGAGGGAGAGAGGGGGATTGAGGGAGAGAGGGGGGAGAGAGGGAGAGATAGAGGGAGTGAGACAGTCAGAGTGAGTGAGACAGAAGGAGACAGGGAGGGAGAGAGGGGGATGGAGGGAGGGAGACACAGAGAGAGAGAGATAGAGGAAGGGAGAGAGAGAGAGAGATAGAGGGAGGGAGACAGTGAGAGAGATAGAGATAGAGAGAGTGAGTGATGGAGGGAGACAGAGAGACAGAGACAGAGAAAGAGAGATGTGTGTATGCCGGGGCTGGTGGCTCAGTGGATGAAGGCGTCCCCTGCAGGGACCTGTGTTCAACCTCATGGTCACAGTTTTTTTTGTTGCTCTAGCGCTGCCCCCTCCCCCACTGACCCCACCACCACCGATGCGGCCCTCGGACACAAACCACACTGTAAATTTGGCCCCCAAGAGAAAGTTTGTGAGTACCCATGGGCTAGACTGTTTTCATGAGACACATGGTCAAGACTGATATGCATATTGCCAGGTCTAAACTGGGGTGCTATGGTGAGCAAAATAATTATGGATTTAACCCAGATCCCTTGACTGGGGGTGAATCTTTTGATTTGGTCTGCATTCGGTCCATCAATTGTGTGCCTTTTGCTTCCTCACTCGAAGTGCGCCAGGTATCCCCAGACATGGGTCCTGGGCAAACTGTGCCACTGGATTCAAGCTATTCTAGCTGATGAGGGATGAAACCCGAAACCGGTCCTTGGAGGCTTGTTTCCGGTCCAGGGAGGACCTGGCTTGGCAGTTCGAACTGGACTGTTCCCTTGAGGCAAAGGGTCAAGACTGATTTGCATATGGACAGGTCTAAACTTGGGTGGCATGGTGAGCAAAAGAATGATAGATTTAACCCAGATCCCTTGACCAGGGGTGAGTGTTTTAATTTGTTCTGCATTCCGTCCATCAATAGTCTGTCTTTTGCTTCCTCGCCCTAAGTGCGCCAGGTATGCCCAGTCGTGAGTCCCGGGCTCACTGTGCCATTGGATTCAAGCTATCCTGACTGATGCTATTGGCTATAGGACTATGGCACTTTACCACTGCTGATAAGTGATAAAGTGCATATGCTCTGTGTGTAAGTTATTATTGTAATTGGTTATCCATGATTGGTATATTTGTTTTAGCAGTAGGTCCCTAGTAAAGTGCACTGTGTGTGCCAGGTCTGGTAATTCAAATGCTACTAGTGGGCTTGCAGCACTGGTTGTGCCACCACATGAGTAGCGCTGAAAAGTGGTCTCAGGCCTGGGCCCGCAGTGCCTGTGTGTGGTTTGCTAACTGCCATGTCGACCTGGCCAGTGGACCCACTTGCCAGGCCTTACTCTTCCCTTTTCTTACACCTAGGACACCCCTATGGTAGGCTGAAGGGACCTCCTGGGCAGAGTGCACTGCATGAAAAAGGTAGGGCATGTACTAGTGTGGGTAACATGTCCTGATAGTGAAATACTGCCAATTTGGTTTTCACTATTGAAAGGCTATCTTGCCCCTAGGACAGAATGGGGAATGTTGAGTAACATGTTTACCTGCATATCTTCCCATAGAAGCAAGATAGAAAAGTGGAATGTGGTATCCCTGAACTCAGAATTTAATAACACATCTTTTAGGGAGGATGGTTTTTAAATTCATGTTTGAAAATAGCACTTTTAGAAAGTGGCTATTTTCTTGCCCAACCTTTCTGTGTGCCTCTGCCTGTTTTTGGATAGACTGTCTGGTTTGAGAGTGACAGAGGCTGGGGTGGCTCCAGGAGTCAGGGTGAATCAGCACTAGTCTGACTAGACCCATCTGCATTAAGAGTGGTGGGCCTGAATAAGGCCATGCCTGCCTTCCACAATGCTGGCTCCACCTCCTGTGGTGTGTCTGATGACCCTGGCCCACACTGACAAAGGAATAAGTTGTGCACTGGTAGAGTTAACCCAGAACTGATGTGAACTGGATCCAGGACACCTCACACATAGAGAACAAAGACTTTTGGTGTATAAATATAAGAGGTGAAACCCCTGAAAGTTAGACTACTTTGTGATCAAGAGGAATCCCTGCCAAAGAAGATCAGCTGAAAAGACAGAGGAGAAGTACTGCCTTTGCTGTGTGTCTGGGGTTGGCCTGCAGTTTGCTGTTTCTACTGAGGAGATAACTGAATGACTGAGTTGTGTGCTGTGTCCCCTGCTTGAAGAAGGACTTAGCTGTGTGCTGTGTCCCTCTGAAGAAACGTCTTCAAGGGTCTGAGTAGAGCTGCCCTCCTGTTTCCCAAGTCCCAGGCATAAAAGGACTTCACCCCCAGCTTCCCTGAACTTCCTTGCTGGGAGTTCCAGTCTGCCAGGAGCACCTGCAACCGTGTGTGAGGCCTTCTTTCTTAAGGGAGCTGGAAGCGTGACGCAACGAGAGAAGCGTGACGCTGCTGCAGCAGCCATTGTCGCATCATCGAGTAAGCGTGTCGCCGCTGCCGCTGGTAGCCGTCGCATCACCGGAGAAGCGCGCCGCCGCACAGAGGGTGCCGTCGCATTACCGGAGAAGCATGTCGCAGGGCTGTAGCATCGCTGAGGAAGTGAGCCGCTACTGATAACCATCGCATTCCTGGAGAAGCGTGTCGCAGGGCCGTCGCATCGCTGAGAAGGCGCGCTGCTGCTGCTGCTCACCACAGCAAAAATGGAGAAGTGTGTCCCAGTCACCGAGGATGTCATCACCGAGGAAGCGTGTCCCAGGGCCGGTCGGGGCTCAGAAAGTCACCCAGTTTGCTGCACGGCCATCGGACATGCACACATCGCCTCTACATTGTCGCATCGCAGTCAAGATGCCATTTTCTCACATCGTACCGGATCGTTGCAACCCATCAAGGCACCATCTTGTTGCATCGGAACCGGAGAGCAGGAAGAATCGACCCATCACCTTCTCTGCGACCCTTTTGTGTGTTTTGCGTTACGCATCCCAGGTACTTTGTGAGTAAAGTGTTGCATTTCATCATCTACAAGTTTATTTTTGCAACAACCTTTCTAAAGACATTCTACTGAGTTTTTGTGTGTTGGATTTTTGTCGTTTTGGTCTTGTGTAGTTTAGATAAAGATATTTTATTTTTCTAAACTGGTGTGGTGTCCATTTGTGGTGTTATTGTGAGTGTTGGTACAAATACTTTACACATTACCTTTGGAATAAGCCTGTCTGGTTGTGCAAAGCTACCAAGCAGTTGAGCAGGGGTTATCTAAAGTGTGTATCCCCCTTACCCCGAATAGAAGCAAGGGTCCCTATTTGGACAAAGGTACCTACCACTGCCAACTAGAGTCCCCCATTTCTAACACCCCTCAAATTCAGAACTAGAAGCAAACCTGCCCATGTATTCCTGAACACATTCACCATTACAGAAAGATATGCACTACTCCAAATGTAATTTATTTTTGTACTTAACACAGCCATTCCTGTGCAGATTTGACTTTCAACACTTTTTGCACATAACACCTATTCTGTAGTGGAAGTTGTTGTACTTCTCCTTCTGGACGATCATAATTCCTAACATACGCTTTTGAGAATTTCCTTATTTGAAGGTAAGTTGAGGAAGCACATGTCAGCACTGAAAGATATAACACATAAAAATTCCAAATATAAGTTATTAGTGCATCAAAACGAAACTAAACGGTAATGTTTTTGTTTGTTTCAGACATAGATGATAAAAAGGCCAAACTGCTTAGTTCATAGAGTTGATTTATAGCGAAGGAACCCTTGAGGGGAATAGAGCAATACAACACGTTAAAGGGATGAACTGAAAGATATAGTTGGCAGTCTAATGCAGACGACAGGATGTGGGGTTTGCAAAGCTCAGGCTAACACAATTTCAGTAGTTGGCAGAAATGGTTTGTCATTAACTATTTGGCAAGAATGTCTCCCACGGTGCAAAGCTAATGTGCTGAACTTAATTTCTGGTAATTTCCAGTTACGGCTATATCTATGATCAGCGGCTCACTGTGAGGGAGATGATGTATGACATATGCAATACGGTAAAATCATCACCTTACCATTACTTCTCTCAAAAACAGCTTAGAGCCTTGATGCATCACTGGCGACAGTAATGTATGTCTGCGGTAAACATTCGAAGAGAAGTTGAAGGCTGTTTTCTTTGAAATCTATGGATGTCAATAGCCTGGCTGTGCTATGTCACGGGGAGTGATGTGTGGGAGGAAGTCTGCATGTTAATGCATTGTTGGCTAATAGATTGCCTTTTAGTGAGATGATAAAATATAGTGCTAAAAAGTACTGCATTATATATACGCACTTCCGCTAAGGGTATCTTTTCTGTAGAGTCAGACAACCACTGGTGTAAACATACAAAGAGGCAAAACCATGTTCTCCTGTGCAAGTAAAATTGCGGTGGTTTAAAAGCCTGCGTTAGGGCATGCTGGGCTCTGCATCTGAATGCCAATGTCCACCGTCTCAGATCTGTCATGCCCTCGGAGGTCGAGTGAAGTAGAAATGCCCTCCCCTAATGAGATATGAGGTAGCTATACATCAATCCTTGACCCATCACTTGCCCTATGGTGACTCACACGTTGGTACAAGGAAGAAGTCTAATGAGGAAACTGTGTGCTTGCTCCCACTCCCCCCTGCATTTTTCAAGTTACCCAGTTTCCTTCAAGAGTTATATATGACAAGCACATTGTAGATACTTGAATAAAAATATACCAGGGAAACCTTAATGAACTCTATCCAAGTGGAATTAAGCAAAAGTGAGTTATACCATGAACCTTGATCTTTCTTGATTGAACCTTTTTTAAATGCAGACAATAATGGAGGAGTTAATGGGAACAACCTTTATCACTGTCATCGACAACTTTTATTTTACTTCAAATACCATCCTGTAATGCTATCTGATGCAGAGCTGTGCATTCAGCCCATTCCATGGTCCTGTCCTCTTGATGCTCCTCAGCCCTTCCCTGGAACTGCCTCCAATCTTTCCTGCCTGGTACCCGAAATAGGGCAATACTGCGCTGCAGGGCTCCATGTGAAGTGATGTTCATTTGTCTGGTATCACTACGGTTGGTTTTGAATGCTGCGGCCTCTCCATTTCGGCCCACACGACTTCTCTGCTGCACATCTCCTCCCTGTTGTCACTAGCAATGCCTTCTGGATGCTGTTGCTCCTCTCTATGATCTATGCAGATCGCTTACTGTATCTCGACATATGTGAATGCCCAGCAATATCCTTGTCTCTGAGGCAAGCAGATAGAGTGTGGTTTTCAAGTCTGGCGTGTTCTCCTCCCATATACATCTTGTAAGAGAAGTGCGTGTTCAAATGGAATTCGATTATGGATACCATGAGAGGTTCAGCTTGTAATATAGGTAACAATTTTTGTGTCATGAATTGTGGATACACTGAATATTACTGAAAATAGTAGATTAATCTGCATTTCAATATCAGTTTCAGGTCTTACATATCACAGTTTAGAAAATTCTCCACCCAAGCAGCTACTGAACTGGACTTGTCATTTATAAATTAGAGATTCATTCACTTTATTTATACTCTCAAACTATGTAAGTCATCTGATTTGTCAATACTTATATATAACTTGTTTGGGCCTGACCCTTTTTTCAGGGTCTATCCCAGATGTTTGCAATCTGTTGCTCTACCAGTTTCTGTTAGCCTTCGAACTCTGTGCGCTTTGCTACTGCTAACCAGTGCTAAAGTGCATGTGCTCTCATCATAAAGCATGCTAACATTGTCCTACACCTGATTGGCCAATGTATTTACTTGTAAGTACGTCTCTTCCCTAATATATGGTACTACACATACCCAGGGCCTTTTAATTAAATGCTACTAGTGAGCCTGCAGTACCCATTGTGTCACCCACTAATGTAGCACATTTAAATAACTATCAGACTTCCACTGCAGTCTGTGATACAGTTTTAAACTGCTATTTGGACCTGGAAAAATAAACCTTTTACTAGGCCTAAACCTACCATTTTAATACATATATGTCTCCACTAAAGTAGGCCCTAAAGGCTTATAGGGCAGGGTGCATTGTATTGAACTAGTAAAATATGTGGTTTTAAGTTTTACATGTCTTAGCAATGAAACCCCCTGAAGTCATTTTTCAATGTTGTAAGGCCCATCTCTCACATTGACTAATGCTTGGTTACTTTATTACAATTAATAAATGATAACTTTTGACTGGGAGCAGATAGATGAATGGTATTTACACTCAAATTAATTGCAATTTAAAATTCTCTTTGTTCGTTAATGGCACTTTTAGAAAGTTGCAGTTTTTTGGCCTAACCATTTGTGCCTTCCGTCAGTGTCCTGGGTCACAAGACTGTGAATGACTCTGCTGATGGTTTGTGTAGACAGTGACACAAAAGGACACTAGGTGTTGGCAGGATGGGCCATGCTGCCAAGATGGCTGCAGGCAGAGCTATTCTATGTCCAACTTGTATATCAAAGGGCTTGACTCGAGTGCACACAGAGCAACTTGACACAAGTCTTTTGTCACCCCAGACTTCATGGAGCCTTGGCAGGAGAAAGGAAGAACTTTCCAAAACCAGATGTGAAGGTAGTATAAGGATCCGCCACTGACACCACGTATAAATATTGGACATCCAGAGCCAGTCTTAAGCACACTCCTTGACCTGTGGAAGATTTCAGAAGATTTGCTTTGTACGCCAGAGGACTGCACTGCTACTTGAGACCTGCCTTGTTCTTTAGGGAACTGCCCGGCTGCTTGAGGACTTGCTTTGCTGCTTGAAGGAGAGAGGAACATCTTTTTGAACCTACGACTACCAGAGTGACTAAAAGGGCTAATTGGCTGGCCTCCTGTGAGAGTTACAGGGACATTATGAGCTCCAGAGACCTTGATCCCTGCACCTGATCTCTGCTAAAGTTAGTCCTAACCCTTACAAATGGTGCCCCTCCAGCCACCGACTCTTGGAAGTGTTTAGAGGTGCCTCACCCTAAAAGCTGAAACCTTTCACCAGAAATTTCCAGTAAAACTGACAGAAGATTGGGACCTACCTGCCTGCCAATCTGACTAAGATGCATCGCTGATTGGCTTGACTTCGTAGTATCTCCCTGTATGTTCCTCTCCGCAGCAGCGAATCCTGTTCAGTGTGATCTCAGAGCAGCAGTAAGCAGCCTCGTGGAGACCTCTTCAGCTACAGCTTTGTCCCACAGGAGGCTTTTGACCTCTAAAAAAGTTATCTATTTCTGAAAGTAAAACTCTTCACGGGGCTTGAAGGCGAAAGGCTCCCCATCACTCTATCGAGACCTTTTCCAGCGGGTCCCCAACAATTTCTCCTCGAACACAGCCTGCTGCATTGCCCCACTGAATTCTACCTTCTCCTGGACGTTTCCTCAAAAATCCCTTTAAGTCTGAAGATGAATCAATACGTTGTCACATCCACCTTATGCATCCAAACCACACTCCACTACAAGTGGCCTTAACTTTTGACTTTGTCCCGATCTTGTGCAAAGAGATACTCGCAGTAGGCACGTTTATATTTTAAGCATTAAATTTAACTAAAACCTTTAAAAATTCATAATCCTGATCCTACTGATTGGAATTAATTTGTTTTGGCATCATTTATATTGTAAAAATGTTCTCAATTTCTCTAAATTGGTGTGGAATGTTTCCTTCTTTGTGTTCTCACTTTATTGTTATTTGTGTGTTGCATAACTACTTAACACAGTGCCCTTAAGTTAAGCCACACTGTTTTTGTGTTAGGCTACACAAGGTTTAAGCAGAGGTTAATTTAGTGACTTTTTTAGTTCATCCTGACAAGGATTGTGGTTGTTTCTTGAGTAGGGGTTTCACCCCCCCTTAATCAATCACCGAATTGCTCACATAGGCCTTCTCTGTTTTTGCCACATCTCCAAGTATGGGTAAGCTGTTTGCTGCCTCTCACTGCGATGCATGGACACTGATATTTGTCATTGGATCCCTGAGACAGGTGTCTGTCTACTGACACTCTTGCTGAAATATGTTCAGTCTTCTGGAGCAGAGGGACCACAACCACAATCCCCTCTTCCTCTGTTCTTGCTCTAAATGTTGGGCCTTTCTATTACAGTTTTTTTTTACTCTTCAGATTATAGATCTGAAGAGTAAATATATAGGTAGTATGTCCAAGTACATTCAGGTTGACTATTGTGAGAACCTGCTATATCTGAGGTTGTTTCAGAAAATTATGTTCAACTCCTAAGTGAAAATCCAGTCCCACAGAACAAGAAATATCCACCAATGTTAACTGAAGACTCTAAAGGAAAATTTCTTCTGCAGAGCTAAAAGTGTCTTGGTACAGATGTTGCTCACATCCACCAGTGTCTTTTATGTTTTCGACATGACACTGTTGCAAAGTCATCCTATGCCCTGGGCACCCCCAGATGTTTTACTGACTGCTACTGGTGGCAACTGACTATAACTGTCCATGGGCTCTGCCTAACCAGGCCCAGAGCCAGTGATATGCTGATACCACAATTAGAATACAGTGAAAACACCTACACACACTAGGGTACACTATGAGTTAGGGTACCCCTATAATTGGCATGACCTCCCTTATTAGGCCCTAGTACAAAATAGGACAGGGGGATCAGAACTACCTTTATGACCCTAGTATATAATAGGACATGGTAGTTTAGAGGCCAGCAGCCCTTACTGGACTTGTATGTGTGCACTGTTGAGGCCTGCGGTCAGTTTAAAAGCATCCCTGTGTTGCAGGACTGCTTCTAAAATGTAAATTGTGCCCAAACTCGACTTTGGTGTTTGGGTCACTTAAAATATTAAAATATTTTGGCATATTCAGTACCCGCAGGGTCTCAACTAGGTGTGCCTGTAGTGAGGGGGGGTGAGGGGGCAGGTATGTATAGGGAAGACCCTTATAAAATAGGTTTTATATGCCTTGAGTTTAGGGAAAATGCACATTTCTCTACCCACATTGTAGTAAAGTGCTTCCCAAAATCAACTTTTATGCTAGGAGCATTGTGGAGTAAGGATCTGTAATATTCAGAACCCCTGAAGTCACCCTTAGGTGTTCCAGAGGGGGTGGGGGTGGGTCCTGTATATTTGGACAGGGACCTTATAAAAGATGTTTAATAAGTCCTGCTGTTGGAAAAATTGCCAAAGTAATGTTTCCCATTGCGAATCCCCATTCCCACAGGTTAAGATGGCAATAAGTTATTTATTTAAAAATTACCGATGGGAGAATCTGAAATATATAATTCAAGTTCTTCCTAGAATGGTATTCAGAAATCCAACAATATACTATTGTTGAATTTATCCTAAAATTTACAGACAAGAAGCTATAAGACTTTCTTTTCTGTAAGTAAAAATTCAGCCTTCCAGTGATCTGTCCTGATTGGTCAGAGTTAGGTGGATTAGCCAGGCTGCTTTGATGAGTTGATGAGTAGCCCTCGGGTAAAGAAGCCATTCTGGCAGAAGAGGGTTCTATTGCATAGGAATGCCAGAGCCAGGGGGAGGAGTCATAAACAATAATCTTCAATTGAAAGAGGAGACAGGCACGAAAAGCCAGTTTAATTTACACCCTTACTCTTTGAACCCAGCCAGATGCCAGGCATAAGGAAGGAATGTGCAGATGGCAAGGGGAGGGAGAATATGTAGATGAGCCATCCTGGAGGGTTGGTTTAGCCAGCTCCTACCTTTCTGAGACTTCAGCCATATTAAATTTTGGAGAAATAGTGCTTTCTGGTAGACCATTGTGCCACAGTTTGGAGGAAATGGTAATGCTCTGGTGTGTTGTCCTGCACCTTGCTGGACAGGAGGGCCCTCCTGTGTGACCTTGGAG
Organism: Lissotriton helveticus; assembly: GCF_964261635.1. Lineage (NCBI taxonomy): Eukaryota > Metazoa > Chordata > Amphibia > Caudata > Salamandridae > Lissotriton > Lissotriton helveticus. The sequence continues at coordinate 1,703,369,602 of NC_136063.1, read as the reverse complement.
AACACTGAATAAGTAACTGAGAGGGGCAGTGCCTCTCAGTTCTGCTGCTCGAAACAAGAGGAAGAAGATGGGTCCATGCTGAGAATTTTGATTTGTGCCAACCAGGCCCTGCACTCTGACTGACTGCGCCTGCGGCACAATCTGGAATTATGCCCTGTGGACCTAACTTGCTTCAAAATGAAAAAAGAGTGAACTCGCTCGAAGCTACATATTAAGAGAGCTCACCTGGATCATCATCACCAAGACTCCCCAGCCTTGAGCACTACCAGTGGCACTGTAGGAGTCTTGTTCAAGTGAATTGAGGGAATTGAAGTCCAAAACTTTCAAGGACCATCTTTGAGCTTCCAACCCCTTGGAGTAAGTGTTGGACACTTTGGGATCCTGAAAGGAACTTCAGGAAGAAGTTCTAGATGCTTGAAGAAGTTTGGGACATCTTTGAATATAATCTTCATAAGTGGATCGACTCGACCTGCCCCACCAATCCAGCAACCCTCAACCGTGAGCTGGTCTGCCGTCCAGGTTTATCCTACAGAAAAGCTCCAGAGGTCCGACTTCCATATTTTGACTGGGAATTGGTGGAGGCCCAAGCCAGTGAACCCTCACCAAATCTGGCCTGGTGAAGAGCATCGAGGGACCCCAGGAGAAAAAGCTCTGTAAACGTTTCTAAGTCCAACTTAGGAAAGTTAACTGCGGCCAACCTTGAGAGCCAGGCTGCACACCTTCAACTGTGAGCCACCCTGGATCCTTGGTTTGTCCCGCTGGAAAGCTCAGGAGGTCAGACTTTCCTAGGTTTGACCGAGAGGCCAAACCGGCAAACCCTCACTGAATCCAGACTGGCAGAGAGCTTCAATGGATCCTGGGAAGAAAAGCTCTAGAAAAGTTTCTAAGTCAGAAGGTAAAAAGACATACCTTGAGGGGTAGCCACGCAGGGCTCCATTGCAGTGAGCCTGAAACTTTGACTTTCTCCTGGTGTAGCACGACCACATGTCCCAATAGGCGCTATTGGTTTCTATGTGCTATATAGTGCTAAATCATTAAAAATTCACATTTCCAGATCCCTACACAGGAGGTTTTTCATTTGGGTGTCATTTTACAGATAAGAATACTTCCTATTTTTATAAATTGGTGTTGAATTTTTAAGCCTACCTGCTCGCAGCCAAGCTACTAAAGGTTGAGCTTAGAAATAATTTTCTTAGACCTATACAGAGCCTTAGACCATGTTGGTGGCCTTATTGCCAATAATAAACATATATTACTACCAATAAGCCACTTTCCCACAGACACCCAATGATGTCAGCCATGGAAAATGGGCCTGACTCCAAGAAAGCCAGTTCTCACTACAACAGCGGTGCAAGGGTTAGACTATAATACAATTAGGCTCAGGGGAGCAATGACAGAAGCTAAATCAATTGGGGCCCGATACGTAAATGCGATGGAGGAGTTTTAGTTGGACTAAACGGAGACGAGCTGATATTGCTACGGCCCTGAGAGAGGAAACTGTCTCCTGCCATTCCTCGACATCCAATTCCAAGCCGTCTATGGCCCACCTGTCCCGGAGGGCCTGGAGAGGATCCGAGATGGTGTTAACCAGTTTTTTATATATCAGGGAAATAGTACTGTCAGGGAGTTGACCATCAAGCACCCTATCTTCCAATGGGGATGATTGTGGTATTATGGACCCGGGCTGGAAGTGCGTGCAAAGTGCATGTCGGACATGTGTGCATCGGAAGCTATCTGATTCAGCTAGGTAATATTGCCACTGCAACACTGCAAAAGACTTAATGTCAGATTTGTCCCACAAATCCCCTACGCATGCAATACCTATTAGTTCCCATTTATCAAATCCCTTACTCTTCCATAGGTCACCCAATCGCTCGGAGTCTCATAGCGGTGTCGCAAGCGTCAGTCTCTGTCCCCAGCCCAGGCAATTAGTGGCCACATGCCAGACATGTACTGCATGTTTAGTGGGGCCCATAAGAGGCTAGCGCCAGGGCCTAGAGTAGAGGGCTCTGCTAAAGGTACCCCTAGAGAGGAGCCACCTGTCCATATTGTACCCCCGATCGCTAGGCTGGGCATAGGTGCAATGATTGATAGAGGACAGGTGAGACACCCAATAATACCATTGTATGTCAGGGAGGCTGATGCCGCCGTCATGCCAGTTTAGAGAAAGTTTGCTAGAGTTATGCGAGGCTTACCATTCCACAGTAGGTCCCGTTGGAGGCTCTCAACCTCTCGGAAATAGGACGTGGGTATCGGATCCATGGAATTCTGAAAAGCATACAGGAACCCGGGTAGGGACATCATCTTAAAAAGGGCAGCCTTGCCTGGCAGGGAGAGGGGAAGCGATTTCCACCTAGCAATATCTTTGCGCAACTGAAGCAGCAGGGACTGGAGGTTGCGGGAGTAGCGAACAGAGGAATCTAAAGAAAGGTAGATACCCAGATACTTAAACCCATCAGTACAAATTTGTAGGGGGCACCCATGCGGCGGAATCGGGGGCGCACCCGCCACCACGTACAGGAGGGATTTCCTCCAGTTTATGGAATAACCGGAGTACCATCGAAAGATCGTGAAGATGTCCAAGTCTACTATCAATGATCTCCAAGGAGAGGTCAGGTACAGAAGGATATCGTCCGCGTAAAGAGAAATCCAGTCATCCCAATTCGAAGACCACCGCATACCCCTGACCACTACGTCCTGGCGTATCCACGCTGCCAGCGGCTCCAACGCTAGGGCAAACAGCAATGAGGACAAGGGGCAACCCTGACGGGTCCCTCTGCCCAGCTCAAAGGCGCCTGACTTCTTATTGTTGACTACCACCTGAGTCAAAAGTTGAGAATACAGTAACTGCACCCATTGCGTATGTTTGGGGCCAAACCCCAGTTTCTCCAACAAAGCCCACAGGTAAGGCCATTGAATGGTGTCAAAGGCCATAGCCGCATCCAAGGAAACTTTAACTGCCGGCTCCAATAAGGTGGTTGCCCTAGCTAACACCCCGTGAACTCTGCGCAGATTAAGCGCTGTGTTGCGGTGCGGTATGAAACCTGATTGGTCCAGATGGACCAAGGTCCCAATCACCGTCAACAGGCGGGTAGCCAGGAGCTTAGCAAAGATCTTGGGCTCAGCGTTCATCAGGGATATCGGTCGGTAGGAACCACATTCGGTCCTGGGCTTCCCGTCTTTATGAATAGTCACTATCGTGGCTGTACGTTGGTCTGTTGGCAAGCGTCCCGCCTGCCTCCAGTCCTCATACATGGCCCTCAAATACGGTGCCAATTTATCCGGTTGGAGCTTGTACAGCCCAATAGGTAGCCCATTAGGACCAGTGGCTTTCCCCGACTTGAGTGATCGTATGACTGCTGCTATTTCGTCATTGGACATGTCGATGTCCAGGAAGTCGTGGTTGACCATCGACAGCTTGGGCAGAGCTATATCTTTAAGCAGCTGGCAGGAATCCTTTACTGGGTAAGGGGCTGCCGAGGTATAGAAAGTCTTGAAGTGGGGCGCGAAACAGTCCGCTATGTACTGCGGGTCTGACAGGGAAGTACCTTCTCGTCCTCGAAGTTCAGGCATTAGTCTACTTGCCCACTCTCTTTTATCCAACCAGGCCAGGAGTTTTCCAGCCTTATCACCCACTTCATACAGCAGACCCTGAACCGCTCTCCCTATGGCCTTTGTTTGTGTGGTCCCTAATGCCCTGTAGTTCTGTTGATAAAGTTTGAGATGGTGGACCTTGTCAGGTGTGGTGTCCATTTAGAGATCTGCTTCCAGTCTCCCTACCTCCACCTCCAGCGCCACCAACTCTTTGCGCTGTTCCTTTTTTTCCCCAGATATTAAGGAAAGGGCCTGGCCCCGCATCACTGTCTTAAATGCCTCCCAAAGCATCTGCGGGGATTCCACCAAGCCTTCATTCTCATTAAAGTAATTATCGATGGCCGTAAAGAGCTTTCGGCGGATAAGGGGATCGCGAAGATACCACGGATTAATGGGGGCAGCCCACCCCGCTAGCTGGTAACCAAGCGTCACCTGAAGCCACACCGGCGAGTGATCTGAGATGACCCTAGATAAGTGTTTAACCTCCCGAACTTGGGAAATTTGGGATGCCGGTACCAGAAAGTAATCGATTCTGGAGAGACTCCCATGGGTCCCAGAGTGGAAGGTGTACTGGGAGGGGTCTGGATGAAAGACTCTCCATCCATCTATCAGCCCAATGGATTCTAGGAAGCTTGGCAGCCAACTTTGCGAGCCTGGGAGAGTACACGGGGGATGTCGATCAAGGTCTCCAGAGACCACAGAGTTCAAATCTCCTCCCAGCACCAAGAGGCCCTCTAGGATCTCCAACGACAGCATACCCAGATCCCTGAACGTAGTAGCCTGAAGGCCTGGAGGTACATAGGGGAGGAAGGTGACAGGCTGGCCCTCCCAAGTGCCCGAGACTCCGACATACCGTCCAAGTATCCTGCACCACGAGGGGGAAGGATTTTTTCATCAATATACCAACCCCCCCGGGAACCCGTGGTAAATCCTGCATGGGCCAGTAATATGTAACCCCCTCTATGCAATGCCTTGCAGGTATTGCCAACCAAATGGGTTTCTTGCAGGAGAACAATGTCAGCAGCATGACACTTAACACATTGAAGAATAACACTGCGTTTGATTTTGTCACCCAGCCTATTGACATTCCAAGTCAGCAATTTAACTCCACTGTCCCCCACTGGTGCCATAATGAAATATACTGTAATGCACTGCATGTGATACCACTCCCCCAATCGATAGCCATCACTGATGCATTCAAAACTCCAAACAAAAAAAAAAACATTCCCACCCAACAGCCCCCCACCCTGCTGCCCTGCACTCTGAACTGCCCATGAAACACTTACAGAGAGCTTGTCGCCCTGCAAAAGCGTTCAAAACAGAAAGGAAAAAATCAAAGGGAGAGGAGAAAACAAAACCCTCGCCCCTTCCCAGTCCAGCATGTCTACTGTATACCCTTCAAGTTCACACACCTTAGAGCTATACCAGGCCCCTCGCCAAATGGTAACAACGTTTTTGAAGCCCCCCACCCACCCCTGTCACCTGTTACAAAACGAACAAGAAGTATTAGTCCAGCTGCTGGACAGGCATCTCCTCAGGCCGGTGAACTGTTGTCAGCACCACCTCCACCTCGTTCAGCCGGACTCCTCGCATTCCTGCTCTCAATCCAGTTTGCAGCTGCCTCTGGATGATCGATAAACCACACTCGTCCATCCGCCTCAATCCTGAGACGGACCGGGAAAAGCATGGAGTACTTCATATCCAGATCTCTGAGGACACGTTTGACGGACATGAATGATCACCTTTGTTGCTGTACCCTTTGGGTAAAGTCTGTGAAGAAGAAGGATATGTCGGAGTTCTCATATCGCAGTGGGACCCCTGCTCTGGAGTTCTGAAGGATTACGTCTCTGTCGCGGAAATTCAGGACCCGTGCCAACATTGGCCGCGGGGGAGCACCCGGCTTGGGATGGCCCCCCGGGATCCTATGAGCATGTTCAGTGACAAAAAACTTACTGAGGCATTTGGGTTGCAAATGTTTAAGGATTAGGTCCTCGACAAAGAGGTCCGGCATCTGCCCTTCAGATTTCTCCAGGACCCCGAGAATGCAAAGGTTATTTTGACGCAGTCAGCCTTCGTAATCATCCAGCTTGAGATCAGTGAATTTACGGAAGTCCTGAAGCTCCTTGACTGCCCCCTGCAGCTGCAAAACGTCGTCCACAAGGCTGGCAGTCGTAGGTTCCACCTGCTTGACCTTTTCGTTTAGTTTGCCCGTATCTGCCCTGATAAGGTTGACGTTAATAGCCACTGTATCTAAGGAAGTCTTGACTCCTGTGATGGCAGCCATCACATCCTTAAGCGAGATTTCTTTTTCCTCCTCGCCCAGTCCACCCAATCGGGAGTCCCTAGGCGCTCGGGCCTGTTGCACTTCTTTAGGGACGGTATAGCGATACAGTTTGTTGGCTTGCGTATTTTTGGAACCACAGAGCCCCGTGGTCTTGACGCGATCCATCACGGTCTACTCCAGCAAGGCGGCAGCCAATTTGTCGCAGGTGAGGCGGATAAACAGTGCTTCCGGCGAGGTTGTTCTGCCAACCACTACCACCCGATGACAGGTGCGTCCACCCAGCCCCCAGCGATGCGCCTCACTGTGCCTCCAGTGCGCACCTGCCAGGCCCCAGCTTTCGTCGCCGCCTCCAGATCTAAAGCCCCTTGAAGCACCCCAGGGCGCCACTCCCCAGCAGCTGGGGCAACAAAGATGTGAAGTAGGCACCTCACGGATATACGTGCTGCCATTGGTCAGGGCACGACGGGTCCAAACTCCAGCAGCCCTCCCAGGGGTTCCAAGCACCTTTCTAATGCTCCAGGAAAAAAAAAGAGGGGAAAAAAGAGGGGGGAGGGGGGGACACAGCATAATTCTCACTCAACCCCCTGATCCCTGTTCTCCACGATCGGGTGAAAACAGGACCCCTGTGGCACGCTGATTTAAGCAGCCGCCATTACCAAGGATGGGGCCCCACAGCAGGTGTCTCATCGAGAGGGGGAGCAGTCAATACGGGCACAATATTGGGCAAAGCGCTACGGAGGGGGACAATCCAAATCTTGTGGACGTCAGGTGCGATGACAAGTCTTCAGGGCATAGGACATGCCGCCACCATCTTGTGCTCCGCGGCTGGTGCGCACTGCATCGCAGCAATGTATTGGAAGCACTGCACCCTCCAAGCTTCAGGACGGCTCCTCAATGTGCTCCGCCGCAGCACACGAGCACCAGGTCAGTCCCCCCTCATATTGTCGTGTTTCAGGACATAAGGGACTTCCACACCACCGCCGGGTCTCAATGAGACGGAGAGAGACTTGCTGCCGGTCGCGGTAGCAACTGTGGGTCCCGGCTTCGGCCCAGGCGGAGGTCGAGACTTCCGGGGATGCTCTCTTCATCCCTGGGCACATCACGGTCACCGGAAACAGCGGGATGGGCTCTGCTAGCGTTCAGTTTACGATTTTAGATGTTGGGAGTTATGGATGTAGAGACAGGATAGACTTGGGCTGGGTCGGCTGGCGGAGCTCCCTCACAGCACGGCCTTCTTCAGTCCGTGCTTAGCCACGCCCCGACAGAAGCTAAATCAATCCCACCTCCACCTTGGGGAATGCTAACTTGCTAATGTGGGCCACTATGTTCATGTCAAAGAGACATGACAATGGGTAGATGCATCATACAATCCTCCTCCAAATCTTTAGTCCCACATTTTGAGAAAGACGTCTTGGCTATGGGATTTATCACCTACCTATCAGACACTTAGAGCCAGAAACCCAATTGAGTGCAGATATACACATTATGATATCCACGCTGGTAGGTCTCATAGCCTACTACATTCTTGAAAGGTTTTGATACAACACCTGCACATTTAGTTTTAGGGTGAAGAAAATAAATTAAAATTGACACAGGATAACTATGAGTCATCTGTTGTACATTTGAAGTGATGTTCTAACATATGCCCATAATGTAGCTGGCCAGTGGGAACTTTTAAAATATACCTGAATGAAAATGAATGAAAAAATGAAAAAATAATTTGTAAAGCGCGATGGCTACCCAGGGGCGTCCCAGCGCTACAGAGGTTGGACTAAAGCGGAGTACGCTGGATATGGATGGAGTATTCAAGATGGTTACTTAAAGGAGGGTTTGTTAATCTTAGTGCTCTACAATGTATTACATTTAATGATGGTCCATTGGACACATCATTACACCATCAGTGACAGGTTAAACCCCATATGTAATCATGATTATATGTGAATTAATTAAAATCTTCAGCTTTCCCTTGATCCAGCGCGCAGGAACTTACAAACTTTATCATCTGGACCCAATTCAATACCCTACAGTTCCTTTCACGCTGGGTGAGTTTAACTCAAATTTACCAATTGGTTCATCATTATTTATCATTTATCTTTGGCAATGAAATATTTTAAAGTTAGTCAGGGGTTGGCAAAATAATATCAGAATCCCTAAAATATCACCATAGAATAATATCTTTGTACAACTAAATCAATATCACTAATAATGACAAACTCATGTATGTGTTAATAATGCTTTATCTAAATAAATGTGAATTGCTCATCGAGTACAATACAGCTCAAATCATAGATCATCATACAAGAGAAACATTAGTAAATAAACACCTATTGAACATCTCAAATATCAGCGCAATGAGTGAGTGGATAGGCGTAGAGACAAAAGGATAAAGACATTTGCAAATAAATTTATGCAAATTCAGAATACCATACTAACATATCTTACAAGGTTCTAGAAATCTGAAAGCTACACTCTGGCCATGAGAGTAAGCGGGGCACCTCAAAAAGAGTTGATGAGCAAAGTCAATGAGTTAGGATCAGCAGAACAGCCAATCCATAAAATTTAGGAAACAGCAACACAGCTCTCTCCTCTCGCAAAGTGCGAAAAGCATGCTCTAATCGCACAGCCTTACTACTACTAATTGTACCTTAAATTCACTAAAGGTCCAACCCTCATTGTGTCATCTCACATGAATTTGTACATTGTGATTGGTCCAAAAAAAGGGTTGTTCAATTAATCCACTCTTGAAGTGTCTAACTTCATAATGCCCATTGTTCTAACTTTGCACACTGTAATCACTTTCAACAAAGGAAACTCTAGTATCTGGTTCCCTTGATTTGTTCGTCTCTCCATCTCACTCATGTATATTTATTGAAATACAAATGTCCTCATGCTCCACTTAACAATGAATCTTCTTTTCTTTGTATCTCTTCCTCTCTGCTCAACCATGGTCATCACCAGGAACTTGAGAAGGACAGATATAATTTTCTTTCCCCCTTCTACATTTCTAATATGGCATTTTATTTCTAAAATACTCTAGGGCCTTTTCTGCAGGGCAGTAAGTACAGTTCCAAAGAAAACAAATAAAAGTGTTATTTATCATTTTATGAAACTTCACTTTTTTAAATGCTTTCACTTGTTTTATTTTCTTCCGCACTGCACATTATTTTCTAACTGTTAGTGAAAAATAAACACTCGATTAATGGCTTATTTTCTACATTAGTCGTGTGCATTTGCGATCTACTTTAACACTCCCAGCACGTGCTTGTGCAGTTTTCATCTTTACCTTTATTCATGCACAGTTAGTTTTTCACGTCTTTTGGTTAGTAATTTCCACACTGAGGGGTTCAATCGAAGCGGGATTTATTTTGAGAAAACCCTGATCCATCACCCTCATACTACATTATTTCCCTCAAAGAAGAGACCTAACTAGATGCCTTTGTGCCAAGTAACTTTATGGACCTGTGATGCAGAATATGCATCTGTACTGATACACTACAGTACGTGTGATCTATGAACTGTCGCACATCAGCCCTGTATTGATTTGTTTCTCTATCATTACCCACCGTGGACATAAGACATATTTATAACAGGGTAAACTTGTAGTCTGAAGGCTTCACTATAATCCTTAGGCAGGACCCATTTTCCTGCTCTACCACGTGTGCAAACATGCAGTATTACTTCTCCTACATTATACATTGTCTTTCTTTAGATAGTTGTGTTTGGTCCGTTAAGCTTGCATCATTAGACCCAGAGCTATATAATATCTGCCATCCAAGGAAACATTTCTGCGTTTTAAAGCATCCTTTTATAAATATTTGCTCAGTGAGTATCCTTCTGTGCTGACAAGCACTCCTGATTGACTGTCCATGTGCGTGGTAACGTTTTAAACATTAGTCAGGTATGCTCTTATTGTAATAAAATAAAGATAGCACAAGTACTCTAACCAGCAAATAGAGTGCTGAGTGTTATGGATGGGCTCGCAGGCGGACGCGGGCCTTGATACAAATGACTGGTTTAAGTAGCACGGAAAATCAGTCTGGTTGTCACTCCAAATCCCTGACGGACATTTCCTCACATCAAACGAAGCACACAATCTGGCATAATTGGCAGTGTGTGCTTAGAGAGGCTCCGACTGGAACAGCGCATTCCAAGCAGGTCGCGGCGGAGGCGCCTTGGCAGATCAGCGCTGGGAAGGCTGCACAGCGCCTGATTGTATGGCACCTGGCCCTGGCCTGGCAGATTAACGCGTTGTTTTTTTTTCAAATTGCACTTTTTTTGCCAGGTTTACTCAATTAAATTAAAAAATTTCATCAATTAACAGCTGCAGCAACTCTAAACTCAAACTCGTGTAATTTAGATTTTTCTCAATGTTATATTTCCTTAATAATTCAGAATGATGGCCGATTTCCTTTTCCTGCTTGTGTTTGTGTCCACTATGTGTCCTAGTAAACAGATCAGGTTTATTCTAGGCCTTAGAGGACTTTAGACGGCAGGTACTGAAAAAGACGTAGCGCTCGAAGTACTAACGTTTTGCAATTCGCAAACCATTAGCAAACTTTTTAAAGTCACAAAATTTGCACAGCGTGCTACCTAAATAGTGAGTCTGTGGTTTTGCCACATTTCTAAATTGTGATTACAAATAGTGAGTTGCAAAAAGTTATGTACTAAGTGTTGCATCGCTGCGACAAAGATGCGATGCAACACTTCTCAGTGTGCCATCCCTGCAATACCATTGATGCACCATATTTACAGTACAGCGCATCATGTCGCAAGGAGTTACAGATATGTCAGTATTACTGATGTATCTGTATGTACAAAAGTGGCGCATTGCTGGGGTGGGTCTGAAAACAAATGCAATTCCAGCAATGTGTCCTTTTACATGGGGCAAGCCCCATTTGAAAGGCCCTGCGTCACCCTTAAGCCTGCCATGAGGCAGGAGTAAGGTTTTGACGCAATGGCATCCTAGAAGTGGCGCACTCCAATCTTATAGATTTCAATGTGCCACTTCTACAGCGTGATGAGGTGGTCAAATGCTCACCCTGCATACATTATACCTGAGTCAGGTATAATGTTGCGGAGGGATTTAGGAAGTGACTCGTCTGCCTATATGTGTCAATTCATAAATATGGTGCACCATGGTGCATTATTTACGCCATCGCAGCATCACAAAAAGTGACGCAACAGCTGCGTAAATGTGAAACAGGGCTTTATAAATAAGCCCCTAGAGATTTGCTATTAGGGAAAGGTCAGAAAAATTGCACTTTTCCCCTGTAATTTACCTTTGATTGAAACCAGGTGCTAAGGAGTCTGGGGAATGTGTCCCTTCCAAAATGGCTATTTTGTATTCAAGGGAAAGGAGAATAACTGCAATAGATTAGAAGGAGAAGACGGGAGGATATTGATAGCCAGTGGCAGTTTTGACTAGACCGAGGTGGAGATTTATGGCTGAGTAGGAGGGTTACACCTGAGCTCATACTGAAACTGGACCATTAGAGTTAATGGGGCGACCCTGTGTCCCTCAGAATCTGGGTATTAGTGATATATAAAACTGTTAGTTCCGTTGAGTAATACAATTGCTGTGATTTATGTATTAGATACAAAAGCAACGATGCATCTCAATTTGTTATCAACGAATGAAATACTGTTTTTAGATAAGAAAATACCAGGAGAAGAAGAATTGACAAAAACAGAGTTGATTTACTCTTTTGTTATTTCAAACATATAACCAATATAAATATGTCTGTCACGAACACAGATATATTGTGGCGATACAAAGGTGACTGTTGTGAAGAAGTGACATGTGGTGACAAGTGAAATCAGTGGTGCACTATGCACATGACTTACATTGGTGTCATAAATAAATACAAATCATAGATCCTGTCCTGCCCTCTGATTTTTACATGAATGCAAGAACCAAAGGTGATTTTAAGGTTAAGGTCAAGCACACTATATGGAAATGTATGACAATACCATCGACGTTCTCACCACAGAAACAGCGCAGATTGATGTGCGTCAAAAATGGGTCTTCTTCAGGACTGTTAAGAGGCGGGGTGGACAGCTTTTAAGATTAATTATAAAGAGAAGGTCAGGTGTGTTCATACAGTCGAAAGACTATTGTGTATATTGCAGTAGCTAGAGTGGGGCTTACCACGAGGCTGATGATCCAATGAATGCAATGCTGCGGTTGAGGCGTGCTGCGACCTTCGAAATCAGTAGGAGCACTGTAGGTGAGGACTATGTGTGGTGCAGTGTGAAAAAGTGAGTGGAGTGGTGTGGATTAAAAATATCTTACTAGTGGGTGGAAACGACTTTTATTTGTGCTCCTAGCAGATATATTAAAAGGTGGGGTGGGTCTCTAGGTGAGGCCGGTTGTATAATGAGACCGGAACCCTAGTAGATAGCCAACTAGTTTCGAGCTGTACCCCTCAGCTCTTCATCAGGACGTCACAGGGTCCAGCCCTGTGAGTTCCACTCCAAAACGTGAATGTTATGCCTAACAATGAGCATTGAAATTTGATATATACATACCACTCTTCCAGAATTTCTGTGGTGTATCTGTTGATAAAAAAGGAACAAGGTTACAGTGCAGAGCCTCGCCGTCTGCCAGGTCTCCCTTAATTCTAAACGCTAAGTGAGGAAAGAGTCAACAAATCAATGAGCCTCGTGGCTCTATGTAGATCTGTGGGTATAACAGTATTGTGTTTCTAAAGCAGGAACTAAAATCACCATATATACATAGTTACCCTCGGGCATACCGCATGCTTCGTGTTTCCTGTAATGAAAGGTACGTGTGCGGAGTAACGTTAAGACAGACCCGAAAGTCGTAAGTTGCCAAAAAAGTGACACAGGAACATGTAAAATTACACTACAATAGACAGACAAATACGAAGGATATCACATACGTTACATAAGGCTCTAATGAGCCTCAAGTCACATAAGGGATTAAAGGAGGTCCGCGTGTCCATCTGTCAATGGAAAAAAAGTTTGTATTACTTTCCGACGCCGTTCTTACCGGGGTTGCACGGGCGGACTCTGTGTGTTAAACGCAGTCACCCCCTTGCTCCAAGGTGCCTGGGTGGGGGAGGTAAGTGTAGTCTTACGTGGTGCGGACGAGCTCCATGCCGGTAAACCTACTCGGTATCCCTCGAGACCGGTCGATTTCTCGTTCAGGGGCGCTGAGTATATAGAAAACAAGTCCCCGCCCTACTAGTTCTGGAAGCATAGAGCGGGGCTCTACATAAGATGGCCGCCCCACATTGGAACAACGCGGGGTTATCTAGGAAAACCCGATCGAGGTTACAAGTAATACTATGACCTGGCAATGGAATACGAGTGAATTAAGACAAAACTAAACAAACCGACAACCAACAGGACACCAAAATCACGGTGGGACAAAATGACAGATTGGTTAATAAATGGACTAGAAAACAAAACATTAAAGATTCCAAAAAATTGCTTATATTTTTAAGTCATATCTGAGAGATTGCTCGATATGCGGATAAATGTTGGTAAAATAAAAAAAAAATAAAACAAGGTGTCATCTGAAAACATTAATCTCAGTATGTTCCCAGCAAGGTGGTTTCAAAAATATTAACCTATAAGGGAAAATAAAGTGGTCAATGGCTCTCAGTGCTTGAGACCCAAAAAATGGTATAGACCAAAAAATGCGTAGGAGATGTGCAAAATGATTGCAAACATTACATATATGTATTGCAAAAAGTATTGCAAACCTAAAGGTTGCAGATGGTGATATGCTTCATTGTTTGTTCATGGATCATGGTTATTTCGCCAGCTGTCTCCATGGAATAGCGTCATTTAATCCATTGCTGTCAGTTTTAAGTTTGTACACCCAGCGTTGTTCTTTTTGTAGTAGACGTTGTTCCAGGTTGTCATGTCCGCTGAGGTGTTCAAGTATCACCCATTTCATGTCATTGGGTGTGTGCTGTTTTTCTATGAAGTGAGACGTCATCTTAGTTGTGCTCTTCTTACATCTTATATTACTTTTATGCTCCACTATCCTTGTACTTGCCTTTCTCGTAGTCATACCAATGTAACGAAGATTACAAATGCATGTGATCATGTATACTACGCCTGTAGTGTTGCAATTCATGAAGTTTCGAATTTCCCACGTCATCTTGTTATTGAATTCAATCTTTTTTGTGGCGCAAGTCAGGTGGCAGACACTGCAGTCGTTGCATGGATAGTGTTCTGTGGGAACAGTTGTGATTGACCTCTGTTTATTGATTTTATTTTCAGGTTTGGGGGCGTGTGTGAACCAGGTAGTTCAGATTTTTGCCTTTCTTGTGGCTGAACATGGGTGTTGGAATATTAAGACTGCCGCAGTTCAGGGTGCGCCAGTTTCTTTTAATGATTTTAGTGACTCTGTCAGAGGCAATGTTATATGTGGTGAAACAAATAGGTCTTTTTTGACCTGTTGTTTCTTGTCTCACTTTGGGTTCTAGTAATGCCTCTCTGTTATTGTTAGCAGCTCTCTTTTTCGCTTTTTTGACCAGATTTTCTGGGTACTGTCTGTTGGGATCTATGACGTTACAACGCATACTTTTACAGCGCATACCTATACAACACATGTTTTACAAAGCAACATCCATTACAACGCATTCCATTACAACGCATGCCATTACAACAAATTTTTAAAAACTACCTTTACAACACATTCAATTACAATGCATACTACCTTTACAACACATACCATTACAACGCATAACATTACTTTGCATGTATGGTAAGTATTGGATAGTGTAGGGGTAAAAATTACTATTCTAACTCCAGGGGGGCGCAACAGTAGGGTAAGTGTTGGATAGTGTAGGGGTAAAAATTACTATTCTAACTCCAGGGGGTTCAATAGTAGGGTAAGTGTTGGATAGTGTAAGGGTACTATGCGTTGTAATGTTATGCATTGTAATGTTATGCGTTGTAATGACATGCGTTGTAGTGGTATGCGTTGTAGTGTCATGCGTTGTAATGGTTGCATTGTAATGGCATGCGATGTAATGGATGTTGCGTTGTAAAAGTTTCGTTGTAATGGTACTGCGTTGTAAAAGTTGCGTTGTAAAGGTTGTTTCCCATCTGTTGATGAGTTTTTTGCTAAGGTCGTTTGCTTGTTGTTAAAATCTTCTTTGTCAGTGTAATTACGCCTTAACCATAAAAATTGTCCAAACTGCAAATTCTCTTTTAGCTGCCTGGGGTGGAAGCTGTCGAAAATTAAAAGGAAATTCCTTGCAGTCGGTTTAAAATGCGTGGTGGTCTTCAAAGCCTCTCCTGTTGCATTGATGTTCAGGTCTAGGAACACTAAGTGTGACCTACTCATAGTGTGTGTAAATTTTAAGAAGGGGTCCTGTTGGTTGAGCCATTCAAGAAAATCCATTGCTTCTGTTTCTGTGCCTTCCCAAATAAGTAGGACATCGTCGATGTACCCCTTCCACAAGCCTAGATGTTGCCTATATCGGTTAATTTCATTGATGATCTTATGTTTTTCCAGCTGGTGTACGTACAGGCTCGCTACACTCGGCGCAAAAGTGCTGCCCATGCTGGTCCCATGTGTCTGACGAAATAGGGTTTCTTCAAATCTGAAGAAGTTTTCCGTGAGGGCAAGGCGACAGCATTCCAGGATGACATGTCGTGGTGTCTGATATCTCCATGTTTATTCAAACATGACATCTTCCAAGATCTGTAATGTTTCTGTGTGGGGGAGGCTCGTGTGTAGACTTTCCACGTCTAATCCTATAAGGATATTTTTGGTAGGATCAAATTGTATATCTTTGAGTAATGAGAGGACTGATTTAGTGTCCTGAAGGCATGTGTCTGTTTTTTGGATTAAGGATCTAAGGAAAGCGTCTGAAAACTTTGACAGGGGTTCGAGGATTGAGTTAATGCCAGACACTATCGGTCTGCCCGGTGGTTTGGTTATGTATTTGTGGATTTTTGGTATGGTGTAGAAATAAGGTACAACGGGGCTCATGTTCTCTAGGAAATCAGCTTCTTTTTTAGTCAACCAATTGTTTGCTGTTGACTCTTCCACTAGATAGGCGATCTCCTTTCTGAGACGGTTAGTTGGGTCTTCAGTGATTTTTACGTAGTTCCTTTTGTCAGCCAGGAGGTTAAGGCATACTTCTCTGTAGGAGGCGGTGTTTTGTAAAACTATTGCGCCTCCCTTATCTGCCGGTTTCAATGTAATTTCCTTCATAGTGGTCAGATTCTTCAAAGTCTCATTCTCAATTTTGCTAAGGTTATGGAAAACTTTGATGGTTTTAGGGTCAATTTCACCGATGTCTTTCATTACTGCTTTTTCGAAAGCTAATAGCTCCACTGGCAGGTTTGCACTGGGTGGGGTGAAGTTAGACTTTTTGTGTAGCCCTGTGTTGCTAGAAGTTCCAGTGGTTAGTGGTTTGTCTTTGAAAAAGACTTGCAATTTGATTTTCCTTATGAACTCATTCAATTCACGAGATAAGAGGAAGTTGTCCATATTAGGGGTTGGGACAAAATCCAGGCCCTTTTCTAGGACTTTCTGTTGGATGTCGGTAATGGGGAAATCAGACTTGATTGGCATAGTATGCACAGTATTTATGATTCATGTCGTTTTGTCTATTTTTTATATACTAGATTGTTCTATAATACTGTGTGGAGTATCTTTTTTGGTTTATTCATTGTGTTTCTGTGTTAATGTGTTGCACAAATGCTTTACATACTGCCTCTGATGATATGCCTGACTGCTCTGCCCCAAGCTACTAAAGGGTGAGCACAGGTTATCTTTGGTGTGTAAGTTACTTGTCCTTACTAGAGTGGTGGGTTGTGCCTGGCTTAGGTGCATACAATAGTCAACCAGAAACCCAATTTCTAACAGCAATTAAGTATTTTTTGCTAAAAATTCACAAATGTATTGCTTTGTACATCTCACTTTTACTTCTATAAAACTATCACATCTCTAAGTTTCAAGCAATCAAACTGCTTAACATTTGGAGAATGTTGGCCCTCTTTACCATATAAAATGCACAAGGACCTGCCATTCTAAGTTTAAAACTGCATAAAATCCAGCCAGCTGATAGACGTCCCATGACTGTAAGTTACCTCCAAAGATCATGATTAATTATTTAGCTCACAAATGACACATAAATTAAAAATATGGGACGTAACGCTCTTTGAACCATGTCCACATTAGTTGTGCTTCGTGAATAACATTATGTAGAACCTCCAGTGTAGCAGCAGACAAGAGCTTGAGCTGACAAGATAGTCTCAGCAGTGCCTGCTTGCTGCCAGTGTATCTATAAATGATAATTTATATTGTTGCCCATCCACCTCAAATTAAGGCCAGCACGTAAAACTTCTAAAGGAATTTTAAAAGCAGAAACTGAAACTCAATTTTTTTTTCAGCATAATTTCCACATGTGTTTGCAAGTAACATTACCATTGCTATCCACTTTTTATATGTTAGTGTATGCTTTTACAAGACCACGGGCTTGATTAGGAGTTTGGCAGACAGGGATATCCCGGCTGCAGATCTACAATTCCATAGGATATAATAGAATTGTAATTTGGTGGCCGGGATATCTGTCATGTTTGTGATGCAGTAACCTTATCTGCCAAAATCGTAATCGGGCCCCATGTTACGAGTAACCAAAGTGCTTTGCTCTTCTAATCAAATGTCTCATCAATGGTCTTAAAGCAAACGTTTCACACAATGCCATACAGAGTGCAAATAGACAAATTTTTTTAAAAGGAAAGTGGCCAAGGCATATTCTAAAAGGTGAGATGATTCTAAGATACAGCATGTTTTTTTTTCTTTTTACAATATGTTTATGTCATCTCTTATGCAAAAGAGAGGCAGAGAAAAGTAATAAGTTGTCTGCTTGGAAGTAGAATTCTTGTGGCATATACATATCGTTCAAGATTGGTAAATTAATACTTTTAATATATGCATAATTTCATAGTTTTAACTGCATATTTAGCTTCATGATTAGAACTGTACATGCCACCAATTGCATCTCTTAATATGATATATGCTAATTGAATGGATTTCAAGTTCTGTGTTACTCGATGAGGTCTCAGCTTCAGCATATGATCAAGATATGTTCAATTTATAGGGCCTGATTAGATTTTGGCGGTCCTACCGCTGGCCTGCCTCCATGTAGGTGTCTGAATTGCGGTTGATCTGACAGCAGTTCACCAGCACTATCTAGATGTACATTTGATAGACAGAAGACTTCCGCGGATCGCGGTCTAGTGTGCAGGCGAGCCACCCGCCATTGCTGTTCTGACAGTGGAGTCCCGCTGAGCAAATGTCCTGTCAGCAGAGTACTTTTTACGTAAATCACATATATGGTGTGTAGGTGTACATGCGTGTCTGTGGGATATGTGTTGTGTGGTAATTATGTGTACATTCTGCACTGCACCCCACCAATATACACACACCACCAACACTAACTTTCCAGTCCATCAAAACAGGGTGCTGGTCCGTCGTGTTCAAGGTGCTGTAGGACAGGGGGATCTGGACGAAGGAGAAGAGGAGGAAACCACAGCCTGAACACAAAAAAAGGGTGAGTATTCACCCCTTTTCATCTATTATAGCCGACTCAAAGAAGGAGGGTTTCCTGTTGCAATTCCCTCTGAAACAAGCCATACCAAATACCGACAGTGGTAGTCCTGACTGGATTCCCGCCTCATTCTCCTGCAGTCCATCCCACAGAAGGGGTTAGTAGTCAAGTCCTGGCAGAGTCAGCGGACTGCTGCGGTCTTCTTGCCCAATGCAAAACAGCATCTAAGTCAGGCGGATGGACTGCCAGGTCGGCAGACGGGAAGATTGCCAAAAATGCCCACTCCACCATGGTCCTGCTAAAATCAGGCCTATAGTTTTGTTCAAAGCAATCTTGTAGCACCTGCAATTTTATAGTTGAATCACAGGTGTGATTGAAGGTTGTTGTTCTTGGCACACTTTTTGCAGGGTCATCCCCAAAAGTTTTGCCTTCTCCCTCCTGTTTTTAGAACCCATTTTTGTTGGCTTTTCGGAGTGTAGAACTCTGTTAACTTTACATGGCGTGAGTGATAAATTCCGCTCTGCCAATGGAGTTTGCAGTTTTGCCCACTCTGGGTTACACTTGAAATGCAGAGTTCTGGCAAAACTCCACAAACTTCGGCATGGCAGAGTAACTTCTTATGCCCGGCTCACCAAAGATAAGTTGGCGAGCACAAGCAAGAATTGACACCTTCTAGATGATTTAAGGGCGCCAGGATGGCACCTGGCAAGATATTCTCAATGCGGGCGGTCGCGGGCAGTCTTGACCTTTCATGGTGAGTAAGCTGCCACTCAAGTAGAAATTCTACTTTAGCGGCAGCACATAAGCAGCTCCCTCTGATGCCCATTGTGGTGCTGTTCGTGCTGATTATTCAGCATGGAAAAAGGTCCGGGTGATCAGCGCAACGTGTTGAGTCCTCATGCTCGCAGAACTCTGCAGAATCTCGTGGAGTTTTTATGTAGCTCTGTGAAATACAGTACAGTGAAACCGTGTGAGGTCTTCCCACCTCTACACTTCACAACTGCCAAACCAGGGCTAAAGTGCTGATGTGCTCTACTTAAAACATGGTAGAATTGGCCTGCACCCAATAGGCACATTTAGCTTACTTGTAAGTCCTTAGTAAAGGGATACTACATATACACAGGGCCTGTATATTAAATACTACTAGTGGGCCTGCAGCACAGATTGTGCTATCCACTTAGGTAGCCTTCTAAACATGTCTCAGGCCTGCCATTGCAGCATGTGTGTGCAGTTTTGAACTTCCATTTCGACCTGGCAAAATAAAAATGTTGCCAAGCCTAATCCACCCCTTTTAATACATATAAGTCAGGCCCTAAAAATCAGAGAAGGCAGGGCACAGTGTATTTAAAAAGTTGGGCATGTACTTTTAAGTTTTATGTATCCTGGTAGAGAAAGCTGTTAAATTGATTTTCCACTACTGCTGGCCTACCTCAACAAAGGGAGAGAATGGAATACCGTTTTAAATTTAATAAGTGATAAGTTTCAATTGGGAGCAATAAGGAATGTGGAGTTTTAGGTCTAAACAATTGTAATTTAAAATCCTTTTTTTAATGGTTGGATTTTAAGTCACAATTCTGAAAAGGGCACTTTTAGAAATGACATTTTCTCGTCATGACCATTTGGCACTTGCAGCCTGTGCCCTGGGTCACGTGACGAGGTGCAGCAGGCAGTTGGTCTTTGTGTATTGCTCACAACAATGAGACAAAGGGGGAATAGGTGTTGGCAGGATGGGCCATGTCTGACTTGATGAGGGGAGAAGCTGTCACCTACCACACTTTCACATCACACAGCCTCTGCCTGAGCGCTCTCAAAAAGGGTTTGACAATAGTCATTTGTAACCAAAGACAATTTGGATCCAGGGCAGGGAGGCAGGAAATTCCAAACACCTCTGGGAGTATAAGTCTGTATGCCCTTCCCCTACTTCAAAGTGGGCACCAGTTATAAACAATGAACCCTCAAACCACACTCTTCAGTACACCTCTGGACCTGTGACCAACTCAAAAGGACTGCACTGCTGTTTTGCAAGAAGGAATACTAATCTGTTGACCTTCTGCCTGAGTAAAAGGATTGGTCCTGAATCTTGATTCCAGGACCACCAGTGTGGCTCAAAGTGCTAACAGGCTGGTCTCCTGATCAGAGTCCTGGGACAGCAAATGCTCCAATCACCTTGAAACCAGAGTATGGACCCAGTCTGCTATGAGTCTTGCCACCAAGTTGTTGCCAACCCAGGCTTGGACTTTTGGAAGTGGGCCTGAAGGTGCTCTGCCAGCCCAGCTGCATTCCTGTGAAGCAGAACTAATGCATCATGATACATCTCCTTGCAACTGCATCAGACCTGCTGCATTGTGATGCATCCCTGATGCTGGACCTCGCATTTCAGCTTGCAGTCTTCTCGGAACTGCCCCTGCCTGACGCATCCCTTATGCAGGCCTGTGCATTGCCATCTCCTTGTCGATGGCAATGCAAGTATCTGCATTCCAACTCTGTTGCTCCTTGGACACATTGATGCATGACGTATCTTTAATACAGGATTTCAAAATGCAAGACCCTCATTGACAGCATTCTCAACTAGCAGGAGTCCGCATAGCAGCCCCCCATCGCTCCCCCGAACCTCCGTTGCATGGCACAGCCTTGGACGCAGGATCTCTCAATGCTCTAAAAACTGAGATTTAAGGTACTTTTGTTCATTGGGGCTATCTTGATCACTCGAGTTGGCCTGTCCTCCATCGCACTCGACCTGAACTTTTGATTTTGCCCTTGTCAAACGTGGCAAGAAAACTGCTTTGGCACTTTGTACTTTTAGGCCCTATTTTCACTCAAGTCTTTACATTTTCATATCCCTGGTTCTACTGATTGGAGTTTTGTTGTTCTGGTGTCAAATAATTTATGACATATTACTTTATTCTTTTAAGTCGGTGTGTGATTTTTGTTGTTATATATTTTTACTTTATAACTCTTTAAAATGCTGCATAAATACTTTACACATTGCATCTAAGTTAAATCCGACTGCTTTCTGCTAAGCTACCAGGGGGTTAAGGAAAGGTAAATGTGGGGTGGCTTGCGACTTCACCTGGACAGGTATTGTGGATGGTGCTTCAGAAGGGTTTCACTCCACTGAACCAGTAACCTAATTTCCAGCACAAGTTTTTCCACTTAGCCAAAATGCTGCGTTCCCACTCTTGATTTGAAAACAAACCAAAAAGCCTTGTGGACTCTCCATCTATCTTGGTCGAGCAGTCAAGTCCTAGCTCAATAAAGGTGAGGTGAAGGTTGAATTTAAGTACACTACATCAAACAGAATAATGTGAAGTCCGGAGTTGTTATTGTGTATAAAATAACACTTGCATGACAAACTCTCTCAAACACTTTATTGACAGTTCAAAAAAACATAAATATGTCACAGTATTAAAAGGACCCCACATTTTTAGGGCGAGCCCTCGTGATGCACTGCGCAGCAGTGCTCGCGCAGGTGAGTCGTTTTGTAGGGGTTTTCAAACTAGACCTGGAAATTCCACATGCTCTGCGTGTTCATTTCCTATGGTCCATTTTGATTGGGCTTTGTGTGTGAGTTGTTTTTTAACAGAACACGCAATAGGCCATAGGCGGTCACGTAGCTCCGCCCATGGCCTGTTGGTGTCTGTTACGCGCACCAAAGCCCATATGTCTTCAATTATCGTGCACAGACAGAGGCGCGATAATTGAAGACATGTGCTCGCAGTGGCGCGCGCGCGTGCACCAATCGCGGGCTTTTTTTTTTACTATAGCGATCGTGAAAGCGATCGCTTTCAGTGCTGCTTGTTTTTTAACGGTGCCTAATTCACTCAGGGCTGTGGCTGCATTCCGGCGTGTTTTCCAGATAACTCATGCTTGTAATCTAATGTCAGGTTCACGGAAAGGCGATAGAGGGATTGGTATCATGTGGTGTTTTGCTACAGAGATAGCTATGTGAAGGAATCTCTGGAGAAAGTTGGTCTGGGTTTCTTTAACACTCGAGCACACAGGCATAAAGGGGAGAAAGCCTCTGTGGTGTAGCACATTGTGTTTGACAGTGAAGCTAGCCCATGCCATTTGTGACACCTGGAGTGACACCATCTTTGGGTAAGTCACATGTGCACCTATCCCCTGGCCTGCAGAGCTCAGTGTGCTAACCTGCCTTGTGATTCTTCAAGTTCAAAGCTTCAAAAGCAGGAAAATTTACAGAATCCACGTCTCCTGCTTGCATCTCCTGCCAGAGGACATTGCATGCCCGCTGCTTCTTTGCCCCTCCTCTTTCCTCTTGGTTTACCACTTTCTGTTGTTTGTCAATGTTACGCCACTCCATTCTAGACGCCCTCGTCTCTTTTTTTTCTCTTTTTAGTCCCCCATCCCATCGCATTTTCTTCTGCCTTTGGTATTTCTGTACATACAATTATTTTAAAACGGACTTCACAGAGAGAGAGTACACACCTCACATATTACATCACTGTTAAATGACATCATTGCTATTTATAGGCCCATTAGCTCCCCAAGCAATTACGTTTTACAAACACTTTGACACAATACGTATTTGCAAAACCCAAAATATAGCAGCAGGCACCAGGCCTTTTGGTTCTGCCAATGCTTGTTTTGAATGTGTTATTGAAGCAACCTGTTGTAACCTTGGGCCTTCCAGAATTGGATAGTTATTGCACTGCGGAATTCCTGCTCCTGGTTTACGCTCTGTCCTGTGTGGATTGCTGGCTCCAGTCGATCTCTTCTAGTTCGCCCAGTATGGGTGCAGCTAGTGCTCCGTTTCCTATGTGGACTCAATTTGAGCTCTTCTGGTCTCTTTGGGTGATGACCTGTGGCGCAAGTTAGTGGCATTCCTTTCCATCCATATCTAATGTCAGTTATACCTCTAGATTCCTAGTGCTGCATGTAGTTGTCTGGGTGATTATTTATTATACATATTTTTTCCCGCCAACGACTCTGGTAATTGTAGTGAGTATTTTAAAGCTATATCATCGAGATGGGCTTTTCTATTTAAATTGACGTGGAAAATGGACTCCCCTACCCTGAGCAACACCGTTTCGTAGAAACACTTTGGTGGTTGACTGTTCTGTTGGAATAGCATTGCTAAATCTAGGTTCATGGAGTGCAGCGATTTTTTAGTTTTGGAAGAAATATTGGCGAATTGGTCCTTTTCCCACTTCTGCACTAGCAGTTAGGTGCGCCACAACCTATCTATGTAAGACTTGTGTTGTAATCTTCATCATGTTAAACGCCACGGTGTAAATGTTACATACCCCGTGGTGCCATTGTCCGTTTTCCCTGTGTGTCTCCACGTCGTTGCTTTCCCCGTGTGCTGCCACCTCTCATTTTCCCCGTGTGAGGCTAGTGCTGGCTTTCCCTCTGTGGTGCCACTAATTGCTTTCCCAGTGTCCTGTAATCAATAGCTTTTGCCATGTGGTATCGGAGGTGGTGGCCTGTGTGTGATGCCGTTTCTCCCCTTCTCGTGTGGTACCAGTTATGGATAGTTGTTATTCGAGTTGTGTCAGATTTTCTCTCAGTGATGGTAAAGCCTAAGTTTAGGGTTGTACATTCATGTCACTTTTTCAAATTGTTGAAGGTCTCTCAAAATGCTACCAGCTCTACTGTCTAAGTTGCTAAAACAAGGGTCTGAGCAGTATTTAGGAATAGAGTCGATAATAGAGGTGTGACCTGGTGCAGATGCTGTATTCATATTTTTGTCTGGTATTCTTGAATTCATGAGTAGCTTAACCTTTGTTACAGTCATACCTGCCCATCGTATAGGTAAGTCTACATAGGCTGATTGTTTGTGGGGGGATGGGGAGGGGGGAGAACTCCTTCTCAAGCTCTTGGCTCTAATCCAATATTGATCTCAATTTCCTGGTGAGAATGGCAGGATCTTGCCTTACTTTGTTGCATTTATTTTGGTAATGCTTTGTTATAATATTGGCGGGTCCCCTACGGAACACATTACACTCTGTCAGCACACCAAGGGCCTCATTTGTGAGTCCCTACTGGTACTTTTGCACAGCCGGAATGTCACTTTTTTGATGCTCCAATGGTGCAATGAGTCACTGCATATTTATTATAAGGCCACATAAAGCCACTTTACTTTTTACGGCCTTATAAATGTGTGCCCCTTTCAGGCAGAAAACTGTGCGAAAGGGGCATTCCATGGGTGTTGTTGTGGGTGTTCCCACGCAACACCCATGGAACCTGACACATTCCCTGATTTATTAGAAATCGTAAACCTGGGAATGCCTCAGAACCTAACGCACCTCCATGGGGTAGTGTTAGAGAGGCCAACAAGGAGAAATGTTTTAATTTCTCCTCATGCTTTTCTTTTTCTATGTGTGCTGCATCCTGCACACATAGAAAAAACACCTGAATTAATTGATTTTGTGCAGGATGGGTCCCTTCCTGCAAAAATGTAATCCGCAGAAAAAGATAATCGCCTGAATTGATTGATTCAGCCCTGAAACGCAGGCACACTTGCACCATGGTGCAAGGGTGCCTGCGTTAGCGCACAGCAGCCCATTGCGCGCCGGCACTGGGGAAAAGGACAGGAATGCGCATCATCACATAGATATGGCGCATTCCTGCCCTTTTGTTTTGAGGTAGGGCAGCACCGCAAGATTGCTTGCGGCACTGCCCTAAGTCAAAACCTCATAAATGAGGCCCTGAACATCCCTTGAATGTTCTCACCTGACGTCACTCTGGTTGAATTTAGATATTCGAAAGCCAGCATTATCAAAATGGCACAGAATATAGGAGCAGCAGTGAAAATTCTAAAACCACGATTGAAATGCATTGGAACCGAACAAAAAGATCCGCTTGTGCGGTCTAAAAGGACAAATGAACATTGCACAGTCAGCAAACTCGGCAAGCCATAGTACCGCGTGCAATAACTATCTTCTTCTAATGTCTGCAGTTTCTAGGTCAATGGCATATTTATCTAAAACGTATTACGGTCTAGATGGATCCACTCATTGCAACTCAACTGTGAAAGATACTGAAAATGAGGCGTTGAGGCACTGGCAGAGCAGCATGCAAAGCACCATCCCAAAATCAAAATGCATTCCAAAATGATTTTCTCGTCACTCTGCATCATCAAGGCAATGTGTTTTCAGTTGTTCTTGCAATACATTAGCACCGCAATGGAGGGAAGAGAGAAGTGGGCTGGAATGATGCGATGTTTAATTTGAAACGCACAATTAATAAGAAAAGCAATCCACCAATTCAAGGCAAGTGCTAACGTCGTGCCACCCCGAACTGACAATCATGTGTTATGATAAGGCCTAAGGATATTGCGTTTTTCATTTCTTTTTCAAAGTAAATCCCAGCTCACTGCAGTGATGTGGGACCAGCTGCTGGGTTCCATAATTTCCCCGCCGCTGTCACTCTGCACCGAAATCATAGTTGGCAATGTTTTGTGGCTTGCAAGAAAGAGCCGTTTTGTTTTGCTCCATATCTGCCTTGATAGTTCAGTGCTGTTTTGCTCCATATCTGCTTTGATAGTTCAGTGCTGCTTTGCTCCATATCTGCTTTGATAGTTCAGTGCTGCTTTGCTCCATATCTGCTTTGACAGTTCAGTGCTGTTTTGCTGCAGTTGTTACATTGTTATTTAGACAAACTACGTACATGGATTATCAACACTGGAAAAATGCATTAACCGCTCAAAAAGGAAAGGAGCAAGATAGTACACACTTCCAAAGTGTTATGTGTTGCTAATAGTACATTGGCTCACACTAGCATAAAGGATGCAATTTAGATAATACGGGGCAGATTTACAAGCCCCTTGCGCCTCTGTTGCGCCGCCGTTGCGTCACTTTTGTGACGCAGCAGCGGCGCAAAAGATGCACCATGGTGTGGGGTATTACCAACGTGACGCATCTGGTAGATGCGGCACGTTGTAAAGTCCTGCGCCATAAGGAGGCGTTCCTGTGCAGGGGTGGGGGGGTCGTTCCTGTGCAGGAACGCCTCCTAAAAGTGGCTGAGTGAAATCTACAAGATTTCACTCAGTCACTTTTAGGCCAATTCTGCGTCAAAACCCTGCGCCTGCTTGAAGCAGGCGTAAGGATTGACGCAGCATTTGAAGGATAGGGCACCCTAGAGCCTTGCTGGAGCTGTGTCGCACTTGCGACGCAACTCCAGCAATGCGCCACTTTTACGGCACAGATGCGTGACGCATCTGTGCCGTTTTTGCCTCATGGTGCGCCGCATTGTAAATGCGGCACATCCATTGTGGCGGAGGCATGGCGCACAATAAGTGGCGCATCCCTGCTGATATGCAGGGATGCGCCACTTATTGTAAATATGCCCCCACGACCGTACATGTAACGCGCGAGCCGTACAAAGTCACTTCAGTGTCATACTGGCATATTTGAACTTGAAGAAAGTCGATTTGCCATTTAAAAACATCTTTGAGATGCGTTGTAGTCATCTGGGAAACCCATTCCGAATAGGGGAAGGCTCACTATAAAAATGTATTTGTGCCTTGTGTCACTAGCACGCACCTCACTTCCTCTTGTACTGCTTGGCAAGCGGTACTCTTAATTTTTGTCAGAGTCTCCTTTTTTAACAACCAGTGACATTATTGTTATGGTATGTTATATTATTGTATGTTATCGTTAGATCTGGCAACTTTGCAGTAGCGGCCGGTATCTAGGCAAAGTGGCGGAGTGAGGGGAGGAGGGAAGAATAAACCGGGGTAGGGCAACAAAATAAACCTATCCTGACACTGCATGAAAGCAGAATCAGGACTGGCCTGAGCGCCATGGATTTGCACTCACAGGTAGAGTGGGTGCCAAAACCTGCTATTTCCAACCCAGTAATGGAGCTGGGGTTGGAGAGACCTTCAGTGCTCAACACTGATTATAGTGCACAAAACTTCTCCACCAGCCTGTCACCTCTGGCCACACTCCAAGCCTCAGCTCCGACACACAAAATAAAACCATAATAAAAAGCATTTATTATCGTTATAGTGTTAATTTTTTGGCTGTTGGGGCAGGAGGGGAGCGAAGCTCCTCTGCCCTAGTGGAGGAGACTGCTGTTAGTGTGGTCTTCCCCAAATTGTTTTACCTTACTCCTCCATGTTTGCTAATCTTGTGTTTGTTGGCTTTATGTCTGTGTGCACTTTTCCACTCCTAACCAGTATGTGTGCTCTCGCTTCTTTAAACGTGGCAAAATTGGCTTACACACAATATGCACCTTTAATTGTAAGACCCCAAAAAAGTGGTACTAAGTGTATCCAGGGCCTGTAAATTAAGTGCTACTAGGGAGGCTGCATCACTGATTGTACAGCCTACTTAAGTAGCTCTTTAAACTTGTCTAAGGCCTGCCATTGCTGCCTGTGTGTGCAGTTCAATGTGCCATTTGGACTTGGCAAAACAAACAAGGAAGTAGACACATGACCGATCCATGGACGGCATTTAAATGGAAACTTTAACAATCAAGTTATGGCATATAGAAGATCAAAAGCTCAAATGGGTTTCTTCATGAGGCACAGGTAAATGTATGTGGGCACTGAGAGGAAACAATAGTCGTGCTGTAATTTAACTGTTAGTAAGCACTAGTAGTTGATTTCAGTTAACATGGATTGCATGTAGGTGTTTGTGCAGATCATGCACACAGATTTGGAGTTATTTGTAGAGTCAGGCTCACACAGGGGTGCCAAGTTGCATGATTTGTTTGATAACTTTTTTCGCTATTGAAAAGATGTTAGTGAGTGTCACAAATTAGGAGTTCTGGGCACTGTAGTATGTAATTTATTCTAGGTACATTATAGTTAGTTTGTATTAGGAGGTATTAGGTATTTTAGTTTTGAGTAGTTGTACATGTTTAACAGAAAGCATTGATGGGTGTTCATTACTATTTTACATTGTAGTTACCCCTGAGGAAGGGAGTCATCCCGAAATGCATTGGGTTTCAAGCTATATGGAAGGGTCATGAAGAATGGTGAACCCCTCTAGTGCTGCTTAGAGAAAGCCCAAAGTGGCACTGGGAAAACAAAAAGAAACTGAAGGATGAAAATTGAAAGAGAAAGTTTGAAAAATTATTGGATTACATATGGAGTACTAGTGAAACAAAAATATAATAACATAATTAAAATGTTGCATATATAATTGGCCGTGAATCTTGTTGAGGGTCCTGATAGGGCTCCTTTTTTTAGGGGGGAACAAACCTTTTGCTAGGCCTAAATTTCCTTTTTAACACAGGTAAGAGTTAGAAATGGGGGTCTCTAGTTGGCAGAGGTAGTAGGCACCTTTGTCCAAATAGGGGCACTTGCTTTTAGTCAGGGTAAGGGGGTTGCACTCCTAAAATGACCCCTGCTCACCTCCTTGGTAGCTTGGCACAAGCAGACAGGCGTATCTCAGCGGCAGTGTGTAAAGCATTTGTGAACACATACAGTAATATAGTGAAAACACTACAAATAGCCACTACACCAGTTTAGTAAAATAAGTAATCTTTATCTAAAACAAAACAAGACCAAGCGACACAAATCCATAATCCAATATTAAAGATAAGGCTTTCAAAAGGCAGAAATAGTTCAGTTCAATGCAAGTTGTAATTCTACCTTAGATGTGTCACGCAAAACAAACGAAATGGATGGAGGGAAGGTGATGCATCGGATCCACACAAACAGGGGAGGTGATGTGTTGGTTCCTTACTGCAGCGCAGAGGAGGTGTTGCATTGATTCCTTACTGCGTGGGGAGTTGATGCATCTGTTTCTTACGGCGGCCCCCAGTGATGCAACAGTCTTGGCTCCGCGATGGGTCGATCTGGTACGATGCATGGGTTCGTGCAGCCACGCAGCAGTCTTGCGTGGGGATCGGTGCGGTGATCTTGGTCTTCGGAGACCGTTGCACCCGATGCGTCGTGAGGCTATTTCTCGAGCCTGCAATGGTTTCTTCGGCGATGCGTCTGAAAACAGGTGCGGATGCGACACACTTCTTTGGTGTTGTGTCGGTTTTCTAGCTCCCAGCGATCAACAGTTTCTAGATGTCCTAAACAGTAGCAGGCACCTCTATGCAGGTTGGAATTCAAAGCAAGGAAATTGAGGGGAGCTGGTGTCCCTGAGACTTCAGAACATGGGGCAAGCTCAGTTTCAAGCCCTTCAAGATGGCAAAGCAAACAGCTAAGTCCTTTTCTCCTTTCCTTGACAGCAAGCAGCCATTGCAGGCCAACCCCAGACAGCAAACTGCGCAGGGGCAGTATTCCTCCTCAGCTTATCTGGTTCTTCTCCTTGGCAAAGGTTCCTCTTCATTTCCCGGAAGTGATCTAAAAGTCTGGGGTCAGGGTCCCACTTTTTATACACACAAATCCTTTGTTCTCTAAAGGCAGAGAGTGTCTGTACCCATCCAAAACAAGGTCTGTCCTCACTGGTGCAGCTTCCAGGTAGGAGGTGGAGACAGCATTGTTGACGACAGACCAGGCCCATTCAGGTGAAAAGGAAATCTCCTCTCCCTACTCTAAATGCAGCCGAGTTCTATTCAGCCCAGCCCTGACTCATCAGAGTCTTGGAGCCGCAGCCCCTCTCCAGTCCTTGTCATACAAAAGCCAGACATGCAATACACAAACCTTTCAAAGGCACATTGGATGGTTAGGCAAGAAAATGGCTACTTTCTAAAAGTGATATTTTAAAACACAGAATGTAAAAATGACCCTCACTAAAAGATTAATTTTAACATTCTGAGTTCAGGCATACTAAACTTTATTTTTCTAACTTGTTCCCAGGGCCAGTTATGTTTATAAGAAGTTATAAATAAACTCCACATTCTGTCCTATGGAGATAGGTAGCCTTGCAATAGTGAAAAACACAATTGTCAGTAATTCACTATCTGGACATGTCACACACATCAAGGCATGTCCTACCTTTAACATACAATACACCCTACAATACACCCTACCCGCAGGGGTACCTTGGGCCTACCTTAGGGGTGACTAATATATAGAAAAGGGAAGGTTTTAGGGACTGGCAAGTGTGTGCACTTGCCAAGTCGACATGGCAGTCCCAGGCTGCACACAGGCTCTGCAATGGCAGGCCAGAGTTACATTTTACAGGCTGCTTCTGTGGGTGGCACAATCAGTGCTGAAGCCCAATAGCAGCATTTGATTTACAGGCCCTGCGCACACACAGTGCACTATACTAGGGCCTCACTACTAAATCAAAAAGCTAATCAGGGAAACACCAATCCATAACAGTAATTTAAAAAAGGGAGCACTTGCACTTTGGCACTGAACAGCAGTGGCAAAGTTCCCAAAGCATCTAGACCAGCAAAACAGAATCCAACACACAGCAAAAACATAGACCGCAAAAGCAAAAATCATTTCCAATGAAATGGGTCTTGCATTTTAGAACCTTTGACCTGTTGGTATTGTTAATGACAATGCCTTTTATTTTTGCAGGTGTTTGTTAAACACATAAATAAATGGTATTGTTATTTACAATGTTAATAGGTAATAATCTCTCAATTGTGAGACCTATTGCATTGCAAATAATTATTAGAGGTGGGACCGGGTCGTGAGAGAGTCCAATTGCTCCACCTGCCAACATCTATTGCTGCAGATTCCAGATCCAGTCTGGGCAGACTCGCAAAATGAGGGATCTAGAGTTAGAAGTGTGTCCCTGTTACACTCTGAGGTACATTTGTATTTCTAGGAAGACATCTTTTTGAAAGAAAAAATAAACTATTATGAGTCTATCTTGTAAGATACGTGGTAAAATCCACCAGGCTATTCATCCACAGGTGGTCTGCTAAATAATAAGACGAGAAGTCTCACACTTCTCTCTAGTCTTTGATACACCGTGAGCTTGTGCACGCATGACGGTATGTATAAATGGTACTCTACTTTAACACAATATAAATGGGATGGCTAAATGCATTGGGGAGAAGTTAATAACTGCACATCTTTGAACTGTTGAACAGGAATGATTACTGGAATATTAGTAGCAGGGTGTGATTCACCGTATGTGAGATCAATAAAGGTGATGATAATACAGTTTGTCCAATTCCCATTCCCACAGGAACAACGTTATCTGATCCCGTAACAAAAGACTATTTCTTAGACAGAAGATAACACAACTGCACTGTTAAATTATATAAATAAATGCATTGCACACTTCAGTGGTTAATTAATTAAATGTTTAAAAGAAAGACCCCCATTCCTTCTTTTAAAACAGACATGCAGTGTTGAAACCCTATTGTATATGAAACACTCCACTTCACAAAGGCATGCGCGCCATGTGCTTTGCTTAAGAAGCGTGACAAAAAGGAGCCCTTTATAATTAAAACAGCAAACGCGACCCTCTCAAAAAACAAATCAACTGCTATAAGCAGTTAAGAAAGTCACCGTCCTGTAGCGTTTGACTCGAAGGTGAGCCCGGCAGCGTCTCTGAAAATATGAAGTCTATTTCAGCGCACTAGCAGCAGGAAGGAGCCGCCAAAGAGCGCAAGTATGCCCTAACAGCGGGAGGCAAAGGGCATCAATACGGGCAGTGGAGAAGGGAGGAAGCCTCTGAAGAGCGCAAGTAGGCACTAATAGCTGGAGGCAAAGGGCATCACTACGGGCAGGAGAGAAGAGAAGAAGCGGCCGAAGAGT
This sequence comes from Lissotriton helveticus, assembly GCF_964261635.1. Lineage (NCBI taxonomy): Eukaryota > Metazoa > Chordata > Amphibia > Caudata > Salamandridae > Lissotriton > Lissotriton helveticus. The sequence continues at coordinate 1,703,337,585 of NC_136063.1, read as the reverse complement.
GCGAGGAGGCTCCAACAGCAGGCTGCACCAATATGGGCAAGAGAAAGGGGAGAAAGCTGCTGATGGGCGCGAGTAGGCACTAACAGCGGGCGTCACTACGGGCAGGAGAGAAGGGAGGAAGTCGCCGAAGAGCGCAAGTAGGCACGAACAGTGGGCTGCCACGGTCGCCAATACCGGAAGGAGAGAAGGGAGGAAGCTGCTAAAAAGTGTGAGTATGGATTGCGGCATTGCACTGGGCCGGTGCATACTATATAGCCAACCATTGTGTAAACTGAGGGATAAAGAGGACTATTCTGGTGGTCATGTTTGGAATGTGTGATATTCTGTATTTATGGAATTGCATGAGCATCTCTGTTCCATGTTTTCATGGAACTGGAATGTTATGAGGTCAACTTGGTTTGAAGAATGCTAGGCATTTTGATTTGTATCTGCATAGCTGTTGGATGGGATCCTTTGTACTCAATAAATCTACATGAAGAATTAATCTTTGATTCATCCTTTATTTGAAAATACCACACTGGCGTAGTCGGCATCTACAAAGGATCTCAACTCAGAGGAGATATTTCATAATCTTACAAGATATTTAAAATTCTCCAATTCTCAAGGTGAGGATATTTACAATATGACTTTTATTAGCTTGATGGATTCATAATCTAGTGGGATCTGAGCTTCGCCAAATAAATCTTTGTATCTTGTTAATGCAAAGCCTTGTAAATCGATGTGGGCTCTTCCTACATTGAAATTCGATATTCTCTTCTTACATGATGAAGATTATGTCAACCATCAGCTTGTTTCTATAAACAATCCTCAATTGTGACTGCTGAAAAAGGACCTTGTAACTGCTAAAGATTCTCTCTTTCCGTTGAAGATTCAGAAATTTAAGGAACAGCGGTTACTTTACATTTTTGCTTTTTATTTAACTGTTTGTACTCAATTGCACGCACTTCACGGTAAAACATTTTATTTTTTAAACCAAAAATGAAATGAATGCCTTTGTTTCTTTATGAACTGAAGCTTTAACAATTTTTCTTAACTGTAATTTTGAAAGTAAACATCTTACGGCCACATGCATCAATGTTTGCGAATCCTTAATTGCGAAAATTAAGGAATCACAATTAAGGATTCACAAACGGCAATGCATGAATAATTCGCTTTTTTTGTTAGCGATTCGGTAATTTTCCTTAATTGCGATTCACAATTTGCGAATCGCAATTAAGGAAAGCCTTCCCATTTATTCCTATGTGCCAAAAGGCCAATAGGAATCAATGGGAAGGCATTAACATTTTGCGATTTTCATTTTGCGATTCGCAATTTTTTAATGCATTTCAAGGGTGCTGAGGGGGGTCCAAAGGACCCCCCCCCCTGCACCCTTGAAATGTTGTTGTCAGTGCAAGTTTCACACACACATGTCCAAAGGACATGTGTGTGTGTAACATGACACTTTGAAAAATGCATTTTTGTGCATTTTTGAAAGATTTCGCAAATTAACACGAGGTTCAACCTCGTGTTAATTTGCTCCCCCTATTTGCAAATTCGCATTTTTTAAAACATTCATGCATTGCATTTAAGGAATCGCAAAAATGCGATTCCTTAAATGCAATCGCTTTTTTAGAAATCGTAAAAAATTGCGATTTCTACACAATTGTTTAATGCATCCCAAAAAGTGATTTTGGAAGCGCAAACGGCCGAATTTTACGATTCGCACCGTTTGCGACTCCAAAATCGCTTGATGCATGTGGCTGTATCTGCTTTGAAAACTCAACAGGCGTCTCCTGTGGCCACGAGAATCATTTCCAGTTGCGCTCATCTTTTGTGACGTGGTTTTTGCGTGCAGAGGAACAGAAGTTGTTGACCCTGCGCTTATATGCAGAGGATCTGTAGGAGTCTACATCTCATTGACCCGGCGCTGCGTGTGATGTAATGACGCTGCGTACGTCACAGCCGCCATATTTGTTTTCTGTATTGTTCGTGACAGTTCACAAGGAAAGTTCTTCACCAGCAGCGATTTGCACGCTTGTTATTTCGTGCAAATTGACTTTGTCTAATAAAAACAAGGTCGCGTGACATGGTAATGTACTCTTAAGTGATTTAATGATATTGCAACCATCAGCAATCTACTCATTTATTACAGCGTTGGTGTGGGTGCATTAAAACTACAATATTTCAGCGATTCACTTGCTTTATTTTGTTATTTTTGTATTACTTCAGCGATCTACATGCTTTTGTTAAAGTGTGGATAACTTCAGCGATCTACACGCTTTCTTCAGTTTTAGTGTGGATATTTTACAGCGATTCACACTTTTTATTCAATTATAGTGTGGATTAATGGTGTACATGCTTCATAGGAAGTTACATTTTGTGAAAATGTTATCTGTTAGTTTGGTTTTCATCTAGTCTCTGTATTATTTATCTAATGGGGTATACTGCAGAGACTCATTTCAATAGAGTGAAGTTACTACAGGTATTCACAAACTTAAAACTTAATGCTGGTACATCTTGTTTTTTTACATTTAAAGAATCTATTTACATTACTATTTTAAAATGCAGAATGTTACGGCAGCACCTTTCTTTCTGAAACGCCTGGTGATCTACCAAGTAGGTGGACAAAATGAAAAAAGGTCTTTAAAAGATATGCCAAGGTTTATGGAACTTCATTAAGTGCAGAGCGAAAAACATCTTTTCTCTTGCATTGTTTGGGCTCCGAAGGGCAAGATGTCTTTGACCATTTGCAGAATTACCCACATCGGAAGCTAGCGGTCTAAATGAATATGAGGTTTGATGTGTCCTGGCAGAGAAAACTCTTAAATTGATTTTCCACTACTGCTGGCCTACCTCAACAAAAGGAGAGATTGGAATCCCTTTTTACATTTAATAAGTGATAAGTTTCAATTGGGAGCAATAAGGAATGTGGAGTTTGAGGTCTAAACAATTGTAAATTAAAATCCTTTTTTTAATTGTTGGATTTTAAGCCACAATTCTAAAAAGGGCACTTTTGGAAATGACATTTTTCTCATTGACGATTTGGCGCCTGCAGTCTGTGCCCTGAGTCACGTGACTAGGTGCAGTTGGCAGTCTGTAGACCCTTCCCCTACTTCAAAGTGGGCACCAGTTATAAACAATGGATCCTCAAATCTATCTTGGTCGAGCAGTCAAGTCCTAGCTCAATAAAGGTGAGGTGAAGGTTGAATTTAAGTACACAACATCAAACAGAATAATGTGATGTCCGGAGTTGTAATTGTGTATAAAATAACACTTGCATGACAAACTCTCTCAAACACTTTATTAACAGTTCAGAAAACATAAACATGTCAAAGTATTAAAAGGATCCTACATTTTTAGGGCGAGCCCTCGTGATGCACTGCGCAGCAGTTCTCACGCAGGCGAGCCGTTTTGTAGGGGTTTTCAAACTAGACCTGGAAATTCCACACGCTCTGCAAGTTCATTTCCTATTGTCCATTTTGATTGGGCTTTGCGTGCGAGTTGTTTTTAAATAGAACACGCAATAGGCCATAAGCGGTCACATAGCTCCGCCCATGGCCTATTGGTGTTTATTACGCGCACCAAAGCCCATATGTCTTCAATTATCGTGCACAGACACAGGCGCAATAATTGAAGACATATGCTCGCAGTGGCGCGTGCGCGTGCACCAATCACGTTTTTTTTTACTATAGCGATCGCGAAAGCAATCGCTTTCAGTGCTGCTTGTTTTTTAACGGTGCCTAATTCACTAAGGACTGTGGCTGCATTCCGGCGTGTTTTCCAGATAACTCATGCTTGTAATCTAATCAGGAGCTGTCTGAATGTCAGGTTCACGGAAAGGCGATAGAGCGATTGGTATCATGTGGTGTTTTGCTAGAGAGCTATCTATGTTAAGGAATCTCTGGAGAAAGTTGGTCTGGGTTTCTTTAAGATCTCGAGCACACAGGCATAAAGGGAAGAAAGCCTCTGTGGTGTAGCACATTGTGTTTGACAGCGAAGCTAGCCCATGCCATGTGAGATACCTGGTGTTGTGTAGTTCCTATATTCCCAATAGGCTCAGCGCATTGGATTAACATAAACGATAGTTTAGACGTAGGACTGAGGTCGACTAGGTCTCTATTGAATATGTTAGACTTAATTATGAATGCCAGCTAGCTCAGAGGTCACTAGAAACTTTCTCGAGTAAACAGGAAGGAGTTAACTTTCCTGAATAGACAAGAAGGGATTAGCTTCTGACAACCGCATTAACATGACAACTTTGCTCCCTCCAGAATAAGGAGTATATCTCCAGAGTCGTGTGAAAACAATAGACAGCTATTTCACTCAGTCAATTGTGCATGCTTAGTTTCACCAGAGTGCAGAGAAATAGAGAGACGGGGATTTTCAATAAAAGTTGTTATTTATTGAGCAGTCCTCTTTCTCGTGCAAGAGAAGTGAATTGCCACAATTGCAATACTTGTCATAAAGTAAAGTGCGTACAGTAAAAGGAGTATTATGATATAATACTGTAAAAGCATTTATATGGTTTTTGAGCCAAATGATACTTAAAATGGATAAAATACATACAATGATAAAAGTTGACTAAACGTGCTCAACCGGTGTTTCTAAAATACGCCTACCCCGGTGTACCTGACCTAAGCCTATTACGTGGGAAGGAGTAAGTGAGTTAAGCTAGTTTTGCCAAGAATCTGAATCAAGAATTCTCTGAGGATCTAATCAGCTCCGTACCTTGGTTATAGAATGAAGGAGGTCTTGTAGCTCGTTCTCAGGACTCGATCTCCCAGGAACCCGCAAGGGTGACTGGAAACACTGGAGCTGGATTTCTCGGCAGGAGAAAAGACAGCGTCTCTCTCAGTGCATTAAATGGGAGGGTCGGCTTCCTTCAGCACTCGCATCAGCTGGGCTTCGGGCAAGTAGATAGCCGCTCTGCTCCAAACCACCGTGTGTTTGCTTAAGGCAAGTGCTGGTATATTTATACCTGAAAGGTGCCGAGTTTGACGTAAGGTTGGACATAAGACGTCACTAAGAACTGACAGTTCTTTCAGGACTCCAGGAGTTCTTGCACAAATCAAAACAAAAGCAGGGGAAAGAACGCGTTGTACTTTCTAGGAGTCTATTGGAGTAGCCTTGCCATATTTGGACTGCATTGGCTATGACTAAATATGGATATGATTCTTATGCCTTGATAAGGATATTATTTGTTATAACCACATAAGGGCATAAATCGGGAATATTTAGTTAGGGTCCTAGATACGTTCACAACACTGGAGTGACACCATCTTTGGGTAAATCACATGCGCGCCTCTCCCCTGGCCTGCAGAGCTCAGTGAGCTAACCTGCCTTGTGATTCTTCAAGTTCAAAGCTTCAAAGGCAGGAAAATGTACAGAATCCGCGTCTCCTGCTGGCATCTCCTGCCAGAGGACATCGCATGCCCGCTGCTTCTTTGCTCCTCCTCTTTCCCCTCGGTTTAACACTTTCTGTTGTTTGTCAATTTTACATCCACTCCCTTCTTGACGCCCTCGTCTCTTTTTTTTCTCTTTTCAGTCCCCCATCCCATCGCATTTTCTTCTGCCTTTGGTATTTCTGTACATACAATTATTTTAAAACGGACTTAACAGAGTGAGAGTACACACCTCACATATTACATTACTTTTAAATGACATCATTGCTATTTATAGGCCCATTAGCTCCCCAAGCAATTACATTTTACAAACACTTTGACACAATACGTATTTGCAAAGCCCAAAATATAGCAGCAGGCACCAGGCCTTTTGGTTCTGCCAATGCTTGTTTTGAATGTGTTATTGAAGCAACCTGTTGTAACCTTGGGCCTTCCAGGATTGGATAGTTATTGCACTGCTGAATTCCTGCTCCTGGTTTCCACTCCGTCCTGTGGGGATTGCTGGCTCCAGTCCATCTCTTCTAGTTCGCCCAGTGTGGCTTGAGCTAGTGCTCTGTTTCCTATGTGGACTCAGTTTGAGCTCTTCTGGTCTCTTTGGGTGACGACCTGTTGGGCAAGTTAGTGGCTTTCCTTTCCATCCATATCTACTGTCAGTTATACCTCTAGATTTCTAGTGCTGCATGTAGCTGTCTGGGTGATTATTTATGATATATATTTTTTTCCCGCCAACGGCTCTGGTAATTGTAGTGAGTATTTTAAAGATCTATCATCGAGATGGGTTTTTTCTATTTAAATTGACGTGGAAAAGGGACTCCCCTACCGTGAGCAACACCGTTTCGTTTAAAACGCTTTGGTAGTTGACTGTTCTGTTGGAATAGCATTGCCAAATCTAAGTTCCTGGAGTGCAGCGATTTTTTAGTTTTGGAAGAAATATTGGCGAATTGGTCCTTTTCCCCCTTCTGCACTAGCAGTTAGGCGCGCCACAACCTATCTATGTAAGACTTGTCTTGTAATCTTCATCATGTTAAATGCCGCGGTGTAAATGTTACATACCCAGTGGTGCCATTGTCCGTTTTCCCTGTGTGTCTCCACATCGTTGCTTTCCCCGTGTGCTGCCACCTCTCATTTTCCCCGTGTGAGGCTAGTGCTGGCTTTCCCTCTGTGGTGCCACTAATTGCTTTCCCATTGTCCTGTAATCAATAGCTTTTGCCGTGTGGTATCGGCGGTGGTGGCCTGTGTGTGATGCTGTTTCTCACCTTCTCGTGTGGTACCAGTTATGGATAGTTGTTATTCGAGTTTTCCTTTCCTGTGCATACTATATAGCCAACCATTGTGTAAACTGAGGGATAAAGAGGACTATTCTGGTGGTCATGTTTGGAATGTGTGATATTCTGTATTTATGGAATTGCATGAGCATCTATGTTCCATGTCTTCATGGAACTGGAATGTGATGAGGTCAACTTGGTTTAAAGAATGCTAGGCATTTTGATTTGTACTTGTGTAGCTGTTGGATGGGATCCTTTGTACTTAATAAATCTATATGAAGAATTCATCTTTGATTCATCATTTATTTGAAAATACCACACTGGCGTAGTCGGCATCTACAAAGGATCTCAACTCAGAGGAGATATTTCATAATCTTACAAGATATTTAAAATTCTCCAATTCTCAAGGTGAGGATATTAACAGTATGACTTTTATTAGCTTGATGTATTAATAATCTAGTGGGATCTGAGGTTTGCCACATAAATCTTTGTATCTTGTTAATGCAAAGCTTGGTAAATCGATGTGGGCTCTTCATACATTGAAATTCGATATTCTCTTCTTACATGATGAAGATTATGTCAACCATCAGCTTGTATCTATAAACAATCCTCAATTGTGACTGCTGAAAAAGGACTTTGTAACTGCTAAAGATTCTCTCTTTCCATTGAAAATTCGGGAATTTAAGGAACAGCGGTTATTTTACATTTTTGCTTTTTATTTAACTGTTTGTACTCAAGTGCAAGCACTTCAAGGTAAAACATTTTATTTTTTAAACAGAAAATGAAATGAATGCCTTTGTTTCTTTATGAACTGAAGCTTTAACAATTTTTGTTAACTGTAATTTTGAAAGTAAACATCTTACTGCTTTGTAAGCTCAACGGGAGTCTCCTGTGGCCACGAGAATCATTTCCAGTCGTGCTCATCTTGTGTGATGTGGTCTTTGCGTACAGAGAAACAGAAGTCGTTGACCCGGCGCTTGTGTGCAGAGGATCTGTAGGAGTCTGCATCTCGTTGACCCGGCGCTGCGTGTGATGTAACGACACTGCATACGTCACGGTCGCCATATTTTTTTTCTTTATTGTTCGCGACATTTCACAAGGAAAGTTCTTCACCAGCAGCGATTTGCACGCTTGTTATTTTGTGCAAATCGAATTTGTCTAATAAAAACAAGGTTGCGTGACATGGTAATGTACTCTTAAGTGATTTAATGATATTGCAACCATCAGCGATCTACTCATTTATGACAGCGTTGGTGTGGGTGCTTTAAAACTACAATATTTCAGCGATTCACACGCTTTATTTAATTATGTTTTGTATTACTTCAGCGATCTACATGCTTTTGTTAAAGTGTGGATAACTTCAGCGATCTACACGCTTTCTGCAGTTTTAGTGTGGATATTTTACAGCGATTCACACGCTTTATTCAATTATAGTGTGGATTAATGGTGTACATGCTTCATAGGAAGTTACATTTTGTGAAAATGTTCTGTTAGTTTGTTTTTTGTCTAGTCTCTGTATTTTTTATCTAATAGGGTATACTGCCGAGACTCATTTCAATAGAGTGAAGTTACTACAAGTATTCACAAACTTAAAACTTAATGCTGGTACATCTTGTTTTTTTACATTTAAAGAATCTATTTACATTACTATTTTATAATGCAGAATGTTACAGCAGCACCTTTCTTTCTGGAAACGCTTGGTGATCTACCAATTAGGTGGAAAAAATGGAAAAATGTCTTTGAAAGATAGGTTTGTGGAATTTCATTAAGTGCAGAGCGAAAAACATCTTTTCTCTTGCATTGTTTGGGCTGCGAAGGGCAAGATGTCTTTGACCATTTGCCAGAGTTACCCACATCGGAAGGTAGCGGTCTAAATGAATATGAGGTTTGTATTTGCATGTTGGATAAGCATTATTTACCGAAGATAAGCACTATACTAGAGAGATATCATTTTGGTAAGCGCACTCAAAGAGATGGGGAAACGGTAGAAAATTATATAACTGACTTAAGGAAACTGGCTTCCTCATGCATGTATGGTAATTTAAGTGATGAACACATACATGACCAATTTGTGTTAGGGTGCAATATGGAAAAGGTGAGGGAGGAATTATGGCTTCGAGACGAACCCAGTTTGGAGGAGGTTCTTACTGTGGCAAAGAGAATTGAACATTCCATTAAGTGCGTAGATGTGCTTCAGAAAAATGATGGAAAAAAGGATGAGGTTGTGAATGCAGTCAATGAGAAAGATTTCAAATCTAAACCTGAAGCTTCAGTCAATTTGAAAAAGGAGTATAAGGATGTGAAACCAAAAAGTAAAGATACGTTTGTCACATTAAAATGCTTCAGATGTGGATAGGCTGGGCATTTAGCTAATGATTACAAATGTCCTGCATTCAATCACATATGCTCGAGATGTAAAAAGAAGGGTCATTTTCTAAGGTGTGTAAAACAAAGATGACTCCCAGGGTTAAGAAAGTTGAGGTATATGAAACCAATTCTGATTCCTCTCAGGAAGACTTTGTATATGGTCAAATAGTTGTTCAAGTTCAAGATGGCTTCAAGAAAAAAAGTTGTCCCTTGGATGATATAGTTATTGACGGTGAAACAACTAGAGTACTTTTTGATTCTGGTGCGAAGATTACTATTGTTTCTAATGATTTTTATAGATCAAAACTCTGTGATAAACTTAAACTCTTTAAGCCAGACATAGTTCCCTTGGCTTATGGTGGTGGACCAATTAAATTGCATGGTTATTTCATGGGAATGATTGAATACAAGAATAGAGTCATTGCTGGGAAAATATACATATCTAAGAAAGGGGATAGCATCATTAGTTGGCTCCACCAGGGAGACTTAGGTGTATATTTAGATCCGAATGCAGATCCTCCCATACAAATTAGAGAGATTGTTTCACCTGTTAGTTCAAATTGTGTTGGGAATGATTTTGTGCAGTCTCTCATTGATGAATTTCCAAATGTATTCAAACAGAATCTTGGTTGTTTGAAGGGATATAAACATAAGATCAAGCTAAAAAGCAATTCTATACCTGTATGCTGCAAAGTTAGAAATGTCCCTATATCAGTTAGGGAAGACATGCATAAAGAACTATTGAAACTCATAGAAAGCGGGATTATTGAAGAAGTAGAGGGCACGGAGTGGTTGGCTCCGGTGGTCGCCGCAAAAAAAACCAATGGTGATTTTCGCTTATGTATTGATTTGCGCCAATTGAACAAACATGTAATTATTGACAAATATCCACTACCGAATATTAATGAACTTTTAGTTCTATTGGATGGTGCTAAGATATTTAGCACCATAGACTTAACGTACGCATACTATCAAATTGAGTTAGAGGAAAGTTGTAGAGACCTGACCGTATTCATTACACCTTTCGTCACTTTCAGATTTAAGAGAATGCCTTTTGGTCTTGTCTCGGCTTCTTCTGTGTTTCAGAGAGCGATGGAGAATATTTAGAAAGATCCACCCGGGGTTTGCATCTACCAAGATGATATTTTGATTTTTGCTAAAGAAAAGGAGGAACATGACAGCAAATTAAAGGCTGTTCTCAGTAATTTGAGCAAAAGTAATCTTACTGTAAAGAAGGAAAATTGTAAATTTAGGTCAGACTCTATAAATTACTTAGGTCACAAAATATATGCTAGTGTGGTCAAACCCAAGGATGACACGGTTCATGTCATACAAAATATGTGTTCTCCTTCTAATAAAGAGGAATTAATGAAATATTTAGGGATGGTAGAATACTATGCCAAATTTGTGAAGAATTTTGCAGGGATCACTTCAAATATGAGAAATTTGCTGAGGAAGGGTGTAAGTTATAATTGGTCGTCTGAATGTGAATCAGAATTTTGCAAGGTAAAGCAGTCTTTGAAAAATGCTCTTTCTTTGAAAAGTTTTGATACATCCCTTAAACCTATACTCACTACTGATGCTAGTGAAAAGGGATTGGGAGCTGTCCTGCAACAGTATGGTCCGTCAGGTTTGAGAACAATAATGTTTCTGTCCTATAGTTTGAAAGACCCTGAGTCTAGATACTCAGTAGTCGAAAGAGAGGCTTTAGGCGTATTTTGGGCGATAAAAAAAATTGAAAAAAGTCTTGTGGGGGTTGGAGTTTGAAGTGAGAACCGATCACAAGCCCTTAGAGGAGATTTTTGAGAAAAAGGGATGAGATCTGATTTCTGGTCATATCAAGAAATGGATAATAGGCCTACAAGAATATTCTTTCCAAATTAAATATATCCCAGGTGTTGAGAATAAAATAGCAGATGTACTTTCGCGGCTTGGTCCTGATAATGATAGTTCAAGTTCTGATCACAGTGAAGATTCTTTATTCAATGACAGTGAATTTGAAGAGGAATGGGTTTGTGCTTTAGATCTAATCTGCATAACTGAAGATAGATCGGTTAGTGATGTAAGACAGGATGAGATATTGATGGAGGTTTGTGAATTGATGCGTGGCAACTGGACTAGTGCAAAAGCTGGGTCTGTACCACAGGTCCTTTTTAGAGTGTGCGTCATGAATTGTCTGTTGACAAAGGTATACTATTTCATGGCACAAGATTGGTTTCTCCGGTGAGTCTTACGAAAGAGTTGATAGAAATGGCTCATGTGTCTCATTCTGGTATTACAAAAACTAAAGAAAGATTAAGATGTTCTTATTGGTGGCCCGGGATGGACGTAGTTGTGTAGCATGTGGTTTATGTGACAAATCTAAGTCTCCTAGGGTACAACCCATGGTTGTGCGAAGGCATCTCAAGGGTCCGTGGGAGGACATTGCTTTAGACATATTAGGTCCCATTCACCATAAGGGTACACAAACTTTTGTATTGGTCATCATGGATGTGTTTTCTAAATGGCCAGAGGCATTTTATTTGTCTAATATAGATACACAGTCCATTTTGAAATGTTCAAAGGAATTATTCCATAGAGAAGGAAGCCCGAGATCCATTTTGACTGATAATGGGGTAGAGCTAATATCTAGAGAAATTGAAGATTTTCTTGCTCAAAGTGCAATTGTCCATAAGACTTGTGCTTTATATCATCCTGAAGGAAATAGAATGATTGAAAGGTTCAATCGAGTGTTAAAAGAGACCATTACTTTGGCAAAATCTACACATCTTGAGTGGGAAGGTGAAGTATGTAAGAAAGTATTTGAATACAGATTAACCCTGTATTCCACAAAGGAACATCTCCTTTTCTTTTGTTTCGTGGAAGAAATGCCAATACTAGTTTAGAACCTTTCTGGGTCAATGATTATTGTAAGTCAAAAGGTAGAGATGAAAGTGTTAATTGTGAGGATTTGAATGCTAGAGAAGAACATAAAGCTCAACAAAGAAAAAGTATTTTGATTTAAAAAAATATATAAAGAAAATGTTGGTTAATGTGAGAGATTGGGTTGCCATTAGATGTCCAGGTTTGTTTTCAGGTGGCAATTCTAAATTTCTTAAACCAATGTTAGTGATAAAAGTTTTCAATAATTCTGTGAAGACACAGGACCATCGTATATGGAATCTCAACAGAGTGGTGGTTGTAAAATCAAAATCCATAAAAGATTCGCGAGGACTTCAGGATTGTTCGGGTGGGCATGTAGTTTCTAAAGACTCCGACTCTTGCTCTGATCCTTGTTCTAGTAATAGGGGTGATGATAATCCTTATCGTCGTTCTATGAGGTCAATCAAACGTCCATCATATCTAAAGGATTATTCTTAATAAAAAAAATATATATGTATTACTTGATTTGTATATAGTTTTATAGTAGGGAGATGTGTGATATTCTGTATTTAAGGAATTGCACGTGCATCTCTGTTCCATGTCTTCATGGAACTGGAATGTGATGAGCTCAACTTGGTTTGAAGAATGCTAGGCATTTTGATTTGTATCTGCATAGCTGTTGGATGGGATCCTTTGTACTCAATAAATCTACATGAAGAATTCATCTTTGATTCATCATTTATTTGAAAATACCACAGAATGCAGCAGAACATAAAGAGTTCCCCAAACAACAAATGAATACCAAAGGCATAAGGAAACTGCACTTTACCGGTGCTCCTTAGCTTTCAGAGGAAGTGATGTGCTGTATATTGCAACCACTTAGGAGGCACCAAAGAAGATTGTCACAAAAATTAACCAACTGTAAGTGGCAGGTGGGAAAAATGTCAGGATATCACTTACAGAAGGTCTTGCAGACAGCGCATGCGCTGTAGTTCAACCTAAAAATGGAAGGGAGACCCACGCCAATGGTGCCAGGTCTAACAGTAAGTCACCCCTAGGTAGGTCTTGGACAGCCAGAAGGCAGGGTGTAGTGTATTTAAAAAGTTGGACATGTCCCTTTAAGTTTTATACGTTTACCTCTCCCATATGATAACATTGGGTTGCCTTATTAACTTTAATGAGTGTTAACTTTTAATTGAGAACAAGTAGTAATATTGAGTTTTGTGTCTAAAGAATTGTAATTTAAAACCCTCTTTAATGGTAAAGTCGGATTTTAAGTCATACTTTTGAAAATACCACTTTTAGAAAGTTGGAATTTTCCTGTCCATACCAATTTGTGTATGACGCCTGTTCCTGGGTCACCAGACCAGGTGTAGCTGGCAGTTGGTCTTTGTGTGTTACTCCAAGACAATGAAACAAAGGTTCATTGGTGGTGGCAGGATGGGCCATCTCTGATTTGATGAGTGGGAGGAGCTGTCCCTTACCATGCTTGCACAGCACAAAGGATCTGCTTTATCACACTCACAAAGTTGCCATTAGTCTATTGTGGCCCCAGACTAGCTGAGACTAGGGCAGTAAGGCAGAAAATTACAAACAGCCCTGGGGTGGAAACCTCAAGAAGTTTCACCTACTTGCAAGGGGGCACAAGGTATAGAAAATGGACCCACGGACCAAACTCTTCAGTACACCTCTAGACCTGTGGACGAACTAGAGGGACTGCTTTGCTGCTCTGCAAGAATGACTGCTACTCTGTTGCCCTGCTGCCCTGCAGCCCTGCTGCCTGAATAAAAAGGACTGGATCTGCCTCATGAACCCTTACCACCAGAGTTACTCCAAGGGCTAGTTGATTGGCCTCCTGATCAGAGCCTCAGGGACAGTAAAGGCTTCAACCACCTTAAAGCCAGCACATGGAGCCAGTCTGATATGAGCCTTGCCTCCCAAGTGGTGCCAAGCCAGTCCTGTACCCTTGTAAGTGGGCCTGAAGGTGCTCTGCCAGCCCAGCTGAAGCACAACCAATGCAGCATGGCACATCTCCGCTTGGGAACTGCTGAAGCACAACACATCACTGATGCCCTGACCTCTCATCACAGCTCACAGACTACGCAGAACCATCGCTGCATGATGCATCCTCAAAGGATCTTTGAATCAGGCTGACATATTGCAAACTCCTTGTCAACGGCATCCTCAACGACTATACATTACTCTGCATCCCAGCCTTGCAGCTTCTTCAGAATCACTAGTTTACGATGCATCTTCAACACAGGCTTTTACATCGCAAGCCCCTCATCAATGGCATCCTCAATGACAACACAAGATCTCTCATCACAGCCTCGCAGCTCCTTTGAACCACCACTGTGCAATGCATCCTCGACACTGCATCTGGCAGTGCTCTTCAATCAGGATTTAAGGTACTCATTTTCAGAAGGCCTAACTTGGTCCCTGTATCCGGACCACAGTCAATTGCAGTCGGCCTGAACTTGTGATTTTATCCCTGCCCAGCATGACCAGATAGCCACACTTGGCGATTGTGCTTCTAGGCACTGTTTTTACATAAAACATTGAAAATGTCATATCTCCAGTTCTACTTGATTGGAGATTTGTCCTTTTTCTACTAAAATTCTAATCTATTTTTGTTGGGAATATTCTTGTGTAGTGTTTTCACTTCATTACTGTTTGGAGTGCATTTTAAATATTATGCACAATGCCTCTAAGTAAAACCTGACTGCTTTGTGCAAGGCTACCGGGGTGATGAGTACAGGTTGATTTGTGGTTTGCTTGTGACTTCACCTTGGCAGGGATTGCAGTTTTTGCTTGAGGTTTCACCTACCTCAATCAGTAACCCAATTTCCAACAGTTATGTTATGTTATTTTACTTTATGTCACATCACATCATGCCACACCATGTCATGCCAAGTTATGTTATGCTATGCCATGCAGATTTACAGAAAGCACGATCCTGGAAGGGTATCCTGGGACTGAGCAAGTGTGAGTTTAGCCACACCTAGGGACCCAGGGCTTGTGGGACTACTCTTAAAGACAGGTCTTACGTTTTTTGTAGAATTCAAGAAGTGGGGAGTCTCTTAAGTATAGCAGCACATCATACCACACTTTTGGAATGTTGTAGAAGTATTGACCGGTGGATCTGGTCTTCTGTATGGATGAGATGTGTGCAAGTCAGAGTCCGGATGAGCGAAGGTGTCCGGAATATTTGTGAAAGCAGATGCAATTGTTGAGGCATGCTGGGCCATATTTATACAGTTTGGCAAGACGCCGGCTGTGCTGCAACCTTGGACACGGGCACCCTATCATAGGTGTGCCGTGGTTTGTGCCTTAAAAATTTGGGCTCTCACGGAACCGGCAACGCCCCAGCGAGCCGATCGACTCCTTCACCTTGGAGTTCCCTTCCGTAGATTCTGTGGTCCTATGCTCTGCGGGGCAGACATTAGAATTACTGTTGCAACTGATATGAGTCTACCACTTCCATAGCTTTACCACGGCATTGATTTTAGCTTTCAACCTTTCATCTAACATAGAACCCTGACTGGATCAATGTGTGTTTACCCACTGCCGAGCTGTCCTTCTTTGACATTGAAGGATACCTCCGTTTTTCTGATGAATTATTACCACCTCCGACTCAACTTTACATGACCCTTGCGAGCCCAGCTTACACCTAACTAAGAAACCTGCCCTGACGAAGTTCCTAAAAGGCAAGAGGAATGAAACGCGTTGGCTGTGCCTATACTTCATGAATACCCTTTGTTTGAATAAAGAAGAAGACACTAAAATCACTATCTCCATTGACTTCATTTGAGTGCACCTTCCATTTTTGTCTTTTGTACGTCATATTTATACAGTGTCTTGATTATGTGGGTGAGGAGTTCTAATTGTGCTAATTTGTGAATGGGAAGCCAATGGATCTCCTTCAGGTGTGGTGCGATGTGAGTGCAGCGTACAATGTTAAGGGTAATTCTGGGTGCCGAGTTCTGAATGGTCTGGAGCCTTCTTGTGAGCCTTTTGTCGATTCCATGTTAGCGGGTGTTCCCGTAGTCCAGCTTTCTTATGACTTGGGTGTGTGTGATGGTTTTCCAGGAGCTGATTGGGAGTCATTTAAGTATCTTTCTCAGCATCTTCAGGGTATAGAACCATGAGGCATTGAATGCATTGACATGGATGGTCTTGTCTAGCTTGCTGTCAATGTTGAACCCAAAGTTCTTGTTTTGGATGGTGGGTGAGGGCGTCAGTTCTTGCTCTGTTGGCCACCAGGTGGAGTCTGACGGTGATGTACTCTTCTCTAAGATCACTATTTTGGTCTTGTCAGTGTTCAGTTTTAGACAGCTGGTCTTCATCCAGGGAGCGATTTTAGTAAAGCAGGCATTGAACTTGATCCGTGCACTGGGAGTCTGGTCTGTGAGGGAGAGAATGAGTTGCATGTCGTCAGCATAGGAGAGAACAATGATGTTGTGAAAACAGATTATATTGACTAGAGAGATCATGTATGCATTTAAGAAGGTTGGACTCAGGAAGGATGCTTGTGGAACTCCGCAGATGAAGTCCCAAGTGTCCAAAGTGTAGGGTGCCAGGTTGACTGACTGGGTCCAGCAGTCATGAAGGATCAGATCTATCAGAGTGCACTTCCTTGGATTCCGATGCTGTGTACGCATTGGATGAGAATTGGGAGGCAGAATGTGTCAAATGGTGTGGACTGTTGGATGAAGGATGATTAAGATTTGAGGTCCAGTTGCCAGGGGTCCTCCCTTAATTCTCCGAAAATGCCACAGGACAGGATGTGTTTGGTAGCCAATGGTGTACCAGGTTCCATCCCAACTGGTGAACACTTCCTGTGGAGTGTGACATCTGGCTATCCTAGGATACATCATTCTGCCCACTCCCAAAATGGCAAGACCCCTCTCTTTGTGTTCAGACTTCTATAGCCCACCCCGGGGTGTGGCTGCTTTAGGGCTATAAACCTTTGGGAAAACCAGTTTGGCATCTGGTTTCTTCTCACTTCTTCCTGTTCCAGCCTGTCTGTCTAAACAATGGGGCAACCCTCCTCCTTGTGTGACACATCTGCCCTTCAAAGGCAGCTTCCCCTTTGAAGCCTACCCTTTTCGGCTAACACCTAAGTGGATTCCTGCAGGTGGCAGATAATACCTCCTTGGCCTGTAATCCCTTACTGTTCTCCTTCTTGAGAGTCATTGGCATGTCTCTCCAGGAGGACATAAAGCTGTCTCCATGTGTGCACAGGAGTTTTAGAGGCAACAAAGTGGCAGCTTTGTTAAATTTGCACACTGCAACAAGTTAAATTAATTTCAACTTCGGTTACAGGTCAGGCTTAGTGAAATGAGTTGTTTAATACCTTGGAGGGGCTACTTTGGTCTCACCATAAGGAGTTATCACAGCTGAGGGGTTACCATGTAACCCTGTACTTGCCAATAGGTTGACCAAGTCTTTCCACAGTAAAAGTAGTAGTTTTGTAAGTTTTACTGTCAGGACATGCAAAGTACATTTCCTGTCTGTGTAATATGTTGCACCCTGCCTTTAGGACTCGGAAGGCTTGCCACAAATGGTGACTTTCACAAATGTACAGGGAAAGTTGTTACTTTGCCATTACACAGTTGGGCTAGCAGTACACAACTGCTCTACCAGTCTGCAGTGGCAGACTGGTTGATTTGTTTTACTTGGGGACCTCCAGGGTGACACAACCAATGCTGCAAGCCATGGTATACCCCTCTAACATACATGCCCTGGGTACCGGGGTACCATTTACTAGAGACTTACAGGTGAACTAGCAATTTCCAATTGGGTACAGCCAATTCAACACACTAGCACTGACATCTGGTTAGCAGGCCTCAGTGCACTCTCAGAGTTAAACATCCAGAAGCATCAGTCGAGAAACTCAGGGTTGACAATACAAAAAAGGCATTTCCTTACAACACTAGGGACTCATTTATGAGGATTTGAGGTAGGGCAGCACAGCAAGTCATCGTGCCCTACGTCAAAGTAAAAGGACAGGAATGCACAGTATTTATCAAATACAGTTCATTCCTGTCCTTTCCCCCAGTGTTAGCTTTGTTTTCGCAGTCTTGCTCCAACACATACACCCTTGCACCATGGTGCAAGGACACCTGTGTGTTGGCAGGATCGGTTCTGGTCAGGAAGGACACCTTGCTGCACAAAAACAATCCTGTGAGTCGTTTTCACTTTCTTTGTGTGCTGCAGAATGCAGAATGTAGCACACATGGAAAGAGGAATAAATGAGGAGATATAAAGTAATTTCTCCTTGCTACACCTCGCCTTGGGAGGCGTAATATTTTGCGGCTTCCCCTGGTTTATATGGTCTTGTAAATCAGCATAAGCATCAAAATCCATGGGAGTTGCATGGGAACACTCACCACAATGCCTACACAAGGCTTCCAAAGCACAGAGTAAGGCAATGCAGCGATTTGCGCGGCCTAGTTTTATTCCATATCTATGAGGCCATTGAAAGCCACACAAATTGGCTTTGCATGACCTCACAGATATGATTTTGTAGTTTGTGCCGCTAGAGCGTCACAATAAGTCATGAACCGGCAACACAAGGGACTCATAAATATGCCCCCTAATGTATAATGTGACCTATTTTCATATATTAGCTATCCATCAGCTGGCTCACAAGGCAGACATTAGAGGTGAATTATGAATATATAAAAATAGGCTTTTCCTATATGCCAAATGTAATTTAACCAGCCATATACTACTTTGACCTGCCAAAAACAGCCAGAGCACAGTGGTGATCCTGGCACAAATACTTGTATCCTTTATATGGGTGATGTAAATACACACTGCAAACTACATATGATATTTAGCCTTCCATGCCATAGGTCTATTTTAAGCACCACTTATGGTGAACTTAAATGTAAGTTACATAGGCCAAGCAGGGAGTTCCAATTGTACAGCACATGTTTTGCGAGGGAAGCACTGGTGCTTTACTACTGAGTAGCAGAGATAAAGCACATAGGGACCAAAAGGCAACAAAATGAGGCAATAGAAATGGTGGACCAAGACAAAAATGGGATAATTGCCTACAAATAGTTTTTTAGACTCTGCACTCCGCACATCTGCACATGTACTGTAGATAGATGATATCGGGCAGAATTACATTTCATTTTCATGGTAAAATAAGTTTTTAGTGATTACCAATTTTGCAATATTTGTGGAATATATGTGTTCATTACGCAGTGAAATAAACATGGGTCTGCAAAAAATAATAAAAATGCAATTCAAATTGAATCCAAACATTTGTCTTGTCTCCTTTTGGCAGAAATTGCTAATATTTATTTGAGTGAATCACCTTTTTCTAGTAGTGTCAAATAGATGTGCAATGAAGGTATTTCTTAAAAGCTTCCATTTAGTAAGTCTGTCAAAATAGTTAATGAATGTATTACCTCAGAGGAACTCATTAGTGATTACCTTTATATCGAGGGCTATTTATTTAAGAACAGACGTGCCTGTCCTATGAGAGCCTGACTTGCTTCATGTCACAATGTTCTAGCCCCTTTCCTTAATTAAGACTCTTCAATAATCCACAGGTTTTTCAGCTCACAACTATACCTTCTTGTCAACCTTATTAGTCACTGTGCACAAAGATTGAAAATATTTTTTTTTGTGATAGCAGGTCCTCTGTTGATGTCATGTCTGACCGGGAAGGTGCCTAATTGCATTGCTTCTCAGGCTTCTTTACATTACAGAAGAACTACATTATTTTCCTTCTAATAGGCTTCAGGCCTTTATGAACTTAATTTCTAGCTTAATAGTTGACCATTAAAAAATACTGCCTATACCCATAAAATCTGACAAAAGTATAATTTCAAGGACAAATCTACTCCTGTATCATGTGCTTAGAAAACTCAGGGGCATATTTACAATGAGTTACCGCCGCTGTAGTATCACTTTTTGGCACTGCAACATTTTTTTGGGGGCGCCATATGTACAACTAGAGCCCCTTAGCATCACTTTCCACTGCTAGCACCTATTATTTTCAACAGCAAATCTGCTAGTGGCATTTTCCTAAAATGTTATGCCAGGTAGGCTTTCCCTCGAAAATCCCCTGCAAAACTGATGCTGCCATATGTACAAGGATTTTGGGAAACGCTGCTACTTTTAAAAAACTTCTGCTAAGTCCCATTAGCGGCAGTTTTTTACAGCTGAGGGAAAGCTGGTCTATAAAATGAAGCTAGCACTCTGATAGAAAAGCAGAACAGACCCAAAGCAATTTTGCAAGCTCAGCTACGCCACACCACAGAGGCAGTGCAGGAGAAGGGAGCGGACAGAGGATAACCCTCACTGACCACAGGGAGGAGGAGGTCATTGCCCATTACAGGCTCAGAATTGGAGTCCATTGTTTGCCTCCTGCACCAGATTACACAAAGGCTGCAGAAAACATTGCAGCACTGCACCAACATACCTCTGTAGACCAAGCTACTGGCTGTACTCCACATGCTGACGTCTGGAACATTTAAACCAACCACAACCAGAGTGGCAACAGTATCCCAGGCATCCTTCCACAGGTTAATTCCCGCCATCCTGGATGCCATCAAAAGCCTAATGCCCCAGAACCTCTGCTTCCCCAACATAGCGCACAACAACAGGACAACAAGTAAGGCTTTTATGCCATTGCAGGATTCCCAGCCCGTAAGATCAAGCAATCTTACAAACAGGCCATGAACAATCCAAGGGAGGCCCTACTACAGGGGAGGGACAAAGAGGCCACTGACACGCTCACTTGTGTCACTTCCTTTACAGGTAACTCGGCTCTCATCAAGAGAACGATAAACAAACACCGGGGCATAGTCAACACCGGGGACCTCAACATCCCTAACCCCAGATTCACGTTTAAACGCACACCTAACCTTAAGGACACACTAGTACATACTAGGCCTAGGGCTACGGAAGTGAGTGTCCAGTGAACCCTCTGGGATTTGCCACCAGTTGTCGGCCACTACCCTTGCGGCGGATGTGCAGTCTGTAACCTGACCAATCCGTGTAAGGAGATCCAACTCTGACACATTCATCTGGCACTTAAAGAGACACACGAACTGCAACACGGCCAGATGCATCTACCTCCTCTCATGTCCCTGTGACATGAAATATATAGGCATGACAATGAGACAGGTAAAACTACGGATAACTGAACATAAGAGTAATATTAGATGCTTGAAAACCACCACCAAGTTACACACACACTGCAAGGAGTTCCAGCACAAAGCAGACAGTCTCAAGTGGATGGTGCTCGAGGCACATTAGAGCATCACACAGAGAGCATTGTTCAGGATTGAGCAGAGATGGGTACATCACCTGACTACGGACAGCACTGGTCTGAATGATAATATACCATGGGCAACACTGAATAATAACTAACGGTCTGTCCCACTGCCACTGATCTTGCTACTAACTTATGCCCAGCACCCTGCATCTGGATTAGTTGCTAGTTACATTCTTCAGAGGCTCTGGCTCCCTTTGTCCAAGGAACACCTCGCTCCTCTCCACCACTAACCAACCAGGTTCTGATTAGGGTGTCACCTAGCCCGAGTGATTACAACACACAGGAGACATAGCTGTTCACCACCAGCGTCCACTAGGTTCCAATTAGGGTGTTATCCAGCCCGAATGGTTTTAACACACAGGAGACATAGCCTTTCTCTGCCCTTCTGACTATCCAAGCAGACCCCATTTGGGCTTCGTAGCGAAAATTTATAGAATTTTTTCAAGGGCCACTACCACTCCTAGTACCCAGTACCCAGCCCGAGCGGTTAATTAACACACAGGAGACACAACCTTTCCCTGCCCATTGGATTACCTGAGGAGACGTCTGTTGGGCTTCGTAGGGACAAGTTACAGGATTTTCAAGGGCCATCCACTTCTAGAGCCCACCACCTCTGGTATCCTGGCTTGCCGCACATGGCGCACATGCTCCTAAACACACTAATCCACCTACGTTGTCCATGTGCTTTGACACCCAACTTTACTTTTTGATAAATTAGCCAGTCTCACCAATCTTGGCTATTTACTTTGTACTTTGAGTTCACTTAATTGTTATGTTCTCATAGGTTGCTTGCAATACAATTCCACCCCAACTCCACCCCTTGCAAACCGCGAGTGCGGTGACCCCCAGAATCATTAGCTTAGGCTAGGCGCTTTAATTTAATTTCGGCTAGAGTAAGATGGCTGACACCTTAGCTGGTAGTCTCATGACAAAGCGCAACACCCCGGCGTCATCCATCTCATGATCTACGGTGGGACAGGCAGACGTAATGCCGCTGGGTCTGGTGCCGCTCGCCTGCTGTGTTAAATTGATACAATCATGGCTTAGCGGCGTACCGGCTCCCCTGTGAACTGTAGGGGTAGGATTCCTGCGGTGGTCCCACCGAGGACAGGTGAATGTTTTGGATAGGAGTGGATGGTTGTGCTAGTACTTGGGGTCATCGCTACCTGGTGTGCGCCCTGCTTGTTGCCGCTTAGTACATTACCTCTCTCGGCAGGGTTGCTGGCTATCCGCCGGACTCCCGCTGTTCTTAACAGCAGTTTAACATTTGGTGATCCGCTCTACTGTGCAGTTCTTGGGGGCCCGGATGATGACGTGGGGTAAGCGGGTGACCAGCCGCAGTGCAGGGTCATACTTTCTTCCCTCCTGGGCTTTGCATTAGCTTCGAGGGCTTACCACTTTTGACTACCGCCTGTGACTAACCAGTACGGAGACCGAGGCGAATGGCCACACCCGCAGTGGTCACTATAATGACTCACTCTGCCAGGGTCAGATTCTGGTGTAATTTAGGGACTACAGCCATTTATCCTTCATAGTTTGGGCTTCAACAGTCCCAATTCTTTCTTCTGGCCCCCCCATGTTTTTTCTCCCTGTGTTTCACCCTTATCCAGGACATCTAAAGTGAGGTGTCAACGACCGGGGAAACCGTCGAAGCAGACACTTCTTAGAAGATGGGTGAGTCATTCTATGCCACCCCGGGCTGCTTTTTAATCTGTGTCTGATACCAGTCATCTGGCTTTTTAACCCTTCTTTTATATACTTATAGGCCCACATGCATCAAGCATTTTTGTAGTCGCAAACGGTGCGATTCCTTAAAATCGGCCGTTTGCGAATGCAAAAGTGCTGTTTGGGATGCATCATGCCATTTTAGAAGTCGCATCTTTTTTACGATTTCTAAAATTGCGTTAGCATATAAGAAATCGCAATTGTGCGATTTCTTAAATGCTATGCATCATTACAGAAAAATGTGCGATTTTTAAAATTGGAAGTGCAAATTACCACGAAGTTCAACTTCGTGGTAATTTGCGAAATTGTTTAAAAATGCACAAAAATGCATTTTTTAACTGTTAAGCTACAGACACACATGTCCTTAGGACATGTGTGTATGTAACTTATGCTGAAAAGTACATTTCATGGGTGCAGGGGGGGGGGTCATTTTGACCCCCCTCTCCACCCTTGAAATGCATTGATGAATTGCAATTGCACATTGTGAATTCGCAATTCCCATTCATTCCTATGGGCATTTTGGCCCATAGGAATGAATGGGAATTGTGAATTCGCAATTGAAAATTTGCATTTTTTTTGCAAATCGGTAAAAATAGCGATTTTTACCGAATTGCAAAAAAAAAGCAAAAATATTCATGCATAGGCTTTTGCGATTTCTAAATTGCGAATCGTTATTTTTCGCAATTTAGAACTCGCAAAAGCCGATATTGATGCATGTGGGCCATAGAGTTTAGAGAGGTAACTTCACCGTCTCTCAATATTGACAGTTGAAGCACACGACCGGCCGACGCGATCCCTAAGATCGGAGTCCTTAGCTCTGGCTGCAGTTACACGCATAAAGAGGGCACACCTGGGAGGGCGGTCTTTTAGATTCTTGGCCCCTCAGCTGTGGAATTCCCTACCCTTGTCTCTACGGTCTACATCCAATCTGCTGGCCTTTAGGAAGGGTCTTAAGACTTGGTTATTCTCTGATTAGAGCTCTACTGTCTTCATCCTTTGTTTTAACTCGTCTGTTGTTATGTTTCTTAGTCTCTTTTCTGGGTCTGGAGCACAAAAGCGCCGGGACACTCCTTTGGAGTAGCCGTTGCGCTATACAAGACCCATATATAACATAACATAACATATAACTTTGTGAGTATGTACCGGTTGACACCATTGTTCTGTGTTTACGTCAAACTCTTCCAGGTTCCAACAGCCTTGGCAGGACTCCGTGCTCACACACTGATTAGTGGGGTGTAGACACCACTCACCCGCACCTAGTAGTGTAGATAGTCTTTTTGGTCCTGAAGAAATGCACTGTATCGGTTTGAACAAAATTGCATGAAACATGTCAACCACTGATTTAGAGTAGGACACTGCTCTCCTGGACCCTTAAGCCAAAGAGCAGCCGCTCTTTTTGTTTTTAGCAAGGTGGGTTACCACTCTATTAAATTTCTGTTGTGGACAACCCAACCTTTTTTAACCACCTGCACATATCTACACCATCGACTTCCTTCCCTAGGGCCCTCACACCCACGGCACCATATGGCAGGAACAAAAGATCTCTGCTAAAGAGCCCCTTTATGGGTGCCTGTCGGGTATTGCACCGCCGACCCGACGAAGAGCGAGCCCAAATGATGAAGAATGACACCTAGCTTGCTGGGTGTGTGAGGACTCTAGTTCCAACAAGGAGGATCCCCCTCCTTTGTGCCTTCACTCACTTGGTTTCATCTGTCTAAACTTTTAATACTGGGGAACTGCTTACTCTCTTATTTGATCTACTAACGTTAGGGCATGTATGCTGGAGCCCGTAAAACAGCCCTCTCTGTCCCTCTTTTTGTTAGGATTGCAGGATTGTTACAAACAAAAAAGAGAGTAAGGGAGTTCGTTCACTCCAAAGTGAACTAGAGACTTCTCCTATTCCCCTGGAGGAAATGTATCAAAAAACAATGCGAGGAGTATCCCCTATGAGGTTGAAGAACAGACATATCTGGAGGACCGGTTTTTGGCAACAAGGAGGAAATTCATCCTTTTGTTTAAAACCCCTCACTCACCACCTAGTGGTGACATGCTTCATCATCGGGGTCCACCTTGGCGTCCTAGCGACACCAATTTGTGCTGCGACACCTGGACTACAGTGGAGCGGGTTGTGACTGTGGGTGCAAAAAAATAAATGTTAAAAATTGTCCTGGTTGTACTCAAAAAATTAATTTTAATTATAGAGCAACTGAACAATGTTTAAAAATATAAGGGCGAGATCCTGGTAGGGGGGTTACGACCAAAGGGATCTCTATATGTGTTGAGTGGTCAACATGTTTCTACCTTAAGGGCTGTTGCCCGGTATTCGTCAGGACCAGAATAACAGGAGGACAGGAGGTGCGTGCTCCCTAAAAAGCACACCCGTTCCTTGATCCCCTGTGTGCCTACTGGCAAAAATGGCCAGTGGTAAATGCTGCACAATACAATAAATGGGCAGGCGAATAAGCAAAAAAGAGACCTGTAGGGAGAGAAGAATGGGTAAAAAGCAATCAGATATTGAGTGATTAGCTTACTCTCCTGTAACGTCGTGCAGTTTCTCAGTGATATGGAAATATAGTGCCAAAAGAAGGGGGGGGGTTGTGGTCTCCAGATAAACATAATACCGTCGTGATGGAGTGAGATATTAGTCAACATCTATGCCAAGGAGTAGGTGCACGCGAGTTGCATGCAGTGTAAACACGACACTGCTGGATAATTATATCGAGTATATAAAGTGCCGATATCGAGGAAATACAAAGGGTGGCATTACATGGATCGTATTTATCACGTGGTGCCTTTGCTAATTGCAGGGTGATAAGTAACATAACGGTTCCTCTGCCATTGTGGGTGAATACAAGGTGGGGTGATCAAAGGCATAGCGGTAACTCGGTGGTGCTATATGTATCTTGACAGCATCTGACTCGTACATGCGAGTGAATAACATTTAATTAACATACATGACGAACATACATGTAACACTGAGGGATAAACATCAGCCCAAATGGCATAAAACTGGGCTTACTCGAATAAGAGCTCTCAGCGCTTCAACGGGCAGGGCGTAGGGTCAATGCCTATAGCGTAACATATTTCTGTAAGGTTAAAGAAAGCGCGGGCGTTGTAAATTTCTGTGCCGCTCAAGGCGCTCTGAGAATGGTGAGCGGTGCCCTCGTGGACCCGGTACTAGATAGTGTACCCGGGTGCTAGTATTGAGATTCTACTTACAGTTACTGGCAAGGGAAATCAGGTTCGACCTACTCCTCGCGTCCTCTGCTCGGCTAGTAATTGCGAGGGCAGCTGGACGCGGTAAAGAGGAGTTGGCCGCTTCCGCATTCGGGCGCGGCCTGGGCGGGTATGGGGGCGGGGCTTACAGTACGTCATGGCGTGCTGTCGGTAGCTAGGCTACCGTAGGGAAACAGACAGCGGGTTAGGTTGTTGCAAACCTCAGGACAGGTTAGGTAGGCTCGCGGAGCTGCTCCGCAATGCTGACATCGATGTAAATGTAGCGTGAAATACACGTCAAGGCATGTGGTGTAGAAATTAATTACACAGCCTAGTGAATTAAAAGAGATAAGGAAGGAATACAATGCTGGCCAGGCAGTGGAGCAGACATTAGTTGTGTGACCGGTATAAGGTCAAAGGGCGGCATGACACCACAGTTAATGAAATCAGCCTCCCATGGATTTATTGACATTGTTGGGTCACGTGGGGGCTAGACATGTATGCGGGCGCCAAAATGGCGCAAAAAGCCTAGGGTAGATCATATGAAGGCCATGTAGTGTGAGGAACACTCAGTTAGAGGCTCTGCAGGGCAAAGGTTCGATATGTGCTGAGAGTATCATATGGCAGCTGTGCTCATTTCTTGGTCAGTGGTCGGGGCGACCAATGGGAAAGGAGTTTCACTTCGGCACCGAGTTCCATGGAATATTATCGTTGAGTCCAATTTTGTGAGAAGAAAGACGATAAATCCATCGCTGCTCTTTTTCAAACAGTCGTGCTTGTGCATTAGGGACTGGTTGGATTTGCTCAATTACCGTCCATCAGATGTGGTGACTGCAGCGTTTGCCACCTCACCAACAACACAAAAACTTTGAACCTTGAGGAAGGCAAAATTTGGCAACAAAGATCACACACAAACTGCAACAGTACATTTGTCATCTATTTGATCCGATGCAGTTGTGACAAGCCATATGTGGGGATGACGACAAGAAAAGTCAAACAACGAATAGCGGAACATCGTAGCACAATCCGATGCAAAAAAACGAATACCAGGCTCACTGACCATTTTCTTACAGCGCATCACACCCCCAACGACATGAGATGGACGGTAATTGAGAAAATCCAACCAGGCCCTAATGCACAAGCACGACTGTTTGAAAAAGAGCAGCGATGGATTTATCGTCTTTCTTCTCACAAAATTGGACTCAACGATAATATTCCATGGAACTCGGTGCTGAAGTGAAACTCCTTTCCCATTGGTCGCCCCGACCACTGACCAAGAAATGAGCACAGCTGCCATATGATACTCTCAGCACATATCGAACCTTTGCCCTGCAGAGCCTCTAACTGAGTGTTCCTCACACTACATGGCCTTCATATGATCTACCCTAGGCTTTTTGCGCCATTTTGGCACCCGCATACATGTCTAGCCCCCACGTGACCCAACAATGTCAATAAATCCATGGGAGGCTGATTTCATTAACTGTGGTGTCATGCCGCCCTTTGACCTTATACCGGTCACACAACTAATGTCTGCTCCACTGCCTGGCCAGCATTGTATTCCTTCCTTATCTCTTTTAATTCACTAGGCTGTGTAATTAATTTCTACACCACATGCCTTGACGTGTATTTCACGCTACATTTACATCGATGTCAGCATTGCGGAGCAGCTCCGCGAGCCTACCTAACCTGTCCTGAGGTTTGCAACAACCTAACCCGCTGTCTGTTTCCCTACGGTAGCCTAGCTACCGACAGCACGCCATGACGTACTGTAAGCCCCGCCCCCATACCCGCCCAGGCCGCGCCCGAATGCGGAAGCGGCCAACTCCTCTTTACCGCGTCCAGCTGCCCTCGCAATTACTAGCCGAGCAGAGGACACGAGGAGTAGGTCGAACCTGATTTCCCTTGCCAGTAACTGTAAGTAGAATCTCAATACTAGCACCCGGGTACACTATCTAGTACCGGGTCCACGAGGGCACCGCTCACCATTCTCAGAGCGCCTTGAGCGGCACAGAAATTTACAACGCCCGCGCTTTCTTTAACCTTACAGAAATATGTTACGCTATAGGCATTGACCCTACGCCCTGCCCGTTGAAGCGCTGAGAGCTCTTATTCGAGTAAGCCCAGTTTTATGCCATTTGGGCTGATGTTTGTCCCTCAGTGTTACATGTATGTTCGTCATGTATGTTAATTAAATGTTATTCACTCGCATGTACGAGTCAGATGCTGTCAAGATACATATAGCACCACCGAGTTACCGCTATGCCTTTGATGACCCCACCTTGTATTCACCCACAATGGCAGAGGAACCGTTATGTTACTTATCACCCTGCAATTAGCAAAGGCACCACGTGATAAATACGATCCATGTAATGCCACCCTTTGTATTTCCTCGATATCGGCACTTTATATACTCGATATAATTATCCAGCAGTGTCGTGTTTACACTGCATGCAACTCGCGTGCACCTACTCCTTGGCATAGATGTTGACTAATATCTCACTCCATCACGACGGTATTATGTTTATCTGGAGACCACACCCCCCCCCCTTCTTTTGGCACTATATTTCCATTTCACTGAGAAACTGCACGACGTTACAGGAGAGTAAGCTAATCACTCAATATCTGATTGCTTTTTACCCATTCTTCTCTCCCTACAGGTCTCTTTTTTGCTTATTCGCCTGCCCATTTATTGTATTGTGCAGCATTTACCACTGGCCATTTTTGCCAGTAGGCACACAGGGGATCAAGGAACGGGTGTGCTTTTTAGGGAGCACGCACCTCCTGTCCTCCTGTTATTCTGGTCCTGACGAATACCGGGCAACAGCCCTTAAGGTAGAAACATGTTGACCACTCAACACATATAGAGATCCCTTTGGTCGTAACCCCCCTACCAGGATCTCGCCCTTATATTTTTAAACATTGTTCAGTTGCTCTATAATTAAAATTAATTTTTTGAGTACAACCAGGACAATTTTTAACATTTATTTTTTTGCACCCACAGTCACAACCCGCTCCACTGTAGTCCAGGTGTCGCAGCACACCTTGGTGTCGCTAGGACGCCAAGGTGGACCCCGATGATGAAGCATGTCACCACTAGGTGGTGAGTGAGGGGTTTTAAACAAAAGGATGAATTTCCTCCTTGTTGCCAAAAACCGGTCCTCCAGATACGTCTGTTCTTCAACCTCATAGAGGATTGCAGGATTCCCACATGTGTTGGGGCAATTGACTGCGCACATGCAACTTATGCCTTCAGCAGCAACATTCCACATCTACCGCAACAGGAAGCACACGTATTCCAAGAAAGTACAGGTAATCATGGACCATCTGGGCCTTTTCATCAACGTTCTTGCCAAGTTCCTGGGCAGTGCACATGACTCATTCATCTTCCGGCATTCCACCATCAATGAACTCTTCAAGAATTGAACCTATGGGATTGGCCTACTGGTTGCTAGGTATACCTCAAGCACATGACAGACCACATTGCCGTCAATTATGTAGGAATAGCTTGACATATCAGTCTTGGGTTGATTGACACAGTGCATATGTACTTGGTATGGGCCTACATACTTGCACCATACTTCATGGCCTATGCGCAACACAATCCTACAAGCCAAACGTGTTGACACCGCCTACGCCACTGTAAGACACAAGTATTAGAGAAATGTCCTAAAGGACTATCACTATTCATGATTCCCTGATGGGGACCTTCCCAAATCACATCAACGTGGAAATGCAAATTCTGTCTGCATGACATTGCACGCCCTCATTGGTATGCATTTAAGCAAGCCACACCGAAGTGCAGCATTCATTTAATCAATCAATCAATCATTTGCAAAGTGCACTACATACCCTCTAGGGTCTCAAGGCGCTGGGGAGGGGGGTGGCTGCTACTGATCGAACAGCCAGGTCTTGAGTATCCTCCTGAAGGTCGGCAGGTCTTGGGTCTGTCGCAGGCTCAGTGGGAGGGTGTTCCATGTCTTGGCGGCGAGGTGGGAGAAGGATCTCCCGCTGGTGGTTGTTCTTCGGATGCGCGGGCGGTGGAAGGTGAGAGGTCGGTGGATATTAGCTGGCGGTTGGGGATGTAGAAGGAGAGCCATATGTTGAGGTAGGCTGGGCCGGTCTTGTGGAGTGCTTTGTGTGCGTGGATGAGGAGCTTGAAGGATATACTCTTGTTGACGGGGAGCCAGTGCAGGTTTCTCAAGTGGGGGGTAATGTGGCTGTGTCATGGTATGTCGAGGATGAGTCGTGCCGAGGCGTTTTGGATGAGTTGTAGTCGTTCGATGAGCTTGGTCGGGGTTCCCACTTAGAGGGCATTTCCATAGTTAAATCTGCTGCTAACGAGGGCCTGGGTGACTGTCTTTCTTGTATCTGTCAGGATCCATCTGTAGATCTTGCGGAGCATGCGGAGGGGGTTGAAGCAGGAGGAGGAGACGGCATTGACTTGCTTTGCCTTTGAGAGCATTGAGTCGAGGATGATTCCCGGGTTGCGTGTGTGGTCGGTGGGTGTCGGGGCTGCCCCCAGTGCCGTCAGCCACCAGGAGTCGTTCCAGGCTGAAGGGTTGGAGCCGAGGATTAGGACCTCCGTCTTATCCGAGTTCAGCTTCAGACGGCTGATCTTCATCAAGTCGGCGATGGCCTTCATTCCTTCGTGGAGGTTGGCTTTGTCGGTGATGGGGTCCTTGGTGAGGGAGGCGGACGCTCTGGGTTCTGCCAGAGAGGAAGGAGGTGGTCCATTCCAGAGCCATGTCTCGTATCCCTGCGGCGTGGAGGCGTGCGTGTGGAGTGCGGTGGCAGACGATGTCGAAAGCAGCTCAGAGGTCTAGGTGGATGAGTGCTGCGGTCTCACCGTTGTCCAGCAGGGTCCTGATGTCGTCGGTGGCGGCAATGAGGGCAGTTCCGGTGCTGTGGTTGCTGCTGAACCCTGACTGGGAAGTGTCCAGCATTCTGTTGTCTTCGAGGTATCGGGTTAGGTGTCTGTTTACTTTTTTCTCGATGACCTTGACCAGGAAGGGGAGCAGAGAGATGGGCCAGAAGTTCCTTAGGTCTCTTGGGTCTGCTCTAGGTTTTTTGAGTAGGGCGATGATCTCGGCGTGTTTCCAGCTCTCTGGAAAGGTCTCATGCCAGCAGCAGCATTCATCTGTGCCCACACATAAGGCAGCACAGCAGCGAGGAGGATCTGGTGGTTTTGCAACACAGCAGAAATGTAGCAGTGGTAGGCAGCCATGGAGTCATGTGGGATCCTGCTTCTGCTCCATGGACTCCAAGATGGTTCTGACTGCCCCCGAATCTTTGGACATGTTGCTGGGGCCACTTTGGCAGGGCGGTTGTTAATGCCTCTGCCTCAGGACTCCAGCAATGTCAACCAGGGACTGCTGGAGGCCACAGAGTGGAGTTCAGGTGCATCTGATGGCAGCTACTGATGCTTTGAAGTACAAGGGAACTCAATGCAATTGGTCAGGGACTTTGGGTAATGACAAGTTTTAAAAACAGTGGTCCCTAAACAGGGTAAATGCTCATGAAAATGATGGATATAGACTCAGAGTCAGTGCTATATTTGAAGCTGTCCAGCCGGACAGGAATACTTTTAATTTATAAAAATTTAACAAAACCAGTAAAGTGGGACACAAGGCTGCATCCTACTAAACGTGTAAAAGGAACTAAAATACAAAACAGAAAGACAATGAAGGCTCAGCCAGAGCGACCTGGTTGCATATTCCACATTCAAATAACACAAACAGGAATGCGATAAGACACCGATACACATTAATAATACTTAATAGAGAAGTGTAAATGGTGTACAATAGGTCCACAATGTTTCGATCCCTTTCAACCATTTTTGGGATTATCATCAGGACATTACATTACATGCCTGAATACAATTACCTATATCCAGGTTGGAGCCACTGATAAGGACAGAAGCAGGGTGGGAGGGATCCTACCGACCATGCCTGGAGTGCCACAGGGCTTTGAGGGCCCAGAATGGAGGTTAATTGTAACCTTGATTAGAACTGTAATGGGTACGATGAACCGCGTACAAGGTCAGATTGCTGGAGTAGGTCTTGATATACCTTGTTAATATGAATCGCAGGAATCAAGGCGTCTTAATTTAGGCATCATCTGAAGAGACTATTGGAAATGAGGTAAGCACGGACTCGCTCTAGGTTGGCCACCACAGTCTACATACCCGCCCGCACCTGATCTACCATCTCCCACTGGACTCCTACCACAGCACTCTAGAAGGTAATCTGTGGGCTCTCGGAGTCCAGAATTCTGGGTGGGATCGCACGTGGTGCCTGTTAGTTGTTAGGCAAGGGATGTGGAGACTTCACAATGCTGCTGACCCTCCCCATGTCCACAGACGGTGTCCTAATGGAGTCCAGGAGTTCTTGGAAAATGTCATGGTCAGTGGTTGGTAGGTTATCATTATTGGCATCATCACTGATGTCCGGAACAGGTTGATGGACAGGAGGTGAGGGTTCATCCTCTGAAATGAGATGTGGGAATGCTATTGATGATGTCTTCTACATGTTGGCATGGTTAAAGCAGTTGGCAAAAAGGTGCATTACATTGCACTTTCGGTTCCTCATTGATGCCTGGAACAGCTGTTATGCAAGGGTATGGATTGCAAATAAAACTGTATTATCCCTTTCAGATGACTGAATTTCATCAATGTCATCACTATCACTGTGTGCCTTCTCTGATTGGATGAGCTCCTCTCATAGTAGTTAGATTCCAATCACTGACATTCAAGCCACTTCATCATGCCCTGAGTTGGTTATCTGCAGGGTGTCACACACTATTTCATCAGACCCATGAACTTGTATGTTTACATGCTCCTTCTGGCTGCTCCAAATTTGGTCCTGGCAGCCAACTTACTGCCACACAGTGATTGGACCCTGATCATACATTGACTCTGATGTCCCTACAACAATTACATTATGAGTGGCCATGGCAGGCTGTTATACAGTGATGTGTAAATCAGCACCCCAGATGGTAGTAGTGCTGGAAATGGTGACATGTACCTACTGAGGGGCATGCTCACATAGAAATAACACAACACAGCAGTGCAAGCACTTTAGCTGTGCCATCCTGTGTCATCCACAAACATAGGATACAGCAAACCACAAGTCTTTTCCTTTGCACTGGCACTGATGATAACAGCCAAGAACCAACAAAGGCAACCTTGCGCCATGTTGTAGGGGTGCAGGGGTGTGGCACAAGGTGGCATATATTCCAGTAAATACGACCCATCCATTCATTTGTGAAATGATGCAGCTCATTGCTGAAGATTTGTTAGCTTTGACGCCCTCCGCCTTTTCACTTTAAATGTGACCCATGGTCTGCTGGTGTACATAACTTGCATTCACCCCACACCTAGCCATACATATATGTAGATGAGAGGTGTTCAGTTGGTCCTTACCATGGCAGCTGACACCTATGTGGTGTAAGCCTGCATGTCAGGACAGCTGCCTATCATGTAGTTTCATTTAGGGGAGAATGGACATGTGTTTTGAAATGTTCCTATATTTAGGTACTACCCAGGGCCCACGCATCCCCCACCCCTCAGGTGTGTTGTTTCTCCTTTGAAATACCAACTGTAAGCTAATATTCTAGGCTAGGTTAATATGCATGGACCCAGGTGAGACAGAGGGGCATCTTCCATAAACATGTGGTGCAGCACAAGAAACTATCTTGCTGTGCCAAGCTGTGTGAATAGGAAAGTGTCGGATTGTGCTGTCTTTATGACAATACAACGCATCCCTGTACTTTCCTTGTTGCTGGTGCATATTCATTTGGCTAGCATCCACGCAGGTATCCATAAATCATGGTGCAGTTAAGACAGGAAGGCACCGTATCTTGAAGAAACTGTACATTGCTGCCCTTTCCTTTTAATGTAGGATAGCACAGCTAGAAGGCTTGCGACACTGCCCTACACCAATATATGCTCAAAACGCCATTCAGCTGTACATTGATGTCATGTCTAAGCATAGATGAGCCTGGTGCCTACCGTTTGTCTTGCAGACAGTGCAGCTGTGCACTGGGACATAGCTGCCTGGACTCCACAGCATTACATAGTTTCCCGATATTGGCTCTTGCTGGTATTTACCCTGTTGGTGTTGTAGTTCATCATATGCAGCACCGTCCTGTCCCACAAGTCCAACCACTGACTCCTATGAGATTACAGCAGACTCCTGCTCCTTCAGGGGATCCAACTCCTCCTGGGGTGCTGGACTGCCACCTCCAGTCTGCAATGCTGCCTGTAGATTGGTTGTCAGTTTTTCCTTAGTTTTGCTCTTGACAGCATGCCAGCACTTGCTACAGTCCAACACTGTTCTCTTGTCTTCAGCAAAACTGTTCACCTTGTCCACCATGGACTGCCATATGGTCTTTTTCATCCCCAATGACACTTTGGAGCTGACACACAGCAGGTGTTGGTGCTCCCTCACCTCTGTGATCAGACCCTCATTCTCCTCCTGGCTGAACTTGCACTTCCTCTTCCCCAGGGACTCTGGCTGGCCATTCTGGCTGGTAGTGGGGTTGTTGTCATGTGCTGTGCTCACTCCTGGCTGCTCCAAAGCTACTTTCAGGTAAGTGTAACGTTTTTTTCTCTCTTAGTAGCATTTTTTCCCAACTAGGTGCAGAAAAGTGAATTAGGCTGACTAGCGTATATTTTATAGCTGCTAATTGGCCAAACATCACTTTTTGTACCATAACCACAGCGTCACTGGGAGCTGAAACCAGCCCTGGCAATCAGCTCGACCGGCCCCCAAGGGGCAGGGGTTTGATTCTTTTATTGTCTTTACGCTCACTTCAGGTGTAAATCTTCCTAATGCCATGTAATGCCATATGGTAA
Source organism: Lissotriton helveticus (assembly GCF_964261635.1). Lineage (NCBI taxonomy): Eukaryota > Metazoa > Chordata > Amphibia > Caudata > Salamandridae > Lissotriton > Lissotriton helveticus. Next base: position 1,703,302,614 of record NC_136063.1, on the reverse strand, counting down.
AAATGACACTAACATGGCATTAGAAAGTGTAGTACCGCATCAGTAGGATCTTTGATGCCCTGCTAAGGCAAAACAGCGGAGCACAACTTCTTGTAAATATATCCCTCCCTTTCTGTGCAAATGTATGTATTTCCCAAACAAATATTAAGAGCCAGCTGGATTCAGAGTGCTGCCATGGTGAAACTGGTCTGGTGTGGAAACAAAATGCAGATGTAAAAAAGTGTTTTTAACATTTTACTAACATTGCGGTGCTTGGTCAAGCAGGAAAATATGGCAGAAGAGCGTTTACAGAGACATTTTGGAAATAGGACCACATTTTGCATTTTACTGTGCAATTATATGAATATTTTTACCTAAATCTGTGAGTTTGCAGACAGTCTGAAGAGGATCTAATGATGCTCCTGACCTATTTAAGAGGCTGTCAAAAGTTGTTCATTCAAAAATAAAATGCCAACAGAATTGATGTTGTTTTATGCAAGGCTCCATTATCATGTGGAAAGTCACTTCTAAAGAATTAGTTTACATACATTAATCAGTCAATCAATCAGGGTTTTTTAGAGCTCAACTACTCACCCACGAGGATCTAAAGGCCCTGAGGCGGGAGGTGGTCAGCGGATCCGTTTGAGCGCCGGGGTGCAGTTGAAGAGCCAGGTCTTGAGATCCTTTCTGAATTGAGTCTGCAACGGGGATTGTCTGAGGTGGAGAGGCAGGGTGTTTCAGGTCTTGGCACGAGGTTGGAGAAGGATATTCCTCCGGCTCTGGGCTTGCGGATCTGTGGGACGCTGGCCAGGGCCAGTTGGGTAGAGCAAAGGTGTCTGGCGGGTACGCGGATTGAGAGGCGGTGGTTCCAATATGCTGGTCCTGGAGGGCTTTGTAGGCATGTGTGAGGAGCTTGAAGGTGATTCTTTTGTTGACTGGGAGCCAGTAGAGTTCTTGAAGGTGTACAGTGATGTGACTGCAGTGGGGGAGGTTGAGTCTTGCTGCGACCTTTGAACGTTCTGTCATTTCCTGAGGAGTTTCTGGGTGATGCCAGCATAGAGTGTGTTGCTGTAGTTGAGACTGCTGGTGATGAGTGTGTTGGTGACCATCTTTCTGGACTCCGTGGGACTCCATCTGAATGTCTTTCGAAGCAGGTGGAGAGTGTGGAAGCCTGCTGAGGATACTGCATTGATCTAGTGGTACATTGTGAGTGAGGAGTTAAGTATGATTCTGAGGTTAAGTGCGTGGTCTGTGGGAGTGGGAGTTCCCAAAGCAGTGGGCCACCAGGAGTCATCCCAAACTGAGGGGGTGGGTCTCTAGATGAGTACTTCCATCATGTGTGAGTTGAGTTTGTGGCAACTGTCTTTCATGCAGGTGGGGCAATGGCCTTCATCCCACTGTGGAAGTTGATTCTGGCAGCTGTGAGTTTGATGGCGAGGGAGAGGATCAGCTGAGTGTTGTCAGAGTAGGCTATTATGTTGAGTCTGTGGTTCCTGACGGTGGTAGCAAGGGGGCCATGTTGGTGCTGAAGTCAGTGGGGGTCAGGGAGGAGTCCTGGGACACTCTGCAGCTGAACTCTGTGAGTTCTGAGAGGAACGGAGGTAGTATGACTCACTGTATTTGGCCTGTGAGGAAGGAGTGGATCCAGTCCAGGACCTTGTCACAGATGTTGTTGTCATGGAGTCTCAGGAATAGGGTGTGGTGGGAGACGGTATCCAAGGTGGCCGAGACGTCCAGCAGGATGAGGGCCGTGGTTTTGCCCTGGGTGAGGAGGGAGCGGAATCCATTGGTGGCAGTGAGGAGTGCAGTCTTGGTGCTGTGGTTGCTTCGGAAACTGGATTGAAAGATGTCCAGGATGTGGTTCAGTTAGAAGAACACAGAGTGTTGGGCATTGATGGCCTTCTCGATGACCTTGGCTGGAAAGCGGAGCAGAGAGATCAGTCTGAAGATGAGGTCTGTCAGGTCGGCAGTTGATTTCTTTAGCAGGGGGTTGATCTCAGCATGTTTCCAGGTGTCTGGGAAGGTGGTGTTTTCTATGGAGCAGTTGATGGTGTGGTGAAGCTCAGAGGCAATGGAGGTGGCTGCTCTATGGAAGATGTGGTGTGGGCAGGAGCCAGAGGAGGCTCCGGAGTGGATGCTCTTGATGGTCTTGAGTGTGTTGTCAGTGGTGAGCGGGGTGCAGTTGAGCAGGATCTGTTGTGGTGTGACGTGGATGGGTGAAGCGGTGTCAGGCATGGTGGGAGGGTCTTCAGTGTCGAAGGTATGCTTAATCTTTTGGTGATAGAAGGTGCAGAGTTTGATGCAGTGGTATTGGGAGGGTGGGATGTCTCTGGTCTTGCTGTTGGGCCTTGCAAGCTCCTTGACGATGACAAAGAGTTCTTTGCTGTAATGTGCGTTGCCATTGATTCTGTCTTGGAGGGTGGTTTTGTTTGTGGTTTTGAGGAGGAGGTGGTGGTGTTGATGGTGGTTTGGAAGGTTGCGTGGGGTTCTTTCATCTCTTTTTGAGTCATCTACAGGTGGGTCTGGACTCCCGGTGGGCGGGAGTGAACCACCTGGCTTTCTTGGAGAGTTGCCTGCCGGGTGCCTTCTTGAGGGGTAACAGAGTGTAAGTGCTGTTGGAGATCCTTGGGTGGAGGTTGTGTGCTGAGGTGTTAGCATCTGCTGATGTCAACAGTGTAGTAGTGCTGAGAAAGGCAGTGAGATGTTGCTCGCATATTTCAGGGTGTAAACAATTGTATGAGGGTTCTTGTCAGGTATTCAAATATATTGTATATTGCTGGAAATAATATGATGCTCAGTGAGACAGTCTGTAGCTAAAAAATACTGGTGTACATGCTAGTCTATCAAGGGCAATACTTGATGCTAAAATATAGCAATGATTCACACGGTTCCTGGTGTCTCCCACTCTTACTAATACTAGTGTAGGTAACACGTTTAAACACATTTCTGATTTCGTAGATTAAAGCCCTACTATTTACATTCCAGATTCTACATTTCCTCAATTTGTCAATCGAAATTGTCATGCAGCTCACCAAAGTGCTCTCAGTCTGAAAGGATCATTGAAATGTCTGTACTCACACTTCCATTCCTACCTCCGATACATGAATCACCATGATCTTGGCAACTTGCATCTATATTGCTATCTCAATGTAACACATCATTTCAATCGCATTGTTCTCATTGTATAAAAACCCAATATCCATATCACCATGATGCATATAGTCCCAGAATGTAAGTCACCATTGCACACCAGTATCCATATTGATCAGAAAGTAGAGCACCAATTCCAGGACAGAATCAGCATAATTTGGTCTCCCTGGCTAATCCAAATGTGTCAGCTTACCTAAGCCAGGTTAAGTCTTGAGAAGGAAGGCAAAATGTTTGCCCTGCAAAAACGACCATTTCCAAAACCTGTCAATTCCCTTTCAACAGTTTTGGGACCAGAAACCTGGTAAATTCTACATCTAGTAATAATTGATCTGAGAACCTTGAGAGTATCCAACAGGGCACTACCTTTTTATTACTCAAAATATTGTATTCCTCAAAACACTTGTATATATTGTTCGCCATTTTTTGTTCGCAAGCATATAATACCCTATTTAAACTGTGTTTCAAATTACATCTTAATATTTTTCTTATCTCCTTTTTGCAGAAATTATCAACATAGTTTGGCGTCAATCAGCTTTCTTCTAGTGGAGTTGAAATAGACGTGCAATTAAAGTATTTCTTAAATGTCTCCATTTAGCATTTCGGTCAAAATCTAGTTAATCGATGTGTTACCTCAATTGAACTCATTCGTGATCACCTTAACATCAATGGCTATTTATGTGGGAAGAGACGTGCCTGCACCAAGACAGCCTGATTGCTTCATGTTAAAGTGTTCCAATCATTTGCCTTAATTAAGACACTTCAATTATTCACAGGTTTCTCAGCCCACAATTTCGCGTTTTTTGTATACCTCATTAGTCACTGTGCACATAGATTGATCATTTATTAGTTAGTGATATCGACACCTCTGTTGATGTCATCATGTCTGAGCAGGAAGGTGTCTAATGGCATTGCTTGTGCAGTGTTTTTACATTGTAGAAATCCCAACATAATTTTAGCATTATTGGTTAAAACCCTTGATGGGCTTAATTTCTAACTAGGTAGTAGGCCATAAAACATACAGCAGATACCAATAAATATAACACTCCATGGTTTTATCAATGAACGCATTGTCTCATTTGAGAATTGTGCTTAGTAAACTCTCTTTCTTTTTTTAAATTGTTTAGTCATCATAAATACACTAAGAGACCTCAGGATTCAGAGCAACAGCATGGTGGACAGCAGGTCTGGAATGGGAACCAAATGCAGCCAAATAAAGTGATTTATTTTAATTGCCCAATACCACAACAATGTGGTAGGAGGGCATTTCTAGGGGCATATAAGAAATAGGTTCAAATGGTGCATTTTACAGAACATTTGTACAAAATTATTGATTTGAATCAATACATTTGCAGACTGCTCTGATGGGGATCAAATGAAATATCTGTATACGTTAGGATCGGCCACAGTTAACAGTACAAATCGAGGGAGTTGCCAGAATTAGTTTTAAAAAAATCACTTTCAACTAAAGATCTGGTGGTACCAAGCAACTGAATCAACCCTCCCTCAAAGAGCTCCTTTGATAGCATCTATTCATTCATCCTTTCACTCTTCCATCCGGGAAACATCCTTTACAACACAACTTTTACAACGCTCTACCATTACGACACAACTATTACAAAGCAAGTCATTACAACGACTTGCGCTGGAGGGCGCTCTAGGATAGGGAATAGTTTAATTACTATCCAACACCTTCCCTACTATCCACGGGGACTGGAGTTGGAATATTAAATTAAACTATTCACTATCCAGCGCCCGCCAACGCAAGTTGTTGTAACGACTTGCGTTGTAAAAGTTGCGTCGTAATGGCATGAGTTGTAAAAGCATGCGTTGTAATGTCATACATCCCTTCCATCCACTTGCTGATATCCACCATTTCACCTTTGCTTTCTGTCAATCATTAATTCTTTCATTTATAATTTAATCTTTCAACATTCCATCCATCCTTCCATTCACACATACATTATCTATGCATACATCCATCCCCACATCTATCTAGTGACCATTTTACATACCCATTCATAATTAGAGCTTTTTATCCATCAATTGATCCTTTGTCCATCCATCCGTCCTCCCAGATTTCCATTTACTCTGCTATCCATTCCTCCTCACAGATTTCCATTTACTCTGCTCTCTGTTCAGACACCCATCCCTGAATCTACTCAGGTTTCCATTTACCTTGACACTCATTCATCCTTCCATCTTCCATCTAGCCATCCATCCTTTCACCCAGCTATGCATCTATCCTGCCAGATTTAGATTTACTCTGCCATCCTTTCAACCTCCCACACATGTGTCATCTCTGCCACTCACGCATGCATCCTTTCATTCACCATCCTTTCATTCACCCATCTTTTCACCCACTCATCCTTTCATTTACCCAGGCATCTTTTCACCCTGCTATCCATAATTTCACCCTCTAATCCATCCTCGTACCCACACAGTCATCCTCCAAATCTCAATTTACTCTGCCATCCTTTCACCTTCCCATTCACCATCCTCTCACCAACTCATTCGACCTTTCTCCTACCCATTCATTCTTTCATTCCCCATCTTTTCACCCACTTATTAATTTATCGTTTCAAGCACTCATCATCTTACCCACTCATCCATGCATCCTTCCACCCCAATTGTTTTACTCACCCACCATCTTTTCTCCTACTCATCCATCCTTTGTGCACCCATCCTTTCATCACCTACCCATCCATTCTTTATTCACCCATCCTTTCAGCCACTCATCAACAGTTCTTTCACCCAGCTATCTTTTCAGCCACTCATCCATTCATTCCTCTCATGCACCCATTCTTTCATTCACTCATCCAATCATCCTTCTTTCCCTTTTCAATCAACCCATAATTTTCCTTCTTCATAGCGTTAATGCAGGGCTAATGGCAGACAAAGAAGGCCCATAAAGAGCCCCACCCCCGCTGTACCTATGTTCTTGGTACGAATATTTCTTCACAGCAGAAATCAGAATCTCTGTGTATGACAAAAACACGGGGCAACATTCATTTTATGTAAGACTTGGACTATGAAGGTCCATCTAATATGATAAAATGCCTTCTCAAAATCTAGAGGCATGAGGGCCTGACAGTTACTAACGTATTTCAAGAATCGAATGTAGTCTCTAGATTGCAGTGGCAGGTGCCTAGACCTGCATTAACCCTTTATGATTGCAATGGATTAGTGGTGTCCTGCAATTGTCGTGCCCCCACAGATCGCGAGGTAGGCAGTGAAATGGGATCACATACGTGAAGAGGGTATAAAGATGGGGGCTGACCATGGATTAGAATTTCTCAAAGAATTGTGCAAGGAAGCCAAATATTCCCAGTGTTTATCCAGATTGTAAGACTGTGATAGCTTTAGCAGTTTTTTTGTGGAATTATGGGCACCTCAGTCACCAACTACGGATGCCTAAGATGAAGAGCAGAAATGAATTGGATTGCTTCATTCCATTAGTGATGGAAAGTGTTCAGTATGCAGTGCTTTGTTAAAAGGAAGTGATGATATCTCCTATGCCTTTAGCATCCGAAATTGTATTTCCCATGAAGTCCTTAATGGGTGGTATTCTTCTTGTCGATAACATTAGTGGCTAGCCAGTCAATTTACTGGACTTGTTTCTGAGTTTGTACGGTCTGCTCTGTGAGGTCATCCTTACCTGTCTGGCTGTGTCTAACATGGCATTGTCCAATTGTTCTTTGCTCTTTTCTGATTGTCATAGGAGGGATGAGACCGTAGACTCAATCACTTAAAGCTCTGACTGCAGTGTTTTCTTTTCTAGGTAACTACATTGGCCTCTTTATCTCAACATCATAATCTAACTTACTTCATGGCCCAGCCCCTGATCACTGCTCGAATGCCTCCCACAGGGTTGCCATAGAACCAATGTCACTTTCAGGTTAAATTATTCTTCAATGTCTACCCTAAGTGAGGTGATTAGCTCCTCACAGATTAGCCACCAAGGGCTACGTCTCCAGCAGCCTCTGGGTATTGGCTTAATGCCACACAGTTTCATCAGGAGGGAAGACTAGTCTGAGATACGGAGCGCAGATAATCCAGTGACCTCCAACATATCGGTGAGTGGTAAGAAAAAATAGTGTAGGTGAGAAAAAATATTATGCACCAATGAGTGGAAGGTGAATCCCTGCTCGCCACACTCTTGGGATGCCAAACATCCTCCAAACCAAGAGCTTTCACTCATTTCAAAAGTCTAGTGCGCCTATCTGTCAATGAAGGGCCCAAATGCTACACATCTATTTGTACGTCTATAACTGCATTAAAGTGCATCCTATTATTAGATAGACTGGGCTCTTTACTTTGTTTTTCAGAATCAATGGGTCCTCCACTGAATCTTGCTCCGTGCTAAGAGGGGTTGGATATGTATGGAATTAACAGGTAGCCATTGAGGACCAGGAATAGGATAACTGTATCTATAAACTCAAAATTAAAGTCATGTAGATGAATCTCAGATAATTAACATAGTTATACAATATGATTACTGCAAAACCAAATCTCCTAAAGAAAAGTAGGCGACCAAGGATCATACAGACCAAAGTTTGGTCATAGCAGTAAAGAATAATAGCTTTAATATCTGATGATCAGAAACATTCCCTTTGCAGTTTATTTAGTCATAGGGTAGCCCAAAATGGATGCACACGTACAGGAAATGATAAGTCAGAACAGCAGAGTCAACCAATCAATCAATCCGGATTTAGGAGAGTGCGACTAATAACCGGTAAGGGGCTCAAGGAAGTTAGTTTGGTTTATCAGATTAAATGGATAAAAATTACATGTAATCAATCTAGCATTCAAATTAAAATTCAACTATACCAATTTAATGAATACCAGAGCTCAGGTTTCAGAAAAGGTAAGGAGATAAGAGAGGGGCAGTCTCCCCCAGCCTAGGTAGACCCTAAAGTACATATAGCGTATGTGATGGTATGGATAGGTAGCCAGGTGAGCTTACTTCAAAGACTCTCTAGAAAAGTTCAGCAAAGTTCCAAGTTGCCAGTCCAGTCCCTTAAAACAGTAATCTGTCTTTGTCTGTCACTGTAACAGAAAGGGTCACAGCAGCACAACAGGGACCCTTCGCTCCGCACCCTCAGATCTGCATCAGGTATCTCAGAAATTCCTTAAGATAGGCAATTATACTCAGTCAGCTTTGCGGTGACACCTCCTGGCAACACTTCAATTTGTCACACCACTCAGTCTATTGGTCAGTTCATATAGGATGAGTGTGAAGCGACAGTAAAGAAGACACAAAGTCCGGAAGAATAGGTGGATCAATCACTCAGTTCCTTAAGGTATTCAATATGCGACACATTGAATAATAGCACATTGAGAAGACAGAGAAAGTATGCAAGGGCACTTTCCCAGGAAGCTGCTCTAAATTGTAGCAATAATTGTAATAAGTGCTCTGCGCAGTACAGGATAACTCAAAGGAAACAACAATTAATTAAATACTACTAGTGGTATTGTGGTATGTTCCCATATGCTTTGGTAATACCAGTCCATGATTTCACGGTAAGAAGGAGGTCCACATGAATTTAAGCTAATATACGGCGAATTCATGTTAATTGTGAATCATATATTAAAAGAAAATTAAAGTATATAAGTTCAAATATATCATTGATGCATGGATAATCATTTCAATATGGCTGAAATTAATACTTGTAAGTATAGGGTGTTCATAAAATGTTTGTTAATTCTAATGTGTAAATACAACTAACATTTTGTCTGAAAATTTTCGTTTAAAGTCTACATCTCTCTATATAGGTAAAATACATTCTAGAGAAGTCTCATGAAAGCACAGTTATTTATGATTGTGCAACACCTACTTTTCTTTTGTCATTTTCAGTGTACACGTTATTACATGAAATGTCATTTTCATTAATTTTTCACACAGAAACCAAGGTAATTCATATGATTTCGATTTAGGTTTATTAATTTTCACACTCATATATGAATATCAAGTTGATTAGCGATAATGTCCATAACTTGAGAATTTAACATTCTGCATATTTCTTACACATGTGAATACATATAAATATGATATATTTGTATTAATAATTTCACAACTATGTTATTTGAATAGATAACATATATTTAATCTAACTTTCTTCTGCATGCTTTTTATTTGTATAATGGTGTAATTTCTCATTATGTGGGACTTGCACACGTTTACCATTTTCTCACGAAAGGTGTCATAGATTTGTTTGTCATAAAATCCTTTTGATGTAATCTCTGCTCCATCAATGTCTAGAAGGAAAGTCAGCTACACCCATGGTGAGTGTCTGTAAGGAGGACACATATAATGTGAGTACAACATATAGACCCTGTGAATCTCCTTAGGATCGACGAATAACAGATTGGGATGTTCTGTGGAGCATGATTGCCATCCCACAAGAACCAGATGTATACCCTATGTGGTGTATCCTGCCAGACTCATATAGGCCGAAAAAACTGCAAATGGTGCCCTAAAGGTGGGTTTCTTGGAGGAAAGGAATGTTTGGGGCATGTCTCCTAACAAACATTATGCCCCCCCCCTTTGATCTTATTAATCTTCCACTGATTCCATTAACATTCCATGATAACATCGGGAGCAAATTGGGTCTGGAAGGTTACTCATTGGGAAAGCATATTATGATTATTTACAACTTTGTGTAGCCTGTTGAGAACTTTTAATAACAAGCATTTACAATGCAATAGGTCTTGCAGCATTAAAGTTTGAGCTATTGGCATTGTATATTACAATGTGTTACATTAATTTGTTATCAAACTCTGAATTGTTGTATAAAGATGATTTGCAAACTGTCAAATGTTGCTGAATAGTAAGCAACGTTGTGAATAATATTGTTTGCTAGTCATCCTTGAGTACCAGAGTACTTCACTTGAGACAGCTCACTACTCTGCACTCACTACTCTGCACTCACTACTCTGCACTCACTACTCACTACTCTGCACTCACTACTCTGCACTCACTACTCACTACTCTGCACTCACTACTCTGCACTCACTACTCACTACTCGGCACTCACTACTCACTACTCTGCACTCACTACTCTGCACTCACTACTCTGCACTCACTACTCACTACTTTGCACCCACTACTCTGCACTCACTACTCACTACTCTGCACTCACTACTCTGCACTCACTACTCACTACTCGGCACTCACTACTCAATACTCTGCACTCACTACTCTGCACTCACTACTCTGCACTCACTACTCACTACTCTGCACTCACTACTCTGTACTCACTACTCACTACTCTGCACTCACTACTCCGCACTCACTACTCTGCACTCACTACTCTGCACTCACTACTCACTACTCGGCACTCACTACTTACTACTCTGCACCCACTACTCTGCACTCACTTCTCACTACTCTGCACTCACTACTCACTACTTTGCACACTCACTCTGCACTCACTACTCACCACTCTGCACTCACTACTCTGCACTCAGTACTCGGCACTCACTACTCGGCACTCACTACTCGGCACTCACTACTCACTACTCTGCACTCACTACTCACTACTCACTACTCTGCACTCACTACTCTGCACTCACTAATCTGCACTCACTACTCACTACTCTGCACTCACTACTCTGTACTCACTACTCACTACTCTACACTCACTACTCTGCACTCACTACTCACTACTCTGCACTCACTACTCTGCACTAACTACTCACTACTCTGCACACTCACTACTCTGCACTCACTACTCTGCACTCACTTCTCTGCACTCACTACTCTGTACTCACTACTCTGTACTCACTACTCTGCACTCACTACTCCGCACTCACTACTCCGCACTCACTACTCCGCACTCACTACTCCGCACTCACTACTCTGCACTCACTACTCACTACTCACTACTCTGCACTCACTACTCACTACTCTGCTCTCACTACTCTGCACACTCACTCTGCACTCACTACTCACTACTCTGCACTCACTACTCTGCACTCACTACTCTGCACTCACTTCTCTGCACTCACTTCTCTGCACTCACTTCTCTGCACCCACCCCATCGGTATTACAATGAAAGATGTATTTCCACCCTGTTATATATGTTATGAGGACACCGTTCATGTGCCAACTCCTATAAGATACCTTTTAATATGCGAGAATGTGCTGCATTGCTATATACTTATAAGGTCCCAAAGACGAGACCGATTGCCTTGCAAATGCTTGTTTAACAGTGTCACTGTAAGGTCCACTCACACAATTGTCCACAGAGTTAAAAACTGTCAAGTTTCCACAACAATACTTCACTAAAAAAAGTTTCAATCATGCACTCCGAACTGCCCCGGGTACCAACGCCAACTGGACGAGCTTAGAAGTCTCAAGAGAGAGACGAAGAGCTATAATACAAGGCCCCTTCCTGCTCATGAAGGTTGCCCATGAGGGCAACCAGCGCTTCTTACGGGCTGCTTTACACTGTAGCCAACCGAGGGGTGGCCCAAATGATAGAGACGTGACCAACTGCAACACTGCACACTCGCTACTCCTACTGAACGCACTCACTCACACTCATCCCTCTCACTGAGGGATAACTTGGACTCAAAAACTAGTCCGCATTCCTTCAAATGGGGCGGGGGCGCGTAGGGGAATGGAAAGTAGTCTGATCTGAACTCCTCACATGCCCAGTGTCCCGGCTAGGTGGAGGGACATTAGTGACCTACAACCTCACAGGACCAGCCGCCTCGGCCAATCGCGGTTCTCACTGAGAAGGGCGAAGAACCTACAACAAAACCCGACATGGTCTCTGCTTCGCTTCAAGTTAACCGCTTCAAAAACTAACTCACCCACTAAAAGCTACGGTTGTTAGCTGAAGTTAGCACGCAACCCCGTGTGACATCGCTCGCGCACCCTGCAGCAGTCCCGTCAGCGGCATAACAGGTGCGAATTAAATTAAATTTTTTTTTTAAAAACACGCTTGCGGCTCTTACCTAAAAGCATATGGGCATACAGCTAACTTAAGCGCTGCCGCTGGCTACCACTGACGCAGGAGTCCTCAACAGGAAGGTGGCTGAAACGAGCCGCCCAACACAAGAGTGACTCTGTCTGTAAAAGGCACGGCTCAAATCAATTCATTAAGCACGGAATGCGCGCACACAGACATCCTCGCTGACCACCAGCCTACGAGGGAGAAAGTTCAACCCTCAGCATTCAAGAAAGTGGTGAGCAGGGAAACGCCAAAAGGCTGGAGAGAGGCGGGGAACGCAGAAAAGAGGTGGAGAGCCGTATGCACATATCAAAAATAAACTAGGAGATACAAAACATCAGCAATGAGAGCATGTCAAGCCATTTAACAGCAAGCACGATAAGAAGCCACGGGCAGTGAGAAGGGAGACGCTAATGCATCAGACTGCCTTTTCGATGCAACCACTTCTTGATCGGGATTGGAAGGGTAAAGAATGTTGGAGTAAATGATGAACCTGGAGTACAAGCAGTTCTTAGGTGTGGCGTACGGACTGCACATCTGGAACTTAGTGCTCCACTAAAAGACACGTATCAGGGCAGTGGGAGTGCACACACCGATTATCGCTAACATATAGAATTACAAAGGATTAACAGTGAAGGACGTAGATGTTTTCCACAGAGGTTCAGACTTACATCAAACAGCCAATGAGAGCGCAAAGCTCAAATGGTGTATATTGGCACTCTAGATCCTGCAGTAAAAAACATTTGCTTTTTTCACTTTTGCCCACTTACAATTTTATATTCTATATAAAATCGCCCATACATAATATGACCTAACCTGCCACAGCGGCGGAAGCCTGCAAGCCCCTTTAGCCGCGTTGTCCCCTCGGACTGTACAGTATTGACTTATAAGGCTGCTGCTGTTGACTCTGCGGGGCCGCGCGCTCTCCGGTGGGGCTGCCCTGCTGCTGCGGTTGTCCTCGTGGTAGGCGCCCACGTGGGACGTGCTCGTGATGCCTTGGCGGGGCTTGCTGGGCTTGCTTGTGTGCTTCCCAGAGAGACAGGAGATTGGGAACGCGCGCGCGCGGCCGGCTCCGATCGCTTTCCTGAGCGTGCGCGTGCCAGTCTCCTGTCTCCTGGGAAGCAGACCCGGCAACTATAGTATCGCGCCTGCGCGATGCGCATATGGCTTCGCCATATGCATCGCAGGCGCGAGACCTAAAAACGTATTCTTCGATAGAATCTAAACTGAATTCAACTTCTCTTCAACTGCTCCTTCCCTACTCTTACCCTCCAAAAAGCACCTGTCACCCCAGTAACCCGTAAAAGAAACAATGTTCACACATAACTACATGATTCTGTTTACAGTTCAAACAAGAGGGTTCTTTTGTAATATGGGTGTTTTTGGCACGAACCCCAACAGATTCAATTGCATAAACTGGAATTAGTGCGTGTGCTGCACGATAGTATCTAGACTATCGATTCTGTACATTCCAGGTGTTGACCTATATGAGATGTTGATCTGCATGTGGTGCAGATTAAGGATATTGAGTCAGCAGTGTATCCTGGGATATGGATTTGCACATTTGGTAGGGTTGGTGGTCACCGTCCACAATTTGTTGTAACGCATAAATTAAATTCACAATTAAGCTTGGTATTTAGAATGATTGTAGTTTGAGAATTACACGCTCAGCATTGTCCTAAGAATAGTCTCACTTATTAATTATCACAGAGACCGAAACATCAGCGCATTCCCCCTTCTTACTGCCTCACAAACAAAGATCGTGTTCGTCACTGATTGTGTAATACTCACCAACTGACTTATTACATGATGGATTTCAATTACAAGAGTGGATCAGTACAGCTGTGACCCCAACCATTGACTCTGTCTTTTTTAATCCCACCTCGGTTATATCAGTGTAGTATTCTAAGAGCACCCAACCCCTAATAAAATTAATTGAATTTTGGATCTCAGTTGTTACATGTTGTTTCATTTTTCTTGTTGAAGTTAAACATTTATTTTATGAATAATTATTTTTCTTCTTTCTCTCATCTATTTCTGTAAATTGGTTACCTATATAGATAGGTTTTTTATATTATTCTCAATTAATTTGATTATAAGTAACAGCTAGAAATGGTGTATTGGCCACACCTTATTGTTTTTGATCTGGAGGGCAGTATTGCGGTCTCCATATTTAGGGAAATGGATGATGCCAACCTTTGGCTTTTGTTTTGATTTCCAAAGCAATTATCCAAATAAACCCTTGGACATAATGTTTCTCAGAGAGGTGAAGGATCATCTATTTTGCCCAAGGGAACCTAGGGCCTGACTATGATCTTAGCAGAATGGGTCCCACCATTGCTTTTTTGTCAGCCTTCTCACCCGCTACCGTGGCGGTCTGACTGCCTAATTTAGGTCTTGGCAGGAACTCAGCTACATGACCCCTGCAGTGCAGCCTCCGCCGAGATACCTACTCCTGCGTCGATGGTGGGAGAGCGAGAGGTGGGTTTTGGAGGGAGTCCCATAAAATGTCCTGCTGTCCAGATTGCAATCTGCCTTTCCTTTGAGCTTTTCCTGGTGGGGATACGGATACCGCCATGTGCGAGTCGGCGGAAAGGTACGCAAAGTAGTGCAAACTCACCTTTTTTCTGAGGTAACACTTCGGAATCTATGTCGGACCTCATCGTCTAGGGCCTCCCTGTGCTGCTGTCCCAAGACCTTGATGCTCAGCAACCATGTTGTCGCAAGAATCGAAGGTAGGTTTCTCTGTCACTTCTCCTACATATGTATGGTAACACTTACTCTTGGCTTGTGTTATTTTACATGCAACAAAATAGACAGCACAAATAACCTACATATACATTACGCCACACATACACAACATATACATGTATTTTCTGATATTAACACCAGCCGCGGCCGGTAGTGGGAGTACCGGCCGGGCGGTGACGTGGGGAGGGGGAGGGGCAGGGTGGGGCATAGTAATGTATGGATTGCGGACTTTAAAAGGTAAGTAAACATAAAAATAAATAAAACGGATTTCGCTGCACACACTGCATCGCATTTGGTGATGCAGTGTGTGCAATGAAATTCGTTTTATATTTTGGCGGACGCACTGGCACAAATTCAATAAAAAGCACTTTTTTGCACCAGCAATTGAAGGGTCTTCTCCTCGTCATTTTGGATTTTCAGCAGCGGCAGCTTGCAGTGTGGCGATCTTTCTGATATATATATATATATATTAATATACATATATATATATATATATATATATATATATATATATATATATATATATATATATATATATTGTTCTGAGCGTATTTGTACAATTATAGTTGCACTGGGACTTTGTTCCATTTCTGCGTCTTATGCACAATCATGCGTCTTATGCACAATCATGCAGCATTTTGCACAAAAAAGGCAGGATCACCCTGGGTTTAGCTATTGCACATAGATCTTGACTCCATACATTGTCATCCATATAGCGTTTTACATATATCAAATTGTTGCCATTTATACATATTATTTATGCAATCTATAAAAGTATATTTGTATACCTATAATGTTTTTATTTGCATTTCTGATATATTTAATTGTTTTTATCTAGGCACTTTGCACTTTTCATAAGCATGCTATTATATACTGCATTGCATATTACGTTATGTTATATTTGAACTGGAGAAGGTTTACATTATCCAATGTGCATTTACTTCTCTGTGATTGATGGGAACTTTTAGGCGATCGACAATTTTACACTGTGCTTATTTGTGTGTTTGTTATATGGAATCGGAACATATTGTAAGATGGCTTTCTCCGTTTGTAACACAGGAAAAACAAAATAAGGCTGTTTTCTGAAGTATTTTTTCAATGTTCATGACGTAATGCACGTACCTGGTTGGCGCCAAATGGGTGTTTAAATGTAATATTTACACCTCCCTGTTCGTTGAGTGAACAAGGACACAGCCCCATGTCCGAAACGCGTCTGAGGCATGCACTGTTCCAGCACTAAAAAATAAAATAAATTGAAAATCTGGCACCAGCATACTTTTTGTCCGTGATCCTGTTTGTGTGAGGAGGCACTAAGGAGAAGTGGAGGTGATATATATATATATATATATATATTGTTTGAACAGGCTGTTGGTTAGAAGAGTGTGGTTTATGTTTATAATCTTGTTATGTTTACACCTTTTTGCACTTAGGCACTAGTACATCCAATCACTTTATTTTAGGGTCATGATAAGAAGTATATACAGACCGTTGGGGATTTATCCCATTATTATTATTATTTTTAGTTGGGTGACGTCCACATATAGAAAAGCCTTATGTGTAACTGTCCTTAACAAAAATATGTATTGTATTTTGGTGTTTTGCCCTAATTGGAACATTTGTATTTTACCTGTATTTTCCAGAGACAACACTGCTTTTATTTATTTTTTTTATTCTTCATTGATTGTGTACTAATCGTATATTTTACCATGATTGCACATGAGGTCTGTTTACAATGTCTATGCATTCATGACCCTATCAGAATGCAGCACTTGCACTTTAAAAACTCACCCTTCACACATACTCGCTGTCATGTGATCAAGGCTCAGGCGAACCGAAACGTTATGAAGGCGACAGCAATAAAAATATTCTACATTTACCGAAATTGTGGTCCGTGCTTGGTTCCTGATCGTGGCTGGCGGTGGAGTTGCAACACAAGGGAAGCGAAAGTTTTGCACATATATGTATATATATATATATATATATATATATATATATAGATATATATATATATCCCAGCACCAAAAATCCTTTCTTTAAAGAAATTGCGCCGAGCCCCAGTTTCTGTTTTAGCTTACTTTATTCCATAAAGTGTATGGCAAACAACTCCCGACGCGTTTCGAAACCCGAAGGTTTCTTGGTCACGGGTGAGCAAGATGCTTACTTAGATCACATGATATAGTGCAACACAATATAAACAATATAAACAAAGGACTACATCGCTGCTATAATTGTGTAGTTAGCATGGTCGCCATTTTGGAATGGTGTAGTGAACTGGGGATTCTCATTATCACTCGAATTACAATTCATATCTAGTGGAAAGAAAAGCATAAAATACATGCAGTTTCAGGAAAGTTCAGCTTGTGAATTGATATATCTAAATAAACAAAACATTTTAAATTTTGTTTACATTTAAGCATGAGTCACAGCATATATGCAAATTCATAAACCTTATTGTTGTGCCAATCGAACCCAAGTGGGTGAAAAAACAATCTAAAGCTGCATTGTCCACCAAGTCAATTCTGCCCCAGTAGGCTAATTCTCTAATTCGAAAATTCTAATTCTCCAGTTCATTAATCAAAGTACCAGATCCAATAGGTATATCTGCACTTCTTCTCAAAACATAGCAAAAGCTCAGTCTCCTATGAAAATAAACCAAATGCACAATCAATAAAATTGTTTAAAAACCATGTTATAAACATCTCTTCACAAGAGGCAACGCGATCATCATTTTACTCTTACATATTTACAGAACAGTCACTAATGCCAGGTCTAATTTTACTACGTGCATCTTAGCCTCCTCATCTTTGTTGATGCCCTCCGGATGCACAGTCTCATATTTTATTATCAGACGTGATTCCAATCTGCGTAAATCTCTGATTCTATTCCCACCTCTTTCAGAGGCCGGGATTCTGTCAAGGGCACAATATCTTAACAAACTAGTATCTTTGCTATGACATTCCTTAAGATGTCTAGCGATGGGATATTGTTTATCTTTGGTGCAAATTCTACCATCGTACATAAAGGACAGTGGGCATTTTTTGAAATTGATTGATAGTATAAAAGGGGAAGATGATATGCTGTTACTTACACTTGATGTAAAAAGTTTATATACCTGTATACTGCATAAATTAGGCCTGGAAGCTTGTAGATATTATCTGAAAGAGAGATCTATTTGCTTTCTGCAGCACACAGAGATGCTTCTTGAAATGATGGCTACCTGTCTCAAAGATAACTTTTTTATGTTTGATCATGTGATATACTGTCAGGCCCGGGAGACGGTGATGGGAACCTGCTTCGCCCCCAACTATGCGGGTCTTAAACTAGGCTGGTGGGAGGAGCAGGTGGTGAACATGAACATTGCATGCTGGGACTGGTAGGCGCAGAACTACTAATGACCTACCAGGGCTGTAAGCGTTAGGTATTTACCTTTAAGGAGTGGCACCCTGCACAACCTATCAGGAAGGGCTAGATACTTTATCTGGAATACACGTCTCTTCCTGAATCATTTATACCCCTGGCGCTGATGAAGGCAACAAATACGCCGAAATGCATTCGCCGATTGTGGGTGATGCAGGACTGTTACTTGCCTGTGTGATGGAATAAAGATGTTTCCACCGGTTCCCCTGCTGTGGCCTCTTCACTTTGTCTTCGGAAAAGGTGCGGGATTTGGATATTTCAGCGCTGGTTCCAGTAACGTGCTAAGAGGCCCCCGCTTTGCCCAAGCAGGCACTGAACATCTGGACTCTGCTTCGGTGGATTTGTGTATCCGGGTTTTCCGAATTACCAGAGCCCCCCTGTGAGTCCGGGAAGAGGTGTGGCGGTGTTGAGGCCATTCAGCTTCACGCTGGGTGAGGTTTGAGTCTCAGCCTTGCCCCCGTCTAAAGCGATCCCCGTGACTGCAGGGTAAAGCGGTTGGGGACTGGAGGAGGCAGCGCATTTCATGAGCACGGGGCAAGGAAGGTTCCCAATTAAAGCAGTGTGTACCCGCTCCACGCAGCACCTTCCAGACACGAACATGAACATTGCATGCTGGGGCTGGTAGGTGCAGAACTACTAACGACCTACCAGGGCTGTAAGCGTTAGGTATTTACCTTTAAGGAGCGGCACCCTGCACAACCTATCAGGAAGGGCTAGATACTTTATCTGGAATACACGTCTCTTCCTGAATCATTTACACCCCTGGCGCTGATGAAGGCAACAAATACGCCGAAATGCATTCGCCGATTGTGGGTGATGCGGGACTGTTACTTGCCTGTGTGATGGAATAAAGATGTTTCCACCGGTTCCCCTGCCGTGGCCTCTTCACTTTGTCTTCGGAAAAGGTGCGGGATTTGGATATATATATATGTATGTATATATATATATATATATATATATAGTGGAGACATCGCATGAAGAGGGGTTGCAGCACTCGGCCTCCGGTAGAAGCCGCCACACATAACCCACGTTCTCCCCTTATGAAATCCTGCCAAACGCGTTTCGAGCAAAGTGTCGCTCTTGATCACTGGCTGAAGGAGAATGCAGAGGCAGCGATGTTAAATAGGAACATGCTTTATTGAGTATAAAAGTCCTGCCCCAATGGGCATCAGCACGCAGGGCATTCTGTTAGTAGTAGTTCCTCTGCCAAGACTCAAGTTCCTTAAATAACCATGTTGGGTATCGCAATAATACCCCTGTGGGTGATTAAATGTGTCCTTCCACCCATTTGGGACAAAACATTTAATCACCCACAGGGGTATTATTTTTATGAGAATGTGATACCCCTACCAGCATCACTCTGCAAATGCGCCCCTTGGCGCGTTTGCTGAGGGGGAACAAATTCCCCTTGAATACTAGGGGTCCCTGGGGGCCAACTAGCCCACCAGGAACCTCCAGTTTGTGCCAAGGGGCTGCGTTGCAGAGAGGTGTTCTGTGGCCATGCCCCTTTTTACACCTCTCTGCAACTCAGCTCTGTGGCGCTCACTGGAGGTAGCTGATGGGCTACTTGCACTCCAGGGACTCCCTTTATTCAAAGGGAGTTAATCCCCCAACCTAAAACGCGCCATGAGGCGTGTTTGCACAGTGGTGAAGGGAGGATGTGGGGCCTGAGTTCACATGTTTGCAAGCACACCATGTGGCGCGGTTTAAGTTGGGGAATTAATTCCTTGTCAATCCTGAGGGTCCCTGGGGATCAGCTAGCCCACCAGGTACCTTCAGTAAGCGCCACGGAGCGCCAGTTTCCTGCCGCTAAAGCGGCAATATTTTAACGCCGTTCTTGATAATATGGCCCATTGTTTTTACTGTTAAATGTTCAAACTGCCCTCCACTAAGGAATTCAGGGACATATTAGCAAGAACCTTGTTAAAATTATCGCCGTCCTGCTCCTAAAACGGCGATAATGGGCTTGGTAATATGCGTTATACAATTCCAATAGTAGCCCAGATTAGATGTCCTGCACATCTAACCTGGGCTTCTATTGGATTTCTATAACACATATTAGAAAGCCTATTATCGCCGTTTTAGCGGCAGTTTCCTGCCGCTAAAACAGCGATAATTTTAACAAGGTTCTTACTAATATGCCCCTTAGAGTCTCCAACCTTTAATTCGTAGTTCAACTCTTTCAAGATAATTTTGTTTTTTATTTTTTATTGTCATAATCTAGAACAAATGTGTCAGCATGTGCTTCTATACCTATATATAGGTCCTCCTGGCCCTGATCGCCTTGTTAATTGTCCACAAGTCTCTAGTCCACCTGGCTTTCCCTGTCCTCGTTCCCCTCGTTACTACCCTCCTTGTCCTGGCTCTTTGTGTAGTATTCTGATGTTATGGTTTTTCTCTTTGGTTTTGGCCCTTTTGGTGTTCTTGGTTCTCCTGGTCATGCCTTTCCTTTTTGTCCTGATACCATTGCTCCCATGTCCTCCTAGTCCACCGGGTGGTCCTGGTTTTATGGTTGCAGCTCCTCCACCGTCCCCAACCAACACCTATCATTCTTGATACTGCCTTGAAGCCAGTCATTCAGGCACTCTGGTTATTTTCTGCTTCAGAAATGTTTATGTTTAGGGGCATTGAGAACAGAGAAAGGAGCCCTTAGGTACTCAGGCCTGTGCTGAACAGTAGTAGGAATCAGAACACTGGGGTTACGACATCTGTTGCACACGTTTAAATGTATCCACCGCTTTCAGGGCAAAATGTTAGCAAGTGATCTCTGCTGGTTAATGCACTTTGTAACGATACCTGCATGCTTTCTCCGGTCACACGTCTGAAACCTCATAAAATAGAAAAGTGTTAGGGATCCTTCTTCTGAGCATAGACTCAGATGCATAGGTCACAGATCCGTGTTTATTTCGGTTTGTAAAAAATACAACCATATAGCAACAGACAAGATAAGCATCAATAAAATTACAGTTCAAGAGCAAGCTTCGATTGAAATCTAATAAGAATACCAAGATAAAACACGAAATCCCAGTACAAATAATTCTGTATCAAATATACATTAGCGACATGTATAAAGCTGAATCACTATCTCATTCTAAGGGTGCGTTTAACTATAATAGTAACAATTTATACGGCCTTTGAATATGTGCAAATATGCAAATAAAGTGCTAGGTATTATTACCGTAACAGTAAATGTGCAAATTGGCAAATCAAAAGCAAGGTTCAGTGGCAACCTTCCTAAAGTGCAATATGCAATTTGGCAACTCTTAATCCAACTATATACAATGAAGACAGAGTGCAAATGTTATTCCATTGTAGCGGAACATTATATACAGTAGCAGCAATTTTATCCAACATACATATATGTGCAAATTAGCATGACAAAGTGCATAGTGTCAACGGCATCTCCTTAAAGTGCACAGTACATTTAGCAGCAAAAAAAAAAAAAAAAAAATATTCATATGATAATTGATTTTCTTACAGAAATGCATTTTAAAATGTAAGTGGCCACATGAAAACATACGTCTGCGGTCTCTAAATTAAACAATAGTTGCATCGCTGATTGGATACTATGCATATTATATTTTAAAAAGATGGGTTTTAGATAAAATTTCCTAAAAGAGACATAAAAAGTACAAGATAGCATAAAATGACACGTGCTCTGTTTTGATTTATCATCACAAGGGCACGGGCAAGTGCCAGGTTTTTTTGTCACGGGAAAAGCCACGAGGTGATGCACAATTCCTAAACGGAGACGGGTTAACACAAATCGATGGGAAGTAATACTAACTGTTGCTAGGTAAGATTGGAAACCTTCATTAGTGTTGTATTGCTGGTAAAAAGTGAATGTACTTTGTTTTTCATATTTTTCCATTCTAATCCCAGCTGTATACTTCAAAAATGAGACCTTCAACTCCTGCTTCGATAGTGTGGAACCCTTTGTCAAGTCATTAAAAATGTCCAAACCATACAGTATTTTGTACCAATGATGTATATGGCTCAGCCAGGGGATATTTGATCGTAGGTCAAGTTTAATACAGTCGGTTATTACGTCCTGCGTAAACTTTGTCTCCTCCTTTGCCCAGATTGAACGCCATAGGGACAGGGGACGGAGAGCGATCAAATCATTAACATAGTGCATATCTAGTTCTTTATGTGTTAACTCAATTGAAGCCGTGGCTGGGGCACAGATTAATCGTTTTAAAAACATATTTTCCTTACCCTGAATCAGTTTCGCACTCTGTGCATCATACCCCCAAACTCCGGCCCCATATATAGCTGAGGAAATACATCTTGCGTTAAATAGAGTTAGCATTTCATGAATTCTGCGGTCCCCTATTTTAGCAACAAATCTAAAAATATAGTTTGTATTCCTGGCCATTTTAAAAAGAACACTTTTTTGTTCATTTGACCATCTCCCATCTCCTGAAAAGGTGATGCCTAAATAACAAAAACTGTTAACAGATTCTAGTCTCTCCCCTTCCAGAAAAAAGGGCTTGCATTTTTTTAATCTTTTACCACAGACCATAGTAACCGTCTTCCCTTTATTAATTTTCAGTTTCCTGTTTTCAATAAATACGTGGAATTGATTAATTAAATATTGCAGTCCATTATGAGTTCTAGAAAGGAGGACCGCGTCGTCCACGTATAAAACGACAGGGATGGGGTTACCGTTAATGATGGGAGCATCTGCATTGGTTTTTCTTAAAATTATATCGACCTGATTTATAAAAAGGGTAAACAGTAGGGGGGCAAGTACGCATCCTTGACGGATGCCTCTCCTGACATTAAAAAAAGGGGTGCACTCGCCATCTGTTCCAAACCTGACTTTGCTGGATAAGTTATTGTACAGACGAGCAAGCAGATGAATAATTTCAGCGGGGGCACCCATTTCCAATAGAGTGGGCCAGAGCAGTGCCTGTTCCGCCAGATCGAATGCAGAACTCAAGTCGGCAAAGCATAAATAAAGATTACCAGGTTTGGCTTTGGTATACTTGCCGATTATGAGTTCCAGGTTCACGCACTGCTCCATTGTGCCCATTCCCCTACGGAACCCATACTGGACTGGGGACAAGATGTTTTTCTCCTGAGCCCAGGCTTCCAATCTCACTAGTAGGGCTCGACTAAGAATTTTAACTGTCGAGTCCAGAAGTGAGATTGGTCGATAGTTTCGGGCCTCCGACCTAGATCCTTTTTTGTAGAGGGGTATGATAATTGACTGGCCCCATGTCAGTGGTAAGCTATCTTCCACCGCAGCATTAAAATAACGAGTTAAAATTGGGGCCCATAAAGACGTTTCGTGTTTAAAGAAATCCATGGGTACCCCATCAGGCCCGGGTGCTTTACCCCCCTTACTGTTTTTAATTGCCTCTGTGACCTCACTCAAAGTTAAAAACAACTGCATTTTCTGCCATTTAAAACATGATACTGTGTCGATATTAAAAGTAGACCCACCTGAGTGAAGATCGGAGTTAAAAATCTCTGAAAAATGCGCAATCCAAGCAAGGCAACTAACATGGGAACTGACCTCAGGAATATTATCATTCTTTAGGAATGGGCCATTAATGGTTTCCCAGAAAAGTTTATGATTTTTAGTTGCAGCGGCCATTTCGAGTTTGTCCCAGGCATAATTTTGCAACTCCTTTTTCCTGGTTGCCAGGGCCAGCTTATAATTAGCCCGTTCTTCTCTAAATCTATCTTTATTTCTAGGTTTAACATCAAGCACACTTTTTAATCTATTTAGGGTCTGGGCACAATGTTTGTCAAACCACACGTTTTTATTTCTTTTAGGCTTTCTATGTCTTATTAGCAAAGAATTATCAACTGTGCAAGTAATTTAAAAAAAATTAGAAAGAACGGCAGGCGCTATCACATTTGGTGCAAGGCAGTAATCAACCTCTTTAAGACATTTGCAAATAACATCCTTGGTTAATTTGTTAGGGTCAATTTTTGTCCATTTGATTCTCATACCATTTGGTCTTACAGCAGAGATCCCATGGACAGACCTACCCTGCACAACGGTTTTTGGGCCCCAGCCCATTAACTCCACTGAGATGCTATTGTGGTCACTCACAGGCTGCTCTATTACCCAAACATTGGAGAAAACCGAGCCATTGGACACCAAAATGTGGTCGATATTCGATTGGGCGTCTCTACCCCTAAATGTTGGGCACTTTTCGTTGTTTTTGTTCTTTGTGCATTCAAGCAGCTCCAAATTTAATTTAGCTATTGAATTATTCAGTGCGCTGCCATAATTACTGTGCGGAAAGTGATTAACAAAAACACTATCGCCCCCTGCATACTCTTCATGATGACCACAAATCCCTTTACGGGCGTGACTACAAGCTTGAATGTTAAAATCTCCTGTCCACAGTATTGCGTAATTATTCTTTGAGAGGGCAATTGCTGCTTCGATGGCGCATTCAACATCTGGGACAATCTTTTCCCGTTTAGGACCCACAATGTTATTATAAAAATTTACAATATTTAGATCCCTACCGTGGCTATGTGTTAGCCGCAAGACAGACGCATGCTGACACACCACTGTGTGTCCCCTAACGTTAAATTCCATTAATTTAGTCGAAATCAAAGTCAGTAGACCACCCTTTGCTCTGCCAGCCTTAGATGCTACTGCTGCCACACAATAGGAGGTATAACCTTCCACTTCTATTTGTTCTCTATGCCATGTCTCTTGGAGGCATATTATATCGTAACCACAAGTAATGAATTTATCCCAGAATGGAGTACATAATTTCGCAGCAATTCCTGCTATATTCCAGGTAGTAGTTATAAGGGAGTCAGCATGACTGGTTCCCGTGCCTTAAAGGTGGTTAGACAAAGATAAAACCTCTGGGCTTACTGTCGTGTTAACGTTAACATTTACATTTGTCTCAATAACATCATTATCTGTATCATTCTTTATATAAGACTCATTGTTAGACAAGGTTGACATTGGCATTATTACAGTTTTTACACAGTTTTGGTCCCCCAGCTCTTTTTCCAAGATTGCTGTATCACCCATTTCAGCACTATCAGGGTACGGGGTCAAAGGTAAGACATACAGTCAATCATTCTCCTCTAATGAATTGAGGAACTGAAATCTGTTGGAGATTGGAACCGGAAAGGTATCATATACATTAGTGAGTAAAGGGGGAAAAATGGGGGTAGCATTAGGGCAATTGATATGGGCAGCTCTTGGGTGCTGAAAAGTATGTGTAGTAATTTGTCTGCCTGACTGATTCCTGTAAAAATAATTGAGTGGGAACAACGTGGTATTGTATTCATGGTTCGATGGCATCGGTGCATGCAAAATCGAATCTCTCGCCCATTCAGTAGTTCTGAAATTTATAATTATACAGTCCCCTTGTATCTCCTTTTTATTTGGTCCCACCCAACCTACCCTCTGTGTGGTTATAATCTCGTCTGCCCCTCGTATTGGGAATCCACAATTTTTCACCAACCAGTGTAGGATTTTATTTTTTAGGGTTTCCTGATTTTCGAATTGGGTGGGCAACAGTTTGGGGACATTAGCGAGGATCTCTACAAATGGTCTGCACTCGGGTGGCAAATTAATAGTGGCTGGGATGATATTGTTAATATTGCGCCTTGGTACTGGCAAGCTCCTATTATTATTAGGGACTTGGTTGCTGTTATACCTCTGACCCCCAATTACTTTCTGCCCATCTACTATGTTAGGGGCGGTGGTTGTAGGCCTCTGCATTCCACTTACAGATGTTACCGAATTTACTATTGTAGTGGGCGCACTTGGGATACTGGTAGATGTCTTTGGTTTGTTTTTGCTCTGACTCCCAGGAGGCACACTAGTTGTATGTGATCTGACTTGCGGGCCCAGATGTTCTAGGACATCCAGATTGGCTATACCCAGTTTTTCAAGGTTCTCTACTTTTTTTGTTAGAGTTTCTAGGGATACCATCACTGGTGCAATATAAGTTTTCATCATATTGTCAAAATGTGTTACAAGTGCCTCAACATTAGTTGGAGTTAGTATTTCCTTCAGATGTGTATCTTTTAGGTGCGTACCTCCACTATTCAGGTGTGTCTCGCCCTCTCTTCCATAAGTATCTGGTGTTTGAACAGCTCTCTTCCTTTTCCTTCTATATATTTTACCCTGTTTATTAATTATCAGCCTTTTTCGACTTTGGGTAGATTTCCTTTTGGGTGGTGCAGAATCACAATCAGTTTCGCTGCTTAACAAACTGATGTCACTAATTTGTGCAATTGAAATGATGGCATTAGTATCACAATCATCCAGTTCCCCTGTAACTATTGATTGATTGATTTGTGTATTTATAGAGCGCATTCCTGTCACCCAGAGGGCATCCTGGCGCTTTGAACTTCTGGACGGATACACTTCTCACTGCTCAACCACTTTTCGGAAAGAGGTGCGTTTTAAGCGCTTTCCTAAACGGCAGGTAGTCCTTGTGGCTTCTCAAGGAGCCAGGCAGGGAGTTCCAGAGTTTGGCCGCCGCAACACTAAATGAGCGGCCACCCATCCTAACTCTCTGGAACCTCGGGACGACCAGCAATTGTGCCGTAGAGGAGCGAAGGGGGCGCGAGGCAGAGTACCAGGTAAACATTTTCCGCAATGGTATAGGGCCCAGTTGGTGGACTGCCTTAAACACTAGGCACGCGGCTTTGTACTGCACTCGCAGGTGAACCGGGAGCCAGTGTAAGTCTCTGAGAGCAAGAGTGGAGGAGCTGGACCTTGGGCGCGAAAGAGCCAACTTGGCGGCCATGTTTTGCACTCGTTGTAACTTCCCCAGCAGATTTTTAGGGGCCTCCAGAAGTAGCGCATTGCAGTAGTCAGAGCGACTTAAAATTGTACTGCGAACTACTTCCGGCCTGGCCTGGGCGGGGAGAAGAGGCAGAACTTTACGCAACATGCGTAACAGCATCATGCACGTGGAAATGGTTTTATTGACGTGCAAGTCAAGCTGTAGATTTGGGCCGAAGATCACTCCCAAGTTGCGCGCTGATTCCGACGCCGCTACTGGCTCGGGAAAGGTGGAAGGCCAAAAGTTCTCTGGAAGAACTCGCGGAATCCGGTCCGTAGAGCAATAGAGCACCTCCGTCTTTGAGCTGTTAAATTGGAGGGAGTTGGCCCATAACCAGTCCGCTGTGGCTGCCATACAGCGATGAAATGCCTCCAGCGGGGCCGCATTATTTCCTTCCAGAGAAACGACCAGTTGGGTGTCGTCGGCATAGTTGAAAGCCGAGACACCAAAAGATTTAATAAGCTGGACCAGGGGGCGAAGATACAAGTTGAAAAGTATCGGGCTGATGGCGGAGCCCTGAGGAACCCCCTGTCCAACTTTCCTGGGCTCAGAGCTGAATGGCGGGAGCGAGACCAACTGTTGCCGATTACTCTATAGGCACATCACTCTGCGTTAGGGGCCGCGGTGTGATGCTAGCTGACAAGTCAGGTGTTATTGACAGTCTGCTCTCCCTAACACAGAAAACAGAAGGTTCTAAAGGTTGTGGTACATCAGGTTGGATTGCATCATACCTTGGTAAACCTGTGAATGATTCCAACAGTAGGGAGTCATGGGATATAGTTGTTTCATTTGTAACGCTCACATGTGTGTTAATAAATTGTGGTGACTGACTTATTAAACACATACTGGCTGGTAAAGAAAGTCTCCTTTCTGTATGTTCAATGGCGTTTACAGCAACCCCGATTGTCTGTTGCAACATTCTATCTATTGCAGTTAGGGTAGGTAAAAGAGTTGGCACCACAGTTTGTTTTCTTGTAGCAGAACGTGTGTTCATAGGTGTTTTTTTTACCACCGCTCTGCTTTTATTTTTACCCTCCATCAGGAATGTAACAGGCCGTTGATCTTTTTATGGTTAAACCCGATGTAGGGGTTACCCTGGGTACGATGGATTGGGAGAAAGCCAAGGGGGGTAGCCCAGTCCAGTCTCTTGCGGTCTCTGAGGGCCTCAGAGGGCCCGCCCTTTGCCCGGGCTTAGTCCGGCGTGTCCCGCGCGCGTCCTCGCGGGACGAGGAAGTAGGCGCAGCTTTATGCGCCTCCTGGCGCTGAAAGATGATGATGGGGGAGGCGACCTTTGCTCAGGGACTGCTGGGATCTGTAGTTTTGTGTCTCCCGACCGGCGGAGCCAAGCCCGGCCAGTCGGAAGTGCTGAGCGATGACAAGCGGCGGAGCGAAGCCCAGCCGCCACCACAGCCACGGAAAACAAACAGCACACCACAGCGGGACCTCAGCAGGGCGAGAGGGGAGCTCCTAGCACGAAAGCCCTCCCAGGAACTGCCACTCGGTCCTCGGTAGTAGGCGCAGCTTTATGCGCCTCCTGGCGCTGAAAGATGATGATGGGGGAGGCGACCTTTGCTCAGGGGCTGCTGGGATCTGTAGTTTTGTGTCTCCCGACCGGCGGAGCCAAGCCCGGCCAGTCGGAAGTGCTGAGCGATGACAAGCGGCGGAGCGAAGCCCGGCCGCCACCACAGCCACGGAAAACAAACAGCACACCACAGCGGGACCTCAGCAGGGTGAGAGGTGAGCTCCTAGCACAAAAGCCCTCCCAGGAACTGCCACTCGGTCCTCTGTAGTAGGCGCAGCTTTATGCGCCTCCTGGCGCTGAAAGATGATGATGGGGGAGGCGACCTTTGCTCAGGGGCTGCTGGGATCTGTAGTTTTGTGTTTCCCGACCGGCGGACCCAAGCCCGGCCAGTCGGAAGTGCTGAGCGATGACAAGCTGCGGAGCGAAGCCCGGCCGCCACCACAGCCACGGAAAACAAACAGCACACCACAGCGGGACCTCAGCAGGGCGAGAGGTGAGCTCCTAGCACGAAAGCCCTCCCAGGAACTGCCACTCGGTCCTCGGTAGTAGGCGCAGCTTTATGCGCCTCCTGGCGCTGAAAGATGATGATGGGGAGGGCGACCTTTGCTCAGGGGCTGCTGGGATTTGTAGTTTTGTGTCTCCCGACCGGCGGAGCCAAGCCCGGCCAGTGGGAAGTGCTGAGCGATGACAAGCGGCGGAGCGAAGCCCGGCCGCCACCACAGCCACGGAAAACAAACAGCACACCACAGCGGGACCTCAGCAGGGCGAGAGGTGAGCTCCTAGCACGAAAGCCCTCCTAGGAACTGCCACTCGGTCCTCGGTAGTAGGCACAGCTTTATGCGCCTCCTGGCGCTGAAAGATGATGATGGGGGAGGCGACCTTTGCTCAGGGGCTGCTGGGATCTGTAGTTTTGTGTCTCCCGACCGGAGGAGCCAAGCTCGGCCAGTCGGAAGTGCTGAGCGATGACAAGCGGCGGAGCGAAGCCCGGCCGCCACCACAGCCACGGAAAACAAACAGCACACCACAGCGGGACCTCAGCAGGGCGAGAGGTGAGCTCCTAGCACGAAAGCCCTCCCAGGAACTGCTAGTTAATATCTCAGATCTAAGCCTTATCTCATAGAAACCTGACAGCTTCACTCCTCAGCTGACAAACAACACAAATTCATGGAGCTTTACCCTTGACATAGATTTCGCTTCAGAGAAGATATATCACTAGGAAAAGCAAGGCAACCTGTGAAAGCCTAAAGAAGCATTGGCAATGCCAAGATCCCTGGCTTGAAAGGAGTGTTGTATGGTGATGTAAAACATTACACATAGATAGCATGGGAATTGATATGTATTTTGTGGAAACAAAGTACTGTAGAATAACATTGATGTAGGTTTAAAGATCTCTGTGACAGTTGCACTGTCAAGCCAGACTTACAAACCCATGTATCTAATGATTGACCTCCTCCCGTCTGTGCTGCTGTCAGAGAAAAACACCATAAATCATCTAGTTATTTAAGATACCTTAAATGCATTACAATGTCATGTGTGTGCACAGGCAGCTGGATAAACAAACTGATCAGCTGTGCAGAGCGCAAGCAATCGTTTTGGTGGAAGCATCCTACATCTGCCCAATCAAAACATATAATCCTGGTTCCCAACATGTGAGCAGACCCAAAGCCCTTCACCTGGTGATTTTCCCATAGTTGTCTGGTGACAATTGCACTCTCCACCCAGACCATAAAAACCTTTCAGATCTGACATTGCTTCATGGCAACATGTGAAGTGACGTTAGTTTAACTCAGTGTCCCTGATGGGCCAGGTATTAGGTTCCAGCTATGCTCAGCTTGACTGCTCCCAGTAAAGCAAAACTCAGAAAAACAAATTGATGGTTTTTAAGGGAGGCACTTGCAGGCAGAGCTAGGCACATAGGGGCATATTATCAAGGTGGGCGATATGAGATTATCGCCGCTTTAGCGGCCGTTTTCGGCAGGAAGGCGGCGATAATTTTATCACCCTATTAGCAAGCTGTCGCTAACAGCACAGCTTGTAGGCGATAGCGAGCAGTTTGGGGCCCGCTTTGCATGTTAGAGATATTTATCGCTAATGACATGCAAAGTGGGCGTACCCAACCTGTTGGCGACTGAAAGCAGTCGCTAACATCACTATTGCCTATTATCAACGCAGGCGTAGCGATGAAAAAATTCACGCTAAGCGCGAATATTGCAAAAACCTAATGCCTGCTCAGACCACTTCTTACCCTGTATATCCAATGGGAGGTGGATATTCAGGTAAAGACCCTGGGGCATATTATCAAGGCGGGCGATATGAGATTATCACCGCTTTAGCGGCCGTTTTTGGCCGCAAAGCGGCGATGATTTTTTCGCCCTATTAGCAAGCTGTCGCTAACAGCAGTTAGCAACAGCTTGTAGGCGATAGCCAGCAGTTTGGGGCCCGCTTTGCATGTTAGCGATATTTATCGCTAATGACATGCAAAGTGGATGTACCCAACCTGTTAGTGACTGAAAGCAGTCACTAACATCGCTATCGCCTATTATCAACGCTGGGGTAGCGATAAAAATATTTGCGCTAAGTGCGAATATCGCAAATACCTAACGCTTGCTCAGACCACTTCTTAGCCTGTATATCCAATGGGAGGTGGATATTCAGGTAAGGACCTTAATAGCGATAATGCCTGAATATTGCAGCATTTTCAGCGATATTCACGCATTTCGCCACTATAGCCGGAAATTTTTTCGCATTGAAGATAAACGTTGCTAATAGCACGTTATCTCTGCGATAAAATCCGGCGCTGCGATAAAAAAAATTTCGCTAAGCTTATTTAGCGATAAATATCGCTAATTGTTGATAATATGCCCC
This sequence comes from Lissotriton helveticus, assembly GCF_964261635.1. Taxonomy (NCBI): domain Eukaryota; kingdom Metazoa; phylum Chordata; class Amphibia; order Caudata; family Salamandridae; genus Lissotriton; species Lissotriton helveticus. The sequence continues at coordinate 1,703,271,181 of NC_136063.1, read as the reverse complement.
CCCTATTAGCGATAATGCCTGAATATCGCTGCATTTCCAGCGATATTAACGCATTTCGCCGCTATAGCCGGAAATGCTATCGCATTGGAGATAAACGTTACTAATAGCACGTTATCTCTGCGATATAATCTGGTGATGCGCAGCGATAAAAAAATGACGCTAAGCTTATTTAGCGATAAATATCGCTAGTTGTTGATAATATGCCCCATGGTGTCCTAGTGTTTACACACTCTACAGCAAAGGTCATCAAACTTTTTGATGCAAAGACCCCCTTGTAAAACCTTTTTAGGCATAAGGACCACCTTCCGACAAAAGTTTCTAGAAGCTGGTACTCCTCATCATCAACTTTTGACAACCATAAATGCGCCTGTTAGACCTCATCACATCCATCCATTCATCATTCATCCACCCACACTTTCACACATCAATCCATCCTTCATCCATCGAGCCTTTCATCCTTCCATCCATACATCCATCCTTCGTCCATCCACCCTTTTATCCTTCCATCCATACATCTATCCTTTACCCATCCACCTTTCCATCCATCCATCCACCCATCATTCATCCACCCACCTTTTCACACATCCATCCATCATTCATCCATGCAACCTTTTATCCATCCATCCATCCACCCTTTCATCCTTCCATCCATACATCCATCCTTCCTTCATCCATCCACCCTTTCATCCATCCATCCATCCATCCACCCACCCACGCTTTCATCCATCCATCCACCCATCATTCATCCCCCCACCTTTTCACACATCCATCCATGCATCATTCATCCATGCAACCTTTTATCCATCCATACATCCTTCATCCATCTACCCTTTCATCCTTCCATCCATCCATCCATCCATCCTTCATCCATCTGCCCTTTCATCCTTCAAGCGTCCACCCTTTCATCCTTCCATCCATCCATCCATCCTTCATCCATCCACACTATCCTCCTTCCATCCATCCTTCATCCGTCCACCCTTTCATCCTTCTATCCATACATCCATCGTTCATCCATCCACCCTTTCATCCATCCATTCACCCATCATTCATCCACCCATCTTTTCACACATCCATCCATCCATCATTCATCCATGCAACCTTTTATCCATCCATACATCCATCCTTCATCCATCTACCCTTTCATCGTTTCATCCATCCATCCATCATCCATCCACCCTTTCATCCATCCATTAACCCTTTCATCCATCCATCCATCCACTCATCATTCATCCACCCATCTTTTCACACATCCATCCATCCTTCAGCCTTACATCCATCCATCCTTCATCCAACCACCCTTTCATCCATCCATTCACCCAGCCATCTTTTCACACATCCATCCACCATTCATCCATGCAACCTTTTATCCATCCATCCTTCATCCATCCACCCTTTCATCCATCCATCCACTCATCATTCATCCACCCACCTTTTCACACATCCATCCATCCATCCATCCATCCTTCATCAGTACACCCTTTCATCCATCCATCCACCCATCATTCATCCACCCACCTTTTCTGTGCCTCTCTCATGGGGGGAAGGGGTCAGTATCTCTCTGCGTCTTCTTCCTTCTTCTTACCCGCTCATGGGAGGGCATCTCTGTGCCTTCCTGCTGTGGGCGGGGGGGGGAAGGATTCAGATAGGCTGTACCAACATCTCACCATGAAGAACAGACTCTCAGGCACATTTCTCCCGCTCAGGCGCCAGGTATGAGGGCTCCTGGGACTTGAACCATTGATTTATGGGACGTCGCAGGACCCACAGCTGCAGGCGCGCAATGTCCATTGAACTCAAAAGGCTACAGCCTCCTCCCCTAGGCCCCCCCCCAGCTCCTGTATGTGAGCCCGGCTGAAACAGCTTCAGGGACACACACAGCCACACCCGAGTACTTCACAGGTCTTTAAAAGACCTTTTACTTGTTAATGAGGCTTTGATGTTTTTCACCCCTCAGTGTGAATTAGGCCTCCGCGAGCACTCTCAATCAGCCCGATACTAGGAACTGCACTCTCTGACAGAATCTGCGACCCCCTTCCAAGGACTCCACGACCACCGTGGGGGTCGCGCCCCTAGATTGAAGACCTCTGCTCTACAGGGATGAAAACAAGATGGATCTGGCTCAAGAACAGCTGGGAGTCCATTTGTTTTTCCTATATTCTAGCACTGGATCTAAAAATTGCCAAGGCCCCCATACCGATAGCTCACATCCATGGCCTACTCAACGTTTAAAACCCCCCCATGACCCTCACAATAAGGGGCATACTTACAAGGGATATCACCACCAAATTGCCACAAACCCCCTTCTCCTTCTTCCGTATTTACAAGGCTGCAATACGCCACTTAACGTGATTTAAAGTTGCTTTATAAATAAGGGCCTTTTTCACACTTCACTTAGCGTGAAGGGGAATGCAATTGGTGTTGCATGGGCATTCCGTCGAACCACACCCATTGCTTTTTGGTGCTGCTCCATATTCACAAGGATGGGGCAGTGACAAAAACTAAGGCCAGGTAAAACCTGGTCTTAGGATGGCGATATGAGGAGAAATTTATAAAATCTCCTTGTATTTTGCTCTTTCGGCCAATTGCTTATAAAGATTCTTTATACGCAGGAAGTTGCCCATTCCTGCATATAAACAATCATTCCTGCAGCACAGGCACCCTTGCAACATGGCGCAAAGGTGCCAGCGCTGGTGGGAGGCAGCTTTTTTTAGTGCTAGATGAAATGCAGGAGTGCACTGTATCTTTGCAAATAAGGCGCGTCACTGTACTTAAAAAATGTTGAAGTGCAGCCAACATTACCCGTTTCGGAGTAACATCGCCCTCTGACATTTTATAGTAGATATCCTCCTCAATTCCCTTTGTAAAGGGCATGTGAGAAGGTTATTGTGTCTGAAATAAACGCATTTTGAAAATGCAATCAGAAATTATGAATCTGTAAATTAGGGTGTGGACTTTTCAGAGACTTACGTGGGTCCCTTAAGGCCTGCAGGGTGTGTTCAACAGGCGAAAATGGCATTAGTCTGTTTTACTATCAGCGCTTAGTAGAAGCTGAGCATGAATTGAGCTGTCTCCAATTTTTGCAAGGGCATATCATACCAGATTGCCACTGGTGATAACTGTTCATTTATTATGTTAAAATTGGTTAATTAGGACGTGAAACAGGTGCAATAAACATTTACGCGTCATTTCCTATTCTTTACACGTTTTCTCCCATTGTTTGCCTCCGACCTTTTAATCAGGTGCAAAAACAAACCTGCTAACAGTCTCAAATCTTATGAGAGATCAGGGGTTTTGTACCTGATAAAAAATACCTCACTAGTGTCCAAAAAAACAAACGCAAATCAGCCAATTGTGTACTGTATAAAAGAATTAATCTAAGAATGATTACTATTCTAAGAGCACACTCAACAGGCTTTCAGTAAAAGTTCGGAGTGAGCAAATGAGATAGTGTCCACGACATGTCAGTCTAGAATTAAGGCCAGTTTCTCATCTTTCGTTGTTTTGGGAATGCCTCTAGAATAAAATGAAGACGTTTGTTTGAATAGTGGGGTGTATTGTCTAGTAGAACAACCTTTCTGGGACAGAAGGCTGCCCTTATAGTTCATATAGTTGCACAACAAACTGCATTAACATCTCAGACATTTCCCTTGCTTATAAAAATGGGAAATTATTCCTATTAATCTGTGTTTCTTTTTAAAGCTTGGCTTCTTCTGAGAGCTGCATTTCCAAATGCCATGCGAAGTACAATTTAATTTAGCAAATTATGTTTTGATCGTGAAAATACTTTCTCAGTCTTTCTAAAAGAATGCATCTATTTTTGGCAGCCGGCATTCCCTTCTGGTAGTGACTAGAGGCATAACATAATAACATAATCAGATAATGAGCGATAAATTGCTCAGACAGCTACTTACAATATAAATATTTTCCCGGAGACTTCATATCCAGTGGTGCTTCTGCGTTTCAGCCACTAATTGTATGCTCATGGAACAGGGAAATAGAGCATTGAGGGCTTTCAAATTCGAAAGACCAAGCTTTAGGGTGCAAGAAGGGCACCGACTGCATTCGAAGCCTCTCGCAAATGATAGCACATCAGAGTAATTGTAAATAACTCAGGCCCGGGCAGATGGCTTGTTTGACCAAACTGCAGCATTTCCTTTCATAGACATTAGACCATAAATTCAGGCTATCGCAGCTGAGATGAATAACTTATGCTCACAAGCACTTTTCTTTTAGACTCAGTCTCTTTAATTTCCTGTTTTGATATTGAAATAGATATAAAATGTCTGTTTTGGAACACAGTTTTGTGCCTACAAAATGAAAAGGACAAGTAGACAGAGAAAGGTGTGGGGGCAGTATTGCAAAAGGATGCCATAGCAATGCCTGAAACCCAAGAATAATTCACACTTGCTTTGGAAATAAGACAACACTAATCAAAGAGAAAGTTTTGAAAATACTATATTTTATTTCAAGGTTTATTTGTTATCTTCCCATATTCAGTATTCTCCAATTCTTCTTTCCACATTGACAGCTCAGGTTGCCTTCCTAGTTAGTCCCTTCTGCTCTTGTTTTCTGCCTCCATCTTCTCCCGTGTGCTGTCTTTCTTCTGCTAAAGTTAGATTTGTGTTCATGTTTGTGTTGAGGTTCTGTGTGCAAGACAGAGTGTGTGTGTTGGGGGGCTTGATTATTATACATAATCAGGGCTTTGATCAGTCTTCAGGATGTTAGCAAACCCTGACAAACCCAGACAGACGAGGACGAGCACTCTATGGGGACCAATCCCTGAAGTGTGTTTAGGTGCGTTTGCACAAGTGTGTCAAAATACTAAAAGAACAGTTATATTTGCTTTGGTCAACTGTATAACCTACCTGTAAGAAAGCAGGTTATTGGTTGAGGGGGATGGAGGCCCCACTCAGGCAACAACCATAGTCTTTGTCAGGTTAAATACAAAAGTCATTATATTAACCTGTGCTTAACCTTCTGGTAGCTTGCCACAAAGCAGCCAGGCTTAACTTAAAGGCAGAGTGTAAAGGGCGTATGCAGTGCACACTCACAGTAATAAAGTGAAAACATAACCCGAGAAAAATCCCAAACCAACTTAGAACAACAGAGTGAATTTTAATAAATAAATTGATACCAGAATGACATACATCCAATCAGTAGAAACGGGCATATGTTATTTGAAACTTCCAAGTCCAATTAGCATCCAAAAGCACAAAGCACCACTTACAGTCATGCTAGACCGGAGAAAAGTCACAAGTTCAAGCGGACCGTGATATTCCGGTTAGTCCTGAAGAAAAAGTACCTTCTCAAAGTCCTGCGCAAAGAGTTTCATTTACGGTGGAAGAGGCTGCAGGAAGAGTATCACGGATAGTCGTAGCTGTAGTATGAAAAGCAGACCTGGTGTCGCTGATGGTCATAGCTCTAGTGCAAAGATCCAGTCGGCAGTTGCAGACAGTCATTGCTGAAGCTTCTCATTGGAGGTCACCACGAGCTGTCACAATTGTAGTATAAAGTGTAGATTTCGTGTTACCAGTAGTCGCTGGTGGTCACTGGAGCATGAAGATTTGGGTTAACTGCAGCTTCTCAGTGGTGGTGTTCATGGGTCGCAGAGTCTTGGTGCGACCAGTGGTCTGTGGTTTGTGAAGAGCCCAAAACTTCAGGATTTTATCCCTTTTCACATTTTCACAGGAGATCAACTCATGCCAGCCAAGAGTCCAAGATTTGGGGAGGCACCTCTTGGGGATCAAGAACGAACGCCCGTAGAGGCCAGCAGGGCTCAGGCAGTTCCAGTCGTGGGCCCAGGCAGGTCCAGTGCAGCAGGTCAACTGGTAATTTGCAGGGAGGTTTCTGGAACTTGTGTTCCTGTAGTGCAGACAGAAGTTTATCCATCTGATCTTTGGAGTCACTCAAATAGCCTGAGATGAAGGGAGCAGATCCAGTCTTCCTTCTCAGAGAGCATGGCAGTCCTCAAGCCACAATGGAGCCCTCTCAGGGTCATGGTATTCCTATGGTAATAGCAGGGCAGTCCTCCTGGGAGCAAAGCAGACCTCAAGTAGCAAGTTAGTTCATTGGGGAGTAAGGCAGTCCTTCTTCAGTAATGTCCACAGGTATAGGAGTGTACTGAAGAGTGAATCTGGTGGTCCAATATTTATACCTGATGGCAGCCTTTGCACATGCGAATACCCTATACTAACCTAGAAAATTCATCCCTTACCCTCTCAAGACTTCAGTGTGGTGTGATAAATGACTAGTGTCAGGTTGCTTTGTGGGGACTGGAGACAAGCCCCTACGAAGTGAAAGTCGGACATGGTAGAGGTCCTCCCCCAACCATTCTGGCAGGATAGTCCATCCTGTCCCCACCTAATACCTTTGCTTTCACTGTCTGGGAGTGATGTAAAGTCCCTATGGTCCAATTCCTTCTATTGCAGCCCGACTCTATCTTAGTTCACGAAGGCCACCATCTTCCTCAACTTAGACAATGAAAGTCATCATATTCTCTGATTATGTAGAATAATTGTCATGTCAGGCATGTAAAGCAGATGTTGACAGACATTATCATTCTAAGAAATGTGATAGTGTAAAGTTCTTCAATTAATGACATATACAACATCTAAATCGAGATTCCTCTGGGTCAAATGTCTACTCCTCACGATTTTTAAACCAAGTTCTTTGTTAAGATTTACATCATTACAGTGGCTAGTCAAGTCAATACGCCCACCAAACATATAGTTTGGATTTGTCAGTTATAAAAGATGAGTTGCATTGATCACCCTCAACCAAATGCTGAACAACGGTCTTCTCCTCATCATGCCATGGTTAAATAATTACATATCGGCATATAACTAAAGTAATGTAGTCATCCTTTTGTCTTACATGTTAAGAATAAATATATAGGAAGCATTTATGCACGTAATCTATGTCAAACATTCCAAAACTTATGTCAGAAATTCCAATTTCTGATAAGATGTAGAATATAAGGAATGCCACTTGACCACTTCTCAGGAGAGGTCCCTCACCCAGATTATCACCGGTGATTCTGCCAGAGATAGTCACGCCGGCTGCCAGCATTCTGATAAAGGCAAGTCCAGGAGGAAGAACGACTGACTGCTACTGCAGTGGGTGCCCTTCACGGTGAACATGGTCTTCACACCTCCACTGATAGACAGCATTTGCTGTCATCAAGGTATGCAGTGCGTCTCTCCTCCCTAACAAACTCTAGATTGCAAGTTGATATGCCTTTCATGATCCATTTTAAATGACATTTTAACATTTTAACAATGGTAGACATTTTAATTTCATTCTCACCATTTAAAATGTGTTTTGTTGCTGTTTTTATAATATTCTGTTTTGTTGTTTTAGATGTACTGAGAAATAGATTGTCCCTGTAATATTAAATACATTTAACGTAAAAGTGTTCATTCTTCTTAGTACAGTGTGTGTGATACTGTGCATAATGAAATAAGGTTGTTGCTGTTTCCAAGGTGCTCCTGATCCCTTTATGGGATTGTTAGTAAACCAAAACCAATATGTCTATGTCAGTTACACATTGAATAGTGTTTTGTGAGGCTACAATAATTTGTCTGTCACAGACTGTATGGTGCATTGCACCAGGTTACTCTGTGTCACCTGTGAGTTGGAAGACTTCCCTTGTAGTGTTATGCCAAAGTTGTAAGTTACGCAACAGGAGGAATACACAAAGCCTTACAGAAGACTCAATCACTGACTTAATGCACAAATGCTAAGGAGAAGAAAATACAAACATTCCAAGCTTTGTTCCCTAAGAGTTTGGCAAACTAGGAAGTTAGTATCCTCTGTTTCTTTTCAAATGCCACATGTTTTTCATAGAGAAAGGAGTCCCAGGTCCTGACCCACAGATAACTAAATGTTTTGATGACTAAGGTTGATAATTCACCATACTAAAGGATATATGGTCTATTGTAGGGTTTGGCTATTGATCCGCGGTCTATCAGTGTGTTGGAGTGCATCACATCTGCCATCTATTATAGCCTACCTTCTCCCAAATTTAGAGATCACTGCCTGTTCAGCAGTGATCTATGTACTTTCAGAGGAACCACAATCACTGTGGTCTCTTGGAAAGCACCAACGTTTTGTTGAATGGCAACCATTGGTATTGACAACCAAACATTTTTGCCACCACCTTCTTTTCTCTGGTGGTGGTTCATGAAAGCCCTTTTTTTCTGCTTTGATTATATTTATTGTTTATTTTATTCACTTCTTCTCTCTTTCCCCCTTAATGAGTTAATGCACTATCGTCATCATGCTTTCCATACTCTACTCCTTTTATGCTCTATCTGCCATATCTACCATTCATTATTGTTGATTGTGTGCATTGTAAGGTATTCCATCTGCTTTATGCCCTCTATATACCATTGTTTGCTTCTCATGTTATGTTTGCACTACATATTTTGATTTATTCCATCTTCCTCCCATATGCTTATGCTTTATTGCCATTTATGTCTCCACTTACCTATCTTGTACCAGCATACCACCTCCGTCTTGACATCCCTCTGTTTTGATTGGGCACTATCCTAGCCATATTTGCTATAGCTACCATATATGCCTTATTTAAATGCTGACTCTATGCTTTATGAGGTGCTCCTTCTGCATTGTGTCATCTATTTGCTAATGTCTGCTCATTCTGTCCTGTCCACGCCTGATGTTTTGATTTGCCCCTTCTTCCCCTAATATGATTATATTGCCATTTATGCCTTCGCTTACTACTGATCTTGCATTAAATATGCTACCACCTAACTGATTTTCCTCGGCCTCTACCCACCCCCTTCCATATTTCAGATTGTATTTACCTAATCTGTCCACTGGTTACACCACACCCAGTTACCAGCTCCACTTTTTTCAGTCTAGATCTCCTCCTCTACCTTCTGCCCCTGCTTGGCTACAACTGCACCTCTCACGGCCCCTGCTTTAGCTATTCATATCCCAACCAAATATTTACCTTCCCACTCAGAGTGGTCCAAGCTTCACTCCTCTCACCACACTTTCTCCACACTCTCTCCCTACTCTCCCCAACATGCCTCCCCTCACATCTCCCCCCTCTTCCTCATCCTCACCCATCTTGAAAGTAGGCCCCAACTCCTGGTCTATCTTATACCCTCCTCATCTCTCCAAACATGGAAAAAAAAACTTTAAACATAAACTTTTATGTCTACACCCTGAAATCCTTTTTGCGGATCACCACAATACATTCAACTCCTCTATTGTCACCAACCTCTTCTTCTTCCCCAAGCCCCCATCGAAGTGGAAAAGCCTATTCCTATGACACCTCCCCATCACTGTCTCCCGCAAGATTCCTTACGGTCTCAAACTATCCACCACTCCATCTTCCTCTTTCTTGGGTGAAGTTGACATCTCCATCTTCAAATCTGGCAGCATCCTCATCCAAGCATCTGAAAAGCACCTCCACATCTTCGAACATCACTTCAACACACTATCCCAACTCCTCACATAGCTCTCCAATCCCCCCTCGCACCCCCTCAACCCCTGGACCCTTCACCTCTTTTTTCTTCCCCCATCCCCACATCTCTTCTATCTGACACTCCACAACTCCAGGATCCTTCACGAACCACGGTATCTCTCACCCCCCACTGCTTCTCCAGAACCGACCCTCTACCCCATCATCCTCCACATTGACACCCAGCCTCTCCTGACTTCCCTATCCTTCAACTCCACCGCTACACCCCCCTACACTTGCACAATATCGCCTGACCACCTACTTCTACTGACACTCCCAACAACTAACTACACCACCATGTCTAACACTTGTTCCCCCCTGCTCCCCCTTCCACCTGTACAGAGTCACCCACTCCCACGCCCTACACTACCGCCCCCACCCAGCCTCAATTGGCCTCCCTGGCCCCATTCCTACCTCTATCTTCTGTTCTGGTTCTCAGCTCCCCCTCCCCCTCTATTACTCCCCACATGACTCCACCCCCCTCTCCCCACAATCCTGAACAAACCAATGTCTCTCTAGCCCTTAACATTAATGCACCCCTCACATCCACTGCAGAAATCGACTTGCACACCACCCCTCTCGTCTTTCCTAAACCACCTAATATCCCTGTCCCGATCACTCCTCATTCCTCTTGCCCACTCGCCTCTATTGCCCTTTCGCCCACAACCTCGCATTTCACCGCACTCTCTGATGCACTCTCCCCCCCACCTCGCCAAAAGGCCCACACCTCCCCCTCGTTTTCTCCTACACCTCCCACTTTGACCACCCCCTCTCTCCCCCCATCTGCCTCTCTTCCATCCTATATATCCCTTAATACTCTGGGTACAATTACCCCTCTGGTCTCTCCGCCCCTTCCTCCACCTATTATGAATTCCCCTTCCACGTTGACTACCATTGCCCCCGTTCCCTCCAATAATGATCACGCCACACACCCTACTTCAAACTCCCTCCCCCCGCCAGGCTTTCCTCCCCTTCCGCTCATCAATCTCCGTTCCCCTAATTACGCTAACTCCTCTATCCTCCCAAATACTACCGATCCTCCTCACACCTCACTTCTCACACAATCTCTCCTTAATGTTGAACTACTCCTGATGTCCCTTGTTGTTGATCTCGCCTGTCTCAGAACTGATGTCTCACTCCTCATTAAAGCCCATCCCTCTACCCAGACTCACACATTGTTCCCTTCGCTTATCTCTAGCCCCCTATCATCACACACCAACTCCTCTATTCCTAATCCCCCCATGAACTACCCTCCTTGCAATGATGGTATTACCAACACCAACACATCTCCTTGCGATTACTGCTACACCAGCCCTCCACCTTGCCCTAACCTCCCTTTTAACCCAAATACCTCATCCACACCCATTGAACTCAGCAAAATCTCCCATACCCTCATTCCCAACACTTCCTACCCTCTACCTCATGACTCACTCCCTCAACCCATGGAAATCGACTCCCTTAATAGCTCTTTGGCATCTCCCCAACAATCTCACCCCTCTACTCCCCCTAGCCTTCAGTCCGCTATCCCTGTTCTCTTGGGTACTAGCAGACTACTCCTTCTTCCCACATCACCTAGACTCCCACAACAACTAAAACCTGTCCCCCATCCCAATTACCCGACCACACCCCCATGTCATGCATGCTGATTAACTGCTGATCCGCCTCCTGCCACGCAACTGAGATAGCAGAAAGTATTCTCAGTGAAAACATTGACATAGCATTCCTTACTGAAACCTGGCTTAACCCCCATTCCACACCTATTCTAGACCTGCTGACTCCCCCTGGTTATCTTATCATTAAAAAAGATAGAAGTGAACAAATAGGAGGTGGCCTTGCCATCATCTTCAGAGATAATCTTAATATCTCGCTTGTCCAATTGCAAAACCCATCCACATTTGAATACCTCTGCGCTGATATCAATACTCCAGGCTTCCCTACCATTAGACTTCACACTGTCTACCACCGCCCTGGAAACTCTATCCCCTTTACTGAAGAGATGTCTGATCTTATTATGCTAGCATCACTATCCCACTCTAAAAACATCTTTCTAGGAGACTACAACATCCATTGGAATAAAAATGATGACCCTGCAGTCATCAGGTTTAAAGATATCATGGACATTACCAACCTGATCCAACTATGCCAATCCCCAACCCACACCAAAGGTGCCACCCTTGATGCTATCCTGACTAACAAGGATCTCGCCTCCCTCTCTAAGATCCTTCCTGTAGACTGGTCCGACCATCACCTTATCCTCTTCAAATTAAATGGTCCCATTATATACCCGACTCCCACAGGCAATTTACCGTTGAAACCTACTCGTAAACTTCACCTCATTCCTCTGGGAGGATTGGAATCCACCATTAACTCTCGCTTACTTCTCCCCCCTCTCTCACATAGCACCAACAACCTTACAGACCACTACAACAATTCGATTCATGATGCCCTGGATCAAATTGCCCCTATTAAATAAAAACAAGAAAAAAACCCATCCCACCAAAATCCTGGTTCAACTCGGCCCTTAACATGGAAAGACGGGCACTCAGGCACTCAGAACGTACCTGAAGGAATCATCCCACTACTAACAAGTTGGTGCTTCTGAGAAATGCTAGGACACAATACAAAAAACACATCTTCAATTAAAAAGCCTCCTATCTTCGTATGCAGCTAGATCATGCTAGAAACCGATCCAGAGAACTCTTTAACATTGTTAAAAAACAAACTTCCACTGGCCCTCCCAAAATACTAGCCACTATTGAAAGATGTGAAGAAATAGCAAGCTTCTTCTCCAACAAAGTCAACACGATCAAACTTTCCTTTGCCGCCACCCCCCTCTCAACTCAACTTCCCCTCAAACATCACCTCCTCCCTAACATTCATAGCTCTAGCTCGCTCTCTTCTCCCCCGCTTCATGACATCTTCCAACCACTCGCAATATCCCCCCTCCCAGACTCCTCTCTCACACACCACCATACTAAAAACAATGCCTCCTGGAGCGAATTCTCCCCTATCTCTGAAACAGCTATCATCAATATCATCTCTAAACTCAAACCATCCTCTCACACTAAAGACCCTCTCCCCTTGCGCCTGGTCCAAGAATTCAAACACACCATTACCCCGCTTTGGACCAACATCATCAACTCCTCTCTCTCAACGGGTTGTGTTCCTGCCTCTTCTCAATTAGGTCAAATCTCACGCGCCGCGGACCCCAATAACCTCAACAACCTTCGCCCTATCTCTAACCATCCCTTCCTCTCAAAAGCCCTGGAAAAATGTGTTCTTTCCCAACTTGATAATCATATAATCTCTTTCAATCTCCTTGACATGTTCCAGTCAGGCTTCAGGAAAGGATGCAGTACTGAAACGGCCATGCTCAACATTACTGATGACATTCACCGCTCTCTAGACAGAGGTGAATCCTCTCTGCTAATCCTCCTTGACCTTTCAGCAGCATTCGATACTGTACACAATCCCACCCTCCTTAACACCCTTAAAACTCGATTTGGTTTTGAAGGCACCGTACTCGATTGGTTCACCTCGTTCCTTCAAAACAGATCCCAACAAATTAAGCTCAGTCAATGCCTCTCCAAACCACAACCGGTCTCACTTGGCGTTCCCCAAGGCTCTATCCTCTCCCCCACACTATTCAACCTATTCATGGAACCACTCACCCTCATTCTCAAAGAAGCCAAAATATGCTACCACCTCTATGCCGACGACACCCAACTCTACTACAAGATCAAATCCCACAATGACATCCTTCACCTTATTTGACACATTGAGTAAAGTTCAAACATGGTTCCACCTCAACCACCTCAAACTGAACCCTAAAAAAACTGAAATCATCCTATTCAGTCCCAAGAGCAACTCTCTCCCTATTCAACTCTGGATCAATGATATCACAGCTCTCAACTGCCCCCTCTCCACCTCGATCTCTGTCAAATCCCTAGGCATCAGTATTGATCTAAACCTGAACCTCATCCCACACATTAAAAATGCTAGCAAAAGTGCCCTTTTCACCCTTAAGCACCTCAAAAAACTTAAACCTTGTATTCCTGCCGATGACTTCAGAGTCATTGTCCAATCTCTTGTCCTGTCTAAAATTGACTATGGTAATGCAACACTCGCCGGCACTCCTAAAATACACCTGGCACCGATTAAATGTGTTCTCAACCTCGCTGCCAGACTTATCTCCGATTGTAAAAAATTCGACCACATCTCTCCTGTCCTTAAAAACCTCAACTGGCTCCCAATCGAATGTAGATCCACATACAAAATTGCATGTATTATGTACAAAGCTCTCCACCTTAACATCCCCTCTTATCTGGCTGACAAACTTCAAAAAGCTGGATGCTCTAGGTCCCTTAGGAGCACGAACTCCCTGGTCCTAATCCCTCCCAAACTCAAATGCAAAAAAGCCCAATCCCGAGGATTCTCGGGTAATGGCCCTACGATCTGGAACTCTCTCCCCAAAGATCTCCATTGCAACACCTCCTACCCTCTCTTAAAAAAAAGGCTCAAATCACTTCTTCTTGAAAAATACTGCGGCACCTAAAGTCACTGATTTGAATGCTGCCCAACTCTTACCCCCCTGCTTTTCCCATCACCCCACCCCCTCCCTCACCTCTCTAACCTCCTCTCCTCCTGTTTCTCACCCCCTTTTTCTCCTACTCTCCATACCTTCCATCCTCTTTTCATTGTCCTTACCTTCCCTCCCCACTCTTATCCCCCTTGGTTATTAGCACGCGGCTATGCCGTCATACTTTGCTACCTCCTTTCCATGTGAATTTAATGTTGTAGAATGTTCATGATTAATGCACACTGTAATCTATTTCGTGTATGTATATCGACCTTGTAAAGCGCTCTGATACCCCCGGGTCCTTTAGCGCTATATAAAACTCTCGAAATAAATAAATAAAATAAAATAAAATAAATAAACCGACAGAAAAAAGGACCCCAAATCATCAGCCTACAGGCTAAGCTTTCTGTTGACAGAGCTATTGAGAGCACTATCAATGGTAATCTGAGGATTCATTTAACTCAAAATAGGGATGGCATATCAAGGGATTGCTTGGATAGAGTGTACTCTGGTGTTTGTGATAGAGACCCCGTCTGCCAAACTCTAAATGTTGTCTTGAGTTTTGCCTGTTTTTAAATGGTTGACAAAGAAGAGGCAGGTCTCAAAGTGCATAAGAGAATACAATGTCCACATTTTTCACATTACAAGGAGTATATGATACCTTGCATCCCTCATTCTGTTTATAATGTGCACCCACTGCTAAAATCAAACATGTCAAACACGTAATTAAAATCACTCCCGGGAATCAATCTTCCTGATCAAGATCAACTTCATCCATTTCCTGACTGCCTCAAGACTACCTTTACCACCACTATCCACAGGTAAAAATGTATCTTTGCAGATGCTGTATATTATTAAGTAACACAATACAACATAACAGCCAACGATGTATCATGTACTAATCCACACCAAAAATGTAATCTCTATTCTTAGCCACTTCGAAAAAGGGATAAAGGTTGCTTAATCCAAGGATCCATGCTATAAATTCCTTTGAACATCCAGACTGGAATAAACACATCCACCTTCAAAAAGTAAAGAGCTCTAATTTCCTGAACCTCAATAAGAAAATGCTATGTAATGTATTGGTGTAGAAAGCTCCACCATACATGTCTCTGAATAAATAAAATAATCAATTCATTCCTTCAGCCATTCATTCAATTTTTTAGAAAGAAAGAAAGATGTAAGTATTTTGACCACACGGCTAATAACTGTGGTATTGTGTTGAAGGCAAGTACTTTGCATTCTTAATTTGTAGCTGGTAAATAATACAAACTAGTGCTTGGAAAATGCATACCCAATTTAACATTTACTCTCTGGCTAAACAAATGGTTGGTGGCAAAGTTAATTTATGTTACCTTACTACCAGTTGCTTGTGCGTAACAAAGCTTTACAGTGCTACCAGAGTAGAAAAGCTTATGCGGTTGCCAGTAAGTAATTAAAGTCAAGACCTAGGGCCAGGTGTACGACCCTGAATTGTATGCACAAATGGGTTTGCGACCCGTTTGCGTTTGCAAAATAGCCCAGGGCCATGTATAATTCCTAAATAGTGAGTCACAATTTATTTGTGACTCGCTATTTAGGAATTGCGAGTTGCAATTAGGAAGGGGTTTTCCCTTCCTAATTGTGTCAGCAAATCAAAGTATGAATGTTTTGTTACAGCAATTGCGGTCACAAAACATTAGCAAATGACCACTCTCTTCAAGAGGGTGGTAATGCAGTCCCAATTTGGAAGAGGTCCCCAGGGGACCCCTTCCACTTTGTGACTCTCTGTAAGAATATTTTTTGAAGGGCAGTCTGTAGTCCCAGGGACCAATACCTGCCCTTAAAAAATGAAACAAAAACGTTTCATTGAAAAAAAAATACATCCTGTTTTTCTTTAAGCAAAACAAGATGCGTTAATAAAATTGCTTTATTTAAAAGCAGTCCCAGACATGGTGGTCTACTGAACCCAGCAGGCCACCATACCTGGGAGGGCCTGTCATTCCCAAAGGGCTCACAAATTGCGAGAGGCTCATTAATAATAATGAGTAATAATAATGAGCCTCACAATTTGCTACCCCATTGGGAATAGCACAGTGTTTAACACACTGTTGTACATGGCAAATTGCGACTCCCAAATGAGTCACAATTTGTGAGGCACAATTTTGCTGGTCGTACATCTGGCCCATAACTTCCATATGTAAAGCATTTTTTGACTAGCCTATAACTTTGGCATAATTTGACCAATCTTCATGAGCAGGTTCTGTGTGTCATGAAAAGTTTGAGGGTGATCGGTGCTGTGGGGGCTGAGAAATAGGGGCGCAAAAAAGGGTACATTTGTAATGATAATCTCCATAGGAACACATTGTCGAACCTACACCCCAAACCGCTGGACGGAATTACACCAAATGTGGCAGAAAGGTTGATGTTGTTACACAGATTGTGCTTTTTGTTATTTGGAGCAAATCGGTCCTGTAATTTTTGAGAATTTTAAGTAAAGTTTTATAGATATATCTCTGGCTGCTGATATTTCAAGGTGGTTTTGCGATTAATCAGAAATCTGGGTGTCAACGGGAATGCTCTGATTGGCTGGACGCAACCTAAAGAGAAATTTGCGGCTGTCATTTGATTGTTCGGGATTGGTGCCCAGGTCTGAAAATGTGTGTGAAAGCTAACATAAGGGTTCAGGGTGGAGATACTCTGACTGCATGTTTGAGAAATGGGTGTGTTAGTGACACAAGTTATGTGTCTAAAATTGATATTTTTTTTATCTTGCATGATATTCCCAGCAATGCTGCAATCTCCAACGCTGCCCTCCCATGAACTGTCACAGGGGCATTGCGAGTGTTGCAATGTTATCGCAAATATTATTGAAAATATGGAAAAAATATATATATTTGTACACACTGATCAGCCACTGTCACACACTCATGTATGCACTCACAAACTCACTCAGACACTTATACACCCATTCACATACCCACTCACACAGTTATACATCTAGTCACATCCCCACTCATATACTCATGCACTCACTCAAATACCCATTCAGGTACTTATGCACCCACTTACTGACTCACTTTGAGAGTGACGCACCATGTACAGAACCACTCAGAGACTCATGTACCTACTTAGAGACACAGTCATAGACTCATGCTTGCAGTTTCATACATACTTAGAGACTCTCACACCCACTCATAGAACCACCTCAGCACTCATGCACCCACTCACAGACTCACTCAGATACTCATGCACCCACTTACAGACTCACTCAAAAAGTTACACCCCCATGTACAGACCCACTCAGAGGCTCAGGCACCCACTTATGGACCCACTCACGTTTATACTCACAGACCCAGTGAGACACTCATACACCCACTTACAGATCCACTCAGACACTCATACACCCACACACCCATATTGTCACTCTCACACTCAGTGATAGACTCTCTTAGAGCCTTACGGACTTAGTCATGCATGAACTCACTCGCCCACTCAAGGCTCATGCATCCACTCACAGACCCACCCAGAAACTCAATCACAGACCCATTTAGACACTCATGCATGCACCGATTCATTCACCCTCTCAGATACTTATGCTCTCACTCACAGACCCATTGAGACACTTGTACCCCCACTCACAGTCACTATAAACACTTATACACCCATCACAGACCCAATCAGACCCTTACACACCCATACAGTCACTCACACACCCTCTCACAGACATGCTAAGAGATCTATGCACCCAGTAACTCATACACTCAGAGACTCACACATGCACACGTAGTCCCACTCAGAGACACACGTACCAGTTAACAAAACCACTCAGACACTCCCCCTCCCAGTCATAGACCCACTGAGAGACTCATGTACTTAATCACAGACCCACTCAGACACTCATGCACTCACTCACTGGCCCACTTAGACACCCACTTAGACACTCCTGTATTCACTCACAGATCCAGTCATACAGTTATATACTAACAAGTGCACAAATTCAGTGAAATATAATAATGGGTAAGGTAACATTGTAGTTAGGTGAAATATTCAGTAACAAGGTAATATTTTAAACTCTATAACGACAGAAACTCACCAGTTATAGTTATTTCAAGTAACTATTCCTCTTGCCCTTAAGTAACTACAGCTCACTCCCTGTGGGTTACTTTACATCAAACTATTCTCGGTGATGAAGGGGTCCCTGGGCCTCTTGGAGGCCTGGGGAGGGAAGCTGCATGTGCTCCTCGCTATTAAATATATGTCATGCTCCCCCTGGGCCCAGGCCCACCCGAAAGGGGGGTTTGAAAGGCTCTAAGTCACGCATCTCCATATGCGGTCTTGTCATCTCACTCGCCACACTGTATTAACTATAGCTCGCCACTCTACCATGCACTGTGCTCTTACAAATCATGTAATTTTAGATGTTGTTAAGTGTTGTGATGAATGCTATGGATTGAGCTGCTATAAGTTATAAAATATGAAAGGGTACAACTAGCGCATGGAGACGGTGCGAGATATAGGTATTTTAGTGTGGGTAGTGAGGAGACAAGACTATAAATCCAAGTTATAACTATGAATTATTGTCATTTCAAAAGGTTGCTTGAATTTTAAATTCAAGATAGATCTATAACTTTTGAATGTAATGTTTGTATAGTTTAAGTTGGGTTTGTATAGATAGAAAAAATCACATTTTCCCAACGATAACTTATCATTAACTTATTTTTTTTCATAGAATGTCAATGGTTTTGTATGTTTGCAATGAAAATGTCTTTCTAATAGTATAGTTTACTGTTGTTGAGTGGAGGCTTATTAGGTGTAGTGTGGCACAGTACAGTGGAGGATAGTGCTGTAAGGTGTACTGTTGTACAATATGGTGTCAGAGTGTGGAGTAGACTGAAGTGTAGTACAGTGGAATGTGGTACATTGGAGTGGTTTAAACAGGTGTGGCATAGAGCAGAGTGATGTAGAGTTGAGTGGCATAGAGTGTAGTGGCGTTAAGTGAAGTGGGTTACATTAGAGTGGCATGGAGTGGAGTGCTGTACAAAGGAATAGCATATAGTAGAGTAACATAGACTGGATTAGGATAGAGTGGGAAAACAGAGTGGTGTGTGGTACAGTTGAGTTGCTTACAGTGGAATAGTGTGGAGTGAACGGGCATACAGTGTAGTGGCATGCAGTGGAGTGCCATAGACTTGACTGTCATGCACTATAGTGGCATACAGCGGGAAAATGTATACTGGAATAGGGTACAGTGCAGTGGCGTAGAGTGGAGTGTGTTGGGGTGGAGTGGCATACAGTGGAATAGCGCAGAATGGAGTGGCATAGATTGGAGTGGTATACAGTGAAGTGGTGTACAGTGGAGTGGCATAGAGTGGAATGAGGTACAGTGGAGTGGTGGAAAGTTGAAAAGTGAAGAGAGGACTTGCGTAGACTGGAGTGGTGTACAGAAGAACAGCATATACTAGAGTGGGTAAAGGGGAGTGGCATAGAGTGGTATTGCATAGAGTGCAGAGGTGTACAGTGGTGTAGCTTACAGCAGAGTGGCGTACAGTGGAGTAACATCCAGTGGAGTAGTGTAGCGTGGAATAATGTTGGGTTTAGTGGTTTTCAGTCTAATAACATACAGTGGAGTGGCATATAGTGGAGTAGATCAGAGTACAGTTCCATACAGTGGAATAGCATAGACTTTAGATGCGTAGAGTGTAATGACATACATTGGAGTATGTGTAGTGGAGGGGCATAGAATGAAGTTTTGTACAGTGCAGTAGCATACACTGGATTGTGATAGAGTGGAGTAATGTATAATGCAGTGGAGTACAGTGGAGTGGCGTACAGTGGGATAGCATAGAGTGCTGTGGTGTATACTGAAGTGGTGCAGAGTGGAATGGCATAGAGTAGAATAGCATAGAGTCTAGTATCATAGAGTGGAGTTGCGTACAGTGGAATAGCATATAGTGGAGTAGCGTGCAGTGGAGTGGCTTAGACTGGAGTGTTATAGAATAGAGTGACTCACAGTATAATAGTGTAGAATAGAGTGGTCCAGAGTGGAGTGACATAGAGTCGAGTGGAATAGGGTGGAGTGGCATACAGGAGATTAGCGTAGCGTGGAATGGCGTAGAGGGGAGTTGTGTAGAATGGAGTGGCATAGAGTGGAGTGCGATAGAGTGGAGCGTGTTCATTGAAGCAGACATAGCTTGAAAGTGTGTAAACAGATGTAAGTATTATGTGGCAGCAATATACATTCTGAGGGGTAAAAGTAAATTGTTTGCAGTATTTGTAAATAGTGTAATGATTGTTAAAATTATAAGTTTTAGAAAATATAGGTATATAATGTGCAACGATATACCATGGTGAGTTTGCGATATACCATGGTACATGAGGATGAGAAGTCAGTATGCGATTGGCTAATGGCTGTGTTCATCAAAGGTAAAAGGCTTCCATGCAGTTGTTATCACAGGTTTGCTGCATTCTGCGGTCTGCCTATCTCTGCTTTCTAGGCTAGGATCTTAGATTTAGGTAAGTTTAAGGTTTTATTGTTGTTCACTACCTTTTACCACTTTATTTAAGTGGTGATAAGTAGAGAATTTTATTTTATAAATCTCTAATAATTTTATAGCAGTATAGGGAAAAATGCACATGTTTTAAGTAGCTAAAACATTTGTAGGTTTTAAGGCTACTCTGTAGACTTTGTTGTGCAACTGTAAATATTTGAAAAATAGAAAATGTACTTTAGTGCACTATATTTATAAACGATACAGTATTACAGTGTATTTTTATTTTTGTTAAAAAAAATTCTGTTTCTGTACCTCGGTACTCCTAAGGTAGTACCTAGTTACTCTGTTTTCATTTAATTTATAGAAACATATAAATATTTTTCCCTACCTGTTACCTCTTTGCTCAAGTGGTAATAGGTAGGGGGGAAATATCATACCTAACACTTACCTAGATCTAAAGGCATAACGTAGAACACAGGCAAACTGTTCCTAAAAACAACATGGTTGTCTTTAACTTTTGTAAAGGCAGTCACTAGCCATTCACCTAACAACTTGCCATCATTATGTACTTTGGTACTGCCGCAAAATACAGCGACAACAGATATCACCAAGCTAAAATGCCTTATGACATTAAAATCCCCTATTCGCCTTACCTGTAATACTGAAAAGTATCATCTGCCCCTCATAATGTCTAATCCTGCCAAATTTCATTTAAATCTGTTCAGACGTTTTCACGCTACATCCAATACAAAAACTCGATATAAAAAGCATTAGAGTGCAGGTCTATTTTGGGACTCTGTTTTCATTGCACCCCTTTGACCAGACACCATGAAACTTTCAATCCTCCTCCAAATGTGACACGTGAAATAGGTCTGTAGAATTTTGCGGGAATTGGTCTAACTGGTGCAACATTATTAGGAGGCACAAATCAGAGGGATTCCTATCTCTGGCAATCCAAATTATAACTACAGAGTGCCTAACACCCTGCCACTCTATAAGACACATATGTGTGTGTCTGTGTGTGTGTGTGTGTGTGGGGGGGGGGGTATTTGGGTGTGTGTGTGGTGTGTGTGTTATTAAAAGATACTCTCTCTTGCTCCCACATTCCCACATGCACAGAGGTTCTTACTTTTGTTTGTATCCAGCGCTAACAGAAATGTAATATTTTAAGAATGCTGCTTTATAAAACTATAAAAAATCCTATGTATTGCATTTCATTAAATGGGAAATAGCACTTCCACGTGGTTACGTAGAGTGAGAGAGAGTCAATGGTAGTCAATACTGGAATACAGGGACCTTGAGTAAAGCGAATTCACGTTATCTGTATGTTCAGTCAAGTGATTTAGATAAGGGCAAGTGAGATCTGGTCCAAATGACATCTCCCTGGGTGGTAAATAAGGATAAAGACATACTTTGCGCTAAGCACAAGCAAGGTCTCCGGTTCTTAATGCCAGTGTTCCAGGAAACCTTCACACTTTAATTTACTCTTCCTCAGAGTGCTGTTTTCTCATTAACAAATGTTGTTTTGACAGGTTGATAGATATGCTGGCTGCAAATCATGCATTTTGTCACCTAGGCACATCAGTAGAATTTCATTTCATAACTATGAACTAGAAAAAAGTGTACATGCGCACAATCAAAGAATGCGAACATGAGTCTGAACATTGGTTATGTTAGTAGCACATTATGTGCAGTGTGGATATGAAAGGAAACGCATACTTTAGCAATCAGTGAAGTTGAGTATTTAGCACAGTGGTATACTTGATGTTGTCATCTATCAGACAAGAAAACAGGTAACAGAAGGTACCAGCAAAATGATAAAAGCTGTTCTTTCTCTACTCTTCAGGCCGATTCACAAAGCGACTGCACATTCTTAGGGGAGGGTGCACAGTCTTGGCTGTGGCACCGCACTCGTGGCGAGTCCTCCGCAATGGGAATTTGGAGTGTAGAGGTCCCACCATGAGTGCAGGCCCCCCAGACTCCACAACTGCACACCCTCCACCACGACTGAGGGGAGTCTGCCATGAGTGTGGATGCCTTTTGAGAAATGGTCCTTCATATTTACTTCAGGAGGAAATCTAGAATTGTTGGATTGTGTTCTCCTTGAGGTCAGAGACGTTTTTAGGCATGGGCAACATGGGCTCTGGCCCAGGGACCCATCTTTAAGCCCACGCCGCCCCCCTCCCCCAGATCTGGCTCTGTTCTCCACAAAGTCCTGCCCTGATGACCTTGAATGATCCTTAAACATAGGTTGTTTCAAATACGACTTTCTTTTAGTTTATTTTTAATACTGGTGATGTGTGGGAGTCTTTTACAGACATTATTCAGAGAAATGTCCTGTTTATGTTTTTCAACACTATGCACCATCCATTCCTTTTAGATCGAAACATGACTTCACATATGAGAAATGGAAGTGGCTCACAGAGATTATTTGTAATAATATTAGTGAGCTTCTGTTCTATCACAATATTGAAAAAAACACATCACTATCCCTGAATATTAGAATGAGGACGAGTGTGCCTGTGGACAGTCAGTGAACTGGCCAAAGAAGACATGAAAAAGCTGAAATTAGATCATAAATTCAAAACTATTCCGAACAGGGGCCCCCAAACTACCTATGGCCCAAGGTCACCAAAATCCTTAAGATGTCCCTGCTTGAGGTTTTGCTCAATGTTGATTGTACATGAGTCCCAGATTGGTTTCTTACTAATAGAAAAATGAGGGGCTACATTTGACATCTCTCTCACTTATGATGACAGGTAAAGGATGAAAAAGACCGTTAATTATTTCCCCTTGGTGATTAGAAAGTATAGAAAGTGAGTACTTACTTAAGAAGTTGAAAATATTTGGTTCAATAACAAAGGTTAACTCGACTCTCAAGAACCAATGGCGGCCATGACCCATAGATCTTTCATATCTCAATCCTTTACTATTGAAAGTGGGATGAATCAAGGTTTTCTTTTACCCCCCCTCCCATCTTTTTGTAACAAGACTTGACCCTCTTTTTCAACTACACATGTTTACAGCTTTGTTTCAAGCTAAATGTTGGCATCAGAGCAAAAGACAATAGATACAGTTCTGCTTCAGCAAGGTAGGAGGTCGGTTTTGCACCATTACTATTGTGCTGATTTATAATGGGAACAACATTAAAATACAGACTTTTGCTATTGATACTTTAAAACATTATCCCTATTGCACTGTCTGCCTACACAATTTCCTTTAGCTAGGATCTGGAGTGAATTTCTCAAGTCAGGGCCTGCTTTTGGGCAGTGCGACCGGTGCAGCCAAACTGGCCCCTTACCCAGGGTGGGGGTGCTTACCTCAGGAGAGGGGTGCAGACCTCAAGAGGGGGCGCTGTGTTTAGAAATAACTTATGATTTAAAATCACCTGCTGGTGAATTACTCAAGTGTCCTGTTTTCAGGCAGCATCAAAAAAAGAGAGATCAGAGTTTTGTCTAGTAGCAATTTTCACTAGCCATAAAGTAGTGCAGAGGGTTAATATGCCATCTGCAAAGTATGTGCAGATCTGTATTTTATGTGGATAGCTGAATGTATTACTGATTTTGACACAGTCATCCCTTTGTCAGTGCAGTACATAAGATGTAACCCTAATATAGAACTGTGACTGTTACAAACTGTAATTAAAGAGTGTAATGCAAGCTGCATAAAATAGGTTAGGACCTTATGTCCCCCCCAGGGTTTCATTATCTATACATAATGTTGCTGAAAAGGATTCGTTTGGGTAGATATACATTCTTATTCATAAAGTCAGCCTTTACCAGTGCTTTAAATCAAATTAAGTGTATGTGAGAGAGTGTCTATGGAAAGATAAGGGGCACTTTTGCCCTGTTGTCATGAGGGAATCTGAGGAGAATGTCATGGGTGGGGTGGGTGCCAGAAATGATTGTCGCACCGGGCATCAACAGCGCTAAAGCCGGTCCTGTCTCAAGCAGAGCTTTGGAATTAAATTAAGAGCAACATGTGTAAATGTATCAATAGTGAGAAGATAAAACAGGGTAAATACATTTGCTGATAATCCACAATCGGGGTGTGTTGTTCTACTTGTCCATCAACACATCACTGGTGTTGATTACGAAGGTCACACAGTTGGAGCATTCCGTGTAGGATACACTGGCCCTCACCTACCGAAGTGGCATGTGTCATCGTTGGGCTGTGCTCCCCGCTGGCTGGCACTGTAGTGCCCATTGGGCCCCTCAAAATGGGGCTATTTGCTGGAGATCTTTTAACTCAGACTACTGGTGATTATGTAGTAGGTGATACCCATCACAAGCTGCGGAGGGAATGTGGAAAATGGAGAAAAGGGGTTAAAACTGGCTGCAGGTTGCCAAATATCTAACTTTTATTATTTACATATTCATACCAAGATTTAAAAAACAATAAATTAATAAGCAGCAACAACCGGAGCAGGTAAGCATGGTGAGGCAGTGGGGATATTGACAAATGACATAATAGGCAAATTAAATAAACCCCATTCGGTTGTCTGTCGACATAACCCCAGCCCTGCCCACCGCCTCGTAATGCTTACCTGCACTGGCCACTACTGCTCGTAAGGAAGACAATGAACCTTAAGTTCTTATAAGGAGGTCAACATGTTTCTTACCTAATGCACTCAAAACAAGTCGACGGTAGAATTTACTCGTTACTTGTATGTGGTATGGCTAGTTGTACTCTAAGTCACATCCCATTTGATGGTAAGTGAAAACATAGAGAAAATATCAGAGTGGAAATCTTGAATCGGTCGGACCCATCACTGAAAGTAAGTGAGTCACTTCTTAAGCTTGAAGGTATGACTTCCAGAGTGCATGTAGGTGGGTAGGTTTTCCACAATGTCTCTCCAAGCCACAACTCCTAGCAACGTTGCTTGCTGCCTTGTATTGTATAAAAAAAGTGTAATAAATAAAGTAGGGAGGGATTGACAAAGTGTCCCTTGAATTAAAAAATGTGAATATATGGATATGCAATTTTCCCCAAATACGGCCAGGAATATGAAGATATGCAGCTATTCCTAACTGAGGCGCATATGTATGAAGCCTTTTTCCCGTGTGCGAACGGGAAAAAGCCTTTTGCGATGTATCATCCCAAAAGGCCCTCACACAATAGGGAATCACAAAATTTGCGATTCCCTATTCTGCGAATGCACTTAAGGAATCACAAATTGTGATTCCTTAAATGCAATTCTGGAAGCACCCAAGTCATGCAATTTTGCCTTTAGAAATTGCAAATTACCACCAATTTCAAGTTGGTGGTAATTTGCAATTTCTTTGAAAAATTAACTTTTTTGCATTTTTCAAAGTGCCATGTGGCATACATACATGTCCTTAGGGCATGTATGTGCGCCACATATGCACACATGCTTATTTCAGGGGTGCAACAGGGAGTCCTTTTGACACCCTTGCACCCTTTAAATTGCATTTGCAATTTGCGAGTACCTAATGGGAACTCTCAAAAATTGCGACTTTCTTCCAAATCATTCCTACGGGCCTCTAGGCTTATAGGAATGAATGGGAAGGTATTCCTTAATTGCGAATCGCAATTTGCCATTCGCAATTAAGGAATACGTAGGAATTGCAATAAATAATACAAATCCTACATACATTGCCTTTTGCGAGTCCTTAATAGCAGATCGCTAAAATATGCTATTAATGACTTGCAAAACGCTTTCTGGATACATATGCCCCTTCATCTCTAAATGTTGGACAAAGAGTTTGCAAAACCGTAATGTTAATGGGCAAACGTTAACTTCTGGACGAAAATGTCTGCATTTATCCTGCCATAGTTACAGGCACCACTCCGGGTCGCAGTTGGAAAAACAATTGTCAGATTGCTAAAAACATTTTTTACAAACATTGAGTAAAGCATTTATAAAACATTACAAATCTCCATTTTATTAAAAGCAGATCAATTGTTGATCCTCACCATAGTGTTCATTTTGATCAGTGTTATAAACAAAATCAAAAAGTAGCATGTCATGGGAACCAGTTACTTTGACGGCTTACCTACAGATAACCAGACCAGTGCTTAAGTTGTGCCGGTGGGTTCCGATGCTTGGCACTGCACTTAATTGTCAGCACCGGCTCTAGTGACAGTCCACCATATGATGTTGCTGCCTATTTTAGTTTTAAGATGAGCACAACAACCGTGTTTATTAAATCAACATAAATTGAAAATGAATATTAGCAACTTCTCACGCCACTATTGTAGCTGTGTGTGTCCTGGAATAGTTTGAATTGTCACACTTGCAGGGGTGTGATGTTTAGGTGTGATGATGGTACTGGTATTGGCAGCGCTGGCAGGGTATGGGTTGTGCAGGCTGCATTGACCTTCTGAGAAGGTCCCTGGCACTTACCTTTTTACAAATTAAGCACTTCTAAAATTGTGTACAGTATAAAGACTCACAGTCATACCAAGCAGCAAACGTAGGTCTATGGATTCTAGTCAACAACACCACAATTAAATTTAGCTCTTGTGCTTTTCAACAAACCTCTTGTCGATCATTCTAAATCATTATCACTGTACGAATATATACATGCACAAATTGTACAGGGCTGGATTGGTCATTTCTCCCGGGCTCTGGAGCCATTGTATGCTGTGTTTTTGAAGGTCGTCGCCACAGCCTCTGCCTCCAGCTACCTAAAGACTGCGGAAGCAGGCATAGAGAAGAAAAGGGGGGATAGAAGGAGAGAGAGGAAATAAATTGTCAGGAATGGAACGACTTCTGTTTTCAATTTTTTTTTCCATGACTGCCTTTCGTTCCCAGTCCGTCCATGAATGTGTGTGTACTACATGTTATTCATTTACACTTTCAACATACATCATTTTTGCAAGAGTGTGCAAAAGTGGATATTTCCGAGGGAGTGTCAATAACGCCAACATTATTAAGAGCTTTCCATTGATACCAATTTGAGCAAGAGTTTTTGTTTCTTCTTTTGTCTACTTTCCACCTGCAGGATTACATGGATGAGTTATTGAATTGTAAATAGTGAGTCTTGTAGGTATAGTTTTTTTGGTTATTTTCAGAAATAGGCTGATGAAGGGAACTGACAAGGAGGAAAGCCAGGTGATATATTTGGTGGGCTATCACCGGTTCTTAGGGGTGTTCAGTGCCCACAAAAACAACATGGACCTTCCATGGTCCCGCCCCAAAAACATATAATTAAGGTTTCTAAGGCCATAAAAGTACATTGGATTCCAAGTACATCATCGGTTAGACCTAAAATTGCCAGTTAATAAACAAACAGCTTGTGCTGGATGCCAAAGCTCAGACTCATATAAAACTAGCATTATATACAAGGAGAGCAGATGAGCACAAAACGACAATCTGTGATGAATGTGTCAGACAACGAAATGTTTAGAGGGAGTCCAAGAACTGTCCAGAACTGAAGAAGAACCAGAGCATTCGTTTGACACACACAACTACCTCCTACAAGCAACCCCTACTCCAGCCTCACCACTTTCCTCACCCTAGGCACTAGAAATATTTTTTTTTATCTCTGAAGTGCTGACAGTTGTGAAGCGTAAGCCTTACATTTGTGACTGACTATGTTAATGTTTTGGTTTGTTTCCATTCTTGCCTGTCAAGGTGTGTCCTGGTCTGTTCTTTTCTTTCTGTACTGTACCGCTCTCAGGCTCCTTCTGATGGCCTAGTCTGCACGTGTATGAAATTGCAAAATAAAATACATAAATAAGATGGAGATTATGAAAAGAGAAGCACACTATTTGCTATTTTAGACCATACGTCGATTCGACATTACAAATGTTTATTAGGGTGGTTTAGCTACTTCCTCTTTCCCAAGCATTAAAACGTACAACATTGGCTTCCCAACAAAACCCTGTAAAATGCAGCCTCTCTTTGCTTTAATATTGCCTTTACTTCAAGTCTGAGTACTAATGAATGAAGGAAAGATTTGTATCCGCAGAAATTAAAATGTTTTTCATTAAGAATTCATCCCACGGAGCAAATCAGGATTCAAAAGGTCCTCTGAAGGCACCTTTGAGTGGAGGAAGGGCAAACACACACAACACTGAATGAATTTATTTATTTGAGGGTAATAGGTTAATGGACTCTAGTTCCTTATTTAGATTATCGAGCAAAATAGAAAAAGCCATCTTTGGAAATTGTAAAATTAATTTTGAATACTTCACTTTATTATGGTTTCTGTGATGATTTGGAATACAGTAAAGTGCAATTTTGAGCGTTTTGCCCATCAAGAGTTTGTTCTAGATTGCTTCCCATTTTATAATTAAAGTATTTGTATTGTTCATTCTGAGTTTCATAGTTTCTGGACCACTCCTTTCGTTTAAGACATGTGGCATACATTCCTTTAAAATGCATTATTCATTTGCAAAGTGGAAACAGAAACTAAAATTATAGGTTTATTTTATTTATTTTTATTTTTATTTAGAGAGTTTTGTATAGCGCAAACGTGACCCTTGGGTATCAGAGCGCTTCACAGATACATGAGGTAGGATTAGAAATACATTTTATATGGCAACATCATTCATCTATAAGAGCGGTGGGTAGGTATAAAGCTATAAAGTGAGCATTACACAGATATGAGGTAGGTTTGGCATGGATCACTGACATAACCTCGACAGACCGAATATCGACTGGACAAAATATCGATGACTAATTATCGACAACAAAATTATCGATTTACTATACTTACACAACAAACATCAAAAATATCGACTACACAATATCGACTACTAAAAACAACGACTACAACAATATCGACTCACAACATTATCGATTTCTAAAACACCGATTATTAAATATTTATATAACAACAGTCAAAATATCGATTACACAAACATAGATAGCAAATTTATCGATTGTAAAAAAATCGCCATTAATAGATCCTAAAATAAATGACTTTATTATTTAATAATTAAGTCATACTGATCATAAAAAACCAGATTTAGTTAATATAAATAGATGACATATATTATTTATTTTCATAACATTTACAACACACAATAAATACTAACATACATTTTATAATACATAAACAATGTTTCGACCTTCTACACATTTTTTACAACTAATTATATATATTCCTCCACTTTACAAATATCAAAATAACATTACCTAGAACATTACCTATACAAAATAAATCCTTACACATTCAATAAACGTTAATTGGCGTCACCCATATAAGGAAAGCAATTAGCATAACAGAAAAAAAAATTCAAATCAACAAATAAAAACAGACTATCCATTTAAACAACCAATCCTTTTTCTGAAACAATTAACCTAATACTATATAAATGAAATAATAAGTAACTAAAAACGCAGTATACATCTCCTAAGTAAAGGAAGACGAAACTCTGCTGGATTTCTGGAAGAAAACTGATGGACTTCAACAGAAAGAGACCTACACATATCTAAAGTAAGTACTACTACATTATTAGTCAGCGAAAATGTAACTCTCAAAGCTCACACCTATATTTTAAAGCAAAATACATCAAATATATCTTTTTTTTTAGCACTCATCCTACAGATGAAAAAAATAAACAGAAGACCTACACAACACCTGGACATCAAAAGTTACATATAAAAAAGTAAGTATATATTAGAAATGTAAAATCGAGAATTAATAGATAGGTAACTAAATCTAAACTAGCAAAAAACGTCGAACAAATTATCATAAATAGTAATAAAATATTTCTACACATTTTCTCAACTTCCACAGGTACAAAAAGATATACACAGAAAATAACAGTTTGAAGAACATCAACAGCTGAAAATAACGACTTGAAAGCATCAAAACATTTACAGGTAAAATACAAATGTGTGAAACTGTATAATGTGATTTGAACATTTATTTTCCTTAAAAAATATTTACATTCTCTTTTAATTACCTCCTAGCACTACAATACTATCATGACTGAAGGAGCTAAATTCATTTATTCACAAAAAGGGAAAATGCTTCTTTGTTACATGGGATATGTCTACACTCAAGAGAAACAAAAAGATTTGAAAGTGTTTTGGAAGTGTACGAAATATTATGCCAACAAATGTTATGGTAGAGCTATAACTCGGGAAACTACTGTTACTTATACTAAAGAACATAATCACCCACCCAATGTAACAGAAATAGAGATTAGACAAATGCTAGATTCCCTTAAAGAAGCTAGTACTAGCACTGATCAACCAACAACTGCTATTCTGAAACACCATTTAAGTGTACTTCCCCAACATGCTTCTAGCCAATTACCATCTATAGAATCCCTTAAAAGAACAGTAGCTAGACAAAAAAGAGCAACATGCACTACTCCTCCCACACCAAAAACTTTAGAAGAAGTCCAAATTCCACCTGAACTCTCTGTAACTCACAATAAAGAAAATTGTATACTCTATGACAACAAATCTAAAGATAAAAGAATTATACTGTTTGCCACAGCAAACAACATGACAAAACTTACCCAATGCCAAACTTGGATGATGGACGGTACTTTTTCTGTATGCCCCAAACCTTTTTATCAATTATACACCATCCATGGTCATTTCCAAAATGCAAATATTCCATTTCTTTATGCCCTTCTACCAAACAAACAGCAAACTACCTATCAAGAAATACTAACTGAAGTCAAGCAACATACTAACAACTATTTTCCACAAAAAATTATCATTGACTTTGAAAAAGCTATGATAAACAGCATCCTTAAAACATACCCACACACAGCAATACAAGGTTGCTATTACCACTTTAATCAATGTATCTGGCGACATCTACAAAAATCAACCTTGAGTATCCAATACGCCACTGATAGCACATTTGCTTATCAAATCAAAAAACTCATCGCCCTAGCCTATGTTCCACTAACAGATGTAACTGAGCACTATAACTTATTAATAGACAGCCCCTACTATAAAAGAAACGAAGATAAACTAAGCCCTATGCTTGACTACTTCGAAGACACATGGGTAGGAAGGCTACACAGATCAGGCCATAGAAGACAACCCAAATACCAAATAGCTTGGTGGAATGTCTACCTTAGCACACTAAATAAGGAAGCAAAAACAAACAATGCAGTTGAAGGATGGCACAATGCCTTCCAAGCAACTACAGGCCGAGGAACGCCTACCCTTCACAAATTAATACAATCCTTACAAAAAGAACAAAGTTACCAGGAGCTCCGAATGGAGCAATCAGTAACTTTGATTGGACCTAAACTCACCAAAGAAACTAAAAAAATGTATAACACACTCCAAAGTCAAGTTACCCTCTATCCAACTAGCAAAGGACTAGAATATCTATCAATGATTGCCAAAACTATTCTTTAAAACATTACATAACTATACACGTAAAACTAAACATATTTTTCCTAAAATTCTTCATTATAATATGTAACAAATTGCAATTAAATTATCAAATACATAATATTAACATATATAAAATGTATTTAGATAATGTATTTACAAAATGTTACATACAACGTAAGTAAAGCAAAATTAAAAACAGTTTTCCCACCCAGTAAAAATCCAGAAAATACTTATATTTCTGATGCAGCTTCAAACGTAATCCAATTCCAAGCAATCCATAGGACACCATTCCAAAAACCCATACAATCCATGAAAGCCCAAAAAAAATTCAAAAATACAAGCAAATGCATAGCGACTCCTTTCCACTTCAGTAGACACCAGATACCATAGAAAACCCAAAAATCCGTAATGGCGAAAAATAAACGCTCCAAGAAAATGTAAAAACCCAAAAAATAGTGTGCAAAAATAAGAGTATATAATACTCGTTACACAGCTGTGATCCAAAAACAAGGGAGTCCTCCAAAACAGCGAAACGCGACGATAACCTAGAAAAAATAAATAGCATACCCACCCACATAAAAACACCCATACATATATAAAAACACATATTTATACATCAAACATATTATCTTAGTAACATTTAAACATATTACCTCACCTCACACACCTACAACAAAAACGCGGTAAAAATCCAATATCGTACACTCTACCTAACACCGAACACACAATCTTCTCTAATTAACTCTACCTACATAAACATAAACACAGCACACATACACTAGCAATAAGTTCAGAAACTTATAAAACACAATTAAAACAAACTTACCCTCTCTAACGCGAAGCAGCACCCAACCGCGATCTGTTGAAGCACCAAATACGCCTAAGTAACATTACGCGGTTAAAAAGTAGTCCCTGTATACAGCTAAATGCTATTTAATTTCTATATTCAAACACTTTAAAAAATACACAGAGTATTATATTAAGTGTAAATATTTATTTAAAGTGTATAAAATTATTTCATAAATATTCATAAGTTTGAAATAATTATTCAACTGTTATGTTATAGTTAAAAAATTAATTTTTGATTTATAAATACATTTAGTAAATAATGTTAATGTAAAAATAAATTGCATATATAAGTTTGTTACAAGAAATGTTTTTTTTAAATTTGCAAATATTATGTAAAACATTATGTATGTATATAATAAATGTTTTTGGTGTTTATGTATTTAAAAATGAATATTATAAATATGTTCAATATTCATAATAATTATTTCCAAAAATATAACATGACTTGGTAATAAACAAAAATGTTACAATTACAAAAAAATGTACATAATTTGCAATCACAATAAATTCAATGTGTATCTGAATAAATATTTTGTTATTAAATAAAAAGTACATATTACCAATTTGTTTCAGAAACTATTTAAATGTTAATATATGTAAAAGATAAAAAAATTATGTTAATATAATTTATGTGTTAAAAACATATACATGTACTTCATATTTTTGTTATGTTAATAAAAACATTGAATGAAAATTTTTGATTATAAATAAAAAATGATTCTCTACTTACAAATAAATTTTTATATGTGAATAAACAATTTTTCATTTATGGCATTTAACCCTGTCTATGTTTCCTTCTTTATTATTGTATATAAATATTATTTGCATATTAAATAATCTATTTAAAAATACCTTATACATTTAAATATGTTTAAAAATTGTATTAATATTTAAATTCCTACAATACCAATAATTGTTTTAATGTATATTAATTGAAATATTTTATATAAAATATATGAAAAAGTAACTAATTTAATAGACATTTAAATTGACCATATTTTTACCCTGTATCCCTCTAACCTAAAACCCTAAACTGACCCAAAGCCCTAAAAACACCCCTTTACCCACAAACTAAAAACTGACCCAGAACCCACAAAATACCCCTTTAACCACTAACTGAAAACTGACCCTGACCCCTAACAATAACCCTTTACCCACTAACTGAAAACTGACCCTGACCCCTAAAAATACCCCTTTACCCACTAACTGAAAACTGACCCTGACCCCTAAAAATACCCCTTTACCCAAAAACTGAAAACTGACCCTGACCTCTAAAAATACCCCTTTTCCCACAAACTGAAAACTAACCCTGCAACCAAAAAAATACCCTTTACCGAAATACTGAAAACTGACCCTTAACCCTAAAAATAGCCCTTTACCCACTAACTGAAAACTGACCCTGACCCCTAAAAATACCCCTTTACCCACTAACTGAAAACTGACCCTGACCCCTACAAATACCCCTTTACCCACTAACTAAAAACTGACCCTGACCCCTAAAAATACCCCTTTACCCAAAAACTGAAAACTGACCCTGACCTCTAAAAATACCCCTTTACCCACAAACTGAAAACTAACCCTGCAACCAAAGAAAGACCCTTTACCCAAATACTGAAAACTGACCCTTAACCCTAAAAATAACCCTTTACCCACTAACTGAAAACTGACCCTAACCCCTAAAAATACCCCTTTACCCACTAACTGAAAACTGACACTGACCCCTACTAATACCCCTTTACCCACTAACTGAAAACTGACCCTAACCCCTAAAAATACCCCTTTACCCAAAAACTGAAAACTGACCCTGACCTCTAAAATACCCCTTTACCCACAAACTGAAAACTGACCCTGCAACCAAAAAAATACCCTTTACCCAAATACTGAAAACTGACCCTTAACCCTAAAAATACCCCTTTACCCACTAACTGAAAACTGACCCTGACCCCTAAAAATACCCCTTTACCCACTAACTGAAAACTGACCCTGACCCCTACAAATACCCCTTTACCCACTAACTGAAAACTGACCCTCACCCCTACAAATACCCCTTTACCCAAAAACTGAAAACTGACCCTGACCCCTAAAAACACCTTTATCCACAAACTGAAAACTGACTCTGAAAGAAAAAAATTACCCTTTACCCAAATACTGAAAACTGACCCTGAACCCTACAAATACCCCTTTACCCACTAAATGAAAACTGACCCTGACCCCTACAAATACACCTTTACCAAAAAACTGACAACTGACTCTGCACACAACATATACCCCTTAATAACCAAACAGAAAAGTAACCCAGAAGACTAAACCAACCTCTTTCCCCAAATACAAAATAATATATATATGAGAATATCTATAATTATATATATATATGTTATATATATCTTTATATATCTAATTATAAATATATTATATATATGTAATTAAATGTAATTAGACAATTATATTTCATATATATATATTTTATATTTAATTATTATAATATTAGTTATATCTATGTATATCTATATAATTAACATATTTTAAGTCTTTAACAATTATTTCATTATGAATACCAATTAATTAATTAACATATGTCATTACTTATAATTAATTAACTTCCCACCCTATACCCCTATTAACACACAACCCACTACATAACATAAAAATGTGAGATGTAACATAATTTACTATAATTGCATTAATGTTAATAAATTTACAATTACATAAAATATAATTAACATATTTAATTTATTTTACAAATATTTAATTATTCATAACAATTAACTAATTAACATAATTAATTACTTACAATTAAATTACTTCCCACCCTATTCCCCTATAATCCCACAACCCACTACATATCCTAAAAAAGTTTGATTTTACATATTCAACAATAATTCCATTTATTTAAATAAATTAACAATTAAATTATATATAATTAACATATTTTAGATAAATAACAAGTATTTACTTATTCTTACCAATTAATTAATTAACAGATTTAATTACTTACTATTAAATTACTTCCCACCCTAATCCCCTATAATCCCACAACCGGCTACATGAAAAAAATGATTTAAAAAAGCATAATTCTCAAATAAGCTATTAAAATAACATATTTACCAATTACATATTATATATTTAATTAAATAGTAATTTAACAATTAATTACATATTAATACCAATAATTATATTTACATATTTAATTAATTAATACCAATTAATATATTTACATATTTAATTAATTAATACCAATTAATGTATTTACATATTTAATTAATTAATACCAATTAATATATTTACATAATTAATTAATTAATACCAATTAATATATTTACATAATTAATTAATTATATTTAAAATACTTCCCACCCTATTCCCCTAAAAACCCACTACCCGCTCCTAGAAATTATTATAGTAATATAATTTTTTTTTAATTTATTAATTATTTTTAACATTAATTCTATATAAATAAATAAATAAAATTAATACATTTTAACACAAAATGCTATTATAAAACATTAAAACAATGTACATTGAACTATTACATATTATATATATACATATTAAAATTCGATATCATGAGAGTCGATATTGTGACAGTCGATAACACAACTTTCGATATTTTTAAACTAATAAACATATCGATATTTTTTACTGACGATATTACTTACTCGATATTTTTTATGTCGATATTTTTTACATACATAACAATCGATAAAAAAAAAATCGATATTACTTACCTCGATATTAATGCCATCTCGATATTCTCTAGTCGATATTATGTCCAGTCGAAATAAATGACTCGATATTAAGACTGTACACCGTTTGGCATACATCTTATACAATATACATTTTATATGGCAAAAACCATTCTATAATATGGGGGGTCGGTTAGATATAAACCTATATAGTGTGCTTTACACAGTGATATGGGGTAGGTTTGGCATATATCTTATACAATATACTTAAGTATGTACAGTGACGAGGTAAAATTAGGCCATTACATGAAATCAGATCTTACATCTTTCTCTAAAGCATCTCTGTATGTCAATCTTCAAATTTACCATCAGTGTTATTCTACTGCTTACTGTACTGTATATTATATTCCAGTACAATAGTTCCGAATTGTCTTTTTCTGTGCATTCTTCATCTATAAGTCTGGTTTAGTAAAGTATCGCCAGGTTATCCCCCGAATAGCTGGTGCCTTTCTCTTTACTTACATTTGATGTACAGTTTTGTAATATCTATGTCGCGATGGCAGCGATGACCTGTCTTGTCTGTGTAAGGAACTTACTCATTAGGAATATCTTGACTTCCCTTTTGAATGTTGTCGTGTTTGGGATTTTCCTAATATTTGAAGGGAGTGAGTTCCAAATTCTGGCGGCTGCTCCTGAAAAAGCTCTGTCATATGTTTTCTTCCTCCTTAAGATGGGTGGTCTCAGCAGCAACTCCTTGGCACTCCTGGCTGGTCTGCATCCTCCAGATATCTCTATCTTCTGGGCCAGGTATCTTGGTGTTTTGTAGTGGAGCGCTTTGTGGGTGATGCATGCCATTTTAAGTTGGATTCTGGCTTCGTATGGTAACCAGTTTAATGACTTTAGGTGTGGCGAGATATGATCGAATTTTCTCGATCCAGTGATGAGTCTTGCGGCTGCATTGAGGCATGCTTTTAGTGGTGCTGTGGAAATTTTTGGTAGCCCTGCTAAGGTTGTACAACAGTATTCAATCCTTGAGATAACTAAGGATTGCACTGCCAGTTTAAGATCTGTCGTAGAAATGAATGGTTTCACTTTCCTAATGTAGTTCAAGTGAAAACGGGCATTTTTTGCCATTGCTTTGATGTGGGCTTTCATGTCAAGGTTCTTATCCAGTGTGATTCCTAGAGATTTAGCTGAGTCCACTAGGGTAGGGGTGCAGTTTAGCGCTATGATCAGTTTGGTCAATTCCTTCACTTCTTGTTCTTAGGTGGTGAGATTAATAGGAATTCCGTTTTTTGCGCGTTTAACTTCAGATGATTGAGACCCTACGGGTATGTAGCGCGCTTTATAAGTGTCACTGATTGATTGATTGATTGCTGGTTAACCAGCATAGAGACATTTATTTTTAAGGCCTCGTTCATTAATTTAATGTCTTCCAGCGATGCGATCTTGATGTAAATCTGCGTGTCGTCCGCGTACATGTGATAGGATATGTTAGCGTCTCGTAGAATTTCTGTAAGAGGTTCGACATACAGGTTGAACAGTGAGAGAGATAGTGTAGATCCTTGAGGGACTCCGATTGAATTTGGACAGGGAGGGGATAGCGTCTGGTTGACCAAAAATCTTTGCGTTCTATTCTGAAGGAAGGATTCAAACCATTTCAGGACATTTCCTGACAATCCCATCCTGTCATGAAGCCTTCTTAGTAGTTTTTCATGATTTACCGTGTCGAATGCGGCCGACAGGTCAAGCAGGACTAGTAGACATGTTCGATTGTGATCTAGGGCCAGTAACACATCATCTACGATATGTAGGATCGCAGTTTCTGTGCTGTGTCCTGTTCTGAATCCTGATTGGCAGTCGTCCAATAGCATGAAATTAGCGATGTGATGGTTCAGTTGATTTTGCACACATTTCTCGATTAATTTGGCCAGTATTGGAATATTGGTGACTGGACGAAAGTTATTAGGGTCTGCTGGGTCCGCTGTAGGTTTTTTGATGATGGGCACGATTTGGCCTGTTTTTAGACATTCTGGAAGGATCCCTTGGGATAGCGAGGCATTTATTATCTTGGTCCATATTGGGATGTGGGAGTGGGTCATTGTAGTGGTTATTCGGTTTGATATCCGAGAGCGTTTTGGCGATAGTAATCTGGTCATATAGCTCGAAGGTATCCCACTGTGCTTTGTTTTTTGCCCTTTCATGGTCGATAGTCGGGGTGGTATTATTCAGTGAGTATGGTTGGTTGGGTATGTTATCAGCCGCCATCTTGAGTTCTCTTTCTAGCGTGTTGGCCTTGTCAGTGAAGAAATTTGAGAATTCTTCACAACTCTGATGAGTTTTAGTCGATTCTTGTGCCGATTTGGCCAGCTTGTTGGATTGCTGCTTTAAGATCTCAAATAGTTTCTGTGGTCTGTTTTTAGCATTATCCAGTTCTGATCTAATAAATTCCTTTTTGGAATTTAGGATCTTTTTGTTGTACTCCCTTCTCATTTTTTGGAGCAATTTCAGCTCGGGGATGATGGGTGTTGTCTCCATTTTCTTTCGGCAAGTCTTAGTTTCCTTCTATCTTCATTCAGAGCCCCATTAAACCATGGATTTTTATCCTTTCCTGTGACTCTTTTCAGTTTTAGTGGCATGGCAGCGTTGACTATATTTGTAACTGATGTAGTGTAGTGATTGGTTAGATCATTCACATTCTGCAAGTTGTTAGGCGGATTCAGTTCCCTTTCACAACTTTCTACCAGTAGTTCTATATTCGAGTCTTCAGTGTCCCTGGTCCATTTTTTGCTTTTGATAGGCTGCAAGCTCTTTTTTCTTTTTCAAGGTGGGTATGAGGAAGGTTATGGCATAGTGATCCAACCAGTCACACGGAACAATTGAGTGGATTGCTATGTTCTTGTTTCTTGATAAAATCCAGTCTAGCGTTGCTCCTTTCGAGTGTGTTGGCTGTGTGCAGGCTTGGGTAAAGTTTAGCTCATTTAAAAACTATTTAAGAGCGTTGACCTGTTTGTCTGTATTGTCGTCCCAGTGTAAGTTAAAATCGCCTAGGAATATGTTGTGAGAGTGGTTGTTATATTTATCCGTGATGATCTCCATTAGCTGGTCTATGAAAGTGGCATTATTTCCTGGAGTATGGTACAGCGCATGCAGGTTGCATCTTTGATTGTCTGTCGATCTTATATTAAGACCTAGGTATTCACAGTATTCGAGAGGGTCGGATTGTATTTGGTTGATCTCTATATCTGATCGGTGTATGCAGGCTATACCGCCTTCTATCTTTTTTAGTCTATCTAGTCTCACAATGTTATATTGAGGGGGTACTAAAAGATCCATGAGAGGAGATGAGGACTCCGATAGCCATGTTTCTATCAGGATTGCTAGGTCTATTTCCTGGATGATGATAAGGGCAGCTATGTCTGAAGCATGTTTTGCTGCGGATCGACAGTTGAGCAGTAAGCATTTCAGAGGTTTCCTTGAACTACTGGGGTCCTGCTCTATCAAGTCGGTGGTTAGTTGGACTTGTTTTAAGTTGTCAAGATTGGGTTTCCTTTCCTTATTTTTGGATGTTCTATTAGCATCGATCAGAACTGTTCTAATTTCCTCTCCTCTACTGTGTTCTTTAGGCTCATATGTCTGGAGTAAGGATAGGGTTTCGTCTTCCGACAGGTAACTAAGATTCCTTACTGGTCGACTATGTCTATTTGATAATGGCATGGCCGTCTCCCTCCTCTTTCCTTGAGAGTTATGCACTACTTTTCGGATGTGCTCGACTTTGGTATGCGTGCTTACCATAATTTTCAGAAGCTTTTCCATTGTTTGCAGTGTGCTTAGCATGTCCTGTGATATATTGCTAATTTGTGCCTGTAGTTCTTTGATATCTCCCTGGGTCTGGGTTGGCGTATAAGGAGTGCTCCTCCGCTCTTTACGGTATTCATATTCTTTGTTCCAATGATTTGGATCTGTTCTTTTTTCTGAGTACCTTTTCTTTGAGTCATTAGTGTTGCTGTCTGCGCCGTCTCTATGTACGATGTGGGATTCGCTAACTGTGTCCTGCACTCTTATTGCCACGTTTGGGTGAAGAACGTTTTGTATGGTCATATATGTCGATTGTTCTGTACTAGATGTGGGTAAGGTTCCTAGGTTCTTACTGAGTGGCCTGCTTATGGGAGATGTCACGTCGTGGTAGAACCGCGATGATTCTCCCCTCTGTACCTGCACCGGGGCGGTATTAGCGTATAATGTAGATATTTCTGTTTTCACTATGTCCTCTCCATCCAATGCGTCTGT
Organism: Lissotriton helveticus; assembly: GCF_964261635.1. NCBI lineage: Eukaryota > Metazoa > Chordata > Amphibia > Caudata > Salamandridae > Lissotriton > Lissotriton helveticus. The sequence goes on along the minus strand of NC_136063.1, from coordinate 1,703,230,530 downwards.
CTCCATTGTGGCCTCTAATGGCATTGATTGCTGTGGATCCATAGGTTCTCTAGGTAGTGTGATGCCTGTGATGTTAGCGTTAGTGGTAAATAAGGTGTCTACTTGTGATGTCCGGTGTTGTTGATCTCTTGGGCTCTCCAGTGGCGATGAGTGCTGTGGATCCTGAGGTTCTCTTGATAGTATGATGCCTGTGGTTGTATTGTTAGTGGTACATAGGGTGCCTACTTGTGAGGTCCGGTGTTGTTGAGCTCCTGGGTTCTCTACATACTCTTTTAGGGATAAAAATATGTTGTCAAACTTTACTAGATCGTTATTGGCTGCTTGTATAAGCACTACTCCGTTCTTGCACAGCGTTATGCACAGGTCCACCCTGAGTCTTGATGATGGTGTAATCACTAGTTTTGTGCCATGTGGGATATTGCTTACAGTTTTTATGTTGAGCATCTTAGTAATGATAGTGCGCCATTTAGCCGATTTTCTGGTGTAAAATATCAGGTCATTTATGATCATGCCATTGTCTAGATTATAGGAAGGGTCAGAGATCAGCGTGTCCGGGTTTTTCTTCATCAAATTGTGCTTGAATTTTTTGGCTGCGGTCTTGGATAGGTATGTCGGATATTTTATGAAATATGCGTGTCAACCATGCTTGCTATCTGATGTAAAATAATATGATGGTAGACACTCTTATATGTAGCGATGACTCTCTTATAAGTCACTATCTATATCTATTCTTCAACAACAAAAGAGCGTCAAGAATTATATATAAAACACTACTCCACCAAAAGATCCACCAAAAACATAGTCTTGCCAGGAGGAAAAAAGGGGGGTAAAGAAAAGGCACAATAGGGAGAAATGAGATCAGAGGTGAGAAAAAGAACCCTCAAACACCAAACAAGTAGGTGTTTATTCTCATCATTGGGTTCTTAAGTATGAAAAAGAAAAGGGCCAGCCATATACTTCCTTCCTGCTATACTTCCTTTTAAATTTGCACTTTCTTTTGCGGGCCGAATGGCTGGCCCTTTTCTTTTTCATTAACCCTGGGCGAAGCACTACGCTACGCTCGCGGAGTTTGCGAAGTCTTCGCAACTTCGCACTACGCGAGCTGCACGTAGCACAGTGCGAACATGCGTAGTGCAGCGTAGCGTAGTGCAGCGGTAATTTTTTGCTTGTTCGCGGTCCTGAACGTCATAATCGCTACCGCGAGCAAGCAAAATGACATTCCCGCGAGATTCTCAACGCGAGGAGGTCAGAATTCTCATTTTTGAGTGGTTGCGCATGCTCGCGACCGCTCTCAATGAGAAACTACCTGTTCGCGTTGAGAAAGCTGCCGCTCGAGTAATAATCTACTCAAGCAGAAGAAAACTACAGCTCGCACTGTGCAAGATGCCGTTTTCAATGCTTGCACAGTGCCGGATGCGTGTCCGCACTGTGCAATCATTGAAAACGCATCTTGCACAGTGCGAACATGCTACTACGCATCTCGCGTAGTGCTACGTGAAGTTCGCATAGTGCGAAGTGCACTTCGCGTAGCTTCGCGTAGCTTCGCGTAGCGCTACTTCGCGAACTACGCCCACCCTTATTTTTCATACTTAAGAACCCAATGATGAGAATAAACACCTACTTGTTTGGTGTTTGAGGGTTCTTTTTCTCACCTCTGATCTCATTTCTCGCTACTGTGCCTTTTCTTTACCCCCCTTTTTTCCTCCTGGCAAGACTATGGGGCATATTACCAACAACTAGCGATATTTATCGCTATGTTGGCTTAGCGGTAATATTTTTATCGCCGTGCTGCGGCGATTTTTATCGCTTAGGAACCTTGCTATTATCAAGGTTTATCTCCTAAGCGATAAAAATCTGCCGAAATGCATGAATATCGCTGAAAAGTCAGCGATATTCATGCATTACCGAGCTAATGCTCTTAGCCATGTTATCCACCTACCATTGGATAACATGGCTAAGAACTGCTCAGGGGCAGGTGTTAGCTTTTGGAGATATTCGCGCTTAGCGCGAATATCTCCAAAAGTTGGTAATAGGAGATAGCGATGTTAGCGACTTTTTCCAGTCGCTAACATCTTGGCACGCCCACTTTGCATGTCATTAGTGATACATTTCACTGACATGTAAAGCGGGGCCCAAGATGGTCGCTATCTCCTACTAGCTGTCGCTAAATGGTGTTAGCGACAGCTAGGTAATAGGGAGATAATGTTATCTCTGCTTTCTTGGCTTTTAAAGCCAAAAAAGCGGAGATAAACCCCCTTGATAATATGCCCCTATGTTTTTGGTGGATTTTTGGTGGAGTAGTGTTTTATATATAATTCTTGACGCTCTTTTGTTGTTTTGGAATATTGGATAGCTTGGGGTCTAAGAGCGTTTCTGCTGTAGCCCTTCCTCTCTTATTGTTTTGCAGCACTATCTATCTCTGACTATTATCGGGTTAATGATTTTTCTTGTGGTGTCTCCCCTCTTCTTTGTTGACAAATCTCCTGTCTATCCGCTGTGTCCTCTTGCTCCCTTGATTTTCTGTGGGTTCCGCTGTTTTTTGTTTTTTTTTATATATCCAAATTTTGTGCTCCTTTATGTGTTCCCCTTGTCTTAGTATAGGTTTGTTTACGTTTGTAGTCTTGTTCCTTTCTCTTTGTTCATTGTGTTATATTAGGTGTTTAGAAATGGCCGACGTCATAGTTCCTAAGCTCATCTGAGGGCTGGCTGCCCTTATCTGTTACTCTAGTGATAGTCCTCTTTCCTTTATTATTTCTTATCACTTCCATTTTGGAGTTGATGTTGATGTTGGTGCAACAGGTAAAAAGGCACCAGGCTCTGAGTGGTCATTTTTGCAGACCATATGTGCATCTAGACATTGGAAATATACAGGTCGACTGAAATTCCTTCTCACTGTCTGTTTTTAAATGTATTTTCCATTTTTATGGGTCTGAGAGTCAGCGGCGGCCGCCATCTTAAAGTCAGGCAGGCCGGGCCACGACTTCCCTGCTCGTTGTGCTCTGTGCAGCTCTTCTTCACTTTAAAGGCTTAATTTCCAGATTAATGCAGTTCCAATTCTTTCTATATAACATTTCAAAAAGAGCATCGGTTTGAAAGCGCTCTATTCCGTTCCAGCAACCACCGTTGGCCGCCATTTTAGTGTCAGGCAGTCCGGGGCCTGACTTGCTTTCTGTGCTCACAGCCTTGTGAGCCACACTCTTCAACTTCGGTTCCCGTCGCTCGCTCCTAGGTTGTTCGTAAACAAATTAAAATAAGCAAATTTGGAGATGGTAGTCATTGGTGCGCTTTGTAAACTCTTCCAAAATATGTGTCACATATTTGATGAAGTTGTTTCTAATTTGGACTCTATTTATATTTGGCTGTCCTTATTACTGAATTTCCTTCTAAAGAGCCAAACACTAAGCTTATTTTTCTCCAAATATAGCTCGCAGGTTACATGTTGTATTTGTATCCAGCAACTTGAATTTTGGATTATTGAAATTGATATACATGAAAGGGAAATCATTTTAGATTGAAATATGATGCAGTACTATGAATAATCCTTCACAGAAATATATATGTACACCTGAAAAATTAGGCTACCTAGTTCTACCAGGCACCTTAAAGAGAAGAAGCAGATGCGTTGTACCTTACTGTAAAATGTACGTCAAAATAGGGCAGGGTACTTAAACTCTAAAATATCACTGTAGTTAGACGACTGAGCTATATATCCATAAAAAGTCTTTTTTTTTTTAATTACTAATGTGGAAAAGTCTGTCCTAAAAATGGTTGTCCGCCAATTAATTCAGCTTTACATTAAGCATTCAAAGATGTCCAACAGGAGCTTGGACCACAGGCAGAGACATAGGAGGCAACTGATATTAAGTTATCATTATGTACACTGACATGGACAGGATCCTCCTCCTTTGCTTATTTCCAATATAGAGACTACACAAGCCTCGGTCCTACATGGCATGTGCTGCACATATTTGTTTTATTGAAGTACCAAAGCACAGCTTGACACACTTTTGGCCTTAGATTGGAATAATGAATGATAGCTACTTCTTTTTCATTTGTAAAACACGCAACCTTGAAAAAGCCCTAGGCTTGCATGCCTACAGGGAGCAAAACACATATTGGCTATATGTTTTTCACGAAAATATATGCAATAAATAGTAAAACACCATAACAGCATCTTTCATTTGTACGGATCGAATCTTTCCTTATGTCAAGATACAAGTACAACTTTCTGAAACTATGCACAAATTGAATACTTGGAGGACACACCCATTCCTCTTTCCCATATTTGTTGTATTGCCTACTCAAAATATTCAGTAGACATCCTGGAAAACAGCTATATAGCAACATGATTAAAAAGGCACAGAAGTGAACATTCAAGGCAGGGTACTCGGCCATAACACGTCTCTTTTTTGGGCATTGGGAAGCATCCATCATTGTGCTATCGCAGCAATGGTTCACATAGGATATTCATTGATAATGCCTCAGAACAACAGAGAGTATTGTATGTATAAAGGAAAGCAGAGCCCAAGAGATGGCGCTTCATCAGAAAAGGCGGCCAGCTAAACTACCAATACAATACAGTGATACAGTGCATTAATAGATTGGCACAAGTTGGGTGGTTCAAGTATAATTAGATGACCAATGCTACCTTTTAGACAATTTTGAAATTAATAGACAAGTTTGAATCATGGATTATAATGGTATTCTTATGGAAAGACACAACTACACTACAGAGTTTATGGGTGCTAAACATATATAGTAACCTACTGCAAAAGTTAATTAGTATACTAGGTGCACCACTACTGACTGATAGTATTCTAACATATATTATGTGAGCAGCTGAGTGACTGTATGTGTCCTTGTGTGTATGGGTGTGTAAGAGGCTATATGGTTTTATACATGGATGTGTGAGTAGCTGTGTCTGTGAGTGAGATGCTGTGTGAGTAACTCTATTGGTGAATTAATGGGTATTTCAGTGGCTATAGTGGTGGTGTGAGTGGCTTTTTGGGTGGTTACGTTGCTGTGTAGTGACTGCATGGTGAGTGAGTGTTTGTCTGAATGACTGAATGAGTGAGTGACTCTGTGTGTAAGTGGATGCATGGGGGAGTGAGTAGCGGTTTGATTGGGTATTTGGTTAATGAGTTGGTGTGTGAGTGCCTGTAATGGCAAGTAAGTGTCTGTGTGAATAGCTATATGGGTGGGTGAGAGAAAGTGGGAGTGCATGTATGGATGTGTGAATGGGTATGTAAGTGATTGTGTTGGTGTGTGAGTGCCTGTATAGTTGAGTGAGTGACTGTGTTGAGGGACTGCATGGGTGAGTGAGTGGGTGTGTGAGTGACTGTGTAGGTAAAGGAGCAGGTGTGTGAGTATCTGTATGGGTGAGTGTGTGCCTATGTGACTAGCTTGAGTGACTGGATGTATGAGTGGGTGTATGGGTGAGTGAATGGTTGTGTGAGTGGTTGTATGAGTGAGCTAGTGGGTGTGTGAGTGGTTCTATGGAAGAGTGAGTAGGTGTGTGAGTACTGGTATGGGTCTGTGAATAGGTATATGAGTGGTTGCGTGGGGGTGTGAGTTGGCATATGAGAGGTTGACCGGAATGTGTGTGGTTTTGTGGATGATGTCATCAGTGATGTCTTTTGAGATGTCATCAGTGATGTAATATGTGAGGTCATAAGCAGTGCATTGCGGGGGTGTACGTTATATAGATCAGGTGGCTATAACTGCTGAATTTCACTGGTTTTGTACAAGTAAAACTGAACCTAATTATAACATCCCAGTAACCTTTGGTGTTTACAGTGAATTTCTAAGGTTTTTTAAATTCTATTTCCTAACTATTACCTCTCTCTAACCATTGGTATTTTCAATGGATTTCTATGGTTTTTCAAATTCTATTTCATAACTATATTTTCTCAGGAATCTTAGTTTTTTAGGTCAAACCTAGACAATGCTTGCACTGTCTAGAAGATCTGTTGTATCTTACGCTACATCTTCTCAGACAGCTAACTTATTATTATTATTTTTTTTTTTTTTACAGAGTTTTATATAGCGCAAACTTGACCCGAATCGGGTTTCAGAGCGCTGTACATAGCACCAGTTGCATTACATGAGGACACATCCGTTTTTTGGGAGAATAAATGATTTGCCCAGAATCACAGGATGTTCAGTGTCATTGCTGAGACTCAAACCCAGTTCCCCAGATTCGAAGTCGACAAAAAGTACTTCTTACAAGGTAATGCACCTTTAAATCCTGCCTGGAAGCTTTAGTTGAGCACTCTCATGCCCTTCTGAGTTTGGAGGGACCGGTGAGTGCTAGCTTTGTGGACGGGGCAACGGATAATGTCTGCAGTTGAAAAATAGATAAAAACAGGGAGTGCATTATTAGCTTTCCCCCGGCCAGCCTCCCTCCGAATCTGCTCATTATATTCAGGGTCGGCAACGAGATCCCTGGAAGCAGCTTTACGTTAAGACCCATGCAGCCGTTCCCTCCCCTATTGTAAATTACCCCCTTTGTCTGTGTTGCCTTTATCCCTTCTCTCCCCATGCTGTCAGCTCCCACCACCCCATTGTTTCATGGAATCTGTGTTGGACACCTGAGGTACCAGGTATAATCTAAACAAAACCCCATATGCCATCTCATCCCTAACACCCGATCCTCGTATTAACTGTGCACAATCTCCAGTGGCCTGACCGATTATTGTGTTTTACTGTTCTTTGTTTTAGTCTCATAGAGACAGCTGAGTTCAGTCACCCTTAAGCCCCGCCCCGCCGTATGACCTACCAGTTGAACTAGTTGTGTATGACATGCATGCTGCAGGAAAACAAACATGGTGGCACCAGGCAGCAAGGGTGAGAAAGTGCTGAGATGGGCTGATGCATGTGGCAAAGTCCATAAGGAAACATGTAATTGTGGCATGAGAGTTACATCAATATGGCTCGACGTCACATCATTAATACTCATTGCACAGCAGTGGAGGAACACTGTTTCTCGTTTGACCCTCTGCTGGTCACTGGCAAGGACAGCTTCCCAGAACATTATAGAAGAAAATACTTGTGCTAACTGCAGGAAATTAGCAGCCGGACCATCACCAAGGACAAGTCAGATGAAGTCAGAAACTTAAACCACATTTGTGAAGGAAGGACACATTTTCCCAAATTTTCTAGCAAATGTATAATTTTTTACACCTCGGCTGTGTACCATTGTCACCAACTCCTGATGTTGCTCTGTAATGTCACCCAGTTTACTTATCTCACTGCTCCATCATTTCTCCCTTTCTGTCATTCTATTAACCAGTTTGCCATCACTCCCCTCCTTCGCCCTGTCTTCCCCTTTCCCTGTATCAATCACTTCATTCTTTGCGGTGCTCTTTGCACTCTCATCTGTCTACATTAACTAACTCTTTAATCCCTCTTTCTAGTTGCTTTACTCTCCTCTATATTTTTACTGTCTTTCCACTCCACCAATCCTTCCCCATTCATTCACCATTAAAATAAAAATCATAGACCCATGTTATACAGGTAATCAGAGACACTTTAAAGCACTTGCTCAACTGTTCCTTTGGACCCAAAAACGTTAGCAGCTGTGCAGTTGGCATTATGTACTAAAGGTGTTAAAGCTCACTTAGGGTAAGACAGATCTTTTATGTAAAAAAATATATATATATTTAGGCGATAAAGTCAGCAAACAAGGGAACCACTCACAGCTGAGATATGGTATGGCGCCCCTTGCCAAAGCACTCCTCTCCCCTTTTTGGGGAGGGATCCAGTATATAGGCCTTGGAGCCTCAGAGTCCCCTCTGAGAGAGTCCACTGCGTAAATGGAGCCTACCACAACAGAGATAGAGAAGTGATACCACTTCCCCTGGGATCACAAACTTACTGGACTTTGGACGTTGCTTTGACTCGTCTACCGGTTTGTGTCCCCGTCGCCCTTCCCCTCCCCTTTCCATGCGGTGTCCTTCAGCCTCCTCTCCTCTTTCCTGCCTTCATTACCGATCTACTTCCCCAGCTCCTTCCCCCTCCCCTGAATCTTTCCCCTTGACTGCTTTTCCCCTTACGTATTTGTGCTTATTGTTTATCTTGACCTTACAAGTAACTATGTTGCCATGCTCTAATAACTGTGTAACCTTTGTAACGATGTAACCTGTAACTATGATCTGAGGCTCATGTAAAGCGCTCTGATACCTCCGGGTCTAGCCAGCACAATATAAAACCTTCAAAATAAAAAAAATAAAAATACATGACTAGTCATTTTATAGCATATGTCTATCTACCATTCTATACTTCTTCCACTTTCATCTACCCGCATTATCCCACAATTAGCATTATACCAGGCTTGGCCATTATCACACTATGGATTCCCAAGGAATGCCAAGAATAATAATTATGTGTGCATTACACTGTGGAGGGTACTGGAAGGGCTGTCCGCGATATGCCAGAATACGCCCTTATTGCATTGCGACCCTTATTCCATGAAAAGTAGCAATGAGTAACACTCAAACTCGTATTTCAGATGATCAGACAATGTCAACTTTTCCAAAAATTCGGAATAATGTGTCTGCACTGCAAGCAAAAAACACACCAGTGAGAAATGCTCTGAAAAGAGACTTAAATCAAATATATAATAAGCCTTGGAAAAAGCTAATGGGTCTGGCCTTGGCAAGCAAAAAATAGTCTTTTTGTGGACCTATGTAATACGCAAAAAATCAACAAACATTAAAATAAGAGTGGTGCAGTTGCAAGGCGGACCATCCAGCTTACTAAAGTACACTCCTTTTCAGGTGGGGGTGCACCTGAGAGGTTAAAATCATGTCACTCACATTGTAAGATGGTCAATGGGTGAAGTGGGCGGACCAATTCCCCCAATCTGTAGTAGGCAGAAACCAAACTTGAATGGCACCTGAACAGATCAAAGGCTGTTGAGGTATGACCAAAATAGCTTGTTTTTATTTTTAGTATGAATTGTTAGGGAAATATTGTGGTGAGACAAAGTTGTCTCTAGCTCAAAAACACAACTATTGTTTATTTGCTAAACACTGTCAACACCTCCTCGTCATTCTTTGTTTTGTGACTACGGAATATTCTTCACACCTTCTGGTGCTGTAACGTTATCTTTTGGTTTGGAAGAGTAAATGTAACTGCAATAGTTGCACTGTCTTGATGGCCAATAGGACCGATATCATGGTATGCAATTGCTTGTTTTGTTTTGCTGCCTACTTCATGGACAGAGCTGTGCGGTGCTAAATGATTGTGATATTGCTATGTTTTGACAGTGGAGATTGTGAGACTCGCTTCTCGCTATCAACTACAATAAGCAGGTCAAAAATGGCACACCACTTCTTAGATAAACAGATCTCTCTCTCTTGTGAGCCGTGTATTTTTTATACTGAATATTTGGTGGTAAATACAAATGTACTTGGGTTCTTTGAGTTGTAGTTACATGCAGATGTACAGTATTTTACAGTCCTTTACTGCAGAACGTTTCTTTTCTTCTCTATCCTACAGTGGGTGTTTGATTTTTGGCTCAATTAACAGTAGTAATATTTCTCACAAATAAGTGGTCAGCCCGCACTTCAAATTGATTTAGTACATTTAAAATGAGGTATTCCTGTTTTCCAACATTGTGTTGTGTTTTTCTGTTGAACTGAAAGTCATAGTCGACGTCAACAGGGAGCCCTTTTCACAATCGCTCTGAACCAGGGGTTGAGCCAACTGAGCTATCCTCTTAGAAACCTCCTATCGGAAAGGCTAACTGTGCTGCTTGTGTTAGGCACCTGCTTCACGTGGAACTCCTTTGTAAGACAGATATGGTAAAGTGATTCCCCTCTAGGGGGCATATTTACATGTTCTGGCGCATTTCTGCAAATCAGCAGGGATGCGCCAGAACTGATGCGTCACGCAATTCCCTCCTTGTGGCACCATAGATGCGTCGCATTTACAATGCGGCGCACCATGGTGCAAGGAAGGGCAGATGCGTGACGCATCTTGTGGTGTACGGGCGGCGCATTGCTGGAGTAGCGTCGCAAGTGCGACGCAACTCCCGCAATGTACAGAAGCCACCCATACATAACGTGGTGCGTCACTCCTTACGCCTGCTTCAAGCAGGTGTAAGGATTTGATGCAGCAGCGTCGTAAAACTGACTCAGTGAAATCTTGTAGATTTCACTGCGTCAGTTTTACGGGGCTTTCCTACGAGGGAACGCCCACCCTGCGACAGAACGCCCACATGAAACCTGACGCAGGTTTCATGTGGCGCAGGGCTTTACAACGTGACGCATCTGCCTAGATGCGTCACGTTTTAAATAGGTCGCAGGGATGCGCCACGTTTCCGCGCCGTTGCGTCACGCAACGGCGGTGTAAACGTGGCGCAAGTCCGACATAAATCTGCCCCTTAGTTCTTGTGTAAGTTGTTCAGGTGAAAGGCATATCGAAACAAAGCCCTGCACAGCAGTGCAAGCGTCTTTACCCTTCTCACCAGCGAGTACCTAGGACATGCATAGGTTTCAGACTCATGCATTCTTTGCTCTGCCCTCCTTGCACTGATCACAAACAAGTGGGCAACAATTTACCTATGTGATGGCTTCTGATGTGAGCTTGGCAGTTCCACATTGAGACTAGCCTTATCTTACATATGCCAGCTCCTCATCTGTGAACTGCTGGTGGAAAGAAGTCTGTGCCAGCCTGAGTCAAATTCAATGCAAGTATCTTTAACTTTTCTTCCTGCCAAAAAGCCATGATCCCTGAGCAAGCATAATACTAAATTCTACTTACAACTATGGCTTAAATTAAGTTTCAAACCAGTGGTTTCCAGACCTCAAGACGCAGGTGGGGTCAGTGGGGTGAGATACAATTGAAGTATGTTTAGGTGAAGGATTGAAGGCTCAAAGCCAGGGCCAGATGGAATTATCTGACCTCAGGTGACCACATGCCAGGACTGACTGGGTTACTGTCTGAATAATAATAACAACACTGCAATAGCTGTGTGCGGTCTTAGAGTTACAATTCCCCTACCGGTTTAGTGTATACCACTTACCATTCTGAATCGTATAGTTTAAAAGTCTCCATTCAAATTACAGGACTACAAGTAACAAGATGTAAAAAATTTGGGATAAAAATGCAAGGAGCTGACAACTGGCACCATGTCACTCGGGGTCAAGTCAAGTTAAAAACCACTTTATTCGATTTAGTTAAAAATCATAAAAGCATTCTACATTCACAGAGAAGGGGCGATACAAATTCATGAGAAGTTACAAAGTCAATATGACAATAATATTTACATATTCACAATATTAAAAATGATGCGAAGCATCAATATAATCAATATAATATAATATATTCACAATTTAAAAATACAGCTAAAAAGGAGGAACTATTTCGCTAAAAATTTACAAATACACAAAACATTTTCCATTTTCACCTTCCATACAAAAGTCCCATATATTACATTTTAAGTCTTCTTCTCCTGATCCTAACTGCAGCAACAAGATAATTGGCCACGCTAAACATAGCCAAAGCAGAATCCAATAATTGGAGATACAGGAGGGCAGGTTTTGACTGAGTGAAGGCTTTATCCTTCAGTAGTGGAACCAGGTATTTCTGTCTGGGCACAGTAAAAAAATTACAGAACAACATAAGGTGCATATTATCTTGTATTGAAAAGTTGTCGCAATTGCAAACAGGGGCGTCCTCCTCCTTATACCAGCCTTGACTATCACAGAGAACCGTGTAAATCTGATTAAACCGAAGTTTAACCAGAAGCCACCTATGAAAGGGAATGTTAACAATAGTAAGGTATGGTTGTATAGTGAGGCAGGTAATGGTCAAATAATGAGCTCTGACCGTAGTTTTAGTCAGTTGTCGTTCCTCTCTCTCCACATTTTTAATTTTAACAAAATTTAGCTTAACCCAATCTAAATCAGATTTCTTTAAATTTTGAGGGACCGCAAAAATATCGGGACGTCCCAGCTCCAAAAAGCACTTCTGAATGTATGATAGCCAAGCTATTTTTTTGGAATTATCCAATTTTAGACAGTCAACCAGTATTTTATGGTTAAGGCCTAGATTGTTATTAGTCCAGGTCCTTATCCATAGCAAAATGGGGGCCATTAAAAGAATGTCTGAAATGTACCCTAAACCAAGTTCCTGGTGGACTGAAAACGTGGCTGTAGATTGGGGAAGTCCTAATATAGATCGAAGGAACTTATTTTCTTCCCTTTGGACCATATCGCCATTCACATAACCCCACAAACCTGAACCATACCTGGCTATTGCCACAGATTTCGCCCTATACAAGTTTAGTAAAGCTCCAGTTGGCTTCCCTCCCAGTCTCCTGGCGAAACTTAAAATAGCATTAGCCGAACTCCTGACTGCTTTAGTTTTAGCTGTAATTTGGGGAGCCCAGCTCCCCTTGGTGTCAAAGATCACACCCAAATAAGTAAAAATATTGACATTAGTGATCACATCGCCATTGCAGTAGAACTGTTTGGAATTAGTTTTAACAGCCCCAAAAGCCATGACGTGAGATTTAGAGTTATTTATCACTAAGTTCAATGAAGACATAAAATCATTAAAACCATTTAAAAGTCTTTGCAAACCTATGGGGGTAGGAGCTATCAAAGCAGCGTCATCCGCGTACAGGAGAACAGGAATACGAGTATCCCCTGCACGCGGAATGTCCAAGGTAGCAGTTAAAAGGGTCTTCTCAAGTGAATTTATATGAAGGGTAAACAGCATGGGAGCAAGAATGCAGCCCTGCCGCACGCCCCTACTAGATTTGAACCAAGCTGTACGATTACCTTCTTGGTCCATCCTAATGGAAGCTTTTAGATCCTTGTGTAGTTCTGCCAAGAAATATACAAGTGGCGGATCAAGTCCCAATTTTAACAACATGGTCCACAGCCGGGCTCTATTAACTAAATCGAAGGCCGTGGACAGGTCCATAAAAGCAACAAAGATTGACCCTTTTTTAGCAGTAGTGTATTTTTAAATTAACAAATGAAGATTTAAGCATTGGTCCTCTGTCCCTCTGCCTGCACGAAACCCGTACTGGGCATCTGCTAGAATGTCATTTTCTAGGGACCAAGTGTTAATTCTAGCTAACAGAACCTTGCCCAAAATCTTCATAGAAGAGTCCAATAAAGAAATAGGACGAAAACACTTGGGGTCACTTCTTTGGCTCTTTTTAAAAATTGGTACTATAATTGAGCAGGCCCAAGTTTTTGGCAAACCCCCCTCATGTACACAATTGAAGACGTTAGCTAAGATCTCAGCCCACAACCCAGGGTTAAGTTTGTAGAGGTCCAGAGGAACCCCATCTGGGCCCGGGGCTTTATTGGCAGCAGAGCCTAAAATTGCCAGCTCTACTTCTGATTTACTAAAAATTAACTTAGTTGGGTAGGATAGGGAGTAGGGTATTGCGAAAGCCTCAACTGTTTCATTTGAGCCATATATGTTGGAAAAATGATTAATCCAGTCTGCTTCAGGGATATTGATATCAAGATCCATGTTATTAGTATTAGCAAACAAAGGATTATTGATTATGGCCCAGAATTTGGAGCTTTGTTTGAGAGTTGTGGAATCCATTAAAGAGACCCATGCTTCATCCTTAATGTCCTTTTTCCGTAGTTTAACCGCCATTGCATAATCTCTTCTCAACTGTGCCACCAGACACCTATCTCTGGGCGATTGTTTGAGGGCTTTCAACAAAGCAGAGTGTGCCTTCGAACAGGTGCGATCGAACCACCTGAACACTGGAGCAGAACCCCTCCTCGGCTTTGCTATAAGCTCCTTCTCTATTCTTGCACAAATAGCTTCGAAGGCACTAACAACCTCCCCCCCTCCTCTCTCATCCCTACATTTCTCAAATTCAACTGCCATGTGTTGCTCAATTAGACCATGAAAGTCCTCTGGGCAAACTTTACACCATTTAAGGCGTCTTCCCTGGTCTCTACTCCTTACATCCCTAGTGGCAGTAGCCCTTTGTTCCCCTTTGCACAACCCAGAAAGAGAGTCCAGAACCAACAACACCGGATTGTGGTCACTGAACCCACTCACAAAGGCATTATAAAACAATACATAACGTAAGAGCCCCGGGGACATAAAGAAGTAATCAATAATCGATTCGCTCCCTCTTGCATTGTACGTGACCACACGACTTGTTGGGTCAGCGAACCCTGGCTCATATAGATCATTAGATGATAACAGGTTTTCCATTGCCACACCCTTAGGGCTATGTTCAAAGTGAGGCAACGATGTGTGGTCTGGACCGGTATCATCTATAATCTGGCAGTGAGACTCACACAAATGAACATTAAAATCACCCATCATTATGAGCTGAACAAAAGTGGTTTGTTTTGACATATAATTGATTAAAAAGGCCGATAAGCCTTCTAAAACAAAATTAGGGGGCCCCCCTTGCATGGAGTTATAGCAATTTATAAACAAGAACTTGTTCTTATCTGCCAAACAAATTTCCACCAGCTGGAAAAATTGAGAAGAACTAGGTATTTCTCTAACATTCCCAGCTAATTTGACTGAAACAAGAAATAACAAGCCCCCTCTATCCCTACCCGCCGTGGAACTCTGGGCATCAACAAAAAAAGAAATGTAGCCATCTACCCAGAAGCCCTTATCTTTTGTCCAAGTTTCTTGCAGGGCAACTATATCGTAATCCTTCAGTTGTTGTAACCAAATCGGGTCATCCTGTTTTGCCCGTAGGCCCGCAATATTCCATGATAATATCCTGATATGCCCTTTACCCAATTGTAATCGGTCATCTGTAACAGATTTGACTGTGGCCTCAGATGTAGTGGCCTCTACAATATCTAAACATGGGGCAATCGGATTTTCATAATCGGGCTCTAGTCATTCAATGTCTATTCCATCCGCTAGGGCCACAAATCTATTTGACAAAACTAAATCATTTGGAGGAATATACCTTGCAACATTAATTGAACCATTCCCCTTGATTGGTTTAGTAACCCAATCATTAGTAACCACAGATGAAATAAGATTATCCTCCGCCCAAGCATTTTCAGCAGGTTGTGGCATGTTATTCACTACGCCCCCCATTCCATATACTCGGGGATAAAAAAAGCCAAGAGGCATCGCCTGAACACCTTTACTTACAGTGTCCAAAGGGGAGTTGTCCCAAAAAAGTCGACTGGCGACATATCTAGATTTAAAATTTACAATGACACAATCTCCAGCTACCTCTTTCGTGCTTGTGCCCACCCAACTGACCCTTCTGCTTGTTACAATGTTATCCGCAATATTGCTTTCTCCCGTGCAGTTAGCATTACACCATTTTTTAACTTGCCTAAGAAGAGTATCATGATGTTCCGCCTCCCCGTCCTCAAGTTTAGGCACGTTAACTAAGATAGCAACAAAAGGTGTTGCATCCGGTGGTAAATTAATTGGGGGTACCCTTCTTACCACAGCCCCCTGCTGACCTCTAGGTTTTATCGAGGTGATTTCCCTGGGAGCAGCCTCCGTTGTGGGGATTTATATCCCATTATCCACTTTCCCTTTTTTTGGGGCAGGGTTATCAACGGTCACTATAGGGGAACCAGCCAACCTAATTGTGGGTGGACCCCCACCCTTAGGAGCAGACATATGCGCAACTGTAGGGCATGGCGCTATAGACATAGGGGTGGGGCCCCGAGTAATGAGGGCATCATTAATGCGGTCACATTTAGCCATAAGGGTCTTAACACAATCCTTCAAAGTCTCAGTAATGTCAGAGGCAATCTGGATCAATGCAGTTTCAAGTCTTTCAGTGAACAGTTTTTCCAGTAGGGCTGAAATACCTTCCTCTGTTACATAAGTGGACTGCAGAGGACCAGGCTGGCTTAATACAGTCCTTTCTGCAACCCCCGGGGTCATAGGAAGTGATGGTATCACAGTTTCGGACGAAGCCGGGAAAGGAAGAACTGTGGCGGGTTGTGGTAGATTGGGTCTACATGATTCAATAATGACCCGTGGCTCCAAAGGGATACAGTTTATAGCAGAGGCAACAGATGTATTAACAGCCCCAGGGCTAGAGGCAAGACCCAGCTCATGCTCAGACTCAGCGATCTGCGTTGATAGTTCACCCACTTTAGTTGTTAAATAAGTAATAATACTGGTTGTGTACTTGGGCACCTTCGCTTTAGCCTCGCCTGCCTCCGATGTAGCCAGTTTGCGCTTACCCATGCTGAAAGGGACGTGGCCCGTCCCGTCCCTGGTCGTCCTCGGACGGCCTCAGACGGCCCGCCCTCTGCCCGGGCTCAGCCCGGCGCTACCCGCGCGCGTCCCACGACGCGGGAGGAAGGGCTCGTTCTTATGCGCCTCCCGGCGGAAGCCCCAGCTGGCAGTCGGCGTCCCCGCGAAGCAGGGGACGCTGGGAGCTGTAGTTCTCCTTGCTCCTTGCTCGCCCCTCTCGGCGGCCGCGTGTGTCCTGCGGAGGCAAGCAGGGATGTCAGGTAAGGCGGCGTGCTGCTAGTATGCCCCCTGGCGCGGTAATTCAGTCCCCGCTCCACCGGAGGAAGGGCTCGTTCTTATGCGCCTCCCGGCGGAAGCCCCAGCTGGCAGTCGGCGTCCCCGCGAAGCAGGGGACGCTGGGAGCTGTAGTTCTCCTTGCTCCTTGCTCGCCCCTCTCGGCGGCCGCGTGTGTCCTGCGGCGGCGGAGGCAAGCAGGGATGTCAGGTAAGGCGGCGTGCTGCTAGTATGCCCCCTGGCGCGGTAATTCAGTCCCCGCTCCACCGGAGGAAGGGCTCGTTCTTATGCGCCTCCCGGCGGAAGCCCCAGCTGGCAGTCGGCGTCCCCGCGAAGCAGGGGACGCTGGGAGCTGTAGTTCTCCTTGCTCCTTGCTCGCCCCTCTCGGCGGCCGCGTGTGTCCTGCGGCGGCGGAGGCAAGCAGGGATGTCAGGTAAGGCGGCGTGCTGCTAGTATGCCCCCTGGCGCGGTAATTCAGTCCCCGCTCCACCGGAGGAAGGGCTCGTTCTTATGCGCCTCCCGGCGGAAGCCCCAGCTGGCAGTCGGCGTCCCCGCGAAGCAGGGGACGCTGGGAGCTGTAGTTCTCCTTGCTCCTTGCTCGCCCCTCTCGGCGGCCGCGTGTGTCCTGCGGCGGCGGAGGCAAGCAGGGATGTCAGGTAAGGCGGCGTGCTGCTAGTATGCCCCCTGGCGCGGTAATTCAGTCCCCGCTCCACCGGAGGAAGGGCTCGTTCTTATGCGCCTCCCGGCGGAAGCCCCAGCTGGCAGTCGGCGTCCCCGCGAAGCAGGGGACGCTGGGAGCTGTAGTTCTCCTTGCTCCTTGCTCGCCCCTCTCGGCGGCCGCGTGTGTCCTGCGGCGGCGGAGGCAAGCAGGGATGTCAGGTAAGGCGGCGTGCTGCTAGTATGCCCCCTGGCGCGGTAATTCAGTCCCCGCTCCACCGGAGGAAGGGCTCGTTCTTATGCGCCTCTCGGCGGAAGCCCCAGCTGGCAGTCGGCGTCCCCGCGAAGCAGGGGACGCTGGGAGCTGTAGTTCTCCTTGCTCCTTGCTCGCCCCTCTCGGCGGCCGCGTGTGTCCTGCGGCGGCGGAGGCAAGCAGGGATGTCAGGTAAGGCGGCGTGCTGCTAGTATGCCCCCTGGCGCGGTAATTCAGTCCCCCGGGGTACTCTCAGTCATTTCTACTTGTTAACCAGAATTCCAAGCATGCTGGGACTTGTAGTTTCCACTTTTAAAGAATTAACCTTCACTAGGCACAGAATGCTACGTTCTGGTGGCTGATAAACGAAGACTGACAGAAACTCATGCTGGTGAAAAGGAACCAGTTGACATATAATGCAATTCTGGATAATCGTCTCACGTGACCGGGTTTGCTCTTTAGTAAACAGCTGCATTATGGTGCATAGAGCTGTAGTCTCTGAGTGACCTGCACATGCATGCAGCAATTGTATTAACACTCTAATCTATCTTACTGTATGGCTGGACGATGTTTACCAGATGATTCCATGTCACCAAGGAGGCAGTGCTCAAGTAGTGGACTTTCATTTAACAACCCAATGCATGAGTTGTATTCTTAGTTCATTCCAGCTGAGCCAATTCCTCACTCGTGCGTGTAGCAGGGCATGTCTGAGGGCCCATGTGAGCTCCCACAAAGACTGACTCAGTGCAGCACCATTCCTTCCAGTTGCATATGGCTGGTTATGTCTAGTTATATCTAAGGGCCCATGTGAACTCCTATGAAGGTTAACTTTTATGGCAGCTTCATTCCTCTCTGGTGCACATGGCTGGTTATGTCTAAGAGGATGACCTGTATCCTACGAATAAGTCCTGTGAATGACCCTTTACTAAGATACAGGTTGAAATGCCATTGACAACTACCCTGCCGAGAGAGACTTACATTTAATGCCCTCTAGGTACAAAATTCTTCTGCTCTTCTGTGGGCTGCAGAGTTTCTCATTATCATGGATTCGTTGCACAGTATTGTGGTTCTTTCCGCTGTTCCTTCATATTATTGAGATCACCTCTTTGCGCAGTTCACACAAATTCTTGATCACTGAGTGTTCAAACGACACTGAGCATTCATTTCACTTCTTTTCATGTATGTGTACGCTGGTTGTGAACATATATGATCTGAGAATTTTCTGTCTAAAGTCTTTCTTGTTGATTTGTGGCACCATACAACACGTTTTTGGTATTGCAGAAATCATGAATCTCTGATGATAACTAATAGACAGGGCCACTGGAATTATGCAGCAGGTGAGGACCAAATTACGTTGCACCATTAAATGAATTATGCATCAAGAAAAGGCAAAGTATGCAGCATATTACAGCACATTTTCTGATGGTAATAGTTCACCAATGTTTCATTTTTAGGTTGAGCCTAGGCAGCACACTCGCTGTAATCTTCTGTGTGAGCTTAGCCCACCCATGCCATTTAATTCCTAATTTTGATTGTTCTTCAAAATGCTTCATCGCTACTGGTCAATCCAGTCTTTGTCCTGCCTTGGTCGCATTTGTATCCTCCCACGGAACAGCGTGTAACTTCCTGTCCCATTCCGCATTTGTGAGTTTATTTTATTCTTACTTTTTCTTCCAGTTGTTCTGCTTCGAGCTCCGTTAGGGTATGTTGTCTGTTACCCAGCACGGCATTATCTCTAAACAGAGTTTGTTCATTCTATTTTTTTTAAATGCATTGCAAACACACGTTGTATGGACCTGAAGATACATTCATAATTTCTTTTAGTTGCTCCGCTTCGAGCTCCTTTGCTGTATTTTGCTTTTGCCCCTGTGCGGCATTGTCTGTAATCAGAGTTTGTTTTGAAATGCATTGCAAATGCACTTTTTATTGTGCTTAACATAAATACATAAAAGTTAAGCATAATGCATTCTAAACCCACACACACTTTTTTTTATTATTAATAGAAAACAAACCTTTTTTTAAATGCTTCGGGAAAAGTGTGTGTGCTTTAGAAACATTAACAAATAGGTTTCTAAACCGCGCAATCACTTCCTGATGCTTTTTGACAAAACTTTGTATTCTAGTGATAATGTAGAGTGTGTGGATTTTTAACATGTTTTTTTATTTAATTGTTGAAATATGCGTTGTGTTTGATTTTTCGTTTCTGTATTTATCTTAAGCGTGATAACAAGCGCTCACATACTACCTTTGCCATACAAAGAAAGCTTTTCAAAATCCTTCGAAAACACACGCTTGTCATTAAAGGCTTCCATCTCCTTTATCCTCGGTATTTCCACCCAGCCCTGGCTTGGTTAGTCTGTTGTTCTTGGCTATCCTTTGCTATGTGAATTTTACCTGAAAGCCAGACGAGCTCCCCCCCACACACACTGCCCTTTCTTATCACCACTTGAGGTCGGGCGGGCGGGCGTTGGTGCCAGCCACGCTTCATTTAGAATGGAACAAAAATATTATGTGGCGCATCACTGGTGCCCAAAAACGCTGCAGGCTACACTACATGTCTCAAGCCACACCGCATGACAGAGATAATACACATTTATTCAACGTATTAATTTCTTAATATAGCACAGTATACCCGAGTGCAGCTCAAGCAGGGTGACCATGCGTTCCGGATTTTTGCCAATTCAGAATGGGACGTTGCCAGATTTAATTTTTAATTTTATTTTTAAAGTTTTATATAGCTCTAGCTTAACCCGCAGGTATCAGAGCGCTATACATACACACAGTAAACAGCAGAAGGACATTACATTACATAGTAGGCCGGCAGTAAGGAAGCAAACCAAAGAAAAAAAAATAGCATGGAAAATAAATATGCAGTGCAGCGGAGGGGGAGAGAGTAATACAAGAAACAGGTGAGAATGACATAGTCCGGTCACCCATTATCCTTGAATGTCCAGGGAGAGCGGAGACAAGTCGGATATTGTAGTCTAGGTAAGTTGACGTTGGCATTTTCTTATGCAACACCGCACACCCCCCTATGCCGTTTCTAGACGCCTTAATTAGCAGGTGATATATTTTGACTAATTTAATGGTATTAAGTTTACCGACTGCGGAAGAACAAACTGCTCAGTTGACCTATTTCTGCATGCTGATTTGTGGCTGCAAATCAGTACACATGCCAGCATCAACTGTTTTGTTAAATTTCCAAACTGGCAGCCCTAACAAAAAAGTAAAAAACTTTTTGAACTGTGATCTAATGGGTGCAGAGGAGAGGTGTAGTAGTGGTGGCAGGATGCACCCTCTAGCCCATGAATCACTTTGATGTTCCCATTGCAAGGTAAGATCAGGAAAACTGCTTGCATTTACATATGTTCGCACACAGACAGAGCACAACTGGTGACAGTAATGTTCCAATTCAATGTAAAATGCTTCACAATTCATGCGGATGGCCTTGCTTGCAAGGGGCCCTGCCAAGGGTAATTTCTGGGGCATTTGAAGGGCCTGTCCATTTACCCACCCACTGCCTTTCCAAAACCCACCTCCATCCATCTGTTTCCCATGCAAGTGTACAATATGGGAATATAGATATGCACCTAATCGGTATTAAAGATAGGTGACATGCATGCACTATATTTGCTACATAATATACATTTAACTACTCGTATCAACAATATAACTAAACACACTCATACACTAGCAGGCATGCAAACACGTCCAGACGTCGAGTTTTGTTTAGTGCATCCTGGAAGCAGCACTACAACCTTTTCAGGCTTTGATATAAGAATATTCCGATGTTGCTGCATGCTGAAGTTGGCATATCTAGACAACAGCGTATTTTGACATCGCCAAATTTTGACATCAGCCTATCTTGTATTATTATTATTATTATTATTATAATTATCAGCATACCTTAACCCCTTCGCTGCGGCCGCGATTTTCCGGCTGTGCGGTAAACAAAAGAACAGGGCGGGGCCGTGACAAACCCCAGCCGTCATCCGCACATGTCCACCGCGGGGCATGACGGGAAACATCCATTACAACGCAACTTTTACCACGCAGTGCCTTTACGACGCAACTTTTACAACGCAAACCATTACAACGCATTGCGCTGGGGGGCGTTCTAGGATAGGGAATAAGTTCAATTTACTGTCCAACACCCTCCCTAGTGTCCACGGGGACTGGAGTTGGAATAGTAAATTAAACTATTCACTATCCAGCGCCCCAAAGCACTATGCGTTGTAAAGGTATTCGTTGTAAATACCGCGTTGTAAAGGCATGCGTGATAAAAGCATGCGTTGTAACGTCATACATCCGGCGTGACGGCTGGGGTTCGTCACCAGCATGGGAGGGGTTAATATTGGTGTATCTTGATACCAGCATAACTTGACATCAGTATATATCGGTGTCTACACATCGTGAAATGGGCTGTCTATTCTGTGCAGCCTTCAACCCTATCTATCCTCCATGCCACATAATTCCACTGCACAAACCTACTCCACACCACTCAATACCACCACACACAATTCCACAACTAGCAATTCCAATCCAACCCACATAATTCCACATATTTCCACTCCAAAACCTAAACACATAGCTAAAAGAAATTGCCATTTACAAAGCCAATAGTTCTAACTCTCATAATTTCAAGACTTATCAGCAGTACAGAACATCTCAACAATCACACTGTTTTGGACTTATTGGAGGTAACAGGAGAGCGTGTTGGCCCCAAGACCATCAGCAGCCAAGGGGACTTAATCTCCTAACCTGTAGTGCACCAGGAGGCGCTTTTGCAGAGTGCTGGAGAAAGGTGGCGAGGCCTCCAATGAACTCTCACCAATTGAGCTGTGTGACACTTATTGAAGGTAAGAAGAGGGGTAGTTGGCCCCCAAGGACAATCAGCAGCCAAGGCGACTTCATTGCTCAAATAGTAGTGCGGCATGAGGTGCATTTGCAGAGTGAAGATGGAAGGGGGTGAGCCCTCCATGATTTGCTAGCCGGCTTGAAAAAATAAGTATTTTGTTTTATTAGGGGAGGGGGTGGCATGCATTCTTTATGTGGAGGGGGCATGCAGGCTCCTTTCTCTGGCCAATTTCCGCCTCAGGGACAACATCTCCTGTGGTGTGGCACCAATTTGAAGGAGAAGTAGACCTGTGGCTCATTCCTCCAGGTTGATTTCAGCCAGTCGTCGTAAGGGGGGGTCTCATCCCTCAGGACCCAAAACCATGTTCAAGGGGCAGTGGGATGCATGTCCTCGACTCCCAAGCATCTAAGAAGCACCAGGAACCCCATTTTCAGGCCGACATCCTTATAAAGGGGAGGGGGCATGTGGCCTGAAGAGGACCAGAGGTTCATGCGGCCCGTGAGACGCACCCCCACAGCCTTTAAAAAGAATGATTGTCTGGGGTGCCTCCAGATGGTATAAAATAACAGCCTCTGCAAAGCAAAAGGAAATAGGGCATCTTTCAGCTGCAAGGGCCCTGGAGCTCTCCCCACTGTCCCATATATAAAATAAATAGTGGGTGTCTTGGGTAGGACATGGACACCCAGAAAGATGTTTCGAAAAAAAAGCACAAACTGAATAATAAATGAGCGACCACAGGCACTCATTTGTTATTTACTACTCCTTCAAGGAGCTCCCCATAATGCCCCATTAGGTCTATTTCCATATTTATGTTTTTGGTGCTGTCGTACTCCCACTGCAGGAAGTTCTGCAGCCCCCAGCAACATTAGAATAAGCCCAGTAAGTCTCCTGGGTCATATTTTTAAAGTAATTTTTCCATCAGGACCTTTTTCTCTACAGCCCGGGGCTGGTTCTACGTCTGTCTTTTAGGTTGCCTGAAGATGTATAAAAAAGATATAAGGCTCTCTTGTGATTGTTTTTATCACCAAATTTTGTGGTCTGAAAAATGTTAAAAGAAAGGCTGAGAGATATGTTGTATTTTAAAAAAAAAAATATGTCTCTAATTATTTAACATTTTTTCAACCACAAAATGTAATATTAAAAACTGTAAAAAGAAAGGGTTGCAGAAATGTATGTTAATGAAAGTTCATTAAATATATATTTAAGTGATCAATATTAATAAACATTGCATTGTGTGTATTATTGAAATATACATTTGATTAAAATTATTGGTGTTTTATGGAGAAAAATGATAGATATGCTATATATATCCCACCACATACCATATGATATATACCATGTTGGAAGTGGAAGGGTAGGGGGTTGGCTAACCAGGCCCTGTGGCAAACCCCCCTTTTCACACGGTCAAACCACCGCAAGCATCACCGAAGGACATGAGTGGTGGGGGGTTGGTTGCCCAGGGGGGTTGATGCAGGCACTGGCAGCAGCCAACCCTCAGTTATGCGCAATGGGGTTGCCTGTGCATGTGGTAATAAAATATTACTTTTCGTTAAAAAAAAATAGAAATTCACTGACCAAAACAAAAGTTAAAATGACGTTGTAGTTTGGTGAAGATGTCTGTTGGACTTGGCCCTATTTGCAAGGTCACCAGCAAACGTTTTGCCTTCACACTCCTGTTTCAGAGCCCAATTTTGTTGGCTTTTAGGACTCTATACTCTTTGCCACTGTTAACCAGTGCTAAAGTGCTTGTGCTCTCTCTTCTAAACATGGTAAAATTGGCTTATTCCCAATTGCTACATTTTATTTAATTGTATGCCCAAGTAAAATGCTATTAGTGGGCCTTCAGCACTTATTGTGCCTTCCACTTAAGTAGCCCTTTAAACCTGTCTCAGGCTTGCCATTGCAGCCTGTTTGTATGATTTTAAGCTGCCATTTTGACCTGGCAAAAAGAAGCTTTAGCCAGGTACAAACCTTCCTTTTTGCTACACATAAGTCACCCCTAGGCTAGGCCCTGAATAGCCCAAAAGGCAGAGTGCACTGTATTAAAAAAATAAAGTAGGACATGCACTTTTATGTTTTGGATGTCCTGGTAGTGAAAAAACTTCAAATTCATTTTCACTATTGCAAGGCGTACCGCTCCCATGGCATAACATTGGGATTACGTTATTACATTTAATAAGTATTACTTCCAAATGGGAACAGGTAAGAAGTTCATGGTTGGCATCTTTGGAATCACAATGAAAAACTCTGTTATAGTAAAGTCGGATTTCACATTACAATTTTGAAAATATCACTTTTAGAAAATTGGCATTTTCCTGCCTTAGCCCTTTACTGCCTGCGGCCTGTCTCTGGATCACATAACTAGGTGTACTTGGCAGTTGGTCTTTGTGTATTCCTTCCAGAAAGGCACACACAATAGAAAGCTTATTTTTGCCTGGATGGGCCAACAGTGGCAGGATAAGGGGCTGGAGCTGGGCACAACCCCTCTTCCACCTGAATAGGCTGTGTCCTGCCTTCACACAAAGGATTGTATACCCACGTACCTAGTCTGGAGCTAGGGCAGGGGAGGCAGGAAACCTGAGCAATTTAAAAGGAATCCTCTAGACATTTCTCCTGCTTTAAAACAGGCACCAGTTATAAATATCGGATCTCAGACACCAACTGTTAAGTGCGTTTCTCGATCTGTAGAAAAATTTGCCAGGAAGAAAGACTGCTGTACTGTTGAAAGGACTGCCACTCTAGTGGACTACTGTCCTGAAGGTCTGCTGCCCTGCTGTGCTGACCTGCCGCTCCTTTGCCTGCGTGAGAAAGACTGGACCTTCAACCTGTACGCAGGACCACCAGAGTGAATCCAAGTAACCAGCAACTGGACTCTATAACTCTGAGTCATATCCTGCCAAGTGGTGCCACCTCAGTTCAGAAACTGAACATGCTCAACCCACCCATCTGTTGAACGAGCAGAACCGATTAATCTCCTCTGCTGCATGGCACAACCCTGAACAGAACAAATGCATCACCTCTGCTGTGCAGACTGTTCTAGGGCAAGGACTTCACATTGCCCTTGCAGCCTACAGCCTCATCGGAAACATTGCTGCAGAATGCAGCTCCTATGCAGGCCATCTCATCTCAAGCCGCTTGTCAATGGCACCCTCAACGACAGCACAGGACTCCACATTACAAGCCTTGCAGCTTCTTCAGACCAGCCAGTGTGCAACGAATCCTCAACACAGGACTTCATATCACAAGCCCCCTCATTGACAGCCTTCTCAATGATGATGCAGGACCGCTCATCACAGCCTCGCTGTTCCTCAGAACTGAAGCTGTGTGACACATCTCCAATCAGGAACAGATATCACCTTGGCTGCATGCTGCATACTTGCCACAGGACTTTGCAACGCTCTGCAACCAGGATTCAAGGTTCTCCTGTTCAGTGAGCCTAACTGGGTCCCTCTTGCCAGCCTACCCTCCACTGTGGTCGGCCTGAACATGTGACTTTGTTACAGTCCAGCACAACCAGATAACCACAGTTGGTGCTTAGTGTTTTTTGGCGCTATATTCACTGAAATGTTTAAAACTGCACATCTCCAGTTCTACTGATTGGATTTGAATTGGGATTTTTCATGTGTTGTGTTTTCAACTTATTATTGTTTGAAGTGCTGCATAAATACATTACACATTGCCTCTATGTTAAGCCTGATTATTGGTCTATCCTAAGCTACCAGAAGGCTGAGCACAGGTTAATTTGGGGGTTTGTTGGTGACCTCACCCTGGCAAGGGTTGTCGTTTCTTATTTAGTAAGGTTTCACCTCCCTCAACCAATAATCCAATTTCTTTCAATGTCTCCTAAAAATGACATTTTAAATATACAAAATACCTGAAATTTACCAATTACAGTTATCTCAAGTAACTATAATTCGCGCCCCAAGGTAACTACAACTCAAGCCCTTGACATGCACTGCTAATTACTCACATATTAGACCACTCAGGACATCTTCTATAACATCATTGATAAAACCACTGTTACATTTACAATGAAATTATTAATGAGAAAACTGTGCATGGTGATGGCACAAGTAGGACCCTCACTCCTGAAAGAGCAAGGTGGGAGCAGGGTGGCCCAAGGGAAAAAAATCCCCTCGGCCAAACACAATGTTCTGAACCCAACTGTTAAGATTTACAAATGTTTTTGAACCTTATTTTATATAAAACTACTAACCAAATTTTTATCAAACCCCAAAAATCATGCCTTCTGGACCAAGATCTAGTTTTCTGCCAAGTTTGGTGTCATTCTGTTCAGAAGTTATCACGTGACAAAAAGGTCTATGGAAAATGCATGGATATTTTGTGTTTTAGGAACCCCGTTTTTCTGACCCCCACTTGACGAATCATCCCGGAAACTTTCCAAGAAGGAGCTAGGCATAAAAGAGCACTCATTTGGAAAGTTTAGTGAAGATATGTTAAACCT
Source organism: Lissotriton helveticus (assembly GCF_964261635.1). NCBI lineage: Eukaryota > Metazoa > Chordata > Amphibia > Caudata > Salamandridae > Lissotriton > Lissotriton helveticus. The sequence goes on along the minus strand of NC_136063.1, from coordinate 1,703,203,827 downwards.
CGCCAAATAATTTATTAGCAAACCACAAAAGGCATTTCCTATGGAAATGCAGACCTAACCACAACCACCCAGTTCCGGGTTTATGGGTGAGTAGCAGTAAAGGGTGAAATGAATTAGCAAAAGATGTTGAGGTAATATGCCACCGTATCCAAACTGACCATAGGAAAATTGTTATGATCCTTATAAAGGTGCTTTGAACTGGAAGTTCAACTTCTTCCAACTTTCAATAGGAAAACATTCCAATACTAAACAATTGCAGTGGTTCATCACTCTTTTCAAAATAATATTACTTCTTATTTATAATGGTTTAGCACAAGCTCATAATATTTCATGCACAATTTCGGTAATTCATATTCTCCAAAAGTTGAGTTTTGAAGATAACTCTTTATTCATGTTCACATTCTTCTTTTTTTTAAAAGCATAGCCACTGTAGCCAACGTATTTCGTCCTGCTGGACTTCTTCAAGGCTCTATTAAAAACAGTGTTCTTGTATAACTAGTCAATTTCAATGAAAGCACTGAACCTTTTGAATCCTGTGGTGCAAATATGTTTCAAAGGTGACCACTTTATACTTAGCGCTGACAATGTTGTCCTGGCCCATTAGTGAGTTTTGTCATAGCATTTCTGGGGTTTGAGTGCTCCAGACCGTAATTCATGTAGCAGTGTGCGCTGAGACAAAATGCATCACAGGATTCAAAAGGATCAATCCTTCATTGAAATTGTCAAGTTATACATGAATACTGTCTACAATCAATAAGAACCTATTTTTTTTAATAGAGCTCTGAAGAAGTCCATCAGGATGAAATGCGTTGGCTACTGTGGTTATCTTAAAAAAAAAAAAAAGAAAGAAGAATGTGAACATGAATAAAGAATTACTTCAAAACACAACTATTGGAGAATATGAACTATTGAAGTTGTGCATAAAATATCATGAGCTCATGCTAAAGCATTAGGAATAAGGAGTAATATTATTTTGAAAAGAGTGCCGAACCATTGAAATTGTTAAGCAGAAAAAGGTGTTAAGGGTAAATATTGGGTTTAGTGGGGAATAATGGTAAAGGGTAGTAAGTGTAAATTTGGTGCTTAGGGGTAGATAGTAATATAAGGTGGGATGAATTTTTTGGGGGTTTAGTGCTGGGTAGGGGTATAGGGTGGTAAAGATAATTTTAGGGTTTAAGGGTGGGTAATGGAATAGGTTAGTTATGAACATTTAGATTTTAGGGATGAGTAGTGTTAATGGGTGGTAAGGGTAATTTTAAGTTCTAGGAGTGGGTAGTGGTAAAGGCTGGTAAGGGTCATTTTAGGATTATGGAGTGGGTAGTTGTATAGGGTTGTAAAGGAAATTTTAGGGTTTAGGGATGGGTAGTGATTAAGGGTAGTAAGGGTAAATTTAAAAATTGGGGTTTGGGGTGGTACCTCAAAAAGAAAATTAAACAAATTAAAAGTAATTCAAATTAAAATGATATATATATATATATATATCTATTGTTAAAAATGGGGTCTGTAGTTAGGAATGGTTTGCACCTTCGTCCAAAGTGCACTGCCCACAGGTAACGGTGCAAGCAGCGGCTCGGTGGCAGCGGCGGTCGTCGGCATCGGTGAGACCACGGTTGAGGTGCAAAATACAGCAGTGCCTTCTGCTGTGCCTTCAGGACATGGAGCCAGCATCAATGTCAGTGTCAGCTGTTTTCCCCCTCTGTGGCAACTGAAACCCATGGTTCCAGAGGCGATACCCGGAGGTAAGTGAAGTCTTTACTGTCCCTCAGACTTCGTGAGCAGGAGGCAAGTTCTAATTCAAACCCTTGGAGATGCTCAGAGACAAGTGAAGAAAGTTCAGTTCAGTTCTTTCACTGCCCAAGGCAGAAGCAGCAACTGCAGGCCAACCCAGAAAAGCAACCACCTGGCAAAGGGGCAGTACACCTCCAACCAATTCTTCCAGCTCTTTTTCTTGACAGGTTCCGTGATCCAAGTGAGTTCCAATGTTCTGGGACCCAATATTTATACTCAGTTTCTCTTTGTTCTTTTGGGAAGAGAGTGTCTGTGCTCAGTCCAAACCAGTTTGGTCCTCTTTGACCCAGCTTCCCGGCAGGAGGTGGAGACAGCATTGTCCAAGGCAGACCAGGCCCATTTAGGTGCAAGGAAATTTCCTCCCACTACTCTAAATGCAGCCCAGGTCTATTCAGTTCAGCCCAGCCCATACTCATCCAGGAAAGGCAGGACACACCTGATCCCTCCCAGTGGATGTCTGAAGAGAATGCATGTCCCCAGCCCCTGTCACTCCAAAGCCAGACAATCAATCCACAACCGAGCAGAGGCACACAGGATGGCTAAGAAAGAAAATACCTACTTTCTAAAAATTGTATTATCCTTTGGACTCACATTTATTAAAATGGAAGGTTAGAGCTTGGCAAGTGGGTGCACTTTCAAAGTTGACATGGCAGTAAAAACTGCGCACAGACACTTTAGTGGCAGGTCTGAGTACCTTTTAAAGTGCTGCTTGTGTGTGGGGCAAAATCAGTCCTGCAGGCCCGCTAGCAGCATTTGATTTACTGGCCATGGCACTCTCAGTGCACTTTACTGGGGACTCACCAGTAAATCAAATACTCAATCATGGAAACAACAATCCATAATACAATTTACAATATGAGCACCTGCACGTTAGCACTGAACAGCAGTACAAAGTGTGCAGAGACACTAAACCAAAAAAAAAACAGAGAAAGCAAAAACACAGGGGAAACTCGGCAAAAGATGCCAGGTCTTACTTATATATCTACATATATATATATATATATATATATATATATATATATATATATATATATATATATATATATATATATATATATATATATATATATATATATATATATATATATATATATATTATACTTACCTTAAATACACATGGCTAGGCATGTGTGTAAGGCATCTGTGTCGTAAAGGCTTCTTTGTAAAGGCATGTGTTGTAATGTCATACATCCACTTTTTGTGCCATACTCCTACTGCAGTACCATTCTGACGCCAGTCCTATGACTATATCTATAGGCTGATTCTTATTTCAAAACGAACCTTCCCCAACTGTGCCTTGCAAAAAAACATACACCAAGCCTGGCCCACAACCTTTCTATCTTGGGTGTGCTCTGTGCACCGACCTTCACTGACTGTAAAAAAATTGTGTTAAATTGATGCAGAAAATTCTCTTTATGAAAAAACTGAGTACTCTGTCAACCCCTTGTCATGAAAGGAATTTCTGCATTTCAGTTTGATTTAATATCATTAGTGAAAGATATATGCCTATGAAAACACTGTAAAAAATGCTGTCCTATACCCTCGTATGACCGACCACTCGGAGCCAGAGTGTTATTCATTGAGATCCAAAAGAGACGACAACATTTTTGGAGAAATTCCCGACTCAATGATAATCTATGGGTACAGATGGGCAAATGCTACATATAGTTCCTGCTTGTTGCACCGGGTGTAGCTAATGGCCTGTCAGCATCCCCATGCCATCCATGATAAACAGTTGCCAATATGAAAATACAGGCAATCACTTGTACATTTGGTTTTATTTCCTTGACGGAAGGTGCCTAAGATTCCTTGAAGGTTTGCCTTATGATCTTGGAATTTGCCTTTGACTGAGACTGTCTGGATTTGCAGCAATATACTTCTTGCATATTGTTGCTTGTAAAATGTGTGGTGCTGACTCCTGCTATCTCTGTGACTACTGCATTTTTCAATTTATCTTAGAGTTGGGTCAAAGTTATAAATTACACCTACTCCTTATTTGGGAGTTTGACAATGTTGTAAGGACTTAATGAAAAACAAGAAAAAACGACTTTAATTGAAACATTTTCAAGCAAACAATTGTATCTGAACTATGTACCTACAAAAAAAAGTTTTTCCTTGAAAACCTCACTACCAGTTATGCACACACTAAATTTATGACTTTTGAAAACAAATGTCTTCCACAACATACTTGCAATTTTACCCAGCACTAGATTAGAAGTGCTTTCTCGTGTGATAATATGTTTGATGATTGGTGTAGCATGTTGTGATTTTTGGATCTTGTCATGATCTTTGGTTTGCAATGATTCTACGGGTTGCATATGTTAGCTTCCTTGCTATTATAAAATATTCATAGACGTGTTTGCTTGGCCCCTGTGTGGTCAAGCAAGGCTTGAGAGAGTGCAATTGTGTGGAGCTCCATGCTGATTTGATGCTTTCATGGGTGGATTCCAATGAAATATGATAATTCCACTGATTTTGGCATTTTGATGCCTTTATACGGTCTTCACCAGTGCATTGTGTGTTCTTTTTTATGCTTTTGTTTCCTTAATTGACATGGGGTATTTTATTTCATTTTGGGTCAAATTTTTGATGCTGTACAAAATAGGGTGAAGTTGCCTTTCATTCAGTACTTATCATCAGGTTACTTTCTTTCCAATCTTATTTTCTTGTATTTAATTGGATGGCTGTCCATCCTCTTACTGCATTTGTCCCTCCTCTGAAGCTATTTTGCAGTGCTTTTGTTTGGATGCAATGTAACTTCCGCTGTGAAATAATTGAGTGTGCATGTGCTTTTATGGCTCTCTCTTGTGTGCTTTACATTTCCCCTTTCTGCAGTGCTCAATTCTTTCCTCCACTGCATTCCAACCCATTCCCACTCTTCCTCTGTTGCTTTTCTTTCCGCACCAGTTGCTTCGTTGCTCTACTAAAAAGCAACAACGTAACACAAATTGAAAGTAAGACAATTGGCTGTACCAATGCTTGTTTAAAGTTTTACGATGATAATTTGAGAAATTGCTTTCGGAACTGTTGTAGACCTTGCTCGAGCGAACACGAATCGACTGATGCTAAGTACAAGTAAAAATAAAAACCGTCATCATAGAAAATCAGGAAGGCTATAGTTTCAATGAGCTATATATGGGAGTTGCAGCAGGGCGACGTTAAAAATGACAGAAGCGGGCCTACGCTTTTAGACTCTGTGGCAGATTTACAAGCCCCTTGCGCCACTTTTACGTCACTTTTAACATGGGAAAAGTGACACAAAGGTGGCGCATGGGGCTTGTAAATCTCCCCCTCTGCTTGCAACCTAGAGGGATTTCGATTTATTTAGTCATAATTTTAGTAGGTCAAAATGTACCGCCTGCAAACGAGCAAATGAGGGACAAAGTCATCCATTACTCTTGCAACCGTCAAAAGGCTTTGGAGGAGCATTTTAGGCTTTATTTAATCTAAATCTGTACTAGAACTTGCCGTTCCACGAGGCACGAGATCTCATTTTCAGCGACAGATTTAAAAGGCTCTGTTACAGATTTCAATAAAAGCAGCTGCATCACCAAGTGTGAGCAGACAGACAGAAGTGTGTCGAGAAGATTGCAGATGTCGAGGTGTGTTTGACGGAGCTGGTGGAACAATGTTGCAAGTGGTGTTTTACAAATGGTGAGATAGCGGCAATATGTCTGTAGCTGCTGATGCATTGGAGAAAGAGTGGATCAGTGAACGAATGAATTGATTAATGTTATTGTTCACTTAATGAACATCTTTCCTTTCTAGCATCACGTGTCTCCCGCTGGTATGTGCAAAGTCTGCAGTGATATTGTTCGTGTGTATCTTGGCCAATATCTTCTGTACTTTTTGACAGGGGGGAGCCGGAATCGCATTTGCATGATATGAGTTTGGTTTGCCCACTTCTCTAGGCTTTTAGATAGTTTTGTCTGACCTGTAAGTTAGTTGTATGAGTTGCAGATTTTGCCAGCTTTGTAAAACAGAACAAAAGTGCAGTTGTTCTTCGCATTTGAGGTTAAAGTAAGTGGAAGAACTTTCAAGCGGATGTTGTTCCCACTTTCAGTCGTTCAGTGCTTATTACTAAGTCTGCTAGGCCTCTGTGTAGTTGATTGTCCCACTGGTTTTTGCCAGTCTTTGTCTTGAACTGCAAACCTTGAAAGATGCTCCAGAATTTCAGACGTTGTGTTTAATGATGTAGCAGTTATTTAAGAAATCAGTGATATACGCCAGGTCCTGATTCTGTTGATCAAATTCTTAGCATATCTGGGTACGTTTGATGGAAGTTGGCGAGCTGAAAGGCATTCATGTATAGTTTACACAGTAACAAATCTAGCAGTGACCCACGTTTAGCTGGAAAGACGTGCTGCCCCTTGGAACTTATCGTAAGTACTTGGCTGTGATCAAATTAAGGATGGCCTCAAATGAAGGGCTCACATTAATCCTGCAGATGGCAAATGTGAAAGCAAAAGCCATACTTTTTAATAAGAGGGAAATTATACCTTCAGAAATCATTAACAAAAACCATATGCCTAAACACTTGTTTATAGGAATGAAGTCCAACTTCCTGGAGCCTCTGAACCATTTCTTTTTGGCTTTGTTCTATTTTCTGAAGATCATTTTCTTTTTAACTTAATTTGCTGTTAATGTATTGTGTTAATTTTGTCTATTCAGTTTGTCCGGGGAACACTGTAACCCTACTTTAGTTTGGTCAAGGATACGAAAACATTAGTTAATTGCAGGTTTGGATCTTTGGGGTTCCGATGTTAAGTGGCAAGGTCTTTTTATGGCTAGTGCTAATGCAATATCTACCATGTAAGTGAAAATAACAGAGGGACTACTACGCAGTCCTGTTTACGTCCGGGGGTTGTTGTGATGGGTTCTGCGATATGATCGCTGGGACCTGTTCAAACCTTAACCGAGGTGTCTATGTAGAGTGACCTAATTGGGTTCACAAGCGGCTGTTGTATTCCTCAGTTGGTCAGTTTTGCCCAAAGTATGCACAGGTTGACATTTTCAAAAGTGGCCATATAATCTACGAAGCACACAGAGGGAGAATTGACGGATTTGTATGCCGTGTAAGACACTACTGGAATGTTGTCGGTAGTGCCATAATTAGGATGGAAGCCGGTGTGATGAAGGGTAGATTTTGTTTTTCAGTAGCCACATTTAAAAATCTTGTAGTAGGATTCTGGCCTTTATTTCGCCTCTTCATCTAAAAGGGCAAGAAGCAATAGTTGCTGGGAGTTGATCTGCTGCCAAATTTGTGAATGGGAAACAGGATGGAACCTTTGCATGATCCGGGGTACATGTATTGTTTGCAAATGATAAAGATAGATTTGATCTTTCAGCCCAGCTGTCAGCTTAGTTACTAGCTGAATGAGGGATTCCATTTTCCCCGATAGCTCCATTGGACTTGCAGGACCTTAATGCTTGCTTAACCGGAGATGTAGTGGTGGTATTTACCTATTGGACTTTGCTTGTGGAACTGGGATGGTGGAAACCTTTGATGTAAATGATTGAGATAGTGCCCTTGTTGGCTTCCTGTGCATTATGCTGTTTTAATGTTCTTTTATACAGGCATTGGCGACAACCCCATTTCCTGTTTGTTGAGTCTTCAGGCCATTGATTAACTCCCAAAACGTGCTTTTGTCCCTTTATAATATAAGCTTATGCAGAGTTTGCCATAGTTGGTAAGTACATTTACTTTTTGCTTTCCAAAGATGTTTTTGATAGCCTTTTTCTAGTCATAGGCATTGGTGTTAACCAGATTGATGAGTCCAGTTTCCTGTTGTACCTTTTAGGACTGCAAAATTCACCTCTCAGGATTTTTTGTGTGCTTATAGACCAAGGATTTTTATCAGCGTAGTGAAATTGGGCTGTTGCAGATCTACAAATCTTGGCTTGCCAGTAAATAATTCTAGAGAATTAGGTACTTGTGGCAGATATGAAGACATTTAGTAGTATCTTCTAATACAGCTAATACATAATTGGCAGTGCTTTGTTTCATCCATTCTTTTAACATTTGAGGCCTATCGGACTTCATTTAATTTTTTTCAACTTGCCACTTGATCTTGGATGGAAAACAACTACAACAACTAGGGTCTCTTCAGTTCTTTTGATTTAAAAATCAACAGGAGGTCAGATGGTAGTGGTCACTTGCTATGAGGTCCTTCCTGAACGTGTGCAGGGTGGGGGAGCATCTGATGTTCACAGGGAGCTTGTTCCAGATTTTTGCTGAGATGTAGCATGGTCTGTGACTGCTGGCCACCCCCCGCCTTAACATGCATACTACAGTTACACATTTAACAGACCAACAACAGAATTTCTTTGGAAGGCAGGGGGTCTCGAGCTCGAGACCCCCCGGCCGGATTTATTAAAATATGAAACAAAATTAAAATTTTAATAAAATAACAATATTTACATAATTATTAAATGCAAAGTTCAGACATTAGATTTACATCCAGTTTAGACAGGTATGATGGGCTAACCTTAACAAATGTCTAATACAGCGTGGTTCCTAACCGAATCTAACATCCTGATATCAATTTTGCATTCTAATTATTTCTGGTCCTACGGCAAGGTCGCTAACCGGTGTCAGATCCTTTTACCAGCTACGCTCTCACGTCCGAGATGCGCATGCGCAACAAGGGCCCGTTTACCCTTGTGCGCTCCGTGAACTCCATTTAACCATAACATGAGGGCCCTTACACTCGCGCCCCTTGCAGACGTCATAGTGTATGTGAGGGGTGGCTACCAGCCTGAGGAAAGCGTGACTCCCTCCCCCGCACCCTTCCAAGCGACGGATATCCTGCCCCTGAAGTTCTGGGAGGGACCAGTGGCCCCTCCCCCTGGGTGGCCCCTTTCATGAATGGGACCGCCCCCCCCCCCTAAGGACCTTAAATTGCTGCTCACCGAATATGAACTTACCGCCAGACCCACATAATAAATACGACATTACTAATCTAAGAGGGAAAAAAGACCTAAGGAAAAAGAGTTAATGCAACAGCAAACACACCTAGAAACATATACATATTAACAATGCCTGTAAACGTGGAAAAAGGCCTAAGGAAGAAAACTTTATTCTTACGATATTGCATAGCGTTACACCGTATACCTACCAGTGTCCTCACCAGAATTCTGCTAAAAGGGGATGGAGGGTGGAGAAAATTAACGGCCCCACAGCGGGGCGAGGAGTGAGCCTGGGAAGCGCGGGCACAAAGGGGCCGCTTCCCGCGCTCCCCAGGCTCTTAACCCCTCCTACGCCGCGATCCCGCCCCCTCGACCCGGAAGCGCAAAACTGCTTCCGGGTCAATGGGCGGGACGCGCGAACCAACCAGGACTGGCAGAGGGGGGGGGCCGGGCCCAGCCATGTGTGCGTGGGGGCCGATCGCCCCCCCCTTTCCTCATTGTCTGTGACTGCCGGCCACCCCCGCCTTAACATGCATACTACAGTTACACATTTTACAGACCAACAACAGAATTTCTTTGGAAGGCCGTATTTATTAAAATATGAAACAAAATTAAAATTTTAATAAAATAACATTATTTACATAATCATTAAATGCAAAGTTCAGACATTAGATTTACATCCAGTTTAGACAGTTATGATGGGCTAACCTTAACAAATGTCTAATACAGCGTGGTTCCCAACCGAATCTAACATCCTGATATCAATTTTGCATTCTAATAATTTCTGGTCCTACGGCAAGGTCGCTAACCGGTGTCAGATCTTTTTACCAGCTACGCTCTCACGTCCGAGATGCGCATGCGCAACAAGGGCCCGTTTACCCTTGTGCGCTCCGTGAACTCCATTTAACCATAACAGGAGGGCCCTTACACTCGCGGCCCTTGAAGACGTCATAGTGTATGTGAGGGGTGGCTACCAGCCTGAGGAAAGCGTGACTCCCTCCCCCGCACCCTTCCAAGCGACGGATATCCTGCCCCTGAAGTTCTGGGAGAGACCAGTGGCCCCTCCCCCTGGGCGGCCCCTTTCGTGAATGGGACGGCCCCCCCCAAGGACCTTAAATAACTGCTCACCGATTATGACCTTACCGCCACAGGCCAGCATAGTTGACCGACTATCTGGCCCCCCCAAAACCTACACTGAAAGGTCATACCTTCCTCGCAAAACCTTCTACCCATGCTAAGATGTTCCTTATGAATAGGGCATTCCCTGACTCCATCAAATGGACCCCATCCCGCACATAAAACTGTTCCCCCCAGATGCAACCATGCGGTATGCTCTGCAGATAAGGAGTTCGAAACAGCTTGTCCAGTTTATTGTTGACCCTCTTTACCGAGTGATTCAACGCACTGACTGATTCCCCCCCCCCCCTCCACTGCAATCTTGGTATCAACTGTGACCATACAATAGTGCAATCCGGTAACAGTTTCGCCAGCCACCCTGCCGCTGAAATGATTTCTTCCAACAAGACCCTTCATCCCAAATCTACTAAATCATTCCCCCCCAGATGCAAGATGACCGTTGAGGGTGGTGAGGTGTGTCTCCGGAGTAGATCTGACATGTAACCCCTAAGCTGACAGAGGCGAAGCCCCCCTCTGCCATGGAAGGAGACATTGAAACCCCCGCACTCCGCCCTCCGTCTACCCGCTCCTGCAAGGAAAATTGGATTAGCACATTTCACATAAGAATGGCCGACCACCCACACTACCAAAGTCTTCTTTGTGCCTTCCTGTCGTTGCTGTGATGTTGATGGATGGCTGTGATGGTCCTCAAGTAGTTTCCGTCCTGCGTCAAAGGCCCGAGAAACTAGAAATAAAAGAAGACAAAACAGCAGGCGTCAGAAAGGCGGTGACTGAGCCTTACAACATGTGCAACCGCACATAACGCTTATAGGCATTGGAGGACCACCTCCCAATCCTCTTCACACTATTTGCATTCAACCCCCTTGCAGTGGCCTCCGTGGCTGCCCCTATCCGGAAAGAATGTGTCCCAAATTCTTTGTGGTTAAAACCTGCTTTGGCAATACTCATGGCTAAGACTCTCTGGAACTGAAACCTGGTCAAAGGGGTACCATCATTATGCATTAGCAATGCTCCACTAGGCTCACCTGTGCGCTGCTTAATTAATGCTTCCACATGTGACACCGGGCAGCACGGGTTATTCGGTGCCCGGTGTAACACTAAACTTTGACCCCTAGCCTCCTGATCAGTCTTGGATTTCCGAATGGTAACCCTCATCGTGTCGTCCCGTATACTGACATCACGCAGCTGAAGGCCACCTTCCCTATCTAGTTTGTTGACTGCCACAAGTTCGCCTACCCGGAAAGCCCCGTAGAATGCCAGGGCAAAAGCAGCATTGAAGAATCCCACTTCAGCCGTAGAATTGCATGTGTCCGGCAGGGCGCGGAGCACTGTTGCCAAACGTTCTAAACCGGTTTCCTACAATCAGCGGTGGGTGCCTGCAAGCGCCGCCATCCTTTCAACGCTTTTTGAACTAGGAAACTGTTTGTCGGATCCCTGGCTCCCCTAGCGCGTGCGAAAAAGGAAACAGCTGTCTTGTGTCTGCTAGCTATCGCCGCTGTGCGCCCTTCCTTGTGTAATGTGCTCATGTACCCATTGAAACTAGCCTCCTGATCCCACTTGCTCTCCCAATCATGTCCCAGAAAGTTACAGTAAGACCTGAACGCCCCTTCGTAAGCTGTCCTTGTCTTTGGCGCTAGGCTCGCTGCCACGAGGTCGTGTAGTTGGGGTCACCAATCTGCCAGAGAGTCGATGTACCATGTCTTTTTTGATATTAAGTTATCGAATAAAGGAATTTTGACTGACTGACTGAAGTGAGCTGGGGATGCCTCTGCAGCTGGTAGGTGTTCCCTGAATACCTGCATCTTAAAGCGAGAAAGGGCATCAGCTGCGTTATTCAAGACCCCTGGGACATGCTTGGCCCTGAAATGTATATTCAATCTCATGCAACTTAGCACAATCTCCTTCAACAGGCGCAGTATGAACCGACACCTCGCCGCCTGCTGATTGATGCATTCCACCACGGTCATGTTATCCGACCAGAAAATCACTGAGCGATTGGCCAATTGCTCGGGCCAAACCTTCAACGCCACCCAGATTGGGAAGAGCTCTCGGAACCCAATGTTTGCAGTCCACCCACTCTCTTCCCACCAGCCGGGCCATTTTTTCGCCACCCACTTCTTGCCAAGAATGGCGCCAAACCCCACACTGCCTGCAGCGTCAGTCCATAAACCTAACTCTGCTGAGGACAGCGTGGGGGCACCCCTCAGCACTCTGCCATTGAAGCCCTCCAGAAAGACAATCCATATCCGCATGTCCTGGCGAACCTCAACTGACAGCCGTGTGCGATGATGCTTTTCCCGCAGACCCTTCATGGCTTGTGCAATTGAGCGGGAAAATGGGTGTGCCATAGGAATAATTCTCAATGCAAAGTTTAGCTGACCCCCTGTCTGCTGCAACAGTTGTAAAGTGACTGTCTTTGTCTGCAAGCATAGTTCCAGAGTTGACCTGAATTTTTCGATTTTGTCTGTGGGTAACCTGAAACAGCCTTCCACGGAATCCAATTAAATTCCCAAGAATTCTAGACACTTCAATGGCCCCACCGTTTTCCCTTGCGCAAGCGGGACCCCAAAAGTACACATGAGCATGCAAAACTCCTGCAATGCCCACGCGCACTCCTGTGAGCCCGCCGGACCAAGGAAAAGAAAATCGTCTAGGTAATGCATGACATACTGGTGGCCTGTAGATTGTCTCAGGACCCACTCAAGGAAAGAGCTGACTGTTTCAAAGTAGGCACATGAAATAGAGCAACCCATGGGCATGCACATATCCATGTAGTATTTGCCTTCGAAGGAAAAATCCAACAAGTGTTGATCCGCCGGATGCACTGGGAGTAGTCTAAAGGCTGACTCAATATCTGATTTGGCCATCAGTGCCCCAGGACCCAGAACCCTCAACATATCGACAGCCTGGTCAAAAGACGCATATTTCACACTACAAATAGACTCATCAATTTCATCATTCAAAGATAAGCCCTTTGGTGCCGACAAATTGTGTATGAGCCTATACTCGCCCTTTTCCTTCTTTGGGACCACTCCTAAAGGCGAGCAGATACAATTCAGTACAGGGATGTCAGGAAAAGGTCCCGCTACCCTACCTAGGCGCAACTCCTTCTCTATCTTGTTCGCCACTACCCCGGGATTGCTCTGAACTGACAACTGGTTCCTACACTGCGTTGTCCCAGTATAACCCCCAGATGGAATCCGGAAACCATGAGTGAAACCCTCTTGGAGCATCCTTGCAGAAGTGTGGTTAGGGTATTTATTGAGTCAAGGGATCATAGCTGCCAACAAAATAGGTGAACGCGCCATAAGGGGGTGTACTCTGCTATTCTGGTTTCCTCCTCCCTCTGTTACCAGATCCATTACCCTTTAACCGGCATGTCATCTCCGGGTGGGAAGGGTGGCCGCATAAGTTACACTTGTGCCTGAATTTGCAAGTGCCCGGTGCCCTGTTGCACGTTCGCCTATTGAAATCCCAGCATACTCCCTTCCCACCTGTACTACCTCTGGTCTTGTTGGCCATTTCCCCGCCTTGCGCTGGCCGAAAGGGCTGCTGAAAGGGCTGCTGGGGCTTGGGGGAATAACCTTTGTTCCAATTAGCGCTAGTACTTGCAGCTTGCCCCTTCTCAAACTGGGAATGCCAGGAAATCGAGTCAACCTTGTCCCAGGCTAATGACCTGTTAAACTCCCTCGATTTCCTGAAAGCTATGTCGTATTCCTTCCATGCGTCCCCCCCATGATTCTCATTATACATTGTGATCCTGCTCTGATAGCAGGCCATCACAGCTTGCATACCAGGGAAGCGCTCTCCAATCACTGCACTATACACAGAAAAAGCCCTGATCCAATTGATGAGCGTCTCCTCCACCCTAAATTTGTACAATTGAGATCGTCATTCACTTGGCAACATCATATCTTTCTGTGATTTTGTATATTCCCACTCCCTGTTGTCAATCAGCAATGAAAAAATATTAATATATTTGTCCGCCCAAATTAATTCCTTCACACTCTGAGATACATGCTGCGCTAAACTCTCCCCCCTGGAGGGAATCGCGCCCTCGCCCAGTACCGGCAAGGCAACCTCCTTACCACTTTCGGTGGGTTGTGTTGCGTCCACGGTCTTGACTGCACCCCCATTGCTCGCTGAACCTGTTTGAGGAGAAATCGGTGCACCCGGCGTGCTACTCCCACCCCTAGCCAACAGTATTTGAGCAACCATTTTTTGGGCCTCAGCCGAGGGATCTGCTGCGGAAGGTAACACTCCCCCAATCTCCAACCAAGGAAGCACTGCTGCTATCTGTGCCGCCAGTTCAGGTTGCACTGGTCCCGGCGCTGGAATGACCGGCGGGACAATGGCCGGCACGGGGCCAGTCGCTGGCGCGACTGGCTGCGGGATACCAACGGGGACCGGGTCTGGCTGCGGGATACCAACGGGGACCGGGTCAATGGGTGGCATGATAGGTGCTACTGGCACACCTACTGGAGGTTGCGGGGTGGGGGCCAGAACACTCGCAGGAGGCTGAGGGGTAGGAGTTGGTGGTCTAGGTACAACAAGCAGTACATTCGGTGTTGGGCTCGGGGACCCCCCACCGCCACTGGACCTGGGGGGGCGACCACCCGCCTTCCTAGTTCTGGCGCGTTTGGGTGGTGTTTCAAAATCCCCCCTTGGTTTGGGTGGCACTATGGTCCGCTTAGGCCTTACTGTCGGGCCTGCCTGCGCATCCATCCTCGCCCCCAATTCAGCCACAGTCTTACCTAATTTGTCCACTTTCCCCAATCGCTTGTCCATTGCTGACATTCTGCGCATCATTGTTTGAAACATCAACTCCACGTTCGCACCCCCTGCACCCCGTCTGGCAGCCATATTGCTCTTTAACCTACACTGCACAATGCGTTACTTATTGGCACAATGTGACCTGTACCTGTCCCAGTCGGTGGCTCACAGGCTGGCCGTAAGCACCACGCAACTGTGACCGCACACCCCAGCTAGCCTGGAGTGTTTAGGCGAGCGAACTCTAGCCCAACGGCCCGCCAGAAGCAGTGAAATGCAGGCCTGCCCGCGTCCTCAGGATCCGCCGTCCACCGTGAGCTCCACAGCTACCCGGTCCGCAGCGATCCTTGTCTGTAGCTCCTACAATGAGAAAATCCGTTAAAACCGAATTGCGGCAATTCACAAATGGGAAAGTCCCGTTCCAACTGTGTAAAAACTCAGTTATTGGCCCCCCGCTTCAATGTTAACTCACCCCTGCCCCCTTACACAAGAAATTACTGCCACTGGGATACAGGCAGCAGTATGTACATGCAAATCAAGCTGTTGTAGAAATTAATAAAACATAAAAAAAAATCCTGAATCAGAAGGGTACAGTGAGATTAAGTGATTTGCCCAGAATCATGACACAGAACCAATGAGTACAATGCCTATTCTACTTAAGTGAGTCTACAGAAATGCTGCTAGTGAACACCTTAAATATCATGCACAGGAGTCAGTGTAAAAGTATAATCGATGTTTGTTGCCAGAATCACCCTCCAAACAGTTAAGTACACTGCCCACTCACTAAGGAAGAAAACATTTATTCTTAATCCTTACTTTGCATCCGCCCTAACTTCTGAATGTTAAAATGTGTTCCAGTGACTATATCCCACGAAATTCAACAGCAACGATCAATGTTACACAATAACCCTGCACCGGTCTCCCATACTCTTGCTGCCCGGGCCGACCCTGCTTTGCACCGTCGTGTTTAACGAGCACTCACGAGACTGTTTGCCGCTCCTCAGCTGTTATATCGGGCCAGACTACCAAGCGCCGCACCGACAAGACCGCCTCATACCTTTTCAGCCTGGCAAACCAACCAACTGCAAACTGCCGCCTGAGCTCCTACGCTCGTGGTCGCTCGCGCTGCCTCGTTGAAAACAGCTGCGATCGCGATCCGACTCCTCCGCACTAAGGGGGCCCGCCGAAAACGCAAACGCCAGCCACAATATCCCTCGAAAAGCTGGATCAGCGTGGTTCCTAAAAGCAAAAATAGAGAAAATCAACAGCCCCACAGCGGGGCGAGGAGCAAGCCTGGGAAGCGCGGGCACAAAGAGGCCGCTTCCCGCGCTCCCCAGGCTCTTAACCCCTCCTACGCCGCGATCCCGCCCCCTCGACCCGGAAGCGCAAAACTGCTTCCGGGTCAACGGGCGGGACGCGCGAACCAACCTGGACTGGCGGAGGGGGGGCCGTGCCCAGCCATGTGTGCGTGGGGGCCGATCGGCTCCCCCTTTCCTGAGAAAGCTCTCCCACCGGTTCACTTTCTATAGATGCGTGGGTCCTCTGTCAGGGCGAGGTTGGTGGAGCAGAGGTTCCTCTTGGGTACGTGGAAGGATAATCTCTCGTTGAGGTAATTGGTTCCGATGTTGTTGAGGGATTTGTAGGCGTGGATGAGGAGTTTGAAGGTGACCCTCTTTTTGACGGGGAGCCAGTGGAGGCCTCGCAGGTGTTGGGTCATATGCTCATTGCGCGTGTCCAGAGAATGATCTGGCTGCGGTGTTCTGGATGGTTTGTAGTTTGCGTAGAAGAGTTTTGAAGAATCCAGAATAGAGGGCGTTGCCGTAGTCCAGTCTGCTGTTTATGAGTGCATGGGTGACGGTCCTTCTGCAGTCAGGGGGGATCGATTTGAAGGTCTTACGGAGGATGCAAAGGCAGTTGAAACTGGTAGAGGCGATGGCGTTAATCTGGCGGTTTATAGAGAGGGAGGAGTCAAGGATGATACCGACGTTCCGAGCGTGGTCTGTAGGGGTGGGTGGGCTCGCGAGGGCTGGGGGCCACCAGGTGTTGTCCCAGGCGGTAGCGCAGAGTCCGAGGATGAGGATCTCGGTTATCTCTGTCTCTGAGTTCAGCTTCAGGCAGCTGTTCTTCATCCAGGCTGCCACTGTCTTCATTCCTTCCTGGAAGCAAAGTTTGGTGTCTTCAGGATTCTTCCTGAACGAGAGGATAAGTTGGGTGTTGTCGGTGTAGGATACGATGTTAAGCCCATGTTGTCTGACGATGGCGGCAGGAGGGCCATGTAGATGATGAATGGTGTAGGGCTGAGAGATGATTCCTGGGGTACTTCGCAGCTGATTGCCGTGGGTTTGGAGAGGAAGGGCAGGCGGATCCTCTGGTTTTTGTCGGAGAGGATGGATCGGATCCAGTCGACTGCAGCACCTTGTATTTCCACGTCGTAAAGTCTGGCAGTGAAAGTGCAATGTGAGACGGTGTTGAAAGCAGCAGAGAGGTCTAGAAGGATGAGGGGAGTGGTGTGTCCCTGATCCATTAGCATGCGGATGTCATCGGTGTCATCGAGGAGGGCAGTCTCGGTGCTGTGGTGGCTGCGGAATCCAGACTGCGAGGCATCCAGGATTGAGTTCTCTTCTATGAAGGCGGTCAGATGGGTGTTTACGATTCTCCCTGTGACTTTGGCTGCAAAGGGGAGGAGAGAGATGGGCGGGTAGTTTTTCAGGTCCGTAGGGTCGGCCATTGGTTTCTTAAGGAGGGGGTTTATCTCTGCCCATTTTCAGTCGTCTGGGCAGATGCCTAACCTGAGGGAGGCATTGATGGTTCGACCTAGTTTGGGTGCGATGGAGGCGGCAGCCCTGTGGAATATGTGTGGTGGGCAGGGGTCCGTTGGGGCTCCTGAGTGGGTTTTCTTCATGGTCGCGGTGATGAGTTCGACAGTCGCCGGATCCCAGAACGTGATGGTAGATTTGTCGGCGGCGTTGGGTAGGGGATGGCGTATGTCATTGGTTCGCTGAAGTTGTCGTAGAGGGCCTTGATCTTCAGATGGAAGTAAGAGCTGAGCTTGTTGCAGAGTTCCTGGGAAGGTGTCAGGTTCTTGGATTCGCAGGTGGGTTTGGCGAACTGCTGTATGACATTGAACAGTTCCTTGGCGTTGGATATGTTGGTCTGGACTTTGTCTCTTATGAAGGTCCGTTTGGTGTCTCTTATGCGTTGATGGTAATCCTTCAGGGCACTCTTGTGGTTGTTCCGTGATTCCATGGTTCTTAGGTTTTGCCAGGTTTTCTCTAAGCGTCTGCAGGAGCGTCTGGCTTCTAGAAGTTCTGTGGTGAACCAGGTGGCTTTTAGAGGGCGTTGTTTGGCAGGGCAAAGGGGTGTGAGCTTTCCGGCGCAGTAGGAGACCCAGCAGTGGAATTCCCTGGCTGCGGATGTGGTGTCGTTTGTGGTGACGGGGGGGAGGTTTGACCAAGGGTGGTGCTTAGGTGTTCCTCTGTGACCTTGCTCCAGGTTGGTCGTGGCAGGCGCAGGCGGGTTTGGGTGCGGTGGTGGTGTTGAAGGTGAAATGGGCGCATTGGTGGTCAGTCCAGGTGGGTTGAGTAGTGTGGCTGAAGCGGATGTTAGTCCCTCCTGCGAAGATGGGGTCGAGGGTGTGACCCACTCTGTGGGTGGGCATGTTGACGAGCTGCTTTAATCCAAGGTTGGCTAGGTTGTCGAGGGGAGTTGTTGATTCGGGGTGGTTGAGGTGAAAATTCAGGTCCCTGAGTAGAATGTAGTCCATAGAGGTGATGGAGTGGTTGCAATCTAAATGCTCAAATTATATTCATGAGTCGATGGACATCATTGTCGAAGAGTAGTCAGGTCTGGGCCTCAGTATCCGGGAACTTACTGGAAGAAATTTTTTCTAAATTATGTTTGTTAAAAATATCTTGTTACCAATACCTTACCTCATGTCCTGGGTATTGGAGCAATGAGTCTTCCAGTTCCTCATTGAAAACTGAGGTTTTCGTTTTGCGCTCATCACAGTGTCTCTTCAAGTAGGCAAAACTATCATTATTGCATGGATTGATTAAGAAAGTGGCAATGTTCTAGGATGATAACTTGTGTAGAATAATTGTGCTGAAACACTGCAGTGATGTCATTGTCAACATCAATTGAGTTCTATGTATTAAAGCCACCTGACTGACATCCAAATGATTTTGTTTTGGTTGTGAGGCAGTTTAGCATTCAGACTAATTAATACCCAAGACACAAGTGCAAGACATATATATATATATATATATGTGTGTGTGTGTGCTGAATTCCTTCAACCATCCTGGGCCTGCAGGGGTAGGAACAAAGCACTGAGCAGGGAAATCTACTTTTTGGAGTTTTTAGCAAGAGCAAACTGGCTTTAACAAAAACCCGACATGGATCTGGAATGGATGTAAATTTCCAAATAGTGTCCAAGAGTCTGGAAATCAATATGTGGGTTTTGAAGAAGTGTGGGACTACAGGAGACACCCACCCAGAACAGACCATGAGGCAAAGTGCCCGCTGGCACTAAGTTAAGTCTAGTACAGACACAGGAAATATGCATGTGATTTCCATTCAGGTATGTCTTTGTCACCTTTGTACGCATGCAGAGTATGAGTGTGTGATTTTTTCACATGTGCCATGTTTTTATATTCTTCATGTTTCTAAAGACTTTTAACTATAATGCATGATTTACTTGCAGCAGATACTGTGAATTACACATGTTATATATCAGTCCTCCTTAATTTCCACTGCTATCATCTTGTATGTCTTTCCTCTACCAGGCAGCATTACCTGGTGAATTCTAGACGAGAGATAGGGCCTCCCTACTCATCTTCTTATTCCCTCCCTTATGAATGCCCGAGACCTATTTAGGCTATCCAAGGGCAGAAACATGTTGACACATCAGAGGGACTCGAGGGCCATAACACCCATGAACATCTTCTACTAATACCCCAATGGTATTTTTAGTCAGACCTAGGGTATCACCTTAATAAAGGATATGTTGGGCCTGACTACGAGTTTATCGATGTGAGAACAGGCCTCCACACCATCGCCCCACTCCCAAGTTGCCCAACAGGGCTGCCGCTTGCCCGATTACAAGTGAAATCATGGTCTGGCGGGCGGGAAATGTGGGGGTCCCATGGCGGTGCAGTAAAATAACTCAAATGTGAGCCTTAATGCTACATCGCCACAGGACAGCCACTGGGTGTGCATGCACACAGGGGGGAACAACATGTGGCCCCTACATGCATCAACATGCATGGGATAAGGGGGGCCTACCTCATCCAATTTCTGAAATTGACTGTTTCTACAGTAGAGGGACAGGATCAAAAGATGAGCATGTGAAAGACAAAGTATTTCTCTCAAAAGCTCTTTTAACAGGTTACCACGTTATTTTTGTGTTGTGCTTGCTGTAGATGGCCCAGAAACTTCTTTGAAGACTGGAAAGTCCCACATGTTGGTTCCCTTGGTGGCGGGCATGAGAACGCAGGGTGCGAATTGTGACAGTGGGTCAGACAACAGCTTGATTTATGGCCCTAAACAAATCTATCTCTGATTGGTTTGTGCGAAAATTGCCTGTTGGTTGAACCTCTTTATAATCATAAGAGAAATGTGTTGGTAAATTATGTCACATGCATTAGTACCTAGCTACTTCGTAGTAATCAAAAAGTATTATGTCAAAGTCATCGTCGTTTTGTGAGTGCTTTTAACGATCAGTGTTGTTTCCAGTCTGGTCAAATTACATTTTATAATTAAAATCAGAACTTAGGATCCTAACACATTTAAAAGTTTATACTGAAGGAAAGATCATAAGCATTTAGGGGTAGAAAAAAATAGCACTAATTAAAGAATCTTAAACTGTAACAAAGTATTTAAAGGTTTCCATTCTTAAATCCTGCATCATTGTCTAATGGGTGACATGAGCTACCTTGCAGCACTGTATTCCAGAAGATTAGTCTCTCTCATTGATGAGGGCCATCAAACTTTTTATGGGCTGTTTATGGCGCTCATTTTGTGTCGATTTAGTTTTACAATGGTTTATCGACCAATAACCTGGAATACAGCTCTGCTGGCTTCACGGAATCCATTATGAAATTTGTCATCTGTGCAATATCATTG
Source organism: Lissotriton helveticus (assembly GCF_964261635.1). Classification (NCBI taxonomy): domain Eukaryota; kingdom Metazoa; phylum Chordata; class Amphibia; order Caudata; family Salamandridae; genus Lissotriton; species Lissotriton helveticus. The sequence goes on along the minus strand of NC_136063.1, from coordinate 1,703,183,103 downwards.
AATAAACTGTGTGATGCGATCAGCAATGCCAAGTATTCTTTCTGTATGGTACATGCGAAAATAATTTTGTCAGCTGAAAAAAACATTGTTAAAGCGACCTTTTTGTGCACAAACATCTTGATTTCTTTCCATGTTTTCTGCTATGTACAAGATAACATTCTACTATATACTATGCAGGTTTGGACGGTGAAAGGAAATAGGCCCAGGCACTAATAAAAGTGCCCCCCCCATTAGTGAGTTGTAAATCTAAAAACTGTCCAATATTTGCAAATGGGGACATTTATGACCTTGTGAAGACAAGTTGTATAAATATTTTGCGAGGTATGGAAGACTACATGGATTTTAGCTTGCTGAAGGCAATATTTGTGTTAATATCAGGAAAATCAACAGTAACAACGGGTGCAGCTGACCATAAAAAAGGTCCATAAACAGCCAAAAAACAGCCTGACCTGTGAGACCAGCCCATCGGGCACTGCTTGGTTTCCCTATAGCCAGTCGACCCTGGTATTATGAAGGAGGTTGTCAGTTATGAATGTAGTTAATAGTTTCAGACTTTTCAGTATTGTGATAAAATGGATGTTGGTGACTCTTCAGTATCCTGAGACCATTCTACTTAAAGGGTCTCAGGGCCCTCATTTGGGGAGAGTGATGCATTTAAGAAACAAGTTAATATGTGATCTTCAGATGAGATTCATCATTTAGTGGAGTTGGGTAAGGCTGAGCTGTAGAGGCACGTTTTGTTGTTGCACTATAACATGAAATTCAGTATGAGATTAAGGAGCATAGTACAAGGATTTGACGGAGCACAACATTAGCCTCCTTCGTTTACTGCCGTGCTCCGCCACCTCTGAAACATAGTGCTGCACTGTATTTACAAAAATATTGTGCATCCTTACTTTTCCCATGTGCTGGCACTAATTTAGCTGCCTACATCCAATGCAGGCACCTTTTCACCAAAGTGCAAGGGTACCTACGTTGAGGGGAATGATCGTTTATGTGCAGGTTACAGTCTTGGTTCCTGGCCCGCTCACTCACCCTGCAGCAGAAAAAAGAGGCAATTAGCTCAGACAACATATTCCACAGGACCCCCTATCATGACTGAATCCCTACTATTTCCACACATAGCTCTTGCAGCACCTCAACCTCCACCTACCTATCTGATGAATTCTATCCCATGACCAACCCAAGCACTCTGCCATCCCAAATCGGAAAAAAATCATACCAAATCTAGTTAGGTCTCTACTAACTCTGCGCAAAGCTATGTGCAAAACTGCCAACAACTGAAAAGCAGTGACCCCGCTACCTACCGCATTACAATAAATGACCGAGCAACATCCCCAGGGCATCAAAAGGAAAGCGGGCCATTGCCAGACAGGTCAGACCTCTCTGCCACCACCTTCACCCTACCACACCCATCTCCCTCTGCCTGCCTGATCACCCAGATACCCAACCTCCCCTGATCCAAACACACCTCCTCATACAAAACCTCTCCCTGGCGAGCAGTCCCCAAAAGTTCAGAAACCCTAAACATCCCCAAAAACCTCCACTTCATACAGAGTCAGAAAAGCGCATCCTCAAATGGATCCTAACAAAACACAGGCCGAACCGTCAACAAATCCTGCAACAACCTGAATGTGGTAGGTCCCCGCAATGCCACCTCCCCATCCCACTCCCTTCCCCACCCCTTCAAAGCCTTTCCTAAAATATCATCCTTGGCAGGCTCAAAACCCAAATACAGCTTGCCATAGAAAGACATCACGGTCAAATTGCCCGCAATAGTCATAGGCAACAAACATTTATCTATGCTGTATAGAACAAAACTCAGAACTCTATGCTCAGTGTCCTGTCACTCAAGAGAATCAGCTCCGGAGAACGGCCTGAAAACTCAACACAATTTTGCTCCATACCGGGGTGTGGTGAGTGCTTTATGTAACTTCTTCAGGTGGATTCTCGCAGCAACTACTCAACCAGTCCAAAGACTCTCACTCCCCCATGTCAAGATGGATGTATGATGTTACAACGCCTACCTTTACAACGCCTACCTTTACATCGTAAGTTTTACAACGCATACCATTACAACGCATAATGCTTTTGGGCGCTGGATAGTGAATAGTTTAATTTACTATTCCAACTCCAGTCCCCGTGGATAGTAGGGAAGGTTATTGGATAGTAAATTAACCCATTCCCTATCCTAGAGCGCCCCCCAGAGCAATGCATTGTAATAGTTTGCGTTGTAAAAGTTGCGTTGTAATGGTAGTTAGTTGTAAAAGTTTCGTTGTAAAGGTTGTATACCGTCAAGATATACACTGGCATTTCTGTCTTGGACTCTGTGGTGGCTTGCAGAGGAAGTGCTGTGGGCGGTGGGGCAGGGTGGGGCAGAGGCTGGGTGGGGGGTAGGGACTCCGACATACGACAGAAAAGAGTAAATTAAGTAAATGAATAAATAAAACTATTTACCTTGCGCTCACTGCCTCGCCGAGTTGGCAATGCAGCAAGCGTAAGGTAAATAGTTTTTAAAATGTATTTACTTAGTTAAGTCTGTTCCGTCATATGTCTGAGTCCTCAACGCTCCTACCATGCCCCTAACCCGCCTCACCACCCCGCAGCACTCGCTCTGCGAGCCGCCACTGCTTGGACTCCTCTATTCCTGGTGCCAGACTGCAAAAACGATGCCACTGCGAACGAGACAAGGAATCGGCTATATTACTGCTGGCCCCCGGCACGTCTTTCTCCCTGAACACCACATTATGCCACAAGCACACCAGCCTGAACCTCCTCAACAATCGCAATTGCCATAAGCCCCTTGCTCGTTGCTGGTCCACCAAATCCACCAGATCATTTTGTCCACATGGAAAAGAACCGCCCTGCTCCTCAATTCACTGCCCCAAACTCCCAGAGCTAACAAAAGCAGGAAAACTCCAGAAATGTAATGTTACATCCTTAACTCAACCAATACGGTGGCCACTTCACTGCACATCATCTTCCATCCCAGAAAAGACTAAAGCCCAAAGCCCTGGCCACATCCGAAAATATCTCAATCTACCACACCATATTCTCTTCCCAGAATATTTAGTACACGCCTTTGAAATCCTCCAGAAAAGTCTACCAAACGCACAGGTCTACTTGTACACCCAATAGGATTCACACCCTGTTGTTTGGCAACACCACTCCAGGCATGGCCATGCTGAGATGACTACAGAAAGTCCTCCCTGCTCTTACCACCCTGCATGCAAAGTTCAGGAAGCCAAACAATTTCTGTACTGACCTCAACTCAATCTTCCGTTCCCCAATTACATGTAATAGAAAAACCTGGATCTCATCCACCTCCTCCCTCGGCAAACAAGCTACCCACCCCACAGAGTCCAGCTGAATGCCTAAGAACATCAGCACAACACTAGGTCCTTCATCCTATCAGGAACCAAAGGCACCCCAAAATCCTTTGCTAACGCCTCAAAATGGTTCAACGCCCAGACCCAACCCCTGATGCTAGTGTGCCAACAAACAAAGAAAAAATTCAGGTAAGGAGACACCACACAATGTCCACTGCTTTTGCGTAAAACTCACTGCAAAAAGGCACTGAAGAGTTCAAACAAGGCACAAGAAATGACACAACCCATCGACAGTACTTTATCCACATAGATGGCACCTCCAAACTGCATTCCAAGCAAAAAGAAATCAGCAGGATGAATTGTCAACAAGCAAAACGCAGACTTGACATTAGACTTTGCCATTTCAGCCCCCCATCCACACCTCTGCACCAAGCGTATGGCATCATGCACAGAAGTGTTTAGCACCCTTGTATCCTCCTCAGTAATTAAATCATTGACAGACCCAATCTCCGTCCTAGAGAGGTGTTGAATCATTCTGAACTCCCCTTGCTCTTTCTTGAGCATCACTCCCAAAATAGAAATTATCAAATCTGCTAGGGCCACTCAAAGAATGGACCTGCAATCCTACCCTCCGCCGCTTCTTTGACCAGTTTTGCTGCTACCAGTTGAGGAAGATCCATAACTGACTTCAAATTCTCTATCAAACTACGCTCCCTTGGACCTTGGTACCCTACCTGAAATAATTCAGTGAAACCCCACTTAAAACACAAAGCTGCCTCCCTGTCAGGGTAAATAGAGAGCCAAGAAACCAAGGCCCCCACTTTAACCGGGGTAGGGGCCATTAGCTCGAGACTGCCCCGGCCTCTAGAGGCCTTCCACAGCTCTACTGGGCTGGCCAGAGTAAAACATAGCATGATGGAGTGGCATCCTCTGCACCTGGAACATTCATGTTTAAACTTAGAGGGATGCTGTGAGCAGGACCCCTTGTTAAAGTTCCAGCATGCTCCAGTGGTGGGTCCAGGTGGCTTCTGCACATTACCTGCTCCCTGTGGAGCGGGTCGGGGCTTACAGGACCAGTACATCATGGGCAAGCCACTGGCGGTATGAGTCGACACCGAGGACTGAGTGGTCGACATCAACTGCATCCGAAGGTCCAAATCCACCTCCCCCATGACTTATACGAATTAAGACTAACCCTGGCCCTAATTTCCTCATCATAGATCAGCAAGGCATAGCCCCCAAAATGCATCCACACTTTTTGGATTATGTCCATGTACTTCAGCAGTGCAATTGCCCTATCCAAATGCCGCTTACAATATATGCTAGCGTAAATCAGCAACGCTGACCTCCAGATCTCCATGTTCATGGGTACCTTCAGCATTTTGGTCAACTCCCACTCTTCTTCCTTGGATCCCCCCTTGGACTGAATCTCCCTATGTAAGACCTTAAAACCATCAACATATTTGTACTTACAAATCTTATTCTTGTTTTTTTTAGACAAATGCGATCCCAGGGGCATCGCCAAACTCATATAGGGTTCTTATGATAGGTATGTCATCCTTGTCTTCTGTCCTTAGGGTACCATCCATTTGCACCCCAGTACCCACCACCTGCTTACCACCGTCAATCTTTTTTAGCTCCCCCGGTGCTGCCACTGAGCTTGTCAGTGCAGCCCTGGAGTTATCCACCAAACCATCCCCCACACACACCGACTAGCAAGGTGTGCTTTTCGATCCCACGTCCTCAACATCCCATCCTGCCCAGCAATCGCCTTCACCTTGCACTGTGTCACTTCCCACAGCCTTTTCTTTCTGTCGTCCTCCACTGCTCCAGTTCCCGGTAGGCTTGGCACTCCCTTTGTCCACACTTGACACCTGGAAAACACCAACTTAGCTGGGTAACATCTCCGTCCTCCCAGGCCTCCCCGCAGACTTGTTAACCTCATCTTGCACCTTCCCTTCTTCCCATTCCCATAAGTCAAGAATCAACTCCACCTCACGTACTGGCTCCTCACACACAGGCTCCTGCACTACTCATTTCTGTCATTGCACAGACACGCCATGCTGAATTGATTGCTTATCCATCGCTGCTTCTTGTGTGCGAGCCCTCAACGGAGGGCAGGACACTGCAGCCCCTCTGCTGCTTCGGCCCAACACCCTGGGGTCATTTTGTGCCCTGCTGGCTTCACCACCTTTCTCCAGGCCTCTACCGCCGCTCTCGCATCTCCAAACCCCACCAGACTGCTCCAACCTGGGGTCTCTAAACACAACTGAGCCATGCTGGTTCCCACCCTGTCTCCCCCTGTTCTGGGGACCCACACCCACTGTCCCCTTGTGCTGTGGCCCCCCAAACCCTGGGCCCCCACTAGGATGTCATCAGCCGGGGATTCTCTAGTTCCCTGGGTGAGGACAACCGCCCTCTCACTGGCCTCAAATGCGTGCCCAGTATTCCTCCATTTCCTGAAATAACTGGTATTGTTCCCAAATATGGGCCACCAAATGAATTCTCTGCCATCTTTCAACCCGCATCCTCTGTCCTTCTTTCTTGATTGAGGCTAGGGGCCCCAGACCGCAGTCCCCACCTCCCAGGGCCCAGGAGCTGTCAGACTAAATATTTTCACTTAGGGACCCCAGGGCCCAGCCTTGAAGGCATCAGAATTACCAGGGTAGGGGCTGCAGAGAGGTCTACTGGCCCCTCCCCCTGTGAGGTTCAGTACTCTCTCTTGTTCTCCACACAGAGTGAGAGAGTTAGAAGGTCCTGCCTCCCCACCCTCAGGCTATTCAGCCGGCTGCAATGACGAAGAGAGATGCACTGGGAGGCACTTTCTCCTGCCCCATTCTTATTTCCTCCACCATCATGCTTTGTGCTCTTGCCCCACCCTGCTGACAATATACCAGCTGTTGGCCATTCGGGGAGGCAAGCCACAACCGCTGCAGCAACGCCGCCTGACACAGAACGCATCAGCCACCGCATTTTGGTCCAGGCCTCGTTGAAAAGACCAGGCCTGAGGAGGCCGGCCCTACCTGCCACACCCAGTGCGATAAGGGTAGCATAGATCACCTGGCTGTCCGCTGCCATCACAGTTCCCCAGCGTCATCCCTGTACTAGGTAGACTTGAGCTGTACTGCAACTGCCTATTTCCTCTAGCAAAATTCTACACTCCCCTCCCTGTGGTGTTTGGTGTTAGGAAGAGGCCTGACACTCCCCCTTCTTTCTCCTTCTGTGTCTTTCCTCCGTTTTCACTCGTTTTTTACCCTCCTTTCACTCTCCTGTATCCTCTGTATCTTTCCTCCACCCTTTCTTGCACTTTTCCAGTTGTTTTCCCTGCATTTCAAGCTCCCCTTCACTCTCCTTCTATGTCTTTCCTCCATTTTTCACTCATTTTTTACCCTAATTTCAATCTCACCCTTTCACTCTCCTGTGTCCTTGGTGTCTTTCCTACACTCTTTCTTGCACTTTGCTGCCTTATTTGCACTTTTCTCTCTCTTTTTGCCTTTTTCCTTTTGCCTTTTTCAGCCCGTTTTCACCGCCTCTGCAGCCCCCGCGGCCCCTCCCCCCGGCACACCCAGTGTGACCGGCCAAATCCAGTTCCCCTTCCCGCTCCCGCCTCCCAGCTGTCCAGTTCTCCCCGACCCCTACTTAATGGCAGCCCCTGAGGGGACAGGCGAGCAAGACCACTGACTCATTGTCAGTGAAATTGCTCTCCCTTCATCGCAGCTCCACCATTAAGTGAGGCCTTCCCCCAGCCCCTGTACTCTCGACTCGAGTGTTGGTGTTCGAGGCCCTACTCCACCTGCAGGTGGACCTCTGTCTCCATTCTCTTGCTCCGCTTTTTCTCTCCTTTTTCACTTGTTTTTTCCCTCACTTCTATCTCCCTGGGTCTTTCCTATATTTTCTGTTGTATTCCCCTCAATTCAAGCTCCCCCTTCACTCTCCTTCTGTGTCTTTCCTCCATTTTTCACTTGTTTTTCACCCTCATCTCAATCTTCCCCTTTCACTCTCCTGTGTCCTCTGTGTCTTTCCTCCACTCTTTCTTGCACTTTTTCTGCCTTATTTGCAATTTTCTCTCTTTTTGCCTTTTTCCTTTTGCCTTTTTCAGCCTGCTTCACCCCACCACTGTTGTCCCCGTGGCCCCTACCCCCCAGCACGACCAGTGCGACCAGCCCACTCCAGCTCCCCTACCCGCTCCTGCCTCCCAGCTGGCCAACCCTCCCTGACCCCTCTTTAATGGCGGCAGATGAGCAGCCCCGCAGCGGGTGCGCTGCCAGGGTGCCAAAGGCAAGCCCGCCTGCTCCCGTCCGCGACCAGACTGCGACTAGCACTAGGAACCCTGGATCTCTGCACCATCACTGCTACGACCCAGCAGCACTCCACACTCTTAACCCAGGCCGCAACAACAACTGCAAGATAGCATCACCAGCCAACACCTACGGACCCTTCAGCTGTCAACGCGGCCAGCACACCTGCAGCACCGCCAAGACTACTGACTCAGCGCAATCCGCCTGCAAAAATACAACCGAACCGAAGACCCTGCATTGCATCCTCCTCAACGTCCCATCCCTCCACAAACATGCCACTGAAATCTGGGACCTCCTTAACAGCACTACCCCAGACGTAGCATTCGTTACCGAAGCCTGGACCAACACCACCTCAGGACCGGACATCGCCATCGCCATTACCAAAGGATACAAGATCTCCGGGAAGTACCACCCCACTCACCCGGGAGGAGGAATCGCCATCGTCCACAAATCCACCCTCCACCTGAGCACACTCCCCAATGAGCCCACAGACCTGATGGGACACCTTCACTTCAAGATACTGGCCAGCCCTACCTCCACCCTCCGAGGAACCCTCATCAACCGACCTCCAGGACACCGCAGACTTTTTGCCAACTCCATCACAGACATCATCTCCCCACATGCCATCGCATCCACCAACTACACCCTACTGGGAGACCTGAACTTCCACCTCAACAACCAACTGGACCTCAGCACCACATCCCTCCTGGACAACCTCCACAACATTGGACTCCGCCAGATTGTGACCGAACCCACACACTCAGCAGGACACACCCTCTACCCCCTCTTCCCAACAGGAAACTCCATCACCTTCAGCCACACCACCGAACTCCCATGGACTGACCATCGATGCGTCTACTTCCCCCTCAGGACACCCACCATCCACAGACACCAGCACCTGCTCCCACAAAGAAACTGGACCAGAATCACCGACGACCAGCTAACATCATCACTCAGCATCTCCACCCCAACCATTGCGGAAAACGCCAACGCCAACACCGCAGCCCGAACCCTGCACAGATGGATCTCCAACAGCACAAGCACCATAGCCCCTCTCAAGAAAAACAACAACACCCACGTCAAGAAAGCTAGATGGTTCACCACCAAACTTCGAGAGTCCAGACGCACTTGCTGCTGCCTCGAAAAGGCCTGGAGGAACACCTAATCCACGGAAGCCCACAACAACTTCAGAGCCGCTACCAATGCCCACCACCAACTCATCAGAAAAACGAGGAAAAAAGCGATTGAAGACAGAATCTCCACTCATGCACACAACAGCAAAGAACTCTTCAACATCATCAAGGAGTTCGCCCAACCCATCAGCGAGTCCACCGACATCCCTCGCTCACAAGACCTCTGCGACAAATTCAGCACCTTTTTCCAAAACAAAATCAAGAGCATCTATGACAACTTTGACGAAGACAACCCACACACTGAACCCTCACCAACTACCCACGACACCCGGAAGCCAGCGATCGACAAGTGGATAACCCTCACCCCCGAAGACACACTGAAGACGATAAAGTCAATCCACTCCGGGGCCCCCACTGACCCCTGCCCCCAATACATTTTCAGCAGAGCTGCCAAAACCATTGCACCCATGCTCTGCCACACCATCAACTGCTCCATGGCAACTGTCTCGTTCCCTGACCACTGGAAACACGCTGAGATCAACCCCCTCCTGAAGAAACCCTCGGCAGACCCCACCGACCTCAAAAACTACAGACCCATCTCCCTGCTCCCATTCCCAGCTAAAGTCATCGAGAAAGTCATCGACAGCCAACTCGCCACATTCATCGAAGAGCACAACATCCTCGACTCCTCCCAATCCGGCTTCAGGAAAAATGACAGTACCGAAACCGCTCTCCTCACCGCAACAGATGACATCCGTACCTTACTGGACAAAGGAGAAACAGCAGCCCTCATCCTCCTCAGCCTCTCAGCGGCGTTCAACACAGTCTCTCACTGCACCCTAATACGCAGACTCCACAATGCAGGGATCCAAGACAAGGTCCTCGGCTGGATCCGCTCCTTCCTCTCTGGCAGAACGCAGCGGGTCAGACTCCCCATTTCCTCTGAGACCCTACACCTACCACCTGCAGAGTACATCAGGGGTCCTCCCTCAGCCCTACGCTCTTCAACATCTACATGGCTACGCTCGCCCCCATCGTCAGAACCTACATACTCAACATTGTGTCATATGCAGATGGCACCCAACTCATCCTCTCCCTATCCAACGAACCCAACACCGCCAGACACAACTTTTGAGAAGGCATGGAAGCCATCGCCTAATGCATGAAAAACAGCTGCCTACAACTAAACACCTGGAATGACACCTGGTGGCCCCCCGCCCTCGAAAGCCCGCCCACCCCTACTGACCGCGCACGCAACCTGGGAATAATCCTGGACTCAGAGCTCAAAATGGACCGCCAGACAAGCTCCGCCTCGTCCTCCTGCTTCCACACCCTCTGCCTCCTACGTAAGACCTTCAAATGGATCCCCCATGAATACAGAAAGACTGTCACTTACGCCCTGGTCACCAGCAGGCTCGACTAAGGCAACGCACTCTATGCCGGAATAAACAAAAACCTCACCTGCAAGCTACAGAACATCCAATACACCGCCCCAAGACTGGTTCTCAACCTGCCAAGACACTGCCACATCTCCCAGCACCTCGCACACTCCACTGGCTCCTCATCGAAGCTAGAGTCACTTTCAAGATGCTAACCCACCCTCACTAGGCCCTCCACGACACCGGACCAGCATACCTGAACAGCTGACTCAAATTCCATGCACCCCAAAGTACCCTACGATCAGCCCAACTCTGCTACGCCGTGGTCCCCCGCACCAGAAAGACCAGATCAGAAGGCCGCTCCTTCTCCTTCCGCACGGCCAGAGCCTGGAACGACCTTCAGCCCCACCTCAGACTGATAGCCTCGCTCCCCATCTTCGCAAGAAACCGCAAAATCTGGCTCTTCAACAGACCCCCTCCTTGATGGACTGGAACCTGTGAACCCACTCCCCCTCCCACATCCCACACACCTCCAGCGCCTTCAGACCCTTACGGGTGAGCAGTTGCGCTTAACAAACATCTGATTTGATTTGAAACTCCTCTCGTGATACCTTTATAGCCTCTTCTTCAACCCTCACCTTTCCCTTTACCTACCCTATCCCTACCATGTCACGTGGCCAGCACGAAACACCTCGGAGGAAGATTGTTCTGCGACCTTCACTTCCCATGGGGGCCAACATTCACTAGGCTTGGAAATGCATTGTCTGTGATTTCCATTTCAGCACTCTCAAAACACAATGCAAATAATTCCAACCAATTTACTTTACTAATATTTCTTTTATTAGCTTCTACATAGCACCATAATCCAAAACCTAAGTTAAAGACATAGATGCCATATAAAGCGTTATACAGTCTGTCAATTCAAAAAAAGGTTGTAAATATCTTGCAACCGATTCTCTCATTACATATTTGAAAAGAGCAAGAGATCACTTGCACTGATTCAGTGCCCATATTTATCTGTTGGGCCCATAAGACAACTTGCGTAGCTTCGTCATTACCTGTGTTCATATTTCCTATCATCACAGGGTGGCATAAGGCAAAAATAACATCTTAAGGCAAGCACAAATCCTCTCCTTGTCATAACTCTCCATTATTGCTACAAGTGCAAACCAACCATTTTGTTGACTTATCAACTCAAATCACACAAACTGGTTGCGTAGAAGAACATCATTCTTAGTTTACCCTTTAGGCCTTTAGTGTCAGATGGAGGAAAATTCAATTTGCAAACAGCGGTTGCATATTGTGCACTGATTTTTTTACTAATGGAATCGAAGTTTGCAAACAGACCTATGTGTTAATAGGTTGTTTCATAAATTCCCATTCAGACTGAGTCACAATTCAACCTACCTTATTACTATTCATGAGGTAGGTCACAAATTGCGCCTCACTCTGATTTGTTGCCATCACTGGGATGGTGGCATGCAAGGGTCAGCAGACTACCATGACTGTGATCACTTTTAACACATTTTTTTCAATGCAGTCTTTTTTCTTGATAAAGCAAGGCTACTTTTGAAAACAGAGGGGTATATTACCAACAACTAGCGATAATTTTTGTCTCTAACTTGTTTAGAGACAAAAATTATCGCCGCACATCGGCGATTTTTATCGCAGATAAACCTTGATATTAGCAAGGTTTATCGCAAATGCGATAAAAAACTCCCGCAATGCATGAATATCGCTGAAAAGTCAGCGATATTCATGCATTATCGAGCAAATGCTCTTAGCCATGTTATCCACCTCCCATTGGATAACATGGCTAAGAACTGCTCAGGGCAGGTGTTAGCTTTTGGAGATATTCGCGCTTAGCGCAAATATCTCCAAAAGTTGGTAATAGGAGATAGCGATGTTAGCGACTGTTTCCAGTCGCTAACATCTTGGCACGCCCACTTTGCATGTCATTAGTGATAAATATCACTGACATGCAAAGCGGGGCCCAAGATGGTCGCTATCTCCTATTAGCTGTCGCTAACTGGTGTTAGCGACAGCTTGGTAATAGGGAGATAATTTTATCTCCGCTTTCTTGGCTTTTAAAGCCAAAAAGCGGAGATAAACCCCCTTGATAATATGCCCCAAAATACCTTTTTGAACAGTTTGTTTAAGCGATGACAGTGGTGCCGTGGTTTTTTAATCCCATTTTGTAATTCTGTAAACACATACTGAATCATAAAGTATTTTTTATTACATACTAAAAATCTGTTAAATTATTGCAAACCCAGGGATTCTGCAAACAAGGAGTAAATGCAACGACTAAAAATTGGTTTGTACACCTAGCCATTACCTGAATACTAACTGCTGTCTGTAATATACAACTTGGCTTCTTTTTACTCTCTCTGAGCTTCTTATACTGGATTCTTGGGATTCTATTTAACATCCACTTCATATAAGTAATCTCCCATATTCGCACTAGATTACTATAGAAATTAAAAAACCTTCACCTGCAGGTTTACTATCTTGTATAGGTGCAGATTCATGAGATCACAAACATTTCCAACATAGAAATTCTGCATTGATGACATGTCCAAGGTCCATTGCCTATTAAACTGCATACGACAAGTAACATTTTAGATCCCATTGGCAAACATATCTCCTGATGTGTTCATCCAATCACTGTAAGACATTACTTAGAATCTCCTGGAACGATCAATCAGTTATTATCTTTCAGCAAACTGCACCACCTTCACCCCTACATGCTGAAATTATATAACTTTGTTTAACTCTTGATTCTACAGTTCACATTTTCCATTGTAGAATTTGAGAGACAATCTTTTGACACTTACTAGATTTATCACATCTGTGGCACAGATGCCTTTTCAGTGGTAACTGAAAAAAAAAGAAAGACGGTGGTTTCACTCATGCATTGTTAAAAGTCATCAAGTTTGAACGGGCCAGATCATGAAAGTGTGTGGTGACAAAGAGCAGAGATTTGCCCCTGTTTTTAAAGATATGCAAAGTCTTAATTGGATGAGCTGCAGAAACCGCAATTTAGAAAGAGGTCAGAATGACTTTCAGGACAGCCAGAAATATGTCATCAAGCCATTAGTGCCCCTGATGTTGTCTGGTCTCACTACTCAAGATCTTTGAACTCATGACACTGAGGACAGACATGTCCAGTATCACAGATGAGGGCTCAACATAGCTGGTTGCTCTGTCTCTCCCCAATATGATTAACTGTCCTACTATTTATATTTAATTACCCTTTGCTACTGACTGTATCCCATATTTTCCTTCAACTGTGGAGCCTTTCCTGTTTCTTCTGGGCCTTAGTAGAGTGTCAGGGGACATAGAATGCAACTACAAGTGGCCCAGTCTTGTTCTCTCATGCTCAGAATAAGGAATGTAGGGTTACTTTGCGTGAGCCGAGTGGAGACCCAAAGTGATTGGTAAATTCATCCCAGCAGGAGGACAGACTATATGTCTGGATGCCCTGGCCCACCTTGCACTAACCATATGAGAAATCACTTTTCTTGAATATTGAGTGAAGGAGAAATGATTAAAACATAAATCAGCTCTCATGGCTTCACTGAACGTGACAATTGTTTTCCAAAGACTAGACTTCTCTCACTAACCTGCCCCGAGGGGTAATAGGGTGAGGTGTGAGAGCCAATGTGGTGTGTGCCACTTGCTTGCTTGTTATTATGGAAGATGAAAAGTTAATTGGGCATATGCTATAACATATAAAATAATACACGTTTTCATTCCTCAAGGTGCAAATATTTATGTCTAAAATGAAACCAAGAGCTGTATTCCCTGTACCACGTTTTACTATTGTATTTATTTTGTCCTAAAACTGTCTCTCGGATAAGCTGCTGGGGCACAGCTAGAAATGAGCTCATATGTAAAACACTCTAATACTTATTGGGTCGTGTTAACACTATAAAAACACTATAAAATCTGCAAATAAGTACATAAACATTGTTTCACAGAAGCTCTGTGATAATGTAAAATCAGGAGCTAAGAGACTGGAACCGTAATCTTACTCCTTAGTCCAAGATGAAATCAATGTCATACTGAATGGCTCCAGGGGTGAGTGTGGCATTTACCAGTTGAGGGATAAATCTAATTTGTATGATAAACTATGGTCACTTTTTCTGGATATGTGCTGCTACTCACTCTAAAATTAAGTTTGTTCTCTAATCTAGAGTTGTCGAGTCGCTCTTGCCTTACACAGACCTCCATTTCATCCCCATGTCACTTTTTCATTCACATTACTCTACCCACTATAAACAAATATCAAAATATATTTAATAGAGTGGATGTTAAATGTGTTCTGTCACGGGCAACTGAACTGACTGTGCTACTGCATGGAAACATACTTTGTTTGTTTATGTTTTCGCTATTAAAAAAGAGTGAGGCAGTTTACTTGGGAACATCAATTGTTTAAAAGTGTTCTATAAAAAGAAGCACACAACAGTGGCCACGCAGCTGTCACTAGAAATCAAACAAAACTTAAAAACCAAATGAAACAAGATTACATAAAGGCTATTACAACAAGTCATTCAAGGGTTTATTAAAGCATTAAAGAATTAGTGCCACTTTAGAGGCTTGCACACAGCATTTCTCTCTACACATACAATCAAATGAGCTGCAGATACGGTTTTAAGCTGGCAGACCATATTCTTGACAGTTTGTGGAAGCCTTCTTCTGATGACGGTTACATTTGATTGTACACTGTCATTAGAAATAGGTCTCTTGTTGGAGTCTGTAGTTGGCAGAGGTATGCACCCTATCCATCACCCTGTTCAGTTAGGGACTACCACTCTACACAGGGTAAGCTAGATACACACTAAAAGACAGAGCAGTCAGGCTTATCTAAAAAGGAAATGTTTAAATAATTTTTGCAACACAACACACAGCAACACAATGAAAACACCATAAAAACACAGAGGTAGAAGAATAGATTTTATGTTTATGGGTAAAACAATGCCAACATGACAAAAATCCAATAAGTAGAACCGCAGTTATGATTTTTTAAATATTATTTCAAAATATAGGGCCTCATTTATGAAAAGTGACGCATCGCTGCGTGAAAACAGCGATGCGTCATTTTTCACTGCGCTCTCCCTGCGACATGATTGATGCGTCATATTTATAATATGACGCATCATGTCGCAAGGAGTTACAGATACGTCAGTATTTCTGACGTATCTGTAGGCGCAACAGTGACGCATTGCTGGAGTGTGTCACAAAAGTGACGCAACTCCAGCAATGCTTCCTTTCACATGGGGAAAGCCCCATGTGAAAGGGCTTGCGTCAGTCTTACGCCTGCTGTGAGGCAGGCGCAAGATTTTGACGCAACAGCGTCCTAAAAGTGACGCAGTGAAATCTCATAGATTTCACTGCGTCACTATTACGAGGCTTTTTGCGGGTGAACGCCCCCTCTGCATACATTATACCTGACGCAGGTATAATGTAGCGCAGGGGTTTACAAAGTGACGCATCTGCTTAGATGCGTCACTTTGTAAATAGTGCGCATCAGGAGGCATGTTTTACGCCGCCGATGCGTCACAAAAAGTGACGCATCGGAAGCGCAAAACTCACGCAAGGCCTCATAAATGAGGCCCATAGTCCTTAGGGTCTTGATTTGCCAACTGGGAATATCTACTTGTGCTTTACAGGGATAAAACCTAAGCACAGGCCGGCTACAAGACTCACACAGGTCCCACAGAAAAAGTACCTGAGATGGAGGAAGCATCAAATACCCAATGCGAGGAGCAGAGGAGGCGATGTGTCATCATCGATCCCTTGGGTGGAGGGTTGTAGTAACTCTTTGATGGCTCTAAGACTTAAAAACAGGAAGTAAGCCAGCAAGCAATTTGAGTCACTCTGGATTCAAGTGAGATTGGTCTGGTCCTTGTCCTCAGCAGGGCAGATATCAGCAGGCAGCAGGGCACCACAGCAAAGAAGAACAACAGTTCTTCCAGATCAACAGTCAAGCCGAGTGGCAACCCTTGAAGCACAGCAGTCTTTATTCCTGGCAGAGTTCTTCATATGTCCAATAGTGTACTGTCTTGTGGTCAGAGACCCAATACCTATACCAGGCTGTGCCTTTGAAATGGGGGTGATTTCAAAGAAGGGTCTTCGAAGTGCACAGTGGTCCTTTCTTCCAAGCTTTGGCACCAGACTATCAGGAGGTGGTAATGATCTCTTTATGTAGGGACAGGACACTACCTTTTTAGTTACAAGTGTCAGCTTCTCACTCCCCTCCTGCCCACAGAGGGACATCAGACACACTTTACCTTCCTGTGATTGTGACTGCCTTGAGGGAATGCACCGAGTGAAGTTGTCACCCACCACAACATACAAGCAGCAGGCGCACAGAGCAGTAAAAGCAGAGATTTGTCCACTCTCTAAAAGTGGCCTTTCTAAAATAGTAATGTTGAATCCATCTTTACTAGTAAAAAGGATTTATCATTACCATTCCAATGATATAAAACACGATACAGCTGCTCAGGAATTGCAGTTTTAAAGTGTTTTGAGGAAATCCCAATTTAAACCTATCAGAGGAGTAGACCTCACTCTAGTGAAAAACTAATTTGGGCGCTTGTCACTACCAGGACATGCAAAACTTAAAACTACATGCCCTATATTTTACTTACACAACACCCTGCCCTATGAGCTATGAGTGCTTTTAAAACTCGGGTTGGGTGAGTTCTGGAAGGTAGGTGCAACTGAGCAAGTGTTCAAGAGAATGGTAAACAAAAGTGTTAGATTGCAGAGCTGGGTAGAGGATAAAGGAGTGGTGGCCAATAAAGCACCCAGATGGCTGGTATTAAGCACCTACGATGATCAAAAGGACCAGCCTTTCCTAGAAGCTGCCTACTCTCTTAATGTTAAGCAGAACCTACTCATAATGAGACTAGGAGAGCTTCCCACTGTAGATTTCAAGCCAAAATGGCAGGAGGAAGGGCAATGGAGGGACATAAAGTGCTGCTTGTGCCATCAGACCAATGAGACGTTGCTGGACATCCTTTGTATCTGGTCCTGTTTAGGCTTATAGCAGAGGACCATGCTGTGAAGACACTAGGAATCAGGATGTGTAGATCTGCAGCAATGGAGTAATTAAACCCCCAGAACATTATGATTAACATCCGACTGGTGCGGTTTACAGGCATTTGTAAGGATCTGATTAAAGCCAAGAACTCCATTCAGGGCACTGGGTGGTCTAAGGCTTTGACCCTGAGGAGGTGATGGGGATTTGCAAACGGCTTGAAAAGAGGTATGGTAAAAATATAATTTTCCTATCCCAGCCATTAGCCAAAGGTGGGCTTCTAGTGGGGGCATTAAGAATAATAAAGCCTAACCTCCACCCCACCCCACCAATGCCAAGAGCTCGCCACTATTGGCTTTACAGTATATACTCCAGCGCTCATGGACAGTGATTATTTACCATACTTCGCCAAGGTGGGCTGCTACGGGTGTAGTACGTTTTTATAATACCCTATACCCCTATCCTGCCCTGTTGAGCATCCTGCTTATTTGCAGCCCTTACATATGCACCCCAGCACTTTATGCATAGCGGCTACCCCACCTGGCTTGGGCTATGGGTGGGTCACAAGAGGCCTTCCATAGAGCAGCAATGTTCTAGATCCCAATTCAGCCTGGTTTAAGTTCTGGCCATAATATAGGGGCCATGCACCGTGACCTTTATGTGTAGAGGTCTTCATCAGACAGATAAAAGGTCATGTCCATTTGAAGTAGCATCACCTAATAACGTATGTTATCCCGTGGATAGGGTTAATGAGACTGTCAGCAGCAATATAGTTATGGTAGAGAAATATGTAATGTTCCAGGCTCCCCTAGTTTCATGATTCACAGTTTTTTTTTCCCATTTGATATTTATCCTTTTTAGGTCTGGCTGAGCTAGCGCATGCGCTGCTCTGCGAGACATTTTGTGTGTGGGCTTTGAAAAGTGCTACCACAGCTTTCTGGCTGGCATCCACTGTGCGGTTACTTGCACAATGTTGAGCAGAGGAGCGATATGGCTTTCCTCTCTCGTCATGGTGTGCGCACATCGCACACCACTCGCCAGCCTGTTTCCTTTTGCCGTTGCACATGCACCTCGCTCTGCCCCTCCCCCACCACAGACCGCGACACCGCGATCGCTTTCACGGCCGCACGGCCGCGTTACTTTTACGTCCGCGCAGCCAATGCTTGTTTGGAGAGGCTGAGGTATTTCTGAATTCACACTTGCTCGTTATCTTTTTACACTTTTACGTCAAATTTGCTTTTCATTCATTTCACACAGAATTGTTCATGTCTGTGTCTGGCCATTTATGGATGCTCGCTGTATGAGTGTGCTGAGGGCTATTGTATTCTGAAGGCTATGCTACGCGTGGGCATAATCGCTTGGACGTTGTCTTGCTGGGGGTGATTTATGCATATTTTACTTTGGCAACATGTCTGTGAGCTCCCGATGTTCTCACACCTTGTTTCGTGGCTTTGTGTGATAGAATTCTTAGGGCGTGAGACTGGGCATGCAAACAAAATGCTGTCAACAGAAATGCACAACTTAACCTTGCTTTGCAAACCTCTGGAATTGGGAAGACTCACAATAAACAAGCATCATATAAAATCACAATTTCCTAAACACAATTGCATGAGACAGGCATGTATATAAAATAGCTTCTAATTGTGTTTTTCTGGTGGGAATTGAATAGACCAGGGCAAAAAACATCGAGTGAAAGGGAGCTTTATGAAAGACACACCTAAAATGGTAAAATAGTTCCGTTGGGCATTTGCAAACTGTGTGTAGAGGACACTGATGCAATTTCAGTGTGGTCGGATAAGTGAACAGAGTCATAATTAAAGCTAACATGACACGATGTTACCCCAAGAGTGAAATCAAGGGTAAGGGCTTTAAAAAAGCCTCATTTTACTGAATATATTCTAAAAAACATAACAATGATCCAAACGTCATGAAGGCGAACACAACTGCTTACCTAGAACTTGCTAAAGGGTAGTACAGAGGTTTACACATGGAACTTCTCTATGAATTGTACACAGTTAACAGGACATTAACTATATTGTGGCTGATGCTTGTGCCCGCTCCCGCATTCCAGAAGTGTTTCCTTCACCGATCCTGTTCAGACGGAAGTGTTGGGACACAAGCGCGTGCACGGCTCGCGTGCCGCCTTCGGCCGTTGATGACTTACTTCATGAAGGTGAGCACAACTGTTTACCTAGGACTAGCTAAAGGGCAATACAGAGGTTTACATGGAAGTTCTCTCTAAATACAGTTAACATAATTTCCAGGACATTAACTATATCGTGTCCACTTCTGCATTGCAAAGTGTTTCCTTTACAGCAGCTGACGCAGGATAAGCCTCACTGTGAGAGCTGGCACGTTTTTCTATATCCAGTTGAATGGTTTCAGAAGTGCGGCCTGTGGTGTTTATCCGGCTACAGGTGTATAGCGCTGCTATTTTCACCCCGTTCTACTTGGAATAGGCCCCCGGTTACTACAGATGAACGTTTTACATTTTGTCCCAACAAAGCACTCAGATCAATGATGCATGCTAAAATGACGTCCCAGCTTCCAATAAACCTTCGAGGCTCAATCTTTTCCGTCAAGACAGCAATGTCTTGGAAGTTTCTTTCTGCTTACAGGAGCAAGGGTCCAAGGCCACCTGCTCTTTTGCAAGACATTGAGGTAGTCCAACACACCTGAGCCAAGCCATGCAGCAGTTCCACACACAGTGGCACCTAATCCAATCACTGGTCCTACAAATGATCAGCTTGTTGATCAGATGAGAGTGGATCTGAAGATGTGTCTCCCTGTCTCTCCACAGGAGCAGGCTGAGCTCATGAAAGCGCACAAGACACAAGGGTACATGATGTGGCCCCTCCCCTTGGGATACATGCTTCTGCTTCCTGTGGCATGATTAGAGCACATCTCTGATTCTCGGGCAGATGGTCTACATACACACACACACACACACGCAGCCCACCTCTCAGACCATCAATCATGCATGACCACCCTCCTGGCAGCATGTCCAATGGTGCGCTACGATCACCCACCTTGTCTTTAGTAGGGTGTTGTGCCACGCGAGTGCCATGCTAAGTGTCTGCAGTCCCTTAGAGGGCCGCGTGGGTGATATACCCCTTACAATTCATCTTTAAAGCTGGTAACAAGACACAAGCAGATTCTTGAATGATCGCCTCTAACACAGCTTACCTTTAAGCTTTGCAGTTCCAGTTTTCCAAATATGCTCTTCCAATAAACATTAAAGTTGAAAAAAGAGTGTTGTTGGTTCCGAATCCAGGCCCACATACCTGCAAAAGCAGTTAAATGCCACAATCATCTGCCCATTCGCATTAGTCCAAGCCAACGCCCTATAAAACCAATGCCAATGATGAGCTTTGATGGGCGCACTTTGTGAATGGCATGGGGTGTTTAGTTATCCAGCACAATATCCTTTGTGCAATAACATCAACTGTTGCATGGCTAAACACTTATAAGGTCCCAAAGGCGAGACCTATTGGCTTTGCCAATGCTTGTTATATTACTCCCTTTAGCAATATAAGCTAAGGTGGGGAAATGTGCAGTATATTAGGCTCCCCGGTCTTATGACTACTGCTGGTTTTTAAATGTGATGTTAATTCTATTATATTACCAATATTCTCTTTTTTAATAATTATTTTAATAATTATTGACGAAATGTTGAATGTATGTTTTGCAAAGTTTTTAGTTTTTATTGACTAAAAAGCTATTGCTTCACTCACTAGAAATGCAGATTTATCATTGCCATTCCAATTATATAAAACAAGAAACAGCGACACCTTTTTGGTGTTTTGATGTGTGCCGCACAATGCAGCAGACATAAAAGCAGCAAAAACGAGGGGAAATAAAGCATTTCTCCTCTTTGCACCCTTTTAGGACCAGGTTTTCCATGGTGTTAATTTTGGCACTGGCCCACTAATGTAAATATGGGGCAGTGTCAAAATCAATGGGTGTTGCGTTGTAACGCCCACAGCAAAACCCATTGCCCACCCCTTACACGCTAAGTATAGAGTGAAAGGGTGCCTTATTTACAGGGCAGCGTTAAAGCTGCGTTGTGAATAATGAAAAACCCATATCACCACCACAGCGTAAAAAAAGTGACATACTGGTGGTGATAGGAGCTTGTAAATTTGCCCCTACTTGTGAGAGTGGCACAATGAGTGCTGTAGGCCCACTAGTACCAATCAATCAATCAGTAATCTTATAGAGCGCAACTACTCACCTGTAAGGGTCTCAAGGCACTGGGTGTGGGGGGGGGGGTCTGCGGTTCAGTCGAAGAGCCAGGTCTTGAGGTCCTTCCTAAATTGTAGCAGCGATGGTGAGTGCCTGAGGTGCAGAGGTAAGGAGTTCCAGGTCTTTGTAGCAAGGTAGGAGAAGGATCATAGTCTAGCCGTAGTCTTGAGGATCCGTGGGTTGGTGGCCAGGGCCATTTGGGCGGGCCAGAGATGTCCAGTGGGAGTGTAAAATGAGAGCCGGTGGTTGAGGTATGCAGGTCCAGTACCAGCATCTAACATATAGGCCCTGGGTACATGGTATGCCCCTTTACAAGGGACGTGCCAGTAGATTAAATATGACAATGTGTATACAGCAATGTTACCATGTTTAGGGGAGAAGCGCATGCACTGTGGTACTGATCAGCAGTGGTAAAGTGCTCAGGGTCCTAAGGCCAACAAAAAGATACAGCAAAAATAGGATGTAAGCAGGCAAATGTTTTAGAGGAAGACCCCTCTTAAGCATGACAGGTCTAACAACTGTGATTAAAGAAATCCTCAGAAACCATTACCTTAAATTGCCACAAATGAGATCCGGAGGCCCATTTAAGTGAAATCTCAAACATTAATACTGATTAAGGTATCCTTTTCCAGCTTGACCTCCATTACATGAATCCACTCCTGCTTTTGGTGATGATTCTCAGCCTACACCGTTTATTAAAATGACAACCCTTATCATGCTCGCTCTGATGATCTCCAAAAGAACAAAAAAAATCAAATGTTCTAGATAAAGGTTTGGCCTCTAGCCAATCCCTTACTTCTGGCTTCTGGTTGCAAAGCCAGTGATTATTTATATATAAAACCACCTGCCTTTCCTCCAACCCGCACTGATCTTTTTCATTTTATCCTCAGCCTTGCTTGTAAAAAGTGTCACTGTTAATTGATAAATGCTGATTAAATATTGGCGCACGGTCGGTGGAAATTAAATGAAAAGTGACTTGAACATTTCTCATATTTTGAAATTAGATCAATCAATTTAGTGCACTGAAATTCCATGCCCTGTTACGTAGTGCCCAGCCTTAAATATCTGAAAGCCTGGCAAGTAAAGAGGCTAGTCTGAATCCTATATAAGTATGCAATGCCCTTCTGTGTTTAATCTTAAATTGCAATTCTATAGGTGTAAAAATGTCTCTCCTGTCTGTAAGTTAATTTAATCATAGTGCTCAACACGTTTTTGTCCTATTCTTGCCTTAGACCTTGGACTTTACTCATTCTCTTCTGAGACGTTACCAATCAAATCTGAAGTTGGAAATTAATTCATATCTCTTTGTTTTCATTGGCATAAAGAAAAATCGTACATAGTACATGAAATTCGAAACCTATTTTGAAAAGTCTTTTTTCGACGTGGGGTTTCCAGTAAAAACGTTTAATTTTGGTTATCTGTGAGCCTCAGGGATCTGACTTCTTTTTGTCACTGGTAAATTGCATTACAATAATTGTCAATTGTCAATTGTCAATTGAGCCATGCAGTATGGTTCTGGTGTGTGTTTGATTTATGCAGCATTTCATTGGTTGGTGAGATGGTTCAGTTGATTAATCAACTTTAAAAAGTCGATGTTTACTGAGACAGTCACTCCTGTCGACAAGAATCAATATGTACACTTACTACTGTGTACTGTACATGTTAAGTGTCTTTTACAATCACTGAATGTGTGTAACTAATATTCTGTTAATCATATTATTGTATTGACAGGAATACACCATAGACATCTTCTTTGCACAGACGTGGTACGACAGACGCCTTCGTTTTAACAGCTCCCTCAAAGCTCTGACGCTGAACAGTAACATGGTGAGCAGAATTTGGATCCCGGACACCTTTTTCAGGAACTCCAAGAGAGCCGACTCACATTGGATTACAACACCTAACCAGCTACTCCGAATCTGGAATGATGGAAAAGTGCTTTATACGCTGAGGTAAACATGGTGCTGGCAGTTGCAGAGTGCCTAGTTTTTGTCTCACCTTGTGTGCTGATTTGTGCTGCACAAATAGAAGTTGTAACTCTTAATTTTGAAAATGATTGTTTATGTGCTGGAAGGGACACCTTCCTGGACATAAACAATCATGCATGGATTTTGCTGTTTTGATGTGTGCTGCATAAACACATATAAAAACAGCAAATAGCAAAAACGAGGGGAAATCCACTCAATGTCAGAGCTTATTCATTCCAGCAAAAGATTTTCAAATGGGCATCACAGGGCTGTTGGTGTTTTAGTGCACCTTCGCCATTCTGTTTTCTGTGTATTAGAGCGAAAGAAAAAGTTTTGATTTGTCATTGTTTCTGGGATACTTTTCACTAGGGCTGGGCGTAGTTCGCAAAGTAGTGATACGCGTAGGTGGCCGAAGTGCACTTTGCACTACACGAGCTACGCGTAGCACTACGTGAACTGCGTAGTACCCTGTTTGCACTGTGCAAGATGGCGTTTGTCAATGATTGCACAGTGCGGACAAGCATCCGGCACTGTGCAATCATTGAAAACGGCATCTTGCACAGTGCGAGCTGTAGTTTTCTGCCACTTGGGTAGATTTTTACTCGAGCGGCAGCTTTCTCAACGTGGACTAGTAGTTATTCTTCGCGAGCGATCACAAGCATACTCGACCACTCGCAATGAGAAACCTTTATTTTCCACGCTCGCGATCAGCAACTTGATGGTGCTGATCGCGAACGAGGAAAAAGTCTCATCGGGATGTCATTTTGCTGGCTCGCGGTCGCCAACTTGACGTTGAGGACCGCGAGCAAGCGAAAAATGACCGCTGCACTACGCTACGCTTATTTGCACATTGCTACATGCTTTTTGCATAGTGCGAAGTAGCGCAAACTACGCGAGCGTAGCATAGTGCTTTGCCCAGGGTTACTTTTCACGAGACTAATGCAAGGTTGAGCCCTTATTTTGAAGCTCTATATTGGTTAATTGTTTTTATGTTGAATGACTAGTAGTCTGTAAGAATGTATAATATATGTTAACCCGTGAGAGGGTTACCAACAAACTCAGTCTTTCATTCTTCTGAGGTCGATATTAAATGATGTTATTCAGTGCCAAGTAACCCTTGGGTGAATGTACGTATTACAAATACACATGTTATGTAATGCATGCATTTTCAGTTTTGATTTCTTTAATTTTTTTTTAATTAAACATGAAATTGATCCAAAAACTTAGATGTGGGGGCGTGGTCTCGACGCGATGCAAGATGGCCGCCTGAGCCTTGAGCTCCGTCGCACCGGAACTTCTGACAAGCCGCGGGTGCGTTATGTCGCACTTCTTACAAACGGGCTCCATCCTTTTTGGATAAAAGCGTTTTGCATTTCTGTGCATTTCTATCATCGTTGGATTCTTTACAGAGCACCCACCATTTTGTATCCTGCATGCCGTGCAGTAATCCCTTGGGCACCCTCTTTATACAGACCTCCTGGACAACAACAGCGAAACATTTTCAGAACAGGGTGAGCCGCTCTTTGTCCTACTGTGTCCTGCGCTTTTTAGCAGATTCCTGCTGCCATTAATTGCTTCTCACAGCGGCCTCACATTTTTCC
Organism: Lissotriton helveticus; assembly: GCF_964261635.1. Classification (NCBI taxonomy): domain Eukaryota; kingdom Metazoa; phylum Chordata; class Amphibia; order Caudata; family Salamandridae; genus Lissotriton; species Lissotriton helveticus. The sequence continues at coordinate 1,703,158,103 of NC_136063.1, read as the reverse complement.
TCATGGCTGCTGTGTATCATAACTTCTACTGATGGTTACTCAGCTTCTTTCTTATTTGTGAACCTGGAAGAGCATAGCGCGATTTGTCTGGATGCCTTACGACCTCAATACCATTCTTACCACAAGTTTAACAATATTCACATGCTGATGTATTTTGGTGAGGTTTTTGCTTCATGGACTCAATGTGTCATCTCTAGTGAATCTTTTCTTATATCTGCATACTCCAATTTTTGAAGGTACAATAATATCGCAGTTGATTCTTCTCCTTTATTATACTTTATATTGTTTTACAAGAGTGATACTTGTATATGGTCAGAATACGCAAACCTCAATTTATTTTTACTCCTAAATCTTCTTCCATTGTGACAGCTTCGCCTACTACAACATCTATAAGTAGTACTTCATAACTCACCTCAGACATGGCTGGAGTGTCCTCTGCTCGTAATCAGCCGACGCAAGCAAAGCAGCACAAGACCTCTCTGACTACATCAACACCTAAACAATTGAAGCAGGACCCTCCCTCTCCAGATAAATCTTCTCCTACTATTTCCTTAGAACTGCTACTAGATGAAATACGCGCGTTACGCCCATTTGTGGAGGAGACAAACAATAAAATGCGATTTTTGGAGGACAAATGATCTTCAATGGAAGGTAGAGTAACCACAATGGAGCAACAACTCTCGGTCGTTCAAGCAGATTCTCAAAGACTTTCCTCTCTGGAGAAAGAAGTTCGTAGACTCCAGCAACACACTGAAGACTTGGAAAATCCCAACAGAAGAAATAATCTACGTATTTATGGCCTGTCTGAGGCTTTGGAAGGTGAAGACCCTGTCGCCTATTTCACTTCTTTCCTGCCGAAACTGCTGGATATGCCTATCTCAACATCTCTCAATATCCTAAGGGCCCACCGGCTTGGTCCTCGTCCTTTGCTTTCCTCAACTTCATTTAAACCTCATGGAGTCATAATCCTTTTTTTTAAATATACTGACTTACTCTCAGTTCTCTCTGTGGCCAGAATAAAATGCCAACTCTCTTGGCTTGGTCAGAGAGGTTTTCTATCTCAAGATGTTTCCAACGCTACTGCTGCCACATGCAAAGAATTCCTTAGTCTTCGACCACCGCTCCACACCTTGGGTGCTCGCTACAGCCTCTTTCACCCCTGTATTTTCAAGGTGACTTTCCAATATCGCACTCTCTCTTTTGAAGATCCTGCGTAGCTTAAGAAGTTTATACATTCTCACTCTTCAACCAGCATGGATACTGCTGCTCCGTCTTATGGTTGACTTGTTACATTCACCCTTGTTCTCTTCAGGTTGCACATAATCTTCATACAGTTATGTATGATTTGGATATGTTTCTCCATGATCCTGTTTTTTCTCATCCTTAGCGATTTTGCAGTTGCTGAACAAGGAATATTTATATACACTCTCTCTTATTCATAATACAGTTATCATTAATGTATTTTCATGGTTACTTGTTATAAGTTATATTCTATTTGTCTTAGAATATTTGTTTTAGTATATCTGTTATTTCTTTGTTCTATCTCAGCTTTTTGTTCTTTTTTCTGAATTTCTTCACCTGGCCTTCTCATTTAATTCTCTTTTTCTGTTTTAATCTTTACAGACTTTAATCTTTACAGACTTCATTTGTCCCTTCCATTTTTAAATGTATTCAGTCTGTTTACACATGTCATTTTAGTTGTCTTGGTGTGATCTGGGCCTCTTGTTTCGGGTGTTCCGTCTTTCGTTCGTCGCCACTACCCCAATCTTATTTTGTTCTTTTTCCCCTCAGGTACGTTTTTTCAGTTGTCCTCTTTGGATATGCACTGTCTTTCCTTCTATGTTCTCACCTCATCTTCCTTTTCCTTCTTTTCTCTCCTCTTTCCTCTCCTCTATCATTGGTACCCATTTTTATCTTCTTATCAATGCATATTTTGTTTTCTTAACTCTTTAACGTTTCTACATTCAGAGTTGTTTCTTGGAATGTGAGAGGTTTTATTAGTCCTATTAAGAGACAAATACCCAAAAAAGTATTCAATTTGAAGATGATCTCTTCATTCTAGGTGGCGATTGCAATCAAGTGGTTGATCCATTTCTTGATCGCCAATCTCAAGTTCGCTTTGTTCCACATAAGACGCACAAACAATTCATTGAAACTATCTCTCAAATACATCTCATTGATTCTTGGAGACTATCTCACCCTGACAATATAGACTTCTCCTTTTTCTCCCCTCCTCATGCTTCTCTTTCTCAAATAGACTATATCTTTCTTTCTCAATCTTTATCTCAAAATGTACTATCTTCCTCTATTGAACCTTTAGGTATCTCAGATCATGCCCCAATTATAACAGATCTTGTTTTGCTCCCTCCGCAATCAAAACCTCTCAATGGCGTTTTTACAATTCCCTTCTTTTAGATCCTTTTTTCTCTTCCTCTTTTTGTTCCATTGCTAATGAATTATTCACACTTAACAATGATGCCAAATCACCCCCCATATTGTTTGGGACTCTTTTAAGGCTACTGCAAGAGATTTTATCATTGATTTTGTCTAAAAAATCCACTTTAGCACATATTAAACTCTTAGAACATGAATTTTACACTTCTTTGAAAGATTCCATTTCTCCAGAGTTGATACGAGCTAAACTCGCTTTTAACAAAACCTCCACTGACAATGCATCCTCTATACTCCTTTGTAGTAGTGCCCATTACTATGGTAGTCGCAATAAAGCAGGGAAACCTCTAGCAAATTATCTTAAAGCACGTAAAGATCGCATCCTCATAGACTCTATCTATTCATCTAATGCCTCCCTGTTACATTAAAACCAAGAAATACTCAATGAATTTAAACTTTTTTTATCAAAATCTTTATACCCCAGAGTCCCCACCCACCTTCTTTCATTCAGACATACCTTGATCAAATCCCTGTTTCCCCTAACTCCCATCCTAATCTTTTTGACCTTGAAACTGATCTAAGCCTCAACGAGCTCTCTACGGCTTTAAATTCTCTTACTAAAGGGAAAACTCCGGGCCCGAATGGATTTTCTGTTGAACTGTATTTACATTTTTCTGAGTTATTACTTCCAAAACTCTTAACACTTTTTCATTCATTTTCTTTATCGGGTAAGACAGAGGGCACATTTCAGTAAGCCACAATCTGCCTCATTCCTAAAGAAGGAAAAGACCCTACGTTTTGTAAAAATTATCACCCGATCTCCTTGGTTAACGTTGACTATAAATTATTTGCTAAGTCTCTTGCTCTATGTTTAGATCCCCTCATACCTCATCTTTTTGGTAAGGAATAATGCGGCTTTGTCAAGGGGAGACTTACTTCGGACAATTCCTGTCTTTTCCTTAATGTCTTAAATAAAGTTTTCGCCCTCTCCACTTCTTTGGCAGCAATTTCTGTCGATGCAGAGAAAGCTTTTGATAGGGTAGATTGGTCCTCTTTATTCACTTCATTTCAATGGCATGGGTTTGGTCCCAAACTGATCTCCCTTATTTCCTTACTATATTCTGCTCCCAAAGCGTCAGTATTAGTTAATGTCCGTGTCTCATCTTATTTTCCTCTTCAACTAGGTGTTTGTCAAGGTTGCCCTTTGTCCCCTCTACTTTTTGTTCTAGCCCTCGAACCCTTTTTATCTTCCATCGTAATAACAATTCCATCTCAGGTTTCTCTTATGGTGATAGCCAACTGAAACTTTCTGCTTACGCAGACGATATTCTCCTATTTATATCTAATCGTGAACCATCTATTCCCACTTTATTATATGAATTTCAATCTTTTTCGCAGGTATCTGGCTATAAAATTAACTTGGATAAGATCGAAATTCTTCCGCTAACACAATTTTGACTTCCCCATCCCTTTGCCTGGATTAAATCAAAGATCAAATACCTAGGTATCAGGTTTTCCAATTCTGTTGGCTCTTTGCTTAAACTAAATATGTCTGCAGTTTTATCCCAAATTGAGAAATGACTCTCTTCCTGGAACACCCTCTTTCTCTCATGGTGGGGTCGTGGGATTCAATTAATATGATGGTTACCCCAATTTTAATTTACACCCTTTCTATGCTCCCCATTCATATTCCTGCCCTTTATTTTAAACAAATTGATTCATGCCGCTCTCAATTTCTCTGGAAAAATAAAAAAGCCAGAATTGCTCTGTCCTCTCTTTGTAAACCAAAGTCTAATGGAGGGGTGAAATTTCAGAATTTTCATGTGTATCACACATTTTTCTCCCTTTGTCATGCTTTGAAACCACACTACAGGTGAGGGTTGAACGAAGCCGAACCACCTAATTTTTGAGCTTCGGTACCCCTCCCTTCACTATTTTAATAAGGCAGTAAGCCACATGAATAAAGTAATCTGAAGTGGACTTTTCTGACCTTTTTTAACTTTTTCCTTCACGCTCACTTCTTCATCTCCCAGGCCCCTCACACACACGCATCCATTGGCCAGGAACAAAAGAACTCCACCAAAGAGTAGCACTCTGTGCTACCCGTCAGGCATTGCACCGCCAGCCTGTCGTTGGAGCAGGAGGCCAATGATGACACAATACAACCATCAGGTAGGATGACAACAGTCGTCCAGCTTTTTAGTTGTGTGAGGCATCCTCAGTTCCGATAAGGGATCACCTTATTCCCTGCCATGGTTTTACACCACTTCCAGTGAGAGAGTCACTCTTCTAACCCTTCACCCTCCCTTGGGGAACCTTGTACATTTTTGTTGATTTCATGCTTTGAAATGGCTCATATCTGATCCTTCTCCCTTTACTCTCCTTTGGCTCTCTATTGAACACATTTTACTATCACCCTTTTCCTTCAAGGAAGTAATTACTTTTTCTGCCAAAACTTCGCATACCTCCCTTCCCTTATTTAGACACACTTGTTCCCTCCTAAAGCCTTTGGCCCAATCCGATACTATATCTCGTGAAGTTTTCTTGGACTCCCCTATTTGGCATAACTCTCTTATTCTTCTAAATAGTAGACCTATTTTTTGTAAGACATGGAGATTAAAAGGTATTATTTGGATTAAACATCTTTTCAATAGTCTTACACCTTGTTCATTCCCTCAGTTTCAGGCTTCATTCCATTGCCCCGTTCCTTTTTAGAGAAGTTTCCTATTCTTACTGCAAATATTCTTGATGCTTATTATTCCCGCCCCTCTTCAATTTCAATTTCTGTCCAACATCCCCTTCTTAAGATCCTCCTATCTCTACCCAAAGCTTCCTTTATATACAAATACTTCGTAGCCCCCAACCCAGATTGTACTAAATCTAAACTGGAACTATCTTGGGAATCAGATCTGGGATGCGAATGGTCTGTTTCCTTCTGGGATAAACTTTGGTCCATGTCTTTAAAAATTTCTCGTTCTGCCTCTCTTACTCAATCTATATTTTTTCTCTACCACAGGCTTTATCTTACCCCTGTCTCAATAGCCTGTTTTTCCTCTTCTACTGACACTAATTGTTGGACTTGTGGTTCCTCTAACGCTGACCTCATAGATCTTCTCTTTCTCTGTCCTTTGGTTTCCAGCTTTTGGGAGAAGGTTTGGTCATATATTTCCCGACTGTTTAAGATTTCCATTTCCTATTCTAGACCTCTTATCTCTGATGACAGCCTTTCCGACTCTTTAGATCTTCCCTCACATAGCCAAGGTCTCTTTGATCTCATGCTTACTCTAGCCTTCCAACACATCTCTTTTAATTGGAAAAACTTCACAAAAACCTCCATACAACACTGGTGGAATAGTCTTTGTCATTTTCATAGACTTGATGATGCCTTCGGCTCCTCCAGCAAACCAACAGTAAATAGAGATCTCTTCTGGTTACCACTTACGAGCTATTTAAATCATATTGTTTTAAAAAATAACTCACCTCTGACCTCTGAAAACTCCTTTGAATTATATTTTCTTTGTTTGTCTTTTCTCACCCATGTCGACTTGCTAATGAATTTTAATTAATTGATTACTCACTCTGTTTTATATATGGCATGCATTGTAATATTTGATTATTCCTTCATATCAGTTTGTTAGAATTTCGCCCTTTCCCTCCCTCTTTTCTTCTCTTTCCTTCCTTCCCTTCATTATATGATATAAAATCCTAAAAATTATGCTTGTATTTGTCTCTTTAATGTACCAGCCAACTTTCATGTACTATTTTTGCTTTTATTCATTATCTCTGTATCGCTGGTGTGTTATATTTTTTATGAACTTTCATATAAAGCATTTTAAACACAAAAACTTAGATGTGTCATATTTTCTTTGATTAAAGAGGTTTTGGCATCTAGAAGAGTTCTGAATTAAAACCCATTTATTCTTACATCGACCTTGAGACATATTTAAATTTCAGAAAAACACACATTCACTGGATGATGTCATCAGTGATGTCATTTGAGATGTCATCAGTGATGTCATGAGTGATGTCACTGACCATGTCATGAGTGATGCAATGTGTGACGTCATCAGCAGTGCATTGCGGGTGCGCGGGTTATAGTTAGGTGAACTAACTATAATGGGGGAATTTCAATGGTTTTGTATGAGTGAAATGTCCAGCTAACTATAATATGTGTAAAACCTATGTTTTTTTAGTAAATTTCTAAGGTTTTTTAAATTCTAATTCCTAACTACAAGGTGTGTAAAACCTATGTTTTTTTAGTGAAATTCTAAGGTTTTTTAAATGCTAATTCCTAACTACAAAGTGTGTGAAACCTATGGTTTTTTCAGTGAATTTCTAAGGTTTTTTAAATGCTAATTCCTAACTACAAAGTGTGTGAAACCTATGGTTTTTTCAGTGAATTTCCAAGGTTTTATAAATGCTAATTCCTAACTATAATGTGGCTGAAACCTATGGTTTTTTCAGTGAATTTCAAAGGTTTTGTAAATGATAATTTTTAAATGTATTAATTGTTATATTTTTTAATACTGATTAACTACATCATTAAATTAAAAAAGAAATGTTTTTAAAAATATTGAAATTGTAATATATTTTTTTAATTTATATATATTTTATATCGCAGGCAATGATATCATATGGAAGGAAATTCAAGTTACTGTAACTACGATTAGAATTACTTTTCAGGATCAGTAGTGGGCTGAAAGATGCAGCACTGAAGTCTCTCCTGATAACAGGTGAGTAAATCAGAATTCGTAGTTTGGCTGATTTTTGAGGAATTTTTTTAACTTCCAAAACTCCACGCTTAGAATTTTTTTTATGTGAAACCAGTCAATGTTAGCCTATGGAAGGAAATTCAAGTTACTGTAACTACGATTAGAATTACTTTTCAGGATCAGTAGTTGGCTGAAAAATGCAGCACTGATATCTCTCCTGATAACAGGTGAGTAAATCGTAATTCGTAGTTCGGCTGATTTTTGAGGAATTTTTTAAACTTCCAAAACTCCACACTTGGAAAAATTTCCAAGAGAAACCAGTCAATGTTAGCCTATGGAAGGAAATTCATGTTACTGTAACTACGATTAGAATTACTTTTCAGGTTCAGTAGTGGGCTGAAAGATGCAGCACTGAGGTCTCTCCTGATAACAGGTGAGTAAATCAGAATTCGTAGTTCGGCTGATATTTGAGGAATTTTTTTAACTTCCAAAACTTGGAAAAATTTCAAAATGAAACAAGTGATTGTTAGCCTATAGAAGGAAATTCAAGTTACTGTAAGTATGGTTACATTTACTTTTCAGGGTCCGTCCTGGGCTCAAAGATGCAGCACTGACATCTCTCGTGATAACAGGTGAGTAAATCGGAATTCGCACTTCGGCTGACTTTAGAGGAATATTTTGCTCAATAGTAAAGGAAGGGGGCGAGGCCTGAGGTGACATGTGTGCAAACACGCCCTGTGGCGCGTTTTAGGTTGGGGAATATACACCTCTTCAATCCTGAGGTCACCTGTGACCCAACTAGCCCACCAGGTACCTCCAGTATGCGTCAGGGAGCTGTGTTGCAGAGAGGTGTTCAGAGGGCACGCCCCCTTTTTACAACACTCTGCAACGCAGCTCCGTGGCGCTTAGTGGAGGTACCTGTTGGACTAGTTGGCCCCTAGGGGACCTCTGGATTGAAGAGGAATATATTCCCCAACCTAAAATGCGCCACAGGGCGTGTTTGCACACATGTCACCTCAAGCCCCGCCCCCTACCTTCACCACTGTGCAAACATGCCCCATAACGCGTTCTAAGTTGGGGGATTAAGTTCCCTTGCATACTGGGGGTCCCTGGGGGCCAACTAGCCCACCAGGAACCTCCAGTATGCGCCAGGGACCTGCGTTGCAGAGAGGTGTAAAAAGGGGCATGGCCTCAGAACACCTCTCTGCAACGCAGCCCCCTGGCACTTTTTCAGAGGGGGAACTAATTCCCCTTGCATACTGGTAGTCCCTGGGGGCCAACAAGCCCACCAGCAACCTCCAGTATGTGCCATGGGGCTGCATTGCAGAGAGGTGTAATGAGGCCATGCCCCTTTTTACACCTCTCTGCAACGCAGCCCCCTGGTGCTTTTTCAGAGTGGGAACTAATTCCCCTTGCATACGGGCGTCCCTAGGGGCCAACTAGCCCACCAGCAACCTCCAGTATGCGCCAGGGGGCTACGTTGCAGAGAGGTGAAAAAAGGGGTGCGGCCTCATTACACCTCTCTGCAAGGGAGCCCCCTGGCCCATACTGGAGGCTCCTGGTGGCCAGTATGCAAGGGGAATTAGTTCTGCGTTGCAGAGAGGTGCAGGGAGGGGGTGTGGCCTCCATCCGATCCCATTTTTTTTAAAAATACGTTTAAGAAGAGGGGCTTTGTAGCCTCCCTTCTTTTTCTTTTTTTTTTGGCCCTGGGGACCCCATCCCCCAGGGCCGGCCCCCAATTCTTCATTTTTTTTTCTTTTTTTGGCATGGCCCCATCCCCCGGGGCATGGCCAACTTATTTTTTTTGTGTGGAGGGGGCTGCATAGCCCCCCTCCTATGCCCCCTTAAGGCCCCGGGGACCCCATCCCCGGGGGTCTGCCTTTTTAAATTTTTTGTAATTTTTTTAAATGATGGAGGGGGCCGCGTGGCCCCCCTCCTGGGCAACTTATGGCCCCGGGGACCCCATCCCCCAGGACCTGTCCTCTCCGTTGGGGACCGTGGGGGGGTCCCCTAAGCCTCCCACGGTCCCTGCCGGCTCCCCACATCCTGCGGGAGACGGCATTGCTTTTCTGCATTGGGAGCAGCTAACATGCTGCTCCCCATGCAGAAAAGCAATACGCTTTGATTTTTGAAAGAGAGAGCAGGTTTCCTGCTCTCTCTCTCTCTTTCAACAATCAAAGCAGTTTGCTGTGGTAGGGTGGGAGCCGCGAGGCTCCTGCCCTACCATAGCAAACAGCAGTGTCCCGGGGGTAGGCACCCCGGGACACTGCTGAAGCCGGCCCTGGGGGATGGCGGTCCTCAGGGCCATCAAGGGCTCCAGGAGGGGGGCCACGTGGCCCCCCTCCCACCTGTTCAAAGCCCCGGGGGTGGTGGTCCACAGGGCTGGGGGGGCCCATCACGAACCCCCCTATTTTACATATTAGAGCCCCGGGTAGGTGGCGGTCCCCGGGGCGTGTGGGGGGCTTAAGTCCTCCACACAGGTTTTTTGTTTTATTTAAAAAAACAAAGCCCCGGGGGTGGTGGTCCCCTTGGCTGCGGGGGGGCAATGAGCCCCCCCGGCATACTACATAACAAAGCCCTGGGGGTGGCGGTCCCCTGGGCTCGGGGGGCCTTACAGGCCCCCAACATACATACACAAGCCCCGGGGGTGGCGGTCCCTGGGGCCGCGGGGGGCCGTGTGTCCCCTCGCTATCATATTTACTTTGCCCCGAGTGGTGGCGGTCCCTGGGGCAGTGTGGGGGGGATTGGGACCCCCACAAATTTTTGAATTATGCCCCTGGGATTTGATACTCCAATTTGAAAAAAGCAGACCGGGTTGTTTTTTTTCGCTGGGTACGCGTACCAACGTGTACCCCGCGATTTAAAAAAAAAAATAATAATAATTTTGTTTTGGCCTTGGGGGTCCTTGTGGGACCCCCTGAGCAGGCCTAGGGGGTCAGGGTGTTTCTACCCTGCCCCCTTTTTGCATTCTGCACATTTGTTTTTCTGCTTTCTTGTGCCTCGGTTCTACTAAGGCACACGATGGCTGCCAACACTTCCTGGTTTGGAGTGTTGACAGCCAATTAGCATTCAGCTCGTGCTCGGGAAGGTATGCGTACGGTAAGCTTACGGTAAGCTCCTCAAGATATATCTATGATTTTACCTCAGGAACTACTGAACGGATTTACACCATTTAACAAAAAGGGTGATCTGCGAACCGAACTCTACCTTTTTGCCAAATTTGGTGTAATTCCATTCAGCCGTTCGAGCTGTACCCTTGGCTAAAGGTCCTATGGAAAATTGCATGGGGAAAACATGTTTTGGGAACCCCCTTTTTTCTCAGCCCCCCCTTGACGGATCAACCCCAAACTTTTGGGGAAGGAGCAGAGCGGAGCAGGCCATCTTCTTGGAGAATTTCGCGAAGATTTGTCCACCGGCACCAAAGTTATTCCAAATAGAATGTTGCGGATTTCCTATGGAAACTAGGTCCTAACTATAACTACCTACTGGCGGCTGCCAGTCGGAAATAAATATATATATATATATATATATATATATATATATATATATATACATATATATATATATATATATATATATATATATATATATATATATATATATACATATATATATATATATTCACTGAAAAAACCACAGGTTATAGACCATATATAGTTAGGAATTAGCATTTAGAAAACCTTATTTTACTCACACAAAACCATTGAAATTCCATATATAGTTAGTTGCACTAACTATATATCGTGCACCCGCAATCCACTGCTGATGATGTCACATATTACATCATTCATGACATGGTCAGTGACATCACTGATGACATCACTGATGACATCTCAAATGACATCACTGATGACATCACTGATAACAACATCCAGTGATTTTTTGTTTCTATAAAGTTTAAATATGTCTTACATATTGAAGAATGAGTGGATGTGTAAGTGTCTGGACGAAGGATTTAGTAGGTGCATGACTGACTGTATGAGTGAGTGATTAAATGTGTCTCACTGACTGCATGGGTTAGTGACTAAACTGTCTTAATTTGTGCATCATTATGTCTGTTGTTCTGTAAACTGCTGCATGTGTTGATCAGTAGCTATATGAGTAACTATATGAGTTATTGATTGATTGCCCAAGTATTTGTATGGGAGACTGAGTGTGTGTGTGGCTAGCTGGGAGGTGTGTGACTCTGTGCAGATCAATCTGTACTTGTATCAATGATTGTATAAGAAGGTAAGTATGTGTTAGTATATGTTTGAAAATGTAAGGTGCTCTATGTTTAACTGTATAGACAAGAAAATGGAAGTGTCATTGATTCTTTACAGGACTGACTAGGTGTGTGAGTAACTCCATGGATGAGTGGCAGACTGTGAGTGTCTGTATAGGTGTATGAGTGCATATGATAGTGTTGTAAAGATGAGTGATTGTATGTATGAATGATTGTATGGGTGAATGAGTGAAGATGTGTGTAGACATAGCAATCAGTGAGTGCGTATGTAGTAACTAGTATTGGTGTGTCAATGGTTTCAAAAATTATACTCTCTTTTTAACACTGGGTGAAACAGAGGTTATATTAAAATGTGAGGAGATGCATTGTATTGTCACATGAATGATATCATCAGTGATGTGGTCATTGATGTCAAATGAGATGTCATCAGTGATGTCATCAGTGATGTCATTTGAGATGTCATCAGTGATGTCATCAGTGATGTCACTGACCATGTCATGAATGATGTAATATGTGACATCATCAGCAGTGGATTGCGGGTGCACGATATATAGTTAGTGCAACTAACTATATATGGAATTTCAATGGTTTTGTGTGAGTAAAATAAGGTTTTCTAAATGCTAATTCCTAACTATATATGGTCTATAACCTGTGGTTTTTTCAGTGAATTTTCAAGGTTTTGTAAATGCTAATTCCTAACTATATATGGTCTATAACCTATGGTTTTTTCTGTGAATTTCATTGGTTTTTTAACAGCTAATATCTGTAGCTGTAAAATGTATTCTTCTTTAAATCCAAAAATATATTTTATATGTTTATGAATAATTTTTTTTTTTTATATTTTTTTTTCTTCGTTCCCGCTTCGCGAATCGGGAAGCTTCCCGTTAGCTGACCTTGATGCCGCGAAATAGACCGCGAGCCGGTAAACGTTTCTTTACCGCAAGTGCCGCGTTAGAAAACAACATCGTGACGCCTCCCGTCCGCATGACGTTTCACGTTGTCGCGTGATACGTCATATGACGTGCTAAGTTAGCGAACTGGTACGCGAAGCGAGTCGCAAAGCGCAGGTTTCTGGAAGCAAACCGGGAGGCCCTGCAAAGCGCTTAACGTAAACACAGCAAGTCATGTGACTTGGTAATAACACTTTTCATTGGTTCATTTCACTTTTGGTTTCCTAATGATGTAAGACTAGGTCATATAATCTAAAATGAACACTTTTGATTGGTTGAGAACTCTTGTTTTTCCCAAATGATGAAAATCCCTCCTTCTTTCCTCACTCTGACTTTCATCATTGTGAGAGAAAGACCCTTTGTGATCACTGAGCAATGGCTTCTTTAGTAGCTTCAGCTGGTGCTTCCCCACCACCTCCACCACATCCAAGGAAGAGTGGACCACCTGCTCAAGTTATAATTCAACAAGAAGAAGAAGAAGAGGAACAGGACGACGAGCACGAAGAGAGGCAGTTTTTGCCTGAGCAGCCAAGGACGTCTCACCGGAAAGAAAACTTCTTTTGGCAATTTTTTAAAATTCCCAAAGGTCAGAAAAAAGTAAATGCAAGATACGTAACTTGCCTTATATGTCAAGATAGACTGTCCAGAGGAACCGAGAAAAAATACAGTTTCGGAAACTACACAATGCATCGCCATATGACTAGGTGGCATCCTAACAACTACAGTGCTGCACAGTTTCGGAACGACCTAGATAATCTCCCTATTATGGCCAGAAGATCTGTTGTACCGGAAGTAACGGGACCAGAGGGCAGGGAGATGGTGCCAAATATACAAATGAAATTTGGTGAAGTAAAACACACCTGCGTATTTTGCGATGGATTCATTTCCTACGGAGAAAAAAGCATCACTCTGATCAACAGAGCTATTGACTATCATATGCAAGTTTGTACGAAACGCCCAAAATAATAAATACTTCTTTTTTTGTTTTGTTGCTCCTGTTGAGCCCTTTACAATGAATCGTTTTCATTGCCCCCTCCAAGAAAAACCCAAAAAAATATAAAACTTCAGAAAAATTCAAAAAAAGTAAAAAAATGTTCCGAAAAATAATAAAAAAAATATAAAACAACAAAAACAATAAAAAAAAAGTTCTTTTCAGAACTACCTCCCCGTTATTAAAAAATTGGTACAATATTTGGAACTGTGCCAACCTCTATTTCTCTGAGTTCGCTTCCCAGTTCGCTCGCCGGTACGCGAACTAGAAGCGAACCAAAAACAGTAAGTATAAGGGAAGGAAACAGACACTTATGTTAAAAGAAAGACAGCTATAGGGGAGTAAACTAGAGATACTATTACCCGTAATCCACTGCTGATGATGTCACATATTACATCATTCATGACATGCTCAGTGACATCATCAGCAGAGGATTGCGGGTTTTTTGGCAACGTGCCTTATCCACGGTTTAATAACGCTGCCTTTTGCTTTATATAAGTTTTCAAATTGTATGAAATATATACCAATAGGTCGTTATGAACCTCTAGGTAGTGCTTTTCTTCATGAGGTCTGGTCGCTTCCATACACATACAGATGTTTCAAAGATGATCAAGAAGTTTATCTGAATGGAGAGGAATGCACTGAGACGCCAGATCATTCACTAATGTGTAGGCACATACAGTTACACGGTTCATGCAACAAACACCGACCAAATATGGCTTGCGTGTTGCAAGGCACGCCAGTTCCTGCTATCATCCCCACGTTCAAGTTGTTGGAAAATGGTAGTTATTTGATGCTCAATAATGAAGATTGTTCTGAGTTAATTGAAAAGGGTCTGCACCTCTGTACGGGTGTTCGCTATGTGAAGCACGAAAGTTTCACGGGCCGAACTCAAGGCCACCTCTCTCTGAGACAAAAGAGCTCTTATTCTTGCCATGCCGTTGAAATCTGTCCCAAGGTTGGTATTTGTGGCCAGATTGAAAACTCCCTATGTTCATGTGTGGGAGGAAATAGAACATTTCTGCAGCAAATAACCCGTTCACTTACTGTTACGATAAAAGGAATACTTTTAATTCAGATTTGCCTTTCAATTTCAGCAAGATGGTTCCGACTATCTTTAACGCATCCTCCACAAAGACCCTGGCGCACTTTTTTAAAGTTGTTACCAGTGGTCTCGTGACTTCATTTGAGAAAATCTTTGGAGTCATCCCTGCTTCCTTTCATTCTATTTTCTCCACTCCGGTACGTGGATTGGCATTTTTACTTGCATTACCAGCGGACGCTCTTGTGCTTTTTTACATTTTTAAATATGGATGTCCCTCCTATGCAACCTCCCACCCTGCAGCTGCTGACACTGTTCCGCAATCGCATGCTAGAATAATATGGCACAATGCCGTTGGCGATATTAAGCACGGCATATGGATTATCTTTTCGATTCTCCTACTTCACCTGTGTCCAGCCTGTATTTCACTGCCTGACCTGTGATTTCGATTGGGCCATCGATTTGTGTCTCTGCGGACCGGTTTCTCCTGACGTCGACTTTAATCAGCTGATGACTCCTATCATTACTCACGAGTTGGTTTGTCCTGGCGAAAGGATTATGGCTGTGGCATTGATGCATGGACTACTTGGTCCCTGGAATTTACTGGCGGCAGCACAGTCTTTCTTGGAACAGAGCTTTCTTGAAAACCCACCGAGCTGTCCTCTGATGGTGATAGAGGATCCGGTGCTGGGAGAGCACGTATGTTCTTTTCCGCTTTTAAATTGGATGGCTGAACTGTTTTCGGATGAAGACGGTGACTTCCTATTGGAGGCTGTTGCAGCTTATTTTGCATACACAGTTATGTCATAGACCTTTTTCATGTTTGATATGCTGAGTACTAGCATTTCATTGACAATTCATTGACTTATTTGTCAAGTTTTTATTATTTACCTTGCCTATTGGCTTAAGACTCGATAAAGTACTTGGCTGTTTTATTTTTCTTTAGCATTACATTTTCCTAGTTTTTAATGCTTTACCTTGCGGACCGTCCACATATAAACTTGCAATCTGCTCTCATGAGATGGCACTTCTATTATCTTATTCAGTTCGTTTCCGGATCATGGGGAGGTGTCATCTAGGTCCTGGATATCTTTACACCGTGTTAAGTTAGCATGGGCTCATTACCAGTTTAAACGCCATTTTTCCTTTTTTGCAACTTCTGCACACGACACTTAGTTGTTGCTTTAGCTTTCCACCTAGTAGTTCATCGTGGTTTACATGAGAATAATATGTTATTGCTCTACTATCTGCTTTGCTTGTTAAACTATATCTGTACAGCGAGTGCTAAAGTTTCAAGAACAACACGATACAGAATTGTTATGAGGTCTGATCTCCACGACTTCATACTCATAACATAAGTGCAACTTCTGCCAATTCTGGGCATGAGGCGGGTTTTATATTGCTTTGCCGAACACACATACACAACAGTTGATGCGGTTCACATGAAGAGAGAGCTGGTGTATGCTGATGTGATTCCTTCAAATCTAAGACACTAAAGTATGGGCACGCCCTAAACCAACACAAAGAGACCTTCTTAGCAAATAATATAATATGTGTATTAGGGAGGGTGAGATATAAGCAGCCGCGGGCCGTGGAGGGAGTTACGGTGAGGCAGGGAGGCGGGGAGGGGGAGAAGCAGGGTGGAGCCCTCTCTACCTTGCCCCTCCCCCTCCCCGCCTCCCTGCCCCACCGTAACTCCCTCCACGGCCCGCGGCTGCTTATAAGTGTTGCTAACTCTTATTCATTTACAGCATGTTAACATACTGTCACCATTCGCTTTTTATGTACTAGTAACTATGCTGGTAATTTTGCTACTGATAATATGTGTACTTCTATTATCTAAGATACTACGCCTGAGAAGACGGCATTAGTAAATAAACATTTCAAATACACATGTGTTCTTCTTAACTCCATGTTCTGGTTTCTAAGAAATATATAACGACCGACTGTTCATGAGTTCCACGTATCCTGAGGTACTATAAGTTCATATTCTGGATTGTCTAAACATTGAGAGTTTGTTATATCCAATGTGACACTGTACCTAGCTTGCTAAGGAGTTTTTGATTACTAACGTGAGTTTTGGGACACCCTAATTCGCCGAGGTTCCAATCCTCTGTCCACAGTTCTGTGTGAGAACAGAAACCCTGCGACAGGGGCACCCCCGACCCTTGCTGGAGCTTCATCACACTTGCGATACAACTCCAGCAATGCGCCACCTTTACGGCACAGATACATCACGCATCTGTGCTGTTTTTGCCCCATGATGCGCCGCATTGTAAATGCAGCACACCATAGGTGACGGAACAGCGGCACAGAATGACTAACACATCCCTGGTGATGCGCCAGTCATCATAAATGTATCCCTATGCTTCTTATCTTGTTAGAGATGAACCGCCATATGTATCATCAAAGTTTTTTGCATTTCCTAAATAGCGAACTTTAAGGAATAAATAGCGATTCTTTACCATTCCTAGTTTGCGATTAGCTATTTGCTAATTACAAATTACCCATTCATTTCCTTCATTTCCATAGGGCGGTTGGACTCACTTTTAGCTCGAACGGCTGAATGGATTTCCACGAAACTTGGCAAAATTGTAGGGACTGGTAGCCCGATGTGCCTTTGCTATGTCTCAAGATATATGCTCCAGTGGTTTTTACGAAAATTAACTTTGAAAAATATATATTGGGCTACATTGGCCTATATATATGTTGGAGCCCAAATGTAGCCCAATGTAGCCCAATGAAGCCCAATGTAGCCCAATGTAGCCCAAAGATGGCCGCCAGACACACAAAAAAACAAATGTAGCCCAAATATCAGCCAGATGTAGCCCAACTATAGCCCAGTGACAGAATGACCAATCAGCTTCGCAAACCTCCGTTACGCGAAGCGGAGCGCTGTTACAGATATATATCTTTTTTTGAACGTTAATTTCTCAAAATCCACTGGAGCACATATATTGAGACCTAGCAAAGGCACATCGGGCTACCAGTCCCTAATATTTTGCCAAGTTTCGTGCAAATCCATTCAGCCGTTCGATTATTATTATTATTATTTTTTTTTGCCCCGCGGGGCCCTTTTAAAACCTCCACATCAAACCTAGGGGGTCAGCGAGGATCTACTATGCCCCCTTATAGTTATTTCCCCCTTTGTTTTGACCTCCTCTTGTCTCTCGATCCTACCGAGAGACAAGATGGCGGCCGCTACGGACTTTTTGGAATGTTGACAGACGCCGGAGAACCAATCAGCTTCGCTTCACAAAGCTCCGTTGCGCGTAAAGTACGCGAACCGGAGCGCTGCCTGGTCCGCTGTTACAGATATATATCTTTTTTTAAACGTTAATTTCTCAAAATCCACTGGAGCACATATATTGAGACCTACAAAAGGCACATCGGGCTACCAGTCCCTACAATTTTGCCAAGTTTCGTGCAAATCCATTCAGCCGTTCGGGCTAAAAGTGAGGCCAACCGCCCTATGGAAAACTCAATGTTAAAAACACGTTTTGGGACCCCCCTTTTTTCTCGGCCCCCCCTTGACGAACCCCCCCCATATTTTCAAGGGCTGCTCAGAAACAAAATGTGCCATTTTCCAGAAAATTTCAGCCAATTCCGTCCACAAACGCCAAAGTTATTAGACATAGAATTTTCAAAAAACCCATAGAGAAAAAATCCTAACTATATATACCTACTGGCGACCGCCAGTAGGTAATATATATATATATATATATATATATATATATATATATATATATATATATATATACACACACAGGCTAGGTACATATAAGTGGGATAGGTATAGAAAAACTAGACTTACTTACCTATTGGTGCTTTATTATTTATATTGTATTCCATTAATATTGTTGTTTTGATATACAGGGAGCACACTGCATTTAGTGTTTTTTTTCATGAAGTTCATTACTTTTGTAAATTATCACCCACTTATTTTAAAAAATGTACTTTGGTCCTAAGGTAGTCAAACATGCTTAGGATGTCAACATCTTATATTTGAAAGGTTGCTACCATTTGCCTTACAAATGTTGGGTTTTGGTGTGTGATCCATGATGGTGATACAGTCTTCTGTTTCTGTAGTTGCAAGAAATGTGCTAATTAGATTATTAAGTAACATTATATGGCTGCTTTTCATCTGGCTCCTTCTCTGAGTTAGTTTTGTCACTGGGACTTCAGGTGCAAATGAACTTTCCAGTGACCACTGGTGGCATGTGGCTCTAGACAGAACACCACAATTTAGCATAATAAGTCACTATGTTGGGGTTCGACTGTATTTTAAGGAGGCTAATAGGCATTCAGGGGGAAGTGCTTTCTGGGGATCAATGGTTCTCACATTTGATGTAAAGGTTTTACTCATCTTGGGGGACAACTATTTTATTTATTTATGTTTTCCATTCAACACATTGGTGGCTTATTTACAAATGCCCTGCACTGCCAGAGTGTCCCTTTTTGTGACACTTCATCAGCACAGATTAAAAAATCATATCAATGAGGCCATGCAAAGACACTACGTTGACCTTATTCTGCACTCAATAGGTGTTCCATGGCCATTGCGGTGAGTTTCCCCACGCAACACCCATGGATTTTGATGCTCTCCCAGATTTACAAGAGCATGTAAACCTGCGGAAGTGTCAAATCCTTACGCCTCCCGAGGTGAGGCATTCTTACTTCTTGTTATTGCCTCTTTCTATGTCCTGCATTCTGTAAAAAGAAGAAATGCCGCACAGGATTGTTTCTGTGCAGGAAGGTGCCCCTTCCTGCACAAACAAAATCCTGCTGACAACACATTCACCCTTGCCGCATGGTGGCATTGGTGCTAGGCAGCAGAAATGGCACCAGCAGATGGGAGAAAGGACAGGAATACATGCCTTCAGTGCATTCCAGCCCTTTCACTTTGGCGTAGGACAGCACAGCAAGATGACTTTAAGTTACACAAAGTCAGACACCTTATCTCCAACGGTCCACAGAACTGGATTTGCTCCTGTTGAGAAGCTCTTAGTGACAAAACTGATTTCTTAGCCTAGCGAAATTTTGCCTTGGTCAGACAGGCTAGGGCGACTTGATCCAGTTCTCAAGGGTTGTGGAAGTCCAACCAATTCTAAATCCCAGGTGTTCAGGGGAGGTAGAAGAAGTCCAGTTAGACACAGTGAAGAGTCCAAGGCACTTTAGTACAACACTTGGGGGTCAGGACCCATTCCAGCAGAGGCCACCAGCATGGTCCAGGTCAGGTCCAGTTGGTGCAGGTCAGATGGTAGCTTCAGGAAAAGGTCTCTTGCAACCTTTTGGAAGCCCGGTAGTCACACACACACAGAACATGAGTCAAATGAACCTTGAAGTCCCCTTTCTTGCCCTCAGTACAAGAGGGAGCAGGTCTAATCCCCCAGGTATTCGCTCAGATCACAGATAGCAGGTCCAATCCTTTACTGTTCCTCCTCTGATCCAGAATATGTTCCTGAAGAGGTTGACTCGGGAGGCCACATGTAGGCCTGGCACTAGCTAGTTGATTGGGATGTCTCCTGGCTCCTCCCTACCTAACATATGAGGTTCCTCCGGATAACGCTAGCTTCCTCACTGCAAACAACTCCACCGTGTCCCGCACTCTCAACATCCAAGATGGCAAAATACCCTTTCTCTTTTTGCAGAACCTGTGTGCCTGCACAGAGGTGTGCCAAGAGTGATGTGCTCCTCTGTGATCACCTCACAACAGTTCTGGGGGAATCTCTCGTCTTACTGGGTTTGGTGCTTGCCTGACTGGGAAGACAACTGCTGGGACCTTTCTAGATGTCATGTACCATCTGCTAGTCAGAGCGAAAGCCGCTTTGAAGTAAATTAGGTTCCTGGGTAGAGCACAAGTGGTCTTCCTGCTAGAGGAGGAGAAAACATCTCATCAGACTCAAGTCATTCTCTCTTCTTTCGTATCAGTTTTCACACCTCATTGCAGATAATCTCCCACTGTGCTACTGCTGGAGAGCAAATGAAAATTAGCTTCCCAGAGGTTCAGTAGGAAAAAATGTATTGTTACTTTTCTTTAATATTGAGTACAAATCTGACATTAAGTAAAGCTTTTAATACATTAAAAAAATGTGGTTTGATCATATTTCAAGCTGGTCCCAATCGAGAAACAGCAGAATGAATATCTAAATATACTTTCCATCATTTCCTATGGTCCAGCCAAAGACATCTTATAGTGAAAAAAGATTTTTGGTGCTAGACACTGTAAGGACATGTTAACTTTAAATTTGTACATATCTTACTTTTAAATACCCTAGCCTGTCAGCTGCAAGGCCTACATAAGGGTGACATATAAATATTTAAAAAGCACTGTCTCATATCTTATGTGCGGAGACTCCACAGTCACAAAGATACTACTAGTAAAAGTCATTTGTGAATAGCAAATAATCCTCAAAGTTCACAAAACTGTATTTTTTACTTTGTGAATCAGGCCTACAATATCCTATATCATTGGCACACTTTCCCATGTTGTGTCAGTAGAGAATTTGAAGAAAACAGTTGCATATAGTGACTTTGTATACTAGGAGTGGACAATTTCCTTTTGAAGCCACTCCGCATAAATAGCATCCTTTTCTACACAGGGAGGATTACAACTGCCATACTAAATAATAAACAGATCAAACGCAAGGAGATGATGAACGTAGTGCTGAAACTTTTCAGACACTCACCCCCAGTCACAGATCTGGGTTGAATCCATCATCATTGTTTAGCTCACTTCGCCACCTAAGTTCAGACCCAGCTATATGCAAATCAGTCTTGACCCTGTGCCTCATGGGAACAGTCCAGCCCAAACTGCCAAACCAGGTCTTCCCTGAACCTGGGAACCAGCTCAGTACTTTGTCCAATTGTTCTGTCATGTTAAAAGTGACGAGCGCAAAGAGGTAGTGATCTTATTAGCTTTGGAGAAAGACTTTGACAAGCTTTGGATCGAGCATACCTCAGTTATGACTTCATAATATAAGTTAAAGGGTTCTACACAACCCTGACAGCCCACATTTACTGCACTGGTTTCAGCTATATGATATTAAACTGAGGAACTTTTAGTCACTGTGATGGACCACAGATATTTTCTTCCAGGGTTTTTTCTTTAGCTAGCTACACTTCGTAATTTTCTGCAAATTATATTGATTGGGGAAAGAGAGATATTCTTCCCACAACCAGTGATGCCACAAGAGCAGCACTAACAGATTATGTATTTAAATGGCCGCCTGCCAAGTTAAAATATCAAGGATTTTGGAAAACAGAGGCATTGAGCTGAAGGTATAAGATATATTAAATAGCTCACGAAGGCTAAGAATGACTTTATTCTATAATCAGCCCTGCAATTCTCCTTTTGGGCAGGGTCCAAGTCATAAAAATGATTGTTCAGCTCAGATGCAGTTATCATTTAGGTATGTTACCTTTTCTTTTTTATGTGTCACCCTGAAAGAGATAGATGACTGTGAAATGTTTTATATGGGAGGGCTGGCCCCCAGATCTTAAACTAGCTAAGTTATTTGCAGCCACCTCTTCAAGAGACCTTCAATTACCTAGTCTTCAGCTCTACACTTTAGCAGTTCTAACCTCTAACAAGTGTACTTTTCACCGTCGCACCTTGAAGCCCTAATGGACTAAACTTGAAAGATTACAATTGAATGGTCTTCCAGGTCTAGCTATCATCCATTGCAAGAAAAGCTTATCACATCGGGACACACTTCTTTAGCAGCATAATTAAGTGTTTGCAACACTTTATATGCCGCATATATACTCACTGTGGGCCTTATTTATGAAGGCCTTGCGCCACTGGTGCGTCACTTTTAACATGGGAAAAAGTGACGCACCGGTGGCGCAAGGCCTTCATAAATAAGGCCCTGTGTTTTTAACAGTAATAATCTGTGTGCCTTATATTAACGCAGTGCAGTGAATGGCTATATTTACCTTAATGAGAAGCTATTTGTACATCTAGTTGAACGATAATCAATTTATTCACATTCAATTGTACAATGTATGTCTCCTTTAAATATAATCACTATATTTGTTTATGCTAACTGTATTTGCTTGGAAGCCATATTGAATTTAAGATTGGCCTAACTTCTAACCAGGCCCGAATAATGTGAATTTTATTTTATTAAATGCTTTGCCAGAGTTTTGTTTTTCTGTCCTCTGTAGGTGTCTTATTGTGTACTCGTTAGCTAGAATAGGCATGTTGTTTACTGTAGTAGACTGATAGGTAGCTGAAAATAAATTAGAAGATGGCTTTTTGACATGGAGATTGAGACAGTGGAAGAAAGATTCTCATACCAGGCAAAATGGGCTAATGTTACATCCAAGCCTGTGCAGCTGTTTACCCCATTGTTAAGAGCTGGGAAACTAGGGCATTTACCTGCTCTCAGAGAACACTGCTCTTGATTGATCCAGTTCGTGGGAGCCAGTATGGAGAATATTACAGAAATGACTTCCCTGCTTTTTATTATGTGTTCTTAGAATAGTTTCAGGCATATTCTATCTTGACTTCCCTGAGAAAAGACCCCCTTCCCCAGCCCAGGGTGTTGAGCTCAATGCTCAAGCACTTTTATTTTCCCCCTGAAACTTAAATTTGGTTCAACCGATTTTGTCACCTTCCTCATCGAAATCCCCTTGCCACTTTCATTGCTTTATTTAAAATAATGAAGCTCCTTTACAAAACATTTTCTAACCAATTGGGATTGTGACTTGACTAAAGTGTTAATAAAGCCCTTATGGTTTGGACATCATCCTCTCTGTCATTTCTTTGGAGCCATGTTGGTTTCATTGTACTTTTTTACGCCTCAAGCCAACTAGTAAAGTTCCATACAAGCAGTGGAGAGTCGTATTTGATGATTTTACTAAACAATTGAAATACAGTGATCTCTCCTCCATCACTCCCGATTATAACAGTGATGGTAGAATCATGGATCCCTTATGGTATAAGGCAGGTATCCAGCTTGGTAACTCCATAGTTCATTTATTGGAGACTTAAATTCATTTTGGAAGATGAGACCGTAAATTCTATGAGCAAACTTCATATATCATATCACTTCCCACAGTCACACATTATTTGCAGCAGGTACTGTGCATTGAGTTAAATGGGATCCACCATGTTGGTTGTCCCCACCTTCCTATTCTTATCGACTTGACTGGATAAGTACTTGTAGGGGGACAGTAATATTGTTCCATATTATCTTGTAATTCAGAATTTAAAATGAGACAACCTCATTGGCAAGAAAACTTGCCAATATATGTTTTGGAGACATTTTGGTTCTTCCTCTTTCTTGCTATGTGATTCAAGTTCACATACAACAAAAAAAATATTTGGTATTAGTCTCCTTGTAAGTCAAGGAGATCTGGGCTACATCATGATGCCTCACCCTGGAGATATAGATTGTTGTACTGCGATCTATTGTACTGCCTATGGAGATTCCCTACTGTTAGACCTGGCACCTTGGCGTGGGTCTCCCTTCCATTTGTTTTGCTGTTGCCTCATGTGTTTTTGCTGGTGTTAGATGCTTTGGGTACTGTGCGGCTGCTGTCCAGTGCCATAGTGCAAGTGCTCCCTTTTTTTAAAAAAAAGTTTTTAATTTTTTTTATATTTTTATCCGACAATTTACAAAGTCAATGTCTGCTACTTCCAAGACAACGCCTCCCCACCCCCCGGGTCCGTGGAGAACAAAAAAAAGGAAAAATACATATATACATTTAGCTACATAATGTGAATGTTTTACAATTTCAAAGTACATGTTCAGAAATCCTGTTCTGACACTACATTAATTATTATGTCAAATACAGATAACCTAAGAGCGAGTCGCTTTTGATAGGGAGAAAAAACAAAGCTAGGCAGCATGAGTAAAAAGTGAGTCGCTAGGGAAGAAAAAGTAAAAGTAAAAGGGGAGCTGAGGGGAGAGCAAAGGAGGGCACAGCCAAAATATTTTCAGTCCTAGATATTCATAGCCTCAATCCAATAGGCCATATGATCCCAAACTAACATGCCCCTTTTCTTTGCCCTCTGACCTTTTTTGGCGTAAATTGCCCATTCCAACCTGTATGGGGCGAGTAGCCTCGCTTGCCATTGCCCAAAAGATGGAGGATTCAGGTCTTTACAATAGGTAGCTATTCATATCCGTAAGATAGGCATTGCAACGAAGATTAATGCCCTGCCTGCTTTCGGATCTACTCGATCATATAGCCCTAGCAAGATGGTACAAGGTGTGAGTTGAATATCTGAAGAAAGAATCTTGCTCAAAAAATATTGTACCTCTTGGATTAATGGTTGAAGTTTAGGACATGTGGCAAACATATGTACAGCGTCTGCACTGTACGTTGCACAGCGCGGGCAGTTTGCCCCAGAGCCTGATGTCCATTTGGCAACTCTGCTGGGTGTTATATAAAAAAAAAAAGCGATTTTATAAAATTGCACTTGTAGTTTCGAGGATAGAAGATATATTTGTGCTAGACTTAAAGCAGAGAGGAAAGCATTCGGCGGAGCATTTACCTTAAGCTGCCATTTAATGTCAGTTTTACTCAGATCATCTGGCCGCTGTTCATTCAAAATGGAATAGATGCTTCCTATCCTTGGCAAGTTAGGGTTTATTAATTTATCAATGAAGCCAACCACTGTGAAGCCGGAAGACCCACCGGTTTTATGTATTAAATAACTCGTAATGGCCTGATATTGAAAAATCTGATTATTACCCAATTTGTAGCAGGTTTGCAGCTCTTGAAATGTTCGAATACAGCCGGAGCTAAAGAAGTCTCCTAATCTGCCAATTCCTGCTAAATACCGTTGTCATAGATATACGTTTTGAAATATCTGCGGCAGATTATCATTATGTCTGATCGGGGTATAGTGGTTTAATTTAGATATTCCAAAGACCTTGCGGACATTGTTAAAGACCTGGTAAGCACTAAGCAAAGTCTTGAATCGGACTCGCTTATAATAACCAAGTTCCAGTTGAAGCCATAGGCAGCCCCTTGCATTCTCCCCCAAGAGTGAAAGATAAGGAGAAGGCAGTCCTGAAGGGCTCAGTACACGATCTTCATGTAGCAGTTCACAGGAATATTGTAGTACTGTGGCCCAATAATATAGTTTTAGATTAGGGAGAGCCTAGCCTCCCCTTTCCTTTGGAAGGGACAGGAGATTAAATGCTCTCCTTGGATGCGCGTATGCCCAGATGAACCGCAAAAAGATTTGTTCAAACATGACAAGTGAGTGGTTGATGAAATCAAGCGGGATTGGGAAAATACATCATCTTTAAGACGTTGCATCTTCCTACTAAGGTTAGGTGCAAGTTATCGATTTTTCGGAATGATTTCTCCATTGTGGTAGCAAGAGGAGTAACATTTTCTGAAACTAGCTTCTCCACATCAGAGACTATACTGACTCCTAGATATTTCGTCTTTACAGTTATCCTTCTATCTACCCAGCTTATTTTCTTATTTACAACTATCTGAGTTTTTTATTTGTTCAGGGCATAGCCTGAGATTGATCCACCACATGGTAGCCCATACAAATTGCCAGGAGACCCGATCAAATGCTTTTTCTGCATCTAAGAGAATTAACGAGATCGGGTCTCTTGACACCTCTACAGCATCAAATAAGGTGATCGTGCGGCGGATGTGCTCAGTGGTGCCTTTTTTGGGTATGAAACCATGTTCCTATTTTGAAACTAAGGACTCGACGTTAGCAGAGAGTCTGGTAGCAATGATATTTTAAAAGATTTTTGAATCAGTATTGATTAGGGTTATGGGTCGGTATGATGACATTTCTAGCGGTGATTTCTCTTTTTTTGGGAAGATAACTATTTTAGACGATGACCAGGAATCTGGAGGTTTGGCTCCTTCAAAGATGGACCTCCATCTCGGTAAATATCTCTTTTATTTGTGGTGAAAAGACCTTGTAGAATTCTACGGGTATACTGTCAGTCCCGGCGGCTTTAACAGCCGGAAGACAAGTGAGTGTCGTTAAGATCTCACCCACGTTGGAGAGCTTTCTATTGCCTCACATTCATTTGAGTTAAGTTTACTAATGGGAATGCGAGCTAAGTATTCTCTAATTTTATTCTGTATGTCCAAGTTTGTTCCTTCAATTTCTCCCAAGTAAAGTTCCTCATAATATTTCTTAAAGGCTTCCTCTATTTTCCTAGGGTCAGAAATTCCGACGTTATCTATATTTATTGTGGTAATAGAGTTGGCAGTTATCTGCTGTCTAGTAGCGATGGCAAGTTGATGGCCAATACGTTCTCCCAACTCATAGCATCTTCCCTTAGATGCTGCCCATTTAGTGGCTATTTTCTCAGCCAGCACAGCACCCATCTCTGATTTGGCCACTGAGACCGCTAGCTGTGCCTCCTCAATTCTTGTCCCAGTCTGGACCCCATATATTAATTTTGTTTCCCCTTCCATCATCCGCCCCTGTGTCAGACTAATTTGTAACTTCTCTTTTTTATTCCTCGTAATAGAAAAACGTACTGTCTCGCCCTTTATTCCAGCCTTAAGAGTATCTCACACTACCATAGTGGGAGCAGACCCATTATTTATGCTCAGAAATTCTTGTATCCATCTGACCATATGCTCGCGATAATCATTATTATACAACAATGCTTTTTCGAAGATCCAGTGCAAAATTGCCCCAGCCTTTTAAAGTTAAAATAAGGGGGTTATGGTCAGACAGAAGTCTAGGGGCAACATCGATGGAGCAGTCATGAATTAGGGCGGGCGAAACAAAAAAATAATCGAGTCTGGCTAGTGACAAATGGAGAGTGGAGAAAAAAGTAAAGCTGTGCTGGTCCGGTTTTGAATAGGCCCAGACATCTTTGATACCGTGATTGCTAATTAGATCGATCAATGCTCAAAACACTTTAGGTTTTCCACCCTGGTAGGCCCATACCCCTGTTGTATCCCAAGTACTAGGTAGATTTAGGTTCAGATCACCGCATAGTATTAATGGAAACGGCCAATGAGCAAGTTCTTCATTTACCCGGTGCATAACACCTGGGTCATCTAGGTTGCTGGCGTAAACAGAGCAGGTTGTGAATACAGATTTAGAGAATAAAGTGCACCTTGCAATGACACATCTCCCTAATGCGTCAACTTTGACTTGATTAGCCACTAGCGGCAAGGTTTTCCTAGCCAGTATCCCGACCCCCTTCACCCTAGCCCCTTGAGACGTTTCCCAATGATTTTAAACCCAAGGGAATTCAGCAGAGATCTCTGGGCCCCTTCAATGTGTGTTTCTTGAAGACATATTATATCTGCCCCATTAAAAGTAGTGTTTGTGTGGTTCTCTGTCGCTTTGATGAATCGTTCAGGCCACAAATGTTTAATAACACAATCTTAAGTTTATTTAGTGAGCCCATTGTTTAGTTCTAGTAGTATACCATGTCTGAGTGGCGCCGGCCAGAGCCTTCACCGTGCCAGCTTCTCTCCCCCCAAAAGCCCTCCCACGCCCTCCAGCCAACCCCCACCCCATCTCCCTCCCCTCCAGCCATGCCCCAAGTCCCCCACACCATCTAGAAACCTGCTCGTAAGGCTTTCCTGAGTTACAGTGCAAAAAAACTTGAATCTTAGATACAATCAAGCTCAGCCTGTTGATTTTTAATCCTATGTGGACCTCGGACCCAGTCGCCCTACCCCAACCCCCCCCCCCAAAAAATAGACAGTGAGGAAAAACCTGAATGATGGTGAGCACATGTGAGGTCCCGACCTCCACCCCGCTTGTGACTTCTCCAGTTAGTAGGCTGACCTGAACTGCACTGGAGATCCAGAAAGCAAAAAGAAATTCAATCCACACAGATGAAAAAAAGAAGAGAAAAAAGAAAAGGGTAATCGGTGCAGAAAGGAGAGGAAGAAAAGATGTGAGGCTAGAAATGCCGATAGATTTAGCCCCAGCTTGGGTTTATCATGTCGGAATTTTACTATTTAAGATTTCTTCCTTTCGGATAGTTCTTTCAAGTATTCTCCAGCTTTAATCTCAGACAGGAATACTCGGGATGATCCTTCAAAGTTAATTTTCAGTCTTGCCGGGTTCATCAAGTATACTTGGGCCCCTAGCTGTTGTAGTGGCGGAGCCGCCACCTTCACAGTCGCATGCCCAAAGTCTGGTTTGGAGAAGAACTTTATCCCGTCTACTTCTTTAGGAGAATTTGGCCTGGCCTGATCATAAACTAATTGTCCTAACAGAAAATTCCCGAAAAAAACTAGAAAAACTCTTGGTTTATCATTATTTGAATTAGTACCCTCTCGCCTTCATTTCAAGTTCAAAGAAAAGTGGTGAGCTCTTTGGATCTCTTGATCCCAGTTCCAGCTAGTCTGTGAGGGGAAGGCAGCCCGGAGAAGTCTCACAATGAACGCTCTAGGATCAACTGGCTGCGTTTCCTGCTTTGTTTTTCTTTTTTTTTGTACTGTGTTCATTGCCAGATCATTCTGCCCACCCTTCCGACTTGCTACTTTCGAAGGAGCTTAGTACCTCATCATCCATCCCTGTCAAGGAGCCATCTGAGACGGAGTAAAAGTTTTCATTTACTAGGTCTAATCCATACGTCAATTTTATGATAGGGAGCACTTGCACTGCATCCAGTGCAAGTGCTCCCTATCATAAAATTGATGTATGGATTTGTGAGTCCATGATTGGCTGGTTTGGTTTACCTGTCAGACCCTAGTACAGTGCACCAGGAGTGCCGAGGGCTGGTAATCCAAATGCTGCTGGTGGGCTTGTAGCACTGGTTGTGCCTCCCAAAGAAGCAGCCTGTAAAAGTGTGTCTAAGGCTTGCCATTGCACAGTCTGTGTGCAGTCTCTTGCCAGTCCCTAAACCTTCCCTTTTCTTCATATCAGACACCCCTATGGTAGGCCTCAGGGCAGGATGCATTATAAGTATACGGCACGACAAGCCCTGATGTGTGCTGCATGTCCTGATAGTGAATTACAGCCATTTTCGTTTTTCACTATTGCAAGGCTACCTATTCTCCATAGACCAGAATGGGCAGTTTGATTATTACATCTTATAATCCTAACTGACTCACGGAACTAAGTAGAAATTCGAGTTTTGTATGCCTGAACTCAGAATTATAAAATACATCTTTTAGTGAAGTTGGTTTTAACATTCTCTGTTTGAAAATACCACTTTTAGAAAGTAGGTATTTTCTTGTCTAACTATCCAAGCCTGCCTCTGCTAGGTTGTGTATTCCTTGTCTGGAGTTTGAGTGACAGGGGCTGGGGGAATCCAGGAGATAGGGTGAGTCAGCCCAGTGCTGAATAGAGAGATCTACATGTAGATGGGTGGGAGGAGTTGCACCTGAGACATGAATAGGGCTGTGCCTTCCCTCCAAAATGCTGGCTCCACCTCTTGTGGTGCGTCTGATGTCTCTGCCCTGCACTGTGAAAGGAAAGAAGGAGTCATGTAAACAGAGTGCTCCAGGACTGACCAGAACCGGTTTGGACTAGGCAAAAGCCTCTCTGCCTTCCTTCAGAGAAGAAAGATAAACTGTGTCTAAAAGGGGGAACCCAAACCCCAGAACTTTAGATCACTTTTGGGAAACAAGAAGAAACCTTTGCTGAGGAGAGGAACCAGAGAGACTGAAGAGAGACTATCCCTAAGCTGAAGTGCTGCTTGGGGGATTGGCCTGTAGTGGTTGCCTGACTGCCAATGAAAAGAGAAATGAACTTTGTGTGTGCCTAATTCAACTTGTGAAGGATATCCAAGCGCTTGAGAAAAGAGCTTGCCTCCTGATGAAGTCTCAGGGACAACAGACTACAACCACTAGCTCCACAAGGATTCTGCAGCCACTGCTGTCTCATCACTGAACATGGGTGTCGCCGATGTAGCTGTCGCATTGCACCGCATCACAAGAAACATCTCACAAAACCAAAGAAGCGTGCCACCGTCACTGCCATCGTAGCACTGAATAAGGGTGTTGCTGCTGTAGCTTTCCCATTGCATTGCAGAAGCACCTCGCATTCACGGAGAAGTGTACCGCCTGCGCAGCTGCTGGCGTCGCATTACTGAACAGGGGTGTCACCGCTGAAGCTGTCGCCGCTGCAGCTGTTGCATCGAGCCGAAGCGTCTCGCACCTTCGGAGAAGAGTGTCGCGGCCAAAGCCGTTGTCATCGAATCACTGAACAAGGGAGTCGCAGCTGCAGCTGTCGCATCAAGTCGAGACATCTCGCAACATTGGAGAAGCATGTCGCATCAAGAAGAAGACACCATCTTTGTTCCATCGCACCGGATCTTCGTAAGGAACCGACGCATCACTTTTCCTGCAACTCTTTCATTGTATAGCGTAACGCATCCAAAAGTACATTGACTCAAAGTGTCGCATTTTAACATCTAAACAGAACTAAGCTAATTCCACCATTTTAAGTACAGTATTGTGGATTGTTGTTGTTTGTGGACTTGTGCTAAATCTATATAAAATAATACTTATTTATAATATACAACTTTTGTGGTGTCCATCTGTAGTGTTGTCACTGGGTTACTGTATGTGTTCACAAATGTTTTTCACACTGCCTCTGAGATAAGCCTGTCTGCTTGTGCCAAGCTACCAAGGGGGTGAGCAGGGGTTATTTTAGGAGTGTATCCCCTTACCCTGACTAGAGGCAAGGGTCACTATTTGTCAAAGGTACCTACCTCTGCCAACTAGAGACCCCCAAATCTAACACCTACATTAGACAACTGTTAGTCAGAAACTTGATTTGTTTGAAGCCACCAGCAGTAGCTTCAGCCCTCTTGTAAGCTATTGGCCTATATGATGTAACTGATATACAAAGAGTCACATCACATTGGCATAGATGGATTGCGACATCCCTAGAGGCTGAGAAATTATACCTTGTGACACTGCAATGCAACTATCATTCCAACGTTGAATAAACGGTTGACTGTGTTTTGTTGCATAAACTTCTATGAGTGTATTGTATTCAGATTACAGGACCAGATTAGAGGTTCGTAATAGTATCCTTACTACCAATTATTAGGTAAAGCTGAAATGCATTGAATCGTCATTATTACTGCCATCTTTGGAGTCTCTTAAATAATTTAAAACTATTGTATTTTTTGTTATAGCTCTTTATATTAAATATTGTTGTTGTGCTTGGATCACTTATTAGTGAGCCTTCTCTGGAACAGGTGTGCAAATCTTCATTTACCTGTGTAGCTTATGACACGATATGAGTAATATTCTGTAATGTAGACTCTTGCTATCACCATAAGTCAATGTTATTTATT
This sequence comes from Lissotriton helveticus, assembly GCF_964261635.1. Classification (NCBI taxonomy): domain Eukaryota; kingdom Metazoa; phylum Chordata; class Amphibia; order Caudata; family Salamandridae; genus Lissotriton; species Lissotriton helveticus. The sequence goes on along the minus strand of NC_136063.1, from coordinate 1,703,126,561 downwards.
GCACATGACTCCGTCTCTAAGATGGATTTCATGACAAGTATTGTCTCTCTCCCTCTCACTATCAGTTAAATATGACATTCTCATGACTGATGGTCTGTCTGTTTTTTGTGAGTTTTATATATCTTTATGCAATGCCAATACTTTCTAGATTTTCTGTCCAGTACAGGTCATGATGATTTGGATATTTAACAATGTTTTGTTCTTGGGTTTTTTCCTATTCAGCCAATCTTTACTGATTTCCTCTACTTCACACCGCCAAGCTAAATTTGATTATATTACTGTGCACTACATTTTATGTGCACATTGCCTATGCTAAAGCACATTAAATGTGCCTAAAAATACACACACCACTTCAATTAGCAAAACAAACCATGTGGCAGGTAGTATGCAGTCCAATTAATAACAAGCATGTAGCCTATCATCCCCTTTTGGGACAGTACAACAAATCAACATCACTGCAGAAATCCAGCAACAGTATACGAAGAAATTGCGATTCTTCTATTACCATTACTAGAGAACCTGGATTTACTTAAAGACACAAAGGCTAACATTATGCATATTTCTTTTAATGTAGTACAAGCAGCCACATACATCATTAAGCAAAAAGGTTCCAGAATAGAACATAAGAACATATAAAAGGCATGAGCACATAACAATCTGCCTCTTTTAAATGTGGTGTAGAATAGAATAAGTCCAACAACATTTTTAAAGTCCAAAGAATTCTTTAAACTATCACGAAACGAAGGAAAAGGAAGAACAATGAATGATCCGACAGTCAAAACCACGAAGTTATGAGTAATGAGCTGAAAAAAAGAGAAAGATATAAGTAGTTTAAAAAGAAAAAAAAATGCTAAAAAGAGAAGGCAAACAATGTAATTAAACAAAGGTATAATAAAAAGCAAGCAAGCGTTTATAAATTGAGAAACCTTCAAGTAAAACAAGAAGGATATAGAAAAACCTCAAGTACATCAGATATGTTATAATAAAAAGATATACTGTAGACTATAATTATCCAAGGGAAAGGGTTGGAGGGATGTTAGCCTCTGTGTCTTTAAGAAAATCCAAATTCTCTAGTCATGGTAATAGGAGTATCGCAATTTCATTACAAGACCGGAGGGTACCATTATGCATGTTGGTAGCTTTGTAAGACTACATCAGACATATGAGCAAATGGTTTACAATAATGCTGTGCGAAAGTCCAAGCATTAGACCAATCAGCAGCTTTAAGCATATCATCGAACTTACCACCGGACCAGAAGGATTCACTGACCATAGCACCTCTGATCGAATGAGCTTTGAAGATTTTTAGATCAATACCTGCTAAATCGTAACAATTTTAACCCATCTAGCAATAAAAGCAGAAGTAATAGTTTTGTGAGGTTTAACGTAGGAGATAAGTAACTGATTCACACATTAAGGATGAAGAGCATCCATTCTGCAGTCGTACTCTTTCATACAGTCTACAACATAAAGTTTTTTGCATAGATCAAAATGTGGATAGAAGATAGAATCAGACATAGTCTTGGTTCTACTAGGCAAATGGAAATTGACTCCAAGCATGTTGTAGGATGTATTTGAGATTTCAAAAGCTTTAACATCAGAGACACTACGACAAAATACTAAGCATAGCAGTGTAGCAAGCTTGATGGACAGATTTTTCCTATCCTATTCAAATGAATATTATCAGGCCAGCTAGAGAAAAGATCAAGAATTAGCTTAACATCCCAGAGAGATTGATATCTAGGTTTAGGAGGTCTCTTGAGTCTAATACTTTTGAGGACTCTACAAATAATAGCGTTTTTACCTACTGTTGTACCATTAACAAGAGCATGTCCTGCGGAAATAGCCGACCTATAACAATTGATAGACCTATAATTAAGACCACTTCAAATTGTTCCACAAGGAAATTAACTATGTCAACGATAGGGCTTTCACGGAATCCAGATTCCTTTCCAAGCACCAACGTAACCATATTTTCTATATTTTATTATACCCGTAGTGTGTGCCAGGGGCCCAAGACTCTCCGAGGAGAGTTGAAGCTGTTGACGTAAGTCCAGAGAGATCATTGGATCTCCTGACACTCTCCAGGCAAGAAGGTTACAAATTCCCTGTTTGAACTAGAGGGTGAATTTGTCCGTCTACATCTGTGAGAAGATCCACCAAGGAAGGAATTGGGAAGGGACGGTCGTAAGTCAGCTCAAAGGTAGTTGGAAACCAAGCCTGGGTGGCCAAAAGAGAGTCACTAGGACAATGGAACAACGTTGATGTTTCACCTTCTGGAGGACTCTCTGGATCATGGAAAAGGGGGGAAAGACGTACGCATTGGTCCCCTTCCAGCATTGGAGAAAGGCGTTCACCGCTAGAGCACCGGATCAGGCATCCAGCTGTAATAATTCTCCAATTGGAATGTCAATCTGTTCTCAAAGAGATCTATTTGGAGAGGACCCCAGATTTTGTTGAGAGAATTGAAAACAGAGATGTTGAGCTTCCAGTCGCTGTGGTCTAAAGGGAACCTCGAGTTCCAATCTGCACATATGTTTGTTTTTACCTGGAAGATATTCGACTCTTAGGGAGATCTTGTGTTCTAGGCAGAACATCCAAAGTTTCTTGGCTAAATTCGAGAGCTCTGTGGACTTGGTACCACCCAGACGATTTGTATAGGGAACCATGGACATGTTGTCCATCTTTAGAATGACTGATCTGTCCTGAAGAGAATGCCTGAAACTCATTAGTGCATAAAGACCGGCAGTCAGTTCTAAGTAGTTCATATGGTGAGAAGAACACCACCTGTGTTCTGATCTTGGAGACATGCTCCCCAGCCATGAAGGCTTACATCTGATTCTAGGACAAACTCTGGTGATAAACCACAAATTGCTTTGCAATTCCAAGCATCCAAATTCTCTAGCCAACAGGTTAGTTCTAATCTTGCTTCCTGGGCCAGGGAAATGCGATCCCCGTACCAGAGGCCCGATCTTAGAGCCCTCGCTTTTATCTTTTGAAGGGCTCGATAATTTAGGGGACCTGGAAAGATAGCTTGGATAGAGGAGGAAAGGAGACACAGTAGCCTGGCTAGTTCCTTCAAGGATAAACTCTGTTGTTTTAGAACGTGTCTTATCCCTTTCCTGATTTTTGATATTTTCTTTAATGGGAGTAGAAGAAGGCATTTGGTGGTATCTACAGTGAACCCCCAGAATTCCAGAGTTCTGGGGGGAGACAGTATTGACTTCTCTCTGTTTTTGATGAACCCCAGGTTTCTAAAAGCTCTATTATGGTCTTCAGGTCTTGAATGATTTGAGAATGGTCCTGGGACAAATCGAGGATATTGTTTAGGTATATGATTAGATGAATACCCTTTTCTCTTAAGGAAGAGGCGATTGATCTCATCACTTTGGTGAAACACCATGGGGCTGAGGAGAGGCCAAAAAGGAGTGCTTGGATCTAGAAAAGATGTTTTTTCCAAATAAATTGAAGGAAAGTTTGATGAGCTTCGGCCATAGGGATAGTAAGGTAAGAGTCTTTTAGGTCTAATTTGACTAGCCAGTCTCCTGCTAATAATAAGTCTCTCTGAAGATGGATGCCCTCCATCTCGAAATGCCTGTAAACAAGATATTTGTCGAGTTCCCTTAAGTTTATGACGGTCTCCAACCCTTGTCCTTTTTCGCTACGAGGAAGAGTGTACTTATAAATCTTAACATGTCCAGAGGGACTTCTATAATTGCACCCTTCTGAAGCATGGAGGATATCTCTTCCTCTAATATTTTTTCCTGATCTAGAGTGAGGGGGATATCTCTGGGAAAATAAATTTGTGTAGGAATTTCTAAAAAGTCTATTATAAACCCTTTCACAGTATTCAGAACCCATGGGTCTTGAGTAATTAGTTTCCAATTGTGATAACATATTTTAGTCTGCCTCCCATGTTTGGGGGAAAAGAGGGGGAGGGGAAAGAGTTGTTGTACTCACTTTGAGTGTTTATGTCACTGGAGGCTCCTTGTGATCTGAAGCTTCTGGAGCGAAAGTCTCTTCCTCTTTGTGGATAAAATTGAGGGGTATTTGAGGATTGGTAACCCCTTCCGCCGTATCCTCTAGATCTAGTGCAGGGCCTGCGGTTGAAGCGGCCGGAAGAGAGACACCTTCTTCCGGCCCTGCCAAAAAGGTTACTGGTGTTAAAAACTCTCTTCATATTTTGATGGGCCTTGTCTAATGCTGTAAAGGTAGATACGTATTTACCTAGAGTCTTAATCAGGTCTTCCACAAAAAGCAAACACTTGGGGTTAAAGGAGGGCTCCTTGTCAGCCCGATCACTCAATTTAGTACTGATTTTTGTGAGAACCACCCTTCTCCTCTCAGAGTTGAGGTTGGCATTGGTGTTGCCAAATAAAATTAAGGCTCTTTGGCTCAGGCCTCTAATTACTTCAGTGTCCAGGGGCGTGCCTTTGATGTGGCTCTCTTTAGCTGTATCGATGATCCTGGCAAAGGGCCTAGGATATCAAGGACCTGATCATGACAACCTTTAGGGATCACTCCATCGCTTTTCTCTGATCCCTCCCGAGCTTAAAAAGATATTTGATTAGTTTGGGGTCAGGATTTGGGGTTTGGCAGGCTTTGTCCTCAATAGATGGCCTGGAGCATTCCTCTCTTAGTACGTTGCGAGTATCTCTCTCCAAAGGGTTCCTTAGCCATCTCTTAATGAATTGGTGTTCATGGGAACCCATTCTGAGCTTCTAGAATGTTTTATATTAAGGGGAGAAAACATTTCTTCCCCAAAGGGGTCTACAATATTGTCTTTTTATGAGGAAGGGAGATCATCCTCAAATGGTTGAGAATAAAACTCATGGTCATCCTCATCTAAGTCCAAGACATATTCGTCTTGAAAATCAAAGGCATCATCATCTTGAAAAACATCGTCTCCCAACTGGAGATCAGTAAGTTGAGCACTTCGATATTTTGTGCCGCTAGGGACACCCAGATATTTTGTGCCGCTGAGGACACTATTATGAGTTGTGCCGCCAAGTACACCAGATGTATTTGAGGTGCGGTGACCTTCCATAATAGTTGAGGTGCTGGGACCTCCCATAGTTGCTCTTGGGGATAGAATAATCAATATTCTTAATCTTTTTAAGTATTTTTCCCCTTACTTCGATGAGATCAACAGTAGGTAGGGTATGTTGGTTCTCAATAATATCATCCTCCTCAGTGGGGAGTGATCTCTTTGATGCCATAACTTTAGATAGTGTTTCCAACAAACAAGATCTCATTTCATTATGGATCATGCTTTTAAATGCTTAGTTTTCCATACTAGGTATGGGGGCGCTAGCCTCATCCGAGTCTATATCAGACATAGTATAGATGTCAAAGGATTAGATAGTACAAAATAATAGGTTTATCTCCCCTTTTTTAAAAATATTTTTCGAATTGATAAGTAGCATAACTTTAAAAAAAAATGTTTTGGATGGATTTTAAACAAGTAGTCATGAAAAAGGGGGGAGAGAATAAATTGCACCAAACTTGGGAAAGTTGGTGGAAGAGAGTCACAAAGTAAATCTATGGGAAATTAAAGCGCTAAAAGTCACTTAAATAATGAATAAGGGTGGATTGCAGCCAGGAACGGGCATCCGGTAAACTACCAGCTGATTGGGGGGCCGAGCAACTGTCGGTGAGCCCGAGCGCAATCAGCTTGAGTCCATTGCTAGGAAATGAGCTCAGCATTTGCAAGAAATAAAGAAAGTACCTTGGCAATGCAGGGACGCTACAAGCGCACCGCTAAGGTTCTTTCCTCAAAGGGCACGCTCCGAAAATACGGAGACATCGTAGGGGAACGCCTGGCTTCCTGGTTAAGTTTTTAAAGGAAAGGGGAGTCAGATGACGATGACCCATGAGATGAGAGCCCATATTTATGGCCTGCCAGCGTTTTAGACGCGGAAGAGCGTAAGCCTGAGGCCAAAAGCAAGCGGGCAAGGCAAAATCAAGCGAGAGCTCAGAATCAATCTTTAGGAAAAAATCAGGCCAAGTTAGTAGTAGTAGAAAAGAGCGGGGAGAGGAAGGGAGGTCAAAGGCCATTCCCCGTAAATTGGAGATCGGGTTCACCGGGCTAGGCAAGGAGGGTGGAAAGGGGGGTAAAGACCCCAAGGGAGTTTGGAAGAGTAACACATAAAAAGGTTATCAAGAGTAAAAAGTTTAGACATTAATAAGAAGGCAGTAAACATAGTAAAAATTCAATGAACTTATCTGCTTGGAGCCGCATTTAAAAGAGACAGATTGGTATGTGCTTGTGCATTTTATATATTCTTAATGTTCTATTTGGGAACCTTTTTGCTTTATGATGTATGCAGCTGCTTGGACTGCATAAAACGAAATATGCATAATGGTAGCCTCATATCTTGTAATGAAATCAGTGTATTTAAACATCACAGATTACAAATCAATAAAAGCCACTGATGGTAGAAATTACTTTCAGCTTTTTATTGCATGGGAGGGCCCACATACCAGTAAAATGCACCGTCAGAGGCATGGTAGACTCTATGAACTACATATATAATAAAAGAATGGATGCTAGTGATCTAGTGTAGAGAAAAGTAGAGGCCAATAGACAATACAATGTCTTGTGAAAAACTGATATACCACAGTCACATAAAGCTGTGCAATAATGTGTGCACATGGATATGCAGAGGTGAGGAGAAAGCTAGTGGTATAGATGTGGGTGATGCTCAAAGACAACAATACTAAGTTGGTCTGTATGATTCAGTAGACAGTACCACAAAATGGTAGTCAGTAGTTTTTCGGGGTCTCAGGCATTCATGTAGTGCAGTTGAATATGATGGTCTGGGCAAAACGTGGCTTGTGGGGTCTGCAGTGAATGCGTAAAAGGAGAGTGTAGGCGTCAATGATGGTGATACATGGTTTCTAGTGACATTAGAATGTAAAGGTTAGGCTGCTAATGTTATAAGCTAATGTGGAAGTATCTCTTAGAAAACCTGAGGTGTTCAACCTCTATTTGCAACTGCATATTCCCATGTGTATATATGTCAAATGCCTAGACAAACTTTATCTGGAGGATTTGCTAAGACTCTTGAACTCATCCCAACTGATGAAGTCTGTCACCATTATCCTCGTCCTATCCTTAACAGTTGCAATTTCTGCTCTGTGCATGTCTTTTAAGGTGGTTCAAGGACTCTAGTGAAAATTCAGTAGTGAACTATATCTTTGTGAAAAACAAAATGGACATGAACATGGAGCTTTTAGGGATCTCAGTGCCCGGTGCATTCATCCAAATGATCTTTCAGATAGTGTTCAGCTAATTAAGGAGATGGATCTTCGAGAGTACCAGTGTGAGGAGCCCAAAGTAGTTAGTGCATATATAATACACTTTAAATGTGCTTTGGTCACGTCCATGTATTCACTATTTATACTAGAATTCTAATTTTCATGGTATTTGCAAGTAGCTCTGACAAGCACTGGTGGAAGGGTAGACAAAGTAACAGACTATTGGGTACAGAACTGCCTATGATCCCACTGTGAGTGGATAGAGAAAAGGGATCCAGTGAGGAAGCTCTGCACAAGGTAATAAGAAGTTAAAGATCAGAAAGAACAGGCACTCAAGAGGCTATTCAGCATTCAGAATAACTAACACCCAAGATGTGCAAGACATGAATAGGCATAGGCATGTGGTGTAAGGCACTAGGGAGTTCCACACAATGCTCCTCACCCACAATTGCTGTTACAGATACTGACTGCACATGTCCACATGTAGGAAATACTTGTAAAGACGGGGGCGTGGAGCTGATACCTTTGTTGATATTGTAAAAGTAATATAAAGACAATACAAACACTGATGAGAAATTCCTGCTAGGTTGTTGTTACCTGTACCCATGGAACCTGGGCTTTAACAGTAGTAAGGGTGGATAACTAAAATGCACATCTGCAATAGACAAGGAGCTAGAGAAGTGGAGTGGTGACAGCAAAGAAAGGGGAAAAATAGAACACAGGTCGAAAGCGAGTAAACACCCAAACAGGGAAACTAGAATCTAAGGCAGTAGGGATAAGAAGGTAGAACAGTAGGCACTCGCGCTATGGCAGAGTGAAGAAAAGCAGGGACTGTAAAAGAGAAGCTCAAGAAAGTGTGCATGATCAAGAAACAAGGATGCTCCACAATAGGGCGGGCTCAGAAACCAAGGAAACATGGAACCATTGAAGGATAGTGCCATGTATGTATGTACATTTGCAGGTTTATTTCCATGGGCCCCTTGCCAACTCTATGCTTTTTCATCAGGATATTTGTTGTCACCACTCATGTGTTCTTGTTTACTAATTAAGAAATTCCTTCCAGTGCCCTAAGCCCCTCCTTGAATAAGCCAGTCTCTTCATAATGATGAATCTTGAGCTGTTATGGGGCTCTATTGTAATCTACTTCTACTGACATGGTGTTGCCAAGTTCTTTGTTATGGAACACATTATTAGAGCATTTTACTCTCGTCTTAGAAGAGAACTCCTAGACCTTGCTGAGAGGCCTTGACTCCTCCAAGCAGGTCCTAGGGTACGAAACTTAGGTCCACATATACTTTTAGAGTGGTCCTGGGCATTTACTCAGAAATGATGCAGTTATCTGTAGTGGCATTTTAACTCCTTGTAATTTTTTATACATTCCAAGATGACTATGGATATGGCAACTCATTGTTTTTAAAGCTGGCAGTAACCTTATTGTAGTCACTCTTTCAATATTTCATTTTCCACCCAATTTCATAAATATTCAGATAGTGCGAAAAGTTAATTAAATAATGGTTTGACCAGCAGCTCAATCATGGGACAGTGGAACCACCTGCAAACTGATATTCATTACCATTGGCAATATTAGTGATGTTGGTATTTAGATACACTGTGACTTTAGCTGATGCCAATGGCAAGCAAAGTGTAATTGGTCTAGGTCACCTATGTTGTGTCGAGATGTACATAGTGGAGCTTTCAGAGATATTCTCAGTCACTCCACAACTATGTTGAGCCCCCAAATTGCCTGTGGTATGTTATCCAATTTGAAAACGAGTCTGGTTGCGAAGGAAGACGTACTTGCCAGCCCCCCTCCAGGTTTTTGTTTATTTAGACACTAACACACATGCAATACTCCAGAAAGGATAGCACCCAAGCAAAAATAAGTTCAATATTTTGATAGGGCTCAAGTTAGGGACACAACCGCTATTAGCAGACATAACTGATGAAACACAAATATGAAGACCACATTTACACTATCAATAAAGAAATGTTTGGTGTCAAGCAATATACACACTTGTGGATGTTCTCAACTGGTAGGAAAGTTGTGGGCAAGGAATCTGAGCAGGGCATAGGGAGGGAACTTCAAAGATATTTCAGTGAAAGCCATATAGTTTTATTAATATATGATATGCATGGAAAATTCATGCCACATTTTGTAGCACCTGGTGAAAATAGAATATTGATGGTGGATCATATTTAGGGCCTCAATTACAAGCCCATTGCCCTGATGGTGCATCACTTTTTTAGACAAACTGGTGGCGTAGTGTCCCCGCCCATTTTACAAGGCCACATAATCTCACCCTGCGTGACTTTTTTATGGGCCCCTTTCAAGCATTACTCTGCATGAATGGGGCATTCCATGGGTGTTGCTGTGGGTGTTCCCACGCAACCTTCCTGGAACCTAATGCATTTCCAGATATGCAAAGTGTTGTAAACCTGGGAATGTGCCAGAATCCTACACCTCACCAGGGACAGCGAGGGAGTGGCGCAACAAGGAGAAATACTTTTATTTCTCTTAATTTTTTGCTCTTTCTATGTGTCCACACATAGGACCAAAATGCAATGAATGATTGTTTTGTGTGTCGGAAGGTGTTTCATTCTGCACAACAACAATCCTCCCTGCAATGCAACCTTGCACCATGCCACACGGTTGTCTGTGTTAATTGCATGGCTGCTGTTTGTATACCGGCTCAAGGAAGAAGGACAGGAATGCGCCATATCTTGTAGATACTGTGCATTCATGCCCTCTTATTTAGACGCAAGTCAGCAAAGCAGAAAGGATTGCTTTGCTGCCACACGTCAAAATATAGCAAATGAGGCACTCAGTTGTTTATGTTTGCACAATGATTCCTAATTTTGAGGAGAGATCTTGTCTTGAAATGCAACAACTCATTTGTTAGATATTAATTCTTCCTCACACTACTTAAATCGAATTCATTATGCAAATTAATTATGTAAACAGATGTCTGCTTTCATTACTTTGTAATTATCAGAGTGATGCCAACGTATTTAATACCCGTCGCTGATAGCCTAATTGTAAATCTTATGTGTTTGTCCTCAGGTTGACAATTGAGGCAGAATGCCAACTCCAGCTTCAGAATTTTCCAATGGACAAGCACTCTTGCCCTCTTGTTTTCTCGAGCTGTAAGTAAAACACTGAAATATTTATGTGTCAGCAGTTCATGCCTCCAGATCAACTAAGCTAAATCTGACCAGTATTGTTATTCAATCGAGATTGCACATTTATTTTGCAGAAAAGTTGTAGTCTAATTTCCTTATGCACTTGGATTGGTCAAATTATGTTTGCTTCCTCTAGGATGTGAAATTCAGCTGTGGCCGCAGCAGGTATGACCGGTAGGGCGGTGGGGCTAGTTGGGGGGATTTTGAAAGATGACCATAAGGGAAAATAAATAAATACTTAATTTTTCCTTGTGGTTGTCTCTCGAAATCCACCCTAGCAGGCCCCACCGCTATTACCTGCAGAGTAATATGGTGGAAACAAGGACCAAATTAAATAAGGAAAGCATACCTCTGGGTATTCCGAATCTTGGAATTTAGTCTGGTGGTTAGTCTAATTTAAAAATGATCGTCAGTGTGGGGCAAGCGGTACATGGCGGTATTACTGGTTAAAAGCCAGCAATCAGCATTGCCATTATTGTATTTTCACTTTCACACACAAAGAGCATATATGGGGTGTGGCTTTGTATTATTGGTTAGCATGGGGTAGAAATACTGCCAAAGCAATGGGAACTTCATTAAGTCAATATCCTCTGCTCCAAAATGCCATGTAATTTTTTGAGATAAGAATTTAATTCAAGCATTTTTCATTCAAGTCATTTTTATAGTGAGGCACATCACCCTAAATGGTATCCAGGCACTGTGCAGCAGTCTCAGTCAAAGAGCCAGGTCTTGAGTAACTTCCTGAAGAAGGTCAGTGAGGTTGAAGTGCCGAGGTGGAGGGTGAGGGTGTTCCAGGCTTTGGCAGAGAGGTGGGAAAGGGAGCACCCTTTGGAGCTGCAGTTGAAAATGCATGGTTTCTGTACAATGGCGAGGAGAGTGGAGAGGAGGTTCCTGGGAGGTTGGTGGAAATTCAGGTGGTGGTTCACGTAAGCGGCTCCTTGGTCATGGAGGGCTTTGTAGGTGTGGGTCAGAAACTTGAATTGGCATCACTTTTGGATAGGGAGGGCCTTCATGTGCTGAGTGATGTTGGACCTCTTGGGTAGGGTGAGGATCAGTCTGGCTACTGAGCTTCTGTCTGAAGTCATCTCATGATTTTGGTGTTGGTACTGTTTAGAATGCATTGTCATAGTCCAGCCGACTGGTGATGAGGGCATGTGACACAGTTTACCTGGTGCTGAAGACGTTTTGGAGCATGCAGAGAGTGTGGAAACAGGCTGAGGAGATGGTGTCACTGTTTACCTGATGTTTCTTGGATAGTTCACTGTCCAGGATGATGCAGAAGTTGAAGTCGTGGTCTTTTGGAGTGGGGTGGGTCTGATTTCAGATGACCAACAGGAGTGGTTCCAGATTGCGGCGTGTTTGCTGAAGATCAGGACTTCGGTTGTGTCAGTGTTGTGCTTAAGGCAGTTGTTCTTCATCCAGGCTGCAATATTCTTCATATAGTTGTGGAAGTTGCTCTTCATTGGGGTGAAGTCCACTGAGCGCAAAAGGATGAGTTGGGTATCATCGGCATAGGTGATGATGTTAATGTCATGGGATCCAAAGATGTCTGTGAGTGGTGTCATGTAGATGTCGAAGAGGTTTGGGCTGAGCGATGAACCGTGAGGAACACCGCAGATGATGTGTATGGGTTGTGAGTTAAAGGGAGGAACATGGGTTCTCTGAGTGCAACCTGTGAGAAAGGAGGCCATCTATCCGAACCCCTTGTCTGTGATTCTGATCTGGTGCAGTCGATCAATGAGTGTAGGGTGGGAGTCGGTGATCAAGGCTGCGAGAGGTCAAACAGGATCGGGGTAGCTGATTCTCCTCTGTTGAGTGGGATGCAGATGTTTTCTGTGATTGGCTCTGAAACCTGATTGAGAAGTGTCCAGCAGGTTGCTCCTTCCCAGATGTTCATGAGTTAGAGTTTGATTGCCTTCTCCTGGACTTTAACGGAAGATGGGAGCAGCGAGATGGGATAGTAGTTCTGTGCTCGCTGGGGTCTGCAGAGGGTTTCTTGAGGAGGGGCCTAACGTCTGCATGTTCCCAAGCATCAGGAATGGTGTCTGTGGTGAAGGAGGCTTTGAGGAGGATGGTGAGCTGGTGCTAATCTTTCTGAGGTAAAAAAGTCAGTGGGGCAAGAGTCGGTACGTACCCCTAGTGGATGGAGTTCATTAGAGTAGTTGTCTTCTGCGTGCTGAGTTTCCATCTCTAACTACCTCTTCAAGGTATGTAGATGTGAAGTTAGGAACAGTAAATCAATACTCCCTTTTATGATCTTACCTTTAGATTTGTTGTCTCTTTATATTATGTCCTCGATACCCTTATATGAGGATGTTCTGGGGATCAATCCTTCATCACTTTTCCTGTTTTGTATTTGTAATTTACAAAGCAGCACACATGCAAACGCAGAAAAATTGATAAGAGATGAAAACATTTCTCCTTGTTACACCTGCCTCGAGGCAACATAACATTTTGAACCAAATATCTGTCTACAATAGGGATAGGGATTTGCATCAAACCCCAAGGGTGATTGCCTGAGAATGCATCATTTATGGAATACCCCCTTGGCGAAAAGTAACGCAAAACAGTTCATAGTGTAAGATTGTGTTACTTTGGCATACTATCCGATGAAAATCCTGATTTTCAATGGATGTTAAATCCCACTCTAACACTTTGCTCCGGGTTTGCATCATGCAAAGGCAGAACAAATCACTAGAAAATCTGGACCATAATGTCTGACATACTGAAGGTCAAATTGTGAAATTGAGGGTCACATTTTGGGAAGCATGAGCATAGTGTTCATTACTTTGAAATACAGGATTTATTTGGCATTACTATGGAATGCCAAAGGACTATTGTCAATATATATGATGTAAGTGATGTATTTTGCTATTGTAATAACACTTACATGCATTCTGATGTACACATTTGAAGTATGGCTTTTTCAAAGCATGATTACAGAAAGGACATGTTTATTCCGCGGAGCCACACTTTAGGATCTCCACTTTCACCAGCCCGTATGTTTATTCCTTAAACTCGTACAGTAGGACCAAGCCATTCAGATGGAAGAGCAATTTAATGAAACTTTATAGTGTGTGAAATAGAAACATGTATTTTTTAAGAAATGCAAAGAAAAACATAATTTACTTCTGCATGCTTTGGGCATTTTATTTGAATTCTAAAGTGAGGAATGACGAAAACGTAGGTTTGAAGAAAAGAGGAAGAAATCAACATTTAAATACTGTGTCTTGCCTTCTGCTGTCAGTGTGAGCAAACAAGGCCTAGTTATGTGAAAACAACTACTGCTGTGTACATGCTTGCAAAATGAGGACATGGTCTCCTTGAAAGGAAAGGGAAATCATGCCAGTGTTGAGGTCAGCAACTTGGAGACATTGTTTGCCATTAATGTGGAAATGGATGAGTGGTGTCACAGCTGCAGGATCATGTCCTTTTTCAAGGCAGGCTGCACAGCTGGAAACCCAGAAGTGAGGGGAGAGGCCGACGCACACGTCAGTTCTTTCTGCACTCCCTTTGCATTGGTCCTCCACCCGAAAGCCGCGCTAGTCATGGTTGGGATTCTCGAGTGTAGCAGCATAAAAGCTGCACTCACTAAAAAGTCATTGCCTGTAATTCTTGATTTTATGATGATACTTACCTTGTTTTATGACGGTCATGCTGCTACTTCTTCCTGCATCCGCTGGAGTGGATTCCACTGCTTCTTCAATTGCTGGCATGGAGTACTTCTTGTACTGCACAATAGGTGGCGTAGGACGGGCTTTTGTTGTAATGAATGAGATACATACAGACTATACTGCATTACGCTGCTGTGCTGGGGCCTCCTCTGAAGACACACCCCGCCACCGCAAACCCTTATTCCATATGCCCACGTAATGTGGGCCAAACCAAAACTCCACACACCTCGAGGTGATCCGAGGCACATCACCTGGCCATGGCGACAGTTATGGTATCACCACAACTGATGTATCACAACAGGAGATACTACATGCTGCTCTTGCGTTTGCTAATTACTTAGCGTTATCCCTGTTTGTTGAGTAAGATTTCTCCTTGGCCGTTTTGGTGATAAAGAGGGTACCAAAAAGTGTTTACCAACAACTGACTGCTCTTCTAAAGTGCTGTGGAGCGTTGGAGCAAATCAAACACTAACCTCAGTCAACTGATTTGGGTTAAATCCATCATCATTCTTTAGCTCACTCCACCAACCCAGTTCTGACATGGCCATATGCAAATCAGTCTGACCCTGTGCCTCATGGGAACAGTCCAGTCGGAACTGCCAAGCCATGTCTTCCCTGGACCGGAAACAAGCATCTTGGGACTGGTTTCTGGCTAATCAGCCGTCATCAGCCAGGCTATCTTGAATCCAGTGGCAAAGTGAGCAAGGGGCCCGCGTCTGGGCATACCCTGCCAATTTGGGGCGAACAAAGCGATACCAAAGGGGATGATGGACGGAGCGTTGGAGTAAATCAAACACTCACCCCAAACTGGAATGGCATGGTGAGCAAAAAAACGATGGATTTAGGCCCAGATCTCTGTACTGGGGTGAATGTATGACATTGTTCTGCATTCTGTCCATCAACTGTTGTTTTTGCATTTCTGGACTTATACTGGCCTTCCAGTGTTGGAAATCCATAAATTATTGTATGGTGATATGCACATTTTTCAAAAAGAAGGACAATAATTGAGGTTTTCCCCACTAAAGCATAGAGACTGAGAGCACAAGACTATGGTTTGGTTCTAAAGATGTTTTTATCGCTCCTGGGAACTTTACTCAATCACTTTTTCCTATTGATTTGTTTTGTCAGACATTGAAGGAGTTAGTTAATTCTCATCTTATACAGGTTTCATTAACTTCTGTCTCTTTTTATGTTAAGGTAACTAATGGGTGATATAGTGTTATTCTAGCTTTTGGGATTTTCAGTTTCTTCATTTACTCAGAATCCTGTATTTATTTTCATTTTCTCAGAATTCATACTGCATTCACAGGGTTCCAGTCACTAAATACAGAGTGGGAAAGTGGGAGGTATTAGGTAGGAATTAACAGTTACCAGTTCATAAGCTATGTTTGGTCTTTTTTATGTTTAAGAGGTGAAGATTCTGAAAAGTTTATTATATTTTTGTAGATTCTCAATGATACTAGAACACTGAAGGAATCTATAGTGCTGACAATTCCTGTAGTCACCTTGAAAGGACTCTGGGATGCTACCTGTTGTGTTTTCCCGACTCTCCCTTTCCCCTGGGTGCTGTTATCGCCTGGAGTTCTTTTTATGACTCAGATGGTTATAGAGCTCTAGGTGGCGTAGGGAATCAGCTTCTGCTACAGATGTCTCGCTCCCACAAGATTGCACAACTAGCTACTGAACTTGCTGTGCCCAGGCATTGCATGTGGTCGATGTTTGTTGACCCTTTTCTTCTTCTGACTATTATGTGATAGGACGAAGGCTGGGTTGGGATGATAGATGATCTTGTTGTGTAATGTAATCTAAATCTTCTATACATTAAAAATTGATTTTGAAGAAACCCACTGTTTTTCAGTATTTGCAATGAATATGTTCTGTTTATTTCAGAAATCAAATTCAGGACTGTTACTCTTATTTTTTTAATGCTATGCAAAGACACTGGAATTATGCACAATGAGAGGACAAACTTATGTGGCAATATTCAGCAAATCATAAAGAAAGGGCAAATTATGCAGCAGAATGTGGCACTTTTTGTGGTATTATTATCTCATTATTTTGTCATTTGTACACATGGTAACACTATCTAGGCAAATGTTTCAGCTCGTTAGAACCAGTTTGATACCCAAATACAGCAATAAGCAACAGAAAGGTGACCAGTCAACCTTTGTAAAGGGGCTTCGACTGCGTGGCTTAATAACATTTGATCTGCTTAGGCTAAAATCTATATTTGGGTAAAATCTGCTGTTTGTGCTGTAGATGAACAAGTATGTAGTGCAACTATGCAGAAAGCGCAACAGCCACAAAATCACATAATTCTAGTGGCCCTGATGTTATGTCCAGGACAAGGAAGAGGTTCCACAAGATCCATATCTTTTTTACATCCATTTATGTTGTCACTGAGAAATTACATTTTTTATCCTCTCCTAAATTTAACACAAAAAGTTTAAGAAGTACATCCCGAGTAAGCAAGAAAGGAAAAATAAACATGAATACAATGTAGTGTAAAAATGTGATGTAAATGTAATGCCATGTAAATGACAAACATTGTAAAAAAACATGTAAATATACATTTATGTAAATGTATAATTGTAAAGGTAACCGATCTGTTACTTGAATTTGAAAAATAAGAGACAAGAGGCGTTTGGCAAAAACAGGAACAGTTTGTTTGATTAAACCTAGCAGCCTGGCGAAAAGTTACAGGCGCAGGGTCTGAAGTCTCTCTCAATTTACATTCAGTTGAGATCTTTTCCAATACAGTTTCAATCAGGTTGTAAAATTTCTCCGGTGAGATATATGGTGAGGAATGTTGGTTGCTGCCTTAGAGTCATAAATTAATGTTCAAATGGTTACTACAGGTGGGCCACAACCTTGCATTAACACAATGTGGCCATTGGGTATCGTGTCCGGGTGTCCGGCGTGAGGAGCACGTGATGACTGCGTGTGCTGTTTTCTGACTGGCTAAACATTCCTAACTCATGTGGCATCTGACTTTATGGTGTCATAGGGGTGCGCGTACCCCCTATGGCCATGTGTGCTTAATTGGGGCCATTCTCCCTTGACCATTGCAATGTTGCTGTGCCTATCTGTGGGAATAATCTAGGGTTTCCTGTGTGTACAGTTATCTGCTAGCTACTTGCAGTCCCACCTGTGATCTATAAATCAGAAACCCCGGGCCTGGGTGTCAGAGCTTGCCTGACTATGTATTTGCAAGTCGGAGTTGATGCAGAGTTCATGATGGGTGATTTTGTTAATATAGATGTAGGAGAGTAGGATCTGCTTCATATAGCTACCACCACGTTTTGCTGATGTTTCACTGTTTTCGACTTAGTCTGGCTGGGATCCTGCTATGCAGGACCCCAGCCTACCTGCTTTCTCCTCTAAATTGATTGCATGTACTTTAGGTACACTCCAAATTTGATTCTGGGGTACCCTTGTAAGTCCCTAATATATGGTATACAATGTACCTAAGGCATAGGTACCCCAGAGGCCTCCCAGGGGCTGCAGCATGTATTGTGGCACCCCTGAGAGACCACTCAAACTGACACCACAGGTCTGCTACTGCAACCTGTGTAAGGTGGTGCATGCATTCGTTACTTCGATATAGGTTCACTATATCTACCTTATATCACTGCACATATAAACCTATCAGTCACCCCTAAGGGAGACCTTATCAATCCAGAAGGCAGGGTGTTGAGTTTTATGTGAGGGGGTGCCCATGCATGAGCAGAGCCCCTCTGCAGCCTTCGGAACCTATTCTCCGAGGACGTTCTGTGATGCAGCCAACCATATACTCTGAAGTGCATTATAACCTAGCGGTAAATGCTAACTTTACAACGGCCGCATGGAAACATGTTGTGTTTGGCATCAAACACCTTGGAATCATACCTCTACACCAGTAACTGGTGTGGGAAGTATGATTCCACCCTCTAGAGGGAAAAATATGACTACACCGGTACACCCGGTACCAGCTTTCTCAACCCTGGCATCACAAGATGGATGCTACCAGCCACAGACACGAGTCTGCCCTCCTGCAGTTGAGCCAAGCTCGAGCAGGGGAAGGCATGACAATAGGTTTCCTGTCATGCCTTCCTGACACAGGGAGGTGTAACCACCTCCCAGCTAGGCTTTAGTGTATTGGTGATGTCTGCACTGGGGGCACATTTGGTGTCCCTGTGCATAGTCCAGTTAAAACCAGTTGCAGGAGCCATTTGCTTCTGCTCTGGCGTGAAACTGAACAAAGGACATGGGAGTAACCACCCCTCTGTCCTGACCATCCTATAGGTGGGTCCCCAGAGTTTGTCACACCCCTTCCTTGGGTATAATTTAGGAAGACTGACTATAGGACTTTAGATTTTACCTGGACTAAACTCTGCTACAGAAACCAAGTATCTCCCTTTGAGTAAAGGAGTTACTCCCCTGCAAGGCAAGCACCAAGACGCATCTGACTGGTTTGCATCTCTCAAGCTCCTAAGGACTCTGAAGAACTTTTCAACACAGGAGATGGGTTTCCAAGTGTCCCTGAGGTTGACTAGTTCTCTCAGCAAACCTGAGACCCGTATCCCTCATGGTGGGTGTGCAACCCGAACTCCTGGGCACCGTGTCCATTTGCAGAAGCATATGCTGTCCGGCGACCTCTGAAGCTGTGTCTCGGGCTACTTGTAGTCCTGAGCCCAAGCAGTATTTCCACTGAAGATTATTGGCCTACACTTCACGAGTGTTCCGTGTGCTAGTATTTTGTGATTCCTCTTGAGGTCCCTTCGCGATTCCTGGTCCATTGGCCTGTGGGTTCCTGTGAAGGTAACTGACTTTCAGTGGGCTTTCCTGATTGCTCCAGAGGTGCCCTGACTCTCCATCACTTGGAGAGTCCCCAGGTCCTTGCTGGTCCTCACCAAAGCATCTTTCCTCTGTCCCCTTGGGTTGCAGTTGCCAAGGCTTGTTGGTGTTCAATCCGGACACTGACCCCCCCAGCACTCGACATCCTTTGTGGGACAGCTTGCCTGTAGACTTTGGTTGTCCCCAACATCTCCTGGTCCCTGTGGCTGCAGAGTCAAGCTTCACCTCTTCTTACCTGAAACACCCAACATTGGTGGACATTCCTCTATCGTGCCCCTGGTCACTGGCAAGTGACCCAGACTCTGTCCCCTCTGCTTTCAGGTTCTTCTCAGCTCCGATCCAGGCTTCGATCACACTGGACACTTTTCCTCTTCACGTCAGCAGGACTTTGCAGCATCACACCATTGAAAATGACGAAGATTCCCGACACCACTTGACACCTATGCACCCGGCTTCCCTGGGTTAGGTAACATGAGTATTCCGGTGCTCATATGGGTGCTGGCCTTAGAACCTTCTACGTTTGAAAGGGTTTGCTGAAAGTTCTCTCTTAAGTGTCCTTAATCTTTAAAATTCCAACCGCGACTTTCCCATAGAGTTGTACGGAGCTCCGGTGCTCACATGGAGGCTGGCCGTAGAACCTTCTACATTTGAAAGGGTTTGCTGAAAGTCCTCTCTAAAGTGTCCTTAATCTTTAAAATTCCAACCGCGACTTTCCCATAGAGTTGTACGGAGCTCGCGACTGTATTCGCACACTGCACACATCCGCTGTGGGTCCCCTGTGTCACTACCTTGGGTGGTTACTTGTGTTATCAGCGATTCGATGTGCTCTAGGCACTGTGTCTAGTCAAATGTTGGTTGTTATACCACTGGAGCCTACTGTGTATTGAGCTATTTACTGTCAGTCTAGTAATTTAATATTGTGTACCTTGTGCTCGAATCTCATAAAGAGATTAGTAGAGAGTGTTTAGTAATAAATACATATGTTTATAGTAACACTTGTGTGGTTCTCCTTTCATTTGGTCATTCAGGAGGTTACAATCTGGTGAAACAAGCTGCTTTACATTCCTTCAAGACTTAGCCTGAAGAATGCTCTCCATAGCTACCACTAGGATAGCTTTAAAAAAAGGTTGTCTTTAACCTAATCATCAATAAAGGTTGTTTAGACTGGTACAAGGTGCCCACTGTAATTAGTGGTCAACATATACCAGGCCAACTTCTCACACGGGATGTGATTTCGTTTTCATAAATGAATGTATCTTTTTCTATATTCACACTATAGTTTTTTTATATTAGCATACCAATGGAAACCCATACTTCACCTGCAGCGAGGGGGAAAACTGATATTCTTGTAACACTGTCAAAGTGACAGTAGAAGTAGGGATCAAATGTAGAGAAACCTGTGGTAAGATATGGCAAGTGGTGGAAGAGAACACATTTGTAGCACTTAACAGCTGACTAGCGATTGTAGCAGGATTTAGAACATCATTGAGACAAGGACATAAGGTGTTGGTAGGTTAAGTTAATACCCTTCACCATGTCATTGGAATAGTATGTACTGGACAAGGAGAAAGGTGTGCTAGACGCACACTAGGGAGCCATCATGATTGGTCCCACTGTCTGCACAAGCAAAGCGCCAGGACACCTCTGGGGTAACAGAGCGCTCTACAAATGTGATAATAAATAAATAATAAATAAATGAATGATGCAGTATGGTGAACACATCTTAACTTCTTACAGTTCCATCATTGTTAAATAGGCCTCTCCATAGTCTGTTTTTTACAGTAAAAGAGAATGTGTCAGCAGGTCTCGGGCAGCGGTATGTCAGCATGTGCTTCTTTTTCACTGTGCATTAAGCAGGTTGGTTATTTATGTCCAGGCAATGGAGATGGTTCATAACGTGTGTCCCATTATAATAACACTCTGGCAGGCATTGACACTGCTCATGCATGTCGAATACTGTCTTGTATATTCATCCATACCAAAAAGCACTGTATTCTGGCCTGTGCCTTCTCCACCCAACAGAAATACTGTATCAGTTTGTATTGTGACACACTTTGGAACTTCAACAGGGCCTGGGTTGCTCTCTGCTAAAGGGGACCCTGCATTACAATGATGTGTAAAAAAGTCACACAATGCATTGTCTTGTGTCACGTTAGGTCCGGGAGGCATTCTAAGGGTGGTGTTTGGGTCTTTCTGTGCATCCACTATGGATTTGTAAAGGAACCCACATAAGAGGAAAAAATCTTCAAATATAGTTTTTGTGCATTTCGTAGAGCTATCCTTACAGTTAGTCAGGCACCCTTACACTATGGTGCAAGGATGTCTGCATTGGTGCTAGGCAGGCCAAAGTGTGCCAGCACAGGGAAAGACCTGCACCAATTCTTTGAAAATGTGGCATAGTTCTGCTCCCCCCTTTCATCCAGAGCAGAGCATAAGCGTCAGTTGTGGTGCAGTGTTGCCTGAAATGGTTGTAAATGCGGTTCTTAAGGTTTAGAGATTAAAGGGAAGACGTATAACCATTTCATTTTGCGAATCTCTATTTACAATTTTTTGTGACTCGCAACTTGGGACTCAATAAATAAAATGCACTAATGTGACTTAGACACATTTAGCTATTCCCATTGGGGTTGCAAATGACCTACCTCATCAATATTCATGAGGTAGGTCGCAATTTGTGACCCATTGGAAATGGCCTGTAATTACATGCATAGTGGCCTGTTGGGGTCAGCAGACCACCATGTCTGTGTTTGCTTTTTAAAAAACACCATTTTTTTAATTGATATGGGGATATATTCCAAAGATAAAAATTAAAAGCTACCTTTTCAATTTTTGGGAGTAGGCATTGGTCTGTGGGATCAATACTTGCTCCTAAAAAATGTTGGCACCCAAATTCCCAAAGGGAAGGGGTCTCTTAGGGACCCCGTTCTGTTTGCAAAATGGTTACAGCCTCCTTCATGAAGTCGCTAAAATATTAATGTTTTGCTACTGCATTCCGGTCACAAAACATTCATACATGCCCCTGCAATTCACTATTTTTGCAAACACTATTTTGCGTGTCGGTAATAGGTTACAGACTCACAAAATAGGATTGGGACATGTTGACGGTAATTTTAGTCATCGCAAACAGCCCTATTCTCGGTTTGCAACAACTAAATATGGTCGTACCCCTGGCCTTAAGGTCCAGATGCACAACAGTTCGTAGGTGTCACAAAAGGGAAATCGGCCTGTTTGCTACCTCTAAATAAGGGTTGCAACATGGACCAAACCTGTTTTGTGAGTCGGTAACCTGTTACTGACTTGCAAAAGAGGTTTTGCCAGTTGCTATTAGGAAGGTGTATGCCAAGGGCCCATTCCTAATATAGAGTCACAGGGACATGTAAGATTGTTTAGTGCCCGCAAATGCTGTTGCACAACAATTGCATTTACCACCAGTTTCAAATTGGTGGTAAGCGAGTCGCAAAGGGCAGAAGGTTCCCTTCCGCTTTGTGATTAGCAGCGAAAACTTTTTTTAAGTGCAGGCAGCCTGATCTTAAAAAATTTAAACTGAAACGTTTAATTTTTATTTTTTAAATGCATCCTTTTTTCCTTTAAGGAAAATGGCCACATTTGAAAAAAAAGCTTGAATGCAAAAGTGGTCACAGACATCGTAGTGTGCTGAACCCAGCAGCCCACAAAATGTGAGCTGCCGCATGAATATTAATAAGGCAGATTCTTTGTGACCCATTTGCAAATCGCTAACATGTCTCAGACACTGTTGTACATCAGTGTTTAAGAGTAAAAAAAAAATGCAAATTGTGAGTTCCAAACACTGAGGATCGTACATCCGGCCCTTAAGGCCACCTGTGCAACCATTTCATTTAGCAACTGACAAATTGCGAGTTTTTGCGACTCCCAATTAGCGAGTTGCAAAATAAAATGTGCAGCACTGTCTCAGACACTGTTTGCAATTCCAAAATGGGTGGCAGGGGACCTGCCTCAATATTCATGAGGCAGGTCAAAATTTGCGATCCTTTGGGAATGGCCCGCACTCACAGGGATGGAGGCCTGCTTTTTCAATAAAGCAGATTTGTTTTAGGACATGCAGCTCGTTTTCCTCAAAGGAAAATTAGATATATTTCAAAAAGAAAAAAGAAACATTTCTGTTTCATTTTTGTAAATGGCTCCTCTTAAAAAATGATTTAGCTACCAATCACAAAGGGGAAGGGGTCCCTTCTCGTTTGCGACTGGATTACCACCAACTTGACTCAGGTGGTAAACTGTCGTTATTTTGTGACCGCATTCTGATTGCAAAACAATTGTACATCCCCCTGCTACTCGCTATTAGGAAGGGATGGCCTTGGCGTCCTCCTTCCTAATGTCGACTTGCAAAATTGGGTTGATATATGCTGCAGGCCTTTTTAGCTGTCACAAACGGCCCAATGTGCTGTTTGCGACTGCTAAAAATGTTCGTACATGTGGCCCTTAAATTCCACACTCATTCACTACATACCAATAAAAACATAAGATTAGTGTTCTTCTCGGTTACAGTATGTCACACTCAATGAAAAAATATTTTAATGATTTGCAACCCTACTGTAAACTTAATTGGAATGGTTATGGTTTTGCACTCATTTTAGGGCTCTACAAATCCCAGCCATCTGACCCTACACCTTTATTGTCAAGATATATTTGCAAGGGTAATTATAGGTACAGCAACTTTCCTAGGCAATTAAATCCACAATTCAATTAGATTACTTTAATTGGATTTGTGATAACAACAAACACTGATACCATGTCAAGGTTTTGCTTTGTGGCCAATTTTGTCATAAAAACATCTTATCTCAAGAAGAATACGTTTAATTAAGAGCATGACTGCACTTTAAGGAGCCATTCAAGAATGAACACAGAAGCCAGAGAAGATAATCGAATAGCTGAAGTACCTGATTGTTGGCAAGACAGGGCTGGCTTCCTTTAGAAGCCACTGTAGATAAAAAATAGAACTAAACAGAAAAGAATCAACTGAAGTAGGCCACAATGGCACTCAACAATCACACAGCCAGCATCAATCACTGGAAGGAGCCTTCCCTAAGCCAAAGTCTCCTTATCTTAGATCTCCTACTTAGAATATATGACTTTGTTTAAATCTCTCATTTTATAATCTTCAGCTTTATCCCATTGAATATCCACAATACTTTTTATGTCTGGAGGAAAACTATTTTTTCTGCCCCAGGATCCAGCTTCTTTCTGCTGGAATTTACTAAATGGTTAACCCTAATACGTTCCTAGTCCTTGCTGAAGGTCCGTGAGGGAACACTGCAACTTTTAGTGACGTTCTATCTTCACTGTTGACTTTTATGAAATAACATTTGACATTACTCCTTCTAAAACATATCTTTTTTTCCTGAACATGTATTTTACTCCTAATCAATAGTCTTGATGTCTTTTAAATTTTTTTTTGTTTGATTCAGCTTTATTCTTTCCTATACAAATTAGTGTGGGCCTGTATGACCTATCATTTACCTCGATTTTTGTTATGTTGTCCAACATAAAGCTAATGCATTTTTTTCTGTTGGTGATCCTTAATGTTAAACCAAAAGTAACAAAGGTGAGTCAACATTAGGCAAAAGTGAATTCTGATAAGTCGGTAGGAAAGCCTTCTTTAGACTTGCCTCAGGGGAAGCCTTCAACACGTTTTCTTTCCTCTTATCATTGGTGGTGGTTGCTGGCAACTAAGCTTAGGCCACACTCTGGTGAGCAGCAATTTTGTCAGATATACCTATTCAGTTGGCTTTTTTTTTTTATGTATACGACAGAGAAAGAAGAGGTTAAACAGTATGAGGTATCAGGCATTAAATGCTGTCCTCCAAAAATTGGTGAATAGCTGAAGTTCCTCAGTGGCGGCTGGATTGTGAGGCCCAGATTTTGATGGTCCTGATCTGCCAGAGGTAAGGACGACCCCTTCTAGTAGCCTCAATGGCGCCGATGCAAGACAGCACCAAACCATATAGTGCTTGCTGGAAAGAGCTCCTGTCAGAGGAAAAACCCAGTGGGCAAAAAACCTCCAAGGATGGCAGAGAAGAACAGGAGCGGACGATAGGGTTCAAGGAGCAGGCAAGGAATCAAGGGAAAAGGCCAACAACAAGGAGCTGGTTAATAAGTACACAGGATTACCAGGGAGAAGAATACCAAACAGGAAACAGGAGTAACTGGGAACATGTTGGGAGTGAAGAGTATACAAACAGACTGCTGGAGTGTTGGGATGCAAATAAAAATATTTTTTAGTTCCTTTTGTACCGCAGACCCCAGGTAATTACATAAGAGGATTGGTGCCATGATGGATTGGGAAAAACTAAAGTTGGTCTGTGGGTGATGGCCTTCTTGGATTGGAAAGCTATATACCATGTAGCCTCACTAGTGGATTCTGGGAAGAAGATTGATTCTGGTAATGGAGACCCTAGAGGAGCCTCCTAGCCACTATGCCCCCAGGGCAAAAGCGCAGATGCAGGGAATCATATCGGTAGACACAAAGGAGGGGTAGAACGGACTGTTATTTAACCAGGTTCAGCATACATGTCCGAAATAACAATAGAGCAAAACCAGTATGCAGGATTTTAAGTGTTTAATGCGTAATGTTCAAATGCATCCGTGAAGTCTGGATGGTGTGGAGAGGGAAACTCTCCTTTGGAAAAAGACCCTCACACACCCAGCCAACTAGGTGTCTTGCTTCATCATCGGGTCTGCTCCTTATCGGGTCGGCAGTACAATACCCGATTTCCTTTTATGCCGGTGGGTGAGGTGCGTTTGAGGGCCCTAGGTGAGTGTTGGTGTAAGTGGAGTGTGAGTGAAGTTTAATAAATTAGGGTAGGAGGTCAACTCAAAACAATTTTAATGACTGTGGCCCCTATCCTAGTTAAAAATATATACAACAAAGACATGTATCTTCACTCTAAGGATGTGAAGTTTACGTGCTTGTGAATTGAGGTCAACGTGTTTCTCGCCTTTTACCCTATTCGATGGCAATTCATCAGGACCAGAGGGATCTACCTACACTTTTTGGTAATGGTCAAATGGGAGTTTAGAGTGTATAAGTGACCACCAATACAGCACCCTAAAAAGTGGTACCTAGTAGATCATATAAACACAACCCTCATGGGGTCACAACTATGTAACAGCAGTACCGGCTCGTGTAGACACTCAAAAGTAGTGTCCAGGTGCTGTGCTCAGCCCAGGGTGAGGATCCAACCCCCACAAAGCCAGTCCGGTCGGTAGGCCGGCTCCCTTCAGGTAAGTGTCTTAGATGAATACAGCGGTGCACCAACATTCCCTGCATATCTCCTGCCCTCCACACGCAGCACACCCAGTATGGTAACTGGCATTGAGCGAGGCAGTGGCACAACATTAAATGATTACAGAGTAGATTCAGGTCTTTAAAGCGTTCCTGAACTTTATTTGGGCTTAAATTTTAAATAGAATCAAGTTGAAAAGGTTGCACCCAATACACTAAGGAGCTATAAGAAATGTGGGTCTCTAGTTGGCAATGGTTTGCTCCTTTGTCCAAATAGGGACCCTATCTTCTAGTCAGGATAAGGAGAAACACTACAGAAATAACTCCTGCTCAGCCCCTTGGTAGCTTGGCACAAACAGTCAGGCTTGTTTCAGAGGCAGTGTGTAAAGCATTTACACATAACAGTAAGACACAACACCAGTTTAGAAAAAAGATCCAATACTTTATATATTCAAAACAAAACAAAAATGATAAAAATCCAACATACAGTACTTACAAATATGCACTTTGCAAGAATAACCTTAAAAAAGCAGTTCCATGAAGTCGGTAGCTAGCTCCGTCCGGTGCTACAGCGATGCTGAGAACAACAGAATCCAACAGTTACATCTGACCGTGTTGGTCCTGGTGCCGGAAGACTCGTAAACACTACCTTTTTGTTGTGGCAGATCATGTTGGTGCGGGCCAGTCATGGCAACCGTTGCGGTGTGAAGCAGAGCAGTGCGCATATGGTGCCCTCAAGTTGCGGTGAGACCAAGGCTGTGGTGCGGAGTTAAGATGGTGCTTGTTCCAGTGCTGATATGTCACGGTTCAGGTGACAGTGCCGTTTGTGGCGAGCTGGTGTCTGTCGGTCTGGACTGCGGTGTGGGACAGGGTGGTGCGTCGTGAGACTTACGAGCAGTGCCTCCTACCATGGTGCGGTCACGAGTGTCGAAGTCAGAGGGCACCAAAAAGCGTTGGTGAGACCATGGCGGTGAAGGGAAGCGTGGAGGTGCGGAGTGCAGTGCCCAAAGGTCACAGTGCAAGCACAGCTTGGTGAAGGCAGGGGCTCTCATCGTCGGTGATACAAGGGTTACTGTGCGATATGCGACAGTGCCTTCAGGACATGGAGCCAGCGACAAAGTCGTGATGGAGTAGGTTGCTTTCCCCCTTCTGTGGCAACTAAAACCACAGTTCCAGAGGCGGTATCCAGAGGTCAGTGAAGTCGTTGAAGTCCCAGCGACTTCAGAATAGGAGGCAAGCTCTACTTAAAGCCCTTGAAGATACTCAGCAACAAGTTGAGAAAGTTCAGTCCAGTCCTTTCACTGCCCAAAGTAGAAGCAGCAACTGCAGGCCAACCCAGCAAAGCAACAACACAGCAAAGGAGCAGTACTCCTCCTGGCAGTTCTTCCAGCTCTTCTTCTTGCCAGGTTCCTTGATTCCAGCAAGTTCTCTGAAGTCTTTAATCTCCCTGAGACTACCAACAGGAGGCAAGTTCTACTACAAGCTCCAGGAGAAAACTCTAACAGCAGTACTACTCTAGGTGGACTGAAGAGGACATTATTTCTAGATGTATAAGTACTGCACTTATTAAGAGAAGAAAGCAGACATTACTTTTGTAGTATCCTTGAGACGGTCCCTCTAAGGATTGTATGGGACGCATATAAGGTGGTAGCCTCAGGCATCCTCTGCAAAAAGGGGTCTATTAAAGGGACAAAATTGTATGAAGAAGAGAGGAGGTTTGAGGAAGAAATCTGGGTGCTGGAATGAGAAATGCTAGTCTCAATCTCAGGCGAGGAAGTGCAGGAGAGGCTGTTAGGAAAGTGGGAGGCCTTCATGCAGGTGATTGAGAGAAGGAACAGAATGAAGTGGCAAGCCAGCATCCTAGCATACTTGGAATATGTGGAGAAGTGGGTCGGACTTCTGGCCTGGAAAGTGAGAACAGATAGAGGATGGGACCATCTCAATATTAGTGGACAAAGTTGGCTACATCTAAGGAAAACCAGTTCAGACAGTAGCATGTATCCTTAAATTGTTTGAAGATATATATATATATATATATATATATATATATATATTACCTACTGGCGGTCGCCAGTAGGTAGTTATAGTTGGGACCCAGTTTCCATATGAAATCCGCAACATTCTATTTGGAATAACGTTGGCGCCGGTCGACGAATCTTCGCAAAATTCTCCAAGAAGATGGGGCGCTCCGCTCCTTTCCTGAAAGTTTCAGGGTGATTCGTCAAGTGGGGGCTGAGAAAAAAGGGGGGTCCCAAAACGTGTTTCCCACGTGCAATTTTCCATAGGGACCTTTAAGTGAGGCTACAGCCGAACTGTTGAATGGAATTACACCAAATTTGGCAAAAAGGTAGAGTTTGTTTCGCCAATTACGCTTTTTGTTAAGTGGTGTAAATCCGTTCAGTAGTTCCTTAGAAAATCAAAAGTGAAATCATAGATATATTTGCGAAGTTGTACCGTACGCGTACCGCCCGAGGACAGTACGCGTACCATTACGAGCACGAGCTGCATGCTAATTGGCTGAAAATTGTCTGGTAACACTCTAAACCAGGAAGTGTTGGGAGCAATCTTGTGTCTCGGTAGAACCGAGGCCCAAGAAAAGTGATAAACAAGTGCGCAAAAGACGCAAAGGGGGCAGGGTAAAAAGACCCTGATCCCCTGGGCCTGCTCAGGGGGTTCCACAAGGACCCCCAAGGCCCCAAAATGTTTTTATAAAAACGCAGGATACGCGTAGGATACGCGTACCCTGCCGATCCGCCCCAAAAAATTAAGGCACCACTCTGCAAATGCGCCCCATGACGCGTTTGCAGAGGGGGAAATTATTCCCCTTGAATACTGGGGGTCCCTGGGGGCCAAGTAGCCCACCAGGAACCTCCAGTATGCGCCAGGGGGCTGCCTTGCAGAGACGTGTGAAGAGGTCACGCCCCTTTTTACACCTCTCTGCAACGCAGGACCCTGGCGCATACTGGAGGTTCCTGGTGGGCTAGTTGGCCCCCAGGGACCACCGTATTCAACGGGAATTAGTTCCCGCTCTGCAAACGCGCCAGGGGGCTGCGTTGCAGAGAGGTGTAATGAGGCCACACCCCTTTTTACTCCTCTCTGCAACACAGCCCCCTGGCGCATACTGGAGGTTCCTGGTGGGCTAGTTGGCCCCCAGGGCCCCTCAGTATTCAAGGGGAATTAGCTCCCCCTCTGCAAACGCACCAGGGGGCGGCGTTGCAGAGAGGTGTAATGAGGCCACGCCCCTTTTTACATCTCTCTGCAACGCAGCCCCGTGGCGCATACTGGAGGTTCCTAGTGGGCTAGTTGGCCCCCAGGGACACCCAGTATGCAAGGGGACTTAGTCCCCCAACTAAGAACGCGCTACGGGGTGCGTTTGCACAGTGGTGAAGGTAGGTGGCGGGGCTTGAGGTGATATGTGTGTAAACATGCCCTGTGGCACATTTAAGTTTGGGAATTAATTCCTCTTTTATCCAGAGGTCCCCTAAGGGCCAACTAGCCCACCAGGTACCTCCAGTAAGTGCCACGGAGCTGCGTTGTAGAGTGTTGTAAAAAGTGGGCATTGCCTCTGAACACCTCTCTGCAATGCAGCTCCCTGGTGCTACTGGAGATACCTGGTGGGCTAGTTGGCCCATAGGGGACCTCAGAATTGAAGAGGAATGAATTCCCCAACTTAAAACGCGCCACAGGGCGTGTTTGAACACATGACACCTCAGGCCCCGCCCCCTTCCTTCACTATTTTGCATAATATTCCTCTAAAATCAGGTGAACTACGAATTCCAATTTGCTCACCTGTTATCAGGAGAGACCTCAGTGCTGCATCTTTCAGCCCACTACTGATCCTGAAAAGTAATTCTAACCATACTTACAGTAACTTGAATTTCCTTCCATAGGCTAACTTTGACTGGTTTCACTTGGAAATTCTTCTAAGTGTGGAGTTTTGGAATTTTAAAAAATTCTTCAAAAATCAGTCGAACTACGAATTCCGATTTACTCACCTGTTATCAGGAGAGACCTCAGTGCTTCATCTTTCGCCCCTGTACATATCCTGAAAAGTAATTTTAACCGTACTTACCAGTAACTTGTATTTACTTCCATAGGATATCATTGCCTGCTATATAAAATATATATAAATTAAAAAAGAAATTTTTTTTTTATTATTTTTAAACACATGTTTTTTCAATTTATAATAAAAATATGTAATGTATTTAAAAAAAATCTAAAAATAAATAGTTTAAAATAATGTAGTAAATCAGTATAAAAAAATATAACTATTAATACATTTAAAAATCATCATTTACAAAACCTTTGAAATTCACTGAGAAAACCATAGGTTTCACACATGTTATAGTTAGGAATTAGCATTTAAAAAACCTTAGAAATCCATTGAAAAAACCATAGGTTTCACACGTTATAGTTAGAAATTAGCATTTAAAAAACCTTAGAAATGAATTGAAAAAAACATAGGTTTCATACATAGAGTTACTCACACACATACTCACACATGCAAATAAACTATCAAACACCCATTTACTTGCATATACAGCTATACACACACCACTAAACTTGCTTCTACAGAAACGTACACATACTTACTCTCTTAAACAATCACTTACAGAATCACATACTTATTTATACAGGAACTCTTCCAATCTCTCACTCTCACATATACTCACTTATATACATCAATACTCACATATACTAGTTTAAAACATATGTAGTTACTCATAAGTATACTATTGAGACAGTCATTCACTCACTAACACACCCATACCCACACTCATCCACCCATACAGTCCTGCACACATGCTGTCTTCAAAACACATACAAACAGTGAGTCACTCATTCATGCATCCGTGCGCTAAGTAATACCCCCACCAAACCATACAGACACTAATTCTGATACTCAAAAAAATAACTAATAACCCATATACACATTCATGGAGCTACTCACCAACCCATGCAGCCATTTATACACAAAGTGAGACACTGATACAGATATTTAAATATTTAAACATTACTCGCTAATACATGTATTCAGTAAGATACACTTAATGAGTCAGTTATACAATCAATTTTATAAAAACAAAACATCCATTTAGACACTTATTTAATCGTTTATTCTTCCATCGACGTTTAGGTATACATATATAAAAAATATTTATTTTTCAGAAAGACACACATTCACTGGATGATGTCATCAGTGATGTCATTTGAGATGTCATTAGTGATGTCATGAGTGATGTCACTGACCATGTCATGAGTGATGTAATATGTGACGTCATCAGCAGTGCATTGCGGACGCGCGAGTTATAGTTAGCTGAACTAACTATAACAGGGGAATTTCAATGGTTTTGTATGAGTGAAATGTCCAGCTAACTATAACATGTATAAAACCTATGGTTTTTTCAAGGAATTTCTAAGGTTTTTTAAATGCTAATTCCTAACTATAACATGTGTGAAACCTATGTTTTTATCAGTGAATTTCTAAGGTTTTTTAAATGCTAATTTCTAACTATAACGTGGCTGAAACCTATGGTTTTTCCAGTGAATATATATATATATATATATATATATATATATATATATATATATATATATATATATATATATATATATATATATATATATATATATATATATATATATATATATATTACCTACTGGCGGTCGCCAGTAGGTATATATAGTTAGGATTTTTTCTCTATGGGATTTTTGAAAATTCTATGTCTAATAACTTTGGCGTTTGTGGCCGGAATTGTCTGAAATTATCAGGAAAATGGAACATTTTGTTTCTGAGCAGCCACTGAAAATTTGGGGGGGTTTCGTGAAGGGGGGGCCGAGAAAAAAGGGGGGTCCCAATACACGATTTTCCCATGTTAATTTTCATAGGGCGGTTGGCCTCACTTTTAGCCCGAACGGCTGAATGGATTTGCACGAAACTTGGCAAAATTGTAGGGACTGTTAGCCTGATGTGCCTTTGCTAGGTCTCAAGATATGTGCTCCAGTGGATTTTGAGAAATTAACGTTCAAAAAAAGATATATATCTGTAAGCGCGCTCCGGGTAGCGCTCCGGTTCGCGTACTTGACGCGTAACGGAACTTCGCGAAGCGAAGCTGATTGGTTCTCCGGTGTCTGTCAACATTCTAAACAGTCCGGAGCGGCCGCCATCTTGTCTCTCGGTAGGATCGAGAGACAAGAGGAGGCCAAAACAAAGGGGGAAATGACCATAAGGGGGCATAGTAGATCCTCCCTGACCCCCTAGGTTTGATGTGGAGGCTTTAAAAGGGCCCCACGGGGCAAAAAAAATATATTTTTTTTCTTTGTTTTTGCGTGGGGAGCGCCCGGTACGCGCACCGGGAAGCGGTCCGAGGAGCGTACTATGAGGAAAAAAGAAAGACAGGGTATAAAAATTTGGGCAATTTTGTTATAAATGGAAGGTAGTTCTGAAAAGAACAGTTTTTTTATTCTTTTTTTTTTTAAATAAATTTTCTGAACAATTTTTTGATTTTTTTTTTGATTTTTGAAAACTATTTTGTGGTTTTTGTGTGTTTTTTTTAGAGGAAATAACAAAAAAGCAGGGTTTGAACATGTCTCAACAGGAGCAAAAAAAAATAAAAAGGATTCATTGTTTTCTCATCTTGTTGCATTTATGATTTTCTCCAGCTCGGTTAATCAAAGTAATACTCTTCTCTCTATAACAAATAGTTCCTCCACAATATATACAAACTATTTTGTAGTGTTCAAAAGGAGCTTGAATATTGTCTGGTCCGGCGAATGAGCTTTGTCCACTGGAGGTGCTGGGGATGACATTTGGGGGATTGGCAGCAAGATCCCTTACTTGTGCTTGGGAAAGATTATTAGGGTGCCATCGCTCCATGTGGCAAATCATTGTATGATTGCCAAAGCTGTATTTCTTGTTGGGGTTGCCACGAGAAAGTATATTTTTACATATCAAACAAGACACCTGGGGTGCATTGACCTTATTTTGTCCAGGTGGAATTTTAAAAAATTGCCATATGTAGTGCTCTTTAATATGGCTCTGCCTTGGTGTTTCTGGCAGGAACTGCCTTACTTGCTCTTCCTCCTCCTCCTCCTCTTCGTCCTCATTATCTTCCTCTCTACCAAAGTCCAGTGTTGGAGATGGTCCTTTTGGTGGTGGTGGTGGTGGTGGTGGTTGCTGAGAAGCACCAGCTGCAGCTATTACAGAAGCCATTGTGAAAAATAGGTCTTGCTCTCTGGAAGTAGAAAGTAAGAATGAGGTAAAAACAAGGAGGGGTTTTCATCATTTGGGAAAAAAAATAGTTCTAAACCAATGAAAAGTGTTATTTTTAGGTCACATGACCTAGCCTAACAACATTAGGAAACCAAAAGTCAAATGAACCAATGAAAAGTGTTATTAACAAGTCACATGACAAATCACATGACCTGTTATGCTTACGTTACGCGCTCCGCGCCGCGCCCCGGATCGCTTCCGGGAAGCTGCGCTTCGCGCTTTGCTTCGCGGACCGGAGCGCTTCCGGGTGCGCTGACGCGGCGCGTCATATGACGCATTACGCGACAACGCGATACTTCGCGATTACGCGATGCGTCACGATGTTGTTTTCTAACGTTGCAGTTGCGCAAACGGAACGTTTACCGGTTCGCGGACCAGGTCGCGGCAAGAAATTGAGCTAACGGGAAGCTAGCCGGTTCGCGGACCGGAAGCGAAACAAAAAAATATATTGTAAAAAATACATTAAAAAATTGTATTAAAAACATATAAAATATATTTTTCGATTTAAAGAAGAATACATTTTAAAGCTTTTGATATTTGCTATTAAAAAACCATTGAAATTCACTGAAAAAACCATAGGTTATACACCATATATAGTTAGGAATTAGCATTTACAAAACCTTATTTTACTCACACAAAACCATTGAAATTCCATATATAGTTAGTTGCACTAACTATATATCGCGCACCCGCAATCCACTGCTGATGATGTCACATATTACATCATTCATGATATGGTCAGTGATATCACTGATGACATCACTGATGACATCTCAAATGACATCACTGATGACATCACTGGTTTGACATTACTGATCACATCACTGATGACATCATTCATGTGATAATACGATGAACTTCTTCAGACTCTAATATAACCTTAGATACACTCAGTGTAAACAGACACTCACAGACTGTCACTCATCCATGAAGTTACACACACACCTAGTCAGTCATGCAAAGAATCAACCACACCTCCATTTTCTCAACTATACAGTTATACACACCTTACTTATTCAAACACATACTAACACATATTTACTCTCTTATACAATCCCGGATACAAGTTCACAATGATCCATACAGCCACTCACACATTCACTGGCTCTTATGCACAGTTATTTATATATGTCAACTCTCACATGTACTGTGTTTTACATATGTACTTACTTTGACATGTAGCACTGAGATATCCATTCACTCACCAATACACTCATGCACACAGTCAACCCCCCATACAGCTGTTTCCACATGCACTTTTGAACCCATACATCTAGTGAATCAACTGCTCACACATCTATGCACAGAGTCATACACCTACCAGACACCCACACACACACTCAGTCTCCCATACAAATACATGGGCAACCAATCAATAACCCATATAGTTACTCATATAGCTACTGATCAACACATGCATCAGTTTACAGAACAAAAGATATAATGATGCAGAAATTAAGACAGTTTAGTCACTAACCCATGCACTCAGTGAGACACATTTAATCACTCACTCATACAGTCAGTCATGCACCTACTAAATCCTTCATCCAGACACTTATAAATCCACTCATTCTTCAATATGTAAGACATATTTTAACTTTACAGAAACATACAGTCATTGGATGTTGTCATCAGTGATGTCATCTGTGATGTCATTTGAGATGTCATCAGTGATGTCATCAGTGATGTCATTTGAGATGTCATCAGTGATGTCATCAGTGATGTCACTGACCATGTCATGAATGATGTAATATGTGACATCATCAGCAGTGGATTGCGGGTGCGCGATATATAGTTAGTGCAACTAACTATATATGGAATTTCAATGGTTTTGTGTGAGTAAAATAGGGTTTTGTAAATGCTAATTCCTAACTATATATGGTCTATAACCTATGGTTTTTTCAGTGAATATATATATATATATATATATATATAGAGAGAGAGAGAGAGAGATAAGCAATTTTAATCTATCAGATTTAAGAGAGTGGCTAGAAGGAATACAGCTCCCAGTTTTGTCCAACAATTCCTCCTAGGGGACATAACAGAGGAGGAATCCCATATTTGGAAAGCAGCAGGCCATTGCGCCCTCCTAGGAGAGTTCTACAACTCCTTAAAAGACATCATAATTAAAAAAATGTTATGACTTGTATAATGAGCTGCTAGCAGGGGGATCGGCATGAAGCCATAATCACTTCTCTTCTTCAACTTAATAAGAACTGGAAGAAGGCAGACTTGTACAGGCCAATTTCATTGTTGAGCTATGACTACTAGGTTTATGTAGGCAGCCTTTCTAGAAGACTCTCCATGGTAGTTGGTAACATTATACATTCAGACCAGAAGGGATTTGTGCCAGGCAGGCTTTTGCATGAACACACCCATCTGCAAGGGTGCTTGCATTACATGAAGGATTGTGTTTGTGGAGGAAGGGGTACCTTCCTGAACTAAAACAGCCCTAAGCGGCATATTCCTTTTTCTATGTGTGCTGCAGAATGCAGCACACATATAAAGTGGAAGTAAGGAGAAGAAATCAAGATATTTCTCCTCGTTACACCTCTCTTGGGTAGGTGTATATTTTGTGTGCATCCCCAGGTCTACCAGCTCTGGTAGATCTATGAATATGTCAAAATACATAGAATGTGCATGGGAACACCCACACAAGACACATGGAAAGCCTCCCTTCCACAGAGTAAGGCAAATTAGAAATGTGCGCTGCATTGCTTTCCTCCAGATTTATGGAGCCACTCAGGGCCACGCAAAGTAGCCTTACGCGGATTCATAAATCTAATTTAAGGTTTGCATCACTCTTGTACCGCATTGCTCACTGCAAACGTGAGGCAAACCACTTGTAAATAGACCCCTTAATTCGCAAGCGTTCTTCCATATTCCCTCTCCCCTATTTCCTGATTTCCTGATTTATTCTTATCTCTACCAACCTCTATTGCAACCTACCTTAGGACAGCATACATGCTCTACAAACAACCAAAATCGCACAACACAACAAAGGTGTCTCTGCTCAATAGAAATATCATCCACGTTTATTGAAAAAAAGCCTTTGTCACAAAACTTCTTGCAATGAGACAACATACCTTTAAATATTTCAAATAAAAGGCACCTGAAATCATGAACTAGTACAAGGGTTTCCAAGAGTTACTTTCAATATGATGTATTAAAATACATTTGTCATTTTTGAAAATTGATATTTGGATTATTTACTTCTAGCCCATATTTAATGTCCTTGAACTTTGTATGAGTATTTTAAAATGTGAATCATTGAACAAACTCAGTAATTTTCTCTCTTGCGCAATGCGTGGGATGTAAAAGACTTTCAACTGTCTCTGTATCAGAAACAGAAGCTGACTTTGCCTGCCCATTAAAAATGTTACTTTACTAGACTTCTCCTATTGATTATCTCGGTGGAGACCTCAATTACTGTCTCTAGAAACATGCAGACCGACAGACTGGGGACTGATGCATTTTGCCAGATGCTCTTGATATTTAATTCCCTGGTCCTCCTATGCCCTCTCTCTCAAGTCGATCTGCCCTCCTCCTCCCTGTCTCCTCTGCCCTCTCCTTTGTACTTTTGAATGGATCATTAACACCATATCCTTCCTGTGGATAGGTTCGAACTCCTATCTGCCAGTGGACAAAGGAAGGAGACAGAGAGGCCAGGCACCCCTGGATAAAGCGAGGGGGAGGCGAAGCAGAAGGTCACCTTCTATTCCAAAGCGAACAAAGTTGTCAATTCCAAATTCATGCACCAAGCCTTTTACTTTAGCCCAATTATATTGGACACATGGGATGCTGGCATTCATGACTAGGAACATCACAATTGCTTTGAAGTATAAAAAGCACTTCATTTGAGATGAAAGTGAAAGCTTGCCTTTTTTAACATCGATGCATGCTTTGGTCCTTCAAGGACACTGATACAGGCCTAACAGTTGAGACTGCAGCACTGACCTAAACTGTGCAGAGCACAGGCAGCTTCAAAGCCTGACTGCATCATGGAAAGCTATATATAGTTTCTCTTTGAATGTTTACATTTTAACAAAGTACGTTTCTTGGAACATTATCTGTACTTTAAAACAATACATTACCAATCAAGAAAAGAGAGATACGAGAGAACTGGAAAACATGGAACTTAAAGGTAAAGGTGAGTTGGAATTGTACAGTTCTGAGGTATGCAAAGCGACAGTAAAGTAAAGTATACTTTAGAGTGCCATCTATTATGTCAGCATGCAACCTCCCACCCTGTTGCATTGTTAAATCGGAAACCTCAGAAGAATTATCCTGTTTGAACTCAAAGCAGGACCATCAAAGACACAGAGACCACATTATATATGCTCATGATGGTACATGTTTATAAATTAATATTTACCGAAAGCATCATCGTGGTAATTTAAAAGCAGCTGGAAAATGTGTTCCCATTAGTGGTAGATAGGTTTCGCCAGGAAAATAATGGTATTTAGAATATGTAAGTTCCCATAACTTACAACACCAGAACACACCCTGAAACACCTCTTCAGAGCACATCTCACTGGGAACTTTGCAACATGCCTAAATCAGAACACCAAATCACATATTATCACACAGTAAAAACCAACTTAACACAAAACCAAACCACATTATTATGCCAGACAACAGAAATAGTGAAGTCGTTAAAACCTAGAGGTGAGCGAAATCTCTTTATTTGTTATTAGCTATTGAATTATTATCCATTTTATGCTTCCAAATGCAAGCCAGTGTGCAAGAAGAAATATGTTTTGCAAAACCACCTCAGAATCAAATGATAATATATATAAATCATAACTCAGAGCTGTACAAATAGCTACTATTCCTAATCTCAGATTCTTGACTACATTTCAAAAATACATTGCTTTCCTTTATACCAATTTTAAATAATTTATGGTCAGTAAAAAAAAAATCATCCTTCGCTGCAGTTTGGTTGATTTCTCTGGGTATCGCCTGTTTTAGACAGCCAACAAACACTATATATCCCAATAGGCAGGAGAGCATGACGGACACAATGGTATATTACTTTTCTAGATTAGCCACTAACGTAAAAAAATACAGATGAAAACATTGGTACCTATGTCATTTTTCAATCTAGTTTAATTAGTTTTTGATTTCAACAATTAGTATCCTAATTATGTCTGCTTTGTAGAAATGTACAAACTTGCAGTAATGTACAGCTTTCAGGTTCACTTATGGGTTTTCACATCTCTTTTAACTCACAAGTACCAGGAACGTAAACATTGCAAAAATAGGAAATATCAACTCCCACTGAGAAAGTAGATAAAAAAATGTAGTGAAAAAACGTATTTTATTTTATAACTGTACCTATTCCTGAAAACTGGCAAGAGTGCGTATACTTGGCTCAATAAACCTTTTGTTGATGATATTTTTAAATGCAAAAACTACTTTCTCGCACAGACTTTTTTTTCCATTTTACAAAAACTCCCACGCTTTTGCTAAATTTAGCTATTTTCTCTGTTCTCTCTTGAAAAATCTACAAGCTCTGGGTACATCAAGAATCCACAACATGTGAGAAAAAAAGGAGGCAAAACTGACATGGATATCTTTTGTGGTAAAAATAGTATGAAGGCTTATGCACAAAGGGGCAGATTTATTTAGATCTCCAACACTGAGTACCAGATAGTCTTGCAACCGCCATCGGAGAGATTAGAAAATTCACCTCCTATTTTCCTTCCCCAGGAGGCAGACAGCCCACTAGACACTAGGGACTGATGTCAAGAAAAGGACTGGTGTGTGGCATTAGCCCATTATGGCATTTGGTCATACTCACATGCTCTGGGTAATCTCTCTGTCACCC
Organism: Lissotriton helveticus; assembly: GCF_964261635.1. Classification (NCBI taxonomy): domain Eukaryota; kingdom Metazoa; phylum Chordata; class Amphibia; order Caudata; family Salamandridae; genus Lissotriton; species Lissotriton helveticus. The sequence continues at coordinate 1,703,087,244 of NC_136063.1, read as the reverse complement.
AAGGGAGGCACAGAGAGTGTTATTCCCCCTCTGCTGGCTCACACACTAAACCTATGGCCAAAGGAATTCAGATTTCCTTTCACTTGCCATGGAGATGGCTACAGTATGAAGGCTCTAGGCCCAATGGGCTAAAGGCTATTCGGGCTCCAGTGGTTGGGGGTAGTCCTCATTGTAGGAGCATACTCCAAACTGTTAACATCAATGCTGAAGCATTAGTGAAAAATATAGGCATGGGTTAAAAGCATGAATACATCTTTGGAAGCAGACCAGCCTCTTTTTGAAGAGGGGAATTCCTGGGGGAGTGGGGGGGGAGGGTTAGACACCTGTAGATCCCCCCCAAAGGGCGCCCTCAGTGGTGGCACTGACAGTTTACCATCTGTCCTATTTGATTTTGATCCCAGTCCTTTTGACTTTACCGAATGTTGGATTCTAAGAGTGTAGCGCTTCTGAGTTTGCTTCTATGAATAGCAATGCTGATGAAAGATAGTGAGGAGTAATACACTTTTAAAACTGTGGTTGAACTTTTAATTACTTCATTGTAGTTTAGTTGATGAAAAGAAAATAAGTCATATTAATTTACAGCCCTGAAGAAACTGTTTATTTGGTGAAAAATGTACTGACTTCCATTATGCGAAACAGGTGAGATTTGAAGGGACAAACATAAATGCTAACCTTCAAGAAAAAGTAATACCTTGGATGGATAACCCAATTGTGGACTTGGAAATATACATGAAAATAATAGCAATATTGTGGTATTTGAACTTTAATTAAGTGGCCCCATAACCTACTTGTTTTAATTTACTCAAGTATTTTATACTTTTGAATGGACACAGTGTCACGTTTTTGGTGGGCAGAACACTGGGGTGTGCACTTTCCCTCATTATTTGCTGCTTCATACGAATATAATTTACACTTCAGGTCCACAATAGTAGGCCTGGAGACATGTCTAACAACAACAAAAGACATATGTAACGGCAGTATTATAATATGAAACAATACGCAAAACATCCATCATGGCCCTTGCATCCCCCAAAAAAAAAGAGGTAGTCGAAGCAGTCGAACAGGAAACACACCTTTTCATGAACTATCAACAGAGCAGCACATACATATAGAATACAAGGGTGATGTTGACCTGCAATGCACAAACACTTTCTTTTCCATAGGAGAACAGCAACACATAGATGAGACTAATAATCATTGCCCATGATCACGGTTTAACACAAACTAGATTACTGCATGCAAAGAGGAGCAGGAAATCGGATAGCTGGTTTTGTCACAAAGAACAGGAGACAGTCTCATACCTGATTTGTTCAGTCAAATGTTTTTTTAGAATACCATTACGCAAGCACAGACAACAAACAGCAGGGAAAACAGACAAGAAAAACTTACAAGTGACAAAAAATGTGTGCTGCCAGAAAGATAGTTACATTGATAAAAGAGAACCATACAAGTCTGGCAATAGATGTAAAGAACTCAGTCGCCAATGCTTTCTCTGTACTGAGCACAAAAAAGCAAAAATTGAGATCTGCGATGAAGAAAATGTGTAACCAAACAGCAAACATAATCCCAATCATCATAGTAAGTTTCAAGTAATTCAAGAAGAAAAGCTTTCATTATTACTGACCTAGGCCCATACAGTCGCCAACAAACAAACTTCAGAGCAAAGCTGTCTTTGACACAACTATGAAGCTAATTTAAGAGATTAATGGTGAACACTGTCCAATCAATCCATGAATCCGAACTGAAATATAATGCCATGAAATTACTGCCTGGCAAGAAGACAGAGAATCTGGGGAGAAGGAAAATAACAATGAAACGTAGGCGATTTGACAGGATGTCCCCTCTTCCTGCCACCATTGAATGACTGCCTCACGAATCTTGTACGGTCTGAAAGAAAGCCTGCTCATGCATGTGACCATTCAGTCGATGCCCCATTACTTTAGTAAGAAGACAAAATATGAGGGAAAGATTGATTCTGAAAAAGACTGAGTGGTGAATCGATCAGCATGGTCCTGTGGCCATCCACTAGCCGGTCTCCATATTTTACCACCATCTAAAAAATTACGACGTACATAGTAGAGTAATAGGGGGCATCAATCCCAATCCTACAAAACAATACAAAATAACAAGGAGTATGAGCATACACGTGTGGTTTTACGGCATGGATCTGGCCAAGCTAATACAGGACCTTCACAATAGGCTGACCCACCACCGGGCCTATAAATGAACAGCACAAAGGGACCATTGAAAATAATGTCTGTTGCACAGTACAAAACAATTTCCACTTAACAAACTTGGCCAGTCTGTCAGTTTGACTGCATTGCATAAATCATGAAGGAATGACCATTACCACATCAAAATTTGAGTTGCACTGAGTTGAGTTAGTATTTTAAGTATGTTTAAAACTGCAATTATGTACTCATGTAGATAGAATGTGTGGTGTTCTTATTTGTTTCATATGTGTGTGTTTGAAGGCATCTGTGCAGTTGCATGTCAGACTGCTGAATTTGTAGGTGGGCATCTGCAGTCATCTTTTTTCATATATGTATTACATCATGTCTGTTAGACCTGTCAGCCTTAGGGTGGTCTTCAGCAAACCTTTTTACCTCTGCTTGCCACGATTTGCTGAAATTCGTTTGTGTTGGCCTTTGGACTCTATGCACCTTGCCACTGCTAACCAGTGCTAAGGTTTTGTGCTCGCTCCCTTAAACATGCTAAAATTGTCTTACAACCGATTGGCATATTGAATTTACTTGTAAGTCCCTTTTAGAGTGGTACGCCACACTCGCAGGCCTGTTAATTTAATACTACCTGTGGGCCTTCAGCACTTATTGTGCCACCTGCTTAAATAGCCCCGTAAAACATGTTCCAGGCCATGCCTTTGTAGCCTGAGTGCAGATTTAAATTGCCAATTCGACTTGGCAATGTCACCCCCTTATAAAGCACTAAACACCCATTTTATTGCATATATGACCTCTATGAAAGGTCATAGGTAGCCCATAGGGAAGGGTGCATTGTAATGAAAAGGTTGGAGATGTAAGTTTGAGTTCTACATGACCTTGTAGTGAAAACTCTTTTGTTTTTCATTCTTGGGAGGCCTACCTCTTCCCATTGGATAACATTGGGTTGCATGTTTACATTTACAAAGTGCAAACCTTTGATTGGGAACAGTTAGGCATTTCATGTTTGGTGACTGAAAGATTATAATAAAAAATCCTCTTTAATAATAAAGTCAGATTTTACTTAGCCATTTTGAAAATGTCACTTTTAGAACATTTGTATTTTCCTGTTCTAAACTATTTGGTGCTTTCAGCCTCTCCTTGGTCACATGACTTGGTGCAGTTGGAAGTTGGACTTTTTTTATTCCTCCCAGACAGCCACACAATTGATGGGTTAGGTGTGCCTGGATAGGACATCAACTAGTAGAATGGGGAGGTCAGAGCTGGGCACAGCCCCACTTGCAACTGAATAGGCTGTGCTTTGCCTTCACTCAAAGGACTTGCCACCCATGTATTGTTTATGGAACCAGCTTGGAGCCAGGGCATCAGGAAACCTCAAACACTCCAAGGGGAATTCTCTAGAAATATCTCCTACTTGAAAGAAGGCACCATGTGGAAATAGGGAACCTTCAAACCCCCTCTTCAGTATACTCCTGGACCTGTGGATGCTGCATAAGAAGGACTGCTGTGCTGCCAAAAGGAGTGCTACTCTGCTGCCCTACTAATCTGATGAAGTGTGACCTGCTGCACTGTTTGCTGAGGAGAAAGGCTGGCCCTGCAGCTTTCATCCCATACTAAAGTGACTGCAAGACTCAGCAGACTTATGTCCTGTTTTGACCTACCTGGACACAACAAGCTAAAGAGGCTCCCTGTAAATGCCTAGCTGACCTTCTACCTGGTCCTGCACTGCAACTAGACCTTCCTGAGACGTGTTGGCCTCTGCTACAGTGAGCTTCTGACCCTAAAGAGGTGCCACCAAGGTCCTGGATCCTTGGTGTGGCCCAGTTGAGCTCCTTTCTAAAGAAAAGGAGAAATACTGAGATTGTTAGGTCCTCTGTCAATCTATACAGGTCTGTTTGTGCAAAGATCTCACAGCGTAGTGAACCTGACTCCTTTCAACATAGAAACCACCAACAACACCCGGCAGCGCTACAGCATAGGCAGCTCACAAAGAACGCCAATGCAAAACTCCAGCAATGACCATTGTCAATACCCACCAGGATCTTCACTACATCGATGATCATCTGTGACGGTCTTCCTGCTTCTTGCAGCCCCTTCCATCATTAATAGATCTCTTCATGCTGGTCTTTGAAGATAAGTCTTTTAGATGCAGCGCTCCATGCAAATAAGTCTTGACCCTGTGCCTCATGGGAACAGTCCAGCCTGAGCTGCCAAGCCAGGTTGTCCCGGACCAGAAACAAGCATCCTGGGACCGGCTTCGGGGTAACACCCCTCATCATCCAGGCTAACTTGAATCCAGTGGCAAAGTGAGGAAGGGAACCACGTCTGGGCATACCCCGCCAACTTAGGGCAAACAAAGCCAACACAAGGAGATGATGGACGGAGCGCCGAAACTTTGAAGACACTCACCCCCAGTCACAGATCTGGATTGAAGCATTCATCATTCTTTAGCTCACTTTGCCACCCCAATTCATACCCAGCTATATGCAAATCAGTCTTGACCCTGTGCATCATGGGACCAGTCCAGCCCGAACTGCCAAGCCAGGTATTCCCGGACCAGAAACAAGCATCCTGGGACCGGTTGTGGGGTAACAACCCTCACCAGCCAGGCTAGCTTGAATCCAGTAGCAAAGTGAGGAAGGGAACCACGTCTGGGCTTACCCCGCCAAATTAGGGCAAATAAAGCCAACAAAAGGAGATGATGGACGGAGCGTCAAAACTTTTCAGACACTCGCCCCCAGTCACAGATCTGTATTGAATCCATCATCATTCTTTAGCTCACTTTGTCACCCCAGTTCATACCCAGCTAGATGCAAATCAATCTTGACCCTGTGCCTCATGGGACAAGACCAGCCCGAACTGCCAAGCCAGGTATTCCTGGACCAGAAACAAGCATCCTGGGACCGGTGGTGGGGTAACACCCCTCACCAGCCAGGCTTGCTTGAATCCAGTGGCAAACTGAGCAGGGGACCCTCATCTGGACATACCCTTCCAACTTAGGGCAAACAACGCAACAGAAGGAGATGATGGATGAACCGCTGAAACCTTTCAGACGCTCACCCCCAGCCACAGAGCTGGGTTGAATCCATCATCATTCTTTAGCTCACTTTGCCACCCCAGTTCATACCCAACTATATGCAAATCAGTCTTGACCCTGTGCCTCATGGGACCAGTCCAGCCCGAACTGCCAAGCTACGTCTTCCCGGACCAGAAACAAGCATCCTGGACCGGTTTTGGGGTTAACCCCCTCATCAGCCAGGCTAGCTTGAATCCAGTGGCAAAGTGTGCAAGGTACCCACGTCTGGAAATACTCAGCCCACTTAGAGGGAACAAAGCAAACACAAGGAATATTCAGCACTTATTCATTTGGTTTATGCCGCACTACATAGGTGTGTTCCAGGCTGATTATTTAAGATAAACCAACTACACTATCTAACTAAGAAATCTCAGATTGCCTATTCATAAATTCTTTACCACTTGGCTGCAAGGCTTTACAGTGAAATATTTTCTCAGCACAATTCAGACTTTAAAAAAGCACTAAAGTTTCATAAAGGTCTTACGACACACCTCTCCTGTTCTGCTTAGGAATAGGTGTGGAACTTGTGAACCCAGCAGACAAATCTGCTTCCATCATTCTACTCGACCATCATCCTTCAAAATGCCAGTGAAACGCCTATATCAGACCAAACTCCTTTAGTGGAGTGCTTGTCAATACATCACTATCTTTTCAGCAGACTGGTGACGGTATACAACGGTAACCACGCATTTTTTACAACGCGGTACCGTTACCACGCTACTTTTACCACGCAAGTCGATACAACGACTTGCGCTGGGGGGCGCTCCAGGATAGTAAATAGATTAATTTACTATCCAACTCCTTTCCCTAGAGTCCACGGGGACTGGAGTTGGAATAGTAAATTAAAAAATCTACTATCCAGCGCCCCTCCACGCAAGTCGTTGTAACGACTTGCGTGGTAAAAGTAGCGTTGTAACTGTACACGTTGTAAAAGTACGCGTGGTACCGTCATATATGCCTGGTGACCTATGCGCACACACACTCACTCACACACATGCACTTGCACATACACAACCTTCAAGATCACAATCCAATTGTTTGATGATTGCATTCATGGTATTAGGGAAAAGGCACAAGGCCAATCTTAACTCCTGGAGCTCTCCCGTTTGGACTACATTGCAGACCATAAAACGATAAGACATACATAGACTGTCAACAAACCTTTCCCACACCTTCCAAGAACATGGATATGATAGAAGATTTAAATGGGCCACCCACCCTTTGAGGGCACCTCGACTACAACTGCCAAAAACACATTAAATGACCAATCAAACCAACAGGATATCTGAAATGTATAAAGGACTTTGGGGTCTCCCCCAATGGTCAAATTGACCACTCCCAAGAGTCTGCTGCAACCAACACCCCAAACAGCAGCAAGAGACTTTATAATCAGTACATTCTCTGCACTACAAACTATTTTTAAGGGCACATCCCATCCCATCCACAGGGAGGTGCCTGAGGCACTGGTTTGCGTATGTGCCTCTGAGCAACTGTTGGGTCACTCACACTTATACACCTGCTTGTGGTGTTTTTAAAAAAGCAAAATGAAAACAAATATATATAGTTATCCTAAATAGGCATATGAGATTTGCCTGGTCCATTTGTAGGGCTCTTTCTTTAACAGTAATACCCATTCTTATTCCATAAATGTCCATGTACTCTATGAATAGGTTAGCATTAAATTACAATTTATCTAGCTTATGACAAAATCCATTGCGCCGAGGAACATCAATAGCAAATGCTGTGCAGCCTCTGCTACCTGCATTTGAGACTATGTTCTCAGCTTAGCAGTGCACTTCAGAGAAGATTATTGGCTATAGTTGGTGGCCACTAACTCTGCATGTATTTATCCCTACATGTGTGTGTTTTTATGATTTGAATTTGAATCAGTTCATGAATTGCTGCACAGTATTACCAAAGAAGGCTTTAAAGCTGTGATAGAATGCAGGGCCCTGTGATCAAGTCACGTGGCACAGTATTCCATAGAGCCATGTTCTAGTGATTAGAAAAGTTGTGTTTGAATTGACCTAATTGAAATCACAGGCACTCTGGATTATTTAGACCAACTGCCATGACATTCTTCATAAAATGACTTGAAATGTCAGATTAAATTTGCAAACTTCCAATTCTTCTCTTTATTACCCAAGCAAAATTACAACACTAAAAATATGGCCTAGAGGTTGTGTCCAGTGTGTAGATAATAATAAACCATATTAATGCATTCAATTAATATTTTAACTTCAGATATAATATCAGCTCTTACTACTTGGCTAAATTTTAGGGGTAATTACCTTCCCTCTTCCAGCTGATATAATGGTCCAGAATTTAACAAAAAATTGCGGTCTCCGCATTTTACTAGAGGAAGAACAGAAGCTTAATAGAGGACTGATGGCTGCAGAATTTGGCGGAGCCCCCTCAAGAGTTAATGCTCGGGAGGTTAGGATGGGTTCAATAAGAATTCAGTACTCCTGTGAATTGCTTCCTCATTTCATACCAGGTATAACACATGGCAAGGTACTGCATCTATCTACATCTTTTCATATCTGTTTTAAAAATATGGGTATACTAAGTGGAAATTGAAACAAATGTTTAATGGAGCTTCCTTATAGACCTGAGGATAGTCACAGTGGTGGAAGTGTAGTAACTGAACTAGATATGTCCCATGATCTGTTTGCCACTCCAATTCAATGAACATTAAGGAGGCTCTATTAATTCACAGGAAAGGCAGAGTCAACCCCAATGTAAACAGTCACCCCCAGTCAACAGATCTGGGTTTAATCCATTGTTTTTTTGCCCACAACACCACCCCAGCTTGGACCCAGCCATAAGTAAATCAGTCTTGACTCTGCTTCTCCTGGGATCAGTCTAGCCTGAACTGCCAAACCTAGTCATTCTTGGACCAGAAACAAGCATCCTAATACCGATTTCGGGGTCCCACCCCTCATCACCCAGCTAGCTTTAATCCAGTGGTGGGCTGAACTGTCCACACGAGGAGCAGGGTCAAAACTGATTTGCAATTGGCTTGGTCCAAATTGGGGAGGCGTGGTGAGCAAATGAACAATGGATTTAACCCATATCTTTGTGACTGGGTGTGAATGTTTGCATTGTTCAGCATTCCATCTGATGCCTAAATAGAATTAAAATGATCAACACCGCGCTAAAATTTAATGCAGCTCTTTAAACGTGCAATGCCGCATTGCAAAAATGTCTAATGTCTTAAGTCTGATTTCTATTGTAAAATCATACATTTTCATAACAATGTGCCTGGTCTAGAATTTGGAGTGCGACATTTACTCCATCAGAGCACCATAGTAAAATACTCCATTGCTTTGATGTAATACTCATGCTCCACTTGTGGAGAGGTCCGCTGGTGCCGCGGACATCCTTAGTCATTGACAGGAACTGCCCTGTCAGCAATTCCTATCAATGTGTCAAAAGTTTGATGGACAGCTACCACAAACATGATGGCTCCCCAACACATTTTTAACACTTTTTTTCATTTATAAAAACAAAAATGCAAAGTTGAATTTACATTTTTTCTTTAAAAAAAACTAATGACGCACACACCTTGGACGTAATCTCTGTTGCTTTGGAAGGTCATTCTTTTAGTTTTTTACTGGCCTCCACCAGTAACCTTTAACTAGCAGTGATGAAGAGTGAAAAAATATATGAAATCATCGACGCTAAATCGGGCAGACAGTGACTTATGTAAACCTCCAACGGCACGTACTCCAGCGGGCTGTCAGAGGTCTGTGTCAGAGGTCGAGCTGGAGTAGGTTGAGACACTGGCTTAATTAAGGTTCGCCCACCTGTAAATCAGCCAGACTGACAGACGTTTTGGTGGAGCGTATACTCTGTCACAGTTGCCATGGAGTACGCTCTCCACCAAACTGTGAATCAAGCCATTAATGTTTAAAGATAATTTATAAAGTTTTCAATAAAGATAACACATACTTGCATGGTATGACATGAACAAACCTATATTACACAATTATGAAAAATGTAGCAAAGCTTTTCCTGTAACCTCATCTAGTTCCTTAACTACCCTGATATCAACATTTAGGTCCCCTTGTCCTACATTTGAATTGTATGATACGTCTGCGCTATAGTAAAGAAGGCAGAAGGTATTCCTGGGAAGTAAAAAAGCATTACGATACTCACACTAATACATATGTAGTATCTAAATGTTATCTAAATGTTATGGCACAAACCGACAAACTTGCGCAGTGATTAATACCAATCTCAAAATGATAAAGGAATACACTGAGAGCCTACCTCCTATGATAACAGTATTCATCAACACCTCCTTTGAAAGAGTCTGTTCCCAGTATTGAACTAGGGAATTGTCACATTACTTCCAAAAATAGCTCAATGGACCTTAAAATCTGTACTGAACTCACGTCAGTGCCAACACACCTTTTAAAAAAAATCTCTTTAAAAAACTGCCACTTCCCAATTAGGCTAACACAGTAAACGTGTGGCTTATGTTAGGGGAAGGGTTGCCAGTAGGATGACAATGATGGCTGGAAGGGAAAGGGGTTGCGGAGCGGGGGCGTACAAAGGGGGTAGGGTTGGACAAGAAAAAACAATTAAAAAAACATTTACCTTTTGATGGACTCCATCTCTCTACCGCTGAAGCTCCGCTTCCTGGCAATTCCTGGACAGAGGAAGCACACAGGCTTCTCTAAGCCAATCAAAATGCTGCAATGCAGCATTGTGATTGATCTGAGTGCCATGGTTCGGCACTCAAACAGGCAGTTGAAGCCTGCACATGTTCCCCACCAGGCTGTGCATTACATTCAGGTGGGGATCCTGCAAAGTGCACATAACTGTTAGGCCAGCGCAAGACAGCTGTCATGTGCACTTATAGTGTGCCACCACTCCTCCCCGTGTGACACCAGACCCGCCCTCACCCAGCCCTGCAGATACGAAAATTAAATGATAATAACAAAGTTATTATAATTTTATTTTATCCTATTTTCACTGCTTTGAGAGCAGGGGGGCGACACTCCGCACCAGGGTGCGTGTGGGATCTCAAAGAAAATCCTACAAGAAAGGGGCTTCCTGGGTCACAACAATGTAGAAGCTTAGAAAAGTTCACGTTTGCGGAAGAGGTTGCATTAGCAGTTGTAACCCATACTCTGAAAGTAGAGTGTTATGAAATGGAGTCGGCAGAGTGCGTTTGCATTGTAAGTGGTGAATATGAAAGGCACGCACAGCAAAATACAGCAGATTTTGTTCGAAACTTCCACTCTACCCATTTTCTAACTAAAAAAGTGTGTTGCTGCAATGAAAATGATTATTTATTGCTGCGCAAAACTGCATGGTGAACATTTGGTGATGAAAACTTTGAAAAGATTGAGAAGAAATGTGTCAACAGTGAAAACTCTCCCTAAGATGATTGCGTAATAAATAGAGTGCATAACAATCTTAATTGTTCCTAGGAAATTTTGCAGTGTTACCTAAATGCACTTAGTGATACTTCCACTCACTGAAGGATGAACAGAGGTGCTGTTATTTTGTAGGAAACAACAATGTGAATACATATATTAGAAAAAATGAAATGTACGTAATTTGATAGTGATGTATATTTGCTATAATGAACATAATAACGCTCAGTTGTTAGGTGAAGCAGGATTGTAAAATGTTGTCATGATTGTGCTTATAAAAAAGAATTTAGCAAAAAATCGTTCCTTATTTACTATTAACATTAGTTGAACGTTCTCGGTGTGTCTGATAAAGTAAATTGATTAATCAGTGTGGTTGTTAGAAATTACGACTTTTTTATTTTTGTAAGCAATGGGATTGTTTGGGTTGTTTATTAATGAAGTGGTAATAGAAGTGGAACATACACAACAGGACTTTTTTTTCACCTTTAAGAAAATCCATGTGCTTGTCTGTTATGACTGAAAACAAAAATATTTAACTCTGCCATGTTATCAGCGATATGAAACAAGCGAACTCCCAAGTGCTTTCAGCAAATAACAATATGGTATTAAAATGTTGTCCTGCCAGCAAAGTAATGCTTCAAAATTGTCTTGCACATCCGAAATCTAACAAAGAGGGCATCTATTGCAACAAACAACGGATAGGAGTAGTTCTTGGCTTAATTCAATCCACTGGTGATCACTTATGGGGACATTATGATGGCGGAAGGCCCGCCACCGCCAGCCGTGCGGTGGTGGACCTTCCGCCATCGGACTGCGATTTTCCCCCGCCAAATTAGGGTGGTGGGGGGAATCAGACCGCAACCGTTGCGTGCACCAAGACCGCCCGCCATGGATCCGCCACAAACAATCAGTCCGATTGTCTGGCGGGGCGGTCAACATCCATAAAATGGTGGCAGTGCCTAGCAGGCACAGTCCGACAAATTACAATGCTGCATCCCCGCCAGCCGGTGTATGGCGGTGGAACTGCCATTCACAGGCTGGAGGGGGTTGGTTTCGGGGGCCCATTGTCGAGCCCCCCTTCTGTTGGTGGGAGGTGTGGGTGCACTGGGGAGGTACCTATGGTACCACTCCTACATTTCACTGCACTAAGTGGCAGGCCAAGTGTCGTGCCTGCCATGTAGTGCAGTGAAATGTAGAACCTGCATTTTTAACATCACGGCGGGAGCTGCAGTCAGGAGCACCCGCCACAATGTTAAATTGCAAAATGCGACCGCCATGGTGGTGGTGGCATCCTAATTTGGAGTGCGGCACAGCCGCATGCATGGCGGGCGATCAGGATCCCCACCAAGAATCTGTCTTTGCCCACTATGTCAGTATTGAAAGAGCAGACTTGGTCTTGCTCCAATAAGTACAGTCTAACCTGAACTGCAAGGATAGATCCCATCATGACTGGAATACAACAACACCAGGCTGGTTTCATCCTACAGAGCCCTCGTCATTGAAGTATACCTTGAATTCCGTGGGACAGTGACATATGCCTGGACATACCTGTCACACTCTTGGTGTCTACCTCAATAAACAACAAAGTGATGGAAGAAATGTTTGAAATAATCTGGGCCACTATTTATTGCTTGGGACCACATTTCATACCATCATTTTTGCCAACAATTCCACTCTGGACAGAGACTAGCCATATTTAAATCAGGCTAGGTCATTCTCCAACAAGATTAGTCAAGTCCGAACTGCCAAGTAGGTCATGTCCAGATGGACACAAGCAACCCGTATTTTTAGGACAAATTGACACCCCTGATCAGTACCTAATGAGAAACCAAACTAGAATATGTAACTATTTATAAAAAAACATGATTTATTGCACAGCGAAAGTAAGTAATAGCAAACAATGAAAAACATCAGAAAACCAGTGGTTGAGAGGGACTTTCTGTCTGCACCTCCTCTGGTATAAAAATTGATAACTTGAGGTTTTTGACAGATAAACATGAATATAGCCAGATGCCAAACTCAAGTCTCTGGGTTCTGAAGATGTGGCTATACTCAGGTCATGGCTTGCGGCCACCATTCCTGATTTAACGTATTAATTGCTCAAGATAGCCAATGACAGGCTGCTGCCATTCAGTGTTTGATTTGTAAAATAACTGCAGGGCCCCAAAGCTATTCTCACAAGCCCATCACTGGTGGGCTCTACCTGCAACACATCTACCATGTATGTCATATTAGGGCCATCTTCTGTATTTTTCACCATCACTTACATCACTCTACTAAAATGTTTAGAGAGAACATTGAAGTACTGAAATCATCGAAATGCTGGTAATACTCTTTCGTGTTCAAGTGAACATCAAATCTGTAACTAGACAACTTCAGCTCATCCTAAATCATTACAGTTGAACACACTCTAAAACTTGTTTTTCCTATCTTCCTCTGGAAATTCTCCAAATACATCATTCATAATGTCATCTTTAAACACCCTGAATGGCCGTACTAATATGGAATTGTATGTGACTACAAACTACATTTTCATTGATGACCTGAAAGATAACTCCTTGTAAGTGGTAACAGGAAATTGAAACATGTTTCAAGATGACAACGTAGCAGTAAACGGTGAAGTGACAACATACCATATAATTTTGTCTCTCGCGTTCTTACCTTCTTCTCACCCTATCTCCCTCTTTTGTGCCGATGTTCTCTTTTTAATCCAATGGTCCTCATCTGCACAGGATTGTTCTTCTCCTCATTGTCTCTTGACCCTTTTGCTCACTTCTGTTTAGTCTTTTTTTCTCATTCTCTTTTGCATTAATTTCCTGCTCAATCTTCATTGTAGAAGGTGGTAATCCTTTCTTCAGCTTTATCTCTCAACCAAGATTTCTCCTGTCAATCGCCCACCATTTGGAGCAAACTCCTGGAATAACGCAGGTGCAATTCAACATTCCCAGCTGTCTATAAAGTTCGAAAAATTCATTTACTCAGACTCAACCCAAAGTCTGTGTATTAGTGGCCTAGCTTTTACTATTAACCCCTTTGCTGTTAGACCTTTATTCACCCCAGTGCTAAGCCTTTTCATGGCTATTTGATGTAGTTCACGCTCAGACCTCCATCACTTTTTGTCCACCTAAGGTATCAACACAAAATCTGCGTCCTTATTTTCCAACATCCTGAGAATTCAAAAGGTACCCACCATTACAGGAATTCCCCGGAGGGGACTTGGAACTTAGCCAAAATATAGCAACTTTTTTTTGGGGGGGATGCTGCAAAAGAAAGCACATTTTCTTTTGTGCAATTGACATCAACTAAAGATTAGCAGTGCTAAAATTACCACCTTCTTGGCTTACAGGCACAGGAAGACTTGATTCAGAAAACCACATTGTTTACCTCAGTTTTAGCATTTAGAGATAGCCAATTTTCCCCAATTTGCTTTTGTTTACCCTCCTTCCAGTTTGTGGTGGAAACAGGTATGAACCCTAGGTGGATCCCAGAAATACATACATGTCAGTAAACAAGGCAAACTTCTGAATTCAGCAAGGGGTCGATTGTGTAGATCTTTCAATGTTTTCCTATAAAAAGTAATAATTGAAATTAAAACAATATAGAAATTGAGTTGAGAAAAAAACCAGCCATTTGTATTGACTATTTGTCTGCAACCTCTTACTATGGCAGATTTCTGAAAGCAATATACTGTTGCATTTTCTAGACCCTTCTGGTTGCAGGGATATATAGGGCTGGTAGGTTCTCCAAGAACCCAAAGTGCCCAGAGCCAACAATCGTGCTGCACCTTTCAATCGTTTTTTATTATGTACTCCATCAAGAAAACCTAGATCATCAGCAGCCAATCTGTTAGGTAAATAATCTCGGCTTTCATTATGTAATGCCTTAAAAGCTAAACATAATGCTTTAAATTCAATTCTTTTTTCCACCGGAAGCCAGTGCATTTTGACCAGAGCTCGAGATACAGATTGATATTTAGGAATTCCCAAGAGAATTCGGGCTGATGCAATTTGTAGGATCCGAAGTTTATGAAAGAATTTTTTTTGAATATTCAGGAAGAGGGCATTGCCATAATCCAATTTGAATTAGTCCAATGTGGTCAGAACCATTTTCTAAAGATCCGAAGAAATACAACTGCAAATCTTCCTAATTATTCTCAAAATGAAGAAGACCGAGAAACAAGTACATTAACCTGATCTTCAACTTTAATTTATTGTTAAAGACAATACTAAAATTCCTAACTTTTCTCACAGGCTGGGGTAATGGACCCATTACCTGCGGCCACCAGCATTATGACCAACAAGAGACGTCATTAACATAAGGACCTCCATTTTCCCAGAGTTAAGTTTAAATAGATGGCTTTCATCCAGTTATCAATTCAGCCCATACGTATATATTTATGTGTGTGTGTTTATATACGTATTAATTGATATGGAGCATTAAATGTTACTTACATTTATTTATTTGCATTATACCAATGTTATAGATTAATATATTCAAGATTTACTATTTTAAACTATATACAAATATATATATAAAAAAACAGAATATTATTGTTTTTTTTAATGATATTAGTGTAAAATGATAAATCGTTATCAATATTTTTGTACTTACCATTGTAAGTATGGGAAAACACAATTTTTGTAATCAATATTTGTGCCTTAAAATGTGTGTGCTTCAATAATATTGGAATAAGTATTATGTCAGCGATCCATTAGGCTCATTAGCTCAATCCTGGTTCGCTGAAGCTTTGAGGAGTTAGGCTTTGTCAAAGGAACACATACCAAGCATTTAGAAGTACCAAAAGAGTTGAATAGGAAAGAAACATGACACAAGGAGAATCAGATAACATATTAAAAAATAGCTCTTATTTTTATTTGTGTGTATACATCGCAATGAAGGTTTGGAGTTATAATATAAGCAAATAATAAAACACTGCTTTTTATTCAAATCACCATAAGGATTGGCAACTGCCACAGTTAGCGATTATTTGAAAAACTTGTGAAAACCTTTGTAAAGTTGTGTCCGACTACTTTGGCTTACTTTGGGTGACCAATTCTGGCAGAGCATGAGTCACAGGGGCCATTGAGGCTTAGCAGGGCGGATTCTTGCAGTCAAAGAAGCCACCAGTCCAGTTCCAGGCTTTATGGGTGACTTACCATAGAC
Source organism: Lissotriton helveticus (assembly GCF_964261635.1). Lineage (NCBI taxonomy): Eukaryota > Metazoa > Chordata > Amphibia > Caudata > Salamandridae > Lissotriton > Lissotriton helveticus. Next base: position 1,703,071,435 of record NC_136063.1, on the reverse strand, counting down.
ATCAATGGAGTGGTCCTGATGCAAGAGATATAGGGTGTTGAAGATGCTGAAGAATGCTGACAGTTCTGATCCGGCAATAGGGGTCTTGGTGGGGCCACCCCTCAGTCCACCAACATGGTGGGCAACTAAGACCACAGGGCTTAATGTTGTCTTGAATCCAGTTTAGGACCAGGCAAAAGTCAGTTGCCACTGGTTTATTGGTGCCAGGTTACAGGAAAACCGCTGGTTCCCTTTAATAAGGGTGGGTGGCAAATTCTACTCCACCAGAGGAATTTGTGGAGTTTTTCCAACTCCGCGCTCTACTGTGAATGCAGAGTTCGGGCAAAAACTCTGATTCCGCAGCGCGGCGGAGTTTGCCCCTGCCACCCACCTCTGCAGGAAGGCCACTGTGGCTTATGTAGTCTTACCTTATCCTGGATATGGCCTTCTCTGCTGTGCCCGGGCTGTCCTCCTCCTGCCTGTCTCCTCATCGGTGTAAAACTCCTACGCTGTACGTCTTGGGAGGACTGCGCATCTCAGATGTGTCGTTACTTGGAGGTTTCACTCCCCTTGGAAAACAAAGTTTGGCAAAACGTTTTCACTCTCTGTCCAAGATGTCAGCCTGTCTGCCAAAACAAATGTGAAGTGCCTCCACTGTATAATCATGATTTGCAGTTCAAAGGTGGCTTTCTCCCTGAAGCTCAGTTTTTGGGCTCCCACCTTGTTTAGCCTTTCTGGTGAAAGAATTCACACCTTCTGCCTTGGCAGATCACTTGTGTTTTTTTCCTGAGAGTCATTCACACCTCTCCCCAAGAGGACAGAAGGCTGTCTCTAGGAGAGCAGCTTGAGGGCGATAGTAAATGGTCACTGGAAAACTTGGGCAACAAAGGGACAACTTTCTAAAGTTGCATTTGTTCAAAAGTTATGTTAAATTTGACTTGAGCAATTGATGACATTTAATGTAATGATTCTTTTTATACCTTGAAGTATAATATTTAGTTGTTCCATTAAAAGTTAGCACTGCTGAGTTGTCAGAGTTTGTCCCTGTACCTGCCAATGGGGCTATTAGTCTTCCAACACTAAAAACAACATTGTGGGGTCTTTAGTCCCAGCACCATTGCAATGGGGCGACATTGCACCCCAACCAATCGCACTGCTTTGTTATGCCTGCTTAGGCAACTTGTTCATAAACATACTCCTTTTATATTCCAACTTTATACTTGTTTGTTTTACTCATTATTCTTATTTTCAACATGCTCAAATTCCACAAGCGGAGTGATAATGCTGTTTCCTAGGTTTCTGATGTTCCCACTGTGTCCATCCGGACCTCTTGGAAAGAACACACCTAAAGCTTACTTCATTCAGGGCAGTGTTTATTCACTAAAAACCCAATGCAATTCGTGCATAAAAGCACTTCTTCAGAGGAAAATGCCTCAGAGGATTGTTTTTGTGCAGGAAGGTGCCCCCTTCTGCGCAGAAAAAACCTGCCCACAATGCAGGCATCCTTGCAGCTTGGCACAAGGGTGCATGCATTGGTGGTAGGCAGCCAATAGGGCGCCAGCACAAGAAAACAACAAAAATGTGCCGTATTATGTTTAATATGGGAAATTCCTACCCTTTTCCTTTCATGCAGCACAACAAGGTGGCTTGCTGCTCTGAAAGAAACCTCGATAAGAAGAAGTTATGAAGACATAAATAGACTTGGCCCCCTTTACTGCACCGCTATGGTGCTCAAGCACGTAGCACAGTATGCAGGAATCACCGATCCCACTCCAAATATTGTGGGAGTCAAAATCTGGCTCAGAAAGCCAATTCTGGACACTCCCCAAGACCCCGCTGAGCAAGCTTCTTAACAGTAGGAAGCGGAGAGCCTGGAGGTGACTCTCATATTCCAACTCAAATATGTATCCCAGGGACAGAAAGATACTGGTGTGAATTACTCAAACTTCTCTCGGCCCACCCCGTTTTGGGTTCCCTGGAATCCAAAGATTTGGTCTACCTTGCATTAACTACTGGAAAAAACTACAGCCCTAAGAAGGCTACCAAAGCGCAGTTCCGAAATGAGGAGATAGTAAGGCGGTTGGAAGGCCACACCATGACTTTGGCAGAATTGGGAATTGGAAGATGTAAATTGACAAAGCCAAAATATCCGTGCCTTCTGACAAAAAATTTCAACCAGCATTGCCAGTAAAATTCTGTCCTCTGCTGCTCCCAGGGCTCACAAAACCCCCAATCTGTAGTAGAGCTGATTCTAATCACAATATGACACAAGACCGACAAAAGAGTGTGCTGGTTGCACCCCAGCTCCTATTTAGGATCAATAAACCACTGAGCAAAACAACAAAACTTTAACTCTAACATCACTAATCCCCCATACACAACTGCAACTTGCAAATTTTGTTCGTGGAACATCTGTGGTCTAAACACACTATTGGCTGACATCGCCGCAGTGGAAGAAATCTGTAAAAGTGATATATCTGTCTATGAGAAACTTGGCAGATGGCTACCACAACCTGGCAGAACCACTGTGAATTTTCATCAGCAGCTGAACCATCAACCAAAGGGGTTCACTCCTGTGGAGAAGTGTCAGTACTAATGGACACAGCGTTGGAGCTCGACGCAATAGTCCTCACATGTGGAATGGAGCTTTCATTTTTGTGAAAGCAACAGCTTCAATCACAGCGCATGGTAGGAACACACATTCTCTCATCATTGGAAATAATTACATAAATCCCAAACAGCCTAAGACGAAAATAGCCACTGGAGAAATCTTACAAACTATAAAAACCCCAAGGCTACAACACCATGCTGACATGTGGGTCATATTTCTGTTAGAAACAGCAGAGTCTCATACACGGCAACTAGAAGAAGATACCGCTTGGGAAATCCCGGAAAAATTGTCCTGAAGAAAACAAAAAAGAAGGCCAGTGAGAAATTTGCCATATCTCTCAATGCTTTGGGCCTCAGAACCTTAAATGGAAGAGGGGCCCTGGATCAACCAGGTATCCTGCACATATACCACTAGTTTGTGCACCTCACTAATCAGTTGCATCTGGCTATCCATGCAGCCTTTTCCACAGGTAAGTAAGTTCCAAGTCTTGCAAAGTCTGACCAGCGACCATGCAAGGTTATTTTTTACTCCAAGGCAACTTCTAGACTCCCACAAAGCCAAACAGTTGGTGCTGAGGATTGTCTCAATGGGCTGCAAAGAATATAATGGTTGAGAGCTTCTTCATCCGTAAACATGGAAGAACCAAGGGAATCCTTACAACAGGGGGGGCCGGAGCCATCAAAGTAAATTGGTCACAGTTCGCAAAGTTAATTGACAAGTTCATTGATAAGGATCGTGCGACAGGATGCATGCAAACCGGAATCTGCATTCCAGCATTCAGAGCTCTCAAATGAAAACAGAACAAGCTTCTGAGATCAGCTCATAACAACAGAGCCACCCCCCTAAAAGCGGAGGAAATCTGAATGCAAGGAATTCCTACGGAGAAGAAGTATGGAAAATTGCCTGCCAAAATTAAGAACCAGCATGGATAGAACTCTATGCGGCCTTGAAAACCAAAAAACTGCTGAAGAAGGACCTGGATCTGACCCCCCCAGCAGCTGAAAAAACGTGCTGCCTTAATGAAAACCAGGTGAAATGGGGCGAGTCATTGGCTAGTAAAGACATGATCAGGCAAACTCTGGTCTCTTTTCTAGCAGCAGGGGCCCCAAGACCAAATGCCCTTCCTACTAAAATATTAAAATCTGCACCAGGGCACTGGGCCTCCATGATAAGCCTGCTCTTCAGGAACTGCATTTGGGGGAATGTAATGCTGGACAGCTGGAGAGCTGCTATATTAACCCGAAACCATATAAAAGGCACAGGCGACAAACCAACCAACTTTATTTTGGCTTATCGCCCTCCTCGACAATGAGGACGAATGCTTTACAAAAATCCTGAACATGGAGCTAGAGGAATGACCTGATATAAAGGCATCAAGACCCATTACTCAATCTGACTTAAGGCACTGCTCTGGCACTGAGGATAACCTGATCATCTTTGCCTCTCTTATCAGGGCAGCCAGCATCAAAGATGCCCCTCCTCTTTCTGTAACATCTGTTAACTTCACCAACGTATTCGATAAAGTGCACAGACAGAGAATCTGACAGAAGTTGTCCATTTGGGGCATTCCCAAACCAGGACCGGGGTGAAAGTGAAAATCTCAGCCAACAGTCACAAACCATAAGATCTGGACTAACACCGGTGTAAAACAAGGATGTATTCTATTCCCACTTCTGTTCAACCTCTGTCTCGTGGACAAAAATGACATGCTTGTCTCAGCCTGTGCTTTTCCTCCCAAATTTGCGGGCGCACACATTAATTTCCTTCAGTACATAGACGACACGCTATTATTTGACCACACAGCAGTAGGGCTTCAGCGATCTTTGGAGTCACTCACACTCACACTCAATTGCACAGAAAACACATTTTCTGTTAATCATGCCAAACAAAAAATCATAGTATGCAGAGCTAGAAGCATCAGCTCCCCTAACAAATTCAAATTTTTCATCAACAATGTGATTTTGAATCAATTATTGAGCTTAAAATACCTAGGCAGTTACTTTAAACAGCGTTGTTCCCATCTAACACTGTGCCCTTACCTTAAAGACAATAAGATTTAAAAAACTGGAAAAAAGATATGTGGTCCAGATCTTACTGGCATCTGTAAAGTAATAGATGCTTTGTTTATACCAACTCTTACGTATGGCTCATTAATTTTTATAGATCACATCTCCACATGGCTGGATGAAGCCCAAAATTGACATCTGTTCATCCTCCCTGATGCCATGCCATCGTCTCAAATACGGCTGGAAATCGGACTCTGTAAACATTTGCATATGCTGATAACTTGTGTTTGTTTAATACTATGCGAAGCTTAGGGAGGCCCCTACAGGATTCCTTGAACAAATTATAGGACATGCCATCTGAGACAATGAACTCCAGTAGTATACCTATATGAGTTACTCAATTGAACTTCTTTGAGCCCAGAGTATCTTTGATCAAAATCTGACTTCAAAGTTTGCATTCAAAATTCTAGCCAAAATTGCAAAAATGTTATTGCAAAGACAGGCAAGAGCTTTCATGAAAGGCCCATGCTGATCTTAGGGGGACTTTGTACCAAGAACAGGGAAAAGTCCTATATCTATCCAGCCCCATGAAACCGGCCTTTGAAAAAGAGCTTATGAGGCTGAGATGATTCCTCTAAAAGGATACAAATTTGGGTGTTTAAAAGGCTCTCCTGAACACAACTGCCAATTGTGTAATTCTAAGAAATAATCATTGATCCATATGGTCTGCATTTGCCTTGGTTTAACAAGTTTAAGGTGCTACTGGTTGAAGCCAATATTCTGGCCCCGGGGGATGGGTCCCCGGGGCCAGAAGTGGCCTGGGAGAGGGGCCACGCAGCCCCTCTCCCCAAAATAATGAATAAATAAAGGCCGGCTCCAGCGGATGGGTTCCCGGGGCCAATAGAGGATTCAGGAGGGGAGTCACACAGACCCCTTAAAAAAAAAAGAACATTTATGTGGCCATGCCCCAGGGGATGGGGTCCCTGGGGTAGGAATTGGCCATGGGAGGGGGCCTACGGGCCCCCTTCCCGTTCAATTTTTTTTTTAAATGGGGTAAGGTCCTGGTGGATGGGGTCCCCAGGGCCTAAAAAAAGTAAAAAGAAGGGGGGCCACACAGCCCCCTTCTAAAAATATACAAGAATGCAGAACACTGTGATCGTGCCGGAGGCCCCACCCCCTCCCAGCAATACTCTGCAAACGCACCCTGTGGCGCGTTTTCCAATGGGGAATTAATTCCCCTTCAATACTGGGGGTCCCTGGGGCCAACTAGCCCACCAGGTACCTCCAGTAAGTGCCACACCCCTTTTTAGACCTCTCTGCAATGCAGCTCTGTGGCACTTAGTGGATGTACCTGGTGGGCTGGATGGACACCAGGAACCCTAAGGATACAAGGGTACCTAATCCCACAACTTAAAACACGCCACGGGGCACGTTTGCACAGTGGTGAAGGGAGGGGCAGGAAGAACCCTTTTTAAAAATGGTGTAAATCCGTTCAGTAGTTTTCGAGAAATTATGGATTAAAGATAATGATATGTATGGCCGCAGTGGATCCGTGCACCCTGTGCACAACCTACGCTTACCCTCCCGATCACGAGCTTCATGTTAATTGGCTATCAACACTCCAATCCAGGAAGTGTTGGCAGCCATCTTGTGACTTGGTAGAACCGACGCACAAGAAAATATCCTGATCCCCTAGGGGCACCAGGGTGCGCTGATCCTGCCGAGAACTTTTAAAAAGTGAATCGCGGGCTCCCGCGCTTCATTTAATTAAAGCCCCCACCTGGGAGAGGACCCGGGGGTATTAGAAAAAAAATTGTTGGGGGCCCCAATCCCCCCACACTGCCCCGGGGACCACCACCCCCATGGCTCCTGCCCTCCATAGCAAACTTGGTTTGCAAACCCAATTGCTTTTCCACAGGGGGAGCATGTTAGCAGCTCCCCATGTGGAAAAGCAATGCGAGCTTCCAAAGGACGCGGTGAGCCGGTGGGACCCCGGGGGCATTGGGCATAGTCCCCACCATTGTATACAGGCCCCGGGGGATGGGGTCCCAGGGGAGAATATAAATTAGTGATAGCAGCTAAAAAAATTTTTTTACGGTAAACGTTGGAGTCGCGCACCCAAAGCGTCGCTCAGCCTGGCCCCCTGGTGTCCACGCGCTGGGTGAGCGACTACCAGTGCAGCCCCCTGGTGTGAACGCGTTGGGCGTGCGTCTCCAAAATGCGCTGGGTGCACCACTCCAAGCATAACAAATTTAATATTTTTTAAATATACATCAAGCTTATGTGTTTAGATCTTGGGTGGTCTTTGTGTTTATTGGGAGATTTTGGTATCTACAAATAAGTACCGATGCAGAGTTTAAAGTTGGTGAGAAAGACTCTGTTACCCTCATAAGTATGATGTATACCATCTCTTCTATAGATTCCTTCCATATTAAAACTCAGATTGTTGTTGTAAAAGGACCCCATCCTATAATCTCTGAGATAACAGAAACAGCTTTATTGCCATGTTTCCTAGCTTTCTCAATCTGTGGACAAAATTGATTGGACCAGTTCCATTTCTGTCTTTGGCATGTGTTAGAATAGACAAAGGCAGTTTGGGGGAAAAGTGACATCAATTCTCCAAAGGTGTCCTTCATAAGCATTTCCAGACCTACCCCAGTCAAAGTGCCTATGTCATTGCCACCACAGTGCACAATTATGAGGTCAGGGTGTTAGAGATGCAAAAAGGATTTAACCAATGGCATCAATTGGTGCCGCTTTAATCCTCTCTTTCCAATCCATGTAATTTCATCTTTGTCAATAGCTCTGCTTTCAGCATACCTTTTCAACAAGAAAATATAGCTGTGTCCCACAATCCACACTTGAATCTTGAAAGGAGGTCTGGATACACTCAGAAGGTGTCTGTATGTGAAATGGGCAGTATGAAAACTAAGATTTTTCTAAAAGAGTGGATAGGATGGAGTTTTAAAAAAGAAGAGAAAAGATTGGCTGTTTGAGAACATTATAGACAAAAAAATAGGGTGCATGTTTCTGTGTTTTAAAAGCATGTTTCTTTTTGGTAAAAACTGTTTGAAAGGAACATTACATTGGATACGCTAATATTTTAAAAAGTCAAGCACACTTGCTGTTTGGATTTGCAACATTGTGTGTTGAACTTGTGACCTGTGTGTTCAGTTGAGTGTTCCAGGAACTGTTACTCTGGTAACAGGCATTAAGCAGAATGGGGGTAGGGTTCAAAGTTATGTCAATTGGACAGTGTTGAAATATGTAACTAATAGAAATGTGTGTTAGCTTTTTAATTAATGTGGGAAGCCATGTGATTTGATATTTACATGTATATATGTGCAGAATGAGAGGGAAAGTTTGCTATTTTTTGGGTTTTGCTAAGAGCAGTGCACTCCAGACATTCTGTATAAGAAAATCTGGTGTGTGATTCAGATAATTTTTAATCTACTAATCAATTTGGAAGGTGAGTTATTAATTTGTGAGGTGTTGTATGTGGTGCCTTTGTTTTTAATTAGCTTACTGTGTTTCTTCTGCTAAAGTCCAGGGAATAGTCTTGCTTGTCTAGAATCACACTGTGAGTCTGTGTGCATTTGTGCAACCATTGTGACAGTAGCATGTGGTTGCTTCATGTCTTCGCAGACACAAAAGTGCTTAAAAAGCTGTCCTGTTGTCAAATGTCAGTAGTATTAGAACCCAGTGATTGCTTATGCATTTGCAGAATGAGTCAGGCATTCACACTAGAGTGCAGTAGTGACATTTGTAGAATGTATGCAGTCACCTTGCCCCTTCCAGACTAGTGCTAAAGTCCGGGGTATAGTCTTACTTGTCTAGAATCACACTGTGAGTCTGTGTGCACTTGTGAAACCATTATGACAGAAGCATGTGGTTACTTCATGTCTTTGCTGACACATAACTGCTTAAAAACCTTTCCTGTTGTCAAGTTTCAGTAGTATTAGAAGCCAGTTATTGTGAATGCATTCACAGAATGAGTCAGGCATTCACAGTAGTAGTGCTGTTGTGAAATGTGTAGAATGAATGCAGTCATCTAACCTATTTCAGACTAGTGAGTCTCTTCTGTCCTGAAACCTATGGTTTTTTCAGTGAATTTCTAAGGTTTTTTGAATGATAATTCCTAACTATAACATGTCTGAAACCTATGTTTTTTAAGTGAATTTCAAAGGTTTTTTAAATGATAATTTTAAAATGTCATGAATGATGTAATATGTGACATCCTCAGCAGTGGATTGTGGGCGCGCAAGTTATAGTTAGTAGAACTAACAATAAAGGAGGAATTTCAATGGTTTTGTACGAGTGATATGTCCAGTTAACTATAAAAGCCTAAAACCAATGGTTTTTCAGTGAATATATATCTATATCTATATCTATATAAATATATATATATATATATATATATATATATATATGAATATATCTCTCCAACACTTGGTCAATGTTCTCCCTGGACCAATTCAAACAGAGAGCACTCCAAGCCATATTACGCAGTCCACATAGCCGTATTTATTTTCGTGCTGCAGTTTTAAGTTTCAGGTTTAAAGTTAACAAACGCGTTTCGGCGTTGCCGCCTTCGTCAGTGTTAACGTGATACAAAATACGTGAGTTTCAATAAAGTTGTGCTTTACAAACATCATGTGCATAGAAAGTGACGATGTGTTTCATAAACATAAAAAACGGAATCAAAAAAGCACTTCATTATGGTAGCCATCTTAGAACAGTCAAATCAAGCATCGCAAATGACATATTTACGTAATCATTATTTACAAATATCCAATTTCATTAGAATTGTTTGTAAGTTAATTCACTACAAATGTTAATTCATTGATAACATTTTTGATAACATTTTTTTATACGCGATCTAGCTATTTACAATGATTTCTAATAATTGATGGCCCAAAGTGTATGATTCCAATATGCAACAAATAAATATATTTTTCTTGCCCTGAATGGGCATATGTTTAAACAGTTGTCTTTAACATTTGTTTTTATCTCAAAATGTGACAGGGAAAGGGAAGGAGAAAGAAATAGAAGGATACAGTTTGTGGAGGGCCATTAGGAAAGGATAACTCTCTATGCATTTGGTTCTTAATGTTTGGGTCAGTCAGTCAGTCAGTCATATACTTTATTCGATAACTTAATATCATAAAAAGGCACAGGTACAATAATCCACACATATATACAAATTCACAATCAAAACCTTAAAAAATTCCATAAATTCTATTACATCTAAAATTAATTTCATAAGTCTTAAATCATCGGACAGTTGTGACACTAAAAATAATTCCAAACATGGATAATCATTAAAAAAGAAATTTCAGTAAAAAGTTTGCCTAAATACTGAAGATAAAATTAATAAGCGATACCATATACAGTGGGCTAAGAATAAACCACATCTTTCTTCATAATCAAACTACAGCTCCCATAAGACCTAATCGTTTCTTCCTCCCATTAATACGCACCGCTGCCACTAAAAAATTTGCAACATGAAAAGTGATTTGAGTATTATCCAGGAGTTGCAGATAAAGGAGTGCCAGCCTAACCTGCACTAACCCCGCACCCCTTAACACTGGTACCATATACTTTTTCCTAATGTCTGCGTAATACTCGCAGAACATTACAAAATGCATACTGTCTTGTAATGAAAAATTATCGCACTTCCAAGGTTCAGCATCATCTGGTGTTCCCCATTTAGGGAAATCTCCCAGTGTAAGGTGAATTATATTAAATCGAAATCTTTGGGTCATATCCTAGGGATCCGAACTTGATCTAACATTAATAGAGTGTCTAGCCTATATGAACCCACATCTCTTCCTCGTTATTCAGCCCTCTCGGGGTTTTAGTTTGGAGCTTGATGATATACTTAGATTCTAATGTGCGGAGCCTTTTGACTCAATCTCCTCCTCTTTCAGATTTGACAACCTGATCCAGGATGAGGAATGTAAGTAAGTTGCTGCTGTTTTGATGTTGTTTTTCAAAGTGGCGAGCAACCGGATAGTTATGATCTTTATTATTGATGGCTCTAATGTGCTCCAAAATTCTGTTCTTTGTCGGCTTGATTGTGCTCCCCACATACTGTTTTCCGCAGGGGCACACAAGACAATAGACTGTATAGTCTGAATTACAGTTGAGTATTTTGGAGATGGGGGTTTTGGTCTCTTTTCCAGGTATGAAATGCTCTTTTACTTTGTGGCTATTTTTGCAAGCTTTGCATTAAATACAGGGATAAAATCCCAACATGGGGGCCACTTTTGTCTGTTTGGACTCATAGTTGCTGTTCACTAGATGGTCTTTTAATGAGTTACCCTTCCTGTAGGTTACTAAGGGGTTTTCCGATAGGAGTTTCCCAACTACATTGTCGGCTTCGAGAATATTCCAATTTCTTTTTAGGATTTGGGAAAACTTCTGTGGACTTTTCTGTAAAATGTGTTAAAATTTGTTATCAGTCTTACTTTCACAAAAGGCTCCGCACATTAGAATCTAAGTATATCATCAAGCTCCAAACTAAAACCCCAAGAGGGCTGAATAACGAGGAAGAGATGTGGTTTCATATAGGCTAGACACTCTATTAATGTTAGATCAAGTTCGGATCCCTAAGTAGCGAGATAAAGACTTAGGGGGTCATTAGGATGGCGGATTTCCCGCATACTCCGGGCCGGCGGAAGCCACCGCCGGCCCGGAGTATGCGGGAAATCCGCCGAGGAGGCCTGAAAGACCCACCGCCAAATCAGGATGGCTGGTGGGTCTCCCAATCCGTCCGCCGCTTTTCCGCCGTGGTCGGAAGGCGACCACGGCGGAAAAGCAATAACATGGCTGGCGGTGTCTATCAGACACCGCCAGCCATATTAGGATGCAGGGTGAGTCATGCTTTTCCGCGGCGGCTTTTCCGCCGTGGAAAAGCATACGGACAGTCACTTTGGGGGCCCGTTGCGGGCCCCCTGGGTGAAGGTTGTGTGGGGGGTGCACATGGGGGGTACCTATGGTACCCCCCTGCCCTTGCGTGCACGAAGCGGCAGGCACCGCGCGGTGCCTCCCGCTTTGTGCATGCAAATGCACACCTTTCGTTTTTTGCATTGCGGCGGATGCTGCTTCAAGCAGCATCCGCCGCAATGTAAAACATACAGGATGTGACCGCCAGGGTGGCGGTCACATCCTAATTGCTATGGAGGGACCGCCGCTGCCCATGCGGACGGTCCCTCAAACTCAGGGGTGGCGGACGGACGCAAGTCCGTCCGCCATCCTAATGACCCCCTTATTTTCCCACCATTTTGCCTGTTCTTTCTTAATGAGTTTTTCCAGCTTACGAAATAATTCCTTAGTTGTGGGATTAGTGTCCAATTTATCCATACGTTGTGTGGTTGATTCCCCTCCCCCAGCCGGGGGCTCGAACACAGATTCGGAAGCTTCCTCCCTGTGTTTCAACACATCGGCAGACATTTGTATTGCTTTACAATGGCTCTATTATCAGCACCGCACAAAAGAACCGTAAAGACGCGTGTTCACAAATTAACACGCTGTCCCCGGGCACACTCCTCACTGCGCTTTGCGTTTGCTCTCCTACCTGGACCAGGCTGCCCGCAAAATCACAGAAAGTCCTCAGTGTTTGCCGACTCCTTCGGTCACAGGTTGGCGTGTGCTTCACACGCAGGGGCTCACGCGGCTTCCTCCTACCGGAGTCCGTATTTCGATTCCGGTTCACAGAATCTCAGCTTCCTGCCGCTTCTCGCCCAGATGGGGAGGGGTTTCGCTCGCACCACGGACGCTGCTAGGTGCTAGTTGAATGCATAAAAACACCATTCACTGTGCCCCCTGTTTCCAATGGAGACCAAAATAACGTAAGAGCGAAACCACCATTAAGTGCTCATTCTTCAGTGCTTTATTCGTGCAAAATCTCGCCAGCAATCTGTCATGACGCGTTTCACCTCTCGAAGAGGATTGATCACATGATGTGTCAACAACATCAACGAGGGCATTTGTAGTCAAATCCACTATAGTAACAGCTGTTTGTAATTCAAAACAGTGAACAGAGAAGAGATACTGCCTCAATGTCATAGCAGCAAGCAGTCTCTGTTTGAATTGGTCCAGGGAGAACGGTGACCAAGTGTTGGAGAAATAATCACGCACCCCACCGTGCGTAGAGTAAGCACCCGTGGTATTGTGGAGCGACAAGTAAAGGAATATATGAATATATATATATATATATATATATATATATATATATATATATTCAATGAAACAACCATAGGTTTGAGACCATATATAGTTAGGTGAATATTTTAATCATACAAAACCAATGAAATTCCATATATAGTTAGTTGCACTAACTATGTATTTCGCGCACCCGCAATCCACTGCTGATGATGTCACATATTACATAATTCATGACATGGTCAGTGACATCACTGATGACATCACTGATGACATCTCAAATGACATCACTGATCACATCACTGATGACATCTCAAATGACATCGCTGATGACATCTCAAATGACATCACTGATGACATCTCAAATGACATCACTGATGACATCACTGATGAGATCACTGATGACATCTCAAATGACATCAATGATGACATCACTGATCACATCTCATTTGACATCATTGATCACATCACTGATGACATAATTCATGTGCTAATACGATGAACCTCGGTCGCCAGTAGGTATATATAGTTAGGATTTTTTCTCTATGGGATTTTTGAAAATTCTATGTCTAATAACTTTGGCGTTTGTGGACGGAATTGGCAGAAATTTTCAGGAAAATGGAACATTTTGTTTCTGAGCAGCCCCTGGAAATTTGGGGGGGGTTTGTCAAGGGGGGGACGAGAAAAAAGGGGGGTCCCAAAACACGTTTTTCCAATGTTAATTTCCATAGGGCGGTTGGGCTCCCTTTTAGCCCGAACGGCTGAATGGATTTGCACGAAACTGCTAGGGACTGGTAGCCCGATGTGCCTTTGCTAGGTCTCAATATATGTGCTCCAGTGGATTTTGAGAAATTAACGTTCAAAAAAAGATATATATCTGTAACAGCGGACCGGGCAGCGCTCCGGTTCGCGTACTTTTCGCGTTACGGAGCTTTGTGAAGCGAAGCTGATTGGTTCTCCGGCGTCTGTAAACATTCCAAACAGTCCGTAGCGGCCGCCATCTTGTCTCTCGGTAGGATCGAGAGACAAGAGGAGGCCAAAGCGAAGGGGCAAATGACCATAAGGGGGCATAGTAGATCCTCCCTGACCCCCTAGGTTTGATGTGGAGGTTTTAAAAGGGCCCCGCGGGGCAAAAAAAAAAAAAAAAAAAAAATAATCGAACGGCTGAATGGATTTGCACGAAACTTGGCAAAATTGTAGGTACTGGTAGCCCGATGTGCCTTTGCTATGTCTCAATATATGTGCTCCAGTGGATTTTGAGAAATTAACGTTCAAAAAAAGATATATATCTGTGACAGCGGACCGGGCAGCGCTCCGCTTCGCGTACTTTTCGCGTTACGGAGCTTTGTGAAGCGAAGCTGATTGGTTCTCCGGCGTCTGTAAACATTCCAAACAGTCCGTAGCGGCCGCCATCTTGTCTCTCGGTAGGATCGAGAGACAAGAGGAGGCCAAAGCGAAGGGGCAAATGACCATAAGGGGGCATAGTAGATCCTCCCTGACCCCCTAGGTTTGATGTACCATTTTGCCAAGTTTGGTGTAATTCCGTTCAGCCATTCAGGCTGTAGACGTATCTAAATGTCCTATGGAAAATTGCATGGGGAAAACACATTTGAAAGTGTTGAAATTTAGAACCAATTAAAATGTTACTTTGGTTTTGTATTTGTGTGTGATGAAAGTTAATTGGTTATGTATATATCTAAAATGAGAGGAAACCACAGCCATTTTGTGATACTACTGTCTGAGGTACATTTGTGAGGAATTTTTGGTGCTCAATTTCTGGTGTTTGATTTACACAGTACTAACGCTTCTCCTACTTTCAAAAAGGTGAGTTGTTAATTTGTAAGGGGAACTATGTTGTACACTTTAAGATAATTTGAAAAAAAATGTCTGTTATTTATTTACAGTCCTTCTGTTATACTAAATACTTGATAAGGTTAGTTTTATATTATGTATTACTAAAAACGATAAATGAAAGTGATTATTTTTTTCTGCAATTTACAGCAAGAAATTTCAAAATAAAATGGATCACAATGAAGAGACCGTGGCAATTTCTTTTGAATTATCCACTACATTTATTGAAATTGACAGCACCAATAATGAAATATTCTCACAAGGAGGAGATGACTTGAATGATTTTTTTGATCAATCTCTTGACGGCGAATTTATCGAATGTTTGGAGACCATAGAGTTACAAGAATCATCATTGCAGACTTTTCATGAGGAGATTCCTGATGAGATGATTGAAGAGGAAATTCCTGATGAGGACATGTTACTAGTTCTTTCAAATTATGAAAATTCAGAAGAATAAATTTATATTTAGAAATCAAAAATTGTTTGAGACATTATTCATTTTTATTTTTAATTTATGAGGTTGTAGCGAAGTGATTGTAGTATAAAATGAGACTTATAGTATAGAGTGCAACATTTTTATGTTACATAGTAAGTTTACTCATATTTACTTCCCTTCTCCCACTATATTATCTCCAATGTGTATTTGACATCTCTTCTTCATCTCCGGCCTCCTTTCTCTCACTGTCTGTCTCTGATGCATCCTATCGCTGCCATTTTGTGTAATTACAGAAGAGAGTAAAATAAAATAGTTCAGAACGTGAAAAGGGGGCAAAGTAGAGTACCCCTCACCCCCTAGGCCTTCTCAGGCGGTCCCAAAAGGATCAGTTCCTGCTTTCCTGAGAGATTATGGTATGAGTTCCATATACCACAATAACTTGCATTACAACATGCAAGATATCTACAGAGGACACGGTGTACATTTCTCAGATGAGGGGAACAGAGTCTTTCTCTTGAATTTTAGACTCTGCATCGGTACCTACTTGTAGGTACTTAAATCACCCACATAACACAACAGCTCTTTTTAGAGCTACCCTACCTCTAAGCACTCCAAATTCTTATTTTACACTATTTTCTTTCACTGTTTTTCCCTGTGCTACGCTCAGGGTACGCGTACCTGGAAGCGTACATGGGAACGCACCCAGCGCTTACCCCGCGAAAATAAAAAAAAAAAAAATAGGTTTTTTGCCCTTCAGGGTCCTTCTAGGCCCCCCTCAGAAAATCTAGGGGGTCAGGGGGGTCTACCCTGCCCCCTTTTAATCATTTCCCCCCATTTATTTTCACCTCTTGTGTCTCGATTCTACCGAGACACAAGATAGCGGACTCTCCGGACTGTTTAGAATGTTGACAGACACCCAAGAGCCAATCAGCTTTCCCCTCGCGCACTTCCGTGGCGAGCAGGGTGCGCTCCCCGGTACGCGTACCGGTAAGCGCTAGAAGCGCGCATATAGATATATATGTGTTTTTGAAGTTAATTAAAAAAAAAAAACACTGGAGCAATTTTCACCAAATATAGAAAAGGCACTTCTGCGTACCAGTCCCTACAATTTTGCAAAGTTTGGTCTAATTCCGTTCAGCGGTTCGGGCTGTAGCCTTGTCTATTCGTCCTAAGGAAATTAACATGGGGGAAACATGTTTTGGGACCCCCCTTTTTCCTCGGCCCCCACTTCACGAATCCCCCCGAACCTTACAGGGAAGGAGCAGAGCGGAGCTGGCCTTAATTTTGGAAAGTTACAGGCAGATCCCTCAATCTGCACCAAAGTTATTCCCAATAGAATGTTGCGGATTTCCTATGGAAAACAATCCTAACTATAACTACCTACTGGCGACCGCCAGTAGGTAATTACCTACTGGCGGTCACCAGTAGTTACCTACTGGCGGTCGCCAGTAGGTATATATAGTTAGGATTTTTTCTCTATGGGATTTTTGAAAATTCTATGTCTAATAACTTTGGCGTTTGTGGACGGAATTGGCAGAAATTTTCAGGAAAATGGAACATTTTGTTTCTGAGCAGCCCCTGGAAATTTGGGGGGTTTCGTCAAGGGGGGGCCCCAAAACGCGTTTTTCCAATGTTAATTTCCATAGGGCGGTTGGCCTCACTTTTAGCCCGAACGGCTGAATGGATTTGCACGAAACTTGGCAAAATTGTAGGGACTGGTAGCCCGATGTGCCTTTGCTAGGTCTCAATATATGTGCTCCAGTGGATTTTGAGAAATTAACGTTCAAAAAAAGATATATATCTGTAACAGCGGGCCGGATGGTTCTCCGGCGTCTGTAAACATTCCAAACAGTCCGTAGCGGCCGCCATCTTGTCTCTCGGTAGGATCGAGAGACAAGAGGAGGCCAAAGCGAAGGGGCAAATGACCATAAGGGGGCATAGTAGATCCTCCCTGACCCCCTAGGTTTGATGTGGAGGTTTTAAAAGGGCCCCGCGGGGCAAAAAAAAAAATAATAATAATAATCGAACGGCTGAATGGATTTGCACGAAACGTGGCAAAATTGTAGGTACTGGTAGCCCGATGTGCCTTTGCTATGTCTCAATATATGTGCTCCAGTGGATTTTGAGAAATTAACGTTCAAAAAAAGATATATATCTGTGACAGCGGACCGGGCAGCGCTCCGCTTCGCGTACTTTTCGCGTTACGGAGCTTTGTGAAGCGAAGCTGATTGGTTCTCCGGCGTCTGTAAACATTCCAAACAGTCCGTAGCGGCCGCCATCTTGTCTCTCGGTAGGATCG
Source organism: Lissotriton helveticus (assembly GCF_964261635.1). NCBI lineage: Eukaryota > Metazoa > Chordata > Amphibia > Caudata > Salamandridae > Lissotriton > Lissotriton helveticus. The sequence goes on along the minus strand of NC_136063.1, from coordinate 1,703,054,087 downwards.
AGAGACAAGAGGAGGCCAAAGCGAAGGGGCAAATGACCATAAGGGGGCATAGTAGATCCTCCCTGACCCCCTAGGTTTGATGTGGAGGTTTTAAAAGGGCCCCGCGGGCCTGGGGAGCGTACTACAAGGAAACAAGAATGATTGACTTTTAACTTATTGTATGTTTATAGACTTTTTTTTTTCTTTTTTTTCTGCTGAGTGACGTCTCGGCCTATCTCCACGGGATGCAGTCCCTACCATCTCGGCGTTTAAGCCCAGGGGGACCGGTAGTGTGGTAGAGATAACGTCTGTTAACGTTCGATTCGAAGGAAATCAGGAAGTGTTGATAAACATTGTCTGCGCCATCTTGCCTTTTTTCAAATGCCACACTTTTGTCGTGCACGGCAGCCATTTTCAGATGCCTTGACCAGACCCACTCTCTGCACGCTGTCGATCCTTAGCATGGCTCCCCACCCTCGCAAGCATCTCCCCCAGGCACTGGTCACCCCCGCTCTCTGTCTTACGCATGGGCAATAAACCTCCCCCCATCTGCGCTGCTCTTCCCTGAGAATCACACCCTGTGCCTGTCCGACACCTCCCTTTCGCCCTATTCACTACCGCACCCTCTGACACTCCTCTTCCTCTGTGTCCGATTGTCCAGGCCGGTCCCAGGCTATCAGCTAGCCCTGCAGATGTAGTTTATGGCCTCAGCTGTAAAGAATCACCCCTCTTCAAAGGAGTTATAGTAGATCAAGGCCCACACCCGATGAGATCCGTCACACCACACGCGTTCCTACTATCTGAAAACCATTCTGTATTGTGATTGGGGAGGGGACCGAGCCTGAAGCGGAAGATTCCAGGGATGCCTCTTTGTACATCAAAGTTTTTACAATTATGTGTCACATTAAAAATATATAGCACTCCAACAAAGTAGTAGGATTATAAAACTTTAATAACTTATAAATATATACAACAAAACAAAAACAGTAAAAACATTTAAACATTTTTAGGGAAAAAGAAGGAAGCAGCGGTCGGTTGTGCGAATAGTCCTAACGCAGCACAACGTCCAGATTTCTGGACGGCACCCAGGTGATGTTGCCTGGGTTCCGCACTCCGCACTGATTTCGGTATCGGGCGTGGGGCGTCGCGGGGGGTGGGTCATCAGTAGCGGTCTGTTGTGCGAATAGTTCCAAGGCAGCAGAACGATGGCACCAAGGTGATGTCCAGTAAGTTGCCGCCCTCCGAATAACGGCGTGGGACGCCCCGGGGGGGGGGGTGAGGCGGCGTGAACGGGCCTCCCCAGGTGGAGGCTCGTCTGCTGTAGTGGGGCGCCCCTTTACCGTTTCAGTTGCCATTCCGTCCGCTTTTGGTCCACTGTGTCAAAATCCGCCATTCAGCTGAGTTGCGCCCACTCTTGCGGTGCAGCGATAGGCGGCTGCCACAGGACTCTCAAAATGGCGGCAGGCTCTTTCCTTTTTGGGCCTGGTCCACTGAAATGGCCCTGGGACACCTTGGAAATCGGACGCTAGTCTGCTAGGTCTTGGACCCCATTCTCGAAAGCGTTCCCTCAGCCTTGAGGATTGTACAAAAGTCTTGGGGGCCCCCGACTCCTGCAGGCTTCCGGTGGGGAGCGGCTGCCATGATTGCTCGCGGAATGACCACGACGGAGCCACGAGATGGTGGTGCTTTCATGCTGATGCCAGCTTCAGTCTGAAACATCCAGAAACAAGGTGGGGCTTTCATCGTTTGGGAAAAAAAAAAGTTTTCATCCAATGAAAAGTGTTATTTTTAGGTCATATGATCAAGCCTTCCATCATTAGGAAACCAAAAGTAAAATGAACCAATGAAAAGTTTTATAAACAAGTCACATGACCTGTTATGCAGCATAGGGTATAAAAAGCGTAGAAAATCTGTTGGCACGTGAGGCAGCGTCAGTAGCGGACCGATGTGCGAATAGGCCGAAGGCAGCACAACGCGCCAAGATCCGGATGGCACCGAGGTGGTGTCTAGCAAGTTGCCGCACTAGTGTGGCCATCGTACAATGCTGAAAGTGGGCGTGGGGCGCCCCGTTGGCCTGTGAGGTGGCGTCAGTAGCGGACCGATGTGCGAATGGGGCCAAAGGCAGCGCAACGCGCCAAGATCCGGATGGCACCGAGGTGGTGTCATAGTTGAGAGTTCTGAGCAGCGGTTGTAACACTGTCTGAAGCTTATTTGCAGCTGCTGCAGCTTCACTACGCGCCAAGATCCGGATGGCACCGAGGTGGTGTCTAGCAAGTTGCCGCACTGGTGTGGCCATCCTATAATGCTGAAAGTCGGCGTGGGGCGCCTCGTTGGCCTGTGAGTTCGCGTCAGTAGCGGACTGATGTGCGAATAGGCCGAAGGCAGCACAACGCGCCAAGATCCGGATGGCACCGAGGTGGTGTCTAGCAAGTTGCCGCACTGGTGTGGCCATCCTACAATGCTGAAAGTGGGCGTGGGGCGCCCCATTGGCCTGTGAGGTGGCGTCAGTAGCGGACCGATGTGCGAATGGGGCCAAAGGCAGCGCAACGCGCCAAGATCCGGATGGCACCGAGGTGGTGTCTAGCAAGCTATGCAGCTGAGTTGCGTGCGCACTTGCGGCGAATAGGTCGAAGGCAGCACAACAATATTTTCTGAATAGAAGACACCACAAGGCGCTGAGATTCGGTTGGCACCGAGGTGGTGTCTAGCAAGTTGCCGCATTGGTGTGGCCATCCTACAATCCTGCTCCGAATAACGGCGTGGGGTGCCCGAAGGGGGAGGGGGGGAGGCGGCGTGAACGGGCCTTCCCAGGTGGAGGCTCGTCTGCTGTAGTGGGGCGCCCCTTTACCGTTTCAGTTGCCATTCAGCTGAGTTTCGGCCGCTCTTGATGCTACAGCGACAGGCGGCTGCAACAGGACTCTCAAAATGGCGGCCTGTCCTTTGGATTTGGGCCTGGTCCACTAAAATGGCCCTGGGACACCTTAGAACTCGGACGCTCGAATTTTTTTTCCTTTCCTCTACATGCAAAAAAGGTAAATTCCCGGTACGTTACACGCTTCATCTGCCACGATGTACTCTCCAGAGGAACCGAAAAAAAATATAGTTATGGTAACTATACCATGCATCGTCATATGGAGAGGTGGCACCGATTAATTATAGTGCTGCATAAAAGAGAGATTTGGAGGAGAACCCCCGACCTGCCAGTACATTCATCAAAGAACTGGCACTGACAGCATCAGAGGCAAGGGAAACGGTCCCAAATATTTAGAAGAACTTTGGAAAGATTAAAATGACATGTTTAGATTGTGGCAAATTAATTTCATGTGGACAGATGAGTGTTACTCTAATAAATACAGCATATGAACATCATCATAGTCGATGGTTGGTAGAGACATTTTGACTATATCCTGGACCTGCCCGTCCTCGCCCAAAATGGCGCCAGAATAAATGGGAGTCGTAACTCCTTGTTGTGTACTGGTTGCAGAACATTGAAATCACGAGATACGTATGCAGTTTTGAAGCACATGGCGGGCGGGGACGAGAATTGATTGAATATTTCGACATCCCTATTGATATTAAGTTCTGATGTGTTATTGATTACTGTACTATTGAAAGTTCGAATTAACGTCACCCATGGTACTTGCCCGCAAATGTATATCTAGATCATTTTATTGTAACTGGCCCTGTCGTATTTTAATTATAAAATGTACGTCCACCGATTCCGCAACTGTTAGACACCTTAGTTCTTGCAACCTAATGGCCCGCCCGTTACGTTCCTCTACAGTGTAAATGTCTACTCATCATATACGATTACAGTTTGCTCCGTGGCCGGCCCACGTGGTTATAGGCCCGTATTTGTATACTGACATTTTCACAATAAAGGTTTTTAAAAGAAAACATGGTAGTAGTATTTACATTGGTAAAGTTTTTAATAATAGTCACTGTTTTAGAATCAGTAAAAGGCAAGTGAAATAAAGCATTCGAATTACATGAAGGGTAAAAGGTATAATACGCAGGAACGCAGTAAAGATAAATGGTCAAGGGTTGTTGTGTTTTCTACTCCTGCAACATAAAGTGATCGATAAGAATCTGATATTCTGGCGTATCGGCGACTAAGACAGCAGGCCGACCCTCTTTTGCTCAACGGCTCCGTCATGGGACGAAGAAACGCCCTTTTTCTCGAAAAAGGAATATATTTTACTTGCAGGACAGTTGTAAATTTTCCGGGAAAGTACATTAGCCTGGAACATTATAACATATGTTTAAGAAAAAATAATGTTCGAAAGTAATAAAAAGCGTAATTTTTAGGTCATATGACCAAGCCTTTCATCATTAGAATAAGAAAAGTAAAATGAACCAATGAAAAGTTTTATTAACAAGTTACATGATCTGTTATGCTTACGTTACGCGCTGCGTGCCGCGCCCCGGATCACTTCCGGATGCGCTAACGCGGCGCGTCATATGACGCATTACGCGACAACGCAGGTCCAGAATATAGTCAAAATGTCTCCACCAACCAGCGGTCGGAACACAACCCCTTTCAGCAGGCTAAATAGTTCTGTTAAATGACAACAGAAGGGACAGGCAACAAGAACCATCAGTCAAAGAGGGGAGGGCAAGTTCTTCTCTACCGGGTCACGTTGGGGCGCTACCGGAACTGATCGAATTGGTCGTCTACAGAGTTTCTGGATGTTTCAGACTGAAGCTGGCGTTAGCATGAGAGCACCACCATTTCGTAGCTCCGTCGTGGCCATTCCACGAGCAATCATGCTAGCCGCTCCCCACCAGAAGCCTGCGGGAGTCGGGGGCCCCCAAGACTTTTGTAGAATCTTCAAGGCTGAGGGGACGCTTTCGAGAATGGAGCCCAAGCTCTAGCAGACAAGCGTCCGAGTTCCAAGGTGTCGCAGGGCCATTTTAGTGGACCACGCCCAAATCTGAAGAGCCGGCCGCCATTTTGAGAGTCCTGTGGCAGCCGCCTATCGCTGCACCGCAAGAGCGGGAGCAACTCAACTACATGGTGAGCGAGACGTTGTAGTCGAAAGAGCGGGCGGTAAACAGCTGAATAGCGGAAGAGGCACAGTGTAGCAAAAGCGGGCGGAATGGCAACTGAAATGGTAAAGGGGCGCCCCACTACAGCGTGTCTTTAGGTGAAATGGATTGTGGGACAAGGTCAAGAATGGAAGAGTTACCAAAAGGCAAAAAGTTCCGCTCGATCCCGGGAGCCGGCCACCTATGTCGGGGGCGATCTCAGGCCACACCAACACGACTTGGGGAGGGGGCCGGAGCCAAGCGCCCCCTCCGAGTCCGCGCCATCACACCGTCCCTCGGGGGCCTCCGTTAAGCGGTTCAGGGTGGCACCACATCACATTGTTTACAAATGCAGTAACGTACTCAAACAGCCCCCACTTACTTTTAGAATAGTGAAGATGAAGCAAGTGCAAATAGGCTTCAGACAGTGTTCAAAGCACTCTTCAAAACTTTGAATCATCAGAGTGCATGAGTTTCATGCTCGATCGATTGAGCTAGCCGTATCAGGCAACAAAAAGTTTAAAATAGTTATGTAAATAGTTGTTTAATAAAATGTTTTACCCTGTTACTTTGCTGGTGTGTTGTATATATTTGCATAGAGTTTATCGTTATTTTGGGCGGGGTGGGTGGCGGAGCCGAGCTGTCTTGCAGCCATCATGGTGTGGAGTTCAGTTCATCTCACTAGTTTCGTATTTGTCATGAGGGGTTGTTCCTAATGTTTCTATTTTAGCGAGGTCAAAAAGAGATCCCATTAGTGGCCTACTGATTTTGCTCGATTCCTTTTGTTTTTTTACACGATTTTTCGCTATCTGCAAAGACTAAACAGAGTATTGCGACTCTGTGCTTGTTTGTAAATAGAGAATGAACCAAAGAGAACCAATTCTAAAACAGTAAATGCTTGGATAACAATCAATCAAATGGAGAGAGAAGCAGGCACGACGGATTACAACGGGGGCAAAGGCCTGCGTTAACTACCCTTCACTATCTGCAAAGAGAGAGTACTCCTAATAGAAATGAGGGGGGGGGCAGCATTCAAAGCAGATCAGTGTGCATAAACACGAAAATGTTTTTTCTTACCACGTACTTGACATTCGACAGCTTATGATATTTGCTATTAAAAAACCATTGAAATTCACTGAAAAAACCATAGGTTATAGACCATATATAGTTAGGAATTAGCATTTACAAAACCTTGAAAATTCACTGAAAAAACCATAGGTTATAGACCATATATAGTTAGGAATTAGCATTTAAAAAACCTTTTTTTACTCACACAAAACCATTGAAATTCCATATATAGTTAGTAGTACTAACTATATATCGCGCACCCGCAATCCACTGCTGATCATGTCACATATTACATCATTCATGACATGGTCAGTGACATCACTGATGACATCACTGATGACATCTCAAATGACATCACTGATGACATCACTGATGACATCTCAAATGACATCACTGATGACATCACCGATGACATCTCAAATGACATCACTGATGACATCACTGATGACATCTCATTTGACATTACTGATCACATCACTGATGACATCATTCATGTGATAATACGATGAACCTCTTCAGACTCTAATATAACCTTAGATACACTCAGTGTAAACAGACACTCACAGACTGTCACTCATCCATGGAGTTACTTACACACCTAGTCAGTCATGCAAAGAATCAATCACACCTCCATTTCCTCAACTATACAGTTATACACACCTTACTTATTCAAACATATACTAACACATATTTACTCTCTTTTACAATCCCTGATACAAGTTCACAATCATCCATACAGCCACTCACACATTCACTGGCTCTTATGCACAGTTATTTATATATGCCAACTCTCACATGTACTGTGTTTTACATATGTACTTACTTTGACATGTAGCACTGAGATATCCATTCACTCACCAATGCACAGAGTCATACACCTCACAGCCACCCACACACACACTCAGTCTCCCATACAAATACTTGAGCAACCAATCAATAACCCATATACTTACTCATATAGCTACTGATCAACACATGCAGCAGTTTACAGAACAACAAACATAATGATGCACAAATTAACACAGTTCAGTCACTAACCCATGCACTCAGTGAGACACATTTAACCACTCACTCATACAGTCAGTCATGCACCTACTAAATCCTTCATCCAGACACTTCTACATCCACTCATTCTTCAATATGTAAGACATATTTTAACTTTACAGAAATACACAGTCACTGGATGTTGTCATCAGTGATGTCATTTGAGATGTCATCAGTGATGTCATCAGTGATGTCATTTGAGATGTCATCAGTGATGTCATCAGTGATGTCACTGACCATGTCATGAATGATGTAATATGTGACATGATCAGCAGTGGATTGCGGGTGCGCGATATATAGTTAGTACTACTAACTATATATGGAATTTCAATGGTTTTGTGTGAGTAAAAAAAGGTTTTTTAAATGCTAATTCCTAACTATATATGGTCTATAACCTATGGTTTTTTCAGTGAATATATATATATATATATATATATATATATATATATATATATATATATTCACAATAGTCTGCTCCCAAAACTTCCGATTCCCACAGAGCGGCGGCGAAGAAGAAGGAGGCACAGACCCCACAGGATGTCAGGCAAGATCTTGTTTTATTCAACCTCACACATCGCGTTTCGAGCTACAAGCCCTTGTTCATGGGTAATCTGAGTATACGCCATTATTGTTTTTATTTCTAAAGTAACCACCCCCTTGTCCACCATCACAGGTCACATGGCCATAGTCAGAGAAAAAAAACTACATTTTAGATGGCTTTGTAAATGTAAACAAGTCCATAAGCATTCATTATTATACTTTTTAAACGTCACATACTCTATACACATAAATAATTAATAAATATGTGCAAAAATCCGCTGACGCATTTAAGATAAGAATATATATAACTGGATAAATCCACCGAATGCATCAAATAGTAGTCATATCAATAAAACATGTATCCTATGATAAATCCCATATGTGGCCATGTGTTAAGCTGTATTTGTGCAAAATTATATGCGAAAAATTCATGATTCCTTGTGCAAACTGGTGTAAGGTGTGCAAAAAGATGCAAATTTAAAGTTCTAAAAAAAGACATATATATGGGGAAATGTTGCGCATGAAGAGGGTATGCAGCAATCCCATTGACTTAGGGGCTGCCCAATTAGCCAGCAAGGAGAGATTCCTGGAGCGAGGTTATTCCGAACAGCTCATTGAGGGAGCCCGGGCCAAATCAATGGGCTTCAAAAGACAGGATCTTTTTGTGAACTATGGTAAGAATATCAACCACAAGGAGGGGGCTTTGACTAATGAGGTGAAACTAAATCTTAAGGACAGTAATGTTTTCAGAATTATCACAGGCTATAGCAAACAACACAAGGCCATTTACAATATAATCAACAAGAATTGGCCAATTGTTGTTAATGATCCGGTAATTGGGTCAACCTTACCCAATAGAGCCTCTTTAACATTCAGCAGAGCACCCTCCCTTAGAGATCAGTTGGTGGATACCAGCCCAGAGACCTTGGAGAGAACAACCTGGCTACATAATAACAGTGGCTTTTTCAGGTGCAAAACCTGTAAATCCTGTACACACGGGATTAATAAAAAGTCATACAGGGACGGTTTCAGCGGATTAGAACACCCCATCACACAGGTCTTGACATGCAAAATGGAATTTGACATCTAAGTCCTGCAGTGCCCTTGCTCTTTGAGTTATGTTGGTAGTACCAAACTAGCTGTACACAAGCGTATACTTCAACATCTAAGAGCAATTCCAAACCAAGATAATACGTATCCGGTGGCGCGGCATTTTCGTGAGCATCATCAAAGCGATAACACCCACTTAAAATACTTTGGTATAGACTCTGTCAAGGCCAGCAGACGAGGGGGTGATAGGGAGGCTAAATTGCGGAAATTGAAGACCCGGTATATATTACAGTTAGATACCAAGGTACTGGGGGACCTCAATATAATAGAGGACATGTACACATGTCTGCCATAGTGCTAGGACACCTCAGTTATTTTTGTTGGAGGACAGGATCCCATCATTAGCCCTGTGAGTTTTGATGAGCCATCTTTTGTTAACGACCTATTGAGTGATATTGGTACGTTTGTGATCATTCATCATTCATTAGTATGGTCCCGATATTTTCTGACATGGATTACAGATATCCCCGGCTGGGGATAGCCTGAGTTAGACCTGTAGGATTATTCCGACCGTTAACTACTCCGGCTTGCACTTTGCATATAAAATATATAGAAAAAACATATAAAAAAATATATATCTTTCAATATATACAGCTGATCAATTGTAGTACCAGTATGTATGCTATTCAGATTTTACGTGAAGCTGCAGCTATTATTGACTACAACCTGAGATTTTTGATTAATATACAGGTTTTAACATCACACTTTATAATCAACACATTTAAATATCTTGTTTTATTCATCCTTTTCACTATTTTTAATTATGATACATGGAGTTTTTATGAAAGATTCTAGGTTAAGATGTATATATTCGACATATTGCATTCATTCCAGTCAGTGGGAGGAACTGGATGAATGGGTTTTAGAGCAACAAGTGAACTTCTGTTATCATATACTTTGATATATATCCTGTATAATAAATAGGCTTCGCACTGCATGTCTAGGTCTCGAATGCTACACATCTAGAGGGGACCTAGACTGATCCGTAAAAAGATGAGTGTATGTTTACTATTGGCATATTTTGAACATATAGTTAAATTGTCATCGATGCGACATTGCACAATTTGCGATCTTGCACATCATTTTATACACTTGCACCTTAGGATACCATAGCAACAGTCTGTGGTAGGAGGTTGTTCACATAGCATATTTTGCACTTAATGCGGTATTTTGCACATTATGGGATCGGCTTGACAGTGTGAAAAACCGTGAAGATCAATGTAAATATGTTTTTATTATATGGATATATTTATTGGTCTGTACTACAATATGGACATTGTATCATTGGATGTACAATTAAATTGCAATGCATAATGTGGGGATTAACATCAGGTAGACACACATGCAGATGACAGCAATGAGTATATAATCCTTACTATATGGTTCAGGTATTTTACCAGTATGATAACAAAACCATGATTATTTGAACTTGATGTCTAATTATTATACTGTATTTAATGGTTTATGTTTTTAGACTTCGAATCTTTCTTCCATATTTACACGGAGTTAGCATCACGTGGTGTTGAGACAATTAGTCACTAGCACTTTAAAAATGAGCATTTGTATAAGGGACGTTGTCATGTGAGCAAGGGTCTAAGGACCTGAAACGTCATGCGGCATACTCTGCTTAAATACAAGTTTTGAGCACTTAACTGGTCCGTGTCCAAGATGTCTTTGGCGGCTACCTCTCTCTAGATGCGGTATTTCAAGATATATATATATATATATATATATATATATATATATATATATATATATATATATATATATATATATATATATATATATATACATATTAATATACAAATAGATCAGATAAAGTACCATAATAGTGCAAACATCTAAAAGCTATTATATTAATGTCCACCACTGGACAAAGTACTATTAAAACACATATAAAAAGCATTAGTTTGCATTAAAAAAATCTTATTCTACTAAAATCAGATCAGGATGCGTCACAATTCATGAAAATACAGACGATACTTATGCAAAACAATATAAAAACCGTCATCGTATTAATAAAATGTTATGCATGTCTTCTGTGGTATTTAAACCATTAGGCCATTTACTATCAAACTCAAGAATGATGCTAGTTTCTAATTGCCTGAGTTGGCGTTCCCTATTGCCTCCTCTTCTAGATTTTGGGATGGCATTGATGATGTAATAGGAAAGGCAATTTATGTAATTTGCAGGAGCTCGCTTAAAATGTCGTGCCACAGGATATGCTGGATCACTGTGGAGAATGGCCCTTATATGCTACAATATCCTGACATGCACCTGCAGCTTTGTACTACCAATGTAGTTAAGGCCACATGTGCATGTCAGGACATACACAGCATATTCGGTTTTACAGTTGCAGTTACCTTGAATAGGAATGGGTGTTTCACAAAAAGGGGTAGAATAATGAGTCGATATATATAATTTCCCCGCTGTGCTGAGCGTTCCAAAATGGGTGTGGTCGTGACGAGCTCCGCTCGTCATGAGTGCAGCTCCGCTGTGCCTCATGACGAGCTGAGCACGTCACCACTGCAGCGGTGGCGGGCAGCCCCCCTCTCCCCTGCACAGCGGGGGGGGGAACACCCCGCAGCGAAGGGGTTAAGAAGCAAACGTCTTTCAGCTGGTGGTATACCCAGCCTCACCAAAAGCAGAAAATGCTCAACCTTGCACCACGGATCAACTCTCATTCAACCTGCTCTATCATTCATACCAAAAGCTGACAAGTTGTCAGAGAAAAAAAGTGATACCATTCGCAAACTATATTGCATCCAATCCTAAAACAGTAACACAGTGGTACTATATCAAGGACCAGGTACATGCACAGGAGCAAAACACTACCACCCTGAACTCTCAGATGACTAACCGTCATAAAGTAAATTTTGGTGAAGGTGATTAGGCAATAGATCCGATAATTTGGTTACTGGACTGTTCATTATGTTCGGATGATCTCCTATATTGTTTGAACTTGGAAACGTCCAGTGTCTCCCTCAATCTTCGTGGGTACTGGTATATTACATGATAATTCACTCCTATAGACACCCCAGAGAAGGGAACCATGTAATCCGATGACATTCAAAATGAAATAATAAAGAACTTTACAACATTCACAACAATGTTTCCCCTCAAGCATATGCATACAACGTGCTTTTTAGTCTGGCACTACAGTCTTTGCTATTGATCTGTTTGATAGTTTCTCAAAGAAATGTTTACCCTGATTTACTTTGGAGCTTTTCCCAATGTTCTGCATCAAATAGTTTTTTCCCTTTTTGCCATTGATTGTCTTCACTGAAATCAATGAACACAGAGAAGAAAAAATAAATCCACAGAAGTCTGCCAGCAATTTCCACGTACTTCAAACATTAAGGCCCACATGCATCATTGTAACATTTTGCACTTCCTAATTTGCGAAAAATAAGGAATCGCAAATTAAGAAGTGCAAAATGCTATGCATCATTATTTTCGGTATTCATTTGGGATTCGGTAAAAATCGCAATTTTTACCGAATCCCAAATGAATACCGAATTCTTAAGTAAATTTTCGCAATTCCCATTGATTCCTATGGGCCTTTTGGCCCATAGGAGTCAATGGGAAGGCATCAGCAAATTGCGAGTGGCACTTAGAAAATTTCATGGGTGCAGGGGGGGGTCCAAAGGACCCCCCCATGCACCCCTGGAATGTATTTTTCGCATCATGTTTCACACACACATGTCCTAAGGACATGTGTGTGTGAAACATGAATGTTGAAAAAAAAACATTTTCACCATTTTAAACACTTTTTCCAAATTTACCGAGTGGTTCAACCACTCGGTAAATTTGGCACCCTAATTGCGAATTTCCACTTGTAAAAGTAATGATGCATTGCTTTTAAGAAATCGCACATATGCGACTTCTTAAAAGCACCCGCAATTTTAGAACTCGCAACAATGTTACGAATTCTAAAATTGCTTCATGCATCCCAAAAAGCACTTTTGCATTCGCTCTACATGCTTGATGCATGTGGGCCATTGTCTTTTTCTCATAGTCTAAGTTCTTCTTTCAGAGGTATGTTCCAAGTTTGTTTTCATTAAACTCTTTCCACTTAACAGTTGCGGCTTGAATGTTCAAAGAAGTTTCCAAAAACGTGATCTTGGCTCTAATACTTTTAGCTTTTTCAGTTTCTTTATGTGCCAATTATGCACAAAGAACTCTCCTGCCTAACTGCCTGCTCAAACTGTCTTGTAGATTTTCACGGGCGCTCTCCAGCGATGCTGCCTTTTTACTATGAGAGCTGCATTGACTAGTGATGATAAGTGGATGGAGCTCCTTTAAATAGCAGAATTCCATCCAAGATGGCCACAAATCTTATTGGACTTTGTAGGTCCAGCGAGATATAAGATGCCCACAAATATGGCCAGTTCTCGCCGGATTAAAAGGAGATCTCAGCAGCGCATTCAATAACCAGCATTCAAAATATTCCCAGAGTAGAGCACCTTTTAACTAAACAAGTTGTAGAAACTAAATATTTGAGGCCACAGTACTTCCTGTTACATCCTAGTCACCAGCCCCTATTTTTGATGACTCCATTAGTCTGTGACCCGTGCACAATAGACAAAGGGGAATGGGTGCAATCTGGAGAACATGACGCTTACATCAGTATATGTATTAGTTGGGTTGTGTTCTACATGTAAATAATTTACCTTTGTGTGCAGGACGTTGCACATAAGTCTGTAGCATAATTATCTAAGTATGTTACATTGTATATAGCCGTATATTATTATTAAAAGCAATTTCTATGGCGCAACTAAGCCCAATGGGCGTCAAGGCGTAGAGGTACACTGATTGCTTGATATGTAGACTTACTTGCAATGTTCATTTGTTTGATATATAAATTATCACTTATATGTACACCTTATCCTTGCCTATTTCCCTTTCTCTGAATGACTTTCGTTTTTGGATGTTTTTTTGTTTTGTTGGTTAGGTTAGGTTAGGTTAGGTTTTGTGAGATTTTAGTGTTTCAAATTTTATGATCAAAGTATGGCTGTGCAAAGTCGGTTTTCTTTACATGCTAATTCTATTCCTTTCTCTTTTTAGTGGGTGTTACTAGGTTAATGTGCTTATCACCACTAGAGGTTCGCTTATATTTTGGTTGCTACCATGCTCTATACTATGTTCACTTTCTGTGTGCAATTACTGAGCTATGTGGATCACTTTGAGGTTGGCAAATGCTTGGTATCCACCAACAAATAATGGATGTTCCATTCGCCAACCTATGCGTTCCCAAGTCCCGTTGAGAAATCAGGGAACTTTAACTGTCTCTGCCAGCACAAAGCCTTGACCCAGCGATCCCTCCACCACATGACCTCCTTATCTTGGTGGTGTTTGCCCCATCCTATTCATGCTGCATCAAGTCTCTCTGTCCACTATTTTGGTTTGTGCCGTTTCATCGCCGAAGAGGTCCTTGCCTAATATCTGGTCTGCAGCAACTTCAGCGGGGGCTGATCCCAGAGGATTTTTGCACCAATATTTCTCCTGCACTAGCAATTTGCAAGCAATGTGCCGAAACAGTTGGGCCCAGGAGAGATCAGTAGATACTAGGACGCCCACCTCTCACTCTCTTACATCCACTTCTGCCTCTGCTCTAAATGCTGTTGCAGGTCTTTCCGACTTCAAAACAAGCTGCTACAACTGTACTGAATTGAATTGAGCTGCACTGTATTTGCACTTGCGGCACTAGGGTAAGACCCATTAGCAACACTTCACCTATACTGTCTATTGTTGTGATTGTTTATTTTTGGTCTTGTACCTGTTTGCCGGGAGTGTTGACAAAGAGATCTGTCTGGGCAGTCTCGAATTGGAAGTTAGCAGGGGACCTTTACTATGCACTTGTGGTAGAGCAGAAATTCTATTGACATCCATCAATACATCAGCCTATGCAGTTTGTCTCAGTCAGTGGGGAGTGAGGAGAACCGGGTGTATAAGGGCCTAAAACAAATGGCCTAATTTAGACAAGTGAGGAACAGCAATGCACAGATATTTTAGTATCCTAAGGTAGACAATTTTGCTACATTCAGTCGGATAACAAGCCTGGCGGCAGTGGGGGTTGGAGTGACCTGTGTGGGTTCACTGGCCCCCCTTCAGGTGGAAGGAACTTATGGGATGTTGTGGAGGCTGTCTGTTGGACTTGGCCCTTTTTGCAGCTTCATCCCTAAACTGTTTGCCTTTCTCAAAGCATTTTTTTCTGACATGGTGTTGGTGGTTTTTGGCCTCGGGGCACTTTAGCACTGCTGTCCAGTGTGAAGTGCGTGTGCTCTCTGTGATAAATATGGTAGGATTGGTCAACACCTTTTTGGCCTATTTAATTTACCTGTCAGTCCTTTGTAGAGTGGTAAACCCAGGGCTGGTAAATTAAATGCTACTGGTGGGCTTGTAGCGCTGATTGCACCACCCACCAAAGTAGCCTTTCAAACCTATCTCAGGCCTCTGCCATTGCAGGGTCTCTGTGCGCAGTATTACTGCCGCTGTGACGTGGCACCTAAAGTGTGTGCCATGTTCGTGACTCCCCCTTTTACTACATGTCAGTCACCCCTGAGGTAGGCCCTGGCTATCCCTATGGGCAGGGTGCATTGTAGGTAAAAGATAGGACATGTATCTTAAGTGTGTGACATGTCCTGGTAGTGACAAACAGCCATTTTGGTTTCTCACTACTGTGGGGCTGCCCTCCCATAGGAATGCATTGTGGATTCCCTGATAAGTGTTTCAGTGGTAATCCCTGATATGAGAGGTGCAGCGTGGTCAAGTTTGGAATATTTGGAATAGTGATAATAAATGCTATGCAACGGTGTGAGCAGAATTTTTATAACTATTTCAGAAATGCCACTTTTAGAAGTTGGCATTTCTGTGTGCTTTGTGCTTGTCTGCCTGATGTGAATTGCATGTCTGGCTTTTGAGTGACAGGGGCTGGTGAGGTGTGTGTGGCTTCAGGAGGTGCAGGGTGAGTCAGCACAGGGCAGAATGGGACATCAACATTTGGAGTAGTGGGAGAAGTCCCTAGTCCCACCTGTCTCAATTTACAAAAAAGGCTCAAGACGGCTGTTTTAAGTTTATTCTGCTCATTGGGTGTCATCTTCTCAAGCGCCGAGATATACCTGGGGAAAATTCTCTGCACTATACAAATGAGGATAATAATAATAATAAAAAATATTAGTATGGTACCTGCCCTATTGAATGCTGGCTCCGCCCCCCTGTGGTGTGTCTGATGGCAGAGCCGCATCTCTAAAAGGAAGTTGTGTGCACTGTGAGCAGAGTGCTCCAAAACCCCCCAGAACCAGTTGCATCTGGTTCCCCCATGCCCTGCATTACAGACAAAGGAAACTGGGATATAAATGTAGGGGCTGTGACCTCATGAGAAGCTGTTCTGTGTTGTTCCTGACTGAGGGGGGCGTGCTGCTGCTGGGGCCCAGGAGGAACCACCATGGGGGCTTACCTCCCTGCTGGGGGGCCCTGTGTGCAGGCCTCCCTGGGCCCAGCTATGACCCCTGGAACCTGGAGGGCATCCTGCACCCTGTGAGTGCTTTGCTTTGTATATTCCAGGGCCCTGAGGACTTTAGAGACCTGATTTGGCCCTTCTGAAATCCGTGCCCCAGGGAAAGGGCTTGCGCAGGACTGATCTGCTGCCCTGCCAGAGGAGCGGTTGTTTTTGCACTTCTGGAGGGGAAGCACTGCTGTCTCCTTACTGGCATGGTGAACGCTGAGCTTGAGGCACCCCTCTGAAGCATGAGGAGCACTTTGCCTTATTGTGCCCCTCAGCGCTGTGCCCGCACCCATGGAGCGCGTGATGGGAGCTTTGTAATGGAATGAAGCAGGAGCCCACCCGGCTGTTGTGTGCCCGGCCGTGTGTGCTGCATTCCGGGGGGTACCCCAGTGTAGGGATTCCCCCGTGCTCCAAGGTAGAGCGGGAGCCCACCCCGCATTGATGTTTAATAAGAAGAGTGAGTGCCCACCCCGCTTCATGCATACTTAGAGAGCGGTTGCCCACCCCGCTTCATGCATACTTAGAGAGCGGGAGCCCACCCCGCATTGATGTTGGCTGTATGGCGGGAGCCCACCCCGCACTTGCTTAGCACCGGGAAGTTGCTGCCAGTCGATCCGTAAGCCAGCCGGCTGTGCCTAGTTGTGGGCGGGGTGAAGTACCGGGTCACCAATTGTAGCGCGGCTGGAGCAGAGGAGGCAGCAGAGCCGACCAGAAGCCAGCATATGGCACAAACGGGGCTCCAGTGAGCTGTTGGGAGCCCCGATGCCCGCAGAAGAAGCAGACGGCAGGAGAGAGGTTGTCTACATCAAGGTGGGGTTCCCGTGACCGAGAGAGCCTCGCATGCTGAGCACAGAAGAAGCAGGCGGCATAGCGCTGGAGGCAAGGCGGGGCTCCCGTGTGGTAAGGAGAGCCTAGCGTGTCCCAGAAGCAGGACCGGAAGAGGCGAGGACTCCTGACAGAAAGAGAGTCAGGTTTGTGGGGCTCATTGATGAACTGGCGGTTGGAGGGGGCGTAGGGGAACATTGTCGGTGACCACCCCCTGTGAACCCTCTAAGGGCACCGTAGTGCCTGTGCTGGTTTTACAGCAGCCCCACCTGGCAGTGGGCAGCTGCAGTGTGGGGCCACATTGGTTTTGGAGTCCCCATGGGTCTTAAGAGCCACCGTGAGTGCCTTATTTGCGCCGCATTGTGGTGCCTGATAATGGCACCAGAGGATCCCCAGTAAAAGGGGCTCCCCAGGGCAAAGAGGTGCCGGTTCACAGCCCAGTGTGGATGCCCATTTGCTGAGTGGGCCCACATGACAGAGGGCCGCTCCAACGTGGGGCATGTTTTGTTGCAAGAGCCAGTGTGGCTCCAACGAGGGGCACAGTGGTTTCAGGACCCCAGTGGGGGTCTGAGGGCCAGTGGTGCCCGTGCCTAATTTCCCGTGGTGATAGAGTCCCTGAGTGGTAGAGGAGGGCACAGTGAGGCCCAGTGATGAGCACAGCTGCACGGCAATTAGCGTCTGCTGCACCGCTTAGGTCTGCGCAATTGCGCACTTTTCATAATTGCTGCATTGGCAGCTGAGCCCTGACTTTGCGGGACTTAGGCAATTTGAGAAGGCCAGTTGGCCTGGGGGACAGGTTGGTTGTTGGTAGGGTGCAAAGCCCTAATGTGATGCCTCTTTCATCATGTATTTAGGCATATAGATACGGCTATGAGGTCTAGGCGTAATGCAATTTATGTGTGTTGTTATGCCTACAATAATGTATGTATAATGTGATTCATGCTCCATGGTTTATGCCTCTAATGATGTCTATGCTTCTTAGGAGGTTATTGCATAATGTGTTTATGCTGGTGAGGCCTATTGCATAATGTGTTTATGCTTAGGATGGTGTCTAAGGCTAATGTGATAATGCTTAGGTCATTATTGTACCAGTAGTTACTGGTTGTGGTTTATACTTACTTACCTGATCTGATGGTTCTGACCATGGCCCGATTAGCCTGGTCCTGTATATAATCCCCTGTGAATATTGCCTGTGCCAGTTGGCACAGTGTAAATGTGTGATTAGGTTTCTAATGTGTTTATGATAATACAATGGCTATTTTTTATATAACCTTCTGTGGAGTTTCTTTTGTGGTGTGCCTAGTTTGTTGCTGCTCTGTGTGTGTGTTGCGCAAACGCTTTACACATTGCCTCTGGGATAAGCCTGACTGCTCGTGCCAAGGAACTAAGGGGGTGAGCAGGGGTTATCTTCAGCATGTAACTCCCTTGACCTGACTAGAGTGGTGGTTTCTGCCTGGCTTTGGCGCAAGCCTTAGCCAACCAGAAATCCCATTTCTAACACTGTTCATGTAGCAATGGATGTGGCTTGTGACCGCCACATAAACATCATGCATACCCCCTACAACACTTGAGTCACAACTTTCTAAGCAACGGGTACTGTCTCTCTCCTGATATCCAATGAAGCGACTCTCACATGACACCTCGGCAAGAATGCGAACACCTGGCATAGCTGCAAGGGGCAAAAAACCCACAACCATGCAGCATCCGTTGTACTGGAAGAGGTGCAGCAGATAATATCCCCAGACTATTCAATGTAAACTACCAAGGAACTAATTTACTTAGACCTTTACTGGACATTACACTAGGTTGATGGCCTTATTAAATGTGGGAAGTGCATACTTACCTCTACCAATAACCCACTTTTCAACACTACCTGAAGTGTGAACCCTACAAAGATGGGATTCCTGTTATTTGCCAAGATAAATAAGTGCAAAATAGTATAAACCTGCCATTATATAATGACATGGACCTTGACTGTTTCAGTCACTTGAATTTACCCTGGACACAATCTTCATCCTGAACACATTGCCTAAAAAACAAAGAGCCAAGATACCATCTCTGTTTGCTAAAGAAACTGAAACTTTTTCTTGTAGAAACCAACTTCAGAACAGCTGTTGCACATTTACCTCTGGATGATGTAATGCCCTGTGCTGTGGCCTCCCACACTCCACACTGACCCCACTTCAGGACATACTTCATAATGCAGAATGTCTCATCCAAGACCTGAAGAAATATAATTACATTAACCACATCGTAATGGAAATCCATTCACTCCCCATGCGGGACACTTCCATATTCAAAACCAGCTGCATAATTTTAAGAGTCATCACAACATGCACCCCCATGCATCTGGCTCCCTAGCTCATCATCTTGTGTAACTCTCAGCAAACCTGCAGCTATGGCATCATCTGACTGAAGACTAAGTGGTATGAAAAGGAAAAAACAATCCATCTATGCACTCAGGGTGTGGAACTACATCCTTGTACCCATCAGACCTTCCCCAAAGCTGCTCCAACACAGGAAAGAATTGAAGACACACCTCTTTAAAGACTACTACATCACAATGCAGTACATTTGTGCTCACATATCCAATATACTCATATCTACATACAAATATAATTGACCCTGTCATATGCTAGCAAGATTATGGGATTGAGAACTCTGAGGCCTTCACATCTACAAAACTCCTGGCCATATTCCCTTTAATTGACAATTCTTTGCATTTGTAAGTCCAAATTACGCTTTTAAGATAGTGTTTTAGCTTCACAATTCTGTATTTTATGCAGTGTCTTATGTGTTGACACACTTCTCTTAAATCTACTGTGTCCACATGTTGATATACACTTTGAGTGAGCATTAAAGACTGAGAGCCTTAGTTGCAAGCACCTTCGTGTTGCTCTTGCACCACGCAACACGGTCCAAGAGCAACGCAAGTTGCAAAAGATATTTATGAAGCCTGCAAGGGTTCATGAATCTCAAATAAAGCAAGACAGCACAAATCGCTATGTTTCTTTACTTTTCTCCTCATTACTTCCTCTTTCTATGTATGCTGCATTCTGCAGCACACATAGAAAGAGGAAGGTATCCCTTCCTGCACAAAAACAATCCTGTCTGCAACACAGGCACCCTTGCACCATGGTTTTAAAGGTGAATGCATTGGAGCTGGGCAGCGCAAACGGTGCCAGCGCAAGGACAAGGGAAGGAATGCCTCCGATTCTTTTAAATATTGCGCATTCCTGCCCTCTTCCTGTAGCGTAGTGCAGCATTGCATTACTTTGCCATAACTATGGCCCTGAATTTACAGCACTCTATCAATTAGGGCATCATGTGTCACTCAGAATCTAACATGGCATGAAAATATGTGTTTATTTCTGGCTCTGTGAATAATTTTAACACACATTTTTACTCGAGGAACTGAAAAGCCTCCAAATTTGATTGCAATACCCCTTCAGGAGGCGCACTTTTTTTTCCATCTGTCGGAGATCATGGTGGAGGGGACGCATCTCATATATTCTACTTTCTATTTAAAATGTTTAGTTATCCCCGATCTCTAAATCAAGATCTTATTTACTAACCCCATGCATGTTTAACTATTTTCAGTGACTCATCAATTTAATTAGAAATAATCTATCACATTTGACTTTAAGACTTTCTTTGTCTAAGCTCAAGTGATGACAACGTTCCAACAGGTCCTCTCCTTTTAACCTTTGCAATCTGTACATTGCCAAAAAAAAGTTGAGACCTCAGACAGCAGAAGAGCCCTTTCAAAGACCTATAAAACAGTTACAACCCTGTTCACAGTGCTTACTCAAAGAAAAAATGGTATCCTCCAAAAAGGCATAGGAATCTTTTCTGCTCATCAGAGTGCCTTGATCAGAGAAAATGTATTCTCAAAAGGTATTGAGCATATTGCCATGAGATCATGGACTCGTGTTGTCTGTGGTGAGTGAGCAAGTGATGTTGAGAATAACTTTTCACTACTGCACAATGATAAAGCAATTCCTTTGCTGATGCATGGCTAATATTGCTCAGAGGTGGGATGGTGGGGCATGAAAAGTTTGTTTGGGGAGACAAATATCCATCAAGGTTTCAGGTCGAAGTACTTGTCACAGGAAAATGACAATCACAATAGACCTAAAGGAAATTTTAGTAACTACACTGCTTTCCTTGGTAATTCCATTACCAACCATTAACCTTATCCATTGAGTTTGATTTGTAATTACTACAAACAAATAGTGATTTAATTGAGGCATAAGAAGCTGTTAGGGAGGGGCAAAAATAGGGTGGCCTATGTGAAAATGTCAGCTTAACAATCCATTATACATTTGTCTTCAATAGCAGTGAAATAGGTAAGGCAACCCGTATCAGTCAAACCGTATGGTTAGTGGCCAAAGGCCTTGCTTTTTGGGTTATGAGCATATGCTGTTTTTACACTGTGCCATGCCAAGAGCCAGGCCGTAACTCAATTGAAAAAGTCACATAGCCCAGCAAGCCACATTTATTATGAGGGGATAACTTCTTCATTGCTAAAATTTATTTTTTCGTCAATAATGCTGTTACCTATACAACTCAGGTGCTCAAACAGCTGTGTAAACCTGTCATAATATTTGTTCTCATGTTGATGAAAGATAATGAACTACAAAAAGCTCAGTTTTACTGAATGCCAAGTTTAGCTTGGAACGCCTTTTTTTATATAATTTAAACAAAACTTGTTAATAATGGTCTATCTGTCAGTTCTAGTAAATAACTATAAGCTTATTTATGCTGTTAAGAGATTGGCACTGTGTGAGGCGTATTTATATATAACATAATTTCAGTTGAATATGGTCTTAGATAATGGAATATGACCCCCTCTCTGCAGTAGCATTTTTCGAACGCTCCTGATAAGATGTCATGTCTTTAGAGGAACATAAGAAGATGGAATCCTTTCACACCATGCTTCACACCCTCCTTCCACATGTACTTGAAATTAATACATGCCACGCACGCATACAAGTTAATTAGAAAGACAATTTAGTTATACTGCCAGCTTTCACTCGTGTCCCATAGGACCAATCACAGAAGCATCACGTTTCCGCTGCAAAATAGGTTTGACATTTAATTTTACAGAATAGAATCAGACCCGTGACGAGCGAGTGCAACAGCTTTAAAGAATCGATGTTTCACTTCTCCCATGTTTTGATGTCAGGCTGCAGAGTACCGCTTGGTTTTGCTTTTGATGATGGTTTTCTTAAAGATGATTTTGTTCATTGGTAATTGTTTCATGTTTCTCCGTGATTGAAAACAATGATGCAATTATCAGCCATAGAAACAAAGAGCTAGAATTGGATCCCAAAATATTTTTCACTTTGATAAATACGAGTGTATTTGCTGCTGACATTTATAATTGATTGGTTTGTCAGACATGTCCAATACTACTTTTATTATTTTCTGAAAAAGTACCTAAAATTACTGTAGTCCTCTTACTATTATTTTCTTCCTGCTTGTAACACTAACATGCTCACAAAAACACTTAAAAACACACATATACTCAATATGATGTTGTTGGACTTACCATCTCTTGTGTTTTGTGCCCCTAGATTTTTCCCTAGACTATTTTTTTAATTGCAGAACTCTGTGCACTTTACCCCAGCTAACCGGAGGTAGAGTGCTTGTGATCTACGATTTGACATGATGAAATTGGCATAACCCTAATTGTCTTGTTTAACTTGCCTATGAGATCTTATCATATAGTGCCTAAAGTGTACCCAGGGCCTGTAAGTTGAATGTCACCTGTGAGACGCAGCACATGTTGTGTCACTGAATGCTGTGACAGAACAAATATGACTGGAGGCCTGCCATGTGTAGCACAGTGGTACAGGCTTTAACTGCAAATCCACCCTGTAAAAAGAACCCCTCTTTGACAATCAACCAATCAGTCAATTAGGACACTTGTAGAGCGCGCTACATACCTGTGAGGGTCTCAAGGTGCTGGAGGGGGGTGCTGCTACTGATCGAAGAGCCAGGTTTGAGTAGTCTTCTGAAGGCCAGTAGGTCTTGGGTCTGCCGTAGGTTGGTGGGGAGGGTGTTCCAGGTTTTGGCGGCGAGGTGGGAAAAGGATCTGCCTCCGGCTGTCATTCTTCGGAAGCAGGGGACAGCTGCGAGAGCAAGGTCGGGAGAGCGGAGCTTGCGGGTGGTGGTGTAGAAGCTGAGTCATCTGTTGATGTACGCTGGACCGGTGTCGTGGAGGGCTTTGTGTGCGTGGATGAGGAGCTTGAAGGTTATCCTCTTGTTGACGGGGAGCCAGTGTAGGTCTCTCAGGTGGGGAGTGATGTGACTGCAGCGGGGGATGTTGAGGGTCAGACGTGCCAAGTTGTTCTGGATGCGTTACAGCCGCCTCAGGAGCTTGGCCGATGCTCCTGCGTAGAGGACGTTACCGTAGTCCAGCCTGCTGGTGACGAGGGCCTGGGTGACTGTTCTTATTGTTTCAGTGGGGATTCACTTGAAGATCCTACGTAGCATTCGGAGGATGTCGAAGCAGGAGGAGGAGATGGTGTTGACCTGCTTAGTCATTGTGAGGGTGGGGTCGAGGATGACCCCTAGGTTGCATGCGTGGTCTGTGGGTGTCGGAGCAGTTCCCAGTGTGGTCAGCCACCAGGAGTTGTCCCAGGCCGAAGGGGTGGACCCAAGGATGAGGACCTCCGTCTTGTCCGAGTTCATTTTCAGTCAGCTGTTTCTCATCCAGTCGGCGACGGCCTTCATTCCTTTGTGGAGGTTGGTTTTGGCTGTGTGGGGGTCTTTGGTGAGGGAGGTGATCAGCTGGGTGTCAGCCGCATAGGAGATGATGTTGAGGTCGTGTTGACGGGCGACGTGGGCAAGGGGTGCCATGTAGATATTAAACAGCGTCGGGCTGGGGGATGAGCCCTGGGGTACATCGCAGATGATCTCGGTGACATTTTAGTGGAAGGGGGAGGCCGACACTGTGAGTTCTGCCGGAGAGGAAGGATCTGGTCCAGTCCAGGGTCTTCCCTCGGATTCCAGCGTTGTGTAGGCGTGTGGCAGACCGTGTCGAAGGCGGCTGACAGGTCCAGGAGGATGAGGGCTGCTGTTTCTCCATTGTCTAGAGGGGTCCTGATGTCATCTTTGGCGGCAATGAGGGCGGTTTCAGTGCTGTGGTTGCTGTGGAAACCGGGATGGGATGGGTCCAGGATGTTGTTTTTTTCGAGGCAGCGGGTCAGCTGCTTGTTGACGATTTTCTCGGTGACCTTAGCTGGAAATGGGAGCAGGAAAATGGGCTGGAAGTTCTTGAGGTCCTTGGGGTCCGCCTTTGGTTTCTTGAGTAAGGCATTGATCTCTGTGTGTTTCCAGCTTTCCGGAAAGGCTTCTGTCTCGAAGGATGTTTGTTTTGTCCTGCAAATTAAAAATTATTTTCCTTAAGAAGTATATTCCCCTCTATTTGGCTGTGGCTTTTTCAGTTTGCCATCACTAGATTTTTACTTTGTTTGTTGTTTAGCAACCGAGATTGGATTTATTCCCTTTTTGCATCTAATGCCCGCTCAATGGGCCTCCTTCATCTTTTCTCTATTATTACACACAGGTTGCCTCTATAGTTAGTCCGTTTAGCTTTTAGACACTCTACATGTCTTACGGCTGATATCTTAAAGTACCTAATTGCCTTGTGATGATTAATCCTCATTACACTTTACTTGTTGGCTACATCGATTTACGAACTGCTGGTTGTTAGGAGATCCTGTTCTGTTTGGACTCCGGGCTAAGAAAGTGCTTTGTTGCCCCAGACTTCTAAGGTGTGTATTGCATGATATTGGTGCCGGATATTTTTTCCTGATTCTAACACGGCTGTTTGGGATATAAGGTTCAAGGTATGGTTGGCTGATGAGTGATTTGTTAATATTATATTTTTTTTGACACTATCTTTTGGGTCATTATTTTTTTCTTATTTTGTATGTATGATGAGGTGAATTTTGTGACTGTCTTGCTCAATGGTTGACCATGATTTATGCTGTTTTTAACTTTTGATATCTTCTTATATATTCTTCCCCCACAGACAGTCTCTCCAGCCCTGGTGTTCACACTGTTTTACGCTACAATTTTTTGATGACCACTCTCGGGTCACGAATAATGATCAAAGCATAATATGTGCGCCCTGATGAAGGAATTTATATAATGTCTTTTGTACTTTCCGAAACGCGCGTCGGCGCTTTTCTCTCTTGTGTGTTGTGTATGGTATAGTAGTGAACTGTATATTTTTCTGTTTTTTGTAATGTCTGATGTTTTTCTACTTTTTTGTAATTGAATGTATTTTGGATACATTGTATGAGCTTGATGTATTTGTTTCTTGGTTGTTGGACTTATAGTGTGAACTTTTATTTGTATTTCTTGAATATCGTAAATTATGGGCTGTCTTCTCTTTGTATGTTTCATGAATTTTTATGCGCTATTTAGATGAGGTTAGATCACTGTGATGTACTTGTTGTATTTCCATTGAATTAATGTATCTATGTGTTTTGTCTAGCATTTTTAAAAAAAAACCAGAAAATGATAAAATATCGAATAATGAAAAATAAATAAAAGATTAGTTGAGCTGTTCTGTGGGTGGAATTTTTCAATATTTAGGAACTTTTGTCCTATTGTGATTGATAGTTGGGGACATCCTTTTGATGTTATATAGTCAAGGCCTAAACCATTCTTTTAAATACGAATAAATAAATCACCATTAGTAGGCGTCATTGTTCATTAGGGCAAGGTACAAGGTATTTAAGAATAGGACATGCAAAACCTTAATGTTATATATGTCCTTATAGTAAAAAGGCCCAAAGGCTATTTTCACTGTAGCAGCGTTAGATGTTACATAAGAAAGCACGGGGATACAATATTAAACTTAATGTTGGTATCCCCGCTTAGGAAACAGCTACAAAGTTCACTTTATGGCTTTTTATAATATGTATTACAAACCCAATTCTGTTCCATTAGCGTCTGGAAGCCTATTTG
The DNA here is from genome assembly GCF_964261635.1 of Lissotriton helveticus. NCBI lineage: Eukaryota > Metazoa > Chordata > Amphibia > Caudata > Salamandridae > Lissotriton > Lissotriton helveticus. Next base: position 1,703,027,998 of record NC_136063.1, on the reverse strand, counting down.
AATGATATTCTAACTGTCATATCACCCAAGAGATGTATAGCCCTCCCTTTGATGATATTACTACCAAAGCTGACACAAAGGCATTGGGTGTGGATAGGTGTTCTTTTTCTCTAGCAGGATGGCCATCAGGGCTGTGACCAAGAGCCTAATTATCTTTAAAGGGACCTAACCTGTCATAGGCAGATGTATTTCACACCTGGCCCTGCCCGCTTCCTTTTTTCCCTAGACACTGCCCACAGACAGAAGTAGTAACTACAGGCTAACCCAGCAAAGCAACACACAGCACATGTGCAGTACTCCTCCTGATAGCTCTCCACCTCTTATTCTTTGCATGATCATCTTGTTCCAGAAGTGTTCCAAAAGTCTGGTGTTTTGGGCCCAATACTTATACCTCTTTTAGCCTTTGAAGACTTTGTAGTTTACAAGTCCCTGCCTTGCCTGGCCTTGTCTCCAGACACACTCTTGCACGGCACACCTCAACTCCTATGCTACTGCTGGGATATTTAAAAAAAATCTAGCAAGCATTATTATTTGGAACGCCAATTGCTCAAACCTTCAGTAATGCAAGACCTATTGCATTGCAAATGCTTGTTATTGTCTGGCATTACGCACAGTGCAGCCGCTAGGCTCTTCTTGGTTGAGAAAGTGTCAGCCCAAGATTGGGAAGAGATGGCATGGAGGCTTGAAGTGTTTGAAGTGGAATGGCTTTGAAGTTTGGAAGACGGGGAGAAAAAGTGAAACGTTTTAGGACTCTGTCATACAAATGTTGAAAGAGACAGTTTAAGGAGCAGAAAAGAGGGGAAGAAGGACCAGAGAAGTGACAAGGCAGTTAGAAATGGTGATTTATTATTCAGTGTTAATGGTACGAGAATGCCTAGCGGTAGTATGGGGATGTGTAAGTTGGTCTTAGGCATAGACCAGATTAAATAATGGTTAGAAATTTCTGTTTGGCATGTATTTTATATTTAAGTATATTTGTACTGACATTGCAAACGAAATACAGAGCGAACGAAATACAGAGCGAACGAAATACAGAGCCACCCAATGTGCATCTTAAGCATACAGTGAATATTCCAATATTCCTCCGTTCAATAATACAGTACGTTCCATTGCCACTTGTTTATTATAGGCCATTTTTTTCCAATATCATAATGCGAGTACCATAATGAACAGTGATGCACTAAACATTGGCCCTAACCCTAAGACATTGTTACTTAGGAGTTAGTAGTATTAGAGGTAGAACGAGGGCTAGCTGGCACAAAAAGGGGTTCAGACACAGACCTATGAGAGTGTTGATGTGTGAGGGTAACAGAGGTGACAGGATTCTTAGTCGCTGCAGCACGGGACTTAGCAGTTGGGTATGATAGAAGGGGTGGAACTTGGAGGGCACAGCTGAGTGTTTAAAAAACAGGTAGGAGGGGGTTGAATTCACGTGAGGTTTAAAAGAGGGATGAATGAGGTTTGGAAGATGCCGTGTGGGGATGGTTAGATGCTTCAATATGAGCTTTGAAGGGATGTGAGGATCAGAGAGGTGCAAATGTGAGACAGGATGTGACAAGGAATGGATATGTTTATAAGCTTTATGAGGTCTGCCGCCATTGCCTGCTTACTCCAACGAAAAGGCATGCGGCTGCTATTGTTAAAGCATGCCATACTTCCAAACAAAAACATGTTTTATAAATGAAAAGCTGCAAATCGGACGAGCTGCACAATTTAAAAATATTATGCATGGGTGCCATTTTGCTCAAAGTTAGGAGAGCAGCAAATTGTGAAAATATCATGCACAGCCGAGTGTTGAAGAGTGAGGGTAACAGAGGTGGCTGGATTCTTAGTTGCGGGAGCTGGGGTATTAGGAGCGGGGTATGATAGAATGGGTGGAACTTTGAGGGCACAGCTGAGTGTTTAAAGGAAAGCTAGGAGGGGGACATATTGATGTGAGGTTTAAAAGAGGAGTGAACAAGGGATTATAAACACTGCATGGTGATGGCTGAATGCTTCGGTATGAGCGTTGAGGTGATGTGAGGGTCAGAGAGGAGTGAACACGAGACAAGCAATGGCGATGTTTGTAAGGTGTGTGAGGTCTGCCGTCATTTTCTGATTACTCCAACGAAAAGAAAGGTGCTAGGCTTCTATTATTAAAGCGTGCCACACTACCATACAAAAACATGTTTTATAAATGAAACGGTGCAAAACGGGTGAGCTGCGCATTTTGATAATATCACGCGCAGCCTCCATTGCTAATAAAAACAAGTTGCGTGAGCTACGGATTGTGAAAGTATCACGTGTGGCCACCATTGCTAAAAAAACAAGTCGGTGAGCCGCTTATTGAGAAAAATGAAATTCTGGGGAATAACATACGATTTTGGAAAAAATTGAGGTGGGTGAGCCATGCACAACAAAAGAAAAGTTGGGCAACCACCATTGTTACAGTTTAAGCGCGGCATGCTGTGCTGCAAAAAAAAAGTAATTAAGTTGCAGGAGAGCGTGTCATGCCAGTAACAGCAGGTAGGAGAAAGTCTGAAAGAAAATTGTGCTCACAGACTGTAAATAAAACATACCAAGTAACAGCAAATGTAAGTGGGGCAGTCCTCATGGGTGGTTACAACATGAGAAAAAGAGGTACTAAGGAGGGACTACAAAGCCTATTAACAAATCAAAACCAGCATTTACAAGGACAGTAACAGGAGCCAATTGAAAGGATGGGTGGGAAAATAAAATAAAACTCAAACACTATATCACTTTGTATTCCTGGCTAGACCTTTCGCTAATAGGGCTTAGTGCGAATAAAACCTTTTTTTTCTACCTCTGCTTAGAAAAGGCATAGAAAAACTTTGTTCAGTTTAGTCAAAGTTATTTCTTGCTTAGCTTTTAAAATTTTACTTATGGGTGAAATCAGGTAACATAAACAGAAAATAACTTTGTAATAAATATAATTTAAGCAGCCTGAGCCAAAACTGGCCTAAAACCATTTCTCGTAATAACATGAGAAGGACTATTTGTTCACCAAAGGACTAGGTTTCAAGATAGAAAAAACAGCAGTCTGTCATTTGGTTCACCAATACCTAGAGAATTCCTATTGATTCAACTGTTTCTAGCACACAGATTCAATCAGTAAGAACACAGTTACAATTGAAAAAGCAGTGTGCCAACACACAACATAGTTAGAAAATATTATAAATCAATTTATGAAAAACATATAGAAACAAATGTAGCAATTTAAAATCAAGAGAGCAGTTAATCATGCAGAATTAATATTGTTCAATATGAAAAGAAATCACACCATACATTGACAAACAAGCAGGTAAGTTACAAAGACAATACCAATAAGGTTGGGGGTATTAAAAGACCCTACACTTTGTCATTACAAAAAACCATGTCTGTGTAGAGTAGTGTTGGGGGTTGGAACCTGATATACAAGGAACAATCAATATCTAGTGTGACAGCCCACTGCACGGATTATGATGGTAGTGCATCAATGCGTTTCAATGATATTATCTTGAATTAAACCATCTTTATCAAGACTAAAGATATTGCTCTCTGATTATATATCTACAATCCAAAACATATCGTTATAACAAATAACGCATAAAATATAATTATACACAATATGAAAACATACATATTATTGACTACATGATTAGTCTGTTGTATTGCTTGAATTCATGTCTACAAGTTACAAAAGTCACTAACAATATTCAAGACATCACTGCTTCAACAGTTTAATCCGATTCCCTCAATAGATCTCACAGGTACACATCAACACACTCATTCAAACATTCATTCTCTGTCCCACCCAATTGGCAGCAACACTACAGACGCAAACAGACGTGGGCTATACCTCACCATAGGAAAACAAAATTCCCCACATGCGAGAATCACTTTTTTTCTGGAACTCCTTGTTGGAGGATTCCGGTAGCTTCAATCAAACCAGGAATTTGAAATAAAAACCTGATTAGAAACAAGAAAAGTTGTCTAAGAATCTGCATATTCCATATTATAATAACATCTTAATTTAAAACGGTATTCCAAGCCCCACCGTTTATGTGATCCTATCTCACCTTTCATAAAGAATCAGGTGGTAGGCATAAAGTAGTCCGCAGGTATACTGCTACTAGGCAACACAACTATCCTCACTGCTCCTCTCCAGTCACGGCGACTAATGTAAATAAACAGAGATATTACACACAAATGCTTGTATAGGAGAACTGCCATAAAGTCATTTACTGGTAAAACAATGGGAGTATCAACATACCTCTAAAAACATATAAAAGGATCACGTCCTACATTGGTGCAATAACGCTTCCTACTTAAAATCTTAGTCCGTGGGAGCAGGATTCATAGACACCCTTCAATAAATAGGGTCTGAAATGAAAAAATCCAGGACAGTACTCCTTTTGTAAGAGGGATGATCATATCCAAAAGCGCTCAAATATATAGCCACAGCCACAGCTAAATGCGTGGTCACTCAAAATAAAATCTTTTATATAGAATAAGAGTTCCATGGCAAAGAATAAGTGGAAACCACAATCACACATTAGATAAAAAATACGCTAAAATCTATGGCCACAGCCACAACTTTTTGCGTGGTTCCCCAAAGCCTTAACTTATGTTTCAGCCTAAGCAGCTCAAATAGAGGAAAAAGTCCCTGGGCCAGAGTTAGTGAAAACCACCTCCCCACATTTAGGCAGAGCTAATCCAATCTTAAAATGTGCCCCAATGAGTACCTTTTTTCTCTCTAGTATGACTGTGCAACTCCACGTCCGTCCAGTTTCGTCAGTCAATAAACGCCAAACCGGCATACAGCCTGGCATTCTATAGGCATTGGTATGATGGAACTAGGTCATGGGGCGGGTCAATCATTGATTAGGACCAGCCCCCAGGAATAGTACCTCCCTAGTAAAAAGTGTTTTCCGTAACTCCAGCCGATTCCGCCATATTAAAATGGTCACGGTTCTTAACTGCACTACTCGGGGAACCATGCCAAGACTCAACACCATAAGTCCCCTGCACATCCCCTAACGGCGAAATTTACTTATGCAGCAGTGCGTGAAGGTCAAACATACCAAATCGCAGATAGTGTCCCTTCTTCATAAACGGAGGCTCATATTACCAAAAATGAAACCGCCCTCTTAAAATGGAGCTAACCTAATGTGCATGAATCAGGGAAGATGCCATACCCTACACCATTAATAGATAGCAAATCCTCTATCGTTCAACCGGCCTATACGACAGTATGTAATGCTCCAACACTAGAATTTGGACAAACAAATCTTAAATTTATTAAACCTGCTCTATCGATGCAGACAACGGGGTAGTCATAAAATAAAAAACGCGTATTTAACATAATTGCCACATAATACTGCCACTCCTTGCTGACAGCCAAACCATATAGTCTTATCAATCCGAGGTAAAATGTAGATGCTAAGCTCGTGTTTTCAGCAAATCCAGTCTTAAACAGTGACAGTGCTCTATCTAAATGAGGATTCACCCTATCACTTTATGCAGTGATACACTAGATATCATCTGTCTTCTGTCAGTAATAATCTTATTACATCTTCTGAAGGTATCTGGCAATCACTAAATGACAATGGTCCATGATTCTAATACACTGAACTATTCACGCAACCCATGCATCCAGTCTTTCCTAGAATTTAACCCTTTCTGAAATGTCCCAAGTTTACAGATTCACCATTGCTCTCTCAATTTCCTTTTTCATTCTAAGTCACCACCTCATACGTTCCCCTTTATTTTCGCCAAAATGGACCATTTGAACTTACTAAAGTCCTGATTGGCTAGGGCATAGTGGTCTGTGAGTGGAGCATTTTCTTTTTTAGTTCTCAATGCAGATTTATGCTCAAGAACTCTCAATCTGAGCTCACGGCCAGTTTCACCCACATACCCAAGTCCACATGGCCATATGAGAAGATATACAATATTCTTGCTGAGATAGTTATTGAGGGTGTTAGCTCTTATTACGGTGCCATTAAACTCAAGAGTTTTCATGATAATGCAATGATCACATATAGAACAATTGTCGCATTTGTAGTTTCCTATAGATTTTGTGTTTTCTATTGTGCTCTTGGTACTACCTGTGCTGGCCAGAGAAATACGTATATTTTTATTACGTATGAATGCAAATAGAGCTTTTTGCAACTGGGTTTCCTGGCCATCATTCAGAATCATCCAGTTTCTCTTAACAAAGTTTTTAATCTGAGTCTTCACGCCACAAATTGACTGACAAAGACTATTTTGTCATTCTTTTTCTTACCTCTATTCATGTCCAGCATATGTTCTCGGTCAAAGTATCTAGCACATTTATACGAATGGTTAATCAAGTTTTTGAGATATCCCCTGTCATTTAATTTTTTTTTAAGAACATTAGAGTGTATATGGAAATCATCAATTGTGGAACAATTCCTGCATGAACGCAGAAATTACCCAAAGTGAATATTATCCCCTTGGGCTCTAGGATGATGGCTCCCATAGTGAAGAAGGGTATTTATATCAGTTGGCTGAGTATAATGCTCAACCGCCAAAGTGCCCTCATTGTCCTTGATGCAGATATCCAGGAAGTTGACTCTATCCTCACTGCACTGTGATGTAAACCTTAGATTCGAATTATTAAGCCATTCCATGAATTCATCAAGAAGTTCCTTGGTGCCTTCCCAAATAAAAATGATATCAACAATAAAACGATACCAGTGGTTGACATTCTGGTAGGTGTGTAATTTCATAAAAAATTTGGGGCCAGATGTAGGTGGCCAATTACCGGTCGGTAACGGCCGAATTCGGCCGTTACCGACCGGTAATTGGATTTTGAGATGTAGGGGGAAAAAAACAGGCATTTTCGGTAATTTTACAGAATCGGTAAATATACCGGTCGGTAAAATTACCGAAAATGCATTTTCAGTATGTAGGTGCCAAGTTGCACATTGACACAGGGCTTTGAAAATCGGTATTTTACCATGCAATACAATTGCATGGTAAAATACCGATGCAGGTGTACATGCACATCTGTGCATATACACCTATGCCATGTGGCACACATACATGCCCTTAGGGCATGTATGTGTGCCACATGGCACACAAGCCTAAAACAGGGGTGCCAGAGGGTGTCAAAGTGACACCCCCTGCACCCTTGCTAAAATCGGTATTTACCGATTCTGTAATTACAGAATCGGTATTGCCCATTGATTCCTATGGGCTTCACAGCCCATAGGAATCAATAGGAAATACCGATTCGGTATTTCCAGATTCGGTAAATACCGAATCTTAACGATTCGGTATTTCCACATCTGGAAATACCTACATCTCCCCCCTTCATATTTACCACTTCTTAAATACCGAATCGGTAAAATTCGGTATTTAAGAGGTGGTAAATATGAATTACCTACATCTGGCCCATGATGCGTTAAAATTACCTACATAAATGCACGGGGCACAAGTGGCTTCCCTTTGGCAGTCCCTTCTCTGAATAGAAACAGGTTATTTTTTAATACCATTGTAATACAGCACATACCAAATTCACTATTGCCACCTCCTAGATCTTCACCCTCCAACAGAGAGGCTGCCACTCTGATGGTATAGTCCTGGGGAATATTAGTATAAAGGGCTTCAATATCTAGGGTGACCAAGAAATGTGTCACCCTGTTGAAGCCCTTTCCCTCAAAGATAGAGATGGCATGTCCTGAGTCCCTTAGATATGATTTGTGTTTATGGACTGGAGGTTTTATAAAGAAATTAGCATACTTACTAAGGGGTTCTTGTAGGGAACCTATACTGCTCACAATTGGTCTCATGGGTGGGTTGCTCAAATTTTTATGGACTTTAGGAAGTCTGTATATGGCCGGAGTAATAGGGGTACTGTTATTCAGGAACCTAAACTCTTCATCACAAATCCAACCTTCATTTTTAGCCATCTCTAAATGTTGTTCACCTTCATGTTTAAGACTCACCAGCCTAGTATGTGGTACTCTAAGATGATGATCTGGTACTCCTAGGAAACGCCACATTCTTGAAATATAGTCAGTTGTGTCTAGGGCCACCACTCCCCCGCCCTTATCGGCCGGTTTAATGGTAATGCTCATATCATCCTGTAATGACAAAGTGTAGTATCTTTTAATACTCTTGTCCTTATTGTTATTGTCTTTGTAACTTGTTTGTTTTCAATTTATGGTGTGATTTCTTTTAATATTGAACAATATTAATTCTGCATGATTAATTGCTCTCTTGATTTTAACTTACTACATTTGTTTTATATGTTTTTACTTAATTGATTTATAATATTTTCTAACCATTTTGTGTGTTGGCAGACTGCTTTTACATTTATAACTGAGTCCTACCTGATTGAATCTGTGTGCTAGAAACTGTTGAATGAATAAGAATTCTCTTGGTATTGGTGAACCAAAGGACATACTGCTGCTTTTTATGAAACAATTTCTACCACTCATCACACTACCAGAGTTAGAAAATGTATTCTTTGTTGGAAGAAGTAATGAGCTTGGCTCAGAGAACAATAATATGCCTCTGAGCTTAGGAAAGCCCAATGAATGTTAAGTGCTGACCTCTTAACACTGATTAGCTACTTGGGAGTGGTCAAGAGTGGTTGGTAGAACAGAGGGCAGATTTAGCACTACCTTGTTTGACTTTCAGATGCCAGGGAGGGCTTCTCTGATTCATTAATTCCCAGGACCCTCCTAGACAAACTGTTTCAAGTCACGGTAGAAGGTAAAATCTGTTCTGACGCCTACCATGCTTCCAGAGCTGGAATATGCATTCTTGGCTGTGAGAATTCATGACTCTGGCTCAGAGGACAATGGCTTCGCTTTGTGCACGTGAAAGTCCATCCCGATGAACATTACTTTATCTGTCAAAGTGGAAATCAGTTCCTTATTATGAATAACTGGAAAGTACAACTTTTTGGCGTTGCATGTTAAGGCTGGCAAAAATAGAGAGGAAGGGGATGTGTCAACCTCTTCACCAGCATTTAATACACAGAAGATTCCTCTAACCACTGCAGTTTTTTTCTTTATCTTCATGGCATTGTTCCTGCATCCACCAATTGGGGAATCAGTGATACATCTAACTGCTTTATATTTATTTTGCAGTTAATCCTCTTAAAATGTGTGACATTCATACTTTGATCTATAGATGTTTGTATGAAGAAAGATTTTTACAAATATCCACCGAAGATTTTTTTAATATTTTCATGTTTTTTTAATGTTTTAGTCAAAGTATAATCGGTCTTAGTTACCCACATTACATATGCCATAAAGTACCCCGTACATTAGAATGTTATTGCAAGTCATGAGGAGTTCTTTGATCATATAAAGGAACAAGGCTGAAGGTCCAGTTCCTGTAAAAAGTCAGGTAACTGTGAGGTACTTTATTCCTTCAAATAAATGGTCACACCGTCAACTGTCCCACAAAACACTTAAATCCTTAGTGCTGTGTTCTTTCATGTGAAAGATATAGGATGTTTGTAAACATGAAAAATAAAAGTAAAATCTCTAGTGCACAATTAAATGTACTAAAAAAGCAGTTAGAAATGTGTTGTAAAACGATATTATAGCCATTGTAATATAAGTAAGATTTTAAAAATGCTTATGCACAGAATGTGTAGAAACATGCAGCAAGATTCTATCTTTCCTATAAATACCTCAAATGTGCAAAAAGAAAATATATTACTATTAATAGTCCCTTTCTGGTTTTTGCTGTTCTTGAAAAGCAGAGCATTCGAAGGAAATGACAGTATTGGGACATCAGATCTCAACTGTAGTATATTAAGTTATCATCATTGAGTTGTTACGTATATTTATTCCAGGACTAAAGGTGTCACAAAGTTGTGGGTGATAAAGAAGTTAGAGACAGACTGTTTTACAGAGATTTCAGGCTCCCCTGTATTACAAAAATGTATAAGTTAAAGTTAAACCTTTTTTTTACTTGTGCGAATATGGTGGAATATTGCTTAGTGAAAGTGCCCTTTGTGTAGTCCGGGTGCTATAGGGTGGGGGGTCTAAGCTCGTAGGGGGCATCACCATTTTTGTACTTGTTCCCGGACCCGCGGACACCTTTGCTCTCCCCCGCCGCCGCTGCTGGCATCGCGGCCGCTGAGAGGGGAGAGCGGCCAGGACACTACACTTCCCAGCATCCCCCGCCTGCCTCTCGGGGACGCCGATTTCCGCATCACACTGCCGCGCCCGGAGGCGCATACGAATGAGCTGCTCCTGCGGCGGAGTGGGGGTCTAAGCTCGTAGGGGGCATCACCATTTTTGTACTTGTTCCCGGACCCGCGGACACCTTTGCTCTCCCCCGCCGCCGCTGCTGGCATCGTGGCCGCTGAGAGGGTAGAGCGGCCAGGACACTACACTTCCCAACATCCCCCGCTTGCCTCTCGGGGACGCCGACTGCCGCATCACACTGCCACGCCCTGAGACGCATAAGAACGAGCTGCTCCAACCGCCTCGCGGGACACGTGCGGGCGACGCCGGGCTGAGCCCAGGCAGAGGGCGGGCCATCTGTGGCCATCAGGGGCCAGAGGAGGCCGGGCTGGGCCCAACCACCGTCATCTGTGATGGGTAAGAGAAAGCAACAGATGTCCAGGGTTCAGGAGGGTAAAAACGCTAAGGTCCCCAGGAGAACTGACTCTATTATATCCTATTTGACCTCTGCTGTTGGGATTCTTAGTAAAGAAATAGCTAATGCGGAAATTGAACTGGGACTGGGTTCCGCCGACAGTGATCAGGATAAAAATGTTGCAGTGCACACTCCTCGACTACCATTGGAGCCAAACATTGTCATCGTTAAAACACCACTAGTCCCGGTTTCAAATCCTACCCCCTCAGTCGCTGAGGATATACCGAAGGTGCAGAGTGACGGAACTGAGGATACAACTTTGCAAAAGCAAACGCATAGCGCAGGCGGGTTAAGAAACCACATAAAAGAATTATTAAAACAATTGCACCTGTACGCCCTGACCCCATTAGCAGGCACCTTGTGGCTCAAGTGGTGGAGGAACTGTTTACTGCAAGGTTGGAGCCTGCCTTAATAGCAATTGGTAAAGATATTGTAGATACACTAAATAAGTGTGTGGCGGGTTTGCTTAATAAATGTAAAAATATTGATCAATTTATCACTCAGCAGAGAGCCAATAACTGTAGCACCACCCAGATAAAGATTCCCCAAGGAGATATTTTGAGGGCGGCAACCCCCCAAAAGGCTTAACAGGTTCTAAGGGTAACCAAGGAAGTTACCCTCAACCATACAGTATGTAGCCAATCTAGCTCTGCAAATAATGCAAAAGAAGGGACAATACAACGTGGAGCAAATAACACGAATACCACAGCTTTGCCCCACGCAAGACAGGGGAATATGCACGGTCCTATCTTGGACTTACCACCAGCAGCGGCACCTTTTGTAGCTGTCTTTACGGGGGCCCCTTCAGTGGAAGAAGACGCTTATGAATCCACACATGACCTTATGAGGATAGCCTGGCGCTGGTGTGAAGAGCATAGTAGCGGGGGCTTAGATGTCTCTAAATCTATTATCATGGCAAGAAGAGTTGCATGGATAGGGCGTTGCCCAAAACATATTTCTGGGCATTGTGTGGTGGTGAATTTTACCTCACGCTTAGTAGTGGATAGATTATTCTGGGATGCCTCTGATTTAGACAATATTGGCATACGACCGGTCCCCTTAGGTTATTTTTACCCGCCACCTAGGCCCCCCCGATATTCCCCCCAAGGTAATCCCTTAGTGGATTCTCAATATGCTTACCCATCATACAGACCCACAAGAAGTGATTTCCACACCCGGCACAGGGAAGTGCGAGGAACAATACAAAGGTCGGAAATAGTTCCCCCAGTTCAAATTGTTGTTAGATCTCCCCCGCCTCAGGTAGACATGGACATAGGGCTCTCAAACCGCTTTTCCCCGCTGTCACATCTGGACCAAAATGATTGACATGAACTGCCGATGCAACGCCAGGGGGATATAGAGGAGGGTTGTAAAGCCATGGCATCTTGCAAATTTCTCAGCTGGAATGTGGCAGGGGTCAGATCTAAGATACAGGATGAGCTTTGGGTAAAGTTTTTAAAGCTTCACAGCATTATCGCCCTACAGGAAACGTGGGATGTTAGCACTAGCTTTAATATGGATGGGTTTTCAAGCTTTGTTGTTCCAGCGGTGGGAGAGCAACCAGGTAGACCGAAGGGTGCATTACTCTTCCTAATTGCTCTGAATGTTAAAGGTGTCTTCAAAAAGTTGGAACTAGAAACCCCCAACATTCTGATACTTGAGTGGAGTTGTGCAAACTCACAAAAGTATCTTTTAATACATTTTTATAACTCCATAGCCGGGTCATATTGTAATGAACATATAGGCATTTTGGATAAATTTTTCTCAGCACATAGACTTAAACAAAACACAGCATTTGAGTTAATTTTAATGGGAGATTTCAATATACACCCATGCAATTGGGAGTGTAAAATGGGTGAGCCCCTAGGGCAGTGGTTCCCCACTTTGAACACAGTTTCCAGGGCGAGGCCCTCGAAGAATTCTTAGCAACTTTCAACCTTTTTGAACCAGGTGGCCAGGAAGGGCTGGAAAGAGTCCCCACATTTGTGGGAAGAGGGTCCTCTACAATCATTGATTATATTTTTATTTCGTCTGGGTTATTAGGTAAGGTCCGATTGTACAGGACGGAACTCTCACCATTTAGTGACCACAACCAAATCATACTGAAGCTGGATGTGGCGGCTTGGAGTAGCTCAAATGAGTTGGCGAGGGGGGGGGTGGAAATGCTGGTCACATCAGACCAAGGAAGAAGGATAAAATGGGACAGAGTTGTACCGGCGGTTTTTCTGGAGGAACTGGCTATAGAGGCTGATATAAAATTGGAGATCTGCCTAGATAGCATGGCTCCCAGCTCAGAGATTATTGGGGCATATGAAGAAATCTGTCGACAGATTTCCAAGAAGTTAGAGCTAGAGTCCAAAAGAATCCAGAAAAAGGAATATAAATGGTTTGATAGCAGCTGCACAAAAGCACATGGAGCCCTGATACAAGCCTTAAAATCTAAACCCAGGGATAAGATCTTGGTTGCAAATGCCCGTAAATTATACCAATTAGCCATAGCCGCGCGGAAAAGTCACCTCAGAGAGGAAGCGTGGGAGAACCTCCTCGCTACCGAGGTACTGCGTGACAGAAAGACATTTTGGTCAATTATAAACCAACCCTTCCTCTCCGACCAAGATAACGCGGATACAGACTGCGTTATCCCTGATGAAGGGTGGGTTGACCATTTTAGTGAAATTTACGGCGGAGAACATAGGGATGTACTGGCTAATCATAACATGGTACCCGAATATGCAGGTGTAGGAACATTAACATTCATGATCAGCGAGGTAGAGAAAGCTATAAAAGAATTGTCGAAAAAAGACACCGGGACCTGACGGGGTCCCAGCAGACCTGTATTGTTCCCATCCAGGCTTTTGGGCAAAGATCCTAACCAATGTTTTTAATGCCTCCAGTACAGCGGGATTCCTGGCATCCTGGTCCAGATCAATTATAGTCCCAATTTTTAAAAAAGGGGACAGAGGTGACCCGGCTTGCTACAGGACAATCTCCCTCCTGGACTCTGCAGTGAAAATTCTTGACAGAGTGATTTTATATAGGTTGAGGGATTGGCTTGAGGGCAAGGGGGTCCTCTCCAACTTACAATATGGTTTTAGAGAACGAAGGGGCACCCTTGACCAATGCCTAAACCTACACTCTCTCATTAATAAGTACACTCGAGCAAAGGAGGGCAATTTCTATATGGGTTTTATGGACCTCTCGTCCGCATTTGACCTAGTCAATCGATCAAAATTGTGGGCTATTTTGCTTAGTGTAGGACTGGACCCCCCACTTGTTAACTTTTTATGTGACTTGCACAGCGAACTTCTATCCGCAGGCAGGGTGACTAGAGAGGGTCGGTGTACCAATCATTTTAAATCCAGAAGGAGAGTCAGATAGGGCTGCGTCTTGGCCCCTCTTCTGTTTACGTTATATATTAACGATTTGGAGAAATCACTGGGGGTGGTTACACTGGATGTGCTGCGTATAGGAGTATCGGTTATTCCGGTCCTCCTATACGCGGACGACGCGGTTTTACTTTCACGCACTGGCATAGGGCTCCAGAGTCTGCTGGACAAATTCGGCGACTTTATGGACACCCTAGACCTAAAAGTAAATGCCAAAAAATTGCATGTTATGGTGCCAGGGTCTAGTAGGAGGAAGGTTAAGACAAAACCCTTTACCTGTAATGGTTCCGTACTATCAAGAGTCCCAGTTTTTAATTATCTTGGGGTCCTATTTGACGAAAAAGGGACCTGGGGACCCCAACATAAGTTGAAAAGCAACACTGTAGCTAGGTCAACAGCGGCTCTCTTGGGGTTTTGTAAGCGGCTTGGTGGGAGACCAATGGAAGCAATACTAAAGATATACAAATCCAAATGTTTGGCCATTGCGTTCTATGGTGCTTCTTTATGGGGTTATACACCAACATCCAAGATACAATTGGTGGAAAATAGGTTCCTTAGATCTCTATTGTCAGTTCCCCAATCGACCCCAACCTATTCCCTACACACTGAACTTGGCCTGGGGTATATTTTAGATTCTTTAAAATTGGCACCATTGATTGCTTGGGCAAATATATGGCTTAATGATGAACTCACTCTAAATCACTTAATACTGGGGGATTGTCTTACACTGGATATGGCAAGCAGGATTCCCTGGCTGATGCACGTTAGAGCGGCGTGCATCAAACTAGGACGTCCTGAATTGTTCTTATCCCAAGACAGTATAACTAAAAAAGACATAAGCTGGATCAAGCATAGTTATCGGAACATGGTAGAAGTGGAGCGGGAAAACCTGGAGTTAGAAAAACCTTGTGTCAAAGCCAACTATCTGTTGAAAACATCACCGAACATGGAACCATACCTAAAAATTGTCACAAAGCCGTTTCATCGCTACTTGCTGGTTAGGTTCCGGTTTAATTTGATACATTTAACTCTGGGGGATTATCCCTCTTGGGGAAAACCAGAATTGGTAAAACCATGTGCCTGCGATAATTTTTCGCAACAAGACTCCTTGCACTTCGTAATGTTCTGCGACTTTTATTCTGAGCTGCGTAAGAAATTTTTAACCCCCATGCTGAGAAAGGCTTTGTTCAAGTTAGGCCGGCCCTAATGTACCTACAAATGCTCAGTGGTACACAAGATATTTATAGCGTGGCGAGCTTTTTGGTGGCCGCCGCCAGGCTAAGAAATAGAAGGGGCGTACATGTAAGCTAACTGTGATTGTATATATTAAATTGATATTAATGTCTTTTTATCACCGATGAGATTGTACACGGATTTTAACTTTTGCATCTGTAGGGATTTTAGTTAAATCAATTTTTTATTGTGATATAGAGTGTCCTAAAAACTGTTTAAACGTTTTAAATTGTGTTCAAATGTTTTTATTGTCTTTTATGATTTTACTTAATCGAATAAAGTGTTTTGACTGACTGACTGACTGGCTATAGGGTGAGGCATGTCATGAAAAATGACTTTAGCCCTCCTATATGAATATGTATATTTTCTTTTTATATTGATGTTTTGCTTAGTGTTCATAAAGCCTGATAGGCTACCCATTGTGCCCTTCATTTTCATATTTTGTGCTGAATGTCATACAAAAAGACAGTTCTGAGCCATCAACACTTAATACAACCCTCCGGAAGTATAAGGTGCAGGGCCGTTTCTACCATTAGGCAGGACTAGGCAGCCGCCTAGGGTGGCAAAAGGGGGAGGGCGGCAAAAAACATGAGTTTGTGCTGACTCTAGCCAATATTTCACAAGGCTAGTTCATTTGTAACCAACCACGCGTGTAGCCTGTGCTCGGTAGAGAAATCGCTTCTGAAAAAACATAACGCAGGCACCAAAACGCTGCACGGTGGTTTGTGTGCCTTTTAAAAAGAAGTTTTCTCTTTTATATGAAGAACTGTACTAAAAGTCATGTGCTCATGAGCGAGAAAAGACGCGAGGTTTGATAACTATTGAAAGTCTAATTTAGATGTACTTACTGATTTTCCGAGTAGTATGGTTATGTGGATATACTTGTTGCTGTTTTTTTTGTGTACAAATGCACTTTTTGGCATTTGTAAAGGTGCCATATGGCACTCATACATGCCCTCAGGGCATGTATGTGCGCCATATGCGCACACATGTAAATTTCAAGGGTGCAGCAGGGTGTCCTTAAGACACACTTGCACCCTTGAAATTATTTTCAATTTGCGATTAGCAAATTGCGTACTGCAAATTGAGAATAACTTCACATTCTTTCCTATGGGCCTCCTGGCCCATAGAAATGAATGGGAAAATATTCCTTAATTGCGATTGGTAATTTGCTAATCGCAATTAAGGAATTTTAAGAAATCGCAAAAAAAAAATTTATTTCTACATACATACCATTTTGCAATTCTCAAATAGCGATTCTCAAAAAATTGCTATTTGAGAATCGCAAATAGGTATTTTGATACATCTGCCCCCAAGTGATTTGCCCAGAATCACTGGATGATTGAGCCTCCCGCCAGACTCCAGCCTGGTCCCCAGCTTAGAAGTCTCAATAAATTCACGTAAAAACAAACTCGCCCTGCACAAACACGCACCCACGTCATAGGCCCCTGTATTTGTAGTTCAATGATTGCCCATTCAATAAAATAAAGTGCATTCCAGTTATTGCGGGTGAATTCGGTACACTATATCTGGGCTGCGTCACCTGCTTATCAGCATTCATAAAACCGGAGTGATGTTCCTTGGCACCCACGAGCCTCACCTGTCAATTAATTCTTTTAGCCTGGAAGACAGGGGGAGAGGGTGATGGTAGTAAAAGGGAGGAGGCGGCATTTTTCAATTCTTGCCTACAGTGGCAAAACACCTACAAACGGCCCTAATAAGGTGATGTAGACATGGAGCCCATCAAAGAATAAGACTAATTAGGGTACATCAGTATTTAAATTCCTGTTTAGTATCTCCAACATCATTATGTTAGGTACAGCCAGCCAGTATAGTTGATTCATCAAACATTTACTGCCCCTAATCTTGACCAGGCAACCTGCCAAACATGAACATCCTTGTTTAGAAAATTCTCTCTTTTTTACTTGTCTTTCCTCATAGAACTGTCTCCTCTGACGGGAATTTTCACCAATAATTTAAAAGGGCTGAAGCACAGGATCAGGGCCATGTGAGTCCCAAAGCACAGGGATCCTAGATCAAATAAAGAAAGTCTTTGCAGGATATTATTCAAATTCAAAACCATGAAGTTTATTGAAAATTAAGAACCATTACAGTAGGGAAAAGGTTGTTAGATTCAAATCAGCATCAATAATGCAGGAAAATCAACCAATATGTGAGAGGTCATAACATAAAGGTATTATCCGTAATTAAAATATAATTTAATAATAAACAAGCATAAATGTGCTCAGTTCGCAAGGCAGGGGAGAGAAATCAATAATGAGGACCGACATGTAGTCTGCCTCTGAGAAGATAGATATGTCACCATCCATTGTAACATGGAGACTGTTCATTTAAAAAGCAAAGACAAAGTCTAATTATAAAATCAGATAACAGTCTGACATGGGGACTGCTTGATATGAATTGAATGAAAAGGTCTAGCAGAATCCCAGAAAATGCAAATTTATAGTTTCAGAGAAGTGAAAAACAATGCACTTGACATAGCGTGAAGTGGTACTATAGGGCTGTGATAACAAAGATACATGATAAACCAATCAACATGGTAGAAGTTGTGCTACATAAAATAGGTTACTTAAAAAACACCTAAATCATTAATAAATATTAAGTCCCTTTTCCATATAAATAAGAGAAATTACATTACAAAACTGAAGCATCGTAAGCAAGCCATTTTAAAATTATTAGAAAAATATTTGTGGTCAGGCAGCAACAACCTTGAATATTGCAACATACGAGAATCTCCTTGACACACAGATAAGCGGGTGCAACAAACAAGACTATGAAATGAATCCTATGTTTACTAATTATTGACAAGGAAAAATACAGAAGGGAAAACATGCACATAAACACATGTAATTAAACATTATTTCCCAATCACCAAATACTCTTTAATATACCTATAGGAGCCTTGGGTTTAGTTAGACTCGTATCTCCACCTAGTGCTTCACACTGCTACATGATTTCCTACTTTCAGACTTTATTATCTGTCTGGTGCCCTTTCGTTGTTAATTGATGCCTATACCTTACTCCATGTGCAAGAACTATCCCGATAATTTTCATATTTTTACCAGTACCATTGGTGTTGTACGACCTTGAAGATAAGAAGCGCAGACTATGTAGTAGTGTTCAATGCTCTGGTATAGTGTTTGTCTTAATACTTCTGTGTACAACTTGACTGGTATCTGTGATTCATTCTTGGCAGTGTACAATAGTGTGTGATACTCTATGGACTGAGCTAATATACCTCCCAAATGTTCTTTGCCAAGCGACACTGCTAGTCTCCATTGTTGTTTTTTAAATGTCCTTTCTTTAGGTACTTTTGTACTGCTTCATATTCCCATGCATCATGTGCTTGTGGAGTGAAGGTTACATACACCATTCATATTCCATGGCCTGCTAGCACAGGGAGGCGGGTGAGAGTTGATTTAGCATTTCGAGTTGTCCAGCTGAGGTCACTTTGCCTTAGAGCCACCAGTAAGCTGCTTCTTAGCCCTGGACCTTGCTTTAACGGATATGAAGTGGCAAATGTGTGTCCTTTAAGAGCATGTGTGCTCTTTGATGTAGCTGGGTTTATAATAAGTATTGTAGTTACACCTATATTATATTATATTATATTATATTATATTATATTATATTATATTTACTGAGAACTACTAAGCTGTATTTTATCTTTTTTTGCCACAGTATTCTTATCAGATCACAAAAGTACATTACCAGTCCAGGTGTAGATTTCGGTTATCAAGTACCTGCTATCCCACAGCCTCTAACTGCCCATGGTGCCATGCTTAAACAACAAACTATTACTTCATGTTATTATGTTTATTGGCAAACATTAAGGGCCTCATTATGAGTTTGGCAGTGCAGGAGAAGGACCGCCCCCTCCCTCACTGCCAACCCCATGGTTGAACATCCTGCAAAATTAGGAGTTTTCTTCTGTCTGGTGGGCAGTTCTTTGGCCATACCATGGCGGTACCTATGAAATAGGCACTGCAACGGGAACATCAAAATCAGCACCCCATGTACTGCTGCAGTTCATGCCGTTCAGGTACTGGAGTGCATGCACACAGGAGGGGCACAACATGTGCCCCCCTGCATGCACCCCATGGTGCAGAGGCACAAGGTTGCCCTGTATGGCCCCCTTTGTTTTTTCACTGCCACACCCTTTGTGTCGGTCGCACCGCCATGAAAAGTGTGGTGTTAGGAAACTCGTAATATGCTTGGTGAGATCACTGTGGACACAAGACCTCCATGCCACCACCAGGGATCTCTTATCACTGGGAGATGAGGTTGTCCTAGGGCGGCTTGACTGAACTGGTTATACTAGGGCACACAAAAGAACGCCATCGCCACACCACTGTGAGTCTGGCGGTGCATAGACAGCCAGAGTCGTAATGAGGCCCTAAGACATGCTTTACAACATCAGATCTTAGGACGGGAGCAAATGCAGAAAATTATAACTATATTACTTTTTCCACATTGCAAAAATCTCCCGAAAGAGTATTGACGTGATTACTGCTAATAGCCATGCCTCCAATATAACCAATTAATCGCTGTCTTTGTTGATACCAAATTACTGTATTTCATAAGCAAAAGAAGAGTGTCCATGAGAGAGGACTGCGCCAATCACAGGAGCATTAGAACATCCTCACTGGGATGTTAAAGAAAGCCCTCACTCACCACCTAGTGATGACATGCTTCATCATCGGGCCCCACCAAAGAGACCGAATGTCTCTTTGGTGTGCTGCAACGCCAGAATTACTGCGGAGCGGGATGGTGAGTAGAGGGCGTGTTGTGTGCAAAATTATACTAGTGAGTGATGGAGGTTAAAAATGTCAGTAGTGTATCAAAGAAAAATTTTATTAAATGATCACTAAAGACAATGAAATTAAAAAATGTGTGAGGGACCAGTCCACTTTAATTGAGTGGTGGGTTCCTACAATGTTGTCGACATGTTTCTTGCCATTGAAACGGTGTTAATTTACCCGGCAATTCTTCAGGACTGGGTGTGTGATAAACCCCGGCGGTATGAGCACGCTAAGGCCCACCCTAACCTAGGGACGTGAAAGTGAAAAAAATTAAATAGTGTCAAAAAGTGCAAAAAATTAGGAATAGAGACTTATCCCTAATTACTCCTGGTTTAGGAGGCTTCTACTGATCGTTTCTGCACTTTCTGGGTGTTATGAATAAACACCATGGGTCTCAGGAGGGGGGTGGAAGCGTATTCGGCACACCGCCCTCGACGCTCGGCACCCGTGGTCCACCGACGTCGCCCTCAGACTGGACCCCGACGACATCGACATCGATGTTCTAATGCTCCTGTGATTGGCGCAGTCCTCTCTCATGGACACTCTTCTTTTGCTTATGAAATATTGACCGGGGAACAAGAGTGTCCGCTTACTCTCCCTGTCTCTCTTTTTGAAATACGTACCAAATTACTGTAGCCAGTTTTCCCAATAAAAAACAGAACTCAATTCTTTTGTGTTATAATAGGGCAGGCAAAAGAACGCCATCATCACACCACTGTGAGTCTGACGGTCCATAGACAGCCAGAGTCGTAATGAGGACCTAAGACATTAGCATCAATGGGCATGAAAAAATACAAATTTGAAGGAAGTAAAGCCAGCCCATTAAATTACTCTTTGTAATAATATGCCTGCTTCATATTTCATTCGATCAGCCATGGGCGCCATTTCTTGAACTCTCAAAAATGTTTGATGTCCTTTCCTACATTCAAATTATTATTGCCTGATCAAGTGTCCACTGTAAAACTTGCCACTTCTGACATTGAAAACAATGTCACTTCACCTCAACAGCTCACACTGATAAACACATTTTTGGCAAAAAATACTCTAGTCATTTTGATATATTGTGGCCTGATGAATTGATTAAGTTAATTCAATTGTTGCAGACTAAAACTGATGAGAGTCTAAATACAACAGCTAAAGAGGAAGATCTATCATCTGCATTCAAAAGCTGGTCCCAAACTCCATAACTAAATCAATGGGAATCTGTGCCTAGTCCATCCAGGCATGAATACTTCCCGTTGCCTTAACACTTTCAGCCCCTCGCAGTAGCTCTTTCCTTTGTTTCTCCTTTGTTGACATACAGATTATGCACACTTTTCAAACATATACTGCACAGGTAGACGTGGGTGCTGGTCATAATGGTTCCAATAGTGAGAGTTTTTTTTAACCTTTCTTGAGTAAGATGATTATTTCTAGAAGATAAAAAAGAAGAGAACAACAAATGCAGAACAGCCCCACATAGCTGATAGTGTTTCCACATCTTCCAAAATTAACATGTCTGCAATTTTATAAACTGGAAAACTACAGTTCTTTTAGAATAAGATAATCCAGTGTACGGAGCTAAAGCACATATCCATTTAAACAACCAACCTTCTGGACAATCTGTCCTAGTTTGACACCCTGGGTATTATCAACATAAGTGGCAATCTTAACACTACGTTTATGAATAATAATAATAGTTCAGTTATACGTGATACATTCTCACACATCAACAAACGTTCTGTGGGTTTTAAAAAAAAGCAATATAAATGCGTTAGTTAGATTAATTAAATTAAGACATATAGGATGGCGTTTCTGTTTTCATCATCTATCATATACAGCTTGACCAGAAACTTCAGGTAGTCTTGAGTCCTTAAGAGGCAAAACTCAGAAATGCTTTACAACATCAGATCTTAGGACGGGAGCAAATGCAGAAAATTATAACTATATTACTTTTTCCACATTACAAAAATCTCACAAAAGAGTATTGACGTGACTACTGCTAATAGCCATGCCTCCAATATAACCAATTGATCGCTGTCTTTGTTGATACCAAATTACTGTAGCCAGTTTTCCCAATAAAAAACAGAACTAAATTCTTTTGTGTTCCCGTGTTCTTAGGAGCTGCAGCTCACATAAATGGTTCCTTTATTTCTTTCGGAAGGTTTGGACAATATTTTAAATAGATGTAAAGCACTGAAATTCTCAAAACAATTCTGAGTAATACCAGAATAAAAAAGCCATCCATTTTCTTAAGGATCAGAAAATACTTTTCCAGTTATGCATTGGTTTGTCATTCCTGGGTTAATAAAATATGGAAAAGACAACCACATTTTAATGCCATTTGAATGTGTTTCTAAAATGAAATATCATTCTATTCTTAGGCCAAAGCATAACAAAGAACGTCTTGCTGAATTAAAGAAGTTGGGGTGTGAGCTCTGGTCACGCAACAATCAGAATATCTTGCAGGGTGAACAAAAAATTTCACTAAATTATCCTGTGCTTAAACCTGGGTAGCTTGGCACAAAAAGCAGTCAGGCTCAACCTAGAGGCAATGTGTAAAGTATCTATGCAGCATACAATCAGTAATAGTGTGAAAACACAACACAAGAACATTTTTAAACCAATTTAGAAAAATACAGTACATTTTTATAAATTATTTGACACCAAAACAACAAGAATCCAATCAGCTGTACCGGAGTTATGACGTTTTTAGTGAAAACTGCTGCCTAAAAGATCGAAGTGCCAACTGCGAACGTCTACTTGCATGAGACAAGGTCAAAGTAAAAAAATATGGCCGACTGTGATGGAGCACTGTTTGGATGCAAGAAGTGGATTGGGCCTGGTCAGCACCTACCTTCAGACTTTAAAGAAGTTCTGAAAAAAGTGTCTGAGAAGGTAAAGTTCAGCAGGGCAAGAAGGCCGAGGTGGGAGCATCATTTTCATGTGGCCTTGGGCGGAAGCCGCTGTGAAGATTTCTAAGTTCAGACTTAGTCGCCAAAATGGAAGTCGAAAATCTCAATCAGGATAAGGCAGAGGATTATTGGCAAAGACAGTTCCATAACGTTCCATACCCCTTTGGCGAAGGAGTGCTGAAAAGAATTTGCTGCTGCAGAGAAGAAAATAGTGGGAGGAGCAGCAAAGTCAATCCAACCAGTTGGTCCCGATCTCCTGGTTCTCAGAGCAGTGTTTGGCCAAAATGTTTCTAGTTTTTGGATTTGGCTATCTGGGCACCTTTAGCACCCTAACCAAGTGTCCTGGACTTTTGGTGGTTGTTCAGGACGCAGTCAGGATTGGTTCAGGTGCAGGTTCAAGAAGGTTCAGGAAAAGCTATTTAACCTCCTGTAAGGTTGAGTTTTGTGCATAGACAAGTGGTATTTTAAGGAGTAACTGTAAAAAGACGTTTATTCCACACTTGTCCATAGACATCTGACACCATCTCATAACTTAGTTAATGTCATTTCAACCCCTTTTCAGATCTGTTGTTTCGATTTGGACATTTGAGTCCGTACATTGGTGTTCACTTTGATTAGCCTGCTCACAGGCTATAACCCACCCAACTGGTTTATGCTACCTTAGCAGCAGTAGCAGCCAGTCTAGTGAGAAGGGAGAGGCCCACTCTCTTTCTAATCATCAAATTATTTGCAGCTGTTCAGTGAGTCAATAATGCTGGGCTCCTAAGTCGCAAGTGTGGTGTCTCTGTCATTGTCTCTGTGATGCATTAAATGTCCCCTCTGACAGGGTTTTTGTTTTGTCCTCCTTCAGATTTCAGATCAGGTTTTGCTGGGGAGCCAGGCGAGCACCAGGGCTAATGTAGGGGGAAAATGTAGGGGAAAGCAAGCAGTATGCAGCTGGCCAGCACACCACACAAGCACCTACCAGGCACCCTGCCAACATTGGTTTGAACTGTAATCATCACTGTCCAGACTGCATTGTGTGATGTTCCAGGACAGCCAAATGTCATAGTGACACTTGCCTCTTTCTCAGCAGCTCCTCCTTCCACCTTGACCTTGTAGGGTTCCCAATTCATTACATCTGCTTTCACCCTTGGTGGGGTGGATGGGAGGGTGTGCTACCTATGCAGAGTGCCAGGCCCGCTGCTGCATTTGCGCATGCCTTATTCTACTCTGTAGTCTTTTCACAGAGTTGGCACAGTGCCACCAATACACCTCTCCACCTCCGATCCATTCCACTGCTGCCACGTGTCCAGTTCTGCCCTGTGTGCATGTTGGTTTAGGCAGGAGTATTTTTGATTTCTGTGCACAAAAATTATGCCTGTGATCTTGGTCATTCAAGCCACACCCCAATTGACCCATTTTTAGATGTAGTTAGGAAATTCAGTTGCAGAGAGGGATGCAGTTTCCACCTTTTGCTCTTCATTTTCCTCTTTTTCTATTGTAGTAGGCAACTGTCATAAGCATATTCCAGGCTGTAACCAGACGAATAGCTGGCAATGACTTTTGGAACTGACCTAAGGACCTTTTCACCCTTCTAACACATATCAAACTACTACCAGAGATTTTGGCACCTTTCCTAAGCCAAAATTGTTTGTGGTTTCATTTTGGCATTTCTGTGATTAAATGAAAAACAATATTGAAATATGAGCATGGCAGACACTAAAGATATGGTGTCAAGCCCCTGTCTCCAGTTAAGCTAATAGCAAGAGGAAATAGAGGATGAATAATGAAAAAGAGTTCAACTATGTCATATGCATTCTTTTGAATTTAGTAACCACACTTGTTACAAAAGAGCTTGTTTGCTCATACACAATAGTGTTTAAACATACATAATTGGTTCTCAGGAACATTAAAGAGACGTTGAGACTCCATATCCATTTATATTTATTCCACATCGTTCCCAACTATCTACAGTACTGAGTGTCATGTTCTCTGCAACACTCTACACATTTGTGTAAGTTTGCTGCACATCTTCAGTGGCCCTACAGCATCTCTCAAATTTGCAGCCACAGTTCCTTTAACCTCAATACAGGCAAGTGATACACTTGTCAGATCTGGGCTTCCCTCTGTGTACATTAGAGAAGCATGTGTGAAGCCCTGCTCCAAGATTCCTTGTTACTCACAAACGGTGCCAGAGGAGGAGGAAGGTCAGCTGATGTCGACACGCTCCCGCCCAACATCTAAACCGCCTGTGGCAGCACTGAACTTTATGGCACTTACAGGGGTTCGTACATCTAAATTTATTGAATTGCATCTTTACCACTAAGAGGCAGATTACGATGTAATTCCGGAAACTGATCCGAACAAATAACTCTTGAAATCCTTTCCAAACTAATCAGGTCCTGAGGGTTGGAATGACCAATTACGATGCTTCCCAACATTGTTCGGTTGGACTCGAATTGACTTCAATGGGAGCCTGGGTTCCGAACAAGAACATAGGCTCCTATTGAAAAAATGGGTGGTTGGGGAAAACCTTACAACCTGTGGCTGCCACATTGTGCATGGTTGGGAAGAGGGGTTCCTTGGGTGCCCTCATGGGCCCCAATCGGGTGTCTCTGGGTGAAGGGGGTCCACAACGGGTCCACAAAGACAGATTCTGACATCCGTTTCATGTCGGGCTGAACGAATCATAATGCCTGTCCGAATCTGTCATCGTAATCCCTCCTTCGGAAACTGTGTTCATAAAGCTGTACAATTCTGCTTTGAAAGACTCGGGCTGGCCGAATGCCTTTCGGAACCGATTTGGACTGTCCAAACTGTTTCCAGGCATTGTAATAGGTCATTGGGAAATGTGTATAATTTGTTCGGAAACAAGGGTTCTGAATCAGATTCTGCAATACCGAATCCCATTTGGTGCCTTTCCGAATGACATCAGGGAAAATATTTTGAAATTTGCCCTTATTTATTGAAATTCTTCAAACTGCGCCATTATTCCATGTCGTGTAATTACCCTGCCATTCACCTAAAAATGAAAGCGCAGAAGTGTAGGAAAAATGCGACCTACCAGAACACATTCGGTGGTTGTTCGTGCTACTTGCGTTTTTGCACTATTTTATTGTGAAATCTGTCTTTGCGTCAGAAGTTAAAGCATTCAATCTAAAAATGTAAAGGATTCGCATTTTGCATAAATATACATCATTTTGTTACATTTTCCTAACATTTCGTATTAATTACAGTGAAGTGAATATGTGAATTTTGCACACCCCTAGTTACCCTATTTTGTTTTTTGAGTGGTTTTTCTTTACATTGTCATGTCTTACATGTCTTACTCCGTGGACAATGTCACTTCAATGCACCTCATGCAACGATGAACAGCACTGTAGAGAGCATTTCTTTTTACATAGTGTATGTGAAATTTAATAAACTGCAAGCACCCCTACAATTCAGATCTACCCAGCTCTGACTGGATGAGAGGCAATTTCCCTTCTCTGAAGCTCTTCTAATGATCAGCGGGGTATACCTCTCTAGATAATGATAAAGAACAGCACAAAGAAAATACACACAGCCCTAGCAACGACATCCAGATGGCTGTGTGATACCAGAGTGGTATGTGATCCTCATACAAACTCGGATTCGAGTGAAAAGCGTGCCTTTCCTTTGAGCATTCATAGCTCTACCCTAAGCCCATCAAAACCTGATCTCTGTTATTTGTTTGAGGAAACAGCTACTGAGCCAAACTTGTCACGCAACTGATCTCACTGCTGCACTGCAGTGAAACCACATGCAGTATTTTGAAACTGTTCTTACAAATAACAGAATTTTATCTGCTTTTCCCGAGGTACATAAACAGAAACACATAGAGAAGGACAAGAAAGCTTTAATTTAAGCTAGTTTTTGCAGTCACACCAGAGGTAATTTAGAGTTTGGTGGATTATCACAATAAATCACCTGTGCTGCTTCCTGTCAAACTCGTGGTTACCGAGGAGGTCTATTTAAAATGATTGGAAATGTAGAGGGCATGATTCACAAGGGTTAACTTACACTTTTGTTTGAGTTTTTGTTGTTATTCACAACTTACAAGTTAATAGTAAGCTTAGTGCAGTTTAAGCTCCACTGTTCACTGTCAGGTCGTAGAACTCTGCACATAAAAAGATAGGCCTGTCCTATCCTTTTATGTGCAGAGTTTTCATCCACGACTGTTGAGTCTTTGCGTACTATTAACTCAAAGTTTGTAAATACTCCCCCAAAAAATTAATTTAGACAAGTGTGTAAGTTTATGTAGAGACGGTCTAGTAGTTGCACGTCACGTCGGCGACGTGACGTGCTGGCAGCCATGATCGGCTGCGTGCGCATGCGCACCAGTAGCGCGAAAAGCGAGCGTAGCGCCGGAGCACAAGCTTAGGCTCGGCGCTCTTTAGGGAACAATAGAAATAAATATACCATAAGCAATACTGGCTCCAGAGTCTTTATTGGTGGCCTCACATACTCTACAATGGCGACGAGGGTGGGATGACGACCCCCAGCAAGAAAAGACACCAGAGTGATCACCACACAGCACGGAGAGCACCAGTGTCACCAGCACCACCAGACAAGAGCCCAAAGTACAGAGAGACAAGGAAGACCTCAAAATTTACAACACAGGAACCCTAAAGAGCGCGGCAGAGCCCAAGAGCACCCGAAGGAGAGGTACAGAGAAACGACAAAGAGGGGACAGACCCCAGAGACCAGCAGAAAAGCGTGCCAACCCACACAGCAGCCCAGGAGACAAGGGGAACCGCGCTGGATAACCCACCGAAGAGCGAGGGGGCTGACGCAGGTAGTCCCCACACCCAAACAAGCGAGGAAGAGCAGGATGACGCACCAGGGAGCCCCATGAGCCAAGGGAGCGCACAACCCAAGGTCAAGAGAGAGAAAATGAGCGCGCAGACTGGATACGCAATGGCGCCGGTACAATTTTTACCCCGCCCCGGAGAACCGCTTATGAAGTGGGAGGACTGGAAAGAATACATAGACAATTTTATAGGAGTCCTAGAAGATGAGAACGAAGAGGTGTTTAAACCCGCGAGAAAAAAACGCATCTTGTTACTGAACCTGGGCCCGGAAGGGCTGAGACTCTACAAGAGCCTAGTACCGAAACAGAGAAATACCACAGACGACGACGTATACGCTCACGCACTTGACGACCTCAGCAAACACTTCAGGCCAGCAGTGTGCATCTCTGTGGACAGGATCAATTTCCAACAGAGGAAGCAACGTCAAGGGGAAACGGTGGAGGAATACGTGGCGGTGCTAAAGCGGTTGGCATCCACGTGCAAATACGACAACTGGGAAGAGGAGTTCATTAAAGACCAGGTGGTGATGCATACCACGTGCACGTCAGTGCAGGACAAACTGTGGGCCAGTGGAGACACTACACTGAAAGAGGTGTTGGTCATCGTCAAAAGGGCAGAATTAGCACGACGATGCGCAGAAGTAACGAGGAGAGAAACTGCATCCAACGCCATGGTGAACAAGGTGGACGATGAAAGACCCCGCGGAGAATATCAGAACAAGAAGCCGATGGAGAGGGGACCCAACAAGTGGCAAAGCAACGCAAGCCCACAGGGGAAACAAGCAGGGAGCAGCAAGAAGCCATGCTACAGGTGCGGGAACTGGTCGCATGAGGCGCACGACAGGAAGTGTCCCGCATTTCGCGCCAAATCCATGTACAGCGGAATAATTGGCCACTATGAGAAGGTCTGTCGGAAGAAGGCCTCCAAGGGCACGGTGAGGTACGTGGACCAAGGCAGTGAAGATCAAGACGGAAACACAGAGGAGGATGTCGTCACGGTGATCTACATTGAGGATCAGGTGTTGAGCACGGACGGTCAAGTCCTGGGATTAGACGGGAAAAGGACAATGAAACCTGTCCTAGAAATGGCAATAGGAGGTATCACAATCAGCGTGGTGGCAGACACTGGCTCGCCCTTCACCATCGTCCAGAGAGCAGTGTGGGAGGAGAAATTCGCACCGCGACTCGGCCCAGAACTAGAAAAACTAGACATTCGCCCCGTCACGTACAACGGAGATCGCATTCCAATGGCGGGATTCAGATCGTTGACTTTTGAATTCCGAGGCCAATCGGCTTACTGTAAGCTCTATGTGTCAGAGAAAGGCCCTTCTGTCCTAGGATGGCTCGATCAGGGCGACCTGGGCATCAAGCTGGATCCGGGAGGCAAGGAACAGATACTACTAACGGACCAGGAAGCGTGGCCCGATCTTGACAAATGGAGGAATGAATACCCCAAGGTGTTCGGGGGCACAATTGGAAGAAGTTCGCCCACAAAATCGTCCTAAAAGAGGATGCCATACCTGTAGCTCACAAAGCAAGAAACATCCCGTTAGCAGTGAAGGAAGCCGTACGGGAGGAACTCCAAGACCTGGAAAGGAAGGGGATCATTGAGCACATCACATGCGCTGAATGGCTAGCGCCCTTGGTAGTAGTCAAGAAACCCAGCGGGAAGGTACGGCTGTGCGTCGACTTGCGGGAACTGAATAAGAACATAGTGGTGGAAAGGTTCCCCTTACCCAGGATAGAGGAGATGCTGGCTAGCACAAGGCGGATTAAGTGGTACTCCACCATAGACTTGACCTCCGCGTACCATCAAATAGCTTTACATCCGGAAAGCCGGAAACTAACATCGTTCATCACCCCGTTTGGGTGCTACCAGTTCCGCCGCATGCCATTTGGACTGGCCTCTGCAGCAGCGGTGTTCCAGAAGCTGATGTACCAACTGTTCAAGGACATCACTGACGTCCAATACTTCCAAGATGACATCCTGGTAATGGGGAGAGACAGGCAAATCCATGATGTGAAGCTGGGGAAAGTGTTGAGGACCTTAGAAAGAAAAGGGCTCACAGCGGAATGGTCCAAATGCCGGATAGGGATGAACTCAGTGACATTCTTAGGGCATGAGATAGGAGTGCAAGCAGTGACTCCTAAAGCAGAAAATGTGAGAGCGATCTGTGAAGCACCACCACCCACCAACAAGGATGAGGTCAGATCATTCCTCGGAATGGCAGAGTACTACGGCAAGTTCGTACAGCACTTTGCCTCCAAGACTCATCACATGAGGCAGCTGACTAAAGAGAACACGGAATTCTGTTGGTCAGAGGAGACACAAAGAGAATTTGACGTCATCAAAAAAGAAGTAGCGGGAGCAATACCGCTCCAAGGGTACGACCCCCAAGGAAAGACCATACTAACCACAGACGCCAGCGACAAAGGACTGGGTGCCGTCCTTATGCAAGACCGGGGACAGGGAAGACTGGAAACAATAAGCTTTGCCTCACGCACGCTGAGCGAAACGAAGAAGAAATACAGCGTGATAGAGAAAGAGATGCTGGCAGTGGTGTGGGCCACCACGAGATTCAGGCAATTTCTGTGGGGCACACGGTTCCAATTGCGGACGGACCACAAGCCATTACTGAAGGTGCTAACGTCGAGCGGGCACGCGGACGCCACGCCCCGCATATCCAAAATGACACTGAAACTACTTGAATTCAGGTATGACGTGGAGCATATCCCGGGCAGCAAGAACAGAGTTGCAGACTACCTAAGCAGAGCGGCGGCCATGGATCCGAGTGAGGAAGACAAGGTGGGAGCAGAAGAATGGGTCGCACTCATGGAGGACCATGAGAAGGTCATCAGCCTTCAGGAGTGGAAACAAGCGTATGCAAAAGACCAAACGTTAGAGGAAGTGAAGCTATACATCACCCAAGGTTGGCCTGACAAGAGACACACTCGCGGGGAACTCAACCCCTACTTCGAAGTCAGGGAAGAATTATCCATAGACGACCAAGGAATATTCATGTACAGAGGCGGAAAAGTCGTTCCCCCAACAAGCATTATCCCCAGACTGCTGGACATGCTACATGAGGGACACATGGGAATCGGAAAACTTAAGTTGAGGTCCAAACAAGATTATTGGTGGCCAGGAATGGATATAAGAGCAGAGCGACATGTAAGAGAGTGCTCAAGGTGCCGGACAAGACACTCAAACCACTACGCCCAGCACTAGGTACATTCGAACCTCCAAAAAATCCATGGGAGGAGCTGTCAGTAGACATCCTAGGCCCGATCCTAGACACACAAGGAGTACAAAAGTATGTGTGTGTCCTAGTAGACAAGTACTCGAAGTGGCCAGAAGTGAAAATCGAAGAGACCATGGACACAGAAAACATTGTAAAATTTTTGGCAGACACCTTTGTGAGGGAAGGCATTCCAAAGTCCATCCTCAGCGATAACGGCCCCCAGTTCAGGTCGGAGAAATGGAACAACTTCATGCAAAGGAACGGCATCACAGCGAAGCACACATCCATATACCACCCGGCGGGGAATGGTCAAGTGGAGCGCTTCAACAGAGTAGTGATGGGGTCTATCCAAGCAGCCATTGCGGACAACAAGGATTGGGAGAAGGACATATGGCACATGTTATGGGCGTATAGGATAACTCCCACAAGCACCGGATACAGCCCCTTCCAGATATTGCGCGGCCGCAAACCATTTACCCAAGACAATAGGGTGTGGAAAGAGAAAACAATAGTGAGTGAATGGTCACCCGCAGTGGTGCGTGCCAACATAGAGAAAGCACAAGCAGTCTAAACAAAACACTACAACAAGAGGAGAAACGTGAAAGACAACGAGCTGGAAGAAGGTGAATGGGTGAGAGTGAAGTTGCCCATGCTACAAAGGAAGGGAGAGAGCAAATACAGCAAGCCCATGCAAGTGAAGGAAATAATGGGCAGAGCGGCTAGGTTAAGTGATGGGAATGTATGGTCACAGGACCGCATGGCGAGATGCAACAAAATTCTATCTTGGAACCATGAGGGAGTAGAGGAAGAGGATGGAGAGACTGAACTCGGCCAACAAGAACATCTGGAGGCGGAACCTGAAATGAGAGGAGAAGAACAGCGACAGGTGAAGGTGGGAAGCGCCGAGCAGGAGCCGAGGGCCGGAGAGAACCAGAGTGAGGTAACTGGACAAGCAGATGCAAGAGGAAGCAGTAGAATCAGCGGAGGAGAGAACCACACCACCCCGGTAAGACAGACCCGGTGTGGCAGAGCGGTGGTCAAGCCCACAAGATTCAGAGACTATGATCTGAGCGACGGACTGTAAGTTATTAAAAATTTTGTGTTGGAAAAGGGGAGATATGTAGAGACGGTCTAGTAGTTGCACGTCACGTCGGCGACGTGACGTGCTGGCAGCCATGATCGGCTGCGTGCGCATGCACACCAGTAGTGCGAAAAGCGAGCGTAGCGCCGGAGCACAAGCTTAGGCTCGGCGCTCTTTAGGGAACAATAGAAATAAATATACCATAAGCAATACTGGCTCCAGAGTCTTTATTGGTGGCCTCACATACTCTACAGTTTACATTTGTGAATCAGGCCCAGAGTTTCTGAAGCTGGCAGAATATGGATTATTGGAGGTAAGTAAACAATTACATTAATAAAACGTATTTGGTTGCGCGCCCTGCATCGCATTTTGCAATGCAGGGCGTGCCACGAAATTCGCTTTGTTAATGTAATTGTTTACATAGCTCCAAGCATCCATATTAGCATGTAAAAGTAAAAGTACTTACTACATCTCATACTCATTATCCTTTTTGTGAATCAGCAGCACCATATCAATCACAAAAGAGTAGGGGACAGGGAGCTAATATAAGGTCCAGCACCCTTGCTCCCAAGAAGGAATACAAATATACAAGGAGGGTAACTGTTCCTGAGAAGGAGATGTCTGGTTGGACTCTGAAATGAGTGAGGGAATCTTCCTTATTGGAGACTAGTGCCCTCACACACACGTGTGGGTGTCATGCTTCATCATCGGGCTCAGCTCCTCGTGGGGCCGGTACTTCAATGACTCTCAGACCCAGCGAGATGTTTCTTTAGCAGAGATCTTTTAGCATATAGCCATGATGATGAGTAATATTTGGGGAATGGCGCCTGGAGGAACATGGCAAACTTAATTTCTGGCATGTTCTACTTGTACATATCAGGTACCCTACCCTGTGAACAACACTGTGGATTTAGGGGTGACTTATTAACATTTAAAATCAGGGTTTCTGACCTGTTAAAAATGATTATTCTCACAGGTTTTAAAGCACATTTTTGGGCTTCTGCAGACAAACTACCCAGAGTAGGTCTGAAGCTATGTTTCTAAAGACCCCCACTGTAGATGACACATTAGATGCTGAAGACCAGAGGTAGCATTTAACTTACAGGCCCTTGTTTTGTGTGTCTAGTACTTTACAAAATGTGCTTTTCTTACCAAACTGCACTGCTTTTCATGCACAATTTGTTTAAATAAGCCATAATCCAGCATGCAATCTGGTATTGATATTTTGAAATGTTGCTATTTTTTTGAAAAATGATAAAGCAATTTTTAGTCAGAAAACACAATTTTTGGGATTTGAATTGTGGGAAAAACACTCATTGCACACAAATCAAAGTCTTAATGCCAAATGTAGTGCAATGTCAAAGTTTATCTAAACCTTTATCATCAGAAGCAATTTTTTATATACAAAACCTATGTAATATATGAGTATTCAACAGTCCATAATATGTGAGAGCTGTGTCTCTGAATCTCTTTGGGCACATGAATACCAGAGTTAGGTGGTGAATTTCCAACGTGCTGGGTAGAAATACCTTCCTGAATTTCACCAAGAGAGTCCCATTAACCTACTCCTCAATGGAGTTTTAGAGTGTTTTGCCTGAAGGAAATCACGAGGAAGGTGCTCCTGCTTGTATTCCCGTTCAGGGAAGACATGGTTTGACATTTTAGCCTGGACTGTTCCCATAGGAGCATGGTCAAGACTGATTTGAATATGGCTGGGTCAAAAGTGAGGTGGCATTGTGGGCAGAAAACTGTGGATTGGGATGCACACCGAGAGATTGCTAGTGGCTGTGATTAATTCAAGCATTCCATCCATCACCTTGCTGGTGTTGCAATTGACACATTAAGTGAGACAGGTAAACCCAGATGTGTCCTACTGATGAGAGTTTGGTTGATGGAGAACTAACTTGTGTTCTTTTTGATTCAGGAGCAAACATTACAATAGTTTCAAGTGATTTTTATACTAAGAAATAAAAAATAAATTGTTTTGCTTCAACCCGACATAACTCCTTTAGCTTATAGAGGAGAACCAATTTTGTAGGATTGATTGAGTACAAGGGCAGATTGGTCTCAGGTAAAATTTACATCTCCAAGAAGGGAGATAGTTTATTTATTTATTTATTTATTTATTTTGAATGTTTTATATAGCGCTACTGGAACCAGGAGTATAAGAGCGCTTTACTGGCAGATAAACATCAAGAAGCAAGTAAAAATTACACAGCAATGCAAGGTGAGTAACAATTCACAATGGGAGTAATTGTCTGTCAGTTAGACGAGGGAATTGAGGAAAGAGAGTAATTAGATATGAGTGAGGGAGAAGGGGGAAGGAAGAAAGAAGGGTTAGAGAGGGGTAGAAGGAGAGGGGGGGAAAGGAAAGTGAAAAAGAAGGGGTGTGCTGATGAGAATAAAAACAGAGGAAAACATCAAAATAGAGATGTTAGGTACCCCAATACTTGTTGAGAAGAAGCAACTTGAGTCTTTTTTTGAAGAGAGGGAAGAATGGGTTACAGCGAAGATCTTTGGGGAGAGAGTTCCAGATTGTTGGTGCATTTCCAGAGAAAGCCTTTTGAGTCTTTTTACATTTGAGTTTCGGGGGGATGAGGACAAGGGCATTAGTGCTTCTCAAGGACCTGGAGCAGCCCGCTTTTTGTAGTTTGTCCGTGAGGTAGGAGGGGGTGTTTTGGTGAAGGGCTTTGTGAGTAATACAAGCCATCTTGAAGGTAGATCTACCTTTGATTGGGAGACAGTTAAGGTTTTTGAGGATAGGAGAAATGTGATCAAATCGTTTACAATCAGAGATAAGTCTGGCAGCCAGGTTGAGGACAGATTTAATAGGGGCAAGGTGGACTTTTGGGGTGCCTACAAGGGTGGCATTGCCATAGTCAATCCTGGAAAGTACAAGAGACTGGACAATAATTTTGAAGTCATCCGCTGGAATGAAAGGTTTGATTTTCTTAAGGTGGAGAAGGGAGAAGAGAGCACCTTTTGCAGCGTTTTTAATGTGAGGGATGAGAGTAAGATTATTATCAATACTGATGCCTAAGGATTTGACAGAGTTCGAGGTGGAGAGGGTGCAGTTGAGTGCTTTTATGTCATTGATCCAGAGTTGAATCGGCATGGGACTATTTTTGGGAGTGAAAGGATGATTTCAGTTTTTTGGGGATTAAGTTTGAGATGATTAAGATGGAACCAGGCTTGGACTTTGTTCAAGGTATCATTGAGGAGAAGAATGTCATGGTGGGATTTGATCTTGCAATAAAGTTGTGTGTCGTCAGCAGAGAGGTGGTAATTGATATTAGCTTGTTTGAGAATAAGGGTGAGTGGTTCCATGAATAGATTAAAGAAGGTAGGGGAAAGGATAGAACCTTGTGGGACCCCAAGTGAGACAGGTTGTGGTTTGGAGAGGCAAGGACTGAGTTTGATTTGTTGGGATCTATTTTGGAGATAAGAGGTAAACCATTTGTGAACAATGCCCTCAAGCCCAAAACGGTATTTGAGAGTATTAAGAAGGGTAGGATGGTGGACAGTATCAAATGCAGCAGAGAGGTCAAGGAGGATCAGTATGTAGGATTCGCCTTTGTCAAGAGAGCGATGGATATCATCAGTGATACTGAGCATGGCAGTTTCCGTGCTGCAGCCTTTTCTAAAACCGGATTGAAAAACGTTGAGGAGATTGAATGAGGTGATATGTTTGTCTAACTGGAAAAGTACACATTTTTCAAGGGCTTTGGAGAGGAAAGGAAGATTAGAGATCGGGCGAAGATTGTTAAAGTCATTAGGGTCAGCGGTGGCAGCGGTGGGGTTTTTGAGGATGGGGGAGATTTGACCTAGTTGAAGGGATGCAGGGACACAGCCGGAGGCAAGGGAGGAGTTGATGATATTAGTCCAGGTGGGGGCGATGATGTGCTTGAGTTTCTGAACCAAATGGGCAGGAAGAGGATCATTGGTGTGGGACGAAGGTTTAAGTTTTGAGATAATGTTGAGGACAGTGGATTCAGAAACTGGACAAAATTCATTCCAGGAGGCATTATATTTGGTAGAGGTGTCTTTAGAGAAAGAGTCAGGATGGGGTGAAGTAGGGAGGGGTGGGAGGGGGTTTTGGTATGAGGGTTCAGAGGAGCAAGGTGAAGTAGGAGTATTAGAGAGGAGGTGTTGTGTGGAAAAGTCAATTTTGCCATGTTCTGGGTCCCTACGTGTTCCCCATCTTATGTTATATGTGCATGATCGATATGCATGTATTCCCCTCTGATCGATTAAAGACGCAATTACAGTTGTGTCCATCTCTAGTATGCCAGTTTCCAGTTTTCGTAAATACAACGAATATTAGGCCTATGTAAACCTACGTTGCCACGTTTTACAGTGTGCACGTTAATTCATTGAATTGTCCCCGTTTCTAGGCCTCAAAAGGGCCCGGACTCAGATTCAGCTCCTGTTTCCTGAACCCTCTCCGAGGAGCGATACAGCCCCCACCTGTATCCCTGACCCTTAGCTTACTTTCATGCCTCGCAGTGCCCGGCTCGGCCTGGCTCTGCCTGCCAGTCTGCCAAGAGTATGTTATGTTTCTAGTTATCAGTCCAGCCCTCCTTCTCTGCATTCCTAAGCTACTGAATCGCATCAATAGTTTCCGTCATGGTCTAGCCTTTATGTCTCCATGTAAGAGAAATACTGTATTCATATTCATAGAATATTCCCCGCACACGCACTACATATAGGATTATGTATGCACCAGTCTTAGTGTCTGTTAGCCTTTACTCTGATAACTTTTGGATTCTATCAACATGTTCTCTAAACACTAGATACTAGATAGGCTTTAGGTACATGTCGCTCTGACCCTCCAGACTTTCGTCTCCTCTTCTAGTGCAGAAGTCATAGCCCCCAGTTCTCCCTGGTAACACGTCATTGCCAGTTTACGCGCACCACTAGGTTAGAGGTCCCAGCTGCTCAGGTAGCCCCCTCCATGTTTCCGCCCCGTTTATGACATATTCTGTTACGTTTGCATCACATGTCTATGTATACGCCCTGTACACACCTCTTGTTACACCCACTTTATGCCTTATCTTTCGCGACTGCTACAAACTCCGCCTACTGCTACGCCTACTGTATTGAATACAATGTATTTGTTTAACTATAAATATTGTGCACTGTTATTAAAAGTTATCCTTATGCTCCCAGACCCTGCCCCCGGCAGCTGCCATCCTATTCCCATGCAGGCTGTCCTGTTCCTGTCCCTTATGCTTTAATAAACCTGCAAAACTCAAGATACCTCGAATCCTGACTCTTATTTATTGAGCTACCTGTTTATTGATTATAGTCAAAAATAGAACCGGTATTTAATTATTTATTTACCACATAATGGCGCCCGAATAGGGACTTGCCCTTTCCCCACGCGCCGGAGAAGCCACGCAGGCCCCCTGATCCTCTGCAGCCGTGACGGAACCATCCTGCGCAGCGGCAGATATTTCTGCTTCAAGTATCCCTCAGGTCCATGGAGGAGACGGAGGTTGCGGTCCAGCATCCAGACGAGGCGGTGGAGGAACGCGGCGAGTCCCGACCAGAGCCCAAGCCGAGAGTTCAAGGTCCGAGGTATCCGGAGGCCCACCTGTAACTGAAGTCTGAAGTTCGTCGTCCGTCGTCGTAGCAGTCCAGTCCAGTCCGAGGCCTTCCGTTCTTGCTGCCCGGTGAGTACCGTTGCTGGGGTAGTATCTAGACAGGGTCAATTAATTTGTCTCTGGTCCGTGGGTTTGGGTACGCAAATCCAACACGAAGTGTCCACCTAGGTGGATGCGGGTCCTGACGTGTCTCTTTATGAGACCGGTATGTTTCGTAACTGTTTCAGCAGTGCATCTAAGTAATTCTAGTAAGTTCTGTTCTCGAGAAATTCATGTGTTTCTGTTCTCAGTATTCCAGGTAATATTCTGTCCGAACTGTTATTTTAGATGTTATTTCAATGTGTATTCAATGTCGTGGTATGAGTGATTTGTTTCTTCAAGTTATTATTGTGTTTATCGTGTATTGTATTGTGTTCAGATTCAGCCTAAAGTATGCCTCTGTTCTCTAAGTTACGTCAGTTAAAAACTAGAAAAGGGCTGCTCGAGGAAGCAGTCCCTGTCCCGCCTAGGGACAGTCCAGGACATTTTATGTATCATAAGCATGGCTTGAGTGCCATAATATATCTAGATTTATGGTCTGATTATACCAGACATCTCGAAGAGAAATATAGATGGCCTGTATCAGGCACATGGGATGCCGAGTGCATCATGCGAGTAGAAGAAGTATTATGGAAAAAGAAAGCCAGACAGTCACAGAAAGATGCCATCGAGTTATGGCGCAAAGAATCTCATAAAAGAACCGAAAAAGAAATCAGAAAGTCAGAATTAAGTAGAGAATCCTCAGAAAGAGCCCAAGAAAGGGAATTAATCGAAGTAGGTGAACGAGTTAAAGCCGAACAGTCAGACAGACAGAGGAATGCCCTTATTAAGGGTATGTACCCTCTTCTTGCCGAGGGTTTGCCAAAGGCAACCCCGGAGGCATCCAGTAATTTCCCGCCACCATTAGTTCCGACCAAGCTACGTCATAAACCGACCGCAGCTGATATTTTTCTCTCGTCCTATTTGGACGACACAGTCCCAGAATATGCAAATCCTGTTCCGCCAGCTCCTGTAAATAATGTAATTCCTGTTCCTCCAGCCACCGGGGCACCTGTTACAGCACCTGTTACGGTACCCCCGGTCCAGCCTACAGTACAAGTACCCGCTACATCAGTCACTCTCCCAGCCCGTACAGTACACACCGACGATTCCAGTCTAGGAGCCGCGGGGGGAGGTTCTCCTCGTACCCCGCCTCAACACAAACGTCTAACGTTACTCGAGTTACATGAACGAGCGTTACAGCGCTCGCCCAAATTTCAGTCAGTTGCAGATATCAAGCGAGCCCTTACAGAATGCCGTTATGATCCAGTCCCAGGCGATGATGATATGGTCTTGTATTCATTGCGGGTAAGAAGGGTGACCGAGTATTTGGACACCCTGCCGAATATGAAAAGTTATCTAGACAGAATATATCATTTCATCCGTACAGGAAGAGATCCAGAAAGTATTGGCGACACCATGGTCCAAAGAAAAGTCGAAATTCAGCTCATGATTTTAAAGTTTCTAATTAACTGTTTAATAAGAGAACAAGATTATCCAGGAAAAGATCCAGAAGAAATGAAAGTCCTGACCAGGTGGAGTGACCATATAGCCGAGGGAAGACACAAGACACAGAACAGTATAGAGAGTATGTACAAGAAAATCCGTAAAGAAATAATAAAGTTACACGAGAAACGAGAAGCAACACAAGCAACCGAGAAAGAAAATGACTCTTCTACTGAAGAGGTAGACGACGAGAATCCTTCCAGAATAGCGTATGTAGGTAGAACTAGACTTTCCGACCGACATTCACGTCTAGACTACAAGAAAACTGTTCCTTCTCCAGTACCAGAACAGTGTTCCCTCGAACAAGTATTCCAAGCTACCGATAAAATCCTGAAATCACGAATAGGTTATAGTGAACTTAGTACTATGCATGAACAAGAACTAGCCCGATCAGCAGTCCGATGGACTACTGATTCTACCACTTTTCCAGACGAAATAGTGGCACAAATGTTTCTGAAACTATCCCCAGCCGAGCAGCGACTGGTGGGTATGTATATGATCCAGCACCTCATCACTCTGTATGAGGGCCAACATTCCGATCCAGGTCCGTTACATGATGTTCTGAACGAGTTACTACAGTATAGATGGAAAGGTTTAGGTACCGATTTAATTAGTGTCATTCTAGAACAGCGCCACAAATACCGAACGTTTCTGAATCCGCATTTTGTTCATGTCTCACCTCCAGACAGTAAACCATTCTATATAGACAGACAGCATCCGTTACGAGAAGTCCACCCAGTTAGAGGAACGGGTGGCGATCTAGAACGAGTATTTGTTTACACCCCGATTACCAAGATGGAACTCTTAGAGATGAAGAAGTTAATTCCCTGTCACGACAAAGATCCAGCAGGGTTCCACCGTGAATTAAAAGACATGCTCCGTATGGGAGAATACACGTATCCAGATATCATTAAAATGTTAAAGGTCCTGTTGCCCGCAGGGGTATATGAGAAACTCAAGGAAAAAGAATGGGAGGTGGGAGAGAAAAAGATAGATTGGACAGCTCTAGAAGCTGAAGATAATGCACGTGTACCAGGTACCGGTCTTGGAGATAAATGTAAAGAATTACCTGAGTTATTGATACAAGTTTTGCCAAGATTACTAGCCACGAAAAAGGAAGATTGGGATGCAATCTCAGCATGTAAACAGAAACAGGATGAAGATACTAGTGATTTTTATTCTAGATTCGAAAAATGTTTCATTATCAACAGTGGTCTCAAGACAGGTAGCGAGTCATACCCTCATCTTTTTGTTACTAAACTAGTCGAGAATTCAAGTCCACAAGTTAAAAATCGAGTTTTGAAAGTCGAAAGTACCTGGCAAGCTAGTACCCCGTCACAAATGCTTCAGATGCTCCAGTATCACCAGAATAGAATCAGGGAAGAGCAAGAACACGAAAGGAAACGTATGAAAGATACGAAAATGAAAGTACTAGTTGCACAATCTGTTCCACAAGACAGTCAGAAGAGGGGTCCGAATCAAGCCAGTCATCCTGCAGCTCCCGTTAAAGGGACATGCAACTATTGTAAACAGCCAGGTCATTTTATAAACGAGTGTGCAGTTCTGAAACACAACATAGCAACTGGTAAGACTAAAGAAAGACCACGCCCGCCTAGACCAGAACAAGTCTCACAGACTTCTCAGTCACTACAGAATGCACAACAGACAGTTCCAGCACCGCAGCCTATTGCTGCAACACAGCATGTTACACAACAGATGTACCAGTACGCACAGTCCGAGTATCCAGAGTACCAGCAGTATTCATGAAACAGCCTAGAGAGGGAGGTAGGCTTGCCTCTCATCGAGATACCTGTAGATCAAGAGGGTCCCTATGTTCACAGTCAAGTATTAGGGAAAGACAGAAAGTTTCTGATTGATACAGGGGCAAGTAGGACTACTATCAGTCATGACGAGGTTCCAGGGGCTCCGCTCTCAGGCTCTAGAAATGTTTCCCTTGGATTTTCAGGAAAGCCAATTGTTAACGAGATTTCGAAACCAGTTTCTCTAGAAGTAGGTCCATTGTCCCGAACTACTGATTTGTTACTTACAAAGTCATGTCCAGAAAATTTGTTAGGCATCAAGACATTAAAAGAATTAGGTGCAGTAATTTGTTGCTCCCCAGAGGGAGTTCGTTTGTTTTTAAGGGACTATAAAGGTCATTATGTATTACGTGATTTTGATCCAAGATTACTGAATGTCCCCCAGCATCTATGGGCACAAGGTCCAACTGATGTTGGTTGTATGCAAATCACACCCCATCGTGTGACTCTGAAACAAGGTGTTGTCCTGCCACGAATCAGACAGTACAAATTGCCACCTGAGGCTGTAGCAGCCTTATCCAAAATTATTGATGAGCTCATCGTTCAAGGAGTGGTTGTAGAAACTGACTCCAATGTATGTAATTCTCCTATCATTCCAGTCATGAAACGTACTGATCCAAATGCACCTCCAGTATATCGATTAGTGATTGACCTTCGAGAACTTAATAAATGTATCATTCCCCAGTACCCAGTAGTTCCAGATATTTCTTCCCTATTGACAGCCATTGATTCTGAAGCTACGTTCTTCACAGTTATAGACCTCAAGAACGCATTTTTCAGTGTCCCAATTCATCCAGACAGTCAGTTCCTTTTCGGATTCTGTTTAAATGGACGGAGCTATAAATTCACACGAGCTCCTCAAGGTTTCACAGAAAGTCCTAGTATTTACAGTCAAGCACTTAAGAGACAACTAGACAATATTCACATGCCAACTGACACTGCCCTGCTCCAGTATGTCGATGATCTACTGATCACAGCCCGTTCTGAACGTGACTGCGAACGAGCGTCACTTACAGTTCTGTATTTCCTAGCCGAGATGGGGCACAAGGTGTCCCCTTCGAAGCTCCAGTTCTGTGTCCAGCAAGTGATCTACTTAGGCCACTTACTGTCCAAGTGGGGTAGGCAGTTAACACCAGACCGTATCCAGTTAATAGCGAGTCTTCCACAGCCCAAGACACAGAAGGAGGTACGTGCTTTTATCGGCCTTACTTCTTACTGCAGACAATGGATTCCTCAGTATGCATTTCTAGCAAAGCCACTGATACAGTTAACGACACAGGAGGCAGCCGTATCGACTGTCCTCCCTTGGACCCAGGAACATACACTTGTTTTTAATGAATTAAAGAAAGCTCTATGCCAAGCACCTGTTCTAGCTACACCGAACTACAGTAAGCCTTTTACACTTTTTGTCACAGAACGTGATGGTACTGCATTATCTGTTCTCACACAAGATCAAGCAGGACAGTACAAGCCTTGTGCTTATTTTTCGAGCACATTAGATCCAGTAGCCCAGGCTTTGCCTGCGTGCCTCAAGTCAGTTGCAGCCACAGCTCTAGCTATCAGACAAAGTGATTCCATAGTGTTAGGACACTCCCTGACAGTACAAGTTCCACACTCCGTGGAAGTTCTTTTAAACCGAACACAGACACAGCACTTGACCATTGCACGTTTAACAGGTTATGAACTGACACTGTTCCAGCCACACATAGAAATCAGACGCTGCAACGTTCTGAATCCCGCTACACTGTTACCGTCAGTTACTTCCAATCCCGCCACACATGACTGTGTGGAAGTTGTTAATACTATGACAAAGCCAAGACAAGACCTGACAGATATTGCATTACCAGATCCCGACCTGACACTTTATGTGGATGGTTCATGTATGAGAACAAGTACAGGAGAACTAGTAGCCGCGTATGCAGTGACTACTGAAACCGAAGTTATTGAAACACACCGTATTGACACCCTGTCTGCTCAAGCAGCAGAGCTAGTTGCTCTGACCCAAGCCTGCATACGTGCCAAGAACCTGAAAGTTAACATATATACAGATTCACGTTACGCATTCGGAGTTGTACACGACTTCGGAGTACTCTGGCAGGAGAGAGGTTTCATGACTTCTCATGGAACCAAGATTCAGCATGGTCTCCTCATTCAAGCTCTGTTAGATGCAATACATTTACCGACAGCTATCGCTATCATGAAGTGCAAGGCACATACGAAAGTTACTGACATCATTTCCCAAGGTAATGATCTAGCAGATCAAACAGCCAAGCTTACAGCTCAGACACCAGACATTCCAGTTAACAAGACACAGACATTCATTCCAGAACAGACTACATGTATGACAGTTAAGGACCCTACACAAGATGTCATAGACATACAGTTACATGCTACTCCTGAAGAAATTAAGAAATGGTCCGAACAAGGAGGGGTCCAGACAGATCAGGGATGGGTGACGAAGGGAAAAGCCACATGGTTTCTCCCCGACTCTATGGTTCAAGTCATTATCAATACCGCACATAGTCCAG
Organism: Lissotriton helveticus; assembly: GCF_964261635.1. Taxonomy (NCBI): domain Eukaryota; kingdom Metazoa; phylum Chordata; class Amphibia; order Caudata; family Salamandridae; genus Lissotriton; species Lissotriton helveticus. The sequence continues at coordinate 1,702,984,356 of NC_136063.1, read as the reverse complement.
CACATCTAGAAGAAAAAGCCATGTTAGACAGTATACAGAACCTTTGGTTCAACAAGCATTTACGAGCTGCCGCCAAGCAGAAAGTCCGTACTTGTATGATATGTTGCCAGTTCAATCCAGGTAAAAGTGTCCCGGTGGAACAAGGTGGATTCCAACCTCCTGACCACCCTTTTGAAGTCCTCCAGATGGATTATATTCAGATGGAGCGATGTCGAGGTTTCAAGTATGTCCTCGTAGTTGTATGCGCTTTGTCCAGGTGGACAGAAGCATATCCAGTTCCAGATTACACAGCAGCGACCACTGCCAAGCAGTTGGTTCGTGAATTCTTCCCCCGTTATGGACTCCCTAGGGTCGTGTATTCTGATAACGGCCAGCCATTCTCCTCTGAGCTCATGAAACATGTTTCCCTTTTGTTAGGGTACCAGTGGAAGTTCCATTGTGTACGCCATCCTGAAGCAGCCGGTCTCGTAGAGAGACATAATCAAACCCTGAAAATCCGTATTGCTAAGACATGTAAAGAGAAAGGTGTAGACTGGCTAGTTGCCCTGCCAGTTGCTTTATTCTTTATGCGCATGGTCGCACATTCCAGATCAGGTCTGTCCCCTTATGAGGTCGTATTCGGCCGCCCCCCAAACATGTGGGGTACACCTAGACCCCGCAGTATTACAGATGTTTCCAGTAATATGCTGACAGATTACCTAGCTTCCTTGATGTCTGCCCTACACTCTTGTCGTTCACAGGTTGCCGCTGCATTTCCAGACAATACTGAAGTGAAACCGCATGAGGTCATTCCAGGCGATCTCGTATTGGTCAGGAACTTTGATCGTTCAAGTCCGCTGGAGCCTCGCTGGAAGGAGCCGAGACTAGTCCTTCTGACCACCCGTACGGCCGTGAAGTTGGAAGGCCGCAAGGGTTGGGTCCATCTGTCGCATATCAAGAAATTTCATGGGATCCGAAAAAAAGACTTTTAATGACAATTCCAAAGACTGTTCCATTTCTAAAGACTGCCTGAAACAAGACTCTAAATCAGACATTAAGCTCAATCCCGAACTGAAAGTTCCTCTGTTAGAGAAAACTCCGCAGCAGGAGTATAAATTAAAGCTCCGGTCTAGTAAAATAAGTCAGCCAGTTTAATTGTCTAAGTCCCTCTCGGGTGAAACGGTTAGACAGGTATCTGACATGTATGAGATAGACCCCCATAGTGAGAGAGTTAGTCAAAACTCTATCAGATGTATCGTTTTTCTAAGTTTTCTTCTATTTTTGAGTTTAATGGTTACCTGCACAAGTTATGCATTACATTTATGTTTTCCAATTCCTCATGTAAATAAGTTTTCTAATGCTACAGTAGAGCACACGTTTAGTGATCTGCCTCCTCACGAGTTATCCTATCGTCTTGCTATGCGTAATAACACATTCATCAGAATGTTACACTATTCACACCAGACCAGCAATGCCACTAATTGTTGGGTGTGTGGTCGACTCCCCCCTTTCCAGACACCGAAGGGAGTTCTGCCACTCTTTCCTTATCCGTTTTCACATAATGGTTCATGTGGAGCATGGTCCATGTTAACGTCATCTTCAAATGATATGTCCCTTCTGAATAGAACATGTTTTCCAGACAAGCAAGGTCTCCCCCATAGAACAGGGTTAGATCTAGAAAATGAAGTATATAATTTAGGTAATTATTCCTCGAATTTTATGGTCCTGAATGTTCAGTCTGATACTACTCCAGACTTACCTGCTATTTCAGTACTACCAGTCAAAGGCGAATTATGTGTCAGAAAAAATGGTTCCGCACATGTAGGACATAGTGATTGTACTACTACTGTCAAGTATAGTGACAGTGGGAAATCTATTCTCAAAGCATCACGTCATTCTTATTTTGTTTGTGGTCAGACCGCATATGTTCGTCTGCCCCTCGATTGGGATGGAACATGTTACATTGCCTTCCTACTGCCACCAGTTTTTCTAGCCCCATCTGATTATCATAGAAACACACATCTAGTACACGTCAGACATAGAAGGGAGATTGAGTCCCCGATTGTCGATCAAACTGAAACTACTCTAGAACAATATCAAGATTTCAATAAAGGTTTCTTCTTTTTTATAGGACCTATCCAGAATAGTAAGTTAATACGTAGGTTAACCAGAACCCTTGAAGCAGTAGTGAATGAGACTACTTCTGCTCTAGGTAATTTAACCGAAGAGCAATCTGCTATGAGATTTGTCGTGCTCCAAAATCGTCTCGTTCTTGACGTCATACTGGCCGATAGAGGAGGAGCATGTAGAGTCATCGGATCTAGTTGCTGCATTTTCATTCCTAATAACGCGCCGTCTGTTTATTCAGCTATAACCAGACTTCATAAAATTGCCCATCAGTTACACCAGAATCCAGGCACCTGGACATGGTCCGGTTGGCTCTGGAGTATCATATCTGCCTGGGGATGGAAAGTATTGTCATTCCTAGGTATTGCAGTAATGATCATATTCAGTTGCTGCCTCTGTATACAATGTGGCCCTGCGATTTGCGGCATTTGTGCTACCTCTTGTATTCCTAGTCCTAAGTCCCGTTCCAAGACAATTCGAGACGAACAAATGATACTGTATGAAATGATAGATGGTATCATGAATATTGATGTTTCCTGATGGAAACGTAGGGCACAAGGAGGGAATGTGGAAAAGTAAATTTTGCCATGTTCTGTGTCCCTACGTGTTCCCCATCTTATGTTATATGTGCATGATCGATATGCATGTATTCCCCTCTGATCGATTAAAGACGCAATTACAGTTGTGTCCATCTCTAGTATGCCAGTTTCCAGTTTTCGTAAATAAAACGAATATTAGGCCTATGTAAACCTACGTTGCCACGTTTTACAGTGTGCATGTTAATTCATTGAATTGTCCCCGTTTCTAGGCCTCAAAAGGGCCCGGACTCAGATTCAGCTCCTGTTTCCTGAACCCTCTCCGAGGAGCGATACAGCCCCCACCTGTATCCCTGACCCTTAGCTTACTTTCATGCCTCGCAGTGCCCGGCTCGGCCTGGCTCTGCCTGCCAGTCTGCCAAGAGTATGTTATGTTTCTAGTTATCAGTCCAGCCCTCCTTCTCTGCATTCCTAAGCTACTGAATCGCATCAATAGTTTCCGTCATGGTCTAGCCTTTATGTCTCCATGTAAGAGAAATACTGTATTCATATTCATAGAATATTCCCCGCACACGCACTACATATAGGATTATGTATGCACCAGTCTTAGTGTCTGTTAGCCTTTACTCTGATAACTTTTGGATTCTATCAACATGTTCTCTAAACACTAGATAGGCTTTAGGTACATGTCGCTCTGACCCTCCAGACTTTCGTCTCCTCTTCTAGTGCAGAAGTCATAGCCCCCAGTTCTCCCTGGTAACACGTCATTGCCAGTTTACGCGCACCACTAGGTTAGAGGTCCCAGCTGCTCAGGTAGCCCCCTCCATGTTTCCGCCCCGTTTATGACATATTCTGTTACGTTTGCATCACATGTCTATGTATACGCCCTGTACACACCTCTTGTTACACCCACTTTATGCCTTATCTTTCGCGACTGCTACAAACTCCGCCTACTGCTACGCCTACTGTATTGAATACAATGTATTTGTTTAACTATAAATATTGTGCACTGTTATTAAAAGTTATCCTTATGCTCCCAGACCCTGCCCCCGGCAGCTGCCATCCTATTCCCATGCAGGCTGTCCTGTTCCTGTCCCTTATGCTTTATTAAACCTGCAAAACTCAAGATACCTCGAATCCTGACTCTTATTTATTGAGCTACCTGTTTATTGATTATAGTCAAAAATAGAACCGGTATTTAATTATTTATTTACCACAGTTGGCTAGAGGTAGATTGGTATGGGAGAGGAGGAGAGGAGAAGGATAGTTCGATCGCGTTGACTTTATTCGCAAAGAAGCTGGTGATTTCTTCACATCTTTTAACAGTGGCTCGTATTTTAGGGGGACCAGAGGAGGTTTGTCTTTTAACGATGCTAAAGAGTTCTCTAGGACGGTTTTTTGCCTGGTCAAGTTGTGAGCGGAGGAAGGAAGCTTTTTCAGTGAAGACATGCTTCTTGTATTTGGCTCTGGCCATTCTGAGAAGTATTAGGTTATCAGGGGAGGGATGATTCCTCCAAGAGCGTTCAGATTGTCTGAGGGCCCTTCTTTCATTATTAAGGTCAGAGTTAAACCAGGATTTAGGGGGTAAATTCTTTTGATGTTTAAGTTTGATAGGGGCCATTTGGTCAAGCACTTGAAGGATAGAGTTATTGTAGTGATCAGTAAGGTCAGTGGTGCTGAGAGAGGGGGGGTTGAGGAGTAAGCGGCTTTTGATAGGAGATTCCAACTCACCAGGAGGGATAAGGTGAAGATTGCCGGTATGTTTCAAGGGTAATGAGCCGATAGGGGTGGGGATAGTAATGGAGCAGTTCAAGGAGAATAATATAAGGTGATGATCAGACCAGTCGACTGGAAGAATCGTTGAGAGAGAGGCCAAGTATTTGCTAGTAATATTAGCATCAAGGGTGGCGCCTTTAGAGTGAGTAGGGGCTTGGCAGAGATGTGTCAGGTCAGTAATATCCATGATATCTTTAAGGAACATGACAGACGGTTCGTCGTTATTATTCCAGTGGATGTTATAGTCGCCAAGAAAGAGATTCTTGGGGTGAGTGAGCAGAGATTGGGTGATGAGATCTGATAGTTCTTCGGTAAAAGGGATGGGATTGCCGGGGGGATGGTAGATAGTATGGAGACGGATGGTGGGGGAGTTAGGAGCGATAAGATCAACGCAGAGATATTCAAAGGTAGAAGGGTCCTGGAGGTGAACAAGTGTGAGATTGATGTTATTTTTAAAAATTAGGGCAAGGCCACCTCCTATTTGCTTAATTCTGTCTTTCCTAATGATGGAATATCCAGGAGGTAAGAGCAAGTCGAGGATAGGAGTCGAGTGGGGGTTGAGCCAGGTTTCCGTAAGGAAAGAAATATCTATGTTTTCATTTAGAATGGTTTCAGCAATTTCAGTTGAGTGGCAGGATGCGGATCTGCAGTTAATCAACATGCAGTGAAGTGGGGAGAGGTCAGGGTATTTAGTGGAGGGATCAAGGAGTATGGAAGTTAGTTGTTGAGGAGGTCTAGGAGATGACGGGTAAAGGGGGAGTCGACTCGTTCCTAGAAGAACAGGGATAGTGGACTGCGGGAAAGGGGTATAGGAGGATGAAGAGGGAGGGAGGGAGGCTGTGGGTTTCGAGGATAAGTTAACCTGCACGGGAATTGGGTATGCAGCATGATGGAAGGTTGGAGCCGTGGATGTCGTATGGGGTTGGGGAGGAAAGGAGGCATCAGTGGGTTCGGGTGGAGTCAGGCAGTTTGTAGGGAGGAGGGATCCGTGAGAAGAGTAATCGACGATACCAGTGCAGGGTGAGCTGTTAATGGAGGGGGTGTGGGAGGGGGTGGTGTGAGGGGATGTGCTTGTATGGTCAGAGGTGTGAGCTTTCGTAAAGAGTGAGAAATCGGATCGTAGGGAGGAGAGTTCAAAAACAAGGGACGAAAGGATAAGTTCAACATTAAGGAGTGATAGGGTAAGAAGTGAGGATTGGGGTGGGTCAGGGATTATTGGGAGGAGAGAAAGGTAGGGGATAGGATTGTGGAGAGGGAGGGGGGTAACCTGGGGGGAAGGAGAAGGGAGTTAGGACGGGTGGGAGGTTTCGTATTGGGGAGGGGAGGGGCCAAGGAGGTGGGAGTAGTTGAGGCATTCGCGTTGGTAAAAACGTTAGTTAAATGAGAGGAAGGGATGTTCAAGGGTGTAGATGTAGGTGTGCTAAGGGTTGCAGGAGAGATCAAGGACGAGTGAGAGGGAGTGGCCAGGGGAGGAGAAGTAAGAGTTACTGGGGGAGTAAGGGGGGCGATAGAACTAGGGGGGGAGGATGAGGAACATCAAAGGGGAGGGTGTTACAGGAGTCCGAAGAAGTGAGGTAAAGGGATCAGGGTGTATTTTTGAGGAGAGGGGGATAGGGGGGTCAAAGAGAGGGGCTTGAGAAGACGAGGGAGAGTGGTAAGAAGAGGAGGATGATGGAGATTTGCTAATGGCGTTGGAAGAGTTTATAAAGTTAGGAGTAGGGGTGGTAAGAAATGATTGAGGGAGAGCATCCAGGGTTGTGGAAGATGTGGGGGAGACGGTAAGGAGAGGAAGGGTGGAATGTGGGTGAAAGGAGACAGAGCTGGTGAAAAGGCAGTCAATTAAGGGGGACAGCTGTGGTTGGGTGAGCGCAACCGGGTTGGGTGGAGGAATGGAAGAATCAGAGAGGAGGGAACATGAGTCTGAGGGGAGTAGGGTGTCGATGCTAGTATCGGTGGAGAGAGTTCGAGTAGATAGTATAGGATGGGAGTAGAGGACAATGTTGGGAGAGGTGGTGGGTATATCAGAGAGAGGAGTTGAGGGGGTAGCAGATGAGGGGGGAGATAATGGAATTAGGGGATGAGGGGTGGGAGGGAGGAGTTAAGGGACTGATTGAGGGATTGAGATATGGTACTAAAGTGAAGTTCAAAGATGTAGAGGTGGTTTTCAGAGGCTTGAATGAGGATATTGCCGGATTTGAAGATGGAAATATCAATTTCTCCAGGAAAGGAAGAGGAGGGGGTGGTGGAGAGTTTAATACCGTATGGAATGTTGCGAGAGTTAGAGATAGGGAGGGTTTGAAGAAATAGATAGGATAGACCAGGAATTGGGGCCGATTTTCGAGATAGGCGATACTGAGGAGGAAGGGGAGAGAGAGAGGGGAGGCATGCTTGGGAGAGAATGGAGAGAGATCGAGGAAGGAAGAATAAAGGTTAAACCTTAAAAATAAATAAATCAGAACGGAAAAAGTGAATGGAAAGACCGAGATAAGGAAGAGATAGATTAAGAGAGGGAAAAAATTACAGGGAAATGAGGGAGGGCAGGGTAAGATGACAACCAAAAGGGGGGCAGCCAAGTCAGATCGAATAAGGCAACAAGAAAAGAAAGCATAGTTATAGGTATATTAAAAATTAAATAATAGAATTGCAAAATAAGTGTAATAGACTAAAGAAGGGAAGTAAGTGACTAGGTTAAGGAGGAGAGACAAAATAACTAACAAAAAAGATATAGAAGTCACCGCCTAGATAATGCACAGAGTATAAGTTATTAAATTTCAGAGTGTTTAGGTCAAAGAGAGTTTAGATAATGCACATAATTCAGGGGAATAGGTGAGTAGATGGGTGGAGTAGAACAACATCTAATACAATGTGAGCTACATGGACATCATGCTAAGATTACATTAATTAAGCGTTGATGTAAATCAAACTGTGGTGCTTAAAGGTAAGAGAACCTATAGTTGTAAAGTGCAGCCCTAGAAATTCCAGAGTCCCTGCGTAATCAGTCTTGTCCAGATGTGGCTCTTATTCTATTATTCTGGTGTAAGGTTAGTGGGGTCCCTAATATGTGGCTGTATTTGAACAGCTAGAAGTATGTTAATTGTGTATCTTGCAGCGCACAGGACCTTATAGCGAGTGCATAGAGATTGTCTAAGGAATAAATACATATAGAAACTTATATAATAAATAAGAATGACAGTCTAGTGGGGAGTCATAGTATAAGGTAATTCAAGGGAACAAAAATACAAAAGACATTTAGCTTCAAAAAATCTCAGGAGTAGTGGTCTAAATCAATCAATCAAGTGATCAAATGTTATTTTAAAATCCAAGCAGATAAATCCAGAGATCCAGTGATATTTAAAAATATAAAGAGGTAGATTATTGACTGCAGTTAAGAGTTATAGCTAGTCAAAGAGGGCCGCAACTAAGTTAAGACAGGTCCAAGTAGTTGCTGTAGTCCCTTGTTTGTTTATATGGTAAAGTCCTGTTTCAGTTATCAATCTCATAGCATAAGGTAATTCAAGGGAACAAAAAATAAATAGATAAAATAAAAATAAAAAAGACATGTAGCAAAAGATCTCAGGAGTAGTGGTCTAAATTCAATCAAGTGAAAATCCAAGCAGGTAAATCCAGAGATCCCGAGATATTGAAAAATACAGAGAGGTAGATAATTGACTGCAGTTACAAGTTATAGCTAGTCAAAGCTGGCCGCAACCAAGTTAAGACAGGCCTAAGTAGTAGTTGCTGTAGTCCCTTATTAGTTTTTATGGTAAAGTCCTGTTTCAGTTACCAATCTCCATTTCTGCCATTTGCAAGAGGGGAGTATGCTAGAGGCAGGATGGGTGAGCAATAGAGTGACCAAAATGGCTGGGGGCAATAAAAAATTCGAAAATTGGAGTGCCACACACAAACCGCTTGCCAAGGTCGTGAGATATGAACAATTGGAGGCTCAGGTCGAGAGCTGAGGTGGTTGTAAAAGTAGCCGGAAACCAGATGGATGTCCCCGAGTCAGGTCACAAATCAGGGCATCGTGAAGACTCCAGCTACAAGGCGAAGGAAGAGCCTTCTGACTATGAGCCGGAGCAAGGAGCTAAAATCGGAGCTACGAGCAGAGCTCTGCTCGCAACGTGGGGTTCAACTTGAATATGAGGTAGACTCCTGGCTCACGAGAAAGCAGATGACCCCAGATAGTATAATTAGTTGGGTGCATCAAGCTGATTTGAGAGTATATCTTGATCGCAATTATAATCCACCTATTTTGTTGAGAGAAAAGGTATGTGGGACACCCCCGCGCCGCACGGCCACCAGCTGCTGCGTGTGTCCCTTGCCTGCCCTCCTGCCTCGCTGCTGCCTCGTTTTGCCGGTTGCCGGCTGCCTCCGCTGCGGGGATTGTTTTTGCATTGTTTTTGCCTTGTTTTGTCAAACATTTGTGCCTGTTGTGCTTAACCTCTTTTTTTTCCTTGTTTTGTCGATTTTTTGTGCCTGTGTTGCCGAATTTCATTTGGCCCGTGTTTTGACTTCCTTCCTTGTTGTCCGCCTACCTCGCCGCCCCCCGCCCTCCCTTCCCCCCACCGCCGCTTGTCCCCGCCCCTTTTTTCTCTTCTGTAACCCTCCCCGCTCCCGCCTCCCAGCTGCTCCGCCCACCCGCGCACTTCGCCTTAAATGGCGACCGTGCGAACGCGCAGCGTTGACGCGCAGCGGGCGCGCCGATTGTGCGCCGAAGGCGCGCCAAAGGTAAGCCCGTCTGCGCCCGTCCACGCCTGGACCGCGCCCAGTGCCAGGACCCCTGGCCCCCACCGACGGAGGCCGACCCGACGAACCTACAGCGCCGCCGACCTCATCGCACTCAACACCGGCCGCATCCCAGGATGTCATCAAGCCGCCCCGAAGCACACCCACGGACCCTTCAGCTGCCACGACTGCAAGTTCACCTGCATCCGGACCTGCCTCGCGCCAGCACCCGCCAAGTCGACCACCAGCAGCACCCACCTCAAGTGCATCCTGCTGAACACCCGCTCCGTCCACAGACACGCCATCGAACTCTGGAACCTTCTAGACGCCACAGCCCCTGACGTTGCCTTCCTCACGGAGACCTGGATGAACGCCTCTTCAGCTCCCGACATCGCCATCGCTATCCCAGAGGGCTACAAGATCGTCCGGAGGGACCGAAACGCCAACCAGATGGGAGGAGGCATCGCCATCGTCCACAGGAACACCATCCGTCTCACGACCAGCACCGACAACACCCTGGCCAGCGCCGAACACCTGCATTTCCAGATCCACACCAACCCGAACACCACCCTCAGAGGCACCCTGATCTACCGACCCCCGGGACCACGCACGCTATTCAGCGAGGACATCGCCGACTTCGTCAGCCCGCATGCCCTCCCCTCCGCTGACTACATCCTCCTGGGAGACCTCAACTTCCATCTGGAGAACAACAACGACCGCAACACCAGCACCCTGCTCGACAACCTCGCCAACCTGGGACTCAAGCAACTGGTGTCCACCCCCACCCACCTCGCCGGACACACACTCGACGCAGTCTTCTCTTCCAGCACGGACATCAACTTCAGCCACGCCACTGAGCTTCAATGGACGGACCACAGCTGCGTCCACTTCACCTTCAAGAGAACGACGACCCACCACCACCAGAAACAGACCGCCCGCAGAAGCTGGAACAAGATCACATCAGACCAGCTCGCCACCTCCCTGAGCCAGCACCCTCCTGCCAGCTCAGCGAACCCCAGCCAAGCCGCCGACAACCTCACGAAGTGGATCAGCAACTGCGCGGACGAACTCGCCCCACTGAGGACCCCGCCTAGCAGACCCGGCAGCAAGAAGGCCCCATGGTTCACCGACGAACTCAAGAGCTCCAAGAAGAACTGCCGAGCCCTCGAGAAAGTCTGGAGAAGGGAACCGACACCGGACAACAGGACCTCCGTCAAACTTGCCACCCGGAAACACCACCAGCTGATCCGCGCCGCCAAGAAAACAGCTTTCAAGGACCGGTTGGACAACAACGCACACAACTGCAAGGAACTCTTCAACATCGTGAAAGAGCTTTCCAACCCCAGCGCAGGAAACAACGACATCATCCCATCGCAAGACCTCTGCAACTCCCTCGCTTCATACTTCCACAACAAGATCGCGGACATACACAACAGCTTCAACAACCAACCTACGCACACCACGACCGAACAACCACCCCCCACCACCATCCTCCACGCCTGGACCCCGATCAGCACCGAAGACACCATCCGCACGATGAACTCCATCCACTCCGGATCACCGACCGACCCCTGCCCTCACCACGTCTTCAACAAGGCCGACGCTGTCATCGCACCCCACCTGCGAGACATCATCAACACATCCTTCGACACCGCCACCTTCCCCGAGAGCTGGAAGCACGCCGAACTCAGCGCTCTACTCAAGAAACCCACAGCGGACCCCACCGGACTCAAAAATTACCGCCCCATCTCGCTCCTCCCGTTTCCAGCCAAAGTCATCGAGAAGACCGTCAACAAGCAGATGGCCGCCTTCCTCGAGACAAACGGATCCCTCGACCCCTCACAGTCCGGCTTCCGAGCCAACCACAGCACCGAGACCACCCTCATCGCCGCCACCGATGACATCCGAGCCCTGATGGACAATGGAGAAACAGCGGCCCTCATCCTCCTCGACCTCTCCGCGGCATTCGACACGGTCTGCCACCGCACCCTGGTACGGCGCCTCAGCAACATCGGCATCCAGGACAAGGCGCTGGAATGGATCACCTCCTTCCTCGACGGAAGAACACAGAGAGTCCGCCTACCACCGTACAAGTCAGAGGCCTCCGAAGTCATCTGCGGCGTCCCCCAAGGATCATCGCTGAGCCCCACCCTCTTCAACGTCTACATGAGCCCCCTCGCGGCCATCGTACGCAAACACAACCTCGGCATAATCTCCTACGCAGACGACTCCCAGCTGATCCTCTCCCTGACCAACGACCCCGCCGCCGCCAGAGCCAACCTGCACGAAGGGATGAAAGAGGTAGCCGAGTGGATGACGACCAGCCGCCTGAAGCTGAACTCGGACAAGACGGAGGTCCTCATCCTGGGCTTCTCACCCTCCGCCTGGGACGACTCCTGGTGGCCTCCCGCCCTGGGCACCGCACCCAAACCGACAGACCATGCACGAAACCTGGGCGTCATCCTGGACTCCTCCCTCTCCATGACCAGACAAGTCAACGCCGTCTCCTCGTCATGCTTCAACATCCTACGCATGCTACGGAAGATCTTCTGGTGGATCCCCGCCGAGACCAGAAAGACCGTCACCCAGGCCCTCGTCACCAGCCGGCTGGACTACGGCAACGCCCTCTACGCCGGCACCACCGCCAAGCTCCAGAAGAGACTCCAGCGGATCCAGAACGCCTCAGCCAGACTCATCCTCGACATCCCACGAACCAGCCACATCTCCGGACATCTGAGAGACCTTCACTGGCTCCCCGTCAACAAAAGAATCACCTTCCGCCTCCTCACCCACGCACACAAAGCCCTACACGACCAAGGCCCGAGCTACCTCAACAGCCGAGTCAACTTCTACGCTCCCAAACGCCACCTCCGATCAGCCAACCACGCCCTCGCCGCCGTCCCCCGCATCCGAAGAGCGACTACAGGAGGAAGGTCCTTCTCCTACCTGGCCGCCAAGACCTGGAACTCCCTCCCGACCGACCTGCGCCTGACCCAAGACCACCTCTCCTTCAGGAAGAAGCTGAAGACCTGGCTGTTCGAGCAGTAGCGGCACCCCCCCCCCCCCCCCAGCGCCTTGAGACCCTACGGGTATGTAGCGCGCTCTACAAGTGTCACTGATTGATTGATTGATTATGTGCTGTGGAGATGGTAAAGGATGAGAAGTTTAATAAATGCCAGATTTCCCAGAAGTGTTCAAGAAGAAACTTGGTTGTATGAAAGGATAACAGCATAAGATCATGTTAAAGAAAAATGTGGATCCTGTTGCATGTAAGGTTAGAAATGTTCCGTTAGCAGTGAGAAATGATATGGAAAAATAAATCATTAAGCTTAAGGACAATGACATTATAGAAGTGGTTGAGGGAACTGAGTGGTTAGCTCCGGTAGTCGCTGCGCGCAAGTTCAACGGAGATTTGCGCTTATGCATAGACTTGCGCCAGTTAAACAAAAATGTAGTCATAGACAGGTATCCACTTCCGAATATTGCTGAACTTCTTGTTCTTTTGGGTGGTGCTAAAGTTTTTAGCACGCTTGATTTAACTTCAGCAAACCATCAGATTGAATTAGAACAGTCATACCGAGACCTGACTCCGTTTATCACGCCGTTTGGTACTTTTAGATTTAAAAGAATGCCTTTCATCTGGTCTCAGCCTCATATGTGGTCCAGCGTGCCATGGAAAGAGTTTTGAAAGGTTTGCCTGGAGTGTGTATCTATCAAGATGACATACTCATTTTCAGGGAGAATGTTGACAAAAATGATATACGTCTTAAATCCGTTCTTTCCAAATTGTGTGAACCTAATCTCACCATAAAAATTGAAAGGTGCAAATTTAGATCAAACTAAATAGATTATCTTGGCCACAATATTTCTGGAAATGGTGTCAATCCTAAAGAGGATTTGTTGTCCACAATTCACAATATGCATGCTCCATCTTCTAAGGATGAACTTATGAGTCTCTTTGGAATGATTGAATACTATGCAAAATGTGTTAAAGATTTTGCAGATTTGACTAACAGTCAGTCAGTCAACAATATGAGGTCTTTATTAAAAAAGGGTGTACATTTTGTATGTCTGAGATTTGTGATAAAGAATTCTCTAACATCAAAGAGAACTTATGTAATGCTCCTTTTTTACAGAGTTTTGATAGCAGACTTAAGTCAATCCTAACCACTCATGCAAGTGAGAAGGGTTTGGGGGCAGTATTACAACAAGAGGGCCCACAAGGATTAAAAACCATGATGTTTCTTTCTAAAAGTTTAAAGGATCCTGAGACTCGATACTCTGTGCTTGAACGAGAATCTCTCGCAGTTTTTTGGGCTGTTATAAAACGTAAGAATTTTTGTGGGGGGTAGATTTTGAAGTAAAAACTGACCACAAACCAATAATTGAAATTTTTGACAAGAATTGTCTGGATTTTATTTCAAGTCGCATAACCAAATGGACCATAAGTCTTCAAGAATATTCTTTTTCCCTCAAATATATTCCAGGAGTTGACAATAGAATAGCTGATGTTTTTTCACGTTTTGTGTGAAGAACATGATGAGAGTGATGTTGATTTGCGTTATGATTAGGTATGTGCATTAGATTCAGATCACATAACTGAAGAAAAGTGGCGGAATTAAACTGATCTTGATGTAACTGTTAATGAGGTAATGCCTCTTTTGTAGGTAATTGGTCAAGTATTAAGAAGTGATCAGAAGGAACCAGACCCTTTTGGTATGTAAAAAAATAATTTTATTTCGTGGCACCAAGTTAGTGCCTCCTATGAGTCTCAGGAAAGATTTATTAGATTTGGCTCATGTCACACACCCCGTAATCACCAAGACAAAAGAAAGATTACGCTTGTCGTACTGGTGACCAGGAATGGACAAATTGGTAGAGCAAGATATACAAGAGTGTGTTCCTTATAATATGTATGACAAGTCTAAAACACCTAGAGTACAACCCATGACATTGAAAGCACGACCCAAGTATCCCTGGGAAGACATTGTGTTGGACATTCTGGGTCCCATATTTAGCAATGGTTCTCAGGTGTTTCTATTGGTAATTATAGATATGTATTCTCGATGGCCAGAAGTATTTTTCTTATCTAATGTGGACTCTGCCAATGTTAGTAAGTGTTTAAAAAAACTGTTTTCTAGAGAAGGATTCCCTATGACCATTCTAATGGACAATGGTGTTCAATTAGTCTCTAAAGAGATGGCATATTTGTTGTCATCCAGTGGAATCATACATAAAACATGCTCTCTCTATCATCCCGAGGCAAATGGGATGGTGGAGAGACTTAACAGGGTTTTGAAAGAAACCATTACCTTGGCTAAGTCTTAATCTCTTGAGTGGAGAGGAGAAGTGCTTGGAAAGATAGAAGAGTATAGATTGACACCTCACTCCACTACGGGCAAGACTCCATTTCTTCTTTTTCATGGCAGAGTACCTAACACTCATCTTGAGCCATTTTGGGTAAACAGTTATTGTTTTTCTAAAGGGAAAGAACGTGTAGGTGATAAAAAACATGTGCATCTGAGAGAAGATAAGAAAGCCTTATTAAGGAAGAACTAATTTGACAAAAATAAATCTGTCAAGAAGGTGGAGGTGGAAATAGGGGACGTTGTTGTTGTTCAGCGTCCTGGTTTTGTGGGTAACGCTAATTCTAAATATTTTGATCCGAAGGTTGTCATCAAGGTATTTAACAATGCTGTGAAAACAGAAGACCATCGTGTGTTGAATCTTAATAGAGTGGTAGTAGTTAGAAGGAAGTGCAGCAAATTGGGTAATTCCAATGGTAAGAAGCCTTCTGGTACAATCACATTTTCTTCGTTGTGTAATACTCAATCTAAAGATTGTCGTGGAATGTTGTCCTCACGACGGTCTTCAAGATTGGTAAAAAGACCATCCTATCTTAAGGAATATGTATATATATAAGGTGATGTGCTATTACTGTGTATGTAAATAGTTTTATCGAAGAAGGGAGATGGTGTAGCATCCTGCTATCTCCTATTCTGCTATCTATTCTCTATGATGTTTATTGTCTATCCTTTTCTGTATCTATTGTCATGATAACTCTGTAATAGAATGTATATAGGTCATAGGATGGAAGAAGCAGGAGTTGAAGCTGGACAGTTGAGAGTGGTGTAACTAGGATGGATGGGATCTTTCTATCAAGAATAAAACTCTACTTGAACCTTATGAGGACTGTAAAATAGATTCTTTCAAATATTACACACTAGCACAGGAGAGAAGGTAGAGACTTAAAAAACTGCTCAATTGTTCTCTTTCTGAATGCTGCAATAAAAGTAGCACAACACAGAATACTTATATATACATTGGTGCCACATATATATCGATGATAAATACATATGGGCTATAAGTTTCACCTGTAAAATTTTTGTAATTATGCCCTTGGTTTGTATTTCACTATTGTATATTGTCCGGCTCCAGTTAAATGCAGCTACTTATTGCATCAGTTGGAAGTAAAATTTTAATGCATTAAATGTGTGGGTACCATGTTCAACAAATAAGTAGCCTAGGATAATTGGTATACAAATAAAATATTAAGCAGCCATAGGCATACTCTTTTTTAATATGATACCTTTTTCCGGGTAAAGTTTATAAACAAGATCAGAAGTACTATTGGTTGGGCCTCCATATAGTAATTCATCACGGAACCCAGCAAGAAAAGCTATGCAGTGACAAGTTGTGGACTCACAGATGAAAAAAAACCAAGCACTAGTAAATCCATTATGTTGCATGTTTTGACTTTGTTAATGTGTTCTGCCTCACAAACATCAACATGAAAGAAGTGTGTCATCATTTGTAGCCTTCCCCAGGCTAATGAATTAAAGGCAAATTAAGGTGTGCTACCATTTCTAAACACATTTACAGGAATATACCATTGTTTTAGAGCATTGAACGTGGCAGCTTCTTCAGAACATTATTTATGAGTCGCTAAAATCAGAGCACTTCACAGAGTATTCACAGCAAGCTGTGAAATGAGCCATGCACATGAAGTGAGCCACTTCAGAATTACCTCAGCATGCTGGAAGGCTTTGGAAACTCAGCTAAACCTAATACAGCATGAAGCTGACAAAAGCACAAACCAAGTTGAGTTAAACAGAAAGGGCAATGAAGAAGAAAGAGTCCCGAGCTCATCACTGCATTGTACATTGAGAGAAAACATTGTCTGTGAATTTATTTGCAGTGCCTATAAACAAAGCATTTTGTCCAGAAGAAAAGGCAATAAACTACAGTTGAAATAAAATTAAAAAGGTAAAAGAAAGGTTAGAAGCGCAGATGACTGTGTTAATGACATTTAAACAAGCAAGATTGAAATTCCTTATGAAAACAAGCACTGATGTGCAAGGAAGCAATAAGCACCAGAAAACGACTTCAAATACACCATTAAACCAGCAGGGCAGGAAGACCGCAGACAGGGGAAAGAGTTCAATAACACATACACCCTAATAAGTGCTCAAAGCAGAAGAAACGAGCATTTGCAATGCAATACGTTTCGCATTTGCGAGAGTTTAAGCTATTGACATTGTAAATGACAATGCCTTTTATTTATATGTTTTAATAATTAGCAAATAAATATAAGGCATTGTCATGTGCAATGTAATTCCTACAACTCTTGTAAATGCAAGACCTATTGCATTGCAATTGATATGCCCCAGCTATGTGGTGACTTGCTGCCTGCCTGTCTAACTATGTGATTTTTTATTCTTATTCTTTAATAAAAATGTTGTTTATCTCTAAATCCGATGAGCCAATAACGTTAAAACTGCAACAAGAAGGTATTTACATTTCATTTCTTTGAGGTACTGTATGCCACTATAGAGCTTGTTAGCAAATTGATCCCAGCATAATTAGACACTCTTTTGGAAAATAGTTTGTCGTTGGCATTATATCTGTTTTTCAATCTGTGCTCTTCTTCCTAGATTAGGTTTATATAATTTCTAGATCTTTTTTTCTAAGCTTCTCATGCCAGAACACAGGGGTGATACATTGGGTCACACTTTCTTTCTTTCACACCCTGGGTTCCGAACTAGAGGGGGATTAGGATGGCAGGGGGACTTACGTCCGCCTGCCACCCTATCGGACGACTAGACTACCCGACTTGCTGTCGGCCGTTCCATCAGTGTGATTACAGCGCGACCTTCTCTAAGGCGGTCGCACTGTCTATCTTTTGTATTTTGGCGGGTTCTGCATGTTGCAGTACATGCCGCAGTACAAAACATAGACAGGAAACATATCCTTGCATTATGTGGCAAGCACCATGCAGTGCCTGTCACTTGGTGCAGGGATATGTAGGGGTCACCATAGGTATCCCCCAGCACCCACATCCAAGGACCAGGTGGGAAGGGGGGCATGCTACGGCCCCCAATGTCCCTTTCCTCCAACGTTTTCAATAGCAGGTAAACCATCATGAAACTGCTGGCAGGGAGGGTCATCATAATCAGGCACCACCACCATTGTAGGGATTATGGCTGCCTTCGACGCAAGGAGCCCGTCGGATGCATGGCGGTTGGGCTTTCTGACCACCATCCTTCCACCCACCATTATTATATGGCGGGCAGAAACATGCACACAATGGCGGTGAGACCGCCACCGACAGGCTGTCTGTGGCATTCTCAGCGTCACTGTAATCGGCCCGAGGTTTTCAACCGACACTACTGAAGCTATATGCTGAAACTAACAGGTGTAATATGAATGTGGAATGGTTACAAAAAATATTTAAATAATTCATTGTTTTTCATAGCTTCTTATCGACTTTTTGTTGCAGCTACAGCCAATTCCTATTAAGCACAACCACAATAAGCCATATTGGACAAAAATGTTACAGTGATTTCTGAGAAATCAGCTTCATGGGATCTATGTTGGGAAATACATCTCATCAATTTCTATGATTCATAATGCTCTGAAGTCTTTTTTTACTTGGTAGACATTTGGGATTGAGTACTGCAAAAAGGCTCACAGATGGTGATAGCCTGATTTTGTCATATGTAGGCAACCATGACTGGTGAATAATAAGCACAAAAATCTGCCGGTTATTCCCTATTTTCAGGGCAAAAATAAAAAAAAATTCTGGCAATAAATGATGAATTGAAGAGGTGCCAGGTCCTCAGGAACTAATGGTGTGTTGTGTCAGAACTAGATCCGAGTGTCCATCAAAACACATATATGAAATAACACTGGGCTAAAAAATTCCCATCAGCCCACCCATTGGCGGAATCTCATCATGTGGGATATTGATCAAAAATCCAGATCTCGTCCAGCACACTTGGTAGTGATACTGAGATGGATTTTGAAGCCGTATTATTAGGCCACAGTGTTTTTCAGATGGTACTGATGGAGTGCAGTGCTTGTGAAAAATTAAAGTGAAAAGAATGGAGTGAGAATAAAATTGGCTCATAGGACAAAAAATGAGTTTAATATATATTGTCCTAGGGTCAAACTAAAAGCAACGCCCAATAGTTTGAAATAATAACTATTTAGTGGCGCAGTGCAGTGGGGTCGACATGTTTCAGCTTGAAGTGGAACAACTGTCCAAGCTTTCTTCAGGACCAGATATTGAAAGCGACTGCAGATGTGAATAACAATGCAAGTAATGCTGTACAAATATATTGATTTTATCCTACCAGGAACTTGGAGCCCCAATGTTGACTGGCAGGTATCTTGTTATACGTTCTTTCCTGTAGAAGAAAAGATAATGCACAACAACAAGCGAATAAAATAGTGCCTGATGGTATCTCAGAAACAAAGAAATAACACAACAACACCGGCAAGGTAAAGAAATACTCGCCACTCAAAAGACAAAAAGTTCTAATGGTGTATATCAATATTATTTGATGGTAAAGCAATAGTTATGGTTTAAAGCTTACCCAGCATTTCGTGGTAAGTAGCCTCACCTCGCCCGGCACCCGCTCGGGAAGAAGGAGGCCCCGCTCTGTTAGAATGAAAGACCAAGACAAAAAAACCTAAGAGACTCTTTGGAGGTATATATGCACATTGGTCATTCTATCTCATTGTAATCTTAACATAACCCCAGCTGTTTCTAGAAAGAGACTGACAAGGTAGGCAGACACATGATGCTGACCAAGTGTGGAGAGGCAAACTGAATTGTAATACTATAGTTAACAATGAAAAGAAAAACAGTAAAGGCTGTTCTAATTGAAGAGAGCCATACTCCTCATTATAATAGGCTATAAAGGGGACTTACCCCTTTAAGAAAATCGATGAAACAGGAAAAATATGAAGGTCTATCAAGAACAAGACCAAAAATCAAAGTACAAAACCGCCAGGGAGCCTACCTGTCCGTCGGTGCCTCTAAGCCCGCGTCCGAGTGGGAGTGGAGGTACAAGCTCTCTGCTTGCACGTGTTTTTATATGCTCTCTAAATGGCCCAATTGATTACAGCTGCGCTAGGAAAGCAGGTCGCATTTTGGGCAACCAATCACTTCCTCACTCTGAAACACACAGCAGACGACATGAAGTGGGTGATTCTAGAACATCCGTTTATTCCCCCACATGTTAGTGATGTCTCTAGATTCTTGTTTATTAAGGAGCAGAAATGGATTTTCCATCTTAAAAGTGACAGCCAGGGCCTCAATGATGATATACCATGGACATCTTTATGATTGTCCAATTTACGTGTATACCATATCATGTACGCTATAACCTTTAACCATATGTATAACATCTGAGCTGCACCACAGAGCGATACTATAGCGATCTCTATTCTTGAATAAACTATTTCGATAGTTCACATTATGCCTATACTGTATCATGAACATTAATCTAGGAATATCTGTCAGATGTTATTCATTTTTAGAACATCTGAGCTACATCACAGAGCTATACCACATTATGCAGTAACATCAATTTGAGTGCATAAACACTAGCTCCATCCATAGACAAATTAAATATATGTCTATTTGACATACATACGATGAATACATATATGAGATTGTACAGGGACATGTACGTCGCTTAGTTGTTTCATTATGTAGGGTTTACATCACCCCAGTCCTCATTTGGCTGTGTTGGGCATTATATACATTTACCTTCGTTTTTTGTTGTTTTTACAACATCGGGGCATAGACTAAGCAGCGGGCTTAAACTAGATCTGTCCATATAACTGATAGACACCTGCTTCAATATATAGCCGCCTCCCCATACTTGGCACCAGTCGAGAGTTTTCCTGTCCAACGCGCATGCGCGACCGATCGGCACTAGTATTTGTCGATCGCGCATGCGCGGTTCTCCATATCGGTGTCTCTCGGATCGCGCATGCGCTGTTATCTATATTCCAGGGACAGACTAATTTGCATATAGCCAGGTTCTGAGCTGGGATGGGGCAGTGAGCTAAATAACGGTGATGGATCAAGCCCTGATCTTTGGACTGGGTAAGAGTGGTCTGCTTAATTCAGACACTCTGTTCATCACCACCCCCTTTTCTGAATCGTTTTTGGCCACTATAGGTGTGGCAGGGTATACTCAGACATGAGTCCCTTGCTCACTGCTCCATCAGGATTCAAGCAAGCCGGGCCGACGAGGCTGAAATGCCAGAAACCGGTCCCCGGTAGCTTGTCTCCTTTCTGGTGAAGAATTGGCTTGGTAGTTTGGTCTGCCCTGTTCCCATGATGCACTGGGCCAGGGACAGACTAATTTGCATATAGCCAGGTTCTGAGCTGGGATGGGGCAGTGAGCTAAATAACGGTGATGGATCAAGCCCTGATCTTTGGACTGGGTAAGAGTGGTCTGCTTAATTCAGACACTCTGTTCATCACCACCCCCTTTTCTGAATCGTTTTTGGCCACTATAGGTGTGGCAGGGTATACTCAGACATGAGTCCCTTGCTCACTGCTCCATCAGGATTCAAGCAAGCCGGGCCGACGATGCTGAAATACCAGAAACCGGTCCCCGGTAGCTTGTCTCCTTTCTGGTGAAGAATTGGCTTGGTAGTTTGGTCTGCCCTGTTCCCATGATGCACTGGGCCAGGGACAGACTAATTTGCATATAGCCAGGTTCTGAGCTGGGATGGGGCAGTGAGCTAAATAACGGTGATGGATCAAGCCCTGATCTTTGGACTGGGTAAGAGTGGTCTGCTTAATTCAGACACTCTGTTCATCACCACCCCCTTTTCTGAATCGTTTTTGGCCACTATAGGTGTGGCAGGGTATACTCAGACATGAGTCCCTTGCTCACTGCTCCATCAGGATTCAAGCAAGCCGGGCCGACGAGGCTGAAATGCCAGAAACCGGTCCCCGGTAGCTTGTCTCCTTTCTGGTGAAGAATTGGCTTAGTAGTTTGGTCTGCCCTGTTCCCATGATGCACTGGGCCAGGGACAGACTAATTTGCATATAGCCAGGTTCTGAGCTGGGATGGGGCAGTGAGCTAAATAACGGTGATGGATCAAGCCCCGATCTTTGGACTGGGTAAGAGTGGTCTGCTTAGTTCAGACACTCTGTTCATCACCACCCCCTTTTCTGAATCGTTTTTGGCCACTATAGGTGTGGCAGGGTATACTCAGACATGAGTCCCTTGCTCACTGCTCCATCAGGATTCAAGCTAGCCGGGCCGACGAGGCTGAAATGCCAGAAACCGGTCCCCGGTAGCTTGTCTCCTTTCTGGTGAAGAATTGGCTTGGTAGTTTGGTCTGCCCTGTTCCCATGATGCACTGGGCCAGGGACAGACTAATTTGCATATAGCCAGGTTCTGAGCTGGGATGGGGCAGTGAGCTAAATAACGGTGATGGATCAAGCCCTGATCTTTGGACTGGGTAAGAGTGGTCTGCTTAATTCAGACACTCTGATCATCACCACCCCCTTTTCTGAATCGTTTTTGGCCACTATAGGTGTGGCAGGGTGTACTCAGACATGAGTCCCTTGCTCACTGCTCCATCAGGATTCAAGCAAGCCGGGCCGACGAGGCTGAAATGCCAGAAACCGGTCCCCGGTAGCTTGTCTCCTTTCTGGTGAAGAATTGGCTTGGTAGTTTGGTCTGCCCTGTTCCCATGATGCACTGGGCCAGGGACAGACTAATTTGCATATAGCCAGGTTCTGAGCTGGGATGGGGCAGTGAGCTAAATAACGGTGATGGATCAAGCCCTGATCTTTGGACTGGGTAAGAGTGGTCTGCTTAATTCAGACACTCTGTTCATCACCACCCCCTTTTCTGAATCGTTTTTGGCCACTATAGGTGTGGCAGGGTATACTCAGACATGAGTCCCTTGCTCACTGCTCCATCAGGATTCAAGCAAGCCGGGCCGACGAGGCTGAAATGCCAGAAACCGGTCCCCGGTAGCTTGTCTCCTTTCTGGTGAAGAATTGGCTTAGTAGTTTGGTCTGCCCTGTTCCCATGATGCACTGGGCCAGGGACAGACTAATTTGCATATAGCCAGGTTCTGAGCTGGGATGGGGCAGTGAGCTAAATAACGGTGATGGATCAAGCCCCGATCTTTGGACTGGGTAAGAGTGGTCTGCTTAGTTCAGACACTCTGTTCATCACCACCCCCTTTTCTGAATCGTTTTTGGCCACTATAGGTGTGGCAGGGTATACTCAGACATGAGTCCCTTGCTCACTGCTCCATCAGGATTCAAGCTAGCCGGGCCGACGAGGCTGAAATGCCAGAAACCGGTCCCCGGTAGCTTGTCTCCTTTCTGGTGAAGAATTGGCTTGGTAGTTTGGTCTGCCCTGTTCCCATGATGCACTGGGCCAGGGACAGACTAATTTGCATATAGCCAGGTTCTGAGCTGGGATGGGGCAGTGAGCTAAATAACGGTGATGGATCAAGCCCTGATCTTTGGACTGGGTAAGAGTGGTCTGCTTAATTCAGACACTCTGTTCATCACCACCCCCTTTTCTGAATCGTTTTTGGCCACTATAGGTGTGGCAGGGTATACTCAGACATGAGTCCCTTGCTCACTGCTCCATCAGGATTCAAGCAAGCCGGGCCGACGAGGCTGAAATGCCAGAAACCGGTCCCCGGTAGCTTGTCTCCTTTCTGGTGAAGAATTGGCTTAGTAGTTTGGTCTGCCCTGTTCCCATGATGCACTGGGCCAGGGACAGACTAATTTGCATATAGCCAGGTTCTGAGCTGGGATGGGGCAGTGAGCTAAATAACGGTGATGGATCAAGCCCCGATCTTTGGACTGGGTAAGAGTGGTCTGCTTAGTTCAGACACTCTGTTCATCACCACCCCCTTTTCTGAATCGTTTTTGGCCACTATAGGTGTGGCAGGGTATACTCAGACATGAGTCCCTTGCTCACTGCTCCATCAGGATTCAAGCTAGCCGGGCCGACGAGGCTGAAATGCCAGAAACCGGTCCCCGGTAGCTTGTCTCCTTTCTGGTGAAGAATTGGCTTGGTAGTTTGGTCTGCCCTGTTCCCATGATGCACTGGGCCAGGGACAGACTAATTTGCATATAGCCAGGTTCTGAGCTGGGATGGGGCAGTGAGCTAAATAACGGTGATGGATCAAGCCCTGATCTTTGGACTGGGTAAGAGTGGTCTGCTTAATTCAGACACTCTGATCATCACCACCCCCTTTTCTGAATCGTTTTTGGCCACTATAGGTGTGGCAGGGTGTACTCAGACATGAGTCCCTTGCTCACTGCTCCATCAGGATTCAAGCAAGCCGGGCCGACGAGGCTGAAATGCCAGAAACCGGTCCCCGGTAGCTTGTCTCCTTTCTGGTGAAGAATTGGCTTGGTAGTTTGGTCTGCCCTGTTCCCATGATGCACTGGGCCAGGGACAGACTAATTTGCATATAGCCAGGTTCTGAGCTGGGATGGGGCAGTGAGCTAAATAACGGTGATGGATCAAGCCCTGATCTTTGGACTGGGTAAGAGTGGTCTGCTTAATTCAGACACTCTGTTCATCACCACCCCCTTTTCTGAATCGTTTTTGGCCACTATAGGTGTGGCAGGGTATACTCAGACATGAGTCCCTTGCTCACTGCTCCATCAGGATTCAAGCAAGCCGGGCCGACGAGGCTGAAATGCCAGAAACCGGTCCCCGGTAGCTTGTCTCCTTTCTGGTGAAGAATTGGCTTAGTAGTTTGGTCTGCCCTGTTCCCATGATGCACTGGGCCAGGGACAGACTAATTTGCATATAGCCAGGTTCTGAGCTGGGATGGGGCAGTGAGCTAAATAACGGTGATGGATCAAGCCCCGATCTTTGGACTGGGTAAGAGTGGTCTGCTTAGTTCAGACACTCTGTTCATCACCACCCCCTTTTCTGAATCGTTTTTGGCCACTATAGGTGTGGCAGGGTATACTCAGACATGAGTCCCTTGCTCACTGCTCCATCAGGATTCAAGCTAGCCGGGCCGACGAGGCTGAAATGCCAGAAACCGGTCCCCGGTAGCTTGTCTCCTTTCTGGTGAAGAATTGGCTTGGTAGTTTGGTCTGCCCTGTTCCCATGATGCACTGGGCCAGGGACAGACTAATTTGCATATAGCCAGGTTCTGAGCTGGGATGGGACAGTGAGCTAAATAACGGTGATGGATCAAGCCCTGATCTTTGGACTGGGTAAGAGTGGTCTGCTTAATTCAGACACTCTGATCATCACCACCCCCTTTTCTGAATCGTTTTTGGCCAATATAGGTGTGGCAGGGTGTACTCAGACATGATTCCCTTGCTCACTGCTCCATCAGGATTCAAGCAAGCCGGGCCGACGAGGCTGAAATGCCAGAAACCGGTCCCCGGTAGCTTGTCTCCTTTCTGGTGAAGAATTGGCTTGGTAGTTTGGTCTGCCCTGTTCCCATGATGCACTGGGCCAGGGACAGACTAATTTGCATATAGCCAGGTTCTGAGCTGGGATGGGGCAGTGAGCTAAATAACGGTGATGGATCAAGCCTTGATCTTTGGACTGGGTAAGAGTGGTCTGCTTAATTCAGACACTCTGTTCATCACCACCCCCTTTTCTGAATCGTTATCTATAATGTCAGCGCTTGCGCAGTCACACGAGTATCTTCCGCGACCCTGAGCATGCGCGATGGTTGCCCAAACTGCGACCTGCTTTCCTAGCGCAGCTGTAATCAATTGAGCCATTTAGAGAGCATATAAAAACACGCACGAGCAGAGAGCTTGTATCTCCACTCCCACTCGGACGCGGGCTTAGAGGCACCGACGGACAGGTAGGCTCCCTGGCGGTTTTGTACTTTGATTTTTGGTCTTGTTCTTGATAGACCTTCATATTTTTCCTGTTTCATCGATTTTCTTAAAGGGGTAAGTCCCCTTTATAGCCTATTATAATGAGGAGTATGGCTCTCTTCAATTAGAACAGCCTTTACTGTTTTTCTTTTCATTGTTAACTATAGTATTACAATTCAGTTTGCCTCTCCACACTTGGTCAGCATCATGTGTCTGCCTACCTTGTCAGTCTCTTTCTAGAAACAGCTGGGGTTATGTTAAGATTACAATGAGATAGAATGACCAATGTGCATATATACCTCCAAAGAGTCTCTTAGGTTTTTTTGTCTTGGTCTTTCATTCTAACAGAGCGGGGCCTCCTTCTTCCCGAGCGGGCGCCGGGCGAGGTGAGGCTACTTCCCACGAAATGCTGGGTAAGCTTTAAACCATTACTATTGCTTTACCATCAAATATTATTGATATACACCATTAGAACTTTTTGTCTTTTGAGTGGCGAGTATTTCTTTACCTTGCCGGTGTTGTTGTGTTATTTCTTTGCTTCTGAGATACCATCAGGCACTATTTTATTCGCTTGTTGTTGTGCATTATCTTTTCTTCTACAGGAAAGAACGTATAACAAGATACCTGCCAGTCAACATTGGGGCTCCAAGTTCCTGGTAGGATAAAATCAATATATTTGTACAGCATTACTTGCATTGTTATTCACATCTGCAGTCGCTTTCAATATCTGGTCCTGAAGAAAGCTTGGACAGTTGTTCCACTTCAAGCTGAAACATGTCGACCCCACTGCACTGCGCCACTAAATAGTTATTATTTCAAACTATTGGGCGTTGCTTTTAGTTTGGCCCTAGGACAATATATATTAAACTCATTTTTAGTCCTATGAGCCAATTTTATTCTCACTCCATTCTTTTCACTTTAATTTTTCACAAGCACTGCACTCCATCAGTACCATCTGAAAAACACTGTGGCCTAATAATACGGCTTCAAAATCCATCTCAGTATCACTACCAAGTGTGCTGGACGAGATCTGGATTTTTGATCAATATCCCACATGATGAGATTCCGCCAATGGGTGGGCTGATGGGAATTTTTTAGCCCAGTGTTATTTCATATATGTGTTTTGATGGACACTCGGATCTAGTTCTGACACAACACACCATTAGTTCCTGAGGACCTGGCACATCTTCTGTGTTTTTTCTAGTATTCGTTAGGGGCTAGAGGTGCTGTGGTCGTTAAATATTCCCCTTGTGACCCTCCCCACTTCATTTTTTTTATAAATGATGCATTTCCTGTTCTGGAATTCTTACCTTGTGGACTATGATATCTCCCAGAGTCCGTTTCAGTAAAATTTCTGATGATGGATGGCTCACTGGGTTCTTCCAAATTTAATGCCAATTCCTTGCAAAGCATGCCTCTTCCACAGCAATGTCAAAAGGATGACCTGCCCTAGCACATTATATGGGCGCAGGGTGGCTGGAATGCAAGCAGAGTTGAACAGAAAGAGGTGATAGGGATCTTACAGACCTGCTTTCTTGAGACAGGACAGAAGCAGAACTGCAGCTATACCCCTCACTTTCTAACTTTTCTCTGGAAATTCCTTTTAGTTGGAATGGTCACTGCGGAACAATCTGCATAGGTTTATCAGACTCTTCTCAACCCGCAAGGTGTAACCACTATTATTACAGTTTGTCAAAACCAGAAAATACGAACTCTCCGACAGTCCCACAAACTGTAAGGAATATTTGAATTTTGATTGTATTTATGTTTGTTTTGGGTCAACATGCGTAAGACATTGGAATGTTAACTTGTAGCTGCCACCAGACTTCTAAAAGTCTCCAGGGCTTATGTTTGTCGGAGGCAGAACTGAAAAAAGTGCCTCACAGCTTGTGATGTGGCTCTCAAGAGCCACATATAACATATCTAATCCTGAATAATATTCTTGATCCACAACCACATAAATTAATCCAAATGTTATTAAATTAAGATGGCCCAGAACTACTACATACAGCTTATAATGTCAAACTTTAACAGCCTTGTGAGCTGTGATAAAGGCCAACCAGTCTCAAGTTAAATGGTTGCAGTACCGAACATAGATAAATCCAGCTAACACCGCTGATGTGGATGAGGCCAGATCGCCACACATAGAGACACAGCAAAGTTCAACATAAGATGTTAAAATAGCAAATATACTGGAGTATTTGTGATATGTTACAGAAAGTAGCTATGGTGGACAGGATAATCTAGGAACTGTGGACTGGGATCAGAACAACTAGATGCTCATTAAAAAAGGATTTAAACTATACATAACTGTAGCAATCTTCCCACAATAATGCAGGCAACTTCTGATACATTTATTTGACTTTTTTCATTCTAGGAACGGAGCTGGTAACATCACTGCATCCTAGCTTCTGTACTCGCCTTCCAACTGTAAACTGTTGATTCAGACAGCCTCTTACTGGTCATGCAGCATTATATGGAATACTGAGTTAGAATTCCATAGAATGCAAATAACGCCTGAGCACAGAGTACTATATTACTTTTGCTTTGAAACACAATAAACACAACATCTAATTTACCTAATACAATATGCTATTATTATGAATCGTCAACATCTTATTAAAAACATCTTCACAGTGATGATAAAGTAACCCATAACCCATCAAGGACAGTAATAGCATACCTTACGTAAACATTCAAAATAAAGCTTAGTAAAATAATAATGTAACTATACAAAATATATAACAAACCTTTTCTTAGGAATACAAAACCTGTCATTGAATACAGCCTTACAAAATGTGCAAGGCACATGCGGAAGTCACAGATATGTTGTATTCCCATACCTAACAGAATCATCTAAATTTGCTGGGTAACCTTTTTACCTGTTTGCTTCTTCTGAGACTACAATTTCCATCACATGGAATAGATGAACCAATTCCACCACACTACTTAGGGTTCTACATCACCCAAGAGCATTAATTTACTCTGATCCCCTCAACACTTCACTGCTCTCCCCATATTCCATAAATTGCTGGCATTCACTGTGACGGCATTACCGCAAACCTTGTGTGTCATGACATGACCACTGTATGTTTCTCCTCATTTCCTGACCTGGACTGGTCCTTTTTGATATGAATAACATCACCAACTTTTTATTTAGACCCTCTCACCTTGTGCTTGGCCTTTGCCATAGCAGTGTTATTCCTGGCTGCCAAATCTCAATCCTCTAAAGAGACACCAAATTATATATATTTCCCCATCCAGCTGGGACATATCTTGGTAAATGGCTTCCTACTTATCAAACATTCTAAAGGAGACAACAACAGGGAACTTTGCGGGCTGGTACGATAGAACCATATCATGGAACTCACCCCATTTGTGGCAACATATTTATTTGAAACAGCGAACTGTACACACTGTACTAACATCTGATTCATGTGCTCCACTTAACCATTGCTTTGTGGGTGGTAGAGAGATGTTCTAGGATTCTTAACATCATCGAAACCTAAGAAACTCTGTACTTCTTCATTAGCAAACAGGGCACTCTTGTCAGACAAAAGCAATTGTTGGAAAGCTTTGTGCATGCAAACATTCTTCAGAATGTCAATCAAAGTTTTAGCATTAGTCTCCAACACAAATTTCACTTCTGGCCATTTAGAGTACAAATCAACCAAAACCAATGCAAAACGTCACTGGATATGAAGGGGATAGAATGGGCCAACTACGTCAAGTCCAACTTTCTCCCATTCACAAGATGGACACTCAAAAGATAGTAGAGGGGGTTTCTATACAAGAAAACCTTTTCATGAATTGGCACAAATAGCACACCTGTTGACATATTCATCAGCCTCTCTATCCATTGACGGCCACCAAAATGTTTGCCTATGACATTTCTTAGTATAGGTTCCCCCTAAATGCCCTTCATGAGGCAACATAATAAGCGTGTGTCTCAACCCAGCTGAAAAACCAGTTTCTCAACTCTGAGCAACAACCAGTTGTCCAACCACAAAGCATCTGCCACTTTTCAGAAAGGTTAACAGGCTAGATTCACCAGTGTCTCATTATGCCATACATTGTGACCTACCTGATAGTTTGATTGATGAATCCATCAGCTATACTTCCCCCCCTTCATTCTGCTACCGATATGGAACTCATCTCCTCCAAGTCCAAAGCAGCAACCAAACAACATTTCTCGTAACCATCCTCATCATCACTATCATCCGAAGAGAACCTTTACAAAAAAAAAATAAGCTTCAGCATTCGTGCACCTTGAATGTGAACAGTGTTGAAATGAAATTGTAGTAACTTGCTTGACATCCTAGCTTTGCCAGGATATGATCTTTTGCCTTATCTCCCCCTAAAATTGTCACCAGTGGATTGAGATCAGTCTTTACAGTGAACTTGATTACCCGCCCACCAACAAGCCAAAAGGGTTTTCTCAATGGTGGAAAAATGTGTCTCAGACTCCCTGAGCATCCTGGATGCATATCCAATGGTATTTTCAACCTCTACTTAATTCTGAGTGAGAACAGCCCTCAACCCATGTTTGCTGGCATCAACCTTTATATGTTTTCACAAAGACAAGG
This sequence comes from Lissotriton helveticus, assembly GCF_964261635.1. Taxonomy (NCBI): domain Eukaryota; kingdom Metazoa; phylum Chordata; class Amphibia; order Caudata; family Salamandridae; genus Lissotriton; species Lissotriton helveticus. The sequence continues at coordinate 1,702,954,474 of NC_136063.1, read as the reverse complement.
GAATCCGAAAGGTATGCCATAGGGAGCTTGGGCAGTATCAATTTACAAAAAGCAATGGGCCAGATGCATCAAGCAAAGAAATAGCGAGTCCTTAATAGCGATTTTTAAGGAATCTCTATTAAAGACTCGCTGTTGTCTATGCATGAAGAGAAATGCGAAATAATAAAGAATCGGTAAAATTCGCAAAATACAATAGCGAGTCCATGTGAATGACTCGCTATTGGTAAAAAACGCACAGCTCGCATAAATTCCGCACATTGCAATAGCTAATTGCGGGCGCAATTAGCTAGCGCAAAAAACGATAGCGTGAAAACTACAGAGTCGCCTAGGAAGCAGACTGATGACATCACAACCAGGAAGTCAATCAGCAATTGCAGCCACCTGTGCACAGAGGAACACAGAGGCAGAAGCTGAGTGCAGGGAGACAGAGCTGAAGGAAAATTACTGCAGCCAGCTCACAGGGGGAGACAGCCATGTCCCAAACAGCCACAGAGGAGGGTGCAGTGGGCAGAAAGCGAAAAATTAAGTTCAGTGAGGGTGAACTTGACCTCCTCATTGAGGAGGTCGCAAACAATCATGAAAAGCTGTTTGGGAAGCTCTCCCTTAAAGTGCCAGAGGCAGACAAGAGAAGGATCTGGAACAGGATCAGGGACAAGGTGAATGCTGTGGGGGTCACACACCGCAGCATAGATGACCTGAAGAAACGCTGGTACGACCTGCGCAGTCGTGCCAAGGAGCGTGTAGCGGAAAGGCTGAAAGAGGCGAAGGGGACTGGAGGAGGAGGCCTAACAGTCCCAGACAACACACCCCAGGAGGACATGGTGGAGGGCACGATTGAGCATGAAGCTGTGGTTGGGGTAACGATCCTGGACACATCTGGCCCAGCCTGTAGCACACAAGGTAAGATGCATGAGTATGAACTGAAGTATGTACACACTGATAGTGGGCAATTGTGAATCGACCTGCAAAATAATTGTATAAATAGTCCAGCACACATTTCACATAGGGAGACCAATGCATCATGGGACCTGTAGTCAGTACTACCCAATAGCCAGTTTGAATCCAATACAGTAAGCACTAATGCTGACAATAAGCAGTACAGTGATAGATGAGAGTCAGTTAGAACATAAAAGTAGAATTTTTATTAAGTTTGCATTTTAAAATGACCAAATCAAATAACATTGCACTGTTTCACATCACAGATGCAGCTGATGTACACAGTGAAGATAGTGATATAGAAGACATCACACAGCCCGACCAAGAGTCAGCGGTGTCAAAAGATGTGACACCACCACCCAAAGCCAAGGCACCAGCTAAACGCAGGGCCACAGTTACACCACTGCAGCCAATGGAGAAAGAACAGGATAAATGTGCTGCACCTAGTACAAGCCGTGGAAGTGCCAGCAGCACACCTACACCGCAGGCACATGTCCGGCCAGGGACAAGTCGCAGGCCATTGACCCATACTTGGGCACAGGAAGCAGGAAGTCCCGATCAGTGGGGTGGCGTGGAGTCACAGATGGTGCGGGTGCAGCGCGTGCAAGCAAGGCACATGGGAGCAATCAACCTGCAGATGACAAAAATGAACACTAACATTACTGCAATGGCTGACAGTGTGAGGGAGCTCACAACTGCACTAGTGGAGGCACACAGGGAATCGAACAACGCCCTGCTGGAGGTTGCGCGTGTGATGCAGGAGGGACACACCACAAAGAGGAGAAGGCATCACCAGTTTCTGACATGTATGGCTACCTATACCAGGTCAAACAACAAGATCAGCACAGGCGTGGCCCAGCTGTCACGTCGTTCTGTAGAAATGCAGATAGATATGGGCCATTGTTGTGGGGATGTGTCCAAGGCACTGGGGCATATTACAACTGCCGTAGAAATGATGCAGGCTAGCACTGGTGTTCAGGGTGATGTAACAGCGGAAGAGGGTAGTGAGGGATCAAGCCGCAGCAGCATCACTGTGCCACTCACCACTGTCAGGAGGAGCAGTAGCCGTAGACAGCCAGCCCCAGCTGCATCCGGAGATGCAGATGCAGAAGCAGGAGAAAGACATTTAGGTGTGAGAGGGAGGAGACGGTAAACACAATTGGAGGGGTGTTAGACTTCATGGTGACGTAACCATATACAAGACTATCTTTGTGACTGCATTACAAGTCCCCAGTGTGTCTACTCTGTCCTTCAGTGCATGGAGTTAATGTGCTCATGGACACCATTTTTGTTATATTTACGCACCCCTACCGCCTGCCGTGGTAATAAATAGTTCTACTTCAAATGCTGATGAGTGTTGTGTGTCATTGTTACATACCTTAGAAATAATGCTGGGTGATGTCAGCACGTTTTCTCTGTCCCTCTGCTGAACTACCAAGGTTTGCACGGCGTGGTTGTGCTGGGGGCTGGTTGCCCTCTGTGTCGGATTCCTCAATGGGGATGCCTCTCCTTGTAGCTATGTTGTGCAACATTGCACATGCCGCTATTATCCTGCAGCAGGTTTCCGGTTTGTACAGCATTGCTTCTCCAGTTTTATGCAGGATGCGAAAGCGACTCTTGAGCAGTCCAAATGTCCGTTCAATTACATTACGTGTCCTGATGTGGGCTGCATTGTACCTCTGTTGTTGTGGGCTGGCTGGGTTAAGGTAAGGAGTCAAGATGTAATGCCTCACCGCATATGCACTGTCACCTACAGAGTTACAGACAAGATGTTAGTGTCAGGTATGCATTGCCATGACTAAGTCAGTGATGTGTACAGTGTACAACTTACCTAGCAGGTGTCCATTGCCAAAATCTCCCCTGAGCAGACGTGTGTGCAAGCCACAATGGCGGAAGATGTAAGAATCGTGAGTGCTTCCAGGGTATTGTGCTACCAGGTCGGTGATGATGTTATCAGCATTGCACACTGCTTGGACATTGATTGAGTGATATGCTTTACGGTTGCGGTATATATACTCATTTACGGCAGGGGGACATATGGCTACGTGGGTGCAATCAATGCATCCAATCACGTGTGGGAACCTTGCTACTTGGTAGAAATCCTGTTTTGTTTGGCTCAATTCCTGTGGGGTGGTGGGGAAGCTGATGTGGTTGCTGATCACAGTCATCATGGCGTCCAGGAAGGATTTAAGGAAACGCGAGAGGGAGCTCTGTGATACCCCTCCTGCTTCTGCCACTATGTCCTGGAAACTACCTGACGCAAGGAGGTGCAGGCTACATAGCACCTGGACATGAGTAGGTATGGCCTGTGTCCTATGTGTTTGCCGCTGCAATAGTGGGTCCAATTCAGCTATCAGGTCTAGTATCATGGCTGCATTCATCCTGTACTTATCATATATCTGCTCACGTGTCTGTCCTAACAATGTGATGCGCAGGCGGAAGACTCTCTCCTGGATTTGCCTTCTGGCCTGGCCTGCTGCAAGTATCCTCCTTCTCCTCACGAAGATGTATAGTCCTGCCATTGTGGGAGGCCACTGTGGCCTCATGGGTCTGTTTAAATAGACCTCTGATGTGAGGCAGGTGTGTGAGGAATTTTTTTTTGTTGTTACCACCTGATTGTGATTCCCTGTAAACTGCGCATGCAAAATAGCGATTTTTGCATGATTCGCAATTAGCGAGTTTTCATGCATGTGATTTGCGAGTTCATCGCGCTTTCGCAAATAGGATTTTGCGCTTTCGCTATGTGACTCGCAGAGTCTTTGGTTTCTCGCTAGGTGCGAGTCGCTAATGGGGTTCTGCCTTATCATTGCGATTTTGTTCCGCTTTCGCTATTTAGCGTTTGCGATTCCGCTATTATTTAGCGTTTTTGATTCATGCATGCCGATTCTTCCATTTGCGATCGCAATTGGTGATTCGCACCAGTTGCGATCGCTTTTTTGCTTGATGCATCTGGCCCAGTGGTCCCTACATGTGGACAAGATAACATACAAATATCATTAATCATACACCTGATAAGTAGTATGTCTTTTGTCCAGCCGGACAAGAAAATTTATTTTAAATGTTCTGGTTGATAAAGTGAATTTTAGGAACCAAAAAAGATAACAAGTGGGCACAGCCGTGACCCACAACAATCAAGACAAAACAACAAAGAAATGGCCAAAAGGGCAAAGCGAAAATCTGTCTGTATACTTGTGGTCAGTGCTACAGACTCAATCTCTTAAACATAACCATACCATTGCATCAAATAATATAGCATTATCATATTGCATATGGGGTTTTTTAGTCGACGACGTTTCGATGCCTTTTTACATTTGTGACATCATCATCAGGACAAGAATTATAAACATTATTGTTTTGTACAACAGTTATTAACACAATGCCTATTATCGCATTACTTTACATGAAGGAAATGGGAGGCAAGGGGGAAGGAGAATTGCGGCGAGTGAAGAGGTGAAGATTGTGACCTAGGAGGTGTTCAGGCATGCGTGTGGTTGGACGGAGCGGGTAATCGGTGAGTGAAGGGGATAGTGATATAAACACGAGTTCAAGGTCTCTATTGAGATCAATAGGATGTGAGGTAGAAATAATTTAATCAATATTGGCTTGCTGGCTAAGCGGTCGTTCTGGTGATCGAATGGAAATAAGTCTAAGGCAATTGCATGGCTGGGTCGTGAATGACGTGAAGAAATAATGTGACTAGGTCTCTGGATGTGACAATAATCGCGGGCGGTGGCAGGAGAAAGAACCGAGTAACCTACATTTTGGTTTCCTCGTAGGTTCAGGAATACTGATGAGTAAACGCTGATAGATGTGCTTTCTGAGGAAAAAACAGGTGTGGGGTTAGTGATTCCGGTCGTCTGTCTTAGGCGGAGTGCCGGAGTGAGGGGGTAGGACATATTTACCTTTCACATCAAGTCCAGGGCTTCTATCAGGTTTGTATGGATTTGCCAGGAAAGGAGCGTGATGGCTCAATCTAAATAAACGGAGCGGGGGAGGAGAGTTAGATACCTGCAATGCAGTGTATCAGATTGCTCCTTGCTTAATTACCAAAGGGCGAGAGTCAAGGCTCAGTTGAACATCAAATCTAGGGCCACATGTAGGTAGCCAAATACCGGTCGGTAACAGCCGAAAATCGGTAAATTTGCCGTTACCGACCGGTATTTTTCCAATGTAGGTGGGTATAAATAAGGATTCGGTAATTTACCGATTCCGTAATTTAAGGAATCGGTAAATTACTGAATCCTCAATGTAGGGAGCACTTAAGTGAGTGCATTTGTGATTTGAGGATTCGTTATTTACCACCAACTACAAGTTGGTGGTACATATTGAAAACCATTCAAAAAGCTAATTTGTGGTTTTTGAAAAGTGCAATGTAGCAGAAATACATGTGCCACATGTGCACACATGCACGATTCAGGGGTGCAACAGGGTGTCAATGTGACACCCTGCTACCCTTGAATATGTTTCCCCTATTATCGATTCGATATTTACCGAATCGGTAGTAGTGAATAGCTTCCCATTCATTCCTATTGGCCTCCAGGCCCATAGGAATTATTGGGAATTACCGAATCGGTAAATACAAAGCTTTCAACATGTTGTTGAATGTGTTTGTTGCTCTGTCCCTTGCTGTGCATCACGATTTGAGGAGGAGGAGGAGGAGGTGGAGGAGGAAGAGTAAAGTAGAGAGAATTTTCAGACAAAGGATTAACCTATTTGGGATGTCCAGCCAAGATGTCAGGGCCAGATACTGTATCCCCTCAGATGTCATCTTGGAGATGGTTTTATGAGTTGGAGCAGGAACTTGACTCTGTGACCTGCTGCTACCATGCCATCCCAGCCTATTCCAAGATCCTTTCTGCTCTCTATTTCTTTGCTACAGGGGTCATTCCGAAGAGTCTCCTGGGACCTTGTGGGCATGTCTCAGGCAAGCCAGTTCCGGTGCTTGCATCAGGGACTGAGCTACATCAATACGAGAGCCTACCTCCACATACGAATGCCCCATACCATGGGCAGGAGACAAAGGGTAGCTAGGGATATCTACCTTATTTCCTGATTCCCATGTGTGCTGGGTGCAATTGATTGTACCCATGTGACTCTTCAGCCTCCTCATCGCATTGCACACATCTTCTGGAACAGACACTGATGGCATTCCATCAATGTGTAGGGTGTCTTTGAAGCCAGTGGTAGAGTCACTGATGTGAATGCAGTGTTTCCAGGCAGTACACATGACAGCGATGTATTTCACAGGTCACCTCTTACGCAGTGGTTGGCTGATTGAGAATTTGGCAAATTGTGGCTACTGGATAGGTACCAAGGACAACAAATGATATGTATACATGGAGTGTATAAATGCTATCTCATATAAAAAAAACATTTTACAACAACATTCATACTGCCACATGCATGGCCTCAACAGACATTGCATTCACCAAAGTATAGATCATGTACTGTACAGATGCAAGAGGGACATGCAATCACGTTCCCTAATTTCCCTCCTCAGGTGATGCTGGGTATGCTCTTTCCCCTCAACTTCTTTCACCATACAGATGTGTTGTCAGTGTACCTTAGGGTAGGTACCACAGGGCACACATATGAATTCGAGCCATCATAGAGTGCACTTTTGGTCTCCTGAAGTTGCGATTTATCTGTCTTGACCATACAGGGGGGTGCTGATGTACTCCCTAGAGGGCAAGGTATGCAAGTCTGTGATTGGCAATTTTCTCACCTGTGCAACCTGTTGTGTTACAAACAAAATGTTGTTTGCGGTCTGTTGTTAATGATGAAAGCTGGATATTTACGGATCTGTCCAAAAATGACATCCTGAGACTACTCTGCAAGCCTCACTCAATGTATGTAAACCACAGCTGTTGACAGAAGTCAAAGAATTGGCCATGTAATATGTCATGTGCAGATGTCAGCAATTAGTGTTGTCAATGTCTCTAAGGAATTAATTGCCTCGGAGGATTAAATGTCTGTGTGTGTGTGAGACCCGCCAGGACCTTTTGACAATGGCTGCCTGAGTCACAAAGGGACCATAACTATTGCATTGTGGAGTATTTACCCCCAGCTGAAACAACTCCCCCACAACTGAGGGGCCCCCACCGTGAGTGATGATGAACTTTGTGAATCATGCTCTATGTGTCTGGGATACACAGCACTGATTCCCCCGAATTTGTAGTAACACTAAGTCAACTCTGAGCTGACCGCAGAAAATGGGATACATGTACCATGATTCAAAGGATCTAACTCTTCTGGGATGTGATGTGTCTGACCACACCCTTTTCCCTATTCAAACCGATTTTTATGGTCTGTTCTACCTTTAGTTTCACATTCCTTTTATGTGTAAAATCTGTTATGGCTTGCTTTTAGAATCTCCGCTATGCGTGTGGAGGCTGCACTCCTCATGCGGAGCTTCCGTCCACATGCGGAGAGTACACACTTGGGCCAGAGATGTTAGACATGGGCCAACCTATTCATAAAGGAAATGACATACAGCAAGTGGTAGGCGGAAAATACATCACAGCAAGTTGCTGGCAGCCATTTTCTGTTCATTCTGAGTCATCCTCTCTCACAGATTAGATTATCTGCCATCCCGCTGCTCTGTACAACTAAACTACCCCAACATGGCTGAGGAACTAGAGGAGAAAGGATCCCTTTTCAATTAAAGGGAATGGGACAGATTAGCAGAAGAGGTGCTAGAAAAGTACTCTCAGCGGCATGGGGGGCCCGAGGTCCAGCTGAGCAATGCAGTGCGCTCCAGACACTAGTCCACCATTGTGCAGAACTGCAGTGCAGTGGGCGTCTATAGCCGACGGGGCAGGGCATGCTGTAAGCGCTGGGAGGACCTAATGCGCTGGGCCAGGATTAAGGCCCAGCAAATCTTGGGCCAATCCTCCCAGAACCATTTGCACTGGCATGCCTCTTGCCACTATACAAGAGGGTCCTGAGGACAGCCTGGCCGAATCTTCTTGCTCAGCTGGAAGAGCATGAGCAGCAGAGAACTGGTAAGGGAATTAACTACAATATGTGTCTGAAATATGTTGTGAGGGATGACAAGACTGTACTATCAGATGTCCCATGCCTCCATTTACCTAATCTGTACAAGTGCAGAAGTTATTATAAGTCCAAAGGCTCACTGTTGCGCAATAAATGCACTGAGCAGGGTGCATTCTGGGAGCTGTCAGTTTTGTATGCCACCGGAGAAGTAGAGCCACACATGTCCATTTGTATATATAATTGCACTGGTAGCACCATTACCAGTAAACCAAGGGCCTTATAATTGATGTGTGCATTGGGTAAGGTATGGTACAAACACTGTGTGGAAGAGAGGCTTTTGGGTGTTGGATGCTGTGACTTGTTTGCCTTTGGTGTGTGTCTCAGGTCTCCATTTACCTAATCTGTGCAAATGCAGCAGTCAATATAAGGCCAAAGGCTCACTGTAGCACATAGAATGCACTGAGCATAGTGCATTCCGGGAGCTGTAGTTTTTGGGAGCCACTTTGGGAATAGAGCCACACACGTGCATTTGTAAATGAAATTGCACTGGCAGCACCATTACCAGTGAACCAATGGCCTTATAACTGATGTGTGCATTGGTTGAGGAATGGTTCAAACACTGTCCAGTGTGTGGAAGAGAGGCCTTTGGGTGTTTGAAGCTGTAACATGCATTGCCTTTTGTGAGATTGGGTTCTGATTAGGATAGATCATCATGTGCCATGGAGTCAAGGCAGACTTTGAGTTCCTTGCCTCACTCTTAAGTGATACCAGCTTCTCCAAGGGGGTCCACATACACACGTCTTCCCAACAGTGGCTCATTTGTCAATTGTCCTGTCAAGGTAGCTGTAACAACTAGCCACTAATGATCCCCAGGGTACAGCACTACCTGAGTAGCCTTTGAAGGCAAAATGTGCCACTAGACTGTCTGCTGTTGAGAGGGAGGGAATATCAAAATGTTAGATTCACCACTTAGCAGTGCTGGTATCCTTTGCCCAATGTCCCTCCAGACCACCCTCAATGGTTCATCCTGTGCATTGCCCCACACTGTTTCCCCCGTACTCCTCACGTGTTCCAACCCCATGTGGTGCCTGCTCCTGCACCGGCCAGCCAGGAGACTGCATTGGATTCTGAGGATCTGAACATTGTTGAAATTGAGGATGACCAGAAGGACAGTTGGCTAGCTTGACTATGACTTTCTTTTGGACATTTACTTTGCCCCTTGTATATACACTGACTCCTCAGATGCTACCTGATGTGTTTTATGTTGCACAACCCCTCCAAGTCCCGTTGTCCATTCTGTGCAAAGAACATTATTTGCTTTCCTTTCTCCCTTCCAAACAAACTGATCTTTGCTTTTTTTTTCATCCATTTAATTTACATAAACATATATTTTGAATCAAACGTTCTCTATCTTGTTCATTGTAACTGTCTTGTTCAAAGTATGGACATATACCTCAGGATAAGTTACTTGCTCTGTACATGATAGCTTGTTACACTTTTACATGTGTCACACACACATTCATCCTGAAATCTCTAGGCCACCACAAGGGTAAACAATTGGCCATCAATACATAATACGCAACTTAGTCTTGACTTGTAAGAACATTTAGCTTTTATTTACACATATTCAGGATGATATTTTTTCCTGTGATGAAGAGGGATCGTGCTTGCATAGTTGCAAATTTGGTAGTGATAATCGCTGTGAGAAAGTGCCTTTGTGTTGTTGCTGAGGTGCAGGTTGGTGTGGTGCATCTGCCTGTATGGCGGAAGTACCTGGACAGGGGCTGATGGTGTCTGTACAGTTGGGGGGAATGACTGGACAGGGGGTGATCATGGATTTGCAGGTGGGGGGTGCCTGGACAGGGAGTGGTGGTGGATGTGCAGGTAGAGGAATGCCTGAACAAGGGTTTGTGGTTGCTGTAAACTCCTGCAGCAGGCCTGTGCAGCATGTAGTACAGGTGGGTGGGTGTCATATGCTTCAGGTAGATGTATTGGCTCCTCTCCCTGCATTGACCTTGAAGGGAGACCTTGGATAAGCTTCAGCATGCCCTTCATCATCTTCATCGCCAAGGCATGGTGTCTTTCACTCTCATATGATGTAATTTATCTTCTTAGACATGTCTTACCAAGATCTATCCATCATGTTCAACACCTAGGTCAGATTGTCCACCACATGAGGGATTTGGAGCATGTCCTGCAGTGCCTTTGGACATGTTTGAATGTTCGCCTCTCATCAGCCTTCTGGAAAAACTTCTCCCCCCGCTGCCTACCAAGGTCATCTGCTAGCCCCCGCCGCATGGGACAGCCATGGTTAAGACCTTCAGGTCCACTAACAGGGTGTGTGGCAAGTGGTAGTCTGTGTACAGGAGATTGATGCCCAGGAGATACCTGCAATGCACCAGAGGTGGTAGGTCCCTCAGATGGGGTAGAGAATGCCGGGGATGCACTGTATTTGGAGGAGTGTCTAGGGGCACCACCACGTCTGTCCTGGATGTGAGGGCTATGAGGGAGTGATATCTGTGTTGGGCTAAGTGAGAGTTGTGGCTGGTTAGTGCTATGCTGAGAACAGGCAATCATGTGCTTTGGATAATGAGACACGTTGCTGCATGGAGGGGGTAACGTTACACATTTTGGCCAGTGTACTGAAGGTTATGGTCAGGGCATTTGACTCCTCATCCTCCGTGCGAAGAGCCAGATAGTCTCCATCATCCTCCAATTTATCAGCCTCCTCCTCCTCATGTGCAGTACTGGCAGCTGAAATGGCTGCTTGCAAGAGTAGTGGGTTCTCCCCTTCAATTGCACTTCGCCCACCACTGGTCGAAGGTCCATTGTCCTCATCGTCCTCATCACCAGGAATACAGAGGTTGCAACATAATAAGTAATTGACATAGTATATGATGTGGTGCAACACAAAGGTTGATTCTACTGTACTTTGCATCAACGGATGATGCACATGTGACCTGGTTTTTGTACACCTATACTTGACAGCTCACACCATAGCAATGAAGTGTTGAATGGAGATGTACAATGCACAAGCAAACTCACCAGCTCCAGCCACAGCTCTGTGTTGCTTTGAGATCCCCCTGATGTCAACTGCTGAACCAGGCTCATAGGTGTGGCTGAAGATGTGGTCCTTGATCCAGCAGCTTGAGAAGGAAGGGACACCATATGTAATAATATGCATGACTAATATGCCAACAGGCACACATGACATGCACATACCTGAAATAGTATGTATGTAACTTGTTGCATACCACCTACAGATGCAATGCAGAAGGGGATTTGGATCTTCAGAATTATTTTGGAATCCATAATAGGGACACACTTTATGGCACGCTTACCTGATGGAAAGATGTGTGTGGGTTACTTTGCTGCAGCCAGGATGTCTAACATACCCCAGGATGGTGTTGTATGTAGCAATGATGAAATCCTGCCAGGACCTGTTATGGGACATACATGTCCATATTCAAGTATTCAGTATGATAGAAATGAGTTAACAGTTGAGACACGGGGCAGAGCCCCAGTGGAGGCACCCCTGTTACCGAAATAAACTTGCTGCATTTACCCACTACCCAAGCAACTAGAAAGAGCACAGAGGCTCCGGAGGCACATTGGGAGGTACCAGAGGGATGATTGTAAGCGTGCAAGGGAGGTGCACTCTGAAGGTCCACAGGGTATCTTGAAGGGCTGTTGGAGGCCCCTACAGCAGTTCTTCTCCTATGGCTGAGGTTGGACTTGGTCCTCCAGCAGGCAGTACTCGCGGCACGGAGGTGACGTCAGTTCTCTCGATGCCTCAAGTCCAGCTCTGCTCCGCAGCACGGGATACCTTGAGGCCCCTGAGCAGCTCTTCTCCATTGGCTCGGGTGGGACTCAGTCAGGTAGTGCTCGCGGCACAGGGGGTGGGCCATCCCTCTCTCATTTGCCATTTGCCATCTTGAACTGATTAAAGGTAAGTGCAAATTACAGTGCAACTCCGATACGGAAAAGGCAAAAGTGCCTCGGAACTGTGCCTCTATTAAAACATATTTTGCAACAGCCGTAAGAGCCCAGATTGAGTCGATCCAAAGTGCAAAGGAGAAGTTAGGTCTGGGGGTCGAAAAAACTGTATAAAATATGTTACCTACTGGAGCTTGGGCTATTGCACTCTTGGGGGGTAGCTGACCAAGATAATGAGCAGGGCACCCTGATGCAAGATATTACTCCATCACAATCAATGGAAAAATCACCAATAGAGGGGGGTAACCCATTAGTGGATACAACTTCCCCTATAAGAGTAGACCATGATTAAAAAAGGAAACAAAGAGGCCTAAAGGTGGTGAGCACTGTTGTTGATGAACCAGCATCAAGGCAGGCTCTGAAAAGCCTCTGGATCATGATCATTTGCTGTATCTATCCATAAAAACAGCTGTGGATGACCTTATCCAGTTGCGCCTTGAACTGCTACTCATGACACTTTACAAGAACTTAGCTAAACTTGTCGACAAAACTGTAGAAGGGCTGATTGGGAAGTGGTCCTGAATTGGCAGACCTTAATACTAGATACAATAACACTCACGCCGCAAATAACTTGTTAAATACCATCTCAAGTAGACATAGAGTGGATCCAGCTGGAGGGGAGTGTGATTGCAGCCAGCATCCAGGTGTGTCTAACCTTGACAAGGTCAAGCCAAGAAAGGCCCTCGAACCGGGGATGACGGCAATTAGTTCAACTAACTTGGGAACTCATCCCCATCCTCGGTTGGAGAACCCAACTCATTTAGTATGTAGTAAAAGACCAACATGTAAAGTTGGTATCAGTTGCAGATTACATCTACCACTGAGGCTACTGCATTGGTTGAGGTATTAACAGGGGTACAACAGCTAGAAGATGAAACAACCAAATCTACCTCAGAGCTCATCCGTAAAATGAAATTATGGTGTAAAAACGTGTCAGATAGTGGGGCATTGGTGTCCCTCATATCATTATGGATAGGCGGGTGGGATGGTAGGCTGGAGACCTAAACTAGGAGAGGATGACTGCATTATTATCAACTTAGATAAGGCTGTCATTGAAGGGAGGTTATTTCTTGAAGGCCAGACCTGGAGCCCCGGGGTAATTGAAATACTGCCCCTTGGCTTCTTTTATCCCCCTAAGGATGTAACCCAGGCTGTAGATCCCAGAGATCTACGTAATCCAGTTTTTCCATGAAGGGGGGTCTCTGAGGGGGAAGGAGGGGTTCTGAAATTAGAATAGAAAGTGGAATAGAAACAACAAACAGATTGACCACACTAAGTGAGCTGGATAACTCGTATCACCTCCCTTGTCACTAATACAAATTAAGGCTAATTCAAGGACTAATAAACCATGCCTAATTAATAAGAGAGCAGTTAGCTCAAATACATTTCTAAATGTTCTTAGTTGGAATGTAGCGGGGTTAAAAAAACAAAAGAGATGTTGTAAGATGGGTTAGTATGTTAAGGGACCATGATGTGGTAGGTCTGCAAGAAACCTGGGAGACCGAAAACACTTTTTGGGTGGATAGTTATTCGAGCTACTTTGAACCTATGGGTAGAGCTAAGGCTGGTTTACTGACTTTAATTTCTTTAAATATATATATATTGTAAGCTTGACACAGGTTCCTGTAATTGCTTAGTGGTTCAAATAACACTGGCCAGTGCGCCAATATAATTAATTGTGAACTTCTACAATTCCTTTGAGAGGAACTCTGAAATGAACATTTGTATATTTTAAAATGTTTTCTAGAGGCATATAAAGATAGGCAAAATACCCCTTATTTGGAGATAATTTAGGGGATTGTCAATCACAGCACTCTCCTCAACACTCTTCAACAGAGAATGGGCATGGAGGGCACTGTGCTTAAATGGTTTGCTTCCTTCCTCTCTGATAGATCCCAAATGAATAAAATAGCGAACAGTCTTTCATCTCCTTTGGTAGTAAGTCAAGGTGTTCCTCAAGGCTCCATACTTGCACCCACATTGTTCAATCTCTACTTAGAAACACTGGGAAATCGCCTAAGTAAATCCGGGATCCACTATCATCTCTATGCAGACGACACTCAAATCTACCTCAAGGTTGCCTCCACTCACGATCTCTCTATCCTAAGCTCTACTCCCGACTCGATTCTAAACTGGATATCAACTCATCAACTGATTCTGAATCCCTCCAAAACTGAATTCCTCCTCCTCTCCTCCTCACTTTCTCCTCCCCTGTTCAATCATGGATGGATCAGATGAATCTACTTAACAATAAACCCATCATTGTGGACAGCGCAAAATCCCTGGGTGTCATAGTCGACAAAAAACTCAATCTAATCTCCCACACCAATTCCGTTGCAAAGTCTGCTCGATACCAACTGTGCCGTCTTTGGGGAATTCGTCGCTTCTTCCCGGAGCAAGACCTTAAAACCCTGGTCCTATCGCTGGTCCTCTCCATACTGGACTACTGTAATTCTCTTCTTACTGGCCTCCCCAAATCCCACCTGTCCCTTCTTAAATCTGTTCTCCATTCAGCAGCTCGTTTCATTTATGGGGCTAAAAGAAGCGACCACATCACACCCATGTTATCCACCCTCCGCTGGCTTCCCATCGAGGCAAGATCTATCTACAATACTGCCTGTATCACCCACAAAGCCTTGCACTCCTCCTCTCCTAGCTACCCGGTGAATAAACTGAAACTCTCTGGAGGCTCTAGACCATCACGTAATGCGGAATATCTACTGCTTGAACCTCCCACTTTCAAGAAGGAAATATTGATGGCCCATGCCTTTTTAGGCAATGCGCTGAGAATCTGGAACTCACTTCCGCCTCAACTCCGGACCACCACCTCCTCCCAGGCCTTCAATACTGACCTCAAAGTTCTCCTCCTCCAAAGACACTTCCAAATATAATTCTCGCCCTTGTATTATCTGAAGGAAGGCCTTCCACTATAGGAAATTCTATTCTCCATGACTATGGAAGAGCCGTCCTAGTGTGTTCTTGTGGTTTGAGTGGTGTTGAGTGGTCTGCCATTTTTTGAAGCATTATACTTCTACCTGTGTCTGGTACTCTTTTGTAACATGAACACGTCACTTTTCTCTTGTAACACACTGTTTGCTACCTCCTTCATTTTGTTTGCTTTAGATACCTTCACAAGTGCCACCATTGCCTACGTAACGTTTGTTCTTGTGTTTAAGTTTCTGCCATTTATTGAAGTATTATCCTTCTACCTGTGTTTGGTACTCTTTTGTAACAGGCACACGTCACTTTTCTCTTGTAACACACGTTTTACTTCCTCTTACATTTTGTTTGCTTTTGATACTTGCACAAGTGGCACCATTGCCTACGTAACGTTTGTTCTTGTGTTTGAATGTCTGCCATTTATTGCAGTATTATACCTCCACTTATACTTTGTACGCCTTCGTAACTTGCACACATGTCACGTTTTTCCTCCTGTAATGTACCGTTTGCTACCTCTTGTATTTTGTTTGCTAACAATTGTCACTTTTTCCTCATGTAACTTAACGTTTGTTTTTGTAATTTGTTCACTTGTAACTTTCTCCTCATGTATAATTAACGTTCCTATTGTGAAGCGCTCTGGCACCTTCGGGTAAAGTACGCGCTATATAAAAACGCATAAATAAATAAATGTTGCTGATAGTCTTTGCCCCGAGATTTGCTCAAATTTGCACTTTGAGCATACACAGAAGGAGGGTTACTAAAGAACATTCTGGCTGATCTTGACCTTTTATACCCAAGTACTAATAATACCAAAGACTGTATCCCTTCTTTTAAGAGAAGAGGTGTAAACTCCACAATTGATTATATTTTTATTACGACAAGCTTGTTTCTCCAGGTCGCATCGTACATAGTTACATGGACCACTTTTAGCGATCATAACCCCAATCACCTACGGTTGGACTGGGGAACTGAGGAAATCGCACTGCTAGGGGTGGGTACCACAAGAGATAATGTAAAGTTAAAAGGTCAGGGTCGTAGGCTTAAGTGGTGCAAGCTACTCCCGGAACAGTTTCTGAGTGATTCATTAGAAATTTCCAGGGACGATATTAGATATTGCCTAGATAGTACAAACAAAAAGGAAGCAATCTTAATAGCCTATGACCGTATCTATCAATGGGTGGCTAGCGCTCTGATAAAGTCCACCAGGAAAGATAAGGGAGTGGACGAGAGGTGGCTTGCTCATAATTGCACAGATGCCCACCAAAAGTTGCTTTATGCATTGACGCAAGTCCGCCAAGATAAGGCTCAAATAGTCATACCATGTTATATGTATGATGCAAGTAGAGAGAGGCTAGAACGCTCCTGAAACCCACAGTGCGAGCACATACTCTATTAAAAACATCTCCAGCATTAGAACTGTACCTTCATGAAATAACAAAGCCCTACCATCGCTTCTTTAAAATAGGATCTAGATTTAACCTTTTGCACTTTGTTTTGGTAGAACCACAGGGGTGGTGTAAGATTTGGGCCCTTGCTTATGTGATAAATTCTCCACCCAGAACACTTTGCACTTTATAATGTTTTGCAACCATTATCTTCATATTCGCAAACACTTTTAATGCCAAAATTGGAAAATATAGGTTTTATGCAGGCTAGGCTTGCATTTATATATTTACAGATGTCAAGTAATCCATGGGAATGTTTTAATATTGACAGCTTTTTAGTTGCTGCAGCAAGGGAAAGGAAAAAAAGGTGTTTCTAAAGTGGTTTCGAGTTTGTTCTTATACCGTAATGATGGCTAATGATTTTATTTTGAGGTTTTTGGTATATAGGATCACATTTTAAAAGAAATATGTAGATATACAACCCTTTGTAATGACGGCATGATTTTTAGTCTGATGTTTTTGGGGCTTAAGATTATGTTCCAGAGGGTGCTAGAGAGCCGGCGGACAAGATGGCCGCACCTTAGAGAGGCTCTGTCAGCCCGGAGGCCTCATCCTGAATTATTCTGCGTCCACAGGTTGCCTACATGCTTCAAACTCCAAGCATTTGGCTAGTGAGCACAGCGGGCGGCTGGGGAACTGCCTGGGTATGATTGCTGAGCCACTGTTGTCACCGCAACAGCCTCTCCCCGAGTTTAGCCTGACTCAATGCGACAGCTCGCAAGATGGCAGTGCCTTTATACTGTGGGAGGCGTTCCGCATCATCAGCTGCCTGACGATCCATGGCTGGGCGCTCCAGCTTGCAACAAGCTCTAATTTCTGTGTGCTGGTGCCCGCTAAGCAGATCTGCAGCAGTGGGCCCAGCGCGGTCCAATTGCCCTGCTGATGTCAAAGAAAGAAAGAACCCCTGTCATTAATTATATTGTCCTCAATCAGGATCTTTGATAATTGTACTCCTCACAGACCCAAGTGCGGTACCCATTCAAACCACAGTGAACAGGGATATCGTATTTAATTTCTTTTATTCATGCATTTCATAAAAAAAATTCTTTTTTGTTTTTTTTATCTAGTTGTAGTACACATACTTAGTTTCTCATCAGTAGATATAGAAATATAATCATACAAAAATACAATCAATACAATTTCATAATTTGCAGTGTGGTTCCACAACACCAGGATTAAAGGTCAAACTAACAGTCACTAACATTCATACAAACTCATTCATTCTTCAAAATATTTTTTAAAAACTCTATTAGGGAAGCATAAAAGCCTGAGAGGAGGAAAAGATGGAATTATTCTTCCACAGTAGGGGTAGAGGGTTGATCAGATGGACAGGAGGCTGATCCCAGTGGATGGAGGTGGATCGATATCTTCATAGTGATCAAAACGCCTACGTGCGTTTCGGTGAAGAGGCCTGGTCAAGCCTCACCTTCGTCAGGGCAAGGAGATACCATGGGGTGGGGGACACCACTATAGATAATAAAGAAAAACTATTTTAGAATAGTTGGAAAGACAATAGTACATCAACAAGTGCGTCATCATCAAATAGTTAAGTTCACTTTCTTTTTATTATATATGTTGCAACGATGCATTTTCAAACGGCACTAAGCACATGGGTCCCGTAGGAGATAATAAAAAATACTATACTAATTTTAACATGTGGGTTATATAACCTCAGGTAACACATAGGGACAGGGAAAAGATACATCATATGAGTCTATCCATTCATCATTCATTCGTTTCTGCACTTATCAACAGTTCAGTTTATGTAGTTATATGGTCCTCAGGGGGCAGCAGCAAGCGTTTCCATCGGTTGAGATAATTTTATGTGTACGCCCACAATTGGTAGCGGGGATGGTACATGACCTGCTCTAGGCGAGTGATTAAAGCGTCGATAAATTTGTCTGTGAGCTACCAGGGGTGATCAAGTAATATGGTAGAAAAATAAAAGTGGTCAGAGGTTGCAAGGGGTTCCAACAAGGAATTAAATTAGGGCCTCCCTTGTTTCTTAATCAGATCAAACAAAAAAATGAGTGTGCAGGTATTTACCTGTTAGATTCACGGCAGTATGGTAGTTTATAAGGGAGATCAGCTTGCTCAGAAGCTCCCGTCAGGTATACACGGCGAGTATCCTATATTTAAAGACACAGGGAGCAAAGGACTGTTTACTGCAGGTATGGTTAGAGCTATGTACAGTCAGATCCGTGAGTAATTATGATCAAGTTCCCTCTTAGCAATCGATAGGGTTTACCTGGGCGAAATCAGGTCCAGTTAGGATCTGCATTAGTCCTTCTCATGAATGGCAAGTTAGGGGCTGGTTTCCTTTTCTGGCGATGACAAATTCGCTTAGGCACTTACGGGGGTAGCCATCTTGTCAAATAGACGGATGGAGAAATCTGGGGGAGCATGAAAATATCAACATGGTCTTAGATAATGGAGTCCCTTACTCTTGAGTCAGTAAAGGCTAACAGACCGAGGGGCACTTATTTTACCTGCAAGGTTAGCGGCAATGCGGTAGTCCTTGATGAGCAGTAGGCTTGCTTTACAACTTCCGTCCCGTGAGAGGGTAAGGTATCCTGGTTTGCTAAACAGGAGAAAACGGACTGTCTCAGTGAATAGGGAAGGGCAGACTGTTTAACATCCATGAAGTGCGAGCATCCCAATTACACATATCGATGGTTACGCTAGGGTTTCCTCATCATATAGGTAAATACGCCACAAGGTGGTTATTATAAACCAAGCTTATACAGAGGGGGCACTCTTTTACCTGGTAGTTGGGGCGTCATTCCAGTTATACTAGTGGTCCGGAGATATGTAAAATCTTAGTGTCCAGATGGGCACTGGGTCAGGATCTCAGGGGCTTGATCTAGACGGAGGGGATAAAAAAACGTAAGAGACGTTTTAGCAATGAGTCCTTCTTTTCAATTAGTATCTCGCGTTGAAGGCGCGAAGATGTTACATAAGATGCCTAGGTTAGCGGAAGGTTTGGGGGGGGGTCTGGGCGGGTGCCCTATCGTTCGTGGGGAATTTTTACCTGCTAATATGGAGATTCCAGTAGAATCAGGTCGCCGTGCCGTGTAGCCGCCCTCAGCGGTCTGACTATTTTCCTAGTCTTTACTGCTTTTAAGCTGTTTCTTTCACCCGGTTCAGCTGGACTATATTAGAGGTAGTGGGGGGACTGGTTGCGGAAAATCCCTTCTACGTATTTCTTATGGGGTAGACAGGGTAGACAGACTAGGATAGTTCTCCTGCAGGATCGTAGACAACCAATCAGCGGTTGGGAGAAAGCAAGGAATATGTCCGAGCGAAAAGAATTCCTCCCGTGCGAATGTCATATCCTTTTGTCATGTGGAATTGATTCAAGAGCTTCCTCCGAACTAATGTGTCTCACATGTGAATCTGCAAAATTCGATTTAAGGGAACTCCATGTTTTAAAGAGTGTTAATAGAGAGATATATAAGTCGTCCACGTTTTCAAGTGGTAGATATAATGAGCGAAATCCTGGGTTAAATAACCCCGTTAAGGGAGGAGAGGGGGCTCATTTAAGACGATAACAGGCGGGTCTGGATTTTTATATGATTGCTTGGGACCAGGGGCATTCCTCATTTAGTCCTTTCAGGACAGATTGGAGCAGGAAAATCCAGAACACCTCGCGTTTTTTTCTTAGAGTGGTGGGGTTGACACCGTTGTTGGGTTGGATCTTTTCCAAAATAAACCATCGTAGTTCTTTTTCATGGTGGTTGTTGTTGATCCAATGAGTAACAATGGGTGCTGCTGTCCTTCCATTCCTGATGTTGGATTTGTGTTCTCCTATACGCAGGCGGCATTCTCTGCCAGTTTCTCCTACGTATGGTAAGCTGCACGGGCATAACATCACATAAACCACGTTCGATGTACGACAGTTGGTGAGTTTCTTGTTTCTTGCAACAGAAACAACGCGGTTGTTTACAGTGATCGAGTCCCCTGTGATGGCATGGGGGCATGCCTGGCATGTACCACATGGGTGGTTGCCAAAGACAGGGTCCAGGTTAGTAATGCCGGATTGGATGGTGGGTGGGGCTTCCTGTAGTTTGCCTTTCACTAGGTGATTTTGTAGGTTTTTGTTCCTTTTAAAGGCAAAGATCAGTTTAGCCAGGGGGGTGCCATTGCCTTTCAAGTTGAGAATGTGCCAATTGGAATTTATAGTTTGTCGGACCTTTGCCCTGCTGAAACTGCATGGAGCCGCTGGCCCGTGTGGCTGGAGGAGACCGCGTGGAAGCACTGGGGAACTGTGGTCCTGTTCTCGCGTCCCGCGACAAGGTACTTGCGGCCGGGACGCCCATAATGATGCGGGAGGGAGTCTGACGAGCCGATGTTCCCCGGAGCGGTAATTGGCTTTGCACCATCCTAATCGGCTGCCCGGTGTGTACGTGTTGACTCTGCAGTCTCCTGACCTGGACCGCCGGTGCTGGCAACACAAACGGAGTGGCACCCTTAACCCAGTGGGGCTAACCCTGAGTCCAGCGGGGAACATCACCGCAATCAGTGAGGCACGCCATTCCTGAACTGAGCACTGCAACCCTTCCTGAACGACCGACTTACTGCCAATAGCTGCATTTGTAGGGTAAATGCACCAATACTATTCTGCGGGAGGTCGGATTGCAGGCTGCATTGTTTGGCGCACGCTGGGAGCCTCATTTGGGTGCTGTGGAAAGAAAACTAGCTGCCCATATCCCCGGATGTGAGAACCTATCCTTGGCACATTGCTGGCCTGATTAGTAACATTGGCCTATAATACTGGCAGCTTACACTGAGATCTAGCACAATTCTCTTGCGATGCCTTGCACCGTGTGTATGCTGTGGCGCAAGTGGCACACCTCCAGCCTTGAGAAGAAGCTCCTGCTGGCATGGTGGGGACTATTGTGGGAAACCACAGTGACACTGGTGACGAGCTAGAAACGACATCCGTGCAATCTCCTTTGACTCCCCATCGCCTTGGACCTGCCACTGCTGGGGACTGTGCCTGAGCACCACGCACGATTTTGACAGAGCCCCACTGTAGGCAAACAAGCAAAACTGCAATTCACAGCGCACAAACACGCCCCTCGTGAAGATGTAGAGTCACAAAGAGACGACGATCAGCCCCCCACCCCCTGCTCCCACACAGGATGAAGACTTCAAAGCCATCCTCCTCACCATACGCCACATCCTCACCTCCATTGAGTCCAAGATGAACTCTATGCCTGGACTTCCTGACCTAAAAGCTGGAAAAACATGACGGCCGAATCTCTGAGACTGAACAGCGCATATCCTCCCTCGAAGACAACATGGGTGCTAGCAGCGCCAAACTACAGGGGATGAAGAAGCTGCTCCAGGTTATACCAGCAAAGAACGAAGACCTGGAGGTGCGCTAGCACAGAAACAACTTGCACATCGTGCGGGTTCCCGAATCCGCTGCCACTGGCCACATGGAAGACTATGTGGCGCGCATGCTCTTGGGTCTCTTCGAAGCTGAAGCCTTCTCCAAAGTGCTGATAGTTGAACGAGCCCTTAGATCACTCATGGTGAGACCACCACCTGGTGCGCCACTGCTTCCTATCCTGGCGCGCATCCTAAACTACAAAGACCAGGACACTGGACTGAGGCTCGCGCGTGAGAAGCAAGTACTGATCTATGATGGAGTGAAAATTGTGCTTGAACCAGATTTGACTGTGCCAGTACAGGAGGCGCGGAAGAAATCCCTCCCATCAAAGGAAAAGCTTCAACAGGCTGGCATCTCCTATGCCATGCTATATCTGGCAAGGTTACAGGTGCAGCATTGTGGGAAGATGCACATTTCCATCAAGCTCCAACATATCCAAGACTTCCTGAATACCTGCACGAGGCACTCGCCCAACCCACTGGCTGTAGATCCTGAATTCAGTCGCTCCACATCTGAACACGAGGAACTGTAGTGCCACTCCTGAGAAAGTCGATGACGCCACTGGGAACTGGCAAGACTGTTCATTTTTTTGTCACACCAGGAGCTGGAATGGGATGAGAACAGCCCCAGGAACTCTGGAGCTTTAACCGGGCCTCTGAGCCCATAGTTCAAATGACTCAGCCCTGTGGCGCTCCTTGTGACTCTTTCCTCCTGGGCTCCCTCGCACATGTAAGGTGCAATGACAGCCTCTCAGGCATGCACCCCCAGTGGGAATCCCCCATACGAATGTTGTACATGTTGTACGGGATGTTAAAAATTGTTATTTTGTTATGGCTAGTGCAAAGCTAACAGCCTTCCTATTCTATCTTCTCCTACAGATCGAATTTGGGCTGTGGGGTGAAATTCCTACTGTATGCTATTCACATTACCTGTGCTGTTGTTTTTTGGGGATGGGAGTGACTTCATCCCCTGTGGGATTGGGCCACAGGTGTGGGCGGGGGTGTTGCTCAATCAGACTGTCATATTGCTTTGACTTGCATGATAACATTCCTAGCTGTACATGGTCTAGCTGAATATATTGTGCTTGGAACATACTCCTCTTAAAAACACCGTCCTGTCACTCCCACAGTTACCTAAACCTGAATGGCTAGTCAACCACAGACTCGCAAACCCACCATCAATTGCCTAACGTGGAATGTGCGGGGTCTCCAAGATCCCCGTAAGCGAAGACAGGTAATATACTATCCTGACAGACATCACATGTAAATGTAAATGTCATGTAAATGTATTGCGACTTATATAGCGCACGTATCACCCGAAGGTATCAAGGCGCTTGCTTAGGGAACCCGTCCTGGTATTCCCCTGTGAGATACCCCGGCAGGGAATCCACAAGGTGAAAGCCAGGCATCCCACCGCGAGGGGCCGTAGTGGAGATTAAGCAAGCTATTGCCCAGAGTCGCAGAGTGTGAACCTGTGAGTCGAGTAGGCACCGGAGCGCGAATCGCCGAGTCCGTGGAATTTTTGAGCCCGAGACCCGCCGAGGCGGGGAATCGAACCCTGGTCCACGGCCGATCTCAGCTTCCGGGTCTGCCGCCTCAAACCACTGAGCCACGCTTCTCCACATCCAGGTGGCTCTGCTTCAGAAAACGCATCTGGCTCCTGGGTTACTGCCGACATTCAGCAAGAAATGGGCTGCACACAGCTGCTTCTCCGCATACTCCACATATGCCATAGGCACTGCAATCTTGATCCACAAGGGTCTGGGATACTGTCCGCTGGGTTCCATACAAGACCCTCAGGGGAGATTCAGTATAATGTGGGGTAGACTGGTGGAGCACTCGGTTACCCTGGTAAACTGTTATGCACCCAATATTGACCACCCACATTAATTCACCCAGTTATGGGGACACATACTGGGGGCAGGCTCCACATTTATTTTATGGGGCATGGATATTAACTTAGCGATAGAAGCGGAGATGGACCGCTCACATCCACATTTGCCCTCCCACCCACAGGCCGTCAAACACCTTTCGGCCATAATGACCGATCATCGACTTTTCGATGTATGGCGTTCTCTGCACCCAACACAAAAGGAGGGCACCTTTTTCTCGGCACAATAGCTGGTCTCGCTTAGACTACTGGTTACTGCCGGCCGGTCTAAACACATGGCTTAAAGAGGCAACACAATTAGCTTGCACCCTCTCAGACCATTCCCCAGTCTTTATGAAGCTGGAGCCACCGGGCAGGAAATCTCCATACCGCTCCTGGCGACTCTTACCTACAGTCCTCCTAGACAGTGCCTTACGGGAGGAAAAACGTCATGAGATACTCAAATGCTTCCCCTATTATACTCATAGTGTCCCCACCCTTGCCTGTGTCTGGGAGAGCTTTCAGGTCACAGTTAGAGGACTATGTATTACAAAGAGCGGAGAGATTTTGCAATCCCTTAGGGGCACGCTGCGTAAGTTAGAACTAGACATCAAATGAGCTGAGTTGCAGATTGCATCCTCATCGGCTCAAAGAGCGGTAGCTGAAAGTGAGACCAAATTCGGATCAAAGTACTAAACTCCAAGGTCTTACGGCGAGGGCGAACGCCCTGGTAGGGCCCTGGCCGAGGCCAGCAGAATCCTTAGATTTGCTAATCAAATCCTGGAAATTACGGATGACAAGGGTGCAGAGACATGTAGGTACACAGGAAATGCTTGACACCTTCACTAAATATTACACCACGCTCTATCATACAGACGGTCGAGCTCGCCCAGACATAGCCACGTATTTTGAGGATATGGCTTTGGGCTGGATCAGTGATTCCAGCAGTGAGTTCTTATCCGCAGACATTGAGGAGTATGAGATTAGGGCTGCCTTTATGGGGCTGGGCTCCAGTAAGGCCCCCGGGCCAGAAGGCCTACCGCCAAGTTTTATAAATGATACAGCGAACAATTGAGTCCTGTCCTCAAACAAGCCTTTGAAGAGGCACACGACTCTGGGTACCTCCCCTTGTCTATGCAGCAGGCTCTGATTATATCCTTACTCAAGCCCGAAAAAGGCAGCTGATAAATGCGAGGCCTACAGCCTCCCTCTTTAATTAATTGCGATTCGAAGATTTTGGCCAAGGTGACAGCCAACCGACTGTCTCTACTCATGGAGGGGCAGGTCCTACTGGACCAGGCGGGCTTTGTCCCTGGCGGGGCCACCTCCCATAACCTGCGCACCACCTTTGCGCTCCTCCATGACATTGATCCTGATAGCTCAGATGCTGAGGTTTTTTAGATGCCATAAATGCATTTGATTCCTTGGAATGGGATTATATGCATGCCATTTGGGTCGATTTTTCTGCTAACCCCTAATACTCCTAGATTCACACCTGAATAACCACTAAGCTGGTGGAACAAGGTAATCAAGTATCTGGGTATCAATATCACTAGGAACCCTGAGGAGATCATTAGAGCAAACTATGGAGCTGCGATTGAAAAGATTGGCATGTGGATAGACCACAGGATTGCCCTCCCGCTCTCCGTAGCCGGCAGGGTGGTCCTGATGAAAATCAACATCCTTCCTAAGCTCCTCTACTTATTTATCAATATACCTTACAACCCAGGGCGTCATTCTTTTAACACTCTTCTCTCCTTGCTCATTAAACTAGCCTGGGCAGGAAACAACCCCGACTAAGCTGGACACTCCTGACTCAGCCGTTCTCTAGAGGGGGTTTCGGAGCTCCAGACATGGAACTCTAATATCTCAGTGCTCAGGCCCACTACTCAATATACTGGCTTCACTCACCACCTTTCATGCCACACTTGGCAGTGAACAAGGCTAAATGTCACCTACACTGCTAACTTCCTTGCTAGGAGTTCAAGTCCCAGGCAAAAAGGTAACGCGTCGCATAATGCCTGGAAGCACCAAACCAGGATGATAGGTAAGGCTTTCCTCTACTCTCCATTTATGCCTTTGCCACACCTTTCATATGCCCCCGTTACACAGGGAGCAGTATGCCGGGATATGTTGCGTAAAAGGGGTCTGCACACATGGGGCGATCTGTATTATGAGGGACGATTCAAAGACCAAATCGAAATACTGACCAGGGAGGCTGTCACCCCTCTGGAGATGTTCCTTTACATACGATTGAAACATTAAATGCTAGCCAACACACCTTGCTTCCCTCAGGAACCTGACCCACTGGAGGTCTTGCACACCTCCGCTCAAAATGTCTGGCCCCTCACATGCTTTGTCTCGCATATATCGTGCAGCACTGCTGGAGAGACCACATGCTCGGCCAGGTGTCAGGGTTGCCTGGTACTGGGACCTGGAGTCCCCTGTGACAGATGAGCAGTGGAAATTCTGCTGCAAGCAGACAGCAGAAATTACAGCTAGCAGCAGGCTGCGTATTATAAACTTCAAGTTTCTACATTGAACTTAATATACACCCACACTACTCCATAAATACAAACTACAAGAGGATGCCTGATGTGCAAGATCTCATCAAGAAGGGGCCAACTTCTTACACCTGGCATGGGCATGCACTCAGGTCCTAGGGAACTGGCAGGAGGTACTCAAAGCACTCTCTGAGATGATTGCAACCCCACTCCCGTGTTCTCCCCTGCTTATGCTGCTGGGCTACACAGCAGACATCCCCAAGACACATAGAAAAGTTACCGCCATGTGGCTACTCCTGGCCAAACAGAGGGTGGCGTGCAGATGGGGTAGGATGCAAGCTCCTAAATTCAAAGAGTGGCTTCAAGATATTTTATATGGCAAAGACCAACAAACAACCTATGCAGAACTGTCGCCAATCACTTCCCGTCCCAGGGATATCTGGGAACCACTGATTGCATATCTACAGTATCACAGTGAGTGTACTGAGGGATCCCCCTCGGAGGAGACCCAGGGGGCGCCCCTGGAGTGTAGTATAGCAATTTTCCATATAGGAACTTTATTATGTGAACATTATGTCTATCTGGAATGTGTAAAATATGTGGGACACTGGACTTTATTCTTTTTCCTCAATCTATCCATAGGCTTTGGATGGACTATGTGCTGTGGGGTAGGAGCAAGTTTATTCAAACATCTATACGGCTGTGATTGTACCATACGTGCCTGTTCATGAGGTTTTTTTTGCGATATGTAACTGCCTTTTGATATCCTGTGGTACCGTGCAAGTCTGATTCATGTTAGAGCTATGGTTTATTTTGATGTTTGTCAAAACAGGATACATAACGTTTTTAAAAAAAAGATTACGGTCCTAATGAAATATGTATATGCTTTTAATGGTTCTCCTATGTTTTGATGTAGTACGCTTTTATTGTTTTAAAATTCACCGATTAAAGTGATTTTGACTGACTGAGTTAACATGTAAATGTCATTGTCATAGACCATTGACAAGCTGTTACCTCCACACAGCACTGATATCAATGAGATATCACATTAACAGAAACACGTGTATGAGAAGGGAACTGGTACTTAAAGGGAGGAGTTAATTATGGTGAACGCCTCTGCCTTCCTTTGGATACACCTTCAATGTTAGGCCCATTATGTCTCATGAGTATGATGTTGTATGTTGACAAATCTAAAGGAATGTGCATCATCATGCAGTCCAGTTACACATTTACACATCAGATCACATCCATGCAGTTAGTATGTGAGATGTCTAATAGTCAGGTACATTTTGTTGCACATTTGTGCTTCCCTCCCCAAAAAGTCATAATGCCGATTTAGGACTGGGAAATCACACATTTGTTATGCTCAATCTTTGTGTGAACTCTGTTACCATTATACATGTCCGACATCATGGTAGAACTTGCCTGTCAATGAATGATGTCTTGTAGAGCACAAATCCTAACCTCATATATTATCCTATCACTTATTTGTGAGAATTTTGGTAGAAGAGGATGCAAGCGGAATTCAATGTTTGACTAGGATAACACATTGTGGTAAAGTGTAGAAGCTTGGATGGTTGCCTCCTACACTGGATGTGCATTGTGCAGTTCAGCAACCAGATATATATATTTCATTTTCTCTGCATCCACCTTAGCAGCTAACACACCCCTCCTAAAACAACAGGACCTAACTGGCATCAGTACGACCCTCATCAATAATAATTTTCATACATTTGGGCACCTTTTTTTTGCTTGCGAGTTATCATGTCATGGACTTACAATCCAGTTGTGGCTATTCCACTTATTATGAGCCCACCTTGCAGCAGATGTCACTGTGGGGACTGGAATCGGGACAACACCATTAGGCCTACAAAGATATGTGTGTTTGCCAGTTAACATTCCAGTTGTCACATGTGATGCCCTCGATTTCAGAGTTCAGTTCACAGTTCCGGCACTATCCATGGTGTACAT
Organism: Lissotriton helveticus; assembly: GCF_964261635.1. Lineage (NCBI taxonomy): Eukaryota > Metazoa > Chordata > Amphibia > Caudata > Salamandridae > Lissotriton > Lissotriton helveticus. The sequence continues at coordinate 1,702,926,419 of NC_136063.1, read as the reverse complement.
GTAATATGTCCATGTGTTGTCTGTTAACAATATAGGCTTTTGGACCCTCTCCTGACCACTTTTACTTACCAGTTTGTGATGAATTGCTTTGGAAATGTTGTTTCGTCCCAGCAGATGCAGGGAGCTCTGCTACAGTGATTGACTATACCATAGCTAAATGTGTCAACAGAGGATAACAGAGAAAAGTCAGCAAACCCAAGATAAACATGTTCAATCAGTTACAAACGACCTCACTGCATCTACATGCTAACAGGAATGCTAACAGCAGCTGCAGCTGGTGCAGGTAGGAGCAGTGGGCGGTGTGGGGGGGGGGGTGGGATTCGACAGATGACGTAATAGGGAAAATTTAAAAAAAACTAAAGAGAAAACCACTTACCTTGTGCTAGGCGATGCAGCAAGTGCAAGGTAAGTGGTTTTATATATATTTTTTTATTTATTTTCCCTATTCAGTTGTCTGCTGATTCCTCCCTAACCACTCTTACCTGCCCTGGTTGTGGCTGGCTAAGTTGAAGGGGCACTTTGTCTATTGCTATTTAGCAGTGTTAGGTATATACGCCAGCTGTGCTGGGCCCCTGTTTGTTATAGTGGAAATGGAATTTGCCATTTCCATCACAAAGGATTCTGGGACTTGTAGTGCAACGTACACAAGGAGACACATGAGGCTCAATCTCACAATGCTTTTTACACATACTTGGGACAGCTTCCATTGTCACAATTGTGGTGCAATGCACACAGACAGTTCATATCCATGTTCTTTCATCACATTTACCTGGCACCACATTGAGGACATCACTCACAGGCAGCCCATGGAGAATGTGAGGTGTGGAGGACATCCTTCTCTAGTGGGGTGAAATAAGTCAAATTTTTATTGTATAAAATTATTACAAAATACATTTTGCGATAAGTTAAAAACACATGTTTAGCATATTACTTGTATTAAAGACTATTGGCCATTTGAAGAATAAAATGACATATATTTCAGTTTGTTGCTATGATTCCCTGTTCGGCTTGCTGTAGGAGGGATTGTACCTTCATCATATATTTTACCCCCCTGCAAGCCAACATAGGGGATGATCCATCTAGCCATCGAATTACTGCTTGCCTACATGTCCGAATGTTCAGTTTATTAAAAATGTCCTTTAAAAGCCCTCTCCTCAATTCTTTAAGCACCAGGCAGACACATAATAAGTGAGTTAATGATTCATTTTGATATCCACACAGACGACAGTAACAGTCACTGTAACAATTTTGCCAGGATGGTAACAAGTCCTTAGAAAATTGTAGGCCTAATCGGTGTTTTATATATCTTTGTTTTAGGAACCTATTGAAGTGACTTTCCAAATACGTCTGTGGCTTTATCCCAGAATATGAATTTATCACGGTCCACCCGTGTCGTCGTTTTGCGGTACTTATTTTATCTTCCAGATAGGATTCCTTTTTGACCGTGTTATTTGCGATTTTGTCAAAAGTATTTCTATCTGGCATTGAATCCCACGTTTCTTCAAGTCCTAAATGAATCAGGGATTGGGACAAAAAGTCTCCCCAACTGTTTGGCACATGTTGTGTCCGCTGGGTAGCGATTTCTTCCCAACACAATTTGTCCAGTGGTCCTTTTTCTGATGTACGTATTTTATGGCAGAGTTTCACAAAAGTTCCCATGCAGCGAAACTTCTGGTTCAGCAGGCCAAATTCCAGACGAACCTGCGCCGGTGCTGCAGATTTTGGGAGGTTTAGGGCTGCTTTATATATCTTTGTTTGTAAGCTGTTTAACAGCCCCGCTTCTTTGCCACACCAAGTGACCAATGCATATGACAGGGTGGGTACGGATTGTGCTTTCATTACTTCCAGCAGATGTCTGTAGTTTGGGCAGCTTCGTTTTTTTTGCAATTGTCGGTATGCATAGATCGAAGACTGTGTTTTTGCTTTTAGATCTGTTTTATGTTCTTTGTTCATTTGTCCTCGCCCCAGTTTCAGACCTAGGTACTTATATGAGGTTTCCTCCTTTATTTGGGTGCCATTTGCGTACCATTTAAATGTTGACTGTTTTGGACCCACAATGCGGACCACTTTGGTTTTATCTTTATTTAATTCCAAGTATTCATGTTCCAAATAAGTTACTAAGTTGTTAATCATCCTTTGCAGGCCTATTGGCGTTTGACTCAGAACAACAATGTCATCCGCATACTGCAGGAAAGGGATTGGGATTTTTGACAAATAGGGTGGATGGCCTTCCCTGACCTCCATGTGACTGACGATGTCTGACATATATAGGTTGAATAAACTTGGTGCCAATACACAGCCTTGTTTCAGACCCTGTTGTGTTGTAATTTTGGCCGTGATGCTGCAACCATCTCCCAATTTAACTCGAGCCCAGGTGTTACTGTACAAGCTTATAATTGCCTCCAGCAATTTCTTCGGGAGGCCCCATGATCTTAATTTTCCCCATAGTCGGGTTCTGTTCACTCTGTCGAAGGCTGCTCGCAGGTCTATAAAACAAGCGTACAGTTTTGTCTTCCTTCTTTCTGCTTCTCCTTTTAACAAAGACAGGGTTATCAGGTTTGTTAATGTACCGGTTCTTAGCCGGAAACCCGTTTGAAACATCGGTATTATATTCGTGTATTCCATCCAGTCTTGAAGGTGTAATAATAAGCATGACCCATATAATTTTGCCTCCACATCTGTCAGCGAAATCAGCCTGTAGTTCCCAGGCTCATTGTGGTCCCCTTGTTTAAAAATGGGGTGAATTATACTCCCATTCCAAGATCTGGGCAGTTTTTTCTGGTTGTAAATTGTGTTAAAAAGTGGTATTAAATAGTCTGCCCAGAATTCAGGCGAATATTTAAAGATGGAATTTGGAAGCCCATTGGGACCCGGTGCCCCCTCTTTTTTCAGGCGATTTATTATTGTTTTTAGTTGGTCTGTTGTTACCAGGGTTTCTGGGAATGTGTCTACTAATTTCTCTAATTTACTAGTGAGAGTGAATTCAGGTTTCCAATTTTCACAACCCACAGTTATCTTCTGAGTTTCTTCTGGAGGTCTGTTTCCTGTTCTTAAGATACTATCTGCATGTTCGGAGTTTCTAGTGCAAGTTTCACAGTCTCGTATACATTGTCTGTTTTGACCATCTGCCCTATCAATGAACATTTTTTTCACATGTTGGATCCACTTACATTCTCCAATGCCTGCCTCCTGTGTTAAGGAGTCACCCTTTGTCAACTTATTGATGATACCCCAAAATGTTCGGGCGTTTTTGTGTTTCCCAGCAATTAGTAATTTAGTCCAAATTTCATTTTGGTATGATGTTTTTGCGTTACTCAGCATGGTCTTGTATCTTTTCCGCATGGCTTTCAGTTTCAACTTGTCTGGTTTTATTCCGCTTTTTATATTTAATACCTGTTTCCGGACTTCTCGTGCGATTTTCCTTTTTTCCTCTCTGAAGGTAAAATTATACCAAGGCTTTTTCCCACTACTGATTCGTTTCGCGTTATGATTTTTGATTGGGGGGCACCTTGTTACGACTTCACATAGGTATACCCATGTTTTTATTGGGTTTTCTTTTTCTTCCGGTGTTAGTCTGAGCAGTTCGTTTTTTAATTTATCCATTGTTGGGTTTATTTCCTTTTCTCCCCATTTCAGTTTACGCAGATTGAATTTTTCAGTATACTGATTGATGTTGTTTTGTTTTTCAGTCTTACTAACCCCCATTTTTATTTTGGTAATCAGTGGTAGGTGATCACTTTCCACACGTTGCCCTATTGAAAATGAGCTCACCTTTGATATTAAATTTTTGCTCATTATTGTGAAGTCTATTGTTGACTTCCGGTTTCCACTTACAAAAGTTACAGGTATGCCATTGTCTCCATTGTCGTTCTTATTCAGGATAAAAAGGTCCAATTCACCAAGAGCTCGGATTATTTTATCATCTTTGGTTAAATTGCTATTAAAATCCCCCGAGATTATCATGGAACATGACTCATGGGCTTTTTGCAATGCCTTGATCAAAGTTAGTAATGTTATCAATTTTTCATTTTTCTTTTTCTTTTCAGGGTGTACATAAACGTTGATCAATAGTAGGTTATGAATACATGGACCCTGGTCCAACTTCTCCGTATGTTTTATTACTTGTATCCACTTTGCCCCAGTGTCTACTTCTTCTGCTTGCCATCTGTAATGCTGGGCGATGAATGTTGACAAGCCTCCTCTCGGATGACCAAATTTTGATAATTTTTCGGCGAGGACGTGAAACTCAATATAACCCGGGATGGAAGTTTGATATAAGTTCCAGGTTTCTTGTAGCAATATTAGATCGTGCTGTTCCAAGAAATTTATGGTTTCTTGGTCATGCCCCATGCTATTAAAACCGCGAACGTTCCAGGAGCAGAGATTGATCATAAGAGGGTTTGTATCAGTTAAATCATTTTGATTACAAACTGTTATTTGTAACGTTGGTTTTCTATTTTCTTTTAAATGTTTAGGTTTGCTAGGTACACTTATTGCTCAAAGCCAATGCCACCCAGGACCAGTCAATAGTTTGTTACTGGGCTCCTCCTTGCACCCCTGCCTTTTCTTGTCTTTTTGTGTTTTGTAATATTTTTTGTGGGGTTACTGAGCATGCTCCCTTTAGACATGTTTTTGTGTATTCACCTCTTCCATTTTCCTTTTGCTTGTAGTTGTGTTTTTTAAAAGTGGGAATGGGTATTTTTTCCGTTCTTCCCGCCTTAGTCTTATGCCCCAAGCTTCAAAGGACGGGCTCATAGCAAGTATTCTATCAACTATGTCCTTAGACGACCAGATGGTTAAAGACTCTTCTACTTCTGGTTTGTTTTTTGTGTTTTTAAATTCTACAGACAGAAGGTTTTGGGATGTAATGTCGTCCAGTTCTGGTATTTCTCCCTGCAGCCGCATTATATTACCTCTATTCAAGAAGTCTTGACCCCCTGTTGTCTGGTAATCTGGTGTAAATACCAGTTTGTCTTCTGTTATTTGAGAATTCCATTTTGCTTCTTCTGATTTTGAGTCTTGTGTTCCTTCTCCATTTATGATTATTCTTCTCCCTTGACTCAAGGTATTTATTATTATTTTTTCATTGAAATCGGCTGTTCTTATAGGGTGAGTAATAGGTTCGTTAATCCTATCTGAATTTTGTTTATAATCCATATTGTTTATTTGATCTGCGATTTTATCATTATTTCTATTCTTGAGTGTCTGAGTGCACACTATTTTTATTTTTGTTTGATCAATACTGCAGGTTCGTCCTTCTTCGTTTGAATTAATTTTTATTGATGTTCTTAAATTTCCTTTTTCCTCTACACTTTTTGACGATTGCCTCTGGTTGGGTTTGTTTATTACATTTTGTATGTTGTCCGCATTGATTGCGGCATTTTGATGTCCCATTCCTTGATTTAAAGATTTGACCTCAGGTATTTGCATTTCATCTGTCTGATGAATCGTTACTATCCGATTTACACAGGGTTCTTGAACTAAAACCCTTCCATCAACCTCGTCTTGAGAATTATCTATATCCTGAGCTCCTGTTGTTTTTTTTTCAAATGTTTATTCCATTGCATTTGTTTTGATTTTGTATCGGTAGGAACTATTGGTGATTCTGTATTCTGGATATTCCCATTCATTGCACTTGACTGGGCTGGTTGGTCTGGGGACTTGACTGTATGCTCAGAGATGGTTACTTCAGAAGCTGGTTTCTTTTTCTTAGAGGAGGTATGATGAAAGATGGAGTACATATGAGTGTCTGTTGTAGGTTGGAATTTCAGTTGTATCCTTCCTTTTCTAGCACGCTTTCTTTGTCTTTTTGTTAGTTTGACTTTAGTTTGAATTGTTACATTTCGTGCCTCCTCTATTTGACTTACTCCATTGTCGGACTTTTCTTCACTTGTCTTACTTGGCTGTTCCTCTACGTAGCTGTTTTGGTTAGGATCAATTTCTATCTGCTGACTACTACTTTCTAATTCCAAATTTGTTTCCTTAGTATGACTCGTGGATATGATGTTTTGTTTTATATCCACTGAAGATTGGACCGCCCTTAGGAAGTCATTTAGTATGATCGGTAAATTTGACATATTGTCCACTAATTTGCCGCATGTGCAGCTTGGCTTGATGATCTCTGTATGGAGTCCCTTTTCGACCCTCCCTAGAAGCAGGGTTGCCATGTGGTCCAGCTGGGTGTTTATACCTGAAATGTGACCCGCAATAAGGTTTATTAGGTCGATTTGGACATCCATTTTATCTGACTGGAAATTCAATGCTTTAATTGATTGATCTAAAGTGTTTATTAATGTTTTACCCCATGTGGCCTTTTCATCTTTTCTGGACGGTATTTCCAGTACCTCTGACTCTTCGTCCGACTCACTCATAGATGATATCGTAATTGGAGATTCTGGGTTTCGGTTGTTATTAGATCTTCCTCTAGTTTTGTTTTGGCCTTTATGCAATGGGGTAGATTCCAGTCTTCCGTTACTACTGTGACCGTTTTCCTGGTCTCCTTGTCGTCCATGACTAGTTTGTAGACCTTGGCTGATCTTTGAGTATGCTTCTAACTGGGATTGATTGTTATTTTCTCTTCCTGTGTGTCTGTCCAAGCTTATGTCATCCGGTAGGGAAAGAGAGGTTAGCCATGAGTTGTCCTGTGGGGCAGTATGCTTTGCCCCCAAATTATTCCCCGTTATCGTTTCTTTCACCTCTCCTTTATCTATGATCTTTATTTCCTCGATTCTTTCACGAATTTGGGAGTCATTCCTGTTTATTTGGGCTATTACTACAAGGGACTTGCAAGGGCCAATATTGCTGTTTTGTTTTGCCGAGGGCCTGGATGTTTGTAGCTGGTCTATTTGATTGTTTATTGGACTATTCTCATTATGAGTACTTTGCGATTAATTTTTTTCTACCTTCTTGGTGATAGATTGATCCTGCGTATTCTCTTTTGCGCATGGTACCAGTATAATTGGGCTAGGTTGGAGGTCTTGTTCCTGCGTTGGTCCATAGATGGTCGCCATGGGGTCTTTTAGGTAAAAGAATTTTTTGATCCCAATGTTACTTTGGTTTGGGCTTGGAACTGCTAGTTCAGGTGCCGACACTAGTCTCTCTCTTTGTTGTACTATCCTCTTCCTTTTTCTACTTGCCTTTTGTGCGCCCTGGTAAGTATCTTTCACGTTCTTTTTTGACCTGATACTTATATTCAGCCGCACTTTTCCAGATCTCATTCTTTCCAATTTTATTAAGGTCCGTCCGGCCACCTATGCCACCTCTGCTCCACTTTCCTACTCCACCTCCACCTCCAATCCCCCTCCCAAGCCTGTCTGCCCCCCTGTGAGTAGGAACAGTAGGAACAGCTGCCGTCAGGGAGGGTAGCAAGGTGTGGTAGTGATTACGTTGTGTAACGTTTCGGTGGGTTGTTTACTGGTGTAAAAAAAGGCACTTGGGAAGTCAGTGAGAGGACAGAACACAAGAAAGACACAAAAAGAACCCCCCTGTCTAGTGTCCAGTGCCATGAACGCTGCCTCCGTTACAGCAGCTCCTTCGCTGCTCGGCTCCTCTCCTTGCCTCAGGTTTGATTCAGTCCGTGGTTCGATCTCGATCTCTAGCGCCTCTGCAGCCAGGACCCTTTTGGCTAGGGAGGCAGTTTATTAGCAGTAGCCCCACACTAGCTGTCAAGAAAGGGCTGTGAGGGGGCTATTGGTGAGGGGGCTATTGGAAGAGCCCATAAAAGCAACTAGTTGCAAGCGGGGCACTCGGGGGAGGGATATATGACGGTACAACGCGTACCGTCACAACGCATACCTTTACAACGCGGCCGTGACAACGCAAGTCGTTACCACGACTTGCGTTGGGGGGGCGCGGATTTCGAATAGTTTAATTTACTATTCTAACACCAGTCCCTGTGGACCCTAGGGAAGGTGTTAGGATAGTAAATTAACTATTTTTAGACCTTGAGCGCCCTCCAGCGCAAGTCGTGGTAACGACTTGCGTTGTCACAGCCGCGGTGTAAAGGTACCGCGTTGTGAAAACATCGTTGTAAACGATGTTTACCTCGGGGGAGACATATGAGCAAAATCCGACCTAGTCAGACCCGCCTATGTCAAACCCCCGGGCTCTTACTTAGCGGCCGCCTCTATCGGCGGCCGCGCTCGCGTCTTTGCCCCACCCTCAGCCTCACCTCCTTTGTAGTTGCCGGTCCTGAAACCGGTCCTGACGCCTGTGCAGCTGCAAGAAAGGGCGGCGGCCGCTCAGTCCGAGCTGCGGGGAATACGGAATCTCTCCCGCGCTGAAAGCACTTGCCGAAAAGACCGCTGCCTGCTACCTTCCAACCACCTCAGCTGTGGCTCGGCTGTGGCTGAGGTTTCGGCTTTTTCGGCTTTCTCTGGTTTTTCCGGCGGCTCTGCAGACCCGCTCTGCTGATCCGCTGCGCTGCTGCGCTGCTCCGCTGATTCTCCGCTAACTTCGTTACTCCTCCTCTTCCGTGGGGTGAAATAAAGGTGGGATCCAGATTGTACACCAGCGAGAACTCAGGCCACATCAATCCTGGTGTACTTCTCCTTCACCTGCCTCTTCTCATCCTGCCACTTCTTCTTTATGTCAGTTAAAGTGCGGACATCCTCCCCCAATGCCATGACTGCAGTGGCTAAATGCTGCCATAGGGCTGCCTTCTGTGTGCCACTGGTGCTGTAAAGGGGAAACCATGGAGCTGTTTGTGGTGCCTCACCATGAACTCCAAGATCATGGTGCTCCTCCTCAGTATAATTGTTCTTCCTCCTCTGGTGTAGCATTTTTTGAAGTAAGGCGTATATCAGGGAAATTGGAACTCTATGTGGCCAAACCTGGGCCTTAATTGTGTGCTGCTTTCATATAGTTTTTAGTGCAGGTTTTCAGGTGGTGTCAATTGACTGCAGGTGTAGGTGATTAGACTTCATCTGGCTCGAGTGGAGGGGGGATGGTAAGCATTAGCACAAGTGTTTAACATTGAAGACCGTGATTATCTGGCCGGAGATTCCACCCTGACTGCAGAGATTCCGGCCTGACTTCGTAGAGTCCGCCCAAGTGTGGATGTAAAGATACGACTCGTAAATGACTTCTATGAATACCAAAAGTCGTAAATGTCCATACAGGAACACGGCGACCCGGGAGTACGCGGCTTCTCTGCACTAGCGATCGTCAGACATGCGGCAAACGTGTGATAGTCCCATTGAGTTCGCACTCGACTCCTAGTCACTACACTACTTTGTACCATCCTTAGAATTGAACGGCCTTTACGATTGTGACACATATCACCTACACGTTCCACTGGGATCATTCACATTCAGAATATAGTGTGTTCGTCATTTCCCTGTATTATTACAATGTAAATTGGAGTGGAGAAGTGTGGCTCAATGTTTAGAGTGGCAGACCCTGATGCAGAGGTCTAGACCGGGACCAGGGTTTAATTCCCCGCCTCGGTGGATCTTGGGCTCAAAAATTCCACGGACCTGATAATTCTCGCCTCGGTGCCTGATCCAATCATGGAGTCCCACTCTGCAACTCTGGGCAATAGCTTGCTTAATCTCCACAATGGCCCCCACAACGCTAAGGAGTGGACACCTCACAGGGAAAGCCAGGATGGGTTCCACAGCGGTATTCGCCTTGAGACCCTTGCGGTGAGTAGTGTGCTATACAAGTATCAATTTACAATCAAGGTTACGGGCCCTGCTGGGTCGGAAGTATCACCAGCAGAGCGACCTCCTGGTTGAATACGGCCACGGATAGCCCATAGGATTCGCGCAAGCGATGAAACACATGTCGGCTGGCTGTCTAACACAATTAAAGACTTCATCGGACTATTCTCCTACAGGAGATCCCTACAATTTTCTGTTGCTTTGTTTATCTGTATACTGTCTTATGAATGTGACATTACGTTTGTTTGATTTCTTGTGAGTGCATAGGGTACTCTTGTTATACCAAAAGTTGTAAATGACTTCTGTGAATACCAAAAGTCGTAAAGGTGGACTTTTGTTTAAGATTACCTTTGTGAATTGTCTACAACGTCTTTCTGTACAATAGTGCACAGATGCTGGCCTCAGTGGCACGCCTGCTGCACGTAACTCGCTGCAAGGTGGAACCGATGATGTCATTGGAGTGCACAACGCATGTAGATTTGCAGGGATAACCTGGTTTTAACTATTTTGTTACTTATGAATTAAAAATGGAAAAAATCAATTTACCTCCAACGTGGCCATTTCTTTCATGTAGTCGTATATTATGAGCGTTTTTTCATAACTATTGTGAAACACATTGGCACCTTGTCTTGTCCTGGTGTAAAAGTCCTTTCATTATTAGCAAACACAGTTGGCTCAATTTCATATTACTTTAACATCAAAATATGGATTTGACCATCTCTTGTTGCACAAGTCTAAAGTTTTTGTTAAATAGTGCCATGTTATCAGCATGAACGCTAGTAAAGCACAGACCCAGGGAATGAATGAACCGATGCAACCAGGCAGATGGTCTTTTTACCACATGAAGCATTTCAGAAAGCTGCAGGTGCATAAACAGACACACATGATGGAATCATCGTCAGAGCTGCTGCTAATAGTCTGGAAAACGCAGCTGCTGCCCATCTTGCCATGGAGAAGCATGCAACAGCAGGACGACGGCAAAACAGAGAGCATGGTATTTATAGAATTTGCCTCGCCCCTTTTTTCGTATAAAGTATACATGGCCCAATGATGTCAGGGAGATTTACATAGTGTTATTCTGTTGCAGGCATGAGTCTGAACAAAAAGGCACTCATTACCAGGGGCCATTGAATTCTAATGGGGCTTGTATCAGTATTTAGAACCCCATCAGAATGATAACATCATTGAGGACTTTGTGGATCTGTTTACTTTCACTGGAAGTGCTACTATTAAAGCCAGTCAATATTTCTGGATGAATGTCAGGGCTAAAATGAGAAATTTCGGAGGAATAACACTCAGAATTCGTGTTTCCTGTTGTAATTCCTAATTTTTATTCTATCATCATGATCCTTCTGCTACTGGGCTAGGTTCTTCATGACCCTAAAGTTATTGTAACACTTGTAATCTATAATTAAATTGGTGAGGAAGTACCGGCTCACCGCCTGGGCCTCTGGTATTGAGGGCCCATGTGATAAACAACAGCCTATCAAATTCCATGTTGAAAGCAAAATGCAGCCCGTATTAAAGCACATTCATATAAAAAGGTAGTGGAGATACAAATGTCAGCACGCTCGATTTCACGACTTTTCCTGCTTTGAAGGTAACTATTTTGGAACACTGAGGGAGGTACGAGACAATACTGACCCTTCACGAACACTCAAAATAGATACTGTTTCATAATTTACACATTTTTCTTCTGATTATCTATTCATTGTGGTCTGCTTCAGGACACATTAATCATGTCAAAAGGTACTTCACACCCTGAATTTTGAAAAATGTTGCATAAAAGGTTTAAGTTTCTCAAGACTTAAAAAACAATAGTAATAAAATACTATGGGCAATATCCATCCTCTGTAGGTACTCTGCGTGGAGAAAAGAGGTTTTCCAATATTGTAAATCAACTTTCAAAGAGCTTATGCTCTATTCATAATTTCATGATCTTGCTTAACTGTTCCATCTAATATTCAATTTAAAAAAACTAGTCAGAAGAAAAATATGCCTGTTTTGAAAAGGCAACCTACACATTACACTAAGTGAAACAGAACATGTTGTTTTAGCAAGTGCTATAGAAGCACCCTATAAAGATGAACATAATATAGAAAGCCATGCTTGATCATTAGCCTATCTTTCATAAAATGTGTCTTAATGATCTTGATTTGTCCTTTCCTTACTCTCCCCTTTCATCAAACAATGTGCTTTATCTCTGAATCCAAGTCATATACCACCTAGGAGGTGGATGATGTATGCATACAGAAGAAAGGGTGCTGTCTTCTGGGGCCGCTCAACCTATGAGCATTCAATTTGTGATCATTCATAAGATGCTTGTCTGCCGTTTTGCATCATGAACATTCATGTTACAATCCTGGATTGATGTGGATCTTTTCTGTATGACTGATTCAATGAGTGCAAACAAGAGCCTCCAGGTCTTACCTAAACCTCATGCCAAACAACGTACTTCAGGGCTTATTCATTTTTTATCTTTGCCCCCTTCATGGAGACACACCACGTGACTTGGACCTAGATGATATCTCCCTCCAGCATTCCATATACCCTAGCCTCTGTAGTGTTGTGTAAATAAAAGAACGCTGACACTCTTCTGGTTTCCACTGTACACTGTAAGTGTTGGGGAGATGAGTCAAAAGCAGGCTTAGAATGTTGATTTCTGACTGACACACAGCAGAATAAGATGTTTTAAATTTCTCTCCATGAGTGGCTTGATCATCGTGGAGTACCTTGGCTGGCAGGACGGTACAACTGGCAAGCAATAGGGGCTATGAAGCTCATACACTGAATGCGCTCTTCCAGAGAGTTGGCTGTGGGCCAGCACAGTGCCTATGCATGCCATCTGTGTCTTAGTCGTAATGCAGAATCGACACTGACACTGGTTTTGTATCAGCGTAAGACCAGCCAGTTTAAAATGCTTGTAGATAAAGAAAGCAACATTGAATGTGTCTATGTCAGTGGCCAGGAACTGAATAAAAAGGCCGCAAATAAAAGGTATTGTGTCGTTGCGCAAATTAATGTCACACTCTATCCGGAGTATGAAGGCTTTTTCGTAACTAGATTACAAAAGCAGCACACAGCGCTAGTTCTGTACAAGTCACACTGAAGTTCATGTGCTATGAAACAGAGATTAACCAGGTGTTTCGGCTTTCATGGACTGATAGTATACAAGGTTTATCCACTTACCCAAACCACCAATGACTCATGGTGCGCAAGGTGCTGTGGAGCAACCCCCCACAGAGAATCATGGGCTGTGGTAACGGCACTGTCCCCGAAGAAAGCTGCCCACCACCAAAGCTGCTGGGCAGGGGCCGAAAACAACTCCCTAGAATGTCATGGGAAGTGCTCCTATAATTGATTGATGGAGGGTTTCTAAAGCGCTAGAATCGACTCCCGAAGGAGTATCTCTGCGCTGTAGACCGCTGGGGAACCCGTCCTGGCTTTCCCTGTGAGATGGTCCCAACTGGATATCTCCAAAGTGAAACCAGGCATCCCCGGCGTATGTGGGGGGCCGTTGTGGAGATGAGGCAAGCTAATGCCCAGAGTTGCCGAGTGTGATCACTGGTTAGAGTAGGCACCGAGACGAGAATTATCAAGTCCGCTGACCCTGGTCCTCGACCCTGCCGCGTCGGGAATAGAACCCTGGTCCCGGGCCGTCCTCTGCTTCCGGGTCTGCCGCCTCTAACCAGTGAGCCACACCACTCCACTAATGAGCCAGCATGGAAGGATATGTGATTGTTTATTTCACGTGGTCAATGTGCTTTTTTTTAGATTGTTCTTTTCTGCAAGTTGCATTTGTGGATGACATTTGATAATAGTTTGATATCGATTGATTGAACAAATGAGCCTGATAAAACGCATTCCCTTTCATTTAATGTGCATTTCATTGAAAGGGACATCGGTTGAGAAATAAAATAATGTCAGTTTCAGAATACATGGGGAACGTTTCACATGATACAAACAAGTTAGGAAAAGCGTCCTTGCAGAGTAATAATATTGTCTTACTGTATGCAAGCGTGTTCTTCTTATATAGCCTTTCACAAACCATGCCTCATGAGAGACCAATTTGAGAAAGAAAAAATGCAATGCCCCGCCAGGTTTGTGAAGTCTCCTAAGACTAATGGGGCCATTTATATCTAATTGGAAAAATCATAGCTAAAACACCCAAGAGCAAATAATGTTTTGTGGTTGATTTACAGATTACGGCAAAATAATTTGAATAATAAGCACATACATTTTTTGCAACCTGACAATGCACTGTTACCACATTTACATCTTTTAAACTTGCTGGTGGTAACAGCAATTGCAATCTGCAAGCAAGCCAATTTGCAATGTCCTCAAAATGTAGACTTTGAGTAACAAGATAAGGCAAAGCCAGTAAGTCTGGCCTTGTTGCCATGGGGTGTGCAAAACGTTATTGTTGAGGCAGCTACTAAGTGTTCGTCAATCTATAAATAAAACATTGACTAAAGGCAAAAATGTTTATGGTATCAGAAAATTAGATATTACCATGGTACTCCCTGGAACTGAAGGGAACTACTTTGTGTGTGAATGATCTCATTATGAAAGGCAGCATCCCGTAACTCATAGTAAAGTTAGAAAAAGGCTGAAGTGTGCTCACCAACTGCCTCTTGATGCATGCTTGAGTGGGTTGAAGAAAAATGTGAATGACACAGCCATAGACAAATGTATGAAACATGGCTAAATCCCCACCTAAAGAAAGAAAGAAAGAAGAAAGGATAGAAAGAAAGAAGAAAGGATAGAAAGAAAAAAGAAAGGGGACAGAAGGGTGGAAAGAAAGAAAAAGGGAGAGATTGAAAGAAAAATAGAAACAATAGAAGAAAAAAAGAAAGACAAGATAAACATGAAAAAGGGAAGAAGGAAGGAAACAAATAAAGAAGGAAGAAGGACAAGAATAAAAAAGATTGTTAGAAGTTCTGCAAATTATACATAATACAGGATGATTGTTTTCCTGGGCAAAGTTTATTAAATAAACATTGGGGACATTGAGTCTGGAATAAATGTGTTCTGAAGAATTGTCTGCTTATGCATTCATATGTATGATATTGAGGCTTTTGGCTTGTGTACTGCAATACTGCACTATATTACAAGCCAGTTATGAAGTACCAGGACAATTTTCTGATGTGTTTGAAAAATAGTGGTCCCTACACCACAGTGGATTTTAGGGGACCTTCCAAAGTCCCCGTATAATAAGTAGCAACATTGCTCTGCAGCAGAATAAAGAAAATATACTCAGATGAGACCTACATTAAATGTGCGGGACACCTGAGGTTTATATATTGCAATAGGAAAGCATGCAAATTAGCTTCAAATGGGTTTCATGGGTACCTGTGACAAATAACACATTTTGTTTTTACTCTTCCAATGATAACACCATTCAATTTGTGATTTCATCAGCAGACCTGAAGGTGAGTACTGGAGAATAATTACTGAGGTACAGAGTGAAAAGAGAATAACATAATACATAACAGTTTCAAAAGGACAATATCTGTTATGTGTGAAATACCAGCAGTCAGACCAAAAAGACTACCTCAAAAAGAATGTACAACAGCATTGACAGGAGTCAGGAACTGATAAAGCAGGGATGTGGCCTGTACTTACAACTGGTAGGAAGGTCCTGCTTTCACCTCAGGGTCTAAACACAAAGGCAACACTAAACTAATTATTAAGTACAAATGAAAACACTGGCAATGAACGGAACTACCTTCAGTTCAGATGTGCTTATTGTGAAAGAGTGAAATAAAGTCACTGAAAGTGAAGTTAACCTGTTGCTGAAGTAGACTGATCCATTGCCCCTGGATGTACGATGTAGTGAGGGGAAGCAAAATGACACCACAGCAGGCCGTTGGATGAAGAGAGCAGGCTGAAAGCTCCTTTTAGTATCTGTATGGCACATAAAATCTCAGCAAAATAATAAGGTTTTGGCTAACACCAGACCTAGTAAAAAACAGACTAATTTTCCTCCAACCAAATTAGTCTAAATGCCCCTATTTATCTGTAGGCAAGGTTATTTGTCAGAGAAGGCCACCGTTCTTACGCTCAGGTACAAGTTAATGCAGAATATAACACTATGTGCAACCTAGTCATTTTTCAGCAATACAACCTGCTAGAGATGGGGGTCTCTAGTTGACAATGGTAAGCACCCTATCCAAGTAGGAACCCTTGCTTCTAGTCAGGTAAGGTAGTTACACACTCAAGATAACCGCTGCTCGCCCCCTTGGTAGCTTGGCATGAGCAGTCAGGCTTATCTCAGAGGCAATGTGTAAATCATTTGTACATAAAACACACGGTAATACAGTGAAAAGAACACTACAAGTAGAAACCACACCAGTTTAGAAAAAGATAACCAAACTTTATCTAAACCAAACAAGACCAAAGTGCCCAACATCCAACATACACATCTCATGACAACACTTTTCAAAGGTTTGAGCAATTCAGTCCATAGAACTCAGTAAAGTAACTTTCATGCTTCAACATCCAAGATAGAAAACAGCCACATAGGAGGGAAGCATTGGAAAACACTAGCAATGCGTCAATTTTTGAGTCCCAGTGGAATGGAGCTGTCAGTTCTGCTGCATGCAGGAGATTTGTTGCATCAATTCTGCTAGAAGATGCAATAGATGGATTTTCAGAGGTGGCTCCTTACTGCGGGTGATGCACTGAAAACTAGGCACACAGGTACGATGCATGGAAAGTCTGGATGCGAAGGGTCAATGTGGTGGCAAAATAGGCCCTGCCACGATTTTCATAGCAGCGGACAGGAGATGCATGGATTCCATTAGCTGCACAGCAGGAGCTGTGTCAAAGTGAGAGCTGGGGTCTCAGTCGTCAGAGAGTCGATGCTCTGGACTCGCGCTGCAGGAGTTCTTCCAGCCACAAACAGGTGCTGCATCGATTTTTCAGCTACACCGCAGCAATGCTTTGTTTTTTTAACCACACAGCAAGCTTGTGGCAAGAAAATGGTGCTGAAAGGGAGATGTATGGATTTTCAGCTCATGAAGAAGTCAAACCTCCTCCAAGGACCCAGAACTGGTGTTGGCACCACTTGGCATGTGAGAAATTCTAGCTGAGGAGTTCAGGTGGGGCTGCAGATGAAGACTTTGATGGCCCTGAATCATCCAACAGGAGACAAGCACACACACACGCCCTTGGAGAACCTTGATAAGCAGGATAGAAAGCACCTTCCAGTCCTTCTGCTGGCCAACACAGAAGCAGCTAGCAGCAGACCAGCACAACACAGCAACAAGTAGAGTGACAGTCTCCTCCTACAGCTTCTCCAGCTCTTCTTCTGGCAGAATGTCCTCTTGACCCAGAAGTGTTCTAAAAATGTGGGGTTACAGGTCCAACACTTGTGCCCCTGTTGGCCTTTGTAGTAGGCATACTTCAAGGGATAGTCTTTGCAGTGTTCAGATCCTGCCTTGCCCTGTCCTGGCTCCAGACACACTTTAGGGGAGTGAAGATAGCATTGTGAGGCACAGGAACACCCTATTCAGATGTCAGTGGCAACTCCTCCGACCACTGTAGCTCAGGAAGGCCCATCAGCCTGGTGATGGGCAAGCAGGATATACAGGGCACCCCTCAGCTCCGTTTGTGTGACTGTCTAAGGTGAATGCAGAAATAGCCCCGCTGTCAGTCTAAACCAGAAATGGGTTACATAGGCGGCAGAAGCACAGGATGGTAAAGCTAGAAAATGCTCATTTTTTAAAGTGGCATTTTCAAACACACAATTAAAAAAAACACTTCCACAGAGAGACGTATTTTTAAATCCTGAATTCAGAGAGCCCAAACTCCAAATCTCCCTCTCTTGCCTATTCAGAGGTACACATGTAATATGTTACTAGTTATCTCCAATGATACCCTATGGAACAGGTAGCCCATGCAATAGTGAAAAATAAAATTAGCAGTATTTCACTGTCAGGACACATGCAATACACCAGCACATGTCCTACCTCCCCCTTACACTGCACCCTGCCCATGGAGTTTCCTTGGGCCAACCTTAGGGGTGCTTTACATGTAATAAAAGGGAAGCTTTGGCCCTGGCAAGTGCACTTGCCAGGTCAACATGGCATTTTAAATCTGCTCTTGGAGACACTGCAGTGGCAGGCCTGAAACATGTTTGCAGGGCTACTTATGTTGGTGGCACAATCAGTGCTGGAGGCCCACTAGTAGCATCTGATTTATAGGCCCGGGGCACATACAGTACACTTTACTAGGGACTTACCAGTAAATCAGATATGCCCATCATGTATAACCAATCATAACCAAAATGTACGCAGGAAGCATTTGCACTTTAGCACTGATCAGCAGTGGTAAAGTGCACAGAGTTCCAAAACCCCCAAAAGGCAAGTATAGCAAAGAGGCAAAAATACAGGAGGTAGAGGCAAAAGAACAGGGGAAACCACACCAAGGATGCCAGGTCTAACACATCCGCTGCTTAATGTCCTGGCATTTTACCTCATGTCAATGTGCAATTGTGTTTACTGTAAGAGGAAAATATTTATCATGGCGGTAGATCCGCCATGCTCAATGCCCAGTTTCTTTAATTAAATCTATATGCCAATAATCCCATAGCAAGAGTAGTTCTGGCTAAAGACAGCTGTACGTTGCTAGTTCTACAAGGTAATAGTGGTCTGCACTCAACCTCTAATGGTCAAAGAACTCCAAAACGATAAATACATTCAAACCAGAAAAACACATAAAAGGTAGTGCCTCAAGAGTACACAATTATATTATAGAATTTGTGCTCTTTGTTTCTTCTCTCTTCCTTTCACGTAGTACGCTTAGTTCAATGGTATCAATATCAATGTACTCTTCCCCAATATCAAAATAACATGGGACATGTGGAATGAAGACTCAAACAGTTCTCTTGATTATTCTTCAATATATCAAAGAAACAGCCCTGCAAACGCATTTCGTCCTCTAAGAGGACTTCATTAGGGTTAATATATTTCTTTACAGTAATGTCACATCGAAGTCTACGCGTAAAACGGATCAGTTCTACCTGAAATTCTTGGAACACTTGTAATGCTCCTATACTGTTGTAGGAAAATACCAAGTGACCATATATAAATCTCACAGCCTAATATCCACACCCCATTGGGTAAGGTATGCTCAAACCGGATAATACGACACGCCATCTCCGTCACAGACCCAGTTTAGGAGCAGTACGAGTCCTGCAAGAATTTCAGTGAGAACTGATCATTTTACACTTAGACTTTGATGTTACATCACTTTAAAGTATACATTAACCCTGATAAAGTTCTCTCAGAGGACAGAACTTATTGGCCAACTGTTTCTTTCATGTATTGGACAATATTAACGAGAACTGTTTTGAGACTTCATACCATGGCTCCCATGTTATTTTGTTATTGGAGAAAAGTACATTGATACAGACATCATTGAACTATGTGTACTTTGCGAAATGAGAAGAGAAGAAACAAATAGAACAAACTCTGCAGTGTAAATGTTGGAATCTTGAGGCACTCCCTGTTGGGTGTTTTTTCTGTTTAAATATATATGCCCATTGAATTTTAAGGAAAGTAGTTGTAGTCTATCTGAACTCTTTTAATTGTGTTTGTTTTTCAGCTGTACAGACCATCCCTACTGTTTACCCGGCTTCTAGAAAAAAGCAAGAATGACTTTAGGAATAGACTCAAGTTGATTCTACTAGGGGCCAGACCATATCAATCAATTTACTATGATAACAATTTAATGTACTTATGTAGCTACATCGGATGACTCACTTGTATTGGAAAGTTTAAATGGAACAACAATATCACATTATGTAACCAAGCTATGGAAAATGGAACCTGTATTCAATAAAAAAGACTTCGAAAAAAAAAGAATGACTTCAGGAATACAGCCCCCAGTCCTTCTGGTTGAGCATTTTCTCTGTCTTTGACTCAAGGCTGTGAAAAAACATCATCTGGTATGTATGTGTGTGTGTGTGTGTGTGTGTGTGTGTGTGTGCGTGTGTGTGTGCGTGTGTGTGTGTGTGTGTGTGTGTGTGTGTGTGTGTGTGTGTGCGTGCGTGCATGTGTGTGTGTGTGTGTGTTTTAAGCTTTTTATAATTCAGGATTTGTTTTTGTTCATTGGACTTGCTCTATGCTATAAAGAGCATGTCATAAGAGCTGCAGTATATTTTTCATAGAACATATGAAAACAACTAAACAAAATGAAGTAACTTTTCATTTAACAGATATAGAGCGGTGTGTGAAAACATCTTTTTCCTTGAGCATCTCAAAAGGTCGGCAGGTAATGTCCTAATTCAGTTGCTTCTATTTTAACAGTCAACACAGATAAACATATTTTTGTAATGCTTTATTTATCAAGATAAGATTTTCAGAGCAAACATAAACTGATAGTAAAGATATTTTTATATGTGTACTCCAGAAAAAAGACTGCAAACAGCTCCACAAACATAGACTGCACTTTGCCCCACTGCACCACAATATTGCCAATGTCTTTTTGTTGCACTGATTTCGGATCAATGACACATTTTCTTATGCCTTTTTGCGTTGCTCCTAGCAATGACCGTGAAACACGGGCAGAACAGTGACAACATTAAGGCACAACATTTTTCTTGTGGCCAAGGACATCATCAAGAGAATTTTCTCTTATTCAATAGCCTTTTAGGGCAATTAGCAACTCACATTTCTCCCACATACAAATGATGGTTATTTCCTCTATCCGGGAAGGATTTTATCACTAGCTAATGCCATATTGTGCCACCAGAATCTTTGTTCAGTGAAAACACTTCTTGTTGTATATATCATTATGTTGTGCCTTGTATTTAGAGGTTTAGAGAACCTGTCCATCCGATATGAAAGATGAGGGTGATTCATGTTTAGGATATTCATTGAGGGGTGGTGCAATTAGGAAATATGGCCAAAGCGTGCCTGGCCCTACATCAAAGTTGTGCTCACCATGCAGCCCTCCGCTTTCGCGATATCAATCCCCGTTGCTGGGTTTCTGTGTGATGTTTCCAGGTTATGCACCTGCCATTCTACATTACTTGCTGACCTTTCCACCAGTAAAGGCAATTCCCCTGCTGCCTTTTGGTGCCCTGGGAGTGCCTCTCTCCACCCTTTTCAGTTTAGTTCCTTCATTCATTGTGTGTTGCTCTCCCCCCTCCTCCACCGCCTCCACCCCCAGATTCAACGTCCTCAGAATCCTGATGATAATCCCTTATCATGTTGAGGGATCAAAATATATAACAAAGACCCCATACCCCATTATTATTGTTGTATTTGCATTCAACGGGCCGTATTCTTGTTTGCATGATCTACTTTGACCATTTTACGCAATAGGGTGTATCGCACTAAAAAGAGCTCCAAACACGTTTTTTTACTAGCATGCATATACTTAGGTTTAAATATATATTCCATTAAATAGAGATACTTGTTTATTACTTTGATCAACTTATGTTTTAGGAACCTTTATGCTTATAAATGCTTGATGACCCCACGTCCGTCGTGATACTCGGACTTCCCACGCTTCCATTAGCTCTCTATTTATTTGAATGGCCTTTCGTCAATAGATTATGCAAATGATTTTGATAACAAGCTGCGTATCAAGAATAGTCCATGCTCTTTTCAATGCATGTTTTGGCATGCCTCTGGGAGGTAGCTTCTTGGGTGAAGACGAGCGAATTGCTCAAGTAGAACACCAATAAAACTGAAGCCTCCTTCCATTTGATGTTTCCCTTGGTGTCTTTCTGAGTCAGGTATCTAATTCTCTCTGACTTGCTTAGAAATCTCAGTATCCTTTTTAATCATAGCCTCTTGATTTCTACACAGATTAGCAAGGTGTGTGCTGCTTCTTCTACATCCGATGTTCTGAAACATGATTCGTCTATCCCTGAACTGCAGGAGAAACATTTGTATTGACAGTGATGAAATACCTAATTTCCATGAACATATGTCTTCTTCAATATATGACCTCATAACTCCTAGCAGTCCAGATGTCTGTGGCTCATCTGTAGAGACTGCATTGCGAAACCCTCTGTTTTGCCTCTACAGTTTTCTACGAAAAAGGTCCTCCATACCTTGAAATGGGTCATTCTATATTCTACTGTTCTGCCCACTCGATATGCTCTGCCAACACCAAACTACTCGTTCTTCCTAAGAGTCTCAAAAAGAAGGTTGATCTTTTGCCTCGCTTGCCACTATACACTGAAATTATTTTCATCTTCAATCTTTAGTTTTGTTTCTATCGTAACAGTTGTTGGCTTTACTGTTTACCATAAGTTAACATTTTGGCAGGCATTCCCCCACCAGCGTATTCCCCAGCAGGAGTAACAGTGGACTCTATAAAATCTACTGCAATCTAAACTAATCTAATCTGAGCTGATCTGATACAATATAGTATGAAATATAATATAATACAATATAATATAATATAATATAATATCATATAATATAACATATCGTAACATAACATAACATAGCATGACATAACATAACATACCATGCGGGCTGCACGGCAAGTAAGTCTCTACTTTACAGTGTGGCCGTTCATAATGTCAGATGTGGGGTAGGCCACAAGATCAAGAGCTGTTCTCTCATTCTCTCTATGAATAACAAAACATTGAGGGGCATATTTATGTCGGTTTTCTGTTGCCCAAGCACCTCACAAGGGGACACTACGGTGAGGCGAAACCTAATTACGATTTATCAAGCTACACAAGGCCACATTGTGTGGCCATGAGTGGCATAATAAATCCAGATTAACGCAACTCAGTGCAAATCGCTGCATTGTGTTAATCTGCACCAGGGAGGTTTTCCATGGGTGGAGCGTGGGTGTTACCATGCATCCACCCATGGACTGTTGGGATTTCCCAGATTTACATTACTGGTAGACCTGGGAATGTGTCAAAAGGCTACACCTCTCCAGGTGAGGCATAACGAGGAGAAATATCTTTATTTCTCCTCAATACTTTCTCTTTTTATGTGTCTTACATTCTGCAGCACACATTAAAAAAGACAAATATGACTCAGGTGATTGTTTTTGTGCAGGAAGGTATACCTTTCTGCACAAAAACAACCCTGCTTACAACGAAGGCACCCTTGCACTTAGTGCAAGGGTGCCTGCATTGGCGCTAGGAAGCACACAGTGTGCCCATCCTTGGAAATCACAGGAATGCACTGTATTGTCTTAAATACAGTGCATTCCTGCACTTTCCCTATACCAACGTTAAGCAATGTGACTTGCTGTGCTGCATGATATCTTAGGGCCCAATTATGAGTCTGGTTGTCCATGGACTGCGAGGCTCAAGGGGGTGCTGTGGTCTTCCAGCGGCCCTATTAGGAGTCGGGCAGTTGGACCGCCACAGCCCTGCACACCCGCGTTGCGACCCACAAGGAACGGCCATTACCTCGCAGTGTTGCGGTGGTCAAGAGGTCGCAATATGCTTGGCAGGACTGCTCTGGTCCCTCCAAGCATGTCACAAGTTTCCTCTCTGCCGGCGGTGTCATGGAGGTTCTTACTCCATGAACACCATGGTGGAGAGGAAATAAAGCGGGCCCTATTTGTCCACACTTTTTGGGCAGGTAAAACCTGGTGAAAATATTGTAGGCAAATAGCATTACATTTTGATTTGTGCGCAGTGAAACATTTCAAAATGTTCTACTATGTAACATGTTCCAAACTACACTAATCAAAATGTTGCTCTATTTGCCAACAAGGTAATCTTTAGTTTTATCTGTTGTACATGTGTTACCAAATAGCTAAATGATTTGCAAACGAGCAAAGAGCGAATGTTCAAATAGTACATGTGAAATTCAGACCCACGTATAGTCACGCTTGAGATTTAGGCCAGCAAAGCTTCCATGCAGCCTTCGTGCCTGTTTCAGCGCCAGAGGAAATAGTAATCTCCCAGATCCTTTTACATAAAAAATCAAAAGCAGCAGGCTCGTGCAGGTCTATGGCGAAATAGGTCATTATTAAACTGACCAGTAGATGCAGTTTTTTAATGTGTTGACAATTGGACAACAGCCCTCTTCCAACAGCAACCCAGATACCTATGTCTGAAAAAACAGGGAATGAAGACCGAACGAAATGTGACTGCCCTTGCTGACCTGGGGAGCCAGCATCCATCCGTCATCTTGACACTGCCATCCTCTGAAATGAAAACATGCTGAGGAGTCTTGCCAAACCAAAGGAGAGCCTACCTGCAGGAGCAGAACACCGTGCCCGCTATACTTGCCCTAGGGAGACGCCACCAGCCACCAGACGCCGACAGGAATCGCGCCGCCGCCCCGGGACTCCATCTCCCGGCATTCTCAGCGGCAGCACGCAACAGTGACACGCCAGCAGCGCCAGGAGGCGCATAAGGCAGCACACATCTCGGTGGAGCGGGGGGAGTCTTGCCAAACCAAAGGAGAGCCTACCTGCAGGAGCAGGACAACGTGCCCGCTATGCTTGCCCTAGGGAGACGCCACCAGCCACCAGACGCCGACAGGAATCGCGCTGCCGCCCCGGGACTCCATCTCCGGGCATTCTCAGCGGCGGCGCGCAACAGTAACACGCCAGCAGCGCCAAGAGGCGCATAAAGCAGCGCACATACCCTGTCCGAGACAGGAGGTGACTGGACTGGGCCATACCCCTTGATTTCTCAATTTCAGTAAGACTTGATTATATATTGTTTAATTGTTCTTTTAATTACTTAACTTTTAAGATACTATGTACTTCATTATAACTGTTTGGTACACGGATAACCATTATAGGCATCGTAGTAATGGCAACAAAAAATCCTAAAGTAAACAAGTCATGTAGCAAGGGAGCGGGAGGAGGACTCACCGGCACCTTAGATGCCTTCATTACCAGGGCTGCGTCTGCACTGGAGAAAGAGATAGCCTCGTCACCTGAACAACCACTCACCCAGAAAGTTCCAAAATCGTGTCACCAACAAGCCCTTTCAACTATACTAGACATAAGTGGGATTAACGCAAGCCTAGACTCCTACATTGTTTATCCAAGTGTGGAGGCAGGTCAGCGCAAAAATTCTCTAACTAGTGGGCCGCCCAGAGAGCAAATTCACATTGAATCTGCGCAGGTTACCGCTCCTAATTTAAAACGTAAGCGTGGCGGAAACCAGCAGAAAGGCGCATGCACTAAAAAGATAAAAACTGTTTTCCCTAAGCATCGGGATAAGGGGGTTATGTACAGGAACAAGATATCTAACCAGACTGAAGAGACTGGTTTGGACTATACTAGCCCCATTGTTGAAATAAATGAAAGCCCGCCTATAAACATTAGAGATAATGTGTGCTCGCTGGAAAATATTGGTTAAATCGTTAATTCTTCCTTTGGTGGAGCGTGTAAAAAGGATAGGTGAACAGCTGGAAACTCTTGAGAAGATTAAACGGGATAACTCAGTATTGCTGAAAAAACTGGGGGGCTACAAAACCCACGCAAAATAGTTCTCCCGCATTACCTAAAAATAAACAGAAGCCACTATCTAGAGTGAAACCAGGACAAGCTGGCAAAGATCTATCTAAGTCAGAAAGTGTAAATAAAAAGATAATGATTCCCAGCTGGCCTGTAAAGCTGGGAGATGCGGTAAAGCAGATAGCAATAAAACAGGCACAACTGAGAGCCCTGATAAAATGGTATTAGAACCCGATAAAATAGGGGCACCCAGAAGTAATGCACATGGGAAGAGAGTTGATCTTCCCCCGGACTCCTATCCTTATGTAATTGTGTTGGCAGGTGTTCCGGAGTGGAAGAATAATAGGGATGAAACTTCTCATGAACTTAAAAATAAAGTTACGTATTGGCTAGGGAAAAATAGACCCCCTAGACCTGACCTGTGTGAGGAAATCATTAATGTCCGGAGAGTAAATTGGCAGAGCCATAATGCAAAAGATATTAAAGGAGATTGCATTATTGTAAACTTTAGAGATTTAAGGGTAGTACAGTTTATAAGTGCCTTCCCGAATTATGGAAACTCAGGCGGAATCTTTTCCTTAGATCTAAGCTACTTCTACCCACAGGCCCCCTTTGTGGTGGGTAGTGAGAGGCCATACAATTCACGCTATGAAGGAAGGTATCTACATACTGGTAATCGCTCTAATGCCCCAATGGTACCCAGGATGTACAGAGGCTTTATGCCGAATAATTTTCATTATTATCAATTGCCAAGGAATCTATTTAATGTTCCAACCCATAACAGGTTTGATTCTCTTTCTGGTCTGGGGGGGTGGATTGACCAGTACAGGACCATCTAATTGTTACTCATGCTGAAAATTTTTAACCCATTCAAGCAAAGGATTCCCTGGGAAATGCAGAACTTCAATACCCAGGAGAGCGGTCTAACACTGCTACGGTTCGGACGCACTCAGAAATGCCTGAAGCTTCAGTTATATCACTAAAGGGCCAATGTAAGAGTGATGGTATCTCAGATAGCTATATAGGCAAGGTTGCCGATTTGATACATGCTACAAATGACGTGAACAACGACAAATGGACTATTATCTTTTGGAACAATGCCGGACTTAGGGCCAAGCTGGATAACCCGCTATGGCATAAATTAATAAAAGAACTTGATGTCATGTGCCTGCAAAAAACATGGGCAAAGGACGTGTATCATCTGAATGGTTTTAAAACTGTTTTTACTCCAGCTATAGGCTCATTACATGGCAGAGCCAAGGGAGGGCTCTGCACATATGTTTCAAATCGTTTTTTTTTTTAAGTTCAAAATGATTTTATTGAAAAAAAATTTGAGACAAAAGAAATAAACAAGAACATTACATAACAAAAAATTAAAGCAGATAAGCGTAAATGATGAGAATAATAACAAGAGCTATGGTACCTAAGTAAATTTGCAGTAAAGAGAACCAGTTACAAATAATCGTATAAGAAAAGGAAGGGAAAAAGGGGAGGAAGAGAGGGAGGGGAGTAAACATATCATTGCATCATAAAATCATACCATACAGAGTTACAAAGCAATTGAGTACATAAAATACAGAATTACATAAAAGGTGATAATGAAAGTCAAAATAAACCGTAATATACCAAGAATCCTAATTAACAATATCATTTCATAACATATGCATCAATAGGTGACCAAAAAGATTGAAATGATTGTGAATTGTGATTAACACCTTTAAGGGATAGCTGAGCACCTTTCCTTGTAAAGGTAATCCATGACCACCAAGCATGGACCGAAAGAGAAGAAGCATCTTTCCAACAAAAAGTAATAGATTTTAACGCAGCTGTAACCAAAAAATTAAATAACTTAGCCTTTGACTCACAAAGAGGATGAGAAAGGGCAACCGATTTGCATATTAACAATGTATATGTAATATCATCTTGCAAAGATAAAATATTCAAAATGATAGGCCAGACTTCCAACCAGAATTTCCCAATAATTGGACACTCAAATAACATATGGCGAAGTGAACCAGAACAAGAATTGCAGTGCCAACATAGATCAGATGGCAACAGTTTAGCATTATATAATCGCAGTGGTGTCCAGAGAGTGTTGAACAAAATATACGCATTAGTTTGATAGAGAGACACTGGGAGCCATCCCGATATGCTGTTGAGCCATATAGAAGACCAGGAATCATCTGATAATGATATGGAAAGTTCATTATTTCAAAAAGAGGCAAGTGAACCAACATTGGAGCCTTGAAAGCTGGCAAATTTTTTATAAAAGATAGAGACAGCTTTGGGGGCTGATGTTACAGCTGTAAGGTAAATAAACAAATCATTGGCGGTAGATGAGGGGATACCATTTGGAAATGAATCTAAAATTGAATTGCAT
Organism: Lissotriton helveticus; assembly: GCF_964261635.1. Classification (NCBI taxonomy): domain Eukaryota; kingdom Metazoa; phylum Chordata; class Amphibia; order Caudata; family Salamandridae; genus Lissotriton; species Lissotriton helveticus. The sequence goes on along the minus strand of NC_136063.1, from coordinate 1,702,898,963 downwards.
AAGGATTGATATTTAGGGAAATCTGAAGCCGGGATTTTAAATTTTAATTGGAGTTGCTCAAAGGGAATAAAGGCAGTTCCATCAAAAACATCTTTGAGATATAAAACGCCTTTTGAAATCCATGAGGACCAGAAGTTAATGTTTCGGTTTAGTTTAAGTAAAGCACTGTGCCATAAAGACAGGTGGACTGTAGAAAGTAAGGACAAGTCAAAATTAGAATCCAAATCATTAATGATTAATCTTGAAGATTTAATTATAGATGATCGATGAACAATCTTGGAACCAGAAGACATCGACATCAGAGAAGGGAGAGAGAAGGGTCGAACAATTGAGGATTCTAGTTCAAACCAAGTTGGAGGTCTGACTACCGGAGAATTAGTAAACCATAAGGAACTTTGTTTTAAAATAAAAGCTTTATGATACATGTGAAAGTCTGGAAGTGCAAAACCAGCTTGAAACTTAGGGAGTTTTAATTTTCTGTAAGCAATACGAGGAACTTTGTCTGACCAAAGGAATTTAGATAGCAATTTGTCTACATCCTTATAGAATTTGAGGGGAAATTGAGTGGGAATCATAGTCAAGGAGTAAAAAAATTTGGGAGCAATGTTCATTTTTATAGATTCCATTCTTCCCCACCAGGAGAGATGAAGGGAAGACCACTTGGACATTTTATTTTTAACATACTCAAGTATGAACTCACTATTTAATGTTAAAGTAGCAGGTAACGATGATGCAAATAAAATTCCCAAGTATTTAAGCTTATTTTTTTGCCAACTAATGCCTGAGTTTGGTAACATATCCGGAGTACAAAAAGCATTTAAAGGAAAAAATTCAGTCTTACTTACATTCAATTTGTAACCAGAAACCATAGAGTAGTTTGCAATAATGTCTAATAGGGAAGGAACAGAAGAAATAGGATTACTAATAAACAATAAAACATCATCAGCATATGCTAAAGTTTTAACCATAACATTATGGAGCACAATACCCTGTATAGTATCGCAGTGACGGATATAATTAAGAAAAGGTTCAATTCCCAACAAAAATAATAGTGGGGAGAGGGGACAACCCTGTCTAGTACCTCTAAAAAGGGAAAACTGAGAGGAAATTTGACCATTAATAAACAAACGAGCAGTAGGAGCAAAATACAAGGCAGAAATCATATGAATAAAAGGGGCACCAAAGTTAAAGGACAATAAAGTTTTAAATAAAAACTGCCAATGAATTTTGTCAAATGCTTTTTCAGCATCAAGAGCCATAACTCCTGCAGGAGAAGAAAGAGAAGGGCTCTGTTCAATAATGTGTAACAATGTTCTGGTGTTGTTAGCAGAGAACCTATTTTTCATAAAACCAGATTGATCAGCGTGAATCATGGAATGAAGGATAGGAGCTAATCTAGAGGCAAGGATTTTAGCATACAACTTACAATCTTGATTTATTAGGGAGATGGGACGATAATTAGAAACCAGGGTAGGGTCTTTATCGGGTTTGGGTAGTACAATGATTAAAGCGTCCGCAAAGGAACCAGAAATGGTACCAGAGGAACTAAAATGGGAAAATATCTCACTTAAATAGGGCAAAAGGAGAGATTGAAATTCTTTATAAAATTCAGCTGGGATACCATCCGGACCTGGGGATTTATTTTGAGGGAGCGATTTGATGGCGAGCAATATTTCATCACAAGTAATAGGGGAATCTAAACTAAGTCTATCTGATGGAGAAATTTGAGGTAAAGGATACTTATTCAAAAAGGAATCAATTAAAGATTCATCACAGGGATCAGGTTTACTATATAGGGAAGAGTAAAAATGCAAAAATTCTTGAACAATATCATTATGGGAGATAGCCACCTGTCCCTGAGAACCACGAATCGAGGTTATTTGAGTCTTATTCCTCTTGATTCGCAAATAGTTCGCAAGGAGTTTCCCAGACCTATTAGTATTGAAACGAAATTTAGCATTGGAATTAGCGAGCTGGATCCCTGCTCTAGTACTAAGTATAGCATTAAATTCATAACGAAGTTTTTGTAATTTGAGTTTATATTGAGGGTCATTAGAGGAAATAAATAAACGTTCGAATTTAGCAATTTGTTTTTCTAAATTTTTCACATTAGAGTTAAATTTTTTATTCTCATGGGCCATGATAGAAATAGTGGCACCTCTAATGTAGGCCTTAAATGCATCCCATCTATTGACAATTGACGATGAATCTTCAGGGTTGAACACAAAATAGTCTTGAATAGCCTGTAGTAATTTGGGTTTATGTGTATCATTAAGTACAATGCTCGTGTTCATACGCCACCTATTTTGTTTGGTAAAATGAGAGGAGATATTTAAAACAAACGAAATGAGAGCATGGTCAGAAATATCAATATTACCTATCACAAGATTGGTGGCTGATGGAAGTAAAGAGGGGGAAATCAAAAAATAATCAATCCTCGAATGGGAGTTATGGGGATTAGAGAAAAATGAAAAACACTTATCAGTGGGGAAATGCAATCTCCAAATATCAGCCAATTTGGTTGTGTGAAGAAAAGATTTGAAAGCATGGAATACTTTAGGAGGACGGAATTTTGCAGAAGAAAGTCTATCTAACAAGGGATCAATAAATACATTAAAATCCCCTCCAACAATCAAAGGATCCTGCCCCAACTTCAAAACTTCTGTAGTTATAGTAGACCAAAAGAAAGGGTCATCAGCTGTAGGGCCATAAATATTAAGCAGATAAAATATTGAATCATGAAGTTTAACCTTAACTATACTATATCTACCTTCTGTATCGGTAAACTTACTAAGAATCTGGCAATTCAACCTTTTAGCAAAGAAAATTGCGACACCATTTTTCTTTCCTAGCGCAGGAGAGGACACAATATCATCTACCCACTTTCTTTTCATATAATGTAAAATGTTGTCAGCAATATGCGTTTCTTGGAGAAAGCAAATGTCTGCTCTACAAGCACCCAGGTAATCTAAAATTTTAGTGCGTTTAACTGGATGTCTAAGACCCTTAACATTAAGGGAGACAATTTTAATATTATGAGGACTAGCCATCATGAATTAGAAGGAAACACAGAAAGAAAGATTGCAAGAAAGCGAATGGAAGAAACAGCCATGGATAAAGAGTAACTCTATGTAGGTAGCAAGAAAAGGAAGGACACAAAAGGAAGAGACAGGAAAGGAAAGAAAAAGAACAAACAAGATACAGAAATAAGAACATAGAGACGCACACCCGTTCCTCAAGCATGGCCAAGAACCGTTGGAGCCCATAAATGGATAGTCATTAAATGCCAGGGAAGATCAAACTACAAATTTCAAGTAACGGCGTCCTGAGTTTCCATCGACGGTGAAGCTTGTTGTTCCAGGAAGAGTCTTAAATCTTCAGGACGATGAAAAGATTTAGAGAAAGTGTCTTTCCAGACTCTCATCGTAGAAGGATCAAACAGACCATATTTGAAACCAAGGCTTCTCAGTTGTGGACAAAAAGAAGAAAATTCCTTGCGGATAGCAACCGTTTCCTTAGCAAAGTCTTGATGAATAAAGATTTTGGAGCCATTCACCAAGAGAGAAGGAATATCTCTAGCAGCTTTCCTAATAAGAACCAGATGATGGTGTCGCAAAACCTTAAAAATCATTTGCCTAGGTTTGGTGTGACGAAGATTTCTATGCGACGGAATTCTATGTGCCTTGTCCACTTCAAACTTTTCGGTAAATTTAATATTTAGAAGACCAGGAAGCAAGGATTCTAGGTATAAGCGACAGTCAGATCCTTCAACCTCTTCAGGAAGATTGAAAATACGGAGATTATATTGCCGATTACGGTTTTCCAATTCCAGTAGCTGAGTATGCATTGGCACTATTTGCTGCATCAAAGGTGTAAAAGAGTCCAATTTATTTTTGTTATCCTGAATTTTGATAGAATTATCAGACACTTTCATGGATATGGAAGCCATATCTTGGCGAATATTTTTCATTTCAATTGCAATAGTGTCAGTGTTCAGTCGCAGCGCTTGAATTTCTTCTAAAATTAATTTGAGGGAAGGTTCAGATGATTCAACAACCTTAGATTTATTTGGGGGAGGCGATACTTGCTGTTTCCTCTTATTATTGGCAGAATTCTTATTATCCATCTTGAGGTGAATAAATAACCCAAAGCGTCAACTAAATGCAGGAAAAAGAAAAGCACCTCAAAATTTTAATAAATATTAGGGAAAAAAGATGTAAAATTCCCAAAAGCTCTCCAAAAACAGCAGTGCAGTAGTTAACAGGGTCGTGGGCGTGGCTAGGCCCAAGCCAGGCCCTCTCTTTGTGAGCACCCCGCCCCCTGTGAGGAGGAAGCCGGTAGAGGCTGGGACCGAGGCAGGGAGAGGAACCAGAGGGTCAGCAGGAGCACTTCCCAATGCAGAAATCGCCCAAAAAACGAAGAGAAGGTAGGCAATACCGTCAGCCTACAAGCGCTGCGCTGTCAACGATGTTCCTGACAGGAATTCGTCGTATTTCGGCTGATTGGGCCGAGTATTTCACCGATCTCCGGTGGCGGCGGCCATCTTGGTCGACGCGCTCACGCGACTCCATGTTTCAAATCGTTTTAAATGTAAAAATATCGAGGTTTTCCACAATAATTGTTATTGTTGGTTTGTATATGAATAATGCTTTCTGCATTCTAATTGTAAATCTAAATAATAATGTCCCTTCGGCCGACTTAGTTTCAGTATTTAAAACCTGAAACTCCGAACTCAATACAATAATTTGCAATGAGCGCAAAGAGTTTGTTGTGATATGGGGGGCGACTTTAATAGTACCCTTTGTAATCTAACAGGAAAAGGGAACTGTGGCTTAACATTGGACAGGGAGTCTATTTTGACACATTTTGAACATACTGGAAAGGGTGATGCCCTAAATGCGATCCTTTTTATGAATGATCTAGGTTACGCAAATAAATTGTGTCATCCAGAGGTCCCGTTCTCTGCAACTTTTAATGGTAGAGGGTCATCATCCGTAATTGATTATGTCTTGATCTATTCATGTTTTGGGGGTAATGTTGCTAATTATAGTGTACTGGAGACCTCCTTAAGTGATCATTTCCCCATTAGGGTAGAAATTTCAGATGTTAATACAGATAAAACCCCTAGGATACACTCAAGAGACATCGAAATCTCTAGACAGAATGGCTATGCTGTAAAGTGGTCCAAGGTTGTACCTGATGAGTTTCTATGTAATACGTGTTTTAATATTTGTTTGGACATGGGGTCTGAGGATATCGAAGTACTTAATAACTTCAAATTAATCATAACACGTATAAAGGAAAGCCTGTGGGTCAACTTAAAGAACAATTACAATAAAAAGAGGGGTTGGTTTGACCATGAGTGTACTAAGGCACACACAAATCTCAAGCGTGCGCTTAAAAGGCATGATAGAGATCATAAACAGTTTAGGGAGTTTCGTAAATCTTATAAATTATCCATTAAGAATAGAAGGGCAAAGATGAAGAAGGATTCATGGGAGGCATTATTAGAAGCCTCTGAACTGATGGACATGACAGCATTTTGGAGGGCAGTTAATGCACCATACTTCGAGGATGACACCAGGGCAAGGTTAGAGATTGCTATTGCTGAGGATGAATGGGTGAGACATTTTGAGACCCTCCATGACCCTTCACCCGTGAATGCAGAACCTCAGAGGGAACTCGCAAGGCACAAGACGTCTAACCTACCGATAATTAAAGAGGGGCTGAATCTCTTTTTTACATTGGGAGAAGTAACTAAGGGTATTAATTCAAGCCGGGGGGGAAGGCGCCTGGCCCAGATGGCGTCCCTGTAGATGTCTTTAAAAATAACGTAACCCTATGGGCGCCACTGCTGACAAGATTTCTTAATGCTGCTTGTTCGTTGGGTCTTGTTAGCACTTGGTACGAATCAATCATTGTACCCAGTTTTAAAAAGGGCAACAGGGCTAGTTGCATGTGTTACCGCCCAATATCCCTGCTTGACTCAACAGTTAAAATTATCGGTAGGGTCATCCTAGATAGGTTGCAGTCATGGGCCGATGAGCATAAGATCATTAGTGATCTACAATACGGGTTTAGAGAAGGAGTCGGGACCATAGACCAAGGACTCAACTTATTTATACTTTTGGAAAAATATACTAAGGTAAAGGGAGGGAGGTTGTTTTTAACTTTTGTGGATCTTACCTCCGCCTTTGACTGTGTTAATCACAGCAAATTATGGTCAATTGTAACTCATTTGGTTGTAGAGGATAATATAATCTGTTTTCTAAGAGAGTTGTACAATGGGGCTAGGGCAACGATCAGATATGGTATAAAGGGAGAGTGCACGAGAATGTTTAATTTTGCGCGGGAACTGAGGCAAGGATGTGTCCTTGCCCCGTTTTTATTCTCCATTTACATCAATGGGTTGGAGGGTACTCTGCTGAGGGACTGCACTGATATGCCTATGGCATTACAATGCCGAATACCGGCACTCATCTATGCAGATGATGCCGTCCTTATGGCAAGGACTCCCATAGCAATGCAAACCATGATTACATCTTTTTGCACCTTTATGACTAATTTGGACCTGAAGGTGAATTGCACCAAAACCTTTTCCATGAACTGTGGTATCAAAGCAAAACAGAGGAAAAGAACTATGTTCATTGACTCTAAGCCACTGGATCATACTGCAACTTTCCCTTATTTAGGTATACTATTTGACTGTACAGGTCAGTGGAACAGCGCAGTTAAAGGGAGAAATTTGTTGTTTACCAAGTCTGTGATGGCCCTTAAACTATTCAGCAAGAAGATGGGAAAGAAACCAGTACATGAGCTTTTAAGTATTTATAAAGCTAGTTGTGTTGCGGTCGCAACTTACAGCGCAGGAATTTGGGGTAATACTAATGTCACCAGTTTACAGCTGACTGAGAATAGCTTTCTGAGATATCTTTTAACTATGCCTGAGAGCACGTCCACCCATAATTGTCATACTGAACTTGGTATGCGCTATTTAGAAGATCTTATTAGGGTCCAACCCGTTCTTCTGTGGCATCGGGTGTGGACTACCATTGAGTGTCATTTGAATCGCCTCATATTAGGGGACGCCCTGAAATTGGAGGGTGTCCATCGCGTGAAATGGCTTAGATACATTAAAACCTTTTGTGGTAATATTAATCATCCAGAATTTTACGATGACCCCATGTCAATGGTCACGATTCCGAGGAAAGAGTTGAAAAGGTTATGTATTATGTACTTATCGAATCTCAGAGATCAAACTGATTTGACCAAAAAAACTGTGATTGCCCATCAACCGTTTTTCATTTCGCAGGCTATTCATCCCTATTTAACCCTGCTGATGACAGAACACGAACGGTTTTTGCTGATAAGATTTAGATTTGGGATTCTTTTTAGATTACTGAGTTTCTCTGCCATTAACGACTGGACAAGTGATATAAGTAAATGACGATACATCCACCGAATCGGACATTCATAATTTATTTTTTTGTAAATTTTATATAGCACCAAGGAAAAGGTGGATTATGCCCATTTTAAAATATATGAATTGTAAACAATGTCGCCCTGCCTTTCGGTAGCATCTGTTTCTGGATACCTTAGAAATGTTTTTCAATCAAGGAAATCGATAATTTTTAATATTTTTAATAGTCTGAGCCTATGAGATGTTTCTGTTTGTATAAATATTTATTGTGTAATTTGTGTAAACTGTGATAAAGCTGTGATTTTATGTACTTTTATGGTTATCAATGATTCATAACCGAATAAAGTCTTTTGAATTTGAATTTGAAAACATGCTTTTAAACAACTAATAGTAACCTTAAATAACAGGGGCACATTGCATGGATGCTCAAAAGGTCACAATAAGCATTGCCAAAATGGTTCATATAATGTTTGGAGTTATCTCATATGGTTAAAAAATAAGCTTGAAGGGGGTCCTTCAAGCCCATCACTTGGACTACATTTACACTGCAAATCCCAAAATCGATTTAAGTCTGCCTGCCACAAGCAGGGCCTCTGCAGTGCAGGGTGAACAGAACTTTCCTCTTTCGACAACAGAGTGGGAAGGCCATTGGAGTGTTTTCCCAGTCCAGGGCAAATGAAAAGGTGTCTCGGAGGAGCACCAGTTTGCAATTTGACGTGGCACCGAAAATCAGAGGCCCCAGAAACCATCACTAAAGGGCAAACGAACTGAAGAACATACAGGACCAAGGACATATTTGTGGAGATGGCACATCTACACAGTAAATTGGGGCCGTTTATCCTCTCAAGTTTAAAAATATTCAAAGTCGACTTGGCTCCATCCAAAAGCTACATTTCCGCAGATAGGTACAGAAGGAAATGTGGAAATTTGTGAAAACGCAAGTAGGGTATTCGGGACATCAACACGGGATATCCCAGGACCATTGTTTAAGGAAGGATACTCTTCCAACATAGATTTTGTTTTAGTCAGAGGAAACATCAAACATGTACAGTTAAAGTTATCGAGCAAAGCCTGGCGTCCCAATATTACGGGCGACCTTGATGGCAGCTGTGTATTTAAACACGTGCCCTATGATTGCGAAGATATTCAAAAGTCAAGGACCCTCGACGCGCAGCTCGAAATTAAGGTTCACGTTTCAGCCTACAAATTCACCAGCAAGCAAATGGAAGAAAACATCCATCACCATTTGCATTTCAACACCTAGGATTTCTGAACGAGGCTTAAGAGAAACCCTCACGCGCAGTTGCAAAGAGAAAGGAAGTTAAGAGGCAAGTGTGGTGGAACGTGAGAGTAGCAGCAATAGAACGATTTAATTACTGGATTCTCTTGTATGGTTGAATACAAGATGGTTAAACTTGCATAATTCGAAGAACATTTCATATGTGACTACTGTAAGCATTGTATCATTCTAAAGACACTTACAAACTATTCAGGCGCACGGATTCAATGGTGAACTGGAGAATGAAGCAGCTTTTCGCACACATTCTAGGAAACAAATTCCAAAAAGAGCAGAAGCGCCACAAGATGTGAGGAGACAAAACATTCAAGTCACCCTCCGCGTTTCCATTAACTGTGCCACAGCCATGATCAGACCTTCATTCATCAATGAGTGGAAACAAGCAGCCGCTGGCAAGGACCTGGGTGCAGTGATGAGCATCAGCTTTCCTGTTCACGTTGGTCCAGAAACAGATGTCAGGTGAGCATCATCTTCAGATTCAGCAGATGGGAGCATCGCCATGCGGGGCAGCAGTCATATCTTTTCCCTGAGCTGGGTCACCGTCTCTTTTATCAGAGTGATATTCCGAAAATCCAAGAGGATACTTTTTTGATGTTCTGGTGGCACAATGTGCCACTGGAATATTTATAAGGCCACGTAAAGCCATTTTACGTGGCCTTATAAATATGTGCCCCTTATCACACAGAAACTGTGTGAAAGGGGCATTCCATGGGTGTTGCTGGGGGTGTTCCCAACAACATCCTGGGCTTTTGACACTGCCCCAGATTTACGAGAAATCGTAAGTCTGAGGCGCCAAAAACGTATGTCTCCCCAGGGAAGGCGTAAGGGAGGCACAACAAGAAGAAATATCTTTATTTCTCTTCGCTTTTCCTCTTTGTATGTGTGTTGCATTGTGCAGCACACATACAAAGAGGAAAAAGCTTGGTTTCCCTTCCTGCACAAAAATAATCATCCCTGCAATGCAGGCACCCTTGCACCATGGTTCTAAGGTGCCTGCATTGGCGCATGGCAGCCTATTGTTCACCGGTGCAGAAGCAAAGGACAGGAATGCACCGTATCTGATAGATACAGCACATTCCTTCCCTTTTCTTTTGCCCTAGGGCAGCGTACTAGCAAGCCCTGCCGCACTGCCCTACAATAAAAAAAACATAAATGAGACCCTTGGTGCAGCAAAATAAGTAAAACAGTTCAGGGTAAATCCGCTTCTCTGGGATGTTCATCCTACAAAGGAGTCCATTCTCCTGCTCTTCGAGAGGGAATGCAACTGAAGCAGTCAGTCAGAGGATGGGAGGCGAAGCACCCACAGACCCAGGTGCTAGTAGTCGCTCAAGCATGGAATATTAATTTAGACCCCTTCACAAGCTATATTTCCTTCCCGCTGTTTAGTATGGCGTAGATTGACCCAGCGCAGCGTTAACAGTGAGACTCGATCCAACACTCAGAGGAATGTGGACTTGGTTATAGCGAAGTGGGCATTTTCAACCTTTCACACAACATATGCTTTTGGGAACAAATCTAACAAACCTAATTTTACCTTTCGGCGTACTGTAAGTAGATCATGCTGCCTTCTAAAAAACGGAACATTTGCAGCTACCTTCAGAACGATCACAATAAAATGTCTCAAACCATTATGAAGATCAAATGATGCTGTGCACCGAGCCTTAGTGTGCACGAGGCTCTGGAACTGTCAGAAAGATCGACAGGGTAAGGTACAGGATGGATAAACATTTCTCTCCTGGCCTTCTTTAAAAGTGGCTCTCAGCCAAGCAAGTGTCCACATACATCAGTCAACACTGAGGCATGTAATGATTATAATACTCATCATCATCATCATCTTCATAACATGACCCATCCAGAGACACACTTGACTGGCTTGTGGAAAGCAACAACCAGTTTACCAGAGTGACATGAGAGTGTATGAGGGGAGAGAAGAACCGTTGCCACATGCACTCCTTCAGTGACCCTTCCTGCACTTAAACAATCCTTTAAAACATTACATTTTTAAACTTCTATGTGTGCTGCATTAAGTGACAAAATGGCATTTCAGGATTGTTTATGTGCAGGAAGGGACACCTTCCTGCACGCAGACCCCATTGCACTATGGTGCAAGGGTGCCTGCATTGACGCTACACAGCTAAGTGTAGGGCCAGCACAGGGGGAAACGCAAGGCTGCACCATATCCTTGTAAATATGGTGCTGCCTTGCGTTTTTGAAGCGGCAGAGTCAGGCTTTAAGCCATGATGGCTAACGCCTCACTCTGCCACTTCCTCCTACATATGCCCCTTTGTTTCAAGTAAGGGATCTAAGCCTAATGAACATGACAAGTCCTTATGCAGGAACATATCATTTGACCAGGTGATAGAGCACAAGTACTGTGTATGTATTATGTTTATGTATCGGGGTGGCTCATTATGCGTTTGTGTTCTATTTAAATTGGTACACAAGGGTCAGGGAGCAGCGGGGGACAGGGATGCAATGTTCCCAAATCACTCATTATCCTTATCAGACCAGAAGCTCCCACTACTGGACAAATCTGACGTAATGCCTTTACTTGCTGAGTATGTTGTCTTTGTTTTTGATTAGAGAAAAAGTGAAAAACGCACTGGCCTAAATCCAGTGCACCCCCTCTAACTACAAATTTGGGACTTTAAGAACAGGGCACTATTTTTTTTTTTCTTTTCAAAATTCTTTATTCGACTGTCTAAAATGCAGTCATAAAAGCAAGTAAAAATACATATATATACAGTTCATTGTCAGAAAAGTGCAGCGAGAAGGATATAAACAGGTAATCACAAATAGATTAAATGATAACACGATCCAATGTAAGTATACCTATTAGAGACTTAATTATTAAGATAAAAACAGTTCAGCTGGGGGTCAGCCTTCCATACTTTGTCTAAATTTCAGGGCTGTTTTTAAAAAGTTACAAGTAAAAAAAGTGCTATCTTAGTGCAGCATTTGAAGGTATAGTAAAGCTGGCTTGATTTGCACAAAATTCAGTTTTTTAAGCAAAGGTTTTAAAAATATATTCCGTGGTCTCGAGTAAAAAGTACACAAGAATAAAAAGTGAGCCAGGTCTTGCGGAGACTTATTGTCGCAGCCGCAAGGTGGCAACACTTGGCCTCTGTGGGCTCCGCTCGGCACAGCTAACAATAGGTGATATAAACCAAAACGGAATCTGCTCAACAGGAAACGCTCATGTCTTGATATATGCCAGGATAGATATGGTTCAGAGCGTATACAAGTCTTGGTTAAAATATGACTCATTACACTGCCCTTCTTCAACTCGATTACTTCCCTATCCAGTTGTCGATTTAATAAAAAAGTATCCTTTACATAGTTAGCGTCTTTCTTGGATATAAGCTGAGGTGTTGAATAAAGGTCCAATCTGCCCAGATCTTTAAAGCAGTTTCTAATATATTTCAGCCAGGGTATCTTGAGTTGCCCTTCCCAGGTGAGGGCCTCAAGAAGGATATTATGGGTTAATGGTATTGAGTCATTCATCCAACAGTTCAACCAGCAGAGCAGAGGATTTACAGCAATTTTATCTCCTAAATGTGGTGTGCCGAGTTCCTCATGGACAGAAAGATTAGCAATACTTTTTGGTAAACACAGGACCTGTTTCAGGAAGTTATTTTCAAGAACTGTAAGGGCATCCACTGGAGCAAAGCCCCAGAGTTCGCTTCCGTAACAGGCAACCGCGATGCTTTTTGCTTTGTATAACTTCATTATGGCGGACACCGGTGTGTTACCCATTTTGCGTGCAAAGTCCATTATTCCGGCATTGGTCCTTAGCATTTCACCTTTCTTTTTGTGTATGGCGGGGCCCCATGATAATTTATGATCAAACAATACTCCAAGGTATGAAAAGGTTTTTGTAGATGGTATTTTTTCCCCGTTGACTGAGAAGGGGTAATGTTTTTTTGATCCTGAACCTACCATCATGACAAATGATTTGGAATTGTTGATATTCAGGCCACGTAAGGTCATAAATTGAAGAAAGGAATCTAATAATTTTTGAAGTCCAAGTGCAGTTCTGGATAAAAGGACGGCGTCATCTGCGTAGAGCAGAACAGGCACGCCCTTTTTTCCAATGCGAGGATAGTCCGTATAAATTTTTAAAAGATGTTCCTCGAGTCCATTTATAAATAGATTAAAAAGAAAAGGTGCTAAAATACAGCCCTGCCTGACCCCCCGGTTGATTTTAAAGTCTCTCGTTACTTTCAGATCTTTAGTGTAACGGACATTGGCACGTGTGTCATTATGGAGGTCAGCCAGAAAGTTGATCAAATTGTTTTCGACGCCCATGTTCTGCAAGACTACCCAAAGTTTACTTCTATCGACACAATCAAAGGCAGAGGAAAGGTCCATGAAGGCCATATATAATGTTCCTTTTCTGGCTTGAGTATATTTGCCACTGATTAAATATAAGTTCACGCATTGGGTAGTTGTAGAATGCCCTGGTCTGAATCCATACTGGGCAGGGGCCATTATGCTGTTTTGTTTGGCCCAAGCGTTCAGCCGGTTTAAGAGGGTCGCTCCCACTACCTTTGCAACTGAATTTATCAGGGAAATTGGTCTATAGCAAGCCGCTTTTGTTCTGTCGCCCTTTTTATGTACAGGGACGATAGTGGATGCTCCCCAAGACTTGGGAGCCCCAATTTCGACCCCCGCGTTGATGACAGCTGTGAGAATAGGGGCCCAAAAGGGAATATTAGATTTAAATAAATCCGGTGGAAGACCGTGTGGGCCCGGGGCTTTATTACTAGTAAGACCATGGATCCCTAGTTCAACTTCTTTGATAGTAAAGTGCAGAGGTGTGTTTTCAGGAAGTTTGAGAGTTAGCATTGTCTGTGGGGCGTCACTCATAAAGATGGAACTGAAATGAGAGATCCATTCGTTCTCAGGTATGACGGTTCCGAGGCTGTCAGCATTCGGGTCGTCAAAGAGTGGCTTATTGGTTATACTCCAGAATTTCGAACTATTGCCCAAAATTGAAGGATCTAGCAGAGACTCCCAGATTTTAGTTTTTATAGTCTTTTTGCGAAATGCAAGGGTGTTTTTATATTCTGCGCGTAGAGCCTTGATAAGTGCAGAGTCTCTTGGCTTATTCTTGAGGACAGCTTTTAGTTTTCGATTAACTAAGGAACAGGCGTGATCGAACCAGCGTGGTTGTTGGGCGAATGTTCCCTTTACGGGTACAGAAAGCAATTGATCAATCTTTTTTGTCACCAATGTAAATGCAGATAGGATGGATTCCGGAGGAGTGGAGTTTGATCCACAAAGGTTGAGTTCTGAATCACAGTGCTTTACAACGGACTCGTGCAATTTGTCGCTATTTATCAAGTTCCATTTCAGGCGGCGGTTGTTATTAACCGGTTTTAACACTCCCGGGTCCTTGATATTTTTCCGAAGTGCAAAAGGACCACGTTGTAGCTCAAGATAGAGAGGATTGTGGTCACTGTAAATACTTTCGAGTATGTCAAAGCTGAGAACCTGATTAACCACACCAGCTGAAAGAAGGATGTGATCTATAAAAGAACCTGACTCTGAGCCTTTATAAGTTGGATTTTTAAAGGTAAAGGAGTCGACCTTCAGAGATAATGCCATGGTCAGGTTCAAGGCGTCCATTAAAGTGTTCAATCTTGTTCCACGTTGGCAATGAGCAAAGTGAGGACCTGCTTTATTTCCACAACCCAAAGAGCCCAGAGATGTTATAAGAGGATTTCCACAGATATGTGTGTTGTAATCGCCAACAATTATTTTATCCTGGGACAATTTTGTCTGGCTTTCACTTAGATGATTTTGAAGAGTGACGATGTTACATTCGCCCGGTGAAGAAACAGAATTATAGAAATTGACCAGGGTTATTCCTTTCTTTCCCTTTCTAAGGTCCAGGATCTGGATGTTTCTGCTTTCCAGCTGCAAATAGTTTATCTCAGATTTAAAGGACAGACTAATAAATATTGCTAAACCCCCCTTTGCCCTGCCACTGGGTGAGGGGGATGCATGGACAAAGAAACGTTGGAATCCCTCAATGAAAACATTACTGTCTACTAACCAGGTTTCCTGGAAACATAATATGGTGTAGTTTTTAACAAAGGATACCCACGACGGGTCATTAGTTTTAGAAGCCAGTCCTGCGATATTCCAAGACAGTATTTTAATTGAATTGAAGTCATTATGCTCTAGTGATAATGCAGGGGTTAATTTGATAGTAGCTAGAGATTGAGAGACTATATGGGTAGGAAGGTTGCATGCTTCAGGTAAAGAAGGGGTAGGAATGTGGTCTGGGGAAGAGCTAACTGGGTGGATAGAGCTCGTCATTGTGGCAGTATTGTCTAAATTGACCTCAGAGAGGTTAGAGGTTATTAATGAATCGACCTTGGATACTACGGGGTTATACACCATGTCAGAGCAGTAAACAAAGGGCAAGTCAGATGGCAGTCAATCAACCTCGTCCAGTTGGTCGTAGTTATAAAGTACATCATATCTATTTGACGTTGAGAGCCCGTAATTATTATATTGAAAATTAGGATGATTATAAGCTCGATGATGAGTGGGCCCTGCTCTCTCAGATGTTGCTGAGGGTTGATGATTATATGTTTTACTTCCCCAAGGGTAAGCATATGGGTATGGTTCAAAGCCCACTGGCATGCCTTGAGGGGGAACAGAAGGGGCCGACCAGGATTGAGGATATAGCTGCGTGTTATAGGGTCCTTCTTGAACATGGTGATGTTTATATTTATTCCTTTGGCTATTGGATCGAACAGGATAAAAGTAACTAAGACCCATTGTACGAATCAGACTGTTTGTCGAAGGGCTCCTCCAGTCTGTAATAAATTTCGCCACTCATGCGTATTTAAAGGTGACCACAATGCAGTCACCCTCTGTAGATTTAAAACGTGTGCCCACCCACTCTACTCTCTTAACATGCAAGATGGTTCCTATTATATGGGAGGGAAGAGGCCTGTTTTTAGTTAGCCATTGCATCACTTTGTTCTTTAATTCCTCGTGTGTTTCCTCCCTATTTTCATCTGCTTTAGGTACCCCAATCATAACTATTGTGTAAGGGTTAGACTGTGGTGGTAAATTTATATGTGATGGTATTCGTATTGTGGAGGGTCTAGGTTGCTGTGCACCTGTTACTTTAGTTGAGATGTTAACATTTGGTGGAGCTGCGTGTTTTATACTCTCCGCAATGCCTATCTTTATATTAGAAGGATACCCCTCTGTTGCCCACTCACTATCATCATCATCATCCTCACATACCTGGATATTTTGCGTATTATCTATAGATGTAACTGTAAGCTTATCCATAGGATGAGCATTTTGTGGGTTTAATGCTAAATCAATAGTGGGGGGATTCTGATGCTGTGACTCTTTCTTTTTATCTGTGTCCCTTGATGGATCACTTGACTTTTTTGCGGTTTTTGGGTTTTTAACGTTGAGGGTTGTAGAGGCTGTAACAAAAGTAGGGAGTGTATTGGGTAATTTGAGGAGTTTGAGAATACTAGATGATATATCATTTTGAGCCCTCTCAAACTTGCTCAATGCCTTTTCGATATGAGCGATCTGATGGCTAATAGGTTGTAAGAGTGATTTAATCAGAGTTTCAATCTCACTCATGGACGGTATGTTCGTAGTACGATTCTTATCAATGTGGCCTGTTTCCTCGTTGACCAGAGAACTCCCTTTGTTGTTTTTGTCATTTCCGTGTGTATTGTAATCCTGTAAAGATATTGGGGAGGGCCCTCCGCGTGTTGGTTCAGTGGGTTTCCCCAAAGTTGTTGGCTGCCACATGTCTTTAATAGAGCGTTTGGGTTTACCTGTTAGGAGATGAGCTTTCCTCATAGGATGTTTTATTTTTCGTTTTCTCCTAGTGCCCTTGTGAGTATTGGTTTGTTTAGGGATTTGAGACTCTGTTAAGTCAGTAGCCAATGGTTGTCTCTCCACTAAGTGGGCAACCAAAGCTGGAGAAGTAGCATTTTCGTGATTTATATTGCTTACATGGTTAGTTAGAATCAAAAGGCTATTGTCCAGATTGATTGTTGGGTCGTTAAACAAAGATTTAGATGTATTATCTTTAGCGTGAGATCTTGGTAACTCCGAGAATGATTGCATCAGTAAAGACTCCAGTGATGAAGCAGTATCATCCATATTTTGGGTGTTGTTAGTAGTGTGCGAGGACAAGTTTGGAAAGCATAAGTCTGGTGTCAAAGAGAGTCGCCTCTCCGAATCCTGGATGGCATCCGCCACAACATTAATAGTTTTTTGCAACATTATGTCTATTGCAGTTATGGTTGGCAAAGGTGTACTCACATTTTTCAATCTGCTGGTAGATCTTGTTGCCATCGGTGTTTTCAATGTTTTGCTCATCCTTATGCAGTTTATAATGCCCCACACTCCGTCTGTTTTTTATGATGGCTTTAGCATGCTAATCCTGCCGGGCGATATTGGGGAGGTGGCCCGACCCGGCCACTTCAGGCCCCTGAGGGCCACAGAGGGCCCGCCCTTTGCCCGGGCTTGCCCCGGGCTGCGTCCCCCGCGCGTCCCGCAATACGTGACACTGGTCTTGCTGATATGTACTAGGGTGAAGAGGGGGCGTGGCACTGGGAGGGGGCGCGGCTCACCCGGGAAGAGGACACAGCTGTGGTTGTTGTGGGCTGGTCCTCGCAGTCCCGGGGCCGCGCCTCTCGCCTCCTCTGCGGCCTCGCGTCTGACACTCCTCACGCTGGCAATAAGGGCTGGAACAGTTACAAGCTACTCCTGTAGCGCGGTCTGAGTTTTGGCAAAGGAACTCCTCACACGAGCGGCCCCCGCGGAGCGGGGGCCGCGAGGAGTGAAGAGCGCTCGGATGGGGGCGGGCACTGGGAGGGGGCGTGGCTCACCCGGGAAGAGGACACAGCTGTGGTTGTTGTGGGCTGGTCCTCGCAGTCCCGGGGCCGTGCCTCTCGCCTCCTCTGCGGCCTCGCGTCTGACACTCCTCACGCTGGCAATAAGGGCTGGAACAGTTACAAGCTACTCCTGTAGTGCGGTCCGAGTTTTGGGAGATGGGAGCATCGCCATGCGGGGCAGCAGTCATATCTTTTCCCTGAGCTGGGTCACCGTCTCTTTTATCAGAGTGATATTCCGAAAATCCAAGAGGATACTTTTTTGATGTTCTGGTGGCACAATGTGCCACTGGAATATTTATAAGGCCACGTAAAGCCATTTTACGTGGCCTTATAAATATGTGCCCCTTATCACACAGAAACTGTGTGAAAGGGGCATTCCATGGGTGTTGCTGGGGGTGTTCCCAACAACATCCTGGGCTTTTGACACTGCCCCAGATTTACGAGAAATCGTAAGTCTGAGGCGCCAAAAACGTATGTCTCCCCAGGGAAGGCGTAAGGGAGGCACAACAAGAAGAAATATCTTTATTTCTCTTCGCTTTTCCTCTTTGTATGTGTGTTGCATTGTGCAGCACACATACAAAGAGGAAAAAGCTTGGTTTCCCTTCCTGCACAGAAATAATCATCCCTGCAATGCAGGCACCCTTGCACCATGGTTCTAAGGTGCCTGCATTGGCGCATGGCAGCCTATTGTTCACCGGTGCAGAAGCAAAGGACAGGAATGCACCGTATCTGATAGATACAGCACATTCCTTCCCTTTTCTTTTGCCCTAGGGCAGCGTACTAGCAAGCCCTGCCGCACTGCCCTACAATAAAAAAAACATAAATGAGACCCTTGGTGCAGCAAAATAAGTAAAACAGTTCAGGGTAAATCCGCTTCTCTGGGATGTTCATCCTACAAAGGAGTCCATTCTCCTGCTCTTCGAGAGGGAATGCAACTGAAGCAGTCAGTCAGAGGATGGGAGGCGAAGCACCCACAGACCCAGGTGCTAGTAGTCGCTCAAGCATGGAATATTAATTTAGACCCCTTCACAAGCTATATTTCCTTCCCGCTGTTTAGTATGGCGTAGATTGACCCAGCGCAGCGTTAACAGTGAGACTCGATCCAACACTCAGAGGAATGTGGACTTGGTTATAGCGAAGTGGGCATTTTCAACCTTTCACACAACATATGCTTTTGGGAACAAATCTAACAAACCTAATTTTACCTTTCGGCGTACTGTAAGTAGATCATGCTGCCTTCTAAAAAACGGAACATTTGCAGCTACCTTCAGAACGATCACAATAAAATGTCTCAAACCATTATGAAGATCAAATGATGCTGTGCACCGAGCCTTAGTGTGCACGAGGCTCTGGAACTGTCAGAAAGATCGACAGGGTAAGGTACAGGATGGATAAACATTTCTCTCCTGGCCTTCTTTAAAAGTGGCTCTCAGCCAAGCAAGTGTCCACATACATCAGTCAACACTGAGGCATGTAATGATTATAATACTCATCATCATCATCATCTTCATAACATGACCCATCCAGAGACACACTTGACTGGCTTGTGGAAAGCAACAACCAGTTTACCAGAGTGACATGAGAGTGTATGAGGGGAGAGAAGAACCGTTGCCACATGCACTCCTTCAGTGACCCTTCCTGCACTTAAACAATCCTTTAAAACATTACATTTTTAAACTTCTATGTGTGCTGCATTAAGTGACAAAATGGCATTTCAGGATTGTTTATGTGCAGGAAGGGACACCTTCCTGCACGCAGACCCCATTGCACTATGGTGCAAGGGTGCCTGCATTGACGCTACACAGCTAAGTGTAGGGCCAGCACAGGGGGAAACGCAAGGCTGCACCATATCCTTGTAAATATGGTGCTGCCTTGCGTTTTTGAAGCGGCAGAGTCAGGCTTTAAGCCATGATGGCTAACGCCTCACTCTGCCACTTCCTCCTACATATGCCCCTTTGTTTCAAGTAAGGGATCTAAGCCTAATGAACATGACAAGTCCTTATGCAGGAACATATCATTTGACCAGGTGATAGAGCACAAGTACTGTGTATGTATTATGTTTATGTATCGGGGTGGCTCATTATGCGTTTGTGTTCTATTTAAATTGGTACACAAGGGTCAGGGAGCAGCGGGGGACAGGGATGCAATGTTCCCAAATCACTCATTATCCTTATCAGACCAGAAGCTCCCACTACTGGACAAATCTGACGTAATGCCTTTACTTGCTGAGTATGTTGTCTTTGTTTTTGATTAGAGAAAAAGTGAAAAACGCACTGGCCTAAATCCAGTGCACCCCCTCTAACTACAAATTTGGGACTTTAAGAACAGGGCACTATTTTTTTTTTTCTTTTCAAAATTCTTTATTCGACTGTCTAAAATGCAGTCATAAAAGCAAGTAAAAATACATATATATACAGTTCATTGTCAGAAAAGTGCAGCGAGAAGGATATAAACAGGTAATCACAAATAGATTAAATGATAACACGATCCAATGTAAGTATACCTATTAGAGACTTAATTATTAAGATAAAAACAGTTCAGCTGGGGGTCAGCCTTCCATACTTTGTCTAAATTTCAGGGCTGTTTTTAAAAAGTTACAAGTAAAAAAAGTGCTATCTTAGTGCAGCATTTGAAGGTATAGTAAAGCTGGCTTGATTTGCACAAAATTCAGTTTTTTAAGCAAAGGTTTTAAAAATATATTCCGTGGTCTCGAGTAAAAAGTACACAAGAATAAAAAGTGAGCCAGGTCTTGCGGAGACTTATTGTCGCAGCCGCAAGGTGGCAACACTTGGCCTCTGTGGGCTCCGCTCGGCACAGCTAACAATAGGTGATATAAACCAAAACGGAATCTGCTCAACAGGAAACGCTCATGTCTTGATATATGCCAGGATAGATATGGTTCAGAGCGTATACAAGTCTTGGTTAAAATATGACTCATTACACTGCCCTTCTTCAACTCGATTACTTCCCTATCCAGTTGTCGATTTAATAAAAAAGTATCCTTTACATAGTTAGCGTCTTTCTTGGATATAAGCTGAGGTGTTGAATAAAGGTCCAATCTGCCCAGATCTTTAAAGCAGTTTCTAATATATTTCAGCCAGGGTATCTTGAGTTGCCCTTCCCAGGTGAGGGCCTCAAGAAGGATATTATGGGTTAATGGTATTGAGTCATTCATCCAACAGTTCAACCAGCAGAGCAGAGGATTTACAGCAATTTTATCTCCTAAATGTGGTGTGCCGAGTTCCTCATGGACAGAAAGATTAGCAATACTTTTTGGTAAACACAGGACCTGTTTCAGGAAGTTATTTTCAAGAACTGTAAGGGCATCCACTGGAGCAAAGCCCCAGAGTTCGCTTCCGTAACAGGCAACCGCGATGCTTTTTGCTTTGTATAACTTCATTATGGCGGACACCGGTGTGTTACCCATTTTGCGTGCAAAGTCCATTATTCCGGCATTGGTCCTTAGCATTTCACCTTTCTTTTTGTGTATGGCGGGGCCCCATGATAATTTATGATCAAACAATACTCCAAGGTATGAAAAGGTTTTTGTAGATGGTATTTTTTCCCCGTTGACTGAGAAGGGGTAATGTTTTTTTGATCCTGAACCTACCATCATGACAAATGATTTGGAATTGTTGATATTCAGGCCACGTAAGGTCATAAATTGAAGAAAGGAATCTAATAATTTTTGAAGTCCAAGTGCAGTTCTGGATAAAAGGACGGCGTCATCTGCGTAGAGCAGAACAGGCACGCCCTTTTTTCCAATGCGAGGATAGTCCGTATAAATTTTTAAAAGATGTTCCTCGAGTCCATTTATAAATAGATTAAAAAGAAAAGGTGCTAAAATACAGCCCTGCCTGACCCCCCGGTTGATTTTAAAGTCTCTCGTTACTTTCAGATCTTTAGTGTAACGGACATTGGCACGTGTGTCATTATGGAGGTCAGCCAGAAAGTTGATCAAATTGTTTTCGACGCCCATGTTCTGCAAGACTACCCAAAGTTTACTTCTATCGACACAATCAAAGGCCGAGGAAAGGTCCATGAAGGCCATATATAATGTTCCTTTTCTGGCTTGAGTATATTTGCCACTGATTAAATATAAGTTCACGCATTGGGTAGTTGTAGAATGCCCTGGTCTGAATCCATACTGGGCAGGGGCCATTATGCTGTTTTGTTTGGCCCAAGCGTTCAGCCGGTTTAAGAGGGTCGCTCCCACTACCTTTGCAACTGAATTTATCAGGGAAATTGGTCTATAGCAAGCCGCTTTTGTTCTGTCGCCCTTTTTATGTACAGGGACGATAGTGGATGCTCCCCAAGACTTGGGAGCCCCAATTTCGACCCCCGCGTTGATGACAGCTGTGAGAATAGGGGCCCAAAAGGGAATATTAGATTTAAATAAATCCGGTGGAAGACCGTGTGGGCCCGGGGCTTTATTACTAGTAAGACCATGGATCCCTAGTTCAACTTCTTTGATAGTAAAGTGCAGAGGTGTGTTTTCAGGAAGTTTGAGAGTTAGCATTGTCTGTGGGGCGTCACTCATAAAGATGGAACTGAAATGAGAGATCCATTCGTTCTCAGGTATGACGGTTCCGAGGCTGTCAGCATTCGGGTCGTCAAAGAGTGGCTTATTGGTTATACTCCAGAATTTCGAACTATTGCCCAAAATTGAAGGATCTAGCAGAGACTCCCAGATTTTAGTTTTTATAGTCTTTTTGCGAAATGCAAGGGTGTTTTTATATTCTGCGCGTAGAGCCTTGATAAGTGCAGAGTCTCTTGGCTTATTCTTGAGGACAGCTTTTAGTTTTCGATTAACTAAGGAACAGGCGTGATCGAACCAGCGTGGTTGTTGGGCGAATGTTCCCTTTACGGGTACAGAAAGCAATTGATCAATCTTTTTTGTCACCAATGTAAATGCAGATAGGATGGATTCCGGAGGAGTGGAGTTTGATCCACAAAGGTTGAGTTCTGAATCACAGTGCTTTACAACGGACTCGTGCAATTTGTCGCTATTTATCAAGTTCCATTTCAGGCGGCGGTTGTTATTAACCGGTTTTAACACTCCCGGGTCCTTGATATTTTTCCGAAGTGCAAAAGGACCACGTTGTAGCTCAAGATAGAGAGGATTGTGGTCACTGTAAATACTTTCGAGTATGTCAAAGCTGAGAACCTGATTAACCACACCAGCTGAAAGAAGGATGTGATCTATAAAAGAACCTGACTCTGAGCCTTTATAAGTTGGATTTTTAAAGGTAAAGGAGTCGACCTTCAGAGATAATGCCATGGTCAGGTTCAAGGCGTCCATTAAAGTGTTCAATCTTGTTCCACGTTGGCAATGAGCAAAGTGAGGACCTGCTTTATTTCCACAACCCAAAGAGCCCAGAGATGTTATAAGAGGATTTCCACAGATATGTGTGTTGTAATCGCCAACAATTATTTTATCCTGGGACAATTTTGTCTGGCTTTCACTTAGATGATTTTGAAGAGTGACGATGTTACATTCGCCCGGTGAAGAAACAGAATTATAGAAATTGACCAGGGTTATTCCTTTCTTTCCCTTTCTAAGGTCCAGGATCTGGATGTTTCTGCTTTCCAGCTGCAAATAGTTTATCTCAGATTTAAAGGACAGACTAATAAATATTGCTAAACCCCCCTTTGCCCTGCCACTGGGTGAGGGGGATGCATGGACAAAGAAACGTTGGAATCCCTCAATGAAAACATTACTGTCTACTAACCAGGTTTCCTGGAAACATAATATGGTGTAGTTTTTAACAAAGGATACCCACGACGGGTCATTAGTTTTAGAAGCCAGTCCTGCGATATTCCAAGACAGTATTTTAATTGAATTGAAGTCATTATGCTCTAGTGATAATGCAGGGGTTAATTTGATAGTAGCTAGAGATTGAGAGACTATATGGGTAGGAAGGTTGCATGCTTCAGGTAAAGAAGGGGTAGGAATGTGGTCTGGGGAAGAGCTAACTGGGTGGATAGAGCTCGTCATTGTGGCAGTATTGTCTAAATTGACCTCAGAGAGGTTAGAGGTTATTAATGAATCGACCTTGGATACTACGGGGTTATACACCATGTCAGAGCAGTAAACAAAGGGCAAGTCAGATGGCAGTCAATCAACCTCGTCCAGTTGGTCGTAGTTATAAAGTACATCATATCTATTTGACGTTG
The DNA here is from genome assembly GCF_964261635.1 of Lissotriton helveticus. Classification (NCBI taxonomy): domain Eukaryota; kingdom Metazoa; phylum Chordata; class Amphibia; order Caudata; family Salamandridae; genus Lissotriton; species Lissotriton helveticus. Next base: position 1,702,875,172 of record NC_136063.1, on the reverse strand, counting down.
AGAGCCCGTAATTATTATATTGAAAATTAGGATGATTATAAGCTCGATGATGAGTGGGCCCTGCTCTCTCAGATGTTGCTGAGGGTTGATGATTATATGTTTTACTTCCCCAAGGGTAAGCATATGGGTATGGTTCAAAGCCCACTGGCATGCCTTGAGGGGGAACAGAAGGGGCCGACCAGGATTGAGGATATAGCTGCGTGTTATAGGGTCCTTCTTGAACATGGTGATGTTTATATTTATTCCTTTGGCTATTGGATCGAACAGGATAAAAGTAACTAAGACCCATTGTACGAATCAGACTGTTTGTCGAAGGGCTCCTCCAGTCTGTAATAAATTTCGCCACTCATGCGTATTTAAAGGTGACCACAATGCAGTCACCCTCTGTAGATTTAAAACGTGTGCCCACCCACTCTACTCTCTTAACATGCAAGATGGTTCCTATTATATGGGAGGGAAGAGGCCTGTTTTTAGTTAGCCATTGCATCACTTTGTTCTTTAATTCCTCGTGTGTTTCCTCCCTATTTTCATCTGCTTTAGGTACCCCAATCATAACTATTGTGTAAGGGTTAGACTGTGGTGGTAAATTTATATGTGATGGTATTCGTATTGTGGAGGGTCTAGGTTGCTGTGCACCTGTTACTTTAGTTGAGATGTTAACATTTGGTGGAGCTGCGTGTTTTATACTCTCCGCAATGCCTATCTTTATATTAGAAGGATACCCCTCTGTTGCCCACTCACTATCATCATCATCATCCTCACATACCTGGATATTTTGCGTATTATCTATAGATGTAACTGTAAGCTTATCCATAGGATGAGCATTTTGTGGGTTTAATGCTAAATCAATAGTGGGGGGATTCTGATGCTGTGACTCTTTCTTTTTATCTGTGTCCCTTGATGGATCACTTGACTTTTTTGCGGTTTTTGGGTTTTTAACGTTGAGGGTTGTAGAGGCTGTAACAAAAGTAGGGAGTGTATTGGGTAATTTGAGGAGTTTGAGAATACTAGATGATATATCATTTTGAGCCCTCTCAAACTTGCTCAATGCCTTTTCGATATGAGCGATCTGATGGCTAATAGGTTGTAAGAGTGATTTAATCAGAGTTTCAATCTCACTCATGGACGGTATGTTCGTAGTACGATTCTTATCAATGTGGCCTGTTTCCTCGTTGACCAGAGAACTCCCTTTGTTGTTTTTGTCATTTCCGTGTGTATTGTAATCCTGTAAAGATATTGGGGAGGGCCCTCCGCGTGTTGGTTCAGTGGGTTTCCCCAAAGTTGTTGGCTGCCACATGTCTTTAATAGAGCGTTTGGGTTTACCTGTTAGGAGATGAGCTTTCCTCATAGGATGTTTTATTTTTCGTTTTCTCCTAGTGCCCTTGTGAGTATTGGTTTGTTTAGGGATTTGAGACTCTGTTAAGTCAGTAGCCAATGGTTGTCTCTCCACTAAGTGGGCAACCAAAGCTGGAGAAGTAGCATTTTCGTGATTTATATTGCTTACATGGTTAGTTAGAATCAAAAGGCTATTGTCCAGATTGATTGTTGGGTCGTTAAACAAAGATTTAGATGTATTATCTTTAGCGTGAGATCTTGGTAACTCCGAGAATGATTGCATCAGTAAAGACTCCAGTGATGAAGCAGTATCATCCATATTTTGGGTGTTGTTAGTAGTGTGCGAGGACAAGTTTGGAAAGCATAAGTCTGGTGTCAAAGAGAGTCGCCTCTCCGAATCCTGGATGGCATCCGCCACAACATTAATAGTTTTTTGCAACATTATGTCTATTGCAGTTATGGTTGGCAAAGGTGTACTCACATTTTTCAATCTGCTGGTAGATCTTGTTGCCATCGGTGTTTTCAATGTTTTGCTCATCCTTATGCAGTTTATAATGCCCCACACTCCGTCTGTTTTTTATGATGGCTTTAGCATGCTAATCCTGCCGGGCGATATTGGGGAGGTGGCCCGACCCGGCCACTTCAGGCCCCTGAGGGCCACAGAGGGCCCGCCCTTTGCCCGGGCTTGCCCCGGGCTGCGTCCCCCGCGCGTCCCGCGATACGTGACACTGGTCTTGCTGATATGTACTAGGGTGAAGAGGGGGCGTGGCACTGGGAGGGGGCGCGGCTCACCCGGGAAGAGGACACAGCTGTGGTTGTTGTGGGCTGGTCCTCGCAGTCCCGGGGCCGCGCCTCTCGCCTCCTCTGCGGCCTCGCGTCTGACACTCCTCACGCTGGCAATAAGGGCTGGAACAGTTACAAGCTACTCCTGTAGCGCGGTCTGAGTTTTGGCAAAGGAACTCCTCACACGAGCGGCCCCCGCGGAGCGGGGGCCGCGAGGAGTGAAGAGCGCTCGGATGGGGGCGGGCACTGGGAGGGGGCGTGGCTCACCCGGGAAGAGGACACAGCTGTGGTTGTTGTGGGCTGGTCCTCGCAGTCCCGGGGCCGTGCCTCTCGCCTCCTCTGCGGCCTCGCGTCTGACACTCCTCACGCTGGCAATAAGGGCTGGAACAGTTACAAGCTACTCCTGTAGTGCGGTCCGAGTTTTGGCAAAGGAACTCCTCACACGAGCGGCACCCGCGGAGCGGGGGCCGCGAGGAGTGAAGAGCGCTCGGATGGGGGCGGGCACTGGGAGGGGGCGCGGCTCACCCGGGAAGAGGACACAGCTGTGGTTGTTGTGGGCTGGTCCTCGCAGTCCCGGGGCCGCGCCTCTCGCCTCCTCTGCGGCCTTGCGTCTGACACTCCTCACGCTGGCAATAAGGGCTGGAACAGTTACAAGCTACTCCTGTAGCGCGGTCCGAGTTTTGGCAAAGGAACTCCTCACACGAGCGGCACCCCAATTGGGCACTAATTTGGAGTGTTTTGGTACAGGCACGATGGTTACAGCACTACGGGCCAGATGTACGATTGTTTTTTTCGTGGTAGCAAACGGGAAATTGCCCTGTTTGCTACTGAAAAATATGTCTGCCCTATTTACAAACCCTATTTTGTGAGTCAATAACCTATTACAGAGTGGTGGGTATGTTCTGTGTATGTGTGTTCTGTGTATGTGTGTGTGTGCTTTGTGTCTGTATGTGGTGTGTGTATGTCTTGTGTGTGGTAGTGTGTGTGTGTTTTGTGTGCATGTGGAGTGCATTTGCTGTTTGTTTTTTACATATGGCACGTGCTTTTGTGATCCTCTATTCCCAGGGTGAGACCACAAGGCACCCCAATTGGTGCATTCCAGAACACTCGCTGCTGCCACAAGGGCACATAGGCAGTATTTCTTAACATTTCTATAAAAAGCGAACAGAACTCAGTTACCCACCAGTGGAAGAGGAGTACCTCCCTTATTTTAGATGGCGTAATGCAGATAGAGTATCACAATACTGATTCGGATGAGTTTGGAAGAGATATTTGAAGTTTTCCTTTGTACTATGAATGACCCTGATGAAGATGAATTCCGGTTAAACGAAACATATTGGCTGTATTGTTGTGTGGCGTTTTAGGCTCCGATTACATTTTCCCGATACATGCCCTTATATAGGTACAATTCACATTGTCCTTATATAGGCATAAAAATCAAGGCCTTATTTAGGCATAGCCCATGCTACCCAAATACAGGCATGGCTACTTCCATCCGTTCACCAAACGTCACAACAATTTCTTGGAAAACCAGCTTAAGCCGTTAGGGAACTTCCACTTGCTTGAATTTTGATTTCTCCAAGAACTCAGTTACTTTACAATGAACAACTATTCCCCAGGGGTTCATTTATGCCGTTCATATGCCCGACTTTACGTCAAACTATGGCATTCCTAAACACCTTCAAGGTATAAATATACCTTCACTTGCTATAGCAAGATACGGTGGTTCGGAGCAGTTCGAAGACCTACTTGCCTGACGCAGCTCGCTACAGCAAGTGCCGAAGGAAGCCGACTCTCCAGCTGACGCACTGATCAGGAAGCTGCCTTTCTCCTGCCGAGAATCCAGCTCCAGTGTTTTCAGTTCCCCTTGCGGGGTGTTGGAAAATCGAGTCCCGAGACAGAGATACCAGACCTCCTTCATTCTAATGCATGGAGCTGATTAGAACCTAGAGAAACCTTTGGTAGATTCCTGGCAAAACTAAACCTATGCAAAAGACCATACTTACTTCTTCCCTCGTACTAGACCTAGGTTAGGTACATTGGGGTAGGCGTATTTTAGAAGCACCAGTTGATTATTTTAGTCTATGTTATTTATGTATGTATTTTTATATGGCTTAGAAACCATACAATGCTCTTACAGTATTATTTCATATTACTGTTTACGCTGTACGCATTATAATTTGCAGTCTGCCTAATGATTGTAGTAGTTCACTTCTCTTACATGAGAAAGAAGACTGTTCAATAAACCCTTTTAATTGAAAATGCCTGTCTCACTAATTCTCTGCAACTCTGTAGAAACGAAGCATGCACGATTGACTGAGTGAACTAGTTATCTATTGTTTCCACGACTCTGAGAGATATATTCTTATTCTTGGGAAACAAAGTTGTCATGTTTATGCAGTTGTCAGCACCTAATCCCTTCTTGTGTATTCGAGAAAGTTTCTAGTGACCTCTTAGTTAGCTGGCACACACACAATTAAGTTTAGTATTTTCGATAGAGACTATTGACATAAGTCGTACGTCAAATCTATAGGATATATTATTCCATTGCGCAGAGCCTGTTGGGAATATAGGAACTACACTACAGTATTCTTTGGTTGCTGGATGACATATTTTAAGTGGAAATAAATAAATGAAGATTTTTTGTCTCATTTTAGCTCCATTCTGTGCCACAGAAATAATTTCTACTGTGCTAAAACAAAGCAGTAATATGAATATTTTTGCATATTTTTATGACGCATTAAGAAATAATGTTGTATTTCTTATTTGTAATTCTGTTATTCGTCCTAAGTGATTAATGTTCCGATTGAAATCTATAGCTCCAACGTGTATCTAAAACTCGAAGCTCGTCGGTTAAGAACTCATCACAACCTAGGGACATATTACCAACAACTAGCGATAATTATCGCTATGTTGGTTTAGCGGCGATATTTTTATCGCCGAGCTGCGGCGATTTTTATCGCTTAGGAACCTTGCTATTATCAAGGTTTATCTCCTAAGCGATAAAATTCAGCCGAAATGCATGAATATCGCTGAAAAGTCAGCGATATTCATGCATTACCGAGCTAAGGCTCTTAGCCATGTTATCCACCTACCATTGGATAACATGGCTAAGAACTGCTCAGGGGCAGGTGTTAGCTTTTGGAGATATTCGCGCTTAGCGCGAATATCTCCAAAAGTTGGTAATAGGAGATAGCGATGTTAGCGACTGTTTCCAGTCGCTAACATCTTGGCACGCCCACTTTGCATGTCATTAGTGATAAATATCACTGACATGCAACGCGGGGCCCAAGATGGTCGCTATCTCCTACTAGCTGTCGCTAACTGGTGTTAGCGACAGCTAGGTAATAGGGAGATAATTTTATCTCCGCTTTCTTGACTTTTAAAGCCAATAAAGCGGAGATAAACCACCTTGATAATATGCCCCCTAGTTTGTTAGCTCTAATCCAGGTGCAGATAGGAGCTTTGGCTAAAATTATTTCTCATCATAAACACCTGCTATAGATTTGTCCATCATGTTGGGCACAAAACTGCGTTGATATGCGTTACACCTCAATGATCATCATTATGCATCAATTCTTAAATATTGTGCCTGCATCAATATTTGAAAAACCCGTTCATTTGTAAAAAGGAATCGTTGAATATGAATGAAGATAAGAAGAAGGACACCTGACTGTGATATGGCATTCAGCCCAGAGAGGAAGATACTTTTGCTCCCAAAGGTGCTAAAAAAATCATCGCCTCTTAATTGAAGCTTGACCTCACTTTATAATTAAACTATCTTGTGGCCGATCTGTCTCTCATTAGGAAGTTTCTGTGACAGTGTTATCTGATATGCATGAAGTTCGCTCAGTACGACTTTGTGTGAACTTCCCTAATTACACTCGAAGCAGGCAGATGTGATTTAGTAATGCTTACATCCCTCTCGGTATTACATAATGTGAGGTCAGAACCTTTTCTCGAATCATATATACCTTTATTCGCAATATTTGCAACGACTAAGCTTGCTACATGTGAAGGAAAAGAAATCACCATGATATGATATATTGTTTGACAACTGATGCAATATTCAGTATCAGTGAGCAAGAACAGGTCTTCAGTGCAGCAACTGAAAATTAGATAAGTGATTAAAAACGGGTACTAATTCAAGACATTTGAACTACAGAATTTGACAGTAGAAGATAATGACTTTGTGCTCAAAGAGGCTCATTTATGAGAAAGTTAAGCAGTGCAGTGGAGCAAGTCACCTTGCTGTGCTGCACCCATGGAATGCCTCTATGACGCAGAGTAAGGCAGGGCAGTAACTTGCGCTCCTATGCCTTACTCCGTATCTACAAGGCCATGAAAAGCCTCGCAGGGTGGCTTTATGTGGCCTTGTAGATATGGCTAAGCCCTGTGCACCACCGGAACAACACGAAAAGTGACGATCCTGCAGCGCACAGCGCTTGTAAATAAGCCCCACAGTTTGTAGTCACTGGAACACATTTATGTCACTCAAATACATCATATGACTTCAACACAAAGGATACGTTTGAACTGAGTTTCTGCTTCAATGTGCTAAGACAGAATAAAGTGTTGTACCCAAGTATTCTAGCAATAGCGTCAACATATATTCACAATACCATCGCAATACAATTACAAGAGAATATTTCAAGACTAGATTATTTATTACAGCAGCTTTAATCAAAAGAAAGTGCTGCACTAAAAATCCATTGGCTACGATAACTTTTCACAGTCTTCTACGGAATTCTGATATCCGATTTCAGATTCAGACTCTGACCTGACTCTTCTGCAGACAAATAGTGCTGTAGGCTTTGGGGAGATGAGAGAGCACAAGTCTGAAAAATGTATAAGTGCACCATATTTACAAGCACGTAGTTAGTTTAAACATGCGCTGCACACGAGTGTTTTATATCTAGAAGTGAAATACACAGAGTGCCTTATATTCAGTAGTGAAATGTATAGAATGTTTAAGTAGAGTAACAATAGTCATAACTGTGTGAGATTAATGTAGAAATGTTTGGGATGAATATGAAAACCTCACGTTCTCATGTTAAAGGAATCATGTAAGAGTTGAATGGAACTCTGAAAACCAGTTACATTGTGTAGGCCTTAGGGCAATTCACAGCAAATCTAAACGCGCTGCTAAAATAATGTGAGATGGGGTTAACATGGTTCTTCCAAAATTGTATTATCAAAACTTAGTACGGGAATATATGCTTTATAGATGTGTTGTTTTAGAAACGTATGCTAGTTAAGAATGCTGTTTAAATCAAGTTAATGTTTTAGAGTGCAGGGACCCGCTTCATGTAAATCAAGTAGGCCTGAACTGATAATGTCATCTCCTTTGATGTGCCATGTGCTCATTAGAAGAGAAGTCGAGAGGCGTCCAGTACAGAGCTTCGCGTGTGCTTTACGACCTATAGATATGGTGGAGTCTGGAATTTGAGGCCCACTGCAGGACGGACTGTATGCAGGTGCGAGGGTCCTAATCAGCTAGAATGAAAGGGGCTTTGTTCAGTGGCGCTTGGCGCAGGCCTGTAGGAGTTTTCAGGAATTTCAGGGGGTATCGGCACACTGGAGAAGAAGCCTAGGAGCCAAGGTCAACTTTAACGAGGGTCTTGAAGAGTACCATCATGGAGTTTACCGCGCAAAGATGTACCACGTGAGGGGCGTCCCAAGGGGCGTTCCTATCGGAAATGTGATTTGGTATTAGGGAAAGTGACCCGGGAGGAGAGCAGAGCAGATGATTTTGGGAGCCTAAGGAAGCGGATGGGTAGGCAGATAGACTGATCAGGAGAGACCCATTATCAGAGAAGAGACAAAGAGAAGTGCGTGATCTTCTTAGGAAGTCACCACGGCTGACACCTAGAGGGGTAAAGATCTTGTTAAGTAGGGATGTCACTTAGTATAGTGTAGGGACAGACTAACCTTAATTTTCTTTTCTGTAATGACTTTGAGGTTGCAACTTGTATCCATTTTGGCAACGCTCATGATATTCGAACTTGTACTCATTATTCTGTTTTGTAGACTCAGATTGTTCAAAGAATTTATGTTCATAGTGATACCAGTTTATCTTTTGAACCTCATCTTGAGAAGTTTGTATCTTCAGTTATCTTTGACTTTATATTAAATCTTTGAAACTTAATCCTGGTCAGTGGTCATTTAGAGTGGTGTAAGTTCTTAATTGATTGACCTATTGTTAGATTACCTTTTACTCAATGACAGGTACCAACGATCCAGTCGACTTGGTTTGGGATCTGGTAAGGTAACTAGTAACCAGTAATCCCGCGTTAACAGAGATAATACAGAATTCACTGCTGAGCTATCTATCATGCCTAATTAGAAGCCTTTTTTTCCCCATGTAAAGTCCTGCACTGTTAAAGCATCTGCTACCTGGTGTTGTAGTTCTTCTTACTCCCACCCTCAGTCTGCTGCCTCTGAGGTTTTCAGAGTGGAAAGTGGCGTGGCTATATTGGCAGTTCCTTTTATAGGGATGTTCCACCCAAGATGGCAGCCACATGTAAACTCCTGCAAGACCAAGAACTCTTGTGAGAACTCGAGTGGGAGTTTAATCAGGATGAAGACATAACATTTGGTGCTTTACTAAACAAATCCTGGGTAGAAACGTTATCTTTTCTATTTCAGGTACTTATCTGCTGATTCTTCTTAGAGGCTTATTATGCCTATGAGGGTCCTTTGGACCGCCATAACTGCGGTGGCAGTGTGGGCACCTCCGCACTGGCTGTCCTACCGCCCTAATATGAGGTTGGCGATCGGACCGCCAAAGGACCACAGCAGGGATTACAGGATCCCTCGGCGGTGGGAGGCTGAAGTATGGGGGCTGTGCCGCTGCAGCACTGCCAAGCCTTTTACAAGTTTCCACACCAACATCCTTTTCATGGCAGTGAGCCTGCCATGAAAAGGGTGGTGGTGAGGAAACTAAAGGGGCCCTAAGTAGACCCCTTCTGCCTCTGAGCCATGGGATCTATGCAGGGGGGGCACATGTTGTGCACCCTTGTAGGCATGCACCCCAAGTTCCTGCACGGCATGGACTGCATGATATGCTGCTGTCCATGCTGTGAAGAAGCATACTTTGGCAGTCCAAATGTGGTGCCTTTCTAAGGGTCACATATGAACCTTAGAACAGTACTGCAGTGGGACCGCCAAAGCACCAACCGCCAGACCAGGAATGTACTCATAATATGGTGAGCGGTGTGCAGACAAATGTTGCGGTCTCCCAGCAGGGGGCAGGTGAGGCGGCCCTCTGGGGTACCTCCAAACTCATTATAAGGTCCTACGTGTCAGAGCATTTTACCATAAATCTCAACATCAATATCTCTTTTGTATATTTTTTCTGCTTCTCTTGTATTACATTCTGTTTTCTGTAGTTGATGATGGTGTCTAATGGCATTACAACAACTCTCTTCCCCTTGACATATAACTCCAAGACTCTGACAGCTATGCCAAGATGACTCAGGCCATTCGGCCTGAATTTTGAATCTCTGTGAGGAAATACTGGTCATTTTTAATGATCAGCTAGAATTGTTTGAAATGGCTGTTAAACGAAGGGGAGCCAGATAATTTTTTTCCATGCCTAGATCCTCTCAAGGGCTCAGGTCTGCTAGACATTCATAGATTCAGAAAGAGAGTCATAACTTTCTTTCTCTACACCTGTACTGACAAAGGGTTAAGAAATATGAAATGAAGCTCTGAACTGGTCTCTGATTAAACCTTCAGTTTTACTTTCCACCCACATACAAAGTGGAAGGCATGGAGCCTAGAAGCGCCACATCTACTCCTTTGAGTTTGTTGATGATTGCCTGACAAATAAACGATTCCTTAAGTTTGATTTATATTGTGCCATTTGACCTTTAGTAAAGGCCTATGTCAAAGAGCTTCCAGAGAGTGTATCTGCGACTTAGATGTGTATTTCCCTATTAATGATGTATGTGTTAAATTGTATACATCTCTAGCGCACTCATTTATTTTTGGGTTTCATTATCTGTCAATATGTCTTCTTTTCTTTTCTTGGCTTATCTGGTGATCTGTTTTATGTCACTCAGTATTTATGCAAAACCTCACAATCTTGGTAAAAAACTTTCCCTTTTCCGACATAATTTAATAACAAAATATAATTCCTCTAATTTCAGTCTCTAACTCAACCACTCGTGCTCTTAAATGGCAACATGTGAGTACTGTGTGGTGAAGCCCTCAACTGCTTTGATTTGTTTGATTTGAAGATCAAAGATCTGATTTGCTTTGATTTCGTCCAGGATCTGTCGGCCTCTTCCAAAAGTATACTTAAAAAGAACTATTTATAATAGGGCAGAGTCCTACTTTCTAAGTGGCCTCTTTCACGTGTGATACCTTCTGCCAGTCCTGACTATATTTTGCCAAAAGCATCTTGCAATTTAGGCTTTTTGGTCGTAATTGAATATCTTTCTGATGTTACATTGAGAAATGCACAAATATTGTCAGAACATATAAAAACATTAAATACCTCAACTCTGTACTTGAATACTAATTACACAAAAATTAATGATAAAAATATTGTGATAAAATATCTCCAATGCAACAATAATATAAGCAAAAATAAAGAAATGACAAGTATCACCTACACATTAGAACTAAGGAAACATAACAATAAAAAAAAATGCTGTCGGTCGGACCGCAGAGGTCGGAGGGACAGACTGACGCCTCCGACAGGCTCAAGATGCCCATTGGGGGCATCAGTAGGACTGTAATCCCTACAATGGGGTCACGGCCTGCGCAGGCACCGTCATAAAGTGTGCAATGTCCTTTTTCGACAGCCTTTTGATGGCGGTCCACCAGTATGGAAAGGCTGTCGGAAAGTGACACTTGGGGCCCCTAGTCCAGCTCCAGTAGACCTCGTTATGTGGCCTGATGGGCACATGTGGTGCCCCCCAAACATCCATGCACCATGTGCCAGGCAGCACATGGTGCGTGGCACACAGTGAATGATATTCAAAAACATCCCTTTTTCTATTGCAGATTGTGTTGCGGCCCATTTCCGGGCTGCAGCACAAACTCCTTTAGCTTCCTATCAGCCTGGGTCAGAGGAGATAGGAGTAGGCAGACCCAGCATTCTGCCTGTCATGTTCCTACTTTGAAGCATCATAAGTTATGACCCCTTCCCCTTACCCTGGCATTGCAATGTAACAGAACCCTCTCCAGCAAATGGCCTCTCTCCTCGTGAGCCACTTATCATTTCATCAAAGCAGCCTGGCTAATCCTCATGACTCTGACCAATCAGGGTAGACCGCAGGAAGACTGAATTTAGGCATACAGACAAGAAAGCCTTATAATTTATTTTCTATACAATTTACAAACAATGGCATATTGTTGGATTATCATTACCACTCTCCTAAGTATTTGAATTATATTTATTCACTTCCTAGCAATATATAGGTGTTCATAAACTACTGCACTGGTATCTATGTGGCAAGGCATCTACAATGGGAAAATTGAAATGTTCAATTTCTCCATCACCAGGGAAAATAAAACATATTTTATAAGGGCCCTGCTTATAGTTACATGACACCTCCACCCCTGGGACACCTAGGTGAGAACTTGGGGTCCTGCATATGCTAAACAAAGTGTAGATACTCACTCCACAGTGCTCATAGCACCATAGCCGATTTTGGAAGGAAATGTACTACAATGGGGGAAGTGAAGTGTTTAATTTCTCTATCCCCAGGGCATAAACAACATCTTTAACAGGGATCTTGCTTGTCAATACATGACCCCCCCCCACTCCAGGCACACCTAGGGGATACACTAGGGTACCTAATATGTAACAATAATGTGGATTATTACTTTTTGAATCTCCCTACCACCAAAGTCGAGTTTGCAGTTCATTTACTTTTAAAAACAGTGCTGCAGTGCAGGGCTGCTTTTTAAATGACTTCAGCCACCCAACAGTGCACACATGCAAGTGGAGAAAGTGATGCTCTCATCTAAACTGCCATGCCCTATTACATACCAGGAATTATTGGTACTTTGAATCCCCCTGGCCCAATAGCTACTAGGGACGTATAGGATAGATGATGGGTACTCACAAACTTTCTCTCTGGGGCCAAATTTACAGTATGGTTTGTGTCCGAGGGCTGCACTGGTGGGGGCGGGGTCAGTGGGGAAGGGGCGGGGCTAGAGCAAAAAAAAACTGTGACCATGAGGTTGATCACAGGTCCCTGCCGCGGACGCCTTCGTCCACTGAGCCACCAGACCCGGCATACACACATCTCTCTCCCTCCCTTTCCCCCTCTCTCTCCCTCTCTCTCTCTCTCCCTCTCTCTCCCTCTCTCTCTCTCTCTCTCTCTCTCTCTCTCTCTCTCTGTCTCACTCACTCTGACTCTCTCACTCCCTCTCTCCATCTCTTCCTCTGTCTCATTCACTCTGACTGTCTCACTCCCTCTCTTCCTCTGTCTCACTCACCCTGACTGTCTCACTCTCTCTCTCTCTGTGTCTCCCTCTCTCTCTGTTTCCTTCTCCCTCACTCTATTTCCCTCTCCCTCACTCTATTTCCCTCTCCCTCACTCTATTTAACTCTCCCTCACTCTATTTCCCTCTCTCTCCCTCCTTCCCTCTGTCTCCCTCTCTCTCTCCTTCCCTCGCCCTTATTCCCTCTGTCTCCCTCTCTCTCTGTTTCCTTCACCCTCACTCTATTTCCCTCTCCCTCTCCCTATTCTTCCCTCTCTCTCCTTCCCTCTGTCTCCCTCACTCTCCTTCCCTCTCCCTCATTCCCTCTGCCTCCCTGTCTCTCCTTCCCTCTCTCTCACTTTGAGGTCTCCCTCACTCTGAGGTCTCCCTCACTCTGAGGTCTCCCCACTCTGAGGTCTCCCTCTCTCCTTCCCGCTCCCTCACTCTGAGTTCTCCCTCTCCCTCCTTCCCCCCTCTCTCTGAGGTCTCCCTCTCTCTCCTTCCCTCTCCCTCATTCTCAGGTCTCCCTCCCTCTGTCTCCCTCCCTCTCTCTCCCTCCCTCCCTCCCTCCCTCCCTCTCTTTCTCCCTCTCCCTCCCTCTCTCTCCCTACCTCTCTCTCCCTCTCTCTCCCTCCCTCTCCCTCCCTCTATCCCTCTGTCTCACTCACTCTGACTCTCTCACTCCCTCACTCCATCTCTCCCTCTGTCTCAGTCACTCTGACTGTCTCACTCCCTCGCTTCCTCTGTCTCACTCACCCTGACTGTCTCACTCTCTCTGTCTCCCTCTCTCTCTGTTTCCTTCTCCCTCACTCTATTTCCCTTTTCCTCACTCTATTTCCCTCTCCATCACTCTATTTCCCTCTCCCTCACTCTATTTCCCTCTCCCTCACTCTATTTTCCTCTTTCTCCTTCCCTCTCCCTCATTCCCTCTGTCTCCCTCTCTCTCTTTTTTGTTCTCCCTCACTCTATTTCCCTCTCCCTCTCTCTCCTTCCTCTCCCTCCCTCCCTCTTTCTTCCTCTCTCTCCTTCCCTCTCCCTCATTCCCTCTGCCTCCCTCTCTCTCCTTCCCTCTCCCTCACTTTGAGGTCTCCCTCACTTTGAGGTCTCCCTCACTCTGAGGTCTCCCTCACTCTGAGATCTCCCTCTCTCTCCATCCCTCTCCCTCACTCTGAGTTATCCCTCTCCCTCCTTCCCTCCCCCTCTCTCTGAGCTCTCCCTCTCTCCGAGGTCCCCCTCTCTCTCCTTCCCTCTACCTCATTCTGAGGTCTCCCTTCCTCTGTCTCCCTCCCTCTCTCTCCTTCCCTCTGTCTCCCTCACTCTGAGGTCTCCCTCTCTCTCCTTCCCTCCCCCCCACTCTGAGGTCTCCTTCTCTCTGAGGTCTCCCTCTCTGTCCTTCTGTCTCCCTCACTCTGTCTCCCTTGCTCTGTCTCCCTCCCTTGCTCTCCCTCCCTCGCTCTTCCTCCCTCCCTCTCTCCCGCTCTCTCTCACTCCTTCGCTTGCTCTCCATCCCTCCCTCGCTCTCCTTCCCTTACTCTCCCTCGCTCCCTCTCTTTCGCTCTCCCTCTCTTGCTCTCCCTCCCTTCCTCTCTCTCCCTCCTTCATGCTCCCTCTCCCTCCCTCCCTCGCGCTCCCTCTCCCTCCCTCCCTCGCTCTCCCTCCCTCGCTTGCTCTCCCTTCCTCTCTCGCTCTCCCTACCTCGCTCTCCCTCACTCCTTCGTTCTCCCTCCCTCCCTCGCTCTCCCTCCCTTCCTAGCTCTCCCTCGCTCCCTTGCTCCCTCGCTCTCCGTCCCTCCCTCGCTCTCCCTTCCTCGCTCTCCCACCCTGGCTCTCCCTCGCTCCCTCGATTGCTCTCCCTCCCTCCCTGGCTTTCCCTCCCTTGCTCTCCCTTGCTTGCTCTCCCTCCCTTGATCTCCCTCTCCCGCGCTCACTCTCCCTCCCTCCCTTGATCTCCCTCTCCCGCGCTCACTCTCCCTCCCTCCCTCGCTTTCCCTCCCTCCCTTGCTCTCCTTCGCTCTCTTACTCTCCCTCTCTCCCTCTTCCTCGCTCCCTCGCTCCCTCGCTCTCCCTCGCTCCCTCTCTCTTGCTTTCCCTCGCTCCCTCGCTTGCTCTCCCTCCCTCCCTCAGGCTCCCTCCCTTGCGCTCCCTCTCCCTCCCTCCCTTGCTCTCCCTCCCTCCCTCACTCTTCCTCCCTCGCTCCCTCGCATTCCCTCCCTCGCTCTCTCTCACTCCCTCGCTCTCCCTCACTCCCTCACTCTCCCTTGCTTGCTCTTCCTCCCTCCCTCGCCCTCCCTCGCTCTCCCTCCCTCGCTCCCTCGATTGCTCTCCCTCCCTCCCTCATTCTCCCTCCCTCGCTCGCCCTCGCTTGCTCTCCCTCCCTCCCTCGGTTCCTCGCATTCCCTCCCTCGCTCTCTCTCGCTCCCTCGCTCTCTCTCGCTCCCTCGCTCTCTCTAGCTCCCTCGCTCTCCCTCGCTCCCTCGCTCTCCCCTGGTTGCTCTCCCTCCTCCCTCGCCCTCCCTCCCTCGCTCTCCCCTGATCCCTCACTTGCTCTCCCTCCCTCCCTCTCCCTTTCTTGCTCTCCCTTGCTTGCTCTCCCTCCCTCCCTCGCTCCCTCGCTTGCTCTCCTTCCCTCGCTTGCTCCCTCGCTTGCTCTCCCTCCCTCGCTTGCTCCCTCGCTTGCTCTTCCTCCCTCCCTCGCCCTCCCTCGCTCTCCCTCCCTCGCTCCCTCGATTGCTCTCCCTCCCTCCCTCATTCTCCCTCCCTCGCTCTCCCTCGCTTGCTCTCCCTCCCTCCCTCTCCCGCCCTCGGTTCCTCGCATTCCCTCCCTCGCTCTCTCTCGCTCCCTCGCTCTCTCTAGCTCCCTCGCTCTCCCTCGCTCCCTCGCTCTCACCTGGTTGCTCTCCCTCCTCCCTCGCCCTCCCTCCCTCGCTCTCCCCTGATCCCTCACTTGCTCTCCCGCCCTCCCTCTCCCTTTCTTGCTCTCCCTTGCTTGCTCTCCCTCCCTCCCTCGCTTGCTCTCCCTCCCTCGCTTGCTCCCTTGCTTGCTCTACCGCCCTCGCTGGCTCTCCCTTGCTCTCCCTCCCTCTCCCTCCCTCACTCTCCCTCGCTCTCCCTTGCTCTCCCTCCCTCGCTCTCCCTCACGTGCTCTCCCTAACTCCCTCGCTTGCTCTCCCTCCCTCCATCGCTCCCTCGCTCCCTCGCTTGCTCTCCCTCGCTTGCTCCCTCGCTTGCTCTACCTCCCTCGCTTGCTCTCCCTCGCTCCCCCTCCCTCCCTCGCTTGCTCTCCCTCCCACGCTCTCCCTCGCTCACTCTCCCTCCCTCCCTCCTTCACCCTCCCTCGCTTGCTCTCCCTCCCTCCCTCTCCCTCACTTGCTCTCCCTCCCTCCCTCGCTTGCTCTCCCTCGCCCCCTCACTTGCTCTCCCTCCCTCCCTCTCCCTCCCTCGCTTGCTCTCCCTCCCTCGCTCCCTCGCTCCCTCGCTTGCTCTGCCTCCCTCCCTCGCTCTCCCTCCTCACCTTGCCTGTGTGTGCCCGGGCTGTGACAGCTTCCAGGCGCACACACACAGCTGCACCCAAGCACTTCACAGGTCTTTAAAAGACCATTGGCATGTTAATGAGGCTTTGTTCACCTCTCAGCGCCCCTGCAGCCCCACTCTGACTATGACGGGAACCACCCAGCCCCCACAGAGCAGCAGAGTCTGAGTCGCCCTCTGGTTGCAGACACTCTTAACAAATAAAAAAATTAAAAAGCTCGGGTACGATGTCTGCAAGGTCCGCGGGCCGCCAGGGAAGGCGGCCCGCGGACCTTGCAGACATCCGTGGGCCGTACTATGAGTACCCCTGGGATAGGTCATGCCAATTACAAGTGTACCCTAATACATAGTGTACCCTAATGCATGTGCATGTTTTCACTGTGTTTTCTGCATAGCACTGGCCCTGGGCCTGGTTAGACAGAGGCCAGGGAATGTCTGAGTCAGTTACCAACAGTACCAGTCAGCAAAAAACAGGGGTGCACAGGGCACACAGGGTAACTTAGCAACTCAACCTCAGGCTGGTTTGAGTGGGAAGGTGTGTTGAAAGATAAACTAGAGCAACGAAGCACCAGTTATATTACAGCAAACCACAGACTACATCAACAAAAATATTTTATAAAAACCTTTGCAGCTGGTGTTGCTGATCATTAAGCAGTTGAGTGTGAAGATGTGCACCAATTTATGTAAGACCAATAATACAACAAAAGTAAAATTTTTGGATTTAGATTTGCATCAAATAATAATTTGCAATTTGCAATTTTTTTTTAGGAATCTATTAAAATGGATTTGAAAGTAGTGGGAGCAATTTGCACTCCGACTTCTACCAAATCCATTGGTATTTTGTGAACCAACCTATATATTAATAGGTGGGTTGATTCACAAAATACCAAGACGTAGTGGGTCACAGTCCCACCTGCATCATTTACAGAAATAAAATGTCTTTTGTTTTGAAACATAGCATACACACATCGTACTGGTGCCAAGTCCACAAGGCAAAACAATGTAGATTATAATACTAACAACACAGTTTCCTGTGAGATAAAGTGGACACAACATATTGTACAGTCACAATAGGTAAACAGCTATCTTCGTTGTCAAAGGGGACAATGGCATGGGGCCATACAGAGTTTCAAGGAGGGTGTTCATCTGAGAGGTAAATCAGTCCATTTGATAGTGCTTTCCACAGTTCAAGATCACCCCATGCCTCTTCATCTGTTCTTAATGGTGACATTCTGATTTCCTCCACTGTTGTCCATTCTGTCACATTCTGTATCCAGCTGCAGATCTCTGGGACTTTTTTGCTCAGCCAATGAATTGCCACCCGGTACTTCGACAATAAGAGGTTGAGCTGTGCAAATCTTTTTTTGATTTGTGTTTGGTGTTAATGACATGGATGACCAGCAAGGTATGCAGATAAAAGTCAAGAGCACAGCTGAATGTTCCTAACATCTACCCATGGCATCCCTCTAGTATTCAGCAATTTTGCAGCAGTCCCATACTACAGAATAATAAGTACCTTCTTGGGCAGCCGATTGAGGCGTCAGGCTTTAAGCGGTGTACCATCACAGGGGTCATGTATGTGGGGTGTGCAATGTTGAAATGGAGTAAACGGAATACAGCATTAATATCAGTTTCAATTATGTATCTGAGAAAGACAGTCTCAGTCCGCCTCCCATTTTTGCACACAAATGTAATGGGTGCTCATGTATATCTTCCCTAATGCCTGTGAATAGCCTTATGATGATCCCATTTCCCAGTTTGTACAGACCTGTAAACCCAGAGTAGCAGTTTGTGCTGCGGCAATCTGGCTGTCCCCCCAGCGCTTGCACTTAACAGTGTGGATTGTATATATTGGCCTTGAAGGATCTAAAAAGTGCTCCTGGGTTGTCTCAAAAAAGGTCATTGCATTTGTCTTTCAGATATCTACCAGTGTGAAGTAGCCCCCCTTTTCCATTCTGACATATCTGTAGTAGATTCCAGTCAGCCAAACTCCAAGACACATCACAGTGGCAAATCAATAGCTCATGGCATGCACCTGCCCCACCCAGGTAAGCGGCTCCTCCACTAGGGCGGAGAAGCATCGCCCCACTTCTTTCTTGCAAAGCAGAATCATAAAATGGTAATAACTTCCCGTATCACCATTTTATGTTCAGTTGAGAGCAATGACTGTTTGGTGAGCCCTCTGGGCCAGAGCAAACCAGTCATGCGCACTCTGCCCTTTCTCCAGGCAGGCTGCAATGCACCCTGCACGGAGAACATGGCCTCCACGTAAGCCACTGGCTCTGCGGCGTCCCTACCAATAACAATGCTGCCATTGCAGCGTTGTGATTCGATTAGTGTAGGGGAAAGAGGCTACCTGCTTTCCGTTCCTGAGGCAGGAGAGCAGGAGCAGCAGCGAAGAAGACGCAGGACCCAGCCAGCAGACAGGTACGTTTTTTATTTATTAATTAAATTAAAACCCTTCCCGTGTGACCCACCACCCTACACCCCCCCCCACCCGCGAATAATGCCTGCTGCGACCAGGAGCAGAAAGCCTATAAGAACACTGGAGAGCATTGAGACCGGCGATAGCCAAAACAATCCAATTAGGATCTGCAGCACTTACAGTCATACACCCCTGGAAAGCAGAAAAATGCCCAGGCAGAATCCTGAGAAGGAGAAGGACCTTAGAAGGAGAAAGTGAAATCTTAAATCCCCTGAGAAAGAGCTGTAAATACTCACAGAAGAATGTGTGGAAAATCAGATGCCTTGTATGGGAAAATATCCCTTTCTGTACCCGAGGCCCAGTAGAAGAAAATCTAGCTAAAAATCCAGGAGTGCATCAGCTATGTAGGGGTCACACCGAGATCCATAGAAGAGATCTGCAAAAGGTGGTACAACCTCCGAGTCAGAACTAAAAAAGGATGGCCACCCATAGAACTGAGACTCGTGCAACAGGAGGAGGATCTCCAACCCATCCACCACTAACTCCACTGGAGAAATGGATCGTAGAGCCAGAAATTATGTCTGGACTCAGCAACATTCACACCTTAGAGGCTTCATCCACTTCAAACGGTGAGAGTTATACGTACACATACAGTGTCACAATAACATGTGTACAGTAATGTGTTAGCTAACAGTAACCATATTAGGCTGGGAAATGTTTAGCTATGATAAAATACAAAGAAATACACCATTAGAAGTGTTAGGCCTACCCTAGTAGTGCATTATGGGATGTGTAATACTCCATTATGAACACCTACAGCACAAACCAAACCTATCTTACTGTAGATTATACACACAAAAGTGTGCATAACAACATTTATTTACACATACTTTCATATTGCACTCATATACAGGTGTTTCAGCACAAACAGAACATGAGTCCGACAGAGAGGGCCAAGAAGATACACAAATGCTTATTCAAGAAGGCAATGAGGCTATAATGCCACCTACATCACCCCAGAGGCAAAGTTGCAGTCCAGAACATGGCATTCAGACATTACCCATTGAGGAAGAGGATGTTGCAGGGAGTTCAAATGTCCCAGAAGATCCTGCAGTTAAGCGTGGACAACTGAACGGGGGTACTCATGTCTGACATTGCAGTGTTGTCAGGCAGCCTAATGCCAGGTCAGGGTCCACATAAGCTGTGGGAGATAACACACAGGTGTTTGCTGGTCTTGAAGGTTCCATGTTGAAGGCCCCTAGCACACAAGCAACTGGGCATTATTGCAAAAATATTAACTGGATTTGAAAGAAACTTCACAACTTACTTCCAACTTGTAGCAACAACCATTAAAAATTCCCACAAGTCTCTGGAGGCAAACATAGACTCTATGACAGAGGCTTTGAACAATCTGTGTGGCCATTAGCTACAGGACAATATACTGCACAGACGTGCTCAACATCA
Source organism: Lissotriton helveticus (assembly GCF_964261635.1). Lineage (NCBI taxonomy): Eukaryota > Metazoa > Chordata > Amphibia > Caudata > Salamandridae > Lissotriton > Lissotriton helveticus. The sequence goes on along the minus strand of NC_136063.1, from coordinate 1,702,855,194 downwards.
TTTGTTTTCCCGTATGAATATGTTGAGTTGGTTGATAAATTGCCTTGCACAGGCTGCATCAACCCTCTCATAGTGTGCTGCAGAATGGCAGGTTGAGATAGGGCACTTTAGTGGTGATGTCACATGGGGCCTTGTGCAAGTGACCACTGCAGTAGAGAGTTTACAGACCACCCAAATAGCACTAAGCGGAACAGCTGAGCAGGCAGAAAGTGAGGACCTTTCCAGTATAAGCAGCGTATCTGTGAATGAGGCAATGAATTAGTGTTACAGTAGATCACAAGGTAGTGTTGTTGGTACAGAAGGCTCCACTACACCGGTGTGACAAAGTTCAGTTCATAGTCAGTGCAAACAGTACTATCTCTTACATTTGCGCTACAAATTGTTTTGTCATTTTTTGCTATTTGAGTAACGTGTACTGATGTTGTGCTTTCATATGAATATTCGGAGGAGTGAAAACAATTTTACAAATCCCTTTACAACCTTACAAATAAAGGTACCTTTGTTTAGCACTGCATTTCATATGTTTAATTTTGTGCAAAATGTAATACACATCATCTTTCACGTACCTTTAAAGTAATTGTTTGCAATGACCACACATCTATCTCTTCCTTCTACTGCTAATGTGCCTTCTTGCACAAGTAGCAATTATCTTGCAATTTCTCTGGGGCATTTTCTAGGACACCCCTACTTTTGAGTAGACAGCAGAAGGTACACTTCATTAGACCAAATGTCCTTTCCATTACAGATCATGTCCGTTTGTGTGCTGCATCGTAGCCTACCTCACTTTGGTTTGATGGACGTAGATATTGTATTAATATCCATGACCTAAGGGCATATGCACTGTCACCTATAATACATTTGGGGAATTTGGTCAAGATATATACAATTTAAATATTTAGGGCATTTATGCCATAAGCCTAGGCCATATTTATCAAGTAGATAGCCATCTTTAAACTCTGCTCTAATAAGACGTGAGTAAATGCTGCTGTGCCTGAACTTGAAAGAGTCATATGTACTGCCAGGGTACTTTGCTATGAGATCTCTGATCTCTGTCCAGACACCTTGTGTTTGGACAAAGCTATACCTCTCTGAAGAGCTGTAATGACAGCGAAACACGTGTCAGGGGTTGGTTTTATTCATTGCAGGTTGGCTTAGATGGTATTTTACCAATCCAAAGCTGTAATATTGTGCCTGGAGTGGTAAATGGCTTTTGTCATTTTACAGCTCGGCGTGAATAGCACTGTGCTAATCCTATGCTTAAAGACTTTGCTGTACGAATGGCAAAAGACTTTGTCCATTTCTTGCTCAGCGTGGATAGCACTGTGCTAATCCTATGCTTAAAAACTTTGATAGAAAAGCAGACGTTTGAGGTGAACAAATTTACATTGTCGCTGGTGTTGAGGGTGCTCTATACAGGAGCTGCCTTCCACCTAAACTTGGGAACTACCCAGAGTTATCTCCTTCTTTGCATAATTTATGCATCACTTAATGCCTGCAAGGGTATTGTTTATGAAAGGTAGCAATCGTGTTTATGGGAGATGCAGAGAGGCGTGCCTTTGAGAAAGGTCAAAGTTGACCGAAACGCGCCAGGACTTGCCTTAAAAATAAATAATCTGACTCACTGTGGAAGTGCGGCTCATTTCTTTTCCCGTGAGGAGAAGGTTGGAGTAATATATATATATTACCTACTGGCGGTCGCCAGTAGGTATATATAGTTAGGATTTTTTCTCTATGGGATTTTTGAAAATTCTATGTCTAATAACTTTGGCGTTTGTGGACGGAATTGGCTGAAATTTTCAGGAAAATGGAACATTTTGTTTCTGAGCAGCCCCTGAAAATTTGGGGGGGGGTCGTCAAGGGGGGGCCGAGAAAAAAGGGGGGTCCCAAAACGTGTTTTTGCCATGCAATTTTCCATAGGGCGGTTGGCCTCACTTTTAGCTCGAACGGCTGAATGGATTTCCACGAAACTTGGCAAAATTGTAGATATTGTTTGCCCGATGTGCCTTTGCTAGGTCTCAAGATATGTGGTCCTGTGAATTTTGAGTAAATTAGGTTTAAAAAAAGATATATATCTAGAGCCGCGCCCGGTACGCGTACCGGGGAGCGCTCCAGGCGCGCCACGCGACTTGCGCACGGCAAGCTGATTGGTTCTTGGGTGTCTGTAAACATTCGAAACAGTCCGCAGCGGCCGCCATCTTGTGTCTCGGTAGGATTGAGACACAAGAGGTGGCAAGAATCAAAGGGGGGAAATGAGCAAAAGGGGGCAGGGTACACCCCCCTGACCCCCTACTTTTGATGTGGGGGCCATAAAAGGCTCCCGCGGGTGAAAAATGTTTTTAAAAAAATTCGATTTTCGCGGGGGTGAGTGCCCGGTACGCGCACCGGGGAGCGTACGGGGGAGCGTACCATGGAGATTAAAAATGACAGACTTTAAAAAAAAAAAAAAAAGCTTCTTTTTATAAATTGGAGGTAGTTCTGAAAAGAACTTTTTTTTTTATTTTGTTGTTTTATATATTTTTTTTGTTTTTGTTGTTTTATATTTTTTTTAGACTTTTTAAAACAATTTTATATTTTTTTTGGATTTTTGTCAAGGGAAAAACAAAAACAAGGATTCCAAAACCGCTCAACAGGAGCAAAAAAAATTGAAAATTTAGGGACTGGAAGAGCAGCGTTGTTGCTGTTTCTTTAGGGCAATGAGTTCAACACTCTGCTCCCCATAGCAGAGCAGTTCGTCACACTCCGTGCACAAAAATTTGATGCCTGCAAACACCGGCTGAATGTTAGGGACCATTCTTCCACGGGGTGGTCCCGAAGGTGTTGCTCCACCAGTGGAGGTGCTGCCGCCATCTGTGGGTACATTCCGTGCCAGCTCTCTGACACTCTCCCTGGCAAAGTTGTTAGGGTGTCTTCTTTTCACATGCCTGATCAAATTAGCATTCCCAAAACTATATTTTTTCAGAGGATTGCCTCTGGATAAACTACTCCCACATATTTTGCAGGTTACTTTGGGAGCGTTGACTTTTTTCTGTCCTTCAGGGATGTCGTAAAATTTCCAGATGAAATGGGTTTTTTTCTTTTGCTGAGGAGGGTCCTCATCTAAAAATCCATCTGAATCACTGCTGGATGACTCTCTTGCAGCCATTGCTGGAGATCAGAAAAGTAGGAGATAGAGTAGACAGAACAGCTCTTGCTCTCTCCAAGTACAAAGCAATAGTGAGAGAAATGGGTGGGTTTCACACAATTTGGAAAAAAAAAAGTTCTGAACCAATGAAAAGTGTTATTTTAAAGTCACATGGTTTAACGCGCTTATGCTACGCGCCCCGGGGCGCGTCCCGGGCGTGTATCGTAAGCGCATCGGGGCGCTTACGTTGCGCGATCGTATGCGCTTCCGGGTGCGCTTACGCGGTGCGTCATAAGACGCATCTCGCGGCTACGCGATACGTGTCTTATGACGCAAGGCGTGGCGGCTACGCGATACGTCACGATGTTGTTTTCGTTCGCGGCAATAGCGCTTCCGGGACGCGCATAAAGTACGCGCCCCGGGGCGCGCCGCAAGATTGCGCTTACCCGTGCGTTCACCTGTCCGCGCCCCGGGAGCGCACCAAAAATAATATAAAAAATAAATAAAAAAATTATAAAATATAAAATTCGATTTAAAATGTATTATTTTTATAAAGATTTGCTATTAAAAAACCTATGAAATTCACTGAAAAAACCATAGGTTATAGACCATATATAGTTAGGAATTAGCATTTACAAAACCTTGAAAATTCACTGAAAAAACCATAGGTTATAGACCATATATAGTTAGGAATTAGCATTTAAAAAACCTTATTTTACTCACACAAAAATATTGAAATTCCATATATAGTTAGTTGTACTAACTATATATCGCGCACCCGCAATCCACTGCTGATGATGTCACATATTACATCATTCATGACATGGTCAGTGACATCACTGATGACATCTCAAATGACATCACTGATGACATCACTGATCTCATTTGACATTACTCATGACATCATTCATGTGATGAAACGATGAACCTCTTCAGACTCTAATATAACCTTAGATACACTCAGTGTAAACAGACACTCACAGACTGTCACTCATCCATGGAGTTACTCACACACCTAATCAGTCTTGCAAAGAATCAATCACACCTCCATTTCCTCAACTATATAGTTAAACACACCTTACTTATTGAAACATATAATAACACATATTTACTCGGTTATACAATCCCTGATACAAGTTCACAATAATCCATACAGCCACTCACACATTCACTGGCTCTTATGCACAGTTATTTATATATGTCAACTACCACATGTACTGTGTTTTACATATGTACTTACTTTGACATGTAGCACTGAGATATCCATTCACTCACCAATACACTCATGCACACAGTAAACCGCCCATACAGCTGTTTCCACATGCACTTTTGAACCCATACGTAAATCAACTGCTCACACATCTATGCACAGAGTCATACACCTCCCAGACACCCACACACACACTCAGTCTCCCATACAAATACTTGGCCAACTAATCAATAACCCATATAGTTAGTCATATAGCTAATGATCAACACATGCATCAGATTACAAAACAACAGACACAATGGTGCACAATTTAAAACAGTTTAGTCACTAACCCATGCACTCAGTGAGACACATTTAATCACTCACTTATACAGTCAGTCATGCACCTACTAAATACATCATCCAGACACTTATACATCCACTCATTCTTCAATATATAAGACATATTTTAACTTTACAGAAACATACAGTCACTGGATGTTGTCATCAGTGATGTCATCAGTGATGTCATTTGAGATGTCATCAGTGATGTCATCAGTGATGTCACTGACCATGTCATGAATGATGTAATATGTGACATCATCAGCAGTGGATTGCGGGTGCGCGATATATAGTTAGTACAACTAACTATATATGGAATTTCAATGGTTTTGTGTGAGTAAAATAAGGTTTTTTAAATGCTAATTCCTAACTATATATGGTCTATAACCTATGGTTTTTTCAGTGAATATATATATATATATATGTATATATATTTATATATATATGTTGAACATTGAAACATTGGTGAATTTATAAAAAAAAATAGGTGACTCAAAATGCATGTACTCTAAAGAGGAAAACAAAAACGCTACTTTTTTTTAGGAGGCTTAAAAAATCTCAGTCAAACCTTTTGTTATGTGTGAAATTTCAACAAATTTCTGTAAGCTGAAAAAGATTCCAGCTTTGCGAAGCTTTGAAGAGTCCTCTTTTCACAAAACTGCACCTGGGAAATTATCATTTTCAACAGTCCAGGGCCTTATTATGATCTTGTTTTCTGTGCTGAGCAGGTGCAAAAGGACTCTGTGCATTTCTGTTTGGTGTCTTTTGCGCATGTTGGGCCACATTTATCATGTATTTGCGTTGCCTCGCATAACGAAAGGGGGTGCATGTACGACAAACTACTAAGTGCGATTTATGAAGCCATGCAATGCCACCTTGCAGAATCCAAAGTGGCTTGATAAATACAGAGTAACGCTGTGTTACGTTACTCTGCCCCTGGGAGGCGATCCATGGGCATTGCATGGGTTTTCCCATGAAACACCCAATGATTTTGACGAATTCTCAGATTTACAATAAGTGGTAGACCTGGGAATGTGACTAAACTGCTACACCTCCTCAGGTGAGGTGTATTCTCCTCGTTTTTCTTTCTATGTGAGCTGCATTCTGCAGCATACATAGAAAGAGGAACATGCCTTAGGGGATTGTTTTTGTGCAGGAAGGTGTACCTTCCTGCACAAAACAATCCTGTTTAGAAGGAACACACCCTTGCACGATGGTGCAGGAATGTCCGCTTTGGCGCTGGGCAGCACATTGTGCTCCAGTGCTGGAAAAATACAGGAATGTGCCATACAATGTTAACTACGGCACATTGCTGCCTTTTACCTATCAGGCAGCACAGCACAGTGACTTGCTGCACTGCGTGATTTGTGAATAAATATACACAATACTATATTAAAATATATTCATGTTAGTGCATGTTTTGCTGACAACAAAGCTCAGACACAAAGAAGCAATTACTGCCCTGTATTTTCAAGTGTTGTTGTCAGCAAAACATACTCTAATTTGAAGATAACTCTACTAAATATGAGAAAAAGATGTCAAATGCAAATGTACTGGGGCCATAACGATGCAGAAAACAGGGCCATGACACAGCCAATTGTTTGAAATTACTTTCTTACACGTTATAGATTTGATGGCTAGAACTTTAGGTGCAACATTTCACTTTTTATAGAATTTATATGATTTGGTATGTTTATGGACTTTTGTACATAACCTTAATCTTCCCTTGCCTTCATCACGCCTTCCCCAATCCTTTACGTGATAAAAGTTTGTTTTAAATTCAAAGTGCTATTCTGGCAATGCGTTCATGTATACGTTAGTGAAATAAACAATATATATTTGCATTAATGTTTCTAAATAGTACACCTCAGTTAGAAAAAAAACTAAATGGAATATAATTTTTATTGAAAATATGAGCCATGGGGCCGTATAGTTATGTTTTCTTTCTATCGCAGCTTGCAGGGTCTAAAGCAAATTTATTTAACCTGATATTTCTGTTAGTTTGTGCTTTATTTTACGAAACCATAGCCAGATTGAAGAACCAAAAGCAGCCCTGGCAACAATGCTCAAACTATCCCTGCTTCCTTTTGCATTCACGTGCGCTCTCTGTTTCAATCAGGGCCGCCCTGGCTGTACTGGGCCTTTCCCTGGGAGGCAGGAAGGGTAGGGTCCGAGTTTGCAGTAGTGAAAGCTGATTTTGTTACTGGGGGACCAATTTTGCAACAGTGCTGCAAAATCGGCTACCAGTAACAAAGCAGCAAGCGTTTCCAGCTTCCGGGGTGTAGAATTGCGAAGGGCCCTAGGCCCGCATGGTGGACAGCAGCAATAATGTGCACACAGACACCAGTTAGGGGTAGTGGGAATGGCCACGAGCACGTGCGCTCGGCCCCTTTTATTGGCAGCATCATGTGACACCATGACGTCTGTGGTGGGTGGGTGTAAAGTGTGATACAACACTCCTGAACACTAGAACGTGTCCCTGCTAGGACGCTACATCTCTCCCATTTTTTAATCGCAAAAACCCACATACAGAAATCAACCTGTGGGAAAAACAAACTGTATCAGGATGCAGTAAAGTGTTCAACTTCCGCTGAGTCCTTTTATCCGCCGCTGCTCGGAATCACAGATGATGTTCAATCTGCTGCGGGGAACATCAGTTCACAGTGGCACCGGTTTGGGGTGCTCGATGGAACCAGTCTATTGACGACTCTGCGACAAAATTGTCCTCACAGTCCTTCTTTTGCTAACTTCCATGGCGACGGGTGCAGTTAGAGTTCTTGTCGTTCGCCGGGGAATGATGCACGATTTCCGGTCTCGGCCTTAGCTTCACTTGTAGTCTGTGTCCTACTTGGCAAAAGGCAGATCCGTTGCAAGGCATCCCTCTCACCAGGATGACCCCTCTCGTCGGTGTTCCCCTGCCACGGGATATCCTTGAGGTCCTCTTTCTCGGATTTGCGCTGGGCTGGATGTGCCACATCAGGTTGTTCCTACGCCGCCGTCAGTGGGGGTATGGAGGAGACGATGTGCCTCACCTCAGATTCTGCAGCCTCGTCCCGAGGTAGCTGTTGGTTTCTGTCTTTGCTTGCGATGTCTTCGCCCTCCCCGGACCTTTCGGATGGGCGTCGGAGGACCGTCTCTCGTCGCGGGGACTGCGTCCCGGAGGCCTCTGCCCCTGAGTCACCACGGCTGGCATTTGTCCAGTGTCCGTGTGACCCCAAAGGTGGATGTCACAAACGGTCTCGCTTGCTCCTCTCCGCAGATCCTGGGTGTGCGGAAACATCGTCTATCAGCTGGTCTTCTTTGCCACTGGTGTTCTTCCGGCCTCGTGTTCCTCGCACCGTTATCCTGGCACTTGTCGCCTCCCTTCTCTTCGGGAGTGTGAGTGGTCTTCCTGCACTCCTCTCTCTTTCCTTAGTTGGTTCACTGTGGGGACGTTGCTTCGCACTGACTTCTCCTTCTACTCTTAACTGTGGCAACAGGCCACATGGATATACTTCCTTCCTTTCCACGGTGGCAAACGTGCCACTCAGATCTCTCCTTTTCTTCCTTCCTTTTCACAGTGGCAGACGTGCCACTCAGATCTCTTCTTTTCTTCCTTCCTTTTCGCAGTGGCAGACGTGCCACTCAGATCTCTTCTTTTCTTCCTCCTGCATCGCGACATCACTTGGACCGATCTTGTGTCTTCTCTCCTGACCTGGGTCCTCCATGCAGTGCGCGCACTCTGCAGGGTTACCCCTGGTCTTGTCCCCGTCGGGGACACTTTCTCCTTCTTCCTCAGCAGCCAGAGTTGGTGTCGCGAACCTTCTTTTCTTGATGCTTTCTTTTCTTGATGCTTGTTGGTGACGTTCGGGGGTCCACGTCCGTAGACCTTTTCATGGTTGAACGTCCTGGACCGGTTGTCAGTCCACTTCTGCCGATGCCTGGCAGGTTGCTTTCGGTCGTCCTGTCGGACTTTGCGCTACAACAGTTACTGGGGGACCCGTTGTGGGTCAGCACTTGATGGGCGATCATTCTGCGGATCGGCTCCTGGGAGGCGCCATGGACCTGTCGCGGGTCGGCACTTGATGGGCGATCATTCTGCGGATCGGCTCCTGGGAGGCGCCATGTCGTGTGGTTGTCCGCGACAATTGTTCTGCGCGATGGCGCTGCCTGCGCTCTTCTTTCTGCTTGCGGTGGCTGTGCGTCGCCACGTGGCGCGTTGATTGCGCACTTACTGTTCAGGGTTCTGGGACGCCTGTTGCGTGACGTTGGGTACTTGCTGCTTTGGCTGTCGTCAGGTACTTGATGCTTTGGACCGTTGGCGGGAGTAGTTGATGCTGCGGTGAGCGCCTGTGGCCACAAGGCGTCGCTGCTCTCTCCGTCGTCTGATCGCGGCAGTCTTTTCCCTGGACGTTCTTCCAGTGCTTGGCAGTCGTTTCCTCCAGACGTTCTGTGAGTGCTTGGATGCCTAGTGAGACGTTCGCGCCTCTTCCCACGTCGCGTTGGAAGTGGCAGCCGCCGACTCCTTGCTGGTGTGTGTGGGTGTCTTACTGGACTGGCACTACTTAGTGCACTGCTGCGTACTTGCTTACTGAGGGAGTTTAGATGCTTTCGTTGGGGGCGCTACTCAGTCTGTCGCCTCTTTGCTGCTGCTGATTGAGCTTGTGTTGTGCAATGCTTGTTTTGTCCTTATGGATGCAGGTGCACTTTTGCTTTTGGCCACTGGGTGGCAGTGTTGCTGGATTTGGTAGCAGCCTGTCTTGTCTTCCCCTGATGTGCACTCTACTGTCTCAGTGCACAGGGGGCTGGAGCTGCTGCTGGGAACTTGCTTCAAACTGTCCTCCCGGTGAGTCTCTTTCCTTTTCCCTTTTGGGGGCAGAAATGCACAGGCGCCTCACAGTTGGATGATTGCTGCAGAGGGGCACATGTTCAGGTTCTTGCTGGGTGCACCGGCACTTTCACTTTCTCCAGTTTGGGAGCGTTCTGGCAGCCAGTGTCCCTGGGGCACAGTTAGTTAACTTCGGCGGCGTTGGCCGCTTTTCAGCGCTTCATTGTCCTGCCGGGGAACCGAGGAGGTGGGGGCACACTCCTGTTGCCGGCGCCTGTCCTGCCTTCACTTCTCTCAGCCCTCCCGGCCCGCGGCAGCTTTCTGCAGTTCTGACGTGGGCAGGGGAGGGTGTGTGTGTGCGGCACTACGCGGGTGGGCTCCGCTTAATCGGGTCACTTTCCCCGGGACAGGGGACGCTTGAGGCAGGCCGCGGGTGAGCTCCGCCGGCACTGCTCATTACAGCGCTGGTAATCATCCGGCCCGGCAGGTTCCGCTCTCCGGTCTCCCGCCGCAGCAGCTTTTCCTCACACATGCTGCGCGGCGGAGACTCGCCATGCACCTCGCAGGCCACGGGTAGGCTCCGCTGGCTCTGCAGTCTTTGCTGGGGCGCTACCGGCGGGCCGCGGGTGGGCTCCGCTGGCCTGTGGACAGTCCAGACCACGTTGCGAGGGGGGTCAGGAGGCGGGTAGCTACTCCGCTCCTTCCCCCTCGTTGGTTTTGGTGATTGCGGGTCCGGCCGCACTACTTCCACGCCGTCTTCAGTCTCTGTGCCCCGCCGCTTCTAAGCACACACGCGGCGGGGGCAGGGGATGACTCGGGCAGGCCGCGGGTAGGCTCCGCCGGTCCTGCTTATAAGTGGCATAGTTCATGGCGGGCGCTTCGCCCCTGGGGCTCACCTTCGGCCGACGGGCCAGATGCTTTGTCGCGGTCGTGGCGGGTGGGCTCCGCCCGGCCCGTGCACCTCTCCGGTGGGGGTATCAGCCACGCGGCCGTCGCAGGTGGGCACTGGGCGGTCCGCTCGTTTTCGGTGGCACTCGTTTGTGGCGGTCGACGCGGGTGGGCTCCGGTCGGCTTGCTGTGGGGCTCCGACGTGCCCACCGGCTTCTCGGCGCGTTGCGCCTCGCTGCAGGGGATGCCCTTCAGGCGGGCAGCTCTCTTCCCCTTTTTCTTCTAGATTAGCTGTGGGTAGTGGCACGCATGGGCTGCACTACCGGCCTCGTCGCCAGTGTAGAATTGCGAAGGGCCCTAGGCCCGCATGGTGGACAGCAGCAATAATGTGCACACAGACACCAGTTAGGGGTAGTGGGAATGGCCACGAGCACGTGCGCTCGGCCCCTTTTATTGGCAGCATCATGTGACACCATGACGTCTGTGGTGAGTGGGTGTAAAGTGTGATACAACACTCCTGAACACTAGAACGTGTCCCTGCTAGGACGCTACACGGGGGTCAGGCAGTGCTTCCCTTGGCCCGAGAATATTGCCAGGGCTCATTTGTGTTCGTTCCCAGTCTGCCCTGGTTTCCATCCTTCTGTTCTTTCTTTCTTTCTCCTTGTCTCCTCTCTCTCTTCTCCCTCTCTGATCACGTTCTCTTCCCTCTCCCGCCCTCTCTTTCTCTCTGTCTCGAAGTCTTCCTGTGTCTGCTGCAATTAACCTTGGCTAGCTGAAGAAAGTGACAGGGGCACCAGGAGCATCCTTGGGCATTCAAACCAGGGGCCAGATTTACTAAGATTTCATACAGAACAGTGCACCTAAACAAATTGTTGTGCTGCATTGCATTTAAGGGAGAAAGCAGAAACGCAACATATCTACTAAGATATGGCACATTTCTGCTGTCTTACCACACAGGTGCCCTTCAGGCAGCCTAGCGCCAATGTAGGGACCCTTCCACCACTGTGCAAGGGGGCCTGCGTTACCAGGGGAATTGTTTCTGTGCAGGAAAGAATACCTTCCTGCACAAAAACAATCCTTTGAGGCATTTTCATCTTTCTATGTGTGCTGCAGATTGAAGCACACATAGAAGAAGGTGTGGTGGTTTCACACAAATCAAGGTTTACAAACCTTTGTAAATCGGGAATTGTGTGAAATCCTTGGTTGGATGCACGCCAGCACCCATGCTCCAACCATTGTGCATCTCCCTTAACAAAAAGTAAAGGAATGCAGAACAAGCTGCTGTGTTGCAGGAATATATGACATTACAATGCAAGCAATTACAATGCATGCCTTTACAATGCAGGTTTTACATCGCAGCCACCTTTACAACGCATGATTTTACAACACGTGCCATTACAACGCATTTTTAGAAACTACCTTTACAATGCATACCATTTCAATGCATAACACTTTTAGGGTAACAGTGGGGTAATTGTTGGATAGTGTAGGGGTAAAATTACAATTCCCAATCCAGTGAGTGAAACAGTTGGATAAATGTTGGATAGTGTAGGGGTAGAAATTAATAAGCCCATGTACCCCCAAACCTATACCGAATCAAAACAAAAAAAAACTCCATTACTTACCTTATAATGTATGCGTTGTAATGGTATGCGTTGTAATGGCATGCATTGTAATGGTATGCATTGTAATGGCATGCGATTTAGTGACATGCGTTGTAAAGTCTGCATTGTAACGGCATGCAATGTAAATGCAGTTGCGTTCTAACACCCACGTTGTAAAGGTAGTGCTTTGTAATAATTGCATTGTAATGGTTGTTTCCCGTGTTGCAATACATTTCTTCATAAAGCCATGCAATGTGACACAAATCTCCCTTTTTTGGCTTTGTAAATATCTACCAGTATTTTGCGTGGTGGCTGTGCCACAAAAAGGGTGCAATCACAATACAAAATGTTAAGTAATGTAGCAGTTAGCCTCCAAGGGGTCCAGCCTCTTGGGGAAATGGTCAGAGAAATAAAAGGCCTGTCTGGCCCTCTCATTTAACTCTTAGTGCTAACATATTTCGATTGTTCATGCAAGTGTGGATGTGATCCATATGTGTTTATTTGTTTAGTGAGAACTAATAAATCAAACTAAACAGAAAATAAGTGCAAGTGGCTGTAAAAAGGATTTTTCTTTCTTACATTTCCCAAGAAAGTACATTTTAAGTAATATAAAAATGTAATATTATTCAAATATACAGCCTTTCAGTGACATTTCCTGTAGCTCTAAAGATAGATTAATGAATTGAATAAACATTTGTATCACAATGTTGTATGTGACATGATTTTGGTCTTGCTCTCTTGCAGATGGCTATCCTAGAGAGGAGATAATGTATCGTTGGAGGCGCTATTCAATTGATGTGGCTGATCAGCGTTCTTGGAGACTTTACCAGTTTGACTTCAAGGGACTAAGAAACACATCAGAGGTTCTCAGTACAGGAGCTGGTAAGACAACTTTCTTGTAAACAATTTAGTTACTAATAATCCCAGAAAGCAGGTTAGGAATCTGAGTGATTGTCTACAGGAAAGAGAGCCCAAAGTCTTGAGGTGAGTTGTGACTGAGCTGACACAAGTCCAGAACAATGTGACTCACAGAAATAACATTGGTTTCTTCGAGGAATCCCAAGCTCACTGCTGGTAGGTTAACACAAGAATTTGGTATATATATACCACAACTTCCCATATAATAAATATTGGTCTGCAGCCAGGTCTTACACCGTATCACTGCACACCAGCCAGCACGAGTAACCGACAGAACCACGATTTTGTGACATAACAGAAGGTACAGAGCATTACGACCATGATCTGTCTTTCACCTCACAACAGTGGATTTTAATCACGCTCTGAGTATCTAGCACCACTAACCAGTATGGTAGTACCTGGTTATTGGAGGTGATATTTACCTCCCCTTTATTGATATCTCTCCCCCTTTTTTCCTTCGATTTTTCCTTCCCCCACCCCCTTTTGTGTCTCCATTAGGTTTGCAGGAGTAACACACTAATAATCTGTGTGTCTGATACAAAGCAACCATTCCTCATTGCAGGTATGGGAGGATTATAGGGTGCCTCTTTCCCTATTTCTCCCTTTTATTTATTTTTTCCTCACGGTCCTGATGAAGCGCTCTGGGATCCACTAGGGACCATAGCATAGCGCGAAACATGTCCACCCCTCACAATTAGATACAATAGTACTTCTCACACACGGTTTGAGAGTAGTGGGTATTCATTTGTTCCAATCCCCACTGTATTTGCAGAACTAGCATCTCCATCCCCGTGCACGTATTTTTAGCCTAACAATTTGGACCCTTCAATAAATACGTTTGGGCATCAACTGGTTATTTTATCAATACCACTCACACCACTAGGCCCCACATAGCCACATGCACAACTGTGGCACCTCCTAAAAGATCTCCATCAAAGTGCCCTCTACGAGGACCTGTGGAGACTGCAGTACCACCCCCATGAGGAGCAGTGCCCAATGATGATGCTGTACACTCGCAAGGGTGTGTGAGGGCACAACAAACAGGAGTATCACTTCCTCCACTCACACTCTCATTCTCTTCTGGAGACACCTACGTGTGCAACCATAACAGGCTGTACCCCATCCTTTCCAGGAGCTAGTACCTTCCTTTGTATTTATTTTATTAATACACCAGCCAGCAAATGGTTCTGAGCCCTATTTCAGTAACACACCCTTTGTACAGACTCAAAGACCAGCCGTAGAGCTAGATTTTACCCCATCTTCCAACAATTACAGGTAGCACCTGCAACCACCGATAGAATAGCAGTGATGTTTTCCCACACCCAGAATCACCTTCACACATTCACATCCATCACCTGCTTACACATTCCTCATTTTCTAATTATTGAAAACCTTGTCTTGCAGGCCACTGTCCGTGCATTCAAACACATACATGGCAGAGGCCCACTCCTACTTGAAGACCTACCACCTCTCCAACATCCCAAAATTAATACTAATAATCGTAATCGTAATCATACGCTCTTGTATAGCGCCTTATCACCGTAAGGTCTCAAGGCGCTTGCTTTGGGAACCCGTCCTGGTCTTTCCCTGCGAGATTACCCCTACTGGGCATCCCCAAGGTGAAGACCAGGCATCCCATCGCGGTGGGGCCGTAGTGGAGATTAAGTAAGCTATTGCCCAGTGTTGCACAGTGTGAACCCACGCTTCGAGTAGGCACTGAGACGAGAATTATCGAGTCCGTGGACATTATGAGCTCAAGATCCTGCCGCGTCGGGAATTGAACCCTGGTCCCGGGTCAGACCTCTGCATCAGGGTCTGCCTCCTCTAACCGGTGAGCCACACTTCTTCAACTAATCATATTTTTTAAGACATAGGACCTGATTTAGATCTTGGTGGATATCCTGTCCACCTGAAAATATATTAATTTATATGGGGTCAAAGGAGTCTGCTTAAAACCCTGCGTTGGCATTCTCTCTTCTGGAATCCCGCCAGTGTGCTCTCCTGTATACTATAACAGCATGCTTAAGCTCTGGGGACCCTCAAGTAATTTCCCAAACAGTAACATATCTGTAGGGAGTTGACCAGGCCTTAAAGAAAGCATCCAACCAGTCCGCATGACGTACTCAGCCATGACCTCTGATCATCACCAAGGATAGGGGCAAAACACCTCCATCATTAATTCCTGGCTTACTCACTGTACTTCAATGTACTTCAGTCATCATTTGCACAGGATTCCTCCTTGCACAAAGAACTTTCAATACCTGGATAACATGAATAGCCATTATTTCAGGCTGAGCTAATCGCCAGACTTCTCCTACATGTTAAGCCGCCTCCTGCTCATTTGCACAAAATGGGACTCAATTTTTTTAGCCGGGATACTGATGGAAGAACATTGAGACCCTCCCCTGCCATGTGCCTAAAAGTCCTTTTAACTGATGTAATCAATTGTATTCATCAATGGATTTCATATTGTAATGATTTTAATTAATTTAACAATAAAGTTCTCTTTTACTTTTTTTTACCCAATTGGTCAGGATGAGGCTCCATTTTAAAATATGCCTCATGGTTAAGACACTTGCTGCAGAGGTCAATGTGTGGCCAGCAATTTTGAGTGGATTATTACAGTGAAAATATAAATCTAGTGGCTGTCACAAATGTGTGTTTTGTACAGTCATAGTTTTGACTCATAAAGTTGCACAGAGGGTTAATGTGCCTGCTGCAAAGCCGATCTTGTAACATGCAGATCATAGATTCTCAAATGTTTGTGGAAAAGTATGTCTTAATAATCACTTTTTACCTCATCTTATCAACAAAGCTAATTGCAAATTTCACACTCTACTCTCTTTTACCATTAGAGTATTAAGGATATCAGTGTGGTACCTTAACTTGACTATCAAATTTTACTATGATTCCTAAAATGTTCATATTTATCCAGACCCTCATTTTTACATCTACAGTTTTAGTCAGCTTTCCACACATCCACTCATTTCTTTATATCCCCCTCCTTCCATATCTAACTTGCTCTCATGTATGTCCATATTATTTGATCTCTCTAATCAGCCCAGACACGGCAGTGTGTTTTTCTCCGACCTCACAACATTTCCTATGGAATTACCTCTGTTGTGTCAAGAGCCAACTTTTGCATCAGTACCCCAATATGTAATTACATTTTTCATTCGGTTCCAATTAGCATTCTTATTTGAACTCCTTGCATCAGTGTCATATTCAATCATTCCTCCAACCTATTAGTTTCGAGATAATTCAAGATAGTACAAATATTCTAGAAGCAGTTCCTTCACATAACATCCTAAGTCTACCTATATTCGAAACAAACATTATTATCTGACATCAACACCATAATACTACATCAAATACTGCCTTAGAAAACAAACTTTTTCCTACCACTACCTTAAATACAGGCTAAATGCAATAATGGTCCTAAGGCGCTAATATCTAATGAAACACACAACTTAAACTGCTTGCAGCCCCTGTACTATCTAAACTCAAATTATCCGATAGCAGCCAGAGAGCTTTCTGTATTGTTGTAGTTGAAGGTATTGGTTTTATTACTCTTACATTTATCAAACATTCCTCACAATCTCTGGTGAGTCTTTATACTGCTTTGTCTGTTCCTAGACATGTGCAGTCATTCCTAATCATATCTTCAATTTGGCCATTTCAAGATGACTTGCTAGTGCCACCTCTTACAAAATCACCTCCCAGAGATCATTATAGCCATGCTAACACAGAAGATTATCTGTCACTCATATATCTTCCTCTAGCATCTGAAAAATATTTTCCTGAAAATCTTTTCTAGAAATTCAGGCTCCTTTGCTAACATGAAAACTCACTTCAAAGGCTAACGTTTGTCCATTACTTTTTACAATCTATCCTCTGTTGGTCTGAGGCATTGAAACATATATTTTCTGATCATATTTGTTTGCTTCCTATTCTTCCTAAGTATCTCCAGGCAACCTAGCCATGTAGCAAACTGTGTTAGTTCTTTACCTAGCATTAATTACAAATGGAAAGTACATTCCAATGTGGATGTACCTGTATCCCCCATCTTCAAATCCTCGTAGAAATACCTGGAGACAACTCAAAATGGCCAACGGAAGAAGAGCTCTATAGGGAACTCCTAGGGCAGAGGATCACAAACCATGAAAATCCCCAGTAAGCCCCAGCCATCCACTGGAAATAACTAAACCTGAAATAGAGTACCACACTCTTTTAAAAAAGTGCTGTGAGAAGAATGAATATTGCATCCTGCCTGGATCCACAGCTGTTGGAGGAGTACGAGATGCCTCACGGTCCCATGGCCAGGGACCCTCCTGGGTGCTCGGAGACTCTGGCGATGAGTATGCTGCAGTCACAGGCAGGAGCACATAGACCAGGAAGTAGAATCTCCTGGTGAATATGGTGAGTGCAGATGCAGAGTCTCACCGGAGGGGAGTTATTACTTAGTGCCAACCTTCCTCACCCAACTCTCGCCTGATCGCACCTACCAGGGCTGCATGGTTCACCACTCTCACCTCGGAGGGAGCTCAGGGGCTGATTCACAAAAAGAACCCTAAGAGAACCGGCTCCTTTTCATATCTCCATTGCCGACCAGAGAAAAAGGGAAATATGTGGGTGTCACAACTGAAAGAGGACTGCAATCAATAACTCAGCAACCATCTTGGGAGAGTCATTTTGGTGCATACTCAATAGAAGAGACCACGAGATCCTCAATGGCAGCCATCTTGGAGGGGGGCTTTCCCTAAAGTGAAAGGCTCACAGTGCTCTCCATTGCCCTTCCCAGCTCTGCTGAACTAGGTGTAGCAGGTCTGTAAACTATTCCCATGACCTGTATCTCTGGGGCAACAAGCATCAATGTATACCTCACTGAGAGGAATGCAGGGTCCCATAAATCAACTGGGCAGTATGCAAATATAAGGGGACTTAATTGTAACATTGTGTGCTGTCTCAAAAACACCCCTTTCAACACTTGAAACGTCCGGCATCACAAAAGCCTCCAAACAAACATTTTTGTTGCCAATTTAATGTATACATTTTTCAGTATGCCTCTTTCAAATCCTAGCTAAAGAAGTATTGGAGGACAATGGCTGCCTGACGTGTTCGCCCTACATGGGCAGACACCACCCCAGGTGACTCCATCATATGGATGTCCACCTCATGTGAGGTCTGTCAGATCCTTGGGTTTATTGAATACCTGACTCATGTAGAGACCGTTGGGGTAGATAGCTGCACAGCTGGGGGATTGAAAGACGTGACGCACTTGTGAAGGCCTTTGACTGGGAAGAAGAGGAGGACGCAGCAGCTTCAGCCACCTCCAGCTGACACCTATTGATGGACTACCATAGTGGCAACAGTACCAGCAGAACCATAGTTCTCAGATCCTCCTACAGCACTCTGACACAGCTCACTACACCTACAATTAATCTATACACTTATTCCTTGGCCCAGTTGTCAATTTGATACCAGGAGAAAGACACCTCGCTCCTTAATCTAGAAACAAGGAGACAAACATGACACCTACATATTTTTAACCGAAATCTATATTCTAAGCTCCACTGCACGAACTACTCATACATACTTTTCATGAAAGCCCACCCCATAACTCACAACAGAACCCTAGGAGAGCCCCTCAAAGCCTATCTCAACTTGGTCCCCCAGAACATTGATCCCACACCTAGACAGTGCACTTAACCCATAACACCCCACCTCATCATGTGTTGAACCTGACAACAAGTAAATATCCATGATGTCCTACTTCTTCCCCACTCCTTCCCACTCAGCCCTTGAGAGATACGGATTCCAACTCTAGGAGCATAAAATATCAGCATAACCTCTCAAATAATGCCTTAAAGAATATCAAATGCCACCTACTTAAGCCCCTACCAGAAAAGACTAATTACCGGTACCTACTACAGCGCCAACACTTGCACTCTGAAAGCTGACTTCAGTTTCTAATCCAAACATCCTGCAAAATTGGGAAACATTTTCCTTCTCTACCTTCATATCTAAAAAAAAAAAAAAAATTCCAAATGGAACTAAATTCACATCCACCCCCTCCCAAAGCTTTAGTGTGGAGGTCTCCATTTCTATCTACAGAATGGGCAACATACTAATCCAAGCATCAGGCCAGCACCACACCATCTTTGATCAACAAGTCTCTTCACTTCTCATCTCATTAACATATGCTTGCCCTACTCCCAACCCTTCTCCCTTCCCAGTTAATGGTCTAGCCACTCCAACCCTTGTTTCCTCAACCAATCAATTCACCACTCCCTCCTCCCCTGTCATGCACTGTAGTATAGTAAGCCCAACTGCTTCCACTCTTCCACTTGAACACACTGCAACACATCCCCTAGACGTGCTTACCAGTCATAATAGAGCCAGCTCAACTTCTCATCCTTACACCACAGAGCCCCCCTAGGTCACAACCGTGACTCCCCATATTGAACCCACTCAACCCAAACAAACCCTCCTTCGAACCCACAATGACAACACTGCCCTTTCCTCTGAGCTTTGACTGCCCACCTCGGACTCTGTATCCTCCACATGTCCATTCACCCACAGAACAGGTAGCTTCCTTGGTACTCTCACCTCGCACCTCAGTAGAATTGAACAAAAACTTAACTCTCTAGCCAAAGTTGTCTCTCATGTAAAACATAACTGCACGATTCAGACCAAGGTAACACACTCCTCCACCAGAGAATAGAGAAAGTGTCTCCTGAAAAAAATATTTCCAAGAAACAGACAACAACCCTGCCATACCTCCATCTCCTTGAGCTAACGTCCCCACAGATCCTTTGGGCTTTCAACCCTCTTTTCCCAATGGAAGCTTAGTCACTTAGTGAATCCTATATCACAAAAACACTTCTTGCTGAACCTGAACCTCTCTACAAAATCCCTGTAATCCTTGGCATGAGTCGATTCCCTCAAACCCACACATCACCCAGACCTCCTGTGTAATACATCACTGTTGAGACAGTACATTCCATTAATATTAGCTCTCGCTCAATATCCTATATGCTCGTTTACTGCAGATCAACAGTGAGACATGCCACTGATCTAGCTGAAACTATTCTTGAAGAAGGAATCAACATTGCAATTCTAACTAAAACCTGGCTCAATAAACACTCTACCCCATTTCTATACTTGCTAACTCATGGTTATTCTATCAGTAGATGGGACAGACCAGGTCAAACAGGGGGAAGGGTAGCGATCATCCACAAAGAAGAAATTCAGCTTACCAAACTAGAATCTACTAATTTTGTTTGACCTTCGAATTCCTGAAATTCATACTCACAGCTAAAGCCACCACTTTCATCAAACTATACAACATCTACCATCCTCACTGGTGATTGCACAATCTTTATTGAAGGACTAACTGTCCTTATTACACAGCAGTCCCTAGCTGACACCAACAACATTTTTCTAGGTGACTCACCAATTACATTTTTCTGGGTGACTTCAATCTGCACTGGAATGATGCTGAAGATTCCATAGTCTGTAACTTAACTAACCTTTTTAATATCAACACCCTCAAGCAATTTTGCAACAAACCGACCCTTAGAAAAGGCTCTACTCTTGACACCTTAATTGACCGAAATTAGCTTGTTTCCCTCCAATCCGGAAAGCCCACTTACAGGTCCGACCATTATCTCATAATCTTCAATCTCAAGCCCATCCCATACTCCACACTGCCACCACCAACAGAACCACGCAATGGGCAAAGAATATCAAACAAATCCGGTTATCGGAACTGGAATCCAGATCCGCACCCAACTACACTCAAAATCTCTCCTTTACACTGTTGACAACCTTACTGCCCACTATTATTCTGCTATTACTGATGCTCTCAATCAAATTGCACCTTTTAAAATTAGCGCTCTAGAAAAAAATCAATCCAGAACACAGTTCAACTCTGACCTTAACTCTGAGAGGAGACAACTTAATAAATCAAAAAGCTCTGGAGACAAAAACCCTCACTGCCTCATCTAGCACTCCGTAGATCCAAAGGGCTATCCTACAAGAAACACATCATCAGAGAAAAAGCCACCTTCTTTTGCAATCAACTGGGTCAAGAGAAGAACTGACCTAGGGAGCTACTTAACATAATTAAACATCAAACCACCTCCACCATCAAACCTGAAAGACCAGTCACTATTGAACACTGTGAAGAAGTAGCTAGCTACTTCACAGAGAATCTCTTTTCCATGATACTAGTTTGACAACTCCGCCCACCTACATCACTGACCCCTTGGTCTCCACTGAAACCTCCCCCCAGGCTTAACCAATGACCAGCATAACACAAATGAACCCAAAATCTAGCATGATCACCTACACCTGAAAAACAATTCTCTGTGGATAGACTTCAAACTCATGACTGAAAGCGAAGTCTTCAAAATAATTTCAAACTTTATGTCCACTTCCCACACCTCCAAACCATTACCTTCCACAATAGTAAAGAACCTCAACCACTTCATCTGCCTGTTTTAGACCAAAATCATTAATACTTCTTTTTCATCAGTCTGTGTTCCTCAATCCCTTCTAATAAGCCAAGTAACACCAATTCTCAAAAAAACAGGAGTAGACTCCAATGACCTGAGCAACCTTAGACCTATTACCAACCTTCCCTTGCTTGCCGGAATGCCGAGGAAGAGTGTCCTCCTTCAACTCAACCTCCACAACACTTTCCAATCAGGATTCAGGAAAGGCATGGGGCACACGGCAGCACTCCCTGTTGGTCTCCTCTGCCGCTGCTGCTCCTGACATCGACGCGGCCGCAGAGAGGGAAGACCACAGGTTCCAGGACCCCCTGCGCACGGACACAGGCGCACACGCCCACTTCCGCGACCGGAGGCGCTTGTAAGGCAGGCTGAGCTTCGGCGGAGCGGGGGTTCCATTGAAGCAACACCAGGCACTGCGGGGGAGTTTGTTACCCGTTTAAAGCTCACCTGAGCACCGGCAATACTGCGGGAGCATTTAACTCATCCCCAGCTCCTTCAGCACACGGCAGCACTCCCTGTTGGTCTCCTCTGCCGCTGCTGCTCCTGACATCGACGCGGCCGCAGAGAGGGAAGACCACAGGTTCCAGGACCCCCTGCGCACGGACACAGGCGCACACGCCCACTTCCGCGACCGGAGGCGCTTGTAAGGCAGGCTGAGCTTCGGCGGAGCGGGGGTTCCATTGAAGCAACACCAGGCACTGCGGGGGAGTTTGTTACCCGTTTAAAGCTCACCTGAGCACCGGCAATACTGCGGGAGCATTTAACTCATCCCCAGCTCCTTCAGCACACGGCAGCACTCCCTGTTGGTCTCCTCTGCCGCTGCTGCTCCTGACATCGACGCGGCCGCAGAGAGGGAAGACCACAGGTTCCAGGACCCCCTGCGCACGGACACAGGCGCACACGCCCACTTCCGCGACCGGAGGAGCTTGTAAGGCAGGCTGAGCTTCGGCGGAGCTGGGGTTCCATTGAAGCAACACCAGGCACTGCGGGGGAGTTTGTTACCCGTTTAAAGCTCACCTGAGCACCGGCAATACTGCGGGAGCATTTAACTCATCCCCAGCTCCTTCAGCACACGGCAGCACTCCCTGTTGGTCTCCTCTGCCGCTGCTGCTCCTGACATCGACGCGGCCGCAGAGAGGGAAGACCACAGGTTCCAGGACCCCCTGCGCACGGACACAGGCGCACACGCCCACTTCCGCGACCGGAGACGCTTGTAAGGCAGGCTGAGCTCCCGCGTCGCGGGACGCGAGCGGGCGGCGCCGGGAGAAGCCCGGGACAAGGGCGGGGCCGTCTGTGGCCGTCAGGGGCCAGAAGAGGCCGGGCAGGGCCATCCCCTTTGGTTCTACCTGTGAGTAGTTAATTTGTGGAAATACCTTGTTTTATAAACTATTACCCTTTTGAGACCTCTGAATAACCCCACAATGTCAGTCCAAACAACCTTACCGGACAATTATTTGTTGAAAGTAGTCTCCAAAATTAATAGTGATAGAAGGAAATCTCTGGGGAAAAGTACTGTTATAGACCTCCCATTGATTTCATCTGTGGATCTCCATAACACCGATAACATCGCTAATGACACAGACATTACAGTGGAGCATGATGATATTGATGATAATGTTGATTTAACAACGGCTCCAGACAATTCGATAAGGGCGGAAGAAGATCCATGTGAGAATTCTGGGGGTACACCCCAACACTCTGCTAGGGCTACTAAATTTATGCGAGCTTGTAGGAAAATGGTACCTAAGCGGGGTAATCACTCTATTAGAAAGAATAAAAAAGATGTTATATACAAAGAGAGTACTGAAGAAATAGGGTCACTAGTTAATGACAATTTGGTTTCCATTAAGCCCGATCAAATTGATTTGCTAGTAAGTACTATTAATAGTAAATTTAATTTGGTGGTAGAGCCCCTGTTAACCAAAATTGATGACCTGCGGGCAGAGATAGTAAGATTGAGGGCCGTGGTGGACCAGCATGCGGATAAATTGGAAAAATGTATACAAGATATTAAAATACCAGCGTGCTTAACCTCTGTCTCTACAAAGGATAGGGTGCAGTCACAACCACTTCCTATAAATAATGCCCCCCTTACTAAGAGTAGGAAACAATTATCTAAAGAGCTACCTGCCCCTGCACCAATTCCTACTATGGCCCAGGATGCAGACAGACCTTTAAGGCAACAAGTTGTAGGGTCAATAAGCACTATGTCGGGTACTTTACAGAATGACGTTAGACCTATATCAGTCCCTAAGAAAGCCCCGGTACCTGCGGTATTAACATTACCCGCTGCCATAGGGGGAACTAATGGGGTACCCATGCGGATTTGTAGGCGTCCTGTAGATCTTCCACCCGAATGTGTACCCTACGTTGTGGTCTTAACTAATGTCCCGACTATAACCCAGGTCCCCACTACTCAGGAGTCAGTGGAATCTTTGAAGAATAAAACAATTTCCTGGCTAAACCGCCATTGCGGTTATCCTGTTGGCTACTCTGATCAAATCATCTCTATCAGAAGAGTCAATTGGATTGGTAACACCAAAAAGACATGTGGGGGGGACTGTGTGATTATTAATTTCAAGCACCCGCAACATGTTGCGACTGTTTTGCTTAGAGCCGCCTCAGTCACGCAGGCAGAAACAGATGTAGTCGCCAGACCACTGGGCTATTTTTATTATCATCTGAGCAGACCGCGTTCTGTTAATTGTGGATAGGGGGTAATGAGCAATTTTACTTATCCATCTATTGTAAATAGACCAGTGTTGCCTAATGCTTGTCCTAGTTTTCAGGATGGTGCATTTACCCCGTCGATGCATACAGTGAACCCTATGACAGGTGGAAACAAATTTATAACACATACCCCCAACCCATATATAACCTATGGTAGTACCCCTTTGCCTGTTAGTGAGATGATCTATCAAGTCCCAATACAGAACAGGTATCAGTCATTGGGCTTTTTGGATCAAAATGATTGACATGAGATTGACTTTTCCTGGGGCGATGCAAATAGTATTAACTGTGGAGAAGAAATCTTGTCTGTAAGTGAATTGGACGATAATGCGACTGTAGACTGTATGTTGATAGGGGGAGAAGTCTCAAACCCAATGTATAACGTAGAGCTTTTTAACATGGAAAATAACAAGCCCATACTTAGAGATGAACCGCCTATTGTTAGCCACGAGAGTGATAGTGTAACTTGTTATATTGCCAGCTGGAATATCGCAGGCATAGTGGCCAAGGAGGATATGTTAGGATGGAAAGAATTTATGAATTTATTTGATATTCTTTGCCTCCAGGAAACGTGGTGTACAAACTATAAAGGTATCGATGGCTTCGTTTCCTATGAACTTCCTGCATTGGCCTCAACCCACGGTAGAGCTAAAGGAGGGTTGTTGGTGTTGATTTCAGTCAAATTACCTATCCTGGTGAAAAAGTATATAAAGTGGGGGCTCACTCACAAATTCTATGGCTAACACAAGAAGCGGGTAGAAATTTACTTCTGATTAATTTCTACAATAATATATTCGATGGCACTAGACATGTTGCAATCAATGAACTAGATAGGGCATTGAATAATTGTGTTAAAAATGTTAATGGAGTTTTTGAATTTATTTTTGTGGGGGATTTTAATGTCTCAGTATGCCCATTATCATCTCAGAGGTTATGCGGTGTGTACAACCGTTTGGGGGATGCTGATGTTCATTTCCCCCATCATTCTTACGGAGAGACCCTGAATAACTTTCTGATTGACTATGATATGGAAATTATGGAAAATGATACTAATGATGTGGGGGAAATCATACCGACTTTTACAGGAAGGGGCGCTAATACTATCATTGATTTTATATGCATGTCGTCAACTCTTATCCCGTTATGTTCAGTGCCCAAGGTGGTTGATGTTATGTTAAGTGTTTAACTATCGAAGTAACAATATGGAATAATGTCTGTTTACGTGAACAGGGCAGTATTATTAATATTGAACCCCATAGGCAGAATGGGTATAGGCTGAGGTGGAAGGGAGAAAAAGCGGACATAATGTCTGAATCCATTATCTCTAGTTGTCTGATGGAAATCACGGCAATTTTAGATCAGGATGAAACCTCGGCTGCCAATATTGATCACTTCGATAGAATTAATTCAACCATCAACAAGAAGTTTACCAAAAAGGGTGGGCATAAGAGAAGATACAAAAGAGGATGGTTTGACCATGCTTGCACTACTGCCCGGAGGGTTCTTAAAGAGGCTCTAGCAGTTAAACCAAGAGATAAGGGTCTGGTGATCCAACTTAGACAGGATTATAATTTGATCCTCAAACGCAGAAAAACTGAATTACAGCAGGAAGCGTGGGACAACCTTACTCAAGCAGCAGATTTGAAGAATTGTACTCTGTTTTGGTCTACGGTGAATAGCCCATTCCTAAAAGACGAAAGGGTACCAGAACTCACATCTAATGTGAGTATGGATTCTTGGATCCAACATTTCTCCATTATTTTTGACACAAGTAATAGACCAATCCTCAATGGAGAAAGGTGGCCCATCATAGCCTTAAATATCTCTATAGATGAGGTTATGGTTAGTATAAAAGCCAGTAAGGGAGGAAAGGCCCAGGGACCTGATGGCGTACCCATAGACGTGTATAAAACCGTACCGGAGATTTGGGGTCCACTGTTGGCTAAAATCTTCAATGCAGCTATTTGCTGTAAAATACCGTCTACTTGGGAAGAATCAATAATCGTCCCTATTCACAAGAAAGGTGATCGGGGCGACGCCAAAAATTACCGACCAATATCATTACTGGACTCATCTGTCAAAATTATGAGTCGGGTCCTATTAGTAAGATTAGAGGAATGGGCAGAAACTAATGAGATTTTAACTAACTGCCAGTTTGGATTCAGAAAAGGGCGTGGTACCATTGAGCAGTGTCTGAATCTAGAGCTCCTGGTAGGGAAATATACACAGGCCAAAAAAGGGTCGCTTTATTTATGTTTTGCTGATTTAAGCAGCGCTTTTGATTTGGTAGACCATGCTATATTGTGGTCCACACTGTTAGGAATGGGGGCTCCTGAAGGTATAATATATTTCCTGGCCCGCCTGTACGAAAAGCTACGCACCAGTGTTCGTTATGGACCCAACGGGGAGTGTACGACCAAGTTCAGGATTTGGAGGGGAATTAGACAGGGGTGTGTTTTAGCACCCCTGCTTTTTACCCTCTTCATAAATGAGGTAGACTCTGTCCTGCAGACAGTCGCGGCGGATGCCCCTAGAGTCAACAATTTAAACATCCCTGTGTTACTCTATGCGGATGACGCCGTGCTACTGTCCAGGACTCCTTTGGGTCTTCAACGTTTGATGGACTGCTTTGTGCAGTTCATCAAAAATAGGAAACTGGAGATTAATAAGTCAAAAACATATGTGATGGAGTGTGGGCCTGGACGAGCTAAAATGAAAGGCAAATCCCACTATTTTATTGATGGTGAATCGGTTCAAACAGTCGAAAACTTCTGTTATTTGGGAATCACTTTCTCAAAAAACGGTAGTTGGGATACTGAACACAGAGCCGTTAAAACAAAGATGATTAGGAGTGCTAATGGGGTCTTCGTTTTTGCCAAGAAGCTGGGGAATAGACGAATTAAAGACATGCTTAAAATTTATCAAGCAAGATGTCTTTCTGCAGCTCTTTATGGGGCTGGTGTATGGGGTGTGTCACCATGCGGGGAGCCTTTCAGGTGGAGGAGAACAATTTCCTGAAAAGGCTCCTGAGTTTACCCAAGTCTACCTCCAACACTCTGGTACATAAAGAAACAGGGATTCAAACCCTAAGCGATATGATCATGTTAAGACCCCTATTACTGTGGCGCTCTATCTGGCTGAGCGATGGCACCTCACTGAACAGAACTATTATTGAGGATTGCCTTTCTTTAGACCAGCATTTAAAGATCCCCAGGATCAAATATATTATTGAATGCTCCCAAAAGGTTTTTGGGCTTAATGTGATCAACGACCCATATAGTATCTTGGATATCTCCAAATTAAATATGAAAATAACTTTCTTGAATTATTGCAAGGAAAGGCAATTTTTGAAGGACTCTAAGCTATCCACGTGTTTACTGTATAATAGCATGAGTGATTTTATTGGATTTCATCCGTACTTGTCACAGGTAACCAGAGTTTCGCATCAGTTTGTACTAACCAGAATGAGGATGGGGATAGTACATTATCTTGTTGCGTGTCCTAATATTAAAATGCGCCCTAATAGTCCCTGTGCATGTGATAATAAAACGGAACAGAGCACGAAGCACTTTCTTCTATCATGCGAACTGTATAGTGAACTACGGAAACTCCTCCTAAAGCCAATGTTGAAAAGATTTGGAGTGAGAACAATTACGGACTCAATGAAACTGCTTTTTAATTTACATCACCCGGACATTTGCTTTTTTACTGCTACATTTTTGCTTAAATCAATTAGCGCCAGGAAAAGTATGTGTTTTTAATTGTTTTAAATATTTATTCCATCCCCCTCTCGATAATATATGTATTATGTGTTTCTTTTTAACGAAATGTTTGTATCTGCAACTGTATGTGCTTTTATGGACATGTTTTTTAATGTTCCGAATAAAGCTTTATGAAATGAAATGACTGGCTCCTTCAAGACGGCTACCTGACCCTTTCAATCTCCTTTATTGTCCCAGATTTCATTCCTCAATGTGTCCTTGGATTATACTGATTTGCCTTTATAACCACCTAATGATATATTGCTTTTTTCTTTGACTCTTATGAATCCCCCATGTACATCTTGTAAATGCAATCTCATAACATGTAAAGTGCTGTGATACCCTTGAATCCAGCCAGAGCTATGTAAAAAGAAAAAGAAAAACAAACTTTATTTGTAAACACTTCCTTAAGGAGTGTGTAATTAGTTATGACTTCACATTTGTCCACACACAAAAATCCTCAATTAATGGCTAAGAAAACAGTGTTTTCTCAAGGACACAATATCTTTCTTCTGGATAATTCAGCAATTGTAGTGCCAGGGCGTACTTGTAGTAGTTGTTGCAGTAGGCACTGTTACATCTTGTAATGTTATGTTTAACATCTGGAGCTCATATTCGTGCTTTGTTGTCTACATGAACTCTGCTATATTCCAGATCAACTGCCTCACGTGAAGGATTCTCTTAGTTGTGGGTTTGCTTAACTTAAAATAGAATTCACCGTAAGTTTCTGTCGAACCTTTTCTACTTACCTGTGACTTCATCAGATCATACAGGACTTCAGTTGTTCAATCTGTTTCACCTACTCACACTGCACAAATTAAGCATAAGTTAAAAGATTATTGATTGCTTACAATTGAAATAGTTGTGTTCAAATGCATTTGCTTTTACTATAAATCTCTGAATATCAAAGGCTCCTTCTTTATTCACCAACACTTAACCTGGTAGTTGCCAATGCAATCATTGTGCTAATGTTTCATTTACTTTCTAGCTTTACCTAGGGTAATGAAATCCAATCAAGGTGTTCATGTCTTTGGGCCTTATGATGACGGTGGCACCACAGGCACTGCTGCACCAGCAGTCCGACACCCATTACAACTTGGGCGGTTGAACCGAATTGGCACCGCCACAACCACCACGGATCAGTGATCCCCGGAGATGTTTCAGCAGTCTAGGGGTCATGGGGTGCATACACAGGGCGCAGGGCAGGCTTGACTGTCCATGCCCTGCAGGAACTGCGTTTGACACTCCCATTGGAGTGACTTTTTTAAAGGCACCTCCATGGGACAGGCAAAGAACTGCCCGCCAGAGACTTTAAAAGTCATACTCTGGCAGTTTTTTTTTTTATGGCTTTGGCAGTCTCAGAGCGGGACAATGGTGTGGTGGCTCCACCTCGAGACTGCCAAAGTCATAATAAGTCCCTTTGACTGCTAAGTGGCTAGTGCATGGAACTCTCTTCTCATTGAGGTACAACTTACATCTCACTAACATGCTGCTAGATCCGACAACCTTGCATTGCATTTCCCCAAACATTTTGCTATAGTGCGTGTGCTCCCTCTTTCAAACATGATAAGGTACATTTAAATTACCTGTAGGTTGTAGTTCAGCTGTAAACTGCAATTTCCACCTGGCAAAATGCTCTTGCCAGACCTAAACCTCAGTTTTTAACAAATATAGGGCACCCCTGGAGTAGGCCCTAAAGGCTTATAGGGCAGGGTGAATTCTATTGAAAATGTAGGAAATTTGGGTATGTGTTTTACATTTCCTTTAAGTGAAAACTCGTTAATGTCATTTATTATTGCTGTAAGGCCCATCTTTCGGATTGTCACCACTGGCTTACCTTATTATATTTAAGAAGTGATGACTTTGAATTGAGAGCAGATAGAAATATGCTGTTTACAAACAAATTCTAAATTAAAATTGAAATCCTCCTTAATGGGAAAGTCATATTTTAAGCCACAATTCTGAAAATGCCACATTTAGAAATGTAACATTTTCTTGTCCTAACCATTTCTGCCTTTTGCCAGTATCCTGGTTCACATGTCTGTGAATGACTCCGCTGTTTTGGCTTGCGTATTTGGACAGTAAAACAAAAGGGGACTTGCTGTGGGCTGGATTGGCCATACTGCCAGGATGGCTTTGAACATAGTGCCTTGCCCACTTACACTTCAAAGGGCTTACCTCTAGCACACACGTAGGAACCTGACACTAGTCTGTTTGTCATCCTACACTTCTTGTAGCCTTTAAAGGGGATAGGAAGAACCTTCCCGAACCAGATTGTGGAGACAGTATAGGGAACCCCCCCCCACTTAAACAGCTGGCACCAGATATACAAATTGGACCTCCAGAGTCACTCTATAGTGCACTCCTGGACCTGTGGACATTACAGAAGAAGAACTACTTTGCCTCCAGAAGAATGCCCTACTGCTACCAGGAGGACTATCCTGCTGCTTTAGGACAGCTGTGGTTTCTTTCGTCCCAGGTCAACCCCTATGAGGCACCTTCAGTGGTCCTGGACTCCTAGCTGCCCTCCTGGCTCCTCCTCAAGTTTTGGGCTCTTTGCAACCTCAAATGGGCCTGTTTGTGCAGAGACCCTGTCCCCCACAGTGACC
This sequence comes from Lissotriton helveticus, assembly GCF_964261635.1. Classification (NCBI taxonomy): domain Eukaryota; kingdom Metazoa; phylum Chordata; class Amphibia; order Caudata; family Salamandridae; genus Lissotriton; species Lissotriton helveticus. Next base: position 1,702,824,706 of record NC_136063.1, on the reverse strand, counting down.
ACCAATCCAAAGCTCCAAAGAGCCCGCCTACTGCTACTAAAGTGACCATCAGCGTTGATCAGCAATGCAAGATCTGCACTTCACGCTACTGCAATGACAGCCCGCGATGACCGCCATCAGAAAGCTCTAGCCAAGACTGTCTATGACTGAATCTTTGTGTTACAGCGACGACGATCTGCAAGGCCCACTCCTATCTTTACATTGATGACCATCTGTGACACTCTCCCTGCTCCTTGCAGACTCCTCCACCATGATAGGAACTCTTTGCACAAGGGTTTGAGAAGGTAACTTTCCAGCTGGACAAACCTGGTTCCTGTGTCCGCCCCACGCTACATGGAGGCTGCCCTGAGCATTTGACTTTCTCTTTGTATAGCACAACCAGATGACCACAAATGGCTCTTTTTTCTTTTAAGGAGCTGTTTGTACTTGAATATCTCCATGTTCTACTGATCGCATTGTTCTAGTATAATGTTGCCTATTTAAATAAATGTACTCTATTTGAGGTTTAGTTGTGTTTTCACTTTATTACACTGTGTGGGTAGCATAAATATTCACACATTGCCTCTAAGTTAAGCCTGACTGCTTTGTGCCAAGATACCACAGGATTAAGCACAGGTAAATTTAGTGACTTTTGTGGTTCACCATGACAAGGATTGTGGTTATTGCATGATTGGGTATTCCCCCTCAACAAATAACACACTTTCTTACACATGTCTTTAGAATAAAAAGAAAACTTGGGCATTTAGCTATAATTGAGGCAGTTTGGCTGGAACTGTTCCATACTTTTGTTTTGTATAGTGGGATTTATTGCTGGAACACCACTTTTGAAAACACTATAAATATTACAAATAAATAGATGCCCAAGAAAAACAATGCTTTTTCATATTGTGTATTTTAGGTATTTGTAATATCTTCCTTAAAAGGATTTCACATCCTCACTTGTATCATGTTACTGGCTGTATACTGAAGTCTTATAAATACCATTTATATGTTATTTTTTACGGTTAATCAATTTCCTCATCTCATGGATGGATCCCCAAGGAAACACAAAATATACAGTGATGTTCATACATTTTGCATCATGAAACTCACAATGCACACCATTATACTTCACCATCATACTTGTTTGACTAAGCATCAGGCAGAGCCTTTGTGATGTGAAAGTATGGTAGGTGACAGCTCTTTCTCCTTGTTAAATCAGAGTGGCCCTTTTTTCCATCACCTATCTTCCCTTTGTCTCACTATCAGGGAGTAATCCGCAAAGACCACCTGTCAGCTATACGGAGTCATGGGACCCAGAGGCCGGCTGCAGGCACTAAATCTTTAGGACATAAAATGCCAACTTTCTAAAAGTTAATGGAGGGTGGATCTGCACACCGTAAAGGTGTCCCACTGTAATACATTTTGATTTGTAAAAATTTGGAATTGTAACAGAATGTTAATGTGCCTACATGTGACAAGGGGTAGTGCCCTGTGTCCCTCGGGGGTAAGATAAATGAAAATGAGACTAAGGACAACCAAAGACTACATGTAGCACAGCCCTTAGGCTAATAAAGCCTTTCACAAACTTAACTAGTATTCTTAAATATGTTATACAAATAGAAAGGAAAAAAACAATTCAGCAAATGTGTTTCAAAACTTCATTTCAGAAAAGATCAAAGGTGAAGCACAAGTATAAACAAACTCTCAATGTGCAACTTGAACAGTTATTCTTAAAAATCACAATACATGTATCTTTGTAATCTCTTCAAGTGCAGTGCATTCGGGATAACACATAAATGTATATAGGCACATGCATCTTTTTCTATCAGCACTATCATTTTGGTAGCGTTTATCTTTCACTTTTTTGAGTGCAAATCTTGAGTATTTCAATTTACATTTGGTACAGTGATGTTCACAAGATGTTTTTGTTTTCTGATATCTACATTTCTCTGTGTTGTAGATCTGGACTGGGAACAAAGAAGAATTTGTCACCACCTTATACTACTATTATTAATTTTTGTCAAACATATTCCCTGAAGAAGGGTTCATGATGAACTCGAAATGCATTGGGAATTGTTGACTTCTGGATAACATATTATGTTTATAAGACATGTATTTGAAGAGATTACAAAGATACATGTATTGTGATTTTTGAGAATAACTGTTCAAGTTGCACATTGAGAGTTTGTTTATACTTGTGCTTCACCTTTGATCTTTTCTGAAATGAAGTTTTGAAACACATTTGCTGAATTGTTTTTTCCTTTCTATTTGTATAGCATATTTGTGAATACTAATTAAGTTTGTGAAAGGCTTTATTAGCCTAAGGGCTGTGCTACATGTAGTCTTTGGTTGTCCTTAGTCTCATTTCATTCAACTTTCTAAAAGTGGCATTTTCAGAATTGTGCCTTAAAATTTGACTCTGCCATTAAAGAGGGCTTTTAATTCCAATCTTTTGACACCAAGCTGGACTAATCAACCTGCTCCCAATTGAATGTTATCACGTATTAAACATAATAAGGTAACTAAATGCTGTCTAATCGGAGAGGTTGGCCGTGTGGTAGTGAAAAAAGAATGTAATCGTTTTTCACTCCCAGGACATGTAAAAGTGTAAAGTACATGTCCAGGTTTTTTTAAGATACTGCACCCTGAATACCTTAGTGATGACTTACATGAATTGCAAGAAAAAGGTGTGGGGCTGGCAAAAAGTTTATTTTGCCAGGTTAAAATGGTAGTTTAACCTGCCAAACAGGTTACAATGGCAAGCCGCAGACATGTTTAAAAGGCTACTTAAGTGGGTAGCATAATCAGTGCTGCAGGCCAACTAGTAGCATTTAATTTACAGGCCCTTGGTACATGTAGTACCACTTTCTTAGGTACTACGCTTACCAGTGATGTCATCAGTGACATCACTGACCATGTCATGAGTGATGTAATATGTGAGGTCCCCCAACTTAAAATGTGCCACAGGGCGTGTTTGCACACATGTCACCTCAGGCCCCGCCCCCTCCGTTCACCACTGTGTAAAAGCACCCCATGGTGCGTTTTAAGTTGGAAGATTAAGTCTCCTTGAATCCTGAGGATCCCTTGGGTCCAACTAGCCCACCAGGTACCTCCAGTAAGCTCCACAGAGCTGCATTGCAGAGAGGTGTAAAAAAGCCTCTCAACACCTCTCTGCAACGCAGATCCCTGGTGCATACTTTGGATACCTGGTAGGCTAGATGGTCCCCAGGGACCCTCAATATTCAACAGGGGAATTAATTCAACATGCCTGGGGGCGCGTTTGCTGAGTGCTGCAGGGAGGGACCTGGGCCTAGCCAAGATACGGCTATTTTTTAAATTTATTTTTTTAAGAAGGGGGGCTGTGTGGACCCCTCCTGTTTCCTTTTTTTGTGCCCTGGAGACCCCATCCCCCAGGGATTTGCCCCTTTTGGAAAAAAAAATGTAAATTGGAAGGGGGCCGTGTGGCCCACCTCCCCTGTCAAATTTCTGCCCCGGGAACCCAATCCCCCAAGGCATGGCCATAATTTGTTAATTTTTTAAAAATCTTGGAGGGGGCTGCGTGTCCCCCCTCCAGAGGCCTCTATTATTAATCGGAGGACCCCATCCCTGGGGCTGTGCCTCTTTTATTTATTTATTTTTTGATGGTGGGGGGCCATGTTCCCCCTCCTAGGCCACTTCTGGCCCCGGGGATCCCAGCCCCTTGGGCCTGGCCTCTCATTTTTTAATTTTTTTATTTTGGTAATACACAGGGGAGGGGGGCCACTTCTGGCTCCGGGGACCGCCTCCCCTGGGGCGGGCATCTCATTTTTTTCATTTTTTATTTTGGTAATACACAGGGGAGGGGGGCCAATTGGCCACCCTCCCTGGCCACTGAACGGATTTACAGCATTTAAGAAAAAGAGGTATTTCTGAAACAAGGGCTATCTTTATGCCAAATTTGGTGTAATTCTGTTCAGCAGTTCGGGCTGTAGCCGTGTCGAAAGTTTTGTACGGGAATTAACATGGAGAAAACATGTTTTGGGACCCCATTTTTTCTCGGCTCCCACTTGCTGAATCACCCCGAGACTTTCAAGATAGGAGCTGACCAGAGCGGGCCATACATTTTGAAAATTTTGCAAAGATTCGTCAACTGGCGCCAAAGTTATTGGGAAAAGAAAAAATGCTTTTTTGAATAGAAACAAGGTCCAAACTATAACTACCTACTGGCGACCGCCAGTAGGTAATATATATATATATTTTTTTAACTAAGGACACTGCACTCTTGATCTATTACAAGTTGTTAGAATGTATTAACAGAGCCCAGTCTGTCACACCGACACGTTTTGGCCAGTGCGGCCTTTCTCTCGATAGGTGGCACTACTTTTAGCAACTATTTTATATCATTTCCTGTGCATTATACAGTCCCATTGGTTTCTGGGATTTGTAGTTTAGCAGTATTATATATATGGTCCAACAAAACAGTCCTTGGCGGGGGTGCACAGAAGATCAGCTGGTGCTCACGGCGAGAGAAGGACTGCTCTAGCAAAATATTACCCAGCAATTTGAAAAAATACGTGGCACTCTCCTTGGATAATTCAACTGTTTATTCATACCATCACTCTCCTCCTATGCGTTTCGACCATCACAGTCTTGATCACGCTAGTAAACGCAGTCCTTTTTTACTTTTTACTATTTTATACTGAATCTCCACTCCACCCATAATGAGGCATTGTGGGATTCTTAGTTTTACATTTAAAATTCAATTATAACTTCATTGAATTGTATACATTTGATGGGTAGGAGCGATGCAGTGCTAGGCGCCAGTATTTACTGAGATAATGAGTAAAATGTTGTTGCCAAACACATGTATAATATCGTGTGTTCCTACATTTTACGCTTGTGACCTGTCGGTCATCGCATGTTATTAACATAAAGTGTGTTGTTATTACAGATAATGTTTAGTAATGACCTACCTGATAATAAATAATGTTTCCCTCCCCATCTCTTCATCTGGGGAATTGTAGGAATACTTTTATTCACATGTTTGCATACGACAAATCATGACTGAGTGTGCTAATTTATTAGTATTTGGCTGAGAGCCTCTTTTTTTTTCTCTCCCATCACAGTCAGTTTGTGCATCAATACTCTACTCTTAGGCATATTACAGAGATCACCCAGCCACATCAAAAAATATACTACTACAGTTACTTGTGTGATCAAATTCTATCTTACATTGAAAATAAATTGGATTGAAAACAATGGTATGATTAGGTCATTACTACAAATGTTTGTTATTATTATACATATCAGTGTCCCTCTAGGGCTTCTCAGGTCGTTCTTTTCAGTTTGTTACAGATGAATGTACATCTCTTCATCCCCATTGAGTCCCTGTGGGATCTTGGTTTTGAATCTGATGATGAGTCTTGATTCTAAGCGTCTCAGTTTCAAGGTTCTGTTGCCTCCCCTCACATGTGGTGGTACAGTGACGAAGCCTGAGTATTTCATGATCATCCAAGTCTTTCCTCAAACCAAGTTAAAAAATCAGTCCAAATTCTTCCCAGCTCTTCACCAGAGCAATCGGGTAAATACCTTTTATCATGTGGTTGCAGCAGAACTAGATGTGATGGAGAACATCAAGCATGGGAGCAAGAGAGAGAATGTATAAATAGTGGAACATAAAGCCTTGGAATCTTTGAACAGCAACACCATGATTGAATTAAATCCAGCTGACAAAATTGAAAATATTGTTATTATGTAGAAGAAAAACTATATTGGGGAGGCGATGCACCAATTGAATAACAGAACACATTATGAAGCGCTGCAAAAGAATCCCTTCAATTACCCCACTATTGAATGGAGTAACAAATTACAACACTTGCATGAAATTGGACTACTAAGTGGTGTGGAAAAAAACTTCCTGATGATCGCAAATCCGGTGATACCAACTATACATATCCTGCCAAATTTGCACAAGGCTCTAAATAAGCCTCTAGGTTGTCCAAGAATATCTAGCTATTGGGCATTGTGCGAGAATATAGCATCATACGTGGACCATTTTCTTGCGCCAATATTGCCAATTTTAAACTCCTATATTAAAGACATTGGAGATTTCCTAAGATTACTAATGGAAACCAACTGGCAACAAGACTATCTACTTGTGACAATTGATGTCATCTCTGTTTACACTTCAATCAGTCATGAAATAGGAATGGAGGTTGTCACTTATTTCCTGAAGCAAAGACCCATAGGAGAACAGCAGCATGCCAGCATGTTAACCAAAATGATTGAACTATGTCTGAAGAATAACATCTTTATATTTAACAAGAAATTGTACTCCCAAAGCTGCGGAAGTTACTGCAATGGGAGTTTCCTTCTCTCCAAGCTATGCCAACCTCATGATGGTTTGTTGAGAATTCCTAGGATTAAGGGAGAATTGTACAACACTGAAGGATTTTTACCATCATGCTGAAATTATGGACAAAAAACTAAGAGCTAGGGGCTACCCCAAAAAATTGATCAAACACTCCGTAAAACGAGCCCGATTCTATGATTGGGACCACCTTGAACACTCTAATATGGGGTATGTGCCGGTAATGTTGTCCCGTGTAGCTAAAACGGACGGTTCAGCTAGGAGGGCACAAGAGTTACCACACGGATAACGTATAACGCATGGGGGACGTTTCCTTTGGCCGCCTCGTGTATGAATAGGCAAGCCTGTGTCTGCTTTTAATTCGGCATTAGGAGGCTGTAAGGATTGAATTGGAAAGTACCAGGGAAATAAAAAGAGTAAAAAGATACTTTGTTATTTTAGGAACGGAAGCTTTTGAACGGGGAAGAAATAACTTCTGGGACACCCCAAAGGCAACTAAAGAAAAAAAGAAAAAGAGAATGAATAAGATCCTTACACAATAACAGGAGGCAGGTAATATGATTAGGCAACTAGGCAGCCCAGCTCAATATTTTGTTGGGGTCACCCTAAAAACAGTTGTTGATTCTCTGCAATATTAAATTTGTTGCAGAAACCAATCAGAGCTTGGAGCGGTTTGGTTTTTAAAGTCTTTTTAATTCATATGCACAGGAGGGATTACCAATAAGCCACATCAGCCAAAGTAACAAAGGTAATTAGGTTTTAGCTATAAGGCGATTAAATGAGGGATCAGTCTGAATATTAAATGGATGGTAAAACAATGACAAATAGACTTAATATGGTAATTTGTTTTTAGAAACAGCCTGTGACAAAAAGAGTGAAAAAATTGCAGGATGCTGTAAGGGAATACATCTAGGAGAGATGAATACCATGATATAAGGTAAAAGAGAGGGTAGAATGGTGCCCATACATTTGTACGAATCAAGTCTGACAACAAGACAGTTACTGGAAGGAGGGTATAATCCATGTATAGATTCCAAGAAAGTAGGGGCATTTTTGAAAATGAGTGGTCATTATGAACCAAAGGTATAGCCCATTTATTAGAATATCTTGAATAACTGCGGGGTTAAAATGTGAATAATAAACTGAATATAGATATGATCTAATCAAATAAATGCCAACTTATAATTATATTAACAATCAGAGTATCTCGGAGAAATAGTATAATTTGTACGCTCGTTGCAACTAAGCATACTGTGATGTAAGGGACAGTGTTACAATGCATGATTCTAAAACAAATATTTGACTGTATTTGCCTACAGGAATAAAACACAGTGGCAACCAATCAGTGCCTTGCAAATTGAGAGAGACAAATAATAAATGTCTTGAAAAAGATCGACTATTTTCTTTAAAACCATCGAAACGCGTCGACGCTTCATAACACAATCGTGGGATATCAGCGCATCCTTTAAAAATCACGAATTAATTGGTATAAGGATTAGCCAGAATAGTGAAAACCCTGATGTGTAATTATATTTTGTGGTGTCTGTTTTATGTCTCCCTTGTTTTCTCCTTTTTTATCTTGGACAGGGATTTAGTGCATTTGAAGGTTAGAATTATTATTATTGTGTTGTTTTATGAACAGTGTGCCTCTCGAGAGACCATAGCACATACAATGAATGTTGGTGCTGTTTTAAATGAAATGAATTTTAACAATTAGTTGTAATCTGTTTGAGAGCAGGAGGTTATGTACTCTTTTTTTAAAATAAAATATGTGGTTAATGTAAATTGTTTATGGTATAATTGTTTTGCAGAAAAGTCTTTTTATTATTCAGTAGAGTTCTTTTTTTTTTCTTCTTTTTTTTGGTTGTTGTAATACTTTATTCGATAGATTTATCATAAAAGTAGGTACATATCCTATCTACTACAACAATGGAATTCAAGAAATAAAATACAACCGATAAAACCGTTAAAAAAAACGTATTTACAATTAAAGAACAAGGTGATTTAAAATGCATCAGTGGATATAAACCATTCAATTTCATCAACATAACCACAATCATCTAAGCAAGTTTGTTTTTTAAAATAGTGGTACGAATTAGCCAAGCCCTACCCAAGAACTTTGCAACCCCACAGATCATGGAAAGGGACGATGTGTCGGATGTAAGGATACGTAGGGCCGTCTTGTATTGTCTTACTCCAAGTTCTTTGCAGACTGGTGTTAGCCATTTTCTTCTAACGTCCCTATATGCTTTACATACAAACAAAAAATGTGGTAGGGACTCCCTAGGGCAAGAGCAGCCCGGACAGGAGGCTAGCTGTACCCCGGGCCTCTTCCATCTCTCTGTAAAATCATTTAATGGGAGAGTCCCGTATCTCATTTTTAGAAAAAGAGATCTATCTTTTGGTGCTTGTATGGAGTCCAAGAAAGATTCCAGCTTCCTGATCGGCTTATGTTCTAAAAATGTATTTGTTAGGGCCCCCCACTTGTTGCTATGTAAGTCCTCTGTTTGAACCCACTCCCAATATATTTGCTTCATACCGCCTTTGGGGGGGTGTTTGGGCCAACCAAGCATCTTCCAGACCCAGGTCTATGAGCAGCTTCCTTAAATTGTTCAACCACTTAATTTTCTTAGAGGTATTCAATTTAATTAATTCGTCCAATACTAAAGCATAGTTCGCCAATTCGGATGTCCTCCTTAGGCGCACCCAAAATAGTAATGGTCGGAGGCGAGCTATGTCCCTTATCGGGCGTTTTCCTAGATCATGAAAGAGGGGTTTTAAGGGTGTTGAAAGAGGAAGGGACACCAAATCTCTCATGAACTTGTTTTCTGCTTTGGTCAGTTCCGTGATGTTTTCAAATCCCCATATTTCAGAACCATATATAGCTGAAGCCAATGCTTTCCCTTCATATACCGCAACAGCAGGGGCTATAGGTTTGCTGATTGAGATTTGTTGGTTTCTCAATATATATATATATCTTTTAAGATTTAGAAGCATTTTGGTCACATGAGAGTCCCACTTCATTCTGTTATTCACCCTGATCCCTAGATAATCACACGCCTCCACTACCTCTAATGGGGAACTGTCTAGTGTAATATAAATCCTCCTTGGATTTCTGGCTGTTGTCAATACCATCAGCTTGGTTTTAGAGGTATTAATAAGCAATCCCCGAGAGTCACAAAACAGTTTAAAGCTATCCAGCAATTTCTGTAGCCCCATGGGGTTTTCGCCATCAGCAGGGTATCATCTGCGAAAAGAAGGGTAGGTGTTTTCTCGCCCGCCAGGACCGGGGCATCGTCCGGGCTCTCCCTCAAATGAGCTACCAACCCATTTAAAAAGAGAGAGAACAGGGTCGGTGCCATTACACAGCCCTGGCGGACCCCCCTATTCACTGGAACCCTGCCAGTCAACTGTCCCTGGCTCACCCATCTGATTTTAGCAAAATTCTCCTCATGGAGCTTTTTAACAAATTCATGGAGGTGGTGTGGGAAGGCCATGTCATTTAAAACCTGCCATAGTCTTGCCCGAGGGACCAAGTCGAAGGAGGTTTTCAGGTCAATGAAGGCCAAGTATAAACTTCCTTTCTCGATGGACACAGTTTTCCAGTAAACCGCATGGAGTCTGAAAACCTGGTCCATCGTGCCCACCCTTTCCCTGAAACCCGCCTGAAAGTGAATCAATATGTTCCCCGCATCAATCCAAGCCCCTATTCTAGAAACAATGACCCTGCCCACTACCTTTTGCACCACATCGATTAAACTAATCGGCCTGTAGTTAGCAGGGTCCTCCCTTGCGCCTTTCTTGAACATGGTAACAACTTCAGCCCCCTTTCACGACTCAGGGACCAGATGTCTCCCTGCAATTAGGTTCATGAGAAGGGTGATGAAGTTGGCCCATAATGGGGGGTCATATAAAAGTAAATCACCGGGAAGGCCATCCGGCCCAGCTGCCTTTCCCGGTGTTACACTCCTTATAGCCACTTCTACCTCATTGGTGGTGAAGGGATCGAATGGCTCAATAGTATCTATGGACATCTCTTTCGCTGGCCCTTGGCTTTCGTCTTGTTCCATCTCCCCAGAGTATAATTTTGAGAAGTGTGAGACCCATTGCTGGTCTGGTATGTGATTTGGGACAGGTTCTTCTCCCCTTCTGTTAAGTTAATTTATTAGCTCCCAGAATAGGGTGGAATCTTTAAGCTGGGCAGCTACTTTAAGCTGTTGCCAGTGGTCCTCCTCCCACTCCCGTTTAGCCAGGTACATCGTACTTTTGTATTCCTTTCTGGCGTTCCTGATAGTCATGGGGTCTTTACTGTGCAGTGCAAGGGTTATAAACTTTCTTTTTTCCCTGCACCTGGCAGTGTACCACAAATTACCACGCTTGGTCATAATGTTCTTGTTACTTCTAATTACCTTTGTGGAAAAGTGGGAACTTAGCTTCTCTACAAAATTGCTATATAAATCTCTTAGGCAAGGTCCCTGCAGGATATTTTGGGACAGATTAAGTACTCCCAGATCCCTGCTCATCGCTAATACTAGTTCTTTTATGCCAGTTAACCTTAAGTCAAAGGAGTTGATCCCTCGACCTTCCCCTGTTGCTGCTGAAGAAAAAAGCTGTGTGATCTCCCTGCTCTCCTGGAACATAGCAGGTCTCAAAAAGAAACTGGCCATCCCAGAATGGAATGAGTTCATCAGCCAGTATGAGATCTGCATGTTTCAGGAGACATGGAGTATGGCACCGCTGTATAAGTCTGGGTATTCTACTTTTTTTATCCCGGCAATTAATTCTGGGAAAGGGCGACCACCTGGAGGTTTACACATATGGATCAGCTTGGCACTAAATTGCGACATCTCTAATCATAACTCAGGCTCGAGTGACATAATGCATTTAACTTTAAGAAGCCCTCATAATGATATATCGATGGAATTGATTAATATTTATGCAAGAGGCACCCCGGGGGGACAAAGTTCAGACACTATAGCAGTTCTTGAAACTGCATTAGCTGGTGTCCCACCTTTGGCGAATATCATTGTGGGTGGTGACCTCAATTGTACATACGAGCCGCTGAGGGAAGAGGATTCAATGGGGGCGAGTGAGGAAGATGCAAGACTGGGAATCCCAATGCTTAATCTGCCAATAGTGAGGAAATGGTCACCAAGGGTGGTACAAATCAACGCTCTAACTATAGAATATAATCTGCGAGCACTGAATGGTAGAACCACTTCAGATCCAAATGGGTCAATGACTTTTAATAGGCCTAGCAGTCCCTCATGTATTGATTATATTCTCCTTAATAGACGATTTTGGGGGAACTTAATAGACATGGAGGTGTTACCAACACAAGACAGCGATCATAACCCTATGTGTATGAAAATTAAGGGGGGAAACTTGGGAGAAGTACCGAAAATCCCGCTATTGACAACAAAAGAGGTGGTACCCACAAACTGTAACCGCAGATTAAAATGGCAGAAGGTGGTTTGTCATGAGGAAATACTGTCTAGCAGTAGAGTTCTAATAAATGGGCTATTTGTGTGAATTGTAATCAATTTGTCTGCCAAAGGATATTTTCTGATTTCACTACTTGTTGAGAGAAGAACATAGCTTGGAGAGAGGAAAATGACCAACACACAGCCAGAGTTGCTCTCTGGCTGCACTTTATAGACAATCTTTTTCTCCTATGGAGAGACACAAAAGCGGAATTCTTGTAGTATCTAGCAATTCTAAATGACAATGAAGTGGGTTTGAATTTCATCCACAACATCAACACCAAGGATATAGACTACTTGGACACAAGGGTATTCATCAAGTCAAATAAAATATATACAGAAAAGGCACAGCCACAAGCGCCATGCTTCATGGTTCAAGCTTTCATCCTCAATCCCTTAAGAAAAGCATACATTATGGGGAATTCATAAGAATGAAGAGAAACTGCTCAGAGGTGAAGGAAATGGAAACAAAATTTTCAGAAACAAAACAACGATTTCTGAAGAGAGGTTACAAATACAGTGACATCCGACGTGGTGTGGAAAAATTAAGAGGAATGAGGAGGGCACAAATGCTAATAGACAACAGGAAACAGGCCAAACAGAGAGAAACACAACCATAGGATGGAATACCATGACTGATACTAACATATATTAGAACATTGGAATGTTGGGAGCTCCATTGCAGACAATGGAGTGCTCCCTGCTTCTACGGGCCGGTAAAGGCCCCCAGAGCAACATTCCAATGTTCTACAAAGGCTTCTCGAAGTCCGAGGGGATTTATATCCCCTCGAGAACCCTTTGTTTCATTTGTTAGAACATTCTGCCCTCTAGTGGCAGAATGTTCTAATAGCCTTATAGCCTGCCATAGCAGGGCTATACCGGCTATTACATTCCCGCTGTTTCGTTAAAGTCCCTCGCCTTTGGCTCGGGCCTTTAACGATTCAACAGGCCTTTAATAGCCGGTATAGCCCGCACCATGATGTCAACTTGCAGCACTCTAAGTATCCACTCACTATCCATGTACTTGTACAATGACTGAGGCATTACGACATGAAGTGTTACAATCAAATGTGTGCTATCCATGCTGTCTCCGAACCACCTTCACAGTACTGATTCACTCCTCCAATGACGCGGATACTACACATGAAGTGCAGCAATCACATGTCACTCTCTATGCACTCCTGTAATCAAGCAGTCAGTAGCATGTCCTTATGAAATCACTGCGCCAAAACTCAAGCACTTATAAATTCGCCATGCTGTCAACTTGCAGGACTCTAAGTGTAAAGTCACTATCCATGTACTTGTATAATGAATGAGCATTAAGATAAGCAGTGTTACAATCAAATGTGCACTATGCATGCTGTCCCCTAACCACCTTCACAGTACTGATTCACTCCTCCAATTACCCAGGTAGTACACATAAAGTACAGCAATCACACTGTCACTCTCTGTGCACTCCTCTAATCATGCAGCCAGTAGCATGTCCTTATGTAATCACTGCACCAAATTCCAAGCACTTATAACTTCACCATGTTGTCAATTTACAGCACTCTAAGTATCCAGTCACTATCCATGTACTTGTACAATGACTCAGGCATTAAGACATGTGGTGCTACAATCAAATGTGCACTATCCAATCTGTCCCCTAACCACCTTTACAGTACTGATTCACTCCTCCAATTACCCAGGTAGTACCAATGCAGTCCAACAATCACACTGTCACTCTCTGTGCACTGCTCTAATCATCCAGCCAGTAGAATGTCCTTATGTAATCACTGCGCCAAAGCCCAAACACTTATAATTTCACCATGATGTCAACTTGCAGCAAGTATCCAGTCACTATCCATGTACTTGTACAATGACTGAGGCATTAAGACATGAAGTGTTACAATCAAATATGTGCTATCCATGCTTGCCCCTAACCACCTTCACAATACTGATTCACTCTTCCAAGTATCCCGGTAGTGCGCATGAAGAGCAACAATCACACTGTTACTCTCTGTGCACTCCTCTAATCATGCAGCCAGTAGCATTTCCTTATGCAATTACTGTGCCAAAACCCAAGGCTGTATACATTCACCATGCTGTCAACTTTCAGTACTCTTAAGTATCCAGTCACTATCCAGGTACTTGTATAATGATTGAGGCATTAAGACATGCAGTGTTACAATCAAATGTGCACTATCCATGCTGTCCCCTAACCTCCTTCACAGTACTGATTCACTCCTCTAATGACCCAGGTAGTACACATAAAGTGCAGTAATCACACTGTCATTCTCTGTGCACTCCTCTAATCATGCAGTCAGTAGCATGTCCTTATGTAATCACTGCGCCAAAACCCAAGCACTTATAAATTCACCATGTTGTCAACTTGCAGCACTTTAAGTTTCTAGTCACTATCCATGTACCCGTAGAATGACTCTGGCATTAAGTCATGTAGTGGCACAATCAAATGTGCACTATCCATGCTGTCACCTACCATCTTCACAGTACTGATTCACTCCTCGAATTACCCAGGTAGTACCCATGCAGTTCAGCAATCACACTATCACTCTCTGTGCACTCCTCTAATCATCCCACAGGTGGCATGTCCTTGTGTAATCACTGTGTCAAAATCTGAGCTCTTATAAATTCACCATGCTGTCAACTTGCAGCACTCTAGGTATCCAGTCACTATCCATGTGCTTGTACAATTAAAATCAACTCATAAAAGCAATTAAGACAATTAATACTAGGTTTGTGAGAAGCATACCTCACACATAGGTAGCAGCAAGAATTATTACAATTTCCCAGGCGTTAAACTTTTCATACCTATTGATCAAGCCCCCCAGACAAAGCATGAGACCGCAAATACTAATATCTCTCTTGTGCCACATTTCAATAATCGCATTACCCCACAATGGTGTCTTACACCCTCCAATTTGCACCATGCAATCATCAATTGTTTCCATAAAGTAGAATATCTGGGGCAAAAGAGCAGGAAGTATGCCTTTGTTTCCTTTGATGATTGGCAAAAGGGGCAGCTCTCTAAGATCAAATTGTGAAGTATAGGATCTTTGGGGTAGGGAATCAGATTTAAACCGGATATACAGACATTTCACCCCGGCAACATACATTTTATCCATGTAGATTTTAAAATTGGGTGAACATTTGTGAAGCAAAAATTTCCCAGTTATTGACCCCTCCCTGTGCTCAGTCGAGATTCTGGTCAAGTCCCATTCCCAATAGATTTTATTTAGGAGCATCTTTTCATCTTTGGTTACTCCATCAGGATTAGACCACATGTTTTCTAGATTAAGCAGTTTGATCTGCTTTTTGATATGCTTCAGCTATGGGGTACGTAAGGTTTATCACAATTAATCAGAACCCTGAGTGCCTCTCCGTTATTGATTAATTCCAGGGTAGACCATACCCTCACCCAGTATAGCAATGATATAAGAAGAGATACAAAATGGATGGGGTTAAGGGATTTTATCAAATCTCAATGGAACCAACAGGGCGCTTTGCTGCAAATTGAGAGAACCTTTGATAAATTTGTTTTCCTCAATAGGTAATATGGATGCATCCAAATCCCTGCCTCGTAAAGGACCGCCAATGCTGTGGTGCCTTGATAGATTTTCAGGGCTGGTGATAAATTTGTTTTCCTCAATAGGTAATATGGATGCATCCAAATCTCTGCCTCGTGAAGGACCGCCAACACTGTGGTGCCTTGATAGATTTTCAGGGCTGGTGACACGGCCTCTCCAGCTGCGGACTTGTGTTTCTTTCTGATTAAGAGTGAGGCTGGTTTAGTTCAACCTTACTCTTGTCTATTTGTGGTCCCCATTTTAGAGAGTCTGACATCCTTATGCCCAGGTAATCGAAGTGAACAGTCTGCTCTACTAGGTATATATATATATATATATATATATATATTCACTGAAAAAACCATAGGTTTTACACACGTTATAGTTAGGAAGTAGCATTTACAAAACCTATGAAATTCACTGAAAAAACCATAGGTTTGACACCAGTTGTAGTTAGCTGGAAATTTTAGTGATATAAAACCAATGAAATTCCACGTTATAGTTAGTTGGACTCACTATAACTTGCGCGTGTAATGCACTGCTGATGACGTCACATATTACATCACTCATGACATGGTCAGTGACATCACTCATGACATCACTGATGAGACCATCCTTGTGACAGAGTGACAGACCTCCTTTCACTGTAATGTAACCCTTGAAATAAATATTCAAAAATAGAAACTAAAATTTACAAAAAAATGGAGATAGCCATACCACTTACAACAACCAATTCAATAATTCCACCATCTATATACACATGCACTCATTCACCAACAGTTCAATATAGTCACTCATACATATACTGACTCATCATATGTAGTGATACACCTATACATCCTGTTACACACCGACAGTCATCCAAAAGTTACTCACACACATACTCACACATGCAAATTAACTATTCAACATCCATTTATTTGCATATACAGCTATACACACACTACCACTTTACTTCTAAGGAAACTTACACATACTTACTCTCTTAAACAATCACTTATAGAAACACATACTTATTTAAACAGGAACTCTTGCAATCCCTCACTCTCACATATACTCACTTATATACATCAATATTCACATATACTAGATTAAAACATATGTAGTTACTGATAAAGACACTAGTGAGACAGTGATTCACTCACTAACATACACATATACACACTCATCCACCCATACAGTCCTGCACATATGCTGTATTCAAAACACATACAAACAGAGAGGCAGTCATTCATGTATCTATGTGCTAAGTAACACCCCCACCAAACATATAGACACTCATATTGATATTAAAAAAAAACATCTAATAACCCATATACCTACACATGTAGCTACTCACCAACCCATGCAGCCACTTATACACAAAGTGAAACATTAATACATATGTTTAAATATTTAAACATTACTCACTAATATTTATTTTTCAGAAAGACACACATTCACTGGATGGTGTCATCAGTGATGTCATGAGTGATGTCACTGACCATGTCATGAGTGATGTAATATGTGACGTCATAAGCAGTGCATTACACGCGCAAGTTATAGTGAGTCCAACTAACTATAACGTGGAATTTCATTGGTTTTATATCACTAAAATTTCCAGCTAACTACAACTGGTGTCAAACCTATGGTTTTTTCAGTGAATTTCATAGGTTTTGTAAATGCTACTTCCTAACTATAACGTGTGTAAAACCTATGGTTTTTTCAGTGAATTTCATTGGTTTTTAAAATGCTAATTCAGAAATATCTCGTGTATACAACCTATACTTTTGTCAATAAAGTTCTGGCAATATTTTTTTCGGAAACAAGCCGTTTTCTTCACTGTTCAAGTTGCATAGAGACTCCTTGTAAAGCGATACAGAATTAGAAAGTCTGTACCTTGCCTTTTTTTCAACGCATTAAAATTTGCCTATAAATAAAAATTGCCTTTCTAAACTTTCGTGCACGACCCGGTGTGCGCACTCTCGGCAACAGTTCTCAATAAAATGGATAGCGCATTTCCAGGCTTTCGTGCGCGACCAACTGCGCGCACCCGCCTATATATTTCGTGAAAACTTTGCAATCTGAACTTATTGAATTTCTTCATAGACCCATCAAAGAACTTATACTACGTCAAAGACACTAAACCTAGGCTTCTTTTTTATTATTATGAGAATTTACATTAAATGGAGCCGAATGTCTTTTTAAACTTTCGTGTGTGACCGAATGTACACACCTTGGTATTTTAAAAAAAATATAAAAGGTTTTATACTTTAACAATTGTATGCTTGAATCGAGCTCAGAAGATATATTAAATCCGGATGTGTTTGGATTTACTCCTTTACACGTTTTGAAACTTAGCTGAATTAGACCGCTACTTCCAAATGGCGTACGTGACCAGATACTGTCACCGCCTACACGTCCCGAGACGCGCATGTGAAGTCATGTGACTCGAAAACAACACTTCCAATTGGTTCTTAGTAGTTTCTATTCTGCAATTTACACGGAGGACTCCACCCACTTCCCTCACTATCTTTTGTACTCTCAAAAGAGAACAACGCTCAACATCTTTCGGAAGACTTTGCTGAAATGGCTACCGCCATTCATCATCCGAATCTGAAGGAAATGACCGACTACCTTTAAAAAGAAAAAAGGAATCTTTTATTTGGCAATTTTTCACTTATCCTGAAGAACAAAAGAAAGTGAATGCGCCAAAAGTTACCTGCACGATATGCAATTCGGTTCTCTCAAGAGGAAATCCCCCCAAAAAATATTCCTTTTCCATACATACCATGGTGCGGCATGTCAAACAGGTGCACCCTGTGGAATTTGCAAAGGCATCGACAAGAGCCCTGGCCACCGTATTACCATCAGAGGTGGCCAGCACATCTTCTGGTGGACGACCTGTATCTCCATCGAGTGCTGTGATGGACAAGAGACCATATCTTGCAAAGGTGCACATGAAATGCAACAAATGTGGAGAAATTCTTCTGTACGGAGAGCAGAGCCTCATTCTTACTAAACTAAAAATTGAGAGTCATAAATGCCCCAAGAAAAGATAAATTTCTTCATTTCATTTTGATCCTGTCTCACACATGAAAATGTTGCACGTTTAAAAAATCAAAAACAACATAACACTTGTTTTAAAAAAAAAAAAAAAAAAGTTCTTTTCAGAACTAACTCATTCTACCAAAAAGAGCTCCAGGAGCATATTATAAAGGGGGTTTATCTCCGCTTTTTTGGCTTTCGTTCGTGCGCGACAGTGTGCGCGCACCCGCATATATATATTTCGTGAAAACTTTGCAACTTATTAAATTTCTTCATAGACCCATCAAAGAACTTATACTACGTCAAAGACACTAAACCTAGGCTTCTTTTTTAGTATTATGAAAATTTACATTAAATGGAGCCGAATGTCTTTTTAAACTTTCGTGCGTGACCGAATGTACACACCTTGCTATTTAAAAAACATATATAAAATGTTTTATACTTTAACAATTGCATGCTTAAATCGAGCTCAGAAGATATATTAAATCCGGATGTGTTTGGATTTACTCCTTTTCACGTTTTGAAACTTCGCTGAATTAGACCGCTACTTCCAAATGGCGTACGTGACCAGATACTGTCACCGCGTACACGTCCTGAGACGCGCATGTGAAGTCATGTGACTCGAAAACAACACTTCCAATTGGTTCTTAGTAGTTTCTATTCTGCAATTTACACGGAGGACTCAACCCACTTCCCTCACTATCTTTTGTACTCTCAAAAGAGAACAACGTTCAACATCTTTCGGAAGACTTTCTTTTCACGCGATAATGTGAAAAAATGAGATTGTTACAGGATTAGATATGTGTTCCCATTGCTGTAGAAGCACTAACACCGTGGAAAATTCCACCGATAGCAGTAATATTTTTACCGCCGAGCACCGGCGATTTTTATCACTTAGAAGCTTATGAAGGTTTATCTCCTAAGTCTCTGATTCTCAAACTGTGCAACGCGGCTCCCCTGAGTGCCGTAATGAAGTGCTAGGGGCGCCGCCCACACTCTAGTGTGACTAACCATCTATAAATTCCACAGACATCTCTACCCTGTTATCTACAATTGTGAACATCAAAAGGAGCTGCGCTACGCCCCTGTGAGAGGCCTCACTCCCACTGCTGCAACGGCTTGGCAGTCCTCCAGATGCACAGGAACAGCCCCTCCGATCCATTGAAGTTCTGTGTCGGTCTCAATACCACTTAAGAAATGAAAATAAGCACTGAAGAATATTTAAGTATGTAGTACTCCTCCTGCTACAGCATACAAAATGCATTCTATTACCTATAAAAAAGTCAAACACCCACGCTACAATCATATAGAATACTTCCTCTAAAGAAGCCTGTGAATAACTTTAAAACATCAGGTTAACCTTTTTTTACTCTCATCATTGTCAAAAATTTTAAATGAAACGGTTTACATTTTTACTTTTTATTTCCAGTAAATTTTAAAAATAAATGTTTATAGTTCCATAGGCTCAAGCAGGTCAGCTTCCCACCCTATGTCATACAAATCTGACAAATCGGCATCCTCATCATGTTCTTCATCATCCTCAGGATTTAAATCATCTAAGGGATCTACTTCCACTGACGTTTCAATGACAAGTTCAACGATAAGATCGACATCAACGGATTGCTCATTATCACTCATGGTTGATGTTGTCGTTATCTTTAAAGAAAGAGAACAACAATGAGATGTTGCAGAGTAAGAGACAAATCTCAGAGACTATAATAGTAAAATTGTTTAACAAGAGTAACATTTTGCAGCTATTATTTAGCCATGTCCAGCGATGCTGAGGAGGTGAGGCCTATGTCCAAGTTTTCAGTGAACAGGACTCATCTCTTCTTAACCTTGGATAAGCCTCACCGACTCTGTGTCGCCTGCTCATACTTAAATGTAAAGAGGCAGATTTATGTTAACTGGCGCATCCCCAGAGATGCACCAGTTAATGTGCACCACTGCTCTGCCACCCATGATGGGCCGCATTTACAATGTGGAGCACCATTGAGTAAAAACAGCACAGATGCGTCACGCATCTGTGCCGCAAAAGCGGCGCATTGCAGGAATCACGTCGCAAGTGCAACATATCTACTGCAATGCACAGGAGCAAGCCACACATTGCATGGTGCATCACTCCTTATGCCTGTTTCAAACAGGCGTACGGATTTGATTCAGCAATGCTATAAAGCTGACTCAGTGAAATCTTCTAAATTTCACTGTGTTAGTTTTACAGGGCTTTCATACATGCACCTCTCGCCATTTTGTCGGTTTTGGCGCGTTTTTTTTCCCTTACACAATAGCATAACAGAAACGTGATAGTGCTTCGCATGCAGAGAGCTGATTGATAAAGACATAATGTCTAACCACTAGCATTTTTATATATCGTTCCTAAACTGAAAGGCCAGAGACCTTCTTCCATTTATTAAAATATAATATACTTCCTCATAAGAGTGTATAATTAATTTTGCAAAACCATATTCATTTTTCATCAACTATACCGTTTGTATTCTATGTACTACTGACTATACCGATTACTTTGTTTTTTGCAATGTCTCTACTCGTATTAGATTAGAAACTTGCCTTGAAAACAGTGCATTTCCGAATAAACATTTCAAATATACACGTTCTCTCTTTTAATCCATAATCTCAACTAAAATGATAGTATACTGAAACAGTATTCATGTGTTCCACTTAACTTCAGCTGTACTAACTTAATATTTTCTTTTGTCGACCTGATTTACTCATACTAGAACCCACAGGCCTATAACAGCCCGTGAACCCTTTCTTAGTAGGTCGCGCACCATGCAGACAGTTGTACCTCTGTAAAAAAATAATGTATTACTCTTCTCAAGCACCGTCACAGTTCTGCTTCACTCAGTGTTAATCACTGCTCCCACGCTTCTACAGACCAGACGCTATGTCGTATTTCACTCCTTATCACGCTTTAATCTCCACAATAACAAACACTTCTCCGCCAGCCACCAGAGAACAGAGTGCAGATGCAGAGGCACTAAGTAGTGAAATACAACATACCCTCTGCTCTATGGAAGCAACCGAGCGGTAATTCTGAAAGAAAACATTCACTAGCGCTTCAAAAAAGCATTTCAATTATATAAATAGTTTTTTGAAAACGTTCCAACTACTTTGATGTGACTATCTGTGTGTGCCTCCACAGCAAAGTTCCTCAGCCCGGACTGAAGGCAGACACAGACAGACACACACACAATAAGATAACACAGGGCAACGGAGACGGAAAACAGAAGAGAGATAAAGATGCAGTCAAACAGCAGGAGTGAGAGAGATATTTTTATACTCCGTTTGGTACCTCAATTTACGAACACATTTACTGCACAAATCTGTGTACAACCTCATGGTCAGAACTTTTCATTTTATTTTACTCGACCACCTCCCCCTCTCACCCCACCAGTACAAGCCGCGGCCACAAACTACAATGTAATTTTGTCGTCTGTCAGAAAGTTTAAGAATTCATTAAGCATTACCACTTTTTGAAGACGATATCACATGTAATATACCATTTCTCTCTCTATCTGCATTATCTGTCTCTCTGCTAATATCATTTTTTCACTTCATAAACAACTTCTCTCATTATATATAAAGGCTTCAAAATCACACAAATAATTACTCTTTATATTAAACATATTTTATACTTCATATATCACATTTAAATTAAAAATAGTTTTAGAAATACAACACATTATGACAGCCAAAAATGAGTTTAGTTTCAAACTATGAGGAAAATCAATCATTGTTTGTGAGTAAACCATATTTTACGGTACATGACAAAACAAACAGTTACAGACTTACCTTTACCAATGCTTTGTACGATGTACAACAGTGACAGTCACAAAATAGATATTCGTTTGACGGAATCTCAATTATGCTGCTATCACTGCAACCAAAATTCAATGGCACAGATATACAGTCAATACAGACTCATATATGTCTCTTCAGCCAATCATATTTCCTCCCGCAAAATTTTGTATTCAAATTTACATTTCAGTTGGTTGTCCCTCACAATATTCTCAATGTCACATAAAAGTCACCCATCACCCACTGCCATCTCTGGCTGTTTCCATGGTAACACCTCATTCTGCACCTGGCTGAAGGCACAGGTCAAAAGTTCATATCTCAACGTTCTACAACAAACTAACAACACTGTTTTCCCTCCAGAAACACCTGCCTATCCACAGCTCTGTTACATGTCATTTTTTTCACACCCAATACTACTTTTTCTTTTACATAACATTAACATGCAACGTAGTCTTCAATCTTCACGTATTAGAATCAACCAATCATTTTTCGTTTTTTAACCACACCAAGCTTCATCCATTTTTTTATCCTGACTTTCAGCTTCTAACTGCCATTCCACTTCCAGAACCCATCGGAGTACGAGTGCATCTGCCTTGAAAATGAAGGTTTGGCTTTTAGGACACAGCTATATTCACTGGAGTGGAAAATATGCAGCAAGCAGACGAATTTCCAACCTTGATTTACCAAATGTGCAGATAACGTGGATTGGGCAAAGAGGATTAAGATGTCACCAATTAATACCATTGGTGAAAACTTTTATGCATCTCCCAGAACCAGACCTTATAATTGTGCACTGTGGTGGGAACGAGCTTGGCACATTGACTGAGGTAGGTCTGGAAATGCTTCTAAAAGACACCTTTCGACAATTGATGACACTTTTTCCTCAAACTGCCTTGGTATATTCCAATATATGCCAAAGACAGAAATGGAATTGGTCCAATCAACATTGTTCACAAATTGAGAAAGCAAGGAGACATGTAAATAAATCTGTTTCTGCTTTCCTCAGAGATTATAGCATGGGTTCTATTTACCACAACAACTTGCGTTACCACATGCAAGACATCTATAGGACAGATGGTGTTCATTTCACGGATGAGGGAAACAGAATCTTCATCTGCAACATCAGACTCTGCATCGGTACTTACTTATAAATGCAGAAAAAACTCAATTAACACAAGGGCTCTTTTCAGAGCCACCTTATATCAAAGCACTCAAACTTCTGATTTATCTCCATTTTCACACTCTTGTAAATAGGTGTGCGCGCCCGGGTGCGTGCACCCCGCAACTTTTTTTAAAAATAAAATATATATACTTTCGCGTTTAAGGTCCTTACTGCACACCCTGAGAGAACCTACGCAGCAAAACAATCTTTACCTTCTCCCCTTTCCATGTTCCAACGCTTTGAAATGACAATATATTTACTTGCAGTGACAAAATGGCGGTCAACACTTCCTGATTTCCTTCGAATCGAACGTTAACAGACGTCACGCAGCAAAAAAAAAAAATTCGCTCGCGCGCAGCCGCTTGAGTGTGCGCACCCGTGCGCGCTTATAGATATATAATTGACTTTAAGTTTAATTTTCTCAGCAACTACTGAACAGATTTACACCATTCCAAAAAAAGCGTAATCTGCGAGCCGGACTCTACAGTTTTCCCAAATTTCTTATAAACCCATTCAGCCGTTCGACCTGTAGCCGTGTCTAAACGTCCTATGGAAAATAACATGGAGAAAACACGTTTTGGGACCCCCCTTTTATCTCAGCCCCCACTTCACCAATCCCCCCCAAACTTTCAGGGAAGGAGCGCAGCGGACCGAGCCATCTTCTTTGAGAAATTCGCAAAGATTCATCTGCCACGGCCAAAGTTAATCCAAATAGAATGTTGAGGATTTCCTATGGAAACTAGGTCCTAACTATAACTACCTACTGGCGACCGCCAGTAGGTAATATATACATATATATATATATATATATATATATATATATATATATATATATATATACACACACCAGTAGGTAGTCATAGTTAGAACCTAGTTTCGATAGGAAAAGCATTTTTTCATTTGCTAAGAAACTTTGGCATCATTTGACAAATCTTCGCAAAATTCTCCTAAAAAACAGTATATCCAGGTCAGCTCCTATCCTGAAAGTTTGGGGGTGATTCATCAAGCAGGGGCTGAGAAAAAAGGGGGGTCCCAAAACACATTTTCCCCATGTAATTTCCATAGGAAATTTTGAGACGGGCTGCAGCCTGAACGGAATTACCCCAAATTTGACAAAAAAGTAGAGCTTGGTTCAGAAAGCGACCTTTTTAAAAAAAAAAAAAAAATTGTGTAAATCCGTTCAGTAGTTTTTGAGAAATTCAAAAAATAATGCCAGGATGCCAGGATGGCCACACATCATCGCAGGCTGCACATGCACTCAGCTCTGGTAGCACTAACTCAGTGGAACCAATTATATAGGAGACATGATGGCGTATTGATTTCAATGATTTTACAGAGTTTTCGTTATTGGGTTGTTTATGGAACCTCATTCACACAAATGCTTTTAGTGCAACATGGGAATTGTAGTTTCATTAGGAAACTCGAGCATAGTTCAATGAGGGTGTGTTACTCTTGTTGTTTATTGGTTGTCAAATAGTGAAGGAGGTGTTTAATTATGGGAGGAGTTTAAATACGGCGTTTGTGTAATACATGGGAGACATGAGGGACGTGTTACGGTGTTGAGGCAGGTATGTGAATAATCAAGTTGCAAGATGAAAGTGAACACTTGTAAGGGTAAGCGGAATGAGAGGGTGCGTATGAAGTTCATCATGCAGAGGGTGTGGGAGATGACCACAAGGGGAGGGTGTTTGCGGGCAGAGTGAGTGAAACGTCTATTTGAAAGTGGGAGGAAGAAGAGTAGGGAGGAATAGTGAGGAAAGGGTGAATACTTAAGAATAGGATTTTGTTAGGGTATGGGAGTTAGAATAGGCAGAGTGGTGAGCTGAAGAGCGTGTGAAAGGGCAGAGGATTTGGAAACCAGTTTATAGTTAAATAAAGCAACGACATAGTAGCAGTAAACACGTGTTGAGGTGGAGGTTTGCGATGATGATGTCTAATTAAATGCTGAGGTAACACAGAGGGAAGTGCATTGGAACAGGGTGGGTAAATGTGAATTTTCTTAGTAAAAGGGGAGTTGAATACAGAGGTGAAACGCACATGGTAAAAGCAACTCTGTACTTCGTGAAAATAACTCGCTAGATAACTATGTAGTCATGAATTGTGCTAATGTCCATGTTTTATCGTGTCATAAAAATGAATGATGCAATTTTATCATTGTTTGTAGTTACCCCCAAAGAAGGGTGCGAAACGCCCGAAATGCATTGGGTCAATAAAATACTGCCTGTTTATGAACTCCATGTCTTTGTACTTGTTCTGGGAATAAGGTCCGGACAGACAAACCTCAACATGTGAAACAATTGGAAATATGCATAGTTCCTTGTGTGTAACTGAAGAGATGAGAAAAAAGGGAATAATAATACAACAAGAAGAAAGTAAAATCAGGATAAAAATTGAGTAAAAAGGAATATTTGATGGAAATCTGCATGAAGCTGTGCCTTGGAATTTGGGGCGGAATGTTGCCCCAATATGCAGTGATGTAGTACCCATGGTGCCAACAAGGCAGGGCACCATTCCTAAGAGCACGCTATCACAGTTAAAGGTGTGAATATAAGATAAGGATAAACATTGTTTAAATGAGGTGTGCATTCCCTACCTTACAAAATGGAATTCCTCAACATCGCCAGATTCAAGCTCCTCTTCTGCACTCCCGCATAATCTTCAAGTGGTAGCTTGTTCTCAAGGGCTGTCGCCAAAGTATCCTTTGGTGCCGTGCTACAGAGTATTGATGCAATTGCAATTGCATCCACTATTTGGACCCGAAGTTCACCCCCTGAAATCAGTTCAGCTGCTTTACCTGCCTCTAGGAGCCGCAGCGCAGGTCTACCGGCTCTTGTCAGGGCAGCTTTGGTTCAGTTCTTCCCATTGCCCTCCACTTGCAGAGGGGCTTGCAAGCCTGCTGTCCTAGTAGCGGGGTCACTTTCACCATGTTTTTTTCAGCGGCGCCACATCCCTCCTTAGCTCAGTCTCTCGTAAGGGAAGGCATGACTAGCGGAACCCCGATCCGTAGGAATAACAGGGGCTGGACGACCAGCAAACTCACCAGCAGACCCTCCTCGAAGTCCGCCAGTGCCGCCAGAGACTTCAACCGGGTCCAAGCATCTACGATAACAAAGTCTGGCTCAACGTGGAAGAAGCAGCAAACACACCGTCTAAGACATCACCCTTTTTAGGTAAGTGGTGCCTCGTAAGTCTTGCACCTCAAATCACAATTTTAGGGTAGCCAGCTGGAGACCTTGCGGTGCTGCGAGACACGGCTTTAGTCTGCCATCTTCTTTCCCTGCAGAAAAGATCTTAGAATTACCACGCCTCATAAGAGATCTGTTGACCCTCAAGGGGCCAGCTGGCATAATAGTTCGGGGGCTCACTAGGGGTGTGGTATGGAGAGCAGCCAACTTAGAAAATAGGTCCAAGCAAAGGGTGAGGTCAAGGCATTTATCTCTCGCTTGTCTGGCTCTGGCTTAACAAGGAGTCAATGTGCAGGGAGCACAGCCAGTAATGAGAACAGTGAGGCTACTGGGGAGCAAGTGATATCCCTGATTCATCCCCTAGTTAACTCTGTGGGATACTCTAAGCAGAACAGCTTAGAAAGTCCTACTGGATCCAATAAAGAACTAAGCAAAAAGCTGCAGACAGCCTCATTAGATATCGAGCTTAAGACTGAGGAACAGCTTACTTCTAAAGAGCTGTCCCTTGTAGTAATTTTACAGGTCCTACAAGAATAACGACGAGAGGCTCAGGATTACCATGCTTAGATTAGAGTGGATTACCTCAGCATGAGGTAATCCGCTTTAGGATGAGGTGACGGTACGGTGGCTGGTATTACAAAAGATATGGTGGAGTTAGAAAGCAGGGTAGCAGAGACAAAGGAGTCAGCTACCTCTATAGTGCAAACTGTGCAGTCGCACGACTTACAGCTTCAGGCTTGCCTAGCAAAACTTGAGGATTTAGAAAACAGGCAACAGCGAAATAATCTAACATGTACCAGAGTGCAAGGAGGACACTGATCCCCAAGCATTTGTTGTTCAACTGCTTCAAAAAGCATTTTCGGATCTGTCGGACTGGGACTGGGACTGTCAAGTCCAAAGAGCACACAGGCTCCCCATAACTACGCAGAAACGTAATGCTCGGTATCTTCGCCCTATTTGATGTTCTTTGGGAACTTTTTGCTGAGACAGGAATTGTCTTTAAAGGTTCACCCCAATTCACCAGTGGCAGTTGATTCCTTATCGATATTTTTCAGATACGATTTGAGCTCTGCTACTGTGGAAAAAAGATGGTAAATGAGACAACTCATTTACCCACTTAAAGCGGCAGGGGCTCAAGTGTTTCTGCAGGAACCTGCGGGATTGAAAGTTATCAAGGATGGGCAGTCACTATTTTTTACCTCGGACCTGGAGGCTAAGCTGGCATTAAGTTTCAATAAGGAATGATAAAGCGGACAATGGTGTATTTTAGTTTTTTTGATTTTGTTTCCTTTTTGCTGTTGCGGCAAAGGGGATGGGGAGGTGTAGATCAGAACGATATAGAGACAGTGGCTGAGTGGCTGTGGGGGCAGCAAAGGTCCAAGTCTGCTTATACCTCTTTCTTTTTTTTGGTTGTGAAGGGCTAGCTGGGGGTCTGGCTTTGCGGGGCTTTGAGAGGTTAGCTGCCATATCCAGCTGCAGCTTTTGGAGGAGGGTGATTCCTTCTTTAGCAAATGGGGGAATGGGTAGGTTGTTTGTGAGGGGGGTGTGGAGGGTATCTCGGGGAGGGAGCGGGGTATAAAAAAGGAAAAATTCAAAAAGAAGGTTTACAGCTTTATGTTAGGTGGTGGGAATTCTGCGATTATTATTTCTGTTTTGAGGTTTAGCAATTACATTAAACAGATATGGCATTGATTAGGTGTCTATCTTGGAATGTGTCTGGACTAAATAGGGGATCAAAAAGACATTTAGTACGGGAGGAGCTCAGGGCTTATAAACCATATATAGTTATTTTAACAGAAATGCATTTAGCGTATAAAGATCGTGGTTTTCTTAATCAACTGGGATTTCAAAATATAATATCTACTTCTGAAAATGTGTCAATCAGGGGGGCTGTCATTTTGCTGTCTAAAACTTTGGACTGCCAAATTCACAAGGTATTAGCAGATCAAAGAGGGAGGTGGGCTATCGCTCAAATTGAGATTAATACTTTGAGATATGTTTTTTGTGTTTTATATGGCCCCAATATTGATGATCTGATAATATTTGACGATATTTGCTTAGAACTAGTGGGATGGCAGGGCGTGGTTGTTCTGATGGGAGATTTTAATTGTGTTATTAACTATGGTACAGACTCTACCAGCTGGCCACTTGCCCAAAGAATCATGAAGGTGAGGGCTTCTATTTTAGAATTAGGGCGACTACACTCATTGCAGGATGCATGGCGCTATCTATATACAACTACACCAGGGTATACATACTATTCTACGCCACATCGGCAGTACTCTAGGATCGAAATGGCCTGAATTTCAGATATCATCCTGACGAGGCAGGTATGGAGATCTGCCTTAGGATTACATATGACCCCAGCCCCATAATATTTTCCTTTCTGGCAAACTCCATCCCTAAAATATCTTGCTCTTTTACCTCTCCCCGTTATTTTGTCACAGACTTTGAATATTTGGTCTTTATTCTAAAAAAAATCGCCGAATATCTTACAAATAATATAGGGTTTGCCCAGCTATGGGTGGTATGGGATGCCATGAAAGCATTTATTAGGGGAGTCACTCAGCCGTTTGTTCAGAATAGACAACGGGAGAGACAAACTAAGGATGCTCATCAAAGGCTCATCATTTGTGAGTCTCAGCATGCCAAGGCTGTTCGATTACGAAAGTTAGATCAAGATTTTCTGTATGATTCCCTTTTGAAGCAGAGGGCTGCGATAAACAGGGTGCTGAAAGAGAACGTAGCGGCTTGATTAACTAAATATTAGACACTGCAGTATGAATATGGGGGTCAGGATAGGGAAAGTTTTCGCGCATCAGCTTATGGATAGCCACCTTAAAACTAAAGTTAAGGCTATTCAAGGCTAGGGTGGTGTTATATATAGATGCCCCAGGAGATTGCTGATCAGTTTTCCATTTTCTATCCACAATTATATTCTCCAGACGCAGTGCAAGATCTGACCGATATGCAGAGCTATCTGAAAGAGAGCAATTTGCCGACTTTGACAGAAGAAGATTCCTTGTTACTAGAGGAGGAGATTACAGTAGAAGAAGTTTTTAAAGCAATTGCGAGGCTTTCATCAGGGAAGGCGGCTGGGTATGATGCCCTCCCGGCAGAGTTTTATAAGTGCTGGAAAAGCCTCCTGGCCCAGGTGCTCCGAGATGTAAGGGTTACAGGGCGAGAAGATAAAGCTCCAGGGGAACGGGCATCATACCTCCCAAGTTCCCTAATAAATCCTGATGCAAAGGTGTTTGATAAGATATTGGCCACCCGGTTGCTCCAATGATGGCCAGCCTGGTTTCTCCCCAGCAGCATGAGTTTATTCAAGGGAGAGACACCACTGCTCATGTTGATAAGGCAATAGCAGCTTTGGATGCTGCGGGGAAGTTAAAAAACAACCTGGGGATGGTCTTATTGGATGCAGAAAAAGCATTTGACTGTGTGGCCTGGGAATATCTCCGGGCAACAAATTTCGGAAGCTGGTTGGGGCTATGTATCACAACCCTATGGCCAGATTACAGTATTCTCATGTCCAAACCACTCCTTTTTCCATACATACAAGGTAGGGCTGTTCCCTTTCCCCTCTTCTTTTTGCTCTTTATACAGAGCCGTTTATTTGGGCATTGCTGGCTAATAATTTGATTTGTCTGTTGAATATTGGACAGCGCACCCTGAAAATCACGGCATATGCTGACAATATTGCTATTTTCTCGGAAGAGCCAAGGGAGGCTATAGAGAGTATCAATGGGAGGCAAGGAGGTTTGGATGTTTGTCTGGCTATGAACTAAATAGTAACAAAACTTAAATCCTTCTTAATTTCCAGCTGGAACTCCCGGTTGAAGGGGCCTGCCCGTTGGCTACATATTTGGGGGTACAAATTTCGTCTAAGATTTAGCTCATACACTTATTAAATTATGATTCTCTGTTAGCTACAGTCACTAAATAATAGAGCTGTGGCACAAGCTCCCATTAAGCATTTTAGGTAGATGTAATGTTATAAAAATGAAGATACTTTCCAAGTTCCTGTACCTTTTTAGGTTGATCCCGCTACGAATTCCTAATGTCTTTATTAGGAAGTTGGATGGGGTCTTGAGCAGTTTTATCTGGGGCTATAAAAAATCAAGACATGCCATTGGATTGATGAAGCTCCAATATAACCAGGGCGGTTTCGACCTCCCTGATTTTAAACTTTATTTTTGGGCAGCTCACGTTAGCCGCTTAAGCAGTCTCCTAGCATTGGCTGGATCTTGGGGCAGAGAGCCATATGTTTTTATATCGTATTAACCATCCTAATTATTTTAAACGTGAGTGATTTCAGACCCTTACACTGTGAATATATTTGGCAGGGCATTAAAACCAGATTTTCTTTATCTCTTTTACATAGTAAACTTCCTCTTTGGCGTAATCCAATGCTGCCTGGAATATTTGGTCTAGCTATTGGGTGACTTTATATTCTCGACAACTGAAAGGATGTTAGGATACAAGGAAGATTGTGGCCGGAATAGGCCTTTAGTGGCAATTATGTTGGATGCTGCCCGGCTAGCGATAGCTAGAGCTTAGATTTCCCCCAAACCCCTGCTGAGATGCAATGGTAGTTAATTGTTAAAGAAACCGGTGAGAGGGAAAAAACGCTTGCTAAAACAAGGGGTATTCAGGCTCTGTGAAAGTACAGGTCCATACAGGGCTGCTTTTAGGATCCGTAATTATATGTTAAAAGTATGTTGTTTGTCATACATACATATATAATATTTTGAAATATTTTAGGAGAATTCCCATCTTTCTGTTTTCTTCATCATACTTTTTTCTTTATATGACTGTACTTCTTCTTGACAATAAAAATATTTTCAATAAAAAGGGAGAGAGATAAAGAGAGAAACAGTGTGAGAAAAAGGACGAGAGAAACAGAGGAAGAGTGAAAGAGAGAGAAAGAGAGGGAGAAAGAGTGAGAGAGAGAGAGGAAGAGAAAGCGGAAGAGAGAAACAGTGTGAGAGAGAGGAAGAGATAGAGTGAGAGAGAGAGAGGAAGAGAGAGAGAAAGAGTATGAGGAAGAGAAA
This sequence comes from Lissotriton helveticus, assembly GCF_964261635.1. Lineage (NCBI taxonomy): Eukaryota > Metazoa > Chordata > Amphibia > Caudata > Salamandridae > Lissotriton > Lissotriton helveticus. Next base: position 1,702,793,076 of record NC_136063.1, on the reverse strand, counting down.
GGAAGAGATGGAGAGGGATGGTGAGTGCCCACACTGTGGACAAAACCCTCACAGCTCAACTTTCCGCCACTGGTGTGTCTCAAACCATGTGCCGGTATATAGTGGAGCCCTCAAGCTTACTCATCTGAAACGTAGTATGGAATCAGTAATGACATAGTACATACAACTGTGCAAGCCTAAATTGCTGTCCCGCCTTTGTGCATCCAGGCTGCTGCACCCCATCCACTCCCACTGTCCGGAGGTGACTGCCCGCCGCTGCGCACCCAGGCTGCTGCACCCCATCCACTCCCACTGCCCGAGGTGACCGCCGGCCACTGCGCAAACACGCCTCTTTGCTCACCTTTCACAAACTGCATGTGGATAAGGCACCCTGCATATCATGCAGCCCCGCTCCGCAGACCACCAGGTGTCACATTTGGTGCTGCGTCTTGATTTCGGCATGGCAGAGGACATACCAGTGCACCTGGCTTTCATTGCTGGCTGCACACCTGCTCAGCCCTTGCGGTGCCACTAACTCTATGACCAGCAAGGTGACGCCACGTGGCAGTAAGCCTGCACTGTCGGATGGCTCAGTCCTACACTGCGGTCCAGCAGGGCACACAAAACCTGAGCTGTCCAGACCGCTGGGATGAGCCATCACCGCAGGCTGCACACCTGCTCAGCAGTTACGGACCCATATCACAGTGGACCGAAAGTCACAGTCCCGTGCCAGTGTGCCTGTGCCAGCCGCAGTGCATCCAGTGCGAGCAACTATGAAATGGCGTAGAGCACGTGCGCCTGGTCTTTTTTATTGTAAGGTCACGTGTCCTGTGACGCCTGTGCTGGATGGGTGTGGTGTGGGTGTATACCAGCCGTGAGGGAGTGGCTGTGGCATACTGACAACTAGGCTGTGACCAGCCAATCACTGCAATAAAAATCTGGGCCATGTAGCATTGTTGTCCTTCCCTGTAAGCGTAAGTGGAATGGGCTGGCCTGGCATTATGCCAGTGTACGTGAGGCTCTGAAGAATGTTTCTGGAGCTATGGTTGTGGCTCCGTCCTCAGCTGTATGAGGAATCAACTGATGTGGGTGTCCCCATTGTAGTGCTGACGTAACCCGGGTACCAAGCGCCAATTTGTCACTCTGTGAGCCAAGTCCCACAACATGGCCAACATGGAAGGTACGGGGAATCACTGACCCTGCATTCATCCATAGTTCCACAAATGAAAGATGGTGGACATGACACATCTGTGTGGATATGAATATTTATTGCACATTAAGTGGGGTGTTGCAGCTGTAGCAATTCAGGGCCAAGTAAAGTTCAAGTTTCAGTTTTTGGCACATGGAGGGCAGCCAATCAGAGCCAAGCTCGTGTTCGGGGTTAGGCTGCGCCAACATATGTACTTATACAATCACTCCACCAATACCCAAACACTTATAAATTCACTATACACTCTCCTTGCAGTACTCTAATGATCCAGTCTCTACGTACGTACTTGTACAATGGCCTAGACAAAGTAACATAACCAAAATTTTCCCCACTCCTAGAGGTAACATGGTTGCATATGCTGTCCACAGCACAATGTAATGTGGTAGGACCCAGGGGCAGCATCTTGCATACATAATGAGCAAAAGGACACAGATAAATAGTGGAACAGGGTACAGGCACGTGCGCTAGACTCCTTTTTTTTTTACCAGGGTCACATGTCCAGTGACGTCTGTGCTGGATGTGTGTGGGGTGAGTGAAAGCCAGCCCTCCGGGAATGGTTGGTGCTGGCAACAAGTACAACAGTAATCATTGGATCAGACACAGAGATTCAATCATAAAGGGTTAGTGATTTGTGCTGCACTGAGATAGGGGCATCCCAAAGCATTCATCTTGTGTGCTGTCAGTGATGATGCGTGGTGCGGGTGAGCCGCACTGGGAGCAATGCCTGTTGCCTACTGGACTGCGTCATCTGCAATCGCGACTCGATGTAAATTGCGAGCCCTGCTATTCGCAGTGTAGATCGAAGGCAGTTTTCAGCACAGACATTGAGGAAAGCTTTTAGTCACTTCCTCTTGAGAAAATTCGAGGACATAGGGTACAACTCTCTCTGCAAAAAACAAATCATGTCTCAATTTAAATTGTGAGCTCTACTGACCGCAGTGTAGGTGTATGGAACAAAAGATGAAACATTTATGGAATACACTGTTGAAATATGTAGGTTTCAGGGACGTTATAGTTAGTTGCCTACTGGACTCTGAAATTATTGAACGAAGACTGAATTTAAATTGTGAGCCCTGCTGAGTACAGTGTAGGCCGAAGGCAGCGAGTCAGGAAGTGCCCACAGCCATGTGACGTTGACGTGAGCTGCATAGAGTTAGTGGTAGGTGTGGCGCTCAGCGTGTGTGCAGCCAGCGATGATGCAATGTCTCTTGCCTGCCGGACTGCGTCATCTGCAATCGTGACTTGATCTGAATTGTGAGTCCTGCTGACCACAGTGTAGGCCAGAGGCAGTGGTCAGGAAGGGCCCACAGCCACGTCGTGTTGACTTGAGCTGCGTAGAGTTAGCGGTAGGTGGGTCGCTCTGCGTGTGCGCAGCCAGCAATGATGCAATGTCTCTTGCCTACTGGACAGCATCATCTGCAATCGCGACTCGATCTGAATTGTGAGCCCTGCTGTTCGCAGTGTAGATCGAAGGCAGTAGTCAGCACAGACATCAAGGAATGCTTTTTGCCACTTCCTCTTGACAAAATCCAAGGACATGGAGTTCAATTCTGTCTGCAATTAATAAATCAAGACTGAATTCAAATTGTGAGCTCTGCTGTTCGCAGTGTAGACTGCCACTCAGTGTTCCTTTGGACTTGCAAGATAAATTTGGTCATTGTACTAAAGCTATAACTGATATAAAACAAGTTCTTGAAGCAAGGATACTAAAAGGATATTATGTATGGTTTAGGGATGTAATACTTAGTTGCGTACTGGACTCTGCAATTATTGAATCAAGAGTCAATTTTAAATGTGAGCCCTGATGACCACAGTGTAGGCCGTAGGCAGCCGTCAGCAAGGGCCCACAGCCACGTGGAGTTGAGTTGAGCTGCACAGTTAGTGTCACCTGAAGCAACCAGCATGTGTGGAGCCTGCGATGATACATGGTCCGGGCGGGCCGCACTGGTAGCAATGTCTTTTGCTTAATGAATTCTGCCTTAATAAGTCCACGTGGGATTGACTTGTGGTGCACTGAGTTAGTGGCACCTGAAGCACTGAGTGTCTGTGCAGTCTGCAATGATGTGTGGTCCCGGCGGGCCACACTGGGAGCAATGTCTTTTGCCTACTGGCCTGCATCATCTGCAATTTCGACTCGATCTGAATTGTGAGCCCTGCTGTCCGCAGTGTAGATCGAAGGCAGTAGTCTGTTCAGACATAAGTCTGTGGTGCTGTGATGCTGTGTTCGCAGGGGGCCTGTGTTGAGGAGGCCGGTAGTCACGGCAGAGGCCTCGTGGCAGGAGGAGGGCTGCCACCCTGGCAGATGCTTTGGCCTTCCCACAAGTGAACCACACCCAGAGCCTAAGCCTATTTATTCACACTCCAAGACTGGAGTGGCGTACGTTGGACTAGCCCACTCCACTTCCGGGGTGGGGGGGACAACACAGCTACATGACTGGGATCTTCCCCACTGCCTGAGTTAACATGGTTGCGTGTATTGTCCACAACCCTACAAGCACCAGCAGTATATGTCCACATAGAGAGGTTTGTGCTGAGCATAGTGAGGTCAGTCCAGCAGATCACCGCTACACTTTGTATTGTGTCCATTTTTATTGATGGGTGACTTGTGTCCTTCACACGTACTTGGTTGACACATCTCCCAACATTAAGCTATTGTGTGGCTGAGGGACCATGCAATTTTTGGAAGGTCCACTGTCCTGTTCTGCACTGCCTCAGTGGTAGTAGGGAGGGGGGTGGTCGGGGGGAGGTCCTGAGGTTGGTGGTAGTGGGTGTTGTGGCCTTCTTGGGTGTTGGAGCTGCATGATCAGTAACTCCATGACATGTGTTGATCTTTAGATGTGATTCCGAGCTGGGTTCCCTTTCACACTGTAGGTAGTCATCCTGCTTTACACCAGTGAAAGACAGATGTTAAATTACTATTGCTAATGTAGCTTAGCGCCTGTTTTTGGATCGCACCCCAGATTTGGCTGCTCTTTAAAAATATCGGGAAGGCTAGTTTTCTTGCTATTTTTGCATGGGAACGCCTATTCTGCATATTATTAGCGTTAGTTGGCGCTCTCATTTGTGGGGAGTTTTTTGGCGGAAGCTGTTGCTGGAAAAGTGGCGATATCAGCTGGTTTTACTAGGTTGAGAATGGAATGATAATTTAAAATCACTGAAAAAAACATAGGTTTAATAAACATTATAATTAGAAATTAGCATTTAAAAAATGTTTGAAATTCACTGAAAAACCATAGGTTTCAGGCATGTTATAATTAGAAATTAGCATTTAAAAAACCTTTGAAATTCACTGAAAAAACCATAAGTTTCAGGGACGTTATAGATAGTTGGACATTTCATTCATACAAAACCATAGAAATTCTGCCGTTATAGGTAGTTGAGCTAACTATAACTCGAGCCCCCGCAATGCACTGCTGATGACGTCACTTATTACATCATTCACGACATGGTCAGTGACATCACTGATGACATCACTGATGACATCATCCATGTGAAAATCTGATGCACCTCCTCACACCGTAGTAAAACCTTTGATACACCCACTCTAAAATACAGACTACCATTTCCGAAACAATAGAAACACCAATACCAGTTACTACATACGCACTCACCGATTCCTAGGTTTACACACACATCCACTCATTCACCCGTACATGCAGTGACTCAACAATACAACACTATTATAGGCACTCATACACCTATACAAACACTCACACAGCACCAATCATTCAGAGTTACTCACACATCTCGTCAGTCTTGCAAAGAATCAATCACATTTCTATTTACTCACCTATAGAGTTATACAGTCACTGATACAAGTACATACTCATCCATACAGCCACTCTCACAATCACTGACTACTCCAACTCTCACATATACTGCCTTTCACATATGTAATTACTTGGACATGTAGCACTGACATATCCATTCACTCACCAACACACCCATACACACACTCACCCACCTATTCAGCTGTTTTCACATGTACTCTTGAGCCCATACACCCAGTGAATGAAGCACTCACACATCTGCACAGAGTCACACACCTCCCACCCACCTACACACACACTCAGACACCCATACAAATACTCAGGCTACCACTCGATAACCCATATAGGCACTCATGTAGCTACTCACGAACCGATGCAGCAGCTTACACAGCAATAGACAGACTGAGGCAGACATTCACACTGTTTAGTCACTAACCCATGCATTCATTAAGACACATTTAATCACTCATTTATACAGTAAGTCACGCACCTCCTAAATTCTCCATCCAGACACTTATACTCACTCATTCTTCAAAACACCTTGGCCAATATATATATAAAACATATTTAAACTTTACAGAAACTACAGTCACTGGATGATGTCATCAGTGATGTCATTGGAGATGTCATCAGTAATGTCACCGACCATGTCATGAATGATGTAATATGTGATGTCTTCAGCAGTACATTGCATGGGCGCGAGTTACGGCGGAATTTCTGTGGTTTGTACGAGTAAAATTTCCAACTAACTATAACGTCCCTGAAACCTAAGCTTTTTTTCAGTATATATATATATAGAGGCGGGGAGGGGGAGGGGCAGGGTGGAGAGGGCTAAAAACCGGCATATGGATAATTACAGGTAAGTAAACAATGTATTTAATAAAACAAATTTCGTAGCGCGCACTGCATCGCATTTTGCAATGCAGTGCGCGCTACGAAATTCGTTTTATTATTTAAATTGTTTACTTACCTGTAATTATCCATATGCCGTTTTTTAGCCCTCTCCACCCTGCCCCTCCCCCTCCCCGCCTCCCTGCCCCACCGTAACTCCCTCCACGGCCCGCGGCTGGTTAATGGCTTGTTGGAATTTATCAATCTGAAATTTTTCAAAGTGCTAGGGAATTCTATTGAACAATTAGGTCAATTTTGGCAAAATTATCATTTTTACCAGGTTCACCCTCCTAACTATTGTTAAAGGGAGGTGAGCCCAGCCCTTCATTATCCAAATACATTCCCTTACAACGGTGTCTAGGTTCACTCCTGGGATTTTACCAATATCTTTAAAACAATTCAATCCCAGATATCTCATTTCCTCTTTAATTAACAGGCTATCCTCTTTAAGATTCCAAACCATTACCTCTATTTTTGGGGCATTAACTTCATATCCTGACACTCTGCCAAACTCTGACGTAATCTAAAAGATGACCGGGAGGACAGCCAAATGATCCAAAGTGTACACCATTAGGTCATACACTTGGAGTGCTATCTTTTTTTCTCAACCCTCATAACCAAAACATGAGATATCGGCTGCGGCTCTGATTTTATGTGCTAATGGCTCTATATATAGATTAAACAGGAGGGGTGATAAGGGGCAGCCTTGTCTAGTGCCTTCCTATATTTTAAACAGTTCTTTCAGATTACCATTTACAAGTATTTTAGCCGGTGGGTTCTGATATATTAACTGGATAGCCTTACAAAAATTGTCGCCCAGATTGTACCTCTTCAAAATGGTCGCTAAGTATGACCAGTTTAATCTCTCAAAGGCTTTGGCTGTATCTATTGTCACTACTGCCAGAGCGATGGAAAGAGCAGAAGCTATGTCTATTGCACCTATCAAGCTATATGTTAATTCATGAAGATATCTATCCTCGATGAAGCTCTTCAGGTCGCTGTGTATCATTCCTCCTACAACTTTACTTAATCTGTCTTCCAAAATCTTTGCAGAAATATTGTAGTCTGCGTTGAACAAACATATCGGCCTATATGACTCATACCGAGCGGGATTTCACTTTCTATTGCTTTGCTGCTGTCATCGTGAACACCTATTTACAACCATTTCCGAGTCTGCTGTTAAGAACATCTTATATAAGGAATGTTTATTCTTTTAATTCAAGGAACAGATTAACTCCATTTTTTATTTTGGCAGAGCTATCCCCTTTGTAATGCATTTAAGTCTTCAGGACTTCACTTGTGCTGAGTTGTACCCCTCGTATTTCAGGGGTCTTGCTAAATCTACACTAATCAATATTTTGACTACCTAATCATAGGTGCTAGCTCTGTTTCTAAGAGCTACAGCAGCAAATGTCCCCAAATACATGGATTCAAAAGAAATATGCTTCTCTGAACTTACCTTTGGTCCGGAACTCCTGTAGGCTTAACAGGGTATGTTGGATCGGAAGGGTTTTTCAGGAATCTTTTCGAAAATTGAGGGTCATATTAGCAAGCGGCAGCGATAATTATCGCTGACCGCTGCTAGCGTGAGGAAATCTATCGCCCGCTATCGCGGGCGATAATCTCCATGGTAGCGTTGTATTAACAACACTTAACGCCATAGAGATAAAAATCCCAGCGATAGCGGGGATTATCGCCGTTTTCAATGGAATATCGCTGGTTTTTCAGCGATATTCCATTAAAAATGGTGATAACCTTGATGATAGTGCAGGACAATCTTAGCCATGTAATCCACCTCCCATTGGATTACATGGCTAAGAACAGGTCACAAGCAGGCGTTAGGAAAGTAGCGTTAACTGTGGTTAGCGCTACTTTTCCTAACGCTCTGCTTATTAGCGAGCAGCTTGTTAATAGGAGAGATGTCGCTTAGCGACATTTCTCCTATTATTTTGCCCTGGAACGCCCACTTTGCATCTCGTTAGAGATGCAAAGCTGGACGTTATTGACAAGGGCGCAAAATCAGCAAAACACTTTGCTGATAGAGCGAAGAAATTATCGCCGCTTTTCGGCCGAAAACGGCGATAATTTCAAATCACCTGCCTTGTTAATATGCCCCTGAGTTCCCATTTTAGCACAACCTATTACCAGAAATATCCTAAGAGGAACACAAAATGGACGGAGTCCCCATAAAACAACATAGGTGCATATAATCAGTTTGATATTGATCAAGTAGTTTATCTGGCTAAAAGTGCAAATTGGTGAAAACACAACACATTTGCACTTAACATAAATGACCCACCCTACAATGCTACCGAATAGAACATTCCAGGATGATTTCCCCTTTATTAAATACAAACTTATTCTGTTTTGTAGTGTTCTGTGTTTCAGTCGATTTAATTTCATATGCTAAGAGTGTTGCAACGTTTTGTGTTTTGTTTATTTTGATTCTAGCATGCCTTGCCTGCAAGTATTTCCTTGCATATTTTACATTTTTATCCCATTTGGAAATGTTGAAATAATACAAAAGTTAGTGTGTAAATTGTTAAAAAGGTATGCAGTAGCGCTTGATGTCTCTTTGAAAAGACTACACGTTCCACAACAGAATGCACATTTGAATAATAAACAATGTTATTTGCTCAATGATAAATGTATGCTTGCCAAATTAATGTTGGTGTTTTAGCTGGGTATGAGGTTGCAACTATATTCGAATGGCTTGCTTGCACTTTGTTCCACTGTTGAGTCCTGCTGCCAATTACATAGTTAATTCTATTGACGTCCTTGATCTTTGTTTGAGGAGCATGCTGCTGGCTTTGAACAGTTCTATAGCCCACATTTCAGAGCAGCATTTTCTCTGATAATTATGAGCTGGATATGATGAGAAAGCACAACAGCTGAATAAGACAAATAGATGCAAATGGATTATGAAATAGTCAGGAATCCAGCTTTGGAGTAGACCTGCAAAGCATTACCATTGTGTTTAAGTACTCAATCTGTCCAGATATTCGCTTATTTTGTACTGTTTTTATTCCTGGCAAATAGCAAGCCAGAAAGGTAAGTGAAAAAATTAAATACATTGTGAGTTTAGAAAATAGTATATTAGAATAATATATCAAGTCAAATCTGCACTCAATAAGTGACATGACTAATTCATATAAATTGCCTACTCTTTTTTCCCTTTTCCATTATCCATCTTGCTGTAAAAGCATACACATTGTTGTAGACAATATTAAAATGGCTTAACATTGTTTGTTATTCTTTTGGGATTCATTTACTAATATAATTGAAACTTCTATTTGGCAGACATTTCCAGTCTACATGATGTAGGTGCAGCACAATTTTGTAGGGAATTTTAGTAAAATCCATTTTACTATCTCTTTCTGTGTGAGACTTCACAGTAGTACCTGTTACAGAACGGTTTCTTTTATTAAATACATGGAACACGTTTGCCCAAAGCAATTAGAAAGGTCATGAAAATAATACAGAATTATTGAGTTCACATATAGGGGCTCATTATGATGGCAGTTGGAAATCTTCCGACCATTGGTCGGAGGCATTCCGACCGCCATAGTCAGTTTCAATTCCGACCGGCAGATTATGAATCAGCCAGTCGAAATTGAAACCGGCTGGTCATTCCGGCTGGCTTCTGAAGGAGTCATGGAGCCCGTCGGCCAGTTGGAGGCTGGCCCATAATCCCATAGGGCAGCCTTTATGCCCTTGGGATTACGATGCATGCACCCTGTTAGAAATCGTGTTTAGGGACTCCTAGCAGGGCCTCCTTGCGTGCATGGTGTCCCGTTGGGGGCCGAGGTGGCACCTATGATGCATCTATGAGGCACCTTGATTTGCCTGCCAAGAGATGCAGGGATTAACACCCCCTCCCATTTCCTTATGGGAGCATGTACTAAGACCGGTGTATGGCTGAAACACATGCTCCCATAGCGAAATGTCAGAATGCGACAGAAAAGTGTTCAGTCACATCCAAATCATGCAGTCGGGACCTCCGGCGGGAGGTCGGTCAGTCCTGTTTACGAGATCAGCCCCTAAGTCTTTATATCAGCATGTAGATTGAAATGTTGTAGAAAAGGAAAAGCACAGGCAACAGAACTTCTTTTTTAACAGTTTATTATCTAGAAAAAAAGATGGACTATATTGACATTTAGATTTGGGAAATACTTTCATTTTGGAAGGTAGGAGAACATCATGTGATAATTACTGTTGTACTGTATGACAAATAAAGAATTTGATTCAAGTTAAATATGCTTTCTATGCATACATTTCAGAGTCTGGAGGAAATGGCAGTGTATTTATTTTTCACATTGTTCGAGATGAGATGACAAACATGAACACAATGTTTGAGGTTCTGGAATCTTTCTGTTCATTCTTCCACTGCCATGGAATGTGCAGGCACAGCACAGAGTTTCTCTATCATTTGTTGGCACATTTTAGATCTAGTTTTGACACGGCCTTTGAAACCAAATATCCCATGTGCCATAGCTATTCTTTTCGACCACCTCTGCAAGTACCTGTAATTCATGTTCAATCAATTTATGTCTTATAAGGTTCCAAGAAGCGTAGTTACCAATAGATGTGGCTCGTGGAAGTGATGGATATTTCTTTGATGGATTCTGGTGCATTGTATAGTGACAAGATAGCAAATGAAATGACGTTGGCTATCAGGTACAAAGTTCATATTCATTTCCCTCTCAAAATGTTCTCATCTACTCTGCCAATAAAAGGAGAACCAAGAAACGACATACTGACACATTTTATGTCATTTCCTATTGATATAATGTTTCTGTTCGTGCACAATTTCTAGTAATAGTTAAAAAGTTCAGTTTTTGTCTCTTCCAGTAAAAATTTTCTCCTTAACCCATTTCCATTCCTTTATCGTATCTTGGTTTGACAGTGGCTTTATATTATGTGCTCATATTCATCTACCTTTTTCCCACTTACCAGTAATTTTGCCACATCATGAAGAGCAAGAGTTGTATTATTACTAGGTCTGTGCATAATGTGCCTAATTTCCCTGATGGAATTCAGCGAGATTCCCTAAAACGTATGGGAAATTACGCTAAATTCAGTGTCGGTGCCTCACATCCAAAAAGATATGTATAGACACACTTCATGGACTAAAATATTCATGCGAGATTAATGGAATGTGTCTCAGCACCAATTTGTGGATTAAGCCTTGGCACCACTTATTCTAAGCCTGCCATGTGAACCCTACCCTACGCCTCCTAACCCAGTATCACCCTTATCTTTGTCCTCAGCCCTTTACTTATTTTTATTTTCTGTCCTGAGACAGAGCTGCTGTATTTTTAATTTACATTCATATTTAGGAGCTTATTAAGATGTCAGCTGGAGTTGCCTCTGACCGACACTGACTCGGACACAGGACCGACTGATCTGAGGCCGACGGTTCCAACCACCTAATCACGATGCGACTGAACACTGTTACATCGGATTCCAACTGTTCTCTATGGAAACTTGTGTAACAGCCATAAACCAGCCATAGCACACCCTCCTATGGAGAAATGGGGGTGCTGGTAAAACCCTGTACCCTGTAGAAGACACCCCATGGTGCCTGCCACACAAAGCACGGTTTTACAGGGGGGTACCCTAGGTACCGCCTTGACCACGAACTGTAGGCAGCGGAAGCAATGGGGCCCTGCCAGGGGTTCCCAAAGCCTTTTTTCGACAGCCTTTCCATGTCGGAAAGGCCGGCACGGAAAGGCTGTGAGAAACCGACATCTTAATCCCGACGGCGGAAACGCCGTCCATAGGTGATTACGGAGCAGTTATGACTAACAGGAATACTCCAAGAGCAGGTCAGAACAGAGTCATAATTACCAGCTGGTTTACGTTCTGACCGCTGACATACTAATCAGGTGGTCGGACTACATACCGACCGGTAGGACGCTTTCCGACCGACATTGTAATTGGCCCCTCAGTGTCTGTCTCATTACCCCCACTGGGTTACTGCAGTCGAAGCATAGGGCTCCCGCTGGTGCTTTGTCGGGGGTGAGCTGCAGAACATTTTGTCAGGGGGGAGGTGTTGGCACTTACATTTTATTTTTGTTTATATTAAATATGTTATTTTTGTTATGTGCTATTTCTCCCTCAAGTTGGCAGTAAGCTACAGGACTTGTGGAGTGTCAGCTCACCTTGTGGTCAGTACTCTATGAAACACAAGACAGAATCAGCAACACATACTCCCTGTGGCAGGTAAAGCACTGCTGGGCAGATCTGCTGGACTAGTAGCAGGATCAACTGCTCTTCATGGACATTAAGATGGTCACAAGCAAGTGAAGGTTAACATTTTTAATTTCGTTTTTATGCTTTCACAGGAGTCATTACATCAATGTTGTGTATGTGAGTTTAAGATACCCAACAATGGATGACTCTGAATTGGCTTTCTCTAAGTGTTCAGAGCTCCGAGTTCTTAATCCTGTATAGTCAATTCATCGGAAAAACAGCAGTGACCTGTCATCAAAAAAAGTAAACTCACCCTATATCATTGACACAATTTGTGATTTCTTTATGATGAAAAAGATGTGGTTTGTAAATGACACCAGCAAAGTAAAATAGCAATACCATATCATAATGCATGTTGCCCGACACTGACATTATTTGGGAAGGAGGTACCAAAACCAAAATAATAAACCCACCCTTATTCGGTCTTAACACATTTGCTAACTGCTTGTGGCTTGTGGGCTAGGCAGAAGTCAAATATCTAGAGAAGTGTGTGTTATTTTCAAGCAGTGCCAACAACTTTAATGTCAGCAAGGAAAGACCTTAATCTGTAGCCAGAAAGGGCTTCATGAGGCCAAATGCCTTTATCACTGTTTCCAGAACAGCAAACACCTCCGAGAGGGATGAACCAGGTTTTCTTGCCCATCCTCTATGGAGAAGGCTCAGACCATGTTGCAATCCTCTAGAAGTGAGAAAATGCCTAAGTTCCACATTCCTTAATTCCTGGCCATTTCTCCCAGTCCCCAGGTACTTAGAGTAATCATCTAGTCACCAGGCCTCTCCCCAGCCAGAGCTACTGAAGAATGAAGTCCATAGTGGCCAGCTGGGCTTTCTTGAAGTTAGGGATTTTTCAACTTTTTGCGCTGGAGCAGGCACATCAACGTCAGCCACTTCACCTTGGCAGATCAGTTCCATTCTCTGGGTGACAGGAGAAGTGAAGAGCATTTCAGTCTTCATACTCCAGTAGTCAGGCAGAATCTTATTTTCTAGAATATCTTTCTCCTAGACCCATGGAGTGTTCTTAGGAGGTGGTTGCTGAGATGCTAGTCTTATCCTGACCACTAAGTAAAATGTCTTCTACCCTTTTTACAAATTCCCCAACTCTGTTTGAAACACTGACTCCCTTGGTTTACTGCAAACCTCTTCCCATGGGCCCAAACATAAGATGGTTTCCTCCAGCCTTCACCTTGAGGACTTCTGATCTTTCCCATCAGCACTCCTCTATTTACACGAGGTCTCCTGCCCTCTATCCTCCTCTATCGGGGCCTAAATAGATTGTTCCATCTTAGGGTCTCCACTTGGCAGTGTTTTGCACCCTATCCAGTTAGGGACCCTCACGTCAGTCAAGGTAAGGGATCCAAACAGCTAAGATTACTCCTGCTCACCCCCATGGTAGCTTTGCATGAGCAGTCAGGCTTATCTCAGAGGCAATGTGTAAAGCATGTGTGCATTGACACACAGTTACAAAGTGAAAACACTGCAAAATGAGTCCACACATGTTTAGAAAAAAAGCCAGGGTTTAGTTGAATACAACAATACCGAAAGGACAAAAAGCTAACATACACAATTAAAGATATCACTTTTCAAAGGTTAAATCAGTTCAGTACATAGAAATCTATGGATGTGTCACTCTTAGCACAAAGTACCTTGGATGCGTCAAAGACGAGGTGAGGGGCTAGAAAAGCAAAGCAATGCTTTGGTTCCCTACTCCCAGGAGAGCTGATGCGTCAGTTCCTTACTGCCATAGGAGGTGATGCATCAGTTCCTTACTGCTAAGCAGGTGAGGTGATGCGCCTGTTCCTTACTATCAAGGGAGGTGATGCATTAGGTCTTACAGGAAGGGGGGTGATACATCGATCTCTTGACCTGCAGCCTCAGTTCCTTACTGCTAGGCAATGTTAGTGAAGGAACCGATGCCCAGGGACATTTCGTCAAAAATTTAGAGCTCACCTCAGCTCCCTCTGTGAGACTGTCTAGAGTGAATGCACAAGAGACCAACTCTCATCCTAACCCAGACATGGATCTACAGAAAGGCTGAAGCACAGAATTAGTAAGCAAGATAATGCCTACTTTCTAAAAGTGTCATTTTCAAACACGCTTTTAAAAAACCAACTACATCATCAGATGTATTTTTAAATTTTGAGTTCAGAAACTACAAATCTCTCTCAGCTCCCAATGGGAAATTACACTTAAAAGATATTTCATGGCAATCCCCATGTTACCCTATTCCTGCAATAGAGAAAAACAAAATTATCACTGTTTCACGATTAGGACATGTAAAACACACCGGTACATGTCCTACCCTTTAAATACACTGCACCCTGCCCATCGGGCTGCCTCAGGACTATGTTAGGGGTGATGTACATGTAGTAAAAGTGAAGGTTTGACCATGGCAAGTTGGTGCACTTGCCAGGTCAAAATGGCAGTTTACAACTGCACACACAGACACTGCAGTGGCAGGTATGAGACATGTTTGCATGGCTACTCATGTGGATGGGCCAATCGGTGCTGCAGGCCCACTAGTAGCATATGATTTACAGGCCCTGGGCACACCTGGTCCACTTGTCTAGGCACTTACTAGTAAACTAAATATGCCAATCATGGTAAACTAACCACCAATACAATTTAGAGATAGAGCATATGCACTTTTGCATTGGTAAAGTGCCCAGAGTCCTAAAGCCAACAAAAAGGTCAGAAAAATAGGAGGAGGAGGGCCAATAAACAATTGGGCATAAGCCTGCAAAAAGGGTCAGGTCCAACAGGCTTTGATGCCAGAAAAGTTATTGGGGTACTGGTAATGAATAGTGATCCAGCGGAAACATATTCTTATGTCTACTTCAATTTAATTTTCTTTCCTTCATTTAATTCTCCAACCGTACTTGGCCCTTTACGATTAGATGGCCACTCAATTTATCACAGAGACATTGATCCTCTAATGAATCTTTCTCCACCAATAGGAGGGGCAGAAATGAGTGTGACTAACTCACTGTTAACTGTCCAAAGAGGAAACAAAGGTGATGATGGACGGAGCATTGACAATACAAACACTCACCCCCAGTCAACTGATCTGGGTTTAAGAGGACCATTAATTGACAGTTCACTCACAAATTTGAAAGTAAATTTGGATTTACAACTCACAAGACGATACTGTAAATGTAAAAAATAGCAACTGGTAATTCCAACCTCGTGAAGAAGTTAAGACGGGACTACTATGGGAGGCGTTTAAAATGACGATTAGGGGAATTTGCATTAGCACCACTGCAGGCATTCTTAAAGATATAAGACAGCAACTTCTCACACGTGAAAATAAGCTACGTGACCTGGAGCAGGACTATGAGCGCACACAAAATACCAAATTATTAGGGGAAATTAGAACTGTCCTAACAGAGTATAAATCATATGCTAATGACAAACTAAAATATATCACGACACATTTCGCGTTCCTATGGCGAGGGGGGCAGGCCCAGTAGAACTTTGGTGACCAAAATATGTACAAGTCGCACCCCACAACTAATCCAGGTGATACGAGACTCTGAGGGAGCTCCATGGTATGATGCACAAAGTATACTGTGGGAATTCATGCTAGCATACGGGAAACTATACACATCCCACTCCAGTCTTAATGCAGAGAAAATTATGGAATATTTGGCCGATGTGTCGATAGCTTGGCTATCGGATGCACAAAGAGAATACCTCTCATTGCCTTTCACCGCCGAGGAAGTAACAGATGTCATCAAATCTCTACTGAATGGCAAGGCACCGGGCCTTGACGGCTTCACGTGCGAATTTTATAAATCATTTGCAGATCTATTAGCTCCTCATCTGGTTCAAATGTATGGTGACGCACATGATAAACAGAAACTCCCGCCAACTTTACGTGAAGCCATGCTGAACGCCCTACTGAAGCGGACAAGGATCCGGAATATTGCGATTCCTACAGACCCCTTCCCTTATCAATGTAGATACGAAGATTATTGCCAAACTGCTTGCCACACTTCTTCAACCATTGATGCCGCTATTGATCCTTCCGGACCAATCGGGCTTTATCCCGTCACGGTCCACGACGCATAACACTAGAACATTGTTTGCATTATCACATTATTTATTTCCCAACACCAAAGCCGCAGCAGTTTTACTGGACGCCGCCAAAGCCTTTGATTCTATTGAATGGTCATACTTGCACACAGTCTTACGTAGAATGGGTTTCCCTCCCATTTTTTTACAGTGGGTATCAATGTTGTATACTGCCCCTACAGCACGTATCAAGATTAATAAGTATATATCTCATCCAATCCCAATTACCAGAGGGACGCGACAAGGCTGTCCCCTATCTCACTTACTATTTGTATTAGTACTTTAGCCATTGGCATGCAAAATTAGGCAAGGGCACCACTAATCAGCTATTCAATTCACACAACGTCCATTACACATTTCATTATACGCAGACGATATGATGCTGTATGGTTGGCAGTTCGGGCTGGACTGT
The DNA here is from genome assembly GCF_964261635.1 of Lissotriton helveticus. Lineage (NCBI taxonomy): Eukaryota > Metazoa > Chordata > Amphibia > Caudata > Salamandridae > Lissotriton > Lissotriton helveticus. The sequence continues at coordinate 1,702,776,488 of NC_136063.1, read as the reverse complement.
TCCCATGAGGCACAGGGTCAAACTGATTTGCATATAGCCATGTCTGAACTGGGGGTGGCTGAGTGGGCTAAAGAATGGTGATGGATTAAACCCAGAACTTTTGACTGGGTGTGAGTGTTTGATTGATTCAGATGCTCCTTCCATCACCACCTCCTTTTGTACCGCTTTTGGCCACCATAAGTGTGGCAGGGTATGCTCAGACGTGAGTCCCTTGCTCACTTTGCCACGTGATTCAAGCAAGCCGGGCTGAAGACGGCTGGAATGCCAGAAACCGGTCCTCAGAAGCTTGTTTCCGGTCCAGGGAAGGCATGGCTTGGCAGTTCGGGCTGGACTGTTCCCATGAGGCACAGGGTCAGACTGATTTGCATATAGCTATGTCTGAACTGGGGTGGCAGAGTGGGCTAAAGAATGGTGATGGATTAAACCCAGATCAGTTGACTGGGGGTGAGTGTTTGATTTTCTAAAACGCTCCGTCCATCATCCCCTTTTTTATCGCTTTGTTCGCCCTAAGTGTGGCAGGGTATGCTCAGACGTGAGTCCCTTGCTCACTTGGCCACTGGATTCAAGATAGCCTGGCTGATGAGGATTATGAATCCGAAACCGGTCCCAGGATGCCTGTTTCCGGTCCAGGGAAGACATGGTTTGGCAGTTCGGGCTGGACTGTTCCCATGAGGCACAGGGTCAGACTGATTTGCATATAGCCATGTCTGAACTGGGGTGGCTGAGTGGGCTAAAGAATGGTGATGGATTAAACCCAGATCAGTTGACTGGGGGTGAGTGTTTGATTTGCTCAAATGCTCCGTCCATCATCCCCTTTTGTATCGCTTTGTTTGCCCTAAGTGTGGCAGGGTATGCTCAGACGTGAGTCCCTTGCTCACTTGGCCACTGGATTCAAGATAGCCTGGCTGATGAGGATTATGAATCCGAAACCGGTCCCAGAATGCTTGTTTCCGGTCCAGGGAAGACATGGTTTGACAGTTCGGGCTGGACTGTTCCCATGAGGCACAGGGTCAGACTGATTTGCATATAGCCATGTCTGAACTGGGGTGGCTGAGTGGGCTAAAGAATAGTGATGGATTAAACCCTGATCAGTTGACTGGGGGTGAGTGTTTGATTTGCTCAAACGCTCCGTCCATCCTCCCCTTTTGTATCGCTTTGTTCGCCCTAAGTGTGGCAGGGTATGCTCAGACGTGAGTCCCTTGCTCACTTGGCCACTGGATTCAAGATAGCCTGGCTGATGAGGATTATGAATCCGAAACCGGTCCCAGGATGCTTGTTTCCGGTCCAGGGAAGACATGGTTTGGCAGTTCGGGCTGGACTGTTCCCATGAGGCACAGGGTCAGACTGCTTTGCATATAGCCATGTCTGAACTGGGGTGGCTGAGTGGGCTAAAGAATGGTGATGGATTAAACCCAGATCAGTTGACTGGGGGTGAGTGTTTGATTTGCTCAAACGCTCCGTCCATCATCCCCTTTTGTATCGCTTTGTTCGCCCTAAGTGTGGCAGGGTATGCTCAGACGTGAGTCCCTTGCTCACTTGGCCACTGGATTCAAGATAGCCTGGCTGATGAGGATTATGAATCCAAAACCGGTCCCAGGATGCTTGTTTCCGTTCCAGGCAATACATGGTTTGGCAGTTCGGGCTGGACTGTTCCCATGAGGCACAGGGTCAGACGGATTTGCATATAGCCATGTCTGAACTGGGGTGGCTGAGTGGGCTAAAGAATGGTGATGGATTAAACCTTGATCAGTTGTCTGGGGGTGAGTGTTTGATTTGCTCAAACGCTCCGTCCATCATCCCCTTTTGTATCGCTTTGTTCGCCCTAAGTGTGGCAGGGTATGCTCAGACGTTAGTCCCTTGCAAACTTGGCCACTGGATTCAAGATAGCCTGGCTGATGAGGATTATGAATCCGAAACCGGTCCCAGGATGCTTGTTTCTGGTCCAGGCAAGACATGGTTTGGCAGTTCGGGCTGGACTGTTCCCATGAGGCACAGGGTCAGACTGATTTGCATATAGCCATGTCTGAACTGGGGTGGCTGAGTGGGATAAAGAATGGTGATGGATAAAACCTTGATCAGTTGTCTGGGGGTGAGTGTTTGATTTGCTCAAATGCTCCGTCCATCATCCCCTTTTGTATCGCTTTGTTTGCCCTAAGTGTGGCAGGGCATGCTCAGACGTGAGTCCCTTGCTCACTTGGCCACTGGATTCAAGATAGCCTGGCTGATGAGGATTATGAATCCGAAACCGGTCCCAGAATGCTTGTTTCCGGTCCAGGGAAGACATGGTTTGACAGTTCGGGCTGGACTGTTCCCTTGAGGCACAGGGTCAGACTGATTTGCATATAGCCATGTCTGAACTGGGGTGGCTGAGTGGGCTAAAGAATGGTGATGGATTAAACCCAGATCAGTTGACTGGGGGTGAGTGTTTGATTTGCTCAAACGCTCCGTCCATCATCCCCTTTTGTATGGCTTTGTTCGCCCTAAGTGTGGCAGGGTATGCTCAGACGTGAGTCCCTTGCTCACTTGGCCACTGGATTCAAGATAGCCTGGCTGATGAGGATTATGAATCCGAAACCGGTCCCAGGATGCTTGTTTCCGGTCCAGGGAAGACATGGTTTGGCAGTTCGGGCTGGACTGTTCCCATGAGGCACAGGGTCAGACTGCTTTGCATATAGCCATGTCTGAACTGGGGTGGCTGAGTGGGCTAAAGAATGGTGATGGATTAAACCCAGATCAGTTGACTGGGGGTGAGTGTTTGATTTGCTCAAACGCTCCGTCCATCATCCCCTTTTGTATCGCTTTGTTCGCCCTAAGTGTGGCAGGGTATGCTCAGACGTGAGTCCCTTGCAAACTTGGCCACTGGATTCAAGATAGCCTGGCTGATGAGGATTATGAATCCGAAACCGGTCCCAGGATGCTTGTTTCTGGTCCAGGCCAGACATGGTTTGGCAGTTCGGGCTGGACTGTTCCCATGAGGCACAGGGTCAGACTGATTTGCATATAGCCATGTCTGAACTGGGGTGGCTGAGTGGGATAAAGAATGGTGATGGATAAAACCTTGATCAGTTGTCTGGGGGTGAGTGTTTGATTTGCTCAAACGCTCCATCCATCATCCCCTTTTGTATCGCTTTGTTCGCCCTAAGTGTGGCAGGGTATGCTCAGACGTGAGTCCCTTGCAAACTTGGCCACTGGATTCAAGATAGCCTGGCTGATGAGGATTATGAATCCGAAACCGGTCCCAGGATGCTTGTTTCTGGTCCAGGCAAGACATGGTTTGGCAGTTCGGGCTGGACTGTTCCCATGAGGCACAGGGTCAGACTGATTTGCATATAGCCATGTCTGAACTGGGGTGGCTGAGTGGGATAAAGAATGGTGATGGATAAAACCCAGATCAATTGACATGGGGTGAGTGTTTGATTTGCTCAAACGCTGTGTCCATCATCCCCTTTTGTATCGCTTTGTTCGCCCTAAGTGTGGCAGGGTATGCTCAGACGTGAGTCCCTTGCTTACTTGGCCACTGGATTCAAGATAGCCTGGCTGATGAGGATTATGAATCCGAAACCGGTCCCGGAATGCTTGTTTCCGGTCCAGGGAAGACATGGTTTGGCAGTTCGGGCTGGACTGTTCCCATGAGGCACAGGGTCAGACTGATTTGCATATAGCCATGTCTGAACTGGGGTGGCTGAGTGGGCTAAAGAATGGTGATGGATTAAACCCAGATCAGTTGATTGGGGGTGAGTGTTTGATTTGCTCAAACGCTCCGTCCATCATCCCCTTTTGTATCGCTTTGTTCGCCCTAAGTGTGGCAGGGTATGCTCAGACGTGAGTCCCTTGCTCACTTGGCCACTGGATTCAAGATAGCCTGGCTGATGAGGATTATGAATCCGAAACCGGTCCCAGGATGCTTGTTTCCGGTCCAGGGAAGACATGGTTTGGCAGTTCGGGCTGGACTGTTCCCATGAGGCACAGGGTCAGACTGATGTGCATATAGCCATGTCTGAACTGGGGTGGCTGAGTGGGCTAAAGAATGGTGATGGATTAAACCCAGATCAGTTGAACTGGGGTGAGTGTTTGATTTGCTCAAACGCTCCGTCCATCATCCCCTTTTGTATTGGTATGTCCGGGACCCAGTACAACATTTAAAACCCCTACTGCATGAATATATAAAATTCAGACAGCACTCGGGGATCACCATCAATTGGTCTAAATCGCAAATAATCCCATTGACTGATACTACAAGCCTGCAACCATTGGACTACCCCTTAAAATGGCAATCAGAACCAATACGATATTTGGGTGTATGGTTCCACAAGGACCCGGACATTGTTATCCGTACAAATTATGGTCGGGCGGTTAGTGCTCTAGAAGACAAAATCAAGAGATGGAACTGTTTGCCGCTATCACTAGCTGACCGTATGGCCATAGTAAAAATTGTAACCCTACCTAAACTCCTGTATTTATTTAATAATATTCCGAATCAACCACCAATGGCAGTGTTTTGTAGAATAACAACTATGGTACTAAACTTAATATGGGCAGGCAAACAAGCGAGAATAGAAGTGTGCGCTTTAACATTTCCATACTCACAAGGAGGGTACAAGGTACCGGATTTTTTACTTCAATATTATGTGCGCAAGCACAGTTCGCACATTTCTGGTATCATGAGATCCCATACTATACACATGTGGCCATAGAAGAGGGTGATGCAAGTCAAGTCAAGTAAGCTTTATTCGAGGTAAAAAACTCATAAAAGCAGAACACATATAAAATCACACATTCGTAACATTGATACTACTATTTTAAAACCTATTTACAATAATGGGAATGTTAAAAAAATAAAGCTTTAAGACTTCCATTTACAATCCATTTTAAAACACATAAATCAATAAGTATAATATCAATTTGTAAGCAAATTAATGATGGCTAAACAAAAAAGCAGGGAAGGGGCTGCGTTCCTAGGAGCATCCTTTTGTTACACCAGGAAAGTTCTTTTAATGGCCCAAGCCCAGCCCAGATATTTTGCAACAGCCACAGCAATGGTAGAGGAGGAATTGGTACATATTATTCTGAGGGCCACAGCACTGTCCCTTGTGCCAAGCTGTTTACACATAGCCCTCAACCAGACCCGTCGTGGAAGACAATAGGCTGCACATGCAAACAATAGATGGCCAATAGTCTCTGTGCAGACTTTACAGGATGGACAAATATAAGAATTGGCTTCTGCCCATCTTCCAGTTAGCGATCTGATAGGCAAAGACCCCGCCCTGAGCTGGAAGTATAACTTCCTTTCCTGGGGCTTAGTTATAATGTCCCAGTAAGGCTCAAGGGAAGGGCAAAATTTCACTTCAAGGTACTGACCCTCAAGAGTAGAAGCATCAGCATCATTCCAAATCCTTTGGTTTACTGTTTCCCAGTACTTTGCTTTTATAACTTCTTTAGCCGGGAACTGGGCCTCCTCTGGTTTTTCCCAAAGCTAATTCATACACAGAATCCCCAGTGATCTACGCAGGTCCCCTAACCATCCAATCTTGTGGAACGTGTCGCATTTGATTACATCCAGGAAGCCCCTTGCATAATGGGCAAGTTCTGGAGTAACCCAGATGCGTCGCCAGTATAAAATTGGTCGCAATCTGGCCATATCAGATATAGCTTTCCTGCCCAACTCGTAGCGCAGCGGTTTCATGGGTGTACTTTTGGGCACGGCGGTCAGGTTTCGGAGGAATTTGTTTTCTGCGAGTGTTAGAGGGGCAAGGTTGTCATAACCCCAAAGCTCAGCGCCATATAATGCAGAACTAACTGCTTTGGCCTCATATACTTGAAGTGCTGGCTTGATTGGTCTAGTCAATGATTTATTATGCTCAGCACTTATGACACCTGTATTTTGGCGGAATTTGAGGGCCGCCAATTCCATATGCTTCCTCCACTTAGCACCCTTATCTATATGGACTCCCAAATAAACGAAGTCTGATACTAATTCCACCTTTTGGCCGTTCATGAAAAAGCTCCCTCTGAAGCTGGATTGAGGATTTAAAGTCATGAGCTTTGTTTTGGCCACATTTACTTCTAGCCCACGATCCCTGCAAAAGTTCTCAAAGATATTCAGGGCACGCTGGAGGCCACTAGGGGTTTTAGATAATATCAGTGTATCATCTGCAAAAAGTAGTATTGGTATTTTGGAACCTTCCAGGATTGGAGCATCAACAGACGCGGACAACATACGCTCCACAACACCATTGATGTATAAGGAAAAAAGCGTTGGAGCATGGCGCAGCCTTGGCGTACCCCTCTTTCCACTGGGAACTCTTCAGTTACCTGACCATGCCTACCCCACTGGATCTTTGCATGATTAGCCTCATATAATCTCATGACCAGGGAGAGGGTCTCAACCGGCATGCCCATTTCACTTAAGACTTTCCATAAGTTGGAGCGGGGTACTAAGTCAAAAGCTGCAGCAAGTCAATAAAAGCGGCGTACAGACTACCCTTCTCCAACTGCACTGTTTTCCAATATAACAAAGTAAACCGGAAAATCTGGTCTATTGTGCTGGTCAATTTACGGAAGCCCGCTTGATAGGGAGATAATATATTAAATTCTTCCACCCAATACATGATTTTTATTAGGGTCAATTTACCTACAACCTTCTGGACCGTATCTATAAGGCTAATGGGCCTGTAGTTCCCCGGTGTGGTTTCATCCCCCTTTTTGAATACGGATATTATTACTGCCCCCATCCATGATTTTGGCACTGGTGCCCCTAGAGCTATCGCATTCGCCAAGTTCAGGATGTATTTCCCCCAACAGGTTTTATCGTGAAGGAAAACGTCAGCGGGCACCCCATCCGGCCCAGGGGCTTTACCCTGTGCTACTGAATCTAGGGCCATTGCCACATCATTTTTGGTAAAAGGTGGTGTTTTAAAGGCAATAGTTATCACGGATTCACCTAGAAAGTCCTCCGGCCGACACTTATATTGGGGCCCAAAATAATCCATCCTGCTACTCTGCGAAACATAGTTTGATGGCGAATCGGGGATACCACCTTTCCCCCACTTAACTATATTCCAGAATAGTCTGAAATCTTTGGCCGAACTAGCGGCCTTAAGGTCTAACCAATGTTGCTCGTCCCAATCCTTTTTTGCATGAAGAACACTGGCCTTATACGCCTTCCTCGCCTCCCTCACGGCAGCTGGGTCACTATTCTTAATGGCCTTCCCCAGTGAACTTCTTGCTGCCCTACACTGGTCGTTATACCACCCTGCTTGGCGTGGAGGGGTTTTCTTACCAGTCTGCACACATACTGTTTTATAGAAGTGGCTTTTTATAAGGCTAAAGAATTCACAATGGAGTTTAGTGATGTCTTCCATTACTATACCTCCCTCAGTTCCCATCTCCAGCATGCCTTCCATGGCGACCGTGGCAGTCGCCAGTTCTTTGCTGATACTGTCCAAGGCCTCTTGGTTCACCACTACCTTCGGCCATTTTACTCTCCTCATATCGTTCGTTGGAACGATCTCAACTATCCCCACTTCTATGGTGTTTGAACCATCCTCAACCCCACCCCATAACTTATGAATGACACACAAAGGATTGTGGTCGCTCTCCTGCCTACTGGTCACCCTCATGTCAATCATACAGTGCCAGATCGCCAAATTACAGAAAACATAATCTATCCTGCTTTGCCATCGTCCATTATTAAAGGTGATAGCCCCCTGTTCGTCACTTGGTAACCTTCCATTCAGAGCTCTTACCCCCCTTTCATTACATAGGGCATTCATCTGAATAACTTCAGCGGACCATCTACTCACGGGGTCTAAACCCAGCTTAGGGACCCCCCACTCCAAGTCTGCCTCCTCTCCCGGTTGCCAGTCTTCAATAGATAGTGGCTCGAAAGTCATATTCATGTCCCCTGCAATTAGCATGTTATTATTGCCTGGCAGGTCTTCGATCAACTGATCAAGTACTGCCAAAACTGGAGACTTCCCCCCATTTGAACAACCCCTTCTATATAGATTGTAGATATCCAATGGTTCCCCCTTGGTAGTGTACAATCTTATATGCTGGATGTCATTGTTGCCTGTGGGGAGTTCTGCTATTTTATCAAAAAGTGACTGGTGAGCCCAAATCGTCAACCCACTTTTGGGCCTACCCTTTGGGCCCTTCACCGCGGGGATATAAAAATTAAGATACCCCAGGAGAAACATGGGCTCACAAGCCCATGTCTCCTGGAAAATACAGATATCGTGCCCACGTATGAATGATACCCATTCAGGTGAATACAATCTGGGGCCTAGTCCCGCGATGTTCCATGACAATATGCTACCCACCATAACATTGGGTCTATACCCTGGTGTAAGATCGGTCAGAGGGAGCTCCACCAAGCCAGGTATATTCAAGGAATCGGTATCTCCTACTTTCTCTTTATTGGATATTCCATGTTCCCTCTCACCCACCAAGCTATCTAAGTCAATCGCTGGCATAAGGGTGGAGCCTACCAGACCCAGGTGTTCACTTTCTTTAACCCCACTACACATTTCCAAGGGGTACCACTCCTTGGGTGCCTTTTGGGCAGTGAATACCTCTCCAGCCTCCCCCAGGGGCAGTCAATCGATGGAATTAAGTCTGGACCTAGGTGCCCATTTCCCCGTCATCCCTGCATCCATAGCAAGAGTTATTGAGAAAGGCAATGGGGGCATTTTCCTCAGCTGGATGCTAGAGTAGGCAGGGGGGCTAGATCTATACTCCATCTTAAATAGATCCTCTGCTAGAGTATCAGAAACCAATGTTAGTTCAATGACATCCTGTGGGGACTCTGGGTGGCTCATCCTCTTAGCTCTAATGATGTCTTCCCTAATTATCGATCGACACCCTCTAACTTGTCTTAACCAATGTATGGCCTTATTTGTCAGGGAATCTGCCCTCTCCCTTGTTCCATTGGATTGTGTGTGGTGCTTTGGGACATTTGTCATGTATATAATATTTGATGGGAAACTACCCTGGGTGTGGTGCCTAAGCGGGACAATCGTGTGGGAAATAGACTCAGATGGGGTTCTTGATCCATTCCTGGGTTGCAACCCTGGTCTGGCATTCCCCCCTATAGGACCTGACTGAGGTTTCTGGATACTGGCACTAAGCTTATTGGCCCCGCTAGGGTCACTCCCTAATGGATTCGTGGTCTTTAAGTTCAGATTAGCAGTAGACCCTGAGACCGATGTGACCCCATCCGCTTGGGCAGGCGCCAGCCCCTTGAATTTTACTGCAGGCTTGCCCACAGTAGCCTGTCTAGTGCCCTGAGATTGGATTGGGTAAGCAGTAGAAGATGTAACAGCAGTATTTACAGGGGGTACATTTTGTTGACGAGGGGCACATTGGTTGACATTTGGAGCATTAGTTAAATTTATAACCAATGTTTTCAGGCCTTCATTCTCGTCTCTTAATAGAGAGACTAGATTGACCAGATCAGCAATAGTGCCAGAGCTTTCCACCTGGGGCTGCGAACCAAGGGACCCACTAATAACAATGGGTTCGTCTTCTGTATGTGGCTCCACGTCTGCCAGAACTGTAAACCTATTAACAAAAACAATGGGGTCATTGGCAACAACAGATTCAATATGAGAGATAACTGAGCTCTTCTCCTTAGCTCCTCCCGCGTACAAAATTGCCTTACCCCCCTTACGATTACTCTGCAGACCAAGCTGGTTCGGGGAGGCCACCCTGTGCTTTGTGCCCATTCTGAACATTTCTGGGATGGTGGTTACTGGGCATATGGCCTCTTGCGTAGTGGTAGGCGAATCCCCCCCAGACTTATCTTGCTCATGTACTTGAGTGGCCCCCACTTCCCCGCTTAAAATGTCCTGGCAGTCCTCAATGATAGTGTCAATATTGTCCATAATACAATTTAACCCAGCATGCTTCGATGATACCTTAGCTTTCTTCTTTTTAGTCCGCTTTTGTCGTTTAGCAGCCTCTATGGCCCCCCCACCTCTCTCCATGGATTTGCGCTTGCCCATTCCAAAACCACAGGAGATGTAAAGCGGTTAATGAGAAGTAGAGGGCCACACACCGAGTTCCTTTACAGTTACCACGTCAGTGCCAGGTTCCTTACCAGCTATGGAGAAGATGGGAGAATCAAATGCATAGAGGTGTAGCCCGTCCCGTCCACAGCCGTCCCCGGACGGCCACAGACGGCCCGCCCTTTTTTTCCGGGCTTCGTCCGGCTCGTCCCGCGCGCGTCCCGCGCTGCGGTCCCCGATTGCTGTTTTAATGATGTACTTAGGTGTCAGAGGGGTAGTGGCTCCGCACAGGTGTACTCACGCACGGGCTCCTGGTCAATGGAGTCCCGTGCGGAGTGCAGAGATGGCCCGTTCGGCGTTTGCAGGTAGAAGGGGGCTGCCACTCACTCTCCCTCAGCTGAGTCCCTCCAGGGGCAGCAGCAGGATGGTACGAGCAGGAGGTGAAGTTAGCTAGAGGCAGCGTTCGTCGGGGAGACGGTCCGCTACACACTCTCCCCTAGCAGAGCCACTCCAGGTGCAGCAGCGAGATGGTGGGAACAGGAGGTCAAAATCCCACGAAGCGGGACCCGCGCCAGCGGGTCCGGCGAGCAGTAATGAATGCTCCGGTGTCAGAGGGGGCGTGGCTCCGCACAGGTGTACTCACGCACGGGCTCCTGGTCAATGGAGTCCCGTGCGGAGTGCAGAGATGGCCCGTTCGGCCTTTGCAGGTAGAAGGGGGCTGCCACTCACTCTCCCTCAGCTGAGTCCCTCCAGGGGCAGCAGCAGGATGGTACGAGCAGGAGGTGAAGTTAGCTAGAGGCAGCGTTCGTCGGGGGAGATGGTCCGCTACACACTCTCCCCTAGCAGAGCCACTCCAGGTGCAGCAGCGAGATGGTGGGAACAGGAGGTCAAAATCCCATTGACAGCTATTATCACACATCAGAGACCCCCATTACATGCCCGCGATGTTAACACAATTGATGCGACAAACGGAGCCTTGTACTTAATGGGGAAGAAAGCAAACAAATTACCACTATACGCAGCTGCACTACCATTACATCACCATCCAGAGCTTTCGGTCACTCAAGAGAAGGTAGGGATGGGTTTACTTAGACAAGTTGGTCTAGATATTATGGGAGACTTGTATCACAATGGTCAGTTTAGGACCCTTGAGGACCTATCGTTTATAAGTAATCCGACCTTGATGTTTAAATTTACATATTACCCATTACTGAGAGCGATACAGAAATTGTATCCCTCCTATCCCGCAGAACCGCAACAAATATCCTCCCTGCAGTTATTGCTTATGACCCCCACAGTGAATCACAAAGTCTCCAAACTATATATTAAATTACAAGACGACATAGCGGGAAACACACTCTGTGCTCTCAAAAAATGGAATTCTAGCTTAGACATTCCGCTAACGTTAGAGGAATGGACCACAACCTGCACCCTCACTGGTCTGCTGACACCCAACGGAAACCTACGTATATTACATTATATATACCTACATCAGACCTATTATACACCTGACCGACTCCATAGATATGGGCTGAGCACGGACTCAAAATGTAAACGATGTCACTCAAATGGTGCAGATTTTATGCACCGTGCATGGCATTGTTCGAAAGTAGCGGACTATCGGGTACAAGTAACTAAAATGTTGAGTGCTATTGTAGGTGTTCCCATTGATTGTACAGTACACACATGTGTACTGGGGCTAGTACCTGAAGTACGGGCTACCAAGAGTAAGTTCTGTGTGGTGGCATTGCTTCTGGCGAAACGTAGGATATCAATTGGGTGGAATGGTAAAAAGTCTCTGACAATCAAACAATGGATTATAGACCTGAAATATTGTAAAGACACTTTATTGACATATGAGGAGGAACTACTTGCGGGTTCCAGGCCCAGAGAGTATTGGAAGTATTTAATTGAATATCTGAATGTGTATCAGATTGACTAAATGCATGTACCAGTCTATGTCATCAAGTGCAGATTTTCTGAGGTCTAATATACTGTACTTAAGTTGGAAGATGGATGTTGTTATGCAACGGTCAGTTTGCTTACTATGGTTGACTTTGTAAGCCTTATAAATGCCAATAAAAAAAAGAGAAAAAAAAAGAAAAATCAATCAAAGAGCCACAGCTTTAAAAATCCATTCACCAAATAGGCAGAAGGAAACATTATAGACTAACAGCTCAGTTCTAAGGGTGACAAAATTTAGTTAAAGTCCTTTAGGGGTGAGTCCCTTTCCAAAAACCTCAAAAAGGTTCAGAAAGGTATAGTCTAATGCCACTGACTGTAGTAAAGACTAAGCAGTCCAAAGTGAATACATTTCAGTATCCAAAATGCAAGAAGTAGGTGCGACTAAAATTATACAATAACACTTAAAGAAAAATCTGTCTGCACACTCTAAATGTGAAAAAAGATAATGCTCTCTCTTGCATACAAAGAAAGATAAATCTGTCTGTGTTTCCCCTCCTTTGGGGTTTCTTTTTTTATAAGTTCTTGGTAAAGTCCAAGTGGCATGCTATTTCAACTCCTTTTATATATATTAATATTTTATGTTATGTTATCGGATTTGTAACGCATGGCTGACTTAGCAACAGGGCGTCCTAGAGCTGATTCCAAATTTACCTGACGATGGAGGAGATCAGGGCAGGTGGGTTATACAGGGAAAAGCCAGGTGTTTACTGGCTTCCTGAATGCCCCATGATTCTGAAAACTCGTAATAGTACCTGAGAGGGCATTCCAGATGGAAGAAGCTAAGACATGGAATGACTGACCTAGTCCCTGTGCTCTTCTGACAAGGGGAACACATACCAGATGATGGTCAGAGGAGCGCAGTGCGCGGCTAGGAAATCTTCAAATGGATTCTTTTCACCACCGGAAGCCAATGCATCTTACGTATAGAGTCAGGGACAGAGCGGAATTTAGAGAGAGCAAATAAAGTCCCGGCTGCAGCATTCTGCGCCTCTGAAGACGATTAATCCTGGCTTTATTGGCACCAAAATACAATAATTTTACTCTACATGTGTTTTCTTCTTCTTAGTTTTTTAAGCACACTTTTACAATGCTTCTACTACACTAATATCTGCTTCATGTATCCCTGTCTATCGTGTGTAATGTAAAGTTTCACTCTTTTTCTATTCTTCATGTGTATACGTGTTGTATAATTAGACTTCTCAAAATCTCAGTACATCAATGGCATCAGTCCCTGCAGCCGCAATTACTAGCTTCAAGTGAAAGAAATAACTGTTAAACCTGCACATTTTTCTGCCAACCGTTCCTGCACCCCTTCCAAATGGCTAACCCATGACAAGAACTGTCGTGTTTTGACATTTGCAAACCTAATACAATCAGCTTTTCCTTCAAACTGATGGGGTCAAACGATCTGTGGCCACTTTAGGATTTCAATTTTTGAATGGGCGTGAGGTCATGGACAGAAGCAAGGCAGGGAAAAATTATTTAAGCAACAATCTGACCAATTGACCAGAGAAATATTCTTAAGGGCACCTTTAGAGTTCTTTGTTAAAACAGGGTCTAACAGGTTCTCTTTGAATTGAATGAACCCTGAATTACAAAAATCAGAGAGTATAGAAAGGAGAAGGTGAGTATATCTCTGCTGTCCTCTATCCAAGAATTAAAATTAGACCTGGGTGAACTTTTGATAGTCAGCAAAACTTGTAGAATTTTCAGATGTGTTGTACGAAATGCTTGACATTTCTTAAAAGTTTGTATTAGGCAATTTCAACTTGTTTTGCGTGTGGGAGGATTGTTTGCACAGAAAATGTTTTGTCTGTAGATTTTTTAAACCCAAATCACTTCCCAGCTGGTGTCTTGCGATTTAATTTTTAACTTGAAGTTTGGCTTGGTGAAAATGGTCACTTAATATATCTACAAGCCACATGTCATGTTAAAAATCAGTTTTATAAACAAATTACACAATTTTGCACATCCTTAATTAGAAATTTCATGAATTAGAATTTAGGAATTTTGTTAAATTATTTGAATCAAGTAAATCGTTAATTTATTCTGAACTTCTGTACCATTGTAACTAATTTACGGTAAGTTTAAGGAAAGGAGAGTAGTATAGAAAACAATTGAAAGTAAATTTGTAGAATAGAGACAAATTAACAGTAAGGCAATCCATAATCTGTATTTAAACGAGCAAGGCTAATGGGATGATGAACAAGTATATTTATACAAAATAGCCACTCCACCTCTGCTTCCCTGTAGCCTGTAGTAATGTAGCATTAAGTACCTAGGTGGGGTCGTTTTTTTAACGGCTAAAATGCAGATACATATTACCCCAGTCGACCATAGACCATATAATTAGTTAAAAGGGCATCTGACACGTTACTTGTGCCAAACTAATCTCAACTAATTTTTTTTAATGTTACTAATTGCCATCACACTAGTGGTGGGAGCCAGAATGCTGTCAAGAAAAGAATGCCAGGGTTATTCTGTGTTTTTGCATTATGTAGTCGATCTGATGTGCTATAGCAGACTGCATAATTAATAGAAGACAGTGCAAGTTTCTTATGAGGAAAACCATTGCATTATAATGCTTGACGGTTTCGGACAGATCGCTTGGGGCAATAGGCATATAAAAGTTAAGAATATTTAAACATTGTAATGAAAGATGGGTAGCAGGACAGTTTAATGGCTGTATAACTATATCAGGTATCCAATCAGAGGCAGTAACAAATAACAAGAAAAGATCTAGTAATTGGGAAGCTCCAGACAGTATATGGAGGGGGTAGCTCAGAATGACAACAGCTCACTGAATGCCAGGTGACCTGCTCTTCTGCTTTAGGTCCCCCATAAAATGCTGAGAAAGGTAGTTTCTTATTAGTTCCTTTATGAATGGAATTTCAATCAAGCCATGATTGATGTGTGTTACTTAAATAGCATACTTATTAGTGTAATGACATATTCGAAATTTCCTTGTATAATCATTGGTGTATTGTCATTGTGTGGCATTTTGGTCTTGTTCTATTTATTAAAATGTACTCTGTGTTTCTAAACTTGTTGTGGGCTTCTTTTGTGGTGTGTTGTCACTGTTTTACAGTTTGAAGTGTTGCCCAAATACTTTACACATTGCCTCTGAGTTAAGCTTAACTTCTCTGTGCCAAGCTACCACAGGGTTAAGCACAGTGATTGCTACTTGAAAAGGGTTTTATCCCCCTCAACCAGTAAGTCTATTTTTTACAATGTTGATGTTTTAAATGGTGGTAATATGTCTAAATATACGTTATACATGACAACTATGTTGTAACATATCCAGCTACAGAGCTGGTAGTGTGTTCCATGCGGTGTGCTTTAACATTTATGCAGAGTTGTCGGAACTATACATATTTATGAAGGTGCTCAGGTTGTTTCAACCAGCTACAGCATTTCGTGGAATAAGAGAATCGGATTACACCTTCCACTTCTGTTTCGCCCCCCGGAGGTGCATATTTAGAGATAAAGGACCTCGCTGGGATGTCTTCTTCAGATTCAAACACCAGCTTTGTCACTGCCTCTTTGGCCTTCAATATCTGTCAAGCTATGATTTGCCTGGGTGCTAAAAATGATGATTAGAATTAAACTATAACCTTGTAGAATCAGTCAACAATGCAAATACCAGAGACATGAACTTTAAACAGACTAATGGAGATACAGGAAAGCCCAAATGCAGCAGATTCCATGTAATACGATACCTCTGTAAGATGAATAATACGCCCTACAGTCTTAATAAGGGGGTAGGAGCTGGCTCATAAGCAGGCAAACATATGTTTAAACCGCACCCTATTTTTGATCGTTCAGATTTGGGGTGACAGGCACTCTGCAAATTAGGGGGGGGGGGGGTTGGAGATTTTGAGCATGCCATGAAGGGTAGCAGGGAGGAGGGTGTTACACATTTTGGTAGTTCAAAGTTTTCAGGTTTATTTCACAATACAGCAGATGTATAGACTTGATGCACAGCGAGAGATGGGGTGGGGAAAGACTGTCAAGTGCAGGGAAAGCTGTGGGAAACGATATCCTGAAGACATCTGTAGAAGCCCTAGGATTGGTGTGTCTCTGGTGTGAACACAATCCCTTAACTAAACAATACACATTCTTCCCGGCACCACACGGAGGACACTCACAGCTCGACTATATACTAACACACTCTGTTATGGCTGGTAGATTCATAGGGACAGTGCATGAGGCAAGAGGTATAGCAGATTCATCAGTCGAGGTGCGAATGTTAGGATCAATTAGAATTAATGTTCTGCCATCACCCATAGACCCACGGCTGCTCAAAGATAACAAGATGATGGATAAAATTAGAGAACGGACTGAACACTATTTTCTGGACAATTTGGGAACAGTAAATTCACGCTGTGTGCTATGGGAATCTTTTAAAATTGTCATAATGAGACATGTGCAGGCACTAGCAGTGGGGCGGAAGAAGGAGCGGCAACTCCAATATGAAGCACTCGAACTGGAACTGACTTCGACTAGAGGCAATGGCTGGGGAATCCAAAGAAATAAACCCACAATTCAACCACTTACTCCACCATAAACAACGGGAGATGTGTGTGTGTTGTATTTACTGTTTGTGAATACAAAGAAGCAAAGTGGGTGTTTCGAAATTTCAATTCCATAAGTTCCTATGTTCCTCTGTAGTGGTGTGCAAGTGATTGATCTGAATCCTCAGAGAGTTAACAGGCTTACAACAACCTTGAAACTTCACCTGCGAATCTTCGCCAAAAAGTTGTGCCGACCCAGTCCTGGACCCTTTGAAGTGGGCTTAAGGTGCTTTGCAGACCTCTGTGGATCCAGCGGAACCAACACATCTCTGCTGCTGTGTGGATTGGTCCCATCACAAAGACTTGCATTGCTGCTGCAGCCTGCATCATCTTCAAAACTGAGCGATGCATTCCCTGTGAAGAAGCTGCATCTTTTGTCATCGGAAGCCTCAATGACGACAACCGACTCCACATCGACTCAGTTTGTATGCCTTTTTCTCTCAGTTTCTCTTAATTCTTATATTGTTGCAAAGGTAAATTCTATATGCTCTACTATAGTGCTTTATGTGTAGAGGGTTTTGACTTGAATATGGATTGTCTTGGGTATACTTTGTGTGTTTGCTTGTGGGTGTATGTCCCGTGTATGATTTTTTGTCCATTGTAATCGAAAAGGTTACGCACGCCATCTTGGGATGTGTGAAGTATGTTGTGTGAACATATGTGTGTTTGAGAGTATGCAAACACAGGCAATAGTGAATAGTTCCAACGTGCAATTTCAATTCCAGGTTTTCGACTGCAGCACTGTATGGGTTCTGGATTTGTATTTATAGTGGATTGAGTGTTTTGTTCATGTGTGTGTGTTTGTGTTTGTGTCCCTGTGTGTGTTCAGTCAGGTATTCACAGACATGACAATGGTGCAAGTATAAAATTGAAACTTCTGGTTCCAATCCAATTTAGCTATTCACTATCCACAAAAGAATGCAGCATGTATTTCAGTGGATTTTCAATGTTGTGCTTTAATTTGAGCCTGCGAACGTATACCTTGTTGCAATGTAAAACTATGCCCTTTGCGTTGCAAGATATATGCAAACTTACTGGCAAATATACCTACTGGGATATGCACATGCAAATCTCATGTTTTGCTTTATGTCTTTAAAGCCGCTGATTAGAATGTCATCGTTCTACGAAAGGCAGCAAAGGAAAGGAAATCAGTGTGCCAAAAACATTTGATGATCTCCCATCCTACAGTTTCAGAGTTAATGAAAGGGAATTCTGTCCAATGAGAATTCCTTGATATTGGCAAGTGGAAAATAATTTGGGGCCCCAAATTTTCGAACCATTTGTGTGATCAATGTGAAACCTATATCTTAGATATCTTCGTCTACATTTTTCTAAATCTGCTTTCTCCCTGTTTTGTAGATATTGGTCAAACAGTGGCAGCATAATTAGGACTACTACATTCAAATTTTAATATATAAACACGTGAAAGAGTGCTTTTGAAAAAAGGGATGTTTAGGTACTTGTGGGTACTTGTGGGTGGCTCACTACCTGAGAAGTTCCTGCCAACTTGAAGGATCACCACCAGCCTTAAGTGCAAATCCTGGAGTGAGACATGCATTGAAAGGCTGAACACTGAGCCAGTACATTGTTTTGTTGCCTACTCAGGGGCATATTTATCAAAAGGTTACCCCGTACAATGCAGCAAACCACCTTGTAGCGCTGCACTGCATGATATGGAAAGGGCAGGAATGCACCGTATTTAACATAATCCAGCACACTCCTGTCTTTACCCAGGGCTGGCGCACTATGTGCTACCTAGCACCAACACAGGCAATCTTGCAACATGATGCAAGGGTGTGTGCATTGTAAGCAGGAATGTTTTTGTGCAGCAAGGTAAACTTTCCTGCATAAAAAATAGTCGCCTGAGGTTTTTTCCTCTTTCTTTGTTTGCTGCAGAATGAGAAAAAACATAGCGATATAAAGATATTTATTTTTCTTTGTTATGCCTCACCAGGGGACGCGTAGCATTCTGATGCATTCTCAGGTCTACTAGCAGTGTTAAGTCTGGGAATGAACCAAAATTAATTGGTGGTGTGTGGGAACATCCATGTACCACCCATGGAATGCCTCCAATAGGCAGGGCAACGCAAAGCAGCAATTTCCGCTACGTTGAGTTACTCCAGATTTATCAAGCTATGCAGGGCCATGCAAGGTAGCCTTGCGTGGAATGATAAATCCAGGTTAGGTTTTGTGTCGCCCTTGTGCCCCAGTTCGTGGTGCATGGATGATGGGAAATCATTGATAAATATACACCTGATTATTTATTTTTTCGATTTTCACAAACATAACCCTGAAGTGGAAGTTTGTGATAAATAAAGTGATATATAAAATGTCACTGATGCTGAAGTTTGGGGCCTTTTCTCAATGCAAATCAAGGCCACTAATAATTTTACCTGCCTACAATTGCAGAGAAATTCAGTGATGATATCCTTCCCAAATTGTGGCGGCCTACTGTCCAAGAGAGCTCGCTGTCCTCTATTGAACGGACTGGCTGAGTCTTGATATGCAGAAAACAAGAAGTTTCCCTACCCTTAATAAAAGTGGGAAATCACAAGGTTAATGGAAAGGTCATCTGTCATTCTCAGAGAATGCTCGCCATTCATCAACTTCCAAATGACCCCCTTTGTATTTTTGGGTGAAGTCTTACATAGGACTGACACTTTTGTTTAGCAGCAGAGTTGTCACAATGTGGCAAATCTGCATATAATTTGACTTTATGTCAATAAAGAGGGGGCCAGGATCATTTTAGGTCCAGCATATGAGCTCCTTAGAACATCCAGAGATTAAATACAAATATGCAGTTACTTGAGGAGATAGAGTGTCTAAGAACAGTTTGTTAGAGGGGGATATCCTCCAATAGGAGTAAGGGCCCTCACACACCCAGATGGGTGTCATGCTTCATCTTTGGAGTAGCATCTTGTTGGGCAGCTGCTGTAATGCCCAATGGGCACCCGCAAGGGCGCACTTTGCCAGAGAGATGTTATAGAAATGGCGTTTGATGAAGTGAAGGTGTGTGGAGCTTTAAAATCAAGCATTCTGATCTCTGCCTGCAAGATCAAACTGGTGGAAATCAACAGTGAAGTCACTGAACAGAAAGATTATCTGTTGAAACAAAAGATAGCAAAACTCCAAAAAGACATAAAAAATAGGATAAGAAGATATTGTATCCTTACTTGAATGAGGACTACCAAACTGCAACAGAGAAGACATCATCAGATGAGAGCCAGTCATCAAGAAACAGGAAATGTTCCTTCAGCGGCAACACTAGTATGGATAGCTGGGCCAGCAATGAGGGGAGAAGGGACCCTCCACTTGCCATGTTCAGCAATGGTATGGCCCCATTCCAAGGGCCACAAATGTGGCTATATCCAATGTTCCAATAGGGCTCAAAAACAACCTTTTTCCATCAATTCAATCCCACTTTTTTAGACAGAGGCTGGGGCAGAGGGAGAGGAAGAAGACGAGAGGGCCGGATCACTGACATAATGTCGACCTCACAAATATCGAGATACAAAAATATCGAGTCAAAAATATCGATAGACAAAATATCGACTCCCTATCTTCAAACAGGTAAGTACCAAAATATCGACTCCAAAATATCGACTTACAAAAATATAGACTGTCAAAATATCGATTTTTTTAAATGTCTTAAAATTAAGTTAAAACTAATATAGTAATAAATATATTTAATATAAACTTAGAAATAATTATTAAAAAAAATTAATTTTAATAAATAATATATATAATTAAAAAAATTATATCACCAAAAATAATACATATATATATATATATATATATATATATTTATATATATATAAAAACATATTATTAAATAAACATATATAACATTTTTAGCGTAGCATAGAAAATGGTTAAAATGTATTGTTACAACTATAGTGAGTTCAACATTAGCAAAAGTGTTGGATAGCGTAGAGGTAAAATTTACTATTCCCACTCCAGTGGGTGCAACAGTAGGGAAAGCGCTGGATAGCGTAGGGGTTAAAATTACTATTCCCACTCCAGGGATGTATGACGTTACAACGCATACTTTTACAACGCCTACCATTACAACAAAACTTTTACAACGCAAAAACTTTTACAACGCATACATTTACAACGCAAGAATTTACAACGCATATACCTTTACAACGCATACCATTACAACGTAAGTATTGGTAAGTATATAATAATTTTTTTAATATAAATTAATAAAAAATATTATAATATAATTTAATTTTATTTAATTGTATTTAATAAATTTAATTTAAATGTAATTTTACTTTATTTTTACAAAGTACCCCTGTACCCCAAAAACCCAAAACTGACCCTGAACCCTAAAAATACCCCTTTACCCAAAAACTGAAAACTGACCCTGAACCCTAAAAATACCCCTTTACCCAAAAACTGAAAACTGACCCTGAACCCTAAAAATACCCCTTTACCCCAAAAAACTGAAAACTGACCCTGAACCCTAATAATACCCCTTTACCCAAAAACTGAAAACTGACCCTGAACCCTAAAAATACCCCTTTACCCAAAAACTGAAAACTGACCCTGAACCCTAAAAATACCCCTTTACCCCAAAAACTGAAAACTGACCCTGAACACTAAAAATACCCCTTTACCCCACAAACTGAAAACTGACCCTGAACCCTAAAAATACCCCTTTACCCAAAAACTGAAAACTGACCCTGAACCCTAAAAATACCCCTTTACCCAAAAACTGAAAACTGACCCTGAACCCTAAAAATACCCCTTTACCCCAGAAACTGAAAACTGACCCTGAACCCTAAAAATACCCCTTTACCCAAAAACTGAAAACTGACCCTGAACCCTAAAAATACCCCTTTACCCAAAAACCCAAACATATAACATTTTAAAAATAATTATATACTTACCAATACTTACGTTGTAATGGTATGCGTTGTAAAGGTATCTGCGTTGTAAAAACATGCTTTGTAAATGTATGCGTTGTAAAAGTTTTTGCGTTGTAAAAGTTTCGTTGTAATGGTAGTGCATAGTAAAAGTTGTGTTGTAAACGTTGCATACCCACTCCAGTGGGTGCAACAGTAGGGAAAGTGTTGGATAGCGTAAGGGTTAAAATTACTATTCCAACTTCAGAGAGTGCAATAGGAGGTAAAGTAAATACTTCACAAATAGATATAAATAACATAAATAGTAATACCAATTACAAATAATTAAAATATTTTACAAGTGTATAAAATATATTAAATATTTATTTATAAATACAAAATAAAATTATTTAATTATAAAAATTGCCTACTCATACTAATTAATTACCTATTAACAATAAATTAATTTACATATTATTAAATAAACATATATAACATTTTTAGCGTAGTATAGAAAATGGTTAAAATTTATTGTTACAACTATAGTGAGTTCAACATTAGCAAAAGTGTTGGATAGCGTAGAGGTAAAATTTACTATTCCCACTCCAGTGGGTGCAACAGTAGGGAAAGCGCTGGATAGCGTAGGGGTTAAAATTACTATTCCCACTCCAGGGATGTATGACGTTACAACGCATACTTTTACAACGCCTACCATTACAACAAAACTTTTACAACGCAAAAACTTTTACAACGCATACATTTACAACGCAAGAATTTACAACGCATATACCTTTACAACGCATACCATTACAACGTAAGTATTGGTAAGTATATAATAATTTTTTGAATATAAATTAATTAAAAATATTATAATATAATTTAATTTTATTTAATTGTATTTAATAAATTTAATTTAAATGTAATTTTACTTTATTTTTACAAAGTACCCCTGTACCCCAAAAACCCAAAACTGCCCCTGAACCCTAAAAATACCCCTTTACCCAAAAACTGAAAACTGACCCTGAACCCTAAAAATACCCCTTTACCCAAAAACTGAAAACTGACCCTGAACCCTAAAAATACCCCTTTACCCCAAAAAACTGAAAACTGACCCTGAACCCTAAAAATACCCCTTTACCCAAAAACCCAAACATATAACATTTTAAAAATAATTATATACTTACCAAGACTTACGTTGTAATGGTATGCGTTGTAAAGGTATCTGCGTTGTAAAAACATGCTTTGTAAATGTATGCGTTGTAAAAGTTTTTGCGTTGTAAAAGTTTCGTTGTAATGGTAGTGCATAGTAAAAGTTGTGTTGTAAACGTTGCATACCCACTCCAGTGGGTGCAACAGTAGGGAAAGTGTTGGATAGCGTAAGGGTTAAAATTACTATTCCAACTTCAGAGAGTGCAATAGGAGGTAAAGTAAATACTTCACAAATAGATATAAATAACATAAATAGTAATACCAATTACAAATAATTAAAATATTTTACAAGTGTATAAAATATATTAAATATTTATTTATAAATACAAAATAAAATAATTTAATTATAAAAATTGCCTACTCATACTAATTAATTACCTATTAACAATAAATTAATTTACATATTATTAAATAAACATATATAACATTTTTAGCGTAGTATAGAAAATGGTTAAAATTTATTGTTACAACTATAGTGAGTTCAACATTAGCAAAAGTGTTGGATAGCGTAGAGGTAAAATTTACTATTCCCACTCCAGTGGGTGCAACAGTAGGGAAAGCGCTGGATAGCGTAGGGGTTAAAATTACTATTCCCACTCCAGGGATGTATGACGTTACAACGCATACTTTTACAACGCCTACCATTACAACAAAACTTTTACAACGCAAAAACTTTTACAACGCATACATTTACAACGCAAGAATTTACAACGCATATACCTTTACAACGCATACCATTACAACGTAAGTATTGGTAAGTATATAATAATTTATTGAATATAAATTAATTAAAAATATTATAATATAATTTAATTTTATTTAATTGTATTTAATAAGTTTAATTTAAATGTAATTTTACTTTATTTTTACAAAGTACCCCTGTACCCCAAAAACCCCAAACTGCCCCTGAACCCTAAAAATACCCCTTTACCCAAAAACTGAAAACTGACCCTGAACCCTAAAAATACCCCTTTACCCAAAAACTGAAAACTGACCCTGAACCCTAAAAATACCCCTTTACCCCAAAAAACTGAAAACTGACCCTGAACCCTAAAAATACCCCTTTACCCAAAAACTGAAAACTGACCCTGAACCCTAAAAATACCCCTTTACCCAAAAACTGAAAACTGACCCTGAACCCTAAAAATACCCCTTTACCCCAAAAACTGAAAACTGACCCTGAACACTAAAAATACCCCTTTACCCCACAAACTGAAAACTGACCCTGAACCCTAAAAATACCCCTTTACCCAAAAACTGAAAACTGACCCTGAACCCTAAAAATACCGCTTTACCCAAAAACTGAAAACTGACCCTGAACCCTAAAAATACCCCTTTACCCCAGAAACTGAAAACTGACCCTGAACCCTAAAAATACCCCTTTACCCAAAAACTGGAAACTGACCCTGAACCCTAAAAATACCCCTTTACCCAAAAACCCAAACATATAACATTTTAAAAATAATGATATACTTACCAATACTTACGTTGTAATGGTATGCGTTGTAAAGGTATCTGCGTTGTAAAAACATGCTTTGTAAATGTATGCGTTGTAAAAGTTTTTGCGTTGTAAAAGTTTCGTTGTAATGGTAGTGCATAGTAAAAGTTGTGTTGTAAACGTTGCATACCCACTCCAGTGGGTGCAACAGTAGAGAAAGTGTTGGATAGCGTAAGGGTTAAAATTACTATTCCAACTTCAGAGAGTGCAATAGGAGGTAAAGTAAATACTTCACAAATAGATATAAATAACATAAATAGTAATACCAATTACAAATAATTAAAATATTTTACAAGTGTATAAAATATATTAAATATTTATTTATAAATACAAAATAAAATTATTTAATTATAAAAATTGCCTACTCATACTAATTAATTACCTATTAACAATAAATTAATTTACATATTATTAAATAAACATATATAACATTTTTAGCGTAGCATAGAAAATGGTTAAAATTTATTGTTACAACTATAGTGAGTTCAACATTAGCAAAAGTGTTGGATAGCGTAGAGGTAAAATTTACTATTCCCACTCCAGTGGGTGCAACAGTAGGGAAAGCGCTGGATAGCGTAGGGGTTAAAATTACTATTCCCACTCCAGGGATGTATGACGTTACAACGCATACTTTTACAACGCCTACCATTACAACAAAACTTTTACAACGCAAAAACTTTTACAACGCATACATTTACAACGCAAGAATTTACAACGCATATACCTTTACAATGCATACCATTACAACGTAAGTATTGGTAAGTATATAATAATTTTTTTAATATAAATTAATAAAAAATATTATAATATAATTTAATTTTATTTAATTGTATTTAATAAATTTAATTTAAATGTAATTTTACTTTATTTTTACAAAGTACCCCTGTACCCCAAAAACCCAAAACTGACCCTGAACCCTAAAAATACCCCTTTACCCAAAAACTGAAAACTGACCCTGAACCCTAAAAATACCCCTTTACCCAAAAACTGAAAACTGACCCTGAACCCTAAAAATACCCCTTTACCCCAAAAAACTGAAAACTGACCCTGAACCCTAAAAATACCCCTTTACCCAAAAACTGAAAACTGACACTGAACCCTAAAAATACCCCTTTACCCAAAAACTGAAAACTGACCCTGAACCCTAAAAATACCCCTTTACCCCAAAAACTGAAAACTGACCCTGAACACTAAAAATACCCCTTTACCCCACAAACTGAAAACTGACCCTGAACCCTAAAAATACCCCTTTACCCAAAAACTGAAAACTGACCCTGAACCCTAAAAATACCCCTTTACCCAAAAACTGAAAACTGACCCTGAACCCTAAAAATACCCCTTTACCCCAGAAACTGAAAACTGACCCTGAACCCTAAAAATACCCCTTTACCCAAAAACTGAAAACTGACCCTGAACCCTAAAAATACCCCTTTACCCAAAAACCCAAACATATAACATTTTAAAAATAATTATATACTTACCAATACTTACGTTGTAATGGTATGCGTTGTAAAGGTATCTGCGTTGTAAAAACATGCTTTGTAAATGTATGCGTTGTAAAAGTTTTTGCGTTGTAAAAGTTTCGTTGTAATGGTAGTGCATAGTAAAAGTTGTGTTGTAAACGTTGCATACCCACTCCAGTGGGTGCAACAGTAGGGAAAGTGTTGGATAGCGTAAGGGTTAAAATTACTATTCCAACTTCAGAGAGTGCAATAGGAGGTAAAGTAAATACTTCACAAATAGATATAAATAACATAAATAGTAATACCAATTACAAATAATTAAAATATTTTACAAGTGTATAAAATATATTAAATATTTATTTATAAATACAAAATAAAATTATTTAATTATAAAAATTGCCTACTCATACTAATTAATTACCTATTAACAATAAATTAATTTACAATTTAAAAATTAATCAATTAATTTTAATAAAAAATTATATTTTAATTTATTTCCTATTAATAATTAATTAACAATTAATTCAAAATAAATACCAATAAATTAAATGACATATTTAATTAATCAGAATTAAATTACTTCCCACCCTATTCCCCTATAAACCAACAAGCCGCTACAGAAAATAAATTAATGAAATTAATATATTTATCAAGTAATCAATTAAAATTATTTACCAATTATATTTTAATTAATTACCAATTATTATTTAAGTAACAATTAATTCTAAATAATTAACACTGAATTAATTTACATATTTATTTAATTATAATTAAATTACTTCACACCCTATTCCCCTATAAACCCACCACCCGCTACAGAAAATAATTTAATAAAATTAACATATTTATAAATTAATCAATTTTAATTAATTACCAAATATATTTTAATTAACAACCAATGCTTAATTAATTACAAATTATTTCTAAATAAATATCAGTAAATAAATAAACTTAATTCCCACCCTATTCCCCTATAAACCCACAGCCCGCTTCAGAAAATAAATTACCAAAATTAAAATATTTATCAATTAATAAATTATAATTAATTACCAATTATATTTTAATAATTACCAATTATTAATTATTTAACAATTAATTCTAAATAAATATCAATACATAAATTAACATATTTAATTAATTATAATTAAATTACTTCCCACCCTATTCCCCTATAAACCCACAACCCGCTACAGAATAATATTACACAAAAAATTAAAAATATTATTAACTTACCTTAAATTCGATATTTTTGTTGTCTATATTATGTCTAGTCGATATTATGTCCATTCTATATTTTTGATTCGATATTATGTCCATTCTATTCGATATACATTTTTTCTAGTCGATATTTTTGTTGTCTATATTATGTCTAGTCGATATTTTGTCCATTCTATATTTTTTACTCGATATTCTGTCCAGTCGAAATAAAAAACTCGATATTATGACTGCCCACCGAGAGGGCCAACAAAAAGGAGTGCAATGGCAGGAACCTCCACCCCCATTGATGCAACTCAGGAACCACTAAGGAAAGAAAAACTGATATCAAACTATCCACAAGAGAACTCACAGACCCAGAGGCAATGAACCTACAGAAGGGACTAGGCTTCACATCAATACACAAGACAGACAAATTTAGGGTAAATTGTGAACTTCACAATTTCTTCCTTAGGATATGAAAGGTGTTCTTCTCTGTCAAGCCATACCAAGAGCAAATGGATTCTGGGTTATCCAACCCCTCTACATTCACCCTGTTAGAACTGGGATTTCTGGTTGGCTAAGGCTTGCGCCAAAGCCAGGCAGAAACCACCACTCTAGTCAGGGCAAGGGAGTTACACGCCAAAGATAACCCCTGCTCACCCCCTTGGTAGCTTGGCACGAGCAGTCAGGCTTATCCTGGAGGCAATGTGTAAAGCATTTGCGCACGCACACAGCAACAACATCCCAGGCACACTACAAAAGGAACTCCACACAAGGTTATATGAAAATAACTTTTGTATTCCAAAAACACATCAGATAGTAATCACACAATATACATTGTGCCAACAGGCATGGGCAATATTCACAAGGGATTATTTACACAGGACAGGGCCACGTGGGCCACTGTCAGAATCAACACTTAGCAGAAATTGGTACAAGTAAAAATAGATCATAAACCTACAACCAGTAACTACTGGTAATCACTGAACTCCACCTCAACCTGTAACATAAACTACATTACGTACAGCCACATCAGGTGCGAATTACATCCTGCGCCAACCTCACCTACATAAACACATTATGCAATCTCCTCAATAGTCTAAACACAGTAGACCCTACCTCCTAAGTATAACTCACATTAGGGGCGTAAAGCACAGAGTGAAGTACAATCTCATTAACACAAACCTACATAGGTAAAACAACCCCATAATCATAAACCACAGTTTTAGAGGTATCAGATATAGGGTGCGTAACACATACTAAATGCATTACATTTCCTAGCACCACATTTAGAGCACATAAATCACATTAAGGCCTTGCGCCCTATCCATATACCAGCCCCCCTGGCCAACTGGCCATCCAAGAAGGTGCTCAAATGCCCTGTGTCCAGAATGTCAGGGAACGCTGCCACCACAGCGCCAGTCAGGGGTGCTCCATCTGCGCAAACCTAAACATTGCAGCTGCCCACTACTTGCTGGGCAGCTGAGAATCATAACAGGTATATATCTAGAGATCTTATGGCGTACAAACAAACCGTTAGTTTGTACGCCATAATATCTCTAGATATATACCATTATTTTTAAAGAAACACAAGCACTAAAAAAATGTATTTTCTATGGTTTTGTAAATATAAATTGTCAATGTAAATAGATCTTTTTTTCTGGCTGTGACAGTGTATGTGAGAGTGTGGAATGTGTTGATTGATTGACTGACTGTGATGATTGGTTTGTAATGTGTACAGTTTCATCATTTGTATAAATTGTTTTTGTATGTTGATTCTAGAAAATTGTTTAAATGGTTTAAATGAATTAACAAATGTACTTTAAGTAAAAAATGAAATAAGGATTTATTCAGACTGAATTATAAGTCTTGGTCCCATGTTTGGTTTAACTCCAATGTGTTGTGACAAATAAGAAGAATTGAGGATAACAGTATTGGCAATTGTTCAGTTTATTGTATTATAAATACGGCGCACCCATGGTGGCGCAAGAGTATTGCAGTCTGGCGCAGGGAATCTTACGCATCTCTACAGATGCATCAGCTTCTTGTAAATCTGCCCCTGAGTGTCTTGACCAATTAGCAGATCATAAGTACTACACTCCTATTAGTCAAGACCCCACTTACCACCTCAGTACTCATATCACCTCCATGGGCTCTTCAGCTGAAACCCAAGAGTGGATTTCTAAGAACGATTCGGTGAACAAGCAACCGAAAATCTCCTATTTCTACACCCTACCCTACGTCCACAAGGGGATTCAGACCCTTCCAGGTAGACCCATTGTTTCCAGGATAGGCTACTTGCTTGAACCAATGTCAAAATTACGTGATAATTTCCTCCAACAACTGGTCAAAAAGATACTTTCTTTCTTACAGGACACTAGAGATGTAATGAATATTATTGAAATGACTTATGACACACAACAAATAAATTTTTTTGTCAGTTTAGATGTAGAAGCCCTCTATACAAATATCCCCCAAGAGGATACCCTGGAGGTGATTGAGAGGACCTTTTTATTGACAGAATGGACTTTATCCACTCCTATCAGTTTTATTATGGAGTGTGGATTGCTAGCTCATAGGGAGAATTTCTTCCAGTACGACAACCAACTTTTTCACCAAACCCAGGGTACTTCTTTGCGGAGTACCTTCGCTCTGAGCTTAGCATGCTTTATATGGCAAATTTTAAAAAAGAGGAGATTCTGTGTTCAACCAATCATTACACTCGAAACACCTTCTGTTGGCGACTTTACATTGACAACATTTAAATTTTTAGGAAAGGTGAAAAAACAACTTGCACCAACTTCTGTTAGTGGATCAATACATTGAACCCTTACCTGCAGTTCACTGGGAGCATCTCTGAGGAGGGCTTGCCATTTTTTTATCTTATGATCCACATGACTGATGACAAACTACACCGAACACTACCACCTATAAAAATCTAAGATAACAATAGTTTGCTTCTATATGGCGACGGCAAAACCGCGTCTCTCATCCTCCTAGACTTCTCAGCCACCTTCGACACTGTCTGCTACCACACCCTATGCACATGCCTCCACAACGGAGGGATCTACGACAAAGCCCTGGACTGGATCACCTTCTTCTTCACTGACGGAACCCAGAGAGTCCACCTCCCTCCATTCCAATTTGAAGCTACCAAGATCACCTGCGGCGTACCCCAAGGATCATCCCTCAGCCCGACCCTCTTCAACGTCGACATGACACGGCTCACCAACATCGTCCGATTGTACAACCTCAACATCATCTCATACGCCAACGACACCCAGCTAATCCTCCTTCTCACCAAAGACCCTTCCTCCCCCAAAACCAACTTCCACAAAGGAATGAAGCCCGTCGCCAAATGGATGAAGAACAGTCACCTGAAACTGAACTCGGACAAGACAGAGGCTCTCCTCCTTGGCTCCACCCCCTCTGCCTGGGATGACTCCTGGTGGCCGGCCTCGCTGGGAGGTGCACCGACACCCACCGACCATGCACGCAACCTGGGGTTCATCCTGGACTCATCAATGTCAATGGTCCAGCAAGTCAACGCCGTCTCCTTCTCCTGCTTCAACACCCTCTGCATGCTTCACAAGATCTACAGATGGATCCCCACCGGAACCAGAAGGACGGTCAGCCAGGCCCTCGTCACCAGCAGGCTGGAATACAGCAACGCCCTCTATGTGGAAACAACGGCCAAACTCCAGAAGAAACTCAACGCATACAGAACCCCTCTGCACGCCTCATCCTCGACATCCCCCACCACAGCCACATCACTGCCTACCTGAGGAACCTGCACTGGCTCCCCGTCAACAACAGGATCCCCTTCAAACTTCTCACCCACGCTCACATAGCACTCCACGACGCCGGACCAACATACCTCAACAAACTGCTCACCTTCTACACTGCCAGCTTCACTCCGCTGACCTCGCCCTTACCACCATTCCACGCATCCACCGAATGACCACCAGTGGCAGATCCTTCTCCAACCTTGCTGCCAAGACATGGAACACCCTCCCAACCCCCCTGCGACAGACCCAGGACCTGCTGACCTTCAGGAGACTTCTCAGGTCCTGGTTGTTCGAACAGTAGCAGCCCCTCTCAGCGCCTTGAGACCCTCTTGGGTGAGTAGCGCGCTCTACAAATATCTGATTGATATGGGATCCTTCAACCAAAAGGCTTTTTTTTAATATAGCGCACACTTGACCTGATGGTATCATATCGCTTTACTTGAGCACCTGTTGCGTTACAGACAGACACATTAATTGTTTTAGGCATGGGGACAAGTGCCCAGGATCACAGGATGCTGAGCATCCCTGCCGAGACTCGAACCCGGTTCCCCAGCTTTGAAGTCAACCACTCTATCCGTTAGACCACTTCCTCTCACCTTCCATGACAACTTGCCCTATGGGCAGTTCTTAAAACTACGCTGCAACTGCAGCAACACCCATGACGGTGATGCTCAACGCAACAACTAGCAGCAACCTAGAGGCACGCCTGTAGCCTTGATACTGCATAAAAACTGCACAAAAACATGCAAAAAACAACAGGGCAGCAGTATTGGAATCATGCATCAGATCTAATAGAGATGTGTTAACATGTTATGTTATGTTAAAAGTTTTCTAGAGCGCGCAGCTGCCCCAGCAAAGGGGCGCCCCGGCGCTATCAGATCTACAAGCACAACAGCAAAAGAGGTTAAGACGTAGAGACCCTGTCCATAACCTATGCAGAAGAGAAAAGAAAGGTTTTAATAGCTTTTCGGAAAGCGAGCAGGTCCTCCAAACCCCTTATATGTATCGGCAGAGAATTCCAAAGCTTGGCGGCCAAAAGACGAAACGAACGCCCTCCAGCCCGGCAGCGTTTGAACCGTGGGACAGACGCTATGTGCTGTCCCAGGGAACGCAGCTGTCAATGAGGGACGTACGGACTTAAAAGGTCACACAGGAGAGATGGGCTGCTCAATTTTAAGATCTTAAAAGATAAGCAAAGAGCGTTAAACTGGATCCGTTTGTCAATCGGAAGCCAATGCAGCCCTTGAATTGTAACCCCAACCGGACAGTGTCGGGGAAGACCTATCAGAGTTCTGGCCGCAGAGTTTTGAACTCGTTGTAGTTGCCGTATCTCTGCTTTATTAGCCCCTAAAAGCAGAGAGCTGGCGTAGTCTAAGCGAGACAGTATAGTAGACTGCACAATAAGTTGTCGAACTGCTGGGTAAAAAAATTCAGTAGGGGTTTAAGACCCCTTAGCAATTCTATGCAGGAAGCAGCAACTCTCTTAGTATGGGTCTGGAAGCTAAGCTTGGAATCCATCCAGACCCCAAGGTTCTTTACTACTAACTTAGGCAAGGGCATAGGACCGAGGGACGCTGGCCACCAATGTTCATTCCAGAGGGCAGCATTCTTTCCTATCAGCAAACCCTCTGTTTTGCTCGCGTTAAGTTGCAAGCAGTTATCTGTCATCCATTGAGCCACTGCTGTCATCCCGTCCCTAAATCTGGTAGCTGCCACTGATGGTCCTTCAGCTAAGGTGATAACAAGCTGGGTGTCGTCTGCATAGGACACCATTTTAAGGTCCCATCTTTTAGCGACAGCAGCCAGAGGCTGTACGTACAGGTTAAACAGTGATGGACTCAGTGCTGAGCCCTGTGGGCCCCTCTGTCTTATAGAATGGGATTGAGAGAGGAACGGAGGGGCCGACACACGGAAGGATCTCTCTGTCAGGAATGACCTGAACCATTCTAAAGCGGTACCGGTGACCCCTGCTGCCTCCAAACGATGGAGAAGGATGCCATGTGACACCGTGTCAAAGGCAGCGCTGAGGTCCAACAGAATCAGCGCTGCATTTTGACTGGCATCCAGGACAGTCCAAAGATGTTCTGTGGTGGCCAGCTGGGCCGTTTCTGTGCTATGGCCTGGCCTAAAACTGTTCTGTGACGGGTCCAGAATGTTATGGGAACTCAGAAATTGGGATAGAGTATTGTTAACATGGGCTTCCGCAATCTTGGCCACCCAAGGAAGAAGGGAGATTGGTCTAAAATTCTCGGGCTTTGAGGGGTCTAACGTGGGCTTCTTAATAATAGGAGACACCCAGGCCTCTTTCCAGGCATCTGGAATAATAGCCATGGTGAAGGACAGGTTCAGTCTTTGACATAGCGGCTGCCGGAAAAGTGAAAGTGATTCAATAAATGGGGGTGGCCTCATGGGATCAGAGGGGGAGCCAGATTTGATTCTACCACCCAGTCTGGTGAATTCCTTCTCAGAGATCTCTGGAATAGCTGATAGCATGGGACAAAACTCGTCCCTAGCAGGTAACAAGATGGTGTCGGGGGCCACGAGTGGAAAGGATTGATAAATCTTTTGCACTTTTGCAATGAAAAAGGTCGCAAGCTCCTCGCAATGTTGTGTAGATGTAACACTAGGTAGGGCCACTTTACTACTCTTAAGCTCTTTAAAGATTTTAAATATACATTTAGTCGGATTGGAGCTTGACTTTATTTCCCTCGCATAGAAAGCCGCCCGTGCAGCACAGATCGCTTTGTGATAGAGCTTGATTTTGGACATATAGATTGCTTTATCTCTCTCTATGTAGTCCCTTCTCCAAGCGCGTTCCGCTTTCTTGCAGGCTTTCCTTAGGGCTCTCAAAGACTCATCGTACCAAGGACTAGAGTTGGAAGTGCGCCCCTATGTCCATTTTGCGGATATAAAGGTATCTAACCCCTTTAATATCCAATCGCAAAATGTGGTGTAAGCCCCCTCAGGGTTTGTCATGTCTCTTAGGGGATTAGTCATAAGGAAGGCATGAAAATCTCCCAGTCTAAATTTATGCAATGGGCGTCTAAGGACCAGATTGTCAGTATCTAGTCTATAGGGATCTGAAATGGATAGCTTTATTTCTATCAGGATATGGTCGGTCTATCCTATGGGCTTGGGCGTAGCTATGTTTAAGGCTGAGATGTTGGAGAAAACCGGATCTAATATCTGTCCGGCAATATGTATAGCATCGCACACTAATTGCTCCAACTGCAGCACACCCAGGTCAGCTAACTGATTACCGATGGCACTATCCTGCAGCAGGTCAAAGTGGAGGTTAAGGTTGCCCAAGATTGTAAAATTAGCAGATCCTACAACCAAATCACTCGCCGTATCCAGAATGCCTCTATGAACTTGGTAGCCGGCCCTGGGGGGCGGTAGATATACAGTCCAGAGAAGGAGAAATGCGCACTTATATCTATCCTAAAACGGGCGCATTCACATTCCCTGATATTCTCCTTGGTAAAAGAGCAAGCGTACTGAGATTTATAAATTATCGCAATGCCCCCACCTCTAGCGGCCCTATTTATGGTGCTAATCGAGTAGCTCACAGTAGTGAACACTTTTACACCTAAGCCCAATGCACTTCAAAAATTAATCAGAAAACACTGGCCAATTTACAAACAGTCTACCTCTTATTACCATCACCAGGTTCGCGGTCAAACGTACAACCAATAAAAAGATATGTTGATTCATGCAAGACTACATAAACCCATGATACCTACACAAAGACCTCTGTGGAGCCTTCCTCCTGTAGTAGGACATTTCACTTGGGCTCTTGCACAGTGTGTGATTACACTGACATCACTAAGGATATCCAACTGAGCACCATGAACACATGGGGTACAAACAACACTCACAAAATGCAATTAGAAAATGTCATCAACATGATATCTTGCCCATGTCACATGAGATATATAGGCATAACAACCAGAGCAGTAATAGTTAGGATCATGGAGCATTGAAGCAACATATGCTGCAAAAAATCTAGCATGAAGATGAGCACACACTACCTCACTGTACGCCATTCACCTAATGACTATCATTGGACAGTATTGGAGGCCCACCAATAGATGAATAAAGATATTGTACAGAAAGGAACAGAACTGGATTTTTTGACTGTCCACGCACATTAATGGCGTTATCCTGAAACTCCGTGGGGCTAACTAAACAGCTAATATTCTTCTTTTTAGGCCATATTCAACACAGTTGTTTCAATTCTACACTACAAGGGCAATATTGCCTCTTGTCACCCCAACTTTAAGGTCATGAGGGAATACAGCATACAATTTTCATCCTACATGCTACAAGGGCAAAATCAAACCATGTTACCCCTTCAAATCTGTACATTTAGTTCCCCCCACTCCTGGGATCAGATGATTCTATCACACTTCTTCACTAGAGTGCCCCCCTGTATAAATCACAACACTTTTGTGTAAGGTGCATGCATTTATATGTCATTCCTGCAATTCTTGACTGTCCGAATCCTCAAGCGGTATACAGCACTGGCATTGATCTCCATACGCAAAGCTCTTTCCATCGCATTCACATAAAAATAATTTTTATTTTGGCAGTTTCCTCAATACACTTACAGGCCATAGACTGATTGTTCCTACCATCCAGGAAAATGCCTTGGCATTTTTCTACAGACCATCCTTATGGAATTTGAGTTTCTTAGTAGGCTCATGTTCCATTTTACACTCGACACACAAGTATTTCTACTGAATTCTGTCTTCCCTCCTACTACAATCATGGTGTTTGAAACTTCTACGCCTTATACTGCAAGTCTCCTGGCTCCATGTCTTATGACCATAGCTCAGACCACTCTTGTGGAGTTCTTAATTGGGCTCATGTCTCACACCAGCATTTTATTGTATTTTACATTCCTCCCTACTTCCATCATGGCGCTTGAAAACTCTGCGCCTTACACTCAAACACTCCTGGCCCCTGTGCTACATGGCATGCCGACTCCCCTGATAAAAGGGACCCGCTTCCCTCTGCCACTCCTCCTTCCAAAGAAGCAGAGCAGGGTTACTTCTCGCAGTGAATGCTGTTCCGCGTCAGTGTAAGAATTTCCTTCAAAAATGTTCTAGTAAATAGCTCAACAGTGGAAATGAACCTCATGTTGTGGCTTCACAATTGTCATGTTTTTATGTGTATATGGTGGTGTCATATGTATTCACATTGTTTGCTATATGCACGTTATCTTAGGGCATGAAGATGACATTTGCTCCACATGCCTAACATAAAAGCAATTATTTGTTATTGACAAATCATATTTATATGTTTATCTTTGTGTTTTAGGATGGTTTACATTGAATTAGAGGTATATATTATTTGCCACAAAGTCGTTGAGTGATTGATAACCTCACCAGGAGAATAAACAACCAGAGTTTCCTGTCACTGTGTAGATTAAGGTAGTTTTTAGGTCCTGAAGAATTGCCACATGATCACTTTTGACAACAGGCGAGAAACATACTGTCCCAATTAAACACACCCATTAGGCAATTTGAGACCATTATACCCTGTAATAGAGTTCACCATTTTAACTGGGCAAGTGAACTCACTCATTAAAAATGTATTGTTTTTGAGGATCAAATAGCCTATTTTAACACACTTTCTTTGCTCTCACATTTATCTTACAAATCTACACTAACAGACCACACACCCTCACTTCATCAAATGGCAAAAGATTGCTGCCAAATGCCCCCTTCCGGGTGCCCAATAAGCATTGCAGCACTGGCCCAATGAGGAGTTAAACAATTGATGAACATGACACCCATCTCAGTGTGTGAGGGCCCTTGCTCCAACTGAGTGTGTGCCCCCTCTAACAAACTGTTCTCAGACACTCTAGTCCCTCCATCTCCTCAAGGAACTGCATACTCTTGTTTAATCTGTATAATTTGACTTTAGCCATCAGTCTCATTATTTTAATTTCAAATAATTTAGATTGATCAAGGTTGACTGTTTTTTTTAATGATTTTAAAGTAGAATTTGGTGCAGCAATAACGGCTGAACAGACTTATATGAAACTGGGAATAAAGAAAGAAGAACGCCATTGCCTTTGAGCTTGTTTGCACTAAAGATCACATTGGTATATAACTTGATTCATAATAGTTCATTTTTTGTAGTTTGATTAAATCCATGTAATAGTCTATGAAATATATGTAGGACAAACAGATGTTACCAGGCTTTTTTGTAAGTTTTGATCATTAGTGTAGGAATTATTCAGAAATCTAACTCCAATGTGGAGCTAAGGATCAATTTTTCAAAATATATTTAGATATCATTGGTCTTGGTAACATTTTCTCACATGTTCCATTTACTTCTTAGCAGAGTTGAGCAATCAGGTTGGCTGGCCATAAAAGGAAAACATGTTCTACTAAAATATATGATTCAAGGAAACTTCAAGAAAGCAACCATCTCACCCTAAGAACACTTGATTTAAAAAGAATTATAGTGCTC
The DNA here is from genome assembly GCF_964261635.1 of Lissotriton helveticus. Classification (NCBI taxonomy): domain Eukaryota; kingdom Metazoa; phylum Chordata; class Amphibia; order Caudata; family Salamandridae; genus Lissotriton; species Lissotriton helveticus. Next base: position 1,702,739,451 of record NC_136063.1, on the reverse strand, counting down.
CTTTGAGTGCCATGGAGTATGAAGCAATGGATAGTATGAGATCACTAGCACGCCTCCCCATCTCAGAAGATGAAAACTGGTGTCCCATATCTTGAAAAATGTTGCCAAATCAGAGGTCTCCTAGCATTACCTTTGATTCTGCTGTTGATTTTACTCCAAACTCCCTGAATGAGGCAATAGGAGCAAGCTTGTTTGGCCCTTTCAACCAGCCTTCAGCACTGTGGGCAGAAAAAGAGCAAGGCTATCACAGAGTCCAAAATCACAAGCATCTGATGAACCTGTGGATCTAGTGCTTGCTTAAGAGACCTTCAGCGATGAGGAATGTTGTGGGACAAACTCAGAGGAGGAAAATCTAGTCCAATGGTCAAGTGTTAGAATCACTATGCTTAGATAGATAGGATGAACGGATGTTGAGTGGTGGCATTGAGTAAATGTTGCCCCTTCCAGTGTACCACATGGGAGCTGCTTTGCAAAGTAAAAAAGCATAACAACTAGCCACAAACTTAATGGATTTTTCACATTGAGATAACCAATGGAGTAACAAGATGCACAGCTGGAGGATCGACAGCCGCAAAAGAGCATCAAAGAGTGGATGAAGATGTGACATATCCTAACTAAGAAAGACTATTGAGCATGGGTGACTAGTCCATTCACAAACAACCAACAAAGAACATGAAAATACTGGATGCAAACAGGCCCTAATCAGAAGTGAGAAACTTGACAGAGGGAACAATGAATGTTAACAATTTACAGCAACACCAGCACAAGCATGTTTTTGCAAGTAGCACGCTAATCCGGACCCCCAGAGGATTAGTGGCGGATTAGTATAGGGAAATATGAAGAGTCTTCTGAAGAGAAGCTAGTTATCCGTTGATCTTGAACTGTTGGTCAAGAGTATAAAAGCAGACAGGTGATATTGTATTAATCAAAGCTTATAAGGATAGCTTGTTGTTGAGATATAACCTTTAGAGATGTATCTTTTTTAGCAGGTAGGGGTCTTATGCCAAGGAGACTATCCAGCACTCTTCTTGCCACCTGTCCGCAGGGCACAAGTCCTAAGGAAAATAATGGTGGGGGAATAGGTGGGCTATTTTTCATGTGCAAATTGCAAACGATGTTCCAGGAAGTGATGTAATTGTCATTATAATAATCTTTAATTAAAAGGTCCAAGGTATATTGTATTGACACAACAAACATGATCACAAAGAAATATTAAAAGAACATTTTTTGTTTTTACTTTTTATGAATCAAATGTATTTTTCCGCATATCAAAGGTGTTACTGAGCTCCGAAATAGCTGAAAGTGACAATGCATTGTAAACAGACATGCTGCTGTGAGTAAGCAAAATGTGCCGGGTGTATTTTTTAAACATGAAACCTCCTGTGAATACACATTTTTCCGTGCTATGTTCTTTACCTAGTTCCAACGCACAACAGGGCTTCACATTGGCTCTTTGCTAAACTAAAGAGGGGGCTAATGCCTGAAGCTTTTTGTACTTCAGAAAAAAGATGAAAGCACAGCCCACTACCGGCCCGTTCTCTCAAATAAGGAGGGTGCTGCGAGTGGGGTAGAGGTTTAAAAACACCCTGAAGCAAGTATGCACGCTTACAGGGCCGTGCGTCACTTTTACGCCGCTGGTGCGTCACTTTTTGTGACGCACCAGTGGCGTAAAAAATACGCCATTGTTGCGCCATATTTACAAAGTGACGCATCTAGGTAGATGCGTCACTTTGTAAACCCCTGCGCCACATTATACCTGTGCCAGGTATAATGTATGCAAGGGGGGCGTATTGATGCAAGAAAGGATCGTAGAAGTGACGCAGTGAAATCTATGAGATTTCACTGCGCCACTTCGAGGACACAAATGCATCGATTTCTTACGCCTGTCTCACAGCAGGCGTAAGACTGACGCAGGCCCTTTCACATGGGGCTTGCCCCAAAAGGATACATTGCTGGAGTTGCGTCACTTTTGTGACACACTCCAGCAATGCGTCACTTTTGTGCCATACAGATACGTCAGAAATACTGATGTATCTGTAACTCCTTGCGCAATGATGCGTCATACTGTAAATATGATGCATCATTGGTGTCGCAAGGAGGGCGCAGTGAAAAGTGACGCATCGCTGTTTTCACGCAGCGATGCGTCACTTTTCATAAATGAGGCCCACAGTGTTTTACAAATGCAAGCAGCTGCAAAACTGGGGCACAAGGAGTCAATTCTTGACCTAGGGATTAGGGGGAGTGCCCTTTCTAAAAATAGTGGGGGGGGTGCCAAACACCTGCGTCCACCCCCAATGTGTGCCCTGTCTGTCTCTGCTATTTCCTAACACCATCATTTTTGTTTTGCTTTTGTGCAGCTTGAATTTTTTTTTACAGCCATGCTTTTACCCTAAGCAGATTCTAAATTAGATAGTCTTGTTGGCACAGGAGTTTGATCGCCCTGACGGACAATTGGCTCTTTCCATCTTCCTATTTTTTTTTTATATTTTCATGGACACAGATGCCTTACCGAAACAGTAACTGCTCTCTACACACGAATGTTACCTTTTAAATTGAATGTATCCCTTACTCTTGTACTGAACTGTACAGCACTCATGAGTCGAGAGCATTCCATTGAAAACAACACATCTATACTAAATATATGCCTAGAGCAGAATTTAATGATGTAGAGTCTACACGTTCTGTGATCAACCGGATTGATGCGGTGTTCAAAATAACCACCGTGTCATAGACTAGAAAAATCTGTGCAAACGGGTATTAACTAGCAACCAGGAAGTCATGGAGCAAAGGTTTCTTGTAGATCCGGCAGGAAAACTGCATATTTTTGTAATATCAACGTAGTGAGAAGTTCGTGCATGCATTCGCTGTCTATCACTTCCACCTTGCCTCCGAACCTCACAAACTGCACTCTGCTTTCCCCATATAAGACAATCTACGACCAATAAATATAATATGATGGAAATCGAAGCACTTTCGTGGCATGCTCGTGGCCACAAAGAGCTATTGCTCAGGGAGTCCCAGAAGGACCCCAAGGGCCCCAGAAAGTTTTTTTTAAAATTGTTGAAATTTGCGCTGGGGTCACGAATACCGCCAAAATAAAAAATAAAATGAAGCGCTGGGTCCCGCACTTCATTTAAATGTGGCCCCGAGTGGGCCAGGTCCCGGGGGCATTGCTAACAAATCTATGTAGTGCCCACGTGGGCCCCGCAGCTTTGGGGACGACCACCCCACAGGGCTTGCTTTGAATAATGTGTGGGAGGGCACTCAGCCCTCCCACAGCCCCGAGGACCACCACTACCGGGGCTTCCTTTTTAATGTGTGGGGGGCCTCCAAGGACCCCCTAGCCCCGGGGACCACCACCCCGAGGCTTTTCTTATTTAATTACCGGGGGCATGTGGCCCCCCTGCTGCCCCAGGGACCGCCACCCCCAGGGCTTTTTATTTTTAAATAAATACATCTGTGGGTGGGGGCTCGAGCCGCCCCACATGTCCCAGGGACTGCCACCTCCCCAGGGCACTAATACTAGAAATGCAGGGGTCCGTTACGGACCGCCGAGCCTCGGGGACCACCACCTCCCCGGGGCTTTAATCACATAGGGAGGGGGGGTCGTGTGGCCCCCCTCCTATAGCCCTCCATGGCCTTGGGAACCGCCACCCCCAGGGCTGGCTTCTGCGGTGTCCCGGGGTGCTCACCCCCGGGACACTGCTGTTTGCTATGACAGGGCAGGAGCCGTGTGGCTACTGTCCTGTCATAGCAAACTTGCTTTGGATTTTGGAACAGAGAGCAGGGAAACCTGCTCTCTCTTCCAAAATCCAAAGCAGAATTGCTTTTCCACAAGTGAAGCTGCATGTCTGCAGCTCCCCGTGTGGAAAAGCAATGCCGGCTCCCTCAGGAGGGGGAGCCGGCAGGACCGTGGCGAAATTGGGGACCGCCCCATGGTCCCCAACGGATAGGGCCGGCCCCGCGGGATGGGGTCCCTGGGGCCAGAAGTGGCCTGGGAGGGGGACCATGCGCCCCCCCCCCCTCCTTTCTAAAAAAAAATATATATATATATATATATATATATATATATATATACATAATTATATATATATATATATATGACCATGCCCCGGGGGATGGGGTCCACGGGGCAGAAATCAGCCTCAGGAAGGGCGCCCACCCAGCCCCCTTCCCTTTTAAAAAAACAACAACATTAAAATAGGGGTCAGGCCCTGGGGATGGGGTCCCCAGGGCCACAAAAAAGGGAAAATAAGGAGGGGCACACAGCCCCCTTCTGAAAATCAAAAAAAAAAAAAGCTGGCATTGCGCCAAGACCCCGCCTCCTCCCTGCAGCACTCTGCAAATGCGCCCCCTGGTGTTTTGTGAGGTGGGGAACTAATTCCCCTTGAGTACTGAGGGTCCCTGGAGACCAAGTAGCCCACCAGGTACCTCCAGTATGGACCTGGGAGCTCCGTTGCAGAGAGGTGGTCCAAGGCCACGCCCCTTTTTACACCACTCTGCAATGCTGCTCTTTGGCACTTACTGGAGGTACCTGGTGGGCTACTTGGTCTCTATTGACCCTCAGCATTGAAGGGAAATTAATTCCCCATCTTAAAACATGCCAGGGGCGCGTTTGCACAGTGGTGAAAGGAGGGGGTGGGCCTGATATAACAAGTGTGCAAACGCGCCCTTTGGTGCGTTGTAAATTGGGGGATTAAGTCCCCTTGAATCCTGAGGGTCCCTGGGGCCACCTCTCTGCAACGCAGCCCTGTGGAGCTTACTGGAGGTATGTGGTGGGCTAATTGGCCCCCAGGGACCCTCAGGATTCAAGGGGACTTTATCCCCAACTTAAAAAGTGACACAAGCATGTTTCCACAGTGGTGCAGGGAGAGGGGTGAGGCCTGATGTGACATGTGTGCAAACACGTCCTGTAACTAAGCAGTGATAAAATCACCATGCACTGTCCTTGCAGCACTCTAATCATCCAGTCACTATCCATGTAATCATGCAATGACCCAGTCAGTAACACATGCACTGCTGTAATCTATTGAGGACTACCTATGCAGTCCTCCAATCACCCAGCCAGTCCTATGTCCTTATCTAATCACTGCGCCAAAACCCAAGCACTTCACCATGTACTCTACTCGCAGTACTCTAATCATCCAGTCGCTACCCATGCAGTCATGCGATGATCCAGGCACTAACAAATATACTGCTACAATCCCTGTGTACTAACCATGCAGTCCTCTAACCACCTACACACTTCTCATTCATTCCTTCAATTCCCCTGGTAGTACACATGCAGTCCAGCAATCACCCTGTCACTCCCTGTGCTGTCTTCCACTCACCCAGCCACTACCATGTACTAATCCAAACACTCCTCCAATACCCAAGCACTGATAAATTTACCACACACTCTCCTTGCAGTACTCTAATTATTCACTCAGTTCCCATGTACTCATGCAATGACCCGGTCATTAACACATGCACTGCTGCAATACCTTGAGGCCTACCTATGCAGAAGAGTAATCTCATAGGTTCTACCTATGCAGTCTTTTAATTACCCAGCCAATTCTATGTGCTTATCTGATCACTGCGCTAAAAAACCCAAGCACTTATAAAATCATCATGCACTCTCCTTGTAGCACTCTAATCATCCAGTCACTACTCATGTACTCATGCAATGACCCAGGCATTAACTCAAGGCAAATACAGAGGAGGTAATGCTAATCACAGGGGTAGCCCAACACATGGTGTTCCTTAGTGTATGTAGGTGTTTTTCACTATATTCTAAGTGTGTTTTAGCATAGCACTGGCACTAGGCCTTGTTAGTCAGAGTCAGTTACCACCAGTACCCATCAGCAAAAAGGTGGGGGCACAGGAGGTCTCTCTGCTCCTCTGTTTGTTCTTTCTGCACATCTCTTCTTCTTCCTGCACTGCTCTTAGTCTTTCTGGACTTCATTTGCCTCTTAATGCATTTGACTTGCTTCTTTCTGCGCTTTTCTTCCTCTTTCTTCACATGTCTTACCTTTGTAGGCATAGTTAGAAATTAGCATTTAAAAAAACCTTAGAAATTCACTGAAAAAAACATAGATTTCAAAGACGTTAAAGTGAGAAATTAACATTTAAAAAACCTTTGAAATTAACTGAAAAAACCATAGGTTTCAGGGATGTTATAGTTAGAACTTTTCATTTAAAAAACCTTTGGAATTCACTGAAAAAACAATAGGTTTTTAAATTTTTGTATGTGTTCAGGGCGGTTCCCTTGCTGTTTGAAGCCAGCTGGTTTAATGGTATGGAGGCTATATGCAACAGGTTTATATGGGCACACGGCAAGACCCGGAGGGCCTATAGGCATATGACACTCCCCAGAGAAAAAGGGGGATGGGGGGCACCAGACTTTCGTTTATACTATATGGCTACTGTCCTGCAATATATTCAAGGTCTTATTGGAGGCAATATTGATGATGTAAGAATGCATGAGATGTCTACAGTGATTTATGCTGTCGCACTTGGGGTAAATGCTCATAATTGTTTTTTAAAATGTACAGATTACAGTTACTTTAAGAGAACTAAGTTTAAAACTGTTAAGGCGGCAGTCACAGTGTGGAATGCATTCTTAAAGAAAGTCAAGGTGGGGAGGTACAATAGGTATGTCTCATTAATTAATAATAGGTCACTCCCTGAGGACATCTTTGCAGATCACACAATGACAGAATGGGCTTCAAGGGGGATTACGCAATTAGGAGATCTATATTCACAGGATGGTTTCAAGCAATTTTCAGAGTTAAGAGATGCATATGGTATACATAACAGGGGATTTTTTAAATATCTACAGGTCAGAAGTTTCTTTAAAAACAAAGTTGGAGGCCCAGCAGGGTTTAATAAAATAGAAATAATGGAGAAAATAAGGCTGATGGGGGATTGCTCTATCAAGTCCTTTTACGCAGTACTGGCGGAAGCAAAGCAAGATGATTTAGATAAATTCAGTAAGAAATGGGTGGACAAACTAGGGGTTGAAAGTAATCTGTTTTATGACTCCCTGAATTTAGGATGTACGATATTATGTGCTGCCCCTTTGCAGTCTCAGCATTATAAGACATTATATTTTCTGTATTTTACGCCTGCAATGATCGCAAAGTGGGGGGGGGTTACAGGAATTAACTGTCCTAGATGCAATGCCCTGGAAGCAGACAGTGTACATATTTTCGCAACATGTCCCCAATTGCAAACATTGATTAAGGAGATCGAGGGGTTTCTGGCAAGATCACTGGGCATTGTGATATCTCTTACCCCAGCTTGTATCATGTTAGGGGTGTCTGAGGGGGAGCCGGATCAATACGCTGAATTTCTGTTTGTAATAATGGCTGTTTATAGACTAACAATTGCTAGGGCTTGGCTAGACAAGAATCCCCCAAAAATGCAATCCTGGCTGGCAAATACTCTGTATGCATATAATATAGAGGAAAAAATTTATGCACGAAAGGGGAGGAGTGGAAGACGACGGGGGAGAAGAATTTGGGAGCCACTATGCAAATGGAAGGAGGTGCAAAGAAGGAGCATTTAGGTGTGGGGTTGGGAAGATGATGTTTTCACGGTTATTGTTTGGTTTATTCTTTTCAGTTGAATGCATTAGTGGCAGGGTAGTACTCAAGGATGGAGTTTAAGCAATATAATATATAATGTATAATGTATTGTAATGGATACAATGGATAAAATGTGATGCATGTAAAGCTCATAATACTTTGTAATGATGAAGAAAAATAAAAAAACTTAAATAATAAAAAAAAAAAAAAGAGATTAAGAGAAACAGTTACAAGGACAGACTGAGATATGCGGAGTATAAAAAGAGTTGAAAGGAGAGACAAGGGCAGAGACTTTTACAGACAGGTACAAAGAGAAATGGAGAAATATTGGGAAAGCTGAAGTATACAAAGAAGTCCATGTGTGTGTGACGTGGGTTTACAGTTAAGGCAACCACTTAAACGCACCCTGGCGCCCTGTTGGTATGCGGTGGTGCTGACAAATGCTTTGAAACAGGATGGTGGTAAATCAAAATGTTATAAATAAAGTGTTGAAATAAAAAAAAAAAAAAAAAAAAAAAAAACAATAGGTTTCAGGTACATTGTAGTTACAAATTAGCATTTAAAAACCTTAGAAATTCACAGAAAAAAACATAGGTTTCAGTGACTTTATAGTTAGTTGGAGATTTCACTCATACAAAACCATAGAAATTCAGCCGTTATAGTTAGTAGACCTAACTATAACTTGCGCCCGGTAACGCACTGCTGATGATATCACATATTACATCACTCATTACATGCTCAGTGACATCACTGATCACATTACTAATTGCGTACTAACTGGTGTTGTGCAGGTCACTGGTCTAGTTGTCAGCATGTCACAGCCACTCCCTGAGGGCAGGTTTGCACACACACCACACCCCCTGGCACAGGCATCACAAGCCATGTGACCCTGCAAATATAAGGGGCCGACGACGTTACATATCCCTCTGCCGGTGTTGACTGGATGGCAGATCCGAGGCCTTGCGGCCGGCACGGGCCTACCACCGTGTGGCGCTGACTGGGTTTGCACAAGGTTTTTGGCAGTCACTGTATTGCAGCCTGCACGGGCCTACCACCATTTGGCATGAACTGGGGTTGGACAGGGTTTGTGGCAGACGCTGCATTGCGGCTGGCACAGGCACCCCGCCACGGGACGCTGACTGGGGTTGGACAGGGTTTGTGGCAGATGCTGCATTGCAGCCGGCACAGGCACCCCACCATGGGACGGTGACATAGGGTGCACTGAGTCATTGGCACCTTGAGCTGCTGAGTGGGTGTGTAGCCTGCAATGATGGCCCATCCTGATGGTCTGGACAGGATTTGTGTGCCTTGCTGGACCGCAGTGTAGGGCGTGCCAGCATCCTGCTCAGGCCTACCGCAACGTGTTAGTGGCACCCATTGGGCTGAGCAGCTGTGCAGGCTGCGATGTCGCTAAGTGCCCTGGTTCATACCATGCCATGGTGTAATATTGTACCAGCACCAGACATGTTACCTGGTGGCCAGCGCAGCGTGGATGTGTGGTGCAGAGGGTGCCATGTCTGCGGGCCCGGCCTTGTGGCTTGCAGCGGCACATGGTGGGACCTGCAGTCTACTTGCCGATGGCAGAAGGTGAGCAGTGAGGCCTGTGTGTGCATGGGCAGGCATACTCTGATGGGCGGCGGGAGGGGTTGGGATGCCTCTACCTGGGTGTGCATGGGAAGGCGGGCGATGTTGTCTTGTGCAAGTGTGTGTACTGTGCCAGTCATGTCTCTGGACTCTGTTTCAGATGACGACGCTGTCTCAGATGTGTGACCTGGTGTGCTGCTCTATGTACCGACAAGTGGTTGGAGACACACCTGTGGCAACAGGTGAGCAGTGTGGCCTGGGTGCGCAGGATCGTCTCTCTCTCTCTCTCTCTCTCTCTCTCTCTCACCAACTCTCTTCTTCTCTCTCTCTATCCACCTCTTTTATTCTTCTCTCCCTCCCCCCTCTCTTCTTCTCTCTCTCTCTCTCTCTCTCTCTCTCTCTCTCTCTCTCTCTCTCTCTTCTTCTCTCTCTCTCCCCCTCTCTTCTTTTTTCTCTCTCCTTCGCTCTCAGGTTTAGTGTATTTAGTATTACTCTAAGGACATGCTATTTCCTATCGGTATGCCACATTATTATATATGAACTACTCAGATGTATGGGCTTAAAAGGCATGATTCAGGGGTGGCATTTAATACATATAAAATTAAGGTTTCCTACAGGAAGAATTAACTGTTCCTTGTTATGTACCACCGCTGTGCTTTTTACTAAACTCCAGCTAAAGCACAATTGTGCTCCATGAAGCCATCTCTACTTTTCATATATGTTGGTGATGTAAATACACCCTACATAAGACATTATAAAGCAAACTCCACTAGTGCATTTTATTTGCCAAGGTACTTAGGGCCTAATTACTAGTCTGGCTGTTCAAGGACTTCCAGACTCGTAAGGGTGTGACGGTGGCGGTCCGGCCACCGGCCAAAGGCATTCCGACTTCCATATCACAACGTTGGCGGTCAGACTGCCATTGCACCACTGAAGCTGCCAGGGAGCCGCCATTCCCTGGCAGTGGTGCACTGGTCAGGGCCTCAGTAATATGCTGGTGGTGCTGCTGCGGCGCCAAGATGCATATTACGGGTTACAGGACAGCCAGCGGTGTCATGGAGGTCTTTCCTCCATGAAAATGCTGCTCTACATGGCCCCCTGTTGTACATTTGCATGGATATGCATGCAGGGTGCACAACATGTGCCCCTCTGTCTGCATGCAACCCAGTTCCTGCATGGCATTGATGTTATAGACCATACTATGCAGGAATGTTATTCCTAGTGCCCATTTTCATTGGCACCACCGTGGGACTGCCATACAAATCCCACCACACACAAGTAAACTCATAATCTGGCGGACGGTGGACACACAGGTTTGGCAGTGCGGGAGTAGGCTGCCAGCTTCGTGGTCCTCTCCCACACCGCCAAACACTTGATCAGGAACTCAGTGGGTAGTTAAATAAACCAATTGGTTAAAATCAACTTTTTAGTACCATTTTAGTGGCAGAGCACATGTGATGTTGCACTGGATGTCCTAATTCCAGATAAAATAGGTCTATAAAAAGGCATTACATCTTGGGTGACAATGAGGAAAAGGCAGCTTTGTTACAGATCAACTCCCATTGTTTGAAACAGCTGATTTTAAATCTGCATTAACCACTCGATACTTATTTATTTCATTCTTCTGCTCCATGTAATAGGCTTTAATTTCAATACCTCCTGTTCTAGTAACATGGTTTTCACATGTACATAATTTTTGTATAATTCAAGTATGTTTGTACTCTAGTTTTTTCATTGAGAGTTTTATGATGATGCTATAGTACACCATTGGGGCTTAACTAACAGACTGCTGCTGCAATTTCAAGTATGACTCAGTCGAAATGAAAGGCTTTTTTCTCAAATGGACCAGGTTAATATTCAACTATTTATAGAAAATGTGTCATCATTCAAGCAATCTGCAGCACTAACTATAATTTCCAATGTGTCTGACATTTATGGTGAATATAGAACGTTAGTGCTCTATTCTTTCATTAGAACTCACTGCTGGGGTTTCAAGAGCACTTGTTAAACAAGTAGCAGGCTGCTCTTGGAAATAACATTTGCACTCAGATTGCAGGACTTTTTTTCTCATAGGTGAGGGAAATATTTGTGAATTCATAATGTGTACTTGCTTTAGTTTCATGAGCAGTAATACAAATTTCCATAAGAAAATGAGAGTGAACCACTTTCTTGGCATGTATTATAAGAATCACTACTGGTTGCCAAGTTCTAAATTATGACGGTGACCTGATTACAGCTGTAATCAACTTTTTAGTACCATTTTAGTGGCAGAGCACTAAAGAGCACTTGTGGAAGCTATATTACATTTGTGTATTACATCAATGTCGTCATTTCTTTAATCTACTATGTACACCTCATTAATTAATATACAGTAAATGTAGGTGTGTCTAAGTGTATCCTATTGAATTAATCTTATGTATTAGAATATTTATTCATTTATTAAAATGTTACATTAAATGTTACATTTGCGTATTACATCAATGTCGTCATTTCTTTAATCTACTATGTACACCTCATTAATTAATATACAGTAAATGTAGGTGTGTCTAAGTGTATCCTATTGAATTAATCTTATGTATTAGAATATTTATTCATTTATTAAATGTTACATTGACAACAGGAATTAATAGAATCATTAGGCTGATACCCCTTTGAAATCCACACATATATTTGATTGTGTGAATCCGTGGCATGGATGTTGCAGACGCTCTGGTGTAATGTTTATTTTGGTACATTTTCCAAGCATTTTGAGATCTGGTTATGAGTTCTTCTTAAATGTCATCAATGAACACAGACAACATTTTAGTGAGTTAAATTAATCCATGACTAAACTATCTGAAATCTACATCTGCAAGCTGTGTGTGTATGTGTCTGATAGGATTGTTTTCATTGAGTATGGTTACCTCTTCTACTATACAGGTCAGAATCTGTCATATCTGATGCATATTCTTGTGATATGTGAAAATAATAAAATCAATGAACATTGTTTTGTGCAACAACTGTGCCATGCATGGATGCTGCTTTATAATAATTGTCTAGATCAATAGCTGATGTATTTGTGAAGATTCAAGGAAAAGGGTACCAGATTTGGAATGAACAGTAATAGAGGCTTGGGTCCTCATTCAAAGTCTGCAGGGTGACCTGACATTTACAAAGTTAGTGAAGGTTAAAAACGCTACCATCCTAATAGACTACTATGCACCATATTCAAAGATCTCTGGCAACCTAGCTGAGCCCTCTGTGCCTTTGATAGTGTTTTTTATATAATTTAGATATACTTAAAATGCCATAACTAGACCATTGCCAGCTTGCATTATTATCTATTCATATTTTCAGAAATAAATGTGCACTTTATTTTATGTTAGCAAGTGTTTCCTCATGCATGTGCTTCTCTGTGTGCATTTCCTTCACAGAACATCTGTGAAGTAGATATCAAATCCATGGCTTTTGTATTAATACATTTTATTCATGTATGTTCTTCTTGTGGAAGCTATATCCAAGTTGTTCCTGTCTTTGTAACTTTCAAGGTCCTTTGCTCGAGCAAGCTTTTTGTTCCGACAATTCATTAGTTGAACATTCTATTACATTTGTGTATTACATCAATGTCGTCATTTCTTTAATCTACTATGTACACCTCATTAATTAATATACAGTAAATGTAGGTGTGTCTAAGTGTATCCTATTGAATTAATCTTATGTATTAGAATATTTATTCATTTATTAAAATGTTACATTGATAAATCTACCCTATTATGTCACATCTAACCACTGATTATGTATGTGGCTTTTCTTTGTAAAACCCTACAATACATATTTTTAGGATATTTGTAGTGGCTTACGTTACCTTTCTAGCTGTGCAGACCCTACGCTAGTCTGTCATTTAATTTATACTTAGGGGGGTGATTATGAATTTGGTGGTCCATTGGACCTCCAAACACATGAAAGCCATGGTGGCTTTCTACGAACAACCAGACTGGTTGTCTGCCCACCTTATTCTGAGTTTGGCTGTTGGACTGCCACAGGACAGCTGCGGTCAGGCAGAATAATATGCTGATGGTGCCGCAGTGGCACTGCCGAACATAATACGAGTTGTTTCACCACCAGCCTTTCAATAGCATTGAGCCTGCCACTGAAAGGCTGATGATGAGGCAACTAAGGGGGCCTTATCAGGGTCCCTTGCCACTCGAGGGCCCTGGGGGTAGATGCTGGGAGGCACATGTTGTTGCCCCTTGAAAATGTGCACCCCAGTTCCTGCATGGTGTGGCATGCACCACATGCTGCACCATGCAGGAACATGCTGCGGGGGTGTCACTGATGTGCCTGTCTGAGGCTCACCTACGGACCTTTAGGCAGCCATCACTGTGACACCACCACAGCACTGCCTGGCCTCCCACCAAGGCTTTCAATCATAATCTGCCAGGAAGTGTGAGTATGGCTTTAGCAGTCCTCCCAGGGGCGGTTGCATGGCAGCTCACAGGAGGACCACCAAAGTCATAATCAGGATTTAGGGCCCGATGTAGGTAATCCCAGATTACCGATTCTTAAATACCGAATCATAACGATTCGGTATTTAAGAACTGGCAATCGGGATTTAGGTAATTTTACCGATTTCATTACAGAATCGGTAAAATTCGGTAATTACCGAATCGGTATTTACTGATTCGGTAATTGCCATTCATTCCTATGGGCCTGTAGGCCCATAGGAATGAATGTCAATTACCGAATCGGTAAATACCGATTCGGTAATTGGGGGAAACATTGAAGGGTGGGAGGGTGTCACTTTGACACCCTGTTGCACCCCTCAATTGTGCATGGGTGCACATGTTGCAGACATACATGCCCTTAGGGCATGTATGTCTGCAACATGGCACAGTTTAATAAGCAAAAAAAATGCTTTTTAAAGGGTTTTCATTATTTACCACCAACTTCTAGTTGGTGGTAAATAACGAATTCTGAAACCCTTGTAGCACTGACACAGTGCTACCTACATCTAAAATTACAGAATCGGTAATTTTACCAATTCGGTATTTTACCGATTCGGTAAAATTACAGAATCAGTAAAATTACCGATTCTGTAATTAAAATGCAACCTACATGTCAATTCCCAAATATCGGTCGTTAACGGCAGAAATCGGCCGTTACCGACCGGTAATTGGCGACCTACATCAGGCCCCCTGTCTTTTCTGGCTTTCCTTTGGAGCCAGACTTTCATTGATTGCTATTTATTAACTAACCACTTTGTGCCTTCTGTAATGGTCTTCATTTTGAATATGCGTCTCAATCAATCAAGTAATCAGCATTTGTAAAGAACCAACACTGTCACGCCTAGGGGTATCTGGGCGCTGTGTTTCCATCGAAGAGCCAGGTCTTAAGACTCTTTCTGAAGTCTGCCAGTGAGGGGGCTGTATAAAGCTGGAGTGCAAGGTTGTTTCATGTCTGTGGCTGTGATGGATGCAGGGGCTGTGTACGAGAGTGACTGAAGAGGAGTACAGGTGTCTAAAAGATTGGTGGAAGGTGAATCGATGGTTGATATAGACAGGTCGTAGGTCTTGGAGGGCTTTGCATGTGTGTGTAAGGATCTTGAACTGGCATCTCTTCTGGTTGGGGATACAGTGGAGATCTCCCAGGTGGGGGCTATGTGAGTTCATTTGGGAAGGTCCAGGTTGTGTCTGGCTGTGGCGTTCTGTATAGTCTGGAGTCTTCTTAGGAGGTGGGTGGAGATGCCAGGGTAGAGGGCATTGCCATAGTCAAGGTGGCTGGTGACGGGGCCTGAGTGACAGTCTTCATGGTGTTGTTTGGGATCTATCTGAAGATTCTGCTGAGCATTCAAAGCGTGTGGAAGAAGGTGGAGGTGACTGCATTGACTTGTTTTTTCATGGTCAGTTGGCTGTCGAGAATGATGCTGATGTAGCATCCATTGTTGATCCGTGTGGGTGTAGGTCTGATTTCTGCAGGCCACCAGCTGTGTCCCATGCAAAGGTGTTGGTGAGTTGGAGGTAGTGGTCTCTCATCCATTTTGCTATGTTGGTTATGGCGTTGCAGATGTTGCTTTTGGAATTTAACTGGTCATCAGTGGGTGAGAGGATCAGTTGAGTGTCATTTGCGTAGGAGATTATGTTGAGTCTGTAGGATCCAACAACGTCTTCACGGTAGGTCATGTAGTTGTTGAACAGGGTGGTGCTGTGGGATGATCCTTGCGGTACACCTCATATGATGTCTTTGGGGGTAAAGGTGAAGGGAGGCAGTCGGATGCTAAGTGTGCATTCGGGAAGGAAGGAGGTGATCCATTTGAGTGTGTCTTTCTGTATGCTTATGTTGTAGAGTCTGCTGATGATGGTGTGGGAGACAATGTTGAATGTTGCTGAGAGGTCAAAGAGGATCTGGGCCACAGTTTCTCTGCGGTCAAGGAGTGTTCAGATGTCATCTGTGGCAGCAATCAGTGTGGTACCAGTGCTGTGGATGGTACAGAATCCTGACTGTGAGGCATCCAGTAGGTGGTGATGTTCCAGGAATTCGGTGAGCTGTTGGTTGATGGCTTTCTCTAGTACTTTGGCTGGGTAGGGGAGGTGAGGCAGGCAGTTCTGAAACTGGCACACAATTCCACTGGGAGCCATTTTAGTTCTCCAAGTGCAGGAGAAATGGGGTTGTATTTCCTGATTCCAGTGACCATTCTAACTGCTGCGTTGAGGGTAGTTTTGAGGGGAGCTAGGTGACATTTTCTTGAACCAGTGCGGGTGGCATTCCCATAGTCGAGTTTAGATAGCACCAGTGATTGGGTGGCTTGTTTGAGGTCGCTGGTTGGGATGAATGTTTTATTTTGTTAAGTAGCTTCAGCTTGGCGAAGGTACTCTTTGTGAAGGTCTTGATGTGTTTGGCCATGTCGAGTTTTGAGTCTAGGGTGATTCCTAATGATTTTATGGAGTTTGTAAGAGTGTGATTGCTGTTAACAGCATCCAAAGCTTTTAGCCATTCTGAAATATGAGGGTTCTCTTTTTTGGTAGAGATGAGGATGATTTCGGTTTTATCTTGGTTGAGTTTTAAGTGGTTAAACGACAGCCAATGTTGGATTTCTTTACGAGTGACATTTAGTCTGTAAATGTCATCTATGGAGGATGTTTCTAGATAGATCTGGGTGTCATCAGCATAGAGGTGGTAAGGGATGTTAGCATTTTTGCGAATTGTGGTGAGGGGTTCCATGTATGTATGTGGAAAAGTTGAGGTGAGAGCACTGAACCTTGGGGGACCCCCCTGTTGACAGGGTGTAGGTCGGAGGTAAAGCTATTTATTTTTATCCTTTGTGAGCAGCTGTGTAAGAAGGAGAAGAACAACAAGCATAGGACCACCTCATCAGCGCCTACCCTTTCTTGCAAAGCCTTGATAAGAAGTTGGTGATCAACCATGTCAAAGGCTGCCAATAGGTCTAGAAGAATGAGGAGGCAACATTGGCCAGTATCGAGGGATTTGTGGATGTCGTCTGTGATGTTAAGGATTGCGGTCTCGGTGCTGTAGCCTTTTCTGAAACCCGATGGGTGGGGGTTAAGAAGGTTGATGCTATCCATGTGCTGAGTCAGTTGTTGGAGGATGCATTTTTCCAGGACTTTGGAAAGCAGGGGGAGATTGGAGACAGGACCATTCGTTGGAGCCAATGCCTGTTTTTTTTTAGTAGGGGCGTGACATGGGCAACTGTGCGGCATTCGGGTATGATGCCGGTTCTCAGGGAGCTGTTTATGATCTTGCACCAGAACAGGGTAATGGAGAGTTTCAGTATTTGGGTCAGTTGGGTGGGTATCAGGTCAAGGACGTGAGAGGCTGGTTTGGAGGTGGAGATTAGTTTGAAGATCTTGGTTTCTGGGATGGGGTTGACTGACATCCAGGATTTTGTGGGGTGCTTGAGCATGCTATCTACTGTCACTGGGGGCAGGCTTTTGCAGATGGGGTTGAAGTTGATGTCCAGTGAGAGCTCAATCTTGGTGATTTTTTCTTCAAAGAAGTTGGCAAAGTTTTCACACAAGTCCTTGGAGGCCTGTAGGAAGGATTCCTGGGGCTTGGAGGTTTGTTGCCTGATGATTTTGAACAGTTCATTGGACCTATTTTTAGCGTTGTCCAGGGTGGCGCAGAAGGTGAATTTTTCGCAGCTGATCTGTTTTTTTTATTTCCTTTGTGCTGCTTTGAGTTGTTCGAGTAGGCTTGAGGAGGGGTTGCACCGCCATAGTCTTTCTGTAGCTCTTACTTGCTTTATTTAGTTGTTAATGTCTGTGTTGAACCAGGATCTGAATGGGGTGTTCCTGTTTTTTTTTTAGTTCCAAGGGTGCCACTTGATCTAGAATGGATGACATGTTTGTGTTGTAGTGGGAGCTGAGTTCTGTTGTTGATAGATCACCCATATAGGCAGTGAGGATAGAGTTAACCCATCCCTCTAGGTCAGTCATGTTAATCTGAGTGAAGTTTCTAGTCCATTTCGAAGGGTCTTGGGTTGGGGGTTTAAGTGTGATAGGCTCAATGAGGTGGAAAAGGATTAAGTGGTGGTTGGACCAGTCCACGGGCAGGATGCGGTCAATCGTGACAGTGTTGTGCTGGGCGATAATGGCATTTAGGATTGATCCTTTGATGTGGGTTTCCTCTAAGCAGTGTAGGGTAAGGTTGTTACTGTGAAGCAGCTCCTTCAGGTTCTGGATTAGCAGGTTGTTTTCTTCATTCCAGTGTAGATTGAGGTCGCTCAGAATAAGGTTGTCAGGTGTTCAGTGAATGTGGTGGTGTTGCCTGAGGGGTGGTAAATAAGGTGCCAGATAATTTTTTTTGTTGTTGCTAGTGTTGATGTTGGTGGTTAGACACTCAAAGGTGTTGTAGTTGAAGGAGTCTATTTACGTCACTGAAATATTGTTTTTGTGGATGATTGCTATGCCTCCACCTCTTCAATCTTTTATATCTTTGTTGCTGATTACAAAGCCAGGGGGGACAGGAGCATCCTTGAGTGGAAATGAGGAGTCATTTAGCCATGTCTTGGTGATGAATGCTATGTCTATGTTGTGGGTGAGCATGGATTCCGCTAGCTCTGTGGCATGCTTGGCGGCTGATCTGCAGTTTATGAACATGCAGTTTTTGAGGGACGTCTCTGTTGTGGGGTTTTTCAGTCGGGGGACCGTGGGGATGATAGTGCGTGTGGCCAGGGGTCTAGGGGATTTTGGAGGGGCCTATTCTCTTCCCAGTCAAGTGACCACCTGTATTTTGGATTGAAGGGTGGCAGTAATAGGATTGTCGTATGAGGAAGCGAGAGCTGGCGCTTCATTCGCAGACATTTCATCGCTAGTTCTTTTTGTCTCTGTGTCTGATTAAAGAGGGGGTAGAGATCCTTTTCGGTGGGGAGCCTTGGAAAGCCTCTGTTGAGAGAGAGAGAGGGGAAGGGAGGGAAACAGGGGGCTTTAGGGGTGTAGCGAGGTTGGTAAAGATTTCACTAAGACCCTGGATTATGGTTGTTATCTGGCTTTAAAGCAGGGTGAGCCGCTGCCCAGTCTCTCTGTCGGTGTGGGTGTTCTGGGTGGGTAAATTAAACTTGGGTGGAGCTTAACGTTGTTAAGTTGCCCTTTTGTGAGTGAGCTATCCGTGTGGGGCCCGGGGTGCGGAGAGGTGGGGGCCATGTTGAGGCATTGGTGTTAAATTGAATGAGTGTCTGGGGAGGGGGTTGGGAGTTATGTACTTTGTGTTGAAGTCGTTCGAAGTGGGTTTGGGAGGGATGGAGGGTGGGGGTGAGGGGTCGGGTGAGGGTGGTTGCCAGAGGTGGGTAGAGGGGCCTTGTTCTCTCTGGTAGTGTTGTGGGTGGTGTCTCGCAGTGGGGCCAAGGGTGCAGGGAGGCGGGGTCCATGTTGGGGCATTGGTGTTAAATTGCATGTGGGTTTGGGGAGGGGGTTGGTAGTCACATACTGTGTGTTGAAGTAGTTCTAAGTGGGTTGGAAGAGATGGGGGCAGGGGCGGGTGGGGTTGTTGCTGGAGGGGGTTAGAGGGGTCTTGTTGTTTCTGGTAGTTTTGGTGGTGGTGTCTCGTGGTAGGAGGCAGGTGTTATTACTAGGGTGCACCGGTATGATGGCTGAGTTCTGTGGGCAGGGGAGAAGTGCGTGGGGGGGTCTATGGGGATGGGAAGAGGGCATCAAAGGATTCTAGGTTGTCATTGTTGGCTTGTAACAGGACTGTGCCATTGGAGTGGATGGTCACAGTGGTGTTCCCATTTCGCCTTTTACGGTTAGGGGCTGAGAATGTCAGTTTGCAGCTATGGGAAGTGTTAGTCATTTTGGAGCTATTGAGTTGTGATCTTAGGATGAAGTTCTATATTTCGGGTCTTTCAGTGTGAAGGATGAGATCCATTTGTACTTGTCCTTAGGAGGCGCAGTGATAGTTGTCCGCGAATAGTGATTCAGGATGTTGTCTGATCAGGTTTTGTTTTACTTTGGGTGAGAGGTTAGGGGGAAACTGATTGAGAAGGAGTTTGGGCCGTACGGTTTTAAGTTTTTTGCAGAGGAGGGGTTGGAGTAGGCTGGCATGGCGGATGGCATAGTGACTTGGTGGGACGGGGTAGGCACCCTATAAGGAAGTGTGGGCTAGACTTTCCAGAGCCGTCCTTTGAGGGTAAAGTGCAAGTATTAGAGAGATTTGTGCTATTGCTCAAGGGCTGGTCGTTAACTCCCCGAATCGTAAAGCTGAGGGTGACTCCTAGGATGCCGTTAAATGGCGAGGTATCAAGTGTAAGGCAATGGGCAGATACAGACTTTGCATGGCAGTCATGAAGGTGAAGGTTTGTGCGGCCATATTGGGGTCAGGCGCCAAGCCCCGAGATCGCCGACTCCTGATTGTTGAGGTGGCTCGGGTGTGAAGCAGTTTCACTTACAGGGGGCTTTTGCATTTTCCTGAGGGATCGGGGATCTAATGGTTAGATCTTTCCCATTTACTGCACGGGGGGGGTTCAGCCGGTGAGAGAACGATAATGCCAACTTATTCAAAGTACATAGCACTGAGGTTATCAACAGTACCGTTCTTTTGTCAGATAGACACATATACTAGATGTCTTTTACATACTAGTTTTGTCCAAACATATATAAAGAAATTAGAAGATAAAGCAGCAAGTATTGTATTTCCTAAAACATGTGACAGTATTCAATATTTAATGTTACCAATCCCCACTCCCTCTCCCCCATAGTGCATTCTTGTCTTGTTGCAGTTTATTGGGCATCAAATATATCAGTTAGCAAACATACCATGTTACTCAGCAATGAACGGGTACAGTCTTGGGCAATATGGCTCCACTACCTATATAACTATTGTTTTATTGATATTCAGGCCCTGATTATGATGTCGGCGACGCCGTATCGGTCTCGAACTGCCCGACCATAGGTCAGCGGTTCTGACCACCTGATTTGGATACGATCGCCCATAGGGTGGTCAGAAACATCCATTCTTCAATGGAAGCTTGTGTGGTTGACATATTAGGCCTGCAGCATAGGCTTACATTGTACAATGGATGATTTTAAACATCCTTGCACCGTGGGGCAGGCACAATGCGGTCACTGCCAAATGGTGCAGGGTTGTTAAGGGGGGCATTGAATGTTCCCCCCAGGCCCAATTGCGGAGGGCCAGGGGAGGGAAGCCCTGCCAGGGGCCGCCAAAGACACTTTCTGAGAGCCTTTTATGTTGGAAAGGCCGACATGAAATGGCTGTCAGGGACTGCCATCATGATTCCGACAGTAGAGCCGAGCCTGGCCCAGCCGTCATTAGGGGATTATGCTGACTTCCAATGCTCTGATGGGCTCCTTGAATCTTTCGGAACTACATCAGAATCCCCCTGCTGGTTTTGTATTGACTGCTGTCATCCTTATATGGCAGTTGGACTGAAACATATGATGTGAGGCGGTCAGAGGCTTTCCACCCGCCATTGTATGTGGGCCCTAAGTAGTATTTCAAAGTTTTATTTTGAAATTACATTCTTGTGGCTTAACAAATGACATACAATTACAGGGAATTATAAAAAGTTGCAGTTTTGCAAGAATGGTATGTTTGATGTGCAGAAAATTGAGTATATGAGGTGTGTCACGTTTGAACAAAGACTGCATATGAGACATAAGCAGGTCACATTGTTGAATTAATGGTACTGCGTGCCCAATGAAAAATTACCTTAGAATTTTTTTTAAGCAGGCAGGTGGTGTGCTGATGAGTTTAGTGGTGTCCCAGCGGGGACCAGGTGTGACTCTGAATGGGAGACCGCCAAACTTGTAATCAGGCTCTTAGTCAAAAGGCAAAACTTCTGACTGGGACAGACATCATTTGTGTATCTCATTTTCTGAATTTATCATGAGAGCTGAAATTGTGATTATGCTCAAGCAATATTGATACCCTTTTCATGGGTATAGAATTCAATTTTGGAAATTATCAAACTAACCCTATACATAATTGGAATTATTCATTTGAACACCTTTAACTTGGTGTAGAATTTAATTTGACAAGATATCCAGTTATTTCTAGCAACAAAATATTGGATTACCTAACATGACTGTGACATTGAAAGAGATTTTCTTTATAACTTTGGTTGCATGGACAGGGCAATTGATTCATCAGCCCTTAAGAAGTGATTGTTGCGAAACACTTTTTGGCAGTTTGTCATTAATTTTTTTATGTAGTTATGAATGATGGATTGACTAATCTACTTAAACTGCTAAAACTGTGCTGGATAGGTAACCAGCACATCTGAGAGGATAAGCATTGGGCAAAAATCTTGCTTACGTGTTGAGTGTAGATGCATCTGGTTTCTGTATCCGACTTGCGATCCATTGTGGTCAACCTTAAATCGCACCTGGGTCACAGTCAACCACAGCCAGATGACCATGGTAGGTGCTTAATTTGTTGGGGTGCTATTTTAATGTAAAACTTGGAGAATGAATACCTGTGGTTCTGCTTATTCTATTTTTGTTGTTTTAGTGTCATTTTGTACATTTAATTATTCTCTGTATGGTTAAACTGGAGTGACATTTTTATTGTCTCATGGTTTTTGAATTGTTACCTGTTACCAGTTTTGGTACTTTAAATGGTTTACATATTTTCTAAAGCTGGGCCTGTCTGATCTCTGCGTAGCTACAAATGGTTGAGATCAGGTTTAAATTACTGAAACTTTTACTGGACCTAACAAGAATAGTGGCATAATTACTTGTGGACTGCCATTCACTCCAACTGATAATCCACTTTCTTACAAAAACCCTATAAAAGATGTTGGATTAGGATATGTGCTGGAGTTCTGGACTTTTTGGTTCCGTCCAGAGGTGTCAGGGATAACACCCGAAGACCCCGGAGTTCAACCTGCCTCGGTGCACAAACAAACAGAAACACGGGCTTCTCGATGGTGGCGTCAAAGACCAAAGGTTTATTACTGCAGGGACACAGAAGTCACAGAAACTACGCATGGGCAGTATCTAGGAGCCTGTTCAATTTGTACAAAGAGGGTTGTTCCTTATATACTGAATATTGGGCTTCAGGCAAATTCTTTACACGTTAGCACATTCCAAAAACTTCGTATCTAAAACAATAAATATTTGGCGTTGCACAGGAATCGTCAACAATATCTGATGTCAAAACATTACGAACGAGGGGTTCCCACTATTCCATCATAATCCCATGTCAACTCTTCATTCAAGACCCGGACCGCCTCATCGTAAATTTCGTTACCTCCCCCTAATAAAGGCCCAGAAGGAAAGGAGCAGAGCCAGGTGCAGAAGATAGAAAAGTAGGATAAGAGATGTTTGTGGGTCGTAAATGGGCACGGTTACCGGCTTCGGTCGTCTAATCATGATCAGGCCAACGAACACGGGAACCAGTATAGCAGGACTGGCCTCAGGCTGGGGAGGCAACTTTTGCCGAGTCATGCTGCCACAGCGTTGCTGGCCTAAGGTGCACGTGTCACTAGCAAGGTGAATCGCCGGCTAAAGCCTACGTGTCCTTAAATGAAAAGAGGTCATTGCGTGTCCATTGACTATGTGAGGGCAAGGGATACAAAATGGCTTCCTTGTTCTAAGATGGATGCCACGGGTAGAACAGAAATGTGTTTGTAACAGGAGTGCTCTTGCTCGTAGCATAGCGAAAACACCAGGATATACTAAATGGATCATTTGCGGTTCACTGATACCAAAATTATGTATTTGCGACAATGTTACAAACACGGGTTCAAATCGTCACGGAACCTCAGTCCCTCCTTTTGCCCTTACATAGGCAATTACTCAGTCTATGTCAGAATCTAACTCTATGCTCATTAGGTCAGTGACATGTTGTTGCATCATCATCCTGTCTCGTGTCTTTTCTCCTAATGCAGGTGGTTTTCTGAAACAGGTTGCAGCACAGAGGCTACACAAAGCGGGACCACATTGGATAATAAGGCAGCACGAGAACAGAAATACTAGGATGACACCAATGACCATCAGAACCTTCCATCCCCACGCTGATACCAGAGTCCAAAACCACTCCATGAAGGACCAGTTTCCCTTGTCTACGTGTATAGAGTCGGAAATCTTGTGTAGCTTAGAGATCGCTTCATAGACGGTTGGAGCATTATTGGGAATAAAAACACAGCAGCTCCATTGGATCATTCTGCATACCCCACCTCGATCTGCAAGTATTACGTCTAGAACCATACGGTTCTGCAACGTCATGAGACGATCCGCCTGAAGCTCAGCTGTTAAGTTACTAAGGGCACCAGCAGTTTCTGTAATAGTAGATTCAACTACCCGTGTTAGTTGACGTAGATTTCTACTATTGGCCATAGGCCCCCAAAACGGAAGGAAACCTTTGAAGAAGTCTCCAGCTTCCTGACCAGCGGTATCTTCCTTGCTGAAGACACCTCTTGCTACTCTGGTTTTGTGATAATCTGAGGAAGCAGTGTACGTCGGAGGTAACAATCGAGCAATATAACATGAACCTGAGAAATCAGCAGGCAGCCATGTATACGCTCTGTCTTGACAGATGAAGTAAGTACCCCTAGCAGTAAGGAAGGCAGGGGAGGAGTTAGAAGGAAATACATAAGTCTCAACGCACTCACTCCTCCCTAGCTGAGCTCTCAGATTTCTCCCATTTCCTTGCAAACAGACCTGACCTCGGTGAGGCACGACCCAAACTGAAGTGGAGCTTTTACGCTTGCTTTCTCCCAAACTAAGGCGATACTCTGTAGAGTTCCAACTCAAATACACCCGTAATTCATCTCTAGGGTAAGATGGAGTATTATTGACGTCTTTAATCATGTCAATAATTCCCTGGACTAAAGCTTTGTTGGCTGAGTTGTATTTAGTGGACCGTGGTGGACGCGGGGGATAGGTCTCAAGGGCATAGGAAAAAATGGTCTGAAAGGCCTGAAATGATCCATTATAGCTAAAAGGCAAGACTAGATAGGGAATGCCTTTATCCATAGTGTGAGGTATCAAGCCACACACCCAGCAGTCTGTAGTATTAACTACCAGTTGGTGTTGATGCAAGAGCTGTACAAATGTATTGTTAATAAATTCTGAGCGTCGGGCTTGTTCGTGTTCAGCAAATGAGTGAAAAGAATGCATAGAAGAAACCGTAGAAGTAGTAGGATCAAGGGGAGGTATTGTAGTTACCGGCATAAAAATCAAATGTACACCAAAGATGATTCCACCCACCAACGTTATCAAAACAATTAAAAATGTAACTGCACATTGCTTTAGAAAGCACTTGCTGTGAAGTATTCTGTACAGTCTATTTCTGCGCACATAAATTACGTTCTTTCGTTGCAGCTCAGGAAGCTCCATCTTCTACAATCCGCTCGTGACCACTGATGATGTGTACGTAGATGAAAATGCCTCTATCAGCCCTGGGAGTTCCCAGAACTAACAGAAAGATCGACCTTGTGTCTGACCCCCGCAGATTCAACTAGGCACACAGCCACGACCCTACGGCTACCCAGACGGCAAGGCAAAATTTAAAACAACAAAATAATAGCAAACTTCCTGGCTGGAGGCAATGTATCAGAAAATTCAAATGTGAAAATAGGCAGTTTCCTGCTTTATTTGTCCATATTGCGAGATCGCAAGTTGTATCTCAGTTTTGCAGGAGCTGTCTGATCTGGAAACAATATATTTTCAGCTGACGTTGCAATGTTCGTGTTTGCGGATGACAAATGTTCTTTTGGTGCAGATGGCAAATGTTCAGGGTTCAAAAGAGCAGTTTCAGGAGGAGAGTCAGAGTTTGATGTATCAGTGATCAGTTCTGCATCACTGAAAGGGATGAAACTGGGGACTTGTTCTGTTTCAGAGGTACCGATTCCTTTCTTTACCCAGTTGTCATAAGGAAGCGGCAGCGGCACCCGTTTGGCGTGTGTTGCATGAATCCAATTTTTCCGGCCAGCCACACGAATAGCAGTCCTCGTTGCCAACAAGACCTGGAATGGTCCGACAAATCTGGGTTGGAGATTCCTTGTTCGACCAAAATTCCTAATGACCACCTGGTCACCTGGTTTCAGCTGATGACCTGGACTCTCCGGTGGCTTTGGCAATGAATCGAAAACCTGTTGGTGAATAAGGCTCAATTTAGCAGTCAAGTCGAAAAGATAATCAATTAACATTGGGTATTCCAGCTGCTTAAATTCTTTCGGTCTAGGTACCCCCCAAACATTTGCAGGACGACCAAAAATTATTTCATATGGACTAAGCCCTACTCTAGAATGTACAGTTGCTCTTGTTGATAGCAAAGCCAAAGGCAATGCATCTGGCCAGGACAAACCCGTAGACGCTTGTATCTTAGCAAGTTTCAGTTTAAGGGTGCCATTGTAACCCTCAACTAAACCCGCAGACTGGGGATGATTCGCACTGTGAAACTTTTGTCTAATCCCTAGGCCGGCACACACACTCTGCATAACTTTCCCTACGAACTCACTTCCGTTATCTGACCATACAATCCGAGGCATTCCGAATCTGGGGAAGTATTCTTTAAGAAGGATCTTGGCAGTGGACAAAGCAGTATTGTCCTTCAGTGGGTATGCTTCGATCCATCTGGAGAACGCACAAACTACCACTAGGACGTACTTTAGATTATTACAACGATCCATGTGAATGAAGTCTAGCTGGATCACTTCAAAGGGGCAGGAAGGAGGAGCGAAGTGACCAGCAGGTGTGGGGATTCCCTTGCCAGGATTATGCATCAGGCATACCATGCAATTTCTCACCACTCTCTCTGCACACTTACTAATCCCATCATTCTTCCAAACTGGAGCCAACATCTTACAAATCCCTTTAGAGCTGATGTGTGCTGCTCCATGTGCCATCGTTACTACTGCAAGCACATACGCATCAGGCAACATCCAACGCTGTTGTTCCGACAAGTCAATCCAACACCCACTCGAGTCCAATTTACCCGTGCTCTCTTTCCATGCACGCTTTTCCTCCTCAGTCGCCTCTTTCTGAATTTCTTTCACGCTTTCCACTGTGTCCTCACACATTCCAGACTCAGAAATCCATCTTGCAGACGTTGCAACATACATTCTACTCATCATATTTCTAGCTGTCTGTTTTGCAGTCTCATCGGCAAAAGCATTCCCACGACCAACATCATCCGTGATTGCTTTATGAGCACTGCATTTCACAATCGCAACTTCAGTCGGCAAGGTTAGAGATTCCAACAAGTCATTAACTAGCTGACCATGTTGGATCTTAGTCCCATGTGACGTAATGAAACCTCTCTCTTTCCACAAACGGCCAAAACTATGGGCCACGCCGAACGCGTACTGACTATCTGTGAACACATTCACTCTCTTTCCCTTAGCTAAAACGCACGCTCTTGTTAGCGCAATCAATTCTGCAGCCTGGGCAGAATTCTGACTCACTCTCGCAGTCTCCACAATCGTACTCAAGGTCGTTACTGCATAGGCAGCAGTCACGTCACCATTCTCCAATTTGAAGCAAGACCCATCAACATACAATGTGCCATCTGGATCTGATAACGGAGTGTCTTTTAAATCAATTCGTCCTTTTGTTTCTTCCTCAGTTCTGAAACAACAGTCGTGTGGTTCGGAATCACTCGACTCTTGACTAGTCGGCAACAATGTTGCTGGATTCAATACATTGCATCTTTTGATCTGAATATGACTCGCTAGCAGTGTCAATTCGTAACCTGATAATCTAGCACTGGTAAGGTGCTGCGTCTTGGTTCGGTTCATGAGCGTATCCACAGCATGAGGAACCATAACCACTAGCATGTTGTTCATTACTAAACCGGCAGATTGTCGAATGGAGGCTGCAGCTGCGGCTGTAGCTCTCAAGCAACTAGGCAACGCTCTAGCTACCGGATCTAACGTTGATGAAAAATACGCACAAGGGCGTTGTTTATCACCAAATTTCTGTGTCAAAACACTTAACGCACAACCTTCTCTCTCATGGACATAGAGCGTGAATGGCTTACTGTAATCGGGTGTACCCAATACAGGAGCTGAACACGGTGCATTTCGTAACTCAGAAAAACTCTCCTGACATTCGGCAGACCATGGCACTGGACTCGGAACATTTTTCCCAGTCAAAGCTACCAACGGTTTTGCCAAAAGAGAAAAATTTGGGATCCATTGCCTACAATATGAGGTAATACCTAAAAAGGCACGTACTTCTCTCTGCGTGCTAGGAACATTCATCTGTGTAATTGCTTTTATTCTTTCTGGGGTCAACTTCCTTCCCTCCTTTGACAAGAGATGACCTAGGTAGGTCACTTCTTGGCAACAGTATTGCATTTTTGAAGGTGACACTTTGTGATTCAAGTTTGATAAGTGATGCAATAAGGAAATTGTAGCTGTTTTGCAAGTTTCCTTGTCATCGGCAGCCACTAGAAGATCATCAACATATTGTACTAAAGCAGAACCAGGAGGAAGTACAAAGGAATCTAATTGGCTTTTTAATGCTTGACTGTAAATGGATGGGCTTTCACAATAACCTTGTGGAGCGCGTTTAAACCTGAAGCTTCATCCTCCTAGAGAGAAACCGAAGATATCTCTGCTTTCCTCGGCTATTGGAATGCTGAAAAAGGCATTTTTCAAGTCGATAACCGAAAACCATGCTGCTGTAGCAGGAATCAACGTTAACAATGCAGTAATGTCTGGAACCACAGGAAACTGTGGAATCACAATTTTATTAACCTCTCTAAGATCAATTACAAACCTATATACTGGAGGTTTTGTTGGGTCAGTTCGTTTCAGAATGGGCAGTACAGGACTATTACAGACATTACCTCTAGTTTCTTCTATAACGTCTTTCTTGATCAGATCTTGTACTATCAGTAGGAGCGCACGCTCACCTTCACTAGAGATTCTGTATTGTGGAATTCGTGGAAATTTTACATTCGCTTTCAAAGTCACTACATATGGTGGAATTTCTAAAAGACCTACATCATTAGGACCAGTCGCCCAAAGAGTATCAGGGAGTGAACGCAGCTCTGGTGGGAGTGCATCCATCGACAAGTACATTGGAGAGATGATTCTTTTACCCAACGTAAGCTGTACTCCTTCTGGAGAACAGTACAATGTCGCATATAGGCGTTTTAACAAGTCTAAACCAAGCAGATTTTCATTACAACCTGTCGTCAAAATCAGGGGTGCTTTCAATTGTCGGGGTCCAACAGAGATAGACAAAGGACCAGAAACAGGGTTGTGAACAGGGGCGCCTGAGAAACCTACTGAAACGTTTGTTGAGCCAGACAAAGGTGCGCCAGGGAGTTTCGCATGTATGATAGAACTTTTTGCTGCACCAGTATCCAACAGAAACGGTTCGACTATACCTGATGTTGCTACTGCGACATAAGGCCCACTCTGATCTACTGGAACTGATACTACTCCCTCTCTTTGTCCATGGCTGTCCTAGTACTCCCTTGGCTGAACTTCCTCACTAGCTTCATAGTAATCTTCAACATGATATTGTTGAGACCTATTTTGTTGGGCAGATTGTCCATTTCGTTGGTCGAAATAATTAGAAGGGCGATCACTTGTCTGTGGAGGCATAGCACCTCTTCCTCGACCTCTAGAATTCTGCATATAACCACCACGACCTCTCTGAGCTGCCGCAGTATTATTTTGTGCCCGTACCGGACACTCAGTCTTATAATGGCCTTCCATTTTGCAATAAGCACACTGATTCCATTGGTACTGTGGCCTCTGAGAATTATACTCCGTTCTTTGATATGACCCTTGCTGTGTATGAGTCTGATTGGTGCGAGGCGGATAAGCTTGCTGTAAAAGAACTTTAGTTTTTAAATCTTTCGTCTTTTTATCTGATTTTTCTTTCTCCTCTTTATCCCTATTTTCATAGTACTGGGCAGTCGCAAGTATTTGCGCAGTCGTAGAGACAGCCCACGCACTTTCAGAATTCTTTAATTTACCACTAAGTTCGGGCAACAGATTGTGCACAAATTTATCAACAAATAATCTCTGGCCTCCTTCTGTGCTCATATCCTGACCACTATGATCCACAAAAGTCTCCTCGAATCTTGTGAAAAAGTCAGAGACGCTTTCATCTTTCTTCTGTTTGCACGCGGACAATTTGTCCCAGTTAACGCGTAGTGCTGGCATTAGGGTTTTCATTAAATCGATTATTCTACCAGGCAAATTAGCAATTAAGGGTTCAGGTTTAGAACCACCTATTTGTTGACCATCCGCTGTAATTATAGCTGCCCAATCACCACCTAGGGCAACTGGATGATTCTCTTTACGAATTTTAGCCCAAATTGGTTGCGGTACTACATTACCAAACAGCAGATCTATGTCAGCTAGATTTAATACACAAGCGTCAACTGTCTGAGCCAACTCTTTGTAGTATCCTGCAGGATTTTTACGCGGATCTGGCAAGGCCTGTTTCACCGCTAATACTTCAGCTCGCTTCCATGGAATATGTATCCATACTCTCTGGAATTGGGCCGGAGCGGCTGCAATACCAAGGTTTGCATTAGCTTGCACAGCTTCACGCCAAATTGGTGGAACC
This sequence comes from Lissotriton helveticus, assembly GCF_964261635.1. Taxonomy (NCBI): domain Eukaryota; kingdom Metazoa; phylum Chordata; class Amphibia; order Caudata; family Salamandridae; genus Lissotriton; species Lissotriton helveticus. The sequence continues at coordinate 1,702,709,312 of NC_136063.1, read as the reverse complement.
TCCCTCATTGGATATTGACGACTTTGTTTCGTACTACGTTTCTCTAACTCCCTCGGTGAACGAAGGGATGGGTCATTCCTATAACTTAAAATCAGTTCCATCGCTTCTTTTATATTTTGACCAACTATCATACCTGCAGCAAACTCTTTCTGAACATTAATTAATTCTTCTAGATTTGATTCAGGGTCATCCTCTTCCAATTCCTCACGTAGAAGGAAGCACATTTCATCAAACACATATCGTTGTGTCGGTTCATTCCATTGCATAAATGTATCTAATACATCTTGTACATTATATCTTCCAACTTTCGAAACCCATCTAAGAGCAGTGGAATCTAATATTCCTCTTTCTTCAGTACTGGGAAGCTGACTACGTCTCTGCACAGAGTCAGAGGTAGGAGTCTTAATCAGAGTTTTATAGAAGGGAGATGAAATATTGGAGACAGAATCAGTGATTCTCCGACGAACAGAAAGCGGAGTCATAATATTAGCAGAAGCAGTAAATAGAGTAGCAGTTGGAACAGATAGATTAGGAACAGTAGGAGTAGCGGGCAAAACAGCTTGTGAACTAGCAGGTGTGAGCGATACAGGTATAGGTAAAGAAGCCGGCAACCCTGAAAGAGGGGGTGCCGAAGGAACATTAATATTGACCACAGGAGGTACAGGAACTTGATTCAGAGGAGCGGGAACACCAGGTTGTCCAGCAACCGGTAATTGAACATTCGGTATAGGTGGAGCCGTAGCACCCTGTGCATACGGTGGGGGTGATCGTAACAAGTAAGACAACAGGGGATCCTTTTCAGGGTCCTCTACTATCTTAGCTGTATTCGATGGCAAAGCAGGATAGCACTTGTCTATCGCTAAATTACGCTCTCTATTGGCCACCTCCATCGCCTTCTCAGACTCGTTGAGTTGCAGCTGCTTAGCAGACTGTTCTAAGGTCAACTCTTGCTCTTTCTGTTCTTTCTTCAACTTTTTAATTTCTCTCTGTTTAGATTCTTTTCGCCAATAACGGAAAGAATCAAACATTGCCGGCCTGGCTTTCTTCTTGAATAATTTTGTTTCTAAATTATCAAGAACTTGAGGTTCGAAACTACCATGCAGTGGCCAACTAAGGACACCATCTTTCTCTGTGTAGTGGATCCATACCTCGTTATAAGAGATAGGGCCCACACCAAATTTGCAATATAGATCATAAAGGGGAGTTCCAATCGGAGGAACCGAACACGAGTCCTCCAACTGGGAATCACTGTTGCAACTAAAACAAGACAACATACAATTTTTCCGACTTACCATTTTATAACCCGGAACACAAAACAGACAAAACACAAACCAAAAGAAAAGGTGCGCACTCGAACCAAGAACTTAGGCCTACCAGAACAGACAAACGTATCGATACCCGAACTGAACTGAATGATTATCGTAGCCAGAATAACAAGTGATAATCTTATGAAACCGAACCGAAACCAAGAACTAAAAGGATTATCGAAACAGAAACAACCCTCACGAAGTAATCAACTATCAACCACTTAATACTTAACTGAGGCACTGAAGACGTCACCAAGGAGAAACCCGTCACGTCTCGCCGTACTAAGGACTGCACCCCGGGTCCAAGACAGGGCGACGGTCAAGGCAACGAACCACTGCAGCCGTCTGAACGGGAACCCTCGTGGAAGAGAACGTCGGGCCACTTTTGCGATATGCCGGGATCGATGAAGTGGGGCGCCTCCCTCTGAAATCTTCACACGAAGCTTCTCGAACTCTTCAGGCTTTTGGACCGGTACCGAATGACGTCGCCCCACGTTGGGCGCCAATTGGAGTTCTGGACTTTTTGGTTCCGTCCAGAGGTGTCAGGGATAACACCCGAAGACCCCGGAGTTCAACCTGCCTCGGTGCACAAACAAACAGAAACACGGGCTTCTCGATGGTGGCGTCAAAGACCAAAGGTTTATTACTGCAGGGACACAGAAGTCACAGAAACTACGCATGGGCAGTATCTAGGAGCCTGTACAATTTGTACAAAGAGGGTTGTTCCTTATATACTGAATATTGGGCTTCAGGCAAATTCTTTACACGTTAGCACATTCCAAAAACTTCGTATCTAAAACAATAAATATTTGGCGTTGCACAGGAATCGTCAACAATATCTGATGTCAAAACATTACGAACGAGGGGTTCCCACTATTCCATCATAATCCCATGTCAACTCTTCATTCAAGACCCGGACCGCCTCATCGTAAATTTCGTTACCTCCCCCTAATAAAGGCCCAGAAGGAAAGGAGCAGAGCCAGGTGCAGAAGATAGAAAAGTAGGATAAGAGATGTTTGTGGGTCGTAAATGGGCACGGTTACCGGCTTCGGTCGTCTAATCATGATCAGGCCAACGAACACGGGAACCAGTATAGCAGGACTGGCCTCAGGCTGGGGAGGCAACTTTTGCCGAGTCATGCTGCCACAGCGTTGCTGGCCTAAGGTGCACGTGTCACTAGCAAGGTGAATCGCCGGCTAAAGCCTACGTGTCCTTAAATGAAAAGAGGTCATTGTGTGTCCATTGACTATGTGAGGGCAAGGGATACAAAATGGCTTCCTTGTTCTAAGATGGATGCCACGGGTAGAACAGAAATGTGTTTGTAACAGGAGTGCTCTTGCTCGTAGCATAGCGAAAACACCAGGATATACTAAATGGATCATTTGCGGTTCACTGATACCAAAATTATGTATTTGCGACAATGTTACAAACACGGGTTCAAATCGTCACGGAACCTCAGTGCCATGCCTTTGGTTGCTTTTCCAACTTTGCAGACTCTTCTTTAGTCTGGCACTTGATTTATACATAGTCTTCTCTGGCCTTCCTTTTGAGGCAGACTCTATGGCAGTTCTCTTGCTGAACTATGCTTAGCTTTAGTTGCTTGTTTTCTTTCCAGGTAGACCTTATGTTGATTCTCTCACATTAGGTGAATTTGATTTACTTTTGCAACATTGATTGCTAACCACTTTTTGTCTTTTGTAATGATGTTCAATTGGAATGAACTTATAAGGCTTAATTTGGGACTTTGTCTTCTACATGTTTTTTTGATTGATTCAGATACTCCAGATTCTACTTAGGAGCCCTAGTGGGGGTTCAGGAGGCACAGTAGTGCCAGCCCCATTCTTTTCCTTGAGGGAATTTCGTTTTGCGAAGAGAGGGGTGAGTTACACTCCTGCCCTTCCCCAGTGCTCTGTACACTTTTTCTTTAGCAGGGGATGGCAGCTTCTAGCCCTGACATTTTGGACAAAGGGCATTTGAGCCCTAGAGAAGGCCAGCTGGAATGGGGCCAGTCCAGTGTTAGGTGCCCCCGATTGGGTCACACTGTGTTTATGCCTAGGAGATTTATGCGCAAGGTGATTTGTTCATCCTATGTTTTATGTTACACAATCCAGTTCTCAGTACAGTATTTCGCCAGAAGTTACTGGTTGTGCGTTATGTATGATTTACTTGTGCCCTTCTGAAGATTCTGACCGTGGCCCGTTTGGCCCGGCCAGGTGTAAATGATCCCCTGTAAATACTGCCTGGTGCCCGTTGGCACCGTGTACATTGTGTGATTATGATCTAATGTGCTTATGACAATACAAAGGCTATTTTTATATTCAACCTTGTGTGGCATTCCTTTTGTGGTGTGCCTAGTGTGTTGCTGCTGTGTGTGTTGCGCAAATGCTTTACACATTGCCTCTGGGATAAGCCTGACTGCTCGTGCCAAGCTACCAAGGGGGTGAGCAGGGGTTATCTTCAGCGTTTAAATCCCTTGCCCTGACTAGAGTGGTGGTCTCTGCTTGGCTTTGGCGTAAGCCTTAGCCAACCAGAGATCCCATTTCTAACACTAACCATCAACTTAAAAAAAAAATGTTAGTTACACTATTGGACAATGCCACAATGGCTCCTCTGAAGGTAATAAAAGTTAGTTAAGATGACCACCATGTTTCCGGAGATATCTGAGCAAACTTTTTTGTTTTTCAGATACAGAATCCCAAAGTGGGAGTTTGTGTTTGTAAAAAAAAAAAAGAAAACGTTCCTCCCAGGTTTTAGGGGTATTTTTTCTGTTCTAGATCTATATTTTTCCCTGGCCATTATGAGGAAAAACAAATTATATCAGACTTTCTGCTCTGAATAGGTCAGATGGGCAGATGTACCCACATTAACAGCCCCTGTTTATTCAAGGCTTCTGATGGTGGAGTCAGCGGGGACACCATTGGCAGAAACATGATGGCCGACCTTAATGTAAATGGAGTAGGTGGACAATCAGTTTGTCAGCCAAAGTACTGTGCCACGTTTGAGGTGGAGTAGTCTGTCTTCCAAACTAAGAAGGAGGCGCAAAAGGACAGTTGACTGTAATCTCCAGCTCTGCAATGGTATTGGTCTTAAACACCTACAGTATCACACATTTGATTCATTATGTTATGATATATAGCAATATGTTCTTTCCTAATATATATAGCAATATGTTCTTTCTTTAGACCCCCTATTAAGTTAAGGAATCCATTTAAAGATTTCCCAAGGGCTTCCATTAGATTCGTGACTTTGTCATTCACTTGCACCGTTAGAGAAAAAACACACATACCACCATATCGGGATAAAAGAGGATCAATGAGTTGTGAGTGAGGTGATGTGCTTTACACTGCCTTGTTAACTTCCTGCATTTCTCTTTCAAACTCTATCTCTGCACTTGTCAAGTCTTTAATGCATCTCTTTTTCTTTACACCCCATGTGGAATTGTAACGTTCTTGTTATGTGTGATATGAGTATATTGAATTATATGTCCGTGTAGAATGTGAGGGATGGTACTTGTCATGAACATATTGGTGAACTAATTTCTGCATCAAGGCATATTTCAAAAGAGAAGATTGTGGCATCATATATTAAGTGCTAGATGTCTTACATAAATACAGTTGTAGGACCGCTTCTCCTTGTACGCTAACGACGTTCTTCTATATCTTGCTTCTCCCCAGAAATCGTTATGTATTGTCCTCAACATTTTTTAAACCTTTGGGAAAAAGTCTGGGTATAAAATCAACTGGAGTAAGTCACTGTTCTACGTTCTGCACGGAGACCCTCCCTCCGCACCTCTGGATTGCCCCATAAAAGTAGCCCTAGAGGGATTTAAACATCTAGGCATCTTCATTACCTCTGACGCCAAACGTCGGTACGAGCACAATCTCCTTCCCCTATTAAAAACATTATAGCGAGATGTTGCAAACTGGAAGGCGCTGCTGCTATTACTGCTGGGAAGAGCAGCACCCTTCAAAATGATGTCCCTACCATGCTTTCTATATGTCCTATATAACTCCCTTGACCCGGTACGGGCTAGGTTTTTCATAGAAATAGAGAGCATCCAGAGAGACATCCAAAGGGACGGTAGACCCTGAATTGCACTTCACAAACTTACATTAGGGTGGTATGATGGTGGTATAGGGCTCCCTGATATCAGAAAGTGTTATTGGGCGGCCCATCTGGCAGCGGTGAACCACTGTACCTATAGTCTCAGAGATGATCCTGGATACTGAATGGACAGACAGCTACTCCCTGTTGGGAATTCCAACAGAGCAGTTTATTCCAGACTCCGTAGGAATGTCTTAACAGGACCGACGTATCACTCAGTCCATGTCCGGCACACGGTAAATCATAGCTTAGGATGGGACGAAAACTCACACTGGCCACTACGCTGTGGGACACAGAACAACTAGGCACCCTGGGGGGGACCAAAGGGTTCGATAAGTGGGATCTCATTGGGTTGTCACGGATCAGAGATCTCTGGGAAGCAGGCAAGGTGGTATTGTTTGCCTCGCTCCAGCAAACACATCAATTAGCTGCCACTGTCAAACTTATCAGATGAGCACTTGCACCAACACCACCGAAGCCGACGATGCTCCCAATGCCTCTCCACCCCAGCCACCGCCTGAAAAGACTTCAAGGCAATAACTGAAGCGGAGGGGAAAGGGGAAGTGGAGTGAAAAAGAGAGACAGCCTTGCTCGAGAATTGTAGTCCTCGTGGTCTAGGAGTCTGCTAATCTGTTCCCCACGAATTCTCTGGTTTGGGTACACTCAGCTCCTGCATAGGAGACAAAACTCATAAACAACTATACACATGTATGATATTGTTAACAATTATTTGACTTTTACATAGAGTTTACCATTTCGACCTTGGCTTATGCTTCTCTCTGGTATTTAGTTGTGTAGGTATGCCGAATAACTACTTCTTGGTTATGTTACAGCACCTGCAAGGGTAAATATTGTTATTCTATTGGTCTCAATTAAGCTAGCACTATCAAGCTGCTGCTATTACTATCGTACCCGTTTTAGTATCTTATTAAGTAGTTAACCTATTTTTATCAACTGTACAAGATCGTGTTGGTTTCTCAAACTGGAAAATACTGAAGTTTTTGAAGTTTCCTCTGTAAAGTTTGTAACACCTTAGAATGAATAACCCAGATAGTTCGTATGCTTTATCTTCACCTTGCTGAAGCAAACTTGACTCTCCCTGGTTTCACAAATTATATTGAACAGTACCTTGTGGAGACGTGCTGGCTGGCAACACTGTAGCAAACCTTACAGCTCGACAGCAGACACCTTCCTTTGTAGTCCGTCGACTCCCACGTTGCGCATGCGATATATTGGTACCTTTGTTACCTCTGAATGCTCCAAAAACTGAAATTTTGTTCCTAAGGAACCGAAGGTTGAAGTCTAACCAAATACCAACGAACGCGAGAAAAACCAACTTGTCTCCTCACGAAGTCAGTTGAAGTGCGTAGTTCAAACGGAACTCGCACGCGTTGAGCGTTTCCGAAGTCGCGAGGCTTCGGACACTAGACTGCTCGCTCCTTTGCGTGTCGAGTCCACAGCAGCGGCCATCTTTTGTGGAGGGTCTCGTAATAACTGAATACACTGCTTGAGCATAATTAAAGAGATAATGTGTCTTTTCTTCCAACGGGAATATGTTTTCACCTTAACAACACTATTCTTAGTTGTCAATCTACGGATGGTTCCTACTACTGCAATCATAGTCCTGACAGTATCCCCCTTCAAAGGGGGTCCTCCCAAGTGAGGCTTAGTGGGGTAAGTCTTATGGAATTTTTTTATCAATCTGTGTGCATGTACATTGGTGTCAGGTTCCCACGATCTCTCCTCTGGACCGTAACCCTTCCACTCCACCAAGTAATACAGTTTATTTCTAGAGATTTTAGAGTCTAAAATTTGAATAACTTCATACTCTTCTTCAGAATCTACTCTGACCGACATAGGTTTACTTTTGAATCTTACATTGGGAGGATTCTTTTTTAGCAAAGAAATGTGAAAAGCTGAGAGAATCTTCAATTTTTTCGGAAGCTGCAATTTGACTACTACTGGGTTTATTAGCTTAATCACTTTAAATGGCCCAATGAACCGTGGCTGAAACTTCCTATTATCCTTAAGCTTTAAATGTTTAGTGGACAACCAAACCTGATCCCCCACTGCGAAACTGGCTCCCACTCGTCTTTTTTTATCTGCCTGCTTCTTGTACGAGATTTTAGCCTTGGACAAATTAACTTGAGCCTTTTGATAGGATCTTTGTACTTCTGAAATCCAATCAGACACAGTGGGAATCTTGTTATCACATTTACCCATCATAAGGTTAGGATGACGGCCATAATTTAAGTAAAACGGGGTAAATCCTGTAGATGCATGTACCGCATTGTTATATGCAAATTCAGCTGACCACAACAAATCCGACCAGCTCCCCTCCTGCTCCAGTAAATATAGTCTCAAATATTGTTCCAACTCTTTGTTCACTCGTTCAGTTTGCCCATCGGTCTCAGGATGGAAACTGGTCGAAAATCGTGTGTCAACACCCAAACTATGCATATAACTCCTCCAGAATCTGGACACAAACTGAGCCCCTCTATCTGTAATTATCACTTGTGGGATACCATGGGATAGAATTACATGTTGATTAAATAGTTTGACCAACTGCGGAGCAGTCGGTTCAGATTCTACTGGAACGAAGTGACTCATTTTGGAGAAGGTATCTACCAAAACCAAAATGGCAGTAAACCCATGGCTCAGTGGAAGGTCTACAATTAGATCTAAGGACACCGTATGCCAAGGACCTGGGGCATTGGATAACGGCTGCAAAAGACCTTGTGGCGCCTGTCTAGATGGTTTGCTTTTAATACATAACTCACAGGTTGCGACATACTGACCCACCTGAGTAGCCATGTTTGGCCACCAAAAATGTCTTTGTAACAAGTTCAAGGTCTTCTTGACGCCCTTGTGTCCAGCCAACAAATTGTCATGACAACCTTCAAGTGCCTTCTGTTGCAGAGTTGCCGTAGGAAGATATAAGGTCTCTTCAAAGTATGGTAATGCGTTCCTGATTGTCTTTCGATTATCATCCGCAGCCCATCGTTCAAGCTCCTGAATAGGACAATGTTCACGAATCTCCTTAGCAAAATCTTCCAGTCGAATAGCCCCAATAATTTTTTCCAACGGAATGATGGGTTCCTCAGCAGGGGTTCTTAATTCATCAGATTGATTCATTCTGGATAATGCATCTGCTTTTCCATTCTTTACGCCCGGCTTAAACGTGATTACAAAATCGAATTCAGAAAAGTATAGAGACCATCTAAGCTGACGAGGAGTAAGAGTTTTTGCCGACTTTAAAAATTGCAAATTTCGATGATCCATGTACACAGTTACTCGATGTTTTGCGCCCAACAAGTAGTGGTGCCAGTCCTGAAAAGCTTCCTTGACTGCAAGCAATTCTTTGTCCGCTATAGTGTAGTTGAATTTGGTTTCAGATAATTTTCTGGATCGGAAGGCAACCGGGTGAAGTTGCCCAGTCGTTTTATTTCTTTGAGACAAAATTCCTCCAGTAGCAAAATCGGAAGCATCAGTTTCAACAAAAAACGCCTGATCAGGATCCGGATGCATCAAAATAGGAGCAGAGACAAAAGCCTTTTTTAGAAAGTGAAATGCCTCTTCAGCTTCTTCTGACCACAAAAAGATTTTCCCAATCGATTTTCGGGTTATGCTCTGATAACCAAGGCAAGCCCAGGATTAGCTGAAATTGCGGAGCATCTATTAGATTGAACCTAAGAAACTCCCGATGATCTTGTGGACCAATTAACTCCAACATTTCTGTCTCTTCGGTCATGGGTCCAGACGTGAGATTTGTGCCATCAACAGCCTTAACCATTTCACAATGCTTTTTCTTTATGGCTTGAATTCCCATCTCCCTCGCATATTTTAGATCACAAAAATTGCCCGTTGCTCCGGAATCAATCATAACGGACACTCCATTTACAACTTTCGTTCCAAATCTTACGACGAAGGACACCGTCAGATGTGGCGCTGCCGACTGAAGAGTATTTATTAATTGCTGAATGACTGGAGTTGAATTTGCAACTTTTCCCACCAGAGGAACTCCTCCTACTGATGGGAGTTGTCTTTTAAACCAGAATTGGTCTTGGGTTTCTTGACACAGTCTTTGACAAAATGGCGGGAGACACCACAATACATGCACAAGTTATTTGCACGTCTTTTCTCCCTCTCTTCTTTTGTGAGTGGACCTCTGATGGATCCAATCTGCATAGGTTCCTCACTGGACGTGTGCTCTGACCGAACAGAGTCTGACTTCACACGATCCAATCGCGGGTAAAACGTCCGGAAATCTTTTTTCTTCTCAGACTTTCTTTCAGATAATCGATGTTCCAGCTGCAGAACTAAGTCTATCAATTATGAAATTTCCTGGGGCCTCTTAGGAATCTGCGCCAGAGCATCCTTTACCTCACCCTTAAGACCCCAATAGAATATGGCAGAGCGTTTACTTGCAGGCCACTCCATTTCTACGATCAGTTTGTTAAATTGAGCAATGTACACTATTAACTCCCGATTGCCTTGTTTTAGATCCAGTAACTCGTTGTCGGTGGCCTGTTCTGCGGTTCTCCTTTCAAAAATTCTTTCTTAAACAGGTCAAAATTGTACAAGGCTGGGTCGTCATGGGATATCAAGGGCATCGACCACGTCGCCGCATCACCACTCATGTAGGACAGCATGAACGCAACCTTCACCTGATCTTCCTTAAAAACCACTGACCTACAAAGGAAATGTAAGGAGCACTGTGTGAGGAAGATTTGCGCCTTATGTGGGTCACCCCCAAATCTCTCTGGATTAGCCAAGGGAACCACAGGGGCAACTGAGTGGATTACTTGAGTTGCGGCCTCAGCCACTGAACTACAACCAGGGTCAGAAAGTCTACCTGTCATGAGATCTTCCTTTTTTTTTTTTTATTAAATGAGTTTCCTGTTGGGACCTTTTTAATTCTTCTCGCAAAGCCCTATTGTCTTCAGTAGACTGTGTTAGTTGGCTTTGCAACCCATCTAGGATCCCAGCCAGAGTCTTAAGATCAAACCCCTCCGCCATCGCGGCTCAGGTGGAAAGGGTGGCACTTCAATCTGTCAAACTTATCAGATGAGCGCTGGCACCAACACCACCGAAGCCGACGATGCTCCCAATGCCTCTCCACCCCTGCCACCGCTCGAAAAGACTTCAAGGCAATAACTGAAGCAGAGGGGAAGGGGAAGTGGAGTGAAAAAGAGAGACAGCCTTGCTCGAGAATTGTAGTCCTCGTGGTCTAGGAGTCTGCTAATCTGTGCCCCACGAATTCTCTGGTTTGGGTATACTCAGCTCCTGCATAGGAGACAAAACTCATAAACAACTATACACATGTATGATATTGTTAACAATTATTTGACTTTTACATAGAGTTTACCATTTCGACCTTGGCTATTGCTTCTCTCTGGTATTTAGTTGTGTAGGTATGCTGAATAACTACTACTTGGTTATGTTACAGCACCTGCAAGGGTAAATATTGTTATTCTATTGGTCTCAATGAAACTAGCACTATCAAGCTGCTGCTATTACTATCTTACCCGTTTTAGTCTCTTATTAAGTAGTGAACCTATTTTTATCAACTGTACAAGATCGTGTTGGTTTCTCAAACTGGAAAATACTGAAGTTTTCGAAGTTTCCTCTGTAAAGTTTGTAACACCTTAGAATGAACAACCCAGATAGTTCGTATGCTTTATCTTCACCTTGCTGAAGCAAACTTGACTCTCCCTGGTTTCACAAATTATATTGAACAGTACCTTGTGGAGACGCGCTGGCTAGCAACACTGTAGCAAAGCTTACAGCTCGACAGCAGACACCTTCGTTTTTAGCCCGACGACTCCCACGTTGCGCATGCGATATATTGGTACCTTTGTTACCTCTGAATGCTCCAATAACTGAAATTTTGTTCCTAAGGAACCGAAGGTTGAAGTCTAACCAAATACCAACGAACGCGAGGTAAACCAAGTTGTCTCCTCACGAAGTCAGTTGAAGTGCGTAGTTCAAACGGAACTCGCACGCGTTGAGCGTTTCCGAAGTCGCGAGGCTTCGGACACTAGACTGCTCACTCCTTTGCGTGTCGAGTCCACAGCAGCAGCCATCTTTTGTGGAGGGTCTCGTAATAACTGAATACACTGCTTGAGCATTATTAAAGAGATAATGTGTCTTTTCTTCAAACGGGAATATGTTTTCACCTTAACAACACTATTCTTAGTTGTCAATCTACGGCTGGTTCCTACTACTGCAATCATAGTCCTGACAGCCACTGACTACTTCAGGTACTTGCAAGTCCGGCACTCCCTCCAAACTAACCTTTCAGATGGGTCCTCTCCCGCCAGAATCCTCTCCACTGGAGGACAGACTGCTTGATGGCTACCTGCCAGATAAAATCATCTCCCTTACATATGAAAAAAATCATCAACAACACCCCAGATCCTCTTGTATCTTTACGGGAACGATGGGAGAGGGACTGGTTGGAGCTGGATGGTGAAGAATGGCAGGAGGCAGCCGCCTCCCCATGGGAAGTCGCAATCTCGTCCAAGCTATTCCTCATTCAGCTACAAATTCTACACAGAATCTGTCTCTGGACCCAGATTGGTGCTAGAGACTGTGTGGCCCACAGGGCTACTTTCGACACATTATATGGGAGTGTCGGTTTGCACAGGAATACTGGAGGGAGGTACACGAGTGCATGAGCAAGGTATTGGCAATTGTGATCAGGCCTGAAGCCAAGTGGTGTGTCTTAAACATGTGGGAATCCACAGACCTTAACAGTAAGGACAAATTACAGGTAACTTTTGGGCTAATGGTAGTAAAAATGAACAACACACAGCTATGGGGGGCAGCTGTACCGCCTACGCTTGCAGCCTGGCATGTGGATATGGACTGGTGTATGGTAAGAGAAAAAACTGTCCATGTTGCACTTGGGTGCCCCCTAGAAATGGTTCGCTATGTGGGGCAAATGGAATGTGTATCGTGGAAATATATGTGCCCCCCCCCGACTTCCCCAAGATGAGCCAACATCACCGTAATCATTATGACTATCATGTTTCACTGCATTCGGAGCGCTATACTGTCAAGTCTCCATAATTTTTCTATTGAATCCAAGTGTCTATGTATGGTCGTGACCAGTAGGTTTAATAAAAAGAATCCAAAACAAATAAATAAATACAGTTGTGATGAGCTAGCAGTATTGTGAAGACATTAAGTGCTAGGCTGGCTGGTAAGAGATATTGAGAATCTTTGTAGACCTTGCAAACTATCTCATTTAGCTGTAAGCCACCAGAGTCAGAAAACACTCTTAGTCCACCTCAGAAACCTCATATGGATAATAACTGCCTGCAACTCAATGTTATCCTTTCCCTGACCCCAGAAGGCCAAGTGGCACTGCATCGCAGACATTCATATTTATCAGTGGCACCCAATGTCTGCCTCTGTGCATGCTTTGATTTGAAAGCATTCAATTAACTCAGGTGCATTAATAATGTTTTTTCATGCATTTGAATGTTGTAAAAAATTGGGGTATTAGCAAGTAATAACTTCAACCCTTGTCAAGATGAACTCTTAAAGTCACTAAATTAACCTGAAATAAACCCCCTAGTAACTATAATTACAAAATGGGGGTGGTGATGGACAGAGTATCTGAGTTAATCAGAACACTCCTACCCAGTCAACAGATCAGGGCTTGATCCATCACCGTTTTTTAGCTCACTGCACCATCCCAGTTCAGAACCTGGCTATATGCAAATTAGTCTGTCCCTGGCCCAGTGCATCATGGGAACAGGGCAGACCAAACTACCAAGCCAATTCTTCACTGGAAAGGAAACAAGCTTCCGGGGACCGGTTTCTGGCATTACAGCCGTCTTCGGCCCGGCTTGCTTGAATCCTGATGGTGCAATGAGCAAGGGACTCATGTCTGAGCATACCCTTCCACACTCATGGTGGCCAAAATAATTACAAAAAGGGGGTGGTGATGGACAGAGTATCTGAGTTAATCAGAACACTCCTACCCAGTCAACAGATCAGGGCTTGATCCATCACCGTTTTTTAGCTCACTGCACCATCCCAGTTCAGAACCTGGCTATATGCAAATTAGTCTGTCCCTGGCCCAGTGCATCATGGGAACAGGGCAGACCAAACTACCAAGCCAATTCTTCACTGAAAAGGAAACAAGCTTCCGGGGACCGGTTTCTGGCATTACAGCCGTCTTCGGCCCGGCTTGCTTGAATCCTGATGGTGCAATGAGCAAGGGACTCATGTCTGAGCATACCCTTCCACACTCATGGTGGCCAAAATAATTACAAAAAGGGGGTGGTGATGGACAGAGTATCTGAGTTAATCAGAACACTCCTACCCAGTCAACAGATCAGGGCTTGATCCATCACCGTTTTTTAGCTCACTGCACCATCCCAGTTCAGAACCTGGCTATATGCAAATTAGTCTGTCCCTGGCCCAGTGCATCATGGGAACAGGGCAGACCAAACTACCAAGCCAATTCTTCACTGGAAAGGAAACAAGCTTCCGGGGACCGGTTTCTGGCATTACAGCCGTCTTCGGCCCGGCTTGCTTGAATCCTGATGGTGCAATGAGCAAGGGGCTCATGTCTGAGCATACCCTTCCACACTCATGGTGGCCAAAATAATTACAAAAAGGGGGTGGTGATGGACAGAGTATCTGAGTTAATCAGAACACTCCTACCCAGTCAACAGATCAGGGCTTGATCCATCACCGTTTTTTAGCTCACTGCACCATCCCAGTTCAGAACCTGGCTATATGCAAATTAGTCTGTCCCTGGCCCAGTGCATCATGGGAACAGGGCAGACCAAACTACCAAGCCAATTCTTCACTGGAAAGGAAACAAGCTTCCGGGGACCGGTTTCTGGCATTACAGCCGTCTTCGGCCCGGCTTGCTTGAATCCTGATGGTGCAATGAGCAAGGGACTCATGTCTAAGCATACCCTTCCACACTCATGGTGGCCAAAATAATTACAAAAAGGGGGTGGTGATGGACAGAGTATCTGAGTTAATCAGAACACTCCTACCCAGTCAACAGATCAGGGCTTGATCCATCACCGTTTTTTAGCTCACTGCACCATCCCAGTTCAGAACCTGGCTATATGCAAATTAGTCTGTCCCTGGCCCAGTGCATCATGGGAACAGGGCAGACCAAACTACCAAGCCAATTCTTCACTGGAAAGGAAACAAGCTTCCGGGGACCGGTTTCTGGCATTACAGCCGTCTTCGGCCCGGCTTGCTTGAATCCTGATGGTGCAATGAGCAAGGGACTCATGTCTGAGCATACCCTTCCACACTCATGGTGGCCAAAATAATTACAAAAAGGGGGTGGTGATGGACAGAGTATCTGAGTTAATCAGAACACTCCTACCCAGTCAACAGATCAGGGCTTGATCCATCACCGTTTTTTAGCTCACTGCACCATCCCAGTTCAGAACCTGGCTATATGCAAATTAGTCTGTCCCTGGCCCAGTGCATCATGGGAACAGGGCAGACCAAACTACCAAGCCAATTCTTCACTGGAAAGGAAACAAGCTTCCGGGGACCGGTTTCTGGCATTACAGCCGTCTTCGGCCCGGCTTGCTTGAATCCTGATGGTGCAATGAGCAAGGGACTCATGTCTGAGCATACCCTTCCACACTCATGGTGGCCAAAATAATTACAAAAAGGGGGTGGTGATGGACAGAGTATCTGAGTTAATCAGAACACTCCTACCCAGTCAACAGATCAGGGCTTGATCCATCACCGTTTTTTAGCTCACTGCACCATCCCAGTTCAGAACCTGGCTATATGCAAATTAGTCTGTCCCTGGCCCAGTGCATCATGGGAACAGGGCAGACCAAACTACCAAGCCAATTCTTCACTGGAAAGGAAACAAGCTTCCGGGGACCGGTTTCTGGCATTACAGCCGTCTTCGGCCCGGCTTGCTTGAATCCTGATGGTGCAATGAGCAAGGGACTCATGTCTGAGCATACCCTTCCACACTCATGGTGGCCAAAATAATTACAAAAAGGGGGTGGTGATGGACAGAGTATCTGAGTTAATCAGAACACTCCTACCCAGTCAACAGATCAGGGCTTGATCCATCACCGTTTTTTAGCTCACTGCACCATCCCAGTTCAGAACCTGGCTATATGCAAATTAGTCTGTCCCTGGCCCAGTGCATCATGGGAACAGGGCAGACCAAACTACCAAGCCAATTCTTCACTGGAAAGGAAACAAGCTTCCGGGGACCGGTTTCTGGCATTACAGCCGTCTTCGGCCCGGCTTGCTTGAATCCTGATGGTGCAATGAGCAAGGGACTCATGTCTGAGCATACCCTTCCACACTCATGGTGGCCAAAATAATTACAAAAAGGGGGTGGTGATGGACAGAGTATTTGAGTTAATCAGAACACTCCTACCCAGTCAACAGATCAGGGCTTGATCCATCACCGTTTTTTAGCTCACTGCACCATCCCAGTTCAGAACCTGGCTATATGCAAATTAGTCTGTCCCTGGCCCAGTGCATCATGGGAACAGGGCAGACCAAACTACCAAGCCAATTCTTCACTGGAAAGGAAACAAGCTTCCGGGGACCGGTTTCTGGCATTACAGCCGTCTTCGGCCCGGCTTGCTTGAATCCTGATGGTGCAATGAGCAAGGGACTCATGTCTGAGCATACCCTTCCACACTCATGGTGGCCAAAATAATTACAAAAAGGGGGTGGTGATGGACAGAGTATCTGAGTTAATCAGAACACTCCTACCCAGTCAACAGATCAGGGCTTGATCCATCACCGTTTTTTAGCTCACTGCACCATCCCAGTTCAGAACCTGGCTATATGCAAATTAGTCTGTCCCTGGCCCAGTGCATCATGGGAACAGGGCAGACCAAACTACCAAGCCAATTCTTCACTGGAAAGGAAACAAGCTTCCGGGGACCGGTTTCTGGCATTACAGCCGTCTTCGGCCCGGCTTGCTTGAATCCTGATGGTGCAATGAGCAAGGGACTCATGTCTGAGCATACCCTTCCACACTCATGGTGGCCAAAATAATTACAAAAAGGGGGTGGTGATGGACAGAGTATCTGAGTTAATCAGAACACTCCTACCCAGTCAACAGATCAGGGCTTGATCCATCACCGTTTTTTAGCTCACTGCACCATCCCAGTTCAGAACCTGGCTATATGCAAATTAGTCTGTCCCTGGCCCAGTGCATCATGGGAACAGGGCAGACCAAACTACCAAGCCAATTCTTCACTGGAAAGGAAACAAGCTTCCGGGGACCGGTTTCTGGCATTACAGCCGTCTTCGGCCCGGCTTGCTTGAATCCTGATGGTGCAATGAGCAAGGGACTCATGTCTGAGCATACCCTTCCACACTCATGGTGGCCAAAATAATTACAAAAAGGGGGTGGTGATGGACAGAGTATCTGAGTTAATCAGAACACTCCTACCCAGTCAACAGATCAGGGCTTGATCCATCACCGTTTTTTAGCTCACTGCACCATCCCAGTTCAGAACCTGGCTATATGCAAATTAGTCTGTCCCTGGCCCAGTGCATCATGGGAACAGGGCAGACCAAACTACCAAGCCAATTCTTCACTGGAAAGGAAACAAGCTTCCGGGGACCGGTTTCTGGCATTACAGCCGTCTTCGGCCCGGCTTGCTTGAATCCTGATGGTGCAATGAGCAAGGGACTCATGTCTGAGCATACCCTTCCACACTCATGGTGGCCAAAATAATTACAAAAAGGGGGTGGTGATGGACAGAGTATCTGAGTTAATCAGAACACTCCTACCCAGTCAACAGAACAGGGCTTGATCCATCACCGTTTTTTAGCTCACTGCACCATCCCAGTTCAGAACCTGGCTATATGCAAATTAGTCTGTCCCTGGCCCAGTGCATCATGGGAACAGGGCAGACCAAACTACCAAGCCAATTCTTCACTGGAAAGGAAACAAGCTTCCGGGGACCGGTTTCTGGCATTACAGCCGTCTTCGGCCCGGCTTGCTTGAATCCTGATGGTGCAATGAGCAAGGGACTCATGTCTGAGCATACCCTTCCACACTCATGGTGGCCAAAATAATTACAAAAAGGGGGTGGTGATGGACAGAGTATCTGAGTTAATCAGAACACTCCTACCCAGTCAACAGATCAGGGCTTGATCCATCACCGTTTTTTAGCTCACTGCACCATCCCAGTTCAGAACCTGGCTATATGCAAATTAGTCTGTCCCTGGCCCAGTGCATCATGGGAACAGGGCAGACCAAACTACCAAGCCAATTCTTCACTGGAAAGGAAACAAGCTTCCGGGGACCGGTTTCTGGCATTACAGCCGTCTTCGGCCCGGCTTGCTTGAATCCTGATGGTGCAATGAGCAAGGGACTCATGTCTGAGCATACCCTTCCACACTCATGGTGGCCAAAATAATTACAAAAAGGGGGTGGTGATGGACAGAGTATCTGAGTTAATCAGAACACTCCTACCCAGTCAACAGATCAGGGCTTGATCCATCACCGTTTTTTAGCTCACTGCACCATCCCAGTTCAGAACCTGGCTATATGCAAATTAGTCTGTCCCTGGCCCAGTGCATCATGGGAACAGGGCAGACCAAACTACCAAGCCAATTCTTCACTGGAAAGGAAACAAGCTTCCGGGGACCGGTTTCTGGCATTACAGCCGTCTTCGGCCCGGCTTGCTTGAATCCTGATGGTGCAATGAGCAAGGGACTCATGTCTGAGCATACCCTTCCACACTCATGGTGGCCAAAATAATTACAAAAAGGGGGTGGTGATGGACAGAGTATCTGAGTTAATCAGAACACTCCTACCCAGTCAACAGATCAGGGCTTGATCCATCACCGTTTTTTAGCTCACTGCACCATCCCAGTTCAGAACCTGGCTATATGCAAATTAGTCTGTCCCTGGCCCAGTGCATCATGGGAACAGGGCAGACCAAACTACCAAGCCAATTCTTCACTGGAAAGGAAACAAGCTTCCGGGGACCGGTTTCTGGCATTACAGCCGTCTTCGGCCCGGCTTGCTTGAATCCTGATGGTGCAATGAGCAAGGGACTCATGTCTGAGAATTCCCTTGCTCATTGCACCATCAGGATTCAAGCAAGCCGGGCCGATGAGGCTGAAATGCCAGAAACCGGTCCCCGGTAGCTTGTTTCCTTCCCAGTATAAGAATTGGCTTGGTAGTTTGGTTTGCCCTGTTCCCATCATGCACTGGGACAGGAACAGACTAATTTGCATATAGCCAAGTTCTGAGCTGGGATGGTGCAGTGAGCTAAAAAACGGTGATGGATCAAGCCCTGATCTTTGGACTGGGTAAGAGTGGTCTGCTTAATTCAGGCACTCTGTTCATCACCACCCCCTTTTCTGAATCATTTTGTCCACCATAAGCGTGGAAGGGTATACTCAGATGTGAGTCCCTTGCTCATTGCACCATCAGGATTCAAGCAAGCCGGGCCGATGAGGCTGAAATGCCAGAAACCGGTCCCCGGTAGCTTGTTTCCTTCCCAGTATAAGAATTGGCTTGGTAGTTTGGTTTGCCCTGTTCCCATCATGCACTGGGACAGGAACAGACTAATTTGCATATAGCCAAGTTCTGAGCTGGGATGGTGCAGTGAGCTAAAAAACGGTGATGGATCAAGCCCTGATCTTTGGACTGGGTAAGAGTGGTCTGCTTAATTCAGGCACTCTGTTCATCACCACCCCCTTTTCTGAATCATTTTGTCCACCATAAGCGTGGAAGGGTATACTCAGATGTGAGTCCCTTGCTCATTGCACCATCAGGATTCAAGCAAGCCGGGCCGATGAGGCTGAAATGCCAGAAACCGGTCCCCGGTAGCTTGTTTCCTTCCCAGTATAAGAATTGGCTTGGTAGTTTGGTTTGCCCTGTTCCCATCATGCACTGGGACAGGAACAGACTAATTTGCATATAGCCAAGTTCTGAGCTGGGATGGTGCAGTGAGCTAAAAAACGGTGATGGATCAAGCCCTGATCTTTGGACTGGGTAAGAGTGGTCTGCTTAATTCAGGCACTCTGTTCATCACCACCCCCTTTTCTGAATCATTTTGTCCACCATAAGCGTGGAAGGGTATACTCAGATGTGAGTCCCTTGCTCATTGCACCATCAGGATTCAAGCAAGCCGGGCCGATGAGGCTGAAATGCCAGAAACCGGTCCCCGGTAGCTTGTTTCCTTCCCAGTATAAGAATTGGCTTGGTAGTTTGGTTTGCCCTGTTCCCATCATGCACTGGGACAGGAACAGACTAATTTGCATATAGCCAAGTTCTGAGCTGGGATGGTGCAGTGAGCTAAAAAACGGTGATGGATCAAGCCCTGATCTTTGGACTGGGTAAGAGTGGTCTGCTTAATTCAGGCACTCTGTTCATCACCACCCCCTTTTCTGAATCATTTTGTCCACCATAAGCGTGGAAGGGTATACTCAGATGTGAGTCCCTTGCTCATTGCACCATCAGGATTCAAGCAAGCCGGGCCGATGAGGCTGAAATGCCAGAAACCGGTCCCCGGTAGCTTGTTTCCTTCCCAGTATAAGAATTGGCTTGGTAGTTTGGTTTGCCCTGTTCCCATCATGCACTGGGACAGGAACAGACTAATTTGCATATAGCCAAGTTCTGAGCTGGGATGGTGCAGTGAGCTAAAAAACGGTGATGGATCGAGCCCTGATCTTTGGACTGGGTAAGAGTGGTCTGCTTAATTCAGGCACTCTGTTCATCACCACCCCCTTTTCTGAATCATTTTGTCCACCATAAGCGTGGAAGGGTATACTCAGATGTGAGTCCCTTGCTCATTGCACCATCAGGATTCAAGCAAGCCGGGCCGATGAGGCTGAAATGCCAGAAACCGGTCCCCGGTAGCTTGTTTCCTTCCCAGTATAAGAATTGGCTTGGTAGTTTGGTTTGCCCTGTTCCCATCATGCACTGGGACAGGAACAGACTAATTTGCATATAGCCAAGTTCTGAGCTGGGATGGTGCAGTGAGCTAAAAAACGGTGATGGATCAAGCCCTGATCTTTGGACTGGGTAAGAGTGGTCTGCTTAATTCAGGCACTCTGTTCATCACCACCCCCTTTTCTGAATCATTTTGTCCACCATAAGCGTGGAAGGGTATACTCAGATGTGAGTCCCTTGCTCATTGCACCATCAGGATTCAAGCAAGCCGGGCCGATGAGGCTGAAATGCCAGAAACCGGTCCCCGGTAGCTTGTTTCCTTCCCAGTATAAGAATTGGCTTGGTAGTTTGGTTTGCCCTGTTCCCATCATGCACTGGGACAGGAACAGACTAATTTGCATATAGCCAAGTTCTGAGCTGGGATGGTGCAGTGAGCTAAAAAACGGTGATGGATCAAGCCCTGATCTTTGGACTGGGTAAGAGTGGTCTGCTTAATTCAGGCACTCTGTTCATCACCACCCCCTTTTCTGAATCATTTTGTCCACCATAAGCGTGGAAGGGTATACTCAGATGTGAGTCCCTTGCTCATTGCACCATCAGGATTCAAGCAAGCCGGGCCGATGAGGCTGAAATGCCAGAAACCGGTCCCCGGTAGCTTGTTTCCTTCCCAGTATAAGAATTGGCTTGGTAGTTTGGTTTGCCCTGTTCCCATCATGCACTGGGACAGGAACAGACTAATTTGCATATAGCCAAGTTCTGAGCTGGGATGGTGCAGTGAGCTAAAAAACGGTGATGGATCAAGCCCTGATCTTTGGACTGGGTAAGAGTGGTCTGCTTAATTCAGGCACTCTGTTCATCACCACCCCCTTTTCTGAATCATTTTGTCCACCATAAGCGTGGAAGGGTATACTCAGATGTGAGTCCCTTGCTCATTGCACCATCAGGATTCAAGCAAGCCGGGCCGATGAGGCTGAAATGCCAGAAACCGGTCCCCGGTAGCTTGTTTCCTTCCCAGTATAAGAATTGGCTTGGTAGTTTGGTTTGCCCTGTTCCCATCATGCACTGGGACAGGAACAGACTAATTTGCATATAGCCAAGTTCTGAGCTGGGATGGTGCAGTGAGCTAAAAAACGGTGATGGATCAAGCCCTGATCTTTGGACTGGGTAAGAGTGGTCTGCTTAATTCAGGCACTCTGTTCATCACCACCCCCTTTTCTGAATCATTTTGTCCACCATAAGCGTGGAAGGGTATACTCAGATGTGAGTCCCTTGCTCATTGCACCATCAGGATTCAAGCAAGCCGGGCCGATGAGGCTGAAATGCCAGAAACCGGTCCCCGGTAGCTTGTTTCCTTCCCAGTATAAGAATTGGCTTGGTAGTTTGGTTTGCCCTGTTCCCATCATGCACTGGGACAGGAACAGACTAATTTGCATATAGCCAAGTTCTGAGCTGGGATTGTGCAGTGAGCTAAAAAACGGTGATGGATCAAGCCCTGATCTTTGGACTGGGTAAGAGTGGTCTGCTTAATTCAGGCACTCTGTTCATCACCACCCCCTTTTCTGAATCATTTTGTCCACCATAAGCGTGGAAGGGTATACTCAGATGTGAGTCCCTTGCTCATTGCACCATCAGGATTCAAGCAAGCCGGGCCGATGAGGCTGAAATGCCAGAAACCGGTCCCCGGTAGCTTGTTTCCTTCCCAGTATAAGAATTGGCTTGGTAGTTTGGTTTGCCCTGTTCCCATCATGCACTGGGACAGGAACAGACTAATTTGCATATAGCCAAGTTCTGAGCTGGGATGGTGCAGTGAGCTAAAAAACGGTGATGGATCAAGCCCTGATCTTTGGACTGGGTAAGAGTGGTCTGCTTAATTCAGGCACTCTGTTCATCACCACCCCCTTTTCTGAATCCCCCTGGTAACTATGGCACAGAGGCAACAGGTTCAACTTACAAGCAGTGTATAAAGCTTTTATGCTGTACCAAAACAGTAATAAAGTCAAATCACAATACAAGAAAAAATCTCAAACCAATTTAGAAAAGTAGAGTGCATTTAATAAATGAACTAACCAAAACAGCAAAAAGCAATTAAGTTCTGGATTTTAACATTTAAATATGAAAATGAGGTGAAAAAGAGTTAAACGCCAAATGCAGTGATCTGGTTGCTCTTAAATTGTACTTAGGAAAAATTTATGGACAACCACGACAGAGCACAGATCGACTACAAAAACCAAATATCCCCTGATCGGAAGTTTTACAGTTGGACTTAGTCTCTGAAATGGAAGTCAAAAATTCTCAGTGGGGCAAATGAGCAGGTATTGGCTGAAGATGGCTTCACATTACTGGTTAGTTCCTGGACGAGGTCTCTGTGAAGTCAGTGATATTTAGCGCGTTACCTCTGCGTGGAGAAATTGTACTTTTGCACAGAGAGAAGGTTCTTTGACGGTCAGATACTTTTGGGGTCAGTTCCAAGTCAAGATTTCTGCCTTCAGATGTAGTCAACTTTTTAGAGCTTAAGTTCTTCCAGTGGGGTGAGGCTGCAGACTCTAGCAGAAGAGGACGCCACAAGACTGCATGCATACTTCACAAGGTCCTACTGAATCTGATTTGCTTCTGAAAAAAGCTCAGAGCAGGAACAACCTGAATCTGTGGCCCAGCTGCAACAAACTTTCATCAAATCAGCTTGGCAGGTGGAAAACTACCTTTTACTAAATATTTGTTGAACATCCAACTTCAATAGTGAATTAGGCTCATAATAATTTATTAAAGTACAAGAATGAAATAGGTGTTTGTTTCCTATCCACAAATAGCATCGTAGAATTTCTGCAGTGAAAATAGCTGTTGGGTCCTTTTCACTGTAAAGAGATGTACATTAGGCTTGCACTTATCCTACTTTTAAATTCCTTGTGCCCTGCCTTATGGACAGTAAGACCTATTTAGGAAAGTCTTATCAATATTTAAAAGAAAGGTTTAGTTCTTTTAAAATGGATTATTCTGACATGTCAGATTTGCAGTTTCAAAACTGCACAGCCATGCTACAAATGGTAGACCTGCAGTCCTGTTTGCACTGTCACTGCACTGGGTGGCCCAATTCATGCTGCAGCCCTCTATTGACATTTAAATTACTGACACTGGATTTAATTTGTACCATATACTAAGGAATTATAGGTACGTTAAATATGCCAATTAGGGGTATGCCAACTTCATCCTATTGAAAGGCGAAAGCACAGCCACTTTACCACTGGTTAGCAGGGGTAACATGCACAGAATTCTACAGTCAATGCAAAAATCTGGGGGTACCCCATGCAAACGATGGTCTTTCCAACAAATCCCAATTACATGGAAAACTAGATTTGCTCATGTGACTACTGCCTTTTGTGTTTTAGACGCATATCACCTAAGGCTATATGGACATGGACTTGTGCCATTGAAATATCTTTGGAAAGTGATGAAATAGTCACGGGGAGGTAGAAAGACAAGGGAACAGGGTACAGAGACAAAGGAGTAAAGCAGGGAGCCCAGGTGAGAGGGAGGCAAGGACATTAAGACTTTGGACAGAGATCAAGGAAGTTATTCTAAGTAAGTTTCTAAGTAAGATCCTGGAAAAGCACGTCCTCAGCACTCTAGCCGGCCATCTAGAGGAATACCATCTCCTTCATGCCAGACAGGCTGGGTTTCGGCCTCAACATAGCACAGAATTAGTCATGGCCTCGATCGCCGATGAGCTGAGAGTCAGGGCTGATAATAAACAGCCTTGCGCCCTGATTCTCTTAGACTTATCGGCGGCTTACGATACGGTCAGCCACACCATCTTGCTGGACCGGGTCGCGAAATTGGGGATCTCAGGCCAGGTGCTAAAGTGGCTAGAATCCTTCCTGTCGGGTCGAACTCAGAGAGTGCAGTTAGGAGACCAGCTGTCCGGGATCAGTGAGGTGGCCTGGGGGGTGCCCCAGGGGTCGGCTCTATCCCCCCTGCTTTTTAATATCTATTTACAACCGTTGGTGGAGGAGCTCATGCGTATGAACTGTGAAGTTTTCAATTACGCAGACGACACCCAGCTATTGGTCCAGTTGGATGACACTAGAGAGGCCCAGGAATCAGTAAGGAGTCTACTCAGCTTCACGGTCAACTGGATGACTAACAATCTGTTGAAAGTGAATGCTGATAAAACGGAGGTGCTGGTGATCAGCAATAAAGAGGATCCCTGGAATGACCTGTATTGGCCTCCTGAGCTGGGAACTACTCCTTCTCCTGGTACTGTGGTAAAAAGCCTGGGATTAAGGATCGATGCAGATCTCTCAATGGCCCCTCAAGTCTCTGCTGTCGTCGGATCCTGCATAGGTGTGTTGAGGCAACTGCGAAAGCTAGTTCCCATCTTATCTGCCTCCACCCTGCAATCGATCGTATCTGCCACAGTTATCTCGAGACTTGATTATGGCAACGCCCTATATCTTGGCTTGCCACGGAAGCTGTTGAGGAAGCTGCAGGTGGTTCAGAATGATGCAGCAAGGCTGATCTACTCCCTGCCTAGAAACTCGCATGTAACCCCCCTGCTTCAAAAGCTGCACTGGCTTCCAGTGAAATTTCGAGGCCAGTTTAAATGTCTCTGTGTGGCCCATAAGGCACTCTTTGGGAAAGCCCCAGAGTACATCAAACAACGTTTGAAGAGGTGAGAGAGCACTAGTCTGAGAAAAAAATGTATAAGTGCATCATATTTACAAGCACGTAGTTAGTTAACATATGCCTTGCACCAGAGTGTCTTATATTCAGTAGTGAAATGTATAGAATGTTTAAGTAGAGTAACGATAATCATAACTGTGTGAGATTAATGTAGAAATGTTGGAATGAATATGAAAACCTCACGTTCTCATGTTAAAGGAATCATGTAAGAGTTAAATGGAACTCTACAAAACCAGTATATTGTGTAGGCCTCATGGCAATTCACAGAAAATCTAAACGTGCTGCTAAAATAATGTGAGGTGGGGTTAACGTGGTTCTTCCAAAACGTATTATCTAATTTAGTTTGAAATATATGCTTTATAGATGTGTGCTTTAAGAAACGTATGTTAGTTAAGAGTGCTGTTTAAATCAAGTTAAATATTTTCAGAGTGCAGGGACCCGCTTCATGTAAATCAAGGAGGCCTGTACTGATAATGTCATCTCCTTTGATGTGCCATGTGCTCGTTAGAGGAGAAGTCGAGAGGTGTCCAGTACAGAGCTTCGCGTGTGCTTTACGACCTATAGATATGGTGGAGTCTGGAATTTGAGGCCCACTGCAGGACGGACTGTATGCAGGTGCGAGGGTCCTAATCAGCTAGAATGAAAGGGGCTTTGTTCAGTGGCGCTTGGCGCAGGCCTGTAGGAGTTTTCAGGAATTTCAGGGGGTATCGGCGCACTGGAGAAGAAGCCTGGGAGCCAAGGTCAACTTTAACGAGGGTCTTGAAGAGTACCATCATGGAGTTTACCGCGCAAAGATGTACCACGTGAGGGGCGTCCCAAGGGGCGTTCCTATCGGAAATGTGATTTGGTATTAGGGAAAGCGACCCGGGAGGAGAGCAGAACAGATGATTTTGGGAGCCTAAGGAAGCGGATGGGTAGGCAGATAGGCTGATCAGGAGAGACCCATTAACACAGAAGAGATAAAGAGAAGTGCGTGATCTTCTTAGGAAATCACCACGGCTGACACCTAGAGGGGTTAAGATCTTGTTAAGTAGGGATGTCACTTAGTGTAGTGTAGGGACAGACTAACCCGAATTTTCTTTTCTGTAATCACTTTGAGGTTGCAACTTGTATCCATTTTGGCAACGCTCATGATATTCGAACTTGTACTCATTATTCTGTTTTGCAGACTCAGACTATTCAAAGAGTTTATGTTCATAGTGATACCGGTTTATCTTTTGAATCTCATCTTGAGAAGTTTGTATCTTCAGTTATCTTTGACTTTATATTAAATCTTTGAAACTTAATCCTGGTCAGTGGTCATTTAGAGTGGTGTAAGTTCTTAATTGACAGACCTATTGTTAGATTGCCTTTTACTCAATGACAGGTACCAACGATCCAGTCGACTTGGTTTGGGAGCTGGTAAGGTAACTAGTAACCAGTAATCCAGCGTTAACAGAGGTATATTCCTGGAAGATCTTTGCGCTCAGGAACAACCTCCAATCTGACTCAACCTAGGTTCAAACTAAAAACCAGAGGAGGCAGGGCCCTGTCTGTGCTTCTCCCGCAACTCTGGAATGAGCTCCCGCCTATCCTGAAGGAGGAATTCCAGCTATTATCCTTCAGAAAAAAACTGAAAACCCATCTATTCAGAAAGGCATTTATAACAGTTTAGGCGGCGAAACAACTGAGGGTTCTTTGGCTACCAGTGTGTTATGTGTTTTCTGTTAAGCGCTTAGAGACCGGCGGTGATAGGCGCTATATAAATAATCCATAACATAACATATTATAACATAAAGATGGCAACAATGAAACCATCGTGGAGCTATGTTTGAAACCCCTGATGTAGATATTGAAATAGATGAAGGTACATGGTTTAGTGCTGACTAAAATATTAACACCAGCCTTTGTTTTAGAAGGTACATGGGCGTAAGTCTTGATTTAGAGTTTGGCGGTTGGGGACTCCATCACAAATGTGATGAATATTTTGTCCACCTTATTACAAATGTGTTGGCCCTGGCCATCTCTACAGGGTTATTATTAGACCTGGCATCATTGGTGTGGGATTCCCCTGTATTTCTTGCCTTTACCTCATGTGATGTTGCTGTGTGTTGGAATTCTTTTTTGCTGGCCTAGATGCTTTGGGCACTTGGCCACTGCTGTTCAGTGCCAAAGAGCAAGGGCTCCCTTTAGTCTGTTGTTATGGATTGATGATTCAATGATTGGCACATTTGATTTACTAGTCAGTCCCTAGTATAGTGAACTATGGGTACCCAGGGCCTGTAAATATAATGCTGGTAGTGGGCCTGCAAAAACACAGTTGATGGACAGAATGTAGAACAATGTCATACATTCACCCCAGTACAAAGATCTGGGCCTAAATCCATCGTTTTTTTGCACTCCACACCACCCTGGGTTAGACACTGGCTATATGCAAATCAGCTCTGACCCTGTGCCTCATGGGAACAGTCCAGTCCGAACTACCAAGCCATGTCTTTCCCAGACCGGAATCAAGCATCCAAGGACCGGTTTCTGGCTATCAGCCTTCATCAGCCTGGATAGCTTGACTCCAGTGGTGTGGAGAGCCTGGGACTCACGTCTGAGCATACCCAGCCCACTCGGGGTGAAAATTGCAAAAAACACAGTTGATGGACAGAATGTAGAACAATGTCATACATTCACCCCAGTACAAAGATCTGGGCCTAAATCCATCGTTTTTTTGCACTCCACACCACCCTGGGTTAGACACTGGCTATATGCAAATCAGCTCTGACCCTGTGCCTCATGGGAACAGTCCAGTCCGAACTACCAAGCCATGTCTTTCCCAGACCGGAATCAAGCATCCAAGGACCGGTTTCTGGCTATCAGCCTTCATCAGCCTGGATAGCTTGACTCCAGTGGTGTGGAGAGCCTGGGACTCACGTCTGAGCATACCCAGCCCACTCGGGGTGAAAATTGCAAAAAACACAGTTGATGGACAGAATGTAGAACAATGTCATACATTCACCCCAGTACAAAGATCTGGGCCTAAATCCATCGTTTTTTTGCACTCCACACCACCCTGGGTTAGACACTGGCTGCCGCACTGATTGTGCCACCCATATAAGCAGCATGTGAATGTAACTGTAACTCAGACCAGCCACTGCAGTGTCTGTTCGCAGTTTGGTATTGCCATGTCGACCTAGCCAGTGCATACACTTGCCAGGCCCTAACCTTCCCTTTTCATACATGTGTGTCATCCCTAATGTAGGCCCAAGGTACCCCTGTGGGCAGGGTGCAGTGTATGTGAAAGGAAGGACATGCCCTGATGTGTATGGCATGTCCTGATAGTGAAATACTGACAATTTCGTTTTTTACTATTGTAGGGCTATCTGTCTCCTAGGATAGAATTGGGAGTTTACTTATAACATCTTATAAGCATAACTGCCCATGGGAACAAGATAGGAAAATAAAGTTTGATATGTCTGAACTCAAATGTTAAGATGCATGTTTTAGTGAGGGCCATTTTTACATCCAGTGTGCTTCTGTTAGGTTGTGTATTGACTGTTTGGCTTTTTAGTGACAGAGGCAGGGCATGTGCATTCTATTCAGACAGCCACTTGGGGGTCGGGGGGGGGTAGATGTGTCCTGCCTTTCCAGGGTGAGTCAGGACTGGGTTGAATGGACCTGGTCTGCACTCAGAGTAGGGGGAAGATATTTCTTTCACACCTGAGTGGGCCTGTTCTGCCTTAGACAATGCTGTCTCCACCTCCTGCCAGGCTGCTGCATCATAGGGGACAGAGCTGGTTTTGGTTGCGCAAAGAGCTTCTCTGCCACAGACAACACAGGATTTTGTATTATAAAAAGAGGGGCCCAGACCCAGGACTTTTAGATCACTTCTGGGAATCAAGAGGAACCTTTGCTAAGGAGAAGAGCTGGAGAAACTGAAGAGCAATACTGCTCCTTTGCTGTTCGCTGTCTGGGGCTGGTTTGCAGTGGCTGTTTCTGCCAAGGAAAGGGAAAATGACTTTGCTGTGTTTTGTGACCCCTGTTTGAGGAAGATCTCCAAAGGCTTGAAGAAGAGCTTGCCTCCTGTTCTGAGGTCTCAGGGACACAAGGACTTCACCCGGAACTTCCTTCCTGGGAGTTCTGACCTGCCAAAAGATGCCTGTACATGTTCTGGGCCTCTGGAAGTTGTCCTGGCTGTTGGGAGCTGGGAAAGCAATGCAACGCAACAACTAGAAGCGTGACGCATCCATACCTGTTTCTAATGCATTGCCGAAGAAACCGACGCAGCGCCTGCCCGCAGCCCGATAATTCTTCTGCACCCCATATCTGGTGCACTGATCTCCAAAATCTAAGATCACTGTATCGATTTCAACGCAAGCCCTGTTGTGCGGCTGCAAGAACCCGCACATCATCCCAGATCGTCATGCATCTCAACGAGGCGCCAGATCTGTCGCATCATTGGGGGACGCAGTAAGAATGCGACCCATGACCTTCTTACGCAGTAAGAAACCGATGCATAACCTCCTCTCCCGTAAGGAATCAACTCATCACCTCCCCTGCCCAGCAGTAAGGAACCTACACATCACCTACCCCGAAGCAAGGAACCCAGGCATCACCTTCCCTGCATGTAAAGAACCAACGTATCACCTTCCTTGCGACCCTTTTTGTTTGTGTGAAAAGTGTTGCATCTGCAGTTTGCTGTGAACAGATCTATTTCTACCATTTGAAAGTCATATTTTTTGTACTGTATTGTGGATTTTTGTAGTTTTGGTCTTGTTTTGGTTTAGATAAAGATTACCTATTTTTCTAAACTGGTGTGGTGTCCAGCTGTAATGTATTCACTGCCTCTGAGATAAGCCTGTCTGCTCGTGCCAAGCTACCATGGGGGTGAGCAGGGGTTATTTTAGAAGTGTATCCCCCTTACCCTGACTAGGAAGAAGCGTCCCAACTTGGACAAAGGTGAAAACCCTTGCCAACTGGAGAACCCCATTTCTAACAGTTACCCCCAAACATTTTGCCTTCACCCCTCTAGTTTTGCTGAATTTGTTATTGTTAGCTTTAGGACTCTGTACACTTCACATCTGCTAAAGAGCGCTAAAGTACTTATGCCCTTTCCCTGAAAAACGGTAACTTTGACATACTCCCAATTGGTATATATAATTTGCTTATAAGTCCCTACTAAAGCGTTACTACATTTACCCAGGGTCTGTATATTAACACTTGGATGCTAAGGCATGTCAGGGATTTATGCTAGTTTTCCATTGAAATCAATGGAAACTCCATGACGAGTTACCCTTGTCATTAGCACTGAAGGGGTTAAATGCTACTAGTGGGCCTGCAGTGCTTATTGTGCAACTCACACAAGTACTCTTGTTAAACAATTCTTAGGTCTGCCATTGCAAACTGCGTGCAGTTTCAAACAGCCAATTGATGCTGGAAAAATAAACCTCTTGAGAACTATAGAGTAGGGCATACAAGTCTTGTCCAGCCTCCAAGGTGCACAACTCAAGCAAACTAAAGTTTGTATAGTAATATTATCAACATTTGTTACGAACTCCAAAATGGTGTTGCAACATTTATTTGTATTTCTCTTATTAAATTCATCATCAATTTACTGTTTGATTGCCATACATTCTAAACAGTTCTGCATAGCATGAAACAACCATAAAACAATATTTCATCCGTTTACAATGTTCACATCACATTGTTACAAAGTGCTGCCATTGATGGCTGTTTTTCTGTGCCGCGCTTCCAATGCATTTCAGGAAACCCCTCTTCAGGTGATCCTTTACAAATAACAGATGTACATGCATACAATTAGCATATATGGTCTGTCAGGACCAGTCAACTCTCTGTGTGTTTACATAATTGTGTTCAGATCCACCATGTACTGCTTCCTGTTCTCACATCGGTGCTCAAACACAAGTCCCAAACACCATATCATAACGAAACTGTGAATAACCATATGTCTAAAACCATGCTCGTACACCCTTAGAGATCCTCAACTTATGAACATTCTAAAATCGATGACACACTTAACTCCCACCTATATCCATTTGTTTACCGGTCATGCCCTGAAGAATATGTTTAGTAAAACCACAAAAAAATATGGATATAGCTGGGAGTTAAGTGTGTCACTAGATGAAGTGTACACTTGAGTGGAAATATATGTGCAGCACCAGAGTTTCAGGAAACCCAACATTGTATCATATGAGAAAAGCTTTGCCACTGAGTGGGACACGTTACTTAACCATTTGCCAGTAGACACCATGAAACTCTCTAGGAGGGGATAGGCACACACTGCCTCACACTCCAGCACTCAATTTGCCCCGATGCATCATAATAAATGCCGTGCATGATGACACTTTTTTCTGTGTCAGGCTTTCATTTTTCACCCTTGTTGGTTCAGCCAGTGCTGTGTATCTCTAGACACATGTTTCAGGATAATTCTCCTTCTTCAGTAGAGAGCATAACTTTTTTGGGGGGTGCTGGAGATGCTGCCGAAAGTCTTCTCAGGTCTCAGTACCACTCGCTGGACGCAGGTGCATCAACCAGAGCTTTTTAGTTCAAGGGAGCCTTTTCAAATAGGAGGGGGGTGGGCGCACACTGCCTTACACTCCAGCACTCAGTTTGCCCCAATGCATAATAATAAATGCAGTGCATGATAACGCTTCCTTCGATCTCTATTGAAAAACAGCCTGCATCATCTTCAGAATCGGCTCATTCCCAGATCTCTTTTTTATCCACCAGCCCAACAGTAATGTATCCACCAGATCCAACAACCATGTCAGAAAAATCCACAGAGGACAGAGAAAAGGAAAAAGAGAAGGAGCTGCAAATTAATTTGAGGAGTCAGACAAAAATTTAGTGTTTAATAGTTCTTCTACATTTCTCTCTCTACTAAAGGTGTCAGTGCTCAACAAAGGGACATCCTTTGTACCTACCTTCCACACCAGTCTGCTTGAAAGTGAGATTGCTCTATTCAGATTCATGATTTGCTTGTGCCTTCCTTATTTTTTTGTTAACTTGACACCAAATACCTATATACAGGAGGAATCTCCATACCAAGAATTTAAACCTAAAAGTGTCTTCATGGCACCTACATCTCACAAGACTCTGGACATGTTTGAGGCATTAGTCAGAAAAGTCCTTCACCAAATTAATTACCAGCCACCTAAGAAAAGGAGCATCACCCAGAAGTAACAAGGAATTCTGAAATTGTTGGCAAGTAATAAGGATCTTTTATTGTAGTATAGTTCCAATATCCCTGATAGGCTCAGCGCATTGGAATAATATGCACTATAGTTTTGACATAGGACTGAGGTCAGTATGTCTCTATCGAGTACATTAAACGTAATTACTTGTGTGTGCCAGATAACTCAGAGGTCACTAGAAACTTTCTCGAATGAAAAAGAAGGGATTAGTTTCTGACAACTGCATAAACATGACAACTTTGTTTCCCTAAGAGTCGGAAAAATATCTTCAGCCGTGGAAACAATAGATTACAGTTTCACTCAGTCAATCGTGCATGCTTCGTTTCTACAGAGTTGCGTAGAAATAGAGAGACAAGCGTTTCAATAAAAGGGTTTATTGAACAGTCTTCTTTCTCATGCAAGAGATATGAACTGCTACAGTCGTAAGACAGAATTTCTAATTATAATGCGTACATCGTTAGCAGTAATATAAAATAATACTGCAATAGCATGGTCTGTAGCTATGACATATATAAAAAAAATACATAAATAACACAGGCTAAAATACTCAACTGGTGGTTCTAAAATAATCCTACCCCAGTGTACCTAACCTAAGTCTAGTACAAGGGAAGAAGTAGGTGCTGTTTTAGCTATAGATTAGTTTAGTTTAGTTTAGCTGTGCCAAGAATTGCCTAATCAGCACCATACCTTAGAATGAAAGAGGTTGGTATCTCTCTCCTGGAACTCAATCTCTAACACCCCGCAAGGGGAGTCGGAAACACTGGAGCTGGATTCTCGGCAAGGAGAATGACAATGCATCAGTTGGTGAGTTGACTTCCTTCGGGACTTGCTGTGGCAAGCAGCATTGTGCAAGTAGGTAGCTGAACTGCACCGTGCCTTGCCATAGCAAGTGAAGGTATATTTATACCTTGAAGGTGTTTATGAATGCCTGTATTGACGTACAAGTCGGGCATCAGAACGTCATGAATGAACCCCTAAGGAATAGATGGTAATGCATAATAAATGAGTTCTTGGAGAAATCAATATCCAGGCAAGGGGAAGTCCTAAAGGCTTAAGAGTCTGGTTTTCCAAGAACTCATTGTGACGAAGTGGATCGGATGTAGTTGTCCTTGCCTGTATTTGATTAGCATGAGCAATGCCTAAATAAGGGCTGGATTTCCATGCCTAAATAAGGGCAATGTCAATTGTACCTATATAAAGGCATATATCGGGAAATCTTTCAAATCTATATACGGTATCTAAATCGACACACAACAGTATTCCTGCCGGCAGCCAAAGGGGATCCCTGGTTGTAGTGGATCGGGTATATATGAGGCTAAAGTAACATCACATGTGTTGGATGACAGTACATATGTTAATCTCGACCATGACCCACTGTGGAGATTGGTGCCACTCTTACACAAATTCTAGCGGAGCATTACCCTGTGATTAGAATAATAACAACACTAAGGGGTTGAATTTGATCCGGTAAAAAAAACGTCCGTACGAATGGTATCCGGAGCCCTCTCCGTACGACTCATACACATGCCCTACGACCCGACGAGTACTATGCGGACCTAAGTGATTGACTGGAGCTGGCTGGCATGCCAGGCTCCAGGAAGTCTGGATGGGTCTGCCCGGTGGTGAGTGTGAGATTAGCATGAGTGATGTGTGGGAGGAGTGTACCTGTGTCCTGGATGGGCTGGGTTTTCCCCACACAATGCTGGCTCCGCCCCCCTGTGGTGTGTCTAACGACCCTAGCCTCCCCAGTGAATGAAATGGGTGGTTGGGCCATCAAGAGTGCTCCAGAGCCAGCTGCAACTGGTTTTCCCCCCACCCTGCACCTTGAAACAAAGGATTTGTTGGCATAAGAAGGGGCTGTGTCCCCTTGGGAAATGTTCTGCTTTTGGATCCTGCCAGAGGGGACTGTTGCTGCTGCTGGGGCCAGGAGGATCGCCACTTGGGGTGTCTCCCTGCCTGGAGACCCAGTGTGCTGGCTCTGGCCCAGCCTCCCCCCCCCCTGCCTGCCTCCAGCCCCTGCTGGAGCTGGTGCTGTGCCTACAGCACTGAGAGCGCTGCTCTCTGCCCTTCAGCGCTGGGGAGCGCTGGAATCCCTTGTGTAGCGCTTGAGAGCGCTTTATTTGGCCCGGTGGATCCGTACGGTCTACATCAGTTAAGGGCGATTCCTACGGAAAAGGGCACAATCACATACGCATTGTGTGGTGCGTACCCCCCATGATCGCAGGCGTACGCCCCGTACACCCAGCGTACATGGGGTACGGTGCATACCTCCCATGATCACAGGGGTACGCCCCGTACACCCAGCATACATGGGGTACGGTACGTACCCCTGCGATCATGGGGGGTATGCACCGTACCCCATGTATGCTGGGTGTACGGGGCGTACCCCTGCAATCATGGGGGGTACGCACCGTAACCGATGGGGGCGTTCCGTACCTGTTTCGGCGCGAACTCTGCTTTTTACGGCTGTTTTAGCTCCCGTAAAAACAGTGTTGTACGGTGCGTACCCGACACGTATCGTATTTGCTGGGTCGTATAAACCAGCCGCGAGCCGTACAGATCTCGCGTACAGCAGGCTCTGACGGAGACTCGTACGGGGATTCGAGTCGTACGGTCTCTGTACGATTCGTACAGAGTCCGGCTCCTGGTACGAATCGTACTTCGACGTACGTACGCGGGACGTTGCAGGGTACTATTCGTACGGGAAACACGCTCCGAAAGGCTATTCGGAGCGGTTTTTCCCGAATCGGAATCGACCCCTAAATGTTTCCTGTCTACTGATTTCCTCACACATTCAGGCTTTACATGTTAGCAAAAATCCACAAGGATGCCTTACGTCCCCAGTTAAGACCAATTTTGTTGGGATGTGGTTCTCTACATGAACCACTAGGAGAGTAATTGGACACATTTTTACAACTGTTTCTACAGAATTGGAAATCTTACATCCAGGATACAACAGATTTCTTGAAACAACTGGAACAAATACCAATTATTAAACGCAACACATGATTGCTGTGCCCCTTTGATGTGACAGCTCTGTGCACGTCAATACCCCATAAGGAGATAATAGAGAGTGTAGAATGGGCTCTATTACATCAAGGTAACATCTGTGCTGATAAGATTTTTATATTGGTACTAATTCATTTCAGTTGTTATCATAGCTAATTTTCCTGGGATGGTACTTTTTCCTTGCAGAAGAACAAGACCTCCACAGGCTTTTCAGGAGTCTGAGCTACAATAATATCGGTATGGCCAAATTTGAGGACCAAGGCGATACATAAGGGGATGATGGACGGAGCGTTTGAGCCAATCAAACACTCACCCCCAGTCAACTGATCTGGGTTTAATCCATCATCATTCTTTAGCCCACTCAGCCACCCCATTTCAGAAATGGCTATATGCAAATCAGTCTGACCCTGTGCCTCATGGGAACAGTCCAGCCCGAACTGCCAAGCCATGTCTGCCATGGACCGGAAACAAGCATCCTGGGACCGGTTTCGGATTCATAATCCTCATCAGCCAGGCTATCTTGAATCCAGTGGCCAAGTGAGCAAGGGACTCACGTCTGAGCATACCCCGCCACACTTAGGGCGAACAAAGCAATACAAAAGGGGATGATGGACGGAGCGTTTGAGCCAATCAAACACTCACCCCCAGTCAACTGATCTGGGTTTAATCCATCACCATTCTTTAGCCCACTCAGCCACCCCATTTCAGACATGGCTATATGCAAATCAGTCTGACCCTGTGCCTCATGGGAACAGTCCAGCCCGAACTGCCAAGCCATGTCTTCCATGGACCGGAAACAAGCATCCTGGACCGGTTTCAGATTCATAATCCTCATCAGCCAGGCTATCTTGAATCCAGTGGCCAAGTGAGCAAGGGACTCACGTCTGAGCATACCCCGCTACACTTAGGGCGAACAAAGGGATACAAAAGGGGATGATGGACGGAGAGTTTGAGCCAATCAAACACTGACCCCCAGTCAACTGATCTGGGTTTAATCCATCAACATTCTTTAGCCCACTCAGCCACCCCATTTCAGACATGGCTATATGCAAATCAGTCTGACCCTGTGCCTCATGAGAACAGTCCAGCCCAAACTGCCAAGCCATGGCTTCCTCAAAACAAGCGCTGCATTCGAGTCTTTGGTTGTGACCAGGCATGCTCCTGTAGCCCAGAGCACCTGGATCAAATGTAGTTGTAGTACGGCCTCCTTGATGTCCCAGGAACCACTATGAAAACCGGAGGAAAGTTCTTCAAGCCCTTGGTGTTCGTAGGGTGCAAGTGGACGTAAAGGGCAGGATTCTTCCTCCCTCACTGCAGAGGCAGTAGGCCAACACAGCAGTGCACATTGCAAAGTTACAGTCCCTCCTGACAACACAGTAATCAGCTTGTAGCAGGCCAACACAGCAGAGCAGTGCAGAGTAGCAGTTCCAACTGGCAGCGTAGCTCCTCTTAGTTGCATAATCTCATCAGGACACCAAAGTGAACTCAAAATATGGGATCCGTGGCCCAGTACTTATACCCATTCCTGTCTTTGAAGTAGGCAGCCTTCAAAAGAAAGTTTTTGTAGTGCACAAGACCCTGCCCTTCCTTTCCCTTGCTTCAGACACTCTACAGGGGTTGGAGATGTATTTGTGTGAGGACATGCACAGCCCTATTCAGGTGTCAGTGACAACTCCTACCACCACTCTAACTCATGAATACCCATCAGCCAGGTAATGGGCCATCAGGATATGAATGTGAATGAATGCACAAACGCCTAACTGCAAGACAACCCAGATGTGTATTCTACAAACAGGCAGAGGCACAGAATGATTAAGCAAAAAAAATGCCAACTTTCCAAAAAGTTGCACGAACCAGAATCAATTAGCCTGAAAGACCCAACTAAATTAAGGGAAAAAAGGGAGATTAATCCTCCCTTTGCTCTCCCCACTGAGCCCGCAGTAGTCGGGACTACAAAACTAGTGTATCCATCCAGGCTAAAGCTGCATGAGGGGTCCCAGGATTCTTGCAAAGCAATTATATCGTGTTTTGTTACAAAATCCAACCAAACTGGGTCAGACCTTTTAGCTCTAATGCCAGCAACATTCCAGCTAATAATTTTACATCCAGCCACTGCCTCAGGGTTGGGGGAACCTGAGAAAGTAAACTGGACCTGGTCTACCTGTCAATCATTAGTATCTAGTTCTGCGAGTGGCCCAAAACAGTTATTTACAGAAAAACCGATTGCCTGTGCTGCCGTACAGTTTAGCAGTGGTTGGCTGCCTGCAACAGTTCTCCCTTCTAAAGCTCTTGGTCTTTGGTCCCCCGCTGCCAGTTGGTATGTACGATTGGGTTGTGATCTACGAAGTCGGTGGACCTTGTGCCATTTAAATTTATTAATATGCATATTGTTAGGACCAAGAAATGGGTCTGGTGATGGATACAAAAATCTCAAGGGAACTGGTCCAGACCCTGCATGGCCTAACTCGGATCCATCACAAAACAGTCTATCTGCCATGTCGGGACTATTGAAGTTGACTATGACACAGTCGCCCTCACTGATCTTTGGGCATTGCCCGATCCAACCCACCCTTCTGACCATGTTGATGCTTGAGGAGATATCCACACCGCCACTACTATATTTAATATTTACAACAAGGGGTGGTGATGGACAGAGTCTCTGAATTAAGCAGAATACTCTCACCCAGTCAAGAGATCAGGGCTAGATCCAACACCGTTTTTTGGCCACCAAGAGTGTGGAAGGGTATGCTCAGACATGAGTCCCTTGCTCATTGCACCATCAGGATTCAAGCAAGCCGGGCCGAAGACGGCTGTAATGCCAGAAACCGGTCCCCGGAAGCTTGTTTCCTTTCCAGTGAAGAATTGGCTTGGTAGATTGGTCTGCCCTGTTCCCATGATGCACTGGGCCAGGGACAGACTAATTTGCATATAGCCAGGTTCTGAGCTGGGATGGGGCAGTGAGCTAAATATCGGTGATGGATCAAGCCCTGATCTTTGGACTGGGTAAGAGTGGTCTGCTTAATTCAGACACTCTGTTCATCACCACCCCCTTTTCTGAATAACTTTCCAAAAGTGGCATTTTCAGACATGCAATTTAAAAACAACTTCTCTAAAAGATGTATTTTTAAAATGTGAGTCCAGAGACAACAAATTCCAATTTTCTATTAGCTTCCAAAGGGATATTGCACTTGGCAGATGTTTCAAGGCAATCCCCATGTTAACTAATGGGAGAGACAGTCCTTGAATTAGTGAAATACAGATTTATGCGTATTTTGCTACCAGGACATATACAACTCAACATTACATGTCCTACCTTTTAAATACACTGCACCCTGCCCATGGGGCTGCCTTGGGCCTACCTTAGGGGTGCTTATATGTTATAAAAGAGAAGTTTTGGCCCTGGCAAGTGTGTGCACTTGCCAGGTCTAAATGGCAGTTAAAAACTGTGCACACAGGCTGTGCAATGGCAGGCCTGGGCCATGGTAAAGTGCTGCATAGTGGGTCGCACAATCAGTGCTTCAGGCCCATCTGTAGTATTTAATTTACTGGCTTAGGGCAACTATAGTGCACTGTACTCGGGACTTACAATTAAATTAAATATGTCAGTCATGGAAAACCAATTGCCAGTACATTTTAGGCAGCTGGTCAGCAGTGGTGTCCTACAACCAGTAAAAAGATGGTCAGAAAAAGACATGACGAAGGCAAAAGGTTTGGGGATAACCCTGCAAAAAGTGCCATATCCAACACATGCCATTACATATCTCTATGTTCAAATAGGTCTGTCACCATCTGGACTAACAAGTCTACATAAGATATCCACCGATCGGAACAGCGCGCTACTTTTCAATGGTTTTCACCCACAGTCATTAAAACAACACTAATTTTTCTCACAATTTCTCCGAATCAAAAGTATTACTTCAGACAATGAGGTCTATATTCAAACTATGAAAACATACAAAACATAGTTAATCCAAAGAGGCTATCCTGAGAATTTACTTGACTCCCCATTATAACCAGTGAAAGCGATGGACTGCATGAGTTTTGTTTTGTATCCACATTTTCAACCAAATTGCAATCTAATAAATGTGCTATCAATCAATGGTGAGAACTGCTTCAATCTGAGCCTGGTTTTTAAGGGATTGTTTCAACACAAGCCCGTCTTGGCACACCTACGCATGAAAAATCCGATGGAGATCTTAGTTTCAACAAAACCCATGATGCCTGCCTTATTCCATGAGATGAGGTAATGCCAGAACTGCTTGCACTGCAATAACATTATTGTCGGTGACATATTCAGTCATTCCAAAATGAGTCACTCCTTAATACATATTATTTATGTAAACTGTTTATGGCTTGGTTGTCGAAATAAAAGATATTATTATTAATATTTAGACAATCATCAGATTGCAATACACAAATGTGTAATATACCACATCACGTGCCTGTGTGGCTAAATTAATGTCGGCAAAATGGAAAGAAAGTGTGGATCCTACTGAACACAAGAGTATGATAAGGAGCAAACACTAAAATTCCTGTTTGACTGCACACTGGTTGGACCATAAAAACAACCATAAACACAACAAAGCGCAATTAGGCTTTTTGATTTTGGAGGTAATTAAACCTAATCCCGAAATCAATGAACACAAAAGCCAATCTCAACGAGAAACGTTCAGAAAAACAAAAATGGATACTCTTTTACCCCAAGGTGTGGAAATGTCATGTGGCTTGTGAAACCTATTTATGGGGCGGAAGATATAGATTCTACATGTGGGCTACATTCAACATTTATCCATTATATTCCACGTATTGCCTTTGTTTGACACTTCCAGTAGCAATATAAATTAGCTGTTTCACCTTGTGGGGTTAGCACTGTGTAGGGATCCAGTCTTTTTTCACATTTTTTTACGCTTTGTCAAAGGTTCACACATGTATGCACATTGGAAGAGTTTAGAATATTGTGT
Source organism: Lissotriton helveticus (assembly GCF_964261635.1). NCBI lineage: Eukaryota > Metazoa > Chordata > Amphibia > Caudata > Salamandridae > Lissotriton > Lissotriton helveticus. Next base: position 1,702,669,174 of record NC_136063.1, on the reverse strand, counting down.
TGATCGCTAACATATATCATGAGATGTTATATTGCATTTTTGCATTGCATTGTTCACATGTATGCACTATGGATAATCGGGTTTACATAGTAGCTTTTCCTTTCAGTTGGATTCCTACGGATACATACTCTCCCACAGTATTAACCTGGACTGTTATTTCTTAGGCTTTCACATAAAGTCGCTGTTTGTTTTTTAATTACACTGCATGTACATTTAGCAAGCAACTTGGGGGCCTATTATGATAGCGGTTTTCCCGCATCCTCCGGGCCGGCGGAAGCCACCGCCGGCCCGGAGGATGCGGGAAAACCACCACGAAGCCTCGAAAGACCCACCGCCATATTAGGATGGCTGGTGGGTCTGGCTTCCGTCCGCAGCTTTTCAGCCGCGGTCGCCTTCCGACCACGGCGGAAAAGCTTTAACATGGCTGGCGGTGTCTATCAGACACCGCCAGCCATATTAGGATGGTGTGAAAGGCATGCTTTTCCGCGGCGGCTTTTCCGCCGTGGAAAAGCATACAGACTTTCACTTTGGGGGCCCGTTGCGGGCCCCCTGGGTAAAGGTGGGGTGGGGGTGCACATGGGGGGTACCTTTGGTACCCCCCTGCATTTGTGTGCACAAAGCAGCAGGCACTGTGCGGTGCCTGCCGCTTTGTGCATGCAAATGCGATGCATGTATTTTTAACCTTGCGGCGGGTGCAGCTTGAAGCTGCACCCGCCGCAATGTTAAAGATAGAGAATGTGACCGCCACCCTGGCGGTCACATCCTAATCTGCTCGGAGGGAACGCCGCAGCCCTTGCAGATGTTCCCTCCTGCACAGGGGTCGTGGACGGACTTGAGTCGGCCCCTAAGTCTGGTGCTTTTATGGTCAAACAAATGTATGTTTCCTTTACTAAGCAGGAGCATAGTATTCTTCCAAAATGCATATTATACACTTACCAGCATTGTTCGCAATTGTTTAACTAACAGTGACTGATGCTATTCAACTTCGTTTTGCTTGTTTGTTTATTTTACATGTTTCTGTCATTTTCATTACACTTTGCGCAATCGGTTATGCTAAACGTTAGCTTAACATCACCAATGTTCTTGTCGTTTATTCACTGTCATCATTCCTTGGGGGTTCAGTGGTCTTGTGGGGCGTCGTGTTCTCACCAGCTGTAATTACCCCCACACACTGCGAGTGCTTGTTTTTATAGTTACAGCATATTGGGCACCAGTTTCACTTTTTTGTATCATTAGTTTACCCTTACAGCTCTTGTTTTTATCAAGCACAGCAGATCAAATATTACTCGTGAAGCTGTTCACGACTCTCGGTTAAATACTGGAGTCGTTTGACAATATTAAATGGGCATACATTTAAATGGATATGCCTGAACCACATACTGGTTTGTGTTTCAGGTATTGCATGATTTGGTTTCTTACGCTAGTTTTATAGCTCGAGTTTTTTACTCGCTCTTAATTGGGTTTAACTTCACTTTAGGTCGAGTCACTAAGACTTATGATTGAGTCCGCTCATCGATATATGAAGGTTTTTTATTGCACCCATTAACACATTTGAAGCCACTGATTGAAGCTACGACCATGTGTGTTTCATTTACACATTGGTATAGTGTGACGCATGATGGACTATGTAGTCTCTTAAGGCTATTCAGGGTACTTTTGAGGACACTATAGATTTCCTTTTCTTGCCGGAACTAAACATATCTTAGGTGGTGATGGGTTAGGCACTGCTGGTGTGCGCCTTTTGGACTCACTGCCACTACTCTTGTGATTGTCTATGAGTTGTTTTTGTAACATAATTATTGCACGTCTTCTGGGATCTTGGTTGCACGCAAGGCACATATTAGTACTTTTTAAATACAGGGAACTTTCCATGAAGAGGACTTCTCATTTCTATGCTCTGCAACCCACATGTGCCCAAACTTGAACTTCTTCTATTCCTCAACATAATGCCCATATTTGACCTTTTGTTGTTTCTTATTTTATTCATGGCAACCCTGATGAAGGGTTTTCTACCTAAAATGCATTATGTTGTCAATCATATCTATAAGATTGTTTCAATGTTATATTTGATGTTGAGGAATAGAATCATAGACTGATTACTTTCGAAGTCTCAGGGTCAGTATAGTAGTGAGCTTTGGGACTGGCCCACCTTTGTGAACCAACTATCAAGGAATTATTATACGTGCATTTGGCAGAGCTTGTTCCAAAACTACACACTGTGATTCTCACTTACGTTTTTATCAAAATTGTGTTCATTTGTTACTTTTGTTGAATACTGTTTACGTTTGCAAAATCTGAGTGCATTATAACATTTTCACTAAAATAAAAATCTTGCTAGGATTAAAACTTTCTTTTTAATAAAGACAAGTCACCACTAGGGTATGCCCTAAACAGCCCATAGGCTAAGGCGCATTGTATATAAAATGTTGGTCATGTACTTTTACGTTTTACATGTCCTAGTAGTGAAAAACTCTTACATTTATTTTTCCTTACTGCAAGGCCGAACAACATTCGGTTAACCTATTCCATTTAATAAGTGATAACATTTGTTTGGGAAGAGGTTGACATTTCATGTTTGATCTGTAATGAATTGTAATTTAAAACCCTCTGTAATTGTAAAGTCAGATTTAAGTCACAATTCTGAAAATGTCACAATTAGAAAGTTGGCATTTTCTTGTCAGAACCATTTGGTGCCTGTAGCTTGTATGCTGTGTCACGACTAGGTGTAGTTGGCTGTTAGCCTTTGTACATCTGTCCCAGACAGTGATAAAAAGGGGTACTAGGTGTTGTGGGGGTGGCCTTTCTTTTCAGGACCGGGGTGGTATTCTCACCTACCGCACGTGCCCTTCAAAGAGGTTGCCGAAGCACACCTGCAAAGGACTTCACACTAGTCTATTGACTCCCCAAGCCCCTCGGGCCAGGGCCAGGAAAGACAGCGAATTCCAGAATTCGATATAGGGGGAAGTCTGGAAGTTTCTCCCACTTCAAAGCTGGCACCAGGGATGAATATTGGACCCTCAGACCAACTCTTCAGATTACTTCTGGACCTGCGGAAGCCTCAGAAGAAGGACTGCCCTGCTGACCTGCTGCTGAAAGGACTGTCCTGCTGCAAGAAGGACTACTCTTCTGCCTCAGGAAGGAAGACTGTACCTACTCCTTGATCCCAGAACCTACAGAGTGACTCCAAAAGCTATCTGACTGGCCTTCTGTTCAGAGCTATATGGTTGTAACAAGGTCCAGAGACCTGTCCTCCATCTGCCCAGACTCAACTGGAACTGCCAGTGCCCTGCTGCTGGCTACTGCTGGAGTGAGTCCTGAACTCCAAGGGATGACCCCCAAGTCCTAGACCCTTGGCTAGTATGAGAGTGTACTCCTCCTGGCCCGACTGGGGGTTCCCTCAGAACCAATGCAGCATGACATAACTTGATGCAGCGCAACTCAGAATCTTGCATCAAAGAACATTGCAGCTCCTGATCAGCAGCCTCATCCGACACAGAGCAATGCATATCAGTGCAGCGCCTCACATCGCAGACCCTCACAGCCCCTGATTAGTGTCCTCATCAGAACCGAAACATTACAACACATCTCAACACAGGAACTCCCATCCCAGCGCCTCACAACTCCTGATCGGCAGCCTCACCAGAACTGACAAAGCTCAACACAATACGACATAGCACCTCACAGCTCCTGATCAGGTGTTCTTAGGAACCAATGCAACTAGATGCAGTGCAACACAGGGCCTTGCATCTCAGTCCAGGTACAACCATGTACATTGCCCGCCAGTCTGAATCCTGTCCTGTATCTTGCCTGTTCTCCATTGTGGTCAGCTTGAACTTGTGAATTTGTCCAGGTCCAGTGCGACCAGATAAACCCAGAAGGGTATTTGTGCTTCATGGGGCTACTTGTACCTAAGACTTTGAAAATGCATACCTCTAGACCTACTGACTGGATTTTTGTTGCTCTGATATCATTTTATTTATAAACTTTGTTCTCTAAATTGATGTTCATTTTGTGTTTTCACTTTATTAAGGTTTTAGTGCTGCATAAATACTTCACACATGCCTCTGTTACACTTGACTGCTTTTTGGGCCAAGCTACCTGAGGGTTAAGCACAGGTGAATTTAGTGACATTTGTGGCTCACCCTCGTCAACCAAAAACCACATCTCGTGCAAAATGCGATCATATATATTGCATTTGTATTAATGCGAAGGATCACTGTGACATTTGCCAAGCCAGTAGATTCTAATATAATTGAACAATAGTGACATCTTCTTCATGTGCCTGCATTTACAGGACTGCAAATGTCCAATAGCTAATACCTGGTATTGTGCATGTGCCGCACATGCAAGTTCATACCTAAATCATGTTTTACTGGTGAACAGATTGATGCTAGCACCTGAGGGATGTTTCAAGGCAAGCTGGAGACAATTTTAAGTGTTGAAACAGAGCAACTAATATTGTCAGCTACTAAGATGATAGCTAGCGGATATAAGGTCTCGAAGTGTGAATAAAAAATATGATCGATGTGATGCCAATGTGAGAGTGTAAATAGTAAGAATTCAAGTTTGCCATATGCCCTTGGTGAAAAGGGATAAGCGAGCCATCACTCAAAAGTCTAACATTCACTTGCTTTAGACTGTTGGCAAACAGTCACATGCCTACTGACATCATCTGGGACCTTATGTGTAAATTACATTGCCTGAGGCAAGCAAAACTTATTTGAAACGAACATGTCCAAATAAAAAGGCTGCCCTTTCTTTCAGTGTCATTGATTCTATTTTTGTAACATAGAAACTTCAATTGTTAGTTTTATTGCAAACTTGACAAATATTGTGTCGGGAAGTTTGCTTGAAAGACGCTTTTCATTTACTTTTTCAACTGACTTTTTTGCTGTGGTCTTGTTGCAAGTATATTTTAACACATTCACAGCGGGTGTGTCCATATGACAAACTATGGGGCAGATTTATGTTAACTGGCGCATCCCCAGGGATGCGCCAGTTAACATGCGCCACAGTGCGCCACTGCTCCGCCACCCATGGTGCGCCGCATTTATGATGCGGCGCACCATGGTGCAAGGCAGTGAAGATACGTGACGCATCTCTCGGCGCACGGGCGGCGCATTGCAGGAGTCATGTCGCAAGTGCGACATGACTCCTGCAATGCACAGCGGCCACCTGTTCAACGTATGGTGCGTCACCCTTACGCCTGCTTCAAGCAGGCGTAGGGAATTGACGGAGAAAGTGCAGCCACTTTTAGGAGGCGTTCCTGCGCAGGAACGCCCCCCCTGCGCAGGAACGCCTCCTTATGGCGCAGGGGTTTCCAACGTGACGCATCTCCTAGATGCGTCACGTTGTAAATAGGGCGCATTGTTTGCGCCGCCGTTGCGTCACATTACGTGACGCAATTGCGGCGCAAGGAGGCGCAAGAGCCTCATAAATCTGCCACTATGTTTTTAAATGAAAAATGCCAGTTCTCACTGTAAGATCCCTTTTGCAGGCCTTGGCGTTCACTTTATGGCTGCTAGGCATTGTATCTGCTGGATACTGTAATTTACCATTGACGTCCCATAATCTAGGGCAGTATTTCATTCTAACGGAATATACAAGACTTCCTTTCTATATTTGACTCTCCTCAGGTAGCATGCTTGAGCACTCAGGGCTTACAGTAAAATCACAAGTACGTTAAAACACTGTTTACACTCAACAGAATCAATTTCTACTTACAACTATAATTTATATATATATATATATTAGGACTCTAGTTACATATTGGTAATGGTATACAGAACAGTTAAAAGAGAAGTCACAACCAAGCAAAAAAATAAAAAGAATATCCTAGCACCACTGTAGGGGCAGGAGAACTCTGAAAATATTAAGGCATAAACACCTTTTTCGAAGTCGACTGAGCTGGCAAACATAGTACTCTCCAGGTTTTTCAGTAGCGCTTAAACAGAACCATTAGCCATAAGTACTGATTGTTTTTTAACAGTTTGAGGTCCGGTTTTAAAGCAGGTGGGCCAGTTTATTAATGTTGATTTCCCTGATATTACCACAGGCATTGCTTACATCAAACACAACTGAATGCAATTTCCCATACATGCACAATACCAGTACAGCGTGTTCTTACATGTTTAAAACTGGATTGATTTGCAAACGTGGGTCATTTTTTTCCCGGTTCAACCCTGCTGTCCTCTAGCTCAAAGCAGTGCAGCAATTTTGGTTGCTGCCCTGCGTTGCAATTCATGGTGACCTATTATCACCAAACATGTTAGCCGACCTTTATCGAATGATGACAGTGGCACCACAATCATCCAGGGAATTATCTGGTGAAACAATACTTTTTGTTTGGTTACAAAATTATAACTTGAAAAAAAGATCAAGGAATACACAATTTCCCTCCATTTAAACACTCCTCCCACCACCCATACACACTTGGGTCTTCATTTAAAGCATTCTGGCATAGGCTGCATTGCCCTATGTCAATCTGAAAGAGCATGACTTCACCATATTCAAGATATAAGGTGGATTGTTGTCCTTTCTGCCTGCGCTGGTGCCGTTTTGGCAGCCTAGCACCAACTTAGGCATCCTTGAACGCTGGTGCAAGGGTGTCTCCATTGCAGGCAGGTTTGTTTTCGTGCAGAAAGGGGACCTTCAGTCACAAAAACAATCATATGAGGCAATTTCTATGTATGTAGCAGAATGCAGAACACATTGGAAGAGGAGAAAACAAGGAGATATGAATGTTTTTCCTTAGTACGCCTCACCTCGGGAGGCGAACTAATGCGACGCATACCTAGGTTTACATCACTTTGTAAATTTGGTGCAGGATCAAATTCCATTGGTGGTGCATGATACAACCCACCCATGGAACGCCTCCTGGGCACAGAGGAAGGTGACACAGCGTATTGTACTGTATTGACTTACTCTTTATAAATGAGGCTACTCAAAGCCATGCAGGGGTGCATTTGTGTGGCTTCATAAATCTTTATGAGAGGCCTGAGTCACACATGTACTGCCTTACGCGGTGCAAAAGTAATGCAGGACTCTCATAAATAAACCCTACATCTACACAGTGATATAACATCAAAAATAAATTATAAAATTGCACTCTCTGGAGTGGGAATAGTAATTTTTACCCCTACACTATCCAACGCTTTCCCTACTGTTGCACTTTCTGGAGTGGGAATAGTAATTTTTACCCCTACGCTATCCAACGTTTTCCCTACTGTTGCACTGTCTGGAGTGGGAATAGTAATTTTTACCCCTACGCAATCCAACGCTTTCCCTACTGTTGCACTCTCTGGAGTGGGAATAGTAATTTTTACCCCTACGCTATCCAAGGCTTTCCCTACTGTTGCACTCTCTGGAGTGGGAATAGCAATTTTTACCCCCACGCTATCCAACGCTTTCCCTACTGTTGCACTCTCTGGAGTGGGTATAGTAATTTTTACCCTCCCGCTATCCAACGCTTTCCCTACTGTTGCACTCTCTGGAGTGGGAATAGTAATTTTTACCCCTACGCTATCCAACGCTTTCCCTACTATTACACTCTCTGGAGTGGGAATAGTAATTTTTACCCTCCCGCTATCCAACGCTTTCCCTACTGTTGACCTCTCTGGAGTTGGAATAGTAATTTTTACCCCTACGCTATCCAACGCTTTCCCTACTGTTGCACTCTCTGGAGTGGGAATAGTAATTTTTACCCCTATGCTATTCAACGCTTCCCCTACCATTGCACTCTCTGGAGTGGGAATAGTAATTTTTACCCTCCCGCTATCCAATGCTTTCCCTACTGTTGCACTCTCTGGAGTTTAGAATAGTAATTTTTACCCCTACGCTATCCAGCGCTTTCCCTAATGTTACACTCTCTGGAGTGGGAATAGTAATTTTTACCCTCCCGCTATCCAACGCTTTCCCTACTGTTGCAATGTCTGGAATGGGAATAGTCATTTTTACCCCTACACTATCCAACGCTTTCCTTACTGTTTCACTCTCTGGAGTGGGAATAGTAATTTTTACCCCTACACTATTCAACGCTTTCCCTACTGTTGCACTTTCTGGAGTGAGAAAAGTAATTGTTACCCTTCCGCTATCCAACGCTTTCCCTACTGTTGCACTCTCTGGAGTGGGAATAGTAATTTTTACCCCTACGCTATCCAACGCTTTCCCTACTGTTGCACTCACTGGAGTGGTAATAGTGCATTTTATCCTTTCCGCTATCCTACAATAAAAATATTGTACATTTGTTATTAATATTACGTTTATATATATATATATATATATATATTCACTGAAAAAACCATAGGTTTCAGGCCTTATACAGTTAGGAATCAGCATTTAAAAAACCTTTGAAATTCACTGAAAAAACCATAGGTTTCAGGCCTTATATAGTTAGGAATAAGCATTGAAAAAAACCTTTGGAATTCACTGAAAAAACCATAGGTTTCAGGAGTTATATAGTTAGGAATTCGTTTTTAAAAAACCTTTGAAATTCACTCAAAAAACTATAAGTTTTAGTGGTGTTATAGTTAGCTGGACATTTTACTCATACAAAACCAATGAAATTGCTCCTATATAGTTAGTTGTACTAACTATATTTCGCGCACCCGCAATCCACTGCTGATGATGTCACATATTAGATCATTCATGACATGGTCAGTGACATCACTGATGACATCTCAAATGACATCACTGATGACATCACTGATGACATCATCCAGTGAATGTGGTTTGCTTCGTTATTTAAATATGCATTATATATATAGCAATTTACATTGAAGAATGAGTGGATATATATAAATAAATATTTGGATGGAGGATTTAGTAGCAGTGTAATTGACTGTTTACTTGACCAATTTATAATGTCTCACTAAATATAGTAGATAGTGACTAAACTGTGTGAATATCTGTATCACTTTGTCAGTTGTTGTGTAAACTGATTCTACAGTTGGTTACTAGCTATGTGAAAGTCTATATTAGTTATTGATTAGTTGACTGAGTATTTGTATGGGAGTGTGAAAGTGTGTGTGGTTCGTTGGGGGGTGTGTGACTGTCCAAAGATGTGTGAATAGTTGATTCAGTAGATATATGAAGTTAAAACTACATGTTCTAACAGTTTGGGTGAGAGAATCTCTTTATGGGTGTGGTGATGAGCAAATATATTTCTCAAAGGTACAGGTCCAACAAACTAGAAAAATAAAAGGCAGTGTATGTGTCAGTTGTTGTATATAAATAAGTATACATAAGACACAATGATTGTGTGAGTGACTGTATGGATAACTGTATACTTGTAATAATGATTTTATAATTCACTAAGTATGACTTACTATCTAAATGAATAGCAGAAGTGGTGTTTGTATAAGTGTTTTGCTAAGTAAATATATAAGTATGATCCATTGTTTGCATAAGTGAGTAGGATGACTTCATATGTGAATAGGATGCGTGCTGTTGTTTAATGTCGATATAGATGTATAAGTATTTTTGATAGTGTTCTATTGTTCATTGACAGCATGTATGAGTGAATCCATAGGTAAGTGATTAGATGTGTGTATACATCTATGAATCACTGAGTGGATTTTTAGATACTTGTATTGCTGTGACAATGGATTTAAATATGATACTCTGTATTTTACAAACAGTGATGAAAAATTGTAATAGTGTATGAAAAGGTGTATGTGATTGTCACGTGGATGATGTCATCAGTGATGTCATTTGAGATGTCATCAGTGATGTCACTGACCATGTCATGAATGATCTAATATGTGACATCATCAGCAGTGGATTGCGGGTGCGCGAAATATAGTTAGTACAACTAACTATATAGGAGCAATTTCATTGGTTTTGTATGAGTAAAATGTCCAGCTAACAATAACACCACTAAAACTTATAGTTTTTTTAGTGAATTTCAAAGGTTTTTTAAAAACTAATTCCTAACTATATAACTCCTGAAACCTATGGTTTTTTCAGTGAATTTCAAAGGTTTTTTAAATGCTAATTCCTAACTATATAAGGCCTGAAACCTATGCTTTTTTCAGTGAATTTCAAAGGTTTTTTAAATGCTAATTCCTAACTATATAAGGCCTGAAACCTATGGTTTTTTCAGTGTTTTTCTTTTAAAAAATTGATTGGTTAACTGGCTTATTAAGTGTATCTTAGTGAATACATATATTAGCGAGTAATATTTAAATATTTAAATATATGCATGAGTGATGTAATATGTGACGTCATCAGCAGTGCATTGCAGATGTGCAAGTTATAGTGATTCCAACTAACTATAATGTGGGAATTTCAATGGTTTTATGAGAGTAAAATTTCCAGCTAACTATAACTGGTGTGAAACCTATGGTTTTTTCAGTGAATTTCAAAGGTTTTTTAAATGCTAATTCCTAACTATAACTGGTGTGTAACCTATGGTTTTTTCAGTGAATATATATATATATATAATTTCTATGGCAAAATGAAACCCCTCATTTTGTTCCTTTTCAAATTAAATGTATTAAGTGTTACCACTTTATTCCAATCAAGATGACTTCAGGTGTGCCATACTTTTGTCATAAGTAAGACTGTTAGCGTTCTAGTTGTTCTTTAGAACACTCTGGGACATTCTGTCATTGGGCTATAGTTGGGCTACATCTGGCTGATATTTAGGCTACATTTGGGCTCTTTTGTCTCTGGTGGCCATCTTGGGAGACTGCATATCAGAATTTTTTTAATGAAATATAAGAGAATTTGAGAAGTCACTCAAAATGTGCCCTAATTTTTCTTTCTTCAGCACTAATCATAATTTCTATGGCAAAATGAACCCCCTCATTTTGTTCCTTTGCAAATTAAATGTTTTAAGTGTTAACACTTTATTTCAATCAAGATGACTTCAGGTGTGCCATACTTTTGTCATAAGTAAGACTGTTAGCGCTCTAGTTGTTCTTTAGAACACTCTGGGACATTCTGTCATTGGGCTATAGTTGGGCTACATCTGGCTGATATTTGGGCTACATTTGTTTGTTTTTTTGTCTCTGGTGGCCATCTTTGGGCTACATTGGGCTACATTTGGGCTCTAACATATATATAGCCCAATGTAGCCCGATATATATTTTTTCAAAGTTAATTTTCGTAAAAACCACTGGAGCACATATCTTGAGACATAGCAAAGGCCATCGGGCAACCAGTCCCTACAATTTTGCCAAGTTTGGTGGAAAACCATTCAGCCGTTCGGGCTAAAAGTGAGTCCAACCGCCCTATGGAAATTAACATGGGTAAAACACGTTTTGGGACCCCCATTTTAATTCGGCCCCCGCTTGACGAATCCCCCCCAAACTTTCAGGGAAGGAGCGGAGCGCCGCGAGGCAAAGTTAATGAAAATTTCAGGAAGATTCCTCAACCGGCGCCAAAGTGTTTCCCAAAAGAATGCTGCGATTTCCCTATGGAAAACAATCCTAACTATATATACCTACTGGCTATCGCCAGTAGGTTATATATATATATATATATATCTATATATATATATATATATTTTTTTTTTTTCAAACCAAGGATTCCTCAGTCAGAGGATATCGTGGAGTCGCGATAAAAATCCAATTGTAATCCACAGGGTTTACTCGAAGTTCGTTTTTATTGTTAATCCATTTGTGTCAAAAATAAAGCAGAAACCAACGCGTTTCGACAGCCTCCGCTGTCTTGGTCACGGTTAGTTTAAAAAACAGTGTTGCCACAACTTATACACTTGGTTCAGTTTAGCAAGAAAGCACAATCACTCCCCTAGGGGAGTTACCACCGATCACATGATCATTTTGTCACATTGAGTGGTTCTAGGAATTATGGGTGATGTAGTCCACTGTAAATCCATTATATTTTGTTGTATCGCATTTTCTAGCTTTGACACATTTTAGTACATGGTGGTAAACAATTGACATCAATTATATCAAAACATTTTGTTTCATGTCGCCCTCCAGTGGGCTTTGTAAATAGTTGATGAAACTGTTACCGCCCAATTGTGCACAAACGATTTTGTTCTATTTGTCTTACATGTGGTTGTGGTGAACCCATAAAGATAGTATTTTAGTCTGAGGTACCGCCCTCTAGTGGGCCCTTAGGAATTCTCTGTTATGTGATCAAAGATCAATGTGTATGCTTTTTTTTTTTTTTTTTTTTTTTTTTTTTATTTGGTGAGTTGGATTGTTTTGTATTCAATGTTTTGGACTCTATAGTGGTGGTGATAGTGCTTGGTTTCTATGTGGGGTTTGCTCCTTATAGAACAGTGTGTGTGGCATTATAATCTGTGAAAACGATGTGAAAATTAAAATTAAAATTCATTTGCAAAACATGATGCCATATCTCGGAACAATTTTTAAAGGTCGCAATTACAGTCTGAAATTATGTTCACAGGTGTATATAGAGTTCTTCAGATTGGTTAAGACCAAAATGGGTCATTGTCCTAAAGTTCAGGATGTGCCTTGATTCCTTTTGCCGTAGATGTTTTTCATTGTGTCCGCCTCTGTCAGACAAGGTCATTGTCTCTATGCCCCAGAAACGTAAAAGTTTCCAATCACCGTTGTGGTGGGAGTCCATATGCTTTGCTACCGCGTTGCTTCTGTCTCTGTGTGTCGTGGCACGGGCGTGTTCCAGAATCCGTTTTTTAAGCTCGCAGATTGTGCTGCCTATGTACCTGAGTTTGCAAGGGCATTCAATCATGTAGATTGTGTATTGACTGTTGCATGTGATACATTCCCTGATCTCCCATGTTTTTTTGTTTGGCATCATTATTTCTGTTGTAGGTTTTGCAATTTCACAGGCTTTGCAATTTACAAAGCCCTTGGTTTTTAGCCAGACTTTTTTTTGGGATGGTTTTCTGTAGTGACTATGAATCAGTTGATCTTGTAAGTTTCTCGCCCTCCTGTAGGTAATGACTGGATGGGTACCCATTTTTTTGCCAATTACTGGATCTAGTTGTAAAATTTTCCAGTTTTTTTTCAAAATTTGCTTGATTTTCTTTGATTTTTGGCTATAATTCAGGATCAATCTGATTGGTTCATCTTCTTGAATTTTTGTAGTTGTTTTTTGTAAACACTCAGTTCTTGTTTTTTGATTGGCTCTCTCCCAACATTTTTGAACCATTTTCATGTTGTACTTTCGTTTTTCAAAGCGTTTGATAGTATTCTTGCTTTGTTTGTTCCATTCTTTTTCCTCACTGCAAATTCTTCTCAACCGGAGAAATTCTCCGTAGGGTATACTTGTTATGAGTGATTGCTGGTGAAAACTCGTTGCCTCCAGAGTTGCATTTGTAGCAGTGTTTTTCCTGACACAAATGGATTAACAATAAAAACGAACTTCGAGTAAACCCTGTGGATTACAATTGGATTTTTATCGCGACTCCACGATATCCTCTGACTGAGGAATCCTTGGTTTGAATAATTTAGCGGGCGGGCTCGTCCGCAGGAATACCGCGGCCACATTTTGCAGCGCCGATCAGGGGAGAAAAACGAGCCATACAGCGTGACATATATATATATATATATATATATATATATATATATATATATATATATATATATATATATATATATATATATATATATATATATATATGGTGTTATCTCTGAATAAATATTCACCGTGAATGCAACTCTTGGGCCTCAGCTTGTTGTCTCTGAAACAAAGGACTAGACGACCGTGTTGTGGATATATATATATATATATATATATGCATTAAGAAGTACATTTGTATTTTTTTTAAACTTACATTAATTATTTATTAATCTTAAGGTTATTTAAGTATTTGAAGTATGTTTAAGTTAATTATATTTATTATTTCATTAATTTTTAATTAATTTAAAGCATTTAAAAGAATTCGCTATTTTGACAAACTATATTTTTTACTTCGATATTTTTGTACTTACCTGTTTGGAGAAAGGAGTTCGATATTTTTGTATTCTATATTTTTACCTCGATATTCTTGTAGTTCTATATTTTTGACATCGATATTGTTTCATTGATCCGAATTAGGAGGCATTTTTCAAAATATCTTCTTTTTTACACAGTGTCCTACATTTGGATGGCAGAAACACATAGAAAAACAATCTTGTGTTCCCATAAGTCTCCTGATAAAAATGGTACCTCACTTTTGTGGGTAGGCCTAGTGCCCAGGACAGAAATGGGTCAAAATTCAACATGGACAAGTCACATTTTCTTCACAGAAAACTGACCTTTTTTGCCATGTGCCTAGCTGTGGATTTTGGGCTGGTAACTCAGCTGGCACCAAGGGAAACCTAGCACACCTGTACATGTTTAAAAACAAGACAACCAGGGGAATCCAGGATAGGGTGACTTGTGTGGCTCTCACCAGGTTCGGTTACACAGAAATCCCTTGCAAACCTAAAACTTTAAAAAAACAACCTCCTCACATTTCTGTGATGGAAAGCTCTGGAATTTGTGGGGAGCCACAAACTTCCATCCACCCAGCATTCCCTCAAGTCACCCAATAAAATTGGTACCTCACTATGTGGATAAGCCTAGTGCCCGCAGCAGGAAACGGCCCAAAATGCAAAGTGGACACATTACATTTTTCAACAGAAAACTGACCCTTTTCTAACAGTGTGCCAAGCTGTGGATTTTGGGCCCTAACTCAGCTGGAACCCAGAGAAACCCACCAAACATGTTTCTTTCACCATTCACTCTACACCCTGAAACACCACTAAAGACAGGCAACCCCGGCTGCACTATGTTTGGGTCAACACAGAGTCTTGCACTTCCAATGGGAAGACTTTCAGCGCGGGCTGCAATCCAGATGCTTCTTGCTGCACTATTCGCACATCATTGACCTCCTCTAAAACAGGCACTTCATCCGCACTGAGAGTAGCGTCATCAACACAGAGAGTAGCTTCATCATCAGATGATTTCTCTCGGACAGAAAATTCACTGCCAGAATCCTGGTCTTCCTCCTCTGCCTCAGTTGCAGGCTCAGTCTCATAATCATGGTCAGAATAAAACTCAAAATGCATCCCAACAACCTGCTGTGTGGTCATCCTGCGGCTAGCCATAATCTTTAGTTATACAAGTGATTTGACAAATAAGTCAACAGTACCCGACACTGTGTAAAAAAAAAAGTTCTAAACAAAGAGTTGATTTATAAAATAACCAAAAAGCTACAGCCATATAGCAGCTGCAAGGTAAAGTCAATCAGTACAAAGCACACAAAGTCCTATATACTGTAAAACAATACCACTCACTTGCCAGAGGCTGCTAGACTCACAAGCCTCTACTCTGCAAAGACATAGCGAGCACCGGTGTCCCACTAAAAAAGTAAACAAAAGAAAATTACACACAAGGCAGCACAATACAAATTGTGCACAAATACAAGGAATGTGTCACACGCTTTGAAACAGAAGCTACATAGGCTGTTATTATTCCAACATTTCCAAAAAAACACATTCATGCAGGTCATTGATACTCATTTGTAGTAAACAATATAAAAAAAGCTTCCTTATCAAACACATGCAACTACTCAAACTGCAGCTCTACCAGTGCCAAATCTGCAAACACACGTTACACCAAAGTAAGACCAAAGTTTGCACTAAAATGATAAGGGGAAAAAACGTTAGGATCACAAATAATGGCAAAAACGCAGACCATCAGGCGAACTACATTTAACACACCAAGCTTCCAAGGTGGTCTAATGGCTTCTGCCCTCTTTGAGGGCACATGGGCTTACAAATAAAAGACCTATCTGACAATAAAATCCCTGGTAGTCTAGCAGGTACTAAACCCCCCCCCCCCCCATTGGGGCATACGGGCCTAAAAATATAAGGCTGAGGAAGTGGCTTGCAACAAGAAAAAATGTCCACCAGCTAGGAGTGCTCTGCCGAGCGGATCCAGTAATCCCCCCAATATCCTGTATTTATCCGTCCAAATAGGGATGTGTGGAACAAGGAGGTGTTATGGAGGACCCTCTAGACTCAGCGACGGCACAAGAAGGGGCCAAATCGTACATTCGAACTGAAACAATGAACCCAGTGAAGATAGAACGGAAAGACCCGGGCTGGAGTAGCTTAGCTGGCTGGTCGGTGAGGAGCGGAAGAAAGGGGCATGAAGCAACAGCGCTGGTAGCCAAGTGGGGGCCCACCAATCCTCTCTCCAACCCCACTCTATGCCAAACATTGCGTCGGGCCTGAGAATCTCATCAACGGGCGGAGAAGGAAAATAGCTAATTGCCCACAATGTTAAGAGAGTGTTCGAAAGAAGGGAATCGAATTGCGAATACACACGCTGCACTGAAGGCAGTGCAGAAATCATTACTAGCATGCACTCAAAAATCACCTGGGTATGAACTCTTATAAGACAGAGCGGGACATCACACCGCAGTCCAATGAGGAGGTGGTGGGGCCAACGTTACAAGATATAATGACAACGCTGAAAAGTGTGAGAACAGACCTATCTTGTACGATTGATACAGTGACCACAGAAGTGTCACTGATGAGGGCTGATTTGCAAAACATAGGATCCAAGGTGAAAGAAATGGAAAAAGTCAAGACCACCAGGAACTTTCTAATTCAACGAAGGCATTAGACGCAAAGCTCGAAGACCAGGAGGGCTGGTCTTGCCAAAACAATGTGCGAATTATTGGGGTGCTGATACGGGGGGAGGGACCCTCTGTTGAACTCTATGTTGAGCACTTTATCACCAAGAAACTCCAACCTAGGGGCCTAACTAGGTACTTCTCAGTGAAGAGAGCACCCAGGGCTAGAGTGAGACCGGGGGCACCGCCACGCCCAATTATAGCGTGTATCTTCAATTATAGGGACCGGGATGTGATTGTGCAAGCTGCACCGAGCGCCCCGCCGCTCAAGATAGACAATGCAATAATAACATTTTATCCGGATTTTACGGCAAAGGTACAACAAGCCCGGAGGACATTTTTGGAAAAGAAAAAAGGACAAAAGACATTAAATATTCCATACTATTTCCGTTTACACTCCAGCGAGAGACCGGATGTGCAGATAAGACATTACGCTTTAGTCAATTGATTGTATGATCAAATTGAGTTTGGCATATACACACGTAATATCTGAATCACAACTGGAAGGGGAGGAGGGAAGGGACTCGGTGGACCAAATCACCAAAGTTGAATTATGAGGCGACAAGCGCTCTGCAAGTTTGGGGGTGGGTCATTATTATCCCACTGTGCAGGATGGCAGGGAGGGGGGAGTTTTATAGTTTTGTGCTATTTTTGCAGATAATAAGTACATAGACACAATGAAAGGGGGCACTAGGAGAAGGGCTATGGTGGAGTAGATCATAGAACCCCGGGTCATATGAGTGACAATGGCATATGTTCTATATAAATTCATACCTAAAAAAGTGGATGGTTTTGAAGGGCACTGAGAGGCAGAGCCAACTTCATCTGAAGCACCTAGTCCCATGGGGAGCGACCTAACGCTCATGACATGGATTGTTAATAGTCTGGGCAACCAGATCAAGCGTACAATAACTTCTGCAATATATTCATAGACATGCCCCAGACGTTGTTTTGCTACAGGAAGCGCATCTACAGGGTAATATATGTAAAGCTCTAGATAGGTTTGGATATAAACTATTAACACATTCATGGTTCATTTCCGGGTCCAGGTGGGTGAGAGTATTAGTAAAAACAATGCTGCCACTAAGCAAGTGGGTGGGAGGGCAAGACTATTTATCTATGTTCATTGTACATACCACCCGAAATGCATTCTACCACACTGTCAGAGCTGAGCGCACTGCTCCTTAAACTCCCAAACGGGACCTTAGGGATGGGTGGGGACTGGAACATGGTGATGGACCCTAGCATAGATAGAATATCAAATCCAAACATGGGAAGCAGGTGGAGATACATTAAAATCGTTTGTGGACGCAATGGGATTGTTGGATCTATGGAGAATCCAAAACCCATTGAGTAGAAAATATACATATTTTTCAGCCACACACCATGGCCATTCTCAACTGGAATACTTACTTACTCATTTCTACAGGGCTGGCAGCGCAGAGTGGCAATCCATAGGGTCAGAGGTCTCTCCTATCACTCACCGGTGGAGGTCACTCTACAAGGGCCCCCAGGGAACTGCACTCTCCTGCCCTGCATAGATCTCTGGCTGTTCAAAAATAGGTAGACCCAAGAGAAAATTTGCGAACATACGAAGCAATACTTCCAGGAAAACCAGGGGTCTGTCAACTCACAAGTAATAATCTGGGAGGCATACAAAACGGTAATACGAGGCTATGCACAAGCGCTGGTGGGGGGAGAAGAAGGAAAGGCAACTACAATAAGAGGCGCTTAAAAAGGAACTACAGAAATTAGAGATTACAAATAGAAATCTGAGAGACCCAGATCCACTGCTGGGTCATCAAATATGGCTCAAGCAGAAAGAGATGAGAGACCTGGCGGAAGGGAAAGCTAGGGAGTACAATAGGGCCAACTAAATGATGATATACGAGGTAGGTGATAAAGCGACAAAGCTACTGGCATGGCTGGAAAAAAGAGATAGGAAAAGGAACTGGGTACTGGAGGTTAACAGCAAGAAGGGCAAACCCTGCATAACAGGAGAAAACATAGCTGAAGCCTTCGCGACTTACCATGACCGGGTGTACCAATCCATTACAACCCGCACAATGGAGGACTGTGTTGAGCTACTAAGGGAGATACAACTTCCCACGATTGTGCAAAACAATAGAGAAGAACTAGATCAGGACATTACAGGCGATACAATCTGTGGGGCAATTGCTGTGCTCCAGTCGGGGAAAGCAGTTGGACCCAATGGTATACCTATAGAATTATATAAAGCATTGGCAGCCCTGGTCGCCCCACATATGCTAAGCATATTTGAAGAGTCAATGCAATGGGGCAGCTTACTGGATTATCAATGTTTGGCTACAATAGTGGTCATCCCAAAGCAGGGCAAACCCCCCTGAGTACGCTTCCTCCTACAGGCTAATAGCCCTGCTTAATGTTGAGTCAAAGATTATGGCGAAGATAATAGCCACCAGACTCGCCAGAGTAATACAGTCCTCATACACCCAGAACAGTCAGGCTTTATGCCTAAGCGAAGCACCAGGCTCAACCTCAGGCATTTATATGGGGTGATGCATGCAGCAAAGCTCAAACCAGAGGAGAGTGCCGTACTCCTGTCATTGGTACCCAAATGGCATTCAACAGTATAGCTTGGGACTGTCTGTTCGTGGTGATGGAGCGCCTTGGCTTTGGCCCCAAGATAAGGGCCTGGATTAGGCTATATAGATGAATCCAAAGGCAAGGCGAGTAAACGGCACACTGACAAGACAAGTAAAGATTAGCAAGGGTACACAGCAGGGATGTTCGCTCTCTCCTATGCTATTTGCAATTGCTCTAGTGCCACTCGTAGCATGGGTTAGAGGTGACCCAATAATAAGAGACATAACGATAGGAGAAGAATGGGAGGAGAGAATTTCACTCTAAGTGGACAATATACTCAAATATGCTACCAGACCTTGCTCAACGGTGCATAGAATACTACAAATATTTCAACTGTTTGATGGCTCTCCGGGTTACTCAATAAAGTGGAAAAAGTCCCTAATATTTGTGCTGACTGGAGGAATGGCGACATTATCAACTGCAGGGAGTGCACTCCCCATCGGGGACACATTTAAATACCTAGTAATAATGATTACAAAAACATAACACAAATTCAGAGATGAAAATTTGACTCCCCAGCTGCATAAATTGCAAAGTGATGTGGCACACTGGAGAAAACTGCCACTCTCAACAATGGGCAGGGCAGCTATCTTCAAGATGATGGCTTTTCCGCGCCTACTATACTCTTTGCTACCATATCAGCGAGCATCAGCCATATTTTATTGTATCGTGACCATTCCAGGCCAGCTGTTACAGTTAATATGTGCCATTTGGCCTCCATCGAAACTACCTGTTCCACCACTATTGACATCACTTTTGTCGTCCACTTCGCAAATCTCTGCAGGCCAGGACAGCTTCATATCATGTGGAAAAAGGTTTCCTCTTCACCAGACCCTCTCAGGCACTTTGTCGTGTCATATTTGCCCATTAGAAACAGTCTCTGTCTGGTTGTGTACGATCTGTGTACTATTTTTAGTTTTAGTATTTAGTATTTTTAGCTGTATTAATCAGAAACAGGCCATAATGGCTACCTCTGTTTGGCACTGTAGGAATTCGGACCAATCCTCCTCCTCCAAGAGTCCAACATCTCCCTTCCATTGACCCTTAAGGACTTCCAGTGGGTCTGGAGTGTTCTTAATTATTTTCTTATATATTAAAGAGGTTGCCTTATCATCTATTGGATCCGCTATGGGTCTATCCACCAGCGGTGATATTTCAGGTATACTTTCTCCCTTTTTTATGTGTACTGATAAGGCATATTTCATCAAAATCTTTTGTGCCCGACATTTGATATTCATCCTGTAGTCTCTAGAAATCTATTATTTCTTGGCCCATCCAGACATCCCACAGAGATTCTATTCCCAGAATTCCCCAATGGTGCTTGGAATGATAATCGGATGTACCCTAGAATTGTGCAATCATCAGAAGAATTAGAGAAGACACAAGGGGGGGAAGTGATGGAAGAGGGAACCATACTGTCCTATATTGTAAAGTACTGTTACAAATTGTTCAAATGACAAAATAAAAAAGATGTAAAAATAATACATATAAGGCTGATCTGCCCCCAAGGGAGGCAGAAATGGCTAAAACATTCAGACAAGTGAAGTGACCCTTGTCCAAGGTGTCACTCAGCAAAACATTTTTAAATGCATACCAAAAAGTCTCTGGTGGTCTAGTGGCTTCTGCCTCGGCAAATGGGCCTAAAAATATAAGGCTGATCTGCCCCAAAGGGGGGCATATATGCACACAACATTCATCCGCAAATGGGGAGCGATCCTTGCCCAAGGGATCACTTCCCATACTTATTAATTCATTAATCCACGGCTTCTAGTGGGTTTTGACCCCCCCCTGTGCTAGATCAGCAGATAAAATGGTTGGTGTATCCCAGGGAGGGCAGAAACACGGAAAAAAAGGAATCCCCCACATAGGAATGACCCATGGCAAAGGTGTTGCTCCTAAAATTTGGCAAAAGAAATTCCCTGGTTTCTAATGGACTTTGCCCCCCCAGGGGCGTAATACAGATGTACATGCCCCCAGGGGAGCGAGCCTTGCCTAATGGGTCGCTCCCCCAAATATACTAAATGTTTGCTTCACGGTCGCGAGCCTCACCTCGATTGTGGAGCAGGAATTCATTCAAAACAGGCACAGGGGGAAAGGAAATACTCTTTCCTTTCCTACTGTGTCTGTTTACCACAAACCTCCCCCGCCTAGAAAAGGACTTACTCAAAATGCGTCCTCCCGCTGAATGAGCTGGAAGCAAACGGCTTCCAGTGCATCCCCAGCATCCTATGATGACGTTGGCGTGCTCACGTCATCAGATTGCCGAAGGAAGGTTTAGGGGTGGCAGCGGAAGCGCTTCGTCTGCCACCCCCAGTGGGTGCTTGTAGGGTGGCGGACCACAGGGGGTGAACCAGCCCTTCCCCTATTGCCAGGATATAATGATTATGCCCTCAGCATAGCACCACCGTTGCTGAGGATGTAACCATTATGTCCTTGGCACAGATGGGGTTAAGTGACAGAGGAATCCTTCTGTCTAAACATTGGACATTTCAAGATCTAGACTAGAAAAATGGTACGCTTTTGCAGAACTGATAAAGTTGCTGGATATTTGTTCTTTACATTTTGTCCATACTACTGAACTAAGGTCCATGTGTTAATAAAGCAAAAGGAACAGCCTTTGAAAGGAAAATAACAAAAAGCTGTGGAAACAATGGAAGGGGATTCAACAAAAGCAGGAGGCTCATTTAAACATGACACTTTTTTGAGAAGAAATACTGATGAAGCCTCAAACAAGAAGCAAGATATTAAATAAATACAAAGGACAGCAATTAGCATGAACGGAAATAAAACACATATATTTTCAGCCATACCTTAAGAAAGACATGATGGACTTTTTAGGGAATCATGAAGATAGATTATTCGGGAGAGATGAATCAACGGGAACTCCTACAAATCCCCCAAAAAATAACTTGACAAAGGTAAGCTGTTTTTTGTGAGTAATACGTGATTAGTATTAGTGGGCTTGGCATTCTGAAAAGAACTTGATATCCTCTTCTTTAGAAGAGTGCTTCATATAGCCACTCACTGATCTAAAGCATGCCTATTGCTGCTGGTAAAATAGATTATGGTACAGCTTCATGGTCAGCTGGCCTCTAACTGCTGTCTCTTCTGACCCAGCCATAGTCCTGGGCATGTCAGCTCTTACTGAAGTGTTTTCAACGTGGTAGAACTGCCCATGCTGCTGGATTTGCTATCCATGGTGACCATGCCAATGTAGGCAAGATGAAATGATTCAGATCTTTCACTGAACATTCCAGACAAAAAGTGAACCCACACCCATTGCCCATGGTGCTAGACTAATTCCACCTTTTTTGGGGGGGGGGGGGCACAGAAATCTGCTGTCCCTGTGATTTTTAATGTTTATTTAGTTTCTTCATTTGTCATCTTCAAACATCAGCTGTGTCATTAGAAACCTATATTGATGCTACCCAGAATTACCATAATACAAATCCCTCACATAGGTATTTTAAAACGTCCCAGTAGATTTGGAACCTTGGCTATGTGGAAGGTATCTTGAGCTTGATAAAACCAATGTTACCATTTTTAGCACCAAGGGAATATATCACACTTGCTTCCCAACTTTTTCACAGAAATCTTTTGCCATCAAATACCTGATTTGCTAATATTAAAAAAAAAAAAAATTTGGATCATGACTTAAGGCTTAATGACACATCAGCTCCTCCTACTATCATCTATACAAACAAAAACACTGTTGCTGACTACCCTACATTGTTATGTTATGCTATGTTATAACGTGTTTTATATAGTGCTCAGCTACTCCGAAGAGTGTCCCGGCGCTTCGAACCCAATGCAGACCAAGAGCAGGCAAAAGATGCCACACACTACTGAACAAAAAGCCAGGACTTAAGATCTTTTCTAAAGGCTAGCAGGTTGGCAATCTTTCTCAGAGAGATCGGTAAAACATTCCACAACTGAGGCGCCAAGCGTCTAAAAGAGCGGCCTCCCATGCGGGTACTCCTTATACCAGGGACAGAAGCCAAGGCCAGCGAGGCTGACCTGAGTGATCTCGCTGGGTGGTAGAAAGCCAGCCGTTTTCTGATATATTTGGCGCCGGTGTCATTGAGAGCCTTAAAGGCCAAAGTGAGCGCCTTAAAAACAATACGTTTTCGAATTGGAAGCCAGTGTAGAGTTTTCAAAAGGACCTTTGCACTGGCTCTCCGATGAAAGCCAAAAATGGCTCGCGCGGCCGAATTTAGGACAATTTGCAAATGTGATAGGAGATACTCAGGGAGCCCGACATTGGTCTATCTTGCTGGGGACAGCCATCAGCTTTTGCCGTAAAACACAATCATGTGCTTTATGTAGGTCTTCAGAGGCAGGGGTGCAGAATGCAGCTCTTCTTTTCTGCTAGGAGTTATGAAAAGTCTTCTAATAAAACAATAAAATAGTGCCTATATCACTGTTTGTTGCATTAATAATCTCGCTCCTTTTTAACTGCCTTTAGAAATGTAGCCTGTCATTGTTATTTGTTATTTTCAAAAGAAGCAATGCCATCATCACAGAAAATGCTTGCCATACATGTGCAAGAAACAGATAAAGGACAATACTGTTTTGGAATTGAGAATGTAAAAAGTTCAAGCAAAGGTATTTTAAAGCACCAAAACAAAAAAGGAACAAAAATCATAGAAATGAAGAAAATCAATATAGCGATCAAAAATTATAAAGCTCAAAAATCTCCATTATAGAAAGCCATAGAAAAGGCATTCAGCATCATTACGTGAAAAATGCACAAACATGTATATATCGTCCATGCACTTGACCAGGGCCTAAGCACCAGGAACTAGGCACCATGACCTACAGCAGACAAGATCCTTAAGCGGACAAGGAAGAAACTGTAGCTGGAAAAGGAAAGAGGTGTGATTTCCACCCAAAAACTTTGAGCGGAAAACACCATTGAGATGACCTCAAAGAGGTTGACGTATTTTTTTACATGTTCTTCTAGCACTACTACTTTGAAGTTTAACTCACAAATCCTCAAGCCTGCCTCCTCAGCCTCCGGGCCACAGTTCCCAGTTGCAGGAGTGTTCGTAGGGTCCTCCTTTGTGGTCCACAAGCAAATGTCCTTTTTCTCTTGATACATTTATTTGTTTATTTATTGGAGAGGTTTTATATAGCGCTGGCTGGACCTGTGGGTATCAGAGTGCTTTGCAAGAGTAATTACTTGATTACAGAGAATACAGTAGTTTGGTAGGAAAAAAAGCAGACTTGAGGCTAAAAGCAGAAAAACATTCCACATAAATAAAAAAAAGTGTATATTGTTACAGAATAAAATGTTTACAATAGGTTAAGGACCTAAATGTCAAGAAGAAAAACAAGACAATAAAAATTAACATGAGTGCAAGGGAGTTATATACATCGAGGAAGGGTTATCCAGAAAAGCTTTTGGCCAAGGAATGTTGTAAAACTGACATGGGATAAAATACATGAGTCAAGGTTCACCGGCGATAGCTATTGTGGACCATTGACAAGTACACATTTGTTTGGCAAGGGAGAAGGAAAAAAAGAATGTTGAGTATAGAAAGGGGGGCAGTTTGGAAGAAGAGGAAGTGAGGTACAAGGGAAGATTCGGGGGTGAGGGCAAGAGGGCTAGGGGGCTTGAGAAGAGGGAGTAAGTGGCAGGGATTATGGTCCCAAATATTTGTTAAGAAGGTGCAATTTGAGGTCTTTCTTGACGCTGAGGTAGGAAGGGTTACAGCGCAGATCCTTGGGGAGAGCATTCCAGAGAAAGACCGAAATTGTGTGTTTTTCTTTTTTAACAGAGGGGGGACAAGGAGTAGGGCATTGGTGCTTCTCGTCATACGGGAACAGCCTGCTTTTTTGAGTTTGTTTGCAAGGTACAAGGGAGTTTGTTGGTGAAGCGCTTTGGGCCATATTATCAAGGAACGGTGATAACATTATCGCCGTTTTAGCAGCAGGAAACTGCTGCTAAAGCGGTGATAATTGTCTTGATAATATGCCCTTGTGAATTTCTGGTGTGAACCTGGGCTTCTATGGGAATTTTCAAGGGCATATTATCAAGCCCCTTATCACTGCTTTAGCGGCAGTTTCCTGCCGCTAAAGCGGCGATAATGTTAATGCGGTTCTTGATAATATGGCCCCTTGTGTAATCCATGCTTTTTCTATACGAGGCTCTTCCTTCTACCTGTAGCCAGTTAGGGCTTTTAGGGAAGGGGAGATGTGGTCAAAACGTTTGCTGTCCGTGATTAGCCTGGCAGCTAGGTTGAGCACAGGTCTGAGGGGGGCAAGATGTACTTTAGGGGTACCGCAGAGGATAGTGTTGCCATAGTCAATTTTGGAGAGAACAAGTGATTGTACCACCCCTTGAAGTCATTGACTGGAATGAAGGGTTTAATTTTTTATGATGTCGGAGTGTGAAGAGAGTTCCTATTGCCGAATTTTCTTATGTGGTCATTTAGAGTATGTTTTTTGTTGATAGTGAAGCCAAGTGATTGCGCTGAGTTTTATAAGGATATCATGCAGTTAAGAGCATTTAGGTCAGTGAGCCAACTTTGGATGGGGAACTGTTTTTTGTTGGGAGAGAAGAGAATGATTTCTGTTTTTTGGGGATTAAATTTAAGGTGGTTCGAGAAAAACCAGGATTGGATCTTCTTAAAGGAGTTGTTAAGATGGAGAACATCAGAGTGGGATGTAATCTTGTAGTAAAGTTGCATGTAATCTGCATTGAGGTGGTAGGAGATTCCTGCTTTTTTCAGAATAAGGGTAAGGGGTTCCATAAAGAGGTTGAAGAGAGAGGGGGAGAGAATGGAGTCCTGAGGGATGCCTAGGGAGACCGGTGTATGTTTCAGGAGGCAGTCAAGGGTTTTGATTTGCTGAGTTCTGTTTTGGAGATACGAAGAGAACCATTTGAGGACAAGGCCATTGAGGCCGAATCAAGCTTTAATTGAGTTAAGTAAGGAAGAATGGTTGACAGTATCAAAGGCAGCAAAGCGGTTGAGGAGAATAAGTAGGCAGGGCTCACCGTTGTCGAGTGACCGGTGGAGGTCATCAACAATATTGAGCATGGCGGATTCTGTGCTGCATCCTTTCCTGAAGCCAGATTGTAAGGAGTCAAGGAGGTTGAAATTGCAGATGTGATTGTCCAATTGTCTAACCTCACATTTTTCAAGGACTTTGAATAGAAGTGGAAGGTTGGAGATAGGGTGGAGATTGTTACGGTCATTTGGGTCAGCTGAGGGGTTTTTCCGAATGGGAGTGATTTGACCTAATTGTAAAGAGTGGGGGACACAACCAGTGGTAAAGGAGGTGTTGATGATGGTAGTCCAGTATGGGGCAACGATGTGCTTAAGATCATGGATGAGGTTGTGGGTCATTGGTGTGGGAGGATGGCTTGAGTTTGGATATGATGTTCAGGACTGCATGTTCGGTCACAGGGTTGAAATTATTGCAGGAGGCGTTGTTTTTCAGGTGTATGTTCGGTATATTGAAATCAGAAAGCATAGAAGTGGGTTGTGAGTTGGAAGATTAGGAGGAAAGGGTAGGGTCAGCAGGGCAGCTAAGACAAAGGGAGCGTCATCAGTACGTCTTGGGAATGGAGGGGGAAGGGTGGGAAGGAAAGATTGATAAATGTTGGAAGAAGTTAGCAAGAGGACGATGTTTGTTTCCTGACAATATTAAACAGCTCTAGGGACCATTCGACAGCGCGAAACATGTCGACCACTCCCATGTAAACACACTGCACTACACCGTCACACGGGTAGAGAGAGGTGGGGATCTATTTGTTTTGTCCCACTCCATCAGCAGAATGAGCATCTCCATCCCCCATTCAGATTTGAACCTAACCCCGAGGACCATCTAATAAACACATTGGGGTACCAATGGGTTATTTTGTTCTCACTCACAACCATCACTTGGCCCACTCACCCACATGCACAACTACGGCAACTTCTAAAAAGATCTCCACCAAGGAACCTTCTTTGAGGGCCCATGAGGGACTGCTGCCCCACCCCCACGAGGAGCAGTTCCCAATGATGATGCTTTACACTTGCAAGGGTGTGTGAGGGCACAACAGACACAGGAGTACCTCTCCTCACTCGCTCACACTCATACCTTGTTCTTGGAGACTCCCCACCCTACCTTGTTACCACAATTGGATGCAACCTTTCTACTCCTTCTTAGGAACTGGTACCACCATTTGGAATTATCGAAAGAAGGTTGCCTTTTCATTGAAGATGTGCTTCTTGTAAGAGGCTCTGGCGGATCTTAGGAGTGCAAGATGAGAGAGAGAGGGGTGTCAGCTCCAAGTTCTTTCAGTCATTCTGAGGAAGTGTCGTTCTTTGTTGAGATCTGTGATAAACGATTTGGAAGGAATATTTCGTTGTTTTTTAGTTTGGGGGGCTAAATTGTCCTGGGAGAGAGGGGAGGTTTCTGGCTTATAGGTGGGAGGAAAAGCATGGAAAGAGGAGGGTCAGTCGTAGAGACATTATGGGTGGAAGGGGAAAGTAGGTGGGCTCGTGGGAAGGTAGGATAGGCCAATACGGGTTGATCGGGGAATGCAATTGTGAGAGGGGGAGTTTGAGATTTGAAGACAGGGGAAGAGAAGGAGAGTCAATTAGTGGTGGCACTGCAGTAGGCAAGGGGTTCACGTTAGGGCCAGGTGTTGGCGGGGTTTGTCGTCGGGAGGCACGAGGATAAGCGCAACGTAATGAGCAGTGGGGACATGAAAGAGAAGATGGGACTGATTCGGATGGGTCGTAGACATCGTAGAATCTTCAGGTTGTTTAGTTGAGGTACTGTTTAGGACTACTAGAGAAGGTAGGTAGGACAAGGTGCTGAATGGTTTTTCGAAGAGGTTTAGGTCGTAGTCTGATGCTTGGATGATGATATTGCCTGATTCGAATATGGAG
This sequence comes from Lissotriton helveticus, assembly GCF_964261635.1. NCBI lineage: Eukaryota > Metazoa > Chordata > Amphibia > Caudata > Salamandridae > Lissotriton > Lissotriton helveticus. Next base: position 1,702,641,097 of record NC_136063.1, on the reverse strand, counting down.
ATATCGATTTCCCCAGGGAAGGCTTTGGATGGGGTGGTAGTTTAAAGCCACAAGGAATGTTACCAGATTTGGAGATTGTAAGAGGATGAAGGAAAATGTTTTTCCATTTGGAGGGGTGTTTGAAAAAGAAGATGGAGTTAGATTTGATGGGAGTGGAGAGACTGAGGTAGGTGTCAGCGATTAGAGTTTCAGGGTAACGAATCAGTAGTTTATGTTCAAAAATTGTCTTTGCATTTTTGGAAAGGTTTGAGGGGTATAAGATGTTTCATGAGTTGGGGCCATGACGGTGAGAGCAGGGTCTAGAGTGATCAGATGGAGATAAGGGGGGGACATGATTGTATCTTAGAGTGAGGAAAAGGTGGATAGAAGGATGGGGGAATGGGGAAAAATTTTAGGGGAGGGGGGCGTAGAACACCTGCTGAAGAGTGGAGGAGTCCAGAGCCACAACAGAAGAATACAGTCAAGACTGATAGCTGAAAATGTGCTATGTAATTATCTAAACAATAAACATATTCAATTACTTTAACATGGATTAAGTTGACCGCAGACTAGAGTGATAAGAGGGGTGTCAAGAACAATATAGAGTAGTGGAGGCTACATAGACCTAAGCCTAAACATTGGGACAAGGGGGAAAACAGCAAAAAAGCGGGAGAACAGATAGGGTGGGGGATCCAATCACATAAAACAATAAATACAATAATACGGTTTGTTTGGCATGAGTCAGAAGGTGTAAATAGGCAGTCCATGACGGTACAGACCAGGGCCTGAAATTTGGAGATGGGGTGTAACGGGCAACAGTCTATAGTAGGCGAGAGAAAAACATGGGACGGTACAGAATTCTTTAGCAGGAGACACAATGACTTATGAGGAATCGAACAGCCAGGGAGTTAATCCAGCAAAGCAAAAGCTGCCTCTATTCTCAGCATCTTCTATACCCTCTACTTCTGAATGTCAGAATATCATGGCAGAAATAACAAATCAAAAATATCATATCTGAATTATTGATGATGAAATATTGAGTAGGTATGTATATAAAGGTAAATATATTGATATTTTCAATATTGTTAGAAATTGGGTTTCTGGTTGGCAGAGTTACCAAATGCTTACAGTAAGAAGATGCCAACTTTTTAAAACCGCCATTTTTAGAATTTCTTTTTAAAAACCAACTTCACCATAGATTGTGTTTTAAAATGTTATTCCAGAGATACCAAATGTTGGAGTCCCATCTTTTCTCAATTGGAAATTACATTCATAAAATGTAAGAAAGTGATTCCAATGTTATCCTTTAGGAGAGATAGGCCTTGCAGTAGTGAAAAAAAATAATGTAAAAGAATTTCACTACGAGAGAATGTAAAGCTTAAAAGTATATATCCTACTTTTTAAATACACTGCACCATGCCCATGGCCTGTCCAGGCCCTACCTTAGGGGGGACCTAAAACTCATCAAAAGAAAAGTTTTGGCTTGGCAAGTAGGTTACCTTGCCAGGCTGACAGGTCAGTGTAAAACTGCACACACAGGCTCTGCAGTGGCCGGTCTGAGACATGTTTAAAGTGCTACTTATGTAGGTGGCACAGTCTGTGCTGCAAGCCCAGTAGTAGTAATTAATATACAGGCACTGGGCACATGCAGTGCACTTTAATAGAGACTTAAATTAAATATGTCATTTGTGGATAAGCCAATGTTGCCATGTTTTAAGTAAAGAGCATATGCACTTTAGCAATAGTTAGCAGTGGTAAAGTGCTCAGATTCCTAAATCCATCAAAAACAAAGTCAGCAAAAACAGTAAAAAAAGGAGGTCTTAAGGCAAAATGTCAGGGGAATCCAAGTCAAGAATGCCAGGTCTAACAAATATTATTAGGCTAGTGTACCAGCTCACATGAGTTAGCAGGAAAAGGGTGCAGTTGCAAGTGATTCAGCTGAATTTGTCAAAGTCAGTAACATATTTCATAACCTTCTTCATACTTCAACCTCAGAGTACATGTTCCATACTGGAAAGTGGATTTTTGTGGTAGAGCTTTGGTCCTTATTAGCCCTATGGGGCAGCTGGAAACTGGGACAAATATTCCTGAAGCAAATTGCTAAGTCTCTTAATAAAATTCCAGAGATTCTACACCCAGTGTTTCAGGAGAGTTGGGCATTTCCTTTCCTAGGGACATCATGTATTGAAACCAGCTATCCAAGAAGTTCAGGGATCCAAAATAATCTTATTCTTGGTTTCAGGTAGGTGGAGCTTTATTTACTTTACTCTAGCTCTTCCAGTTCAACCTACTGCATTACAAAGGATTTGTCCTCCTCTGTTTTATGATTTAAGTTCTGCAATTCTGCGGGTGATAAGAATTAATTTCCAATTTTTATTATATATTATTTTAGTGCTTCCCATACACTCTGTTTTTTTATTGTTGTATAATATAAGGACATATGTTATGATTTAAGTTCTGCAATTCCGCCCGTGATACGAATTTGGAACACACCAAATTGCAGTTGGGAGAGAGGAGTGCAAGTCGCTGGAGTGGGCGGATGCATCCGGACCTCATTGGGGGTTTAATAATAACAAATCCAATGGAACTTACCTGGCTGTACCTGTGTTCTTTCAGAAGACATTACTACACTCTGGGCCAACAATTTGTCAAGGCATCCTGTTGTGGTGGATTATCTTGAGTCTGGAGTCACCACTTCTATGAAAGGGAATGGTGCAGCATAGGTTTATTCAAAACATGTGCCACACATACCAGTATCTAGTACTTACCTACCTTCATTGTTTACACTATATAGCTGGTTCTTTGAAGTAGTAGGTGTCAAGTACAGGTAGAAAGGTGTTACTGGAATGGGATCACAGCCTGATTTGTATACTTCCTTTTGAATGTACTTCAGCTGATCAACCAATCAATCATTTGTAAAGTGCACTATATACCCGCGAGGGTCTCAAAGCGTGGGGAGCGCTACTGATTGAACAGACAGGTCTTGAGTATCCTCCTGAAGGTCAGTAGGTCTTAGGTCTGTTGTAGGCTCAGTGGGAGGGTGTTCCATGTCTTGGCGGTGAGGTGGGAGAAGGATCTCCCACCAGTGGTTGTTCTTCAGATGCGTGGGACAGTGGAGAGTGAGAGGTCAGCGGAGCATAGCTGGCGGTTGGGGATGTAGAGCTGTATGTTGAGGTAGGCTGGGCCGGTCTTGTGGTCTCTGAAGGAATACTGATCTCAGAAAGAATATATTCCATATTCCAAAACTGTTAGAAAGGTGATGGGTAACATGATTTTAACACTACTAAGGGACCCCTCTGCCTAGAGTATCTACACCTACATATTTTGATTCCATCTTCCTGTCACAATGTATAGAAAAATGTTCAGTACATGTTATATGGTAGGATTGTAGTCTGAAGCGTTCGAAATCATGTCCTTTCAAAATATCATGCTATGTTTTAGCGTCAAGAGGGACAATGTATCCTTTACTCTCTCAGGAACCCTCTGCACAGTTTATGGCAATAGTAGGATTTTCTTTAGGTCAACACACGAGGCGGGACCAATTTATCAGATTAAAGCAACTGAAGAGTTCAAAACACCGCCTCAGAAACAAAATAAAATGGATGAAACATAATAGAAAGTGAATTTCTTTGCACGATGGCGCAAACAAGGTACCAATTTACCAAGTTAGTAGGCACCCCAAAGCTTAAACTCTCATTGCTCCCAGTCTGGCAAGCTATTTTTCTCTGCATTCTTTCACTTCCTCACAACGAATCTACCAAAGATCAGGCAGATTATGGAAATCATGCAGACCTAGCGAGAAGCTGAATACCCTTGAAGATGAATTGTGCTGATTAACGCACAAGATTGTCAACAACGCACATTGCCAGCACAAAAGCGAGGGGACATCAGGTTAAAGTCAATGTGCAGTTGTGGATGCATTACCTTTAAAGCACTTCAGACAGTCAGTCCAAGTTACTTCTCTTATCTGCTAAAAATATCGGGTGATAGCAAGCAATCCCAAAGCGAGGCCTTCCTCCCACTAGAAAGTCCGTATTACAACACATCCTTAGTTCAAAGACAATTTTTCTGGTGTTTCACCCCCTTTTTTTCAACTCCTTGCCCAAAAATTAAGACTGGTGCCCAGCATCCTTGACTTCAAGAAGCAACGTAAGAATCTTCTATTTAAAAACCACTTATCATTCAATGCTTAACAGAACTACCACTTCCTGTTATTTACTTTCACCTTTCTCTCAATAAGTGCATCAACCTCCCCTTAAATGTTTTATTTACAGTGCTAGCATTCACTCCATTCCCATTTAAACACGACCTACATTCCTGTTTATTGATTCTTGTTTCAATTCAATTATTGTTACTTGTACGCATATTGGGGCATATTATCAAGGGGGTTTATCTCCGCTTTTTTGGCTTTAAAAGCCAAGAAAGCGGAGATAAAATTATTTCCCTATTACCTAGCTGTCGCCAACACCAGTTAGCGACAGCTAGTAGGAGATAGCGACCATCTTGGGCCCCACTTTGCATGTCAGTGATATTTATCATAAATGACATGCAAAGTGGGCGTGCCAAGATGTTAGCGACTGGAAACAGTCGCTAACATCGCTATCTCCTATTACCAACTTTTGGAGATATTCGTGCTAAGCGCGAATATCTCCAAAAGCTAACACCTGCCCTGAGCAGTTCTTAGCCATGTTATCCAATGGGAGGTGGATAACATGGCTAAGAGCATTAGCTCGGTATTGCATGAATAATGCTGACTTTTCAGCGATATTCATGCATTGCGGCCGTTTTTATCGCATTTGCGATAAACCTTGGTAATACCAAGGTTTATCTGCGATAAAAATCGCCGCAGCTCAGCGGTAAAATTTAGTCTCTAACCAAGCAATAGCGATAATTATCGCTATTGCTTGGTAATATGCCCCATTGTCTAGTAATATGAACATGTTGTTACATTGTAAAGCGCTCTAATATCACTTGGTGAAGCAGTGCTAAAGAAAAACACAGTAAACAAATGAAGACATTTAAACCGAACAAGCAAGTGGGTGCTTCTACCTACAGGGCCATTTCCTATCCTGGCTTATGCCATCTTCAAAACACTTTCGTTAAGCAGGTAGAACCCAGCAATTAAGGGCCTTTCACTTTGCTGTAGTATAAACTTGGGTGTTCTTGCAACATCTATCAACAGCTGCCATCCAAGAGTGCTGAAAGATGTAGCCGAAAAAAGGTCCAATAAGCTATATTTTTGCCAGAGAAGCAGAACAAAATCCACCAATCTCTGCAAAAACAAATAATGACTTTTAAGACATTTCCATTAAAAATGTGTCTGTGTTTGAAATATATAATATGAAACATCATAAGCTAGTACTCAGGATTTGGTAAGAAGCAGCACTGCGCTCTAAACAGGTATATACTAATAAATATCCCTTGTTCTGATAATTAGTGTTCATTGTGCACTAGGATTACACTCAAGCCAGTTTCATGTAAGTTAGTTTTGATAAACGAGCCTGTCTGCGAGAGTCAAGCCCCATTACATTTAATGAAATCGTCTTTTGTATCATACTTTCCAACAGCATTATGTTGGTATTATTTCAGAGACAGATTATTATAATACATGCATTTTCTTTGCTCTGAAAAGGCCTGATTCACAAAGTGATGTGCAGATAAGACAGAAATAACTCCCACAATTCATACATCTACTCTTAATTTTAAAGCAATTTCTCACTTCTATAGGATTCACAGAAAGAATACTTGGAGAAATATGCCAAAGTAGTAGCAGCACAGCAGTTCTCAGATTGAATTGCAACCAGGTGCGACATTTGACCAATGGCGTCTCTAGAAGTAAACTTAGTAGGGTTCACACATTGTACCACAGAGATATGTGTTAGGGTCTCCTCCCAAAATGTCTGTTTATCTATCTATCTATCTATCTATCTATCTATCTATCTATCTATCTATCTATCTATCTATCTATCTATCTATCTATCTATCTATCTATCTATCTATCTATCTATCTATCTATCTATCTATCTATCTATCTATCTATCTATCTATGTATCTATCTATCTATCTATCTATCTATCTATCTATCTATCTATCTATCTATCTATCTATCTATCTATCTATTTTTCCATCCATCAAGAATATTAAAACAAATGTTAAAGTGATGTTATAGTTAGATAAGGTAATAAAATATAGACCTAACTATAACTTGTGCCCTCACCATGCACGGCTTATAACCTCGCATATTACATCACTTATGGCATGTGAGATGACATGCTTTATGGCATCACTGATGACATCTCAAATCAGTGAATTTCTAGAGATTATACACATAAGCTAAAATCTTATTATTTTACCTAATTGTAACCTCAAGTAAACTTTTTTCCACGAAATTACCAGGGTTTTTTTAATGGTAAGGTAAGATTGTATTAAAATGCCTAACTACCAAAACTTCAATTTAACCTTTGTTCTTTTCATAGAATTTCTGTGATTTTTATTAGCATAAAGTAAGGTTTAATTATGATACCTAAGTATGACATCACTTTAGCCTTTTTGTGTTCAGTGATATCTGTTTTTTCTCATATTCGCTGAACTTCCCAGCTGAGCACAAATGTTGGCTGTGTGCAAAGGTAGATTGGCTGCAAGGAGTGTCTTCTGCCCAGGACCTGGTCGCAACCCTACATAGTCTGCCAGCCCCCTGTATAGATCCACACCGTATGGGTGCCAGAACTCCGGCCAAGCAGACCTGTGTCCAGGCCCTGAGCCCAACCCAGTAGGAACCAAACCACTTGCTGCACACAACCTTCAAATGTGCATGGAGTGGGTTGGCTGCAGGGCCTGGCCTGTAGCCACTCCATGAGCCAAAATGTTCGTGGGACCCCAACCACCCACCATGCATGACCTTTGGTTATGGTTAAAGTTAAATGGTGCCATGCATAGCTTTCTCAGATGGGGTGTTATGTGCTCTGGTTAGAACTATGTAGCAACGATGCACATATCCCTAGATTGTCCTCTTGCCTGCACAATAACATTATTGCTGTGAACTTTTGCACATGTTCACGTGCATCACAATGTTGGATTATTTTCTTTGAAACTAATTTTGCTTACATGTTTAGCTTTGCAAAACATTATCATGATGCTCAAACACTAAGTACTCTATACGTACATTACACAGATGCTTTTTATTATAAATATTTTGAATCTCAGAGGATGGGTATAGGAGGACCTCCAGCTGAAATCAAGGTCCCCTGCATGTTAAGACTGCACCACGCAGCGGTTTGACATCTCCATGAGGAGTGTCCAGTTTGTGACTAGAATGGGGTCCCACATTCTCTGCCACCAAATAGTTGAGTTGGATTGTCCCTTGAGGGAAACCTTGCTTCTACACTTACATACACTTTAGACATACATATAGCAGGTCTTGCAGAGTACGAGTACACCTGATTACTGCCTTGTATTATATGCCTGCATATATACAATGTCTTAGCACCATGATGGAATTGTATCTGCTATTTACTCTTATGGTGCTTTATAATCACTTTCGTCTGCTTCTGTCTACTGATTATCGCAGCGCATGCATTCTACTCAAGAATAATGTTGGTTCAATATATATAATAAATATGTGTCCACTGTGTAATCGTTGCCTTTTTCTTTGAGAACAATTAGGCATGAGTGGGTGAGAGGGTTTTGATCTGTTACCGCAATACGTGAGGAGTCAGGGTTGTCATGTTCAGTGATTGCCAGAAACTATCTCCTATTACCAACTTTTGGAGATATTCGTGCTAAGCGCGAATATCTCCAAAAGCTAACACCTGCCCTGAGCAGTTCTTAGCCATGTTATCCAATGGGAGGTGGATAACATGGCTAAGAGCATTAGCTCGGTATTGCATGAATAATGCTGACTTTTCAGCGATATTCATGCATTGCGGCCGTTTTTATCGCATTTGCGATAAACCTTGGTAATACCAAGGTTTATCTGCGATAAAAATCGCCGCAGCTCAGCGGTAAAATTTAGTCTCTAACCAAGCAATAGCGATAATTATCGCTATTGCTTGGTAATATGCCCCATTGTCTAGTAATATGAACATGTTGTTACATTGTAAAGCGCTCTAATATCACTTGGTGAAGCAGTGCTAAAGAAAAACACAGTAAACAAATGAAGACATTTAAACCGAACAAGCAAGTGGGTGCTTCTACCTACAGGGCCATTTCCTATCCTGGCTTATGCCATCTTCAAAACACTTTCGTTAAGCAGGTAGAACCCAGCAATTAAGGGCCTTTCACTTTGCTGTAGTATAAACTTGGGTGTTCTTGCAACATCTATCAACAGCTGCCATCCAAGAGTGCTGAAAGATGTAGCCGAAAAAAGGTCCAATAAGCTATATTTTTGCCAGAGAAGCAGAACAAAATCCACCAATCTCTGCAAAAACAAATAATGACTTTTAAGACATTTCCATTAAAAATGTGTCTGTGTTTGAAATATATAATATGAAACATCATAAGCTAGTACTCAGGATTTGGTAAGAAGCAGCACTGCGCTCTAAACAGGTATATACTAATAAATATCCCTTGTTCTGATAATTAGTGTTCATTGTGCACTAGGATTACACTCAAGCCAGTTTCATGTAAGTTAGTTTTGATAAACGAGCCTGTCTGCGAGAGTCAAGCCCCATTACATTTAATGAAATCGTCTTTTGTATCATACTTTCCAACAGCATTATGTTGGTATTATTTCAGAGACAGATTATTATAATACATGCATTTTCTTTGCTCTGAAAAGGCCTGATTCACAAAGTGACGTGCAGATAAGACAGAAATAACTCCCACAATTCATACATCTACTCTTAATTTTAAAGCAATTTCTCACTTCTATAGGATTCACAGAAAGAATACTTGGAGAAATATGCCAAAGTAGTAGCAGCACAGCAGTTCTCAGATTGAATTGCAACCAGGTGCGACATTTGACCAATGGCGTCTCTAGAAGTAAACTTAGTAGGGTTCACACATTGTACCACAGAGATATGTGTTAGGGTCTCCTCCCAAAATGTCTGTTTATCTATCTATCTATCTATCTATCTATCTATCTATCTATCTATCTATCTATCTATCTATCTATCTATCTATCTATCTATCTATCTATCTATCTATCTATCTATCTATCTATCTATCTATCTATCTATCTATCTATCTATCTATCTATCTATCTATCTATCTATCTATCTATCTATCTATCTATCTATCTATCTATGTATCTATCTATGTATCTATCTATCTATCTATCTATTTATCTATCTATTTATCTATCTATCTATCTATCTATCTATTTTTCCATCCATCAAGAATATTAAAACAAATGTTAAAGTGATGTTATAGTTAGATAAGGTAATAACATATAGACCTAACTATAACTTGTGCCCTCACCATGCACGGCTTATAACCTCGCATATTACATCACTTATGGCATGTGAGATGACATGCTTTATGGCATCACTGATGACATCTCAAATCAGTGAATTTCTAGAGATTATACACATAAGCTAAAATCTTATTATTTTACCTAATTGTAACCTCAAGTAAACTTTTTTCCACGAAATTACCAGGGTTTTTTTAATGGTAAGGTAAGATTGTATTAAAATGCCTAACTACCAAAACTTCAATTTAACCTTTGTTCTTTTCATAGAATTTCTGTGATTTTTATTAGCATAAAGTAAGGTTTAATTATGATACCTAAGTATGACATCACTTTAGCCTTTTTGTGTTCAGTGATATCTGTTTTTTCTCATATTCGCTGAACTTCCCAGCTGAGCACAAATGTTGGCTGTGTGCAAAGGTAGATTGGCTGCAAGGAGTGTCTTCTGCCCAGGACCTGGTCGCAACCCTACATAGTCTGCCAGCCCCCTGTATAGATCCACACCGTATGGGTGCCAGAACTCCGGCCAAGCAGACCTGTGTCCAGGCCCTGAGCCCAACCCAGTAGGAACCAAACCACTTGCTGCACACAACCTTCAAATGTGCATGGAGTGGGTTGGCTGCAGGGCCTGGCCTGTAGCCACTCCATGAGCCAAAATGTTCGTGGGACCCCCAACCACCCACCATGCATGGCCTTTGGTTATGGTTAAAGTTAAATGGTGCCATGCATAGCTTTCTCAGATGGGGTGTTATGTGCTCTGGTTAGAACTATGTAGCAACGATGCACATATCCCTAGATTGTCCTCTTGCCTGCACAATAACATTATTGCTGTGAACTTTTGCACATGTTCACGTGCATCACAATGTTGGATTATTTTCTTTGAAACTAATTTTGCTTACATGTTTAGCTTTGCAAAACATTATCATGATGCTCAAACACTAAGTACTCTATACGTACATTACACAGATGCTTTTTATTATAAATATTTTGAATCTCAGAGGATGGGTATAGGAGGACCTCCAGCTGAAATCAAGGTCCCCTGCATGTTAAGACTGCACCACGCAGCGGTTTGACATCTCCATGAGGAGTGTCTAGTTTGTGACTAGAATGGGGTCCCACATTCTCTGCCACCAAATAGTTGAGTTGGATTGTCCCTTGAGGGAAACCTTGCTTCTACACTTACATACACTTTAGACATACATATAGCAGGTCTTGCAGAGTACGAGTACACCTGATTACTGCCTTGTATTATATGCCTGCATATATACAATGTCTTAGCACCATGATGGAATTGTATCTGCTATTTACTCTTATGGTGCTTTATAATCACTTTCGTCTGCTTCTGTCTACTGATTATCGCAGCGCATGCATTCTACTCAAGAATAATGTTGGTTCAATATATATAATAAATATGTGTCCACTGTGTAATCGTTGCCTTTTTCTTTGAGAACAATTAGGCATGAGTGGGTGAGAGGGTTTTGATCTGTTACCGCAATACGTGAGGAGTCAGGGTTGTCATGTTCAGTGATTGCCAGAAACCATCCGTTCCTTGTTTTCGTTAAGGGGGCTTATGGTCTCACTGTGAGCTAGCTGGCCTCCCAGCCAATATATCTTGCGGTGTTCCCAGAATCAGTCTAGGCACCTTGCCCAAAGTTTATGCTTTCCAACAAATGCACAGATCCTACAGATTAGTAGGAACTACATGGCATGGCGTTGCCAATGTTGGTTGTGTTCTTATTTAATGACCTACCTGAGTAGTTCAGTTGCGCTTTCTCAGAGACCACTACACACCTTCAAACTGGAGACGTCTGTGGTGGAAGGGAAATCTGCCTCAGCGGAGTAGGTATACCCTATGCATTGCCTGTAGGTTATTCAAGCTTGTGGGATAAAACCTTCCCACATTGTATAAACCCTCTCTCCATACATTCATTTATTAAATTTCCTTCTTTCTTCAAACAATGTCTATAAACGGCAAAGTAATTTAAGAGGAAGTAAGAACTCTAAGCATTACAGAAAACATTAATTTTTTTAGCTTTTTCAAGGCCACCGAGCACATCTTTAAAAGAACATTTCACAATGGCTGAATGGATTTATGTCAAATTATGAACTGTACACTTTGGTGTACTTCTGTTCAGCTGTTTAATTCTGTATCACTTCCCAATTTTTGTTATTGGAATTAACATAGAAAAAAGATGTTTTGAAGACTCTCCCTTTTTTTCTGCACCAGCTTGATGGACCAACTTCAAAATTTCTGGGAAGGAGATAACGTGGATGAAATTTTTCTCTGGAAGTTTCCGTGCAAGGGTATCAAAGTGAAAAACAAAACAAGGAACACTCATCCTATAGAAAGTCTGACTTAACTAAACAACACCGACTTTCACACAATTGTGTAAAAATGAAAACAAATATTTATATGTATATATTACCTAATAGAAGGTGCCACTGGATAGTTACAGTTAGGTTAGCTTGTCCATAGGATTTGCATTTTTATGTTGTTTATAGCTTTGGCTCTGTTTAATGAATTCCCATCAAACATCTAAAATACAATGATCTTCTTTGCCTAGTTTGTGCATGAAAGGTTTGGGGGTGATCCATCAAGCAGGGACCAAGAACAAAGGTGGATTCCAAAATGCAAAATCCCCATGCATTTTCTATAGACCTCTTTAGGCAGGGCTACAGCAAAAACTGCTTAATGGAATTACACCAGATTTGGCAGTAAGCTAGTTCTTGGTCTGCCAATTGTGCTTTTGTGCCCTGCGGTAAATCAGTTAATTCGTTTTAAGGGTCAGAAATATTTGTATATCTGGATGGTTGGGTTCGTGAAAGGCTTGAGAGGCTGTAGTGGGAGCATCAGTTCAAAAATGGAGTGATCTGATTGGCCCAGGAAGCTTTATTTTCCTTGGGCCAATTCACACTCATGGGAGTCTCACAGGGAGAGGGCTCTGAATTGCTGTCATCACATCAGAAAAATGTTACTGGCAGCCATTACAGGACTTAGAGGCTTGGTCCCCTCTCCTTCAGATTGAACAAAAAAATATAAAGGGGAAGGATAGGCATACCTTGCTCCCCTATGCTCCATAGGGGTAACGAGAGCACCCTTTGGGGCACAATTGGAAAATAAAGTAGGAATGTTTGCGGCGATCCCTCTGATCTCCCACGGGATTGTAAAAAAAAAAAAAAAATGGTGGCCCAGAGACATATTGTTTAACTGAAGGAAGTGAACTCCTACCCAAGCCATACAAGTACCCAGGGAGCCCACCCCAGGGGTCCCATTTCATAAGGATTGGGCACACATGGGCCCCCAGCCTTTGGTTATTACAGTCCCTGGGGAGCCCACCCTGGGACAAAATGTGCACCCTCCTCAAGCCTTTAAAAGACCAGAGAGACTACATCCCCTGGGGACAAAAAACTTCTTAAAAGGAAGGGGGTCAAGCACTCAATTCTACACTGTTCCACTCTAAGCCACTCCAGTCTATTTCAAAACACTTTATTACTATTCCACTCTACGCCACTCCATGCTATGCTGTTTCACTGTATGCTATTTTACTCTATGAAACCGGATTCTATGCCACTTTATGCCACTCTACTCCACACTATTCCACTCAACAGCAGTCTACTGTATGCTACTCCATTCTATGACACTCAACGGTATGATACACCACTCCACAGCACTCCATTCTACACCAATCTATCCGCTCTCTTTCACTTTATGCCACTCTACTCTACGCCACTCCACTGTACACCACAACACTATACTCTATTCCACTCTACACCACTACAGTCTATGCCACTACACTGAACCTCGCTCCACAATATGCCACTCCGAACAATCCATGCTAAACTATTCCACTCTATTCAATTCCACTCTTTAAAAACTTCACTCTACACTATTTCACATTAGACCACTCCACTCTAAGGCACTTCGTTCTATGCCACTCCACTGTACGCTACTCCACCCCATGCCACTCCACTCAATGCTATTACAGTTTACACTACTTCACTCAAAAGCCACTCCATTCTACGCCACTCCATGCTATGCTATTCCACTCTCTGCCACTCTATGATATGCCACTCCACTGTATGCCACAACACTGGACACTATTCGACTCTCCACCACTCCCATTTAGCCCACTCCATTCTAATGTTTTCCACATTCACTCCACTCTACTTCACTCCACTCCATGCCACTCTATGCTTTTCCACTGTATGACATTCCAGTCTGTGTCTCTATACTGTACTTTACTCTACAATACCACTATACTGCATGCAACTCCACTCTACGATAATCCACGGAACCACACTGGGCACCACTATGCACCACTCTGGACTAAGCCAATCTACTCTATTCTATTCCTGTATACACATCTTCAATCTATGGCACTCTACACTATGCCAATCCACTGTATGCCAGTACAGTCTATGCTACTCCACTCTACACCACTTCACTGTACCCCACTGCCTGATGCTATTCCACTCTGTGGCACTCCACTATACGCCACTCCACCCTATTCCCCCTCCATTGTATGCCACTCCAGTGTACACCAATCCACTGTACACTATTCCGCTCTATGCCACTCCACTCTACTCCACTCTACTGTACACCACTGTGGTCTATACTATTCCACTCCATGCCACTCAACTGTATGGCACTTTATGCCATTCCAATCTCAGCTATTTATTTTTACACCACTCCATTGTATGCCACTCCCCTCTTTCCGATGCTACTAAATACCACTCCATTTTAGGGTATTACACTGTATGCCACTCAGCTCTATGCCACTCCACTCTATGCAATTTCACGCTACCTTCTCCACTCTATGCCACTGAGCTTTACACCACTCTATTCTACACCACTCCACTGTACACTATTCTAGTATACACCAATCTGCTCTATGCCACTCCACTATATGCAACACCACTGTACACCGCTCCACTCTATGCTGTTTTACTCTACCCCACTCCATTTTATGCCACTCTATTGTGTGCCAGTCCACTCTACTCAATTCCACTCTATGCTATTCTATTCTACGCCATGCAACTGTACACCACTCTACATGCCTCCAGTCTACTCTATTCCACTGTGCGCTATGAGACTCTGAGTAACTGTACGCCCCTCCTCCCCAAGCTATTCCAATCTATGCCACTCCACTCTACACTACTCCACTGTATACCACTCAACTCTATGCCACTCATTCTATGCCACTGCATTCAATGTCACTCCACTCTGCTCCAATTCACTTGATTCTCCTACACTTACTGACACTCAAATTTACGCCATTCCATTCTGTGCCTCCCCAGTCTAAGATGCTCCACTGAACACCACTTCACTCAATGCCACTCCTCTCCACGCCACTGTACTCTATCCCACTACACTCTACATCACTACACTCTATGCTATTCCACTAAATGCCATTCCAATTTACACCACTCCACTATACACCACTCCACTCTATGCCACTCCACTTTTTGCCACTCCAGTCTATGCTTTTCTACTGTACGCCTGTGAGGAGTTCGGTTGTTCGTTGATTGGAGTGGAAGACGTGGTCATGCAACAGCCACAACCCCTTGCAAGGTGAACCACAAAAAGTCACTTAACTAACCTGTGCTTAACCCTGGGCAACTTGGCACAAAAAGCAACCAGGCTTAACTTAGAGGCAATGTGTAAAGTACTTATACAGCACAAAAATGGTAAAACACTGAAATATAAACATAGAAAATTCCAAAACAGTTTAGAAAAATAGAGGGAATTGTAATCAATTATTTGACAAGAAAACAACAAAAATCCAATCAGTAGAATGGGAATTATGAGTGTTTAGTAGAAAAGAGAGCCTAAAATTTCAAAGCACCAACTGCAGTCATCTAGGGGGTACGTTTACAACAGAATGTAACGCCTTGCTTCTCCATTCTGAAAATGCAGGGATGCACTGTATTTACAAAGATACGGCACATCCCTGCATTTTCTCTAGTGCTGGCACTAAATTAAACTGCTTAGTGCCAAGGAAGGCACTCGTGCACTATAGTGCCAGGGTGCCTGCATTGGGGGAATTATTGTTTGCGTACAGAAAGGTGTTCCTTCCTGCACATAAACAATCACAAATGCCGTTTGTAACTCCTATTTGTTCTTCATTGTGAAGCACACAAAGAAGTTGCCAATCGTCATTTTTTGTTGAAATTCAACTTACAACACAGAATACAGGTCCAGATGTACACAGCGTTAGGCCCGCAACCCTATATAGGGCCTGCCGCGTTGGCAGTTGTTTCTCTAGTTACATAGGGAGGCAACATGAGAGGCAGGTATGAACACAGCATGTCACCTCCAACCCCTGAGGGTCTGGCCACGTAGCACATTATACAGCATTATATCGGCTTGGTGTGGGATTGCACAAGACCTCTGATAAACAGTAACTTGATATCACAGGCAAGAGGCCCAAAAAACAAACACACAGAGATGAGTGGATAGGGAGAATTCGAAAGAAAAGAGTAGGAGGAAGGACAAGAAAAGAGCAGTAAGAGTAAGAATGGTGTGTGCGGGCAAGGAGGAAGCACATATCTGCACATGTTAGTGAAAGGTCTGTTATCTATGGGGGTTACGCGTGCAGGTGATCAAGTTATGGGAGTAATCTGCTGGGGTCCGGTGGAAATATAGCATCGTCAAAGAGTCGCAGCGTCCTAAGCTTAGCAGGCATGTCACACGCATGTTCTACTGCGCAAAGATATTCAATCAGAGGTTCCCACACAGCCTTAAAACGAGTGTTGCGTGCTTGCAGTCGCGCAGTAAAGAGTTCCATATTTATGACATGCCATAAGCGCACAAACCAAGCAGCAATTGGAGGGGCCTTAGTTTTCTTCCAGTATAACGCTATGAGCTGTTTAGCAGCTCCAAGCATATGAAGCGCTAGATTCCAGTCACTGCGGATGAGCGCCTTGAAACTGACAGGCTTAATGCCCAAAAGGATCGTGCATGTGGCTTCAGGGAGGGGGAACCCTAACACCCATTTAATATGCCTAAGTACCTCCTTCCAGAACAGGGTCAGAGATGGGCAGGCCCACCAAATGTGTATAAATCTCCAGATGCATTCAAACACCTCCAGCACAAGGGGGAAGAGGCAGGGAACATCTTGTGCAGTCGTGCGGGCGTATAGTACAATTGTGTCATAATTTTGTATGCATTCTTCCGCTGCGTGATACTACAATAGACCTTGGGGATATCCTGCCATAAGCTATTCTACTGCGAGGGCGTGATTTCCGTGGTGGACGTCAACTGCCATTGACGTTGGTATGAGTGGGAGGGCGTTGTCGGGGGGTGCTGTAGGATCTGATAAATCCTAGATATGAGGCTCTTTGACTCGTTGAAAGAGCGGACCAGCCGCTCAAATGGGGTGAATGGGCGGGTAGCCGCCTGTTGCATCTCCAACTCAGAAATTGTGCGTATTGCATTCCCGACCCCCAGTGGGAGACGGAACTCCTCTGTGCACTGAGGAAATGTCTTGAACGTGCCCCCCTCGTACAGATCACTGATCACTCTGCACCCCCCATTTAGCAAAGGCTTGTGTGCGATAAGCTGGAGGAAATAATGGATTACCTTCGAGGGGAGTATGCGGTGAGGGGAATGTCATGAGACCTCTGCGCCCAGCCAGCTTGTCCCATATATCCAGGACCGTTTTAGTGGGCACCGCTATATAGGCACTCCTGGAGCGTGCCGCACGATGGAGCCATGTGAGGTCCCAAATGGTATGCACAGTTACCATTCTGTCCATATGCAGCCAGATCTTCTCACTCTCAGTTGTTGTCCATTCAACTACAAAGCGGAGGCGGGAGGCCCAGTAGTAGTCCATGAGGTTGGGACAGGCTAGCCCCCCCTGTCTCGCTGTAACATGAGGATCTTATCAGAAAATCGCAGTCTACGCCCGCCCCATATAAACGTGCTTGCGCTGGAGGCCTTGTATCTGGTGCTGTGGAATAGGAGTGGGGAGGCATTGAAATAAATAAAAAATTTACGGAGGATCGACATCTTGATGGCATTAATTCTGCCCAGCCATGACATGGTCAAGGGCTTCCACTACCTCAGTTCTTCTAGGACAGTCTTCCTACATTCTCACCAGTCCATGTATCTAAAGAGGGAGTCAACTGGAGCCCGAGATACCAGATGTGGTTGGAGGCCCATTGATATGGGGCGAGCTTCTCTAAAAGTGGTACCTTCTCCTGTGGACTGGTAAGGTTGAGGGCTCAAGATTTGTCGTGATTGATTTTAAGGCATGAGGCCCGCTCCAAAGTCTGCAGCAGAGAGTGAAGTGCTGAGAGGAACACTTGGGGGCGCAATAGTGTGAGGAAAAGGTTGTCTGCAAACAGTGCCACCTTGTTCTGCCAGCCCCGAGCGAGAAGCCGTGTATGTCTGCTGTCTGCCTGATCAGCTCTGCTAGGGGTTCTACCACAAGGGCGAACAACAAGGGTGACAGGGGGCAACCCTGCCGAGTACCACTATGGATGGAGAAGGGTTCCAGTCCACCCAGTCGAATGCCTTCTCCGCGTCAAGCGACAGAAGGCAGGCCGGTATGTTCCAGTGGTGTGCCTTCCCCACCAAGTGTGCAATTCTGCGCACATTATCTGCCCCCTGGCGGTTGCGGATTAAGCCAACTTGGTCCGGCTCCACCAGACCAGGCATGTGGGGATCTAGGCATTTGGCAAGTATTTTGGTATAAATTTTCAGGTCCATATTTAACAGGGCTATGGGACGGTAGGAAGCACAAAGCGCGGGGTCCTTACCCGACTTAGGTATAAGTGCTATCTCTGCCATACCCATGGAGGGCGTTGGTCCATCTGTGTCAGAGAAGGAGTTGTACAGCCACAAAAGATAAGGCTGGAATTGCGTTTGAAACATGCCGTAGAAGGACAGGGGCAGGCCATCCGGGCCCGGCGTCTTCCCAAGAGGGAGGTCTCTTAGGGCTGTTGTTAGTTCCTCTGCAGTAAGAGGGCCTTCTAGGGTCCTGGCGTGATAGGGGTGTATCGGGGTCCAGGTGTACTGGTTCAGAACATCCATTATTAGGTCCAGCAACGGTGCCTCCGCTGAATAAAGGGCAGCATAATAGGCCCTAAACACCTCGCATTTGCTCCGCTCCGAGGTAACCCTTGTTCCATCTGACATTTTAATATTAGTTATGTGGGCCTTTGCTGCCCGTGCTCTCAGACGTTTTGCCAGTAGCCTGCCCACCTTATCTCCCGCTTCAAAGTATCTCTGTTTCAAAGCCAACAGGGACTTTTCAGCCTTGTTAGTATGCAGGATGCGGAGTTGCCCCTGGAGGTTTGTGAGACGCCACCGAGATGCAAGCGAGGAATGTTCCTGATCCTGTTTTTCTACTAGTTTTATATCCTTGAAGAGATTGTCCTCAAGGAGCCGAGCCTCCCACGCCCGCATAATCGAGGGAGAGGTGATGTGCCCACGGATCGTGGCCTTGAAGGCATCCCACACCACAGGAAAGGGCGTCTCTGGGATATCATTACTTACAAAGTAAGAGTCAATGGCAGCCCATATGCTTTCCACATCAGCTGGGTCCCAAAGGATACTCGCCGGCAAGCGCCACCGCGGGTCACGGGTGGGGCAAGCGGCTGGATCCTGCAGGAGAAGCTCAACATGGGCATGGTCAGAGAGTGCTATGGCCCCCAGCATGTCCTGTATCAGTGCATGAGAGATAAACAGGTAATCGATACACGAGTATGAGTGGTGAATGTGGGAATAGTATGAGTTATCCCGCACTTCTGGAGAGTGACACCGCCCTGTGTCCAGTAGGCCTAGTTCCCTTATCTGCTTCCGAAGTGTTGAGGACATGGCCTCCATCCCACTCAAGGAGGCTTTGCTGCGATCTACTCTATGGTCCCATACCAGGTTAAAATCCCCCCCCCCAAGATCATTGAGGGATCACCCTGTGGCACGTGATCCCGCATGAGTGTCCGGAGATAGCTGTCCTGCATCTGATTGGGCGCATAAACATTACACAATGTGAAGAGGCGTCTCCCAATCCCAACACTTGCTCTAATGAAGAGTCCATCCGAGCTCTCCCGCCTGATGCCATTTCTGCACAAAATTGCCACTCCCGCCGTTTTGGTGTCCTCTGCGGCCCAAATTTGAAGGGGGTATTTAGGATGCGCCATGCACTGCACATCAACTTTTATGAGGTGAGTTTCTTGGAGGAATATGATGTCAGGGTTGTGCTGGAGAAGGTAGCGCCACAGTTGCCGCCACTTATTGGGAGAATTGAGGCCCTTAGCATTTAGTGATCAGACTTTTAAGGGGCTAGGGAGAGTTGCAGTCATGTCTGAATCCAAATTAATCCGCCCTGCCACCCTATAAGCGAGTTCAGAGGAAGGCCTGTCTGCTCCTGCCAAGAGGGCGCGCCGCAGCCACAGGAGAACCCTCCCACCACACCCAAGAGACAAGAAAGGGTAGGAAAGAAAGGCTAGAAAGGAGAGAAAAAAGAAGAAAAAAGAAGAAAAACCCAATAGTGGCCAACCGGGCCATGAGGACCTGTTCCAGGGTCAGGTCATCCTACACTGGATAGTCCCAGAGATGTCACTCTCACAAGAACAGTTGGGGGTAGGCCTGCAACCGCTAACAAGTTCATCTGGGAGAGGAGCTCTGGCACCGCCTATGTTGCAATCCGGTGGCTAGTAAAATGTCTGGATCGTTAATTCAATCCTCCAACCCAGCAGGGGAGGGATCACCCCCGATGCGGGACAAGGAGCACAGTGCGGATTCATGAGAAGGCTATCAGGGGGTTGATGGACGATGAGCAGACTCGGTTGTATCCCCCTCCAGAGACCTAATATGTTCTATGATGTCCTGCTTGGCCAGTGATTCTGATAGCTCATCGAGGGGAGGGGATCGCCGGCGGCGGCACACAGTGGACAATGTTGGTTTAGCAGGGATCCGTGCCATAGATGGGGGTCGGTGGGGCTGGCTGGCGGTGAGGACAGGAGTCGGAGTAGTTAAGCCGCCTCTCTGTAGGACCGCATCACCCTGTGCTTGGACTCCCATGCAAAGATGAGTGCAAACGGGTGTCCCTATTGATAAGGGATATCCATGTTCCGCAGCTTGTCCGTTACAGGCTTGAAGGCCTGTCATCTTTGCAGGGTGTTGGGTGCCAAATCCTGGAAAATCTGGATCTTGTGTCCGTCATATATGAGGGCCTGCTTAGCTCGCACCGCCTTGAGGATGGCTTCCTTTTCTGTGAAGAAGTGGACTCTAGTGAGGATGTCCGGTAGCACTCCCGGCAGGTCCCGACACCCGATGAGCCTGGTTCAGGGTCGGCAGCGAGGCGTCATCATCCCCCATACTTCATGTAGGAGCTATGCCACATGGCATGATGTCTTTTCTCTCCGCTCCGAGAGAAACCCCCCGGATGCGGAGGTTGTTCCGGCGGCTCCAATTCTCTAGGTCCTCCTGTTTTAGTTGCAGTTCTATAAGTTGCTCTTCTAAGGTGGCCACACGTTGCCAAAGTTGCTCCTGGTCCTCCATGAGGGCGTCAACAGTCTTTTCCAGCCCATCCACCCATTTGCCCAGGTCAGTTAGTTCCTTTCTGAGTTCACGGACGCAGGAGTGCACCTTGGAGTGTAGGGAACCAATTTCCGTCTTCAGCTCGGACATAAATGAGGCCATAAATGCTTGCGTTACCTGCAGCGAGTCCCCCTCGGGCGGCAGGATCATCTCAGCCGGAGAAGACGTGCTCACCTTGCCCCACGTTGCTGCAACTGAGTTTTCCTTGGGGGCTGCCCCAGGGCGTCCTTGCCCCCTTTAGAGTGTGTCATTGTGAGTCGGTAGGCCCCCTTCAGCGTGTCAATGATCCAAAGCGGCGAGGGTCCGCAACAGTGTCCACAACAATGTTTGGCGACCAGGGAGTTTGTGGGGCATTCAACTTAGGGGCCACCAGGAGGAGTCACAGCAGCCACAGTATCTGTTGCCCAATCCCCCCCCTGGACCAGGACGCTCTTCGTTGACGGCGAACACACTGTCCTGGGCGGGCGTGGCTCTACCCGCTCTTGCAAGGGGGGCACGGCCCAGGCTCGATGTCTCAGTGGGTGGGGGCGTGCGTATCAGGTCCCTGCCTCAAATTTGTCCACCGCCCACCCCACAGGAGTCTGAGGGTGTGAGGGGGGTTCCAGTCATCAGGTCCAGGCATCAGGGGACCACAGTGCAGGCAGTAGAAGGGG
Organism: Lissotriton helveticus; assembly: GCF_964261635.1. Classification (NCBI taxonomy): domain Eukaryota; kingdom Metazoa; phylum Chordata; class Amphibia; order Caudata; family Salamandridae; genus Lissotriton; species Lissotriton helveticus. Next base: position 1,702,619,511 of record NC_136063.1, on the reverse strand, counting down.
ACGCACCCACTGCTTGCACCCACCACAGTCCAGAGAGGGCCTCGCAGGCCTTGCACCCACCAGACGCCTCAGGGCAATCCTCCGCAGCCCACGGATCTCAGGGCCAGTCCACAGCACTCACCAGCAGAGCCCCGCCTACTTCCTTCCACCATCCAGGGCAGCCCGCTAACTATACGGCTAAGCCACCACTCCTCCAGACCCGGAAAGGGCTGTCAGCATTCCTAGGGGCAGCAGTGATGCGGCCTGGGGGCTCGGTCCGGTACAGGCGATCTCAACCAGGCCGTAGTCCCCATCGACGCCGGTCAGCGTTGGGCCTGCGTTGTATAGGCCTCCGGTGGTGGTCACGCAGAACGACAGCATGTAGGCATCCGTCCAAGGCCATCCGCCAAGTCGCTTGGTTCCTGCGCTACCCTGTTGCTGCCTTCAGTGAGCTGCTACTCTCCTCCAGGCGGGTGATGCAGGGCACCAAGAATGCCCACTCTCGCCAGGGTGCAGGAGGCCCCAATCATCAAGATGGTGACTTAGACCCAGTAGGGCAGTGCACTCGCCCACTGGATACGATAGGCACAGCTCTGTCACCCAGGTACTTCTGCCGCATAGGGAGCCCGGTCGTTGCCCCCGCTACTATTGATCTGCTAAATATCGCTAAAAATGCTGGTGGCGGCCCGGAGCTCCCACGGCGTGCGTCTTACTGCATTGCCAGTCAGACCACGCTCCCCCAATCGTCCTTTTTTTAATGATTGCTTATGTGCAGGGCAAGGCTGCAGGAGCATTGTCGCTGGATATCCTTGGACTGAAGTTGTGGTGAAAATTTCAACATTCAGACTTAGTCATATAAATGTAATTTGAAAATTTCAAGGCAGAAGAGGCAGAGTTCTGTAGTAAAAAACAGTTCCATGAGGTCGGATACCCCTTTGGCAAAGGACCGCTGAAAACATTCACAAAGTTGATCTGACCGGCAATGAGGGTTGGGCAAATAGCTGAGTAGGTTGTTCCCAGTCTTCTCTAGGTTCTCAGAGCAGTGTTTGGCAAAAATGTTTTCAAGTACTCAATTTTGCCATCAGTGCACCTTTAGCAGCACAACCAAGGGCCCAGGATTAGTGGGGCCTTTCGTGTGAAGGCAACGCACAGGCTATTCAGTTGCAAATAGGACTGGGCTCATCTCTTATACCTCATCCTGTCATCAGATGGCCCATTTAGCACACCTAATCCCTGTCTGGGTGGAATTTACAAAATCTAACTGTCAGCTACATCCAGTCATGTGGCCCAAGACAGGCTGCAGGAATAAAAAGCAAAGGTCAGGAAAATGGCAACTTTCTAAAAGTGGCATTTTCATAATTATGATGAAAAATGTGACTTTACCATTAAAAAGGGGTTACCATCGCAATTTCATAGCTATTAAACATGATATAGCTAGCTGCTTCCAATTAGGAATTACTTAGGAAACAAAAAGGGTTGCCAGTACTGATGTGAATTATTTAGAAAATTCAATATCTATCCTCTACTAGAAAAGGAATTCCAGAAAGGGAAATGCTAATTAATAGCTTTTTATTTTATCAAATTTGTAGCATCAAAAATTCAATAAATTTCTACATACACAACAAAAAATTCTTTTTACAGCGGACACAAAAGATATTAGAATATAACTGTACATTGATCATTCATACAAAATTGCATACATATCACATTCGAACATCCTGCATTCAAACTATCAAAAACATAATGTATAAAACAATTTATATACATTCAAGAGAAAAGAAGAAGAGAAGTAAAAAGGGGATGCCACGATCTGCATGGAATTAACAAAAATTACATAAACTAATTAACTAAGGTATAGTACATTCCTACATATTGTATAACTAAAGCAATGCTCATTGGGGGTCCTAGTCCAAGGTAATGTACAACTCAAACTGTGGCACACATTCATTAAATGTCCAACAGTTCTGGCAGACCACTGTGGAGGGGCCTACGCGTGCGCCACGGATTAGTGCAGGCTGGAACGCTACGTTCTTTTGAACGCTTCACCGAGGGACCCCGACCTCAAGCCCTTCCTAGAACCGGGGAATTCTATCAGAAACTGTCATACAAGCTTGACACCGTCTGGCTCTGGTCCAAACCGAACACTCGTAGACTGAGCAATTCAAAACTTAGAGTCACATCTTTTGTAGAACAGGCACCCGCCCACAACTTGACTTTTCTTCCAGACGTTTCCTCCATGAAGTAGGGGTTCCACCCCTGACCTCTTCCAAGCTTTACCGGATGAAGGTTTTGAGCAAACAAAGATTCCATTTCCAAGCTCGTAAGACCCCAGTTTTTACTCCAGCATCTGTTGTGCTACACAGGACACCGTTCAAATTAGGAACTCTTTTTCCATACTTAGGAGAACACACCAGGCCCTGAAGAGAATCCCCAAGAATTCGGTGGGATTCGAAACGCGTAGGCCCCGCCACAGTGGTCTGCCAGAACTGTTGGACATTTAATGAATGTGTGCCACAGTTTGAGTTGTACATTACCTTGGACTAGGACCCCCAATGAGCATTGCTTTAGTTATACAATATGTAGGAATGTACTATACCTTAGTTAATTAGTTTATGTAATTTTTCTTAATTCCATGCAGATCGTGGCATCCCCTTTTTACTTCTCTTCTTCTTTTCTCTTGAATGTATATAAATTGTTTTATACATTATGTTTTTGATAGTTTGAATGCAGGATGTTCGAATGTGATATGTATGCAATTTTGTATGAATGATCAATGTACAGTTATATTCTAATATCTTTTGTGTCCGCTGTAAAAAGAATTTTTTGTTGTGTATGTAGAAATGTATTGAATTTTTGATGCTACAAATTTGATAAAATAAAAAGCTATTAATTAGCATTTCCCTTTCTGGAATTCCTTTTCTAGTAGAGGATAGATATTGAATTTTCTAAATAATTCACATCAGTACTGGCAACCCTTTTTGTTTCCTAAATATTCCGGCTCAGCCTTACTGATTAGAGCCAACCCTTTGTTGTTTCTTCCAATTAGGAATTACAGCTTATTAAATGTAATAAGGAATCCCAATGGGAGGGGTAGGCTTTACGGTAGTGAAAAGTGAATTTTGAAGTTTATTGCTCCCAGAACATATAAAACTTAAGAGTACATGTCCATCCTTTTAATTTCGAAGCACCCTGCCCTATAGGCTACCTAGGGCCTGTCTTAGGGGTGACTTATATGTAATGAAAGGGAAGTTTAAGGCTTGGAAAGAGAGTTTAAATTTCAAGTTGGCATGGCAGCTTGAAACTGCACACAAAGGCTCTGCAGTGGCAAGCCTGGGACATGTTTTAGGGTCCTACTTAAGAGGGTGGCACAATAGGTGCTGCAGGTCCACTGGTACAATTTATTTTATAGGCTTTGGTTGTATAGTAGTAGTAGAGCAATTTACAGGGTACTTACAAGGACATTAAATACAACCATGTTTAGGGGAGTGAGTTTATGCACTTTAGCACTGGTTAGCAGTGGTAAAGTGGACACAGTCCTAAGACCAACAAAAATGAATTTCAGCAAAAATTGGAGGTAAGTAGGCAAAATGTTTGGGGGAAGGCCACCTTAAGGCTGACAAGTTTAACAACACCACTCAAGTTTACACCACTCTCCTGTACGCCAATCAGCACTATGCCACTCCACTCTTCGAAACTCCAATCTACACCACTCCACTCTACACTATTCCGCTCTATGCCATTAGACTTTACGTCACTGTACACCACTCCACTATATTTTATTCTACTCTATGTCAATCAACTGTATACCACTCCACTGTAAGTCATTCTAGTGTGAGCTACCCCACTGTGTCCCTCTCCACTCTATGTCACTTAACTTTACATGAGTCCACTGTACGCCACTCTACTCTTTGTTATTGCTTACACCACTCTTCTTTACACCACTCCACTGTACACTACTCCACCGTATGCCACTCCACTCTATGCAACTCAACTGTATGCTATTTCACTCGATACCCCTGATCTCTACATCACTCTGTGACACTCTATTCTATGCTAATATACTCTATGTCAATCCATTTTACCCAACTCTAATGTATGTCACTCCACTGTCTGCAACTCTACTCTAAGCCACTCCACTCTATGCTATTCTAGTCTATGTCATACCACTGTTCGCCACTCCACTCCAAGCCACTATACTATATGCCACTCCACTCTACAACATTCCCCTTTATGACGCCAATCCTCACAAAATTATTCTACTGTATACCACTCCAGCTTATGCCACTCTTCTGTATGCCAATCAACTCTATGCCACTCCACTCTATCCAACTCCACTCTGCACGACTTCACTCCATGCTATGCCACTATATGCCACTCAAATCTATGCCAATGTACTCACTCCACTATTCTGTATTTTCACCCTATGCCATTCGCCAGTGTGTCACTCCATTGTACGCATTTCTAGTTTACGCTACAGTACTGTATGCCACCCCATTGTACACCACTAAAATGTACACCAATCCACTATCCCCACTCCACCCTATGCTACTGCAGAATAGGCTACTCTGTCTCACTCCACTGTATGCCACCCCACTCTACAATATTCCACTCTCCTCCACTTGACTCTACATCACGCCAATGTACGCTATTCTTCTCCACATCACTTCACCTTACCTCACTCTAATGTACACCGCTCCACTCTTCGCAACTTCACTCTATGACACCCTACTCTATGCTACTCCATTCTATGCCATTCCATTCAACCCTATTCTATTCCATGCCATTCCCCTCTACACCACTCTTGGTCACTCCACCTTATCACATTTTGCTCTAGGGCACACCATTCTATGCCATTTCCCTCTAGGCCCCTCCATGCTACGCCACTCCACTGAAAGCCATCCCACGCTATGCCACTCAACTTTATGCCACCTAACTCTACACAACTCTACTGTATGCTATTTCTCTCTACGCCAGCCTGATTTACAGCAGTCCACTGTGTTAACCACTCCATTGTACATCACTACACTCTGTGCTATTCCATTGTATGCCACTTCCCTCTATGCCACTGTACAGCACTCCACTCCATGCCAGTCCATTCTACACCATTCAACTGTATGCCACTCTACTCTATACCACTTTACGACACTACCTTGTGCAACTATGTCCTCTAACATACTCTATAACACTCCACTTAATGACACTCCACTCGTTAACAGTACACTCTACGATTGGAAACACTTTTTTATTAAAAAATATAAAAACATTAAAATTCAATGAAAATAGAAAAGCTAAACACTTACTTATAAGATGAGAAAATGTCATTGTTTTTCTCAATTTAAACCAAACGTAGACTACACAAATATTAGAAATTTTAAAGTTATAGTTACACCTTACATTTTTAATTTACGCACCATCTACAAATTGATATAACTCAAGCACCTCCGTACACAGTCTTGTTAACTCGCTAGCCAAACCACTTCAACTATAAATAGCGCCTTTATGATGCACTGCTTCTACCTTTTCATATTACATCACTTATAACATGTGAAATCTTAGCATTCATTACTATAGATATGACATCTAAAATGACATATTTTATGAAAACACTGCTCACAGTAGAGTGGCACGTTATTAAAGCTTCCATCTGAACTTCCTAGAGGAAAGAGGAGTATGGTAGCTATGTAGTGTGGCTAGCAAGTGAACATCACTGTGTGCAAAGGCTCACAAGTTATATTAATTTGGAGGTGGTGTGTCAATTATAAGTTTATGGTATAACTATACCTTTGGAATTTTTATTGTTTGTGTAGTGAAGGTTGGTTTCTTTAAAAAGAATAAATTAAGTTTCCTAACCATAACCAAGTGTTATATATATATATATATATACACACACACACACACACAAAAAGAAGCAGACAACTCTGGGATGTTCTCAAGTTTAGGTGGAAACAACTTAAAGAGCACCCTCACCACCAGCGACACTCTAAATTTGCTCACCTCAAATGTCTGCTTTTCTATCAAAGTCTTTAAGCGTAGAATTAGCCAGTGCCAAAGGAATTGGAGGAGGAGCAAGATGAGAAGATAAGGAAAATGTGCAACCACAAAAAAACAAAATACTTTCTGAATGCGGGTGTTCGTGGTGGTTGACACCGGGCGTTTTCTTTTCACGTCTAGGCTGGTACGCAGGAAGGCATGTGGATCGCTAGTCGGCTGGTCGAGACTGTTTCTAACCCCAGTGCTTGTAGAATCTGATATGGTGGCTCCGAAAATGGCTGCTCGAGTCCTTGCAAGCGCCGCAAAAGGTTTGGAGGATGACACGGATACTTTGGAGGAGGGCTCCATGCTACAAAGAAGGAACACTTCTAAGAACTCCTCCAAAGTAGGTAAGCCGCTCTTACGTTTGCTGCAATCTGGGAAAGTTGAAAACCTTTTTTCAACTGGCGAGCCTAATGAGTGTATAAATGGCAACAAAATAACAGAGTCTTTGAGGGAGGCAATGCAGTTATGCCACAATTTAGCCAGTGATGTTTCTAGTAAAGGCGCAAAAGACCCTGAGATTGAGAGGAAGAATTCCTCAGAGCACTTAGAGAGGGAGGTGGATTTAAACCTGGAGAGTGCCTCTTTGCCTACAGGCTTATTGGTGTGTGATATTTAGGAGAACCATGCCGGTGGAGAGAGGAAAGTTACAGATACAACAAGAAGGTTGTGTAATCTGCGCAACTATATTCAGCGCCCATAGACTTGACATCTTCTTTACTGGAAGCTGAAAGGGAGGATATGGGCAGTATTTTTTCCAATGGAAGTTTAATGGATGTTAGAAATGTGCCATCAGATATTTTTACATTAAATGGGGATGGAGGCAACGAGGAACCAACACTATTACAAGAGGGGGGCCAGAGATTGGATAATCTCAGTGTACTGGTAAAGGAGGGTGATGTACCAGTAGGTTCAAAAGAAAAAACAGAGAAGGCTGCATCTGGGGTGAATCACCTAGTGTTTCTCATGGCAAAAAAATGAAAGGAAAAGGCTAAAGTAACAGGATCTGGGAAGAAAATATTTCAAGGACATGATAATTTGAGACAAAGTATGGCCCCTTTAAGAGCCAAAGTTACTTCTGAAGATAGCTCTCTCCTTAAATGGGTTCAGGCTAAAGGGGGGGTCAAGTCTATGATAAGACGACTATCAGGGAATAGTCCTACAGAAGGTCGCCCTACGGATAATAGTCCAGGAGAGAGTAGTTGGAGAATAGAAGTGCAGTAGGATGCAATCCTGAGCTAGAGCTAGCTCAAGCTTCTAGGCAATTCTTGATATCAATTCCCAATCCTAATAATGCTGAGGCATTAACAAGTGAGAAAAAGTTGGGAAGGTCCAAGAAGGTGGGGAGCCATCCCTTCTTTTGTTTCTCCAGGCACTAAAAGATTAAATATTCAAAACAAGGAGTGCTGTGCCATTCCTCATAGGGGTGAAATGTAGAAGTCACACTGCGTGTGGGTGCCACTTGGTCTCACTGAGATCCATTTGTTGGATGTAATACCCTCACACACCCTTTCAGGTGTCATGCTTCATCATATGGGCTGCTCCTCGTTGGGTAGGCCATGCAATACCCAACGGGCTCACCTCAAAGAGGGGCACTTTACCCAAGATCTTTTATCCAACAGTCGTTTGGTGAAGTGCGGGTGTGGGGTCAGAAGTGTGTAGACGTGATGGTGCATTAAAATAAGGCTGGGAGTACCTGAATGCAATTTTATTCTGATGGTCTCCTGCCTCAATTAAAAGGAATATAACAGACACTCAGTGGAATATAATGTTTCCTATTTATGTGTCAGCTAGTGTGTGTATTTAACGGTCAACATGTTTCTCGCGTAAGTGTTTAATAACTTGCGATTCTTCAGAACCATACAGCAAAGAGCAATAACTGTCTACACTAAAGGATCTATCTCAGTATCCAGAAGGTTTGTAAAAGGCATCACAAAAAGAAAGTGCTTGATGTGTCAAAATACCTGTGTTGAGCTGGATCTACCTAATATGTCTAGTGTCCAGGCAACAACAGTACCCGGTGGTCAGCACATCAGGCTTTTGCTTCCATATATTTTAGGGTTTTGGTTGCCGTGTGCGACGATCTACGACCTACCCATACTGCCGAGTCCGGGAGGTGAAGATTAAAGACTCGAAGCTCAGGCACATTATGTACGGACTAGAGTGGATAATCAAAGCATACAACAGTCACTACAAGAGATGATGACCAAAATAGGGTCACTGACGCTAGAAATTTCTGAGCTACAGCAGAGGGTTGCTGATGCTGAAGAATCTTCCACTCTAATAGCCAACTCGGTACAGAAACATGATGCTCAGATTCTAGCAATGCAAGTAAAGCTAGAAGACTTAGAGAATCGCCAGTGATGGCATAATCTATGGCTATTCAGGGTTCTGGAGGGAAAGTAGGGCTCAGACCCTAGGGCATTTGTGGTCCAGCTGTTTCAGAAAGCCTTCACGGAATTGGCAGATTGGGACTGTGATTCTCAGCTACAAAGAGCTCATAGCAAGGAGCTTGATACTTTCTACCATTTTTGATTTTCCTTGGAAGTTTCCTGCTTAGAAAGGCTGTGTCTTTGAAAGCTGGTCCTAATTCTCTTGTTACAGCGGACTCTATCACTTTTTTTGTTATATCCGACTTATGTAAGATGACAATGGACAGACGCTGGAAGTTACGCCAGTTAATAGATCCACTAAAGGCTGCAGGCGCACAAGTATTTCTACAGGAACCTGCACAGCTAAAGGTCTTGAAGGGTGGACACTTGTATGTTTTCTCAGATTAACAAGAGTCTAAACAAGCGATTTGCAAGTGGCAAGCGGAAGCAGCTAATAAGATTTAACAAAGTCTCAAAAAAATTAAAAAGGGGGAAAAAGTTTCTTTGGTTTATTTTTCTCGCTAGGGTTTTTCCTTTTTTTCTATCTTTCTTTTTTCATTTTTTTTTCACCATCTTTATTATATGGGATAGGGTATGGGGGGCTAAAACATTGGCACTGTCTCCGAGGTGCTGCCCAAAACAAGCGGCAGTAGATTCAAGGGGGGGATTCCTCCTTTATGGAACATGGTGGGAGAGAACCTTAGGGGTTCTTGGGGTGGTGGGTGGTTGTTGTGTTTTAAATATGAGGAGTGAAAACATTTCATCAGGGGGACAATTCATGGTTTGGGTAAGAGGATTTTAAGCAACAAGTTTGTTATAGGCAGAGTTGTAAGAGGTGTAAGAATAAAGAGGGGAGCTTGGTTTAGAAGCAATTATTATTATGGATTGGAATAAATATTTGACATGGAATATTGCAGGATTGAATAGTGCAACTAAGTGACAATTATTGTATGAGGAGCTGAAAATGTTCCACCCACATATAGTTCTATTAATAGAGATGCATGTTGCATATAAAGATCAGAAGCTTTTTAAACCCTTGGGGTATGAAATAATACCAAATACTACAAAAAAATGTTTTAATAAGGGGCACTACTTTATTAAAAGACAGGAGGTTTTCATGTAAAATAGATAAGACACTGGCGGACCAAAGAGGCCGATGGCCCCTTGCACAGCTAGAAAGTAGAGGCAAGAAGTACGTGTTTTGTTCAGTTTATGGATGTAATATAGATGATCCTACAGCTTTTGATTTGCTTAATATGAAAATGTTGGATTGGGAGCAGCTGGTGATGGGGGATTTTAACTGTGTTATGGTCTACGGTATTGACTCAACAAGGCAGGGGGGCAGTGCTAGAATGCGAAAGACATGCTCTGCAATATTAGAAATATCAGGACTGCAGTCCATAAAAGATGCTTGGAGACAGTTGTATCCTACTGTCCCTGGCTATTCGTTTTACTCTGATCCTCATAGGCTTTACTCAAGAATCGATATGGCATGGGTCTCGGATAATCTAATGTCAGTCTCAGACATGGAAGTATGCCCTCAGGTTACTTCTGGATATAACCCTATTATACTATCTTTTCAGGCTACACCTGAATGTAAAATAGCCAGTTCCTTTTGTTTTCCTAGATAGCGAATATTTGGCCAATATTACTAAACAGCTTGGGGTATTTTTTAGTGAGAACATTGGGACAGCATCTCCCCTTACTGTTTGGGACACTATGAAATCATTTGTTAGAGGCATCTCTTAGCAATTCATCTGGCAGCAGAAAAAGGCCCAGAAAAAAGACTCTGAGATGCTTATTCAATCAGTATATCAAATAGAAAAACAACATGCTGAGGCAGTTATGCGGGATACTAGGGATCAAGATCAGCTGCTTCTCACTTTGATAGACACTAAAATAGCAGTTAAAAAATACTTTTGAGGAAAAATAGCAGTTAGATATGATAAACACCGGCTATCGCAATACGAATATGCTGAGCAAATTGGTAAGGTCCTGACCTTTATAGTAGCTGAAGAAAGAGCCAAATCAAAGATTAATGCTATAAATGGTACAAATGGAGTTTTATATACACATTCACAAGCTGTACTAGAGCAGTTTCTTTTGTACTATCAGAAATTCTATTCCCATACATTTATACCTCAGAAATATATGGCAAGTTATTTACAGGAAAGCAATCTTTCAGTTATTAGTGAGGAAAATGTGGCTCCATTAGATGGTAATATTACAATAGAAGAAATAAGAATAGCGATATCTGTTCTCCCTTCTGTGAAAGCGACTGGGGAGGATTCCATACCTATAGAATTCTATAAAGTCTTTAAAAGTATATAACTTGTACCATTTATGATGTTTACACAACATATTGGTTCAAGTGGAGAGATACCAGAATCTTGGAATATGACACAGATAATATTTTTCCTAAAAAAGAATAAACCACCTACTGAGTGGCCGATTTCGCTCATAAATGCGGATGCCAAGATTTTTGCAAAAATCTTGGCAAATCGTTTGGCTCCAATGATGCCAGGATTCGTGTCTGATTACCAACATGGATTTATTATGGGCATAGATACTACAGCTCATGTTAACATGGCAGTAGGGGCATTCGATATGGCTGAGAAGTTGTCAACAGACCTTGGCATGATTCTTTTAGATGCTGAAATAGCCTTTGACAGGGAGAGGTGGGATTTTCTATGGGCTACATAGGCATCTTTTGGTTTTAAGGGACAGTTTATGCACTGGGTTCAAGCTTTATATAATAAACCCCAAGCAAAATTATCATATTTAGGACAACATTCATCATCATTCAGATTTCTATGTGGTACCAGTCAAGATTGCCCTCTTTCCCCTTTGTTATTTGCCCTTTATATTAAGCCATTTATATGTGCATTATAATCTAATATACAAATATACCCACTATCAACAGAGGTAATTAAACTCAAGAAAATTGCATATGCAGATGATATTGCGGTCTTTACAACTAATCCTGCCAGGGTGTTAAACAAAGTGGAGGGGGAAGCGACTAAATTTGGTGCTCTGTCCAGATATAAGTTGAATGTAAAAGAAACGCAAGTGCTTATTAACTTTAAACCTGAATGCTCAATTATGGACACTTGCCTGGTTGTTACTTATTTGGGGTTCAGGCTTTCAGCTAAGATTGACCGCATTTTTGCTTTAAATTATGAATTGTTATTCAAGGAGACTGCTATTCAGCTAAAAATTTAGGGAAGTCTATTGAGATGTAATTTAATTAAAATGAAAATATTACCCAAAATGTTTATACTTATTTTGATCAATTCCTGTGAGGGTCCCTAGTGGTATTTTTTTAAACTTGAAGGTATTTTTGTAGTTTCATTTGGGGGGCCATAAGAAAGCCAGACGGGCGATAGGGCTGCCTAAAAGCCCTTACAATCAAGGCGGCTAGATTTTCCTGACTTTGAAATTCATTTTTGGGCAGCATTCTCTGGGCTATTTTGTAGTCTGTTAAGTCTCAACCAGAAAGACTCTCTCTATCGTCTGATCTTGAGAAATGACAGTCATATGTTTTTATATCGGACTAACGATCCAAACTATTTTAAGAAAGTTAGGTGTAAAACCATCTGAGATAGCATATATGTTTGGCTCGCAATGGCTGCTATAGGTAATTTGTTGTTATATTATGATAAACTCCCATTATGGGGTATTCCAATGTTCCCTGAGGTGTTCCATGATAACTTTGGTAAACAATGGGCTAAATATGGGGTTCAGTGTCTTGGGGGCTTATACGACAAAAGTGGGCAAGTAGCATTTGAGAGTTTATAAATCATCTTTAAACTACCCAGTCATTTTTATTTCAAATACTTACAAATCAGGGATTATTTAGTAAAACATTTGGCTCTAACTTCGATAACAGACTCTGAGATTTGGGACTCTTTGCATGGGGATAAAATGAAAACTCTGATTAGTGAAATGTACAAACACCTTAATTACTATAGACCAGACGATAGTGAACGGCTAGCTGCACGTTGGAGCCAAACTGTGGGGAAAGTGGTAACACCAATCATTATCAAACAAGCTTTTAGCACTATTGATGATGCCGCCTATTCGGTTAGCCTGAGATTACAACAATTTTGCACTATATGTATGCTGTATTATATGCCTCATAAAACATCTAAATGGATTCAAAGTAGTTGGAGAGGGGATCGCACAAAATGCCCAAAATGTGGCATTTATGCTGCTGATATACTACATATCTTTGTAAACAGTTTAGAACTGAGCGATTTCTGGCAGAAGATCGGCCAATTGCTTAATGATAAATTAGGGCTAGATTCTCTCTAGCAGATATAGAAATGATGCTGGGATGTAGGAATCGCAACTATACGTTTAAGCGACTTTTGTCAATTTTGTTAGTTGCTGCCCGACTTGCAATTGCTCGGGCATGGGTTTCTTGTACCCGCCATCCACATGGGATTGGTGGACTATTGTCAGGGAAACGTACGGAATGGTAGCAGCTCTGGCTAAAGCAGGAGGAGCTTGCTCTTTGGTAAAATTAAAGGCAATGTGGGGACAATTGGCTTTAGATGTATGACGATAAGCTGGATAAGGGACACTTATCATAGCTTATGTGATGTTATGCAATGCTATAATTATTTATAATGGTAAGATGGCCGCCAAGGAGGAGCTCTAGCAAAGAGCTCCTGGGTTTGGGAATTACCAAAACGGTAAAAATTCCTAGAAAAACCCTGCCATCCACCCACCAAAGAGGCCCAAAACATCATAAGAGAAGAGCTTACCCGGGAAAACGGAAGACTGTTCGGCGCAACATCACCGGCACTCAGCCGGCGAGATTCAGAAGTTGGGAGCTGCGCTGGAAGTATACACAGGAGACGGAGGGGACAGAGGACTCCAGGCTTGCACGCCCCCCCCCCGCTGTATAGAGAACATCGAGAGACTGTGACGGAGGCGGGATGGGAAGATCGGGGCACCCGGGGATGTTTGCCCTCTCGCCGCCATGAGGAAATAACACAGAGACTCCAGAAGAGTGAAGAAAGCGGAGGCTCGATCCGAGATATAGGACTGAGAAAACACGACGATCCTGCACTAGGGAGCCAGAGTTGTGGGGCTCTGGAGCTCATATCGCCGACCCCCCCCACTGATTGCGAAGATCCGGCGACAGGAAGCCCGGTATAGGTTGCAGATGGGCTGATGGGCTGGAGGTGAGAGGTCTAAAACAGGACAGGAGTACTGCAGCGAAATGGACTGATTAAAGCAGAGAGGAATCTAGGGAGTCGGGGCCCGGCCATGCCTGACCTTAAAATGGCGGCCGCTGCTGACACCTAGAGCTAAACACTCAGATAGCAACAAGTGAAAGAGGACAAGGTTAGAAACTGATGAGAGAATACAGGCCTCAGATAGCCTAGCATCTAAAACAGAGGCCATCTTGGAATGTCTATCCACAAAGAAAGTAATGAAAGAAACAGCACTGATCCAACACTATTAACAGATCTGGAGTAGTGTACAGGCTATATGAGAAGTAGAATCAGAGCAGGGGTTTAGAAGAGAACTAGATCTAATTCAATAACAGACAGACTGCTGCATCAAACAGGGCATATGGTAGCTAGCAAATAATAAGGAAACACTAATATTGGAACTATTAACAGTCAAACAGAGAAGAATCACAACAAGACCTACTACGAGGAGCAAACATGGACGAAAGCTTCTTAGAGCCAGTTGGAATGAATGCTCAGATCATAAAATATCCATCCAATTTATCCAGAAATGCAGCCAAAAAATTCAAACATAATATCTTGAGAAAAAACCCGGACATGCTGATCTCTGACCCCTACTTTAGCATAGATAAAGGCACTATAGTGAATTACTTGATATTCTTCACAAGCAAAACGGCTAAATGGCGCAATGCCATCACAAGAATTCTTAACACAAAAGCTATAAAAAATATCCCACATGGCACAAAAATGATGATCACACTCTCAACAAAATGCAAAGCGGAATTATGCATTACCATTTATAAAAATGGAATAGTGCTGATACAAGCAGCCAATAGCGAATTAGATAAATTTGACAATATATTCCCGACTTTAAAAGAGTCAGTAGAAAGTGCAAGATGTCAACTACACCAGACCCCACAAGAAGACACTCCAGCTAACTACAATACTACGACCAGAGACGTCAAACGAACTGGAGGCCATCAGGATGGATCTACAAAATCAGGAGACATAATTGAAATAAGAATGACAATATCTGAGAATGAGACGGAAAATACAGAGATGTCCACACGACATATGAACAAGGAACAGAAGCAGCTCCAAAGGGAAGAGTCGACACCGCTCCGAAATAAAGAGACATCACACACAACACAGACATCTCATTCTAGTGAGCCATTCAATGATAATCTTGAAATAAATAAGGTAGAATATATCAACCATTCCTTACCTCTCTCTAGTACAACACAAGCGACATTTAGAACTTTACCCACAAATGGATTCCTAATTTCGCAAAACATAGATAACACATCCCTCGCCGCAAATAGTAACGGAACAGACAACCAAACTGATGGCAATAAGAAAAGGATCTCGACTAAAAGAACAGATCAAAAACATAGAAAAGCGAAGCCCAAATACCGAAAAGATAGGTTAATCATGCCTAAGAGGTCACTCCAAAACCGAAAAGATATCAAAGAGCTTCAGAAACTAATTGGCAACATGGCACAAGACACACTTAGTACTCTACAAGTGATGGAGTAGATACTTGAAATGATGGTAAGCACTCACTCCAAGGTCGCGCACATCCAAAACCTTGTACACTCCTCTCAAAGAAAGAACAACGAGACGGCCATGCCTTTAGCAAGTAGACACAACCATCCAGATAGGACGAATGATTACTTGTCTTTGGAGGAAACCCTCACCTTACTCCAAACATATGAACCATCGGACCGAAAGAGAGGGGAGGAAATCAAAACAGTACCGATCGACCCTAATAGAACATCCAGACAGAATGAAAGAAAATCCAACCTTAACAATTTACAACAAGTCCAGCTAGTAACCGAACCGAAAAATCCGAACCTTAGTAACACAGGGAAACCTCTGATATGCCTTCTACTCAACTGTCGATCTGCAACCAAACATGCATCAGACATAGCGGACCTCATCATCAACAAGGAAATTGACTTGGCAATCCTTACAGAAACGTGGCTATCGGAGTCATCGTCTCCAATCTTGGATCTCTTAGTACCACCGGAGTATAACATAGTGAGACTGGATAGACTAAAAAAGACAGGAGGAGGTATAGCATGCATTCACCGATCAGATATAGAGGTCAACCAAATACAATCCGACCCACTAGAATCCTGTGAATACCTAGGTCTCAATATAAGATCAGCAGACAATCAAAGATGCAACCTGCATGTGCTTTACCACCCACCAGGAGATAACGCCACGTTCATCGAGCAGCTAATGGAGATCATAACAACCAACTTTAACACCGATGCCAATAACATATTCCTAGGTGATTTTAATTTACACTGGGATGACTGCAATGACAAACAGGTCAACGCTCTCAAAGACTTCCTAGCGGAGTTGAACCTCACACAAGCATGCACTCAACCCACACACTCGAAAGGAGCTACGTTAGACTGGATATTATCAAGAAACGAAGATACATCAATCCTCTCAATAGCTCCGTGTGACTGGTCATATCATCATGCCATAACATTCTTGATACCCACAATGAAGAAGAGCAAGACCACGCAACCCACCAAGCTCAAAAGATGGACTCGAGATACTAAAGAGTCGAATATTGAGCTGCTAGTAGAAAGCTGTGAGAGAGACCTAAAGCCACCTAATAACCTGCAGAATGTAAATGATTTAACTGATCACTACACAACATCAGTTGCGAATATTGTCAACAACACCATGCCAATAAAACTGAAAAGAGTCACAGAGAAGATAAAAAATCCATTGTTTAATGGGTCACTGAATGAAGAAAGGCGAAAACTGAGAATGGCTGAAAGAAAATGGAGCGATACAAAAGGGGATGATGGACGGAGCGTTTGAACAAATCAAACACTCACCCCCAGTCAACTGATCTGGGTTTAATCCATCACCATTCTTTAGTTCACTCAGCCACCCCAGTTCAGACATGGCTATATGCAAATCAGTCCTCATCAGCCAGGCTATCTTGAATCCAGTGGCTTGGTAGTTCGGACTGGACTGTTCCCATGAGGCACAGGGTCCGAGCTGATTTGCATATAGCCAGTGTCTAACCTAGGGTGGTGTGGAGTGCAAAAAAATGATGGATTTAGGCCCAGATCCTTGTACTGGGGTGAATGTATGACATTGTTCTACATTCTGTCCATCAACTGTGTTTTTTGCAATTTTCACCCCGAGTGGGCTGGGTATGCTCAGACGTGAGTCCCAGGCTCTCCACACCACTGGAGTCAAGATATCCAGGCTGAATGAAGGCTGATAGCCAGAAACCGGTTCTTGGATGCTTGATTCCGGTCTGGGAAAGACATGGCTTGGTAGTTCGGACTGGACTGTTCCCATGAGGCACAGGGTCAGAGCTGATTTGCATATAGCCAGTGTCTAACCCAGGGTGGTGTGGAGTGCAAAAAAACGATGGATTTAGGCCCAGATCCTTGTACTGGGGTGAATGTATGACATTGTTCTACATTCTGTCCATCAAATGTGTTTTTTGCAATTTTCACCCCGAGTGGGCTGGGTATGCTCAGACGTGAGTCCCAGGCTCTCCACACCACTGGAGTCAAGCTATCCAGGCTGAATGAAGGCTGATAGCCAGAAACCGGTCCTTGGATGCTTGATTCCGGTCTGGGAAAGACATGGCTTGGTAGTTCGGACTGGACTGTTCCCATGAGGCACAGGGTCAAAGTTGATTTGCATATAGCCAGTGTCTAACCCAGGGTGGTGTGGAGTGCAAAAAAACGATGGATTTAGGCCCAGATCCTTGTACTGGGGTGAATGTATGACATTGTTCAACATTCTGTCCATCAACTGTGTTTTTTGCAATTTTCACCCCGAGTGGGCTGGGTATGCTCAGACGTGAGTCCCAGGCTCTCCACACCACTAGAGTCAAGCTATCCAGGCTGAATGAATGCTGATAGCCAGAAACCGGTCCTTGGATGCTTGATTCCGGTCTGGGAAAGACATGGCTTGGTAGTTCGGACTGGACTGTTCCCATGAGGCACAGGGTCAGAGCTGATTTGCATATAGCCAGTGTCTAACCCAGGGTGGTGTGGAGTGCAAAAAAACGATGGATTTAGGCCCAGATCCTTCTACTGGGGTGAATGTATGACATTGTTCTACATTCTGTCCATCAACTGTGTTTTTTGCAATTTTCACCCCGAGTGGGCTGGGTATGCTCAGACGTGAGTCCCAGGCTCTCCACACCACTAGAGTCAAGCTATCCAGGCTGAATGAAGGC
Source organism: Lissotriton helveticus (assembly GCF_964261635.1). Classification (NCBI taxonomy): domain Eukaryota; kingdom Metazoa; phylum Chordata; class Amphibia; order Caudata; family Salamandridae; genus Lissotriton; species Lissotriton helveticus. The sequence continues at coordinate 1,702,601,692 of NC_136063.1, read as the reverse complement.
TGATAGCCAGAAACCGGTCCTTGGATGCTTGATTCCGGTCTGGGAAAGACATGGCTTGGTAGTTCGGACTGGACTGTTCCCATGAGGCACAGGGTCAGAGCTGATTTGCATATAGCCAGTGTCTAACCCAGGGTGGTGTGGAGTGCAAAAAAACGATGGATTTAGGCCCAGATCCTTGTACTGGGATGAATGTATGACATTGTTCTACATTCTGTCCATCAACTGTGTTTTTTGCAATTTTCACCCCGAGTGGGCTGGGTATGCTCAGACGTGAGTCCCAGGCTCTCCACACCACTGGAGTCAAGCTATCAAGGCTGAATGAAGGCTGATAGCCAGAAACCGGTCCTTGGATGCTTGATTCCGGTCTGGGAAAGACATGGCTTGGTAGTTCGGACTGGACTGTTCCCATGAGGCACAGGGTCAGAGCTGATTTGCATATAGCCAGTTTCTAACCCAGGGTGGTGTGGAGTGCAAAAAAACGATGGATTTAGGCCCAGATCCTTGTACTGGGGTGAATGTATGACATTGTTCTACATTCTGTCCATCAACTGTGTTTTTTGAAAGAAAATGGAGACAACACCCATCATCCCCCGAACTGAAACCCCTCAGAAAAATTAGAAACAAATATAATAAAAAGATCCTCAACTCTAAAAAGGAATTTATAAGATCAGAACTGGATAATGCCAAAAACAGACCACGGAAACTATTTGAAATCCTAAAGCAGCAATCAAATAAACTAGCCAAATCTGCCCAAGAGACTACAAAAACACAACTAAGCTGCGAAGAATTCTCGACATTTTTCACGGAGAAGGCCAACACGCTTGAAAAAGAGCTCAAAAGCACAGCTGATAACCTACCCAACCAACCACTGTCAACGATCAATACCAGTTCAATAACGGACTATAATGATGCAAAAAACAAGGCACAATGGGATACCTTCAAATTATATGACCAGAATACCATCGCCAAAACGCTCTCGGATATCAAACCTAACAATCACTATAACGACCCGCTACCCGCGAAATGCCTAAAAGAAATCAGCCATATTGTGATTCCAATCTGGACCAAAATAATAAATGCCTCCTTATCACAAGGGATCCTTCCAGATTGCCTAAAAACAGGCCACGTCGTCCCCATCATCAAAAAACCTACAGCGGACGCGGCAGATCCGAATAACTTTCGCCCAGTGACCAACATACCTCTACTTGCCAAACTAATTGAGAAATGCGTGCAAGGCCAACTGAGCCAACACATCACCATCTTCGCCCTCTTAGACGACTGCCAATTAGGATTCAGAGCAGGGCATAGCACGGAAACAGCGATCCTTCATATTGTAGATGACGCGCTACAGGCCCTAGACCAAAATCGAACATGCCTACTGATCCTCCTAGACCTGTCATCTGCATTTGACACTGTAAATCACGAAGCATTATTAACCAGGCTGCAGGACAGGATGGGAATGTCTGGAAATGTGCTGAAATGGTTTGAATCATTCCTGCGGAACAGAACACAAAGATTCTTGGTCAACAATTCACTGTCACCTTCCTGCCCTAACTCAATTGGAGTCCCTCAAGGATCTACATTATCCCCATCGCTGTTTAACTTGTATGTTGAACCTCTTACAGAAATCCTCCGAAACTCAAAGATATCCTATCACATGTATGCGGATGACACGCAAATATATATAAAGATCACGTCCCTGGAAGACATTAAGCTAATGAATGAGACATTAAAAATTACACTGCAATGGCTAACAACCAATCATCTGAAGCTAAATGCTCACAAAACAGAGTTCCTACTAATTTCACCACCAAGGAGCCATATGGAAGTGAAGGAATGGACCAAGCTGGTGACAGCACTTAAATGCACCCCTACCCTAGTCAACTCAGTGAAATCGCTAGGAATCACATTAGATGAGAACCTAGACATGAAAGCCCACATTAAATCAATGGCAAAAAGTGCCCGCTTCCATTTGAACTACATAAGAAAAATGAAACCTTTCATCTCAAAGGAGGATCTCAAACTGTCAGTCCAATCCTTAGTTATCTCGAGGATTGAATACGGTTGCACCACCTTAGCCGGACTACCAAAAATGTCCACAGCGCCACTAAAAGCATGCCTCAACGCAGCGGCAAGACTCATCACTGGATCGAGGAAATTCGACCATATCTCTCCTCACCTGAAAGCATTAAATTGTCTACCCTATGAAGCCAAAATTCAGCTAAAAATAGCTTGTATCACCCATAAAGCGATCCACTACAACACACCAAAATACCTAGCAGGGAAAATTGAATTATCAGGAGGAAGCAGACCAGCAAGGAGTGCCAAGGAGTTGCTGTTGAGACCATCCATTTTCCAGAAGAAAAAAACTTATGACCGAGCGTTCTCAGGAGCAGCCCCCAGAATCTGGAATTCACTCCCTCCAAGCATTAGAAAAATTCAAAATACAGCAACATTTAAGAGGGAAGTGAAGAACCTCGTGATGGGTAGATTCCTGACATAGGGAAGATCACGGATCACTGTTCGGATCTATAGATGTCTTAATACGGAACATCTACGTTAGTAGAAGGGAAATTCTCAAATGTGAATGGAGATATCAGCTGAAGATGATTCAGGACTGGCGCTACACCTTGAGACCAAGCTGTGTCCTTATTATCTACCTCATGCTAATGTGAATATATATATATATATATATATATTCACTGAAAAAACCATAGGTTATAGACCATATATAGTTAGGAATTAGCATTTACAAAACCTTGAAAATTCACTGAAAAAACCATAGGTTATAGACCATATATAGTTAGGAATTAGCATTTAAAAAACCTTATTTTACTCACACAAAACCAATGAAATTCCATATATAGTTAGTTGTACTAACTATATATCGCGCACCCGCAATCCACTGCTGATCATGTCACATATTACATCATTCATGACATGGTCAGTGACATCACTGATGACATCTCAAATGACATCACTGATGAGATCACTGATGACATCTCATTTGACATCAATGACCACATCACTGATGATATCATTCATGTGACAATACAATGCATCTCCTCACGTTTTAATATAACCTCTGTTTCACCCAGTGTTAAATACAGAGTATAATTTTTGAAACCATTGACACACCAATACTAGTTACTACATACGTACTCACTGATTCCTACGTCTACACACACATTCACTCATTCACCCATACAATCATTCATACATACAATCACTCATCTTTACAACACTATCATATGCACTCATACACCTATACAGACACTTACACTCTGCCACTCATCCATGGAGTTACTCACACACCTAGTCAGTCCTGTAAAGAATCAATCACACTTCCATTTTCTTGTCTATACAGTTAAACATAGAGCACCTTACATTTTCAAACATATACTAACACATACTTACTTTCTTATACAATCATTGATACAAGTACACATTGATCTGCACAGAGTCACACACCTCCCAGCCAGCCACACACACACTCAGTCTCCTATACAAATACTTGGACAATCAATCAATAACCCATATAGTTAATCATATAGCTACTGATCAACACATGCAGCAGTTTACAGAACAACAGACATAATGATGCACAAATTAAGACAGTTTAGTCACTAACCCATGCACTCAGTGAGACACATTTAATCACTCAGTCATACAGTCAGTCATGCACCTACTAAATCCTTCGTCCAGACACTTACACATCCACTCATTCTTCAATATGTAAGACATATTTAAACTTTACAGAAACAAAAAATCACTGGATGTTGTTATCAGTCATGTCATCAGTGATGTCATTTGAGATGTCATCAGTGATGTCATCAGTGATGTCACTGACCATGTCATGAATGATGTAATATGTGACATGATCAGCAGTGGATTGCGGGTGCGCGATATATAGTTAGTACAACTAACTATATATGGAATTTCATTGGTTTTGTGTGAGTAAAATAAGGTTTTTTAAATGCTAATTCCTAACTATATATGGTCTATAACCTATGGTTTTTTCAGTGAATTTTCAAGGTTTTGTAAATGCTAATTCCTAACTATATATGGTCTATAACCTATGTTTTTTTCAGTGAATTTCATTGGTTTTTTAAAAGCTAATATCTATAGCTGTAAAATGTATTCTTCTTTAAATCCAAAAATATATTTTATATGTTTATTAATAATTTTTTTTAAATATTTTTTTTTGTTTCGCTCCCGGTCCGCGAACCGGAAAGCTTTCCGTTAGCTCAAATTGATGCCGCGACCCGGTCCGCGAACCGGTAAGAAATCAACATAGTGACGGTATCGCGTTGCCGCGTAATGCGTCTTGTGACGTACCGCGTTTGCGCACCCGGAAGTGCCCCGGGGCGCGGACCGAGGCGCGAAACGCAGCTCCCCGGAAGCGATCCGCGGCGCGTCGCGAAAGCGCGACGTATCGCGTTGCCGCGTAATGCGTCTTGTGACGTACCGCGTTAGCGCACCCGGAAGTGCCCCGGGGCGCGGACCGAGGCGCGAAGCGCAGCGACCCGGAAGCTAACCGGGGCGCGTTCCGCAGCGCGTAACATGAGCGTGAGAGGTCATGTGACTTGTTAATAAAACTTTTCATTGGTTCATTTCACTTTTGGTTTCATAATGATGTAAGGCTAGGTCAGGTGACCTAAAAATAACACTTTTCATTGGTTTAGAACTATTTTTTTTCCCAAATGATGAAAGCCCCCACCTTTTTTCTCACTCTGACTTTCAACTTTGAGAAAGGAAGACCTGATCATTTGCTCTGATTAAAAAATGGCTTCAATAGTAGCTTCAGCTTCTGCACCCCCACCACCACCACCGCCATCTCCTCATAGGAAGAGAGGACCACCTGCACAGTTTATTGGAGACACAGAGGAGGAAGAGGAAGAACAAGACGGAGAGGAAGAAGAGGGACCACGATTTGTCAAAGAGTTACCCCGGGTATCTCATCGCAAAGTTAGCTTTATCTGGCAATTTTTTTCCATTCCACCAGGAGAGAAAAAAGTCAATGCACGCTATGCTACGTGCCTTATCTGCCAAGAAAAGTTATCCCGGGGCACTAATAAAAAATACAGTTATGGAAATCACACGATGCACCGACATATGCAGAGGTGGCATCCAAACAACTATAGTCGTGCAGAGATGCGTGAACTACAACAGAACCCCCCAACTTCGGTGACAAGAACATCTACTGATATCTCTCTCACATTTGGAGAGGCCAACGAAACAGTGCCAAATATTCAAAAAAAATTTCTCCATATGAAGCTGACATGCTTATATTGTGGCACTTTAATTTCATGCGCAAACATGAGTCTGAAATTAATTAATTTGGCTTTCGAGAAACACCGATGCTCCAAACGCAGCAAGTTTTAATTTTTTTTTTTGCTCCTGTTGAGCCTTTTTCAATGCCTCTTTCTGTTCTTTCCCTTTGAAAAAAAACAAAAAAAACAAATAAGTGTTCAAAAAATACAAAAAAAACAAATAATGTTCAAAAAAGAAAAAAAAAATATAAAACAACAAAAATATAAAAAAAAAAGTTCTTTTCAGAACTACCTCCCCGTTATTAAAAAATTGCTAGAATGTTTAGCACTCTGGCAAGCTCTATTTCTTTTGGTTCGCTTCCCGGTACGCGGACCGGGAGCTAACCAAAAAAAAATAAAAAATAGAGTAAGTATAAGGAAAGTAAACAGAGAGTGATGTTAAAAGAAAGACAGCTATAGGGACTAAAGAAGAGATACTGTTTAATAGATCTATTTACCGAAGAAAAGACGGAAGAGGGTATAATTGTGAAAAACAAAATAGATAACGAAGTGAAAGAAAAAAAAAGAGAGTATAACATTAACAAAGAAGAGTTTCTTGGAGAATGTGAGTGAATGTTCAAAATAAGATTAAAACATGAAGAATAACAGAGAGAAAAAATAGAAAACAGAAAACAAAAAATAACAGAAAAAGATTAATTGAAACAGCAAAGAAATGTAAGTAACATAGAGCCATATCATCAACATATGCAATAAAAGTTTTGCAGCTTTTATTGGCAGAAATGTGTCGCTAAAGCTGCTTTTGCGGCAGAAAACTGCCACTAAAACCACTTTTGCACCAGTTTTCTGCCAATAAAAAGAGCAATAATTTTATTGGCTGTGTTCATAATATGCCCCTTAGTGTGCTTCAACTACACAGAGAAAGCATAATGAACAAGTAGTGAAAGAGTGATCAGTCAGAGACAGTGAGAGTAATAGAGACGGAGTGAGTGAACAAGAGTGAGGAACTATGAGAAGAGAGGGACTGAGAAAAAGAGTGGAAGGAGTTGAGTAAGTAGGTAATAGAGAAAGGAATGAGGAAAGTAGCAAAGGCAGGAAACTGAGGGTTAAAGAAATGAAGCAGTGGAACTAATAGTAGGTGAATGTGATAGAAATGTAACAAAAAGAGTACAAAACATTTACCTTATAATTGTCGTTAACTTACTCACTTTTTGTTTTTATACTTTCAATCTGTGAAAGAGAGAACAAACATTTGAAAAATATTAAGGACATTTTACACCCTCATAGATTACAAGCTATGTTCAATGAAAATGACGACATTTCAGACAGTGAAATGTTAGAAATGTTATTACATTTTGAAACACAATCACAATAATAAATAATTGCTTAAAAAATTAAAAAATTAAAAAATAATCAACAAAACCAACAATCAATTAACATACAGTATTTGAAAAGTCTATCATTCATTTTTCATTGCAGTACGCTGCCCAGAACGCTTCCCGGTTCGCGGACCGGGCGCTACCCACGCAAAAAAACAAAAATTTTTTTTATTTTTTTTGCCCCGCGGGGCCCTTTTAAAACCTCCACATTAAACCTAGGGGGTCAGGGAGGATCTAGTATGCCCCCTTATGGTTATTTCCCCCTTTGTTTTGGCCTCCTCTTGTCTCTCAATCCTACCGAGAGACAAGATGGCGGCCGCTCCGGACTGTTTAGAATGTTGACAGACACCGGAGAGCCAATCAGCTTCGCTATGCGAAGTTCCGGTACGCGTAAGGTCCGCGAACCGGGGCGCTGCCCGGTCCGCTGTTACAGATATATATCTTTTTTTAAACGTTAATTTCTCAAAATCCACTGGAGCACATATATTGAGACCTACAAAAGGCACATCGGGCTACCAGTCCCTACAATTTTGCCAAGTTTCGTGCAAATCCATTCAGCCGTTCGGGCTAAAAGTGAGGCCAACCGCCCTATGGAAAACTCAATGTTAAAAACACGTTTTGGGACCCCCCTTTTTTCTCGGCCCCCCCTGGACGAAACCCCCCCAAATTTTCAAGGGCTGCTCAGAAACAAAATGTGCCATTTTCCTGAAAATTTCAGCCAATTCCGTCCACAAACGCCAAAGTTATTAGACATAGAATTTTCAAAAAACCCATAGAGAAAAAATCCTAACTATATATACCTACTGGCGACCGCCAGTAGGTAATATATTACCTACTGGCGGTCGCCAGTAGGTATATATAGTTAGGATTTTTTCCCTATGGGATTTTTGAAAATTCTATGTCTAATAACTTTGGCGTTTGTGGACGGAATTGGCTGAAATTTTCTGGAAAATGGAACATTTTGTTTCTGAGCAGCCCTTGAAAATTTGGGGGGGGGTTCGTCAAGGGGGGGGCCGAGAAAAAAGGGGGGTCCCAAAACGTGTTTTTAACATTGAGTTTTCCATAGGGCGGTTGGCCTCACTTTTAGCCCGAACGGCTGAATGGATTTGCACGAAACTTGGCAAAATTGTAGGGACTGGTAGCCCGATGTGCCTTTTGTAGGTCTCAATATATGTGCTCCAGTGGATTTTGAGAAATTAACGTTTAAAAAAAGATATATATCTGTAACAGCGGACCGGGCAGCGCTCTGGTTCGCGGACTTTTCGCGCAACGGAGCTTTGTGAAGCGAAGCTGATTGGTTCTCCGGCGTCTGTCAACATTCCAAACAGTCCGTAGCGGCCGCCATCTTGTCTCTCGGTAGGATCGAGAGACAAGAGGAGGTCAAAACAAAGGGGGAAATAACTATAAGGGGGCATAGTAGATCCTCGCTGACCCCCTAGGTTTGATGTGGAGGTTTTAAAAGGGCCCCGCGGGGCAAAAAAAAAACAAAATAATAATAATCGAACGGCTGAATGGATTTGCACGAAACTTGGCAAAATATTAGGGACTGGTAGCCCGATGTGCCTTTGCTAGGTCTCAATATATGTGCTCCAGTGGATTTTGAGAAATTAACGTTCAAAAAAAGATATATATCTGTAACAGCGCTCCGCTTCGCGTACTTTTCGCGTTACGGAGCTTTGCGAAGCTGATTGGTTCTCCGGCGTCTGTCAACATTCCAAACAGTCCGTAGCGGCCGCCATCTTGTCCCTCGGTAGGATTGAGAGACAAGAGGAGGCCAAAGCGAAGGGGGAAATGACCATAAGGGGGCATAGTAGATCCTTCCTGACCTCTTAGGTTTGATGTACCATTTTGCCAAGTTTGGTGTAATTCCGTTCAGCCATTCAGGCTGTAGACGTATGTAAATGTCCTATGGAAAATTGCATGGGGAAAACACATTTGAAAGTGTTGAAATTTAGAACCAATTAAAATGTTACTTTGGTTTTGTATTTGTGTGTGATGAAAGTTAATTGGTTATGTATATATGTCAAATGAGAGGAAACCACAGCCATTTTGTGATACTACTGTCTGAGGTACATTTGTGAGGAATTTTTGGTGGTGAATTTCTGGTGTTTGATTTACACAGTACTAACACTTCTGCTACTTTTAAAAAGGTGAGTTGTTAATTTGTAAGGGGAACTATGTTGTACACTTGAAGATAATTTGAAAAATGTTTTCTGTTATTTATTTGCAGTCCTTCTGTTATACTAAATACTTGATAAAGTTAGTTTTATATTATGTATTACTAAAGACGATAAATGAAAGTGATTATTTTTTTCTGCAATTTACAGCAAGCAATTTCAAAATAAAATGGCTCACAATGAAGAGACCGTGGCAATTTCTTTTGAATTGTCCAACACATTGATTGAAATTGAGAGCACCAATAATGAAATATTGTCACAAGGAGGACATGACTTGTATGATTCCATTAGATTGATTGAAATGGACAGCACCAAGAATGAAATATTGTCACAAGGAGATGACTTGAATGATTCCACTACATTGATTGAAATTGAGAGCACCAATAATGAAATATTGTCACAAGGAGGAGATGGCTTGTATGATTCCATTAGATTGATTGAAATGGACAGCACCAATAATGAAATATTGTCACAAGGAGGAGATGACTTGAATGATTCCACTACATTGATTGAAATTGAGAGCACCAATAATGAAATATTGTCACGAGGAGATGACTTGAATGATTCCACTACATTGATTGAAATTGACAGCACCAATAATGAAATATTGTCACAAGGAGGAGATGACTTGAATGATTTTTTTGATCAATCTCTTGATGGCGAATTTATCGAGTGTTTGGAGACCATAGAGTTACAAGAATCATCATTGGAGACTTTTAATGAGGACATTGCTGATGAGGACATGTTACTAGTTCTTTCAAATTTAGAAAATTCTGAAGAATACATTTATATTTAGAAATCAAAAATTGTTTGAGACATTATTCATTTTTATTTTTAATTTATGAGGTTGTAGCGAAGTGATTGTAGTATAAAATGAGACTTATAGTATAGAGTGCAACATTTTTATGTTACATGGTAAGTTTACTCATATTTACTTCCCTTCTGCCACTATATTATCTCCAATGTGTATTTGACATGTCTTCTTCATCTCCGGCCTCCTTTCTCTCACTGTGTGTCTCCGATGCATCTTATCGCTGGTATTTTGTGTAATTACAGAAGAGAGTAAAATAAAATAGTTCGGAACGTGAAAAGGGGGCAAAGTAGAGTACTCCTCACCCCCTAGGCCTTTTTAGGCGGTCCCAAAAGGATCAGTTTCTGCTTTCCTGAGAGATTATGGTATGAGTTCCATATACCACAATAACTTGCATTACAACATGCAAGATATCTGTCTCCTATTACCAACTTTTGGAGATATTCGCGCTAAGCGCGAATATCTCCAAAAAGTAACACCTGCCCTGAGCAGTTCTTAGCCATGTTATCCAATGGGAGGTGGATAACATGGCTAAGAGTATTAGCTCGGTAATGCATGAATATCGCTGAGTTTTTAGCGATATTCATGCATTGCGGCCGTTTATTATCGCATTTGCGATAAACCTTGATAATAGTAAGGTTTATCTTCGATAATTTCTGACGATGCTTAGTGGTAAAAAATTGGTTGGTAAGCATCGTTAGCGATAAATATCGCTTAACTTTGGTAATATGCCCCAACGTCTGTTAACGTTCGATTCGAAGGAAATGAGGAAGTGTTGAAAAACATTGTCTGCGCCATCTTGCCTTTTTTGAAATGCCACACTTTTGTCGTGCACGGCAGCCATTTTAGATGTCTTGACCAGACCCACTCTCTGCACGCTGTCGATTCGTAGCATGGCTCCTCACCCACGCAAGCATCTTCCCTAGGCACTGGTCACCACCGCTCTCTGTCTTATGCATGGGCAATAAACCTCCCCCCATCTGCGCTGCTCTTCCCTGAGAATCACACTCTGTGCCCGCCCGACACCTCCCTTTCGCCCTATTCACTACCGCACCCTCTGACACTCCTCTTTCTCTGTGTCCGATTGTCCAGGCTATCAGCTAGCCCTGCAGATGTAGTTTATGGCCCCAGCTGTAAAGAATCACCCCTCTTCAAAGGAGTTATAGTAGATCAAGGCCCACACTCGATGAGATCCGTCACACCACACGTGTTCCTACTATCTGAAAACCATCCTGTATTGTGATTGGGGAGGGGACCGAGCCTGAAGCGGAAGATTCCAGGAATGACTCTTTGTACATCAAAGTTTTTACAATTATGTGTCACATTAAAAATATATAGCACTCCAACAAAGTAGTAGGAATATAAAACTTTAATAACATATAAATATATACAACAAAACAAAAACAGTAAAAACATTTAAACAACGAAGAGACCGTGGCAATTTCTTTTTAATTATCCAATAGATTTATTGAAATTGACAGCACCAATAATGAAATATTCTTGTCAGTAGCGGTCTGTTGTGCGAATAGTTCCAAGGCAGCAGAACGCGCTGAAATCTAGATGGCACGAAAGTGATGTCTAGTAAGTTGCCGCCCAGCAAAAAACGGCGTGGGGCGCCGCGGGGGTGAGTGAGTCCAGTAGGCACCACAGCTATTCTTACCGGCATTGCAGAATTACTGCTGGGGACAATGCCTGTGCTGTAGCAGGGTCACAGCAGAAACAAAAAGGATTCTGTTGAAGATGTTGTTGGTTTTCAATTTGAAAACAGTTCTGGTGTCAACTGCTATGCTAATGTAGTGGTTAATGTTTTGTTTTCTCTAGAAAATGTAAAAGAGGGGGAGGCAGTCCAAAGTTCCGTTAAAAGGGCAAAGGAAAGGATCGGTGGTTTGAACTATCAGTCAAAAAGGGGAGGGGGTGCAATAATTTTTCCTACCGGGTCACACTGTGCTTTCACCGGAAGTGAGGTCTGCAGGATTCTAGTAATTCAAAGTGAGGCTGGCGCCAGCATGGGAGCGCCGACGTCCCGCGGATACAGTTTCGTCACTCCACGGGCGATCATGGCAGTCATTCCCCATCGGGGGTCGGAGACTCCCGCGGCTCCTCTAGAATCTTCAAGGTCGTGGAGGACTACGGTGGTGGAGTCAACCAGTGACCGGGCCATTTCTTTATGTTGGGCCCGCTCTTGCCAGGTCGACCGCCATTTTGAGAGTTCGGCAGCTACCGGCGATCGCGGGGTCACATGAGCGGACGGGCTCCACCCTGCCGGGCGAGACGTTGCAGCATGGCCACAGTGGAAGAACCCTTTTCCGGGCGCCTGGAGCGCTGAGGGTGCAGCTGGGAAGCCTCCACCTGGGGAGGCGGGAGAGGCCTGTTCGCACCGTCTCTCCCTCCCAGTGCACCCCACGGCGTCTCGCTTGAGATTTGTTATGGCCGGACCAGGCGATGAGGACGAGGGGGGGGTCGGAGGCATGTGCAAGACATCCCCCCCAGTGTTGTCGCAGCCATTATAAAAGAAAGAAGTGTCCCGTCCGTCTTCGGGCCGGGCTTCCGGTGGATGTCGGCCGGACGCCCCTGGCTCTGGCCCCATGAACGGGTTTCTTGGTTTATCGGCTGCAGCCGGATCCCGTCGGCCTCGGCCCCCCGACCGTTGGTGGTCGGACCGGAAGAGCATGTGGCGGGACTACCTGCAACTCTCAAGGGCCACCGCGGCCGGACTGGGAGAGAGAGGGGAGGGTCGAGGAGACATTCCCCCCCCCTGCAACTGTTCAGCGTTGTAAAGGCAATCCCCTGGCCGGGTCCCGCTGGCCTCGGCCTCTCCTTCGGCTACACCCTACGTTAGGATCTCCTGGCCGAGGCGTGGCAGCAGGACCTGCCTTATATGGGCTGCTCCCGGCTGGGCGTAGCCGGAACCCTGCCCCACCTTGGAAGTTTCCAGAGTGGGGGTGGATGTTCTACTGACTTGCATTTTCCCTAGTCTATCGATTTTTTTGGCGTGGCAGGCGGTGGGACAGCGAGGGGTGATTTGGTTTCTCTTACTGTTTTTCTGGTCTCTCACCACTGGCATATTTTAACGTTTTCTTGTTTCTAGGACATTAATAGGTTTTATCATTACGTTATGTTATCGTTTCTTTGTTCGTTGTTTAATAAAAGTTCATGTTCATCAGTGGCCTACTGATTTTCGTTTTCCTATTTTTTTCTTTCCAGGTTGTTTCATGGTAAAGTTTCTGTTAACAGGATACAGTGATCACTTCGTTATTATTGCATATGTCCTTTTCACTAGGGGTGCTCTCTGGTCGGGCCAGATGACGTATCTCTAGTAAATGGTCCGGGTGAAAAAGGTGCATCAATCAGTGGGGAGTAGATAGGCATGACAGATTACAACGGGGGAGAACGGTCCGCATTACGTACCCTTTCACTACTTGCAAAGATTTTCCTACGTTTATTTGCAAACAGGGAATACCTCCAAAAAGAACTAATTCCCAAACAGTCAATGTTCGGACAATCAATCAATCAATGAGGAATGAAATAGGTACGACGTGTTAAAGGCTTGCGTTACCTACCCTTCACTATCTGCAAAGGGAGATAGAATATTCCTATTCTTCCTCGTTTGCAGGTAGAGAAGATCCTTAAGAGAATTAACTTCGAACAATTCAATGCTCGATTGAAACAATCAACAAGGGGTACTGTGAACACAAATGAACGCCGCTTATATACATACGCATTGCTATTTTCAACAGGTTGTTCCTAATGTTTCTATTTTAGCGAGGTCAAAAGAGATCCCATTAGTGGCCTACTGATTTTGCTCGATTCCTTTTGTTTTTTTACACGATTTTTCGCTATCTGCAAAGACTAAACAGAGTATTGCGACTCTGTGCTTGTTTGTAAATAGAGAATGAACCAAAGAGAACAATCAATCAAATGGAGAGAGAAGCAGGCACGACGGATTACAAAGGGGGCAAAGGGCTGCGTTAACTACCCTTCACTATCTGCAAAGAGAGAGTACTCCTAATAGAAATGAGGGGTGGGGGGCAGCAATCAAAGCAGATCAGTGTGCATAAACACGAGAAAAAAAAATTCTTACCACGTACTTGACATTCGACAGCTTATGATATTTGCTATTAAAAAACCATTGAAATTCACTGAAAAAACCATAGGTTATAGACCATATATAGTTAGGAATTAGCATTTACAAAACCTTGAAAATTCACTGAAAAAACCATAGGTTATAGACCATATATAGTTAGGAATTAGCATTTACAAAACCTTGAAAATTCACTGAAAAAACCATAGGTTATAGACCATATATAGTTAGGAATTAGCATTTAAAAAACCTTATTTTACTCACACAAAACCAATGAAATTCCATATATAGTTAGTTGCACTAACTATATATCGCGCACCCGCAATCCACTGCTGATGATGTCACATATTACATCATTCATGACATGGTCAGTGACATCACTGATGACATCACTGATGACATCTCAAATGACATCACTGATGACATCACTGATGACATCTCATTTGACATCAATGACCACATCACTGATGATATCATTCATGTGACAATACAATGCATCTCCTCACACTTTAATATAACCTCTGTTACACCCAGTGTTAAATACAGAGTATAATTTTTGAAACCATTGACACACCAATACTAGTTACTACATACGCACTCAGTGATTCCTATGTTTACACACACATTCACTCATTTACCCATACAATCATTCATACATACAATCACTCATCTTTACAACACTATCATATGCACTCATACACCTATACAGACTCTCACACTCTGTCACTCATCCATGGAGTTACTCACACACCTAGTCAGTCCTGTAAAGAATCAATCACACTTCCATTTTCTAATCTATACAGTTAAACATAGAGCACCTTACATTTTGAAACATATACTAACACATAATTACTCTCTTATACAATCATTGATACAAGTACACATTGATCTGCACAGAGTCACACTCCTCCCAGCCAGCCACACACACACTCAGTCTCCCATACAAATACTTGGGCAATCAATCAATAACCCATATAGTTACTCATATAGCTACTGATCAACACATGCAGCAGTTTACAGAACAACAGACATAATGATGCACAAATTAAGACAGTTTAGTCACTAACCCATGCACTCAGTGAGACACATTTAATCACTCACTCATACAGTCAGTCACGCACCTACTAAATCCTTCATCCAGACACTTCTACATCTACTCATTCTTCAATATGTAAAACATATTTAAACTTTACAGAAACACACAGTCACTGGATGATGTCATCAGTGATGTCATCAGTGATGTCATTTGAGATGTCATCAGTGATGTCATCAGTGATGTCACTGACCATGTCATGAATGATGTAATATGTGACATCATCAGCAGTGGATTGCGGGTGCGCGATATATAGTTAGTGCAACTAACTATATATGGAATTTCAATGGTTTTGTGTGAGTAAAATAAGGTTTTTTAAATGCTAATTCCTAACTATATATGGTCTATAACCTATGGTTTTTTCAGTGAATATATATATATATATATATATATATATATATATATACTCTCATCGTTAAAGCCATATAATCTTCTACTTCATTTAGGTGTTTTTAAAATGTTACTCTCTGACTTTGACCTCTTATTGTAAAGCGCTCTGATACCCACGGGTCTTGTTCGCGCTAAACAAAACTCTATAATAAATAAATAAATAAATAAATGGCTTTCTTTCTTCTATTTTTTCTGGGGGTTTTTCCTCTGCATTTACCTCTTCTTTTATAATTGAATGAAAAATAGTATTTTGTAAGTCCTCTTGATGACAATAAAAATATTTTTTTTTAAAAGAAAATAATTAACTAGTGCCATCCATGCTAAGATAGAAAGGGACAAAGCGGCATATTACCAACAACTAGCGATAATTATCGCTATGTTGGCCTAGCGGCTATAATTTTATCGCCGTGTAGCGACAATTTTTATCGCTTAGGAGCCTTGATATTATCTCCTAAGCGATAAAAATCGGCCGAAATGCATGAATATGGCTGAAAATTCAGCGATACTCATGCATTACCGAGCAAATGCTCTTAGCCATGTTATCCACCTCCCATTGGATAACATGGCTAAGAACAGCTCAGGGCAGGTGTTAGCTTTTGGAGATATTCGCGCTTAGCGCGAATATCTCAAAACTTTGGTAATAGGAGATAGCGATGTTAGCGACTGTTTCCAGTCGCTAACATCTTGGCACGCCCACTTTGCATGTCATTAGTGATAAATTTCCCTGACATGCAAAGTGGGGCCCAAGATGGTCGCTATCTCCTACTAGCTGTCGCTAACTAGTGTTAGCGACAGCTAGGTAATAGGGAGATAATTTTATCTCCGCTTTCTTGGCTTTTAAAGCCAAAAAAGCGGAGATAAATCCCTTGATAATATGCCCCAAAGTCTTTTGCCATTTCTACAGCAAAGTCTTTAAGCATAGGACATGCACAGTGGTATCTATGCTGAGCTGTAAAATGACCAAAGTCTTTGCCACTCCAGGCACAGTATGACAGCTTTGGATTGGAAAAATACCATTCAAGCCAACATGAAATTCATAAAAGCAACCCCTGACACCTGTTTGAGCTCTTCAGAGATGTATAGCTTTGTCCAGACACAAGGGAGCACCCAGTATAAGTCGAAACAAATCATTTTTAGTCATAGAGTAATGAATAATATATATATATATATACATACACACACAAACATACACACATACCTAAATGTTTAGTTGTATCTTTAAATGCATATGAAGGTATAGCTATATATATTGATACATAGCTATATATTTATATGCATATATAGTTATACATACACATACAAAGTCATATTTAAATATTTTAGGCAAACAATACTGCTATGGAGAGATATATATTTTCGATAAATTAATATGTGACAAGGTCTGTTTGTTTTTCATTGTAGCCTCTGGGCACATTGAACAACTGAGGTGGTGGGGCCTAAGGGGGGCCATGGAGAATAGAGCTGGGGACACATGCCCCATTTGGCCCCCTTCTAGAGACCTCAGTGGAGTTGACTTGTGGAAATGAGGCGTGTATTTGCATATACATTTGTAACTGTTATTATGAGCATGGGGAAGCATTTTTCTCCTTGGAAAAATCATGTATTATGATTATTTGAGTGACTGTTACTCCTCTTTCACACTCTAGAAAAGTAATTTATTTCAAACTTTGTCGGTGTCAAGTTTGTGTATTTACGGTATAATATCAGCAAGCAATATGTGAATACCCACAAACGTATGAGCTTAAAATTGCAAAATAAATAGGTCAATTAACAAATCACAGTATTCACAAGGGCATCTTACAAAGCTAAAACTCTGCACGTCCTGATTCTTTGAATACAAATATTGAACACGTTGCGAAGTGCATTCTGCACATCTCAGTGCACTTAGGCATGCGACAAACCTGTTTTAGGCTCTCATAATTACAAAGGAAGTCAGTTTATGTTTAATACTTACAAGCTTTAGGGAGGAAAAAGAACAGTGATTGGTTCAGAAACACCTGTCAAGATAGTGCTCAATCAAATGTTGGGTTTTACAGAGGCTTGTTGCTTCTGACAGTTGCTTACTGACCATAGTGATCTTTTCCACCCTGTTATACCTATGCCAGCCAATGCCTTTCAGAAACAAATGACAGAGTCTGAAATACATGGATAAGGGAGGCGAAGGTCACTGGAGTGCAGCAGCACTGTCCTGCTAAGTCTCACCTCATCATGTCACAATTTTCTCTATGCCAATTCGAAGGAAAAAAAATCTGTCAAGCCATGTTTTGTATAATACTCAGCAGCCTAATGCCAATGCAGGCACCGTTGCACCATAAAGCAAGGGTGTCTCCATTGATGGGAAGATTGTTTATATGCAGGAAGGTCCCCCTTCCTGCACATAACCAATCTTTTTTCTTTTTCTTTTTTAAATTTTAACATGCTTTATTTCTTTTTTATGCAAGAAAAAAACAGAAACTCTGTTACAGGGTTAGCACAGGTTGTTCCAGGTAAAGTTTCCACATCAGAGTCCTAAGACAATGTGTTACGTTTGTTTAGCTAACCCCCCATATCGATAATAAGAGAAAAAGAAACAGAGGCAGTCAGCAAAAGAGAGAAAAAAAGGGGGAACAAGAGATAAGAGAAGGGCAGAGAAAATGACATTCAACGGAGATGTTGGCACACAGGCATTGGTAGGACTCGCCCTTTGTGGCAGCATTCTTTAAATGCCGTTTTGTAACTTCTCTGTGTGCTGCTTAATGCAGCACACAAAGAGGTTGCAAAACTGCATTTAAAAAAAAAATTAATGTTAATGTGCAGGAAAGGAGACCTTCATGTACATAAACAGGCATTGGCCTTTTGCTGTGTCCATGTGGGCTACACAACGCAGCACACAGGAAAACAGCAAAAATTAGGAGAAATGAAACATTTCACCTTGTTGCACCAGGGTAAGATCAGGTGTTTCATGGTCATAATTCTGGCACTGCCTCCTACTTACACCTCCCTTGTAAATAGGAGGCAGAGTCAGAAGTCCACGGTTATAGCAGTGTAGGGGGAAGATTTATCAGCACTTTGCATCATTACAAAGCCACAAAAGTGACATAAACATCTGCAAAGTGATGATAAAGTAGTTACTTTCAGCATAAAGGTTTTTTGCCAAGGAAAGCAGCCCTAAAAGTAAAACAAATACTGCTTTGCATTACAATGCATTAGTTTTGGTTAAGGGGAGTACAATGGTGTTCCAAGCTACCACGCATGGTTTTGGAAGCAAAATTCTATCTACAAACAATGATAGACAGGGCTTTATGGGAGAAAATGCCTTCTTGAGGCAGGCACTAGTGAGAGATGTTTTAATTTCTCCATCCTTTTCACTAGACCTGGGTGCAATATAAATTCCCCCGCATAATTGTTGCGTTTTGGAATTTCATGTCATTCTTGGAATTCAAAATTCCTGTGATTTACGGCAAAGGTGGTTTTCATGCTACACTTTCATGCTACAGTTTCAGTGTAAAATGTTCCACTCCATAAACAAATTGATGCAAGAACATGTTAAAATATAATGCTAAATGATGGATTCGTATTTTGCTTAATTAGACATAGGTTTGGGTAATTTTCCTGAAACATTTGTACAATTAAGTGAAAGAAAATTATACAAGATTCGAACAATGCCACTTTTCACACATTGCATCTGTGCTGCACTATACATAATGCATACTAATTGGGAAAAAGTTTTGAACAATGCCTACTCATAGCATTTCATAATAGAATGGTACCCCCGAAAATCTATGCTAAACATCTCACACTCCCTTGCCCTATTGCTAAAAGGTGTGTGTGTGTGGCACTGGACACCCTGAAAGAGTGCCAGTGCTGAGGAAGATAGCAGAAGCACCATATCTGAAAAGATATGGCATTGCCCTGTTCTCTCCTCCTAACGCAATGCAGCGCAGTAAGTTTGGTTGCTGAGCTGTGTTGACTTATGCATTAGTAAATCCTCCTCAAGTTGGGTCAAATTTCCAAGAAGATTTGGTTTCCCATAGCATGTATCTCTCACTCAAGTTAGCCCCACCTAGCCCAAACAAAGAGTACTAACTGGGCGAGAGAGCTTAATTAGTCTACATATGATTTATATTGTTGTATTTCATAGAATTTGAGAACATCATCTGGCACAAGGCCAGGGAGTGTTTTAACTGCTCAAAGAAGTCTATTTAAAGTGTCAATGCTATTAAGTACCAAGTAGGAAAGTGCTTGTAAAATACCTGTGGTAGTGATTAGATAAACTCAAATACCTATAAGTCAGACACAGGTTACAAATCTCATAAAACTCTCTGTTATGTTATGTTACATACATTTATAACATGCACGGATACTCATGAGTGTGTGGAAAAGTAAATTTTGTCATGTTCTGTGTCCCTACGTGTCATCCATCATATGTTATGTGTGCATGACCAATATGCATATGTTATTCCCCATGTCCGATTCAAGACGCAATTATAGTTGTGTCCTCCTCTAGTATGCCAGTTTCCAGTCCTCGTGAATACTACGAATATCAGGCCTATGTAAAGCTACGTTGCCACGTTTCTCAGTGTGCACGTTATTTCATTATAAAGTCCCCGTTTCCAGGCCTTAACAGGGCCCGGACATCAGATTCAGCTCCTGTCTCCTGAACCCTCGCTGAGGAGCGATCCAGCCCCCACCTGTATCCTCGACCTTTCACTTACTTCCTGCCTCGCAGTGCCCGGTGCAGCTTGGCTCTGCCTCTGAGTCTGCCAAGACTATGTTGTGATTCCAGCTATCAGTTTAGTCCTCCTTCTCTGCATTCCTAAGCTACTGAACTGCATCAATAGTTTCCGTCATTGTCTAGCCTATGCGGCTCCATGTTAAGAGAAATACTGTATTTAATGGTCATTTAATATTCTTCATCACGCACTACATGTAGAATAAATGCATGCTCTAGTCTTAGAGTCAATTAGCTTTTCCCCTCATGACTTCTAGTTTATATCAACATGTTCCCTAAACATCAGATACTAGATAGGGTTTAGGTACATGTCGCTCCGACCCTCCAGACTTTAGTCTCTGCTCCTAGCACAGAGTTCATAGCCCCCAGCTTCTCCTCGTAACACGTCATTGCTAGTTTGCGCGCACCATCAGGTTAGAGGTCCCGGCTCCTTAGGTAGCCCCCTCCTATGTTTCCGCCCATTCATGACATATTCTGTTACGTTTGCATCACATGTCTGAGTTACACCTTCTTTTTACTCTTATCTTTCGCGACTGCTACGCGTCACACCCACTGCTACGCCTACTGCAATGTAATGCTATGTGTTCGCGCTATGTATATATGCTCATGTATTGTTATTAAAAGTTAGCGCGCTCATCCCAGATCGAGCCCCAGCAGCTGCTGGGCCCTGTCATCCTATTCCTATGCAGGTTGTCCTGTTCCTGTCCTTATGCTGTATTAAACCTGCAAAACTCCTACTACCTCGAATCTTGACTCTTATTTATTGAGCTATCTGTTATGATATATGTCTAGGCAAAAATAGGGTATTATTTATTTATCTACCACATAATGGCGCCCGAATAGGGACTTGCCCTTTCCCCACGCGTCGGTGAAGCCACGCCGACCCCTGACCCTCTGCAGTCGTGACGGAACTCTTCTGCGCAGTGGCAGATATTTCTGCTCAAGTATCCCTCAGGCCCACGGAGGAGACGGAGGAGGCGGTCCAGCATCCAGACGAGACGGTGGAGGAACGCGGCGAGTCCCGACCAGAGCCCAAGCCAAAAGTCCAAGGTCCGAGGTATCCGGAGGTCCACCCGTAACTGAAGTCCGAAGTCCGAAGTTCGTCGTCATCGTCGTAGCAGTCCAGTCCAGTCCGAGGCTTTCCGTTCTTGCTGCCCGGTGAGTACCGTTACTGGGGTGGTATCTAGACAGGGTCAATTTCATTGACTCTGGTCTGTGGGTTGGTGGTACACAGTCCCACAAACGAAGTGTTCACTTCGGTGGATACGGGTCCTGACGTGTCTCGTTATGAGACCGGTAAGTTTCGTACTGTTTCAGCAGTGCATCTAGTTTCTGTTCTAGTCAGTTTCTGTTCTCGAGAAAATTCATGTGTTCTGTTCTCAGTATTTCCAGGTAGTATTCTGTTCGAACTGTTATTTTAAATGTTTTTCATGTATTTTAATGTCGTGGTATGAATGGGAAATAGGTATCGTGTTTATTGTGTATTGTATTGTGTCTAGATTACAGTTCAGTCATGCCCATATTTTCCAAGTTACGTCAGTTAAAAACTAGAAAGGGTCTGCTGGAAGCAGCTGTTCCCGTCCCGCCTAGGGACAGTCCAGGTCATTTTATGTATCAGAAACATGGCATAAGTGCCATATTGTATCTAGATTTATGGGTAGAGTATACCAAACAGTTAGAAGAAAAGTATAGATGGCCCGTATCGGGTACATGGGATGCCGAATGCATCATGCGAGTAGAGGAGGCATTATGGAAAAAGAAAGCCAGACAATCACAGAAAGATGCCATCGAGTTATGGCGCAAAGAAGCTCATAAAAGAACCGAAAAAGAAATCAGAAAGTCAGAACTAAGTAGAGAATCCCAAGAACGAGCCCAAGAAAGAGAATTAATCGAGATAGGTGAACGAGTTAGAACTGAGCAATCAGACAGACAGAGGAATGCCCTCATTAAGGGTATGTATCCTCTTCTTGCTGAGGGCTTGCCAAAAGCGACCCCAGAGGCATCCAGTAATTTCCCGCCACCATTAGTTCCGACCAAGCTACGTCACAAACCGACCGCAGCTGATATTTTTATTTCGTCCTATCTGGACGACACAGTCCCCGAATATGCAAATCCTGTTCGCGCTCCGCCAGTCCCTGTAAATCAGGTAATTCCTGCTCCTCCAGACACCGGGGTGCCCTTAACAGCCCCCCCGGGTCAGCCCGCCATACAAGTCCAGCCCACGTTACAATTACCGACCCTGCCAGGACGGAAAGCATCAGTTGATGATTCCAGTTTAGGGGCCGCAGGAGGAGGTCTTCCTCAAACCCCGCCGCCATACAAGCATTTATCAGCACTCGAATTACATGCTCAAGCATCACAGCGTACTCCTAAGAGTAATAAGTCTGTTGCAGAGATCAGGCAAACCCTTGGCGAATGTGTCTATGACCCAGTTCCAGGCGAGTTTAATATGGTTTTATATTCCGTACGCGTAAGGAGAGTGACCGAGTATCTAGTCACCCTGCCGAATATGAAAGAAGATCTAGACCGGATATATCGTTTCATCCGTACAGGGGATGACCCACAAAGTATTAGTGATGCCATGTCTCAAAGGAAAGCCGAGATTCAGCGTATGATATTAAAGTTCTTAATTAACTGTCTAATAAGAGAACAGGATTACCCGTCTAAAGACCCGGAAGAAATGAAAACTCTAACAAAGTGGAGTGATAATATAGCCGAAGGAAAGCACAATACCATTGGTGCCATGGAAAGTATGTACAAGAAAATTCGTAGAGAGATAATAAAGATACACGAACAGCGTAAAGCAGCCCAAGTAAGCGAGAAAGAAAGTATCTCTGATCCTGAAGAGGAAGACGACGAGAATACCGCCAGAATAGCGTATGTAGGAAAACCTAGATTTCCAGATCGCCATTTACGTCTAGAACCCAAGTCTATTTTCCATCATACAGCACCAGAACAAGGTTCCCTAGAACAAGTATTTCAAGCTACCGATCACATTCTGAAATCACGAATCGGTTATAGTGAGTTAAGTACCATGCATGAACAAGAACTAGTCCGATCAGCAGTCAGATGGATTACTGATTCTACCACTTTTCCAGACGAAATAGTGGCAAAAATGTTTCTGAAAATGCCCCCAGCCGAGCAGCGACTGGTGGGTATGTATATGATTCAGTACCTCATTACTTTGTATGAGGGTCAACATTCTGATCCAGGCCTGTTACATGATATCCTGAACGAGTTACTCCAGTACAAATGGAGAGGTCTAGGTACCGATTTAATTAGTGTCATTTTAGAAAAGCGTCATAGATATAGAACATTCTTGAACCCGCATTTTGTTCATGTCTCACCCCCAGAAAGTAAATCATTCTACATAGACAGACAGAATCCGTTACGAGAAGTCCACCCAGTCAGAGGAGCGGGTGGCGAAATGCAGCGAGTGTTTGTATACACTCCGATCACAAAGATGGAACTCCTCGAAATGAAGAAATTAATTCCCTGTCATGATAAAGATCCAGCAGGGTTCCATAGAGAATTAAAAGACATGCTCCGTATGGGAGAATACACTTACCCAGATATCATTAAAATGTTAAAGGTTCTGCTACCCGCAGGGGTGTATGAAAAGCTCAAGGAAAAAGAATGGGAGGTGGGAGAGAAAAAGATCGATTGGGCAGTCCTAGAAGCTGAAGATAAGATACGAGTACCAGGTACTGGTCTCGGAGATAAATGTAAAGAATTACCAGAATTATTGATTCAAGTTTTACCCAGATTATTAACAACGAAAAAGGAAGACTGGGATGCAATCTCAGCCTGTAAACAGAAACAAGATGAAGATATTAGTGATTTTTATTCTAGGTTTGAAAAGTGCTTTAGTATCAACAGTGGCCTCACGAGAAGTAGTGAGTCATATCCTCACCTTTTCGTTACTAAATTAGTCGAGAATTCAAGCCCACAAGTTAAAAACCGAGTTTTGAAAGTCGAAAGCACCTGGCAAGCAAATACTCCGTCCCAGATGCTCCAGATGCTCCTGTATCACCAGAATAGAATCAGGGAAGAGCAAGAACACGAGAGAAAACGTATGAAAGACACGAAAATGAAAGTGCTAGTTGCACAATCTGTTCCTCAAGACAGTCAGAAGAGGGGTCCGAATCAAGCCAGTCATCCTGCAGCACCCGTTAAAGGGAACTGCAATTATTGTAAACAACCAGGTCATTTCATAAATGAGTGTACGGTTCTGAAGCATAACATAGCTACTGGTAAGACTAAAGAAAGACCACGTCCGCCTAGACAAGAGCAAGTTTCACAGACTCCTCAGTCACAGAATGCACCACAGACAGTTACAGCACCGCAGCCTATTGCTGCAACACAGCATGTTACATCGCAGATGTACCAGTATGCACAGTCTGAGTATCCAGAGTACCAGCCATATTCATGAAACAGCCTAGAGAGGGAGGTAGGCTTGCCTCTCATCGAGATACCTGTAGATCAAGAAGGTCCCTATGTTCACAGTCAAGTATTAGGGAAAGACAGAAAGTTTTTGATTGATACAGGGGCAAGTAGGACCACAATTAGTCATGCCGAAGTTCCAGGGGCTCCGCTCTCAGGCTCAAGAAATGTTTCCCTTGGATTTTCAGGAAAGCCTATCGTTAATGAGATTTCAAAGCCAGTCACTCTAGAAGTAGGTCCATTGTCCCGCACTACTGATCTGTTACTTACTAAGTCATGTCCAGAAAATCTATTAGGCATTAAAACACTGAAAGAGTTAGGTGCAGTTATATGTTGTTCCCCAGAGGGAATACGTCTGTTCCTACGTGACTTTAAGGGTCACTATGTATTACGAGATTTTGATTCAAGACTGTCTAATGTCCCGCAGCATTTATGGGCGCAAGGTCCAACTGATGTAGGTTATATGCAAATCACACCCCATCGTGTGACCCTGAAACCAGGTGTAGTGTTACCACGAATCAGGCAGTATAGATTGCCACCTGAGGCTGTAGCAGCCTTATCCAAAATTATTGACGAGCTCATGGCTCAAGGAGTAGTTGTAGAAACTGACTCCAATGTATGTAACTCTCCGATCATTCCAGTCATGAAACGTACTGATCCAAATGCACCCCCAGTATATCGATTAGTGATCGATTTACGGGAACTTAACAAATGTATTATTCCTCAGTACCCAGTTGTCCCAGATATCTCTTCCCTATTGACAGCCATTGATTCCGAAGCCACGTTCTTCACTGTCATAGACCTCAAGAACGCATTTTTTAGTGTTCCCATCCATCCAGACAGCCAGTTTCTTTTCGGATTCTGTTTAAATGGAAGGAGCTATATGTTCACACGCGCTCCTCAAGGTTTCACAGAAAGTCCTAGTATTTACAGTCAAGCACTCAAGAGACAACTAGACAACATTCACATGCCAACTGACACTGCCCTGCTCCAGTATGTCGATGATCTACTGATCACAGCCCGTTCTGAACGTGACTGCGAGCGAGCGTCACTGACGGTTCTGTATTTCCTAGCCGAGATGGGGCACAAGGTGTCCCCTTCGAAGCTTCAATTCTGTGTCCAGCAAGTGGTCTACTTAGGACACTTACTGTCCAAGAGGGGTAGGCAGTTGACACCAGACCGTATCCAGTTAATAGCGAGTCTTCCCCAGCCCAGAACCCAGAAGGAGGTACGTGCCTTTATTGGCCTTACTTCTTATTGCAGACAATGGATTCCTCAGTATGCATTTCTAGCCAAGCCACTGATACAGTTAACGACACAGGAGGCAGCCGTATCGACTGTTCTCCCTTGGACATCTGAACATACACTTAGTTTCAACGAGTTAAAGAAAGCTCTATGCCAAGCTCCAGTTCTAGCTACACCGAATTACAGTAAGCCTTTTACACTTTTCGTCACTGAACGTGAAGGTACAGCATTATCTGTTCTCACACAAGACCAAGCAGGACAATACAAGCCGTGTGCTTATTTTTCGAGCACACTAGATCCAGTAGCCCAGGCTCTGCCTGCGTGCCTCAAGTCAGTTGCAGCCACAGCCCTAGCTATCAGACAAAGTGATTCCATAGTTTTAGGACACTCCCTGACAGTACAAGTCCCACACTCCGTGGAAGTTCTTTTAAATCGAACACAAACACAGCACTTGACAATTGCACGTTTAACAGGTTATGAATTGACACTGTTTCAGCCACACATAGAAATTAGACGCTGCAACATCCTGAATCCTGCTACACTGTTACCATCAGTTAATTCAAATCCAGCCACACATGATTGCGTGGAAGTAGTTAACATTACGACAAAGCCAAGACAAGATCTGACAGATATTCCATTACCAGACCCTGACCTGACACTTTATGTGGATGGTTCATGTATGAGGACTAGTACAGGAGAACTAGTAGCCGCGTATGCAGTGACTACTGACACCGAAGTTATTGAGACACACCGTATTGATACCCTGTCCGCTCAAGCAGCAGAGCTAGTTGCTCTGACACAAGCCTGTATACACGCCAAGAACCTGAAAGTTAATGTTTACACAGATTCACGTTACGCATTTGGAGTTGTACACGACTTTGGAGTGCTCTGGCAGGAGAGAGGTTTCATGACTTCTCATGGAACCAAGATTCAGCATGGTCTCCTTATTCAAGCTCTGTTAGATGCCATACACTTACCGACATCTATCGCTATCATGAAATGCAAAGCACATACGAAAGTTACTGACATTATTTCTCAAGGTAATGATCTAGCAGATCGCACAGCCAAGCTTACAGCACAGACTCCAGACATTCCAGTTAACATGACACACACTCCAGATCCGACTACATGTATGACCGTTAAGGACCCTACTCAAGATGTCATAGATATCCAATTACATGCTACTCCCGATGAAATCAAGAAATGGTCTGAACAAGGAGGGGTCCAGACAGATCAAGGATGGTTAACAAAGGGTAGGACCGCATGGTTTCTCCCCGACTCTATGGTTCAAGTCATCATTAATACCGCACATAGTCCAGCACATTTAGGAGAAAAAGCAATGTTAGACAGTATCCAGAACATTTGGTTCAACAAGCATTTACGAGCTGCAGCCAAGCAGAAAGTCCGTACCTGTATGATATGTTGTCAGTTTAATCCAGGTAAAAGTGTCCCGGTGGAACAAGGGGGATTCCAGCCTCCTGACCACCCTTTTGAGGTCCTCCAGATGGATTATATTCAGATGGAGCGATGTCGAGGTTTCAAGTATGTCCTTGTAGTTGTATGCGCTTTGTCCAGATGGACAGAAGCATATCCAGTCCCAGATTACACAGCCGCGACCACTGCCAAACAGTTGGTTCGTGAATTCTTCCCTCGATATGGACTCCCTAGAGTCGTATATTCTGATAACGGTCAGCCATTCTCATCTGAACTGATGAAGCACGTTTCCCTGTTGTTGGGGTACCAGTGGAAGTTTCATTGTGTACGCCATCCTGAAGCAGCCGGTCTAGTCGAGAGACATAATCAGACTCTGAAAATCCGAATTGCCAAAATATGTAAAGATAAGGGTGTGGACTGGCTAGTAGCTCTGCCAGTTGCTTTGTTTTATATGCGCATGGTCGCACATTCCAGATCAGGTCTGTCCCCGTATGAGGTCGTATTCGGCCGGCCCCCTAACATGTGGGGTACTCCTAGACCCCGAAGTATTACTGATGTTTCATGTAATATGCTGACAGATTACCTAGCTTCCTTGATGTCTGCCCTCAACTCATGTCGTTCACAGGTTGCCGCCGCATTTCCAGACAATACCGAGGTGGCACCGCATGAGATCGTTCCAGGTTCGATGGTGCTCGTCCGGAACTTTGACAGATCAAGTCCGCTGGAGCCACGTTGGAAGGAGCCCCGTCAGGTCCTCCTCACCACCCGTACAGCTGTGAAATTGGAAGGACGCCGCGGCTGGGTGCATCTTTCGCACGTCAAGAAATTCTACGGATTAAAGCCGGTCTCCAAGAACATTTCCCAGGACTTAAAGACTTGTCAAAACATTGTTCCTAAGGACTGTCCCGCAAATGACATTGATACAACCCCTCCCTTGTTAGAGAAAACTCCGCAGCAGGAGTATAAACAGAAACTCCGGTCTAGTAAAATAAGTCAGTCAGTTTGATTGTCTAAGTCCTCCCCTAGGTGAAACGGTTAGACTGTTTCTGACATGTATAAAATAGACCCCCATAGTGAGAGAGTTAGTCAAAACTCAATCCGATGTATCGTTTTTCTAAGTTTCATATTATTCATCAGCATAATGATTTCCTGCACTAGTTACGCATTTTTCCTGTGTTTTCCAGTTCCTCATGTAAATAAGCCTTCTAATGTTACAGTAGAACACACGTTTAGTGATCTGCCTCCTCACGAATATTCATACCGCCTCGCTATGCGTAACAATACATTTATCCGCATGTTGCATTATTCACACCAGACCAGCAATGCCACTAATTGTTGGGTGTGTGGTCGACTCCCCCCTTTCCAGACCCCGAAGGGAGTTCTGCCACTTTTTCCTTATCCTTTTTCACATAATGGTTCGTGTGGAGCATGGTCCACGTTAACGTCATCCTCAACAGATATGTCTTTTCTTAACAGTACATGTTTCCCAGACAAGCAAGGTCTCCCCCACAGAACAGGTTTAGATCTAGAAAATGAAGTGTATAATTTAGGTAACTATTCTTCGAATTTCATGGTCCTGAATGTTCAGTCTGATACTACTCCAGACTCACCTGCTATTTCAGTATTACCAGTCAAAGGCGAATTATGTGTCCAAAATAATGGTTCTGTACACGTAGGACATAGTGATTGTACTACTATTATCAAGTATAGTGACAGTGGGAAATCTATTTTTAAAGCTTCACGTCATTCTTATTTTGTTTGTGGTCAAACCGCATATGTTCGTCTGCCCCTCGATTGGGAGGGAACCTGTTACATTGCCTTCCTACTGCCACCTGTTTTCCTAGCCCCACCTGACTACCATAGGAATTCCTTCCTAGTACATACTAGACACAAGAGAAACCTCCCGATTGTCGATTATACTGAAACTGCTGCAGAGCAATTCATTGATATTGATAAAGGTGTGTTCCCTTATTTAGGTACAGTTGTAAATAGTAAGCTAATCCGTAGGTTAACAAGAACCCTTGAAGCTGTAGTAGATGAGACTGCCTCCGCTCTAGGTAACTTAACCGAAGAGCAATCCTTTATGAGAATTGTTGTGCTCCAGAATCGTCTCGTCCTTGACGTCATACTGGCCGATAGGGGCGGGGCCTGTAGAGTCATCGGATCTAGTTGCTGCATTTTCATTCCAAATAACGCGCCGTCTGTTTATTCAGCTATAACCAGACTCCATAAAATTGCCCATCTGTTACACCAAGATCCAGGCACCTGGACATGGTCCGGTTGGTTCTGGAATATAATTTCCGCCTGGGGATGGAAAGTCCTGTCCTTTCTAGGTATCGCAGTAGCGATCATATTCAGCTGCTGCCTCTGTATACAATGTGGCCCTGCGATTTGCAGCATGTGTGCTACCTCTTGTATTCCTAGTCCCAAGCCCCGTTCTAAATCCCGTTCCAAGACAATTCGAGATGAACAAATGGTACTGTATGAAATGATAGACGGTATCATGAATATTGATGTTTCCTGATGGAAACGTAGTGACAAGGAGGGAATGTGGAAAAGTAAATTTTGTCATGTTCTGTGTCCCTACGTGTCATCCATCATATGTTATGTGTGCATGACCAATATGCATATGTTATTCCCCATGTCCGATTCAAGACGCAATTATAGTTGTGTCCTCCTCTAGTATGCCAGTTTCCAGTCCTCGTGAATACTACGAATATCAGGCCTATGTAAAGCTACGTTGCCACGTTTCTCAGTGTGCACGTTATTTCATTATAAAGTCCCCGTTTCCAGGCCTTAACAGGGCCCGGACATCAGATTCAGCTCCTGTCTCCTGAACCCTCGCTGAGGAGCGATCCAGCCCCCACCTGTATCCTCGACCTTTCACTTACTTCCTGCCTCGCAGTGCCCGGTGCAGCTTGGCTCTGCCTCTGAGTCTGCCAAGACTATGTTGTGATTCCAGCTATCAGTTTAGTCCTCCTTCTCTGCATTCCTAAGCTACTGAACTGCATCAATAGTTTCCGTCATTGTCTAGCCTATGCGGCTCCATGTTAAGAGAAATACTGTATTTAATGGTCATTTAATATTCTTCATCACGCACTACATGTAGAATAAATGCATGCTCTAGTCTTAGAGTCAATTAGCTTTTCCCCTCATGACTTCTAGTTTATATCAACATGTTCCCTAAACATCAGATACTAGATAGGGTTTAGGTACATGTCGCTCCGACCCTCCAGACTTTAGTCTCTGCTCCTAGCACAGAGTTCATAGCCCCCAGCTTCTCCTCGTAACACGTCATTGCTAGTTTGCGCGCACCATCAGGTTAGAGGTCCCGGCTCCTTAGGTAGCCCCCTCCTATGTTTCCGCCCATTCATGACATATTCTGTTACGTTTGCATCACATGTCTGAGTTACACCTTCTTTTTACTCTTATCTTTCGCGACTGCTACGCGTCACACCCACTGCTACGCCTACTGCAATGTAATGCTATGTGTTCGCGCTATGTATATATGCTCATGTATTGTTATTAAAAGTTAGCGCGCTCATCCCAGATCGAGCCCCAGCAGCTGCTGGGCCCTGTCATCCTATTCCTATGCAGGTTGTCCTGTTCCTGTCCTTATGCTGTATTAAACCTGCAAAACTCCTACTACCTCGAATCTTGACTCTTATTTATTGAGCTATCTGTTATGATATATGTCTAGTCAAAAATAGGGTATTATTTATTTATCTACCACAAGTGTCCCGGTGTGAAGCCAAAAGGGTATAGAGAGAGACTATCAAGCAAAGAAGTGAGTCTTCAATTTCCTTTTAAAAACAGCTGGGTCCTGAATAGACCACAGAGGAAGGGCTTTCCAGGCTGCAGTGGCCTACACAGCAAAGGAGCTGCCCTCTAACCCCTGATACTTGAAGCGAGGGACCTGGGCATGCAGAAGGGACATAGATCGAAGGGCTCGTGAAGGAACATAAAAAGAAAACCGTCTATGCAGATAGTGGAGAGCTCGATGGGCCAGAACCAATTATTAAAATTTAACTCTGTCCGCCACAGGGAGCCAATGGAGAGATCGCAGCTGATGGTGAACACTGTTCCTTGCCAAAATGCCCTATAGTAGTCTGGCAGCCGTATTCTGAACCTCTTTCAGCAGGTAGTCAGGAATACCAGCATAAAGGCCATTGGCGTAATCCAGCCGTGACAGAATCAGTGCACACGTAACTGTTTCTCTCGCCGCCTGAGGTAGAACAGTAAAAAACTTTCTGAGAGTCTTGAGAAGGCAGAAACAACAACCGTCCAGTTTCTTGATATGTGTTGAGAAAGAGAGACTCTCATTGAACCATACTCCCAAGTTTTTGATGGGCATCCCTGTGGTGGAGGGCAGTGGAAAGTTAGGCGACCACCGCTGTTCTTGGAAATTGGGAGGGCATTTACCAAATAACAGGATCTCAGACTTTTGTTTATTACACTTGAGCTGTGCATCCGCCAACTATTAAAAAATAGAAGCTAAGCAATGTTGCGCCACTGAAACAGAGTCCGTTACTTTGTCCCAGGTAAAGAGCAGCTAGGTATCATCCGCATAGGCCATCACCTTAGCCCCAAGTTCCTCTGCCAGATATATCAATGAAGTGACACAGATATTAAAAAAGGGGAGGGCTAGGGGAGGATCCCTGTGGAACTCCAGTAGTCACTGACTGAGGGGAGGATGAGGACGGAGGGAGCCAAATCTGCTCAGCTCGCTCCTCCAGGAAAGACCTAAGCCAACCCCAGATGGCTCGACACACCAATCCCGGCCAGTAGTTCCAGGAGTAGTGCATGTGGGACCATGTCGAATGCCGCCGAGAGGTCCAGCAAATTTAATGCTGCTCTCCTGCCGGCGTCAAGACACTCCTGAATGGCCTCCCACACCTCCACTAAAACAGACTCAGTGCTATGAGATGCTCGAAACCCTGAATGAGCTGGGTGCAAGAGTGCCTCTCTTTCTACAAATTCTGTAAGCTGTTTATTAACCACCTTCTCTCATACCTTGGCCAGAGCCGGAAGGAGGGATATAGGCCGGTAGTTCCCTGAGATAAGGGGGTCCAATGAAGGATTTTTAAGGAGTGGCAGGATCTTCGCCTGCTTCCAAACCTGAGATACAACAGCTTTCTGGAGAGACATGTTGATAATGGAGTTCACTTCTAGGTTTGTGCACTCTGCCACTGCTGCCAGGAACCTGGCCGAACAGAGATCCGAGGGCGAACCATACTTAAGCCCCTTGAAAATTTTAAAAGATTCCAAAGGGTCAACCGGTCTGAATACCGACATTGAGTGGGTGGAAACCAAGGGTGGGCGTAGTATGCGTAGTGGGGCTACGCGAAGCTACGCAAAGTGGGCATGAAACTACGCCCACCTACGCACTTCGTGGCCTCACAAGAACTGCGCATGCGCGGGTGGCCGCGCATGCACATTAGGATCGAAGACGGCGGCTCAAAAGAGAAGAGGGAGCCCCGGGACGCCGCGGACCAGGTAAGTGCCTTTAATTTACTTTTGTAGTATCTTTAGCTTTAATTAGGTATTTAGGAGAGGGCGGGAGGGAGTCAGGTGGCGGGCAACTTCGCTCTGTCCACCGAGCGTGCGTAGTGTTGCCTACTACGCCTTCTTAGCAAAGTACAAAGTAGGCAGCACTACGTACACTCCATGGGCGGAGCGTAGCACTATGCCCAGGGTTAATGGAAACAGCAGGTTGCACCACCAGAGCCCCACTACTGCCGTCTCAGGATGTGAACGCCGCCTGGATTGTCTGAATCTTATCCCTAAAAAATTAGGAGAGAGTGTTACACCAGGCAGGTGAAGATGGAGTCACACTCGCTTGGGCCAATGGGGACATGAAGCTCTGAACTATGGCAACAATTTCTTTGGAGTTGTTACTGGCAGATTCGATGCGGGCTGCGTAGAATTGACCTTTAGCCAGTACGATGGATTCATAATATGTTTTTTGCATGTCTCTGAGCATTCGCTTGGCTGCTGGGCAGTAACCACTCCTGCGCCAGGACCGCATAAGAATCTTACCATCATGCTTTAGAGCCTTAAGGGTCGAATTAAACCAGGGTTTAGAGGGAGATTCCCTAGCCAGACTGACGGGCCAATGGGAGGCCACTGTGTTAACCGCCCAAGACACCCTGCAAGTAAACCCCGTCAGGCACTCCTCAAGCTCCCCCGACTGAATGGGTCTAGAGGTTTCCAAGGCCAGCGTGAATTCAAGAGGGTCAATTTTCCCAAAATCTGGCTTTCGGTAGGAGCTCGCCAATGACTCTGCATTAGATACTTCCCAAGAAAAGTAAGATGTAAAATGATCTGACCAGGAAACAGGGCAAGGATCCCATAGACCGATTGGGAAGTTAGTACAAATAGGGTCAAGTATATGGCCAGCCTGATCAGTGAAAGGCTGACGTGCTGATCAAGTTGCACCAGATGTAATATGTCCAACATATCATTCACTTCCTTAGTGTCTGCACATCTAGGTGGATATTAAGATCACCCAAAACCATGTAGTGGGAAAATCTTCCCGCCCTGGAGACAATTGCGTCTCCACAGGACTGAAGAGACTATTCCACCGGGCCAGGAGTCCTATAGATCAGGGAGCCTCCCAGGGTAAAATGAGCTGAGAAGCCGATGCTAAAAGCAAGCACCCCGCAGCCTCCCCAAACACTATTGTCCCCCAATCGAAGTTCCCATTTGTTTTTTATAAATAATGGCCACACCGCCCCCTCTCCCCTCCAGGCGGTCAGCTCTAGAGATCTTATATCCCACTGGAATGGCAAAAGAGCCAATGGGATCCTAAGTAGGATCAAGCCAGGTCTCAGTCAGGAACAACATATCTAGTGAGTTGTCCTTCAGGAGGTCAAATACGTTAGCATAATGTTTCCTGAGCGAGCGAGCATTATCAATAGCTGCCAGAATAGGAGGGTCCTTGGCCAGTTGGCCAGGGAAGCTATCATTATTAGCCAGAGAAGCAAGCCCCCATCCCAGTTTATAACCGCACGCTGAGCAGGCATCTTTAGATCCCACAGCCAAATCCCAGTTACAAGAATGGCAGCATGCAGTAAGATCCAGAACCCATAGTGTGGCTCCCGAGTAGCTCCTTCTGAGCTCAACCCCCAGGGACTTGCGGGCAGCATAGCTGATGCTGGCTGCTTCCGGGACGCAGATGTGCCTGTGTATTACATAAAACATTGTTAAACATTAAGGTAATATTTTGTCACGGGAAACATCCTTTACAACGAAACTTTTACAACGCAGTGCTTTTACAACGCAGGTCTTACAACAAAAACCATTACAACGCATTGCGCTGGGGGGCGCTCTAGGATAGGGAATATATTTAATTTACTATCCAACACCTTCCCTAGTGTCCACGGGGACTGGAGTTGGAATAGTAAGTTAAACTATTCACTATCCAGCACCCCAAAGCGCTATGGGTTGTAAAGGTTTGCGTTGTAAAAACCGCGTTGTAACAGCATGCGTGGTAAAACCATGCGTTGTAAGGTCATACATCCTTTTGTCCCTTGTGACAAAACTTACTTCAAAGACGCAGTGAAGAGAAAGCTAAATGTATTTTGATAATTTTGAATTTGAGTTCTGTTTAAAGTATATGCCTCTGTAATGCATAGTGTGATTCATTGTTGAGTTAGTAACAGAGTTATTTCCAATACAGATTTAATATAGTTAATACTTTAATTGAATATTCTAGAAAAAGTGATCAATAGGCATTGAGGGGAGAACAATCACACTCTTGCTGTGAGCTGTAAATGAGCCCCAGATTGGCCAAGCAGAAATATTCAGCATGCTTACCAAGTTTCCACTTTTGTATAGGCAATTTAGTAGAACAACATTAGGAATAATAGAAAATGGTAAGAAAAAAAATGGGGCTGTATTAAAGTAGGATCTGCGTTCATGATTACCCCCAATTTTTGCCTGGTGTTATGATGTTCCTGACTAGTCTGGCTGGGATCTTGCTAATCAGGACCCCAGTCTCTGTGCTTTCTCCCTTAAATTGGTTATGGTAGGTAAATTCATGATTGGATACCCTTATAAGTCCCTAGTATATGGTACCAGGGTACCCAGGGCATGGGTACACCAAGGGTCCCTCATGGGCTGAAGCATGTATTATGCCACCCATGGGAGACAACCTGCAGCTTGTGTAAGCTGATGCTAGCACCATCTATGATAGATATAGGTGTTCCGTTATCTCGGGTCACTGCACTTAAAACCTATAAGTCACCCTTAAGGCAGGCCTTTCAATCCTGAAGGCAGGGTGCTCGTTTCAAAGTGTGTGGGTGCCCCTGCATGAGCGGGACAACCCTATAATCTACAGAATCCACTCTCCTGGATTATAAGTGGATCAACCATATAACATATAGATGGGTCATGCGTCATTACGCGATGACTATCTCTAAATTGGCTGTAACAAACCCTGTTGTGTTTGGTATCGAACACATTGCAATCATAACCCCCCACCGTAAACGGTGGGGGGTATGATTCCATGCACTGTAAAAGCTCTTCCGGGAGCTCTCAGTGCTCCCGGTACCAGTCTTCCAGTACCGAGCATCAGGCTAGGGCTGCTGCCGACCAGAGACACATGTCTGCCCTCCTGCTTCTTAGCCAAGCTCGAGCAGAGGAAGGCAGAACAAAAGATATCCTGTCACAGGTAGGTGTGACTTCCTCCCAGACAGGGTTTAGTATATTTTGGCAGGGAGGGGGGGGCTTGCCAGCACCACTGAGACTGCTTGTAGGGCACATTTGGTGCCCTCCTTGCATAGTCCGGTTCAAACCAGCTTCCGGAGCTGTTGGCTCCCACTCTGGTGCAAAACTGGACAAAGGACATGGGAACATCCACCCCACTGTCCGGCCCTTCCTCTGGGGAGACCCCTGAATCATCCTAACCTTCCCCTTAGGGTACTTAAGGGCTTACCTGTGGGTGGGTCCCTAGATTCATCATGAGATTTGATTCAGATCGAACTCAGCATCCTTTTTAACCATCTGAACATTCTGACTGAGTTGTACAAACAGTGTCAGACTGACCGGTAAACGTCGTTTACAACGCACGACCTTTACCACGCTGCCATTACAATGCAAGTCATTACTACGACTTGCGCTGGATGGCGCTGTTGGTTAAGGAATATTGTAATTTTATATTCCAACACCTTCCCTACTGTTACGTGGACTGGTGTTGGAATATAAAATTATAATATTCCTCAATCCGCGCCCTCAAACGCAAGTCGTTGTAAGAACTTGCGTTGTATCAACCGCGTTGTTAAGTACCGCGATCTCTTCATTCTGCAAGCCTGCTGTACCCTCAGTGTCCATGCTCCATGCATGTCCTTCCCAGGTCTTGTGGGCATCCAAAGACACCCGCAAGGAATCTTCCTTGGATTGAAGGAGTCACTCCCCTGCACCGCATGCACTACAACACAAGATGACCGATTGCTGATCCTGGTCTCCAACCAGGTGAGGGTTCTTCAACTTCTTTGAGGCCTGCA
Organism: Lissotriton helveticus; assembly: GCF_964261635.1. NCBI lineage: Eukaryota > Metazoa > Chordata > Amphibia > Caudata > Salamandridae > Lissotriton > Lissotriton helveticus. The sequence continues at coordinate 1,702,565,152 of NC_136063.1, read as the reverse complement.
CTGTCTCCAGACCAAGTCTGAGACACTGCTGGAACCGCAACTCTGTGCACAGCATCAGCTGACCATTGCTAAGGTTGGGCGACCCTTGCCTCCAGAGATCTTCAGGCCCTGTCGAGGATCTTCTTTGATTCTAGTGATCAGCACCGAAGACACCGTCCGCATGATGAACTCCGTCCACTCCGGATCCCCGACCGACCCCTGCCCTCACCACGTCTTCAACAAGGCCGACGCTGTCATCGCACCCCACCTGCGGGACATTATCAACACCTCCTTCGACACCGCCACCTTCCCCGAGAGCTGGAAGCACGCCGAACTCAGCGCTCTACTCAAGAAACCTACAGCGGACCCCACCGAACTCAAGAATTACCGCCCCATCTCGCTCCTCCCGTTCCCAGCCAAAGTCATCGAGAAGACCGTCAACAAACAGCTGGCCGCCTTCCTCGAGACGAACGGATCCCTCGACCCCTCACAGTCTGGCTTCCGAGCCAACCACAGCACCGAGACCGCCCTCATCGCCGCCACCGACGACATCCGAGCCCTGATGGACAACGGAGAAACAGCGGCCCTCATCCTCCTAGACCTCTCCGCGGCATTCGACACTGTCTGCCACCGCACCCTAGTGCAGCGCCTCAGCAACGTCGGAATCCAGGAGAAGGCACTGGAATGGATCATCTCCTTCCTCGACGGAAGAACACAGAGAGTCCGCCTACCACCGTACAAGTCAGAGGCCACCGAAGTCATCTGCGGCGTCCCTCAAGGATCCTCGCTGAGCCCCACCCTCTTCAACGTCTACATGAGCCCCCTCGCGGCCATCGCACGCCAACACAACCTCAACATAATCTCCTACGCCGACGACACCCAGCTGATCCTCTCCCTGACCAACGACCCCGCCGCCGCCAGAGCCAACCTGCACGAAGGGATGAAAGATGTAGCCGAGTGGATGACGACCAGCCGCCTGAAACTGAACTCAGACAAGACGGAGGTCCTCATCCTGGGCTCCTCGCCCTCCGCCTGGGACGACTCCTGGTGGCCCCCCGCCCTGGGCACCGCACCCAAACCGACGGACCACGCACGCAACCTGGGCTTCATCCTGGACTCCTCCCTCTCCATGACCAGACAAGTCAACGCCGTCTCCTCGTCGTGCTTCAACATCCTGCGCATGCTACGGAAGATCTTCTGGTGGATCCCCACGGAGACCAGAAAGACCGTCACCCAGGCCCTCGTCACCAGCTGACTGGACTACGGCAACGCCCTCTACGCCGGAACCACCGCCAAACTCCAGAAGAGACTCCAGCGGATCCAGAACGCCTCAGCCAGACTCATCCTCGACATCCCACGATACAGCCACATCTCCGGACACCTGAGAGACCTCCATTGGCTCCCCGTCAACAAAAGAATCACCTTCCGTCTCCTCACCCACGCACACAAAGCCCTACACGATCTAGGCCCGAGCTACCTCAACAACCGAATCAACTTCTACACTCCCAAACGCCACCTTCGATCAGCCAGCCACGCCCTCGCCGCCGTCCCACACATCCGAAGAGCGACAACAGGAGGAAGGTCCTTCTCCTACTTGGCCGCCAAGACCTGGAACTCCCTCCCGGCCGACCTGCGCTTGACCCAGGACCACCTCTCCTTCAGGAAGAAGCTCAAGACCTGGCTGTTCGAGCAGTAACGGCACGCCCCCCCCCTCCCAAGCGCCTTGAGACCCTACGGGTGAGTAGTGCGCTCTATAAATGTCTTTGGTTGATTGATTGATTGATAGTGGGCTCCCCGGATTGCTCGGGCCTACTCTGACTTACTTGAACGTGGTGAGTCCCTTAGACCTTGCTGGTCTCGACACTACACCTTTTTCACTTGCCACGTTGCGTGAAGTTGCCAAGCTGGTTGGTGCTCCCGACAGACACCAACCCTTCAACTCTTGACATCCGACATGGGACAGCTCGTGAACGGCTCCCGGTCTTCCACAGCATCGCCTGGTCCACACAGTTGCAGCTCTAAGATCACAATCAACTCACCTGCAACACCCAACATCGGTGGGCAGCCGTCTGCGTGCCTCCTGGTCACTCCTGAGTGGCATAGACTCTGTCCCATCTGCTTGCAGGTGCTTCTCATCTTGAATCCATCTTTGGGTTCCACCGGACATTTTCATCTTCTTCAACAGCGGCATCTTCCTGAAGTCCTCCATTGGGTTTGAAGGTGTTTTCCGATGCCACTTAACACCTCTGCACCTGGCTTCCCTGGTGTAGGATTCCTGTTTACTAGGGTAGCCAAGGGTGAGGTAGCTCTCCAACTTTCTATCTTCCACGAGGTTTCTTCAGGGTCCACTGGGAAGGGTCATTCTTCTTTAGAACTGCAACCGTTACTTACCCGTTGACTTGAATTGAGCACATGTTTGTGTCGCCACTTTGCACACGGCCTCCGTGGGGATCTTGGTTACTTACCTCGGGTGTTCCGGGGGTCCCCCGCTCTGCTACGTCCTTTGGGTATAGTTTGACTTGATTCGCGATTACCATCTCTCTAATTTAGTATATGGTTTGGTCCCCACCTGGCGACCACTCTCTATTTGTGCTACTTACTGTGTTTTTATTGCAAAGTATTGTGTGCCTTGTGTATATCTCCCGTTACGAAATATTTGTATGTGTTAGTGAGTGTCTTATTTTTATTTTATTTTTTTGCAGAGTTTTATATAGCGCGAACTAGACCCGAGCCGAATCAGGTATCAGAGCGCTTTACATAGCACCAGTTACGTTACATGAGGACGGACGCGCATTCATTTTAGGCACGGGGAGATTAAGTGATTTGCCCAGAATCACAGGAGATTTTGGCGTCGTTACCGAGACTCGAACCCAGATCCCCAGGTCCGAGGTCGAGCGCCCTAGCCGTTAGGCCAACCCCTCTCCCTAATAAATACATATGTTATAAATACACTGTGTGGTTCTTTTACACTTGATCAAGACCAATAAGATTACATTCTGGTAAAACAAGCTGCTTTACACTCCTTCTGGACTGAAGGCTGCTTTCCACAGCTACCACTTAGCAAGCTTTCTATGGTTGTCTGAAACCACTAAACGCACCATAAGGGTTGTCTGGATTAGTGCAAGGTGCACACTTACATAAGTGAGCACCATCTACTTAGCCAGCCTCCTACAGTGGCCACCTCAGGGACCATATTTGAGCTGGGTTCAATAGGATCATAATTGTAATGAGAATGTAAAGTCAATGCTGGACATCTAGTAGAAAAGTTTCAAATGAGACAGGAAAACCAAGTGAGGCCACCAGCTGGAACCAAAGAGATCATGCTTAGTAAAAGGCAATGTGTTTATTTGTATGCACTTGCACTGTATAAAGTACATTTATTTAACCCAATATTTCTCTGAGTTAGTGCATTATCTTAGACATCTCAACTCAGATGCAGAACATGGGAACCCCTGCTCACAGTCTCTAAGCTCTAACTCTAAGAAATATCTGATTAAATTAATTTAATTTGACACTGCTGGCGCCTATTATCAAGCTCAGGACCGAGCCAGTGCCGACCTTCATTAAAGAACTCCAGGTAAATATTTCCACCTGTGGACTTAGTCCAATTTTTGGCCTTCAAAACAAGTTCTAGGTTATAAAGTTATAAGGAGGTTTTATAAAAGTTTAACAACAATATTTGTGGGTAACAGAAATACTGCCCGCAATAAACTCTCAGTGCACTGGTAACCTACCAGTGTAGTAATTATAACACATACAAAATAGTACTGCGATGGAAACACTATCAAACAACAGAAGTTCCTGTGATTATTTCTTTATTCATTTACTTGATACATTTCTTAGTACAGCCAACGTATGTTTCGCACGCCTTGTTCTTCTTCAGGGCTTATATGTATGCAATTTCTCGCATGAGCTCTATTTAGATATAATTTCCACAAACTGTCTTCCAAGGTTTGTTGCTCTTAATTATGATGATCACTACCTGTATGGTTGCTTGTAGAAAGCTTTAAGGATTAAACGGACATGGGGGCATATTATCAAGCACATATTGCAATAGAAGCCCATGTTGACACCAGAACCTGGGCTTCTATTGAAATTCTCAAGGGCATATTAACAAGCCCATTATCGCCCCTTTAGCGGCAGTTTTCTGTCGCTAAAGCTGCGATAATTTTAACTCTGTTTGTGAATTCCCATAGCAGCCCATTTTAAACCAGAACATGGGCTGCAATGGGAATTCACAAGAGCATAATAACAAGTCCATTATTGCCGCTTTTATCGACGTTCTTGATAATATGCCCCTTTGTTCCCCCGCAACCTATTTTTTAGTCAGGAACCGGTCACAGTCACAAAGCTAGAACTCAACCCACTTCCTGGTTGCTTTAACAGTATTCATTTGAGCTTTCTTCCTCTATTCCTCAGCGTGCTGCATTATTATACCGAAAGGCAAGCAGCTCGTGAATCCTGACGTGTTAAAACATCAAAAAGTATGGTTTATGCCAGCGATTCTCTGCGAGAAAGATTAGAAGCTTGCATTATCGGCTTAACACAGAGGGCAAAAGGATTTAAAAACCAAAGGAGAGCGATTGAGGAATAAAAGCGAGAGACAGAGACCCCAGGCATACAGTGTCATGCGCAGACCGACTCTATGCCACAAAGACAAAAAAAGAAATGCATAATAAAAGAGTACCATAAATTATTGACGGGGCGCAGGGCTACCCAAATAAGGGCTCTCTGATATAAAACAAGGACGGTAGACAGTTAGTGCCTTATGAAATCCGTTAGAATTTTTTTCTGATTCCTCCTCTCAATTGCTCGTTGGAGGAATAGGTTTTAGCTGGGATGGGCAAACACAATTAAAGAACCACATCACGCGCTCTAGTTCTATGTTCGATGGGCAAGCTTTCAATATATGTTTGTTCACAACCGATAGTGTCAAGAGATAAGTCTCTGGGGAAAAATGTAATTCTGCATTAATGAAAAATGAAAACTTTTCGATGTTTTGATGTTGAAATGACTGTAGGAATGTATGTTGACAACAAGGCTAAAATGGCACACATAGGAACTATGGCTAGTTCGTATAAGTTCTATGCAAGATGAAATGTATTGGAAATGGTTTGGGACAAAATGTGGAAAGTGCAAACTATATCTGCCGTGAACGGGCCGAAAGAGATGCTATTTTTTTGCCATAAATTTACTAATGATATGATATGATATGGTTTTTATAGAGCGCGACTTACACTCCAAAGGAGCATCTTGGCGCTAGTGGTAAAAGTGTGACAGAGGAGGGGAGAAGGGAAATGTATGGGCGACTAGTGAAGGGAGGGAGGAGAGGGGGCTGAACTAAATAATGTTAAGTTAAATAAGTGTTAGGACGAAGGTGTCAGATGCATTAAAAATCCAGGTTTTGAGAGCCTTACGAAACAGGTTTTCTGAAGGGATCAGGCGCATCTGGGTGGGGAGCTTGTTCCAGGCTCTGGCTCCCAAAAAACCTAAAGATTTTCCACCTTTGGTTGAGAGTCTGAATCTGGGGACCACCAGTAGGTTCAGGTTGGAGGACCTGAGCGATCGAGAGGGGGTGTATCTTCCAAACCTTTGGGACAGATAGGTGGGACCTGACTGGTGGTAGGCTCTGAAAGTGATAAGTAAGATTTTAAATAGTACTCTCTTATGAATAAGCAGCCAGTGTAGGGTTCTGAGTGCTGCTGAGGCAGAAGACTTCCTGGGCAGCCTCAGTACTAGACGGGCTGCGGTATTCTGCACCATCTGCAGTTTGTGCAGGACATTTTTGTTGGAACCAGCGTAGATGCTATTGCAGTAATCCAAACGGGATGTGATGAGGGCCACTGCTATTGTCTTCCTGGCCGTCAGGGGGAGGAGGTCAAAAAACCTTCTCAGGCCCTTGATGATGTTAAAGCAGGACCCTGCCACGGTACCTGCTTGTTGCTTGAAGGAGAGAGCTTCGTCAAACCTAATCCCGAGGTTGCGGGCTGATTTAATTGTATTTGGCGGGACCTCAGCATCTTGGGGCCACCACTGTTTCGGGCAAAAGAGGTTATCCTGACCAAAGGGGAGGATTTCCGTTTTCCCCGAGTTACACTTGAGGTGGTGGGTTCTCATCCATTCAAAAGTTGCGGTGAGACAGTCTCTCAGATTTTCTTCAGCTGTAGTAGTGTTGTCTTGAACAAGGATGAGCTGAGTGTCATCAGCGTACGATATAGTGCTGATGTTGAAGGAGGTGATAAGCTCTATCAGGGGGGTCATATACAGATTGAAAAGAATTGGGCTTAGGCTAGAGCCCTGTGGCACCCCTGTATTGAGTGCTTTCTCGTCTGACCGATAGTTCCCCAGTATGGTGACTTGCTTCCTATGGCTGAGGAAGTTTGTCAGCCAGTTTAGGGCGGGTCCCTGTTAGTCCCGAGTCTGCCAGGCGGCCAATTAATACGGGATGTGAGACCGTATCAAAGGCCGCCGACAGGTCGAGCAGGATCAGGACGGCTTTTTTACCTTGGTCCATTGCTGTCTTGAGGGTCTCCACCGTATGTAGGAGGGCTGACTCCGTGGAATGTTTTGCTCTGAAACCTGCCTGGCTCGGGTGTAGTAGGTTGTTTTCCTCCAGACATGTGGTCAGCTGCTTGTTTACCGCTGCCTCAGTGAGTTTGAACAGTAGTGGAAGCAGTGATATAGGGCGGAGGTTGGAAAGTATGGTAGGGTCAGCTAGGGTTTTTTTTGAAGGGGTTTCACGGCAGCGAGTTTCCATTCAGATGGAATGGCAGCAGTGGCAAGGGAAGAGTTAATGATGTTATTTATAGTAGGGTTAACTGTGTCCACTATGGTTTGGAGAAGCAGAGGGGGACACGGATCAAAAGGGGAGCCTGACTTGATGGAGAGGATAGCTTGGCGAGTTTCGTCAAGACTGACCGGGACAAATTTACTTAGCTGCGGGTTTTTTTTGGTAGGTGGTAGATTTTCCTGGAAAAGGGATTCAGGGGGGTCTGGAAAGTCTTTAATGAGGTTTTGGATTTTTTGTTCGAAGTAGTCTGCTATCGAATTGCACAGGGTAGGTGAAGGTGGGATATCTTGTCTGAGGATTCTGGGGTTCATGAAGTCATCAACTATTTTGAAAATTTGCTTTTGATTGTTATTGGACATAGTGATGGCATCAAGGAAATGATCTTTTTTGGCGGTTTTTATCATTGCGTGATAGTGTTTCCTAGCAGTTTTGTAGTCTAGGAGTTCAGTATCACTATAGGTACGGCGCCATTTCTTTTCAAGGGTTCTAACCTCTGAGCGCTTGTCTTTAAGGTGGGGGGAGAACCATGGGGCACGTTTTTTGTTTTGCTTTTTCCTCGCTTTTTGCGGGTTGGGGGGTCCGCCGAGATCAGTGATCCATTTACAGAAATTGCTGTAGTCTATTTCAGTACAGCCAGTGGGGAGGGGTTTCGAGTTCTCAGCGGCGAGGTGCAGATTGGGGGAGTTTATTAGTTTCTTCCAATCTGTCTGTGCCTGGGTGTCGACTTTTGGATTGGGAGCGTTTGCCCTTTTTTTTAGAGCGAGGTTGAACGGGATCAGCCAATGGTCTGTCCACGTTTGAGGCAGGGGAGTTGCTACAGTTAGGGTAGAGAGATTGGTGCTAATGCAGTCCAGAATGTGACCTGCTTTGTGTGTGGGCTTTTTGGTCAGTATTTCCAGCCCCAGGATATCGGTTAGTTCATTGAGCCATATTGTGTTAGGGTCGTTAAGTTTGTCCAGATGGAAATTTAAGTCGCCTAATACGGTGAAGTTGGCGTATTTTATGGTGAGAGTGCTGAGTGCTTCTTCGAAGCTGTGTGGGAAACCGTTCTGTGGTCCTGGTGGGCGGTAGATGAGGGCGCCAGCAAAGGTGTTCTCGTCATTTATCTGGATGCGGAAACCCATGCTTTCTGCTCCCTTAATGTCCGAAAGTTCGAACGTGGAGCACTTCATGGAGTCACGGTGGATAATGGCTAGGCCACCACCTCTTTGTTCCTGTCTATCGATTCGTTGGATGAGGTATCCCTGGGGGACAGCCTGGGCTATAACAGGGTTGCACCATGCTTTTAGCCAGGTTTCTGTTACAAATAGTAGGTCAAAATCGTTTTCTGTAATTAGGTCATAGATATGAGCTCCATTTTTGCATATTGACCTGGCATTGATTAGGGATCCTCTGACAAGAGTCGAGTCTTTCGTAACGGGTAACAGTTTCTCCGGGGTGAGAGAGATTTTACATGAATGGCAGCATAAAGGCCCTAACCATTTGTCAACATTGATCACATTGTGACATTTATTGCTGTTGTGGTTTAGGGAGAGGATTTTTTCTCTAGTGGGAGTAGGCATTGGGTTGGTGCATACCTTGGGTTGGACGGCGTGACATGCTCTGGGCCCGGTCGTGGCACGGACGGGCACAGACGGGCTTGCCTTAGGCGCGCCTTCGGCGCGCAAACGGCGCGCCCGCTGCGCTCGCCCGCTGCGCTCGCCCGCTGCGCTCGCCCGCTGCGCGTTCTGTGATGGCACATATTTATAGGAAGGGGAAGTGTCTGGAGAGGGTGTGGCCTAAGCGAAGGGGCGTGTCCGTGCTCCTCGCTACGATGGCGTCAAAGAGCCTGGGTGTTTGGGTCCCGTTTCAGCGCTAGAGTCCGCTGTACGGTGTTGAGGGATGCCTGGGATAACAGGTGAGGAGATGTTCTTTTATAAAATCAAAGAAAACAGTGCAATATTCAATTTTTAAAATATTCAATTTTTAAAATCGCGCTTTCACAGCTCCCGGCTTCCGCCTCAGGAGACACAATTACATACAAGCGTCGCTTTACTCGTGGCGCTTATATAGTTGGTTTGCAGTGGGCGTGGCCTAAGCGAAGGGGCGTGTCCGTGCTCCTCGCTACGATGGCGTCAAAGAGCCTGGGTGTTTGGGTCCCGTTTCAGCGCTAGAGTCCGCTGTACGGTGGTGAGGGATGCCTGGGATAACAGGTGAGGAGATGTTCTTTTATAAAATCAAAGAAAACAGTGCAATATTCAATTTTTAAAATATTCAATTTTTAAAATCGCGCTTTCACAGCTCCCGGCTTCCGCCTCAGGAGACACAATTACATACCTATACATACATATACTAATGCCATGATTATGCTATGAGGTTGATTCCAAAATGTAATCCAGGGTGCTGCTTGGGTGGGGACTGAGGTTATGAATCAACAATTTATTACGGGATGCGTGATGAATTAGTGGTTTATCGCCCGAGCGCCAGCCGGATTTTTTTCAGAGCAAGTCAAAGAACTCCTGAAAATGATAAATGCAGCCATGTTTAGCCCCTGACGAGGCTGTTGTTGGGTCCTTCCTGCTTCCTGGCTTCTTGGATGCAGCATCCCATGTACAGGACAGTGATGCTGTGTCTCTTGCGAGCTCATTACAACCCTAACAGTGCTAGCCACCCCCACCTCCTCCTTCTCTGATGATGATGATGATGAATTTATAAAGCATGTATTTATTTATTTAAATGCAATTTTATATAGTGCGAACATTACCCGAAGGTGTCGGAGCACTTTACATAAGAACCAGTTGCATTACATAAGGACTTTGAATTACATGAGTTACATAAAAGGTACAAACAGCAAAAGTTGCATATAAACAAGTTGCAAGTTCACTTAAGGAAGATAAAAGACAGAAAAACTCTACATTCATATAGGATTAGTTGTAAATACAAAGGTCTAATACAAACGCTAGTGGTTAGACAGAAACACTGTACAAACACATAGGAGTAGTAGTAGGTACAAAGGTCTACTACAAACGCTTGTGGTTAGAGATATATGTATACAAGTTGCATATTCACTCAAGGTTACATTTTAAAAAGCGCTTATATATTGCATATTTACAGAGAATGACATTTTGCCATTAAAATAACTGGTTTTAAGCCCTTTCCAAATTTTAGCAGATTGGTCTCTTTTTTAAGCAAGGTTGTCAGGGAGTTTCACAGTTTCATTGTTGTAACAGTGAAAATCTTGCCCCCCATCTCGCCCTGCTTAGTCTAGGAACAATTAGGTTTCCAAGTTTGGCAGATCTAAGGGATCTAGCTGGAATATATGGCCTAATAAAATTCGCCAGCTGAGAAGGCCCCAAGTTGTTAAGTGATTTAAAGGCAATGCAAAGTGATTTAAACTGGATCCACTTGGCTACCAGCAACCAGGGAAGATGAAACAAGAGCTGAGGAGACGGAGTTAAAGTTCGAGATACCTAGGAGTACTCTTGCTGCTGCATTCTGGGCAGGCTGTACCTTTTGAATGCTGTACTTGGGGGCACTGGTAAAGAGGGCATCTTGAGAATATCAGCACAAATACCACAGTTTTTCTTAAATTCGTAGGTATAACGGGAAAGAATATTCCTTAACATTTTTATGATAAAAAAGTAAGCCCGGATTACCGAATTGGTTGGCGCTTCAAAGGACATCTTAGTATCAAAGATGACTCCTATGTTTTTAACTTTGGGCACTGGTAAAGGGCCAGGTTGTGCTGGTCACCAGCTATCTGTCCAAAAGGAGAGATTGTTCCCTAAAACCAAAGCCTCAATCTTGGATGAATTCAGTTTCAAGCAGTTATCTGTCATCCAATTGGCTACATGGCTCATACAGTTGTGAAAGCTAATGGCTGTGGAGCTGGATGGACTGCTCACAGAGCCAATAATCTGTGTATCGTCTGCATAGTACACAAGGGCAAAACCATAGCTTTTTACTAGTCTGGCACGAGGTGTGACAAAAAGATTGAAAAGCGTTGGGCTCAGGGATGAACCCTGAGGAACTCCGCAAGGCAGCAAAAAGGAAGATGAAACATAGTTCCCCAGCGCAACATCCTGAGACTGCTCAGACATGAAGGAGCCCAGCAGGGAGAGCACCTTATCCCCGATCCCAATGGAAGCTAGCCAGACCAATAGCAGCTCATGATTGACCATATCAAAAGCTGCTGATAGGTCCAAAAGGATCAGAGCACTGCTCCCCCCACCGTCTAAAGTCTGCCTGTGCTCCTCAGTGGCTGTAATAAGGGCCAGTGCTGTGCTATGGTAAGCACGAATTACAAATTGGTAGAAATCCAGAATATAATTATTGTTGATGAAGGAGGACAATTCGATATTCATGGCTTTCTCGATCCCTTTTGCAGAGAAAGGGAGTCTTGATATAGGTCTATAATTGAGAGTCTCCTTGGCATCCAGATTAGATTTCTTTACTAGGGGAATTATAAAGGCTTTCTTCCACTCCATTGGAAAGCACCCTGTTGTGAGCATGGTGTCAAAGGTCGCTGTGAGGGGTATAGCTATGATTTCTGGACACATATGCTAAATGTTCATGGGGCAGGGATTTGACAGAGAGCCTGATTTAATTGCGGCAATAATTTTGGAAGTCAGTTCCAAAGAGCAGTAAAAAAAGCGTTGGGGTAGCTGACTCTGGTGAACATGGTAACTACACTATGCATTATGGGTTGTATCATATTGAGTTGGACAGGGGTCTGAGCTGGGCAATTGTCCTCAAGCACAAAGGTATTGGAATAGACCTAACCTTGTGGAGAAAGGATTCTGCAAAGGAGTTGGAAAACTCCTGACTGATGTTAATATCTGGTGCCATTGGAAGCTTGGCCAAATTCTTTACCATAGTGAATAGGGCTTTAGATCATCTATCGGCCGCTATGATTTTCTCTGTGAAATAGGCAGCCTTTTCCCTAAGAAAGAGTTTCTTGTTTGTTTGCAGGGATAATTTATATTCCATATGGGTGAATGCATTATCCTCAAGTCTTCATTTCCTCTCTAATTAGGCATAGTTGTTTCTAAGCTCTCAAAGTGTCATTAAACCACTGTTCGGAGGGTGAGCTCCTGGAGCGTCAACAGTGTTTGGGAGGAGCTAATTGTGTCATAGCTGAATCAAGCCAACAATGCTACTTAGCTGCTGCTTGGTCAGAATCAATAGGCAAATGTGGTAGGGTTTCTAAAAGAAGAGGGTTCAATAATTTAACCTCTAATTTACTCCGAGGGCATCTAACCAAAAGTTCCCTGGGGACTTCGAGCGTTTTATGTACTGTAATAATGTTTTCTTAGCAAGTTGACACAACCCTGCGCTAGCCTTCTGATTAATGAGTGCTTCAGGATCCGGGTCAGTGACCTTTTCCAAGTGAAAGTTTAAGTTACCTAACACAGTAAAATTAGAATGTTCGGCTTTACGGGCTAAGAGGATAGTGAAATGATGTCACTTTGACAATCGATAGATTTGGATAAAGATTATTTATTCATAGAAAAAGAGAGACAATGTATATCTAATGAGCCTTGGTCTAAACTGTCTCTCCTGGAATCTGGAACCCAGCAGAGTTCCTGATTCCAGGTGTGACACGGCAATATCACACATTCCCTTTTGTAAAGAGAAATAAGAAAGTAACTTAACAGAATCATGGAAATACAGAAATTGATAAACAAAATACATTTTGATTCAGATAATGAAAACAACAACTTCAATAATGAGATGAACCACTGTAAATGAAATAAATCAAGTTATCTATATAGTTGATAATCTTTAAACCGCACTGGAGTGAGACATTTCCTCTGTGTACGTTGAACAGTATTAGAGGCAGGACAACCGGCAATCTTACTTTCAGGAACACCGTGAAGTGACGTTGAACCAGAGAACTTCCTCCAATTACTAGCACTGTTGGAGGACTTTGAGTTGGATGGCATACTAGACTGTGGAACAGTATTCTTAGGCCACAACCACATCGGGATTTTTACTACCTTGGACATGCTCCACACATTACCATCAGAAAGTTCTAGAACTTGCCGACCAACACGTATGACCTTCAAGGGATCTGAATAACGTGACTCTCCTGACCTGACTAATCTCCCCTTTTTGACTCGAACCCAATCATTGACACTAAACAGAGAAGAATTACCACCATTTGAATCATTATCTATAACTTTTTCCGAGTCAAGTAATCTCATCCAAGGTTGGCTCATGTTGGAGACACATCTCCTCCCTCTCATCTTTTCAAAAGGAGAGAGATCACCCATGCTTCTAGGTGTATTTCTATAGCACCACAGAATCTCACTTATGGTTTGCTTACAATCACCGCCACTTCGTAACGCTAACTGGAGACCCTCTTTAAACACCCTGATCCATCTCTCTACAATGCCATTACTATTGGGATAATAAACTGAAACACGTTTGTGTCTAATACCATGACACGCTAAAAACTCCTTCATCTCTAGAGAGACAAACTGTACTCCATTATCAGTTGTAATAGATTCAGGGAAACCTTCTCTTTCAAATACTTCATTTAAAAACTTGATCACAGCTCCTGATGTAATGCTAGAGACCATCTTTACTTCTGGCCATTGGGACAATTGGTCAACCAAAATAATGGCATACATCATATTCTTATTGAATGACATAGGACCTGCAATGTCTAAAGATACACTCTCCCAGACCCGTGAAGGTCTAGAAACAGGAAGACGTTCATATACAACATGCTTCTGAGACTTGTCACTCAAACAACAATCCATACAGTCCCTAACATACCTTTCTATACGTTTATCCATCCCTGGCCACCAAAATTCGCTTCTAATTCTTCTTTTCATGGATGTCATGCCCGGGTGACCCTCATGAGCCATCTCCAAAATCTTGGACTGCAATTCTACAGGCACTACCAATTGGAACCCTCTGAACAAAATCCCCTCAACCACAGATAACTCTTGGGCAACATGATAGAAAGGTTGAACACTATCAGTCAACAAATCCTTGCGTGGCCATTGAGTTTCTACAAAACCACAAATCTCATTCAAAATAGAGTCATCAGCACATGCCAATTTCCATGTGTCCTCACGGATACAACCTTTAGAAACTTCACAAATCGACACTACATTGTCATCATCATTGTCTATCTCAACTACATTGTCATCCGGCACAGGTAATCTGGATAAGCAGTCAGCTAACACATTTCTAACACCAGGGATATATTCAACTTTAAAATGAAAATCTTTAAGCTTGTATTGCCACCTGGCTATCCTTGAAGTTGCTTTTCCACAACCTTTGGTTGTAAATAAATCTACTAGAGGACGATGGTCGGACCAGAGTTTAAAAACAGTACCATATACATACTTGCGGAAATATTCTATACCCCACCAGCAAGCTAGGGCTTCTTTCTCTAAAGTGGAGTATTTACACTCTGCATCCCTCAAAGGCCTTGAAGCAAACCCAATCGTTACCATTTGCCCTTTTTGTCGTTGTATTAATACTGCACCAATTCCTACATTGCTGGCATCCGTAATGATGACAGAACTATGAGCAGTGTTAAATGTTGCCAAAGCTGGTGCAGAAGCTATACATTGTTTCAATAAAACAAATTCATTTTTACAATTTGCATCCCAATGGAACCGAACATTTTTCTTCATTAAATTTCTCATATGTACAGTTTTATCAGAAAATAGGGGAATACATTTTGAATAATATTCGGCAAGCCCCAAGAAAGACCTGAGCTGGTCTTTATTCGCAGGGTCAGGAGCAGATTCAATGGCTTTGATCAAATTTAATTTTGGAGAAATGCCATCCTTATTAATTGTATGTCCCAAGTAGTCAACAGAAGATACCCCAAATGTACACTTTTCTTTTGTAAGAGTTAGACCACTATCTTGTATTACACATAGCACTTCATACAATATTTCAGAATGTTCAGATGAATTAGATGCAAATATCAAAATGTCGTCTTGAAAGTATAAGACGTTTTTAAAATCTTTAAAAAGATTGTGCATCACTCTTTGAAATACAGAAGATGCCGATATGAGGCCAAAGGGCATTCTCTTGTACCTGAACGCACCTTCCGATGTGATGAAAGATGTTAAATGTCTACTGTTTTTGTGTAATGCAATTTGATGGTAAGCATTGGACAAATCCAGAGTGAAAAAAACGGATGCCCCTTTCAATTTTGTAAACATTTCATTTATATTAGGCAAAGGATGCCTATCCACCCACACATTCTCATTTAAATCCCTCAAATCTACACAAAGTCTTACTTTGCCGTTGGGCTTGTGAGCAACAACGACTGGGGATAACCAAACCGAAGATTCTATTTCTTCGATGATATCTAACTCACACAATCTTTTGAGTTCAGCCTTCACTGAATCTCTTAAATGTAAAGGTACGTTCCTTACTTTATGAACCTTTGGTATTGCCTCATCTTTAAGAATTATTTTATGCTCAAAATTCTTCAAGAGACCTAAAGTAGAAGTGGAAAACACAGAGGGAAATTTTTTTTCACATTCATGGCCAAGATCAGATTCTACATTCATGACTAGATCTGAATACCCAAGTACTTGATCAGGATGGTTGGGATCCAATTTTATCATCAAGTCCCTTTGTTGAGGCCACCCCAATAAACATGAACCATCCCTTGCCACATAAACCTTGGAATTAATTGTTTTCCCTTTAAAGCTTAGTGATGTTGTAAAGTAACCAAGGATGTCAATGGGCTTTTCCCCATATCCAAGTAATTTTACATCAGGAGGAGATAATTTCAAACCTGGAAATTCTTTTATCCATTCTTCACCAATGAGAGTGCGTTTTGCACCTGAGTCTGCCATAACATTGATGTTCTTTCCCCCAATATCTACAGTACAGTATGGAGAGTCCTTATCACATTCATTAATTTCATACACAGCAAAAAGAAATTCTTCTTCTAAATTGTCATCATCTATCTCGTTAACCTCCTCATTAGAACCCTTTCTTTGTATAAAACCTTTACCTTTAAACTTCTTATTTTTACACATTTTACTAAAATGACCTTTTAATCTGCAATATCTGCAAAATTGTCCAATGGCAGGACATTTTCTGTCATTCGCTAGGTGATCAGGATTCCCACACTTGAAACATGCATATTCTCTCCTCTCTTGGAATGGTTGATTCTTGCTTCTATACGAACTCTTCTCTTCAAGGTTGGATTTTTTAACAATATTCACCTCAGCTGATTTTTTTTCTGTAAGTTCTTTTACTCCCAGATTCATGCTTTCAAAACGATGTGCAATGTCTAATGCTTTGTCCAAAGTTAAATCCTCTGTGTCTAAAAGTTTCCCTTGAAGTTTGATATTCGCAACTTTATGAACCATTTGATCACGCAACATTTGATCATGAAAGGTTGAATAATTGCACTTGGACGCCAAAATTCTTAAGCCATTAATAAACGAGTCAATCGATTCACCTGGTAATTGACCCCTACTTAAGAACTTATGCCGCGATACCACCACGTTAACTTTCTTAATGTATTGCTTGTCCAACTGTGCAATCGCTTCCTCAAAAACATCTATGGCTTGCTCAGAAGATGTTACATCGCGTGCGTCCACAGGTAAATGACTTAGTACATGTCTTCCTTCAGAGCCTAAACAGTGTTTTAAAATTGCCAATTTCCTTTTATCGGTGTAGTCCTCACCACCAATAGCCTCAATGTATGCACAAAAACCTTCTTTCCATCTTTTCCATTCCAAAATGGGTTCACCGGGATTTGGTAGAAAAGGTGGAGGAGCAGAGAAACCTTCCATTGTATAAATATAATCTTAAAATAGAAACAGATGAATTAGTCTTGCAAACAAACAAAAAAAACAAAAAAAAAAATTATTTATGATTTTTTTTTTTATTTCATGTTCTCCTCCGTTATAGCCTCGTTAAATTGTCTAGATATTCTTTTTGATGACTTTAAGGTCTTTTACAAGGTTCTTAAGACTTCTTTCGTGATGCTGGGCAGTTGTTTTTTTTCGATATCACGCATTTGCATTGATCTCCAATTGAAGTTAGCCCAAAAGATGGCCGCCGCGTTTTGATATGCGTGATGACGCGCTAAAACGTCACGCGCATGCGCACTAGATCTCCAGTTGTCAGGTATTCGCGCTGAAGATGTGCCGACACTCTCTCGCGCTCTCACGCGCTTTCTCGCGTCTTCTCGCGTGTACTAGCTCTTTGATCTCACGCGCCCTCTCGCATCTTCTCGCGTGTACTAGTTCTTCTCGCGCTGATAGCCTCAGAAGTGCTTAAACTGGATTAAATTGTTTATATTACTCACGGATGGTTCTAATCTTCGGGAGTTTCACCAGTACTCTTCCGCTCCCGTCCGTGGTACAGATCAGCCTTCCAGCATGAAATCGAATAACAACTCGTGATCCTCCATATGCAGCGCCTCATCCAAGGTTGCAGGTAGGGACTCCAGGCTCTAATTGTTCTTTCTCCAGACGTCGCCAGTGAAATGATGTCACTTTGACAATTGATAGATTTGGATAAAGATTATTTATTCATAGAAAAAGAGAGACAATGTATATCTAATGAGCCTGGGTCTAAACTGTCTCTCCTGGAATCTGGAACCCAGCAGAGTTCCTGATTCCAGGTGTGACACGGCAATATCACAGATACCAAGATTATCAATAAAAGTGGCCCTAAGTGCAGGTGGACCATAAAATAAAATGCCATTAAAGGAATATTGACCGTATAGTTCAATTTTAAAATCAAATGCTACGCAGTCACAATTATCCAAATTCACTTAAATGCATGATTTAAATCTCGATTTAGGAATGAGGGCTATGCCTCCGCCTTTTCTCTATGCTCATTCAACTTTTTGAATGTCAAGGCAGTCAGATGGATGCAGATGGGTCCCAAACAGGACAACCTTCAATGCTTTTACAAAGCAGTGACATAGGCCTGAGCACACCCTGATTTGCCTCAGTGACAATGGGCAAACTTTTATGCGAGCTTACAAGGTTATTGTGATATTGAATGGTCTCACTCTTGACATTCCAGGTCTGAAGACTCAATGGACTAATGCATCCACCCGAGTGATCTGCGTTTGACCCAATGGTTAAAGGTTTGAATCTCACTTGATCTACACAGTGTTATGTCCTTCTGAGGTCAATTAAATGTGTGCCACAGAGTTGGGTAGCAATAGACAAATGCTATCTGTCAATAGCATCAAGAGACCTTGGAGAGTGAATGTGCATTCTGCAAATAGGTCTGTCAAGTATTCAATTGTCAGGGTCAAAGGCATCACCAATGTTTTCTGTCCTGCTGAAATTTAGGTGACTCTTAGCAGACAGTTAACCCCCTTCCCAACCAGTTAATCTGATCGCAGATATTTTGCTTATCATCTTGACATGGACTACACTAGTAGGAGACATTGGCTCTTCCTTTGAAACAAAAAGTGATTGGTGGAAATCTTGAATTAATCTCAGCCACACCTAATTAAGGCAAATATCAGTCTGTCCTCTTCTTGCTCACTGTGCCACTGCTGACAGGGGCTGCCAAATATACATCTGTGTTGGACTAGCCCACTTGATCTTCAATAGCCCTTCAATCAAATCAAATTTGAATTTCTAATTAGGGCTTTTTTGCAAACAGGAGTGGTAGACATGACATCTTTTAGTGTAGTTTCCCCTGTGTTTTTAACTCTGACCTACTGTTTTTTGACTGTGTGCAGGATTTAATTTTTGCTGGCTTTAGGACTCGGGGCACTTTGCCATTGCTGACTAGTGCTAAAGTGCAAGTGCTTCCTGTCTAAAATGTAATGGGATTTGGTTTCTCATTGATTGACATATTTGATTTACTAGTCAGTACCTAGTACAGTGCAGCAGGTGTACTCAGTGCATGTAAATCAAATGCTACTAGTGGGCATGGGGCACTGATTGTGCTATCTACATGATTAGCCCTGTAAAACTGTCTCTGACCTGCCATTGCAGTGTTTGTGTGTGCTGGCATTTCGACCTGCCAAGTGCACCCACTTGCCAAGCCCAAACCTTCTCATTCATTCCATGTAAGGCACCCTTAAGGTAAGCCCAAGTTAGAGCTATGGACAGGGTGCAGTGTATTTAAAAGGTAGGATCTTTACTGTTGTATTTTGCATGTCCTGGTTGTGAAATACTGCTAATCTCTTTTTTCACTGCAGAGTGACCTTTTACACATTTCTCAGGCCTGCCAGTGCAGAGGCTGTGTCTGTAGTTTTGAACTGCCATGTCAACCTGGCAAGGTATCCCTCTTGCCGGCCTAAACCTTACTTTTTAATACATTTAAGTCACCCCTAAGGAATGCCCTTCACAGCCCCAAGGGCGAGGTGCAGTTTATTTAAAAACTTGGACATGTTCTGGTAGTGAAACACTCTTAAATTAATTTTTCATTACTGCAAGCCATATCTCTTCCATTGGATAGCATTGGAGTTACCTTTTGCATTTTATAAGTGTAATTTCCAAATGGAAAGGGAAAACTGGTTCATTGTGGTGTCTCTGGAATAACAATTTAAAATGTTAAACTATGGTGAAGTTGGATTTTAAATTGCAAAATTGATAATTCCACTTTTAGAAAGTTGGGATGTTCTTGCCTCAGCCATTTGGTTCCTGCAGCCAGTCTTTGGTTAGATGACTGGGTGTAGTTGTCAGTTGGACTTTGTGTATTCCTCCTAAAGAGCCACGAACAAACGGAGTTTAGGTGTGACTGGATGGGCAATCCCTGTCAGAATGGGAAAGGCGCAGCTGTACACAGCCCTACTTACCCTTGAATAGGCTGTGTTATGTCTCCACAAAAAGGGCTGTGTACTCCCTTTAGTTAGTCTTGATCTGGGGCCATAACGGCAGGGCATGTCTGCACTTCAAAGACTTGCCTCTAGAAGTTTCTCACCACTTCAAAGGCACAACTGTGTATAATAGTAGGACCTTAGAAACCAACTCTTAAGTACTCTTTTGGACCTGTGGATACTCTGGCAGGACGAAGGACTGTTGTGCTGCTAAAATGACTGCCACCCTCCTGAATGGATGCTATTAAGGACTGCGGCTGTGCTGACATGCTGCCTGGGGAAATAGAACTGGATCTGTAACTTCATTGTGAACCCAAGCCCCTAATTGGCTCAAAGGATAGTCTGCTGGCCTCCTGAACTGATCCTCAGGGACTTAATGGCTTCCCAACCGCTTCTGGACCTATCTTCAGCAAGTTTCTGACCCCCAAGTGGTGCCTCTCAGGGCCTGGGCCCTTGAAATGGCTCACAAGCTCTTGCAGTTAAGCTTTGGGCTCTTCTTGACCACGAATGGGCCCAATAACACCGGGACCACGCCATTTGTACCAAAATTTAGCACAAGCCCATCTCTTTACACAGCAGCATCAACAGCCCGCCAAAGTGAAGCTACAGCCCAACGTAGGACAACGTAGGAGAACACTTACCATTACCAAACACCGCCACCGGAGCTAAGAGTCACATACCTCTGAGGCTCCCTTGCTGGGAGGACGGCGCCACCGGGGCCAAGAGTCACCTATCCTCGAGGCTCCCTTGCTGGGAGGACGCCGCCACCGGGGCCAAGAGTCACCTATCCTTGAGGCTCCCTTGCTGGGAGGACGCCGCCACCGGAGCCAGGAGTCATCTGCAGCCAGAATCGCGCCGCCGCTCCTGGACCACAGTTCCCGGCAGGCACCGCGGCGGCGCGCAATTGTGACGTCGCGCCAGGAGGCGCTCATTAACAGCGCTTGAACCGGCGGAGAGGGGGACAACGTAGGAGAACACTTACCATTACCAAACGCCGCCACCGGAGCTAAGAGTCACATACCTCTGAGGCTCCCTTGCTGGGAGGACGGCGCCACCGGGGCCAAGAGTCACCTATCCTCGAGGCTCCCTTGCTGGGAGGACGCCGCCACCGGAGCCAGGAGTCATCTGCAGCCAGAATCGCGCCGCCGCTCCAGGACCACAGTTCCCGGCAGGCACCGCGGCGGCGCGCAATTGTGACGTCGCGCCAGGAGGCGCTCATTAACAGCGCTTGAACCGGCGGAGAGGGGGACAACGTAGGAGAACACTTACCATTACCAAACGCCGCCACCGGAGCTAAGAGTCACATACCTCTGAGGCTCCCTTGCTGGGAGGACGGCGCCACCGGGGCCAAGAGTAACCTATCCTCGAGGCTCCCTTGCTGGGAGGACGCCGCCACCGGAGCCAGGAGTCATCTGCAGCCAGAATCGCGCCGCCGCTCCGGGACCACAGTTCCCGGCAGGCACCGCGGCGGCGCGCAATTGTGACGTCGCGCCAGGAGGCGCTCATTAACAGCGCTTGAACCAGCTACGCGGGACGCGAGCGGGACGCCCGGAGCTAAGCCCGGGCAAAGGTCGGGCCCTCTACGGCCCTCATCGGCACGAGTAAGGCTAGGCTAGGCCACCTCCCTAAAAATCATCACTGCGCATCAGGGATTAGCTCCAGTTAGCTTATCCTGTGGAAGTGTTATTCCTTTTGGTGGATCGCCTCCAAAGTCCTAGTTACCAGACGGGGGCCGGTACGTAGTCTGTATAAGCTGCCACCGAATCGCCCAGGAGCTTGGAAAGAGGAGGGGGCCCTCGGTGAGAAGTTGATAGCACATACAACACTACTACGAAGCAAGAAATAAGTCCGCTGGATACCTGTATAAGGCGCTGAAGTAAGACATTTGTTTTTAAACCTTGAGATTTATACTTTGTCATTTTATTGAGTTGTGGGTATAAGACTATCACACCCCTTTGTATAATTATGCCTAAAAAAAATAATCACATGGGATCTGAAACACCAAAGAACACCATGGAAAACTATCTTGTTCAAGTGGTCAATAAAATAAACAGTGAGCGCAGACAGTCGTTGGGACTGTCCCAGTCACCTATTCTCCCTCCCATGAGCCCATCTACTTCATCGCAAACAAACGTGTCTCTGCTAATAGACTCTAACAATGATGCTCATGAAACAAACTCCTCAGTAAATGTTAGTAATGATACCAGTGCAGCAAATGTGGTGGATACCGAGTCACATGTGGGCAATGACTCGGATGCACAGGCTGTCATTGTGGTTGAAGAAAAAGAAGAAGTGGAGGATGAACCATCTGCAAAGCAGACCACGAGGGCAGTTAGAGACTATCGTAGATTACAAAATAAACGCGGGGGGCACGCTCTGGAAAAAATAAGGTTATGTCACCACCAAAGAGGACAAATATTCGCCAGAACGATGAGGAGAACATTTCGAGGGAGATATCGGATGAGGACCTAATGTCAAGAATAGCAGAGCTGTTAGAAATAAAAATTCAGACACTCATTAAGCCACTTATTAGCAAGATCGATAAACTTTCTGCGGACATAAAGAAATTGGGAGGTACACAAAATGCATTAGCAGATGTGATAGGAACTGTCTTAAGCAATGTTAACAAGGGCCACGACTGTCCAAAGGAAGATAATGAATCTGGGTCAACATCAGATGCTACTCCACCAGGGCCAACTCTTCCGGAATGCCCGCAAACTGGCCCCATTATCAATGACTTGCCATTAGAAATCCCAATTGTTCAACAAATTGATCCATCACATGCTACAGTGCCCCCTAGTTCTGAAGAAGATCCAACACAATTTGTAGTTGAAGCATCGCCATTGGTGCTAGTTCTAGCTAATACACCAATCCTATCACCGGGTCAAACCGAGTCAACATCGTCACTAAAAAGCAAGGCACTATATTGGCTGTCAAATAATATGCGGACAGCACAGGGGGGTGAACAGCGGCTGGCCGATGAAATCAAAATGGCAAGGAGGGTTAGATGGATAGGAAATAAGCAAAAAAAATGGAAGGGCGACTGTGTGATATTAAATCTTTCTAACCCAGCTACTCTTCCCGATATTCTATCCAACATTCTTCCACCACAAAGAAGAAGTAGTTCTATAATCCCCCTTACATTAGAATTCTTTTATAATGAGTCGCAAAAAGCCAACAATCATAAACCCCTGAAGCCAGCTTGGTTAGTGAGAAACAATGGATGGGGTGGGGGATCTAAAATGTTTGATACAAACTATGCTGCTAAAAATAGGGCTGGCCCATGGCAAGTTAACCAATATAACATTCCCTGTTCCACCACTCCAGGGCAAAATTGGAATCTAATGGGCAGACGAGGGCCGGGCACATTTGCCAACAACTGTGGGGCCTTAGGTAATGGCAATTACAATGGAGGATGGCCAGGGGTGCAGCAGAATTTACCATATCCTACTACTCCTGCACCCATAGGCAATGGCAACTATAATGGAGGATGGTTGGGTGCTCATCTGAATCCAGCATATCCTATTACCCCTGTACCTAGATGGAATGTACCAGCAAATGGTTGGGGTCTTGGGGCACCATCTTATAATTGGGGAGTTAGTACCTCAAATAGGTTTGAGGCCCTAGCTGGCTTAGCTGATTGTGATTGACTTGATGGTGGGGCTTTGGCAATGTCATGTGGCATAGAATATACACATCCTAGCTTGCATCCTGAAGTTGTACCAAAGCAGATTGCACTTGCTAAAAATTCTCAACAGCCACAGTACTATGTTGATATAATGGCACAAACACTACATTTAGATGCAAATGGGCCTATTATACAACAGCAGGTAACAGGGAAACCAGATGTTCTAGAAATAACAAAAATAATCTGTTGGAATATTGCAGGTTTGAAAAAAAAACTTTCAGACCCGGCCTGGCATGACTATTTGGCTAGTGGGGATTTAATTATGTTCCAGGAAACCTGGGGGCTGGAGAATTATTTCAAGGTTGACTATAGATCATTTTTCATCCCCGCAGTCAACATAAATGGGGGAAGACCTTCTGGCGGCCTAGCAATATGGGTGAAAATTACAGGTGGCCTGTCTTTTAGGCAAATTGATACAAATAATCCCGACATTTTATTACTTGAGTTAAAAAATACCAGGGGTTGCAGCATTTACGTGATCAATATTTACAGTAGACCACATCGATCGTGTAAAGAATCATCAGTTGTAACCCATTTGAGTAATATTGTGGCGGGGTTTGACCAAAACGCAGTAATGATTATAGGTGGTGACTTTAATAGAGGTTTCGAACCTATAATAGGCCTAGAAGACATCCACAAAGACGAGGACAGTGCTAATAATATCCCCATGGTTGACACAAATTATAAAGCACCTTGCACAGTGAGTGCCTTACAACTATTGAATTTGACCCTCGAGTTAGGCCTACGTGCCTGCAATGGGCGGTTGCCCTCAGATTGCCCCAGTAAACCAACTTTTACCAGAGGGGCGAATTCTAGCCATTTAGATTATTTTATAGTTTCTCTGAATTTATGGCCCATGATCATCGATCTAATGGTGGATGACCACTATCCATTGATTTTATCTGTCCAGACTCAGATCTTTAAAACCCCTGTTAAAAGTGCTAAGAGTACTGTTTCCTTACCACAGGACCCCCTAGTGGCAAATAACCGTAGATCCCTGAAGTGGCCAGTGGTTTTGGGTAACACAACAATCATTAGTCAAATCTATAATGTATTTGTGAGGCACATGTCCCCTCTTTTAGGAAATAGTACTGTTATCCAAAATCCTTGTCTGATAGAATCTCATGATCATTTAATCGATCAACTTGGCGAGATCCTAACTAGGGCGGTAAAAAGATCATATAACGCCCAAAAGAGTAAACAAACAGGGATCACCTGGTACAACCAGGAATGCCGGAGAGCCAAAACAGACCTAATTACAGCGGTCAGGGGGGATTCAGCGGACATTGTGAGGATCAAGAGAGCTCAGTACAAAAGAACATTAATAATGGCCAAAAAAGAGTGGGACGAAAGGGTTTGGTCAGATTTGTTGGACGCATGCAAGTGTAAAGATCAGACCTCCTTTTGGAGCCTCATCGCTAGAGGCACCAGGGGGGCGACTGAATGCAAAGATAGATTCTTAGAGGAGGAAATTTGGGTCAAGCATTTCACCTTGTTATATGCTTGTGAAAGCTCTGGCGAGGCTGAAGGCTGGGACAGCTTGCAGCCTCTTCTAGATGCGCATGACACACCTCTTGTCTTCTCCTTGACAGAAACAATTTTAGCAATCAAGGCAGTTAAGTCAGGAAAAGCGCCAGGCCCTGATGGAATACCAGGTGATCTTTGGAAGCACGAGAACTATATTTGGGCTCCTTATATCAATTTATTATCTGATGATATTGCTAGAGGAGCTCCTGTCCCAGAAACCTGGAAGGGGGCGGTGATTGTAACACTGTTCAAGAAGGGTGACAGGTCAAATCCTTCGCATTATCGGCCTATCAGCTTAATTGACGTGTTGCAAAAAATGTTTGCCCGTCAAGTCCTTAGCCGGCTTTCAGCTTGGATCGAAGAACACTCTATCTATACAAAATACCAGGCAGGTTTTAGATCAAAGATAAGCACTGTAGACCAGGTTTTTAGATTTTTATGTTTAGTCTGGAAATATACGATTATAAGAAGTTCCCATATATACGTGGCTTTTGTCGATTTGAAGGCAGCTTTTGATATGGTTCCGAGGGTAGCACTATGGAAGACATTAAACAAGATGGGCGTCCCTGGGAACATCCTTCAAATTTTAATTAGACTTCACGAAAATAATTACGCACGAGTTAGATGGGGACCAAACGGAGAAGTCAGTGAGAAGATAAAAATAGCGAAAGGGGTAAGGCAAGGGTGCGTAATGGCACCTACCTTATTCTCCTTATACGTCAATGACATCCCCGACACTCTTTTGGGCTGCGAGCATGACTCTCCCAAATTGA
The DNA here is from genome assembly GCF_964261635.1 of Lissotriton helveticus. Classification (NCBI taxonomy): domain Eukaryota; kingdom Metazoa; phylum Chordata; class Amphibia; order Caudata; family Salamandridae; genus Lissotriton; species Lissotriton helveticus. Next base: position 1,702,539,620 of record NC_136063.1, on the reverse strand, counting down.
GCGGGCAAGCCGTTCCGGCATTATTGTTTGCAGACGATACTATTTTAATTTCTCAGACACCCAGGGGGCTTCAAAACCTTTTAAATAAATTTAGCTTGTATTGTCATGAAAAGGAACTAGAAATTAATTCCTCAAAAACAAAAGTTATGACAATCAATCCTCACAAAGGTTTTAGTAAAGTTTTTAAGATAAATAACGAACCTATTGAAGAAGTCCCCAATTTTAAATACCTGGGTATCATTTTAGATAGTAAAGTTACATGGAAAACACAATTGGAGAACTCAAAATTAAGTCTGACTCAAAATCAGTGCCCGATTTTAAAGAGGCATAAGAACAGCCACTTTAAAGCAGTCTCACCAGCCATTGAACTATTTAAGTACAAAGTGCAATCATCTTCACTTTATGGCGCGGATCTCTGGGCTTACGCTTCAAAGGATACTTTTTGAGTGAGGGAAAATTCCTTTATTAGGCAACTCTTAGGGATACCTGGGTCAACACCACTCACACCCGTATTATGGGACCTTAATTTTCGTCGTACAGATGACTATGCTTCTCTCCGTCCGCTGCTCTATTGGGTCTGTTTATGGTCCATTGAGGAGCTGACTGATTACAGAGAAGCATTGAAAGAGATATTGGCTATAAGGAATATCACGAATTTGCCATGGTTAGAGTACGTCAAAAAGTGGTTCGAAAAGCTAGGGTTAAGTGATTTTAGGTTTGGCCCTGATTCTGTCACAAATCGCTCAAAAAGGATCCTGAAACAAAGGTACTGGGACTATATTAGAGATTCAGTGCTATCAAACCCCAGAATAGGGACTCTAACCTCGAAATTTTTTGAATTTAAAGTGACCATGCAATTAGAGCCCCTTATGGATGAAATTTACCCTCCATTGGCGAAAAGCCTATACTTAAAGTTCCGGTATGGTATTTTGCAATTAAAAGAAAGGACATCTAGCTGGAACTGCAATAAGGGGTTGGTCGGGGCCGTCGGATCTGATATATGTGAGTTCTGTGAGATGGGTCTGAAAGAGGATGTGTCCCATGTTTTATTTATATGCCCAGCATATCTCAAAGCCAGGAAAAAATGGCTAAAGCCAATCTGCAAAAAGTTAGGTCTCCGACAAATTAAGGTTGGACTTAGAATTTTTAAGGGAGACACTGCCCAACCGATTGTGTTCAGCCTGAGCCATTTCCTCTTATGCGTAGCCTTGATTAGGAAGATGAAAGACCAAAAAACGTAAGGAAATAGGCTAGTTTACCATGTTACTGAGTTACCTGTTGATTGCTAAAGTGCTGCCTGCTTTAATGTTCTGGTGTACACTTTTTTTTAACAAAAACAGATGTTTAACTTATTGTTTTATTATTCTGTATATTTATTCAGTGTTCTTGTACATTAGAGGGGCTAACTAGGACGAAGCCACCCCCAAGTGGACAAACTGGGAAATGAATTGAATTCTATGTATTATATACAAAGGAAGTGTGTTGACATTTTTATCTACCCGCTATTTTTATGTATTTAAATTGTGTTATGATGTATTATGATTGAATGTATTGTATCTTATAAGGTTTTTTAAACCGAATTAAGATTGAAATGAAAATGAAATGAAGCTACAGCCCACCTGTTTGAGACGCCTGGCCTTCTCTTTGCACCAGGCTGACTGCTGCTCACATTACTATCCTTGCTCCTCACAATCCTCGCCAAAGACTCTAACCACAAAAGATGAGAAGGTTATACTTCAGTAGGACTAATCTAGGACTGTATTTGACCTGCGCTCCATCGTGGTCTGCCTGAACTTTTAACTTTGACTGGTCCAGTGCGACCAGATAGCAGCGGTTGGCGCTTTCTGCTTTAGACACTATATTGCAGTTTATTCTTTACAAATGTATAACTCTGGTTCCACTGATTGGATTTTTTCATTTTGTTCCTGTTTTATTTATTCAATTAAGCTCTATTTTTCTAAACTGGTGTGGGATCTTTTTGTGTGGTGTTTTCACTATTTTACTGTTTGACGTACTGCACGCATACTTTAAACATTGCCTCTAAGTTAAGCCTGACTGCTCTGTGCCAAGCTACCAGGGGGATGAGCACAGGTTAATTTGGGGTTTACTTGTGCCTTACCCTGACTAAGATTGTGGTTGTTGCTTGAGCAGGGCTCACACCCCAGTCAATCAGTAGCCCAATCTCTTACAGGAGACCTGCCTTATTTGACCTTCTCCGGACATGAAAGCATTTCTTTTCTTACTGATGTTCTCTACTTTGGACAAAAGAATTGAGGTGTAAACAAAAAGAAAGTAATTAGAAACCTCAAAAGATTGCATGAATTTTTACCATAGGTCAATATTATTTATTTAAGATAACAGTATTTGCGTTGTTGCTACATTGTTCTAAGGGGCTACATTCACTGATTCGCTAGGCCGACTGCATAAAAATGCAAGCGCAAAGACGATAGAACCACACATATTGTATGCTGCAACAGTTTGGAAGCATGTCTATGGAGGACTTGCAGTTTGTCCATTTTTGGAGTGTCTCTAGATTAGAAAGAGGGTCATTATGTTCACTCTTTGCTGATGTATATTTTTTGTCCTACATAGTGAAAAGGTTCTAATTTTTTCACACCCTGACAGGGGTAATAATTGTATGAGTAAAGACAATTGCATGAGTATAAATTAAATACCATTGTGAGAATTAGATCCTGGACTATGAAGAAGGCCATATATGTAGGAGAATGTTGGTGTAAGGTTGCTCTCTGTTGTTGTTATTTTATGGGAACACTTTTCACACTTTCATGTTCAACCTCCTCTATGGAATTTAGGCTGTGGTGAATTTTGAATCTGGATATTTGCAACAAATTATTTAGTGAAACATGATTATTGACAACTATGTCCCAGTTTTTGAGAGCCTCATCTACTAAATTCAAAATAAATGGTGTATTGGACACTGTAGTTCAGTTAGAAAATCCAAACAGTAAAAAGAAGCTGGTTAATGTTTCTCTCAAGTAGCCAGGTACTCTACTTGTTAAAAGTTGCAATTGGTTCAAATGCATTTGTGTACCTATCAGGCAATGCAGTGCATTTTTGCCAGTATCTGTCTTTGCAAATATTGATGCAACGTGAACTCCATATCATGGGCATTGTTTCAGTGTTTCAGTTTGTTCCTAGGAGGGATGTTGAGCATGGCATATGGGCCATCAGCTGGTGACACATTATTTGGAAGAATTATTTTTCATGAGACAACCCAGATCAGCGGCCTGCCAGAGGAGGTTGGCTAGCATCCAGGAGCTAATGGATGACCTTGGGTACCGCTAACACCAGAGAAAATGGGGGGCCTAATTACGGTCATATCCTTTTTGAGTATTGACAAGGAATAAAACAGAAAGGAGAGGAGGGTGCAGCAGGACTACAAAGAGATGATGCAAGCATTATGGGTTTGCATACTGACAAGAGACAAGGGATGGTTAAGGAGATTCCGGTGTTGCTGAATGTTAGTAATGCGATTTCTGGTTGGCTAAACTAAAGTTCGCTGACAGACGGGCCGGTCTGAGTCTGCCCCCCCCCGGGCTCCCTCGGGCACATACCGGCTGGGGTGGAGGCAGGACTCTACTTCTTTTCTAGCGGGGCACCTGCGGGGCTCTCCCTTCACCTCGGGAGCCCTGCCGACCTGCCGCAGTGCTCTCTCTTCAAGTGAGCGGGCATGCAGGGCTCTCCCTCTTCCTAGGAGAGCCCCACCAGGGATCAGTCTTCTGGTGCAGCACACGGGGCTCCCTCCTCGCAATGGGAGCCCCATAGGATCTATGGCCGGACATCGGGGTCGTCTTCCCCCGGCTGGGGGAAGGCGGAAGTGACGCATAAGGGACCCCGCCCATGTCCCTTTCAAATGTGCCTGACTTCCTGGTCACGCTGTAGCGGCCAGGAGCAGGCTTATTCCTCGGGGAAAACCGCGGGCGGGCACCCGCCCTAAGAGCAGCAGGAGAATGGGGTGGGCACCCGTGCCTCCATCAAAAATGCAAATGCAGGGTGGGCACCTGCTGTATTAAATCCAAACTAGTGGCCATAATGCAGGGTGGGCACCTGCAATTCGTTATTAAAATAAGCGGGGCGGGCACCCGCAGGGCTCGCATCATGGGGGAATCCCTCAGGTGGGGGTTCCCTCTCTCTCCCTTCCTGTAGCGCTGCGCTGCCACTTCTGCTCACTCCTCCTATGGGGGAATTAGAATAAAGCGCTCCCCAGGCACTGGAAGGCTGCATCAAGCCTTGGCCAAGTAAACAGAAAAGAGCAAAAAGGTCCAAGAAATCCTTAGAGCATCCAGGGGCCATGCTGGGCCCAGAGAGGCAAGCCCTCATGGCAGCCCCCCTGGACCCCAGCAGCAGCACGCCCCACAGGATCAGGATCCAAGGCAGAACATTTTACATGGGGTCACAGCCCCTCATGTATACAGCTTTTTTCCATTGTGACACAGCACAGGGCTAGGAGGGAACCAGTTACAACTGGTTCAGGAGCATTTGAGCACTTTGTTTTGCTCAGCTCCCCACTGGACAGACTAGGGACATCAGACGCACCACATGGGGTGGAGCCAGCATTGTGGAGGAAAGGCACAGCCCTATTCAGGTCCCAGGTGCAACTCCTCCCTCCCTTCTACATGCAGATCTCTCCATTCACCACCGGGTTGACTCACCCTGGCTCCTGGAGCCAAGCACACCAGCCAGCTCCTGTCACTCACAAGCCAGACAGGCAATTCACATCACACTGCACACAGAAATGCCCACTTCTAAAAGTGGCACTTCTCCACTAGCCACAATCAATCTGTGCACACCATCGTGCAGCATTTAATCTCACGTGTTCGCACATACCAAACTCACTCCTGCATTCTGCTCACTTCAGGAACTACCAGGGACACACATATTCCCCATGCATTTCTACGGGAGGGCAGGCCAGTCTCACCACACATACTCAGAGAGCGCATGCACTTTACACTGGACCACAGCGAAAAAGTGCGCAGAGGCCTAACATCACTAACACCAGGTTACTGAAACAGGCTAGGAAAATGCAAAAAGTTTCGGGGTGAACCTGCCAAAAGGGCCAAGTCCAACACTGCAGGTGTTGTTTTCCTTGAAATACTGGCCATCAGCTGGGGTCATATTATTTGTCTGATTCCTTTTGCGTAAGTTTCGGCTCGGCAGACTGCCAGAAGGGGCTGGCTAGCTTCCAGACGTATGCTCAGACGTGAGTCCCTTGCTCACTTTGCCACTGGATTCAAGCAAGCCGGGCTGAAGACGGCTGGAATGCCAGAAACCGGTCCTCGGAAGCTTGTTTCTGGTCCAGGGAAGGCATGGCTTGGCAGTTCGGGCTGGACTGTTCCCATGAGGCACAGGGTCAGACTGATTTGCATATAGCCATGTTTGAACTGGGGTGGCAGAATGGGCTAAAGAACGGTGATGGATCAAACCCAGATCTTTTGAATGGGTGTGAGTGTTTGATTGGTTCAGATGCTCCGTCCTTCACCACCCCCTTTTGTACCACTTTGGCTGCCATAAGTGTGGCAGGGTATGCTCAGACGTGAGTCCCTTGCTCACTTTGCCACTGGATTCAAGCAAGCCGGGCTGAAGACGGCTGGAATGCCAGAAACCGGTCCTCGGAAGCTTGTTTCTGGTCCAGGGAAGGCATGGCTTGGCAGTTCGGGCTGAACTGTTCCCATGAGGCACAGGGTCAGACTGATTTGCATATAGCCATGTCTGAACTGGGGTGGCAGAGTGGGCTAAAGAACGGTGATGGATCAAACCCAGATCTTTTGACTCGGTGTGAGTGTTTGATTGGTTCAGGTGCTCCGTCCTTCACCACCCCCTTTTGTACTAGCTTCCAGAAGCTCATGTGTGACCTTGGACATCGCTAGCCCCAGGGGAAACGGAGGAGTGGAGTATGGTCATATCCTTTTTGGCAGATGAAATTGGCGCACAGAGAATAGAGGGGGGATGGCAACAGGACAATAAACAGACAATGCATGCATTGTAGGTTGGCATGCTGGCAAGAGACAGGGTGAGGGCTACGTTGATTAGGGTGTTGCTGGGGCACTTACGTTTTGCATGCAGGGTTGATACAGCAGGCAAAGGCTTGTCGGAGGTTGTATTTGGTGCTTTTAGGTTTCTCGCTGCCTAATCAGTGAGTGAGGCTATCTGAGTGTTCAACTGAGAACTTTGGATGTGGTGTTTTATTGCTGGTTGCCTTCAATGGAATTCTGTTAGTACAACAGGAAAGAGATAGACTGGGAGGTTTAAATATTCACAGATGCAGCGGGGGTAGGGGTTTGGCCCATACTAATAAGGGTGGTGGTGTGAGGAGGATTTGTTGGCACCATAGAAGGCTGGGGATAAGAGCATTGCTTTCGTGGAGCTGTTCCTGTTGGTGTTGACTTTCACACTGTGGGGGCAGAGTTGGTGCATAAGGTGCAATTCAGGGTCGGCAACATGTCAATGGTACAGGCGGTGACTAGACAGTCGGCTTGGGAACCCTAGGTATTGATGTTGCAAGGGGTTTGTTTTGGGTTGCTTGATGCATGTACAGGGTGTGGTCAAGGACATTGTGGAACCTTTGTCTCATTCACAGTGGGGTAGATTACGTGGTCTGGACAGGATGCCAAATGATAATAGACACCTTTGCTGGAGTGGAGGGGACGAGAGGAGTGCGGGGGGAGGAGGTCACCAGAAGGGAGGACAGGCTGGAGGTATGTCTGAGCAGCTCTAAGATGGATCAAAGCTGGTTTGACCGGAGCGTTTACTGCATCCTTTACACTCACAGGGGTATATGCCGGGTGGCATGGGGGCGACTGTTGGGCCATGCGCTGCATAGCGGCAAACTTTTCAGGCGACAGGCAGGCGACAGGCAGGGAAGAGATTTGCTATGCTCCAGTTATTACCTTTCAGGTGCAAGGCGCTTGCGGCGTCAGTAGTTTCCCCCATGAGAGTATGTTACTTATTCTTTCCAAATGGGCACTGCACGGGAGCAGAATCTGGGCAGGGCCCTCGGAGACTGCATGCTCTTGCTGCACTGGTCTTCACGTTGCACAGTCAATATGTTCACACCATTTGGGATGAAGGTAGCACTGTGTATAAGATGATGTGAATTTTTACTGCTGTTCTTGTCGATTTCAGGCTTAGTCGTAAGCCCAGTGACAGAGGAATTGGGAATGTGGGTGGCGGGCCACCCATTCGTCAAGTGGGTGTAGAGACAGGCAGGGCAGAGAGACTATGGAACAATATTGTGATTTGACCAGCACTGGCCACCCTCTAAATGGAGGGGAAAACTAGACGTGTTTGAGGACATTGATGCAGTGTCATAGGGCATTTTAGAAGCCAGAAGGCCCCCGCTCGAGTTGCAACACCACTTAGGGGAGCCTTATTTACTGAAGGAATGAGGTTTGATGCTGTCGAGGGACATGGAGATTGATTTACCGTAGATTAAGACCTAGGGGCCCTTGTGCTTGGTTTTTCATGCTGAGTTCCTGCCATGAAGGATTTGGTGGGGGACCAGCACACCATAAGCCATAGACCTGGCATGTAGAAAAACCACCAGGAAAAGGTCTAGAGAGCAGGGAATTTTCAAGGGTGAGGATGTCCTATTGTTGTGTGTCGGGATGGAGTTGCATTTGAGGGAACTGAGGAAAGTGTTGGCCAGAATGTTGACCATCAGGAAAAGGAGTAGGCAGGGGTACCAAGCAGAAGGGGGGGGCAGAAAAAATGAACAGGCTCCCTTTTTCTGGGTGGTGGGGGCCTGGATAGTTTTGCATGAGTTTACAGAAGTTTGGTTTGCGTTGCCAGTTGGTGAACCACGTGAAAAGGGAAGGTAGGCAGGACTTTTTGTTAAATATAAGAAGTCTGGTTGCTTAGATTTTGATACATGTAATCATAGGCTGTAGGGGAAAGTTAAAGTTGAAAAATGTTGAAATGCATTGTAATGCGATAGTTGTGGGATGGGGTTTGTGGGTAGGACAGTAGAGGTGTGGGTAGGAGAGGGGATAGTTCATTTGATATATAGCAAGGCTTTAGTGTTGTAAAGCGGAAAACCCAGGTAAAGTTTGTGATGTGCACCTGTTTCAATAAAGCTGTTCTTTTTCACTCAACACAATAGGTCAGTGGTCTGTGCTGCTCCCCTCTATTCAAAGGAGTTTTTTTCGACAAATCTCTGTTATGATTATGATCATTATCATTATTATTACTATCGTGAAAATTGCTTATTACAGACAAATTATAGAGAGTCTAGAAGTGTACTTCCATATCCCAGTGTTGCAGTAAAAATGGAGGTAAATAAACTAATCAACCGTACTAACTGTAAATGCTACCCATTTATTGACATTTGCTGTCTAAATAGTGCAGAGAAATGAACTTGCACCTGGACTAAAAACTGTAATGCATTTTGGGGTAAACACACATTACAACGCATTTTTTACGACGCACTACCATTACAACGGAACTTTTACAACGCAAATACCATTACAACGCATTTATTTACAACGCATTTTTTTACAACGCAGGTACTTTTACAACGCATACCATTACAACGTAAGTATTGGTAAGTATATAATTATATTTAAAATGTTATATGTTAGGTTTTTTTTAAAGGGGTATTTTTAGGGTTTAGGGTCATTTTTGGGTTTTTGGGTAAAGGGGTATTTTTAGGGTTTAGGGTCAGTTTTGGGTTTTTGGGTAAAGGGGTATTTTTAGGGTTCAGGGTCAGTTTTAGGTTTTTGGGTAAAGGGGTATTTTTAGGGTTCAGGGTCAGTTATGGGTTTTTGGGTAATGGGGTATTTTTAGGGTTCAGGGTCAGTTTTGGGTTTTTGGGTAAAGGGGTATTTTTAGGGTTCAGGGTCAGTTTTGGGTTTTTGGGTAATGGGGTATTTTTAGGGTTCAGGGTCAGTTTTGGGTTTTTGGGTAAAAGGGTATTTTTAGGGTTCAGGGTCAGTTATGGGTTTTTGGGTAATGGGGTATTTTTAGGGTTCAGGGTCAGTTTTGGGTTTTTGGGTAAAGGGGTATTTTTAGGGTTCAGGGTCAGTTTTCAGTTTTTGGGTAAAGGGGTATTTTTAGGGTTCAGGGTCAGTTTTCAGTTTTTTGGTAAAGGGGTATTTTTAGGGTTCAGGGTCAGTTTTCAGTTTTTGGGTAAAGGGGTATTTTTAGGGTTCAGGGTCAGTTTTCAGTTTTTGGGTAAAGGGGTATTTTTAGGGTTCAGGGTCAGTTTTCAGTTTTTGGGTAAAGGGGTATTTTTAGGGTTTAGGGTCAGTTTTCAGTTTTTGGGTAAAGGGGTATTTTTAGGGTTTAGGGTCAGTTTTGGGTTTTTGGGTAAAGGGGTATTTTTAGGGTTCAGGGTCAGTTTTGGGTTTTTGGGTAAAGGGGTATTTTTAGGGTTCAGGGTCAGTTTTGGGTTTTTGGGTAAAGGGGTACAGGGTAAAAATAAAATAAAATTAAATTTAAATTAAATTAATTAAATGAAATTAAATTAAATTAAATTAAATTAAATACAATTACATTACATTATATTAATTTTAAATAATATACAATTAAAAAAAAAATATATACTTACCAATACTTACGTTGTAATGGTATGCGTTGTAAAGGTACCTGCGTTGTAAAAAATGCGTTGTAAATACATGCGTGGTAATAGTATTGGCGTTGTAAAAGTCCCGTTGTAACGGTATGCGTTGTAAAAACATGCGTTTTAACGTCATATATCCGCATTTTGGAAACTGCTGCCAGGCACCTGCGCAGCCATTGAAGCGCCATTAAGAGCAGCCACGGTGATCAGCAGCTGAATTTGTAAAATAACGTTACTTGATTTACAATTTGCCACTGCGTCGTACCCACCACTCAAAGTAAAGGTTAGTCCATAGATGCGTCAAATCAAAGGTCACGAAGAGCGCACTTCTCCCCTCTTCCTTTGTAGCTGTATAAGCCGCAAGAAAGCTGTCAAGCTGCCGGGGCTGGAAGGATGCGGGTCTTTTCCAGACTGCTCTTCCCAAGCATCCTTAATCGCACGCCACCACTAAATGAAAACTGATATGATATTGAACGCAATTTACAAACCCACAAGCTGTTCTCGCCACCGACCACCTTATTATGGCCCCGTGGGTACACTCTTGGAAACTACATAGTTAATCACAGCAGAACTGCTTATCCTGTTGTGGCATGCATTAACCACTTTATCACATAACCAATATGCTATTAGTTTCTGCTAAGCACAGATTAACTCTCGTGGTCGGGCTGCATGCCAGAAGCCGCTTATTCCAAGAGAAATAAATCCTATTTACCTAATGGCAATCAGAAGAAACCGCTGAGACGGAACAGCGTTCAGTCACTCACACTGCTGCATAACAAATTAAATATCCAAAGCATATGCGGCGAAGAGAATATATAACCACACATTTTCTCCCCAAGTTTACTACTCACAAATTAGTGATTTCATGAAGGGAGGGAAGAAGGGCATCACCACCGGGGATGTTTCCATCGTCCCGTGAACAGTTCACTTTAATCGTTCTTCCGCAAGTCATAACTGAAGATAAAAAAAAACTCTTTATATGAAGACTATCACGCCTTTCTTTAATTAGGGCTTCCATCTGCTTTTTTGTTAACATGAGCAGAAATGGGGTAAAATCCCGAAAATCGAGGGGCCATATGTAACGTTATTGAAAATAGCGATTATCTAATTGTGATTCTCTGCGAATCGCAATCAGGTAATCGCTATTCCTAATGAATTGAGGGCCATATTTATCAAGCACTAATGCGTTCGCAAACCCGAAATTCACAGAATTTCGGCGTTTGCAAACGCATTAGTGCTAAATGGTATGTATCAAAGAAATCTGCGTGCAAAATAAGGGATCACTAAACTTGCGATTCCTTATTTTGCGATTGCATTTAAGGAATCACAAATTTTGCGATTCCTTAAATGCAATTTAAGAAGCACCAAAAAAGTGCAATTTCGCCTTAAGGAATCGCAAATTACCACCAACTTCAAGTTGGTGCTAATTTCCAATTTCTTTGAAAAATGAACTTTTTTGCATTTTTCAAAGTGCTATGTGAAGCACATACATGCCCTTAGGGCATGTATGTGCCCCACATGTGCACCCATGCTTATTTCAAGGGTGCAACAGGGTGTCCTTTGGACACCCCTTCACCCTTGAAATTGCATTCTCAATTTGCGATTCGCAAATTGCTAATCGCAAATTGAGAATGTCTTCCCATTCATTCCTATGGGCCTCTAGGCCCATTGGAATGAATGGGGAGGTAGTCCTTAATTGCCAATCACAATTTGAGATTCTCAATTAAGGAATATGTAGGATTCGCAAAATTTATCGCAAATCCTACATACATAGCATTTTGCGATTCTCAAATAGCGATTCGCAAAAAATCGCTATTTGAGAATCGCAAAATGACTTTTTGATGCATATGGCCCCATGAGTTTCATTTAGCGATTCCTAGTGGGTCTCAAATCAACCTACCATATGAATACTAATGAGGTAGGTCGCACTTTGCAACCTATGAGGAATCGCTAAAATCACGTGGATGGTAGCCTGCTGGGTTCCGCAGACCACCATGTTCGTGATTGCTTTTAAATGAAGCATTTTTTTTTATTGCAGCCTGTTTTCCTTAAAGGAAAACTGATTGTATTTAAAAAAGAAAAAGTGTTCTTTTCATGTTTTTAAGAGCAGGCAGTGGTTTGTGAGACCACTACCTGATCTCCAACAACGTTTTTGCTACCATTCCCAAAGGGGAAGAGATCCAAGGGACCAGTTCCAATTTTTGAATGGGTTACCACCTCCTTGACGTAGGTGGGAAAATGTGAATGTTTTGCAAACGCATTTCGGTTGCAAAACATTCTGAAATACCACTACAATTCGGTATTAGGAAGGGACACCACCAACACACCTCCTCCTAATACCGAATTGGTATATATTTGCATATCCAAACTGTGATGGTATGGATTCGCAATTCCAAACTCTGATTCGGTAACATGTTACCGAATAACAAATTGGAATTCATACATACCAAATTGCGTTTTAACGGTGGCAAACGGCACAATTCTGCGAATCGTGCCATTTACGACTGGTAAAATGCATGAAGCATATGGGCCTAGATCACCTAATTGACTTTAAGAACTAGCAAGCAACCATTATCAGTGCCAAAACCTTGCATTCGACCATAAAGCTCCTCCCGCAACCCTCCACCCCAGCAGTGTGGAACTGCCAGACTTGCCCTTTCGCCCTAGTGCACCTTGGATATTTGTTCCATCTTCTTTCTCCATTCAAGGGCACTCTATTCAAAGGTTCCTACTTGACGTGCAGGTTGGTGAACCATGTCATCTGTTTGGTAGTGCCATAATAAACCAGGTTCTGAAAACATAATTGCATACACTGTGTAAACGAATGTTGGTCTAAGGTAGAGATCTTTCAAAAAAATTATGCCAAGCCCTACACTAGCAAAAATACAAATATCTGCCCCTCCCCTCAAGTGACATAACCTGCAGAGTTCACTACTATCGGAAAGCTCTTTTAGAGGTGAATGGTGGGTGGGGACCAATCTCAAAGATCATACTTACTTCAAGTGTAAACTGTACTTGAGAGTGTACACAGGTCAGGATGCAGTACCAGTCCTCGATTGCAAAGGACAAGCACATCATAGGCAGGAGCTGTGCAACCTTTTACTCAAACATATAACAGGTACTGCAGAAGTTTCAGCAGGGCGAGCAACCCTTGCACACAACAAGTAGAGCATGGCCAGCAGCAATGCAAGCAGAAGCAGCAGAAGTAGAAGCAGTGCAATTGTACATCAGACACAAATCAGGTGAAGCAGAGGCAGCAGCAACACGTGTATACCTTACTAACAGAATAGGTACAGCAACAGCTTTGAGTGGGCCGGGTCCCTCCGGGTCTCAGACGTGGTAGTATGTACAACCATTGAAACAGGTCCCTTTCAGGACCTGGATTCATGCCCTTAACTTTACCTACAGAAACGCTGATTGATTTCTGAACAATAAGTGCAAAAAAGGTAAGGTAATCCATGTAATTTATGTTCATGTTTCACATGTTTTGCTTAAATCTACATTCCCTAAGAGGGGTATCTATTTCCAGGATGCCGTGTTACTGTATTTTTTCAGGTAGCATATTAATTTTCGATAGTGCATGCTTTGAATTGAATCGCATCCAGGTGAATATAGGTGCCTCAACTGAATTTGAGGCTCAAAGCACTGCAAGTTTCTTTCAATGTCAGTGAGTCAAAACGTTATTCAGAACACATGGACATCCAATCCTTGGCCTCTCTGGAGAGCACACACAGCAATGGCCATGTGTGTCTATTACACTTGCGATCCTCTGCAGATTCTGGGTAGGGTGGCACTTTATGGGAATTTCAGATTGCTTATATTAGCCACGCCCTTAAAAATACAGGCCGCAGCCCTTTTATGTACCTCCCACTTTTTTCACAGAGTTTAAAGCCCTTTGTACAGCTCTGGCAGAAGTGGACAAGAGATGTAGCAGGGGTTATTCTAGGGCTTTCTGACCCAAATGGGCCCTCAATATGCCATGATTGACAGGCTGATGCCACTACGGGGCTTATCACCTTATCCATGCCATTCTTCACTAACTGTAACCCACTTCGCCACTTTCCGTGCTCACACAGCACATGGCAGTCCATCCCTGCTTGTCTGCTCTCAGCAGACCAGCCAAAAGACCTCCCACGTGACTACAGTCATTTTGGAGGAAGCACTTCACTAATCTTAAACCCCTAAAATCTCACCTTTCCTTCAACTGGAACCCATACTTTAAACCATGTCCGTATGAAAGGGACGCACCTCTTGCAACTCTGTGTGGAAGACATATTAATGTTGATGCAAAATTGCAAGACTAGTAAAAGTCACATGTAAAAGAAAAGTCCAAATGTGTGTTTGTGTGCATGTATTGGATGTATAAATGTGCATACATACATATTTGTACTTATTTCTTTGTTTGTAGAGATTTTAAATTGACTTCTCCATAGCATTAGGTGTAAACCTTCAGATTGAAGATTCAAATCGTGGCTATAAAGCTCGTGGTATTGGTGCAGAGATTCTTGTGAAGACTCAAGTTCAGACGTTTTAAGCCATGGTATTAGGTTTAATAGGCCTATTATCTGGACCACAGTCTACTCAGGGACATTCTCGCAGTCCTTAGGATACGAACTGCGAGTGGTCTCTACAACCTTAGAGAGCAGGTCCAACTGCATGCTCCCTGAAGTGGGCAAGAAGGCCCTCTTTAAGCTTTTACAATGGTAGAGTACAGAGGGTGAGCATGTATGCAGCCCATGAATGGAATGTTACAGCAGTATTAAACTCCATAAAAGAAGATCTTTTTATTGAATTTTGGGTTCCACAGTGTATGTATATCACTATAAAGTAAATCACTTTTCTATAAAGTTGAATATGCAACGGGGCATTTGTGTACTCTAACCGGTACCAGGGTTTTCGTAGTTGAGAATATTGTGCTTATTGTTTGTTGTTCATTCTCAAATGGCTTTGGACACAACTACTGCCAGCAGTCTCTGAGGTGAAGGATGCATGACCTGGAACAGATGGCAGAAAGCAAGCTTAATATACAACTAGGTACGTACAGGTTCCATCCGGGGCAAACATATTGGTCTTATGTACCCAGGTGGCTTTATGTCTACCTTTCGTTTATTAAAATATATACCTACCAAATTGCACTGAGGCATGATGCACCTATCAAGTAGCCACTGGCAAAATAAGATGACATACTGGGTAGAGGAGGAGGTGATCTTAACATTTGAGTGGGTGGTGCATCGGAAACAGGACAGTTCAACCAATCCTTCTAGTGTGTCAAATCATTTTCAAAGGTATCTTACAAATCATAGTGACTTAAAAAACATACAATTTAATAACTGTTTACAGCGACAGCATAATAAATATAAATAAAAAGGATAAATAAACCTATTGTATTACCCTCTTCTCCTTCACAGTAGTCATTGACTAGAATCTAAAGAAGCATTTGCAATGCAATAGGACTCGCATTTACGCGAGTCCTATTGCATTGCATACAGGAGTGCGGGTGGGCGGGGGCAGGAGGGCGAGAAGGCACAAACAACGGGAGTGCGGGCAAGTGGAAGGACGGGAAGGCATGGGAAGAAAATAGTGCTCACAATCTAAATATCACATACCATGCAACACTCAAAGTAAAGGGGCAAGTAGCCATGGAAGGGTACAAATAACGACATGGCCATCATAAAGGGGACTAACAAGCCTATAAACTAATCAGAAGGCTGCATTTTGGAAGGCCAAAGACACAAGCTAATGAAAAAGATGGGCGGGCGAGTGGGCGGAGCTTCCACTCTATACTCCATTACTGCATGCCTCGCCTAAAAATAAAAAATTATAGCACACTATAGGGTAGGGAGGACCCTGCACTGAGAGGCAGAACCTCCTTAGGATATTAGGAGTTTTTTAAGCATATCAGAAAAAAAGGAGGGGGTTGGATAGCTGGGGAGGATAATATTCGACGTGGGGGTGGGTTAGAGTTCGTGTGTTAGTATGGCTGTAGGGAATATAGTATTTGCGGCTCTACCAAACGTTGTATTGTAACAAGCTCTGCTTGCTTCCAAACAGAGTGGCCTTTTACACAAAGTGAATCAAGATTCAGGAATATGCCATTAACCAAAATAAAGAAAGCATGAGCTGCATGTTATTGAGGTTATAACTCGAAAACCACATGCTTCTAGTGGTGACAGCAATTATAGTGCAGACAGGGACAAACAAAGAACACATGCTTTAGATATTGCACATTTTATTTACAAAGTAAGCAGTGACTGTTCATAATGAAAGGCAGCTCTTCTGTAAGTTAGGAAAGATGTTCACACTGATGGGGATGTGTACTAGCAAGTGGTGGAGCATGTCGTTAGCCTCCTTGCCTTAAGGACACGCCCCACCACTTTTGAAATGCAAGGCTGCACCATATTTACAAGTATGTGGTGCAGCCTTGGGTTTCCCCCTGAGATGGTGCTAAGTTTAGCAACTTAGCGCCAACGCAGGAACCCTTGCACCTGAACGCTCAGGTGTCTGTGTGCAGGGAAGGTAGGAAGGTGATCCTTCTGCACATAAACAATCCTAAAATGCCATGTTGTAACTTTCATGTGTGATGCTTCATGCAACATACATGAAAGTTACAAAATTGTATTTTTTTAAAAGGTTAGTATATGTACAGGAAGGTACACCATGGGTTGACCCAAGGAAATATCTTAGCTAACTACACATTGTAGCTTTTTAAAAACAAATGCTCACATTTTCCTGATTCTTCCTAATACAGAACCTTCTATCTGTTGAGTGGCCAGTTCCCTCATCACAAATTCTCTTAAGGTGTAGGCCCTCTACACCTTAAGAGAATTAGTACTGTCATGTATATTAATATAAAAAAGATCCCAGTTCTGGTTAAGTTCACTGGTGTAGAACCATCTTACTCCAATGTAGGGGGACACTGATGATGAAGTATGCATCGTAAAGTTGTGAGTCAGGCGACCCCTGAAATATCCTTTAGTGGGCCTATAAGTAAGGCAGACTGGAGCATTTGGAAAGTAACACAGCCCTTCAAATAGTAAACACCCAGGCATCTGGTTTGTGTATAGCTGTTTGATAGGAGGACATGCCTGGGTACTTTTTCATCTAACTCTCCTATTTTGTATGCATGCTACTGTCTTCAGTCAGCAGCCCTCTTATGGCACACATCATTGCTGTTGAATGGGCATGCAGGTAATTGCAGGGACAATGTCCTTCTGGACTGTTTAAGTCATGGTGTCATTGGTTTGGCCCTCCCTGAATTGAGACAGCAATAGGGTCCACTTCTAGTTGCAGGTCCAGGGATGGCAGCAAAGTCACTTTAACACCTTCAATGCTACAGGGTATTTTTCTGCTGCGCTGGGTCCTCTTTTTTCCCATTGTTCATGACAAAGTCAGCTCGTCATAAGCACAGGTCCAGTGGTACTGCATGACGAGCTGACCTTGTCATTAGCATAGTAGGGGTTAAGGCACTTTTTATTCACTGGCAGTGACTTGGTCCAATCGGACCCAGTTCTGGTCAGCACCTTGGTAGCTGCATAGTCATTCAAACACACAGTGCTACCAATGTAAACCACAAAGGCATACATTGGGCAAGTGCCACGGGGGCTTGCCACAGTACAAGTCTTTTTGAGTACATTTTGGGCAAGCGCCACAACTTACACATGTCTCTTTTTTTTTTTTTGTTCAATAAAGTTTATTCAATTTTAAAAAGTATAAGACATAGATAAATACAATACATAGGGATACAATCAAAATCCATAGGCACAGTACTTATGATTGAATCAGTTACAAATAATTCCCGCAAACAATATAAAGGTAAAATATAAGAAACCCATAAGGGAAATATCAGTGAACCAAAATATCCGTAAACTGTATCACTATTATGAATGGAAGAAGTAAAAAGAAAGAAAATGGAAAAGAAGACAGAAGAAAGAAAGTAGAAAAGGAGGCAGCAAGTAGAAGGAAAAAGAGAAAGGGAAGGATCCACTGCAGTACTACAAACACACACTACACAGACAACAAACAGCAATCAAGTAGATGACACAAAAGGATACTGGTCAACCAAACCCTTCGAGGCCAAATCCATATAAGCGTCCAGAGCTTTCCAAACATTACTAGAAATAGTAGGGGTAAGATGAGCCACATCAACTGAAATGTGTGCGATTCGTAAAAAAGAAACCCATGCCCACCATGTATGATATGATACAGAAGAAAAAGACTTTCATTCCATAAGAATTACCTTAACAGCAACTGTCAATAAAAGATCAAGCAATTGCAAATCCAAGGTATCCAAAGGCAAAGGCACCCGGGAAGCTAAAGGGCCCAATAGGACCATGGGGAAGGAAAGCTGAAACTCAGTATTAAAAATTAATATAAGATGTTTATTTATGAGATCCCAGAAGCGTTGTAAGAGAGAACAGGTAAAAAACATATGCAGATAATCGCCAGTAGCCAGACCACAGCTCCAACAGAGATCATCATTCTTCAATTTTAGCGAATGCAAACGCACAGGAGTCCAATGGAGAAGGTTGAGAGAATTTTTTTTAGATTGGGTTAAAGAAGGGGCGATCTTATCACGGAGAGAAAATTTCCCAATCAGCTGCCAGGTTTCCGGCGAAATATGGTCAGTAAGGTCCCTATCAAAATGATGTAACCATTTTTGTTGGGTAACAGTATGTAAGGCAGATGAAGTAGAAGACAGAAATTTATAAATGTTTGAAGCCACATGACCAGATCGAAGCCACAAAGAAAATAACATAACAGTAGGAGAATTGGGCTCCAGGCGTACTTTAGCAAGAGCTACTTTAATTTTTAGAAAAGTATAGAGGTCCAAATTGGAGAGCGAGAACTGTCGAGCTAAAGAGGAAAAGGGCAACGGATCATTATTGGAGTCATAAAAATGACGAACTAAAGTCACTCCTTTAGAAGTCCAGTAAGGGATCAACGCAGGATCAATAACAAATTTTTATCTAGGATTACGCCATAAAGAAGACCACCTCGATTTATGAATCGGGGTAGCCACTTTCTTATCCACAGACTAAACCTCTGCAATAGTATCTAAGATAATTGAGCGGGAAAAAGGAATAGATAAAGTAGATGTGGTTAAAAAGGAAGAAAGTGGTAAGGGAAATGAGAGATGCTGCTCAATAAACACCCAAGGAGGCGTGTGAACAGGAGTCGAGGAAAACCACAAAGCACCTTGGGAAGCTAAAAAAGCCACCTGGTATCTCTCCCAATCAGGAAAATTACAACCACCCATCTCATAAGGTTTCCTCAAAGACTTATATGCAATTCTAGCCCTCTTATCACTCCACAGAAACTTAGAAGTAATGGAGTCAATTTCACGAAAAAAGGAAGAAGACAATTTCACCGGAAGCATAGAAGAAACAAAGTTAATAATAGGAGTAATCATCATTTTTAGAGTTTGGATACGACCCCACCAAGAGATATGTTTAGGGGACCAAGTATCTAAAAGATGACGAACTTTGAGAAGAGTTTGCACCTCATTATATGCCACCGTATCATAGAGAGTACCACAAAACCAAATCCCTAGTTATTTGAGATGTTTAGATTGCCACTTAAAGCCAGCGGTACCCATATGCGCAAGGAAACAATAAGCATTCAAGGGGAACATCTCAGTCTTGTCTCTGTTAAGCGTATAACCAGAGACCTTAGAAAAACGAGAAATAATATCTGTAAGCGCGGGAATAGCTGAAACAATATCATCTGAAAAAATAAGAACAACATCCGCGTAAGCCGCTGTTTTTATGCGATGCGGACCAAAAGTAAACCCTTTGATATCTGGATGGAGATCAATTAGTCTAAGAAGAGGATCAATAGCTAATAAAAACAAAAGCGGGGACAAGGGGCAGCCTTGACGGGTACCTTGACGAAGACTGAAAAACTCAGAAGTAGCCCCATTGACATGGATATTAGCTCTCGGTTGGGCATATAAGGACATCACCATGTTAACAAAAGAATCACCAAGATTATGAGCATGGAAAAAAGTCCAAGATACCTTATCAAAAGCCTTCTCGGCATCTAAGGCTAGAGCAGCAGCTGGAAGCGTAGACCGCTTGGCGGTACCTAGAATATGACAGAAGGTACGGATATTATCTCTAGCAAGTCTACCCTTCACGAACCCCGTCTGAGAGGAATGAACTAAAGAAGGAATATAAGATTCTAACCGCTTGGTACACATGTCTCTTTCTTAGTGGCATGGACTGCTTGGGCCTACTTGGAACACATGCTATGGCTGCAACAGCAAAGTCAATTCAGGCACACTTGGTAAGTGTCCACTTTAGTGATAGCCTCATCTTCAGGGACACAGATAGCTGGGGCACACTGTGGAAAGTACCACTGCTGCGACAGCAGGCTCGCTCCACAGAGTGATCCATGTGAGCACAATTCAACAGTATTGCATATCCGTCACTGTGGTGATAATACCAGGCTCCGAGCTTTGAGCATCCCAATCATGCATCCAATGGAAACTTCAATAACAAACTTTACTACCTTCCATCCACCAAATGGCAGTATTTAGGGAGACAAATTAACAGCTCTCTGAAGCAAAAGAATCTAATTGAATATCTTTCTGAAGCTTGTGCCCTCTTTCCCCTCTTCAGTGTCAAGGTCCCCTCTTTCTTGTCTTAGGAATGTCAGCAAAACACCTGTACTCTCTAGAAAGTAACCTCACCTTTATCCGGTGAACATGAAGAGGTCAGTGGTTTTAAAAGTGGAACCCTTAGGTCTTTTTCACTCTGGTTCGCTCAGACATGTGCAATTTGTGTTACACAACGACCACACATCATACACAACCTGTTTATGAACCGCCTAAATAATGGCATGACTAAATCTTACTTCCTGTTTTTACAAGCAATCATAAGGTATGGCAGTTCACATCATTAATGGCACTTGCCCCAACACTGCATTTGAACTTCTAAAGACACATCAGATACAATGCTTCTGAAAAATCTGACTTTCAATGTCTACACTAATAGTTCTATCATAGTATATCTTAATACAATCATAAACACTGAATAGCCTTTGAATGTCCTATAATACAATCACAAGGACCAATTAATTAATAGCTGCCTTAGCAACACAAGCTTTAAAACTACAACAGTCTAGGAGGTTGACTCCTGAGATTCATATCAGTTTTCCTGCTAGTCCTCTATTGCCTTTAGAACAAGGATTATAAAAACTAATCAATACTCCAGGATCAGCCTCACACAAATCCAATTTATCATCACCTTAACAACAATCTACGTACATCGCTGATACAGGTGCATCCTACCCTAAGTACATTTGAGAAACACAGATCTGCAAGTAGCAGGTCTTACATAAAATCTGGTGTAATCAACACTCATGTGCCTCAATGGCAAACCTTCGATTATCGTAATCTGCTTAATAAAATTGACTAACACATAGAAGCATTCACTGAATACAAGGTCAATGATATCTCATGGCCATCAACCAACTCCATGATAATATCCCTATGAGGTAGGACAGGCAGAAAGTAGATTGTACTCTGAACCTAAAGTACCCTCAAGAAATTGGAAGGTTTTCTGTTCCCTTGAAATTATAAGGGAGGCCCTTAGTATTCACAAATAATAAAAAATGCTAGAAATCTCTATAAACACACTGTCTTGGTCAGGTCACTCATTTGTTCTGGCTACTTCTCAAAGCAACTGTAACACCCACTTTCACTCAAGAGCTTCAAACAGCAACATTCTGGTGTTTGACACTATGAAGTTTATAAACATAAGACTCTCAACAACCATATATTTGTATTCATTTTACACTGGAATTTTTTTTGTGTTGTAGTGAAATAAATTTGTCTTTCAACAATCAATTGATTCAGTGTATTATACTTTGATTTTCCATGATCACGAGGAACTGATTGAATAAAGCACTAAGGGCCTCATTGCAATGTCGGTTGGTAAGCCTCCGACTGCTTGTCACAGGCTTACCAACCAACATCTTACGTTTACAGCCCGACCACTGAATTTCAATGGCGGCGGTCGAAGTGTAAACCGGCCAGTCAATCCTACTGGTTCAAACAGGCTCAAGGAGCCCGCTGGCCAGTTGGAAACCATCCATAATCTCTTCGGGACTGTGTTTCTGCCATCAGGATCATGATGTTGATTTCCAACAGCGTTTCCATGTGGGGCTTTATGTCATGGAAAGGCTGTCAGAAAGGGACTTCCTCCTCGTCCTACGGTTGTGGCAATGCCCCTGCACCGTGTGGTATGCACCATCAGGTGCCTGCCACACAGGGAAGGGATTTCCACAAACTCCCATTTGTCATTGGAAACTTGTTTTGCGCATGATTTACGCCCACTGCACAAGCTCCGATTGGGATAGGGGAGTTTGCGACCACACCATGTGTTGTCACATCGTAATGGGATGTGAGGAGCTCTGCTACAGAAGGCTGCATCCAGGACATCGGCGCTTGACCGCGGGGGGGCTCACCTTGTTGCCGCCACCGCCAGGAGTCCTAAGGTGTCACCAGCTGCGCCGCCGCCACCGCCCCGGGACCACAACTCCCGGCAGCCCCAGCGGCGCGGCGCACAACCAACACAGGCAGCAGTGCCAGGAGGCGCTCATAACCAGCACAGCCCTCCGTGTCGCGGGACGAGCCGGGCAAAGCCCGGGCAAAGGGCAGGCCGTCTTAGGCTATCTGAGGACAAAGCAGAACGGGCCGGGCCATCCCCCTAACGCCGATAATGGGTAAGCGAAAACATCAAGTCCTTTTAGAGGAGGGGGGTAAGAAGGCTAAGGTCCCCAGGAAATCAGAATCCATCATTTCTTACCTGTCTACTGCCATTGGGGCTCTCTCAAAAGAAATTGCCACCGCTGAGCTGGAACTTGGTTTGGTTACACCCCACTGGTCTGCGAGGAATCTGACAATGTGCCTAACCCAGTGTCAACTGTCCCTCTGGAGCCAGTTGTGGTCTGTCGTGGCTAATCCTCCTAGTATGGCTGACTCTATTAATACTATGCTGGAGGGGGCGAAGCAGATAAAGTCCAATGTAATCCCAACTCGGGGCCCGGGTAAGGGGGCTAAGAAAAGTACCAAACGGGCTAAAATGCAAGAGACCCTAATGAATACCAATAGCCCTCCATTGAACAATCTAGGTGAGCTGCTGCAAGCCCTATTTACTTCACGACTGGAGCCCCTGTTAGCTCATATAGCCAAAGATATTGTGGACACCGTGAACAATTGTGTTGCCGGACTTATGAAAAAATGTGCCAAAATTGACTTATTTATTAATGAATACAAATTGCATAAACCAGAGGTCAAGATTGCTACTCATTCTAGTCATACTAGTCATACTGTGGCTGAGGTTACTGATGCATATCATGGGCCTGAGCCCTCAATTAGCTTAAATGCCAGCACCGACGCAATGCCTCGAGAGGGGAGCCGGGAGCCAGCAGGTTCTATAAGTCTGGGTAAGCGTACTCTCCTAGCGAGGGCGTCAGGTAGTGCGCTGTGTGAACCTAGCACCTCTGTTTCCTAGGTAAAGGGATGTGACATTAACCTAGATCTCCCCCCAGAAGCCGCCCCCTTAGTGGCTGTTTTTTTGGGGTCTCTCCTCTTAAGGCTGGCGAGGAGGAAACAACTGGTGCACTGATGAGGAAAGCCAGATCCTGGTGCTTTAAATATAGTAGTGGCGGTGTGGATATCTCCTCAAGCATCAACATGGTCAGAAGGGTGGGTTGGATCGGGCAATGCCCAAAGATCAGTGAGGGCGATTGTGTCATAGTCAACTTCAATAGTCCCGACATGGCAGATAGACTGTTTTGGGATGGATCCGAGTTAGGCCATGCAGGGTCTGGACCAGTTCCCTTGAGATTTTTCTATCCATCACCAGACCCATTTCTTGGTCCTAACAATATGCATATTATTAAATTTAAATGGCACAAGGTCCACCGACTTCGTAGATCACAACCCAACCGTACATACCAAGTGGCAGCGGGGGACCAAAGACCAAGAGCTTTAGAAGGGAGAACTGTTGCAGGCAGCCAACCACTGCTAAACTGTACGGCAGCACAGGCAATCGTTTTTTCTGTAAATAACCGTTTTGGGCCACTCGCAGAACTAGATACTAATGATTGACAGGTAGACCAGGTCCAGTTTACTTTCTCATGTTCCCCCAACCGTGAGGCAGTGGCTGGATGTAAAATTATTAGCTGGAATGTTGCTGGCATTAGAGCTAAAAGGTCTGACCCAGTTTGGTTGGATTTTGTAACAAAACACGATATAATTGCTTTGCAAGAATCCTGGGACCCCTCATGCAGCTTTAGCCTGGATGGATACACTAGTTTTGTAGTCCCGGCTACTGCGGGCTCAGCGGGGAGAGCAAAGGGAGGATTAATCTCCCTTTTTTCCCTTAATTTAGTTGGGTCTTTCAGGCTACTTGATTCTGGTTCGTGCAACTTATTAATGGTGGAATGGTCAATTCCAATCTCCCGTAAGATTCTTTTAATTAATTTTTATAATTCTAGAGAATGCGATCAGGGCAACCAACATTTGGAAGCCTTGGAAAAGCTTATGCTTGATTACACTTCTAATCAAAACACTGTTATTGAGTTCATCCTCATGGGTGATTTTAATATTCACCCCTGTGGTAAGGAGTGCTATGCGGGGGTTTATGAGGGGCCGCCTGGTTCCGTGGTCCCCCACTTTGAGCATACAAGGCAAGGGGAGGCCCTTGAAGAATTCTTGGCTAATTGTAATATTCTTGAATCAACCCTTATAGAGGGGGAGGTAAGGGATGCTATCTATGAGGGCACGCATCCTGGCACAGTTATTGATTACATTTTTATTTCTTCCGGGGTTTTAGATAGGGTTGGGGCCTATAAGGTCACACCTTCAATATTCAGTGACCATAACCCAATGTTCCTTGAGTTTGACCTAGGGGTAGCTATAGCTCACAAGAAATGCCCCCATCAGGCTGGGATATCAATAGTCACTAAAGACCAAGGGAGAAGGATTAAGTGGGCCAAGGTGGTCCCTGAAACTTTTCTTGATGATTTGCTTGTCAAGGTCGATGGGCATATGGCCATCTGCCTTAATAGCAACTCAACTGGACCTGAGACTATTAGCGCTTATGAAGATATATGTACTCAGATCTCAAGGGATTTGACTACCAAAAAAACCTTGAGAGGCAATCCACAACCAAGATGGTTTGATAGCAGTTGTTCTAGGGCTCATGGGGCCTTGCTCAGAGCGTTAAAAGCCAGCCCAAGAAATAAGATCGTCATTGCAGATCTAAGGAGGTCATACAAACATGTCACTAGCAGACGGCAAAGAGAAATTAAAAAGGATGTCTGGGATAAGCTCCTTTCAATTGATGTTTTGCATGATAGTGGGAAATTCTGGGCAATAATTAATCATCCGTTCTTTGCTGCCTCAGAGAACACAACTTTGGACTGTGTTATTCATGATGATCAATGGCTTCACCACTTTAAGGAGATTTATGGCGCTGCTGGCCCATGCGCCTCATGGGGTCCCCCCTCGGTGTCTGACTCTACGCCCTTATTATCTTTTAACTGTGTTGAAGTAGAAAGGGCGATCCAGGAGACTTCTAAGAATAAGGCCCGGGCCCAGATGGGGTGCAAGCTGATCTCTACTGTAACTCCCTGACTTTATGGGGCAAGATTTTTACCAATGTTTGTAATGCTTCTAGGGAAAATTTGTTTTCCGCTTCTTGGGCTTCTTCTGTTATCATTCCGATTTTTAAAAAAGGGCAGCGTGAGGATCCCTCCTGCTACAGACCCATCTCCCTCATAGACTCTGCAGTTAAAATCCTGGGCAGAGTCCTACTTCATAAACTTAGCGGTAACATAGGGAGCTTAGGTGTTCTTTCTAATTTACAGTATGGGTTCAGAGAAAAGAGAGGCACCCTCGACCAGTGCTTAAACCTCCAGCTTTTAATTAGCAAATATATGGTGGCGAAGGATGGGTCCTTATTTATGGCATTTATGGACCTATCCTCTGCCTTTGATTTAGTGAATCGGGGCAAATTGTGGACGATTTTATTACAGATTGGTATTGACCCTCCCCTGGTTAGCTTCTTAGCGGCCTTACACCAGGATCTCAAAGCCTCAGTTAGGGCAGATGTACGAGCCACTTTAGGTCGGAGAGGGGGGTTAGGCAAGGTTGTATCATGGCCCCCCCTTCTCTTCACTATCTATATCCATATTAATGCTCTGGAGAAGTCTCTAGGGGGTTCGGGGGCGGATGTTCCGCGTGTAGGAGAATCTGTAATACCGGTTCTCCTATACGCGGACGACTCAGTTTTATTGACTCGCACAGGAGTGGGCTTTCAGAGACTGCTGGATTCCTTTGGTGCTTTCATGGACATGTTGGATCTGAAAGTCAATATGAAAAAATTACATGTCATGGTGATGGGCAAACTCCGCAATAGATCTAAATCCAGAACCTTCTTTTGCAAGGGAGAGGAGGTGTCAAGGGTTGCCGTTTTCTCATATTTGGGGGTTCTTTTCGATGATAAAGGCTCTTGGAGCCCCCAAATAAAGCTCAAAGGTATTTCCATGGCTAGGTCCACCTCAGCACTCCTGAGCTTCACGAAACGGTTAAGGTCCCGACCAATGGAGGCCCTGTTGAAGGTTTACAACTCAAAATGCCTGTCCATTGTTATGTGTGGTTCTTCATTGTGGGAATATGTTTCTCAGGACAAGATACAATTAATTGAGAATTTTTTTTTGAGATCCCTTCTGACGGTGCCCCAGTCTACCCCCACTTTTTCTACGCCCTGTGAGGTAGGGCTGGGCTATGTCACAGATAAATTGAAGGTGGCCCCACTGATCTGTTGGGCCAAAACCTGGTTAAACCAGGAAATTACCCTGAACCATGCAATTATTGATGATATTTTAGCAATGGATAATGTTAAAAGGGTTCCCTGGCTGGAGTACTTGAGAATGATGTTTACTCAACTAGGGCGTCCCGATCTTTATTCATCCCCAGGTCGAATCATTAAGGAGGAAATAAATTGGATTAAGATTCACTTTGTGGGCATGGCAAGTTTGGAACGTGTGGAGAAAGAACTCATAAAACCATCAGTTAGAGACAATTTTGTGTTATTAACATCTCCCTCACTCGAGCCTTATTTGAGGTTTGTCTCTAATCCCTACCATAGATTCCTTCTAATTAGATTTAGATTTAACTCTATGATTCTGGTGCTGTTAGATTTATCCGCTGCCTTCGACACGGTGTCACATGACATTCTCGTCAGCCGTCTGAAGAGGGTAGGGATAGGCGGAATGGCTCTTTCTTGGTTAAAGAGTTTTATCACTGGCCGCTCACAGACTGTTAGATTGGGCTCCCATATGTCCATCTCTAGGGAGCTCACCAAGCGGGTTCCACAGGGCTCATACCTAAGCCCCACATTGTTCAATGTGTATGTGGCCCCCTTGGCTGGTATTGTGAGGGAACATGGGTTCACACCTATATCCTTTGCTGATGACACCCAGCTTTTGTTCCCTTTCCAGACCATGACGCCAGCAACTAAAAGCTCCTTTGCCGCAGGTATGAGAGCCATATCCAATTGGCTGACCTCCAATTGCCTACAGTGTAATGTGGGCAAGACGGAGGTCATGCTTTTTGGAGATGCTCTGCTCCTGTGGTCACCTGAGTGGTGGCCTCCGGATCTAGGCTCTGCTCCCTGTCCAAAGGAGATAGTAAAAAAGTTGGGAGTCAAGTTAGATCGATCCTTGATACTCAAGGACCATGCTGCCCAGGTAACAGGATCCTGTATGAGGGTCATCGGACTATTGAGGAGAGTCTTCCCATATTTAGCAGATAGCCACAGGAAAACTCTAGTGCAGGCTTTGGTGATCAGTAGGCTAGACTACTGTAATGGGCTGCTTGTTTCCGCTAATGAAGAACAGTTAGGTAGGCTACAAGTAGCCCAAAATAGAGCAGCCAGATTAATTTTAAATGTACCAGCCAGGTCTTCATCTCGTCCCCTATTAAGCAAGTTACACTGGCTGCCTGTTCGTCAGAGGGTGAAATTCAAGATCTGTTGTATTATTCACAAATGCCTGTTTGGTGTTGGCCCTAAATACTTATCTGAAGTATTTAAACCTTATGAACCTGGCCGCTCCTTACGCTCCAAGAATCAAGCCCTACTCTAGATACATAGGATCAAAAAAGAGAGACAGGGAGGCCGAGCTTTATCATATAAAGGCCCCACTCTCTGGAACTCCCTGCCCCTCACCCTCAGGCTAAATCCCAATCTGACTGAATTTAGGAAATGCCTTAAGACCCATCTGTTTATGACCTGGTAATGTCTCACTATTTCTGGCTGATTGTCTTTATGCTATCCAGCTTGTTGTAAGAACGCAAGCGCGGAGATACCCCTTCGGGGGTCGAATTCCTGCGCTATAAAAGCAAATAAATAAATAAATAAATAAATAACTTAATACACTATTCTCTGGGTACCTATTTATCCTGGAGCAATCCTGAATGCTGTAAGGCATGTAGGTGTGATAATTTCTCTTGCCAGGACACAATGCATTTAATCATGTTTTGTGGGCTCTATTCGGAATTACGGAAAAAATATCTGCTACCAATTTTACAAGAGGAAGGGTTTACATAAGTCAGATCCGCTCTCATGTATCTGCAGATGTTAAGTTGTCCCTGCAACATTTTTTATGTGGCCAGCTTCCTGGTGGCAGCTATGCGGGTGAAAACAAAGAGTTTGTCTTCCATATTTGATCCTGTGTGACCGTTTTTTTTAATGGATTTTATTATGTGTGTTTTTAACAGAAAAGTAATTTTTATCCTATACTGCTGGTTTGCACTATTGATGTATATATATATGAGGTATATGTATGTGTGTTGTATGTCTTCGAACTGTATGAACTTGTCCCCCTTTTATGATTTTAATTAATCGAATAAAGTGTTTTGATGATGATGATGGTGAGTAGCTGCCGACCTATGGTCAGCCAGTTCACACATATAAACGGTGCTAGTCAGAAGCAACTCAGATCGACATCGTAATAGAGGCCTATTTTGGAAGATCAAATCCACATTTTGTCAAAAGACTGTGTGCCCAATTAAGGATTATTGCTATCTTGAATGGGCTTTAAGGACAGCATGGTCCACTGACCCAAGGGAGTATGAACTGTTTACTGACAATGTCAGGCATTCAAAAGAATGTAATGTTTGTGTAACTGTGATATTATTTAGTTTCATGTTTGTGTGTGGACTATAGTTGTTTATATGAAACACTTACATGAATGTGATTTAATATAGCACTATTAATACATTCCATTGTTGTATCCATAAAAATAAATCTAATCTTTGGTTACTCACGGTTTAATTTCTGAACATCTTTTAGTGTATCCCTCTCTCAAAAGCTTTATTTGGATCCTTCTTCTTCTTTAAAAGAGGTATATTATTATGAAAAAAATAACTTGCAGAGGAGTTTAAGGTGACGCAGTACACATTTGAAGAGCCACAAATGCTTCTTACCATGAGAAGGTGCTATAAAATCTCTACCACAGCATTTCTTCACACGCTAGTGTGTGGAGTCTGTCTCAGTGTAGGGGACCATCCCCTGAAAGATACAGTGTTTTCGTGCTGTGATCTGTGGTTGTATGTCAATATAACATTGAGGTTGACCCTATCGACCTGTAAAAATATTACACTCACTATTCTGCCCACCACTATATCGACCAGGTAATTATATTTTGATCATTGTAAACACCATATCCACTTACCTAGACTTACCTTACAATGTAGTGGCTAGGATGATGTAGTAGATGTAATATGTTTGCAATGCAACATATCGTGCAATATAGTGAGTGCATAAGGGGATGGTTAGTATTCTCTAACACGTTCTATTGTCTTTGGGAATAAATGTGTCATTAAAATAGTAGGATATACTATTCAGGGCTTTGTTTTTCTAACTGACATATTTAAATTGGTTAAAAGGTTAGAGTTTTAACCCAACGGATTTACTTAGATTGCATTTAGATTTGATGACTTTGTGAACCATATGCAAGGTAAAATTATGCACACAAGAGAAATTAGGTTCAAATGGGCTCAGCTGTTTCAGAAGCCTGACAACCAAATAGGTTCCATAATCTGGAACATTCTGTAAAATGTGAACTATTACTATGTTATGCGGTTGCTTTTGTATTATGCAAGGTTTTTCAGCACTTTGATCTGTATTACATTTTTGGCGTGCTGGCCCAGCTTGCATCACGGCACAGCTTTGACTTGGTATGCCTGTCGCAGACCAGAACTTTGTGACCTATTACAGAGAATGCACTGTACACAGTGCAGATGCAAACTCCAGCCTGCGCTTGGAACAACATGGTAATGAAAGGCTGACCGGCTATTTCAAGTACCATTAATAGATTTGTAAAACAAGTGTAAAAGCAAATGTAATGTTTAGAGATTCAGGTATATGGTTTAAAATATACATTTTAAATGCGTCTCGCACGTTGAACAAACTGTTAACTATGGGGCATGTTCATGCCCAATCATTATTTAATGATTCTGCCTCATTCGAAACAGCAGGAACTCAGTAAGAATGGACACGCTGCCGACACAAAAAGAGAAAGATCATTAAGAGGAATAGAAAGCCCCCTAGCATTTTCTCTTCCTATTGCGCATCATGTGAATTGTTACTGAACAATAACAAGCGTGGAATAAGCATTGTCTAGGGGAAAACAATGAGATTTTGTTTATCCAGAAAATGGATTATTAAAGTCATTATTTCTCTTTATTATTACATAAATGCCAAGAATTGCGAAGTGTGTATTAACACATTATCTGCTAATTGCAAGGCTAATTGTTACTGGCTTGTAATCCACACACAATTATTTACAGTAGAATCATATGAATGTATTTGCAGTTCACTCTGTATCTGCATGTGATGTGAGAAATAAAACTATATATATTAGTAACAAACGAAAAAACGAAAATCAATTTAGCATTGCATAGCTATGATAAAATGCAGGAGACATTGCCAAAATATTTAAACATAATAAATCATGAAAGATGTTATGCCTTTCAAGTTTATAAATTGAAGTGTGTGTAATACATGTCTATGATTCCGCTGGTCAGTACACCTATAAGACTTATGTAATGTACCAGAATATTTGGATCATGGATTGTTTATTTATTTTGCACTGTTGTTATCCCTCAATTTTAAGCAGGGATCCCCTTCACAATATTTACACTTGCTATAAACGCGGTCATTTACATTGTTTAAGGTTGGCAGTGGCAGACTGGTACAGAAAATAGACCCATTAGTGAATCAGCTAACTTAAAATGCAGCCCTCATTTTCAGATCGGGACAGGTTTTTTTAAAGTTTAGAAAGCTTTATTGAAATTGATAAACATAGTAAAACATCATTACAAAGACATCTTTTAATAAATGGAAAATAAGATGATATTAAAATAACATAGATGCAAATAATTCCTAAAAGAGGGAAGTAAAAACTATACAAAGGAAAAAATGCCTTTTGAAGTTCTCAAAAAGAGAGGTGAAAAGAAAGAAAGAAAGAGAGGAGGGGGAGAGGGAGGAGGAGGCATGAAATTCATATTCGATGGTAAATACTTCTATAACGGTTAAAACTGGAAAAGTATTGAAGATAACAGTGGGTACTTTAAAAAGGGAAAAGGGTAACTGAGGGTGTATATCTAATAATAATAATAATAATAATAAAAACATTTATTAAGCGCCTGATTACACTAAAACAGTGCATCTCCGCGCTAGGATGCATTCCAACCTGAGTTCAAACACAGATCACCTCATGCTAAGGGGAAAGGACAGGGGAGGAGGGCGCTGGCTTAATACTAAACTACGGGAAACAGATAGGTCTTAAGTTTCTGCCGGAACCTTGTTTCCGACGGTTCCATACGAAGCTCAACGGGGAGATCGTTCCATTGTTTACTTGCTAGGAACCTAAAAGAACGCCCACCCATCCGTGCTTTATAGATGCGGGGTACCGAGAACTGCATACTGCCCATAGATATCAAAAGGTGTTTTGGACGATATATGGTTAGCATCCTATGGAGATAAGTCGGGCCCTTGCCATCTGGAAAGGAAAGCAGTTAAAGGTGACAATAACGAATCCTTTTTGATGAATAAAGGTACTGAGGTGATGAAGTCACAATGAGGCCTATAATGGTGACATAGCAAGTTCCACCAGGCGTTATACAACATTTTTGATGTGTCCTTCCAATTGGTGGTGATGATCTGAAAAGAAATCGCTAGATAGAGGTCGATTTAACCAAAGGGTAGTGAAAAAACAACATATGGAAAAAGTCATTATTCTCACAAGAGCAAGACCAGCATTTCTTGGACTATAGCAACCTGAATTTGTGCAGTTCAGAAGGAGTGAATAAAAGTCTGTTGTAGAAAAAATATAGAGTCTGTGTGGTACTGGCAGAGTGTGAAGAGGTGTGTATTTTGGACCAGATAGAATCCCGAGTCTGAAATGAAAACTCCTGGGCTAGATCTAAGAGATTCTAATTTAGGCTTAGATATTTCTACAGAAGGACAGGAAAGTAGTTTGTAAATAGTTGCAGCTTTAAGGGGGATAGAAAAGTCAAGTGGGGAGGGAGAGGGAGAGGCCTGAAAGGGGGTGGTAGGAGAGCAACCTTGAGAAAGAATATGAGTCAGTTAGGCCTTCAGTAAGGGGCATTGAAGAGAATGTGTGTTAAAATGTTAAACGAGTCACGAATATCTAAGAAATCCCTCGGGGTCTTATTCTTCAATAAGTGGTCAAAAGTGATGATACCTTTATCAATCCACTCCTTCCAAAAAAGGGCTCTATTGTTGATCTTTAAGAGTTTGTTGTTCCAGATTGGAGTTTGGGAGAAAAAATCAACAGAGGAGAGATGGGAACGAAACAAGGAAAAAGCTAGGGCTTTGGAATGATTAAATATGGGGGGTGGAAAAACGCTTCGGGGGTTGAGACAAGCGAGTAGCAGTAAAAAATGAGAAAGGTAAGAGTTGCGCGTGGTCTAATGAACTCCAAGCCGTTAAGGGGGGAAGAGAGGAGTCAGTTAAAAAGGGCCATATCTCTTTCAGCGTAAAGGCAGAGTGAAAACGATTGAGATTAGTAAAGTTGACTCCACCCAAATCTTTGGGTTGTTGAAAGCGAGGGCTTTGGAATGATTAAATATGGGGGGTGGAAAAACGCTTCGGGGGTTGAGACAAGCGAGTAGCAGTAAGAAATGAGAAAGGTAAGAGTTGCGCGTGGTCTAATGAACTCCAAGCCGTTAAGGGAGGAAGAGAGGAGTCAGTTAAAAAGGGCCATATCTCTTTCAGCGTAAAGGCAGAGTGAAAACGATTGAGATTAGTAAAGTTGACTCCACCCAAATCTTTGGGTTGTTGAAAGCGAGAAAGGGAAATCCTAGCTTTGCAATTATTCTATACAAATTTTGTTAGAGAACGACTGATAGTGCTAAAGAATGAGACCAGAAGGGAAACTGAGCGCATTGAGACATAAACATTAATAATAGGGAGAAGCATCATAGTGGCTTATCTCCCCCACCAGGATAAGAACAGACGGGACCAACCCTCAATGAGGACGGAGAGTTTCTAAAGTATTTCTGCATGGTTAATTTTAATAGTTTCCCTAAAAGTTTTGGCATAGAGAATGCCTAAACATTTAATATACCTGGGATTACATTCAAAGCCTGAACCATGAAACATATGAGAAAGACAGAGTTTGTTTAAATGTACAACTTCAGGCTTATCAATATTCAGTTTGTAAACACAAACTAGGGAGTATTCTTTTAATAAAGAAAAGAGAGAAGGCAAAGAAGTGGACGGATTAGAGATGTAAAGTAAAATATCATCTGCGTAAGCAGTAAACTTAATGTCAATATTCTGAAATTAGAAACCTGTGTAGAATGATGAACGCTTGATTTTTTCCAGGAAGGGCTCTAAAACAAAAATAAAAAGAAATGGAGAAAGAGGACAGCCTTGCCTAGTGCCTCTACGGAGAGGAACATATTTAGATTGACAACCATTTACCCAAATAGAGGTAGTGGGAGCTGAATATAACAATTGAATATATTGAATAATAGAGAGATTAAAGCCATGCCATCTCAACGCACCAAACATAAAATCCCAGCTTACCCTATCAAACGCTTTCTCAGCATCCAATGTGATGGCAGCCACCGGTGAATCCATTTTAGAAGCAAGGTGAATAATGTTGAGGAGAGTTCTTGAATTGTCGGTGATTGATCTACCTTTGACAAGCCCAGGTTGATAAATATTGATGAGGTCAGGGATAACTTTGTTGGTGCATAGGGTGAGTATTTTAGCAAAGATTTTGCAGTCGGTGTTGATTAGAGAGATGGGCCTATAGTTTTTGCAAAAGGAGGGATCTTTGTCCTTTTTTGCTAAGAAAAAGATTGATCAGTGAGAATAAATGAGGTATTAAAAGATTTTTAAAGTGAAGAAAAAATCGAACAGTGAAGCCATCCAGGCCGGGTGTTTTATCTTTCGGTAAGAGATTAATACCATTCATTATTTCATTTTCTAGGATAGGAACATCACAGGATGTAAGTTCTGTAAGATCATCAGGAGGTTTAGGGATAGTTTGAAAGAAAGAGTCAATTTGTGCAGAGGAAGGGGTAGACTCTGGAGTATGGAGGGAAGTGTAATATTGGACAAAACATTCAAGAATTTTATCATCTGTGAGCCGAACTCCGGAGTTGTCAGTGATAGCTACAATTTTGGACTTCTGTTTTTTGATTTTAAGGTAGTTGGCAAGAGATTTGCCTGCTTTATTCCATCCACCATACATTTTTGTGTTAAATTTAAGGAGATTATTACATGCGGAATCCCAGGAGTGTTTGTTGTATTGCATTTTTGCTTTGATAAGAGAAGATAGGGTATCAGTGGAGTTAGTGGTGAAATATTGATGTTCAAGAGCTTTGATTTCTTTGAGGGAAGACTCTCGAAGAACTTTCTTCTTCCTCCAAGAAATGAAATCAATAATGAAGCCTCTCGCGGTGGCCTTGAAGGCATCCCAAAAAAGGTGAAATTGAGAAGTAGAGGGAAGATTGTTGTGAAAGAATTCCCCTACAAAAGGCGTAAATTGGGAGACTAAGAGAAGAGAGTTATGAAAGTGCCAGCGACAAGATGTAGGGGAAGGTGAAGGGAAATCCATATCTTAAATGACAGGGACGTGATCTGAGACAAGAATAGAGCTAATTTCTGAGTTAGTCATAAATTGTAGGGGATGTTGAGTGAGAAAAATGTAGTCAATACAGGAATGGGATCTATGAACGGGGTAGAAAAAATCCAATTCATTAGGGTGGGAGGTTCTCCATGTATCTATAAGACCTCTAAAAGTAATGGCTTTATGAAAAGTCTTTTGACCTCTAAAAGTAATGGCTTTATGAAAAGTTTTCTGCATCTTATTGGAGACATATTTGGCTTGTGATTTACGGTCCAGAAAGAGATCCATGAGTTGATTACAATCTTCGCCCACAATCAAATCATCTACAGCATGCGAAGAAAGAAGAGTAGAAAAATCATTCTACAAAATGTAAATCAATGCCAGTTGGACCATAAATATTACAAAAGGAAAGTTGGGTATTGTTAACAATAGTATTTAAAAACAACCATCTACCATTATTATCATGAAACTCAATTTGTAAATGAACATTTAGAGACTTGTGAAACAAAATAACAACATCATTTTTGTTATTCACTGCCGGGGAGCAAGCACATCTCCTACCCATTGTTTACGCAGTGAAGACAAATCTTGCGACTTGGGGTGTGTTTCTTGCAGCAATGCAATATAACATTTCAATCTCGCTAGATGAGACAAAACGTGTTGCTTTTTAACAGGATTGCGAATACCTTTAACATTCCATGAGATAACACCAAAACCAGTCATCAATAAAATTTAAATAATGCTAGGCATGAAAAAAAGCTGCATATTGACCGTTTGCAGTCCCGCTGCGGAAGTGCACAAAATGGCAGCAGCTATAAATGAGGCACTGAGGCGCTTCAAGTAAAAGAGAAATAAAAGGGTCTGACCGGCCATATTTTGGTCGGGAAACTTGCCTCAGCGGACCTGGCAGTTTCCGACTCACTGACACCTCTTTGTGAGGGGCAGCGCTGCGGGGAAGAGATCCCTTCAGGATAAAGCAAAGCTCAGCGCTACGGAGCTCCTCAGGTAGCGGTCATCTTGCTGTCACCGCCGATCGCTCTATAGATTGAGACAGTTTTGAACAAATAAAACATACAGCATAGATGTTCTGCAAGATATGGGAGAC
Source organism: Lissotriton helveticus (assembly GCF_964261635.1). Classification (NCBI taxonomy): domain Eukaryota; kingdom Metazoa; phylum Chordata; class Amphibia; order Caudata; family Salamandridae; genus Lissotriton; species Lissotriton helveticus. Next base: position 1,702,503,753 of record NC_136063.1, on the reverse strand, counting down.
CTGATGGGTTTGGGCTTGCTACAAGCAAGAATCCCCGGCCCGGGAAGGTGCAGCCTGACCCGATGGGGGCTCGGGAAAAACACCACCCAGAGGAAGGAAACCCTCCCCCTTGTCGCGAAAGCCCGTTAAAAGGGGGGCGACCAGCATTGTAGCCGATGCCTCCCCCCAAGCAGGGGGCGAGTTGGCAAGCGGGAGGGGGGGTTAAAGAAGGGCGCAGGACCATAATCAGCACTCTACCCCCCCTTTCTACCAGGAGAGGAAGCAATTCCACCCTCCCACACCAAAAAACACGGGTGCTGAGCTGCAAGGTAGAGTTGAGGCAGAAGAAACTCAAGAAAGATAGACAAAAGACAGAATAATTACTAGATGTAAATGGAAGGCTCACACAGTGTCCTTATATATTGTAATCTGGCCTTGTGGGAAGCAGGTTATCGCTTTTCACAATTGTACTCCAAGAATTAAATCGCACCAGGGCTGGCATGTAATCATTTGGATTGAAAAGCTGCAGAAAACAGCAGTCAATTATCTAATTGTGCAAGAGGCCACATTATGGTCACCACTTACACGATTGCATGAATTGGAGGGCCGGCAGATGTGGTGATGGGAGATTTTTTTTTTATTAGAAGAGATTTTGCAAGCACTAAAACCAAAATTAAACAAACATCGGCACAGCCAAATGGAAATCGCCTATCCAAAATCTATTGGCTTTGTAAATGTTCATATGCTGAACCTTCATTCAGCAGCCCGCTCCTAGTACATATGCCAATTACTGTGTTATTATCGAGGTTGGTGGGCACGATCCAGGAAAGAGTCTGTTTTACAGACAAGAAATCATGCTTATCAGCAGGATTGCAGTTTTACACATCAGCCGGCCTTGAAGCTGGGGAACTTGGAGTCTCGGCAGGAGGCTCAACATCCTGTGATTAAGGCAAAATCATTTAATTTCTCTGTGCCTGTGAATGTGTCTATTTGTAATTAAACTGATTATTAAATAAAGATAAGGATATGAAGACGATAAACAGATTGAAAGGGAAGGAGACTGAAAAGGAATGAGTCATGAGACATAACAGAACACAGGTCAAGCGCACAACAGCTGACAGGTGTAAATAAAAGATAGAGGTGTGGAGCGGTAGATGAATCAGAGACCGAAGTGGGCAGAGACCAGAGGGCGAAGATAGAAGTGCAAATGTGGTAAAAGAATGGAAACCGGATATCAGAAAATACCAGCTGAATCACCACCCTCCTTTCCATGTCACTAGCTGAGAATACATGGAATGCACAGACACTACCTAAGGTTGTGGAGCCACTGAGGACAATGTTCATCCCATGAATATGTGAATTTGCGAAGATTACTCCATCGTGCAATATGCAGGACTGGCTTGGTGTGTTATCCAGGTTGGGACTCGTTCTCTAAACCATGACAAAACTGACAAGGAACCCTTCTCATGTTCGAGGATACGACACAGGACAAGGAATCATATAGTGGTGTGGTACTCTGCAACTGGCAGAGGAAACAGAAACGGTCCCTTCCCTTCAACTCCTGTGTCCCGCCTACTAAATGTGTAGTGTTGCTAATTACACATACTAAACTCCATTTAACTGCATGGATGGAATACATGCACTCGGATGGAGTACGGGTAATAGATTAAATAAAAGTACCTCAGAAGCGCACAGCCAGTGGAGAGATACTGGCCACCAGCAACTGATCGACATCCAGAAAGGGTACTTAGTACAAGCTAGAGGGAATAGCTGAAGCTGAAGAGAGAGGAAGTACGACCTGATGATGTCGGAAGCTGCTGCTGAACACTAAGAAGGAAGAAAACAAAAGTTACCCGCAAAGCCTACATATGACAAGCAGTGGCCAGACTTTAAGCCCATTTAAGAGTTTTCTTTTTATTTACAAATGATTTCCCAAGCACAGCATAAGCGCTGTGTAGGTGAAAGGTAAAAAGTGCCAGATCATCTCTCTGGCTGCAGTTTCATGTTCTAAGCTGCCAGTGCACTTTCAGTATTCTCAAAACCAATAACCTATGGTGGAAGCCTACATTTTCTTGACGTGGAGGGGCTCGTGTTTAGGAAACGTCATTTTGACTTTACTGTTATTTTACCCCGCATGCCTCTTTAAATCATTTCCCAGTTTGCTAGTGATTTGACAATTAAAACAGCACCATGCTGAAATTAAAATGAATTTTTCCAGAGAATCCTTCCTTTCTTCCTTGATATGGGGCTTGTTAGACATGGCTTTCTCAGCTTGTTTACCTCCATACTTTTTGCTTCTTGGCCTCCTATTTCTGACCTGTTTTTGTTGGTTTGATGACTTTGGGCACTTTACCACCCCTGATCAGTGCTAAAGTGCATATGCTCTCCCTTGTGTTTCTGGTTTGGCGTCTCCATATTTGGCTTATTTGATTTACTGCTAAGTCCCTAGAACAGTGCACTGTGTGTGCCAAGGGCCTTTAAATCAAATGCTGCCACCCACACATCAGCCTTTCAAAGTATTCTCAGACCTGCCACAGTAGTGTCTGCATGCAGTTATTATTGCCATGTTGACCTGACAAATGCACCCTAACCTTCCCTTTTCTTACATGTAAGATACCCCTAACATAGGCCCAAGGTTCCCCTGTAGGCAGGGTGCAGTGTATGTGAAAGGTAGGACATGTACTGACGTGTGTGACATGTCCTGATAGAGAATGAGGTGTATTTCGTTTTTCACTATTGAAAGGCAATCTGTTCCTTAGGATAGAACAGGAAGCTATTTATAACATCTTATCAGGATAACTTCCTATTGGGACAAGATAGAAAGATGGAGTTTAGGATTCCTGAACTCAAAATATAAAAAGGCATATTTTACTAAAGAGGGTTTTTATATTAAAGAAATAGGGTATTTTCTTGCTTAACCATCCTGTGTGCCTCTGCTGGTTTGTGGATTGACTGTCTGGCTTTGGAGTGACAGGGGCTGGTAATGTGAATTCACTGTAGACAGCCACTTGAGGGTTTAAGGTGTGTCCTGCCTTTCCTGGATTAGTCAGGGATGGACTGAATAGACCTGGGCTGCCTTTAGAGTGGGGGGAGGAGATTTCATTGCACCTGAATGGGCCTGGTCTGCCTTACACAATGCTATCTCCACCTCCTACTGGGAAGCTGGGCCAGAGAGGACAGAACCTGTTTTGACTGAGCACAGAGCCACTCTGCCACCAGAGAACAAAGATAAATGGAATATAAATATTGGAGCCCAGGCCCCAAAACTTTAAAATACATCTGGACTCAAGATGAACCTCTGCCAAGGAGAAGAGCTGGGCAAACTGAAGGGGAAATACTGCCCCTTTGCTGTCTGATGTCTGGGGTTGGCCTGCAGTGGCTATTTTGCCAAGGAAAGGACAAAATGCTTCGCTGTGTATCCTGCTTAAAGAAGATCTCCAAGGGCTTGAAGTAGAGCTTGACTCCTGTTGTGAAGTCTCACGGTCACAAAGACTTCATCCCCTCTGTCTTCCTACAATTGGAACTGCTGTTTCAGCTGCCACAGACAGAAATTGCAACCCCAACACCAGCCAGCGACACTGCGACCTGCAACAAAGCTGTGGGCAGCGCTCATGAAGTACACAACGCCCCACCCAGACCTACACTACATCCCTGACACCGGCTGACGCTGCACAATATCGACTCCAAAGCCGTCACCGCGGCCTCTGCGTGCACTGGAGCCGAGGGCACTGCTCGTGATGCTCACGATGCACTGCCCCAACTTGCATCGCTGTCCCGACATCACCGATGCTGGTGCTTCATCATTGAAGAGCCGAAACCTGATGTGGGTGACTTACTGGATCCATTGACACCGCACCGTCGTTAGGAACCAACACCTCACTGCCACAGCAACATCACCTCCCCAGCAACAGTAAGGGGAACTCTAGGCCTCACCTCCACTGCAGCGCAATAAGGAACTGACGCCTCACCTCTTTCTGAAGTTGTAAGGAACCGATGCATCAACTGCCCTATGGTCGTGTGGGGGCCTATTACGATGTCGATCGTAAGGCCTACGACCTCAGGTCGGAGGCCATACGACTGACATTGTCATTTTCGATGCTGACTAGTTGATTTTGATTCAGCAGGTCATTCCATGAGCCCCTTAGCCAGTCAGAACTGGCACGTAATCCAAATGGATAGTGGTTTACCGTGTCTGGATTACAATGCATGGTTTCAGGCAGAGTCTCCATGCCGGCCTTTCGGACATGGAAACCCTTTTGGAAAGCATGTTTGGGGACTCCCAGCAGGGCCCCCTTTCCTTTGCAGCCTTCTGTAGGGGGCAAAGGGGACACCTATGGTACCCTCTTATAAATTCTTATAAATTCTTGTTTAGAGATCATGCCTTCATTTTTCCACTTATGTAATAATTTTTTGAGCACTTCTCTAGCATCATTATATTGCTTTATGTTAGTGCGGGAATAGCAAGATAAGTCACTGAGTTGTTTGTTGGCCTCCTCAATGTAGGCGTCCTGTGGCCAAATTACCACATTGCCCCCCTTATCCGCGGTAGTGATAATAATTTTATGATCTTTGCTCAGTCTTTTGGTTAATGACAAATACTCCAATTCTTTCCTGCTCTTGAATCTTTTCTTGTGTTTTATTTTGTGGTGTAGTTGTTTTAGGTCCTCAACCACTACATTCTGGAAGACATCGACTGAGTCTCTGGGCATAGTGGGAATAAATTTAGACTTGGGTCTGAATGGACTGATATTCGCCCATACTTGTTCCATTGATGCTGCCCTTAATTCGTCCTGGGTTGTAGCTATATCCATATCTGATGTAGTATTGGTCGCTAGTTGATGCATCGTTTGGAAAGATTTGGTGTCCTTGGCAGGTAGTATAGGAGGTTTATTGGCAACTATAGTATTCCCAGATGGTTCCTTTTCATTTGAACCCTCCTTGATACTAAAGAATTTTTTAAGTTTGAGCTTTCTGATGTAACAGTAAACATCCACTCGGGTTTTAGAGTAGTTGAAGTCCGATACTGGGCAAAAGTTTAAACCAAGGCTAAGCAGTTGTTTCTCTGCCTCGGTAAGTATAACTGATGAGAGATTGATAATAGCATTGGCATCTATTTCTTTTTGCGCCAGTATTGATTCTTTTGCTTTTTGGGTGGTTTTGCGCTTTTTTTGGCGCTCCCCCCTCCTTTTGTTGCATCTTGCTCTTTTTGCTGCTGTTGCGCCCTTGGTTGTTGTCGGGTCCGAGGCCTTAGTGTTTGAAGTCGATCCGAAACTAAAAAATCAACCTCTTCTCCCAAATCTAGAATTCGAGAGCTGGGGTCCCATGTGCTGCAACCCTCTTCATCCGATGATGGGCCACTGGTCAATGTTTCATTGTCACTTAATTCAACATTTGTATCCGATGTAATAGCCATTATGGTCGAACTGGAAGCCCCTCCTTGACTTACCTCTTTGGTTAGTTTAGCTTGTTGTGCAAACTTTGTTTTTTTAGCTTGATCAAACTTGCAGGCAAAGGTGTAAATGCGTCCTTGAGCATAGTCCTCCTTGTCTCTAGCAAATTTATACACCTTTCGGGCTTTTATTTTTTCTTCCTGTTTGGCTAGTTTGTCATCGATTTCCTTTCGTGTCCTGGTGATAAACTCATTTGGTTCAAATTTTGCCAGTAGCCCATTGATTTCATCTATTTCTTTCATTAATAGTTCTCTGTCAATTGTGGCATATTTGACAAGGATTTGAATTAATTTCGCCGAGGATTCCAGATTTATGTGGGCCCCATTCCTTCAGCATGTCTGGGTTGGGATTATCGTAGCTAGGTGCCAATAATATACGGAGCCCCCGCGGGACCCGATTTTCCTCTAAATACATAGTGAGCGATTTGTGTTCCCACCATTTCGACATTTCCTGGTACATGAATTTTTCCAAGCGTTTTAGGGCAGTTTTTATTTGAGTTTCATTCGAGTTCTCTTTTTCTTTTTGTGCATTTGTATTGCTCGCTCCCGAGCCAGAAGTCACTTTTTGGGGTTGTAGTAGAGAGCAGCAGCCGCCGCCTCTCTACCACGTAAAATCTCAGCTGACATGTTAGGATACTCAAAATACCTTGTCAATTTAAAAAAACACGGTAATAGACCCGAGCTAGGTTGTGCTCCTAGAGTCTGACCGTTGATGCCTTCACTCCTCTCCACCGTATACAATAACGAGAACACTCACCGCCGAGGGTATTGCTTGCCAAGCAGACGCCGTCAGATGTTTAAAAGCGGTGCTGCTGCCTTAAACCCTCGGTTCGAGTTAATAACTCCATTCAGATACGGGGGCTGCCGTTGAAGAATTCCTCTTGACAGGACACAAAAGATTGATTGCACACGGTAGCCTGTTTTCGGGGAGTGGACTTGCCTCAGAAGCAATCACCTTCCGAAATTTAATCCAACAGCTGCAGTCTATCAACACGCCGAACGGACGACAGAGAAAACCACGCAAGTCCAGCGTTTCTTTTGGCACAGAGTTTTATTTAGGTATGAGTATCCAAATCTGACGCGTTTCTGGCATCCGCCCTTGCTCACAGACAGTCAGTAAATGAAATGAACATCATTTAAATAGCACTCGTTCCATAGTTTTTTTTCAGAGGCATTTTTTTCTTCCATACTAACCACGTGTTAATGGTAAGTGAGGACACACTATGCAGTAAAAACCATGTTGAGTACATCTTCCAAACATTTCTAGATATATATTCAACAAAAATGCCCTAAGCATTGAGAAGGCCCACAACAATGCTCAGCCCTGCAGCCTAAACGTGCTGCCTGCTTGCAATCTCTGACATCCGGTTACCTCTGCCAACGTGTTTCAGGGCCCAAAGCCCCTTCTCTTGTGTTGCTGACGGCGGGTGGGTCATGCTCCCCTATTACCATCAAAACCAAAGCCTCCGAATAGGGAGCCCGGACTATCTCAGGGCGGCTTCAGCAGTGTGGGTACGGAGTGTCCCCAAATCCAATAAACAACAAAGAACAATGCTGAAGCCCAATCTCAGGATGCCAGATCCCTTTAATAATAACAGGGCAGTAAACAATACTCTTATTCTTCCTTATGATGCATTTCAGCTATATCAGAGCCTTGATCACAGACAAGCAGTTGTTGTTTGCAAGCAGCATGACTTTTAAAGAAGCAAATGTCACATGATTCCATAATACAGGTAGGTCCTACGATTCCCATATTGCAATATCTTGCCCTTCCACAATGAATAATATATTGAAGTGTCTCTAATAGGACCCACAAACAATAAAATGTCTCGTAATGTAATGCTCTTTAATAATACTGTCCCATTGTACATCAAGATGCGCAGCGGCTTAAAAGTCACTTTTTTTGCCCGATTGTCAAAAATCATGCTGCTACACATCCATAGGAGATCTGCAAGAGGCGAAACACCTGTCGCTTTTGCACATCCTTGCCCACCTTAATACCATGACTTCATGGTAAAATCCTCTTGTGTCACTGTTGGCAGACGGGTCATGCTCCCCTATTACCATCAAAGCCAAAGCCTCCGAATAGGGAGCCCCGAGCCTCTATTAAAGGGATTTGGCATCCTGAGATTGGGATTTGGCATTGATATATATATATATATATATATATATATATATATATATATATATATTCACTGAAAAAACCATAGGTTATAGACCATATATAGTTAGGAATTTGCATTTACAAAACCTTGAAAATTCACTGAAAAAACCATAGGTTAGAGACCATATATAGTTAGCTGGACATTTTATTGACATAAAACCAATGAAATTCCATATATAGTTAGTTGCACTAACTATATATCGCGCACCCGCAATCCACTGCTGATGATGTCACATATTACATCATTCATGACATGGTCAGTGACATCACTGATTACATCACTGATGACATCTCAAATGACATCACTGATGACATCACTGATGACATCTCAAATGACATCACTGATGACATCATGACACACCAATACCAGTTACTACATACGCACTCACTGATTCCTACGTCTACACACACATTCACTCATTCACCCATACAATGCATTTATCGCGCATGCCTTTACAAAGAATTACGTTTTAAAGGCATGTATGGTAAAAACCACGATGACGAGAGAGGTAAGTGGACTTGTGTTAATTTTTTCGTGGGTTAGTGATTGTGTAGTGTAGTGTTGTGTAGTGTAGTGTTGTGTTAGTGTAGAGTTGTGGTGGTTGTTTAGTGTAGGGTCATGCTGGGGGTAGTGTTTTAGGGTTTAGGGTTGTGTTGTAGTGTTTGCGTAGTGTAGGGTCATGCTGGGGCTAGTGTTTTAGGGTTTAGGGTAGTGTTGTAGTGTTTGCGTAGTGTAGGGTCATGCTGGGGGTAGTGTTTTAGGGTGTAGGGTAGTGTTGTAGTGGTTGCGTAGTGTAGGGTCATGCTGGGGGTAGTGTTTTAGGGTTTTGGGTAGTGTTGTAGTGTTTGCGTAGTGTAGGGTCATGCTGGGGGTAGTGTATTAGGGTTTAGGGTAGTGTTGTAGTGTTTGCGTAGTGTAGGGTCATGCTGGGGGGTAGTGTTTTAGGGTTTAGGGTAGTGTTGTAGTGTTTGCGTAGTGTAGGGTCATGCTGGGTGTAGTGTTTTAGGGTTTAGGGTAGTGTTGTAGTGTTTGCGTAGTGTAGGGTCATGCTGGGGGTAGTGTTTTAGGGTTTAGGGTAGTGTTGTAGTGTTTGCGTAGTGTAGGGTCATGCTGGGGTGTAGTGTTTTAGGGTTTAGGGTAGTGTTGTAGTGTTTGCGTAGTGTAGGGTCATGCTGGGGGTAGTGTTTTAGGGTTTAGGGTAGTGTTGTAGTGTTTGCGTAGTGTAGGGTCATGCTGGGGGTAGTGTTTTAGGGTTTAGGGTAGTGTTGTAGTGTTTGCGTAGTGTAGGGTCATGCTGGGGCTTGTGTTTTAGGGTTTAGGGTAGTGTTGTAGTGTTTGCGTAGTGTAGGGTCATGCTGGGGGTAGTGTTTTAGGGTTTAGGGTAGTGTTGTAGTGTTTGCGTAGTGTAGGGTCATGCTGGGGGTAGTGTTTTAGGGTTTAGGGTAGTGTTGTAGTGTTTCCGTAGTGTAGGGTCATGCTGGGGTGTAGTGTTTTAGAGTTTTGGGTAGTGTTGTAGTGTTTGCGTAGTGTAGGGTCATGCTGGGGGTAGTGTTTTAGGGTTTAGGGTAGTGTTGTAATGTTTGCGTAGTGTAGGGTCATGCTGGGGGTAGTGTTTTAGGGTTTAGGGTAGTGTTGTAGTGTTTGCGTAGTGTGGGGTCATGCTGGGGTGTAGTGTTTTAGGGTTTAGGGTAGTGTTGTAGTGTTTGCGTAGTGTAGGGTCATGCTGGGGGTAGTGTTTTAGGGTGTAGGGTAGTGTTGTAGTGTTTGCGTAGTGTAGGGTCATGCTGGGGGTAGTGTTTTAGGGTGTAGGGTAGTGTTGTAGTGGTTGCGTAGTGTAGGGTCATGCTGGGGGTAGTGTTTTAGGGTTTTGGGTAGTGTTGTAGTGTTTGCGTAGTGTAGGGTCATGCTGGGGGTAGTGTTTTAGGGTTTAGGGTAGTGTTGTAGTGTTTGCGTAGTGTAGGGTCATGCTGGGGGTAGTGTTTTAGGGTTTAGGGTAGTGTTGTAGTGTTTGCGTAGTGTAGGGTCATGCTGGGGGGTAGTGTTTTAGGGTTTAGGGTAGTGTTGTAGTGTTTGCGTAGTGTAGGGTCATGCTGGGTGTAGTGTTTTAGGGTTTAGGGTAGTGTTGTAGTGTTTGCGTAGTGTAGGGTCATGCTGGGGGTAGTGTTTTAGGGTTTAGGGTAGTGTTGTAGTGGTTGCGTAGTGTAGGGTCATGCTGGGGGTAGTGTTTTAGGGTGTAGGGTAGTGTTGTAGTGGTTGCGTAGTGTAGGGTCATGCTGGGGGTAGTGTTTTAGGGTTTTGGGTAGTGTTGTAGTGTTTGCGTAGTGTAGGGTCATGCTGGGGGTAGTGTTTTAGGGTTTAGGGTAGTGTTGTAGTGTTTGCGTAGTGTAGGGTCATGCTGGGGGGTAGTGTTTTAGGGTTTAGGGTAGTGTTGTAGTGTTTGCGTAGTGTAGGGTCATGCTGGGTGTAGTGTTTTAGGGTTTAGGGTAGTGTTGTAGTGTTTGCGTAGTGTAGGGTCATGCTGGGGGTAGTGTTTTAGGGTTTAGGGTAGTGTTGTAGTGTTTGCGTAGTGTAGGGTCATGCTGGGGTGTAGTGTTTTAGGGTTTAGGGTAGTGTTGTAGTGTTTGCGTAGTGTAGGGTCATGCTGGGGGTAGTGTTTTAGGGTTTAGGGTAGTGTTGTAGTGTTTGCGTAGTGTAGGGTCATGCTGGGGGTAGTGTTTTAGGGTTTAGGGTAGTGTTGTAGTGTTTGCGTAGTGTAGGGTCATGCTGGGGCTTGTGTTTTAGGGTTAAGGGTAGTGTTGTAGTGTTTGCGTAGTGTAGGGTCATGCTGGGGGTAGTGTTTTAGGGTTTAGGGTAGTGTTGTAGTGTTTGCGTAGTGTAGGGTCATGCTGGGGGTAGTGTTTTAGGGTTTAGGGTAGTGTTGTAGTGTTTCCGTAGTGTAGGGTCATGCTGGGGTGTAGTGTTTTAGAGTTTTGGGTAGTGTTGTAGTGTTTGCGTAGTGTAGGGTCATGCTGGGGGTAGTGTTTTAGGGTTTAGGGTAGTGTTGTAATGTTTGCGTAGTGTAGGGTCATGCTGGGGGTAGTGTTTTAGGGTTTAGGGTAGTGTTGTAGTGTTTGCGTAGTGTGGGGTCATGCTGGGGTGTAGTGTTTTAGGGTTTTGGGTAGTGTTGTAGTGTTTGCGTAGTGTAGGGTCATGCTGGGGGTAGTGTTTTAGGGTTTAGGGTAGTGTTGTAGTGTTTGCGTAGTGTAGGGTCATGCTGGGGGTAGTGTTTTAGGGTTTAGGGTAGTGTTGTAGTGTTTGTGTAGTGTAGGGTCATGCTGGGGGTAGTGTTTTAGGGTTTAGGGCAGTGTTGTAGTGTTTGCGTAGTGTAGGGTCATGCTGGGGTGTAGTGTTTTAGGGTTTTGCGTAGTGTTGTAGTGTTTGCGTAGTGTAGGGTCATGCTGGGGGTAGTGTTTTAGGGTTTAGGGTAGTGTTGTAGTGTTTGCGTAGTGTAGGGTCATGCTGGGGTGTAGTGTTTTAGGGTTTAGGGTTGTGTTGTAGTGTTTGTGTAGTGTAGGGTCATGCTGGGGGTAGTGTTTTAGGGTTTAGGGTAGTGTTGTAGTGTTTGTGTAGTGTAGGGTCATGCTGGGGGTAGTGTTTTAGGGTTGGGTTGTAGTGTTTGTGTAGTGTAGGGTCATGCTGGGGGTAGTGTTTTAGGGTTTAGGGTAGTGTTGTAGTGTTTGCGTAGTGTAGGGTCATGCTGGGGTGTAGTGTTTTAGGGTTTTGGGTAGTGTTGTAGTGTTTGCGTAGTGTAGGGTCATGCTGGGGGTAGTGTTTTAGGGTTTAGGGTAGTGTTGTACTGTTTGTGTAGTGTAGGGTCATGCTGGGGGTAGTGTTTTAGGGTTTAGGGTAGTTTAGTTGTTTAGTGTATGCTAAAGGCATATTCGTTCTAAAAGTTTTCGTTATTTTAATTTGCGGCCTAATAGTACATGCAGGATTTTTTTTGCGGACTGATGGTATGCGGGATTTCGTCATATATTCGCTAATCATACTTTCTATGGCAAAATGAACCCCCTCATTTTGTTCCTTTTTAAATTAAATGTTTTAAGAGTTACCACTTTATTCCAATCAAGATGGCTTCAGGTGTGCCATACCTTTGTAATAAGTAGGACTGTTAGCACTCTAGTTGTTCTTTAGAACACTCTGGGACATTCTGTCATTGGGCTATAGTTGGGCTACATCTGGCTGATATTTGGGCTACATTTGTTTTTTTTTGTCTCTGGTGGCCATCTTTGGGCTACATTGGGCTACATTGGGCTACATTGGGCTACATTTGGGCTCCAACATATATATAGCCCAATGTAGCCCAATATATATTTTTCAAAGTTAATTTTCGTGAAAACCACTGGAGCCTATATCTTGAGACATAGCAAAGGCACATCGGGCTACCAGTCCCTACAATTTTGCCAAGTTTGGTGTAAATCCGTTCAGCCGTTCGGGCTAAAAGTGAGGCCAACCGCCTATGGAAAATTGCATGGGAAAAACACGTTTTGGGACCCCCCTCATTGTACATCAAGATGCGCAGCGGCTTAAAAGTCACTTTTTTTGCCCGATTGTCAAAAATCATGCTGCTACACATCCATAGGAGATCTGCAAGAGGCGAAACACCTGTCGCTTTTGCACATCCTTGCCCACCTTAATACCATGACTTCATGGTAAAATCCTCTTGTGTCACTGTTGGCAGACGGGTCATGCTCCCCTATTACCATCAAAGCCAAAGCCTCCGAATAGGGAGCCCCGAGCCTCTATTAAAGGGATTTGGCATCCTGAGATTGGGATTTGGCATTGATATATATATATATTCACTGAAAAAACCATAGGTTATAGACCATATATAGTTAGGAATTAGCATTTACAAAACCTTGAAAATTCACTGAAAAAACCATAGGTTATAGACCATATATAGTTAGGAATTAGCATTTAAAAAACCTTATTTTACTCACACAAAACCATTGAAATTCCATATATAGTTAGTTGCACTAACTATATATCGCGCACCTGCAATCCACTGCTGATCATGTCACATATTACATCATTCATGACATGGTCAGTGACATCACTGATGACATCACTGATGACATCTCAAATGACATCACTGATGACATCACTGATGACAACATCCAGTGACTGTATGTTTCTGTAAAGTTAAAATATGTCTTACATATTGAAGAATGAGTGGATGTATAAGTGTCTGGATGAAGGATTTAGTAGGTGCGTGACTGACTGTATGAGTGAGTGATTAAATGTGTCTCACTGAATGCATGGGTTAGTGACTAAACTGTCTTAATTTGTGCATCATTATGTCTGTTGTTCTGTAAACTGCTGCATGTGTTGATCATTAGCTATACGAGAGGCTATATGTGTTATTAATTGGTTGCCCAAGTATTTCTATGGGAGATTGAGTTTGTGTGGGGGTGGCTGGAAGGTGTGTGACTCTATGCATAGATGTGTGAACAGTTTATTCACTAGGTGTATGAGTTCAAGAGTGCATGTGGAAACAGCTACATGGGCAGTTGACTGTGTGCATGAGTGTATTGATGAGTGAATGGATATCTCAATGCTACATGTCATAGTAAGTACATATGTAAAACACAGTACATGTGAGAGTTGGCATATATAAATAACTGTGCATGAGAGCCACCGAATGAGTGAGTGGTTGTATCGATCATTGTGAACTTGTATCAGGGATTGTATAAGAGAGTAAATATGTGTTAGTATATGTTTCAATAAGTAAGGTGTGTTTAACTGTATAGTTGAAGAAATGGAGATGAGATTGTTTCTTTGCATGACTGACTGGGTGTGTGAGTAACTCCATGGATGAGTGGCAGTGTGTGAGTGTCTGTATACACTGAGTGTATCTAAGGTTATATTAGAGTCTGAAGAGGTTTATCGTATTAGCACAAGAATGATGTCAAATGAGATGTCATCAGTGATGTCATCAGTGATGTCATTTGAGATGTCATCAGTGATGTCATCAGTGATGTCACTGACCATGTCATGAATGATGTAATATGTGACATGATCAGCAGTGGATTGCAGGTGCGCGATATATAGTTAGTGCAACTAACTATATATGGAATTTCAATGGTTTTGTGTGAGTAAAATAAGGTTTTTTAAATGCTAATTCCTAACTATATATGGTCTATAACCTATGGTTTTTTCAGTGAATTTTCAAGGTTTTGTAAATGCTAATTCCTAACTATATATGGTCTATAACCTATGGTTTTTTCAGTGAATTTCAATGGTTTTTTAATAGCAAATATCATAAGCTGTCGAATGTCAAGTACGTGGTAAGTGAAAACATTTTCGTGTTTATGCACACTGATCTGCTTTGAATGGTGCCCCCCCGCCCCTCATTTCTATTAGGAGTACTCTCTCTTTTCAGATAGTGAAAGGTAGTTAACGCAGGTCTTTGCCCCCATTGTAATCCGTCGTGCCTGCTTCTCTCTCCATTTGATTGATTGTTATCCAAGTATTTACTGTTTTAGAATTAGTTCTCTTTGGTTCATTCTCTATTTACAAACAAACACAGAGTCGCAATACTCTGTTTAGTCTTTGCAGATAACGAAAAATCGTGTAAAAAAAAAAGAAAAGGAATCGAGCAAAATCAGTAGGCCACTAATGGGATCTCTTTTTGACCTCGCTAAAATAGAAACATTAGGAACAACCCCTCATGACAAATACAAAACTAGTGAGATGAACTGAACTCCACACAATGATGGCTGCAAAACAGCTCGGCTCCGCCACCCACCCCGCCCAAAATAACGATAAAGAACGGCTGCCATGATTGGTTGCGGAATGACCACGACGGAGCTACGAAATGGTGCTGCTCTCATGCTAACCCCAGCTTCAGTCTGAAACATCCAGAAACACTGTAGACTACCAATTCGATCAGTTCCGGTAGCGCCCCAATGTAACCCGGTAGAGAAGAACTAGCTCTCCCCTCTTTGACTGATGGTTCTTGTTGCCTGTCCCTTCTGTTGTCATTTAACAGAACTATTTAGCCTGCTGAAAGGGGTTGTGTTCCGACCGCTGGTTGGTGGAGACATTTTGACTATATTCTGTACCTGCGTTGTCGCGTAATGCGTCATATGACGCGCCGCGTTAGCGCATCCGGAAGTCATCCGGGGCGCGCAGCGCGTAACGTAAGCATAACAAGTCATGTGACTTGTTAATAAAACTTTTCATTGGTTCATTTTACTTTTCTTATTGTAATGATGAAAGGCTTGGTCATATGACCTAAAAATTACGCTTTTCATTACTTCCGAACATTATTTTTTCTTAAATATATGTTATAATGTTCCAGGCTAATGTACTTTCCCGGAAATTTTACAACTGTCCTGCAAGTAAAATATATTCTTTTTTCGAGAAAAAGAGCGTTTCTTCGTCCCATGACGGAGCCGTTGAGCAAAAGAGGGTCGACCTGCTGTCTTAGTCGCCGATACGCCTGAATATGAGATTCTTATCGATCACTTTATGTTGCAGGAATAGAAAACACAACAGCCCTTGACCATTTATCTTTACTGCGTTCCTTCGTATTATACCTTTTACCCTTCATGTAATTGGTCTGCTTTATTTCACTTGCCTTTTAATGATTCTAAAACAGTCACTATTATTAAAAACTTTACCAATGTATATACTACTACCATGTTTTCTTTTAAAAACCTTTATTGTGAAAATTTCATTATACAAATACGAGCCTATAACCACGTGGGCCTGCCACAGAGCAAACTGTAATCGTATATGATGAATAGACATTTACACTGTAGAGGAACGTAACGGGCGGGCCATTAGGTTGCAAGAACTAAGGTGTCTAACAGTTACGGAATCGGTGGACGTACATTTTATAATTAAAATACGACAGGGCCAGTTACAATAAAATTATCTAGATATACATTTGCGGGCAAGTACCATGGGTGACGTTAATTCGAACTTTCAACAGTACAGTAATCAATAACACATCAGAACTTAATATCAATAGGGATGTCGAAATATTCAATCAATTCTCGTCCCCGCCCGCCATGTGCTTCAAAACTGCATACGTATCTCGTGATTTCAAGGTTCTGCAACCAGTACACAACAAGGAGTTACGAGTCCCATTTATTCCGGCGCCATTTTGGGCGAGGACGGGCAGGTCCAGGATATAGTCAAAATGTCTCTACCAACCATCGACTATGATGATGTTCATATGCTGTATTTATTAGAGTAACACTCATCTGTCCACATGAAATTAATTTGCCACAATCTAAACATGTCATTTTAATCTTTCCAAAGTTCTTCTAAATATTTGGGACCGTTTCCCTTGCCTCTGAAGCTCTCAGTGCCACTTCTTTGATGAATGTACTAGCAGGTCAGGGGTTCTCCTCCAAATCTCTCTTTTATGCAGCACTATAATTAATTGGTGCCACCTCTCCATATGACGATGCATGGTATAGTTACCACAACTATATTTTTTTTCGGTTCCTCTGGAGAGTTCATCGTGGCAGATGAAGCGTGTAACGTACCGGGCATTTACCTTTTTTTGCATGTACAGGAAAGGAAAAAAAAATCGAGCGTCCGAGTTCTAAGGTGTCCCAGGGCCATTTTGGTGGACCAGGCCCAAATCCAAAGAACAGCCATCTCACAGGCTAATGGGGCGACCCACGCCGAGTTTCAGCATTGTAGGATGACCACACAAGTACAGCAACTTGCTAGACATCACCTCGGTGCCATCCGGATCTCGGCGCCCCACTGCAGATGAAGTGCCTCTCAACTATGAAACCACCACGGTGACATCCGGATCTTGGCGCGTTGTGCTGCCTTCGGCCTATTCGCACATCGGTCCGCTACTGACGCCATCTCACAGGCTAATGGGGCGCCCCACGCCGACTTTCAGCATTGTAGGATGACCACACCAGTACAGCAACTTGCTAGACATCACCTCGGTGCCATCCGGATCTCGGCGCCCCACTGCAGATGAAGTGCCTCTCAACTATGAAACCACCACGGTGACATCCGGATCTTGGCGCGTTGTGCTGCCTTCGGCCTATTCGCACATCGGTCCGCTACTGACGCCATCTCACAGGCTAATGGGGCGACCCACGCCGAGTTTCAGCATTGTAGGATGACCACACCAACTTGCTAGACATCACCTCAGTGCCATCCGAATCTTGGCATCTCAACGCCTAGTGGTATCTTCCATACAAAAAATATTGTTACGCTGCCTTTGGCCCCATTCGCACATCAGTCCGCAACTTAGACATCACCTCGGTGCCATCCGGATCTTGGCATCTCAGCGCCTTGTGGTGTCAGTCAGAAAATATTGTTGCGCTGCCTTTGGCCCCATTCGCACATCGGTCCGCTACTGACGCCATCTCACAGGCCAACGGGGCGCCCCACGCCGACTTTCAACATTGTAGGATGGCCACAGAAGTGCGACAACTTACTAGACACCACCTCGGTGCCATCCGGATCTTGGCGCGTTGTGCTGCCTTCGGCCTATTCGCACATCGGTCCGCTACTGACGCAAACTCACAGGCCAACGGGGCGCCCCACGCCGACTTTCAGCATTGTAGGATGGCCACACCAGTGCTGCAACTTGCTGGACACCACCTCGGTGCCATCCGGATCTTGGCGCGTTGTATTGCCTTCGGCCTATTCGCACATCGGTCCGCTACTGACGCCGCCTCACGTGCCAACGTATTTTCTCCGCATTTTATACCCTATGCCGCATAACAGGTCATGTGACTTGTTTATAAAACTTTTCATTGGTTCATTTTACTTTTGGTTTCCGAATGATGGAAGGCTTGATCATATGACCTAAAAACAACACTTTTCATTGGATGAAAACTTTTTTTTTCCCCCAAACGATGAAAGCCCCACCTTGTTTCTGGATGTTTCAGACTAAACTGGCGTCAGCATGAGAGCACCACCATCTCGTAGCTCCGTCGTGGTCATTCCGCGAGCAATCATGGCAGCCGCTCCCCACCAGAAGCCTGCAGGAGTCGGGGCCCCCAAAACTTTTGATGAATTCTCAAGGCGGAGGGGACGCTTTCGAGAATGGGGTCCAAGACCTAGCAGACAAGCGTCCGATTTCCAAGGTGTCCCAGGGCCATTTCAGTGGACCACGCCCAAAAAGGAAAGAGCCTGCCGCCATTTTGAGAGTCCTGTGGCAGCCGCCTATCGCTGCACCGCAAGAGTGGGCGCAACTCAGCTGAATGGCGGATTTTGACACAGTGGACCAAAAGCGGACGGAATGGCAACTGAAACGGTAAAGGGGCGCCCCACTAAAACAGATGAGACTCCACCTGGAGAGGCCCGTTCACGCCGCCTCCCCCGGGGCGCTCCACGCCGTTATTCGGAGCAGCATTGTAGGATACCAAAACCAGTGCGGCAACTTACTGGACATCACCTTGGTGCCATCGTTCTGCTGCCTTGGAACTATTCGCACAACAGTTTGCTACTGATGACCCACCCCCCGCGACGCCCCACGCCGTTATTTGCTGGGTGGCAACTTACTAGACATCACTTTCGTGTCATCTAGATATCGGCGCGTTCTGCTGCCTTGGAACTATTCGCACAACAGTTTGCTACTGATGACCCACCCCCCGCGACGCCCCACGCCGGAAATCTGGACGTTGTGCTGCGTTGGGACTATTCGCACAGCCGACCGCTACTTCGTTGTTTTTCCCTAAAAATGTTTATATGTTATTACTATTTTTGTTTTCTTGTATATATTTATAAATTATTAAAGTTTTATAATCTTACTACTTTGTCGGAGTGCTATATATTTTTAATGTGACACATAATTGTAAAAACTTTGATGTACAAAGAGTCATCCCTGGAATCTTCCGCTTCACGCTCGGTCCCCTCCCCAATCACAATACAGGATGGTTTTCAGATAATAGCAACGCTTCTGCTGTGACGGATCTCATCGAGTGTGGGCCTTGATCTACTATAACTCCTTTGAAGAGGGGTGATTCTTTACAGCTGTGGCCATAAACTACATCTGCAGGGCTAGCTGATAGCCTAGGACCGGCCTGGACAATCGGACACAGAGGAAAAGGAGTGTCAGAGGGTGCGGTAGTGAATAGGGCGAAAGGGAGGTGTCGGGCGGGCACAGGGTGTGATTCTCAGGGAAGAGCAGCGCAGATGGGGGGAGGTTTATTACCCATGCATAAGACAGAGAGCGGGGGTGACCACTGCCTGGGTGAGATGCTTGCGAGGGTGGGGAGCCATGCTAAGGATCGACAGCGTGCACAGAGTGGGTCTGGTCAAGGCATCTAAAATGGCTGCCGTGCACGACAAAAGTGTGGCATTTGAAAAAAGACAAGATGGCGCACACAATGTTTTTCAACAATTCCTGATTTCCTTCGAATCGAACGTTAACAGACGTTGGGGCATATTACCAAAGTTAAGCGATATTTATCCCTAACGATGCATTGCAAAGATTTTTTTACCGTCAGAAATTATCGCAGATAAACCTTGCTATTATCAAGGTTTATCGCAAATACGATAAAAAACGAGCGCAATGCATTAATATCGCTGAAAACTCCGCGATATTCATGCATTACCGAGCTAATGCTCTTAGCCATGTTATCCACCTCCCATTGGATAACATGGCTAAGAACTGCTCAGGGCAGCTGTTACTTTTTGGAGATATTCGCGCTTATCTCGAATATTTCCAAAAGTTGATAATAGGAGATAGCGATGTGAGCGACTGTTTCCAGTCGCTAACATCTTGGCATGCCCACTTTGCATGTCATTAGTGATAAATATCACTCACATGCAAAGTGGGACCCAAGATGGTCGCTATCTCCTACTAGCCGTCGCTAACTGGTGTTAGCAACAGCTAGGTAATACAGATATAATTTTATCTCCGCGAAGCGGAGCGCTGTTACAGATATATATCTTGTTTTTGAACGTTAATTTCTCAAAATGCACTGAAGCACATATATTGAGACATAGCAAAGGCACATCGGGCTACCAGTCCCTAATATTTTACCAAGTTTCGTGCAAATCCATTCAGCCGTTCGATTATTATTATTATTTTTTTTTTTTGCCCCGCGGGGCCCTTTTAAAACCTCCACATCAAACCTAGGGGGTCAGCGAGGATCTACTATGCCCCCTTATGGTCATTTGCCCCTTCGCTTTGGCCTCCTCTTGTCTCTCGATCCTACCGAGAGACAAGATGGCGGCCGCTACGTACTGTTTGGAATGTTTACAGACACCGGAGAGCCAATCAGCTTCGCTTCGCAAAGCTCCGTAACGCGAAAAGTACGCGAAGCGGTGCGCTGTTACAGATATATATCTTTTTTTGAACGTTAATTTCTCAAAATCCACTGAAGCACATATATTGAGACCTAGCAAAGGCACATCGGGCTACCAGTCCCTACAATTTTGCCAAGTTTCGTGCAAATCCATTCAGCCGTTCGATTATTATTATTATTATTTTTTTTTGCCCCGCGGGGCCCTTTTAAAACCTCCACATCAAACCTAGGGGGTCAGCGAGGATCTACTATGCCCCCTTATAGTTATTTCCCCCTTTGTTTTGACCTCCTCTTGTCTCTCGATCCTACCGAGAGACAAGATGGCGGCCGCTACGGACTGTTTGGAATGTTGACAGACGCCGGAGAACCAATCAGCTTCGCTTCACAAAGCTCCGTTGCACGAAAAGTCCGCGAACCAGAGCGCTGCCCGGTCCGCTGTTACAGATATATATCTTTTTTTAAACGTTAATTTCTCAAAATCCACTGGAGCACATATATTGAGACCTACAAAAGGCACATCGGGCTACCAGTCCCTACAATTTTGCCAAGTTTCGTGCAAATCCATTCAGCCGTTCGGGCTAAAAGTGAGGCCAACCGCCCTATGGAAAACTCAATGTTAAAAACACGTTTTGGGACCCCCCTTTTTTCTCGGCCCCCACTGGACGAACCCCCCCCCAAATTTTCAAGGGCTGCTCAGAAACAAAATGTGCCATTTTCCTGAAAATTTCAGCCAATTCCGTCCACAAACGCCAAAGTTATTAGACATAGAATTTTCAAAAAACCCATAGAGAAAAAATCCTAACTATATATACCTACTGGCGACCGCCAGTAGGTAATATATATATATATATATATATATATATATATATATTCACTGAAAAAACCATAGGTTATAGACCATATATAGTTAGGAATTTGCATTTACAAAACCTTGAAAATTCACTGAAAAAACCATAGGTTAGAGACCATATATAGTTAGCTGGACATTTTATTGACATAAAACCAATGAAATTCCATATATAGTTAGTTGCACTAACTATATATCGCGCACCCGCAATCCACTGCTGATGATGTCACATATTACATCATTCATGACATGGTCAGTGACATCACTGATTACATCACTGATGACATCTCAAATGACATCACTGATGACATCACTGATGACATCTCAAATGACATCACTGATGACATCATGACACACCAATACCAGTTACTACATACGCACTCACTGATTCCTACGTCTACACACACATTCACTCATTCACCCATACAATGCATTTATCGCGCATGCCTTTACAAAGAATTACGTTTTAAAGGCATGTATGGTAAAAACCACGATGACGAGAGAGGTAAGTGGGTTTGTGTTAATTTTTTCGTGGGTTAGTGATTGTGTAGTGTAGTGTTGTGTAGTGTAGTGTTGTATTAGTGTAGAGTTGTGGTGGTTGTTTAGTGTAGGGTCATGCTGGGGGTAGTGTTTTAGGGTTTAGGGTTGTGTTGTAGTGTTTGCGTAGTGTAGGGTCATGCTGGGGCTAGTGTTTTAGGGTTTAGGGTAGTGTTGTAGTGTTTGCGTAGTGTAGGGTCATGCTGGGGGTAGTGTTTTAGGGTGTAGGGTAGTGTTGTAGTGGTTGCGTAGTGTAGGGTCATGCTGGGGGTAGTGTTTTAGGGTTTTGGGTAGTGTTGTAGTGTTTGCGTAGTGTAGGGTCATGCTGGGGGTAGTGTTTTAGGGTTTAGGGTAGTGTTGTAGTGTTTGCGTAGTGTAGGGTCATGCTGGGGGGTAGTGTTTTAGGGTTTAGGGTAGTGTTGTAGTGTTTGCATAGTGTAGGGTCATGCTGGGTGTAGTGTTTTAGGGTTTAGGGTAGTGTTGTAGTGTTTGCGTAGTGTAGGGTCATGCTGGGGGTAGTGTTTTAGGGTTTAGGGTAGTGTTGTAGTGTTTGCGTAGTGTAGGGTCATGCTGGGGTGTAGTGTTTTAGGGTTTAGGGTAGTGTTGTAGTGTTTGCGTAGTGTAGGGTCATGCTGGGGGTAGTGTTTTAGGGTTTAGGGTAGTGTTGTAGTGTTTGCGTAGTGTAGGGTCATGCTGGGGGTAGTGTTTTAGGGTTTAGGGTAGTGTTGTAGTGTTTGCGTAGTGTAGGGTCATGCTGGGGCTTGTGTTTTAGGGTTTAGGGTAGTGTTGTAGTGTTTGCGTAGTGTAGGGTCATGCTGGGGGTAGTGTTTTAGGGTTTAGGGTAGTGTTGTAGTGTTTGCGTAGTGTAGGGTCATGCTGGGGGTAGTGTTTTAGGGTTTAGGGTAGTGTTGTAGTGTTTCCGTAGTGTAGGGTCATGCTGGGGTGTAGTGTTTTAGAGTTTTGGGTAGTGTTGTAGTGTTTGCGTAGTGTAGGGTCATGCTGGGGGTAGTGTTTTAGGGTTTAGGGTTGTGTTGTAGTGTTTGTGTAGTGTAGGGTCATGCTGGGGGTAGTGTTTTAGGGTTTAGGGTAGTGTTGTAGTGTTTGTGTAGTGTAGGGTCATGCTGGGGGTAGTGTTTTAGGGTTGGGTTGTAGTGTTTGTGTAGTGTAGGGTCATGCTGGGGGTAGTGTTTTAGGGTTTAGGGTAGTGTTGTAGTGTTTGCGTAGTGTAGGGTCATGCTGGGGTGTAGTGTTTTAGGGTTTTGGGTAGTGTTGTAGTGTTTGCGTAGTGTAGGGTCATGCTGGGGGTAGTGTTTTAGGGTTTAGGGTAGTGTTGTAGTGTTTGTGTAGTGTAGGGTCATGCTGGGGGTAGTGTTTTAGGGTTTAGGGTAGTGTTGTACTGTTTGTGTAGTGTAGGGTCATGCTGGGGGTAGTGTTTTAGGGTTTAGGGTAGTTTAGTTGTTTAGTGTATGCTAAAGGCATATTCGTTCTAAAAGTTTTCGTTATTTTAATTTGCGGCCTAATAGTACATGCAGGATTTTTTTTGCGGACTGATGGTATGCGGGATTTCGTCATATATTCGCTAATCATACTTTCTATGGCAAAATGAACCCCCTCATTTTGTTCCTTTTTAAATTAAATGTTTTAAGAGTTACCACTTTATTCCAATCAAGATGGCTTCAGGTGTGCCATACCGTTGTAATAAGTAGGACTGTTAGCACTCTAGTTGTTCTTTAGAACACTCTGGGACATTCTGTCATTGGGCTATAGTTGGGCTACATCTGGCTGATATTTGGGCTACATTTGTTTTTTTTGTCTCTGGTGGCCATCTTTGGGCTACATTGGGCAACATTGGGCGACATTGGGCTACATTTGGGCTCCAACATATATATAGCCCAATGTAGCCCAATATATATTTTTCAAAGTTAATTTTCGTGAAAACCACTGGAGCCTATATCTTGAGACATAGCAAAGGCACATCGGGCTACCAGTCCCTACAATTTTGCCAAGTTTGGTGTAAATCCGTTCAGCCGTTCGGGCTAAAAGTGAGGCCAACCGCCTATGGAAAATTGCATGGGAAAAACACGTTTTGGGACCCCCCTTTTTTCTCGGCCCCCCCTTGACGAAACCCCCCCAAAATTTTAGGGGCTACTCAGAAACAAAATGTTCCATTTTTCTGAAAATTTCAGCCAATTCTGTCCTCAAACGCCAAAGTTATTCGACATAGAATTTTCAAAAATCCCATAGGAAAAAAATCCTAACTATATATACCTACTGGCTATCGCCAGTAGGTAATATATATATATATATATATATATATATATATATATCCATCACTGCAGGTTACCCATACGGATGAGGCCACACGAAGATTTATTCTTTCCGTTGCTTTATTGGCACTCAGCAAACACAAAATGAAACAGCAGCTGCCATCCAAAAGTTCAAACGCCGGACGCGTTTCGGGAACTCCATTTCCCTTCATCTGCGGCGTGTAGTTCAAAGAAACTGCAAACACGTAGCTTCGCGCACCTGTCCATTTGAACCTGCCTCCTGGGCGTGGCAAATGCAAAGCCTCCTGGGCATCGTGGTGCGCTGCTAGTTAACCCCAGTGGGTGTGCTGAACAGTTCAAAATTAAAACATGATTGATTTCTAGTGGGTAGATGGAAAACCAACTGTCATCTTGTGTCCCGCTTTATGGCTGCCAATACGGGTGAGCGGGCAGTGTCCTGCAACACCACCAACCCCAACTTCGTTCCTAGTTGTTTCAACCACCCATCGGCACTTGATAGGATCCGCTTGTATTTGAGATGTCATCAGTGATGTCATCAGTGATGTCACTGACCATGTCATGAATGATGTAATATGTGACATGATCAGCAGTGGATTGCGGGTGCGCGATATATAGTTAGTACAACTAACTATATATGGAATTTCAATGGTTTTGTGTGAGTAAAATAAGGTTTTTTAAATGCTAATTCCTAACTATATATGGTCTATAACCTATGGTTTTTTCAGTGAATTTTCAAGGTTTTGTAAATGCTAATTCCTAACTATATATGGTCTATAACCTATGGGTTTTTCAGTGAATTTCATTGGTTTTTTAAAAGCTAATATCTATAGCTGTAAAATGTATTCTTCTTTAAATCCAAAAATATATTTTATATGTTTATTAATAATTTTTTTTTAATATTTTTTTTGTTTCGCTCCCGGTCCGCGAACCGGGAAGTTTCCCGTTAGCTCACTTTGATTCCGCGACCCGGTCCGCGAACCGGTAAGAAATCAACATAGTGACGGTATCGCGTTGCCGCGTAATGCGTCTTATGACGTACTGCGTTAGCGCACCCGGAAGTGCCCCGGGGCGCGGACCGAGGCGCGAAACGCAGCTCCCCGGAAGCGATCCGCGGCGCGAAAGCGCGACGTATCGCGTTGCCGCGAAATGCGTCTTGTGACGTATCGCGTTAGCGCACCCGGAAGTGTCCCGGGGCGCGTACCGAGGCGCGAAGCGGAGCGAACCGGAAGCTAACCGGGGAGCGTTCCGCAGCGCGTAACATGAGCGTGAGAGGTCATGTGACTTGTTAATAAAACTTTTCATTGGTTCATTTCACTTTTGGTTTCATAATGATGGAAGGCTAGGTCAGGTGACTTAAAAATAACACTTTTCATTGGTTGAGAAGTATTGTTTTTTCCCAAATGATGAAAACCCCTCCTTCTTTCCTCACTCTGACTTTCATCATTGTGAGAGGAAGACCTATTTTGCTTCTTGGAAAATGGCTTCATTGGTAGCTTCAGCTGGTGGACCCCCACCACCACCACCACCTCCTCATGGGAAGAAAGGACCACCTCTCCAGGTCCTTACCAACACTGAGGAGGAAGAGGAAGAAATGGATGAGGAGGGAGAAGAACCACAATTTTTAGAAGAGTTGCCCCGGGTTTCCAGAAAGAAAGCCAGTTTCATCTGGCAGTTTTTTTCAATACCTCGTGGGCAAAAAAAAGTCAACGCGAGGTATGTCACCTGCCTGATATGCAAGGAACAATTGTCCAGAGGGACGGACAAAAAATATAGCTTTGGCAATCACACTATGCACAGGCACATGACGAGGAAACATCCCCTAAATTACAGCCGGGCGGAATTAAGGGATATGCACGACAATCCCAGACCAACTCCTGTGGCCAGACCAACAATACCGGTTTCTCTATCACCAGAAGAGGCACGGGAAACTGTGCCAAATATTCAACAAAATTTTGGGCACATGATCCACTTATGTATGCACTGTCGTGCATTATTAGCTTGTGGCAACATGAGCATCAATGCACTGAACCTGGCGTATGAACACCATGATTGCCCTAACCGCCCCCAGTAATTTTTTTTTGCTCCTGTTGAGCCCTTTTCAACGCCTGTTTTTTGTTGTTTCCCCCCCCCCAAAAAAACCAAAAAAAATATAAAATCGTTCAAAAAATACAAAAAAAACAAAAAATGTTCAAAAAATAAAAAAAAAATATAAAACAACAAAAATATAAAAAAAAAAGTTCTTTTCAGAACTACCTTCCCTTTCCAAAAAAATTGCTAGAATGTTTAGCACTCTGGTAAGCTCTATTTCTTTTGGTTCGCTTTCGGGTTAGCTTCCCGGTACGCGGACCGGGAGCTAACCAAAAAAAAAAAAAAAAAAAAAAGTGTAAGTATAAGGAAAGGAAACAGAGAGTGATGTTAAAAGAAAGACAGCTATAGGGAGTAAAGAAGAGATACTGTTTAATAGATCTATTTACCGAAGAAAAGACAGAAGAGGGTATAATTGTGAAAAACAAAATAGATAACGAAGTGAAAGAAAAAAAAAAGAGAGTATAACATTAACAAAGAAGAGTTTCTTGGAGAATGTGAGTGAATGTTCAAAATAAGATTAAAAAATGAGGAATAACAGAAAGAAAAAATAGAAAACAGAAAACAAAAAATAATAGAAAAAGATTAATTGAAACAGCTAAGAAATGTAATTAACATAGAGCCATATCATCAACATAGGCAATAAAAGTTTTGCAGCTTTTATTGACAGAAATGTGTCGCTAAAGCTGCTTTTGTGGCAGAAAACTGCCACTAAAACCACTTTTGCACCAGTTTTCTGCCAATAAAAAGAGCAATAATTTTATTGGCTGTGTTCATAATATTACCCTTAGTGTGCTTCAACTACACAGAGAAAGCATTATGAACAAGTAGTGATAGAGTGATCAGTCAAAGACACTAAGAGTAATAGAGACGCAGTGAGTGAACAAGAGTGAGGAACTATGAGAAGAGAGGGACTGAGAAAAAGAGTGGAAGGAGTTGAGTAAGTAGGTAATAGAAAAAGGAATGAGGGAAGTAGCAAAGGCAGGAAACTGAGGGTTAAAGAAATGAAGCAGTGGAACTAATAGTAGTTAAATGTGATAGAAATGTAACGAAAACAGTACAAAATATTTACCTTATAATTGTCGTTAAATTACTCACTTTTTGTTTTTATACTTTCAATCTGTGAAAGAGAGAACAAACATTTGAAAAATATTAAAAAATGTATTTAAAAATTAGAAAAGACAAGGGAAAAGATTGAAGGTCAAACAGTTTTTCAACAACTTTGACACTTACAGAAGCTTCTGCTTCTCCAGGCCCCCTACACAGTCCTAAAGATATACATTTTAAACTAACAGTATCTTGATGCAGATGAAGTGAGGCCTATCTTAAAACATGGTGCATCTTTTGCATTGCTGTTGTTTCAGAAAAGTGTCGCAAGACACTAAAATTTTAAATAATTGCTTCAGGATGCCAATAAGATGTCTACTATCCAGAGGTTTGTTTCAGGTGAGGCCTACTCAGGGTTGCAGATGAGATTTACACTTGTTGAAGAGTACAGAGGAGATAATACATGTGAAGGTCTACCAATGAAGTGAGTCATGTCCACTGCACTCTTCAACAAAGTCCAAATCTCCTATGTTTCCCTGGACAGACCTAAACTTGATCTGCACAATGTGATTCATAATGATAGGAAACACAGGTGATGTAATTGAAATACGTGCAATTTATTTTGCTCATTTCACAATCACATCACTTGTGTTTCCTTTGCTTAGGTATCTCATTGTGCAGATGTAGTCTAGCATATGAAAGAATACGCAGAAGTGCAGCACTGCATGCAACAACTTTGACACTTACAGAAGCCTCACCTTCTCCATGCCTCCTACACAGTTCTACATATACATCATAAATGCAAACAGTACAGAATTAATTATACATGTTAAATGGTTTATTTTTGCTGTTCTCAGAATGTATCAAATTTCACTAAAAACAGTGACTTGAAGGTATTCATCATGTAACAGCGGGGAAAAAAAACACAATCAAAATGATTGTGTTTAAAAAACCCATACAACATCAGAAATCAAAATTCAGAACTCGTTAAAGTTAACTTACTTTTCATGACGTCCAAGGATGTCCTATGAACAGCTTACATTCTTTTGTGCTGTTATTACTTTCAGCCCGCCACTTTCTGAAAGAAAATCTCCATCGTTTTTAAAAACACATTACATGCAATAAATGACTTCTTGCTCTCTACCACAATTTTCCACAAGGCCAAATCTGGTCAGAGCCATTTATAACTCTTGGATTTCTTGTAAGCCAATCCCGTCATTTGGCATTTCCGCAACTTTCAGAATTAAAATGTTGAAGATCATTTTCACAATCCTGGAATAGTAATATCTTCCCCTTCTTGCTCAGTCATGTTCTACATTTCCTATGACACTGATACTGCTTACTATGAAGCAGACTTACACTACCTCTATGACTACTACAATTATTTAATTCTCTACATCACTTTTAATCACAAAGCAATGTAAAACAGTAGACAGCATTGCAGACTTACATTCCCTCTACTCCATGTTTTGATTGGCTGCTTCAATTAGCTTATAAAAAGAAACAGTTTTTCTGAACTCATTGAAAGTGCATGTATTTCTCCATGACGTCCAGTCCTATGGTTAGAAGTTATGTCTCTGAACTACACTTATCCTCAAGGCCAAATTGTGTAGGAGCCATTAGAACTTCTTGAAATTCCACAGAGCACATCCCAAGCTTATTTCCCTAAAATTTTGGTTTTAAAAACACCAGGTAAGAGTTTTTAAGGTCATACGGCAATTTTTTTTTGAAAATTAAAACAGAATCATTGCAGAATGACCAGCCATTTCTAGACTTTAAATAAGCTGTGTAATGTCCTGATGTTATTGAAGGGCCGTCATGATATATAATTGCTGCAGTTACAAAAGTCCTTCCTGATATTGACAACTGCGAAGCTACAAAATTTTTAATTAAAGTTGTCAATTTTGTTCC
The DNA here is from genome assembly GCF_964261635.1 of Lissotriton helveticus. Classification (NCBI taxonomy): domain Eukaryota; kingdom Metazoa; phylum Chordata; class Amphibia; order Caudata; family Salamandridae; genus Lissotriton; species Lissotriton helveticus. The sequence continues at coordinate 1,702,475,161 of NC_136063.1, read as the reverse complement.
ATCAGGCCTACATCGTTGGAACATTAAAATGACATACTGGCCATATGTTCGTATAAATAATGTGGACATCATTTCAGATTTACATTGGCTACACTCCATGTTGTGATCAGCTGCTTTTACTAGCTTATTAAAGGAGACTGATTTACTGTCTGGCAAAGTTAAATATATAAATCTTTCTGAGTCTACACTAGTAGTACTTGATACCATACAGTTCTCGCAGTCATGCTGCCATTGATAAGAAAGCCCAAACAGCTGATCTACATCTACACCTTCAGCATGCAATACATCAAGCATATACATTAAAAACTCCTGACAATCTTGCTGAATATTTTGAGAGAATTGTGTTTGGCCTGAACATCTGTCTAACAGATTTCGAATTTCAGACACACTTTCTATGTTTCTTCTATCAGTGGTACATTTCTCTAACACAGAATTTAACAAACTGCTAAATCTTTGATCAGAATTGACCACAATCTCTTCTTTTACATTTTTTAGAGAAAACAAAACATTAACCACTACATTAGCATAGCAGTTGACACCAGAACTGTTTTCAAACTGAAAACCAACAACATCTTCAACAGAATCCTTTTTGTTTCTGCTTGTAATTTTAGGTTCATTGACTTTTTGTCTTTTTGCTACAACCTCCCCAATATTGTTCTCATTTCTTCGTTTCCGGCCTACCACACGTTTCTCAAACAAAGGATACTGAGGCAAATGTGGCGCATACTCTCTTCTTAACCTATTGTATTCCTTAACACAATCTAGATCCGCACAAATATTTGTGACATCACACTCAATCAAGTACAATCCCGATAAAGTTCTAACTCGTGACAATGCCACATATGCCATACCCTCCTTGAACACAGAACTGCCAATATTCACCAATGCACTGTCTACACTTAAACCTTGCGATTTATGAATTGTCACCGCATATGCCAAGCAAACAGGAAACTGCTTACGGCGAACATATAAGTCTTTTACAAGCAAAAATCTAGCAGAACAACGAGCAATTAGCTGTACTTCCTCAATGCCATCAAATTTAATTTTTAAAAATTCAATTCCATCTCTATTTCTGTATTTCACAAAATCAACAACATTACCCATTGATCCATTTACCAGACCTCTTTCAACATGTAAATTCCTTCTTAAAATTATACGGCAGTTCAAGCACACATTCAGAGTCTTTTCAAAACCTGCAGTTTTAGATATACTCTTCTCTAATGAATCCAATTTTGTTTTCAGATTCTCAGACAAAATAATTGTTGATCCCATATGCTCTACTCTATCAATAGCTTCCAGTTTCACAATCTCTTGCTTTTCTAAATGCAACATTTTGTTGTTAAATTTGGCACATTCTGCAAGAGTTGGCATCAAACATATTCCAGATTTCTTCTCAGTAATTTTCTGAAAAATATTCTCAGGCACAACATCTTGTTCTGTATATAAATTTGACAGTAATCGTGCATGTAAAGCTTCTGTCCCATGCTCGGTCACTTTTCCAATTCTAACATCTTGTAGAATAGTCTTGTAAACTTCATCCTTCGCCTGACGCATATTTTCATGCAGTTCAGCATAATTGAAGTTTAACCATATATTGACGTTGCCAATGCTGCCTAGGCACTTCCTGGTATCTTCATGCGTGAGCATTTTGAACACAGGTTGCCCTTTCACTGGTGTCAGCTGCAGAAGATCTCCGAAAACAATGATGTGTTTGCCACCAAATAACACATCATACTCTGTTTTGAGAACTTCTTGCATTCTCAAATGCACAAAGGCAAGCATGACATTGGAAACCATGCTTACTTCGTCAATGATAAGAAGTTTCATTTTCCTCAAGATTCTTGAAACTTCAAAACAAGCATCTCCAGATAGCTTGTGATATTGTAATTTGTTGTCATGCTCCACTGGCAGCATCAGTAAATGATGTAAAGTAATCCCTTTAATATTATGTGCTGCCAGTCCAGTTGGAGCAGTGACAACACAAGACAGCGATGACTCTGTCCTTTCCTGCAAATAGCATGAAATTGCTTTAATGAGGAAACTTTTTCCAGTTCCTGCTTCTCCACTCACGTACAGTCGGACAGGCTTCAACGACGTACATGAGCACTCTTTCTTATCATGACTTAATCCATGATCAATTTTCATGGTAACTTCGTCATATATTTTCCTCTGCTCAACGTTGAGTTGTCTTTCCAACTCTTCTAAGTTAACCGCATCCTCTTGAGCATGTGCCATGGCTCTTTCCACTTCATTCATAGCAGTGGCAGCTTCATTTTCGATAACAGGTCCTCCTAGTGGATCCTGACTCAATGAAGCAGAACTCTGACTGTCCTGAGAATTGTCTCTGGCAATCTCGGCTGCAATCGTTGCTTCCTGCTCAATTTCCGCATTCAACATTTCTACATATTTGGGAAAAGCAGGACATTCTATGGTCTCCTTGGCGGCATTAAAAGAGTCTTCGTAACAGAGGAAATCTCCAAGCAGTTCCTCTTCTGCACGCCAAGGCTTGAAAAGTTGCAAAAGTGCTAAATAGAAAAACTCCTTTTTTTCAGGAGATTCGCCACTCAATTTTCGATGGTTTACCAAGTGGCATTTTCTTTGCTTGACCAGACATCCCTCACTTCCTATTACAGCATACACTCCTTTCTCAGTATCTTCTTTGATGTTCCTCTTGAATATGTAATTTTGCAGAACCTCATACAGACAAACATTCTCGAGGTGACTGCTTCGATTTGGATAATATGTATCCAACATGTTTGTCTTCAAAATGTCGGTACTGTTTGGCTCCTTTTCCGCCAAATACTCAATTTCCCGCACAGGTTTGAGAACTCGATTACGCGTTGCTGCAAGACCAAGACTCGCCCAAACGATACTCCTGGACTTGGCATAGAGACTTGCTGAAGACAACCGGTCAGAACATTCGTACGCTCCGATTTCTCGATGCGACAACATCTTCAGACTGAAACTGTACAACTTCTTGCTGAGGCTCTTTTCATGGGAAATGTCCTCCCACATATCCTTCAATTCTGTCTTCTCTTTTTTGGTGATGTAAGACGTCACATACCGAGCCACAGCCATACAGTTATCAGCCACAAACTGTATATCCATGTTAGCATTCCACATGGACAAAATCACCGGGTTGTAGTCGTTGATGTACTTGGACTCTTGGTTCCTCTTCAAATTGTAAGTGTTTTTAGGTGATTTCTTCATGACATTGTGTCGCAGCGAAGACATCAAACTGTTTACTCTTCCTTTAGAAATCACCGGTCGTGGAAAGCCGAAACGACATTTAGTGTAGAACTTGTCCTTATTTCGGAATTTACGACAGCAGTACTTTCCACATCGATGGCTTTGGAAACGCAGAACTTTTTCTCTTAGGCTTTTCTTCTCCTTTGCGTTTGGAACAGCACACGTAGAATACTGTTGGATGAAACTCATCACTGAGTCTTTTGGATCCGTTCCAAATTTAGGTGCATCCTTGATCCACAGCAACATATGTATATGAGGAGCACCTCTTGCTTGGTACTCCTTTCTCCAGAAGAAATCCAACACCTCTCCAAGAGGTGGATTCTTCTTATTCATGATGAAAGACATCATAGCTTCAAATCTATGATTGAAGTACCTACATACATTGACTGGATCCAAAGAGCACAGTTCTCCAGGTGTCTTGAATTCGATGTTATCTACGTTAGCATTTGCCTCTCGTAGAAATTCAAGTAAGTCTTCCCAGCCATACTCGGCACAGCTCAGAGTGAGGAACCATGTGGGAGTACCTAAGTTCCTCAGCATACATTTTAAATCACCATGACGACGGTACCAGTACTCATTAGTACCACGCTGACACGCCATGAGATTAATCAGGTGAGAATCCAAAATACTGTCTTGGACATTGACTTTATCCATAAAGTCACTTGCCGAGATGTTTTGCATGTGTATACCACTTTTCAAGATGTGGTTCACTGCATATGACAGTCCAGACAGATCGCTTTCAAACAGGAGATGAAACAAATAGGGAATGCATTGTCGAAACCTAGCATCTCCTGCATACAATCGCAAAGTCCGGTATTCAGAAGCAGGAATTTGATGAGGTCGCTCATCATATCTTCCTCCCTGACCTGTTGGAAAAAGCTGTGGGAAACACCGAGCTTCCAAACTTTCCTCCCAAACACTAATGGGACTCCCTTTGGCTTGTTTCATTTGAAACAACTCAATAGCATTCCCCATGACTTCCTTGGAATGCAAAGGATGAACACTATAATGTTCATATATTTCTTCACTAGTAGAGGGTTCTACTTTCTTAATTTGACCAGCACACAAATCGCTATCCTCTTCCTCACTTACTTCCTCTTCTGCAACATATACATTCTTATAGTATTTATTATTTTTTTTCAAATACAATGTTGCCTTTTTAACTTTCCTAACATCTACTAAATCTTGCCATATTTTCTTATTCTTTGTCGGAACCCCATTAACTAAGATAACCAGAGGTTCCTCTTCCACTTTTTCTACTCCAATTGTGTTAATGTTTTTCTTCAAATCTAGAGGCAAATAAACAACTCTTCCCTTTAATCCTCTCTGTAAATCTGATGGAGGCAATTTCCCTGTCTTTGGCTCCATTCTTACAATAGCCTGAAAGGGATGGATACTTTGAATCAAAATAGATTCATAAGTATTTAAATCCTTCAATTCAGAAGGAATCTCAACCAATTCCAGATTATTATGAACTGCTCTAGCAGGCATCTGGTTTTGATTTAATTTGCAACAACAATAAGTACACACACGTTGATCCAATCCCAAATCAAAACAATTTTCTACCATCAAGTATGTTGCGAAATCCTTCCATTCACTATTATTTTCCCTTTCACTTTTTGCATATAAATCCACTAACTTAGTCTGATTCTTATAATAAGTGCGTCGACAACACACACAAGTGAAATTAGGCCTCTCACTTGATTTCACCTCAAATGTCGCAATTTCCCTCTGGAAATTATCTGTACTGGAAACCTGTACACTATCTTCCACATGACCCTCTTCTTCTTGCTCAATTTCAACATTCTCCTCTTTACTTCCAAAGCAACAAAACTCAATTTCTTCACATATATTCTTCACATCTATTTCAGAACCATGCAAAAGAGCAGCGCATAATTTTTTAAGCATAATTGCTGGACTCTTAGCATAATACAACATTCTAACTAATTTCCTCACTTTATTATGATGCACTGCTAGCATCCTGAAATGATGAAAAACACTCTGGCATACTCTCCTGGAAAGACAAGCCAGTGAATGACCATGCAAACCTGTCACTTCTCTCACTCTGCAAGGATCTAATTCTTGCAACAACCTTATTTTCTGCTTCAAACTTTTCTTATTAAATGACCGTACAAAATCACAAAGCAAATTGATGGAATCCTGTCGCACACTGCAAATACTACTACACTTCCAGGTGTACACAGGACCCTTAGCACGTCTTCCTAAAACCTCATTACCTAACACCTCTTCTGCCTCTGTTGTCACAAGTTTTTCTTTTTCAACTGGACAACCATCTTTCACTTCATAAGCACGACCACTGGTGTCAACTGCATGCACCAAATCATTATCCTGGAAATAACTCTCCTCATTAAAAAATGCCTCACAGCTTGAACTATGCATCCATTCTCCAGAAAAAACTTCACAAAAATTACTACGATTAACTATTCTCTTCCATCTACTATTTCTTTTGAAATCATAAATTGCCTTGTTTAGCTTCCTAATTCTATTGATTATCAAAATAAATAACTTACGTTTAATTTCAAATGCCTGATCAATAACTTTCTCAACTTTTTTTTTTCTCTTATAAAAAACCAGTTTCTGTTGACTTTTTTTAATATTTTTTAACAAATTGCCAATTATCCTGTTGCGGAACATTCGTTTACGAATCTCCCTAAACTGTTGTTTCCTTCTACTATCATGCACAGAGTTATCTCTTGCTCTAGCAGTAACATTTTTCATTGGCCTTTCCTTTCCATTTGATTTCCTTCTCGTTTTATGGACTGAAACATTTTCTGTAGTAATATTTTTTTTACTACACATATTTCTTATGAATTGTTTTGTGCTCTTACCCGGTGCTTTCTTCGTGACTTGACAAATCTTTTTGTTAGAGGACTGCTGCTTATTTTTTTTCACCTGCTGTCTTTGACGTTTTGCAGCCTTTCTCTGTCTTTCTATTGTAGGCATGGTGAAATCTTGAAATAATCTGCAGTTGAATCTGTGGTAAAATATATTAAAAAATGTTATTAACCATTATTACCAAACAGTAAAACAATAACAGTGATCTTCAAAATATTTTGCATTTCCTAAATAGCGAATTTTAAGGAATAAATAGCGATTCTTTACCATTCCTAATTTGCAATGAGCAAATTGCTAATTGCAAGTTACCCATTCATTTCCATGGGCTAGGAGGCTCATAGGAATGAAGGTTTAATTTGCGATTAGCAATTTGCTCATCACAAATTAGGAATTTTTCCAAGGGTGCAGGGGTGTCTCAAGAACACCCTGCTGCACCCCTGAAAAAGAAATTTGGGGGCATATGGCACACATACATGCCCTAAGGGCATGTGTTGGCGTCATATGGGACCTTTTGTTTTTTAAAAAAAAAAGCTATTTGAAAAGAATTCACAAATTACCACCAATTTACCACAATAGTTTCCAAATCCTTAATGTCATTTTTACATATTTTTTGTTTGATACATTGCATTTAAGTAGTCACAAAATTTGCAAATCCTTCAGTGCAATTGCAAAATAAGGAATAGCAAATTTTGCTACTCCTTATTTTGCATCAAACTTGTTTGATACATACCATTTGTCTAATTTACATTTGCAAAGGCCGAAATTCGTAGAATTTTGATCTTTGCGAATGCTAATTAGCTTGATACATATGGCCCCAAGTGAGGCCTGTCTTGCGACATGGTGCATCTTTTGCATCACTGCTGCATCGGTTTCATGTGGTACGTTTTTTTTACACCATGACATATCTGCCTAAAGGCATCAATTTGTAATGTTGTCGCCTCATAGCAAATCTTTTCCACCGCCGCTGCATCATAAAAGTGACGCACAGTGGCAGAAAAGAGGCATACACCTATCATAAATCTGTCCCTAGCATTTTAAATGATTAATCCAGGATGACAATAAGGTGTGGCCTATCCAAAGGTTTGTTTAAGTTGAGGCCTACTCAGGATTGCAGATTATAGTTACGCTTGATGAAAAATACAGAGGAGATAATACATGTAAAGGCCTACCAATGAAGTAAGTAATGTCCACTTTATTGCACCAGTCATCATAAATGTATCCCTAAGCTTCTTATCTTGTTACAGATGAACCACCATATGTACCATCAAACTATTTTGCATTTCCTAAATAGCAAATTTTAAGGAATAAATAGCAATTCTTTACCATTCCTAATTTGCAATGAGCAAATTGCTAATTGCAAATTACCCATTCATTTCCATGGGCTAGGAGGCTCATAGGAATGAAGGTTGCAATTTGCGATTAGCAATTAGCTCATCACAAAAAATTGAATTTTTTCAAGCGTGCAGGGGTATCTCAAGAACACCCTGCTGCACCCCTGAAAAAGAAATTTGGGGGCATATGGCACACATACATGCCCTAAGGACATGTATGGGCGTCATATGGGACCTTTTGTTTTTTAGAAAAAAATGCTTTTTGAAAAGAATTCGCAAATTACCACAAACTAGAAGTTGGTGGTAGTTTCCAAATCCTTAATATCATTTTTTACATATTTTTTGTTTGATACATTGCATTTAAGGAATCGTAAAATTTGCAAATCCTTCAGTGCAATCGCAAAATAAGGAATAGCAAATTTTGAATTAAGGACATTTTAAGTCATTTCCATATGTGCAGTGTTTTGAAATTATGATTTGAAAATCGTTTTTGGGGAAAAGTAATGGTTTGCAAATTTATGACAAGGACATAATGGTGTATGCTTCTCTATAAGGCATTTCAGTGTCTCTGATGTCATTTTTCCCATATTACATTATAAGACCTTTCCCCATGGAGCACATTCCTTGTAAATATGCTCCCACCTGAGCATGGCGAATTTAGATTTTGACTGTTTGAGTCACATAACCATGTTAAAAGTGACCCAAAAAAATTGCAAACGTTTTAAAAAAAACACATTCATGTGTCTTAAGGACATTTTAAGTCATTTCCCCATGGACAGTGTTTTCTAAGTGGCGCAAAAGAGGCATACACCTATCATAAATCTGTCCCTAGCATTTTAAATGATTAATTCAGGATGACAATAAGATGTGGCCTATCCAGAGGTTTGTTTAAGGTGAGGCCTACTCAGGATTGCAGATTAAAGTTACGCTTGATGAAGAATACAGAGGACATAATACATGTAAAGCTCTACCAATGAAGTAAGTGATGTCAACTTCATTGCGCCAGTCATCATAAATGTATCCCTAAGCTTCTTATCTTCTTAGACATCAACCGCCATATGTATCATATAACTATTTTGCATTTCCAAAATAGCGAATTTTAAGGAATAAATAGCGATTCTTTACCATTCCAAATTTGCGATGAGCAAATTGCTAATTGCAAATTACCCATTCATTTCCATGGGCTAGGAGGCTCATATAAATGAAGGTGCAATTTGCGATTAACAATTTGCTCATCGCAAATTAGGAATTTTTCCAAAGCTGCAGGGGTGTCTCAATAACACCCTGCTGCACCCCTGAAAAAGAAATTTGGGGGCATATGGCGCACATAAATTTTAACAACATTCCTTTACCTCAAAAACGATTTTCAAATCATAATTTCAAAACACTGCACATGGGAAAATTACTTAAAATGTCCTTAAGACACATAAAAGCGTTTTTTGATTGCCTTTGCAGCATGTTTGTATCACTTTTAACATGGCTATGTAACACAAACATTCAAAATCTAAATTTGCCATGCACAGGTGGGAGCATATTTACAAGCAATTTGCGCCACAGACAAAGGTCTTACACTAAAATGGGAAAAATAACATCAGGGACAGTCAATTGCCTTATAAAGAAGCATACACCATTATGTCCTTGTCATAAATTTAAAAACAATTCCTTTTCCCCAAAAACGATTTTCAAATCATAATTTCAAAACACTGCACATGGGAAAATGACTTAAAATGTCCTTAAGACACATGAAAGCGTTTTTTGATTGCCTTTCCAGCATGGTTGGGTCACTTTTAACATGGCTATGTAACACAAACATTTAAAATCTAAATTTACCATGCACAGGTGGGAGCATATTTACAAGCAATTTGCGCCACAGAGAAAAGTCTTACATTAAAATGGGAAAAATAACATCAGGGACAGTCAATTGCCTTATAAAGAAGCATACACCATTATGTCCTTGTCATAAATTTAAAAACAATTCCTTTACCTCAAAAACGATTTTCAAATCATAATTTCAAAACACTGCACATGGGAAAATTACTTAAAATGTCCTTAAGACACATAAAAGCGTTTTTTGATTGCCTTTCCTGCATGGTTGGGTCACTTTTAACATGGCTATGTAACACAAACATTCAAAATCTAAATTTTCCATGCACAGGTGGGAGCATATTTACAAGCAATTTGCGCCACATAATTCATAATTTTCTCCTTAAAGCACACTATTCTCTATCTAAATTAAAGAAATATTTTCTCACCTTAGCAAATACTTTGGGTTTGAAAACAGTCTCAGAAACACACCAATTTGTCTTCAGCAGAGCAAAAGGTATGCACTCCAGAGTCTGCAGCTATCAAAAGCACAGAAATGCTGTAATTCTTCACACATATTTCTCATGTCACCCAATAAAAACTCTTCCCTCACTTTTTTTCAAATGAAAACCCTTCCCCCCTCTGCCCTTTCTGTCTTTTCTGCATGGCAACCACCTCTTGGAAGACTTCTAGTGTTTGCAAGTTCACACAACTTTGTTGCAATTGAACTCTGAACTCTCAGTGCACCTGCATATCCAGTGCATTCTTTCATTTAATGATTTTTTATTGACCATTCAAAATACATCTTTCAAAGAACACATCCGTGCACCCTAACTTTCTGTTTTCAGCAATCAAAATCCACCAATCACTGTTACTGCTTCATGAACACAGAAACTCCACAGTTTTTTTCATTTTAAACTCTCATTTTTTCAACTGCCATTTCATTGCCACACTTCATCTGACTGCAGGAGAACCTTCTCTCACCATGTTTTCTGTCTGGATTGTTGGACATAGTTATATTCACTGGGCTCAAAGGTACGTTGAAAACAGGAAATTACCTAACCTCAATTTACAAGATGTGGAAATTAAGTGGTTTGGCCACAGAGGATTAAAATGTCACCAATTGATACCATTGGTGAAAACCTTTATGCATTTGCCCAAACCTGACCTGTTAATTGTGCACTGTGGAGGTAATGACTTGGGCACTTTGACTGGTGTAGGTCTGGAAATGCTTTTAAAGGACACCTTTGAGCAATTAATGGCACTTTTTCCTCAGACTGCCTTGGTATATTCAAATATATGCCAAAGACAGAAATGGAGGTGGTCAAACCAATTTTGTCCACAAATTGAGAAGTCGAGGAAGCATGTAAACAAATCTGTTTCAGCTTACATGAGAGACCATGGAATGGGCTCCCTGTACAACAATAACTTGCGTTACTACATGCAAGATATCTACAGAGGAGATGGAGTTCACTTCTCAGATGAGGGCAACAGAGTTTTCACTCTGAATTTAAGAATGTGCATTGGTACCTACTTATAAGTACCTAAATGTACCATAAACCCAAAAGCTCTTCTCAGAGCTACCCTACATCTGATCACTCACAATTATTATTTTACTCTAACATTTTTCACTAATTTCCAACAAAGTACGCTCCCTGGGGCGCTACCCGGTACGCGAACCGGGAGCTAACCTCGCGAATTTTTTTTTTAAAATGTTTTTTTTTCGCACATATATGCCTCCTCAGCCACCCTCAGAAAACCTAGGGGGTCAAGATAACTCTACCGTGCCCCCTTCTACCCATTCTGAACATTATTTGCCCTCCATCTTGTATCTTAATTCGACCGAAACACAAAATGGTGGACTCCCGGAACGCTTAAGGTTCGCGAACCGGGGCGCTCAACGGTTCGCGTACCGGGTCGCTCTCTGGGAAGCGCACCATCAAAAAAGGTGGGAAAGTAGTTCACAGAAAAGCCACTGGAGACAATTTCACCAAATATAGATTAGCTCATACTACATACCAATCCCTACCATTTTCACAAATTTGATTGGAATTCCATTTAGTCATTTAGCCTGTAGACCTCTCTAAATACCCTGAGGTAAATTACTTCACAAAACACATCTGAAGTGTTGGAATTGACAACCAATGAAAATGTTACTTTCATTTTCTATTTTTTTTACCTGACATTTCATTGGTTATATACCTGAATATATATAAAGGAAGAGAAGAAAACACAGCCATTTTGACTACTACTTCTTGCTGTACATTTCAATAGTATTTTCACTAATTCCTTCAACTTCTTTCTAAAGGTAAGTTTTTATTTTTAAAACTGAAGTATATTGTGCACTATAAGTTAATATGGTAAACTTTTTCTGATAGATATATACTATCCCTCTGTAGTAGTTATAGATTTAGAGAGACTTCTCTGTTATAGTTATGGATGGAGTTAGGCTCTCTTGTATAATTATGAATTTACTTACGTTAAATCACATACACTTTTTTATATTCCTACTTCCACTCTGATACTATACACTGCCCAAAGATAAATTCACTGATAAAAAATGCCTATCTAAAATTATTCCCAACATTGCCCTATCTCTACTAATACATATTTTTTTAATCCAAATTTCAGGCAAAATGGAAGGCGAAAACCAAGTTTCTTTTGAAATGGACCTGCAAGAGAGCAGCCAAGAATTGATTGATACAATTGATCAAATTGACATTGAATTTTTCGATGAAACTTGGGACAATGAACTACTGCAATGTGTACAAGCAGTAGATAACCTCCTTGCAAATGAGGACATTTTACACCCTCAGAGACTACAATGTATATTCCATGATAATTATGAAATTTCTGACAATGAAATGTTAGAAAGTTTAATAAATTATGAAACACAATCACATTAAAAAAAATGCTTAAAAAATAAAGAAAATAAAAAATAATCAACAAAAACAACAATCAATTAACATACAGCATTTGAAAAGTCTATCATTCATTTTTCATTGCAGTACGCTGCCCAGAACGCTTCCCGGTTCGCGGACCGGGCGCTCCCCACGCAAAAAAAACAAAAAAAATTTTGGTTTTTTTGCCCCGCGGGGCCCTTTTAAAACCTCCACATTAAACCTAGGGGGTCAGGGAGGATCTAGTATACCCCCTTATGGTCATTTTCGCCTTTGTTTTGGCCTCCTCTTGTCTCTCAATCCTACCGAGAGACAAGATGGCGGCCGCTCCGGACTGTTTAGAATGTTGACAGACACCGGAGAGCCAATCAGCTTAGCTACGCGAAGTTCCGGTACGCTTAAGGTCCGCGGACCGGAGCGCGCTTACAGATATATATCTTTTTTTAAACGTTAATTTCTCAAAATCCACTGGAGCACATATATTGAGACCTAGAAAAGGCACATCGGGCTACCAGTCCCTACAATTTTGCCAAGTTTCATGGAAATCCATTCAGCCGTTCGGGCTTAAAGTGAGGCCAACCGCCCTATGGAAAACTCAATGTTAAAAACATGTTTTGGGACCCCCCTTTTTTCTCGGCCCCCCCTGGACGAACACCCCCCAAATTTTCAGGGGCTGCTCAGAAACAAAATGTTCCATTTTCCAGAAAATTTCATCCAATTCCGTCCACAAACGCCAAAGTTATTAGACATAGAATTTTCAAAAATCCCATAGGGAAAAAATCCTAACTATATATACCTACTGGCGACCGCCAGTAGGTAATACATGGACATAGGCTGCTGTATAGCCTATGTCCATCTGCTGCAACTCCCCTTTACAATGCTGTATCAGGTGTTGTGATTGGTGCTGTACTTCTTGAGCTTATCTGCCTCAAAGGTTTCAGCTCTCTCTTTATATTAGTAGTATGGTTATATATATATATATCCATATGTATATATATATATACCTACTGGCAGTCGCCAGTAGGTAGTTATAGTTAGGACCTATTTTCCATTGGAAATCTGCAACATTCTATTTACAATAACATTGGCGCTCGTTGACGAATCTTCGTAAAATGTTCAAAACTGGTGAGGCACTCCGGTTCGCTCCTATCCTGAAACTTTCAAGGTGATTCGTGAAGCGGGGGCCGAGAAAAAAGGGGGTCCCAAAACATGCTTTCCCCATGCAATTTTCCAGAGGAACCTTTAATCGCAGCTAGAGCCCGAAATCCGAAATGCTGTACCAAATTACACCAAATTTGGCAAAAAGATAGCCCTTGGTTCAGAGTCGTGCCTTTTTGTTAAATGGTGTAAATCTGTTCAGTAGTTTTTTAGATATTAAAGGAAAAACATATATATTTGTATATATGGGTGGAGTCTAACCACACATCTCATCGTGAGATCTGATGGGCTAGCAGCACTTCATCCAAGAAGTGTTGGCTGCCATCTTGGGACCAATATACATGATAGCACCTCATTAAAAAGCATTGCTGTTAATAGAAGGTTTTAAGACGTTAGTTACATTATAAATCATTTGTTGATGGTACCATATTCATTTTAGGAATTGTGGTGTGTTCTAAGGTGATTTTACCATGTGAAATAGCCTTCTGCTGGGATATCATGAATCATGTTTGAGAGAAAGCTATTGTCTCATGCTTTTCCCACAGATGTTTGGAAGGTGATCTATAAGCTAAACTGAGAGCATATTTTCTATAAATTCACATTATCTTTCTCTGTCATGTGAGAATGAAGTCTGACATTCTCAGTAAAACATGTACATCCAACAAGGGCAGAGACTGTCAGTTGATTCCTTTATGTTCTACTGCAGCTTCCCAGAGTGTTCTAAAGGACAACTACAGCGCTAACAGTCCTACTTATGACAAATGTATGGCATACCTGAAGCCATCTTGATTGGAATAAAGTGGTAACTCTTAAAACATTTAATATAAAAAGGAACAAAATGAGGGGGTTAATTTTGCCATAGAAAGTATTAGTGCTGCAAAAAGAAAAATTAGGGCACATTTTGAGTGACTTCTCAAATCCTCTTCTATTTCATTAAACAATTCTAACATGCAGACTGAAACATGCACTTTCAATACCAGCAGCAGACTTCCCTGGTGAGCAGTAGCTTTACTACAGTGATCTAATAAGCAACTAGAGTGCTAACATTCTGAATTTATGGCAAATGTGTGACACATCTGAATGCTTTCTTGATGGAATCACAGTACAAAACTGAAAGTATTTCCTACTGAGGAGACTGTAGTAAATGAGGAAATTTGGAAACTTCATATCAATAAGTCTCCCAAGATGGCCACCAGAGACAAAAGAGCCCAAATGTAGCAAAAATATCACCCAGATGTAGCCCAAGTATAGCCCAATGACAGAATGTCCCAGAGTGTTCTAAAGAAGGACTAGAGCGCTAACAGTCTTACTTATAACAAAAGTATGGCACACCTGAATCCATCTTGATTGGAATAAAGTGGTAACACTTAAAACATTTAATTTGCAAAGGAACAAAATGAGGGGGGTTCATTTTAACATGCAGACTGAAACATGCACTTTGAATACCAGCAGCAGACTTCCCTGGGGAGCAGTAGCTTTACTACAGTGATTTAATGAGCAAATAGAGTGCTAACATTCAGAATTGATGACAAATGTGTGACACACCTGAATGCCTTCTTGATGGAACCAAAGTAAACAAGAATTGAAAATGCAATAGGTCTCGGCCTAGAAGTAGAGTTAGTGGTAGAGAGTAGTAGATAGAGCAGTAGAGAGTGAGTAGTAGAGAGTGAGTAGTAGAGTGAGTAGTAAAGTGAGTAGTAGAGAGTGAGTAGTTTAGAGTAGTAGAGAGAGAGTAGTAGAGAGAGAGTAGTAGAGCATGAGTAGTAGAGAGTAGTACAGAGTGAGTAGTAGAGAATAGTAGAGAGTGAGTTGCAGAGAGTGAGTAGTAGAGAGAGAGTAGTAGAGAGTGAGTAGTAGAGCTTTGTAGAGAGTGAGTAGTAGAGAGTAAGTAGAGAGAGAGAGTAGTAGGGAGTAGTAGAGTAGTAGAGAGTGAGTAGGTAAAGAGTGAGTAGTAGAGTAGTAGAGAGTGAGTAGTAGAGAGTGAGTAGTAGAGTGAGTAGTAAGTAGAGAGTAGTAGAGAGTGAGTAGAAAAGTTAGTAGTAGAGCGCAGTAGAGAGCAAGTAGGCAAACGCAAGTAGTAGAGAGTGTGTAGTAGAGCGTGAGTAGTAGAGAGTAGTAGAGAGTCAGTAGTAGAGAGAGTAGGAGAGAGTGAGTTGTAGAGAGAATAGTAGAGAGTAGTAGAGTTTTAGAGAGTGAGTAATAGAGTGAGTAGTAGAGAGTAGTAGAGAGCGAGTAGTAGAGAGTGAGTAGTGGAGAGTGATTAGTAGAGAGTAGTAGAGAGCGAGTAGTAGAGAGCGAGTAGTAAAGATTAAGTAGTAGAGAGTGAGTAGTAGTGAGTAGTAGAGTGGGTAGTAGAGAGTGAGTAGTAGAGAGAGAGTAGTAGAGAGTGAGTAGTGGAGTAGTAGAGACTGATTGGAAGAGAGTAGCAGAGAGTAGTACAGTGAGTAGTAGAGAGTGAGTAGTAGAGAGAGAGAGTAGTAGAGAGTGAGTAGTAGTAGGGCGTGACACTGCTGGCGTTGAGGAGGCCTGATGGGAGAGAGCGTATCGGACTTTTTCACAGCCTGAGGAAGTGGGCGGGCCTCCCACGATGGCCTTGTTTGTGGCGGATGGAGGCCTGGACCTCCTGCTGGGAGCTGAGTCCTTAGGCCTGTTGGGACAGTGCGGTGTTGAGAGGGTTCTGGTTTGAGCAGCACGGCGGTGCCAGGAGTGGGCGATGTCCACTTCCAGGGGGCGCAGAGACAAAACAGTGAAGGATCTCTTTGCTAAGATGCAAGCGAGTCAGCAACGCGACGCCATGACATCTGCCTCAACACAGGCACCCTCAGAGCTAGAGGCTGACTCGGAACCTATCACTAAGGGCTTTTTGGAATCCTTGTTCACGTCCTTGCCGGAGGACATCCACACCCTAAAGAAGGAGTTTGCAGGCGAAATTAGGGAAGTTCGCAGGGATGTGGATGGAATCGGTGAACAGGTAGCTGAGCTGGAAACCAAGAGTGATAGCAAGGACACTGAAATAGCAGCTTTGCAGCAAGAAATTCTCCTGATTCAAGACCAGCAGGTGGCCTTCAGACCCATCTGGAGAACTGCTCTTGGCGGCATAATGTTAGATTTCAGAATGTGACGCTGACCAACGAAACGAAGGACCTGTTTCACTTCACAACAGAACTCTTCAATCACATACTGGAATCGGAGCTGCGCCTCGACAGAGCACACTGGGTTGGGCCCCTGCGGGCTTCCTCAGCGCCTCCACCAGATATTCTGGTGCGTGTAAAAGACTTTCGCACTAAGGAAGAGATCCTCCAGAAGGCCAGACAGATGCATCCACTAGCATTTCAGGGTCAGTCGCCGGTCCTATTCCAGGATCTCTCGGCTCTTACATTACAAAAACGCAGACTTTTCAAGCCTGTTATTACCCACCTGCAACAGTAGAATGTTTCATATAGCTGGGGCCATCCGTTCCGTCTGGTATGTAAACTGGACAATAAACTTTACCAGCTGCGATCAGTGTCTGAGGCCTGCCGCTTGCTAGGCATCGATCTGCCTGTCGAAGTGAGTGAGGGAGCGAGCCAGGTCACTGCCATGGATGACTCTAGGCCCCTGTGGCAACAGCAAGGTAGATGGCGATGAGTGAAGAAACCCCCGGCAGCCGTGATCGTAGAGGGCCAGCGAGCCGTAGTGGAGGCAGTTGCATCGTACAGGAACCCGTCCCCGACTGGCTGATATCCGTGACCTGCTCAGGCCGATTGTTTATTTACCATGCTATCTAGGTCGTTGGCAGGAGGGGTGATCTTTGGCAGTGCAATGGACTACCCTGATTCAACATTCTTCCAATCATCTGGGGATGATGGAGAATATGAACATGCGTTCTTGTTTTGTTTTGGGGTTTTCTCTGGGGTGGGGTTGTTGGGGGGAGGGTTTGGCTGTTCCAAGTCCAACGAGCACTGGACGGAGGGCCAGGTGCCCTTGCTTGTGTAATCTAGGGAGGCAAGATGTACACGGCCCGATTCACTCGCAGACAGATCTGTCCCACTGGCCTTTCTTGACCCTTAATGTGTAGATGCCGTCTGCTGAACTCAAAGTCCTTACGTTAAACATGAGGGGTTTGAACAACCCGGTAAAGTGCAAGGCAGTCCTCTCCCTACTAGAGCATTCTCAGGTGGATATATGCCGCCTACAGGAGACACATTTGTTAAAGAAAGATTGCTATCGCCTTAGATCCCGGAGATTCCCAATACAGTTTTTTTCTTCTGCTGCTACGAAAACTGCAGGTGTCGCAATCCTGGTGGCCCAGAGATTTTGAGGTAAGGTGCTGCATAAGGGGGTGGAGATTAAGGGGAGTTTACTGACATATAGATTTTCCTTGGGCACCTCCATGTTCACTATTGGCTCTGTTTATGCCCCCAGGAGAGGTTTTTCCACCTAGCTATTACGGAAGCCTCTAATACGATGGGCCATCATGTTTTGTTGGTGGAAGATCTTAACCTGGTTTTCGACAACACTGTAGACAGGTCATGACAGCGTACTTCCCAGTCAGGTGCCCTCACCTCTGAGGGGCTAGCCTGTTTGCGCGAGTTAGGTTTAGTGGGTCTGTGGCGCTGCTTTCACCCCCGTACTCCCACTATTCTAATGCACACAAAACATATGCCCGCTTAGATATCTACTAGCTTCCCCGTCTACCGCTGCAGAAATTAGGACTGCATCTCTTTCGGATCACGCGCCGGTGACCGTAGTCCTCTCCTTTTCCCCTGCCCCGCACACGACACGAAGCTGGCGATTATGGGAAACGCTGCTACATCGCAAGGAGGCGGTTACACGGATACAGTGAGTTATAGCTGACAATCTCACACATATTAGTAATGCGGACACCACACTAGTGACACAGTGGGCAGCCCTGAAGGAGGTAATATGGGGCGATCTTCTAGCAATCTCAGCGGCTGACAATGTTGAGGGTGCGTGTAAGAGGGAGGAACTCACCCAGCAGACACGGGAGTTGGAGCAAATGCACCAGCGAATGGGGGCTCCCCGAGTTTGGAGGCAGCTTTAGGCGGTGCGGCAACAGCTAGCAGCTATAGATCAAGACCGGGCAGACTTCGCGGCCCTGAGGCTGAAGCACTTATATTACACTGGTTGTGCGATGCACAGCAGAGCCAGAATGTGTAGGAGATTCTCCGGCGGGGGGGCGGGTGAGTCACAGAGGATGCAGACATTGCCACTGCCTTTAGCGAGTGTTACGCCAATCTCTATGCTGGGTCCTCTATGGAGGCTTCTGCTGGAGTCCTTCCTCAACTCCATTCCCCTTCCAGCTCTCACGAAAGAGCAAGTAGACCACTTAGAGCGTGACATCAGGCCGGAGGATGTCATCGCAGCTATCTCGCACCTTAAGCTGGGGAAAACGTCAGGGCCAGATGGCTTTCCCGCGAGCTTCTATAAGACGTTCTGTGCAGAGGTGGCTCCCCTTCTTACGGGCCTTTTTAACTCTTTTTCAGAACTGGGGGCGATCCCCAGGGACCTTTTGGACGCTACTATTGCGGTCATTCCTAATTCGGGAAAAGATCTCTTGCAATGTGGGGCGTATCGCACTATATCTCTCCTTAACGTTGATCTCAAATTATACACGGGTATTCTGGTGGCCCGTCTTGCACCTCACATGGGTGGCCTAATCAATCCAGATCAAGCAGGTTTATCCCGGAACGCCAAACCTCTGACAATACCAAGAGGGTCCTGCATCTGGTGGAGAAAGCTACACGTACTAAAGGGGAATTCATGATGCTAGCAATTGACGCCGAAAAGGCGTTCGATCGGGTCCATTGGCCCTACTTGGAAAGAGCTTTAGAGAAGGTAGGGATGGGGAGAAGTTCTGTACCTACGTCATGAACTGCCACAAATTTCCAACTGCAACAGTCCGGGTTAATGGCTGCATTTCCCCTCGGTTTGCTATAGAACGGGGCACAAGGCAGGGGTGTCCCCTGTCGCCTCTACTCTATACATGGAGCCGTTGGAAAAGAGGCTAAGACTTAACCCAAGGGTACAGGGAATCAAGTTTGGAGGCTATGTTAACACCATCAGTCTTTACGCTGATGATGTTTTGCTCTCATTATTCCACCCGAGAGAGTCGCTGCCTGCATGCCTTGAGGACCTGGAGACTTTTGCGCAAGCGGCCGGCTTTGAGGTTAACATAAGCAAGTCTATGGCCCTGGATCTGACATTAGCTAAAGGAAACTCCCTCATGACCTATATGTACTTTATGACAGGGTATGACCTCTAATAACACCGGCATACACAAAACACATATTCACTTTTTTTGATTTATTCATTTATTATATTTTAGAGTCTTTTTCTCATTTCTTTATATCATTTTTCTGAATGTAAAAAATTATTCAATATACATCACACAAAGTTTTTTTGAATACATATCAAAAAGTTCAGTCCATAAATACATTTGTGATACATCCAGAAGGATTCAATCCCATTTGGCGAATTTCTTCGCATTCGAAGAAATTGTACCAATATGACAGAATTTCATGGGCATGGAGATGCAATAAAATCGAAGCTTTTAGCCAGAGGCTACCCTAAACGGTCAGTCCGCCATGCTTACAAGAGGGCGAAATATTACAATAGGGATGCCCTACTGGAAGGTAACCGCCGCGCTGTGAAAGATCAAGTTGTGTGTGTGGTTAACCATTCCCCTTACAATTTCAAGTTGAAAAACATCATCCAGAGAAACTGGAAAATAGTTAACTCAGGAGAAGAGGATCTGAATCTTGAACAACCATTGGTAGCATTTCGCAGGAATCGCAATCTACGTGATATCCTTGTCCACACCAGACCCGAGATATCAGATAAGACAAGGCAAACTACCATCACGGGGCTACCCCCTGTGTTGGGTAATCACAGATGTGGTTGTTGCCATGCGTGCAACACAGCTGTAGTTACCTACCTCTTTGTCCACAAAGCAAGCAGATTCAACTAAGAGATTTCACCAATTGTCGGAGCAAGAATGTAATTTATTGCATTATTTGCCCGTGTAACATGGTGTATGTGTCAAGAGGACTAACCTGCACTCCAGTAGTCTGTGGGGGCGATCTAGTGGGGGTCTTCAGAAGATAAGTTCCCAACTCCCAATCACCCCTGCACCCAGAATACTCTGAGTCCAAGAACGAAAGGGAAAGGGGAAGTGGATAACATACAAGAGAGACTGCCACACCCTGGTGCCTTCTAGGATTACGATGTGTCGAGGACACCTGCAAAAGTAACAAAATATTAATACGTTCCCTCAAGATTTGGAATTCACAGTTCACAGTTCACTCTTTTAAGAACTTATTCATTTTTATGACATCACAGTTGTCTAGAAATACCTGATAAGAGTGTGGATTGCGCTGCTCTCTTTAGATGACTCTATTGCTGGTAAATGATGATAGACCTTTTTCCAGAAGAAGCTTGGACCCTTGATGTGAGTAAGGATATAACCTATATGCGCATATATTATAACCCCTAAACACTTCTCCAATTAGATGCAGTTCAAAGAGGAAGTAGATCCACAGGATTGAGTTTGGATGCTCCTTACTGGAATTCCGTTATATTTTACTTTCAAGTCTATTTAAATATTGAAGACTGCATTGCTTGCTTTTAACCCAGCAGTGTCTCTCTATGACTCTTGACTCTAGAGTTCATGAATAAGATGCCGCTAGGATGTTCAAAAAAGTAATGGCAGCTGAAGCAGAGATGCTGCAAATAAACTGTAATGTCTTATAAGGCAGGTTAAGCAGAGATGCTGCGCAGGAACTGAATGAACTTGAGTTTCAACCAGAACTTTTCGCACTGCGAGTTATTTAAAAAAAAAACTCATAATCTCAAGCGCAAATGTAAACTTGAAGAAGCGCTTAATATATTCAGCTCACGAAATCAGATTGGAAGATAATCCGCTACAAAATGTCAAGCGGCTTACCTCTGTACTGTCGAAGATCCTAAACTGAGTGACAGCGACTCGTAACTGACTCCTTACTGAGAACGAGTGACTGACAGTGTCTTTTTCTTCCCAGCAGATGAACTCTCATGAAGAAAAAACAATAACCAAAATGAGAATCCCCAGAGACTCTCCGAAATGCTGCCGCTTGACTCTGAATGACGGTTGAAGTGCGCAGAGCTCAGAAAGAACGCGCACGAAATGGCCGCTTGTAATAAAAAAGACTAGAACGCTAACCTTGCGCTAGAGCGGCACAAGCTGACTTGACCAGTCCCCAATATCTTTTCTGTACCAAGGAATTTCTATAACCACAGGAACGATGAAACCAGGGGAACTTCTTAAATTTGGAACCTGGCAATGAAGAACTGCATGTTGACACCAGGGCGGGCTTGACAGTACCCCCCACCAAAACTCCCCTTCCAGGTTTCACTGGGAAAGTCTTGTGGAATGCTGCCACTAATCTGGGGGCATGAACATTACAACTTGGCTCCCACGATCTTTCTTCAGGACCATAACCTTTCCAATCCACTAAGTAAAACAATTTACCCCTCTTCAGTTTGGAATCTAGAATTCTTTTAACCTCAAACTCTTCAGAAGACTGGATTGATATTGGCTCTGGAGGGGCCTCCCGCCTTAAATGAGGTGGACTTTTCTTGACCAAGGAAACATGAAAAGTGGGATGGATCTTCATACTACTAGGAAGAGAAACTCTTACACTAACAGGGTTTATCATTCTGTCCACAGGAAAAGGGCCTACAAACCTAGGTTGGAACTTCTTATTTCCCCCAAGTTTCATGTGTTTAGTGGAAATCCAGACCAAATCTCCTGATTTTAACTGAGGATTGTCCCTTCTTTTACGATCAGCTGACCTCTTGTAACTAGCCTTAGCCTTAGAGAGGTTAGAAAAGGCCAACTGATAGGATCGCTGTAAATTAGAAAGGACCTCTTGAACAGCTGGAACCTCCACCTCGACCTTACCTACTCTCATATTAGGATGCCTCCCAGAATTTAAAAAGAACGGGGAAAAACCTGTAGCAGAATGAACTGAATTATTGTAAGCAAATTCCGCCGTACTAAGTAAGGAAGGCCAATCGCCTTCCCGATCCATTAGATACAAACGGAGATATTGCTCTAAATCTTGATTTACCCGCTCGGTCTGTCCATCTGTCTCTGGATGGAAACTGGTAGACAGACGAGAGTCCACCCCCATTCCTTTTAGAAAAGATCTCCAAAACCGGGACACAAATTGCGGTCCACGATCAGAAATCACAACTTTTGGAATACCATGTAACCTGACCACATGTTGGACAAACAATTCCGCTAACTGAGGAGCAGTCGGTAGGGATTTTAGTGGAATGAAATGGCTCATTTTCGAAAACTGATCTACCACCACCCAAATGATTGTACTCCCCTGACTGGAGGGTAGATCAACGACAAAATCCATAGAGATGGTATGCCAGGGAGATGGGGCCACAGGTATAGGTTGAAGTAACCCCTGCGGGAGTTGTCTCATAACTTTTCCTTTGACACATTGCTCACAAGTGGCTATGAACTGTTTTATCTGAGCTTCCATGCCCGGCCAGAAGAATTCTCTCTTGATCAAATCCAATGTCTTTGCAACTCCTTTGTGGCCTGCTAATAGATGATCATGAAACTGCTGAATTATCTTCTCTCGAAGATCTTCACTGGGAACAAACACCTTTCCAAACTAATAAGGTTTTCCATCCTTGATTACTCGATCAGAACCCTCTGTAACCCAATTTTCAAACTTCTTTTGGGAAAAATCTACACGAATTTTATCTCCCAATTCATCTTCCACAGAGGTTGCCACTATCTTTTCTGTAGGAATAACAAAATTCTTCGTTTGATGCTCAGCTTCGCTACCAAACTCCAATCGAGACAAGGCGTCTGCCTTTGCATTTGCAGCTCCGGGCTTATATGTCAGAACAAAATCATAGTCTGCAAAGAAAAGAGACCACCTCAATTGCCGAGGAGTTAAAGTTCGAGCGGACTTCAGAAACTGAAGATTTCTGTGATCAGTGAAAACTGTAATGGGATGCCTGGCTCCCAGAAGATAATGCCGCCAAACCTGAAAGGTGTCCTTAACTGCTAATAACTCCTTATCAGCAATAGAGTAGTTGATCTCTGCCGGGGAGAGTTTACGTGAATGATAGGCAACTGGATGAAGTTGACCTGTGTTCTTATTTCGCTGAGATAAAATTCCTCCAATTGCTAAATTCGAAGCATCCGCCTCCACAAAGAAAGGTAAATTCAAATCAGGATGCTGAAGAATGGGTGCTGTGGTGAATGCCTCTTTCAAAGATTGAAAAGCCTCTTCCGTTGCCGATCCCCACACAAACTTTTCATTCTTCCTCAACAATTTAGTTATGGGACTCACTTTACTTGAAAAATTATGAATGAATCGCCTGTAGAAATTTGCAAATCCAAGGAAACTTTGTATTTCCTTGACTGATCGAGGTGCTGGCCAGCTCCTTATGGCTTGTAATTTGGTATCATCCATAGACACCCCTTCAGGAGACAGAATAAAACCCAGAAACTCTACTTTGGAAGAATGGAAAACACACTTTTCCAACTTTACAAATAATTGATGCTCAAGTAGTCTTTCAAGAATGGCTCGTACATGACTCACATGCTCTTCTCGACTGTTGGAGAATATTAAGATGTCGTCAATGTAAACAACAGCAAAACGATCCAAATATTCACGAAGAATGTCATTTACAAAGTGCTGGAACGCGGCTGGGGCATTACAAAGCCCAAAAGGCATCACCTGATACTCAAATAATCCCAGCCGAGTGCGAAACGCAGTTTTCCATTCATCTCCTTCAGCCATACGAACCAAATGGTACGCTCCTCTGAGATCTAATTTTGTAAAAATATGTGCTTCCTTAACCTGATCCAAAAGCTCAGAAATGAGAGGCAATGGATAACGATTCTTTTTAGTGACCAAATTGAGCGCTCTATAATCAATACATGTTCGCAAAGATCCATCCTTCTTTGGAATAAAGAAGAGAGGAGACGACACTGGAGACTGGGAATGTCGTATAAATCCATTGGCTAAATATTGTTCGATGTATTCCTTGAGATGCACATTCTCTGGTTCTGAAAGGGCATAAATACGACTACACGGGAGTGCCGCTCCTGGCTCCAATTCAATGCGACAATCATAAACTCGATGAGGAGGTAACTTCTGCGCTTCCTGTTCATTGAACACCTCCTTCAAGTCTAGGTATTCATCTGGAATCTCTGGAATTTCCAAGGAACAAATGGTTTGCACTTGATCTGCGAAACTAGATGACATGGACTGATGAAGATCCGTCGGGAGAGATGATTGACAGTGTTCTAGGCAATATTCTGATGACATATCCAGCGTACGCTTGGCCCAATCAATCTTTGGATTATGTTCAGTGAGCCAAGGCAAACCAAGAATTAATTGAAACTGCGGAGCATCAATTAAATTGAATCGGACCAAACTCCTGTGATTTCCAGGACCAAACACCGTGATGATTTCTGTATCCGCTACAATGGGCCCCGAAGACAGATTTGTGCCATCCACGGCTCGGACAGGCTCTGGTCTTAATTTCTTTTCAAATCGAATACCCAGAGATTTAGCAAATTGAATGTCACAGAAATTTCCAGTAGCTCCCGAATCTATCATAATTGAAATATTTAAATGAACTGCTTCTCCAAACTGGATTCTACTGGACAAAATAAGATGAGGAGCGGAACATTGTAATGTGTTGGCCAAAGACTGCAATTTTGGAGCTGACTCTTGCTTCGCTTCCACCAGTGCAACTCCGTCTACTGGTGGAGCCGATCTTTTACCATCGTAGACATCTTAGGCCTCCTAGTACATTCCCGAACAAAATGGCCTGATTGACCACAATACATGCACAGTTTGCCTGCTCGACGCTTCTCTCTTTCTTCTTTGCTGAGAGGACCCCGTACAGATCCAATTTGCATAGGTTCCTCAGTCTGATTACCATCATGACTCTTATTAACTTCGATCCGAGCTCGATCCAACCTTGGTGGAACCGACCTGAAATCCTTGCGTCTTTCAGACCTCCTCTCCGACTGTCGCTGATCAATATGTAACACTAAATCAATTAACTCAGACAAATCCGTTGGTCTCTTTGGAATCTGAGATAAACCATCCTTAAGCTCATCTTTAAGACCTCTGTAGAATATTGCAGCCCTCTTAGCCGTAGGCCAATTGGTCTCTACAATGAGTTGATTAAATTGCGCAAGATAAGCTACAAGCTCCTTATTACCCTGCTTTAAATCTAACAATTCATTGTCAGTAGCCTGTGAAATGGTTCTCCTATCAAAAATGCGTAGAAATTCTGCCTTGAAATCTTCGAACTTGTAGAGTACCGGATCATCTGTTGATACCAAAGGAAGAGACCATGCTGCTGCATCTCCACTCAGATAAGACAGAACAAAAGCCACTTTGGATTGATCCTCCTTAAACAAAAATGGGTTTGCACAAAAAGTGCAACGAGCACTGTGTCAGAAAAATTTGGGCCTTAAGTGGATCCCCCTGAAACCTCTCAGGAGGTGCCAGAGGAATAGTGGGTGACATGGCATGTACTACTTGGGTAGTTAACTCTGTGGATGACGAGGATGGAGCAAAACCCTGAAATTTTGATCTCTCAAAACTGGGACTTGGACTACTAGCTAACTCATCTAATCTTTGCCGTAAATAGTTAGTCTCCAGATTGGATTTCCTTATCTCTTCTTGAGTGTCCCTCAACTGTTTTTGCATACCCTCCAGCACTGAGGTCAAAGCTTTCATATCTAAACCCTCAGCCATCTCGCCCAGACAGAAGGCACAATGTCTTTTGGCACTTCAATCTGTCAAGAGGACTAACCTGCACTCCAGTAGTCTGTGGGGGCGATCTAGTGGGGGTCTTCAGAAGATAAGTTCCCAACTCCCAATCACCCCTGCACCCAGAATACTCTGAGTCCAAGAACGAAAGGGAAAGGGGAAGTGGATAACATACAAGAGAGACTGCCACACCCTGGTGCCTTCTAGGATTACGATGTGTCGAGGACACCTGCAAAAGTAACAAAATATTAATACGTTCCCTCAAGATTTGGAATTCACAGTTCACAGTTCACTCTTTTAAGAACTTATTCATTTTTATGACATCACAGTTGTCTAGAAATACCTGATAAGAGTGTGGATTGCGCTGCTCTCTTTAGATGACTCTATTGCTGGTAAATGATGATAGACCTTTTTCCAGAAGAAGCTTGGACCCTTGATGTGAGTAAGGATATAACCTATATGCGCATATATTATAACCCCTAAACACTTCTCCAATTAGATGCAGTTCAAAGAGGAAGTAGATCCACAGGATTGAGTTTGGATGCTCCTTACTGGAATTCCGTTATATTTTACTTTCAAGTCTATTTAAATATTGAAGACTGCATTGCTTGCTTTTAACCCAGCAGTGTCTCTCTATGACTCTTGACTCTAGAGTTCATGAATAAGATGCCGCTAGGATGTTCAAAAAAGTAATGGCAGCTGAAGCAGAGATGCTGCAAATAAACTGTAATGTCTTATAAGGCAGGTTAAGCAGAGATGCTGCGCAGGAACTGAATGAACTTGAGTTTCAACCAGAACTTTTCGCACTGCGAGTTATTTAAAAAAAAAAACTCATAATCTCAAGCGCAAATGTAAACTTGAAGAAGCGCTTAATATATTCAGCTCACGAAATCAGATTGGAAGATAATCCGCTACAAAATGTCAAGCGGCTTACCTCTGTACTGTCGAAGATCCTAAACTGAGTGACAGCGACTCGTAACTGACTCCTTACTGAGAACGAGTGACTGACAGTGTCTTTTTCTTCCCAGCAGATGAACTCTCATGAAGAAAAAACAATAACCAAAATGAGAATCCCCAGAGACTCTCCGAAATGCTGCCGCTTGACTCTGAATGACGGTTGAAGTGCGCAGAGCTCAGAAAGAACGCGCACGAAATGGCCGCTTGTAATAAAAAAGACTAGAACGCTAACCTTGCGCTAGAGCGGCACAAGCTGACTTGACCAGTCCCCAATATCTTTTCTGTACCAAGGAATTTCTATAACCACAGGAACGATGAAACCAGGGGAACTTCTTAAATTTGGAACCTGGCAATGAAGAACTGCATGTTGACACCAGGGCGGGCTTGACAGTATGTTGGCGAAACATCGCACGAGTTTAGAGTTCGCTTCAGCTAACACAAATCTGCTATACGCAATGGTCAGATGGAAGCCCCACTTGTGAATCATTTCCAAGAAAAACACCACTCTGAGAATGATGCTCGTTGGTGCATCTTGGAGAAAGTGAAAGGGATGGAAGGCATTCCGATGGATATCGCTCGTAAACGATGCAAGTGTTTTTGGATATTTTTCCTCGATTCTGTTAAACAAGGTTTGAATGAGGATATACAATGGATCATTACTAACCCTTGGTAATTGTCCTGGTGTAGTGGGCAATGGTGGTATGTGTGCCCCATCTGAGAGAGATAATGGGCAGGTTTCATACGGACTGTACAGTCATACACCAGTATCTGAGAATCCCGATATGGTGTACTATGCACTATGTTGACTTTGTGTCACTGGTAGGCGAGGTAGATCACATTTCCACATGGGAAAAGATACATCTTTTTGTGTGACTTAGATGTGTTATGTCTGGGGGACGAGATCTTTGCTGCTTTCTTGGTCTTGTTGTTACTATAATTATCCAGCTTCAACCCCGAAATATCTAGCCTCATCTGTCTTAGTTACATTCGCCCTTGTGTCTTACACGTTTTTATTTTGAGAACTTTTTTAGGATATCGGCAGTAGGTTAGTCCGCTGTTTATGCTCATTAAGGGCGTGATGGGAATGAGTGTAAATACTGAAGGCATCCTTCTAAGATGGCAGCAGCAGGTTTAGTCCGCTTTTGATGTTCATCAAGAGCACGCTAGAAGCTAGCAGAAGTACTGGGGAGGGTCTGCCTGAATTAATGCACAGCTGTTGTGCGGTAATGTGGATAGCGGCACGTATTTAAGGACGCCGATTTTCTAAGAGGTGCATTGCGGTCGAAATCACGGTTCGGCGGCTTGGCGATGCCCTGGGAGCACTTTGTAGCAACTGAAAAAGTAAGTAGTTGGGCTCGTTGTGATTTAGTTTGATGCTGGAGGAGTAGTTTGCAAATGGGCTGTTTGGGTACTATCAACCTTTTCTGTGCATGATTAATGCCTAGTGCGGCTGAGGGTCAAACCTGCCCGTCTTTGTAGAACAACATAGACTAATTTTATATCATAGATGTCTTGCTTCAGTAATGAAAACGGGATATGACCATATCAAGGACTAGGAACTATTTTGAGTTTTGCTGATGAGATATGTTTAGATTGCAAGATAATGCCCGCAGTCTCTTTTTTCGAAAGCGGGACCATAGGCCACGTGACATTAAATATATGGTCTGTGGCTCTATGCACACTGAACAGCGTTCGTAGTATTAGTAGAATGCCCCCCATATGGCACTGGTTACAACAGGTAGTTCTGGGCAATTGCTGATAAGGTGGCCAGAGTAACATGTTTGATATGTTCCCTCTTCAACAGGCACAATATACTGTGACACCATAAAGAAAACCGGAGTTGCCATAATACATGAGATGTATGACTAATGAACTGAAATAGG
Source organism: Lissotriton helveticus (assembly GCF_964261635.1). Classification (NCBI taxonomy): domain Eukaryota; kingdom Metazoa; phylum Chordata; class Amphibia; order Caudata; family Salamandridae; genus Lissotriton; species Lissotriton helveticus. Next base: position 1,702,446,215 of record NC_136063.1, on the reverse strand, counting down.
AAGTAAGTAATTTTTTACAGTGTAAGACCCAATGCAGCTAGGCTTTTAACTGTGCAAAAAATTGGTCTAGGGAGGTCTAGAAGTATACATTTTTTGTTCACCTTTAGGTTCGTCGTTTTTTCAACAGAAAAGGAGAGCGGGCCTTTCCCAACGCGACATGGATAATATTGCTTTACTTGTGTTTCTTATATGATTGAGCAAGGTAACTAGAAACATACTCTATCTCAGGGGATAGTAACATAGAAAACATGTCATCTAAAGGGGATAAGTAATAGACCTTTCATTGTGTTCTTTCTAGTTCATTTGTGTGAAATTCCTCACTGCTGGTGACAAAAGGATTATAAAAAAAAAAACTGTTTTTTTAAAGTTTCCTTCTTTGGATGGAGACTATTGAGGTAATTATGACTTGGACTTTGCCTTTGTCTATGAGCTCCCCAAACATATGCCATATACTAAGTGCAATGTAAAATCTCTATTATTGCAGATTGGCATACAATATTTTCTCGATCTACAAAGTGAGGGCTGAGAAGGTTGTAGCCTACCGTTGCACGTTGATCTGTGATCCGATAAAGATGGATAGAGTTAGTGTATTGAGACAGTCATAGTTTGGAAACGAGGTACACACTAAGAGAGCTAATGACCTCTAGGCTTTCTTACTTCTCTACTCTTCTTGCGGAATTAACAAAGATTCACATTTTCTTTTTGGGGTTATAAGGTAACACAGTTTGGTGGTACAGTATGTGAGAGATTGGATGGATGTTTTTTGTGGTTGGTCCACACTGTTGTTTCAAATTTAAATTGTATTTAAAGTAAATTAGGCATACCTGTAAAATCTTTTTGTACGTATCTTTTCAGACTCAAAATGCAGGTTTAGAGATCCTATGTTGAATTGTTTCTGGCGGGTCCTGATGAAGGTGGTCTCCATTGCTGTTCTTCCACCGAAAGGCGTCGGCCATTTTCTTATTTAGATCCAACTATTTTGGTTGTACACTGGACAACGGATACAAAACAACAGGATGCTTTTTGGCTGTATTGAAGTTGTGTATGTTTAGGATGAGTGTGTGAGTATGTATGGATGTGGTTCTCTACCTGGTGAATTAGAATTGTCTCTTTTTTAGGATATATGTTTTTTAGCAATTTATGTATCACAAATGTATTTATGGACTGAACTTTTTGATATGTATTCAAAAAAACTTTGTGTGATGTATATTGAATCATTTTTTACATTCAGAAAAATGATATAAAGAAATGAGAAAAAGACTCTAAAATATAATAAATGAATAAATCAAAAAAAGTGAATATGTGTTTTGTGTATGCCGGTGCTATTAGAGGTCATACACTGTCATAAAGTACATATAGGTCATGAGGGAGTTTCCTTTAGCTAATGTGTGTCTCTTCCCCTCTACTCATTGACCTTAAAGTAATCTTGAGAGGGGGTCCCCATTTTTATCTATTTATTATGGCCCTGGATCTGTCCTTAGAGGGGCCCATGCTGGAGTTTTTGCTGGGATCATTTCCTTTCCAGTGGGCGATGGAGGCGATCCCGTACTTGGGGATCCAGCTGGCTCCTACACTCCCGGCCATGGTTGGCATTAATTATGCTCAGCTGCGTCAGAAAATTAGGCAGGAACTGGGGAGGTGGAAACACTATCCTTTGTCCTAGTTGGGTAAAGTAGCCGCGGTAAAAATGACAATCCTCCTCCAGATCATATATTTGTTTCGCACCATTCCCTTGCAGCCACCTGTGGGCTGGATTCAACAGACACAGTCCGAGCTGGCCCAGTTTATTTGGAACGGTAGGAAACCGCGTCTAAAGTTGCGATTGGAGACACTTCCCCCTGAGAGAGGGGGACTTGGCTTCCCAGATCTGTTCCTCTACTCTCTAGTAGCCCAACTGCGCCTTCTTGTGGAGTGGAGTAAATGGGAGTCTGAAAAGCATTGGCTTTTTCAGGACTAGGCGGTGGCAGGCCACCCGCTCCAGGAGATTCCCTTTCTTCGTAGGCAGCATAGACCCCCAATCTGTATGCTTCGCATATCACCAGGCTCCCCATTGAAGTTCCGGGCCACACCAATGTCAGACATGAGCTCACTTCCTTCCTGTCCCCACTTACACCTTTGATGGATAACCCTGACTTTACGTCGGGAACAGACTCAGTAGCCTACGTGAGATGGCGACCAGCTGGGTGTAGGTTCCTATTCCACTTGTACGCTGAGGAGGGTGTCATGTGCTTTCCTCTTTTCCAACAGGAATATGGCTTGCCTGAGTCGGAGAGACTTCGATGCCTGCAGGCGCGACACTGGGCACTTAGCGAACATGTACGTCCTACAGCTGACAGGCGGCTGCTGCCGTATGAGCACTGGCTGATCACGTGCAAATCAGACAAAAAACTAATTTCGGACTTATACAAGATGTTACAAGCTAAGTACATGCATATTTATAGCACCGAGAAGGCGCGCTGCGAGAGGGAGCTGGGGAGGGTATTTAGCCATGAGTGATGGGAGGGCATCTATTATAGGGCTTGACACTCTGCATATCACATGGGACTCATGGACACACTCACTAAGGTTGAAACCTACTGGTACTATACGCCTGAGCGGCTGCACGCGATGGATCACTCTAGAGAGGTGACGTGCTGGCGAGGGTGTAGTCAGACAGGCACACTAGTACACTTGCTCTGGGACTGCATCCATCTTCAGGAGTACTGGAAACAAATCCTGGACGAAGTCGATGCACACTATGATATAGAGATCCCATGATTCCCCTCCTACGTACTGTTAGGTCTGCCGAACCCAGTCACATATCCGCTGCGTTCCCAGAGGGGCCGCCTGATTGCTATTGCACTGGGCTCCGCCATTCAGAATATCCTTTCCCATTGGCACTCCACACACATCCCCACATTTCAGGGCTGGCTTCATTGTTTGTGGCACGTGTTGGGTATGGTGAAGCTTTCCCTGACGTTGGTAGGAGAGGGTACTAAGTATGCAAAGCTGTGGCGGCCCTTACTGTCTCTGCTAGCCTCGGAATGTGCCCCAGCTACCTGCGCTTACTGCGACTATCCGATGTGGAGCAGCCGAAGGCGGGTTAATGGGAATGTGCTCTTGGACGACTTGCGTGGTGGACTTGGAACAAAGGAGGAGGGTGAGAAGAGGAGGGTTTGGGTGGGTGTTTGGGGGCTTTGTTTGATTATGTTTTTTCCTTTATCTAACGTTGATTGTTTGCACATACAGTACGCCCGACATCGGGCCTCTTTCTGCAGCTTGGCATGGCCCGGTCCATTTCTTTTGAGCCTTGGAGCTCGCAATACAATGAGTAATGGGGCCATGTGGTAATATGTTTTTTATGTATGTGCTATGATCTGTCAATAAAGAGATGTAATACTAAAATGTGCTTTCATGCATGTTTTTTTTCAGTTTACCACTCCAAGATCAATGTTTACTGCTTGGAATCTTAAATTAAAAAAAATTAAATTGTGGTTGTCTAATGCCATATGGACATACTTGCATTGTTATACATGCATACTTCATGACTCTAGGACTTTGCAGTGTCATGATTGGTATCCACATTTATGTTATTGCATTTTTCTGGGGTTTTTGCCAGTGATGTACAGCATAAGTAAAAATATTTTTCCCCCTCATACTGAACATCACAGGCTAAAATAATGTGCACATCCAAGAAAAGTTACTCTTGCAATCTATTTGAAGTCCATAAATAATAAAAAGTCCATAAAGTGGGAATACGTATTGATGAGTCAATCATATGATTTATTGAAGAAAGAAGGAACCTGTTATCTTCAGTACATTCATTATGCCACAACCAATCTTCAGTGTGTCCATTAATGGATGTTTCATCACACAGTGACTTTTTTCAAGGCTAACAGGTAAGTTTGGTTGTAGAAGCGAAGGCTTCAATGTCAGTCAGCCTGTAGCAAGGCAACATAAAGTTGGCGGAAACGTCCGTCTGTATATGCCAACTTAATAGGTAGTGGCATATGTGATCCTAGAAATAGTACACCACAATAGTACACCACCCTTAATCCAATTCTGCAACCCAAAGCACATCCATAGCTATTGAGAAGATTCCAAAGGTAAGATACCTAATTATTCAACTGCAAGCTAATGTTCCCTCTTGTGGCTGAAATGGGAAGTCTACAGAGGGACCATGCTTCGTGAACCTTGGGTTAAAGTGGGATGTTCCAGGATATAGTGCTTCTATGTGAAAAGGTGGAAACTATGTATTGTTCCTACGCATGAGACTGTATATAAGTGTGGGGACCTTAATTAGCTCTTACCTGCATGCATAGAGTTGCAGTGCGATTTCAAGGAGTCCAGGAGAATAGAATGGAACTGGTCTCTATTGGCAGCCAACAGACGAGGCCAACTTATCTTTGCAAATGCTTTTTTTATATAGTTACCATTGTGTCCTGGTTTCTTCCATCCACGTCTTCCTGTTTAGGTTGACACCTAAAAGAGAGCTTGAGGGCATTCAGAAAGCTGAATTGTGAATGCAATCTGCCTGTTGCTTACCATTGGCTTTATTGGTAATTGCACACATTTTCTGACGTTCTGCTTGTTAACTTTATTTATTTTAGGCTGTCCTGGGTGAGTTTGTATCTCCCAAGGGGAAAATCCTTTTCACACCCACTCCCCTTGTATTCTTCCATGAGTTTCCTTTCTGTAAACAGGTCTGTAAATCGTGATCTTCTCTTGTCACATTTGCTCTGCTTACAAAGACAGAGGTCAAATGTGAGGCTCTGTCTTCCGAGGGATCTTGGTGTTTACTTTTCTTTTTCTGACTTCAAAATGACATCACAACACATTCCAACACTCATCCTGGTTGAGCAGTAGTGAAGATGTGACAAAGAAAAAGGAGAGGCGACAATCAAGTCACAACATATCCCCTTTTTTACACCAACAAATGAATGGAATAAAGCATGAACGAAGAAAAAACTCAAAATCAAGAAACACAACAGCAAAGAACATTACATGTCGAAATGCGAAGAAGTAAATTCTACAAATTGAAAATACAGCAAAGTTAAAAGGTAGCAAAAATTACTAAAATTTTAGCATCATAAAATAATAGACATAACATTCAAATATGTCCTTAAATGCAATAAAACATAAAATGAGTTGATAGAACAACTCCGAAGTCATAAAACATTAAGTGAGATGATAGAACAACTCTGAAATGAGTTGATAGGACAACTGCAAAGTCATAAAACATTACATTCATAAACAGCATTAAAGCATGAACAGAATTACCCATTCCCTTTTCTCACAAAGGGAAGAAAGCAAGCGCACTGCACATTATACTGTACGTGTGCCATGAACTACCAATGCAGGCAATACACATACGCACTCCAATAAACTTGAAAAGGATAGAGTTTCAGGTAAAACACACTATCCAGTAAACTGTAAGGCTGAAAAACATAACAAATATTCACTATACTGTAAATCAAACTCAGGAAAATAAGCATACTAAGCACCTGAAGTGACCTCCCGTCTCAGGCAATTCATATACCACATCATAGACAGTAAAATAATCAATACTATAGCGCATCAAAATTCGCTGTACACCTGACAAAGCAAAATGTCTAGGCAAAACAATTGTACATAAAGCAATCAACCATATAATGCAAAAACTGTGCAGTACACCTGATAAGGCAAAATGTCTAGGCAAAACAACTGTACCTAAAGCAATCAACTATATAACGCAAAAACAGCACTGTACACCTCAGAAGACAAAATGTCTCAGGCAAAACCACTGTTTGTAGAAAACTCAAGGCAGTAAACCGTATAAACAAAAAACAGCGCTGTACCCCTTACCAAACAAAATATCTGAAGCTAAACAACGGTACGTAACAAAATAACATCACAGGCAGTCAACCCTAAAACGCACAAAAAAAACTGTGTAGTACCCTGGAGTACACAACCCTTCGGGCAGCACAAGGGTAAATAACCCTAAAACAGTATCAAGCACACAAAGCCATGCAGTACCAGGGAACAAGACCCTTAAAACAACAAAATGCAGTACCATTCAAGTAAGCTAAAAATAAGTCATCTCATAAATACATTTCACAATACAAATTAGTCTGACTAAAATATAATATCAGCAAATCCTCGAAAACAAAGCCAGCCAACTAAGTAAAAAAAAACAAGTAAGACAATAAACTGTTTGAAACTGTGGAAAGAAAGATTAACAGACGTAAAGTTCAATGTAACAGTGACGTGACTCCGGTGAGTGGTATCTCACCCGATTCATTACGGAGACAGTAGGTAGAGACAAGCATCAGCTCTAATATATGGGTGCATTAAAATAATTACCAATGGCCCAACATTTGAATCCTCTGGGGTCGACATAACTGGAGAATGTCCACTGAAGTGTCAAAGGCGGTGGCAAACTGATGTTGTAGGCACACCTAATGTACTCATGTTATTCGATTCAGAAAGGTTAGTCCAGTCAGAGTATACAAGTACCCATAATTGGCTTCAGCTAAAACAAACGGAGAGACACGGTGCACTCCAGCATCATAGAAAGAGGAATTCAGAAACTCAAGCACCGTAACCAAGGTGAAAATAAATCCAAAACCACATGAAGTTGCATCTCTAACTGGCAGCGGCGTAAAATAGATAATCAGGCATCCACAATGGCGACGCGGAGGGATGAAGAGAGTCGTATGGCTCACGGCGGTTGCGTTCTCCCGTAACACCGCGGAGCGGTGCGACATCACAGGAGAGCTTGAAAGCATCATGGAGGATTCACGTGACACCAGGAAGAACAGTAAGGTGCGCGTGCACCGGCAATACCGTTGGTCTTGCAGCATGTAGCCCATTCAAATATCACGTGTGACAACAGGCAGAGACCCCAAAATCTTTTTTTAAAGAGTCACTCACCGCTGAAATCACATCAAATAAGTAAAGCCATAAAGCCATAAATCACAGAGCACTAGTTAATGTGCGGCTCTTTACACAGTGGCAGAGATTTACCAGAAATTGTAGATGTAAAACATAAAGGGCCATATGTAGGTAGCTGAATACCGGTCGGTATTGGCCGAAATTGGGTAAATTTGCCGTTACCGACCAGTATTCAGGCCATCGAGATGTAGGATGTCAAAAAATAAGGATTCAGTAAATATGAATCGGTAAATACTGATTCATCATTACCGAATTCATATTTACCGAATCAGTAATTACCGAATTCTAATTTACCGAATCGATAAATATGAAATGGGAAAACGAGAAAAGATATGTAGGTAAAATCTTAAATACCGAATTTCATGAAATTCAGTATTTAAGAGTCGGTAAATAACACCAACTGGAAGCAGGTAGTAATTATCCACATGGTATATAAGCAATCCCAAAATGCAACAGTGAGATCACTATAGCGGCTTTCTATGTCATTGCAAGGCGGCTACAGCTACAGGCAGCAGGAGAGAAGAACTGGAGACGGGAGGAGCAAGTCTACAGACAGCGGGTCACACTCTTCCAACTTACTGAGGCAGAGATCCATGAGAGGTACAGGCTACACCCCCACACCATCCTAGACTTGATAAGGGACCTGCACCCATTCCTGGAGCACCCAACACCAAGGGCGCACGCCATACCACCACATGTGCAGGTACTCTGTAGCCTACATCTCCTTGCATCTGTTACCAGGGGGTGGTAGCTGCGGTAGGCGGGGTGTCCCAGAGTTGCCTGTCCCTGTTCTTTAGAAAATTCTTTGGTGCCATGATCCAGAGAATGCACCACTACATCAGCTTCCCAAACACACAAGCAGAACTTCAGAAATCCAAGACAGACTTTTACCAAATGGCACAGTTCTCGCACGTCATAGGCTGTATTGATGGGACACACATTCCAATCTGCCCTCCTGCAGCCACAGAATACATCTGCAGGAACAGAAAGTCTACCCACTCAATAAATGTGCAGGTGATCTGGGACGCTGGCAACATAATTACTGACATTGTGGCCAAATTTCCTGGGAGCACCCACGACTCGTACATATTCCAGAACAGTGGGATCTACACACGCCTGGCTGCTGGAGAATTTAGGGAAGGATACCTGCTAGGTAAATCACTGTGACACACCCTGATAGATACTGCAGCTGAATGTTTTTTTAGTATGTAACTAATGGCACTCACTTTCCCACCTAGGCGATAGCGCTTATGCTGTGCGGTCCTTTGTCCTCACTCCCTACTTGAACCCATCAACCCGGAGTGAGAGACGTTACAATGTGGCACACAGATCAACACGCAACGTTGTGGAGCGCATCTTTGGACTATTGAAAAGCAGGTTCCGCTGCCTCCACAAAAGCGGAGGTGCACGTCAGTACACACCCATCATCTGCTGTAAAATCATTGCAACCTGTGCTATGCTGCACAACCTTGCCACAAAGAGAGCTACAGAAGTTGAAATAACTTACCATGAGGACATTGATAATGGCCTTGAACAGCAAGAGCCCTACGCAGCAGGAGTAGCTCCAACAACAGATGGGAGACTGAGACAGGCAGAGATCATACACAAGTATTTTTAACTAAGTAAAGAGACACAGCCAGGCGTTGCATGTGCATGGCATAGTTTACTAACTGGGCACTACGTCAATCAGCAAATGGCACACCATGCCAGTCAAATTGGTGACAACCTTACTTGGTAATCACGGGTTACTTCACCGAAATAATGTTCATGAAGGTGTGGGCAGCATTAATGTCTGTGCCCACGCACTACAGTGCTGGATGCCTGCAGATGGCTTTCCACAGTGGCTGTTGATTCAGGGCTCGCAGAATGGCGCCTGCTGCTCCTCCGTGTTTCTGGTACAGGTGTGCTATTGCTGCTCCTGCTGGTGGTCTCTTTGCTCTCCCCCACACCTAGAGCACCAGTGTTGGCTGACTGGGTGGTCAGCAGCAGTTCCATAGCGGATGTCACCTTCCCCATCCCCCTGGAGACATCAGTGCAGCAGTGCATAAGCCCCTCCTGCATGGCCACAGAGCACCTGCATAGCAGGGAAGTAGCCGTTGCCAGACAGTTCCCCGCCTTGGTGTGCTGCTGCATGTACTGCCTCTCCCTGCGCCTTAATGCCCTGTCCTCATCAAGTTTGTCACAGAGTGCCATCATGGACTAGGACATGTCCAGCATTCCCTCTGTCATTTCCCTCATGCTCTCCGCCATGGAGCTGATGCCCCAGTCTACATTTCCCATGTTTTGATTTAAGTGCTGTATCTGTCTTTGCACTGTTTGTATGGCCTTCCCCCCCTGGAGGCGCTGCACTTTAACCATGGTGACTTCCAGCCCGCCAAATACCCCCTCACCCTGCCAAGTTGTGCTGCTCTCCTGGACCCTGCGGCGTCTTGCACCTGTGTGCACACCCTCGGAGGTGGACTGCAGCCCAGCATGGTTGCCTCCAGTGGAGCAGTTGTGGTGTCTCCCTCCCTTTCGTCGTCAGAGGACGTCTCCATAACATGGAGAGTGGGTACAGCATGCCTCCTGGGCCTTACCACTACTGATGAATTTGAGGCTGGTGAGGCTGACTGTGCTTGTGAATCCTGCTGTTGTGATTCATTCAGCAGTGGCGATGCTAGCTGTGCTGTTGTGGCTGGCTCTGGTGGAGTAGCTGCCTGTGTTGTTGGTGCGGGTGGTGGTTCAGTGCTGTGGCCTGCACTCGTGCTGGCATCCTCAGTCCTTCCCTTACGGGGTGCCCTTCCCTCCTTTTCCTGTGCTTTCCTGCGCGATGACTCTCCTGTGGATAGATATGGACATTAGCTCAGTGGTGCTGTAACCCTTTATTTCAGTATTAAATTACAATCCTGTCACACTATCTCAATGTCCTCAACTGCTTCTGAATGGTGTGTGTGGCATGCCTTGTTGTTTTCTGTGATGACTGTCATGATGGGTGTTTCAATGACTACCTCTCCCATGATGCATTGCTGGTGTATCCCAAAACCTGTACTGGAGTGTGAGTCACACAGCCACATTGGGGAAGGGGGACAGGGAAGGGGGGGGAGGATTTCTGGGCATGCTCCTTACCTTGTTTTGTTGCAGCTCTGGCTGAGCTGTCTGCATCCCCGATCCCAAACACACTCTCGGGCTCCAGGGTCGACTCCACCAGCTGCTCCAGGTCAGTGAGGGCAGGTGCCCTGCCCCTTCTTCCCCCTGTGACACTGGCCTCTTTCTTCTATGCAGCCAGCTCTTTTTGGTAATGATCCTGAGATCATACCAGCGTTTTTTTAAGTCTTCTATCTCTCGTGGGCTCACCCCTATGGGGTTCACCTTCTCCTGGATTTCCAGCCAGGTCTTCAGTTTCACAGCCTCTGCTACCTGCAGGGACTGTTTCCCAAAAAGTTGGGTATGCTGTTTGACCACCTCCTCCACGAGCACCTGAAGCTCACTTGTGCTGAACTTCAACTTTCTTTTTCTGTCTGCTCCTTCCCTCTGTGATTCCTGTGATGCCATCCTGCAGTTCTGCTCAGCTCAGTACAGCCAGTGCTCACAGTTCTCCAGAAGGTTCTGATTGTCTGCACCTGCATGGGTGTGGCCACTTCCTGGTTGTGGGGTGGGGTGGATGCACAAGATTGGTTGAATCCTCAATTGCTTGTATTTTGAATCTCCGATTCAGTAAATACCGATTCAGTAAATACCGAATCGGTAAAATGTACCAGATTTTTCCGATTCGGTAAATGTTACCGACTTTTTTCCTACATCTCATTTACCGATTACGGACTACCGAATCGGTAACATTCGGTATTCAGGAGTCTGTAAGATAGATTTACCTACATATGGCCCAAAGTCTTGTCAGACACTAAAAAAGAAAATAATAAATTCACGCTCTGACAGACACTGCAGGTCACTACTCAATGATAATGCAAATAAACTTCCTATGTTCATGTAGATGTAAAGAAGGTCAAGCAACGCTCTAAGCAGGTTGTCCTGATGCAAAAAGGACACTGATGGGGCTGGTAAGAGCGTTCTTTTACCAAGATTTGAGCAGGAATTTCTTTAGTAGTTTCCAGTAGTAGAGTTTCTCGAGCATCCAATTTCAGTTTTCTTCGTACAAGTATTCAAATTTTCCAAATAAGTTCCAAAGACAGATTGTCTATTAAAACACGCATGTTTTTCTTTCAAGTCGTCGCCAAAATGTGGTGGGTAAAAGAAGTCCAGATGTAGCCAGATAGTAAGTTACTAGAAGGTGGTTTATTAAATCCAGTTCCAGATAAGGAAGTTAGTAGATAAGACGGTAACCCCACCAGGAGCAGCCTCCCTGCTGCTGAGGCTGCATTCACCAACTGACACTCAATATAACCATTCATTCAAGCATTCCATGACATTACCACACATTCCAACACTCATCCTGGCTGAGCAGTAGGGAAGATGTGACAAAGAGAATGGAGAGGTAACAATCAAGTTACAAAAGGTTTTGCCTTCCTTTCTGGGTTCTCACAGCTTTTAACTAGCTTTATCCTTTTAGTAAAAGTTTGATAAACTGTTAGAACTACTAGAAAATAAAATATGGTTATCAGGAAACTTAACTGGTTCACCTCTTTCTTATAGAACCTCTCACAACAATTCAGATTTGATAACTCACTATCAAACGCTTCCCTAGTAAGAGACGGAGTGACACAAGGGACGATCATCTCCCACAAACCCTTCTACCTCTTCATGTAGCCACTGACAGAAATCCTCAAACAATCAAACCTTGCATACCACATTTATGTGGATGATACACAGCTATACTTACAGCTATCCTCCACGGAGGATGTCTTTCGACTGAACAACATTCTAGCAAAAGCCCAAACCTTGCTGCATTGATACCACTTCAAGTTGCACTCTATGAAAACAGAATTGCTACTCATCCCTCCTCCTAACAGCACCCCACACATCCCAGAATTGATTAACCATCTAGATACTGTAAAACCAACATTATAGAATCAACAAAATCCCTTGGAATACCCCTGGGTACAAATCTCAACAGACACACACATGTTAGTGTAACCACATGCAAGGCATCATTCAAATTCAACCTCCCAAACAAGGTAACACATTCTTGCCACCACTTCAAGTTAGCAGTACAATTACTACTTGTCCCCAGATTTGAATATCGCTGTGTGACTGTAACAGGTCTTAATAAGTTGAGAACTGCTCCACTGAATACCAGGCACAAGACTTTCTGACCACATTACTCCTTCTCTAAGGTCTCTCAACTGTCTCCCCTTCAAAGCTGAAAATAGCTTGTCTCACTCAAAAAACCTTGCACTACAAATGCAGATATCTGGCAGAAAATATCCAAATTTCAGACGGCAGTCGCTTCCTCAGGAGTGTAAACTCCATTCTGCTGGAACACCCCACATTAAGGAAACGAAAGACCTACACACACTCTTTCTCATGATCTGCCTCTCGAATATGGAACTCTCTCGCTCCACAAATCTTGTCAAACCTTTTGACCTCCATTTTCAAATAGAGGTGAAAATGATTCTAATGAACAGATTACTCACATAACGTTAGGGTAGCCAACATATGTTCCCCATCAGCCTGACTCCCAGGATGTTTCCCCTCAACAATACCGTGACAACCGCCCAGCAGAATGGCCATGAACTATCTGAATCCGTTTGCCATAACTGGATCAACTCAGTGCAGGAAGATCATCTTTAGAGAAATTACTTATCGTTTCGTAACAGAGCTATGGCTACTTGATGAATATTTATAATGTAACAAATCATTTTTTGGGGTTTATTTTGTTTGTTTATTGCTTTTGCTCTAGACTATGTACTGCGCTCTCATACGCTCTGGTAATGTTTGCGCTTGGTAAATATTTTTAATGTAATAGATTATAAGATCATATATTTATTTATGTTTTGCTTCTCTTCTATACTATGCTCAGCGCTTTGACCCTCTAGGGTCATGTTGCGCGTTTTAAAACTCTTTAAATAAATACATAAAAATATATCTATAATAGATCCGGAAGCGTAAATATATTTTGGGGCAATGATACGTGTAGATGAAGTATGAGGAAGTATGAGGTGGGGACAGAAAATGTAGTTCTGGTACATTATGTGTTTGCAATAACACGTATTCACATGAGACGGGTGATCTAATTAGAAAGCAAAACGCATTAAGGATTTTCAATGTGCAGATGGGCCGGATTATCCTCTGTGAGCAAATGAAGTGCAAAACTACAAGTGAAAAATGGAGTAAAACTAATGGTTTCAGATCACAAATAGCATGTCATGACTCAATCATTGCAGAAAACATTTCAAAGAACATTGATAGTGGGCATTTTAGACTATAGTACAGAAATCACAAGAAACAGTGTTGGAGTCAGCAGCTGTGTATTGGACTGAACAGATTCTGAATAATACTCGGTTCGTGAAGGACAGTAAGAAGTTGTGTTTTTTTGTCAGTGCACTAGTTGTTGCTGCACCCAGAAATGTCTAAGAATGAAGGACAAAGAAAATGTCTAAGAATGTACTTAGCTTACTTTAGAAGTGTGTGAGTTGCAAAGGAGGGTGGGGGGAATTCACCATTGACATCGCCTGTGGTGTTCAAGTCCTTCCAAACAGCCGACTGAACTTATTGAGTGGCCATTTCAGATCAATGCATGGGGCGGCCTTACCATCTCTCGGCCATATTCCACTGGTAGATGCGTGCTACACAAATACCAATAACATGATGTAACATATCAATAAGATAAATAAATAATTCAGAAGACAGGACAAGCAAACCGTTACTAGCGAGCACCTGGGGTGGAAAACAAAGTGAAATACGGATGTGCCCAACCTCCTTTTAGCTGAAGTTGAGGACTCCAAGGCCTTGTCATCATGGAGAAGCGGCCCTCAGAGGGTTGGGCCCCCTTTCAACTGACAGGGGTGACATGCCCTTACACCGCCTTCTTGCAGGGTCAATTCAACCTTCTCTTCTTCAGAAGTTGGCGAATTTAAAATAAGTAACCACAGTTATTTACTTTACATAGAAATAGCGCGAGTGAGGTATGAAGCTGGTTTCAAATATTATACAGGAGAAGGCAAAGTCATACTTGCAGATGGTATTTTGTCATCTTTTCTAGAGTAATTAGCAAATTGGTGAACTACATGTTCCTGTGGCTTATTACCTGGCAAATAATGATGTGTTTTCAATAAGATTCAGTTTTGTATTCTTTGGTTACGTCACAAACCCTTGTGAAGGTGTCTTTTTCAGACTATTTTGCACAAGTTGCCATGCAATGTGTAAACTACCTACAGCATTTCACACCTCCCCATTGTTTATTTAAGAATCAGGCTTGTGTTACACTATCAGGTAGTATAGCTAGAGGTCAGCAAATTAACATTTTAGTCTCATATGTATACTATTTATTTTTTTAATGACTGAGTGATGGCCACTTTTACATTTTTCTGATAGTCTTTGCAACGAGGTATATCAATATCATTTTTAAGGACAAGACAAACTAATTGGAATATGTTCCAAGGAATGATTTAAACACACTGGAAAACAACGGACACTGAAATATTGTTCATTCATAACCCATAGCAAATATTTGAGGTGCTTTGCTTGTACTCATATCAGGAAGCAGTGTCTAGTTATTTCTTAATTATACGCTAAGTGAGTTGCATTGAATTAATTACACCTGTTTCTTTTCCCTCTTTTTCTTCTCTCTTCCAAGGAGATTACATGGTGATGACAGTTTACTTCGACCTAAGTAGACGGATGGGCTACTTTGCTATTCAGACCTACATCCCCTGCATTCTGACTGTGGTCCTGTCCTGGGTTTCTTTCTGGATAAAAAGAGACTCTACACCAGCTCGAACATCTCTCGGTTAGACACGTTTATCATTATCAAAATAATACATTTCTTGCATGCTTGTTGCAGAACATCGATTACAATGTTTAATGTCTGACGTAAATATAGTGTCCTTAACATGGCTTACAAACATATTGTCCTGTTAGCTATACATTTTCTATTATTAGCTCCAGTGGGGTGATATTTTTTATAAAAAAATACTTCCTCAAACGATGTTATAAAAATGATATTCCGTTACCACACCTTGCCTTGTTCTGTGCTACATAGCAGACACTAAAATGCATTTCTCCTCCACTGGCTATTTGAAGATTCACAAATTAATTTACATTTAAACACTTTACATTTCTTGTTATCATCACTATTTGTATTTACCTTCCCCAGTCTATTGTTCCCAATAATTCGCCTATACATCCTACTATCAGCTTTTGGTAGCTTGTTGATGTTGATTTATCTGTTACCCTTGCACACTCAGCCAAAGGAAAAAAAGATTAACTATTAGAAGTTTTTCATCAGCTTGAAAGTACATTTTAGTTTGTACAAGTTTCTTGGTGCCTTCCAAATGAGCATTCCACAGTCATGAAATGAGCCTCTTGGATTTTAAAGTGAAAAATGAATTCAGTGTAACTTATGAAGCAAATGTGCAGGAGTGCTCAGTGTGGTTAAGACCAAAATCAAATTTTTGCTAGCAAGATTTTGAGCCAATGGGTCCGGCTTTAGAAATGTTGGTGCAAGTTGTCACATTGCCAAGAATAAAATGAAAGTAGAAAATTGGTATGGCTAAACAGTAATAACATCATCTCAAATACTGTCCACCCTATCTGACAGAAACATCTTGAGGTATCTAATTAAGCAAAAAGCACTAAGCGCCAACAAGAGACATCTGGTTATGCTGGACAGGGACAAAGTCAAACGTTTAGGTCGACCGCAATGGAGCATGGGCTGGCTACAGTGTCCAGGTTAGGCATGCTGAGCAAAAATACCTTAATCCCAGTTGCGTTGAAGATCCTGTCAACAAGGAGGATGTGGGAATCAGCCAAAGCATTGTGTCGATGTACAAGCGATGAGTCAATGACTATCCTTGCAGTGGTGGCGATACACTGGTACTGGTCCGCACACCAGTGGCGATGTGTCGGTTCTGATGAGCACAGGGGATGCGATCCAGAGTTCTCAGTGTTGGCGTCAAGGCTGCCGTCGACAGAGATGTTAAGACCTTGAGCCAATGCAAATGTCATGCAGTGCTGGTTACAAAGGCGATGCATCAATCCTCGCAGCAGAGGCGACGTGCTGGTTCAGGTCACACAACAGGTGCAATGCACCTGTTCCATACCATGCAATGGCACAAATGCACCCATTCAAGAGAGTTTGCATGAGTTCTGACTGAAGCAAGCACCTCGGATCCACTTCCAAGGGCCTAAGCAGGGGTGGAACTAGAACTACTCCCAGACTTCGATGGGGGGGTGGGTGGCTAGTACTAAAAAGTGTTGGTGGGGGTACCATTTTGCGCATTGGGAGATGAGACAGCATTAGAATACACTTTTGGAAACCCAATAGGACCAGGTTTAATGCGCTAACGTGTGGAAAATGCATTTGTTCATGCCTCTTCTTTTCTGCAGTAGCACATTACAGCCAGATCTTTTGTCTTTGTCAATGCATTCCTCTGAGAGAGCAAGCACTGCTGAAGCTCAGAGAGTGTCCACCAGACCTAGGAGCATCATATGTCATGAAGGTGGTTGCTACCAAGTGAGTACTGTGCATGTCAGAAATGAAAGCACTGAAAGCTTACTGAAAAAGTGTCTTTTCTGATTAAAAATAACATGAACTTAATAATGATAACATACTTCCAGGGAACAATAAGGTATGTGTGGGAATCTCTATATGTGCCGAATGAAGTACTCCCACAGACATTCAGAAGTAGACTTGAGGTGTGAAGAATAAACTGGGATAAAGAAAATCATGGGAACGTCTATATAGCTGTTGCAAAATGAGGTTGCCTCATCAACAGTTACAAAGGAAGGGGTATCCATTGAAAATGATAAGATGGGTTCCTGTTCACAATGTAAACGCATGAACATGTTGCTAATTCTCTAGCATGAACCTAAGAGCAACAGAGCATTGCCCATTATGGTAGGTGATGGAAAATTATGCAATATTCTATTCATCAAGTGGTGGCTTGTTAGACGTGGCATCTTTGGCATGGTTTCCCCAGACTTTTTGCCTCTACCTCCTGTATTTTTTATGCTGTGCTGGATTTTTATTTTGCTGGTTTAGATGCTATGGGCACTTTGCCACTGCTGATCAGTGTCAAAGTGCAAGTGCTCCCTAGGGAAATTGTTATTGTGATTGGTTACCTATGATTGGCATATTTGTTTTACCGGTAGGTCCCTAGTAAAGTGCACTGAGTGTGCCAGGGCTAGTAATTCAAATGCTACTAGTAGGCCTGCAGCACTGATTGTGCCACCCACAGGAGTAACCGTAAAATGGTGTCTCAGGCCTGCCACCGCAGTGCCTGTGTGCAGTTGCTAATTGCTATGCTGACCTGACCAGTGTCCACACTGGCCATGCATAAGCCTTCCCTTTCTATACACATTGGACACCTCTATGGAAGGCTTGAGGTACCCCCCTGGGCAGGGTGAAGTGTATGTGAAAGGTAGATCATGTACTAGTATGGGTGACATGCTCTGTTAGTGAATTACAGCTATTTTCGTTTTTCACTATTGAAAGGCTATCTTTCCCATAGGCTATAATGGGGAATGCTGTGTATAATGTATACCTGCATATCTTCCCATAGGAGCAAGATAGAAAATGAAAGTGTCGTATCCCTGAACTCAGAATTTAATAACACATTCTTTAGGAAGGATGGTTTTTAAATCCTGTGTTTGAAAACAGCACTTTTAGAAAGTGGCTGTTTTCTTGTCTGGTCTTTCTGTGTGCTTTGGCCTGTTTGTGAATTGACTGTCTGGTTTGTGAGTGACTGGGGGGATGTATGTTGTTTCAACGCATGCTTTTACCACGCATGCCTTTACTACGCGGGGATTACAATGCAAGTCGTTACAACGACTTGCGTTGGGGGGCGCTGGATAGTGGAATAGTTTAATTTTCTATTCCAACTCCAGTCCCCGTGGATAGTAGGGAAAGTGTTGGATAGAAAATTAAACTATTTCCTATCCAACAGCGCCCTTCAGCGAAAGTCGTCGTAACGACTTTCGTTGTAATTCCTACGTTGTAATGGTAGTGCGGGGTAAAAGATTTGTTGTAAACGATGTTCCCCGACTGGGGCTGGGGTGGCTCCCAGAGGCTGAGTGAGTCATCCCTAGGCTGAATAGGTCCATCTGTATCTTGAGTGGTGGGAGGGGATAGCACCTGGGCCTGAATAGGGCTGTGCCTGCCTTCCACAATGCCTGCTCCACCTCCTTCTGGGTGGCTGACGACCATTCCCCTCTCTCTCAAAGGAAAGAAGAAGTCAAGTAAACAAAGTGCTCCAGGACTGACCAGAACTGGTTCTGACTATGCCAAGGCCTCTCTGCCCTCAGAGAACAAAGGGAATATTGGTATAAAAAGGGCTAACCAGACTTCAGAAAATTAGATCATCCTGGAATCAAGAAGGAACCTCTGCCAAGGAGAAAGCTGGAAGACTGAAGAAGGACTGACCTACTGTAATTCTGACCTGCAGTTGCTTTGCTGCCAAGGAGAGGGGAAGGACTTTGCTGTTGCTGTTTACCCTTGCTTGAAGAGATCTCCAAGGGCATGAGGAGAGCTGGCCTCCTGTTAAGAAGTCCCAGGAACAAAAGGACTTCACCACCCAGCTTCCCCCCTGAACCCTGCTGAGCAGCACTCTCTCCACTTCTTGGACTGTCAGGACAGAAGACAAACAATACTTCTCGGATCGCTCCTGAGTCCTGACCTGCGGAACCACTAAGTACTGTTCCCACCCCTGCTCTTATTGGTTTGCTGTTATCTCCACCTAGTTTGTTTTTTTATGATGAAGAAAAATGGTGTGCTTTAAAAAAAAAACTTGAGGGCGTGGTTAAGATGGCGGAGTGAGCGGGTGTGTCTTTCTTGTGCTCCCTTCTCGCCGGGCGCAAAGCATCTTCTTCTGCACACCCGGACCCAGACTTACCTGGTGGTGGTCCCGGGTTCTGCTTCACAGACGTGCCAGAGAGCCGTGGGTCGCGCTGCATACCCATGTCGGGCCTCTCCGAGGGTCTGTTGGGCAGCCTGCAGCTTTGGCGCCGTAAGTGTAGGGTCAGCCCGCGCTGCTGAGGCGGGCTGGTGCTGTGGTCTGGCCGCGCAGCTCTTCTATTGGCGGAGCAGAGACTGAAGCATCCCGTGTCATGCAGGGAAGCCTGTGAGCGGTCTTTGCACTTTTGCTCTGTCATCGCGGGTGATGCGACACAGAGCTACAGCGTGGAGAAGCCTGCCCCTGGAGCTGAGCAAGGCAGCGCCGGGCAGATGCTACGTGCATCCCAAGCCTACTGACTGAAATACCCCGGGCCTGCAGCAGTGGTTGGAGCCTTCTGAGACGTCGGGGAGCCAGGCAAGTGTCCAGTTGCGGCCCTCATTTTTGCTCTTTTGCTCTTCTGTTCCCGCGGCCAGCGGGGAGCCTCCACATCTTTGCCCCCTCCTCTGGAGGCTGGTCTGCGGCGTGCGTGCGGCCTAGCTGGGGCCTGCCACGTGTTGGGGCACTGCCAGGCAAAGAGGAGGCCTTCATCCTTGGCAGACTTCGGCGCACAGTGTCTCTGGCAGAGGGCCCTTGTGGATCTGGTGGGGGGGAGTCGGCTGCCCCCCCTTGTGTGATTGATTAGCCCCTGCGGACTTCCTAGGGCTCACACATAGTGGGCCTAGTGGTGCTGTGAAAGGCCAGGTTTATTGTGGTTGGGCCATTTTTCCTGCAGCACAGCAGATCTTCAGTATTTTTGCCCTGAGCTGCCTGATAGCTGCGCCTTGGTGTGTGATTCGATTTGGTTGTTGGAGAGGCGCTTGCTGGCTGGGGTCATCGTGGATGGCGTGAGGACCTTTTGGCAGCTGTGGTGACTGGGGCGCAATCGGGCCTTCTTCCTGCTGCGATTGATGTTTAGGGCATCCGCTCATAGCACGTTCTGGTTGCAAGTCCAGCGATGGCTGCTTCCAAAGGGAGAAAGGATAGGTCAGTGTGTGACCTCCTCTTGAAAGCTGCGGGGGGCTTGTCAGGCGCTGGCTCAGTGCCGGTGGAGGGCAGCCCGGACAGTGCTGTTACCCGGGAGTTTTTGGAGTCTCTCTTTGCCTTGCAGAGGGAGGACATTTTCACTGTCAAGACTGACCTGTAAGCGGATCTCCGAGAGGTCAGGCGAGATGTGGACGCGGTGGGAGAGCGTGTGGCCGCATTGGAGTACTCTACGGCGGCGAGGGACGAGGAGATTGCGGCGCTTCAACAGGAGGTCCTGAGCCTGCAGGAACAGCATCTGAACCTCAAGACGCACACGAAGAACTTGGAGAACCATTCCCGGCTGAACAATATGTGCATTCGGGCGGTCCCTACTGGGGCGGAGGGAGAGGATCTTGTGGGCTATGTGCAGGATCTCTTTCGCAAGATTCTGGGCTCTTCCTCGGATTCTTCGATGAAGATAGATCGATGCCATCGGGTTGGCCCCCCCATCCGTCGAATCACCCTCCTGCAGACATCTTGACATGTGTCCATAACTTTACAGTAAAGGAAGAGATTCTCCGAGCAGCGCATGCTGCGCAACCTCTCCACTTCATGGATCACACCACGCAGATTTTTCAGGTTTTGGCAGCGAGAACACTCCAGAAAAGGAAGGAGTTTCGCCCCCACAATCACAACTCATCCGCGCTCACAGAACATTTCTTATGCTTGGGGCCATCCTTTTCGCCTCATTTTTCGTCCGGAAGGGAAGCTCATACAGGTCTCTTCTATTTCTGAAGCCTGCAAAGTGCTGAAGTTGTCCCCTGATGAGCTGCCCTCCCCTCCAGATGCTGCAGTGCCGGGTTCACAACGATCGGGATGACGCGGTCCTCGGTACGCCCGGCCCACTGATCAACTTTGCCGTGACCCGGCCACTGTCCTCAAGGAGCGCTCTGCTGTCATTCGGACCCTGACAGGAGCAGATGGAGACTCGCTGGACACTAATGACTGAGGGTAACGTGTGTTGAGGTTTTATGCAACTTTATGGGCCTGGTGGGGGCGGACGGGATGCTTTTGTTTCTCAGTTGGAGATGATACTTACTTTCTTGGCAGTCTCCTTGGAATGCTGCCCAACATCTATGTTGGACTCTGTGATGTTTTGTTGTTTGAGGGTTGGTTTGTTTTGCTGTTTTGGGGGTGGGTGGGTCCTCCCTATGTTGAGATTTTTAGTCATGCATGCTCTGCTCTGTTTTACTTGCCTGCCTTTAGTCACTCTGTCCTTGCAGTCCTCCATTCCTTCTTGGGTCTCCTGGGCCTTCCCTATAGGGCCTATTGGTCCTTTCCCCTTTGATGTCAGGGGCCTTAATGATCCCACTAAGCGGAGGGCGGTGCTGTCATTGCTTGAGAACGTGCGGGGGGATGTGTGCCTACTTCAGGAAACACACCTTTTCCATTGTGATACACATCGCATGCAACACAGGGCATTACCGCTACAATTTTGGTCCTCTGGGAAGCGGAAAACTGGAGGGGTGGCCATCTTGCACTCCGCGCATTTTAGGGGCTCGGTGGTGGATACGGTTGCTGAGCTCCCGGGGAGCTTGCTTGCTGTACGCCTCGGTATAGGGTGCACCACTATTACTCTAGCCTCCCTTTACTCTCCCAATGAACATCAGGAAGAATTCATATTTACTGCACTGGCTGAAGTGTTGTGTACACCTGACTCTCTGGTAGTGATAGGAGGGGACCTGAATTTGGTTATGGTTGCACAGGTGGATCGGTCTTGCTCGAGGTCAGGTGGGGCCGGTGCTATATCAGGAGCGGGGAGGGCTTGGTTAGATGATTGTGGGCTTAGAGATGCTTGGCGATGTTTGCCCCCTGATGTACGGGACTACACGTTCTACTCCGCGGCTCATAAGACCTACGTGAGGCTGGATCACTTCCTTGTCACTTGTGCGGTATGGAACTGCATCCAGGCCTCTTCCATAGATGCTCGCTCCCTTTTGGAGCATGCTCATATCTCTCTCAAACTTCGCCTTCCACACTCACAGTCGTCCTCCCCTCATTGGCGTTTGCGGGACTCACTTCTGAGATCCCCGTCGGTGGTGGAGGGTCTCCGTAATACACTGAAAGATTATCTACAGCTCAACGACATGGCTCCTCTCCCTTGGCTTCTGTCTGGGAGGCACTTAAGTTAGTTGCGCGGGGGGCTCTTATCTCTAGGGTGGCCTACAATAATTGCATTAGGCGTGAGAAACGCCAGGAACTCGAGGGTCGGGTGAGAGAACTTGAAGCCATTCATAAGCGCACGGGGCCCCTCGTATCTGGCGTCAGTTAGAGAGGGAGCTCCACCAATTGAAGCGTTTGGACCTGGATAGGGCTGAATATGCGATACTACGACTGAAACATAAGTACTATGTCGGTTCTAATAGGGGAGGCCGCATGCTGGCACACTGTCTCCGTTGTCAGCAACAGGCTCAGGCAGTGAAGATGCTCTGAGACGCCCATGGGTTGGAGGTGACGGAGGTTCGTGCCATAGCGGCTGCTTTTCAGGCGTTCTACGCGGGGCTGTATTCCGCCGAGTCCTCAGGCCTTCTTGATCCCCTTGAGTACTTGTGGAGTGCAGCTGTGACCCCGCTGCCCCACCAGGAGGCGGAAGGGTTGGAAGTTCCCATTCATATCGAAGAGGTGGTATCTGCTATAGCTCGGTTGCAACCTCAGTAGGCACCGGGCCCGGATGGGTTTAGTGCCCTTTTTTTATCAAACCTATTGTAAGGAATTGGCCCCAGTGCTTACCCGCTTGTTCAACTCCTTTTTGGACACGGGCAATGTCACGCCTTCTATGCTACAGGCCACGATATCAGTTATCCCCAAATCAGGGAAGGATCCAGCGCTCTGCAGTTCCTATCGCCCTATTTCTTTGCTAAACGTTGATGAAAAGCTGTTTTCTAGCATCTTAGCGCATAGGCTTAGCCCTCTTATGCCCGGCTTGATAGACCCTGACCAGTCCGGCTTCATTCTGGGGAGGCAGTGTGGGGATAACGTGAAGAGGATCTGCCATTTAATCGATAAGGTGCACAGGGGAATCCATTTGGTGCCGAGCGTCACCTTATCAGCCTCTATGCTGATTATGTCATATTTTCCCTGGCACACCCCCAGACTTCCTTGCCGGCCGTTGCCTCAGCCGTGCAGGCTTGGATAAGACAGTGGAAGCAAACTACTCCTCCCTCCTCTCTCGCATTAGGTCAGACCTTTCTCGCTGGAGGCGGCTACCCCTGTCCTGGTTTGGCAGATTAGACGCGATCAAAATGAATGTCTTACGCCAGGCTCTCTATGTCTTTCAGACTCTTCCCTTACAGCCTCCGTTGAGCGCACTCACGCGTATTCAAACAGAGATCGAGTGCTTTATCTGGGGTCCTAATTTACCCAGGCTGCAGAAAACCTTAATGAGTCGGATGGGGGGTTGGCCCTACCTAATCTCATTCTTTACTACCCAGCATCGATTTTGCGATATCGTCCCATGAAGGAGAAACATTGGGTATTTATGGATCAGTCGGTTGTGGGTAGGCATATCTGGAGGGAATGTTGGTTACCCAGGTCGGCGCGTGCATGGGGACTTTACTCCTCTCCTGTCACTCGCCCTACCATGTTGGCATGGGATGCGGTGGCACACCATGCAAATCTTACTATTTTCCCCTCCGCCATGTCTCCCATCTTTTCGAATCCCGATTTTCCTCCGGGCATGGACAGGGGAGTTGGCTTCCGTTGGGTAGACGGAGGATGTAAGCGAGTGGGGCAGTTGTTTGCCTCATCCCCTTCCTGGACCTCCGAGAGGACTATAAATTAACAGACTCAGATGCTTTCATTCAAGCCTAAATGTGTCACTGGACGTCAGGCCCCCTGGTGAGACGGTGGTCTGCAGGTCGTTGTTGCCATTTGAGAAGTGGCTCTTCATGAAAAAGGACGACCGCAGGCTTATTTCAGAACTTTACACCTTTATCACGCCTGGGTCAGGGGGCATCCATTCTGCGGGACAGGATCGGTGGGAGGTAGAGATTGGGCGCACCTCGACAGATAAGGAGTGGGAGGACATTTTCTATAGATCGCACCATTTTGCACACTCAATAGGGCACGCAGAAACTGCATACAAAATAGTTTCCTACTGGTACCACACTCCGGCCCGGCTTGCTAAGTGGAACTTCCAGAAGGACGGCCTCTGCTGGCGTGGTTGTGCGTGTCCTGGGACCCTTCTTCACTTACTATGGAATTGTCCCAAACTAACACGATATTGGGACACCGTCCTCGATGAGATTGATCGGGCCTTTGAAACCACTATCCAGAGGCTTCCTGCTTACACCATACTGGGCCTTCCCAACGCTCTGACTTTCCCCTTGCGTTCACTTAAAGGTAAACAGATCTCCTTGGCCTTGAATGCTGCACATCAGGTTATCCTGTCGCCCTGGAAGACTGACAGGATCCCTGATCATTCCCACTGGTTGCTCCAGTTGTTGTCCCTCTTAGGTATGGAGCGATTGTCTATGGCCCTATTAGGGGACAAATCTGAATATTCTAAGATCTGGGCTCCTTTCATAGCTATTTTGTCTTTTGAATTTCGGGAACTAACTTGCCCTATCTATTTACATTTGATGCAATTGATCCCTGAGGGTGGGAGGGGAGAGGTGTGGCGCCGCGGCCAGGGCGACTGACGCTGGAATCTGGGGATCACGGTTCGATCCCTGGCACCGGCGGCAGGTTAGCCCAGCACCATGTGACACTGGGCAATAGCTCGCTTAATCTTCCCGACGGCCCCCAGCGCCTAGAGACCCTTACGGGTGATTGTGCGCTATACAAATGTGGACTTTACTTTACTTTTACAGCGGTGCAGGATAGCCGGTCCTAACGTCTCTGCCCTGTGGTCACTGGGTTTGTTCCTCTTTGCGGGCACCTGTGGGAGGGCTTTAGCTCATGGGTGGCTCACCATGGGGGAGGAAGGGTGGGATGGGGGGTCTGGGGTTGGATGTTTGGCTTTTTGGTTAAGTTTTCGTGTATCTCCCTTTCCCTTCTCAGTGTATTTATCCCTTAAAGGTAGTCATACCTGCTTTCCAAGTGCTACAGAGTGTTTTACGGGCACCTTTCAGTAGGGTTGGGTGGTGCCCTGGATCAGGCATTGTTTTTATCTTTACGATGCTCTGCTTGCCTTTTCTCCAAGTAGTATTACGCAGCCGGCCTCAGTTGGGTTGTAGGCGAGATGCTGTGTTATATATAGGTCTGATGGTTGATTGGCCTAGTATCGTGCTTTCTTTGGCATGTTTGTTACTTCGCCGGCCCACAGGGTAGTAGGCGCTAACGCTCTGTACGTTTTTTTTTGTCATGTGTACTGCCAATAAACACCGATTTAATTCCCCCCCAAAAAACTTTATTGAAACTAGTGCTTCTGAACTGTCGTATATTTCTTAAACCACACACATGTGTAGTCCCTGGAGTTCTTCAGTCATTTTGTGTTTTAATTAACTCAAATTCCCTGATTGTTTTTGTTAAAACATTCTAAAATGTTGATACAGTGTAATCTCAGTGATGGAGAGCAGTCGCTATTTTAAATGCAACTTTCATCATGTGGGGCTCTTTGCTGAATTATATATCAAGTTCTTTCAGTTTCAGAACACTATTAATTGCAAGCTCAGCCAGTTAGAGTACAGCGTATGGTGAATGATCACATCAACTCGTGAGTCTGTGAGGTTCTAAATCCATTCAGTTTAACGTTGTTCTCTAAAAGGACATCTTCTGTCTTTTCTCATTGACATTTTCTGGTTACGAATAATAAAAAATCAATGTCAAACATTTTCTGCTTCCATCACTTTCTGAGCGATAGCTCCGACTCTTTGTATCAGTGGTATCAGACTCAGAGACAACAGTAGTTTGTGTAATATTGTTTTAATCACTATTTTAATCTTCTTTAAATGACTATGACATAGCACTTGCTGACATCTCCCAAAAAGACACATTAATTCTGGGATTGCACCAAATGAAAGTGCCATCTTGCGAGCTTGATGCAATTTACGGAACTTTTTCAGCTTCTCATTTCGATGCTCGTGAGAGCCAGCGATGCTCCCTGATTATGTTCGCAATCAGTCAGACATCTACAAGAAACAGCTTGCACACATGAACCTTCAAACTAATTTATTATATGTGCCTGGCAGAGGTGTGCACTCAGAAGGTCAGAGACAACGCTGCGACAACAAAGTGAGTTAAATTAATCTGTTCCACAGCAGGCTTTAAATATTTTATAGGGGTGAGTGCACTCGTCGTTTAACTCCACTCCGCCAGCTGTTCAGCTGAGTATTTTTTACCACACTTTACGCTCCGAGCAGAGTGCTGAGTGACAAAACTCCATGAACTCCACTGGTGGAGTGGAGTTTGCTGCCCACCCTTAATCACTACTCTCTGCAATGGTGCTCAGATGCATACATGGAAGAGCTTAGCTATGTCTGCCCAGGTTCACAGTACTATGTATGCAGGAACTCAGCTCTAGCTCAATAAAAGTAATTACCTATGGGTATAAGGTCTTTGCTCTATCCGTGCATGAGTTCAGCACTATGTATGCAGGGACTTGGGTGCCTCTATGGCAGAGTTCTACTCTATCTGCAGATGAGTGAGTTCAGCTCTACAAGATGATAAGTTATGTTTGTTGCAGAGCTCCACTCTCTGTTTTCAATGGAAACTATTTTTCCTTGTGGAATTCAAGTCTTCTAAGTCTTCAGCCTATCTCCAGAAGAGCAACCAACTTCCTCTACTTAATTAAATAGGCACCAAAATGATCTGCTTGATACCAAGCAGACTTCACCCTTTTGAATTGTGATGTTTTAATTGACTCTGCACAGCAGGAGTTTGGGCATATAGTGCTGGTCACTATTTACCTTGTCTCAATGGCACATCCTCTTTCTTTCCAGAGTGGTTTTTATTGTGAACTTCTTCTTGATGTTCATTGCTTTCATGTCATTTGGTATGTCCTTTTGTTTTACAGTTGTAGTGAGGAAAATTAGAAAGAACAGGGAAGATCAGGATGAGACAAGGAACCAATGTTAATTATGAAACTAGACAAAGGTGAAAAGTGTGGGGTGGAAAGTGGCAGGTTGACAAAAGGAGTGGAATAAGAAACATGGGAGAAGGCAGTGACGTATGGAGAGGGGCACAAAGGGTACATAGGGCTGGATGAACAGTGATGAGATCCAGGTGACTACCTATGGGCAATGTAGTAGAAGTTAAACTGCACTGCAGCACATGGGAAGGAAACAGTGGGATTGAGCAGAAAAGCAAAGTTGAAGAAAAAAAAACGTTGAACTCTTGTCTCTGAGCACCAAGTTTGAGCTTTAAAACAGGGTGACTCTGAAAAGAAGGCAGTCAGATGGACCATGTCTATGAAATAGTTTGTTAACCCATCGGACAAACCCATGGACTACACATACCGGTTTGGATCCTTCGAGATTTGAATGTGTCTTGGATTTGGAGAAGGCAATCTTCTACCATTTGCATTAGGTTTTCTAACCACCAGCTGCCACTTGTAGAGACGGGAACATTGATTAAGAGGTAGAGCACATGAGGACACAGCAATCTGGGGGAAACCATGCTGCTGTGGAAGAAAGCTATGGTGATAGAAGAGCCAGGTGCTGTGTATCCACAATATCATTCTGATCCAAATCTCCAGTCCATTACCTGTCTGTCCCACAAACAAAAAAGGCCAAGAGGCACACAATGCCTTCCTGGGAGGTGGACTGTGTGATGTTTGAGGGGCATAGTTCACTATACTGGCACAATTCATTGTATTTAGCAGATATACTGCAAAGGCATCAGGCAGTACATTATATCTGCTAAAATGGGACTAATAGGGCGCACATCGGTGCACCCTTGAAATCAATGAACAACCACAAAGTGCAGCAGCTGCATGAACCCCATTCTATCCCAGCTAATTATAGGCATGTTCTTCCAGTCCTACAACAGGGCCTCTGGAGAAATGCAAATGTACGGCTCTGGCATTTTTCACATAGTAATGATTTTGACGCCTTTGCCACACAATCCAATCATGTGCTGCGTAATCTCCAGATTTCAACCAAACTTTTTTATTTCTAGCTCAAAATGTCCAAACGTTACTAAAAACCCAGCAACATGGGTTTCTGCATAGGGGAAGTCCCTTTGAAAATGTTGACTGGTGACCTCTCTGCTGCTTATTGCTGTTTTTAGGTGTTACATTTGTACCAATGAGGTGCAACCTATGATCAGAAAGTGTTAACAAATGTAAAAATGACAAAGTAATGAAATTGTACTATTCCAAAATGTTCTGTATCACACTGCTCAATTTGCCTTGTCTTGCTGCATAATTTAGTCAACCCTGCCATATGACTTGGACCTCCCTGATACGTATTTCCATCAGCCCTGCTTGTGAAGGAGCTAAGAGAGATATCGAAGTTATTTCTTTCCCTTTTTAATCCTACCCTTGCTGCTCTATCTGGCTCCTCATTGGGAATCATGGTTTGCTGGTTCCTACACCCAGCACTGGATTCCTGCTTTGCTGCTGCTATGGAGGGTCCAAGTTGCAAACTAAGCAGAGCAATTATGTAAAACAAAAATCTCTATGCGTTTGTGTATGTGTTTGTGAGTGATTGAGAGTGAATGGGATTGAGTGAATGTGTGTGTGTGTTTGAGAGTAAAAGTGAGAGTCAGACTTTGGGGAATGCATGAGTAAGTGAGAGTGAGTAGGGGGGAGTGAGTGAAGGAGCATGAGTTTTATTGATTTGAGTTTGTGAGAGGTAGAGGAAAGTATCATGGTGCAGCAGTTGTACCATGCCCCAGAGTCAGTGAGTGTGTGTTAGTGTGGTATTAACTGAGAATAGAAATCAGTGAATATGCGAATGTTTGTGAGTGAGTAACAGTGAGGGGAAGTGAGTATGAGTGAGAATGAGCAAGTGAGAGTATATGAGTTAGAGTGAGTGAGGGATAGAGTCTAAGACCCAGATTATTAAAACTTTTTGCAGAACACATTGCAGCACCGAAAGTTGCTGCGTTGCATGAGAGAGCAAGAAAGCACCATATCTACAAAGAATTGTCACCATCCTGCTTTCTACCTAGTGCTAGCACACAATTAGGCTACCGAGAACCATACACACACCTTTGTGTCAAAGTGAAAAGATGCCTGGGTGAGTCTAGTATAGGTTTTGTACTGGAAGGGTGCCATTGCAGTACAAAATGCCATGCTTTGAATACCTTTAAAACTTTTCCTACTTTGGATTTCTACTGTACACATGCAAAGTGGGAAACATTAGGAGAAATAAGAACATTTCTCCTTTTGAAATGCCTGCTTTCAAGTCATGTTTTTTTGGGATGCCAATCACTGTCTATTGTTGTTAGTAGATAAGGTTTTATGTCAAAAACCCTGGGTAGTTGACTGGGTATGCTTGTATGACCCATAGAATACCCCTTGATGCAGGAGAACACAAACCAGCGAATTCCAATGCGTTGCATTACTTTCAGGCAACTTTCCAGTGCACCCACTTTCAAAGATCACCAGCCACCTCAGCCACCAATACTAACTGACAGGATTTGGCCTAACGGCCTGAGCTGCCAAATTTGGAACTGGGGAATGAGGTTTGAACCCTAGCTCTACATCCTGTGATCCTGGGCAAATCACATAATCTCACTGTGCCTAAAAACAAATAATCTGATTTTGTGTAATGTTATCTGATTCTATTGTAAAGCACACTTATGCCTTTGGTCAGAGTTTGCACTATATAAAACTTCACCGAATCTTTTACCGACAGGATTGGGACTACAACCCATGGGCCCTCTTTCCTATCCATTCACCCTCCCACCCCTATTTTGCCAATATAATTGTGAATGTTCTTATGTTTTAGTCAGTACTTGGCACTTTTAGAACCAAAACCACAAATCCCTTTATCCCCCCATACTACGGACAGAAACGTCTAGACTGCAGGATGGACATTGCATTTAAAAACCATACAAACTCTTTATTCACGTTTTAGCATTTATATAGCACTTATACCCCTCACTGTAGTAGTAAGTACTATGTAATGCAATAACAAATAAAGATAATTTGGAATTTCTGCCTTGTTTACTGGAAGCACAGGAAGATAGCAGAGATTGCCTTTAAAGTGTAGATGCAGTCTCACTTACCAGCGTTAATAAGCAAGCATTGTCTTGCCTCAAAACAAAGAGCGATCAGTAAAGCACACTGCCTTGCACAGTTAGAACCCCCAATGTGGGTTTCTTGTCCTGTATGTCAAGAATAATGTGTAACCCCCCACCCCCCACCCCCCCCACAGCCCCCATCACCTTCTTTGAGTACACTGCAAGCAGCAAGATAAGTTGTCTGTCTGATAAAAGAACATGTTTATTCTGACAGTCTTCTCCAGCTGTAATTCGCCTAGGCTTTACCTGGAACAGACACCAACAAAGCTTCAGGCTTCAGCTTTGGCTACAAAACAGAATGGGTGGGCTGATGCCCCTTGAGCTCAATGGGTGTTGGGCATCTGGGACCACATGCAAAAGCAGGATAGCTGGAAGCCTTTTATGTCCCTGAGACTTCAATCAGGAGGCAAGCCAGCAAGCCCTTGGAGTCGCTCTGGTTCTGGCTTGGAGAGATGCATGTCCATTCCTTATCACTCCCAGGCAAGGGGGTAGCAGGCAGCAGGGGAGCAAGGCAAAGCAGAAATCCAGCAGAGTAGCAGTCCAGCGGAGTGGCAGTCCTTGTAGCAGCACATCAGTCCTTCCTCCTGGCAGAGTATCCACAGGTCCAGAAGTTTACTGAGTTGGTGGTGTCGGAGACCTAGTACTTATACCCAGCAGGATCTTTGAAGTGGGGTAAATTTCAAAGAGATGCCTTTGAAGTGCATAGAGTTCCTTCCCTGGTTCTAGACTCACTGCAGGGGCTATGCAGCCCTTTATGAGGGGACACTACTAAGACTTGTAAGACGTAAAGGTGCATACTCTGCACCCAGCCATTGTGGTGTCAAGGGCCTACATTAGGGGTGACTTATATATAAGAAAAAGGAAGATTTGAGCCTGGCAAGAGGGTCAACTTGCCGGGTCAACATGGCAGTTTAAAACTGCAAACACAGGCTCTGCAATGGCAGACCTGGGACATGTTTAAAGAGCTACTTAAGTGGGTGGCATAATAAGTGCTGCAGCCCACAAATAGCATTTAATTTACAGGCCCTAAACACATGTACTAAACTTTATTAGGGACTTATAAGTAAATAAATATGCCAACTGTGGATAAGCCAATGTTACCATGTTTTAGGAAAAGAGCACAATCCCTTTAGCAATAGTTAGCAGTGGTAATGTGCACAAATGTCCTAAGACCAGCAAACACAAAGTCAGCAAAAACAGGAGGGTTGAAGGCAAAACGTTAGGGGGAAACCACACCAACACTGCTGGTTCGGAAAATCTGCATCTAATGTTATTGCAGCTAATTAATACTCTTTTATATCTACAGTAGGATAGGCACTGAAAACATATCTGGAGATAAACAACCAATTGCCTACATAACCTGCTACCCATGGTCAATGAAAGGCAATCACTGTATCCCTCCTGCCGTTTCTTTTAAGTCTACCTAACAATGGGTGTCAAGCTGGTTTCCTATCTATAAACAAGTGTGATCATATTGAACGTATTGTATTGTTGAGTATTATTTGAACTATTTTTTATTATTCCTAATGAACATAGACTGATGATCATAACTATAACTCTCCTCTCGATCGTGTGAGCAAATTCTTCATTCATTAGCCTTTTATTAATTTTTAGTTACCTTTTTTTTGCCCTCTAAATTCCAGATACCTATTATAGTTCAAATGCACCAACTTCACACATCCCAAAATTGATTCCTTAATCAATCTCACTACTGAAACCATTACCCACTCATACTCTTTCTCACTTTTCTGGTGGAAACACTGCACTCACTTGTGAGTATCATGCACACCTCCGCTTAGATATCAGACTTTTTCTAGACCGCAAGTGATTTCTTGTTAATGTTGTAAAAAACACAACCTGCGATAACTAACACTGTATTTCCACGAAGCATTTCAGATATTTATGCGTTACTTTTCTTACGAAAAGTCAACTGCCTATTTTATCTGCCAAACATCCTAACCATCTGCATTGCCATCCTGATCCTCGCAACCTACATAGTGTATAATCTCATTGGTATGCACTGTACTATCTAGAGGCCTTATAATGAGTTTGGCTGTCCGAGGACCGCCAGACTCGTGGGAATGCAGAGGTAGGAGTCTTCCGACTGCTCCATTACGACCAGGGTGGCCGGGCTGCCCTGGGACCACTGCACATGCCAGAGATCCCTGGCGGTGGCACAGTGGTATTGAGCCCACAATATTCTTGGCAGGGCCGCTGCAGCCCTGCCAAGCATATTACAAGTTTCCTCATGGCCACGCTCTTCTTGGTGATGTGACCACCATGAAAAGTGTACATAGGAACAGCAGTCTCAATGGACAAATTAATCACACTGAACTGATGATGATTCAAAACAATTTTAACACAATGGTAAAACAGTGAGCGAGTTGGATCTACGGACAGATATTCCCTCATGGAGCTGTTGTGTCAGTTTTCAATTGGATTTATATCTTTGGCCCAGCTGATTCATTAAGCTTTGCATTCCTACATCATCCAAGGGAATGACACCCTCTATTGTTGTTTTGTTTTTGCTCTTCTTAATAGGAGCCTACGTGCCCACCATCCCCATCAGGCCCACAAGGGCAGATTCATGGTATCTATCCTTCCCACTCCCCATCACTGTCCTTAGGAAGACTCAATTACCTACCATCCTCTAGAGGTTGAAGCGGCGACATTTGACACACTAGCCAGTCTCAACAACAGCGATAAATCACAGTATTAAGTAGCATTGACTATGGCTTTGAGAAATGTTTTTCGATAATGTATGAATATTTTGGCGGAAAATATGAGCCTTTGTTTCTTGTAAATAGTGGACTTTGTGAATCACAGCCCCTCATCCTCACTGCAAACACTTTCCCCCCTCCCCTTTCCCTCCTGGGGCACTGTTTTACCATTGTGTTAAAATTGTTCTGAGTCATCAACAGTTCCGTGTGATTAAGCAATACTGTTCAGTAAGCTTTATACGTTTTTTTTTGCATTCTTTGTAAAGTAATATTTGTTCTGTATACTTCTTTGTCCATTGGGACCGATGTTCCTATGTACTGTTTGATACCCAGGTCTCAGTGACTTTATTTGGGTTTACCCATCTAGGTAACTACCATGAAAAGTGTGGCTGTGAGGAAACAAAGGGGTCCCTACGTGGCCCCCTTTTGCCTCACGTAGTCAATAATTAGGGCACCTCTAATGCCCCAAAATAGCGGCGACAGCTTTTTTTCAAAAGTGCATTTGCTTATTTATTCCCTTCAACTCGTGTGTATTTATCCTCTGTTATTTATGCATTCATCCAAACTTTTTTCTCCTTTCATTCTGCATCCTCCTGCATCGTGTTGCAATTTCCATAGTTTCTCATGCTTTGGTCGGCCTTGACCTTTCTCCCCAAGCACGCACTGAAGCAAAGTTCTTCAAAAGCAGTTTATTCAAACCCAATGCATTTCGAACCCCACCGGGTTCTTCGTCTGGGGTAACTGTAAGTGACAAAAACACTCTTTTTTGTAAAAATTGATATATGTACATTTCCTCTTTGTCTTCGTATTTAAATTTAAAATATACTCAAATTAACATTTCTTTACTAAATATTTTACCGATTTGTATTTTCAGGAGTGACCCTTCATAACCTTCTCCTTCCTTTTCTCCACTAACTTCTCCCTCCCTTCACCAACTTCTCTCTTTCCCTCTCTGCACCCCCCCTCGCTTCAACAACTGGACACAAGGGCGTGTCTGCGCTCTAAACTTCTCTACAGGAATGTTTAACAATAGTCCGTAGTGCACCCATTTTGCTCGCACCATCTAAGAACCCTCCCTCTTTAACAACTTGCAATGGTTCACTCTTCAATTGCCTGATGCCTCTACAGTTTGTTTACTTTCTTCTATCGCTTCATCACATTACACGTACCTGCCAAAAAGCTCTATGTGTCTCTCACATCCTTCGTGTAGCGTAGGTTCCTTTTACTAAACTCCGATGTTTAAACCCTTCTTCCGCCCTCTCTTCTGTTGCCGCCCACTCCTTGCACTTTTAATTATCTACACCTGGGTCGCCCACTCGAAACCCGGGACACTTCAATTCCCATGGTGCAACGTAATATGTCAGAAACGTTGATTATTAACCTTCTCAATAAAAATAAGAAATGTTTTACATATTTAAACTGAAGACTGTACATTTCATTGTGCACTCAATTCTTATTTCTGATTTTCCGATCACCATCCGATAAATTTCAAAATAAACGTCTTTATAGAACCAAGATGTTTGACAGGAGGATGTAAAACACTCCTTCTCCTCATGCTGCATCTCAATGGGTGCTAACCCGAAGTGGCTTGCATTCGACGTAGTTCATAATTGAAATGGGTTGCACACCTTTTTTCCTCAAACTTCAAGTCCAAAATATTCAACAGTCTTTTACATGGTAGCGTGCTCACTCTTGACGTGCCAAGCCCAAAACTGCACGTATTGAACCAAACGTAGTCAATAATTAGGGCACCTCTAATGCCCCAAAATAGCGGCGACAGCTTTTTTTCAAAAGTGCATTTGCTTATTTATTCCCTTCAACTCGTGTGTATTTATCCTCTGTTATTTATGCATTCATTCAAACTTTTTTCTCCTTTCATTCTGCATCCTCCTGCATCGTGTTGCAATTTCCATAGTTTCTCATGCTTTGGTCGGCCTTGACCTTTCTCCCCAAGCACGCACTGAAGCAAAGTTCTTCAAAAGCAGTTTATTCAAACCCAATGCATTTCGAACCCCACCGGGTTCTTCGTCTGGGGTAACTGTAAGTGACAAAAACACTCTTTTTTGTAAAAATTGATATATGTACATTTCCTCTTTGTCTTCGTATTTAAATTTAAAATATACTCAAATTAACATTTCTTTACTAAATATTTTACCGAATTGTATTTTCAGGAGTGACCCTTCATAACCTTCTCCTTCCTTTTCTCCACTAACTTCTCCCTCCCTTCACCAACTTCTCTCTTTCCCTCTCTGCACCCCCCCTCGCTTCAACAACTGGACACAAGGGCGTGTCTGCGCTCTAAACTTCTCTACAGGAATGTTTAACAATAGTCCGTAGTGCACCCATTTTGCTCGCACCATCTAAGAACCCTCCCTCTTTAACAACTTGCAATGGTTCACTCTCCAATTGCCTGATGCCTCTACAGTTTGTTTACTTTCTTCTATCGCTTCATCACATTACACGTACCTGCTAAAAAGCTCTATGTGTCTCTCACATCCTTCGTGTAGCGTAGGTTCCTCGATGTTTAAACCCTTCTTCCGCCCTCTCTTCTGTTCCCGCCCACTCCTTGCACGCAGACACGCCCTTGTGTCCAGTTGTTGAAATACGAAGACAAAGAGGAAATGTACATATATCCATTTTTACAAAAAAGAGTGTTTTTGTCACTTACAGTTACCCCAGACAAAGAACCCGGTGGGGTTCGAAATGCATTGGGTTTGAATAAACTGCTTTTGAAGAACTTTGCTTCAGTGCGTGCTTGGGGAGAAAGGTCAAGGCCGACCAAAGCATGAGAAACTATGGAAATTGCAACACGATGCAGGAGGATGCAGAATGAAAGGAGAAAAAAGTTTGGATGATGCATAATTAACAGAGGATAAATACACACGAGTTGAAGGGAATAAATAAGCAAATGCACTTTTGAAAAAAAGCTGTCGCCGCTATTTTGGGGCATTAGAGGTGCCCTAATTATTGACTACGTTTGGTTCAATACGTGCAGTTTTGGGCTTGGCACGTCAAGAGTGAGCACGCTACCATGTAAAAGACTGTTGAATATTTTGGACTTGAAGTTTGAGGAAAAAAGGTGTGCAACCCGTTTCAATTATGAACCCCTTTTGCCTCACACCATGTGGATGCACACAAGAGGGGCACAACATTCATCCCTCCCTGTGTGCGTGCACACCAGTACCTGAACGGTATGGACTGCAGAAGTCTATGCCGTACAGGTACTGGGTTTGACATTCCTGGTAATGCCAAATAACCGACCACCAGACAGGAGAAGGCTCCTAATCTGGAGGGAGGTTTGTACATGGGTTTGGTGGGCCAGGGCGGGGTGGGGCGGTCCCGCTCCTGCATTGCCAAACTCTTAATAAGGCCTTAAGGCATCTTCTAGCTGATTTATCAGGCATATACTGTCAATATAATATAAAGGTGTATAGAATTGGATTTCAGAAAAAGGTCGGAGCATGGCTGGCGATCTTCCCCTTAGCCAGTACCCAGAAGTTAAGAGCAAACCTTCTAAATGGCTCCGGATAAATCCATATCATTTGATCTCATCCACAATGGGAGATGTTCCCCACCAGAAGTGAGATGCCCAAATCTCTGATATGAGTGAAATCCACACGTCATCTCAGCACAAAAGTGTTCAGGATGAGGGCATTTCTTGTCTAATGTGGATGAGCTTTCACTCTACAACTCCACATGCGTTCCCACTTGTGCCAACTCAAATCTGACAATAGAAAGGCATAATGATCCCTGTGTGCTGGACAACCCTCACTCCCCACAGGAACCCTGCTACGCCGGTATTGATATTTCTGAACGCATTCGAATGAGAATTCCTGTTTCAGTGAAATTCAGCCTAAGAGCACTTTCAAAGTACGCTCATAACTGTGATATGTGTAAAAAGGAGGAAAGTATGGTCCACTGTAGTGAACGGTGGTGCGTTGGGTTAGAGCACATACCAGGCTGCTACTTGTATGTTTGGAGGCCTGTCATGCATGCAGGCAATACATAGCACCATAATGCACAAAGTGTAAGTACGTGTGCGGCGTGTGCTACAACACCGGTCTACGATTTACAAAACTGTTCTCAATGAGCACGTGTGAATTACCCAGGAAGTAAAGCACACATCCGCACGGAAAACCTGTATGATTGAGCAAATAACATTCAATTCATCGTTCAAACTCATATTACTTACATGAATATCTAAAAAAAAGAATTTTAATGTCTTTCCTGTGGGCTGCAGTCCAGTCACTTGCTGCTAATTCGAGCGCGTTTCATTAGATTTAAAATTGTTCCTACAATATTGAATATTGAAATATTGATGCAATTCAATCATAATCGTGCAGACACAACTGAACCGCTTAACATTCGACTTCAGTCACGCTGTCAGAAAAACAAGCGTTGCTCTCTGCGGGGTTCAGGTCAAGGGCAGTGTGTAAAGCAGCAAAGAACGATTTATTTATGCTTTATAACATGTTCCGAGTGCTCTATAATACACAAGGCGCTGACTCACTCACCCCAGCAGTGCTCCAATAGCTGTAAAACATAACCTGGAACAGCCGAATTCAATTAATGTGGGATTATAAATAGGCAGCTGCAAGCAGCAAGGCTCTCAGGCCATCAGGAGGTCCCAGAGATGTAATAATCATCATGTCACCGCTGCTCTCTGGTGACCTTGTCACCTCGTTGTGCGCTTGCACATTTTAAATGGTATATATCTACTTAGCGTTTGTTTGTGTCTAGCAGCTTCGGCGTGATTAATGCTTCCTTTTACATTGTCTGGCAACATTAAGAAAATCGCGCCCTTGACTGATGGTACAAGAGCAGGATGTTTTTCTGCACAACAAACTTCAAGCAGTATTTTTTGCATCCCACCTGCAATAAAAACTATTTCTCACCGAGTTCGCTGCTCGTGAAGAGTTCAGCTGGGGCGCAACGTGTGCATTGTTGTAATAGGTATCATTTGTCTTCTATTTCTTTAAAACTTTTCAGTTGTTTGGCTGTGCTTGAATGGAGAGGCACAGCAGGGAAACACCAGCCAGAAGATACTCTCAGAAATCCTTCTCCGGGTCATATATAATAGGTTGGAGCAACGACACGCCACTGGGGCACCTGTTTCCACTAGTGGGCATCCTTGCAGCTTCTCAATGTATTCTAAGAGTTGGAATTTTGGTTGCAACGAATCAATGACGGATAGAGGCTAAACCAGACTATATGTGGAGAAGTTTGCTGACTGAAATGGTCTACCTGGCTCAGCATTCTTGTGGCCTTCACATTGTTTTTCAAGGTTCATAAATCTTCTACAGCCTCTTGCATTGAGAAATCACATTGGGTCAAGCCCGACAGAGCGAAACACGTGTCAACTGAATCGTTGAAATCTGCCTTTCACAATTCTACTTTGAGATTACATTATCATCAAAAAACAATAAAATGTATCATGTTGAGAAGAAACATAGAGCATATGGATATCTATAACGATATTTTCAAACACATTAGGGCCTATTCAAAAAGTGTTACTGAAAGTATTGTTCATGTAATGCTAATTTACGTGTCCTTACATGGCTTTGTGAACTGCTCAATTTCCCCAAGATTCTTGAGATAAAATAGTAATGGGCTGTGTCTGCGGATGGCTGAGAATGTGTGTCTTTCTGCTGTAACTGCACTGGGTGAAGTTTTTCAAGATGGAGGTCTGTGCGAGTATCAAGAAGAATTGGACTGAAAAATGGTCTGGGCCTTGGGGAGCACCCATGTCATGATTCATGTGCTAATGGACACAATGGGGGTCTGGAACAGGAATGATCTAGAAGCAAGGGCTTGGTCAGACCAATTCTTCCTTGAGACATCAAACGACAGGTAACACCAATGGTTTATTCTGGAGAGAGTCCATCGGTGCCATTATTCTAGATCCATGTCACTGATATAGCCTCCCTACTTTTAGTGAACACTGTGGAAACTGCTATGGAGTTTGTTTCTGAATATCACAGGTAGATGGGTCCAGGAAATAGCTGCTCTCGCTAAACATCGTAGCTTTCCTCTTTACAAAATACTTACTCAAACACAGTTCACGGTTTTCATTTAAACTCGTTTGAAAAAACTTTCTTTTAATTAGTTCTTTGTACAGAAATAGACTGACAGCACATTTCGAATAAGCCAGTCGCTTTTATAACATCAGAAAGGCACAAAGTGAGACATCTATTAGAAGAATCCCTTTAATCTTCCAGATTTCCAACAACTCTGCCTTGAAGCAGAAATGTGCAGTATACAAACTCATTTATCCAGGGTCAATCATATATTAACAGTGGCACCCCATCTCTTCCTAAT
Organism: Lissotriton helveticus; assembly: GCF_964261635.1. Classification (NCBI taxonomy): domain Eukaryota; kingdom Metazoa; phylum Chordata; class Amphibia; order Caudata; family Salamandridae; genus Lissotriton; species Lissotriton helveticus. Next base: position 1,702,407,085 of record NC_136063.1, on the reverse strand, counting down.
GTGGTTACATTTTCAATACATAGTAATCCAATCAGAGCTCCCACGGTGTGTCTGTATATTACCAGGCCTGGGAAGCGTAAAAAATCAAGCAATCTTTCAAATGTGATTCGAGATAGTTTAAATGATTTTCTCCACGGATGAGATACGTTTCTCCGAAATCTAAAAAGTTTGAATCCATTTCTCATTACAATTATGTTTCTTAATATTTCCTAAAAAAAACTCATGGCGATAGTCAAGTGATAAGAGTTGGAGTATGTATGTAAAAACCCAAACTACAGGGAAAATATGTGTTCGGTAGGTTAGGTCACGTTTTATGTTGATAGGTTCTTGTTTCCTGTGATACATGCACCTTATTAGCTGTATCGGTGTGCATGCCAATTGCCTGCCTACTAATAACGATGTCCACTGAGATTGGAACATGTTGCCGATAACAGGAGCATCCTCTAAGAAGAGAAAAGTAAGCAGTACTAATCAGTCCTACTTTGAAGATAAGATTTTGGAGTCTGCAACTAAGGCATTGCCAAATATATAGAGAGAGGGCAGTTTTCAATACATTTTATTATTTGTGAAGAGCTAAAAACACAAATAGGCTCCTTTTAATTCTACACTATAACAATATACAGCACTTCGAACAAGTCTATATGCAAAGAGCAACCCACATGTTAGCACTCATACCTTTCGATCCATCTAAAAATTCATTTTGAAAATATAAATGTCAGGATTTATGGCCAAATATACATAGACCTCCGCTTGTAATTACATAATAGCACATTTTTGCGATTCGCTATTAGGAAATCACAGACAGCTGTGTACAACAGTGTGTTTTACACTGTTTGCGATTACAAGTGGGTCGCACATTGACCTACCTCATTAATATTTTTGAGATAGGTCACAATTTTCCAACCCATGTGGAATCACTAAAAACACAGGGATGGTAGCTTGCTGAAGCCAGCAGACCACCATGTCTGTGTTTGCTTTCAAATAAAGCAAGTTTTTCAATTGAAATGCAGGTTGTTTACCTTAAAGTAAATTGGATGCATTTCAAAAACAAAAATGAAACGATTTCTTTTAATTTTTTACTAGTAGTCAGTGGTCCCTACTGCCTGCTCTCAATAAATTTTTTTTTAATACATTCACAAAGTGGAAGGGGTCCCTTGGGCACCCCTTCCCGTTTGAGAACGGGTTACCACCTACTTGAAGTAGGTTTTAAAATGCAAATATTTTGCGACAGCATTCCGGTCGCAAAACATTCACACATACCACTGTGAGATGCTATTAGGAAGGGATGCCCTTCACACATCCCTTTCTAATACTGAATCTCTAACTCATTTTGCGAATCCGTAATGGGTAAGCGAAAAGTAAAATAAGAATTGTTACATGCTAAAAGGCTTTTTTGCAGCCTCAAACGGCCCTATTCTGCAACTCAGGCTGCTTACAAAATCAAAAAACCTATTTATGTCTGGCCCTTAGTCTCTAATAATTTAAAAAGTAATTCCAAAAAGCTAAGGCCTTATGTAGCCAAAAAAGTCCTGCCACATTTTTTTTATTATTTCTTGAGTAGCTGCTTGTGTTGTATTTTTGATAATAGAGATGCTATTGGTTGATAATGTCAGATTCTTTATTGGATGTAATTCTGTAAGGATTTCCAGAAAAATAATCAGAAGCAGCAGAGTTCCTTACAAGTGTTACTGGTTTCCACAGTTAGCTGGTAAAATTTTGTAGAGTTACAGCAATGTGTTCCTGGACTTTTGAGAAGATGATATAATGGAATTCTGACCAAATATTGAAGAAAAATATCGAGATGCAAAAATATTGAGCTGTAAATATCGTGATCCACATATTTCATGTGCAAAAAATATAGTTGAAACGAGTATCAATTTTAAGGTAGGTAATATCAATGTAAAACATATCTATGTTGTTAATATTGTTTACACAAATATCTATGTTGTTAATATTGTTGTTACCAATATCTATATTGTTAATATCATTTACAAAAATATTGTTGACAAATATATAGGAGCTCACACCAATGTTGGTCGGACAAGCGTCCGATCGACATCGCAGTGGAAGTGAAACCGCCCAAAGAGTGCCAGTGGTTGCACTCCCGGCATTCCAATGCGGCCGCCAACAGGGCGGTCAGAAGTATGCCTTTTCCAATTGCAGCTTGTGCCACAGCCTGAAAAACGGCTGCAGCACAAGCTGAACTTGAAAAAGGCACATATTACACATCGATGCTGCTTGTGCCAGGAACAATGTGGTGCCTGGCACACTGAGCATGGATGTGTGGGGAGCACCACATGTGCCCCGTGGCCACACAGCGGAGGCCCAGGGTGGACGGGCCCTGCTAGGGGCCCCCAAAGTCCCTTTCCGTCTTTTTTTTCTTGGCGATTGACCCACCTTGAAAAGGTAGAGGGAAACAGGCATTGTAATCTTTATAGCGGTGCATGAGCAGGCACTGCCCCTATTGTAGGGATTACTGTACACTCGCTGCACAGACAGGCTCCTTGGGCCTGTCAGAAAAGCAGCGGTTGGCGCACCTGCCTAATGCCTCCAACTGCTGGATCACAATCCGGCAGTTGGACGTCTCATGTAGATGTCGGTGGGCCGGCTACCAATGGCCGTCCGTGGCAGGCCCACCAATATCGGAATGAGCCCCAGAGTTTTTAATCACTTTTTTGTATTTTAGTCTATATTTTAATTGTATATGCTATAAATCGTTTGTATATTTATTGTAAATGTTTGTTATTAAGGTTTCTAAAATTGTAGTTGCTTTTTAAATTTAGTTTAATAGTCTAGTTTTATTTTTAGGATTATAGCGGGTTGTGGGGTTTATTGGGTAAGTAAGTAAATGTATTGATCGTGCAATTATTTAAAATCTTTAGTCAACTGAGCAAAAAATCTGCACCCCCTCCCTGAAACCCTCCAGCCAGTTAACTACTTGATCCGCCATTTCCACTGTTACCCTTTTGTTGATAAATCCCCTTTTCGTAGTCGAGCAAGCGGTGATTTTTATATGGCACAAACATTTCCTTGAAACCAGTTAATTGGGCACCGAAGTACTGGAAGGTGAGGCATTGTTAGTTGCCCTGCTGATATGACGGCGATCTGCTCTGTTACGTGTTCTTCGGCCAGGCTATGAGATGTTCAAGTGTGAATCCTTGGTATAAGGTGCTGCTGCCTCATGCCATGTTGCTGTATCAGTAGCACAACCATCACTTGTGGTGGCCCTATGGGCGCTGCTTAGGAGATGTGTGATTTTCCGCTGCTGGGTGCCAGGTTGCAGTCCATGTTGGGGGCTTTTTATTGATGGAATCCATCTGTTTGATTTCACGGTCGGGCGGCGAGAGGACCATGCTAATATTTTGTTTCAAATTTAATACCTGCCCTTGATCCAGGGAGCCGTGGCAGGGTCTCGAGTAAGTATGGAAACAAGCTTCCGGTTTCCGGTCCAGGAAAGGCATGCCTTGGCAGTTCGGGTGGACTGTTCCCATGAGGCACAGGGTCAGACTGATTTGCATATAGCCATGTCTGAACTGGGGTGGCAGAGTAGGCTAAAGAACGGTGATGGATCAAACCCAGATCTTTTGACTGGGTGTGAGTGTTTGATTGGTTCAGATGCTCCGTCCATCACCACCGCCTTTTGTACCGCTTTGGCCGCCATAAGTGTGGCAGGGTATGCTCAGACGTGAGTGCCTTGCTCACTTTGCCACTGGATTCAAGCAAGCCGGGCTGAAGACGGCTGGAATGCCAGAAACCGGTCCTCGGAAGCTTGTTTCCGGTCCAGGGAAGGCATGGCTTGGCAGTTCGAGCTGAACTGTTCCTATGATTATTTACAACAAGGGGTGGTGAGGGACAGAGTCTCTGAATTAATCAGAATACTCTCACCCAGTCAAGTGATCAGGGCTAGATCCAATACCGTTTTTTAGCTCATTGCACCATCCCAGTTTCAGAACCTGGCTGTATGCAAATTAGTCTGTTCCTGTCCCAGTGCATGATGGGAACAGGGCAAACCAAACTACAAAAGCCAATTCTTACACTGGGAAGGAAACAAGCTTCCGGGGACCGGTTTCTGGCATTACAGCCGTCTTCGGCCCGGCTTGCTTGAATCCTGATGGTGCAATGAGCAAGGGACTCATGTCTGAGTATACCCTTCCACGCTTAGGGTGGACAAAATTATTTACAACAAGGGGTGGTGAGGGACAGAGTCTCTGAATTAAGCAGAATACTCTCACCCAGTCAAGAGATCAGGGCTAGATCCAATACCGTTTTTTAGCTCATTGCACCATCCCAGTTTCAGAACCTGGCTGTATGCAAATTAGTCTGTTCCTGTCCCAGTGCATGATGGGAACAGGGCAAACCAAACTACAAAAGCCAATTCTTACACTGGGAAGGAAACAAGCTTCCGGGGACCGGTTTCTGGCATTACAGCCGTCTTCGGCCCGGCTTGCTTGAATCCTGATGGTGCAATGAGCAAGGGACTCATGTCTGAGTATACCCTTCCACGCTTAGGGTGGACAAAATTATTTACAACAAGGGGTGGTGAGGGACAGAGTCTCTGAATTAAGCAGAATACTCTCACCCAGTCAAGAGATCAGGGCTAGATCCAATACCGTTTTTTAGCTAATTGCACCATCCCAGTTTCAGAACCTGGCTGTATGCAAATTAGTCTGTTCCTGTCCCAGTGCATGATGGGAACAGGGCAAGCCAAACTACAAAAGCCAATTCTTACACTGGGAAGGAAACAAGCTTCCGGGGACCGGTTTCTGGCATTACAGCCGTCTTCGGCCCGGCTTGCTTGAATCCTGATGGTGCAATGAGCAAGGGACTCATGTCTGAGTATACCCTTCCACGCTTAGGGTGGACAACATTATTTACAACAAGGGGTGGTGAGGGACAGAGTCTCTGAATTAAGCAGAATACTCTCACCCAGTCAAGAGATCAGGGCTAGATCCAATACCGTTTTTTAGCTCATTGCACCATCCCAGTTTCAGAACCTGGCTGTATGCAAATTAGTCTGTTCCTGTCCCAGTGCATGATGGGAACAGGGCAAACCAAACTACAAAAGCCAATTCTTACACTGGGAAGGAAACAAGCTTCCGGGGACCGGTTTCTGGCATTACAGCCGTCTTCGGCCCGGCTTGCTTGAATCCTGATGGTGCAATGAGCAAGGGACTCATGTCTGAGTATACCCTTCCACGCTTAGGGTGGACAAAATTATTTACAACAAGGGGTGGTGAGGGACAGAGTCTCTGAATTAAGCAGAATACTCTCACCCAGTCAAGAGATCAGGGCTAGATCCAATACCGTTTTTTAGCTCATTGCACCATCCCAGTTTCAGAACCTGGCTGTATGCAAATTAGTCTGTTCCTGTCCCAGTGCATGATGGGAACAGGGCAAACCAAACTACAAAAGCCAATTCTTACACTGGGAAGGAAACAAGCTTCCGGGGACCGGTTTCTGGCATTACAGCCGTCTTCGGCCCGGCTTGCTTGAATCCTGATGGTGCAATGAGCAAGGGACTCATGTCTGAGTATACCCTTCCACGCTTAGGGTGGACAAAATTATTTACAACAAGGGGTGGTGAGGGACAGAGTCTCTGAATTAAGCAGAATACTCTCACCCAGTCAAGAGATCAGGGCTAGATCCAATACCGTTTTTTAGCTCATTGCACCATCCCAGTTTCAGAACCTGGCTGTATGCAAATTAGTCTGTTCCTGTCCCAGTGCATGATGGGAACAGGGCAAACCAAACTACAAAAGCCAATTCTTACACTGGGAAGGAAACAAGCTTCCGGGGACCGGTTTCTGGCATTACAGCCGTCTTCGGCCCGGCTTGCTTGAATCCTGATGGTGCAATGAGCAAGGGACTCATGTCTGAGTATACCCTTCCACGCTTAGGGTGGACAAAATTATTTACAACAAGGGGTGGTGAGGGACAGAGTCTCTGAATTAAGCAGAATACTCTCATCCAGTCAAGAGATCAGGGCTAGATCCAATACCGTTTTTTAGCTCATTGCACCATCCCAGTTTCAGAACCTGGCTGTATGCAAATTAGTCTGTTCCTGTCCCAGTGCATGATGGGAACAGGGCAAACCAAACTACAAAAGCCAATTCTTACACTGGGAAGGAAACAAGCTTCCGGGGACCGGTTTCTGGCATTACAGCCGTCTTCGGCCCGGCTTGCTTGAATCCTGATGCACTGGGCCAGGGACAGACTAATTTGCATACAGCCAGGTTCTGAAACTGGGATGGTGCAATGAGCTAAAAAACGGTGTTGGATCTAGCCCTGATCTCTTGACTGGGTGAGAGTACTCTGCTTAATTCAGAGACTCTGTCCATCACCACCCCTTGTTGTAAATAATTTTGTCCACCCTAAGCGTGGAAGGGTATACTCAGATGTGAGTCCCTTGCTCATTGCACCATCAGGATTCAAGCAAGCCGGGCCGAAGACGGCTGTAATGCCAGAAACCGGTCCCCGGAAGCTTGTTTCCTTCCCAGTGTAAGAATTGGCTTTTGTAGTCTGGTCTGCCCTGTTCCCATGATGCACTGGGCCAGGGACAGACTAATTTGCATACAGCCAGGTTCTGAAACTGGGATGGTGCAATGAGCTAAAAAACGCTGTTGGATCTAGCCCTGATCTCTTGACTGGGTGAGAGTACTCTGCTTAATTCAGAGACTCTGTCCATCACCACCCCTTGTTGTAAATAATTTTGTCCACCCTAAGCGTGGAAGGGTATACTCAGATGTGAGTCCCTTGCTCATTGCACCATCAGGATTCAAGCAAGCCGGGCCGAAGACGGCTGTAATGCCAGAAACCGGTCCCCGGAAGCTTGTTTCCTTCCCAGTGTAAGAATTGGCTTTTGTAGTCTGGTCTGCCCTGTTCCCATGATGCACTGGGCCAGGGACAGACTAATTTGCATACAGCCAGGTTCTGAAACTGGGATGGTGCAATGAGCTAAAAAACGGTGTTGGATCTAGCCCTGATCTCTTGACTGGGTGAGAGTACTCTGCTTAATTCAGAGACTCTGTCCATCACCACCCCTTGTTGTAAATAATTTTGTCCACCCTAAGCGTGGAAGGGTATACTCAGATGTGAGTCCCTTGCTCATTGCACCATCAGGATTCAAGCAAGCCGGGCCGAAGACGGCTGTAATGCCAGAAACCGGTCCCCGGAAGCTTGTTTCCTTCCCAGTGTAAGAATTGGCTTTTGTTGTCTGGTCTGCCCTGTTCCCATGATGCACTGGGCCAGGGACAGACTAATTTGCATACAGCCAGGTTCTGAAACTGGGATGGTGTAATGAGCTAAAAAACGGTGTTGGATCTAGCCCTGATCTCTTGACTGGCTGAGAGTACTCTGCTTAATTCAGAGACTCTGTCCATCACCACCCCTTGTTGTAAATAATTTTGTCCACCCTAAGCGTGGAAGGGTATACTCAGATGTGAGTCCCTTGCTCATTGCACCATCAGGATTCAAGCAAGCCGGGCCGAAGACGGCTGTAATGCCAGAAACCGGTCCCCAGAAGCTTGTTTCCTTCCCAGTGTAAGAATTGGCTTTTGTAGTCTGGTCTGCCCTGTTCCCATGATGCACTGGGCCAGGGACAGACTAATTTGCATACAGCCAGGTTCTGAAACTGGGATGGTGCAATGAGCTAAAAAACGGTGTTGGATCTAGCCCTGATCTCTTGACTGGGTGAGAGTACTCTGCTTAATTCAGAGACTCTGTCCATCACCACCCCTTGTTGTAAATAATTTTGTCCACCCTAAGCATGGAAGGGTATACTCAGATGTGAGTCCCTTGCTCATTGCACCATCAGGATTCAAGCAAGCCGGGCCGAAGACGGCTGTAATGCCTTAAACCGGTCCCCGGAAGCTTGTTTCCTTCCCAGTGTAAGAATTGGCTTTTGTAGTCTGGTCTGCCCTGTTCCCATGATGCACTGGGCCAGGGACAGACTAATTTGCATACAGCCAGGTTCTGAAACTGGGATGGTGCAATGAGCTAAAAAACGGTGTTGGATCTAGCCCTGATCTCTTGACTGGGTGAGAGTACTCTGCTTAATTCAGAGACTCTGTCCATCACCACCCCTTGTTGTAAATAATTTTGTCCACCCTAAGCGTGGAAGGGTATACTCAGATGTGAGTCCCTTGCTCATTGCACCATCAGGATTCAAGCAAGCCGGGCCGAAGACGGCTGTAATGCCAGAAACCGGTCCCCGGAAGCTTGTTTCCTTCCCAGTGTAAGAATTGGCTTTTGTAGTCTGGTCTGCCCTGTTCCCATGATGCACTGGGCCAGGGACAGACTAATTTGCATACAGCCAGGTTCTGAAACTGGGATGGTGCAATGAGCTAAAAAACGGTGTTGGATCTAGCCCTGATCTCTTGACTGGGTGAGAGTACTCTGCTTAATTCAGAGACTCTGTCCATCACCACCCCTTGTTGTAAATAATTTTGTCCACCCTAAGCGTGGAAGGGTATACTCAGATGTGAGTCCCTTGCTCATTGCACCATCAGGATTCAAGCAAGCCGGGCCGAAGACGGCTGTAATGCCAGAAACCGGTCCCCGGAAGCTTGTTTCCTTCCCAGTGTAAGAATTGGCTTTTGTAGTCTGGTCTGCCCTGTTCCCATGATGCACTGGGCCAGGGACAGACTAATTTGCATACAGCCAGGTTCTGAAACTGGGATGGTGCAATGAGCTAAAAAACGTGTTGGATCTAGCCCTGATCTCTTGACTGGGTGAGAGTACTCTGCTTAATTCAGAGACTCTGTCCATCACCACCCCTTGTTGTAAATAATTTTGTCCACCCTAAGCGTGGAAGGGTATACTCAGATGTGAGTCCCTTGCTCATTGCACCATCAGGATTCAAGCAAGCCGGGCCGAAGACGGCTGTAATGCCAGAAACCGGTCCCCGGAAGCTTGTTTCCTTCCCAGTGTAAGAATTGGCTTTTGTAGTCTGGTATGCCCTGTTCCCATGATGCACTGGGCCAGGGACAGACTAATTTGCATACAGCCAGGTTCTGAAACTGGGATGGTGCAATGAGCTAAAAAACGGTGTTGGATCTAGCCCTGATCTCTTGACTGGGTGAGAGTACTCTGCTTAATTCAGAGACTCTGTCCATCACCACCCCTTGTTGTAAATAATTTTGTCCACCCTAAGCGTGGAAGGGTATACTCAGATGTGAGTCCCTTGCTCATTGCACCATCAGGATTCAAGCAAGCCGGGCCGAAGACGGCTGTAATGCCAGAAACCGGTCCCCGGAAGCTTGTTTCCTTCCCAGTGTAAGAATTGGCTTTTGTAGTCTGGTCTGCCCTGTTCCCATGATGCACTGGGCCAGGGACAGACTAATTTGCATACAGCCAGGTTCTGAAACTGGGATGGTGCAATGAGCTAAAAAACGGTGTTGGATCTAGCCCTGATCTCTTGACTGGGTGAGAGTACTCTGCTTAATTCAGAGACTCTGTCCATCACCACCCCTTGTTGTAAATAATTTTGTCCACCCTAAGCGTGGAAGGGTATACTCAGATGTGAGTCCCTTGCTCATTGCACCATCAGGATTCAAGCAAGCCGGGCCGAAGACGGCTGTAATGCCAGAAACCGGTCCCCGGAAGCTTGTTTCCTTCCCAGTGTAAGAATTGGCTTTTGTAGTCTGGTCTGCCCTGTTCCCATGATGCACTGGGCCAGGGACAGACTAATTTGCATACAGCCAGGTTCTGAAACTGGGATGGTGCAATGAGCTAAAAAATGGTGTTGGATCTAGCCCTGATCTCTTGACTGGGTGAGAGTACTCTGCTTAATTCAGAGACTCTGTCCATCACCACCCCTTGTTGTAAATAATTTTGTCCACCCTAAGCGTGGAAGGGTATACTCAGATGTGAGTCCCTTGCTCATTGCACCATCAGGATTCAAGCAAGCCGGGCCGAAGACGGCTGTAATGCCAGAAACCGGTCCCTGGAAGCTTGTTTCCTTCCCAGTGTAAGAATTGGCTTTTGTAGTCTGGTCTGCCCTGTTCCCATGATGCACTGGGCCAGGGACAGACTAATTTGCATACAGCCAGGTTCTGAAACTGGGATGGTGCAATGAGCTAAAAAACGGTGTTGGATCTAGCCCTGATCTCTTGACTGGTTGAGAGTACTCTGCTTAATTCAGAGACTCTGTCCATCACCACCCCTTGTTGTAAATAGAACTGTTCCTATGAGGCACAGGGTCAGACTGATTTGCATATAGCCATGTCTGAACTGGGGTGGCAGAGTGGGCTAAAGAACGGTGATGGATCAAACCCAGATCTTTTGACTGGGTGTGAGTGTTTGATTGGTTCAGATGCTCCGTCCATCACCACCCCCTTTCGTACCGCTTTGGCCGCCATAAGTGTGGAAGGGTATGCTGAGACATGAGTCCCTTGCTCACTTTGCCACTGGATTCAAGCAAGCCGGGCTGAAGACGGCTGGAATGCCAGAAACCGGTCCTCGGAAGTTTGTTTCCGGTGCAGGGAAGGCATGGCTTGGTAGTTCGGGCTGGACTGTTCCCATGAGGCACAGGGTCAGACTGATTTGCATATAGCCATGTCTGAACTGGGGTGGCAGAGTGGGCTAAAGAACAGTGATGGATCAAACCCACATCTTTTGACTGGGTGTGAGTGTTTGATTGGTTCAGATGCTCCGTCCATCACCACCCCCTGTTGTACCAGTATTACATACAAGCATTATTTCGAAAGTGCGTACCCTGAGTCTCCTTTTCAAGGATAATAATTAGTAACTATGGGCGAATTTTGCCGATCTGCGGTCCACGAATTCACGCGAAATCGCAAAAAAATCCACTAATTTGCGCTAAATTGCAAAAAAATCCGAGAATTAGCGCATTTTCCCGCAAACTCGCTGATTTTTTGGCGATTTGCATGACTATTACTGGAGTACTTTCTACTGGCTAATCCAATAAGTGCTACCTCGTTGGGTAAATGTATAGTGCTTTTCCTACACTACAGCTGCATAAAGTGCCAGAAGAGTTGTCTCCAGTGACATCTGCAATAACGCATTATCGGCAATGTTAGCCTATGCGCCGAAATGCACCACAGAAACAGGGCCGAATTCCACTTTCCCCTCAACCTACGACCAAACTGCTACTTTTACTCAAAATTAGACCTTCCCAGCAGAGCTCCCAGACCCCTAAACCCACCCCCAAAAATCTAGAACACCCCAAAACAGCCCCCCAAAACATGCAATACTGCTACCTCACAGAGGTCTAAGTTAAAATCGTGCCAAAATGCACTCTGAAAGTAGGCCCAAACCCCCATTTTCCACCAAGGATTTTCTTCAAACCACTTGCAATCAAAATAAGATCTCCCCAGCAGTGCTCCCAGACCCCTAAACCCACCCCCAAAATCTAGAACACCCCCAAACAGCCCCCCAAAAACATACAATACTGCTACTTCGCAGAGCCCTAAGTTAAAATCGTGCCAAAACGCACTCTGAAACTAGGCCCCCAAAAACACCCCTTTTCCACCATGGATTTTCTTCAAAACACTTGCAGTCAAAATTAGACCTTACCACCATGCCTCCCAGACCCCTCAACCAACTCCCAAAAATATAGAACACCCCCAAACATCCACCCAAAAACATGCAATAGTGCTACCTTGCAGAGGCCCAAGTTAAAATCGTGCCAAAACGCACTCTGAAACTAGGCCCAAACCCCCCTTTTCCACCATGGATTTTCTTCAAACCACTTGCAATCAAGATTAGACCTTCCCAGCAGTGCTCCCAGACCCCTAAACCCACCCCAAAAATCTAGAACACCCCAAACAGCCCCCCAAAAACATGCAATACTGCTACCTTGCAGAGGCATAAGTTAAAATTGTGCCAAAACGCACTCTGAAAATAGGCCCAAAACACCCCTTTTCCACCATGGATTTTCTTCAAACCACTTGCAATCAAAATTAGACCTTCCCAGCGGTGCTTCCAGACCCCTCAACCCACGCCCAACAATATAGAACACCCCAAACACCCCCCCAAAAACATGCAATACTGCTAAAAAACACCCCTTTTCCACCATGGAATTTCTTCACACCACTTGCAATCAAAATTAGACCTTCCCACCATGCCTCCCAGACCCCTCAACCCACTCCCAAAAATATAGAACACCCTCAAACAGCCCCCAGAATCATGCAATAGTGCTACCTTGCAGAGGCCTAAGTTAAAATCGTGCCAAAACCTACTCTGAAACTAGGCCCAAACCCCCCTTTTCCACCATGGATTTTCTTCAAACCACTTACAGTCAAAATTAGACCTTACCACCATGCCTCCAAGACCCCTCAACCAACTCCCAAAAATATAGAACACCCCCAAACATCCACCCAAAAACATGCAATAGTGCTACCTTGCAGAGGCCCAAGTTAAAATCGTGCCAAAACGCACTCTGAAACTAGGCCCAAACCCCCCTTTTCCACCATGGATTTTCTTCAAACCACTTGCAATGAAAATTAGACCTCCCCAGCAGTGCTCCCAGACCCCTAAACCCACCCCAAAAATCTAGAACACCCCCAAACAGCCCCCCAAAAACATGCAATACTGATACCTTGCAGAGGCATAAGTTAAAATTGTGCCAAAACGCACTCTGAAAATAGGCCCAAAACACCCCTTTTCCACCATGGATTTTCTTCAAACCACTTGCAATTAAAATTAGACCTTCCCAGCAGTGCTCCCAGACCCCTAAACCCACCCCAAAAATCTAGAACACCCTCAAACAGCCCCCAAAATAATGCAATAGTGCTACCTTGCAGAGGCCTAAGTTAAAATCGTGCCAAAACCTACTCTGAAACTAGGCCCAAACCCCCCTTTTCCACCATGGATTTTTTTCAAACCACTTGCAATCAAAATTAGACCTCCCCAGCAGTGCTCCCAGAACCCTAAACCCACCTCCAAAAATCTAGAACACGCCCAAACCGCCCCCCAAAAACATGCAATACTGCTACCTCGCAGAGGCCTAAGTTAAAATAGTGCCAAAACGCACTCTGAAACTAGGCCCCCCAAAACACCCCTTTTCCACCATGAATTTTCTACAAACCACTTGCAATCAAAATTAGACCTTCCCACCATGCCTCCCAGACCCCTCAACCTACTCCCAAAAATAAAGAACACCCCCAAACAGCCCCCAAAAAACATGCAATAGTCCTACCTTGCAGAGGCCTAATTTAAAATTGTGCCAAAAAATCACTCTGAAACAAGGCCCAAACCCCCGTTTTCCACCATGGATTTTCTTCAAACCACTTGCAATCAACATTAGACCTTCCCAGCAGTGCTCCCAGACCCCTAAACTCACCCCCAAAAATCTAGAATACCCCCAAACAGCCCCCCAAAAACATGCAATACTGTTAAAAAACACCCCTTTTCCACCATGGATTTTCTTCAAACCACTTGCAATCAAAATTAGCCCTTCCCACCGTGCCTCCCAGATCCCTCAACCCACTCCCAAAAATCTAGAACACCACAAAACAGCCCCCCAAAAACATGCAATACTGCTACCTCACAGAGGCCTAAGTTAAAATCGTGCCAAAACGCACTCTGAAACTAGGCCCCCAAAAACACCCCTTTTCCACCATGGATTTTCTTCAAACCACTTGCAGCCAAAATTAGACCTTCCCACCGTGCCTCCCAGACCCCTCAACCCACTCCCAAAAATATAGAACACCCCCAAACAGCCCCCAAAAACATACAATAGTGCTACCTTGCAGAGGCCTAAGTTAAAATCGTGCCAAAAAGCACTCTAAAACTAGGCCCAAACCCTCCTTTTCCACCATGGATTTTCTTCAAATCACTTGCAATCAAAATTAAACCTCCCCAGCAGTGCTCCCAGACCCTTAAACCCACCCACAAAAATCTAGAACACCCCAAATCAGCCCCCCAAAAACATGCAATACTGCAACCTCGCAGAGGACTAAGTTAAAATCGTGCCAAAACGCACTCTGATACTAGGCCCCCAAAAACACCCCTTTTCCACCATGGATTTTCTTCAAACCACTTGCAATCAAAATTAGACCTTCCCACCATGCCTCTCAGAACCCTCAACCCACTCCCAAAAATATAGAACACCCCCAAACAGCCCCCTAAAACATGCAATAGTGCGACCTCGCAGAGGCCTAAATTAAAATCGTGCCCAACGCACTCTAAATCTAGGACCCCCAAAACACCTCTTTTCCACAATGGATTTTCTTCAAACAACTTGCAATCAAAATTAGACCTTCCCACTGTGCCTCCCAGACCCCTCAACCCACTCCCAAAAATATAGAACATCCCCAAACAGCCCCCAAAACATGCATTACTACTACAAAACACCCCTTTTTCACCATGGATTTTCTTCAAACCACTTGCAATCAAAATTAGACCTTCCCACCGTGCCTCCCAGACCCCTCAACCCACTCCCAAAAATATAGAACACCCCCAAACAGCCCCCCAAAAACATGCAATAGTGCTACCTTGCAGAGGCCTAAGTTAAAATCGTGCCAAAACGCACTCTGAAACTAGGCTCAAACCCCCCTTTTCCACCATGGATTTTCTTCAAACCACTTGCAGCCAAAATTAGACCTTCCCACCATGCCTCCCAGACCCCTCAACCCACTCCCAAAAATATAGAACACCCCCAAACAGCCCCCAAAAACATACAATAGTGCTACCTTGCAGAGGCCTAAGTTAAAATCGTGCCAAAAAGCACTCTAAAACTAGGCCCAAACCCCCCTTTTCCACCATGGATTTTCTTCAAACCACTTGCAATCAAAATTAGACCTCCCCAGCAGTGCTCCCAGACCCTTAAACCCACCCATAAAAATCTAGAACACCCCAAATCAGCCCCCCAAAAACATGCAGTACTGCAACCTCGCAGAGGACTAAGTTAAAATCGTGCCAAAACGCACTCTGATACTAGGCCCCCAAAAACACCCCTTTTCCACCATGGATTTTCTTCAAACCACTTGCAATCAAAATTAGACCTTCCCACCATGCCTCTCAGAACCCTCAACCCACTCCCAAAAATATAGAACACCCCCAAACAGCCCCCTAAAACATGCAATAGTGCGACCTCGCAGAGGCCTAAATTAAAATCGTGCCCAACGCACTCTGAATCTAGGACCCCCAAAACACCTCTTTTCCACGATGGATTTTCATCAAACAACTTGCAATCAAAATTAGACCTTCCCACTGTGCCTCCCAGACCCCTCAACCCACTCCCAAAAATATAGAACATCCCCAAACAGCCCCCAAAACATGCATTACTACTACAAAACACCCCTTTTTCACCATGGATTTTCTTCAAACCACTTGCAATCAAAATTAGACCTTCCCACCGTGCCTCCCAGACCCCTCAACCCACTCCCAAAAATATAGAACACCCCCAAACAGCGCCCCAAAAACATGCATTACTGCTGAAAAACAACCCTTTTCCACCATGGATTTTCTTCAAACCACTTGCAATCAAAATTAGACCTTCCAACCGTGCCTCCCAGACCCCTCAACCCACTCCCAAAAATATAGAACACCCCCAAACAGCCCCCCAAAAACATGCAATAGTGCTACCTTGCAGAGGCCTAAGTTAAAATCGTGCCAAAACGCACTCTGAAACTAGGCCCAAACCCCCCTTTTCCACCATGGATTTTCTTCAAACCACTTGCAATCAAAATTAGACCTCCCCAGCAGTGCTGCTAGACCCCTAAACCCACCCCCAAATATCTAGAACACCACAAAACAGCCCCCCAAAAACATGCAATACTGCTACCTCGCAAAGGCCTAAGTTAAAATCGTGCCAAAATGCTCTCTGAAACTAGGCTCCCAAAAACACCCCTTTTCCACCATGGATTTTCTTCAAACCACTTGCAGCAAAAATTAGACCTTCCCACCCTGCCTCCCAGACCCCTCAACCCACTCCCAAAAATATAGAACACCCCCAAACAGCCCCCAAAAACATGAAATAGTGCTACCTTGCAGAGGCCTAAGTTAAAATCGTGCCAAAACGCACTCTGAAACTAGGCCCAGACCCCCCTTTTCCACCATGGATTTTCTTCAAACCACTTGCAATCAAAATACGACCTCCCCAGCAGTGCTCCCAGACCCCTAAACCCACCCCCAAAAATCTAGAACACCCCCAAACCGCCCCCAAAAACATGCAATACTGCTACCTCGCAGAGGCACAAGTTAAAATCGTGGCAAAACACACTCTGAAACCAGGCCCAAAACACCCCTTTTCCACCATGGATTTTCTTCAAACCACTTGCAATCAAAATAAGACCTCCTCAGCAGTGCTCCCAGACCCCTAAACCCACCCCCAAAAATCTAGAACACCCCAAAACAGCCCCCAAAAAACATGCAATAAGGCTACCTCGCAGAGGCCTAGGTTAAAATCGTGTCAAAACGCACTCTGAAACTAGGCCCCCAAAAACACCCCTTTTCCACCATGGATTTTCTTCAAACCACTTGCATTCAAAATTAGACCTTCCCACCGTGCCTCCCAGACCCCTCAACTCACTCCCAAAAATATAGAACACCCCCAAACAGCCCCCTAAAACATGCAATAGTGCTACCTCGCAGAGGCCTAAGTTAAAATCGTGCCAAACGCACTCTGAAACTAGGCCCCCCATAACACCCCTTTTCCACCATGGATTTTCTTCAAACCACTTGCAATCAAAAGTAGACCTTCCCACCGTGCCTCCCAGACCCCTCAACCCACTCCCAAAAATATAGAACAGCCCCAAACAGCCCCCAAAAACATGAAATAGTGCTACCTTGCAGAGGCCTTAGTTAAAATCGTGCCAAAACCCACTCTGAAACTAGGCCCAAACCCCCCTTTTCCACCATGTATTTTCTTCAAACCACTTGCAATCAAAATAAGACCTCCCCAGCAGTGCTCCCAGACCCCTAAACCCACCCCCAAAAATCTA
This sequence comes from Lissotriton helveticus, assembly GCF_964261635.1. Taxonomy (NCBI): domain Eukaryota; kingdom Metazoa; phylum Chordata; class Amphibia; order Caudata; family Salamandridae; genus Lissotriton; species Lissotriton helveticus. The sequence continues at coordinate 1,702,390,178 of NC_136063.1, read as the reverse complement.
GAACACCCCCAAACCGCCCCCAAAAACATGCAATACTGCTACCTCGCAGAGGCATAAGTTAAAATCGTGCCAAAACGCACTCTGAAACCAGGCCCAAAACACCCCTTTTCCACCATGGATTTTCTTCAAACCACTTGCAATCAAAATTAGACCTCCCCAGCAGTGCTCCCAGACCCCTAAACCCACCCCCAAAAATCTAGAACACCCCCAAACCGCCCCCTAAAACATGCAATACTGCTACCTCGCAGAGGCATAAGTTAAAATCGTGCCAAAACGCACTCTGAAACCAGGCCCAAAACACCCCTTTTCCACCATGGATTTTCTTCAAACGACTTGCAATCAAAATTAGACCTCCCCAGCAGTGCTCCCAGACCCCTAAACCCACCCCCAAAAATCTAGAACACCCCAAAACAGCCCCCCAAAAACATGCAATAATGCTACCTCGCAGACGCCTAGGTTAAAATTGTGTCAAAACGCACTCTGAAACTAGGCCCCCAAAAACACCCCTTTTCCCCCATGGATTTTCTTCAAACCACTTTCATTCAAAATTAGACCTTCCCACCGTGCCTCCCAGACCCCTCAACCCACTCCCAAAAACATAGAACACCCCCAAACAGCCCCCAAAAACATACAATAGTGCTACCTTGCAGAGGCCTAAGTTAAAATCGTGCCAAAAAGCACTCTAAAACTAGGCCCAAACCCCCCTTTTCCACCATGGATTTTCTTCAAACCACTTGCAATCAAAATTAGACCTCCCCAGCAGTGCTCCCAGACCCTTAAACCCACCCACAAAAATCTAGAACACCCCAAATCAGCCCCCCAAAAACATGCAATACTGCAACCTCGCAGAGGACTAAGTTAAAATCGTGCCAAAACGCGCTCTGATACTAGGCCCCCAAAAACACCCCTTTTCCACCATGGATTTTCTTCAAACCACTTGCAATCAAAATTAGACCTTCCCACCATGCCTCTCAGAACCCTCAACCCACTCCCAAAAATATAGAACGCCCCCAAACAGCCCCCTAAAACATGCAATAGTGCGACCTCGCAGAGGCCTAAATTAAAATCGTGCCCAACGCACTCTGAATCTAGGACCCCCAAAACACCTCTTTTCCACGATGGATTTTCTTCAAACAACTTGCAATCAAAATTAGACCTTCCCACTGTGTATCCCAGACCCCTCAACCCACTCCCAAAAATATAGAACATCCCCAAACAGCCCCCAAAACATGCATTACTACTACAAAACACCCCTTTTTCACCATGGATTTTCTTCAAACCACTTGCAATCAAAATTAGACCTTCCCACCGTGCCTCCCAGACCCCTCAACCCACTCCCAAAAATATAGAACACCCCCAAACAGAGCCCCAAAAACATGCATTACTGCTGAAAAAACAACCCTTTTCCACCATGGATTTTCTTCAAACCACTTGCAATCAACATTAGACCTTCCAACCGTGCCTCCCAGACCCCTCAACCCACTCCCAAAAATATAGAACACCCCCAAACAGCCCCCCAAAAACATGCAATAGTGCTACCTTGCAGAGGCCTAAGTTAAAATCGTGCCAAAACGCACTCTGAAACTAGGCCCAAACCCCCCTTTTCCACCATGGATTTTCTTCAAACCACTTGCAATCAAAATTAGACCTCCCCAGCAGTGCTGCTAGACCCCTAAACCCACCCCCAAAAATCTAGAACACCACAAAACAGCCCCCCAAAAACATGCAATACTGCTAGCTCGCAGAGGCCTAAGTTAAAATCGTGCCAAAATGCTCTCTGAAACTAGGCTCCCAAAAACACCCCTTTTCCACCATGGATTTTCTTCAAACCACTTGCAGCAAAAATTAGACCTTCCCACCCTGCCTCCCAGACCCCTCAACCCACTCCCAAAAATATAGAACACCCCCAAACAGCCCCCAAAAACATGAAATAGTGCTACCTTGCAGAGGCCTAAGTTAAAATCGTGCCAAAACGCACTCTGAAACTAGGCCCTAACCCCCTTTTCCACCATGGATTTTCTTCAAACCACTTGCAATCAAAATAAGACCTCCCCAGCAGTGCTCCCAGACCCCTAAACCCACCCCCAAAAATCTAGAACACCCCCAAACCGCCCCCAAAAACATGCAATACTGCTACCTCGCAGAGGCACAAGTTAAAATCGTGCCAAAACGCACTCTGAAACCAGGCCCAAAACACCCCTTTTCCACCATGGATTTTCTTCAAACCACTTGCAATCAAAATTAGACCTCCTCAGCAGTGCTCCCAGACCCCTAAACCCACCCCCAAAAATCTAGAACACCCCAAAACAGCCCCCAAAAAACATGCAATAATGCTACCTCGCAGAGGCCTTGGTTAAAATCGTGTCAAAACGCACTCTGAAACTAGGCCCCCAAAAACACCCCTTTTCCACCATGGATTTTCTTCAAACCACTTGCATTCAAAATTAGACCTTCCCACCGTGCCTCCCAGACCCCTCAACTCACTCCCAAAAATATAGAACACCCCCAAACAGCCCCCTAAAACATGCAATAGTGCTACCTTGCAGAGGCCTAAGTTAAAATCGTGCCAAACGCACTCTGAAACTAGGCCCCCATAACACCCCTTTTCCACCATGGATTTTCTTCAAACCACTTGCAATCAAAAGTAGACCTTCCCACCGTGCCTCCCAGACCCCTCAACCCACTCCCAAAAATATAGAACAGCCCCAAACAGCCCCCAAAAACATGAAATAGTGCTACCTTGCAGAGGCCTTAGTTAAAATCGTGCCAAAACCCACTCTGAAACTAGGCCCAAACTCCCCTTTTCCACCATGTATTTTCTTCAAACCACTTGCAATCAAAATAGGACCTCCCCAGCAGTGCTCCCAGACCCCTAAACCCACCCCCAAAAATCTAGAACACCCCCAAACCGCCCCCAAAAACATGCAATACTGCTACCTCGCAGAGGCATAAGTTAAAATCGTGCCAAAACGCACTCTGAAACCAGGCCCAAAACACCCCTTTTCCACCATGGATTTTCTTCAAACCACTTGCAATCAAAATTAGACCTCCCCAGCAGTGCTCCCAGACCCCTAAACCCACCCCCAAAAATCTAGAACACCCCAAAACAGCCCCCCAAAAACATGCAATAATGCTACCTCGCAGACGCCTAGGTTAAAAATTTTGTCAAAACGCACTCTGAAACTAGGCCCCCAAAAACACCCCTTTTCCCCCATGGATTTTCTTCAAACCACTTGCATTCAAAATTAGACCTTCCCACCGTGCCTCCCAGACCCCTCAACTAACTCCCAAAAATATAGAACACCCCCAAACAGCCCCCTAAAACATGCAATAGTGCTACCTTGCAGAGGCCTAAGTTAAAATCATGCCAAACGCACTCTGAAACTAGGCCCCCCATAACACCCCTTTTCCACCATGGATTTTCTTCAAACCACTTGCAATCAAAAGTAGACCTTCCCACCGTGCCTCCCAGACCCCTCAAACCACTCCCAAAAATATAGAACAGCCCCAAACAGCCCCCAAAAACATGCAATAGTGCTACCTTGCAGAGGCCTAAGTTAAAATCGTGCCAAAACACACTCTGAAACTAGGCCCAAACCCCCCTTTTCCTCCATGGATTTTCTTCAAACCACTTGCAATCAAAACTAGACATTCCCAACTCTCATCCCAGCTAAGCAAATCCACTACGAACCACCTACAACACACTCCAATAGCACCCTAAAAACACGCAAAAATCGTAAACCAACATCGGAGCCTATGGAAGCGGTTTCCCTTCCTCGACTTTGCCTAAACACACCCTTCCCATCAATCGATTCCTCCCAAATTCCCTGCACAACCACCAATTCCCCCTCCCTACCACTCACAGAAGCCCCGTTCCCCTAGCTCAAATGAAACATCGCAAACACACTTTGTCCTTGCGCCCCCAAACCACCCTTTGGATAACATGGCAAATCGCGCCTTGACAAAAAATTGCTGTTTTCAGCCCTTCCACTACTTCGATCCTCTTGAAAATTACCAGGACACTTATTCCAGCAATTCCCAAGAATCTCAGCAAGGCAGAACAAAATCGATCCACTGGAAGGTGTACGACTTTTCACCCAAACACAAGCACCCGCAAAACACCAAAAAAGGCCAACATTCGGCCAATTCTGGACCAAAAAACTCCAACCCCCCTAAAACCTTGCCAACATCATTTTGAACGAGCCTGCATCAGGCCCTGAGCCCTAGACTCCGGGAACCCTACCAAATTCAACCCAAAAACCCTACTAAACCGCACTGAACCCCCAAAACAGCCCTAAACCCTAGATATGCTTTGTCAGGCACCACTGAGTGAAGCAACCTGATGTAGCATACCTAGGCTGTTTGTCACAGACAGACAAAGCATATCTAATTGTATGCAGCAAGCCACATAGCCCCAATTTTACATGAACTGCTGTCTGGACTCTGCCTGGCATAAAAACACTACACTGCCTTGACCACTCCATACCACGACTAGACAGACATGTAGTTCTGCTGTAGTAGTTTTTGTAGACTGGTTTACCTGTTTGCCACTCACGAATTGGCCATAGTTCTTCCGTAAACCGACGCTGATGATCCATCTATCCCAGTGAGTGACTGTAAAGAAAAAAGATATTATTTAATCAATCATCATGCTATATTGGCAAACAGTGAGTCCAAGGACATTTTGCATATTGGAAAATGCAACGTTGTGGCCCCTGCAGTTGAAGTACAATTTGAATTAAACAAGGTAAAAAAAGCAGAGTAGACTTGAGTTACATTTAGTGTGTAAAAGATTAAATAATTAAAGAAGACATATGATTCATTTCATGCACAACAAACAAACAGCAATTGCTTTCATCAGAGCCAGGCAGCCATTGCTGTCCACTGCAAGCCATCTTCTCATTATTCATTACCTGTTCCACTTTTTGTCCGCATCTTCTTCTGGAAGTGAGGGCCCACAGGGCAGCCTCTCCTGTCAATTTCAGAAGTAACTGTCAGCAATCAGCAAGCATGTAGTCAGTAATTCCAGTCCAACTTGAGGGGAATCGTCCGAAGACAAAGTTTCTTGATTCTGAGTGATCCAGCCATCTGCCTTGAGGAAAATGGATAGGGGGAGTCTGGAGGAGGAGGATAGTGGAGCACGATTGAGTTGTGAACTTGTGAACCTCAGGAATGCAGACTGCGTTACCTTCAAATCAATAAGGGAATAAGATGAAGACAGTGCTGCTGATGGACTTGTTGTGATTAGGTGATTAGGGTTTTGTTGTGATAAAAGTTGCAAAACCAAGAAAGACACACAGGAATAGAAGTGAATAAGGACGAAAAAAAAGGAAGTCATTTTCAGGCCTCGTTGTCAGGGAAGTAAAGCTCGTCCTCAAACTCTGTGAATTGAGACGGGAGTAGGTCAGCTAAATGAGATGAACTTCCATCACCTAAGTCGGTGTCCTCTTCTTCCTGCGTGCATTCACGTATTTTGTAATCTGGTGGTATGAAGTGCCGATTCATCTTGATCATTGTAAACCTCTCCACATTTTTGGGCGAGAGGCGGGTGCTTTTTGAAGTTACAATGGCACCAGCAGCACTGAAAACACATTCAGAAGACACGCTTGCGAGTGGGCAAGACAAATAATTTAGAGCCAGGTTGGAGATCAGTCACCATAGAGGCCGTTTCCCATACCAATACAGCAATGGGTTCTGATTAACAAAGACCTCTGTTGGGTCATCCACGTAGGCCTGCACCATCGACTCAAGGTTCTCCAGGGTTGCTCCACTTTGTGTACCATCTGTGGCATTTGCATCACTGGAACGAGCAAACCCTTGATGAGTTAGCCAATCCGTTTCCAACAATATTATGGCTGGGCCTGGTGCAGGTGAGGATGATTATATGGTTGCTGGTGTCGTTAATGGCTGTGAGGGAAAGTGACTCCCTTCGGCCACAGTTTCAGAAGTGGAACTTGACGCCGGATAGCGTGCTGATTCAGTAGTACTTCTGCTGTTTCCTTCAATTTTCTGCCGCTCTTTTTCGTACCGAGTGGCTGACAGAGCTAGCCAATGTTTGTACTTTGAAACATCTGCTTCAGTACAAGGAATGAATGCTTTGCTGGCCACGGCCTTTTTGTACCGTGGATCCAGAATAGAGGCACAAATGTAATGTTGTTCTGTATGTATTTTTTTAAGCCTTTCATTGTCAACTAGGCGGCTTAATAACCTCTCCGCCAACTTATATGCATCTTGCTTTTCAGCATCATCTCGGAACGTTGAAGACACCGCCTTCAATTGGTGCTCTAGCATGCGCAACAATGGGATAGCTTTGCCCAAAGTACAGTCCTCCCTGCTGACTTCACGCGTGAAGACCTCAAAAGAACGAAGCATGTCTGTCAGGCAAATGGGTACAGAAAGAAGCAAGAGAGCTGCAGAAAGAAACAAAAGAAGTGCAGAAAGAAGGAAGAGAAGCAGAAAGAGGCAAGCGGGGTGCGAAAGAAGCAAAAGGGGTGCAGAAAAAAGCAAGACGTGCAGAAAGAAAGAAAGAAAAAATAAAACAAAGTAACAGAGGTGAAGATAAAGGCAAGAGGGGTGCAAGAAGATGGTAGAGGGGTGTGAAATTGGCACAAGGAGTGCAGAAAGAAGCAAGCGGAGTGCAGAAGGAAGCAACACAGGTACAGAAAGAGGCAAAAGGGGTACACAAAAGAGGGAAGAGTGGTGCAGAAATTAGCAGGTGGGGTGTAGAAAGGAGCTAGAGGCATGCTGAAAGAAGCAAGAGAGTTGTAGAAAACAACAAAACAAGTACAGACAGAAGGAACATAGGTGCATAAAGAGTCAAGAGGGGTACAGAAAGAGGCACGTGGGGTGTAGAAAGAAGTAAGAGATGTGCAGAAAGAAACAAAAGTGCAGAAAGAAGGAACAGAGGTGCAAAAAGAGGGAATATGGGTACAGAAAGAGGCACGTGGGTTCAAAAAGAAGCAGAGATGTGCAGAAAGGAACTAAAAAGTACAGAAAGAAGTAACATAGGTGCAGAAAGAGGCAAGGGTGGTGCAGAAAGAGGACAGATGGGCACACAAAGAGTCACAAGGGTTACAGAAAGAAGCAAGAGAGGTGCAGAAAGAAGCAAGAGTAGTGCAGAAAAAAGCATCATAAGTGCAGAACGAAGCAACAGAGGAGCAGAAAGAGGGATGCAGAAAGAGGGATGAGGGATGCAGAAAGAGGGAAGAGGGGTACAGAAAGAAGCACAGTGGTGCTAAAAGAAGCTAGAGAGGTGCATAAAGAAGCAACAGAAATGCAGAAAGAGGCAAGAGAGATGCAGAAAGAAGCCAGAGAAATACATAAAATAAGCAGCAGAGATGCAGAAAGGGAGAAGTGGGGTGGAGAAAGAGGCAAGGGGAATACAGAATGAAAAAAGAGAGTTGCAGAAATAAATTAAAGAAGTACAGAAAGAAGGAATAGAGGTGCAGAAAGAGGCAAGAGGGATGCAGAAAGAGGGATGTGAAAGAGGCACGAGGGGTGCAGAAAGTGGCAAGAGGGGTGCAGAAAGAAGCAAGAGAGTTGTAGAAATAAATAAAAGAAGTGCAGAAAGAAGGAAAAGGGGTGTGGAAAGAGGCAAGAGAGTTGCAGAAAGAAGGGACAGAGGTGCCGAAAGAAACAAGAGAGGTGCTGAAACAAGCAAGAGAGGTGCAGAAAGAGTGATGAGGGATGGAAAAAGAGGCAAGAGAAGTGCAGAAAGAAGCAACAGAAATGCAAAAAGGGGGAACACGGGCATAGAAAATGGCAATAGGGGTGTAGAAAGAAGCAAGAGAGGTGAAGAAAGAGGCAAGAGAGGTGCAGAAAGAGGGATGAGGGATACAGAAAGAGGGAAGAGGGGTACAGAAAGAAGCATGGGTGGTGCAGAAAGAAGCAAGAGAGGCACAGAAGGAAGCAAGCATAGTGCAGAAAGAAGCAACAGAGGTGCAGAAAGAGGCAAGAGGGTTGCAAAAAGAGAGAAGAGGGGTGCAGAAAGAGTCACGAATTGTGCAGAAAGAAGCAAGAGCTGTGCAGCAAAAAAACAAAAGAAGTGCAGAAAGAAGCAACAGAGATGCAAAAAGGGGGAACACCGGCATAGAAAATGGCAATAGGGGTGTAGAAAGAAGCAAGAGAGGTGAAGAAAGAGGCAAGAGAGGTGCAGAAAGAGGGATGAGGGATACAGAAAGAGGGAAGAGGGGTACAGAAAGAAGCATGGGTGGTGCAGAAAGAAGCAAGAGAGGCACAGAAGGAAGCAAGCATAGTGCAGAAAGAAGCAACAGAGGTGCAGAAAGAGGCAAGAGGGTTGCAAAAAGAGAGAAGAGGGGTGCAGAAAGAGTCACAAATTGTGCAGAAAGATGCAAGAGCTGTGCAGCAAAAAAACAAAAGAAGTGCAGAAAAAAGGAACAGAGGTACAGAAAGAGGCAACAGGGGTGAAGAAAGAGAGACAAGGGGTATAGAAAGAAGCACAAGTGGTGCAGAAAGAAGCAATCGAGGTGCAGAAAGAAGGATGAGTAGTGCAGAAAGAAGCAACAGAGGTGCAGAAAGAGGCACGAGAGGTGCAAAAAGAGGCAAAATGGGTGCAGAAAGAAGAGACAGGTGCAGAAAGAAACAAAAGAAGTGCAGAAAGAAGGAAAAGAGGTGCAGAAAGAGGGAAGGGGGTACAGGAAGAGGGGTGTGAAAGAGGCACGAGGGGTCCAGAAAGCAACAAAGTTGCAGAAAGAGGGAAGAGGGGTGGAGAGACAAGGGAAGTGCAGAAAGAAGCAACAGATCAGAAGGAGGAAGAGGGGTAGAGAAAGAGGCAAGAGGTGTGTAGAAAGAAGCAAGAGAGGCGCAGCTTGAAACAGAAGAAGTGCAGAAAGAAGTAATAGAGGTACAGTAAGAGGCAGGAGGGGTGCAGAAAGAGAGAAGAGTAGTGCAGCCAAAGGCAAGATGAGTGCAAAGAAGGGATGAGGGGTGCAGAAAGAGGCACGACAGGTACTGAAAGAAGCAAGAGAGATGCACAAAGAAGCAAGCGAAATGCAAAAAGAAGCAACAGACAAGCAGAAAGGGGTAAGTAGCGTAGAGAAAGAGGCAAGAGTGATACAGAGAGAAACAAGAGAGGTGCCGAAAGAAACAAAAGAAGTTCAGAAAGATAGGACAGAGGTGCAGAAAGAGGCAACAGGGGTGCCGAAAGACGGTGGATAGGTGGCGAAAGAGTCAAAGAGGTACAGAAAGAAGCAACAGAAGTGCAGAAACACGGAAGAGGAGTGGAGGAAGAGATAAGAGAAGTGCAGAAAGTAGCAACAGAGATTCAGAAAGGGGCAGGAGGGATGAGAAAGAGGCAAAAGGGGTGCAGAAAGAAGCAAGAGAGGTAGATAAAGAAACAAAGGAAGTACAGAAAGAAGGAACAGATGTGCAGAAAGAGGCAGGAGGGTTCAGCAAGAGGGGTGCATAAAGAAGAAAGAGGAGTAAAGAAAGAGGGATGAGGGGTGCAGAAAGAGACATGAGGGGTACAGAAAGAAGCCAGAGAGATGCAGAAAGAAGCAAGAGAAATGCATAAAGAAGCAACAGAGATACATAAAGGGAGAGTTTGGGTGGAGAAAGAGGCAAAAGGAATACAGAAAGAAAAAAGAGAGTTGCAGAAATAAATAAAAGAAGTACAGAAAGAAGGAATAGAGGTGCAGAAAGAGGCAAGAGGGGTGCAGAAAGAGGGATGTGAAAGAGGCACGAGGCGTGCAGAAAGGGGCAAGAGGGGTGCAGAAGGAAGCAAGAGAGTTGTAGAAATAAATAAAAGAAGTGCAGAAGGAAGGAACAGGGGTGTAGAAAGAGGCAAGAGGGTTGCAGAAAGAAGGGACAGAGGTGGAGAAAGAAACAAGAGAGGTGCTGAAACAAGCAACAGAGGTGCAGAAAGAGTGATGAGGGATGGAAAAAGAGGCAAGAGAAGTGCAGAAAGAAGCAACAGAGATGCAAAAAGGGGGAACACGGGCAGAGAAAATGGCAATAGGGGTGTAGAAAGAAGCAAGAGAGGTGAAGAAAGAGGCAAGAGAGGTGCAGAATGAGGGATGAGGGATGCAGAAAGAGGGAAGAGGGGTACAGAAAGAAGCATGAGTGGTGCAGAAAGAAGCAAGAGAGGCACAGAAAGAAGCAAGCATAGTGCAGAAAGAAGCAACAGAGGTGCAGAAAGAGGCAAGAGGGTTGCAAAAAGAGAGAAGAGGGGTGCAGAAAGAGTCACAAATTGTGCAGAAAGAAGCAAGAGCTGTGCAGCAAAAATAACAAAGAAGTGCAGAAAAAAGGAACAGAGGTACAGAAAGAGGCAACAGGGGTGAAGAAAGAGAGACAAGGGGTATAGAAAGAAGCACAAGTGGTACAGAAAGAAGCAAGCGAGGTGCAGAAAGAAGGAAGAGTAGTGCTGAAAGAAGCAACAGAGGTGCAGAAAGAGGCAAGAGGGGTGCAACAAGAGGCAAAATTGGTGCAGAAAGAAGAGACAGGTGCAGAAAGAAACAAAAGAAGGGCAGAAAGAAGGAAAAGAGGTGCAGAAAGAGGGAAGGGGGTGCAGGAAGAGGGGTGTGAAAGAGGCACGAGGGGTCCAGAAAGCAACAGAGTTGCAGAAAGAGGGAAGAGGGGTGGAGAAAGAGACAAGAGAAGTGCAGAAAGAAGCAACAGATCAGAAGGAGGAAGAGGGGTAGAGAAAGAGGCAAGAGGTGTGTAGAAAGAAGAAAGAGAGGCGCAGCTTGAAACAGATGAAGTGCAGAAAGAAGTAATAGAGGTACAGTAAGAGGCAAGAGGGGTGCAGAAAGAGAGAAGAGTAGTGCAGCCAAAGGCAAGATGAGTGCAAAGAAGGGATGAGGGGTGTAGAAAGAGGCACGACGGGTACAGAAAGAAGCAAGAGAGATGCACAAAGAAGCAAGCGAAATGCAAAAAGAAGCAACAGACATGCAGAAAGGGTTAAGTAGCGTGGAGAAAGAGGCAAGAGTGCTACAGAGAGAAACAAGAGAGGTGCCGGAAGAAACAAAAGAAGTGCAGAAAGAAGGAACAAAGGTGCAGAAACAGGCAAGAGGGGTGCAGAAAGAGGGAAGAGGGGCATGAAAGAGGTACGAGGGGGCAGAAGCAAGAGGCATGTAGAAAGAAGCAAGAGAGTTGCTGAAATAAATTAAAGAAGTGTAGAAAGAAGGAACAGAGGTACAGAAAGAGGCAAGAGGGGTGCAGAAAGAGGTAAGAGGGGTGCAGAAGGAGGCACATGGGTTGCAGAAAGAAGGGACAGAGGTGCAGAAAGAAGCAAGAGAAGTGATAGAGCAGTGCTTTTGCTTAAAAATAAAACCTGCTCGGATTGAACCCTCAGTAACACTTACTAACTGTGTGCAGTGAAAAATAAACGAGAAAAGCTTAACATGGAAAAATGCTTCTGTGCAAGCGTGAACTAAACTATTGAATTAGGTTACAGAAACGCTTTTGCATAATGAAAAATAAAGAACTAATGCTGCTTTTAGTGCCCATTATTAATAACAGCATTTGGGTTGGTGCGTAGAGAAATGCATTTCATTGTAAAAACAAGCCTGGGTTTCGTCCTGCATGACAGATAAAGGGTTAAAGTCAGCCGCATAGAAAATATATTCCTAGAAAATGAAAATGTGAGCAAGAGGGAAAGAGGAATCTGACTTTGGCCTTCGAATCCTGAGTGCCTGACAAGATCTGAATGAAATGAACAATGTTATGACCGTGGAGGGAAGCTTCCTCTGCAAAATGGTGCTCAGTGGAAAAACAAGTAATACAATGCAAAAGATGACGGTCGGAGAAGAGGAAACAAGTGATGGAGACTTAAACTTTATTTCCTGGGGTGACAGTACACCCCCTTCCTTAACCAATCAAACGTGAAGCATGACCTAAGTTAGATACCTCTGTGTGTTGGTCTTTTGGATCTTAGGGTATACTTGAGCTGGCCGCAGGGAGGGGTTTAGGACATACATCTTTGCTGACTGTTGGGGTGAAATTGTTGCATGTTGTCGGTTTGCTGTTCTTCCTGAGTTTCCTGACTTAGTATTTGCCTTTCCAAATCTTTTTGAGGGGCCTTTGCTGTTTCCTCAGCCAGGAGACAGCATTTTCTAATTGGGTTAATATAGCCTGATATCGAAATTTGCATAATTTTGCAAATGTTTATTGTCTCTGAATATTTTGTCTCTTCTCCTATCCACTCCTTAATGCATTGTCATTGATTTTGAATTTGTCGTTCTCTCTTCTGATGTTGTTTGCTTTGTGAAAGTCTATGACTAGTTCTGTATTTTGGTACTTTATGAGCAGTGCTTTACATTATTTAGATAAATATTTTAAATATACAAATGAGTTTGTCTTTATTAGAGTATTTTATTAATGAGTATTGATTTGTTTACATGATCAACAACATAAAGATTCCATCGCCATATTTGGTAAGTGACAAAGAGCATAATAATGGAGATTGGTATATTGGTATAACTTTTCCCAGCGCAAAGGAGCTTGTTGGGTAATAAAAATTGTGCCCTGTCTTTGAAAAATTATCAGTTCCTGAGCGCTGGATCAGAAGCAACAGAGCTGCAAAAGGGGGAACAGGGCTGGAGAAAGAGGCTAGAAAGGTACAGAAAGAGGCAAGAGTTGTGCACAAAGAAGCAAATGAGTTGCAGAAAGAGGCAACAGAGGTGCAGAAAGAGGCAAAAGTGGTGCAGAAAGTAGATATGATTTGCAGATATAGGCAAGACAAGTGAAGAAAAAGAAAGAAAGGTGCAGAAAGAAGCAACAGAAATACAGAAAGAGGCAAGAGAGGTGCAGAACGAAGCAAGTGGCTTGCACACCATTAGTACCAATTGAACACCCACATTTAGCAATAAGTAACAGGTGACCATTCTAGGTTTGCAAAGGAGCTTCCACCATGCTGTAACACATGTCGCTGCATTTTTGGTAAGGTTTGAGCCATTTGAGCTACAAACAAGGATTTGTTTGTTCAATTTTGCAGATTAGGCATCAGAGGATGGATTATGTAGCTATTGCGGAAAATGTATAATTGTGCGAAAGTCGGTGCTGCCAAACAGTCCCATAATTCCAGTGGCCCTGCTCATACCTCTGACTAGGTCCAGAAGAGCTCCTCAGTGATTCCTTTTTTTTGCCTCATTGAGTTCATAATTTAGCTTCTATAGAAACCAGGAAGACTAAACCTGAAGTTAACACTCCACAACACAGACTACCATACCACATAATTACTCTCCAAAACACATAATCCCACTCTACATAATTCCTATACACTAAATACCACATACTTTCCCTCCACATAATTTCACTGCACAACATATCACACGATTCCACTACACACAAAGTACATCCACTTCACTCCAAAAAACATTAGAGAAAAACTTTAATATTTACATCATTAATAGCTCTAACTCTTGCAAATGCAAGACCTATTACATTACAAATGCTTCTTTAACTCGTAGTCGCGTTTCGCAGAGTGGTAGAGAAGGGTGGCTGGACCTCCAACCAGCACTCAGGAATTCTGCTGTGTAGGACTTACAGGAGGTACCAGGAGGGCTTATTGGTCCCCGAGTCCCTCAGGAATGAAGTGGACTTCATCCCCCAAAAGGTACTGTGCCAGGAGGTGCGTTTGCAGAGTGGTGGAGAAAGGGGGGCGTGGCCTTCAACACCTCTTAGTAATCCTACTGTGCGGGGACTTAGCGGAGTTAACAGGGGAGGTATTTGGCTCCCAAGAACAACCTTGGGGGCCAAAACCCATCCTATTACCCCCAGTAAGTCCCACACAACAACATTGCTAAGTTCTCATAGCAGGCCATGCCCCCTTTCCCCAGCACTCTGCAAACGCGCTCCCTGGTGCACTCTTGCATGAGGATTAAAGAGCACTTCTCTGCTGGGGGTCCTTAGTGGCCAACTAGCCTACCTTTTACCTCCAGTAAGCCACACACAGTGGGATTTCTGAAAGGTGGACACAGGCTATGCCCCCTTTGTCCACCACTCTGCAAACACGCCTGGTGTGATCTTGGTTTGGAGGTGAAGTCCCCTTGCCTCCTGAGGGTCCCTTACTGCCAACCAGCCCTCCTGTTACCTTCAGTAGGCCCCATACAGCTGGATTGCTGAGAGTGGTCTAAGGCCACACACCCTTTTTACACCACTCTGCAAACCCGCCACCTGGCGCACTGCTGCTCGGGGGATGAAGTTGACTTCAATCCTGAAGTCCTCAGGACTCAGGGGGACCTCATCACTCCACCAGCAGTGTGCCAAGAGGCGCGTTTGCATATATATATATATATATATATATATATATATATATATATATTGCATATTCGTTATCCTCCAGACGACGCCCGTAGTCCAGAGCCATCACACCAAAGGAAAAACGGAAGACCCAGATGCAGTGAGTTACTTTATTCCTTAGCACGCCACGGCAGCATAACGTTTCAGCCTACACAGAGGCCTTGGTCACATGGCGCACTGACAGAGTTGCGTGAAATTTAAAGTGCACATGCATTCTAAAAACAACAATTTGATTGGTTAACTGTTTTCAAACCAGGGGAGTGTCCTTAAAGCCATACACAGCGTAATGCATTATCTATTGGACTACAAATTTATCCTTTTATAGCAGCTATTGCATTGATAATTGTTTGAAATACAATATATACATATACGACACACCAAAACATTATTTACATATAAAAATATACTATCATAATAGAAAAATATATATATATATGTCTATCCAAAGTATTTCATATATTTACAACTATTTACATAGTGCACAATTAATGATTACTTTTTTTTAAAAATAAGTTAATGTGTACATTTCATTATCTCCATTGTTCGGATATGTGTGCAAAATACGCTGTTTGCTGTATTAACGGCTTGTGCTAACCCTGACAAACTAGGAACCCATTGGTAAGACCTAAGGAATGCCATTTCAACATCCATGGTTAGCACAAAACAAAACCCCTGTTACGTTGTAACATTAGAATGCATTACTAAACAAGTGATTAAAAACAAATGTTTTAGCTCAGTTAGTTTTTTGCTTTGTATAATCAACCAGCTATACCTCCAGGTATGGAACAAAGTTTTTTAACAGATGTGGATCAAACAACTAGGTTATTTCTTTCATGTATGTTTGTCCTGGCCAACTACAATTAAACTTATAAGGAACAGGATTACTGAAGCCAATGTCCAGATTGGCGAGATGGAAGAGGATAGTCTGAGAACTAGAGGCATGTATAAAAATCCTCAGTGGAATTGAGGCCATTAGGGGCCTTACTATCCATCTCAAGGATATATCTAGTCTCCAGTGCTCTTAAAATACCCTCTCTATTACCACCTCTCCTGAGAGGTCCAACACAGTCTATGGCAAAGTATCTCAGGAGTCCACTTTCATTATTGTGGAATTCCTTAAAATGCCTGGCCACTGGATATGTGGTATCGTTGGTGTTAATGGCCCTTATGTGCTGGAGTACCCGCTTGTGCACCTGCAATTTGGTACTACCAATGTATTGCAGACCACATGGGCACTCCAGCACATAAACCACATATTCTGTCTTACATGTCAACTGTTTGTTGATTTTTCTTGGCACTGGGGAGAATGCTGTTCGGTACTCAGTTTTATTCAGCCCCTGCGAGCAGGCCTTACAGCTGGAGCACTTTTTAAAGCCTCGACTAGCTGCTAACCAATTTTTAGGTGGGATTACCTCCGGACTCGATTTGATTAATGCATCATTTAAAGAATATGCTTTGCGGTAGGTAATAATTGGCTTGTTAGGCATGCGTTCTCCTATCACCGGATCTAGTTTAACCAGATCCCAATGGTGATTGATTATTTTACGTAGTGCCATGTGTTGTCTATTGTAAGTCCAGATAAGTCTGACAGGTTGGTTGGCCTCATTTATTCCAGCCTTGTCTTTTTTCTTTTTGTGGATCAGTGCATTACTGCGGGACAGGCCATTTGCTTTCCTTATAGCTGTATCAATAAGGTTTTCTGCATAGCCCCTAGCCAGAAACCTTCGTTTGCTGGCTGCCTGTGCTGTTTTGCAGTGAATATCTGTGCTACACACCCGCCGAATTCTAAGCATCTCCCCGTAGGGGATGCTCCGAATTAGATGTGGCGGATGGTGACTTCCTGCATGCAGGATAGTATTTCCTGCAGTCGGCTTTCTAAAGAGCTTTGTTTCAAGCCTGTCCTGACTGACCTCCAAAGTTATATCCAAAAAGTGGGCTTCCTTTTGACTGATATGTGATGTAAAGGACAGATTGAAATCATTAGTGTTCAAGGCAACAATGAAATTTTCAGCTTCTTCCTGTGTTCCCCGCCAGATCATCAAAATATCATCGATGTATCTGTACCATCGTATGATATTGCGAGAGCACATTTCATGGTGAATACCATTGAGGACCTGTCTCTCCCAGTACCCCATGTGAAGACAGGCATAACTGGGAGAGAAACAGGCCCCCATGGCAACACCCCTGACCTGCTGATAATATTGGTTCAGAAACATGAAATAATTGTGGTGCAGGCAAAAGCTAATCATGGTGAGCAGCATTTTGTTATGTTCGACCAACTCTATAGGCCGCTTCCCCAAAAAGTACTCAACAGCCCTTAATCCATCTGCATGCACAATACTGGTGTACAGTGATGACACGTCCAAAGTAATCAACCAATAGTCACTACGCCATTGCAATTCCTCCAGCTTCCTTAGGAGGTCACTGGAATCTTGAACATAAGAAGGAAGTGCCAACACATGTTCTTGAAGAAACAAATCAATGTACGCAGTGGCTTTTTCCAACAACATATATATGTATATGTATATGTATGTATATATATATATATATATATATATATATGTATATATGTATATATATATATATATATATATATATATATATATATATATATATATATATATATATATATATATATATATATATATATATATATATATATATATATATATATATATATATGTAAACCGCGTCTCCACCCAGCACAAACACCTACACCGAGACAGAGATAGCACGGACACGGACCAAGTAAGTGCTGAAGATTTATTTGTGCAAATTCAGCCGCATTATATTCAGTCGTTCTCTGGCTAAGGTACATAGATTATATTTTCTGTATATGGACAGGTACAGAAAATGAGGCAAATGAATTTTTAGCAACCCTGAATACCAATGAGTTAAATCTCAAGTTCACATTCCAATTGGACCAATATTCTTTGGAATTTTTAGACCTAAAATTGGAAGTAAAAAATAACAAAATCTGCAGTTCCTAATGCAGAAAGAGTACGGCAGGCAATAGTTTGCTCCACGCCAACAGTTGCCATCCCAAAAACCTAATACGCAGTATCTCGTATGGTGAGCTTCTGCGGGCTCACAGGAATTGCAGCACAGAGGAGAAGTGTGAAGCTGAAAAAATCACTATGACAGAAAGATTTTTAGCTAAAGGTTATAGTGCCAAACTTGTGAGAGAATCCATCAACAAGGTTGATACCCTTAAGCGACAAGACCTCATTTTTCCTAAAAACTCCAATGTATCAATCAAAACAAATGCTCCAATTCGATGCATTACCAATTACAACACTCATGCCTGGGAAGAGTTTAAAGAAATTCTAGGATGTGCTGAAAACTGATGATGATGTTATTGATCATGTTGGCGACTATCCATCTTTAACTTTTCGTAAACCAAGATCTTTACGGGATCATTTATGTAAGAATGTAATTCAAAATCAGAAAAAATTGAGTGGTGTAAAAGGGTTTTACATCTGTAACCAATGTAAGGCCTGCAAATACAGCAGAAATCTAAAATCCATAAAGTTCAACAACGATGAGGCCCCATTCAAAATAGAAAAACACACTAGCTGCAATACGGAATTTGCCGTATACACCTTAAAATGTCCATGCAACAAGTATTACGTTGGCAGCATGATACATAAAGGCAAAAAAAGAGTGCTTGAGCATTTGCGAGCTATCAACAAAAACGACAAAAGCTATCCTGTAGCTAGACATTTCCAATAGTTTCACAAAAGTAATTCCAATTTAGTGAAATTTGCAGTGATTGATTGCATTTACCCTAATATCAGAGGAGGGAATAGACTAGCTGAGTTAAGACGTTTGGAATCTAAATTAATTATTAGATTCAATACTATGGCCCCTAATGGACTTAATATGGATGAGGACATGTCTGTTCATTTGTAAATTTATGTAGTAGTAAGGATTGGTTGTACTGAGATAACATTAACCGTATTGATGTTTTTTAGATTTTGTGTTAGTAGTAGTGGCCTGTTAATCACCCCAGCCGGCTGCCTTGGATTCCAGTTAAAGCGCTGCGAGGCCTCCGGGTAGTCTATGCGCTCTATAAATGTAATTTTTCATTTCATTTTCATATTATTTGTACACTTAGCGACTCTAATGATTCTAATTCACTGTTGTGTCTCTGATTTTTTACAGATATGAGAAGTTTTTACAAGTCCTTAGAAATTGAAGGGACCATGGATAACTTCATATTTACTGAACAGATAGACAAGTGTGCCCACTTGGGCAATATGCTAGATGAAGAACATTCTTTCTAATTTAATTTAACATGCTCGCATAGGAAATTAGCCAGCAATATGCCCACTAGGGCTATATATTCAATAGACATTACCAAGGTATACTTGTGGCATTACGTAATCATGATTTATTCCAGTTCTAGACTGAACGAGGATCATTATCTGCTTCATTTAGAATGAATTCTTGAAGCAGTATAGGTGGCTCCAACGGCTAAGCAGCCTATAACGAGCATTATTTTGCCTGCTTTGCCGGTTCGCGCCCCCATTTGACGAGAAATCGTCAATTATTTTCAAATGTTTTTGCTTGCCATAATAATTTTGGTTTGAGTATTGCTTTATTACTTATGCATAATCTTCGCAGGGCATGAGATTAAACTGTGTATGCATTAATTTTGGCCATATTTAGTTGACGTGCTCCAAATGCCCGATACTGTCATGTGTCTAGAATACATTTCCTGCTAATTACTGGCACTGAGCTTACAATATTATTATTATCTGTTCCGTTATATATCGTTTTGAATGTATTTGTACTTCGATGTCAATGTTTATTATACAAATCTTTATTGAGATACAATAGGTGACAGACTCCCTGTGTGGAAGTATGTCGTCTATGTTCATGAGCACGTGATCACACACTTTATTAGTCTTTACCTTGACACAGTCTATTGCCCGTGAAGAAGGAGTGCCTGAAACTCCAAAACGCTTAGGACATCGTGTTGAAATAAATTTGCACTGAATACTTGTGGCCGCAGCTCCAGTGTCTTTAACTCGCCTTCAATCCAAGGAGTGTTGCATTGGTAATAACGTGTGGATATTACAGGGGGTGTCTACCCCAGCCTTGAGCCCGCCGACTTGGAGGCTTGGGATCAGCCAAAATTTGGTGGTAATATATATATATATAGAGTGCCCCCTCCCGCTGGAGTCTGACTCCTGTGGGAGTGAATTGACCCAAGGGAAAAAAAGCTTTCTGGGCCAATTGAAATGCTCCATTTCAAATTGGTACTCCCACGACAGTGTCTCAAGCTTTTCACAGACTCAACCGTCCCAATATACAATTTTCTTTTCCTCCTCAATTTCTCAAAAACTACTGAATGAATTTACACCAAATCCCAGAAATCACAAGCTGCGGACCTAGATAAAGATTCCTGCCAAATTTGGTGTAATTCCATTTAACAGGTTTTACAATAGCCATGCCTAAAGAAGTTTAAGGAAAATGCATAGGGATTTTGCATTGTGGGATCCACCTTTTTTCTTGGTCACTGTTTGATGGATTACCCTGAAACTTTTCATGCATAATCTCGGCAAAAGAGCACATTTTGGGAAAGTTTCGTAGAGATTCTTCTAATGGTACCAAAGTTATTGGCAACACAATAAGCACATTTTTTATGGGGACGCCGACCTAACTATAACTACCAGTGCAAAAGAAACGTGAGAAAAAAAGTCAGTTTTCAGAAGTACTTTGCATCAAATCTCAGAAAATAATCATAATTTTTTAAGAGGTTAAAACAGCGATAGATTCATCATAATTCCTTAAATTTCTGGAGTACTATTATTAAATAGGACCTTTTTTGCAATGCTTCTCTTTAAGGGAAGTGACCATCAAAAATATTTATTACATCAGAGCATATCATAGTAGGGTTGTGTTTCATGAGGCTAAACTATAACGGTGCTTAGTGTGGAAATAAATATGGTCCACAATTCAGCTATGTAGCAAGGGTGCTATGGGCTTTAGTGCAAGCATGGAAATTTGTCATCGGCCCCCGCATTGGTAGTAAAAGGCCTACTTTCAATGAACATGGCTCCATACACCTAAGTAAGCAGATGAAGATGATCTGCCTATTTAGTGGAAACGTACATAAATCATGTTAAAATTGGTTCCGTCAATCTGCTAATATTCCCTTAGTTAGTTTCTAAAACGTTTTTTTAACGTGTGCTCTGCTTCATTTTTATTTATTTTGTACTTTGCGTCTATGTTAATTGTACTTTTGTTGTGGGAGGTCTGTGTTTTTGTTGCATCAGTTATATGGATGCTGGCAGTTCTTAATTCCTATTTTCACTCTACATTTCCTGAATCTTTATCTCACACTTGCAAGTTCCTTATTCCTTCTCGCCTTTTCTTTGTCGCTGTTTTCCTCTATTTCTCTTCCTCTTCTTTCACCGTTTTCCATCTTTCTCTCTGTTGTTCTGTGTCAAAGTCTGATAAAGAAAAATAAGTCCTGGTCTTTAAAAATGACTGCTGTTGCACACCACCTACACACATGATGTTTTGTTTCAAAACAATTGAACTACATTAACAGAGTAGTTATGCTTTCATTTCTCAGCAGACATGCTCTAGTTTATTTGTAAAAGTACGCCATGGACAAAAATACATCAGAAAGCACACATATGCTGTGTAACTGTAGGAGATCCTCAGAAAACGCCCTCTGGGCCAGAGACCTGAGATCACATTTACATCAACCAGAGAGATAACAGATACAGAGAAATAGATTTGCTGCAAGCTTGTCAGGAGGTTTTGTGAGTCTGGCCATCAAAACTTAATGTGGCCACTCTGAACACTTCTTCCATTTTTATCCTATGCACTGGTTTCTGTATATTAAAAATACTTGCACTCCAGAGTATGGGAAAACATGACAGCTGTGATCATTTAGAAGTATAGCCAAATTAGATACCTTATTTTAGGTTGCGGTATAGACGGCTTTAACTCTTAGAAGTCATACAAAAGGTCTTATTATGATGTCAGATGGTGCCTCCGACCGACACCGTCTCGGTCTTGGGTGTGACCGACCCCCGGTCGGCGGTTCTGACTTCCTGATTATGATGTGACCAAACACTGTTCGGTAGCATACTCTCTTTTCTCTATGGGAGCTTGTGCTACGGCCATTAACCGGCCTTAATACAGACTAACATAGAGATATGAGATGTGTGTAAAACCCTGCACCCTGAGGCAGCCACCCAATGGGACCTGCCACACAGTGCAGGATTTTATAGGGGAGTACCCTAGGTGCCCCCTCGACCAACAACCATAGACCACGGAGGAAATGGGACCCCCAAAGTCACTTTCTGAAAGCCTTTCCATGTCAGAAAGGCCGGAACAGAAAGGCTGTGGAAACCGACATCATAATCCCGACGGTGGAAACTCCATCCATAGGGGATTACGGTGCGGTTCCGACCGGGTGGAGGACTGCAAGTGCCAGTCGGAACTGAGTTGGAATGACTGGCCGGTTTATGGTGTAACCGCCGACATCGTAATCGGACGTTCAGACAGCTAACCGACTCTATCGTCAGAAATCCTCCAACTGCAATCAGAAAGCTTCCAACTAGCGGTTGGAAGTTTTCCAACGGACATCGTAATCGCCCCCTTATTGTTTCCCAGTTAGACTGGGCATTTGGACATCTCCTTGCACATGATTGGATAGCTTTGTCGTCTAGGTCGGTTGTTTGCACTTGATTCAGTGGCTTTCCTCCTTATTTTTGTGTTTGTCTCACCTACAGGCATTTTGGTTTCACAGTTTATTTGCATCCTTCAAGTGCATGCTTGAGGGGACTATTTATTCACTGTTAAGCACCCCATAGAAGTGAATGTGCTTTATTGCTCTTGCTTACTTATTTTACACTTTTCCTCTTTTTTCCCTCCCCCACACTGTTTTCACTCCCCTCATTCCAAATGCTTCCAGTGAAACTAACAATCAATCACCCAGTGTTATTATTTCATTTATTTCTCAATTTTTATGAGGGCCTGACGGCAGCAAAGTGCCACTCAAATGCTAGCTTTGTACTTTGAGTGTGCTTCTTTTTGAGTCCCCTTGATTACATTGACCTAGCAGCTGTGGGGCCTGTTTATTCTATTTCACACAATACGTGTGCTTCTTTTTGTTTTTGTTTTCATTATAATTTACCATTTTCCATAGCCATCCACCATGTTAGAACTGTAAATTAAAAATGTCTTTCTCAGTTTCAATTTCTTCTGTAACTCTGTAAGTCAGTAACTTCTTCAATGGTAACATTTCTAAAATGTATTCCACATTATTTAAAGCACAATCTGCATTAGAGGAAACTCATATGGAGATTTTTAGAGCCCCACACTGACTCCATATTTCACCTAGAGTTATTCAAGTTGATTTTGGAAGAGCTAGTAGAGAAATTGATGAAAAAGGTAAAATCTGTTTCCCCGTTGGACCATGCCCACATTTTACCTACTCACATCTACCATTAAGCCCATGCCTGACACAGATATTTAAGGATTTATTGTCCCAGACAACGTATCCAGATCCTTGGAAACAAGCGTTGGTTACACCCTTGGCAAAAAATTCGGGATGGGTGAATCTATTCTTTCAAGCTACCAGACATTTTCTCAACTTCCCTATTTCTCAAAACTTTTTGAGAAATTGGTCAATGGTCAGCTGACCACCTAACTGGAGAACAATGGTATATTGGATCTTTCTCAAACAGGCTTTAGAGCCAAGAATAATACTGAGTCTACTCTGTTAGACATGCTTGATAACATCAGACTACTAGTGGACCAGGGCAAAACTGCTGCCCTGATAGTACTAGATCTTTTGACAGCTTTTGATGCTACTCACACAGTTTACTAATGAAAAAATTACATGAAATTGGATTTAATTCCAAAGCTTTACAATAGTTTAGTTCTTTTCTGGGAAATATAACCCAAATGGTAAAGCTTGGCCCTTTTGAAGAACATCCCGAGAAAGTTAATTGTGGAGTCCCACAGGGCTTTGAGCCTGACACTCTAATATTTATGTGTCTTTCCTGGCAAAGATTGTGAAAAAATGAGTTTGACATATATTCTTATGCGGATGACTCACAGCTGGTTACATCAATAGGAGAAAGACATAAAGATACCAGAAATAAGCTGGAAATCTGCTCATTGGAGACTGCAACTTGGATGTCAGATCACTGCCTCAAATTGAATGCAGAAAAATTAGAGATTCTACTTTTTGGAGGGGCAAACCTGACTTTGTATTCCTTATGGTGGCTAGGTTCAGAGGGAGCCGATCCATTGCTCAAGAAGGTAGTGACAAATCTGTGAATCTTTATTGATGACTCCTCATCTATGCAGTATTAAGGGTAAGGCCACCTGTGGCAAATGTTTTGCCACTTTAAAACTACTAAGGGGACTTTGTAATTGGATCCCAGTCAATTGGAGGCAAAAAATAGTCCAGGCCCTCATAACAAGTAGGCTGGATTAAGGGAATGCTCTGTATGTGGGCATAGCAGATTATCTGTTTGCCTGATTTAAAGTAACACAAAATGCAGCAGCCAAACAGACATGTAACAAAGACAGATACAGTTCTGCATCTGTTTGTCTAGTTAGGCCACATTGGTTGACTGTAAGAAGCTGGGTTTCTGTTGCAGTAACCCCCCCCCACTTTTTGCCAGAACTACTGATGCAGTATTACTTGATGTGCCCTGGGTGCCTGCCAATCAGGTTCCCAGTGCTTGTGTTCTTCCCCCAAAACTGTACCAAACCCCATTGGTATCTCTGGCCACAGGTCAGCCCCTGGTAAACAAAGCCTTTCCTGGGTGGAGCTGTTCACGCCTCCCTAAGGCCAGGAAGAGCCATCTGTGGCGGGGGAGCTTCAAAGGTCTGGCAGCCTTAGTAATGCGACCCCAGCCTCTTCTGCTATCAGGAGCGGGAGGACAGGTGGGAAATACTCAGACGGTGTGCCCACCTCTGCCAACTCCACCCCTCAGGTGAGGGAGGTGAGATGAAGCCCACTCTTCAGTGCCCACCATCCTGCAGATGGCAGGCACTCCCCAATCAGGATTAGGGATTGTTCTCACTCCCAATGACATCCAGAACCCCTGGGAGGACTGACTGCCTTCAACAAATACTGGATCTCCTGTGAACAGTAGACCTGATCAAAAGAAACT
Source organism: Lissotriton helveticus (assembly GCF_964261635.1). Classification (NCBI taxonomy): domain Eukaryota; kingdom Metazoa; phylum Chordata; class Amphibia; order Caudata; family Salamandridae; genus Lissotriton; species Lissotriton helveticus. The sequence continues at coordinate 1,702,365,762 of NC_136063.1, read as the reverse complement.
CCGAAAACAGACTCTGAGGACACAAAGAAACCCAATACCTGGAACTACCACTGCACCTGTCACCTATTGCCCGAGTTGGAGTGGCCCACCAGTCCCATTGAGGTCCCCAGCACTCCAGAGTCCAAGTCCACTGTGGGTTGACCCCTCCAGGACTCCAAAATGTCGCATGCAGCCTCTGTACGGAGACCCCTCCAACCACGAGTGGCCCAGTAATTTGAAATCCGACCTAAAAAAACACCCCTGCATCCAGTCGCCCTGCACCATCGAGAAAAGAACCTGAGGTGCACCTACATCCCCGAGCCCTCCACCTTACCTGCCCAGCTGTTGGTTCCTCCCGGAAGTCTTCCGGGACCGAGCCTGCAGCTAAAAAACAAAAACCAAAAACCCCTTTGAAAACAACAGGGCACCTGATGCCAACACAGCACCCTGCACCCAACCGCCCTTGCGCTGCTGTGGGTGCAATTTGTATTCTAAACCGGGTAGCCTTTTTCCCTGAGCCTAACACCTGGAGCTTGGCTCCCACAACCAAGTGGCCTGCTCATCAGCAGCTACCAACCGTAGGCCTCCAACCCCCTTTGGATAACACTGGGTCTCAACACTTTGCACCGGGCCGCCCGAGGGACGCTGAGGGTGTAACGAGAATGCATCCTTGACCCTGGGGGACCCCTGAGTCTACCCCTAGTACCTAAATCCCCCATACCAAATACTTACCTTTAAACCGATAACACTATTTTCCTCCATAGGATAACATTGACTGTTTTTCTTGGAAAAGTTTCTAAGTGTGGAGTTTGAAAACCTAAAGAAAATCTTTAAAATTGTACTGTTCAACAAAAACGAGTTTCACTGCCTGTTTACCAGAAATGTCCCAGAGTAGTATCTAGGTATACTACTCTGTGTAAGAAAAGTAATCCAAAAAGTAACTTACCTGTTATTTTACTGAAAAGCCCATTCAAGTCTATGTACTGGATTTACAAATTAATGCATTTCTCTGCAACCATACTGTAAGTCCAAACAAAGTGCATATGCAATTACAATTCAAACTGTTTACAAACTGCATTACTACTGTAAAGTATTTATTGCTTACCTGTGCCTGGCTTGCTTGGTTCTAGAAAATAAAATAATTAAAATAATATTTTCATACAAAAAGAATTGGTCTGAAGTTCAGTCTTTGAGTGTGTGAATTAATTTGCTGACTGAGTGTGTACAACAAATGCTTAACACTGTCCTCTTATACTGCCTTACTGCTCGACCACACTACCACAAATAGAGAGTGAGGTGCTATCTAACTTTACCTCTGCCTACCTTTGGGGTTCCACTGGACTCTGCACAATATACCTCACTTTGATGCAGTATATACAGAGCCAGCTTCCTAAATTGCCCGCGTACCAAAGAGCGAATTTCAAATTACTTTGCCATGTGCATAAAGCGCTGTATAGGAAAGGCCCAGTAACCCTACAAACCCGACTGGAATTCTACACTCCCACTTGCCACCTGAGATCTTGTAACCTTGCCTTGACCAAATTAACATGGATAGAGTTCAAGCTGGAGGCCACTCCTTTTCTCAGTGGAATAAGCTACCTTTGGATCTGCGTTTTACCGAAGAGCATTTTAACTTCAGAAAGAAATACAAAACCTGGCTGTTTACAACATATAGATGAGGTTTCTGTGCCATCTAATGCCTTTAAAAATGACAGCTTGCTGTATCAGTGTTGCTATATCCTCCAGGGGATGACTAATGTGCTTCACAAAAACCCCAAAATAAATAAATAAAAATGCCCACCATGAGTAAGGACGCATACCTCTGTTAAGATGCACGCACCTGCACTCTTCATGATGCATGCACTGCATTGATTGCACAGCATGTGTGCCAGTACATGCATCATGATGCATGTATCTGCTAGGTGGCTATCTTGGAATGGAACTTCTTTAATAGGAAATGCAGATTTTCATCAGCTTGGTGTTCAGACAATCTAGATTTTATTAAACATAACTCAATAATGAGTCCAATAAAATTCAAAATACATGAAAATCCAGGAAGTCTTGAATATCTATACAATCTCCACAAATATATCTTCAATTACCATTTGTCTCCATCATTGCTGAGTTCGAACTGAAACATAAAAAAACACTATTAAAATCTAGGCTGGGTTCACGGGAATAATATTAGCCTCTGTGTCTTTAATAAAATCCAAATATTCCGAACACCAAGCTGATGAACATCTACATTTTATGGCAAGACAAGAGGTTAACATTATTTCAAGTTTAAACCCATTCTAACAGAAATATAACTGCAGATTCTACAGGTCTAAAATAAAATGTCCTGAAAACTGCATAATTTGACCAGTCTGCACATCACAAAATATCTTGCAAGTCACCTCCAGTAAAACACTTTAGAAGCAGACTCCCCTCTCACAGAATGCACCCCAAACACACTTACATCCACACCTGCGCATCTCATCACCTCCTTCACACAACGAGCAAGAGAGGGAGATGATACTGCTATGTAAGGACTTTTAAAAGAAATAGGCATCTGCTTTTCACCACTCGCCTCTAAAAGAGCTGTTCTTCTCTCATACTCCTTCACCTGACAAACCACATACAAATTCACATTCTCATCAAAATATGGATAGAACCTAGAAAATTAATTTGTTTAAGTCCTCCTACTTTAATGAAAACTAACTCCCTCAAGAGAAAAAAATCCTACTTCACACATCCAAAGCCCTCACATCGAATACTCTCCTAAAAGAAATCAAGCACAACAACATAGTTCCCTTCAACTACAATACTTTTAAACTTAGACAGTTATAACTGCCCAAATCCTTTAGATATTGAAATAATCTGGTCACATCCCAAACTAAATTATATATGGTCGAAGGATGTTTAGAAATCCTAATATTCCTCAACAATCTCCTGACCAACACATCCTGTCCAAACAAATTCCCACTAACCAAAACATACCCTGCCACTATCGCAGACCTATGACCATTAGTAGTTCTGTATGATAATACTTTCTCAAATAAACCCGTCAAATATTCTACTATTTCAACTACATCAACTGAAACGGGATCAAAATCCCACTCCACGCACAAGCATACCTATTTCTCCCTTGCCAGTCTATATATCTTCCTTGTACCTGGAGCCCAGGAATGCTTAATAAGCTTTGTAGCCTCCTGTGAAAGCCCGGAAACCTTCCATACACAGCTGAAATTTTCAATGCCACCAGTCTCAACTGCTCTGACATCACCAACTTATGACTCCCCCAAGGATTCAGTAAAATATCCTAAAACACAGGAAGTAAAACTTGAAACTCCAACGATAACTCCAGTAGTAGTGGATACCAAACCTTTGACCTCTAAAGAGGAATTACCAAAACCAAGGTCTCCTTCTGCTTCCGTAACAGACCTGTCAAACGAGTGATCATAGAAAACGGGGGACATCATACGGCCTGAGACCCCCTCCAATTCTGATTAAAAGCATCTAATGCCATTTCTTTTTTACCTGGACACCAACTGAAGGACTTCGGTAACTGCGCCTTCAACCCGTTCTCAAACAGATCTACATTGCATGAACCCCTGAGAACCATTAATCTCTGAAAACACCTGACTGTCCACCTTACAATCGCTCAAATCCCTGTAATGTCTTGAATACCAGTCTGTCTCTACATTCTTTATTCTAGAAATGTGTTCTGCCTGCACTAACATCTTCCGTTGAAGGCAATGGTCCCAAAAAACCATTTGCTAGATCTGCAAGATGCTTTTACTTTGGACCCCCAATACTTGTTCACATACCTTATGGCTGAAACATTGTCCATCTTTAGCACATCGCCTTGTTTTTCATAAAACTCTTTTTTGCAAAAGACCCTGCTTATGGCTCCAGAATATTTATATGAAGTTTGCTCTCACCCTCTAACCAAACTCCTCCTGCTGTGACTGCACCACATTGAGCCCCCAGCCTTCCAGGCTTGCATCTGATTCTATCACCTTCTCAGGACATTCCCCAAATATAGCTTTCCCATTCCATGTCTCCAAGTTCTTTAACTACCAAACTAATTCCTCCCAGCTCACCTCTGTGAGAACATTTTCCTCTGAATACTTAGGACGACTCCTTAAATACCTGACTTTTAATCTCTGGAGTGCTCGACAATTCACAGGTCCTGGAAAAAATGGCCTGTATTGTTGAAGAAAGCAAACCTAATGACAATCTTTTCACATCCAAAACCTTGTGTGTTTTTTTCCTTGTGTGCTTTAGTTTCTCTTTTAGTAGTTTCAATTGAGCAGCCACCCTATCCACCATAAATCCTAGAAACTAAGGGGCAGATTTAAAAGAAAGTGATGGATCTGTAGAGATGCGTCACTTTCCCTGCGCCACACTGAGAATCCCTTGCGCTACCACGGATGCACCATATTTACCATATGGTGCACCATGGCGCAAGGATTGACAGATGCGTCAGAAATTCTGATGCATCTGCTGGCGTAAAAGTCAAGCATTGCTGGAGTTGTGTCGCAAGCACAACACAACTCCAGCAATGCATGTTGAGGCCAATCCTCATTGTGCTGCCTCACTCCTTAAGCCTGCATCAAGCAGGTGTAAGCTTTTGATGCAGTGGCATCCTAGAAGGGGCGCAGTGAAATCTTGTAGAATTCACTGTGTCACTTTTACGAGGCTTTCCTGCTTGGGAACGCCCTCCTTGCATTCATTATATCTGACACAGGTATAATGAGATGCATGGCTTTATAACGTGACGCATCTCTTTAGATGAGTCACATTGTGAATGGGCCGCATTTTTACGCCACCGCTGTGTCACAAAAAGTAACACAATGGCAGCGCGAAAATGATGCGAGGGGCTCATAAGTCTGCCCCTGAGTTACCTGCCCTGGGACAAGACATGACTTCTTCTTGTTCACCACAAGCCCCAAACTCTCTAACAACTCCACTGCCAAACTTGTGTGCTCTACTAACCATACCTTGCACTGAATCAACAACAAGATGTCGTCTAAATAAATATTCAGCCTTATCCCTCTTTTTCTCAAATATGCTGCCACTGGTTGAAGAACCTTTGTGAAGCACCATGAGGCAGAAGACTCTTCGAACGGAAGACAAATAAATTTCCACATCCATTCTCCCCATCTGAACTGCGAATATTATTGATGTGGCTCCCAAACTGGGATCATCAAATATGCATCCTTCAAATCCAGACAAGTCAATCAGTCCCCCATTTGTAAAACATCTCTCACTAAACGAATACCTTCCATTTTGAAATGGTGATACTCCACCCAAGCGGTTAACCCTCTTAAGTTTATAACCGGTCTCATGCCCTTGTCTTGTTTCCCACCAAAAATATATTGCTGTAAAAACCTCATGCATTACTTTACTTCCACAGTGACAACCAAATCCTGAACTTCCTTGTCAACCAATTACTTTGAATTGGCTCCTCTATAAAATATATCTGATAACCTAAACATTGTTTACAAAAGCCCCGGATCTCTTGTCACCCTCTTCCAATTTCCCCAAAATTGGGTAAGTCTGCGGCCCAAATTTAGTGGGGTAACAAAAGGGTCTTGCCTTACTTATACCTCATTACGTCGTTCACTTCATCCACCTCTTCCTTTATTCCTCTGCCTTTGAGGGTAGAAACAGCTTGTTTGATAAGAGGTCTGATATGAACTGGTTCTAAATAAAGTCATAGTGATTCCTTGACCTCGGCCGGGAAACAGAACTCTTGTCTCCCGGCTCCTCAAAAAACACGTTTATCAAAAACACTTTTTTGATCTCTCTCTGAGATTTCTCCAATGAGCTAAAAGCTCCCACATATCTGGACATTTCCTTGATGAAATTGTCCCCAAAAGGCAATCCATTTGCTGTTTGACTCTCTTCATTACCAGCAAGTTTCAATAGCTTTTCTTCGTTCAACTGATAAGGCAGTGTTAGCATTTCCCAGCAAACAAACTGCCCATTGAACCCATTTATGTAATTTTTAAATATCTAAAGACTTATTTCCAACAAATATCTCCTCTACCATGTTGAATATCTTTGTCAAAGAACTTGACAAATCCAGCAAATGATCTTTACACATTTTAAGGCCCTTATCTAGACCCTTCCTATGATCCCATCTGCCTTTGCTGATATATGCAATGATTTTAGCATCTAATTCCAGTGTCAACATGATTTTGGTGGCAAAACTAGGTCTTGGACATTCAGACCTCAAGTGAAGTCTAACATACTTTGGAATCTGCTTCCTCAGCCAAGTCTCCATGTATTCCGCTATATGAGCCACTGCCACCCATTCGGATGACAATGGGTGTTTTATTAACATGGGGGTCAAACATAAACTCACCCAAGGTATCCATAAGAGCATCCTGCTCTCTCATATTACCTGCCAAATCTGCAGGTTTATTTTTTCTCTCTCTGTAATCTTCCTCCAAATCGAAATCTGAGGAGCAATTTAACTCCATCTCTGTCATTTCAGAGGATTATTTCACATAGCACCAAGGAGTGCTTTCGAGCTTCAACATTCTTTTTACCTGTGAATTCTGGACCCTTAACTTGGTCCCCATGTGTGTCCTTGACACCATCATGTTTTTTATAGTCCCATCTGTACTTCCTTTCCTATATTTCTTAGCCACAGCTTGCACTTCCCCAAGGTGCTACCTTTTTCTACTTAGTTTACCACTGCCACCTACAGTTGGACCTTCTCCTGCAGAATAAAACCTCTCATCTTAAACCATCAAACCTTTACTTTGAATTAAATCATCTAACTTTTTGAGAGAATTTAGTTAAAATACTTAAAATGCTCTCCTCCATATTACTACTTTCTAAAAAACCTAAGTTACTAGGTTCAATCATCATAATAGCAAAAGTTCTATTAAAATCAAGTGACAATTAATGCCCCTTATTGAATCGTCGTACTCCAAGTCCTCTCACAGCCCTTACTTATTTGACCATTGAACACGAACATTAGAGCCCAATCTGTCAAACCATGTATTCATATACTTAAATGAGGCTTTCCCAGTTACTCAAAATGGCCGCCAAGTGTACGTGACTCAACCCAAAAAGTCCTTCTCTAATTTTAATCACTTCCCTTCTGGAAACGTTCCATACTGTCCTTTACTTGCACCCCGGTATGCGAGGCAGACTCACACTCCGTGAATGAGACCTGAGGGTCTTACTGCGTACATTCTCATCACCCCCGTGAGCCACCAAACCCAAGTTTCTGCAGGCATATGAATGCGCCCACGACATGCCTGCATACAGTTCCTGCCACCAACCGTCATTGAAATTCAAATACACGAAAGTAAGCCAAATATGTTAAAAAGACTAAATACGGCAAAGCATAGGGATTTAAAACTTAGGACTACAGAAAAACTAAAACTAGAGCTATGTGCATAGACCTGTCTTTAAAGAAATCACTGACTTCACAGCAACATAAAATAAGATTTATACTCAGCCAGCCACCAACAAAAACTACCAGATTACCACCCACACTTGGTTAAATCATTATAAAACCATTGCATATACAGAACATGCCACTTTAAAATTTAACTAAATGCAGAGCTGCCAAAGGATCCTTATCTGATCATGCAGCAGCAAAAAAGAAGGAAGAGAAAGGGGTGTTCCGCTGCTTTATAGTGATGGAACTCTTATGTTCAAAGTTATTATTTTTAAAGGAGCTGCTGTGTGGTGGCATTAAAAGAGTTATGGAATAATGTTAGCCTCCGGTCTTGCCATAAAATCAATTGAAAGATTGACAACCATACAAGTGCATTCCCTTTGACAAAATCACATGAATTCAATTGGGATCAAGCATTGGCAAACCTCATAGCACAGCCTTTTAGACTGGGGATACATTGGCTTAGCCACTGCTTATTTATAGGCTCGGACCGTATCCCAATCCATAATTTTTCACCCACCATGCCTGCCATGGTGTCCTTCCTGAACTGGGGTACAAGCAACCCAGTCCTATTTCAACCTGATGAGGGCTCATTAGCCAGGTATAGTTTTATTCTAGTGGCACAGTGGCATAAGACCCAATTCTGGGCACACCAGTCGCAATTATGGGAGCGACTCCAGAAATGGGTCCTGTGCACACTGTGTCACACAAGTCAACCTATACCTGGCTGATGAACCCTTAATGAGGGAAAATACAATCCTGGTTTGCTTGTGTTTCAGTTCAGAGAGGACCAGTGTACCAGGGTCTAGACTGATCTGCATATAGCTGGGTACAAATTAAGAAGGCATAGTGTTAAAATTAACGATAGATTTGAATGCAACCTGAGTACTTATCAGTGGCTGAGATTACTTCAACCATTCTATCTATCACTTTTTGTATACTTTATTATGTTGGCCTAAGTGGAATGGTAATACCCAGACGTCGGTCCTGTGTACACTGTGTCATTAGAACCAAGCTATACCCAGTTCATGAGCCCATAACAAGGGCAAAACCAGTCCTGGGTTGCTTGTGATCAGGGTCAGGGAGGGACTGATTTGAGTATGCCTGTGGACTGTTCCCATTGGAATAGAGTCAAGACTTACTCTGGTTTCTCTTCAAAACGAAAAAATCTTTCGCCTTGGAATAGAGTCAAGAGTGATTTGCATATAGCTGGATCCAAAATTAGAGGTCATGGTGTGCAAAATAACATTGGATTAGGATGTGGCCTGGTTAATTACCTGTGGCTGAGTCTAATTCAATAATTCACTTTTTTATACTTGAGTATTTTACCCTAAGTATGACAAGTCTGCCCAGACATAGTTTCTGTGCACACTATATCACTGGAACGAAGATATAACCAGCTGATGAGCCCAGAACAAAGGTGAAATTGGTCATGGGTTGCTGTTGTTCCAACTGGAAGCTGGGTCAAGACTAGTTTCCATATAGCTGGGTCCAAAGTGAGGTGGCATGGTGTGCAAAATAATGATGGATTTGGATGCAGCCCAAGTAATTACCAGTGACTGAGATTAATTCAAGCATTCGATCCATCCCTGTTTTGTATACTTATTGTGTCGCCCTAAGTGGGATGAGTATGCCCAGATGTGGGTCCTGTGCACACTGTGAACACTGGAACTAATCTGTACCCAGCTGATGAGTCCATAACTAGGGCGAAACGGGTCCTCGGTCGCTTGTGTTCCGGTTCAGGGAGGACCTAGCTTGGCAGTTCAGGCAGGACTGCTCCTATTGGGACAGGGTCAAGACTGATTTACATACATCTGGGGCCAAACTGAGGTGGCATGGTGTGCGCAAATAAAAATGGATTGTGATGCAGCTAAGTAATTACCAGTGGCTGACATTAATTCAAGCATTTCATCAATCACCTTTTTGTATACTTTATTATTTCATGGAGACAGCAAGTTTACTTTCCTTAAAAATCCATTCGTAACTATTGCTGAAAGTGCCTGGGACACGTGCAAGTGCAGGCTTGGCCACAATGGGTCTCTCCCCTCGCCACCTCCATTGTGACGGTCATGCTCTGCTGTCTGCTAGAAAGCAGCCCACTCCGTTGCTTAAGGGTCCGTTCTCAGTACACGCGCTTGTGTTTGATAATTAGCCAAATATATGTAATTACATTAGTCTTTGTAATCTTCAAAATGGAAGCCTTTATGATTAGCATGGAACAATTATGATTGCAGTTTTGATTTCCAAGAATGAGGCATCCTGCTCACCCTTGTGCAGACTGCTTTATCCTTTGCTTATTATTTGTGTTGCTTGTTGATATAATTAGCTCATTTTAGTCCCTCGTCTTTCATATGGTTCCGTTAATATCAGATATTATTGCAGGAGGCTCATATCACTGCCAAGCAGGCAGACGGCTGAGTTTATGATTGCCACCAAAGCAAATGCTGAGCAGATTTTAAGTATTTCGCGAGGACATATTTTTCATCCAGTCACCCTCAAATTGTTTGCTCAACAGTTTTGCCATCTGCTGCCAACACTATTAGAGCCCGCAGATAGTGTGCTCTGCGCACAGGCGGGCACACAGCGTGAAAGACAGCGATATGTCCTCTGAGACAGCTCCTCGTGATCCCATATCAGGCGACACACATCACGGCCTGTGGCACAACGAAGAGAAGGAATGCTTTTCTGTATGCTTGACTGTCACTCGAGATGCAGGTAAACAGGGAGCCTGACACAAACGCTTGACACTTCCAAGGCCCTAATGCTGCCTGACAACTTTTTTATAAGGAGACAGAGAGCCTGATCGTCCTGTTTTCACCACATTTCAGACTCACATTAACGGCCCCACCTTAACGTACCTGAATGCACTTTTGTGTAATGAACTTTGATTTCATTGGAAGGATTTAACCCCTCGCTCTTCCATTCAGGAGCACTATATCTGACAAAAATTGGCATAGCGAATCTGTTTTTCAATTGTGTTTTGCATCTCTTTTCGTTTGCTACTGTTTCCTATTTCTAGCCTTCCTCCGCTTTCTTAATATTAATTTGATTGCCTCACTGCCACCCTGCGTTTTCGAGAATCACTAGCATGTGGGGCATACAGTTCTATGCAAAGTTGTGATGGGGCGGAAGTCTCATTTTATTTGGAGGGGTGCATCATAGTCACGTGTAGAGTGCACCCACATATAAACATGTAATGTGTAAACATGAGGAGTTAGAATTGTGGATTGTATTGACGTAATTACGTGACATATTTTAGGTTTATGACAAGTAGCATGAAGAAATAAGGAAATGGATGTTACTAGCAGAAAACTTTAACATGAAGAACTCGTGAATTCTGACACTTTTCATGTACTAAATGTGTTTATTAATTATAATGTTTTCGTAAGTAGGTAAATGTATTAATCGAAATGTAAGATTAATTATATGAATTTGTAATGTTTAGGTGATGCTCTTATGTTAGTTGAAGCTGTAGGTCGGAAATGCAAGCCCTTGACAAACTCTCGCTTTAGTATGAATGTTAGAAATTTCATGTGCATTGTGGAAGCTGTTCTTTCTCACTTTTTGCATTGCAGGTAGAGAAGAATTCTTGTAGAAAATTAATGTCATTGTTTTAGCAGCTAGGCAATAGGAGAGAAGTTCCAATTGCATGGCTTTGAGGTGATAAAGAACGAAGTTGGTTTAACTCAGGAGAAGGCCAGGGAACCAAGGACGAAATGTTGAAACGGATGTACGTGAAGAACACCATTGAAAAGTACGTTCATGACAGTACCCATTCTGGATTACTTGCAAGCTGTGCATTATGGGAAAGCTACCTGTGGATAATTGATTGTTGGAATTAGGGAAAGGGCCCACTTCTTTCTTACCTTCGGAGCGAGTGCATCTCAGAACAAGCTCTTTCTCTCGTGATAGCGGCTTTATGCTTCTTGACCATTTGATGGTGGAGAGAATTCTTAGGAAGACTCCATGTACTGACACTTTTCCTCCTTAATTGAAATGCTTAAATAGGAATAGATGTATTGCTCTTCATCCATCAACCCTTGATGCAGGGACATTTGGACTCATTATCCTTGATTGCTGGCATTCTCCTTCTTGAACTAAATGTTTTATTTATGCAGCATCATTTGAATTGGGTGCACAGATTTGGCTTCATGCTAATTCCTTTTTAGTCGTATACCCTCATGTTGAGGTGTCTCTATGTTCAGTTATTTGTACCTTTGTAATAAATTAACTAACCTCACTCAATTGTCCTCTGGTTATTAAATATCAAAAAGTGATGCTATTAAATTGATTGTGAATTGCTGATATTATCCCCTTTACACTTTCATGCTGGTAAAAAGAACTATAGGAGTTTGTCTCTAGAAAAGCCCAGAACGGATTTATGTGGCCCCTCTCAATTGGTAGCAGGGTAGGATGGTTAGCATGTGAAGTAAGGGCTGAATCTAGAAGTGGTCTAGCATAGGTGTAACCTAGCTCCCCAAAGCCCTGAGTTAGAGTCTAATGATAGAGAACAGAAGACGGCAGCAGAGACTGACGAAGTATGGTGAGATCAGTGGCGGAAGAGGAGTGAGTATTAATATGGTGTGTGTAGAATGATGGATTGCAAGAATGGTTTAATTATTTGATGTCTTACGAATAAGCAGTGAGAGTCGAGTGAATGTGGTTTCAGGTCTGACATGGCCCAAGGATTGAGATTTGACTTACAGGTCCAGATGTAGTCTAAGACCATGGCATATTAAGCAGTGTTGTAGACACCGAGGTTGTGATTGTCTGACTTCCTGACTGGATGAGTCGTTGTAAGACGTCATTGGCAGTTCCACCCAAGACGGGGAACTTTGTGTGAATGGGACGTATGGAAATCATTTAGTGGACCTTGTGTACAAGGGTCAACTGTACTGATTTGGGTGATATGCACTGGACAAGGGTTATCATGTTCGAATGCTCTTGAGTGGTTGAATTCTATTGATCTGTTAGAATGGCAGACAATGTTGGACTTTTGATGATTGTATGAGTGAATGCGTACGGAGAAATTGTGAAAGAGGGTGAGCCACTGCGATGAGTGAGATTGACGTTTGATTGTACTGTGCTGCGATAGATCGGTTGGTGTAACGCCACATTGGGATTGTTTGATAGTCATCGGGAAATCTGTGACTGGAAAGAATTGCTTCGCCATAATTTATAGAACAAACATTGCATGTTTTAGGAGAAAGTTCTGAAAGTGTCAGAAATCATGCAATGCTTTAGGGTATTACGGGATCTTCTCTGGTGTGACAAAGGGGTTGTTATTCAAGTGGGCAGATAGGTGCCACCCGAGGATACTCCTGCACACTATATGGCAACAAAGGTTGGGATCCATACTATAATTTAGCTCCAAAATTGGCACAAAGTCACTGAAAAGGAAGGGAAATTGTGATTTCCATGCTTTGGCACATTCAGGCTAGAGTTATTGAACAAACTTAGGGGGATAATGTTTGCGATGCAACCTTTGCCCTGACCCACACAGCTTGAAACGCTAGATGCATGGATGCATGCAGCTCATGCTAAACAAAGAGGGAGTAATTAAGGGAGGATGAAAAAACTATGAAGGCGTATCAGGATGTAAAGTGGGATGCTAGGCTAAAGAGGTGGAGAGTGGATACCGTTGAGGGAGAGAGGTTATACCCAGTGTTGGTGAGAGATGGAGAATCACAGGATAGCAATAGAAGGAAAAATGTGAGTGACAGTAGTGATATTGAAGACTGCTTGTTGGATGGGTTGTTAGATGAGCATCCACCTCCTTACAGTTTGTAACCAGGAGAAGTGGGACGAAACTCTGAGGGCACAGATAATGTGGGAACTGTATCAGCCCCAGTGGCTCCAGATCCAGGGGTCATGGTAATGATATCAGCATCAACAGTGGGAACAGGAGTGTCCATCTTGGGAGGTATGGAACAGAATTGCTCAGCTGCAACGTCACGTTTGCTAGAGCTCTTACAGTACTAGTAACCATTGGACCTGTCGCTCTTGTCTATGATTCAGACCCAACAGGAAACCTGAGCCAGAGACAATTTATACACACAGAACAAACTGGTTTGGGAAGAACAGGGAGTGTAAATGGGGGTGTCGTTCTTTAGTACCAAAGGAATCCATTACCCCTTTAGCGACAACTCCCAGCCCTTTAGGAGTACTGATTGGTTCCAAAACCATTAGGCGTATACCTAAAGTAAGCACCAGTTCAGATCTACAAAAATGGGAAACTCCTGTGAGAGGACCGAGTGGTATGTCTCAGGAAGCAAGTACAAGTCGGAGAACGCCTGAGAGTGATCACGTTCTAGATATCTTGGACTTGGAGTCATGGCTGAGGGATCATAATAACAGCAAGGAGAGCCAGAATAGTAAGAAGAGTCAGTGTACCATCAAGGCTGCAATGGAGTTGAAGCTAGCGGATGTGGTGAGAATGAAGGTAGAATTGGAGGGGATCATCAGTGGGGGTTAACCTTAATATGGAAAAAATACCTATGAGGCAGATGAATTGTTGTTTAGGGCTAAGGTGGTCACCCAAAGGGAGAGATAACTACATGAGCAGTTTTCAGATTAAAGGTATGGGGTAACTTTGTCCCAAAGAAGGCATTGCAGGGAAACCACAGGGTTAGTTACAGTGACCCAAAGTTAGAGGAAAAGAAAATGACTGGATTGAAGATGCACATTCTGGAACTGGTGAAGGAAGAAGAGCACAAGAAAGGTGACAGGAGACACGCCTCCTCCAGGAGAGGGGATGCAAGGAATAGAGACATATTCATTACAGGAAGTGCTTAGTGGAGGATACAGGCATATTCCCTGGAGTAGGGGTGATTTTTCTGCATTCTCAAACAATTTTCTCAGACAAAGCAAGGAACCTACTGAGTGGTATAAGCCAGTCTATCACTTCTAAGATCTCAAAAGTGTTGTGGATCAATTTAAACACCTTGTTTGAAATGTGGTTACTAGTGATCTATGGTCTGCTTGTAAGATATCTGTTGAGTGGCCTAGAGCTGAACCAGAGAGGGATGCAATAACTCATGGCCCTTCACTGCAGGTCATGAAAAGGTACGATCAGTCGATCACATGATTGAAGTCCAAAAAAGCCCCACAGCACATCGATTGGGTGAAGATAGCTCGTACAACCCAAGAGCCTAAAGAGTCAGTACATTCTTATTATGAACAGCGGTTACAAACCTTCAAGCAGTATAGTGGGTTAGATACGCTCAACCCCAAAGGCATGGGACAATTTGTGGCCAAGTTTGTAACTGGACTGAGGCAGGAGATCAGCCTCATAATCCAACAGCATCTAATCTGTTGGCAAAACAAATCCGTGGATGAAATGCTACAGTATCCAAGGTATTGCAGTGATGATGTGGACTCTAAACATAGGAGGATACAAGAGAAGTTGATGCCATTCCAAATGCTCAGTGCCCAAAAAGGAGAACAGGTGCAGGCAATGATGGGAGCTGTAGCTCATGGTCCGGGAAATGCCTCAAAAGGTGTACAAGTACAATCAGTTGTAGGGTAGTCTGGACAGGGAAGAGGGAGAGGTATCCTGATATATCCGAAGACACGGATCAATGTCACTACCCTAAAGAAGAAGTCCACTGCATGTAATTTTTGTCACAGGATCTGGCATTGGAGGCGCAAGTGTCACCTTAACCCTGCAAACCAAGAACAAGGGAGGAGAACTCATACAGGTGGTAGATGATGCGAATCAGTTACAGACAGTGACCAGGCCAGGATCATTCAATGAGGGAAGAAATCAGAACCAATTCGAGAAAGTGCCTAAAAATCTAAGAATTCCACAGGCCAATCAGACATTTCACAAGTTGCCCTAATGGAGTCACTTGATGGATTTGATCAATCCTTGTAACATTGCCTGAGAGGGGAGGATCACTTGGAGCAGTCTTAGAGGTAGACCAGAATGGACCATAAGTAGAAGCAGACATGGGTTGTCAGCCCATTATATTATTGATAGATACTGGTGCTACCCGTTCTACTGTGAGATCTGCAGTAGTTCCAAACCTACCTCTCTTGGCAAAATTGATCCAAGTTGTAGGAGTCTCTAATAAAAAGATGACAAACTCTTTAACAGAAGAGGTGTTTGTGAACTTTGGAATTTTTCAGGATCACCATCAGTTCCTGGTGTGATTTGAGTCCAATCTGTTTGTTAGGGAGGGATTTGTTGTGCAAGTTGAATTGTACCATCTACTGCACACCAAAGGGAATGGAACTATAAACCAATGACGAGGACAATGCTTTCAAATTTGCAAAGCAGAATCTTTGACTGCCATGTTTTCTTTATTGACAGTGGAAGATATGCTGCTGGATATCAGAGACACTGTCTCTCTAGTGGTGTGGGACTTCTCAGAAGAGGTGATTGGACTGATTTGAGTAGTTGAGCCAGTTCACTTACAAGCCAAGCCAAATGCTGAATATCTGAGAACACCCCAGTACAATCTGACCCAAGAAATGCTGACAGGGATTACACTCGTAATTGAGTCCATGATTGTGAAGGGCATCCTAAAGGAGATTATGGAAATCCATGCAACTCTCCTATTATGGGTTTGAAGAATCTGAATGGAAAGTATTGCATTGTCCAAGACCTCAGGAAAATTAACAGCATAGTGATACCATGTTGTCCTTTGGTACAGAATCCATCTGTAATCTTATTTCAGATTCCTTGCCAAGCGGAATGGTTCACAGTTATTAACCTCTGTCATGCATTTTTCTCCATTTCATTGCACAAGGAAAGGCAATTTCTATTTGCTTTCCATCTTGAAAACCGTGGTGGCAAATCCCGAATGAGTATATTGAAAGTCTATCCATTTTTAACCAGAAGTTAAAGAAGAACCTTGAAGGTCTGATGTTGCTTCAGAACTTAGTACCGTTCCAATACATTGATGACCTTCTCATTGCATTTGAGACGTGTGATACTTGCAGAGATGATACCATTACCTTACTAAACCACCTGGCTTACAATGGGCATAATGTGTCTCCGAATAAGCTGCAGCACTGTCTGAATGAAGTACAGTACTTGTGCCACTGAATTTAAAAGGGCAAGAGGAAGGTATCACATGTAAGACTGGAGGTGATTATGAAAATGAATCCACTTAGTACCCAAAAAGGTCAGAAATTTTTTGGGAAAGGTTGGCTATTGTCAACAGTGTATTCCCAACTTTTCTCTGATGGTGAAACCTTTGCAGATGCACAATCTATACCGATAGCCAGTATGGTTTTGGTGTGGTTCATGATTTTAGACAGCTATGGTTGCTTAGAGAGTTCTTAACTTCATCTGTGTCTCTTATAAGAAATGGGGAGTATGTGTGACAACTGTTGGAAGCATTACAATCACCTATAGAAGTAGTTATTGAGGTTTGATTAGAGCAGGCTGTGAGAAAGGGAAGGACGACTTTTGGGAATCAGCTGATGGCAGGGCAGTATTACAGGATTGCTTGTTGCATTTAATGGCGCGGCTAATTCATGGAGCAGCTCACAAAGAAAGGGATGGGATGGTGAGGCTGTTCAGGCAGACATGGTTCAATCCAAAGTTTGGAGTGATTGTGAAAGCTGTGTGTCATCGGTGTGATACGTGTCAACAAATGAATGCTGAGAAGAAGACTGTTGGTACCTTGAGCCACATTGGCAGATTAGGGGTCCCTTTAATTGGATCAAAATTGATTTTGGGGAGATGCCTGTGTGTAATGGTTTGAGGTATATTCTGGTCTTTGTGTGCTTTTCTCGATGGGTCAAGGCCTAACCGACTAGAAGATGTGATAGGATCACACTAGCTAAGTTATTACTGAGAGGACTAATTCTTAGATTCAGATTTCCAACTACATTATAGTTGGATAGAGGCACACATTCACATAACAAAGTCATAAAGTTGCTGTGTACAGCTCTGAATGTGGATCAGAAACTACATCGTAGCTACAGGCCAGATGCCTGGTGGAACAGAGGAATGGTGGAACAGATCAATTGGACCTTGAAGTCGAAGTTGGCTAAAGTGTGTGCTTCAACGTCTTTAAAGTGGCATGATGCCTTACCACTGGTGCTAATGAGTCTGGGTAGCATCCCTGACAGGAGAACTGGGTTGCCCACAAAATACTCATTGGAAGAGCAATGCGTTTGCCTGCCGTGCCTGCCAATGCGCTTGTGAACATTTCAGATTATTTGGTCCTTGACTACTGTAAACGATTGGCTGATGTGGTTCGTTCTGCGTCTTATCAGGTTGAAGCAATGACTGCACAGACATCAAAGGAACTGTGCTACGACCTGAACCCAACAGAGTGGGTTCTCATCTGAGAGCATGTGAGGAAAAACTGCCTTGGCTCTCGTTGGCGTGGTCCATACCAAGGGAAATTGTGACAACGACTGCTTTGAAGTGTGGTGGGATGCTGAATTTGGTCCATGTCTCTCACACCCATCAGTTTTTAGAAACAGCTCTGCTCCCAGAAGAACTTCCCGCTGTGACCGAGAGGTCATGGGAGGGGACAAGCCAAGCTGTAGAGGTACCTGAAGAGGCTGGGTACACACCAGGTCGATCTGAAGGGAGTCAATCTACACAAGACCCTGGATAGACACTGAGGGAGACTATACCGTTACGAGTGACAGAGAGTCCGACTCAGTGCAAGAGGCTGGTGTTGCAAGTAGTCATGTGCAGTTAAGGAAGAAAAATGCTGCAGGTGAAACCTGGCCTGTGAGGTAGAGGAAAAAGACCCTAAGACTCACATCTGAGAGAGAACTTGCACCAATAAGTGAAACTTCAGAGTCAGATCTGAGTGAGACTGAGCAGAATACAGAAAGTGCAGAAAGATGTATAAGAGTTCGAGTGCCTTGTCTGCCATATTCCTCTCCTGAGGGTGCAAATGCCGGGGAGAGCACAATCGGAGATATCGATGCTGGTTGTCGAGATATTGCTGACAGTTCCTGGGATTGAAGCAAATGGACTTCTGTCGTTGATGGTTCCTTTTTCACCAGTGCCAAGAGGCTTACATACAGTTCATTAAAAAGCATGCCTACAGTAGTGCTGCTTCCATACAATCTAGACTCTCCGAATGCAATGCAAGTATTACGAATTTCCATTTGAGACCAGGGAAAGATGGAGGAGATAATTCTAATAAACCTTTACCTACATCCCGAGGTAAGAAGCAAGGAGCCCTGCAATTGAAAGAAGAGCTAATAAAGCTATTAACTGCAGAGAATACAAACTGCCTGATTGTCAGCAGCGACTTCAATCAGAACATGCTCAATAAATCGACAACGGAAGTCAGCACCGTTGAGGACCCATTTGCATTGTAACAATATTCTCAGGACAGTCCTTCAGGGGGAAGAAGTACAAAAGCAGCACAGCGACTTCTAGTAACACTTGAAGAACTTGGTCTTCGAGCGCTTAATGGGAGATTCCCAGGGGATCGTCCCCAAGCAGCAACATTTCATAGTACAACGACCAGTTCAACAATTGACTTTACCTTCCTCTCGGGTAATTTGTTTCAAGGGACAACTGATTTCCACATCGGTTTACTTGACTACAGTGACCACTTACCACAAGAAGTGACACTAGAGGCCTTTACAATACTAAGACCAGTACGCGCCATTGGGCATGACCTAGTCTATACAGCAAACGATAGGCGTTTAAAGTGCAGAACAGAGGATCCTTCGGGCCTCCTCCTCTATGCCAAGCAAGTACTTGGCGAAGTCCAAAATGAAACGGACCTAATCGCCAGCTGGGAAAAATTTACAGAAACATTAGCAAAAATATGGGAAAAACACAGAGGAAAAACCAGCTTGATGGAGGGGGCAATGCTGCCAATCAAACGCGGTATCATAATCAGGCTTTTACAAACAACGTTCACCTAAAAAATCTAAAAATTCTCATCGGCCAAAAGTTACGAAGGGCAAGGACAGACCCTGATGCCAAGGATGAACTGGGGTTGTTAAAGCGTGATCGCAGGAGGCTGGTCTGGCGACTTAGGCGAGAATCAGAAGAGTCCCTGTGGGCCAAACTCTTATATGACGCCAAATCAAACAACGGCGCCCAATTTTGGAGAAAGATCAATAATTTATTATGGAGGGGAGTCAAGGCATTAATTCCTTTGTCCCAGAAGATGACTGGATAACCTTCCTCAGTATGCACTTCAAGGGTACTGATACTAACATCCAAGGAATTTCCAAACTCACAATCTGCACCGAGGATCATTTAATACTCCGCCAGACAATTGTAATTAAGTCTGCACTGATCTGTAACAGAATTTCAAATGGAAGACGCGAGGGGGCCCCGGGACCAAATGGGATCCCACCCATACTGTTCAAGCAAGATTCCGAGTTTTGGGCAGCTGCCCTTAAACCAATGTTCGTCAAGATTCTGCAGACATCATTAATCCCATCATCATGGAGGGGAGCCAATATTTCGCCCATCTTCAAAAAGGGAGACCAAAGCGACCCAAAAAATTATCGGCAAGTGGCTCTGCTCAATAACGAGGCAAAATACTTTGCTGGTCTGCTTCTAGAGGAACTGTCATCCTGGGCAGCTGATATCTCAGCAATCCCATACAACCAAACAGGTTTTTGCAAAGGTATGGGAACTACTTCTAATATCTTAGCACTTTCTTTATTAATTGACGCAGCCCAAGAAGCGAACCATCCACTCTACCTGTGCTATATTGATTATAGCTCGGCTTTCGATCATGTCGACAGAAACCTTCTGTGGGAAAAGTTACACAAGCTGAACATTCCCCCGCTGCTTTTAAACCAATTAATTCTCCTACATAGCGAGACATGGTTGCAAGTTAGGCTGGGCACCGGCGACCATCTTACAAGAAAGATTCCAACTTACACAGGAGTAAAACAGGGCTGTGTTCTTGCCCCAATAATATTTTCATGGGAGACCTATCCACACTGTTGAATGATTGCAATTCGCACGTTCCAAAGCTAGGGGGCTCACAGATCTCAAACTTATTCTATGCAGGCGACTTGTTACTCATCAGCCGGACCCCGGTTGGCCTCCAGCGGCTGTTGGATATTGCCTCAAGATATTCCGCTGCTAACAGACTTACCATCAACCACGAAAAATCAAAAGTTATGTGTATTAATCTTTCTAAAAAGAAAGCAACACAAAACTGGCTCTTGTCATCCAGAAAGCTAGAAAAGGTTTGCGAATATCGATATTTGGGGGTCATCATAGACCACAAGGGCAATTTCACGCCGCAAAGCGAAGCCATAAAAAGGAGAGGATTAACCGCTGCGGCGGCACTCAGAAACTTAAAAAACACAGTTTCTGGCTCAAGCTTACTTCCTCTTATAAAGGTAATACAGGCAAAGCTAATCCCAGCCATTACTTATGGCAGTGAAGCTATGAGAGGGAGGGACGCTCCTCTATTAGACAGAACAGTGGCAAAAGCACTTCGCATGATCTTCGGCCTTCCAAATGAGACTAGAGTTTGGGCCACACTCACCAACAACATGCCGACTTTGCGGGAATGGCAAGGAAAACATAGTCCATTTGATCACTACTTGTACCGAGCTCACCCAAAATAGACGCGTCTTCCTGCGTCTACTTTTTAATTTCCGCAAGATACGGACCTGCAGGCAAGCAGTGCTAGCCTGCTTCAGAGGGGATGACTTCCAACTGAGCTGCCAAATGGTAAAATTTCTTGAAACAGCTGAGGCCCGCTTCAAAACTTTAAAGGAACCGAACAAATCGAGTAGTACCGTAAATGGTCCAAAGGATGAGCTCAACGGTACCCCAGAAGACCAACCTCTAGAGTGACACCTTTGACTTTCCCTTACACTGACTAGTATTGATTACACAATAGGGACATCCCGACCTGTTATTATAATTTAACTATTCTTCTCCGTACTTTGACTTTTTTTTTCTTCTTTTTTTTCTCCCCTTGGCTGACAGTGAAGAAGAATCTAGTTCTTAAATTGTTTTTAAGATAATTAGACCGTTCGACAAGATGTTAATCTTTCCTTTAACTGTGTTGCTGCTATTTCACCACGTATTCTTGTTTCTTGTGTTTTATGGACGGAACTTTTGTTTTAACACGTTTAAATCTGATTTACGTTTTATAAATTGAATTTCCTTTTCTCAATATTGTAAAGGTTTTAAATAACCACGCACAATAAAGTATTACTGTTACTGTGGTGTTGCAAGTAGTCATGTGCAGTTAAGGAAGAAAAATGCTGCAGGTGAAACCTGGCCTGTGAGGTAGAGGAGAAAGACCCTACGACTCACATCTGAGAGAGAAATTGCACCAATAAGTGAAACTTCAGAGTCAGATCTGAGTGAGACTGAGCAGAATACAGAAAGTGCAAAAAGATGTATAAGAGTGCGAGTGCCTTGTCTGCCATATTCCTCTCCTGAGGGTGCAAATGCCGGGGAGAGCAAAGTCGGAGATATCGATGCTGGTTGCAAGATATTGCTGACAGTTCCTGGGATTGAAGCAAATGGACTTCTGTCGTTGACGGTTCCTTTTTCACCAGGGCCAAGAGGCTTACGGACTCTGATTCTGGAAGATGTGGAGTTCCCAAGCTTCAGCCCACCAAAATCTCCTCAAGAGATTGCAGCATTCAGAGCTGAACAGTTACAATGAGGTATTGAGGAGGAACTGGAAGTTTCGGGGGGATTCGTGGAGTGGGGGCTGAGAAAAAAGGGGGGTCCCAAAACGTGTTTTCCCCATGTTAATTTCCATAGGACGGTCTGACAAGTGTACAGCCCGAACCGCTGAATGGAATTACGCCAAACTTGGCAAAATTTTAGGGCCTGGTACGCAGATGTGCCTTTGCTATATTTGGTGAAAATTGCTCCAGTGGTTTTTTTGAAAATTAACTTCAAAAACACATATATATCTATAGGCGCTCTCCGAGCGCTCACAGGTGCGCGTACCGGGGAACGCACCCGGCACGCTACGGGACTGCGCGAGCGGAAAGCTGATTGGCTGTCGGGTGTCTGTCAACATTCTAAACAGTCCGGAGAGTCCGCCATCTTGTGTCTCAGTAGATTCGAGACACAAGAGGTGAAAAAGAAAGGGGGAAATAATTAAAAGGGGGCAGAGTAGACACCCCCTGACCCCCTAGGTTTTCTGAGGGGGGTCTAGAAGGACCCTGAAGGGCAAAAACAACTTTTTTATTTTTTATTTTCGCGGGGTAAGCGCTGGGTGCGTTCCCAGGTGCGCGCTCCGGTACGCGCACCCTGAGCGCACCACAGGGAAAAACAGTGTAAAAAATTATAGTAAAAAAATAATTTAGAGTGCTTAGAGGTAGGGTAGCTCTGAAAAGAGCTGTTGTGTTATGTGGGTGTTTTTTGTACCTACAAGTAGGTACCAATGCAGAGTCCTATATTCAAGAGGAAAACTCTATTCCCCTCATCTGTAAAATGCACACCATCTCTCCTATAGATGTCTTGCATGTTGTAACGCAAGTTGTTGTGGTAAATGGAACCCATACCATAGTCTCTGAGGTAAGCAGAAACAGATTTATGCACATGTTTCCTTACTTTCTCAATCTGTGGACAAAATTGGTTGGACCAGTTCCATTTTTGCCTTTGGCATATATTAGAAAATACCAAGGCAGTTTTTGGAAAAAGTGACATCAATTGCCCAAAGATGTCCTTTAAAGGCATTTCCAGACCTACCCCAGTCAAAGTGCCCAAGTCATTGCCACCACAGTGCACAATTATAAGGTCAGGGTGTGGTAAATGCATAAAGGATTTTACCAATGGTATCAATTGGTGACTCCTCAATCCTCTCTGTCCAATCCATACAATGTCCACATTTGGTAAATCAAGATTGTAAATACCTCTGTTAGCTGCGTATTTTTGTCTCCAGTGGACAAAGCTATGACCCACAAACCAGACTTTTGGCATCTTGAAGGTAGATGTGCTTGTGTTCAGATGAGTTGTGGAAATGAAATGGCAGTTTGAAAGTAGGAGTTATGTCAAAATATGGTTGAGATTCAGTGCACTTGAAAAACAAAAAATGATTGGTGCTTTCTTAACATTCTCCACTGAAAACTAGGGTGCATGCTTTTGTTTTTTGAAAGAAGTCATTTCAATGGTTGAGGAAAAGTCATTTCAAGAAACATTGCACATGATTAGCTGGTACATTGAGTGGTCAAACACCCTTGCTGCTTTTTTTTGCAACATAGTATGATGAACTTCTGAACTGTGTGCTGGGTGAGGAGGGAGTTACCATGGTAACAGGGGAATGAGCACTGGGGGGATGGGTGAATGTTATGTGACTTTCAAAGTGTTCAAAAGTACAACCAATTAAAATGTGCAGATTGTTAGTCCACTTCATTAACTCCTTCTCTTACTCCTTCTGTCCTGTTACTTCTACACTCCTCTTCCCTCATTCTCTCTCTGTTAGCCTCATTCTCTCCGTCCCCTTAGTCTCTCACTCCTTTTCTATCATGCTCACTCCCTATAACTGAGCCATACTCCTACACTCACCTACTTTCAGATCTTCTCCTTTACTTTCCTTCCTTTCTCTTCCCTTCCTTCACTCCTTCACTGTTTTCCCTTCCCTTACTCTCCTTACTCCACTTCAGTAACTCCTTCTGTCAATTCCTCTGTCCTCTTACTTCTACACTCCCCTTACCTCATTCTCTCTCTGTTAGCCTCATTCTCTCCGTCCCTTTAGTCTCTCACTCCTCTTCTGTCACGCTCACTTGCTATAACTGAGCCATACTCCCACACTCACCTTCTTTGAGACCTTAACCTTTACTTCCCTTCCTCTCTCTTCCCATCCTTTGCTCCTTCACTCTTTTCTCTTCCCTTACTCCCCTTACTCCACTTCAGTAACTCCTTCTCTGAATCCCTTTGTCCTCTAACTTACTCACTCCCCTTTTCTCACTCTCTCTCTGTTACCCACATTCTCTCCGTCCTCTTACTCTCTCACTCCTTTTCTATCATGCTCATTCCCTATAACTGAGCCATACTCCCACACTCACCTTCTTTCAGACCTTCTCCTTTACTTTCCTTCCTCTCACTTCCCTTCCTTTACTCCTTCTATCTTTTCCCTTCCCTTACTCTCCTTACTCCACTTCACTAATTCCTTCTCTTACTCCCTCTGTCATCTTACTTCTACATTTCCCTTCCCTCACTCTCTATCTGTTACCCACATTCTCTCCTTCCTCTTAGTCTCTCACTCCTCTTCTATCACGCTCACTCCCTATAACTGAGCCATACTCCCATACTCACCTTCTTTCAGAGCTTCTCCTTTACTTTCCTTCCTCTCACTTCCCTTTCTTTACTCCTTCACTGTTTTTCCTTCCCTTACTCTCCTTACTCCACTTCACTAATTCCTTCTCTTACTCCCTCTGTTGTCTTACTTCTACACTCCCCTTCCCTCACTCTCTCTCTGTTAGCCTCATTCTCTCCATCCTCTTAGTCTCTCACTCCTCTTCTGTCACGCTCACTCCCTATAACTCAGCCATACTCCCACACTCACCTTCTTTCAGACCTTCTCCTTCACTTTCCTTCCTCTCACTTCTCTTTCTTTACACCTTCACTGTTTTCCCTTCCCTTACTCTCCTTACTCCACTTCACTATCTCCTTCTCTTACTCCCTCTGTTCTCTTACTTCTACAGTCCTCTTACCTCATTCACTCTCTGTTAGCCTCATTCTCTTTGACCCCTTAGTCTGTCACTCCTCTTCTATCACACTCACTTCCTATAACACAGCCACACTCCCTCACTTATGTTTCTTTCCTCTCTCAGTCAGGGCCTCATTTATGAGAAATGACGCATCGCTGTGTGAAAGCAGCGATGCATCACTTCTCAGTGCGCTCTCCTTGCGACATTCCTGATGCGTCATATTTAATGTATGACGCATTATGTCGCAAGAAGTTACAGATACATCAGTATTTCTGACGTATCTGTAAGCGCAAAAGTGACGCATTGCTGGAGTGTGTCACAAAAGTGACGCAACTCCAGCAATGCATCCTTTCACATGGGGCCAGCCTCATGTGAAAGGGCCTGCGTCAATCTTACGCCTGCTGTGAGGCAGGAGCAAGATTTTGACGCAACGGCGTCCTAAAAATGACGCAGTGAAATCTCATAGATTTCACTGCGTCAGTTCTACGACCCTTCCTTGCGCCAATACGCCCCCTTTGCATACATTACACCTGGCGCAGGTATAATGTGGCACAGGGGTTTACAAAGTGACGCATCTACCTAGATGCATCACTTTGTAAATATGACTCAACAAGGTTAATTTTTTACACCACTGGTGCGTCACAAAAAGTGACGCACCGGCGGCGTAAAAGTTGACGCATGGCCTCATAAATGAGGCCTTCAGTCTTCTACTCTGACTTTTTCTTTCACTTTCTCTATCTCTTCACTCCCTTACTCACCTTCTCTCACACTCACTTGTCTTTATCCAGTCTGTATCTCCACTCTCGCAAGGAGTTACAGATACGTCAGTATTTCTGACGTATCTGTAAGCGCAAAAGTGATGCATTGCTGGAGAGTGTCACAAAAGTGACGCAACTCCAGCAATGCATCCTTTCACATGGGGCCAGCCCCATGTGAAACGGCCTGCGTCAGTCTTACGCCTGCTGTGAGGCAGGCGCAAGATTTTGATGCAACAGCGTCCTAAAAGTGACGCAGTGAAATCTCATAGATTTCACTGCGTCACTTCTGCAACCCTTCCTTACGTCAATACGCCCCCTTTGCATACATTACACCTGGCGCAGGTATAATGTGGCACAGGGGTTTAGAAAGTGACGTATCTACCTAGATGCATCACTTTGTAAATATGACTCAACAAGGTTCATTTTTTACACCACTGATGCGTCACAAAAAGTGACGCACCGGCGGCGTAAAAGTTGGCGCATGGCCTCATAAATGAGGCCCTCAGTCTTCTACTCTCACTTTTTCTTTCACTTTCTCGGTCTCTTCACTCCCTTACTCACCTTGTCTCACACTCACTTGCCTTTATGCAGTCTGTATCTCCAATCTTTCCTAAACATCACTGCTCTTTTCTTACCCTTGCACCCCCTGTTCCTTTACTACATTTTCTTCACTTATCCTCATTCCCCATGTTCACTCTTGTTCTCCTCACTCACCTCCCACACTCACCTTCTTTCAGTCCCCCTACTTCACTTCCCTTCCCCTCTCGTCCCTTTCTTTGCTTTCTCACTCATTTTCCTCTCCTCTCTCACTGCACTCAACTTCAGTTACTCTTTTTCATTTTTTTAAGAATACAGCTCTTTTTTGAGAATTGGAGATAGTTCTTTAAAGAACTTTTTTTTTTCTTCATTTTTCGTTTTCTTCAACAAAATCAAAAACAGGGAATGGCAAACTGCTCAACAGGAGGAAAAAAATCAAAATTAGGGCTGGGGACGGCAGCGGTGGTTCTCTATTGCTCGAACCATGTTAATAACACTTTGTTCCCCGTAACAAAGTAGTGCATCACAAAGTTTGCACTTGATTGAGGCCTCATTAAAAACAGGCTGAATATTTGGGATCAGCAGTTCTGGTCGCCCCCTCACCGATACAGTTGCTCCTCCAGTTGAAGTAGAAGCACCATCCCTTGGTGCCTCTCGTGCCAGAGCCCTGCCACTCTCCGGGGCATAGTTCTGGCGATGCCGGCGTTGAACATGGCGAATCATAGTAGAATTACCAAAACTGTACTTCCTTGTGGGGTCTCCTCGGGAAAGTACAGTATGGAAGATCTTGCACACCACCTTTGGAGCATTTACTATTTTATGTCCCTCAGGAATATCAAAAAATTTCCACATGAAATGTTATTTCACCTTCGGCTGAGGAGGCTCTTCATCTATGAATCCATCTGACTCCTCACTGCTGCTGGATGCTCTGGCAGCCATTGTATCCACAGATTATAAGCAGAGAAAAAAAGAGGTCTTGCTCTCATCAAAGTGAAAGAAGAAGTGAAGGAAAAGGGTGGGGTTTTCATTCTTTGGAAAAAAAATCTGTTAGCAACCAATGAAAATTGTTATTTTAAGGTCACATGACTTGACGCGCTTACGCTACGCGCACCGGAACGCTTCCGGGGGCGCTTACGTGGCGCTAGTGTAGGCGCTTCCGGGGGCGCTTACGTGGCGCGTCTGAGTGACATTTTGGTAGCTTTACGGAAATGCAAAATCATTTTCATTCGGAAAATCAAAAAAACTACTTTTATAAGCATGGTACTGAATGTCTTGCATTATTATTTAGTTTTCATACATATTTTTTTTACGAACGCAGAAATAGCGCTCTCGCTGCGCTCTCGGGAGAGCTTACCAGTGCGCGCACCCTGAGCGCTCCAAGTCAAAATGATACGGGTAAGATTACCGGTGCGCGCACCCTGAGCGCACCAGGAGAAAATGTTAAAAAATAAGAAAAATACAGTGAACAAATATATATTTTTTTAAATAATTATAATTAATACTTATAAAAAACAGCTAATAAAAAAAAATCGTAGGTAACAAAGTCGATATACAAAGGAATTAACTTTTTTAAAAAACTATGAAATTCACTGAAAAAACCATAGGTTTCACAAACGTTATAGTTAGGAATTTGCATTTAAAAAACCTTTGAAATTCACTGAAAAAACCATAGGTTTCAGAATCGTTATAGTTAGGAATTAGCATTTAAAAAAACTTTGAAATTAAAAACCATAGGTTTCACACTCATTATAGTTAGGAATTAGCATTTAAAAAACCTTTGAAATTCACTGAAAAAACCATAGGTTTCACACCAGTTATAGTTAGCTGAACATTTTACTCATACAAAACCATTGAAATTCCCACGTTATAGTTAGTTGGACTCACTATAACTCGCGCGCCCGCAATCCACTGCTGATGATGTCACATATTACATCATTCATGACATGGTCAGTGACATCACTGATGACATCACTGATGACATCTCAAATGACATCACTGATGACATCATCCATGTGATAATACGATGCACCTCCTCACACTCTAATCTAACCTTTTATACATCCAATGTTCAATACAGACTACCATTCCTGAAACCATTGACAAAGCAATACCACTTACTACATATACACTCACTGATTCATAAGTCTACACACATATCCACTCATTCACCCATACAATCACTCATACATACAGTCACTCATCAATACAACGCTATCATATGCACTCATACACCTATACAGACATTCACACAGTGCCACTCATCCACCGAGTTACTCTCTAATCTACTCAGTAATGAAAAGAATCAATCACACTCCCATTCCCTCATCTATACAGTTATACACACAAAACCTTACTTATTCAAACATATACTAACACATACTTACTCTCTTTTACAATCACTGATACAAGTACACATTGATCCATACAGTCACTTACGCAATCACAGCCTCTCGTGTATAGTCATTGATATATGCCAACTGTCACATGCACTGTTTTTTACATATGTACTTACTTGGACATGTAGCACTGAGAAATCCATTCACTCACCAACACACCCATACACACAGTTAACCGCACATACAGCTGTTTCCACATGTACTCTTGAACCCAAACACCAAGTGAATCAACACAAAGTGAATCAACTGCTCACACCTCTATGCACAGAGTCCCACACCTCCCAGCCACTCCCACACACACTCACCCTCACATACAAATACTTAGGAAACCAATCAATAACCCATATAGCCAGTCATATAGCTACTAATCAACACATGCAGCAGCTTACACAACAACAGACATAATGATGCACACATTCAGACAGTTTAGTCACTAACCTATGCATTCAGTAACACACATTTAATCATTCACTCATGCAGTCAGTTACGCACCTACTAAATCCTTCATGCAGACACTAATGCATACACTCATTCTTCAATATGTAAAACATAATTTAACTTTATAGGAACACACATTCACTGGATGATGTCATCAGTGATATCATCAGTGATGTCATTTGAGATGTCATCAGTGATGTCAGCAGTGATGTCACTGACCATGTCATGAATGATGTAATATGTGACATCATCAGCAGTGGATTGCGGGCGCGCGAGTTATAGTGAGTCCAACTAACTATAACGTGGGAATTTCAATGGTTTTGTATGAGTAAAATGTTCAGCTATATATAACTGGTGTGAAACCTATGGTTTTTTCAGTGAATTTCAAAGGTTTTTTAAATATTAATTCCTAACTATATTTATTTATTTAAACTTGTAATGCGCACAGCTACCCGCAGTGGGTTTTCCGGCGCTCAGGGACAGACTAAAGGAGAACAGTAGGTATGCAGATTTTACTGAAGGGAGGCTACAAATTACTGTTGAAAGAGCCAAGTTTTAAGTCCCTTGCGGAAACGAAAAAGATTAGTTTCTGTTTTTAGGGTCACAGGGAGAGTGTTCCAAAGTTTGGGACCCAAATGGGCAAAGGAACGGTCTCCTATTTTAGCTAGCCTAATTCTGGGAACGGAAAAGTCACCCTTCCCTGATGATCTCAGAGTTCGGCTAGGCTGATAAGCCTGGATAAGGCCCTGAAGGAATTTAGGGGCTGAGCCTTGCTTAATTTTAAAAACATGGCAGAGGGCTTTAAATTTGATTCTGTTTGGAATTTTGAGCCAGTGAAGGTCACGAAGTGCTGGAGAGGCAGATGTTCTCCTGGGGACGTTTCGGAGCAGCCTAGCGGCAGCGTTCTCAACAACCTGAAGTTTTTTTATGGTTGTCAGGTCGGCTCCAAGATATAGAACGTTACCGTAGTCCAGGCGGGAAACCACCAACGCCTGGACAAACGTTCTTTGAGTCGAAGGGGGCAACATCCACAGGATTTTTTGAAGTCATCTCAGGGCGGCAAAACAGATAGAGGCCACTTTCACGGCCTGTTGTCAATGAGAAACCCGCGATTGCGTACTAGAGTTGCAGGCTGCGGGGTAGGTCCCATCTCCTTGGGCCAATGTTGTGGGCCCCAAAGGTCCTTACCCCTGCCTAGTATCACAACCTCGGTCTTATCGCCGTTAAGTTTTAGGAAATTGCTCTCCATCCACTTAGAGACACAAATCAAACCTTCCTTCAAAGCAGAGGTGTCTTTGCATTTTTCATTAGAAAGGGAGAAGATGATTTGTGTATCATCGGCGTAGGAGTACAGGGTAAGACCGGCCTCCTCCACAATAGTAGCCAGAGGTCTTATATAGATATTAAATAGTAAGGGACTGAGTATAGACCCCTTAGGAACACCGTGATCAGATGGACAAATTGTAGAGGAGGCAGATGTAGAAAAAACCTGGAAAGTGCAGTAGCTTAAGAAGGAAGCTATCCAGGCTAGGGCAGCGCCCTCCACACCCAGGGACCGGAGAGTCGCAAGAAGGATGGAGTGGGACACAGTGTCGAACGCCGCGCTCAAATTAAGAAGAATAAGCACGGATGTTTCCCCGCGGTTGACACTGTGTCGGAGACTCTCGGTAACTCCTAGAAGTGTGGTTTCGGTCGAATGGTGCGCTCTAAAACCTGACTGAGATGGATGTAAAAATCCCGAGCTCTCCACAAGATTGGTTAGTTGTGTGTTGATGTGCCTTTCCAGAATCTTTGATAGAATGGGCAGCAATGAAATAGGTCTGAAATTTGACAAGTTGGCAACATCAGCTCCAGCCTATAACGAGTGTGAAACCTATGTTTTTTTTAGTGAATATATATATGCATATATATATATACACATATATATATATATATATGTACATAGCATGACATCTAATAAAAAACATTCTATTCTAAATTAAAACATTAAACTATTTAAAAATCTTCAAACTTAAATTTCCCACTCGAGTCAGTGCAACTGTAGGGAAAGTGTTGGATAGTGGAGGGGTAAAAATTGCTTTTCCCACTCAATTGAGTGTAACAGTTGGCAAAATGTTCGATAGCGGAGGGGTAAAATTACTATTTCCACTCCAGTGAGTGCAACAAAAGGGAAAGTGTTGGATAGTGTCAGGATAAAATCTACTATACCCATTCCAATCAGTGCAACAGTAGGGAAAGTGTTGGATAGCGGAGGGGTAAAAATAATGATTCCCACTCCAGTGAGTGCAACAATAGGGAAAGTGTTGGATAGCGAAGGGGTAAAATGTACTATTCCTGCACCACTCAGTGCAACAGTAGGGAAAGTGTTGGATAGTGGCTGGATAAAATGTACTTTTCCCGCACCAGTCATTGCAACAGTTGGGAAAGCGTTGGATAGTGGAGGGGTAAAAATTACTATTCCCAGTCCAGTGAGTGCAACAGTAGGAACATGTTGGATAATGGTCGGATAAAAAATACAATTCCCACTCCAATCAGTGCAACAGTAGAGAAAGCTTTGTATAGCGGAAGGGTAAAAATGACCATTCTGACTCCATTGAGCGTAACAGTAGGGAAAATGTTGGAAAGCACAAGGGTAAAAAATCCTATTCCCACTCCAATCAGTGCAAGAGTTGGGAAAGTTTTGTATAGCAGAGTGGTAAAAATGACTATTCCCACTCTATTGAGTGTAGGAGTAGGGAAATTTTGGAAAGCGGAGGGGTAAAAATTCCTAGTCCCACTCCAGTAAGTGCAACAGTAGCCAAGTGTTGGATAGCAAAGGGGTAAAAATTACTATTCCCACACCAGTGAGTGCAACAGTAGAGAATGTGTTGGATAGCGGAGGGGTAAAAATTACTATTCCCACTCCAGTGAGTGCAACAGTAGGGAAAGTGTTGGATAGTGGTGGAATAAAATGTACTATTTCCACTCCAATCAGTGCAAGAGTAGGGAAAGTGTTGGATAGCGGAGGGGTAAAAATTACTATTCCTACTCCAGTGAGTGCAACAGTAGTACAAATTAATTACTTTCAACAATTAACATTACAAAAGCTCACTTAAATAAATATTAATAAATAAAAAAAATCATTAACTTAGTATAATGTAATTACTTCCCACCCTATTACCCTATGAACCCACAACCTGCTACCGAACTAAAAAATGAAAAATTAAATTAAAATAAAATTGATAACTACTAAAAATGTAACACATATATTAAAAAACAAAACTAATACTTATACAAAACACATGCATCACTTAGATTTGAAATAGAAAGTAAAATTCCTCATCAATAATTAAAAAATCGATATTTTGAACAAGTGTATTTTGTAAACAATATTAATGATGTCTATATTTTTGAAAATGATATTTCTTACCTTAAATTCGATATTCTTCACCACAATATTCTTGCTGTCGATATTTCTGTTTAATCATATTTCCAACTCAATATTTGTGTAAGTCGACATTTCAAACTCTGTCTGAATACTGCTCTGTCCAATGGAGATTATAAATTAAATGCTTACGCTAGGTTGTTGTTCGAGTACATAGACACTATGAAAATTACAGATTGTTATGTGTGCATGCAATAACCAGTTGAAGAGGGAATAACTACCATCACCTGCCCTTGACTTATGGCAATAATTCACTATTTATGAGACAGAGTGTATTTGATCATATCTTCTTAGTCAATTGTCCTTAGGAGACGTTTTTGCAAGAGCCATTTAGAATGGTACCAGGTGTATATTTTGTGTGTGGGAAGAATGCGTATGTTGTTTGGTTGCTAAGCAAATTGTATGGTATCTGTTATCTGGAGGGTATGTTTCATAAAATATACCATGTGGATGACTTGGACAGTTCTGAAAGAAGATCAAAGAGCAGAGAAAAATGTGGGCTGAGTGCTGGAGCGATAAAACCTAGTTTGGGAGCAGTGTTGAATAAGTTATCTGTTAACACGGCTCAGTCTTTACTATTCATTGATGAGGAGATGGTCTTGATAGGAGCGATGGTGATGCAGAACCGTTTTGCATTAGACGTTGTACTTGCAAAAGAGGGCAGAATCTGTCGGATGCTGAAGGTCCACTAGTGTTGCACTTATATCCATGACAGAAATAAAGATCTGAGGGGATATATTAGTAATATCACTGATATAGATCATGAAATACAGGACTTGGTTGCTGAAGGTGTTTGGGATACGAGTGGGAAAGTATTTGGCGCAGATGGAAAGTGGTTTACAAATCTTTGAAGTGTAACCTTTGGATACATCCTAAAACCGATAATGATTGTTGTAATCTGTATCATTGTCTTAGTTGGATTGATAAGGGCATATACATGATACAAAGCAAGGCAGTTAGAAAACTCCTTAAGGGAAGGGGAGAGAAGGATGGGAATACTGCAGGACAGTTACTATGGGAATTTGAAGTGAATGGATGAGTTCAGACAGAGAAGGTTAACTATGACATCTGTTAGATTGGTCTACTGTGCAGGGAGTTTTGAAGAATTTTGTGATGACTCAACATCATCAGAGGGAGGATCAGATAGAACGGAAGTCTCATTCCATTCATAGGGGTGCATCATAATCACGTGTAGAGCGCACCGACATATAATCCTGTATATTGTGAACATGACGTGTTAGAATTGTGAAATGTATTAACATAACTATGTGATGTATGTTAGGTTACTGACAAGTATCATGAAGAATTAACTTAGGAAGTGTATGAATCTAGCACAAAACGTTAACATGAAGAACTCATACTGTGAGTCTGAAACTACTCATGTACCAAATGTGTTTATTAATGATAATGTTTTCGTAAGTAGGTTAATGTATTAATAGAAACGTAATACTAATTATGGGAATTCGTAATGCTTAATTGATGTTCTAATGTTAGCCAAAGCTTTAGGCCTGAAAATGCAAATCCCTGACAAACTCTCACTTTAGGATTAATGTTCTGAATTTCATGTGCATTGTGAAAGCTGTTATTTCTCACTTTTTGCATTGCAGAAAAAAATGCCATTGTTTTAGTAGCTTGGTAAGAGGAGAGAAGAAGTTACAATTGCATGGCTTGGAGGGGATAAAGAACGAAGTTGGTTTTAGACGGGAGAAAGCCTGGGAACCAAGGATGAAATGTTGCAAAGGATGTACATGGAGAACACCGTTGAAAAGTGTGCTCATGACTGTACCCATTTTGGAATATGTGCGAGCTGTGCATGATGGGAAAGCTTCCTGTGGATAACCGATTGTTGGAATCAGGGAAAAAGCCCACTTATTTTGTGTCTTCAGAGAGGGAGCATCTCAGAATAAGCTCTTTCTCTTGCAATAGTCGATTTAAGCTGTGTGACGCTTTTGATGGTAGGGAGACTTCTTTGGAAGACTCCACATACTGATACCTTTCCTCCTTAATTGAAATGCTTATTCTCAGGAAGACGATTGCCTGCATTCCAAACTACTCATCTAGACACAGGAAGCTCCACTTTGCTTAGTACCCTCGGTGGTTATTCCAGCGTTTACATTCAAGGTTGTTCCTTCAGAAAAGTCTTTCCTGCATCGACTTTTGCAGTCTCTCAAGATGGTAGCCACCAGGCAATCGGTGTCAGTATTCTAGCCCTGTAACATTTCTTCCCGCATGCGTGCCTTTGAAGCAATGCATTTAAACTGTTTACCTGAAGAAGTGAGCAGCGTTCTGAAGTCGTGCCTGATCTGAGGTGAATTTCTTTCTTTTCAACTGTGTTTTTTTTGGGCTCCGCCTTCAGTGGGACAATGAGCACACCAGGGGTGACTCCCCCTTTGAAGACTAGTGACTCATTTTGTTTTTGAAAGCCCTAGAGGCTTCCACATGATTTCCAGAGATCCAAAAGCCAACTTCAATGGCAGTCACTGGAGGGACAGTAACACTTTTGAATCCTGGACTCGTTTCAAAAAGCACCTTCCTGTATGTAAATAATTGATTTATATAAATAATATCCAATGACTTTTGGATCTCCAGGATCTAATATTTTGTATATATTTATTCATGCAACTCTCAGAACTTTAAAACAAGAGTCAAAAGAACTGCTCATTTTTGTTGCACTGAACAGTCCTATTGTTGTACTGGAAAACTATTCTTATTAACCTTCTTCCATGGAGTTCGGTTCTAGAACAGAAAAGACTCCATACCACTTCACTATACAGAGAGGGGTTAGCCTTTTCTAATGATTTACGTACGCAGTGAGATAGAGTAAA
Source organism: Lissotriton helveticus (assembly GCF_964261635.1). Classification (NCBI taxonomy): domain Eukaryota; kingdom Metazoa; phylum Chordata; class Amphibia; order Caudata; family Salamandridae; genus Lissotriton; species Lissotriton helveticus. The sequence goes on along the minus strand of NC_136063.1, from coordinate 1,702,330,399 downwards.
TTAATTTAGTGAGTTGTTAAATGATCTCAGGAGATTGTTTTAATCATAATGATTATTTATTTAAATGCAGGTTCTGCTTGTAGCTCTACCAATCAATAAAGAAACACATCCATAATTCCATTCAAGATTGTGGAGGAGCCGCAAGTAGAATTCCTGAATTCGAATGCAGTCTCTCTTTCTCTCCCATTCCCCTTTCCCCATGATGGTGCAAACAAATTCATCTCAGTCAGTCCTTCTTACACCCTGACTGAAGCTGTGTAACTGTTATGGTGTGCACCTAAGGTTGATTACAGACAAGTAATGGTGCTGACTTCCTCATCACATGCGTAGTAAATGGGTTCTTGGCTTAGCTGCAGTACATTGCTCTGGCCCCCTACCAGGAACACCAACAGTAAGAACTGGCCGAGGTAGGAGGAGGACCCGTCCTCTCTAAGTTCATCATGGCATTAGTTCAAAGTATAATGCTTTATTTTTCACCTAGCTAGTTCCAGACGCTTTACAGGAAATGACTGCACATGTGTTGGTTGCTGCTTTAGAAAGCTCGTCACTTTTTACCACCCCTGAGTCTTGTTATATTTTTTCGTTGAATTCCTACTAAGAAAATTGAATACATCTTCACAAAACATTCTTTTGCTGATAAATTGCATCTCTGATGTAGCCTTGTGCTCAAGTACAAAAACTAATAGAAGGTGAAATAAGAGAGAATTTCTCAGAATTGTGTTACCGTTTACCGAATTTCACTTTTGTTAACTTTTTGGACCATGAAACACTGTTTTGCTTTGAATTTTTTGAACTGCAACCATTTCAAATACACTTTTCTAAATGATCTATCCACTTTATGACATTATACCTTGCTGCCGAGGGTTGTTTCCCATTATGCATATGTAGCAGCACTATGACCCTTATTGACTTACAGGGTTTTAAATTAATGATATCAAATGCTATCTTTTGTGGGAGTGTGGGGGAACAGTTAAGGTTTATCAGTGAATAGTGTAATGCATTTGTTGAACACACACAGAGTCAATAAAGAGACACATACTCAAGGAAAATATTGAGACCAATTTAGAAACATAACAAGCATTTTTAGATGTATTTTAACACCAAGAACTTCAGTATGGAGTAAGTACTTTTCAGTTTATCAGTTTGTGCAGGCATGTAAAATGTTCACTCAAATACTTTTTGTGCAGTAATGCTTTCTAAGGTGAAAAAGGCATACATTGCATACAGATATTTGCAAATGATTCTTGGGGTACCATAAAGGACTTAAAGTGCTAGGGGGCCATGGTCCAAAGTACCACCAGCAGTTCAAGTTGACCTGCACTGTAATATCTAGGTGCAGAAGTGCTGGGTAGATTGGTAGCCTTGCGCACTACACAGTAGGCAAAGAGGGGGGCCACCCAGTAACAGACTGCAGAAGGGGACTTGGAGACATGTTGATGAAATCTCTACAGGGTGCTTGGGTTGTGGGGGTCTTGTGAGCAGGGGAGCTGCATCGAATGTTGTTGACACAGGTTGGGAAGCTGGGGTGCAGGGAGTTTTTGTCGTCTGGTGCCTGTGTGTCAAAGACACCCAAGGATCTCAGTTAGACCTGTTAAGGGGGGCAAAACAAGACAGCTGAGCCACTCTACTTGTTGGCCTCTGTGGTACCGATGTCCCTCATTGGTTGCTCAGTCTTTGCAACATTGGAGCCCAGATTGGACTCAAACAAGCTGTGGTTGCTGCATGGGGTCCGGTACCCCTGGTATTGGGTGGTTCTGGTTGGTCCTGGCATCTTCTCACTTGGTGGGGAGACAGATATGGCCTCTAGGAGCACAGCAACCTTCTCCTGGGTGGCTGCTGTGTTGGTAGTCCCAGTGAACAGCAGAACCGGATATTGCAGTCGGTGCCTGCAGGCTGTAGGGGAGTGGCTACTCCACTTCAAGGGAGATGCTGATGGCTTGGTCAGTGCTGGGGGTACTCCAAGATTTTTGGAGGAGGTGCAGCTGCAAGACGAGTTGGGTTGTCATCCTTTTTGGGACAGGAGCAAGCAGGGTTTGGAGCCAAAATCCACCAGCAGTCCGCAGTTCTCACTTCTTTGGCTCTTCTTTGTCCTCTTCTTTTTTTCATTCAGATGCATGTGAGTTTCCAGTGTCAGGGGGCCACCTAAATACTGAATTTAAGGGTGTTCAGAGGAGTAAGGGAAGTAGCCAATGGGCTACTTACCCTTGGTTTCACTACATCCCCTATATGACCATTTCCAGTGGAGAGGAGTCATGAGAGTCACAGAGCTCCTAATTTCACCACAACCAATATGATGAAATCCTAATTTTTGTGTTCATTTACAGAAGCCAACTTTAAGGGTGTGACTAGATTGGAGGTTCAACACACCTCCATGCATAGCTAATTTCCCAGCTGCCCTGGTTCCAGGTGGTCCTCGGGTCACAGGGCTGGAATTCCCAGATCTGGGGCTAGCCAGGTTTGCATATCAAAGGTGGCAGGACATTTGAAGCCTCTGGCCTTGGCATTCAGATTCAGTAGCCATCTTGCTGGAATAGGAGATAACACCTCCTGTCAGAGTAGGTATTGTGCTGGCCTCCTGAAACTGTGGGCTCTTACCAGCAGGTGTTAGAAATGCAGCTGTATTGGCAGGATGGAAGTATCCAGTCTGCTAGCACACTAGAAGACTAGGAAAGTTTATGGGGTACCCCTAAGGTGCATGTCATAGTAAATCTAGTATTGGCATTACCACAGATATATTAGGACAAAGTGTTTGATACCAAACACCAGTATCTTCAGTGAAACCATCATGCTATCTGGACAACTCGTAATGTGCCCAGTACATATACTTAAGATGGCTTCCCTGTTCACTTTTACCATTAAGGGCCTGATACTTATGCGGTTCAGAAATCTTCCTGATTGAATCGGTTTGGAAATGGTTTCTGACCTATTCGGATCGGGAGAGTCCGACCGACTGAGTATGATGCATTTGGATGCTTCCAGATACGATTTGGTTGGACTCCTATTGACTTCTATGGGAGCCTATGTCCCTAACCGCATCGTAATCTGGCCCTCGGTTGGGAAGACATGCTCCCGATCCGAATTGGAAGGAGCAAATGCCGTACGAGGCCTTCCTCACCGCATTGTACTTGGGATATAGGTGGGAATGCTCTCCTAACCTCATCGGAATCTGGCCCATAGTAATTGAAATAGAGGGTACAGGGACATATATGCTTATACAGATATGTCCTCCCATATTGTATAAAGCAGCCTGACATGGGGCTGCAGGGCCTGCTGTAGGGGTGACTTAAATATATCTGACTTACATATATTACATGCAGTGCCTTTGGCATAGCACACAGTAAAAGTGCCATGTCGTCTTTTCACTCATGTTTTGCACCATGATATGAAGCCGGCAATGACAGCCTGAATGCAATTTGTGTGGTGTCCTTTAGGATGGCGTAAGATATGCTGCAGTCCATAGGGGCCCTCTTTAGTACTAATGCCCTACATATCAGTGATACAATTTACTATGGACGTACAGATGTTCAACTGCCTATGCTTATTGGGATACAATTAGACTTTACATGTTTTGGGGGAAAGTTAATCCAAAACTTAAGTTTAACTATGCCAAAATCCTAACATTACTAATCCTAAATGCCCTTTGTGAATGCTGAAAGTCATAAAGGTAGAATTTTGACTCAGATTACTTTTGTGAATTGGGCCCACTGTGTGTAGCAAAATTGATGAATAACCATAAACTTGTAGATTTGTGGATATGCCCTTCTTTGGCGGATATATACCCTGGAATGAACGCAATTTTGAGCAAATTTATTCCCACAAAGCATTTTTTCATACTGACAGAATTTGAACTGCACAAAAATCCATTTACAATTGCAAATTCCTCGTTTTTTATATTACTGTTAAGACATTGCACTTGGAATCATTGCATTGTCACACCTAAATACGTGGCAGGTATACAAATACCTTTATGACTTGGGCCCTCCAGATATCAGCAACAGACCGAGGCACAGGTTGCCTATTTGGAAAAGTGTTTTAGTTTTGATACGGTTTTAATTGTCTGATCTACATTTCTTAAGGGCATCACTTTAATTTCCACATGCCTGCGGCACAAAAAGGATTATGGACCTGATTTCGGTAGATGGTTACTCTGTTGCCAATATGATGGATGTATGACATTACAACGCATGCTTTCACTCCGCATGCCATTACGACGCAACTTTTACAATGCAAGTCGTTACATCGACTTGCGTTGGGGGCGGTGTTTAGTGGAATAGTTTAATTTACTATTCCAACTCCAGTCCCTGTGGATAGTAGGGAAGGTGTTGGATAGTAATTAAACTATTCCCTATACTAGAGCGCCCTCCAGCGCAAGTCGTTGTAATGACTTGCGTTGTAATAGTTGCGTCGTAATGGTAGTGCGGGGAAAAAGTTGCATTGTAAAGGATGTTTCCCCAATAGGATGGCGTGCCGTCCTCCTTATTACAAGTGTATTATCCAATGGCACATCTAAGAAGGTGGACAGGATATCAGCCACATTTGGGACTGAGTAACCTGGCTGCCAACCAAACTCTATATGAGGTCCTATGTTTTCTTGTGCAATAGTTTACTGGGATGTATAAAACCTAATTTCATAGAGATATCAGACTGATTATAAATACTGAAAATCAAAGTGTCTGTACAAAAACAACAATAATATTGAAAATACACTTTTTTTTTATATAGGGCATTTAACCACAGTTTTGACGTTTGATAGCTCTATAAGTAAACTAAAATGTAAATGAGTGTGCAGTTCATCCTTATAAGTGGTGAAATGTTCCTTCTTTCAGGCATCACCACAGTGCTAACTATGACGACGCTGAGCACCATTTCAAGGAAACACCTGCCACGGGTCTCGTACATTACTGCCATGGACCTTTTTGTCTCTGTCTGCTTCATCTTTACTTTTGCTGCTCTAATAGAATATGCAACGCTCAACTATCTTGTGGGGAACAAAAAGCCCCCTGCAGAGGAGAGCAAGAAATCTAAAACGGTAGGTGGTAGATATAAGAGTGATGACTCAAAGGCAATGCAAAGAGGAGGTTGTTCTCCTGTAGCTATTACTTTATTTTCACATCCAACATTGCTGTTGTTTATTGCTTGTAGTGATTCACAATTGTTTGAAGTTTTGAGTGAAGGTATGTGGTGGCTGTGCTTACTGCTGTGATGATAAATGCTGTATCATGTACATGGTGTTTCGATCAAATTGATTGAGATCAGATTACTGGTATCAAAAGTCTAACACTTACAGGTAACTTCCAAGTTCGCAATTTGACAGACTCGAGCAACGAAAATAAACGCAGGAGTGAAAATAAGGGCAGCACTCCCTCCAACAACGTTGGCAAATGTTTATTAGTCTATCAAAAATAAAACATATATACTACTATTATTACAAAACAATCACTACCCTCCTTACTACATTGGCAAGCCTGATCTATTTTGAACCTGTACCAGATGGGTCATATGATTGGAAATACGGTGGTCACGTCGGAGTGGTGCACCCATAGAGGGATACAAATTTACGTTTGGCATGGCATGAATTGAAGATACAACGCAGGCAACGAGGCTACCGTTTTATGATGACACAATCGTGACAGTCTTGCTAAAACAGAACGGCTTGCAAAATCCGACCAATTATGGCTCCTTTCATTCCAACGAGCAACATAATTCAGGGGCATATTATCAAGGGGGTTTATCTCCGCTTTTTTGGCTTTAAAAGCCAAGAAAGCGGAGATAAAATTATCTCCCTATTACCTAGCTGTCGCTAACACCAGTTGGCGACAGCTAGTAGGAGATAGCGACCATCTTGGGCCCCACTTTGCATGTCAGTGATATTTATCACTAATGACATGCAAAGTGGGCGTGCCAAGATGTTAACGACTGGAAACAGTCGCTAACATCGCTATCCCCTATTACCAACTTATGGAGATATTTGCGCTAAGCGCGAATATCTCCAAAAGCTAACACCTGCCCTGAGCAGTTCTTAGCCATGTTATCCAACGGGAGGTGGATAACATGGCTAAGAGCATTAGCTCGGTAATGCATGAATATTGCGAACTTTTCAGTGATATTCATGCATTGCGCCGATTTTTATCGCATTTGCGATAAACCTTGGTAATACCAAGGTTTATTTGCGATAAAAATCGCCGCAGCTTAGCTGTAAATTTTTGTCTCTAACCAAGCAATAGCGATAATTATCGCTATTGCTTGGTAATATGCCCCTCAGTTTCCAAGGAATAGACATTACAGTCATAAACAATGGAGGCTGCTGGTCATGCAAGGAGAGGTGGTTCTACTTGGAAAGCTAAGAAATTGCTGATAGTGCAGTAATGTCCAGCGGTGAAAGTTAGAAGTGGGATTGGGGAGGTGCATTTTAAACTACATATAATCTTTAGACACATGTTCAATTTCCTGAGCAAATTTTATAAACTCCAAAGCATAAGTCCATGCATTCTGTAACGTGTATCTTGGGAAGACCTTTTTGGTCTCAAAACATACTTCAGTTCTTCAGTGATACAACCAACACCCAGAGTTCTTGCCAACACGTGTTCTGTCTAATGGTGATAGCCAAAGACTTCATCAGGGCGTGGACTGCTATATCAGTTCAACACAACAGGTATTGACTGCCTCTATCATGAAAAGCCTTCGTCTGATATGACGGACAATGTAAAACCAGGTCAGGTGCTTTCAGTCGCTGGACTGTACTGGCATTGCTCGCTCATATTCTGCTCACTCTTTTTTCTTTCCACTAAAGTAATGCTTGCTTCTAAACGTTTTATCCAGATTTATGACCAAACCTCAATCATTAAATGTTTTTGTTAGCATTTTGTCTATCTTTTTTTCCAGTCAGCGAAAGTAATTAATCAAACTAAAACCAATCTTTTTCTACAGAATAAAGTATAACTATGGCTACATGAAATATATCAAGTGATGATATATATTAATCTATCAATTTAACACTTGAAAAATAAGCTTACTGAAAAAGAGAAACATTCACCCAAAGCTCAGGTCATTTAGAAAAAAAACCTAGAATTCGCAATCGGACTCCCACTTTCAGCTAATCAATTACCCCTATATACAATCTGAATTCCTTCCTATAAGGAGCATACCTATCCTTAACTGTCTCAAGAACCAAGACACATCAGAAGGCGAAATTGGCAAGATGTAGGAAATAATTTTCGTCTGCGGTTAAATTGCTTTTTCAGATTTATATTGCTTCTCCGGAATCGTTCCCCTTTTATATCAATAGGTCTGGAACTCATTACCATTTGGTGAAGTAGCCCAACATTTTCAACCCTTACAAGTTTTACTAGTTCCCTGCTTGGTCCAAAACATTGCAAGAGCACTATCCCTACAAAATAATAAAGACGAGACAGAGGATTAAACGGGGGAATATGTTGTCCCTACATAATAAACCTACTACACCATCAAAGTAACTTCACATAAAGATAAATACATTGCTCTACCACAATTTTTGTGTTTCAGAAGGTCCCAAAGCATGAGAAGATGGGGTGAGATGAATTAATACAGGTTTGATACTGACAGATAGACACTCATAATAGCATGGTAATCTATCTGACTCATTTCAGAATATCTCATAGACTAAAAGTATTGCTATATAGATACCTATTTCCTTCAGTAGTAGATAATCTAATACACGTAGAGCTTCATTAATGTCTGCAATCCGATACGATCGCAATGAACCTACAAATTGATTGTCAGGATTACATCCAATTTAGACACTTTGGACCAGGATAAGGCAAAAGTGTGAAGACAGCTTGTCTCTTTACTGGGTCATTACACCTTTTATCCAGTAGCAGCTTCTTGAGGAATTAGTGCGGGCAGTGGGTTGGGGTGGGGCGGGTAGAAGGGCTGGGTGGGGGGTAGTAAACAATGGCATACGGCCGCACGGAGATAAGCAACTAAATAAAACAAATTACATTGCACGCGCTGCATCACCAATGTTGTTGCAGCGCGCGCAATGTAATTTGTTTTATATATTTATTTAGTTGCTTATCTCTGTGTGGCCGTATGCCGTAGTTTACCACCCTCAACCTGCCCCTCCCCCGCCCCACCACCCTGTACCACTCCCTCGATGTGCCGCTACTGCTTTTATCACATATTCCAGTTATCAAGTATAAACAAAATAGTCGGGTGTTCGTAATAGCAAGCATGTTCTTCTTAACAATAGGAGAACAAGCTGATCCTAGTGTGAGCCTATCAAGCATCTGTTCTTTGGGGTTACCCTACAGCTGTATATCACATTTGCTGATGAACCCCTTACTTGCAGAGGCTTTATGCTCCCTTTTGTTTCCGTGACAACTGTTTGTCCTTTTTTCCAGCATCTTGAGGATTCTAAAGGTATTCAGGGTTTGTAGATTGAGAAAAATGAGATAAAAAGGCCAGGCCAGGGAAACATATGGGGGTTTTCTCATAAAAATGGCATCATTAAAAGGTTTACTATATACAGGTATACATTTCTGGAAATTTGACGAAACTCAGAAAATTCCTCCCTCCCCTTTCATTTGAAAAACAAAAAAATCTCTGGTGTCTAGTGAGCTAGCTGCCACTCTTTTTGGGGCAAGCACTCAAACATGTCTCCCTGGGAGGCTTTCAAGTCGGTGGTAAACCCCCAATCAACTTTCCATGGGGCAGAATAACTCTAATGCTGCTTTTGGGTAAGAGCATGGCCCTATGCCAGTGGTACCAGCCCTCATCATTTACATTTCTTTTACTCTAAATTCCTTTGTGTCTAGGGGGCATTCTACTCCCCTCCGACCCCCAAGGGATGCAGGAAACCCCTTAAACTGCCTCCTGAGGTCAGAAGGCTGTATTGCTCCCTTTGAGGTGAGGTCATAGCTGTATGCCAGGATGGGCTGCACCATCATTTTCATTTACTTAGAAAAAAAAATCAATTGTGTCAAGTGGGTTTTTTACCTTCTACTCCGGTGAGCAAATTGCAGGAAACCCTCCCAACCTGCCTCCTGGAGGTAGAAAGACTGTATTGCCCCTTTGGGGTGAGGGCAAGGCCCTATGCAAGGACAAGCTGCCCCTATCCCTGCCCTTTTAAAAAAAAAAAAAAAAAGGCCTAACAGTGACTGGTGTGTAGTGGGCTTTCTACCCCCGGGTTGGGGGTGGTAGAGTGATGCAAATCCCCAATCTGCCTCCCAAGCGGGCCAGGAAGACTTTACTACCCCTCTGGGATGGGGGCATGAGCCTATTCCAGGGTTCACTGCCCCACCCCTTTCTTTTTAGAAAAACATTTCCCTGAAGTATTGTCATCTTTCTAACTGTCCAAGGGGACAGATTGGAGCCAAACACCCTAACCTGCCTCCTGGGGGCCAGTAAAACTGTATTACCAACTTTGGGTAAGGCCATGGTACTATCCCAGAATGGCCAGCCCCCATCCTTTAAATGTTTTTGACGTAAATACCCTTGTGTCTAGCGGGGGCCTACCATCCTTTGTGGGGAGCAGATTAGGGGACCCCTTTAATCTGCCTCCTGAGGTTAGGAACACTCTATTGCCCCCATGGGGTGGGGTCATGGCCCAATGCCATGATGGGTTTCCGGACCTCTTTCTTTCATTCAGATAAACAATACCTGTTCTCTAGTTGGCTTTCTCTTTTCACCCCTCGGGTGGCAGATTGACAGGTGAAAACACAACCTACACGCTTGGGACAGAAAGACAGTACAGCCCTCTTTGGAGTGGAGGCAAGGTCGTATGTCAGGGCAAGCTGCTCTCAGCCAAATCACAAATGTGGCCTATAATTCACTGATATATAATGGGCTTTTACTCCCAGAAGGAGGGCAGGGAAATTGGAGCATTCACCCCAATCTGCCATCCAAGTGGGCCAGAAAGAGTGTATTGTCCCTTTAGGAAGGATCATGGCACTATACTAGGGTAGGTTGCACCACCCCATTCTTTTAAATTTTATTAGGAGAGGAATTCCCTGGTGTCTAGTGGGCAACACCCCAACATGTCTCCTGTGGGGGTGGGGCCAAAAGGACTGTATTGCTGCCTTTGGGTGGGGTCAGGGCCCTATCCAGGGGTGGGCAGACCACACCATTTTAAAAACGTTTGCCTAAAGTTTCCTGGTATCTAGTTGCCTTTCCTCCTACCAGGGGGTGGGTTGCGGATTGAGGAGAAAGCCCCACAGAAAGACTGTATTGTCCCCTTTGGGATGGGGCTATTACCCTATGTAAGAATGGGCTGCCTTAGAAAATTTGGCCTAACAGTCCTGGTGTCTAGTGAGCTTTATGTAAACCCTCTGGAAATGTGGGGAAACCTCCTCCGAACCTGCCACCCAAGGGGGCTAGAGCGAATATATTGCCCCTTCGGTAATTGGGCCTGGCCCTATGCCAGGGTGGGAATCCACCATGCCCTTTTTATTAAAAAAAAATAATTTCCCAGATGTTTAGTTGGCTTTCTAGATTGGGGCAAACACCCTAACCTGCCTCCTGGTGGGTAGGCTGTATTGCCCCCTTTAGGGTGGGGCATGATGCTATAATGGCATGGGCCACCCCCACCCCTTCCAAATAACTCACATCAAAATACTTGGTGTCCAGTAAAATGTATGCTCTCTGTGGGGTGTAGATTGGGGGGATATACCCTCATCCACTTCTCAGAGGGGCAAAAAGACTGTTATTGGGAAGAGTAATGTTCTATGCCCCAGGGGTTGCTCCCCCACCTGAATTATTACCTGGTTTTTAGTGAAGTGGTTTCTTGCTCGTGGATTGCCCCATGAGGGACTACTTAAAAAAATTAAAAGTATGTTCAGACAACATCTTAATCTCCACCCTTATGTTTACGTTTTTATGGGTGAATCTGGTCTATGACATCTTCTTCATCCCTATCCTGTGAGTCTATATGTTTCAACATGCCAAACATAATGTTCATTGACCTCATCTGAATTATCCTTCAATCGATGTTATGTAAAGACATACTCATGGAATTCTATTCAATGTTCTAACATATTACCAGGAGATGTAAATCATTGTCTTTTTTCTGTGCCACATCTATTACATTTTGAATCAGATGGTCTTCCATTTGTGGTGAATAGTAAAGTTTCCTAAATATGTAACAATAGTGCTTGTTTTAATTTTCTCATCTGACAAGGCTACGTTTCCTACCGAATAATCTTTCAAATATAGTGAGCTATACTACCCTTGAATAACTTATTGTAAACCATAGTAATCAGCGTTAATTTATCCAGTGTGATTAAAAAAAATCTCTAATACCAGAATGAGGTTTCTTTGCTGATGAAATTGCTAATTACGTTCTATTAAAATATTTAGACAGGAGTATCTTTTTGGAGGATAGGAAATTATTTATCTGAAAGTATTCGAATCTTGAAATTTTGACCTTGTTATGTTATGTTATGTTATGTTATTTGTATACTTCTATAGCGCACGGCCACTCCACTGGAGTATCCCGGCGCTTTAACGAAGGCACCCAACCGAAGAAGGGAGTAACATAACACTAAGAGGGCGTGCAAACACAGAAAAAGCATCAAATTAAGGGAAGAGCCAGGTCTTAAGGGCCTTTCGGAAGGACAGAAGACTAGAGGTCTGTCTTAAAGAGATTGGAAGATCATTCCAAGCATGAGGAGCTAAGTAGCGAAAAGACCGTCCTCCTGCTCTTGCCCGTTTGATAATGGGAACACTCATTTTTGATAAGGACGAGGATCTGAGAGATCTGGGGGGGTTATACCAAGACAGTTGTTTGGAAATATATACGGGGCCTATGCCATGTAGGGCCTTGAAAGTCGTGGTCAAAGTTTTGAATAGAATCCTTTTAGCAATTGGGAGCCAATGCAGTGTGGAGAGAAGATCAGTGGCTCTGGCTTTTCTTGGAAGACCAAAAATGGCTCGGGCTGCTGAATTCTGGGCGATTTGCAGACGCCTGACCAAATATTTGGGAAGTCCCAGAAACAAAATATTTGCATAATCCAGCCTAGAGCCAATCAGTGCCTGGACAATAATTTTTCTGTGCTGGATAGAGACTAGAGGGAGAAATTTACGAAGCATCCGCAGGATGCCGAAACATTTCCCAGTGAGAGATGAAATATGTGGTCCGAAGGATAGCTTGTTGTCAATCACCACTCCCAAATTTTTAGCTTTCACAGACTAGTGGGAGGAAACATATCTTGCGGCCACCAGGTTTTCCAATCAGGCTCAGATGTACAGCCAAAGAAGAGCAACTCCGACTTGTCGGAGTTGCATTTCAGCCCATGACGTCCAAACCACTCAAAAACAGCACTCAAACAGCCCTTGACCTGGGCACCATCAAACTGGCCATCCTTGTTACTTACAAAGAGGAGCTGGGTATCGTCAGCATAGCTGACAATCCGGGCGCCAAAAGACTCCGCTGTCACCGCCAGGGGGGCCATAAAGATGTTAAAGAGGAGGGGGCTCAGGATTCAACCTTGAGGGACCCCCACTTCAAGCGGTGACATTTCGGCGGAGAAGGGAGGCGCCCAGATTGTCTGTCGGCGGTCGGCTAAGAAGGATTTGAGCCAATTCCACACCGTTCCCCGCAGACCAAAGTCCCAGAGTCTGGAAAGAAGAAGTGCGTGGGGAACGGTGTCGAACGCCGCCGACAGATCCAGCATAATCAGTACCACTTTTTTTCCAGCATCCAACTCCTCCCTGATGGCATCTGTGACTTCAAGGAGCGCGGTCTCCGTGCTGAAATTAGCACGGAAGCCAGATTGAGTGCTATGCAACAGACCCCTTTCCTCGATGAAGTTGGAAATGGATCTGTGAGCAAACCTCTCAGTCACTTTCGCCAGAGCAGGGAGTAAGGAGATGGGTCTGTAATTTGCATGGACTGAAGGGTCGAGCGCTGGTTTTTTAATGAGTGGCAGGATCATGGCGCTCTTCCAAGCCTTGGGGACTACCCCGGAAGAGAGCGACAGATTCAAGATGGGGTTTATCAGGTCATTTAGAACAGGTGCCATATTTGCTAGACACTTAGCAGGGCACGGGTCCTGTGGAGATCCGGATTTAAGACTTGTCAGGATAGCAAGAGAACTCTCATGATCTAATAAGGGAAAATCGCACAGAAAGGGACCATGGTCTGGCAGGGGACACCCCAGACTTGTCGTATGCTGCTGAAAAGTGGCCTGGAGAAATGATTGAATAGAGGTAATTTTCTGTACAAAGTAGACAGCTAATTCCTTCAGCCAGGCTTCGGAGTGAGCATGGGTCGGAGTATAGGCAGAGGGAGAGGTGAAATCTTTAACCACCCTGAAAATTTCCTTGCAAGAATGCTCTGCTTCATTTATTCTAGATTCCAGATAGGATTTTTTACCTTCCCAAATTAATTTATGGTAGGCTCGAGTCAGCGTCTTAAAATTTAGCCTCTCAGTATGATCATAAGATCGCCGCCATGCTCTTTCTGCTTTCTTAAGATCTTGTCGTGCTTTTTTTAGATGAGGGGTAAACCAAGGGGCGGATGTTCTCCTATCTGCAGAATTTTGTTTCTTGGCCGGAACCAAGCTCTCTAGACGATCTGTGAGCCAGTTATGAAAGAGAGCGATGTAATCCTCTACATTGTCAGAGGTGGGACACGGGAAGTTAGTTAAAACATTTGATAGCATCTCTCTAGTAAGGAGATAGAAAGATTTAGAGAGATGCTTTAACGACCCAGCTGGTTTGGACCGTGATGAAGCCATGACAGCGATGGAAAAAGTGATGAGAAAATGATCTGACCACAGAACTGGCATGGGAGGGTCAACACAGATAGGAAGAGTAGAAAAAATCTGGTCCAGCGTGTGGCCTTTATTATGAGACGGTCCTGCCACATAAGGAAATAGGCCAAGCACGGAAGTAATATCTAACAGTTTTAGAGTGTCCGGATCAGAGCTATTGTCCATGTGAATATTCAAGTCACCTAATAGAAAGCAATGATTGGACCTAAGGCATGGTATTGATAGGGCTGCCTGTAGTTCTTCCAAAAACAGCCCCACCGAGCCTGGTGGTCTGTAGACCAGGATACCAGTACAAGCCTGGGAAGATGAGAGCTAGAGAGTGAAGCCTAATGCTTCACAGCCCTGTATATTATCTACAGAGAACGTACGACATGCAATATTCTTAATAACTATGATAGCCACTCCACCACCTCTACCAGATGGCCTGTCTTTCCTATAAATGTTATAGGCTGAGGGTACGGCATTTGCCAAATCGGGGGAAGAAGATTCAGACAACCAAGTTTCCGTAAGGAACAGAGAGGATATCTTAGAATCCTGTAACATATTCCAAATATCTAGAGCGTGGCCGGGTAAGGATCTGGTATTCAGTAGTAAACATTGATGCTGGATGGGTGGGCTAACCTGCGTAAAAGATTTCCGATCAGGAAGGCGCCAGCCACATGTACTACACCCTTTCTTCAGAACCCGCCCTCCCGGGAATACATGATGGCAACGACCACACGGGGGGCGGAAAGAACAAAGCTCGGGGCTGGAATACGTGAGTATACTGAGACACATAATGCCACTAGTTCAAGTAGAGGATATATGAGAATGACCTCCGGCTCCGTCCGCCTCCGTGCCGCGGACTGGCGCAGACTGGCTACTCTTTGGCGCCTCTTCGGCGCGTATGCGGCGCTACCGCTGCGCGTCACCGTCAGTGAGAGGTCTTATAGATTAGGTGAGGGTGGAGACTAGTCCGTCAACCTCTCCAAGATGGCTGGCCAGAATGGAACAGCCAGGAACCAGGAAGTGGTATCGCTTTCAACCTCCCTCCACGACAAACAGCACAGAAAGCTGTGGTGGACCGGGGAGTAGCGAGCTAAATGCAAGTAGGAGCTGAGCAATTGTTTTTAAAAGCACAATATCAAATTCAAAAGCACATTATCACATTATCACACTCAAAGATATTTAAAAGATATTTAAAAGATCAATAAAGCGAACTAAAATGTTTGCAGTAGGTCTTAATGAAAGTATAGCGCTAGCGCTACGATCTTCGTTTGGTCAATGATCGTGCGCGAGAGACTCCCGCCCTCAAATAGTCAGGGCGAGGGGGAGACTAGTCCGTCAACCTCTCCAAGATGGCTGGCCAGAATGGAACAGCCAGGAACCAGGAAGTGGTATCGCTTTCAACCTCCCTCCACGACAAACAGCACAGAAGCTGTGGTGGACCGGGGAGTAGCGAGCTAAATGCAAGTAGGAGCTGAGCAATTGTTTTTAAAAGCACAATATCAAATTCAAAAGCACATTATCACATTATCACACTCAAAGATATTTAAAAGATCAATAAAGCGAACTAAAATGTTTGCAGTAGTCTTAATGAAAGTATAGCGCTAGCGCTACGATCTTCGTTTGGTCAATGATCGTGCGCGAGAGACTCCCGCCCTCAAATAGTCAGGGCGAGGGGGAGACTAGTCCGTCAACCTCTCCAAGATGGCTGGCCAGAATGGAACAGCCAGGAACCAGGAAGTGGTATCGCTTTCAACCTCCCTCCACGACAAACAGCACAGAAGCTGTGGTGGACCGGGGAGTAGCGAGCTAAATGCAAGTAGGAGCTGAGCAATTGTTTTTAAAAGCACAATATCAAATTCAAAAGCACATTATCACATTATCACACTCAAAGATATTTAAAAGATCAATAAAGCGAACTAAAATGTTTGCAGTAGTCTTAATGAAAGTATAGCGCTAGCGCTACGATCTTCGTTTGGTCAATGATCGTGCACGAGAGACTCCCGCCCTCAAATAGTCAGGGCGAGGGGGAGACTAGTCCGTCAACCTCTCCAAGATGGCTGGCCAGAATGGAACAGCCAGGAACCAGGAAGTGGTATCGCTTTCAACCTCCCTCCACGACAAACAGCACAGAAGCTGTGGTGGACCGGGGAGTAGCGAGCTAAATGCAAGTAGGAGCTGAGCAATTGTTTTTAAAAGCACAATATCAAATTCAAAAGCACATTATCACATTATCACACTCAAAGATATTTAAAAGATATTTAAAAGATCAATAAAGCGAACTAAAATGTTTGCAGTTGTCTTAATGAAAGTATAGCGCTTCACATGCTATTGTATTTATTTAAAGATTATTGTATGAAACTACCATGGTAATGAATCCTTCCATTGTCTATGGCATATCGAATGATTCAGGAGCTCTGGATTTCACTAGTTTTATGTACTGAATTTTACTGCAGCTCTAAAGATATCGAGATTTCCCATCGACATTTTCATCCTAACTGTTATTCATGATTTCCAAAAATATAGGTAAAATCTTTCATTTGAATAGGCAGGATTTACTAGTAAATACTAGCTCGCTGTTTATTATACCTTTACCAAATTGCTTGCATTTTCTACATATAAATAACACAGCAAAAGGAGCACAGGGCAGGTAAAAAAGAAATCACATTTTTTGACATATTTATCAAATCTTCAAGCAATGCAGCAACCCACAATGCTGAGCCATGCTGTGTGAAAGGGAGAGTGAAGGAAGCGCCATACTTAACATTATACAGCGTATTCTTGCTCTCTGCCCGACCCTGGTGCGAACACTGCTGCATTATTTTTCTTCTTGATAAAGATACCGTTATTTTCATACATCAGTGTGGTGTCTATTTGTGGTGTTATCACTGTGTTACTGGGAGTGTGGTTGCAAATACTTTACACATTGTCTTGAAGATAAACCTGGCTGCTCGTGCCAAGCTACCAGTGGGTGAGAGGGTGTTCCTCCTTTCCCTGACTAGAAGCAAGTGCCCCTATTTGGACCAAGATAACTGCCACAAGGAAATAGTACACCCAGTTCTAACATTGGTGGTCAGTGGTAGGGGATTGGAACGTGTATCTACAATTCACTCACAGTGATTAGTGTACATCACTGATTTTAGTGCAGACGACGATGCAACCACTTATCGTGTTTTAGATTTTTGGTTCTATTTTTGAGTGACCTGCAAGCCACACATTATGTCTCAGAGGAGTCAAGTAGCCAGTGAGGTTGCAGAATTGGAGTTCAACATTGAGGCATTGCTTACCTACAAAGTGTATCAATTGAGGCAATTCTGCAGAGCTTTGGGAGGTCTCATGAAAAGTAGAGCCAAGAAGGAGGAGCTGCAAATGTCCTTGAGGGGCTGGTGGGTAGTCAAAGAGGCTCAGCAGACAGGTGATGCTGAGGTGGATGAGGATGACCCAGGAAATGGATTTGGCTTACACTATTTGCCAGTGGAAAGGCCAGCCATAGTGACTGGTTGTGACCATTCCAGGTGGAGTTTTTCCCCAGAGGAGCTGGAGGAAAACCAAAGGGTCAGAGCATGAGTTGGAGGTTTTAAAACGCAATGCTCAAGCAGAGGAGAAGAAGCAGCTCATTGAAAGTAAGAAGCGAGCAAGAACGCTCTCGCCTTGGAGGAGAAAAAGGTTCTCTTAGCTCATGAGTTAAGCATGAGGTAACTGGACATTAAGGCTAAACAGATGGAGTCTATTTCGAATGGTGGCAGCGCACAGCCAGTGCCAGCAGGTAACGTGTACATTCCTAAAGACTTAGTGCAAGATTACCAAATGGGTGATGATATTTATGCATAGTTCACAGCATATGAGATCGCACTGAGGATGAATGAGGTGCCTGAAAAGCATTGGGGTGGGCCTATGGAAATACTTTGAGACTTCTGGGAGGGATGTTTTACCACCTTTAGAGAGAGTGGGAAACCTGACCCACGCCAACATGAAGGCAGCTTTCTGCCTCAGGTATGGACTCAGTCCTGAACAATACAGGCAGAAATTCAGGAACTTCCAAAAACTGAAATCCAGTCCTTGGGGTGGGAGTGTGGATGAGTACACGTGTGCACTGTATGATTGGGTGATGGTTAGCATGGTAAATGATTTGAAGGGATTGCTAATTTTGGGCCTCAGTGAGCCTAGGCTCAGTAATTATTTTCCAGGGTTGCGCCAACACTTGTTAGGGTGCGAGCTCTTTGATTCTCGAGAGCTTGCACAAAGCCTGACCCCTGGTCAAGGAACCAATGGTCGAAGAGGCAATAGGGAGGGAAGAGAAGCAGAGTGGCACAGTCAGGTCCCAGAGTAATGAGGGGGCATGCAGGCTAGCACCCTGTCTCAAAGGAGAGGGAGAGAGAGTAAGCGGCATCCCCGGGGGTCCGCAGTCCCACCCCAGAAACTGGAGTGTTCCTTAGTGGAGCACCAGGTTGGAGGTCTAGAACCTACTTGCCAGCTGTGCGTGAAATAACACCTAGCCTCAGGAGGTTGTGGGGCGCCTGAAACCAGAGCACCTGCGGTCCTGAAGTTTGAGGGTGCCATTCCTAAGTGGTCTGCCCAGAAGTCTAGATGAAAGGTTGAGAGGAGGCGTTCCCCAGTAGGAGAACCCATGGGTCAGTGCCAGGCCAGAAGGGTTGGGTCCCCTAGAAGTCATGAGGGTAACCCTGCCTGTAGTTGGCAGGGGACAAGCACCCCTATGTGGCCCACGACTGCCAGAAAGTATCAGTGGAGTAGCTTAGTTGGCCCAATGAGTTGTAACCAAGGGAACCCCCTGGGATCAGGAAGGCATAGACCAGGAGGGAGTCCCTGCTGTAGCGGACCCATGTCCGTGTTCTATCGTCCCAAGCAGGGGAGTCCATCAAGGTAGTGATTGGCCTGCCCTGGCTTTAGGCTGGGAGGGGGTTGAGTTGGACTTGGCCCTTTGAGTGTAAAGTTCCTTACATTTTTTGCTTTCCTCCTAGACCTTTTTCTGACATTATGTTGCAGATGCTTTGGGTATTTTATCACTGCTGATCAGTGTCAATGTGCAAGTGCTCCCTGTATAGAGTGTTATGGTATTTGGTTGTCCATAAGTGCTATGTTTGATTACTAGTACAGTCCCTAGTAAAGTGCCCTATGTGTGCCAAGGCTGGTAATGCAAATGCTACTAGTGGGCCTGCAGCACTAAATGTTCCACTTACACAAGTAACCCTAAAGAGAGAACTCAGGCCTGCCACTGCAGTGTCTGCACACAGTTTGATAACTGCCATGTTGTCCTGAAAAGTGCCCCTACTTGCTAGGCCTTACCCTTCCCTTTCCATGCACATCAGACACCCCTATAGTAGGCCCAAGGTACCCCCCTGGTCAGGGTGCAGTGTCTGTGAAAGGTAGGACATGTACTGAGTTGTGTACAATGTCCTAATAGTGAAATACTCTCCATTTCATTTTTTACTGTTGCAAGGCCATCTTGCCCATAGGACCGAATGGGGAAGGTTGTGTAATATGTTTCCAGCCTATCTTCCCATAGGCTTAATAAGGAGCGGTGACGTTTAGTGTGCCTGAATTCACAATTTAATAACACATCTTTTTGTGAAGGTGGTTTTTGATTTGTGTGTTTAGAAACCACGCTTTTAGAAGTTTTTTGTTTTTTTGTTCTAACAATTCTGTGTGTCTCTGCCTGCTTGTGGATTGACTGTCTGGATTTGAATGTGCTAGTATCTGGGAAATGTCTTGGCCCAGGGGAGAGTAGGTGAGAAAGCAACAGGCTGCATCTGGATTGTAGGGGAGAGGAGTAGCCCCCTGCATGTGAAGAGGCTTGGGCTGCTGCCATAAAAGAATGGCTCCTGCTGAGTGATTGAAGAACCAGACCCCCACTATCAAAGGAAGAAGGTTTCACTGGCAGGGAGACACCCAGAACTGGTTTGGACAGGGGTCAGTGCCCCCTGAACACAAAGACATCAAAGACATTTAAGGGTATAACTATGAGAGTTGAAACCCCTAATCGTTTGACTGATCAAGATTGAAAAGGATTGAAACTACTTCATGGTCAAGAGGAACCTCTGCCAAGGAAGAACTGTTAAAGGGATTGAAGAGAAGGACTGACCCTTGCTATGTGTTCTGGGGCTGGCCTACAGTTTGCTGATTTAACTAAGGAGAGGCTAAGGGACTTTGCTGTGTGCTGTGTTCCCCTGCTTGAAAGGAGTTTGCTGTGTCCCAAAGTAACTTGTCTCCAAGGTACCGAGGACAGCTGGCTCCCTTTTGTGGAAGCTTAGGAACATCAATGTTTCCAAGTCTGTCTCAGCGATGCAGTGTGCGCGTGCTTTTTGCAGCCTGAGACCTTCGTAAGCATTGCCCCGGGACTGTGTGGCCTGAAACCAACTGAGTTTCAGCGACGCGTGGTGCTTGTGAAGCCTGAGACTGCCGCGGGGTCCGTGGTGCTGGTTGGAAAGTGTGCCATGACTGCAGTGCCCCCGCATTGTCCACGTTGCTGTGTAGCTATTTGTGATTAAAGATAATGGGGTAACCCAGTAACCTACAAAAAGTAAAAGACTCGAGTATGTTTCGTCATGGGGTGGGAACACCTGGTGAGTGTGTTCATGAAGCCCTCACCCACCAACCTAGTTGGTGGCATGCTTCATCATCAGGCCCACCCAGTGACACCTAGCGTGTCCCGGGTGTGCTTCAACGCCTGATTGCAGCGGAGCAGGTATGTTGCTGAGTGTGCAGTGAAGAGTGTTATGAAAGTGATGTTAAAACGGCTTAGCGGGGGTCCCAGTACCCAAGGGTAAATTAGACTTTAATACCTGGGCCTCCGTCAGCGGTTAAAAATAAGGCTGTTGGATGTTAGAGGCGAGTTACGACCTCCCACATCCGGTGGTGGGTCAACATGTTTCAGCCAGTGCCTTATGTATATGCTGGCTTTCTTCAGGACCTATATTAAACTGTACCTATATTACCGATTACAAAAAACAATCCACGGAATTGGCCATCAAACTGGAACACCGTGGCTACCCTAAAGCCATCATCAGAAAAACACAGAAAAGGGCAAGGAACCAGAAGCCTTACTGGAAAATGTTACTAAAGACCAAGAAGACCAACCCATCACCTGTGTCACCACCTACAACACGGCGTCCAATGAAGTAACCAAAATCATCAGAAAACACTGGAAAATAATCAATTCCGGACAGAGGAAATGGGACACCCCGAGATTTGCGTACAAACGATGCAACAACCTGAAAGATCGTCTGGTCAGCACCCGCCCCAGACCACAACCAAAACAATCTACTAATAGTATTTTGAACGCATGGGGCCTCCCAAAGATCGCTGGACATTATCCCTGCAATGATTGCAGCGTATGTCACCTCACCACACACACCAAAACCCTGGACTTGGAGCCCAACAAGGTCTGGACTCAACGTAGCCACACCAATTGTAACTCCCGCAACTTTATATACCTACTCACATGCACGTGCGGTCTCCGCTATGTCGGAATGACGACACGCAAAATCAAGACGAGAATAACAGAACATAGAAGTACTATAAGATGCAGGACAAAACATTAGCAGGCTCACCAACCATTTCATCACCCACTGCCACACACCCAACGACCTAACCTGGACGGTCATTGAACAGGTTCCAGAAAGCACAATGGACAATGACAAAAAACTACTGAGTAAAGAACAGCGATGGATATATCGCCTTTCAACAGCAACCCAGGGCCTCAACGATGCCATCCCATGGAATTCCCTGACATATCCCTGACTTCAGTGTGCATACCAACACCATGACCCATTTGTGTCTGTTACACCCACACTGGGTGTGTTACCTTTCCCCCTGTAACATATCTCCCTTTGAGATAGAGCCCCTGAGTTCTGAGCATTTGAAACCTGGTGTCCCCATTTACCCCAGCTACACTCGTGCCATCTCCACGTTATGAACTATAATGCACTCACTGTGCCCCAATACACATATCTAACCACGTTCCTACCATTGCGCATGCGCTGGTATAACTCGACCTGCGCTTCACTAATAATGGTCACTGCACCCCCGAGCTCCGCAGTCACACAGTGACACATGCGCGCGGATAGAACACTACCGCCCCGCGCATGCACCCCTGAGGCTCGCAGTCATAAATTGACGCGCACGCGCGGATAGAACACTACCGCCCCGCGCATGCGCATTAATACCCACGGGTACTGCGCACGCACCTACATCGTGTAATGGCTCCCTCAGGCACCATGACTCGACCTTTCGAGTCTTTCTACTCTTGCCTCCACATATGCAGGTGCACATGGTTATCCAATCAACCACAGTATATAACACCCAGCGAAACCGGCCATTACTCACCGGTATGCGAAGGAGGCACTACAGGTCTAGAGCAGGCTCTGCCCAGAAAAGCTGTGAGTATGAGAACAACCACCACTTCCACTGGTAAGCGCTATCTTTCTTCCCTACAGGTCTCCTTAATCTGAGTGGCCAAACCTTTCTTCCCCATAGGGTCAACCCCCTGCCACCTCTCAACCTTGAGGCCCGAAACTGCTAAAACTAGTGTAAGAATTACCTCATGCGCCGGTTCACACATATGCACAGTGTATGTGATATCCGTGTTTTAGCCACTCCACTCCCGAACTAAAAGTGCGATTCTCACTTAATGGTACCACCAGTACCATTACACCATAGCCGCCTATAGCCTACATCCCACCGCTATAGTGCCGGCAACCAGATGTGTCTAATGCCATACATCCTAGTGACTCTCTTTTTTCCCTGTATGTTTTGTCCCTCTCCATATATGTTACAGGTACAGGTGTTTTGAGAAGGGAATCCCCCTCTCACACATAGATAAACACTTTAGGGCGTGTATACACATAGTCTGAATTACACACCCACTAATTTAATTACACTCACTTTTTAATATAGGTCCTGAAGAAAGCCAGCATATACATAAGGCACTGGCTGAAACATGTTGACCCACCACCGGATGTGGGAGGTCGTAACTCGCTTCTAACATCCAACAGCCTTATTTTTAACCGCTGACGGAGGCCCAGGTATTAAAGTCTAATTTACCCTTGGGTACTGGGCCCCCCGCCAAGCCGTTTTAACATCACTTTCATAACACTCTTCACTGCACACTCAGCAACATACCTGCTCCGCTGTAATCAGGCGTTGAAGCACACCCGGGACACGCTAGGTGTCACTGGATGGGCCTGATGATGAAGCATGCCACCAACTAGGTTGGTGGGTGAGGGCTTCATGAACACACTCACCAGGTGTTCCCACCCCATGACGAAACATACTCGAGTCTTTTACTTTTTGTAAGTTCCGTAAAACATGAGCTAGTCTCTTTTTGATTAAATCATATATAACCCCGGGGATAAGGACTAGCTTTCTGGTCCTCTCTCTCTCTCTTGATAACGCATTCGTAACCCAGTAACCCTCAGAGTCTAACTAAACAAAAACAATGGTTCTGTTGGGAATCACATTTACATAGAAGATATATTGAATATATAGATGTGGAGATATATCCAGTGAGTGATATATCAAGGAACACGACTAATGCTGTAAACAAAGGAAAAAACTATAAAACAAACAACTGACCACAATGGTAGGTAAAGGCAAATCTTTTGTATTCAGCCTTTTAGTACGTTTGATTCTTAATCTATTAGGGAAGCTCTCCAAAACACATAGTACATCAACTGAAAATACATGGGGTGAGTGAGTCGTGACTTGGAGACTGAGTGCTCAACAGACATTAAACAACAAACATGATCCTATATCTAGACATCATATTTTAAACCATACGTGTCCACTCTAAGTTACAGTAGTTTCAAACAGATATTGCCTTGGTGAAGGTAAATGTTTCAACAGAAAGTTCTTCAATGGTAGGTCGGAGAATGTCAGCTGGCAAACTCCAATTCATGTCGTAAATACCTTAATTTTCTTGTATGCGGTCTTTAACACCAGCCGGTGGGAAGATCTGTGAAGGGAGGTGTCGCCGTTGCGATCGAACGATTGTGTCGGCGAGGGACGTCTTACTCAATCTCCGTAGCTCGTCTACTGACAGTAGGCTGTCCAACCTTCTTGCCGTTCTGAGGAAGACCCGCCTTAGATGCTCACAAAACAGCGCATCCTGTTTTAGGGTCAAAACGTCGACGTTCTGTCTATGTATCCGTCCACACAGAGTTCCAATGAACTAAAGAAATAATATATCTGTTTGATTGCAACTTACAGCCAAGTAGTCCTCAGCTAATTATTTGGTCCCACTAATGCAGCTGGGAAGGAAACTATCAGCCAGCTGTCCAATCCCTCACCAATCTATACATCACATATTGTCAAAGTAGGTGTAATGTTTTATTTTATTTGGGCTGTGTAATATGCTAACACCTGACAGTCAGCAAAGTATGACTGCACAAATAGTGCTTAAATAAACGTGATAATAAATATCAAGGTGATGTGGTCACACTGAGCATCTTAGTCTCACAAATTCTAAAAAAAAAATATCTGACTATAGTAAGGCAATCAGAACAAGATCTTAACTTTTCATTGACTACATCACTGCTGAACAGGGCACGTTATTTTATGGGACTTAAACATCTAAGCGCAAACAAACTTGATAACTTCAAATTATAATTGATAAAACCCTGTTTGCCGAACAACGTAAAACCACGTCAAACTTCTCAGATTTATATCATGCAAAAAATTAAGACCTCCATATTTTCTTACCATCTGTTAATGTACAATCAGGATGCAAAAAAATAAGCTATTGAACTGCTTGTGGGAAATAGCAGGTATAGCGAGACTAATGAAACAGCAGTTATGCTTATGTGCTTTTTATAATAAACATAGATGTGGTCTGCATGCAAGAATCTTGGAAGAGCTCATTCTTGAATTTTTCACAACCTTTGAAAATATTGCAAGTAAAATGAGACAAACAAATGGAGGTCTATTAACTTTAATAACTAGTAATTTACATATGAAAGGTAAAAATATTAACTTAGTATCAAACAGTTATTTTCTGTTGGAAGGAGTAAAAAAATATGTTTGATTGTCAACATCTATCTCCTACGTGTATCTTTAAGAAACTTGAACAAATCTTGGACAGATATACCAAATGTAATTAGCACCTTAATGGGGGACTTTAAATAAAATGTGTTACTGCTGGTTTTTAGGGGATTATTGCTGGATGATTCGCCACATGTTGTGTGCAACAATGAATCCCCTCAGATTACAAACTCAAAAATAAAGATAGCCAACAACACAAATGTCACCTTTAGCTTGTTATACAACCTGGGATTTACATCACTAAAAGGAATAATTGTCAATGACTATCCAGTCAAATAATTTTCAAATTAAATTAAACTATTTCAAATAGGTAAAATTATACTTAAATACACATGAATCCTACTAAAATAGTAAATATGTGCTATTTATATGTTTTTTCACATTAATGTATTTATTATTTGTGTACCTATTTTAAATACTTTAATTTAATTTAATATAATAATATTTCATATGTGGTTTCAATTTAAGTCAGTACCTCAAACAATATATTTAAAAATAGTAATAATTATTATGTAATTTTATTTAAATGATAAATATGTTGGGATGAAAAAGTATCTTGCATGGTGATGGATGTGCCCCCCTGCCCTGAATGTCCTAGCTGCAATGATTTTCTGTTGTCATGGACGAACATGGATCATACATGTGCACCATTACTAAGGCTTCTCTCAGGGATTGCTATCTAGTTGGACAGGGAGGTGTGCCCAAAGCACTACCCTAATAAAATTGAAAGCCTTCTGCCTTTGCCAGGAGCGACGTAACATGAGCATGGTGGTAGCATCCTACTGTGAAGTGCTATGTAGAAGTGAACAGGCCTTTTTACCTCTGTCTCTGGAGTCAGGCCTAGAGGCTCACTCATGTAAAGTTCAGCTGCTTTTTGCTGAACTCACCCTTGGTCCACATCAAGTTAGTATGTCCCGCTCTGCTGAGCGTGTGTATGTTGCATGAATGTGCTAGGTGTATGTGTGCCTGAGAATGTTACAGTACATGGAAGATTCAGGCTTTACTTTTGGGAGACCCAGGGCTGACTGGAGGACCACGAGCAGTTAGAGGAGTCCCACCAGAGATATTTGTAAATTGTGCATTCCTGTGGTCTTGGTGGGACACACTGGAGGAAGAGAGAGACAGTTTCTTCAGTACAGAATACAAGGTATTCTTTGATTCAGGAAGAGGTCACTGGAAAGGGACTTGGGCACAGCTTGGGAAGGAGATGAGCCTAAGAAGAGAATCAATAAGAGTAGGGAAGACTGGGAGCTGTGGTAACATTTTGATGCCCATATCACTGTGGCTGACATCAAGGTGTGAACATCTAGTCACTTCCCTGGCCTGTGTTTTGGGGCTATTAGAGTTGCTTCTGACGTGGCACACTGCTTTTTGGAGGAAGGGCAGGGAAGAGGAGTGGGCACTAGGAAGCAGACTCCCAACACAAACTTCAAAGACTCAGGTATTTGGTGTCTGGATTATGACTGTAAGAAGTGGAGCTCCAGGCCCACAAATTTGCCAACCATAAAGCAGCCAGTCAGGCTGTGCAAAGAGAAGCTCTGTTATAATTCTACCTGGGATCACGGCTGGAGGCTAAGCCAGTCTCCCAGATGGCTGAGGGGACATCACCCTGGGACATCCAAGAACACCTGACCTAGTGCCTGCCTGCCTGTTTGCTAAGACCAGTGCACCATGTGGCAACGAAGAGAGTGCTGGACAGAGCGATCCCTGTAGTGAGGTGTGAGGAGACAGCTATTGCACTGATCGGGTCATTGCCTTTCCATAGGTTCAAGTCAATGACCTCATACTGACCCCATATGCTAGAGAGGGGTACTATGAAATTAGCCATGGTCAGCATCACTGCCTTGTTAAATGGCCATAGGCTGTATGTGGAGTGAAGGTGACATTCCCATATGCCAGGAGGGGCCGCCGAGACGATTAGTGCTGTGCCAAATGGGCTGTAAACCTTGTGCGGAGGAAAGTTCGCAACCAATGTATGTAAGGTGTGGTTGCTGTGAAGATGACTCCTGTGTCAATCAGGCCGGCACCCCTGTAAGGAGGAAAGGTGGTGACCCCGCATAACAAGTGGGGCTGCTGTAAAGGTTACTGCTGTGCAGATTGGAATATTTCCATGTGTGGAGTAAGGTCTGTGAGCCTGTATGCCAGATGGGGCCAGTGGAAATGGCAAGGATCATTGCCTGGTTTAAGCCATCATTGTAAGGAGCATCTGCCATTGTGACCCTGTAGGGCCCTAGACCCGACTGAGGATTGGAACCAGAGCAACCTACCCAAAACTTGTGGGAAGATTCAGAGAAACTTTCTATCCTACTGGAGGAAGCTCCGTGAATGCCCAGTCGCAGCCCCTGCACAGCCATGTGTGCTTCTCACTAACAGCAGCCGTTGCTCATAAATACTCTGGTCATGTTATCCTTGCAGGAGTGGGTAAGAATGATCACAGGGCTGAAAGGATCCAGAGGAACTTGTTCTGCTACGGAGTGCTTCAGACACTGAAAAACATTTGACTTTTATCAGATATGAGTGTAAATCCTGAGACTCAGACTGCTAATGTGGCTTAATCTGAATGTCACCTATGATAAACAGGGAATTTTGTACTGTGGGGACACTGTATTCCCTAATTCTGCTAACTCCTCGTTGCTAGCCTTCCTCCTAGATTGTATCAATTAGTCTATTGGCACTGCTGCATGTTGCAGGGTGCACTGGGCCAGTCTCTCTTCTCTCCCCCGCAAACCTGGCACTTGCTGGGTGGCGGGTTCTCTCCTGCCCATACTCTGCGTTTCTCGGGTAGCATCTCGCACCTGGCATTGTGACTTGCGGCCATTCCCAGTCTCCCAAGTGGGACACTGAAAAGCTCCATCTTGGGCTGGCGGTCCTGCTGTTTTCCGCTCGACCTCAAGATTCTCTATTAAATGTCAGCTGCATGGCGCCTAAGGAAAGCCCGTCCGTGTCTGGACCGTGACCAGCGCCAGCCATGCTGCACCTTTTTCCTTAGCCAGTCTGGACCAGGGAGCAGCTATTAGGTATGAACAAATTGGCTTGTCATGGGCTTCCTTGCATCCACCTTGACAACAGTTCAAATTGCCAGGATTGGCTCGGTCAGGAACTAGACTGCAATCTCTGCACTTTCTCTCTGAGGAAGGAAGATGGGTGGAAAAACTTTCGTACCTCCCTGTTAAAGGCACCTACAGCACACTATATGGCCGCTAGCTCTAAACTTAAGGCTTGCCTGATAAAATGTTAATCACTTTCTAAACACGCAGACGATATCTGGCTTACTTTAGAGTCCAATGCGTGGGACCTTATGTTTTTAACCGGAACGTGGTTAAAAGAAAGTACCAATCATAATATTCTGTTGGCAATACCTGTGGGTTTCTGGCTTGTCACTGCCAATTGATCTTGCGCTGATTATAAGAGATGACTGGGAAATCTTGTGCAAAAGAATTGATAGCACTGGGTTAATTGAGGCACTGTCTTTTTGTATTAAAACCTCCCCTACATCTTCCATCACACGATTGCTGGTCTATAGACCTCGGGATACTCTTGCCAGCCATCTGCTTGAGCTATGTGGTACCATCGCAGAACTATTGTTGAGGCATGCTAATGTTACAGTCCTCAGAGTCTCAGAGTAACTGCTCCCTGGCCACTCAGCTGTCAGACATTCTCAAGGGCATCAATCTGGTTCAAAAGCTGTGTGGACCCACCCATAAGGCTGGCTACATATTGGATCTCATTTTTACGAACGATCCCACCTTAAATGTGGAGGCTCAGCTACCTCTCACATAGACGGGCCATCGCGTAGTTCCTCTTAGGTGGGCTGGCACTCCGTGGCACAATAGTGCTAGCCCTAAGTATGAAAAAAGGCTGGAGAAAGGTCTCCCCTGTGTCTCTGGGCTCGCACTACAGTTGGCCCCACTTGAGCTGTCTGTTGACCCTGGTACAGAGTAGCCCCATTTAACCCCTTCCGTGCTTGTGACAAGACCAGATTGTCATGAGTCACGGTGGAGCTGTGCTCACCCCCCCGCTCCCTCCTCGCACCGTGGGGAAATTACCCCCGCAGCGAAGGGGTTAAAACTATGAAATCGACCAGGAAGAAACCATCTGGCCCCTGGTTCAACTCTGAGCTCTGTGTGGAGAAAAGCTTATGTAAGAAACTGGAGCATGTCTGCTGCGCAGCCTACAATCAGGAGGCAAGGTGTGCCTACAGAACAGCTTAAAAAAAATTCCATGGGTTAAAACGTAATAATATCAGAGACTATATTGCCAATCAAATAAATTCCTCTCATAATTCAGTTAAAAAAGTCTTCAAGATTGTTCACGACTTTATTAAACCGTTGGCTCTGGATCGCACCATTGTTCCCTCTGCTTCTCTTTGTGACGACCTATCGACTATTTTTCAGGAGAAAGTTCAATCTATTTATTCCTCTTTCTCCCTGGCTGGGTCTCCTACCTCACCAAAATCTACTGTAGACACACGTAGATTCTGGTCCGAGTTCAGTGTGTTTGGACCATAAGCACCGCTGCTAGAATTGAGTAAATGTAAATCAGGTACGCCTAAGTAATTTAAACTGATGACCCATTGGTTCACTCAACAACTCAACCCTATTTGGAACTCCTCCCTGATGAGGGGCATCTACCCTATGACATGGAAAGCGGCCTATGTCTTGCCAATTCTGAAAAAAACAGATGCCGATCCAACGGACCTCAATTATTTTAGGCCTATTTCTCTCCTACCTGTCCGAGGAAAAAATCCTTAAGAAGGAAGTTCAGAAACAATTGTCTAATTTCCTTGAGTCTAACAACTGTCTTCATGACTCCCAATACAGGTTTAGATCTGGTTACAGTACAGAGGCAGCCCTTTTGGAAGTAGCGAAATCTGTGCGTGAAGCCTTAGAGCAGGGCAGCTCCGCAATGCTTGTGCTGTTGGATTTATCTGCAGCGTTTGACCCAGTGTCTCACTGTAGACTACTGGAGAGACTTGAGCTCCTGGGAGTGACGGGTACCACGCTGGCCTGGTTCGTTCATTTTTAGAGGGCTGGCCGCAGCAAGTACTGCTAAGTCCCCACATCTCCTCACCCAAACCCCTGATGTGTGCCTAAATGATTTAATGTTTATCTTACCCCGCTTGCTTCTGTAGGCCAGTTATGGGGAGTGAAAACTATCTCCTATGCTGATGATACTCAGCTGGTGTTCTCTTTTAAAGAGCACTCAGAGGCAGCTTTCTACAACTTTAGGAACTGTCTGATCAGCATCTTGACCTGGATGACAGATTGTTGCCTGAAATTAAATACCGACAAAACAGAGGTATTACTTTTCAATCAACCCTCTCCTCCAACCTCCAATCTCTGGTGGCTGCCAGAGCTAAACCCCCCACCCATCCCAGTGGATTCTGTTAAAATTTGACACACACCTCTCTTACAAAGCCCAAATCTGCCAAGTCTCCTCAGCCTGTTTCTGTAAGCTAAAAACCTTGCCGAGATTCCTGCATCCCCTACCTAGGGACTGCAGGAAGACTCTGGTACACGCTATGGTTACGTAAAAGTTGGATTACGTAAATAGCCTATACTTGGATCTTCCAGCTTACCAGACCCAAAGACTGCAGGTTATTCAGAATGCTGTGCCAGACTCATTAGAAATGTGCTGTTTCATCACCACATCTCTCCCCATCTGCGGAGCATACCCTGGCTGCCTATCTAAAGGAGGATAGAGTTTAAGGCGCTTACCATAGCACAGAGATCTTCCAGGGATATGTGTACCTGAGACAGAGACTCCAGAAATATAATCAGACCAGGGCCCTGAGATCTAATCTCCAGCAACTTCTTAAGATCCCCCGTTTTCTTAAACCCAGGATCAGTGGTCGAGCTTTTTCAGTGAGAACTGCATCTTTGTGGAACTCCATGCCTGACCCCCTTCGCAAGGCAGAGACAGAACAAGTATTTCGGAAAACATTGCAGACCTGGTTGTTTGCCCGCTTGTAGCCCATTCCTCTCTTCTTACCTCTACTGGATCCATTGCTAGCACCGGGGCACCTCCGTTGGAGGTAGCCATGCACTGTATAAGTGTCGTATTGATTAATTGATTGATTGATTGAATAACCACCAACTCTAGTCACGTTAATCATGCTAATATCGCTAATCACCTAAACCTGGGGAAGCACCAAAACCTTATGCCTCCCCAAGGGAGGCGCAAAGAGAACAAATATTTGAATTTCTCCTTGTTTGTTCCTCTTGCCATGTGTGTTGCAGAGGAAAATGCCTCTCCGGAATATTTTTGTGCAGGAAGGTACTCCTTTTCTGCACAAATACAAGCCAGCCAATTGTGCACCATCCCAGGCGCAAACGACAGGAATGCCCCATATTTTACAAATGCAGTGCATTCCTGTCCTTTCACATTGCCCTTTCACATTGGTGTAGGGCAACGAAGCAAGAAGACTTGTGTGCCGCCCCTATGACAATTCACTATAAATAAGGCCCCCAATCCATGAAGGGGGACCAAAAAATTATACCAAAAATATTGCCGCCTTGCATTTTTTGATGGTAAAGGAAAGATATTCGCAAAATTCTTAATAAACTAATTATCAACCGGGATAAATTATGAAACAAAACTCTCTTACAATTATATCAAACCGGATTTCCGCTAGGATGCTGTACCACTGCCAACACCATTCACAGGTTTGAAAATGCTAGTGAATAAGGCATTCCTCTTAATACAAGCAATTACCACTGAACATTACATATGCAAGGCTTCTTTATGCACATATTAAAGATTTTCCTAAATTTGTGGAAAGCTGGTAAGTATGAAATAAAACATGACATTTTTAGTTTTTTCCTCGAATTACCCCATTAACCTTGTTAATAAACAAAGAACGATCTTGTTTATTGCAATTGTCAGTTGTTTACCTCATGATTCCGTGCTCACCATGGCAACACTAAAAGGGATGATTTCACAAGGACGCATTCTGCCAAGGTATATTCGAAGACTGCTCACATTTTACAATAAAACCATCAGCAATTACAGTTACGTTCGTGGACTT
The DNA here is from genome assembly GCF_964261635.1 of Lissotriton helveticus. Lineage (NCBI taxonomy): Eukaryota > Metazoa > Chordata > Amphibia > Caudata > Salamandridae > Lissotriton > Lissotriton helveticus. The sequence goes on along the minus strand of NC_136063.1, from coordinate 1,702,298,584 downwards.
ATAAACTGCACTACCACAAACAAAGCGTGACTCTATCTTTTTTTTCTCATTCAGAAAATTTGTCGATTATGTTTTGGATCAAATGAATCACATATTTGTATTTTTGAGAGCGTATAGAATAATTCTAGAGATGTCCAACATAGATCGAGGATGGGCAGATCCGGGTCATATTTCAAGGATAACTACCGACTATTCAGTTACATTTAATATAGATGAATTTTACGTACATTTAGGGGCATATTATCAAGAACTGCGTTAAAGTTATCGCCGGTTTAGTGGCAGAAAACTGCAGCTAAAGCGGAGATAATGGGCTTGATAATATTGATAGAGAGCGGGCTCACCTGCTCGTTTTACCATACTCACCTGGGTCCATATAACATACACACTTTGAACAGGTAAACCTACGCTAATAAGAAATTTTAATTAACCGTTTAGGACCTATACCATTTGACTTACCAATCCTTGTCACAGGTACCTAAAGTCCTAAGGAACCAAGGGTGTTAAATAATAGGCAGTAATAAACATTTCATTCATAAAATAACCACACACTCGGGAAAGGTTCAGGGGCATATGTAGGAAGGCGTTTGCGATTCGCTAACGCTGGAATTCGCAGAATTCCGGCATTTGCGAATCGCAAACGGCCTTTTGGTATGTAAGTGCCACATATCAAAATTGAGATTCCTTATTTTGCTCAAGCATTTAAGGAATCGCAATTTTGCGATTCCTTAAATGCTATGTAGGAGTGCCTTTGAAATTGCGAATATGTCTTAAGGAATCGCAAAATACCACCTACTCCAAGTAGATGGTATTTTGCGATTTCCTTTCAAAATGATTTTTTTTTTAAATTCAAAATGTCATGTGGCTCACAGACATGCCCTTAGGGCATGTATGTGCGCCACATGTACTTACAGGCACATTCCAGGGGTAAAACAGGTGTCCTTTGAACATCCTGGCACCCTTGGAATTGCGATTCTCAAATTGTGATTTTCTCATAGAAAATCGCACTTTGAGAATGTATCCCCATTCATTCCTATGGGCCTCTTTGCCCATAGGAATGAATGGGACACTCATTGCTTAATTGCGATTCGCAATTTGCTAATCGCAATTAAGGAATTTTAGAGATTCGCAATAAAATTGCGAATTATTACCTACATTCCATTGTGCAATTCTCAAATAGCGATTCCTTAAAAATCACTATTTGAGAATCGCAAAATGTGATTTACATACATATGCCCCTAAAACACTTTATCTATGTAAATTCTTAAATGTCAAAGTCCATAACAATTCAATTAAAGCTTGTTCAATTAGAAAGAATATGGTCAAGGCAAGTTGATGTGAAAATATTATGAGAATTTCTTTAAGCATGGAAACATAGGAAGGGTAAGAAAAGGGAAACAATACAATGACATACCCACATTGATTTATAATTACTGAGAATGGTGTGAAGACCAACCCTGGCCATGGGCTGGGATATAGGACAGGACTCCCGATAGTTCAGGTGCCAACAAGACAGGACAGGTGTAGACCAGAAACAGGACAAGTACGGATCAAATTGGATCAGGACAGGACCACAACAGGTCAGAACTGGCACCCACAGCTAAAGTGTGTCTGTAACTTTGCCACCGCGCCCATAGACGCCGAGGTCCCTCGAGTGAGCTGTCCATCACAGTGGGGGAAAGGGCAGGAATAGGTTGCATAGCCTAGTGTGTGTGGGCTGGGGCCGGGCTTCTGTGCAAGTTCACATGCCTCTCGTTTATAAAGGGTCAGAGGCCGATCAGAGCAGCAAATGAGGAGAAAGCAGTAAGTGCTACCTCGTTGGATAAATGTATCGTGCTTTTCCTGCACTACAGCTGTGTAAAGGCCCGGAAGAGTTGTCTCCAGTGACCCCGTGTGTCTGTAACTTTGCCATCGCGCCCATAGGCCCTGAGGTCTCTCGAGTGAGCTGTCCGTCACAGTGGGGGAAAGGGCAGGAAGAGGTTGCATAGCCTACTGTGTGTGGGCTGGGGCCGGGCTTCCGTGCGAGTTCACATGTCTTTCGTTTATAAAGGGTCAGAGGCTATCAGCGCAGCAAATGAGGAGAAAGCAGTAAGTGCTACCGAGTTGGGTAAATGTATCGTGCTTTTCCTGCACTACAGCTGTGTAAAGGCCCAGAAGAGTTGTCTCCAGTGACCCAGTGTGTCTGTAACTTTGCCACTGCACCCATAGGCGCCAAGGTCCCTCGAGTGAGCTGTCCATCACAGTGGGGGAAAGGGCAGGAAGAGGTTGCATAGCCTAGTGTGTGTGGGCTGGGGCCGGGCTTCTGTGCGAGTTCACATGCCTCTTGTTTATAAAGGGTCAAAGGCCGATCAGCGCAGCAGATGAGCAGAAAGCAGCCTCCTGGTCACTGGAAGTACAGGGGGATTGCGCTCGAGAAACTCGTGGATGCCTAGACCCCCATCACTGATTAAAGCTAATTGTAGATGGTAGATCTGGGGAGAAAGCACACCTGCCTAGCATCGACCGTGCTTACTAGATTTTTGGGCTGAATATAATGAGTTACTGAATTTGAGCTTCAACTCGGGCACCTGTTATCTGTAAGTGCTTCCTGCTAAGCTTTAATTTTAGTGACAGGAGCCTCGTTGCCTAATTGTAACTATTCTCTGACCCTGCTTCGAGGGTCAGAGCAGGGTCAGAGAATAGTTGCAAGTAGGCAAGGAGGCGCCGCTCAGGAAGCACTTACAGGGTTACAGCAGGTGCCCAAGTTGAAGTTAATTACATTGTAACCATTTTGTAAATGGTTACAAAGAAATTAGCTTCAATTTGGGCACCTGTTTAACCCTGTAAGTGCTTCCTGAGCAAAATTTGTCCCGCTCGTTGATTTGCGGATTTTGCCACGATTTCGCGCGATTCGCGGATCGCGAAATTGTGGAAAAATCCGCAAAATCCGCGAGCGGAACGAATTTTACACCCATGCTTTGTTATCGAATCTTCTCCCTCAGAACCCCGATTGAGTTATCAAACTCCTTCCCAGAACCCCGATTGGGTTATTGATTCTTCTGACAGAGTGCTCCGCCAGCACCTCTGCTCTCGATCACCTATTGAGTGCGTTGGGTCAGTGACAGGTCAGCTATTCGGACAAGTTGGACAATCTAACTAGCTAAACCTACCTTAGATATACAATTTTCCATGGCAGTGTACCACTCCCCAATGTTGCAAGTCCGTGTATTCCCTCCATTTGATTGTTCAAAAGCGGGGAGAGGTCATTACCCCATACCAGTTATGAGGTTACTTCATTAATATATTCAAATTAATGTTCCCTCCCATGATTTTATTTTCCCATGCACTTTTATTCCACCCAACAATGGATGTTTCAATAACAAATACATTGTATAACTTTAGGTACATCCGAGCTTCCTTTGAGAGGTCGAAGGGTGCGATTCTCACGAGTTTCTCAGGCAAGTCTGTTGATGGCACTGATTCACTGCCATAGCTTGTGGATTTGGGGATTTCAGCACATGTGCAGTGGCGGGACCCAAGATGTAGCAACATTGTACTTGATTGGTCCAAACACGAGCTAATAGAAAAGTAAAAAAAGAACAGTTTTAGAACAAAGAATACATTAATGTACTGTATACCACTTATCTCTACTCTATTCCCATTACTTTATTTTAAATACAGCATTAGGAATTAAGCAGAATGAACAATTTAGTAAAAGCAGCAAAGCAAGCGTTAGCATGTGAAAACATAGAGCAGCCATCTTTAGTTCTAGTGTGCAGAAGCAAGGATTTACCACCAAAGCAGAGAATACGACACATCACGTGAGTGTGACAGACGCATGCGCAAAAAAAATCCCACATTGCGACGGCCATTTTAGGACACTCGAGTTACGGTTAGTTAAAAGCACATTGACAAGCTTCCCCTAGATGCTAGAAATGTCATGTGGTGCATTATTAGTAATACAAAACATGTTTATTAGTGCATTACGTTTTATTTCAAGAGGATTGAATCTGAGCAAGTCTCTTTATGAGCGAAACGTTGCTCCATCAATATGCCCTGAAGAATTCCAATAGAAGCCCATGTTCACACTAGAACATATACTTCTATTGGAATTCTCAAGGGCATATTATCAAACCCATTATCGCTGTTTTAGCTGCAGTTTTCTGCCGCTGAACCGGCGATCATTTTTAAGGCCGTTCTTGATAATATACCCCGGACTCATATTTGTCTAGCTTGAGCGATACCTCTGTGACTCATGCTGGTGCCACCTTTTCCTGTTTTGTTTTTTAAATGATGTAAAATAGATGTGTGTTCATTTGGTTTTCTCTCTAATGCTAAAGGGGAAAGTAAAAATTTGCAGCAAGGCAAGAGTGGCTCCTGCTTTTTTGTACCAAGAACACGTTTGGGTTTCTGACTTCTGGGGGTTAGTTTCTCCCTACTGATATCAGGAAATATCAGGACTAAGATATTGTTGTGTCCGAAGAAAGGCGTCTCCTGAACGCATCCCTAACAGTGATGTGAAACGCTGCATGCGACCTGAGACAAAGAAAGATGACTTCTACTGGATTTATTATTCATTCAACTGTAAAATGAATCAGCCTTGAGACCATTGTTTTCAAGAAACTAACTGATTTCTATTTTATCCAACAATCAAAGATTTGAAATCTTATACTGCTATTTAAATGTACTATGCCTCTTTCAGCTGTCTCGACACTTAAGACGAACCATTTTATCTGGGAATATAAAGATTTCCTAATTTTAATGACCGGACTGTATTATAAAAATATGTTCAATAGATTACTTACTTAGGTAACCGTTTAAGTTGAGTAGATATTTGTGGGACATATACTTTCAGATGAGTCAGGTGTCTACCAGCAACTTTCCAGAGCCTATAAACAATTATAAGGGGGCAGGAGATAGAGTTCCTTTGTTGATAAATTCATTTAAATTATGTTCTCCCGGTGCATTTGCGCTTAACTTATTTTTAAGTCCAAGTACATCGCTTTTAAAAGGTATTCTGCATAATAAGACCTCCTCAGGATTATGCAGCATGCTTTTTTTAAATTCTGTGGCACAAAATGTACATTTTCAGCACACTATTGCTTCTTTTGAAGCAATTATTAATACTTACCAGCTATTCATATTATGAGATGCGTTTTATTTTTAAACTTATGGTTTACAATCTAAGTAGCTGCCAAATGCCCGATCATTAATGACAACTTGAACGACTCTTGGGTTTTTAGACAAAACCACTTTGCATGTTGAAAATGTACATTGTCTTGATTCATATGAGCATTAAGTGATCATCAGAAAATATCTTTGTGTGCTACTTTAGAGCACTCCTGAAGATGAGGACCATACTATCCCATGCAATGGGCTTCAGAATATAAGATTTCTACACACCTGTATGGCTTTTAATCATTACTCTATATGCAGGTCAGCAGAACTTCACCCCCTATAATGCTTTCTATTTCAGCGTACTGAGATGACATTCATGCAGTATATCGCAGTGTATAAAATCATAATAAAATGATTACCCAAAACTCTAGCCGATAGTCATGATTCATACACACTGCAGTCTGGATGCACTTAGGAGCATATTTATCAAAGTTATGCTTCTTCCTTGCACTACGCAAGTGACACAAGGGTGACACAAACCACTTAAGGCCACCTTGAACGGCCTTGCAATACTTGGTAAATCTGGAGTAACGCATGGCGGCGCAAGTCACTGGCTTGCATTACTCTGTCCCAGGCTGGAGTACCATGGGTGGACTATGGGTGTTCCCAGGCATTCACCCACAGATTTTGGCGCCTTCCCAGATTTACCATGAGTGATAGGCCTGGAGTGTGTCAAAATGCTACGCCTTCCCAGTGAAGGCCTAACAAGGAGAAATATCTTTCTTTTTCCTTGTTTTTTTTGCGCTTTGTACATGTGCCGGATACTGCAGCACACATAGAAACAGGAAAAAGTTTCAAAGATTGTTTTTATAGAGGAAGGTGTCCCTTCCTGCACAAAAATTATCCTGCCTGGAACACAGGCACCCTTGCCCCATAGTGTAAGGGTGCCTGCATTGGTGTAGGCAGCCAAAAGTGCAGCAGTACAAGGAGAGAGCAGGAATCCGCCATATCGTAATCGATATTACACATTCATGCCTTCTCTTGTTCACACAGGGCGGCAAGATTTCTTGCTGCATTGCATGCGAAAATTATGAATACAGCTCTGAATGTAGAAGGGCCTTGAACTAAGGCTTAGATGACGCAAGTCAAAGCAGGAGACGGAGCAAAAGCAGATATTACCACAATAAAGTCTCTAAAGGTCTAAAATAGGAAAAGTGCCAAAACTCATGCACCTGAGAGCACATTTTAGAGCAAAGGTACTTAACTCATATCTCTTTGTTGTTGCCCATGAAAAGTCAACAGTGGGTTTCATTCTTTTAGGATAAGGACATGCAACTGCTAAACGGAGGATTAACAAATTACAAGCCCAAGATTCCTGCTCACAAACACTATGTGGAACACCTTCTTTGGGCACTTTTCAGAAACTTTTTACCAGAACTTCACTGCAGGCCAGAAACATACAATTTGAAGCCAAAAAGAACATGCTAGGAATTAAAAGAATGTGACTTGTGCCGGGGGATGGACGCAATGTGCATTATCTGCCAACCGGATATGGTGTTCTGCCTGATCACAGTTCAGAAGGTTGTTTTGGGTTTGATCTGTGTCCCATATCCCATGGTGTCAATGATATAATGCATAGATAAGAATAAACAATTATACAGGCCTATTGACTCAGTTTCTCAATATTCCAGGTTAGTCACTTTTAACACTATAGAGGAGGAAGCATAAAAGCAGGAAGATGCCTGCAGCTGAGAGAACACAGCAGTTTTGTAAAATGTTCATCAAGCAGGCAAATGAATTTATAACAAAGTAAGAGAAGAGTGAAAGAATAACAGTTGGCTACCCTGCCTCTTACATGGCTAAACTGCTCACCAACAGTGCATAAGTTCAGCCGCTTGCCAAGTATTCCTGGCTCCTTTATATACATCAGTAAAAAAGTTGTTGTCTAGAGATTTTATTTTTGATTTGTGTTTTGTATTAGATAATTAACCTTGTTTGGGTAGACGTTGCTAATCTGGGACGCAGTTTTTCTGAGTGATGTTGTAATATTTCAGAAACCATGAGCCCTATATACTTCATTTTGGTGTTAAGTAGTCTTATTGAGAGAGAAAATAGCTCAGAGCAACACTTCCGCCATTTTACATAATGGTAGCTCATATTCGTAATATATTTTTTCTTACATTATTTTTATTGAAAATTTGTGGTGGGGTCACAGAAATAAATACTATCATGAACTTGTGCAAAGGAAGATTCACCATTAAGATGAGGAAGAGAGCATTTACAATTAATTAACCACCATCAAATTAAATACGATAAAACATATCTGTACTGTATCGGAGTTCCCCCCCACCTCGGTATTCCATTGATCAATCGGCGCCCATACATTTTTCACCAGTTTCCGAGCCCTCTGGCCATTTCGTTCATAAATCCCTTTTTCCAAATTAAAAGTTGAGAGAAGCCGGGCGAGCCATTGATGAATGGAGCAGGAAGTTTAATCCGGAGATGCAGATTCTGAGCACCGCCATGGCCAGGAGCATAAAGTATGGCTGGGCTCCATCTGACCCCGAGCTACTGACCCCCAGAATCATTAGCCCAGGCTTTAGTGCTACTTTCACCTTCAGGAAAAGTTCCTAAATAATTCTATGTCTCTCTTCAGGATGTCAAATCATGGACAAGTAAAGAACATGGGGACCGCATCTGCCCAAGGGGTCTGACAATGGGGGGCATCTGATACCAATATAATATAATAAAGATCTAAGATCATCTTATAGTGCTGCCCCTGCAACCCTGAGAAACACAGTATTGTCTTGCCCATATTTAAATCATTTAGAAAGCTCGGTCCCTTTACCCCTAGCCCATTTGTCCATCTGTCTCTCAAGATCATCCATTTGCAGACTACTCAGTTCACTATAGATCCAGCTAATAGTAAAGCCCTCTTTATCCCTGACAATTTCCATAATAACATCTTTAATAATCCCTTTTGTCCCCCCAGTTTTCTTGGCAAGAGAACTACTTACCTTCAGATATTTAAAGAAGTCCTTCCGGTCAACCCCATAGCTCTTCTTGAATCTCAGTAAATGACTTGAACACAACAGTACTGAACATGTCTCCGATCGTCTCTAGCCCTAAGTCCCACCATCATTTCATGATACCATTATGAAAACTACTGGGAGTGGAAGTAGTCCATTTCAGACAAACAGTCTATAGATAAAGATATAATGTGTCAGGTTTCCTGACCAGAAATTGAACCCGGGCCGCAGCGGTGAGAGCGCAGAGTCCTGACCACTAGTCCAATTCCCAGTCTAGGAACCTGACACATTTTATCTTTATCTATAGACTCATTGTCTGAAATGGACTACTTTAAATTCACAGGTACATCTATTTATAATTATAATTAAGACAAGCCCACTTTTCGGTTTTCTATTGTTTTTTACTAAAACACATAGAACCATTTATGTAAGTCATCTATCCATTTTGCTTTTTATATTAATCTATCATATACAGGACACCTACTGAGGCTAGTTATCTTGGAATTGTAATCTACTTCTGTTGTGCATTTAATACCTTGTATTGCTTCTACAATCGCTAGCAATTAAGCTTCTTATTACATGGCCAGTCATACACCCTTTCCTGGGACCGGTCGTCTGCATTAGAAAATCCTCAGCAGACATTACGCTATAATCTTACCATTTTTAGGTGCTTATTGGTACTTTTATTTTTCTCAATTTTTACACAAGTTGAGTTGTGTCTTTAGAAGACTTGAATATAGTTGTTTGTCTCCTAGGAATTTTGGATATTTCGCCATTAAACATGGCAAAGGGTCCACATATATCTCTGAATCTTCAATGGTTATTAATTTTTGGAGGACCTACACGTTTACCTACATGTTTACCTAGTTCAAGGTTAGGATATCTTCTCTTTTTCTTTTGGTTTCGCACCGACTTCTTTTCGATTAGAAGGCACAGGATGTGGTCACTATTACAATGCAAGGCGTCACCTATCTGTCTTTTCATTTGTAATGTAATGTAATGTAATGTATGTATACTTGTAAAGCGCACTGTTACCTCGATACGTGGCGTCCTGGCGCTGTATACCTTTCTCTGTCCTGCATGCATATATGTTATGTTCTTCCCTTTAAATTCATGTCGGCATTCTTGTAGCGATTTCTATACTACTTTCGCACATCACATTGAGATCTGTTTTTGTATCTTTGGGTCTTTTTCTTCACTTCTGGAATAATGAAAGAACACTCACCTTTACAAAATTGATACTGGACAAAATGTATACATTGAATAGCCGTTTTATACAAATATATAATTACACGTGCAAATATTATTATTTGCAGCCTTGAAAAAGTTATGGATGTAACTAAACACATGTCGGCTGTTGTGTTTTTTTCTTCATCTCCAGGCTATGCTGTTCCTTAATGTTTACATGTTTACAACAAATGTGTATATGTTCACAACGAATGCACAAGGTTGTGTACGAACTATTAAATTCAAGCAAACTCTAATGCAACAATTGGGTTCTCCTGTGATTTGAGCTGCCTGAATTGTATGTAAAACTGATGCTTTGAATATAAGGATACATGAAAAGACAAATATTGGGAGTTCCAAGGTACAACTGTTAACCTTAGTTCCTCTTCTGTTTCCCTTCATGTTTTGTAGTGTAGTTCCTATCTTCCCAATAGGCTCTGCGCATTGGAATAATACCTACAGCAGTAAAGGCCTAGGCCAGACGTTAACTAGGTCTACTACTGTCGATACTAGACTTAAGTTTTGGGTTTGCCAGCGTAGCTCAGAGTTCGCTAGAAACTTTCTCGAATGTTCAGGAAAGAATTAACTCCCCTGATTAGACAAGAAGGGATTTAGTTTCTGACAACCATAGAACATGACAACTTTGCTCTCCCCTAATCAAGAGTGTACCTCCAGAGTCGTGTGAGCACAAGGCAATTATTTTACTCAGTCAGTACGTGCATTCTTAGTCTCATCAGATTGTAGAGAAAAGGAAGAGACGGGCGTGTTCAATAAAAAAGGTGTTATTTATTGATCAGTCTCTTTTCTCGTACAAGAGAAATGGATCGATATTATTGCAATACTTATGGTTAAGTAAAGTGCATACATTAAAAGCAATAGTATAAAATAATACTGTAAAAGCATTGATATGGTTTCTGAGCCATATGATGTTTAAAATGATTAAAATATATTTACATACACATATACATTTGACTAAACGTACTCAACTGGTGTTTCTAAATACGCCTACCCCGTGTACCTGACCTAAGTCTAATGCGTGGGCGGGAATAGAAAGTTACAGTTTAAGTTAAGTTTGTTTTTGCCAAGTGAATAACTAAAGAATTCTCTGTGAGGGGTTATTCAGTTCTGTACCTGGAAGTTAGGATGAATGAGGAATGGTATCTCTTTCTCTGGTCTCGATATTCCAGGCTGCCTGCGAGGGCTGCCCGAAAGCGCCGGTGCTGGGTCTCTCGGCAAGAGATAGCAGCGCGTCTCTCAGCGCGTCAGGAAGGCGGGGCTGCTGCCAGCGGGGTCTGCTCTGCTTCTGGGCTTCGGCAAGTATGGCTGCTCCGTCTCGTCACCACGCGTGTGTTTGCATAGGGCAAGATCGGCAATATTTATACCTTAAAGGTGCCGAGATTGACGTAAGGATGGACATAGATGCGTCAATAAAGATGTCATACGACTTGCTCGTTAGCACATTCTTTTACTGAAGTTCTCTGTGAAATCAAAACAATGGCCGCACGGATTTTCCAGGTTGTCATAGGTTTGATTTGTTATGAGAACGTCGTATGCCTTATCAGGGGCTGGAGGAATGTCGCTTGTCTAATTAGATCTCAAGCGTTATGACCTAATCAGATAACACGTTCCTGTGCCGTAGTGTGACTGCGTCAGATAACGGTATCCGCATCATGGGGGCTTTTCTTGCCTCATGGGCTGACTGTTAGTTAACTTGATAGTTAGTTTAACCAGAATACGGTCAGGAATAGGGGGATGGATTCAGAACCTATAGGAATACATGACACCCACTCCACGCTAACTATGGTCATAATTACTAATCTATGCATAGTATAACATAGTACAACATACTATAGAGTATAGTGTATACCTCACCACCCCAAAATACATAAATGCATTTTGAAATTTTCAAATATACTGAAAAATTGCAGTCATATATATTGTATGCACTTAAGCTATGAATTAAACGCTAAAGTAAACACGCATTTGTAGACATTATTGCTTATTTGGTATATGAGAAATACACATGAAATGGCTCTTAATATGGCTATACAGAAAGAAAGTTCGAGACCATTTCATCACATAATAAAATATTTGTGAACATACCATCGGGCAACTAAAGTTTATAAAGTATCTAAAAATAGAAATCTTAGTTCTCTAGGAATAGTTTCTTACTTTAAGCAGAAGATAAGTGTCCCGAAAATTTTGTAAAAAATAATTTGGGGCTGCTAAAAAATTGTTGTCCGTGAACTGGTGGGAAAAATTGTTCATGTGACTTTATTTTCAAAGTTGAAGGCCGAATTCAGGGAACGCCGTGTGCGAGCTTGCTCAAAAGTCTCTATTTCTGTTCTGGAGAGAACATCATATCATTAAGGCTTTCGAAAAAACTGTCAACAGCTTCATGGGAAAGTTCCACTAAGTCGGAAATAGGTGTAACCATGCATTCGTGCGCATGATTGTCTCCATTGACATTCTGATTCGCATTGCTGACAGAAGGTCGTACCTGATTAATGCTGCTTTCATCTTGAACTTCACTACTCTTCAATCGTAGTGGTGAAGACTCCACGAATGCCGTCATCAGGATTGGCAGCCTTTGAGGGCAGCACAAAGCGTGAACCTTGGTAGGAACCAACAATGTATCTGCATCCACTGGCGCATCCGATTGTAGCGTCAGACAGGTGTCTAACACGCATTCTTCTCCGCATAGCAGACATCTCAATACAGGTAAAACACATCTTTGCCACATTGGTCGAAATGATAGAAACCAAGTCATGTTCAGGTCTCTAAGCCGGGATAGTCCCAGGATTTTTGATATCCGGTCCCGGTATCCAATGGCTAGGATTGTATCTTCCATTGTCGCGAGAGTTTGATCTGTGACATGGGTTGCCATAACGAAAAATAAGGACTAAGAATAGGATTCCTGCAATTAGTCCCAGTATCAGGGGAAGTCCGCCAAAAATCGAATGGACGAAATCTGGAAAAATACCCAGTATGGCTTTGAATGGTGTTAATGCCATCGAAAATACTGTCTTAAATACCTTTGAGACCCCAGTGGTATCAGAAATATTTAGGATTTCGCTCAGGATTTCCGCGAAATGTACGGGGGAATTAGTCGATAATAATGTATGTATCTCTGCAGTCGTCCTTGCGACTTGTAGATCATACGTTTCTTTTGATGACGTGAGCCTTGTAGGCGTCTGAAGAAGCACTGTTTTTATTCTGCTTAAAGTATCTATTCGAATAGAAGTAATTTTCAAACTGGGCCATGCCCTTGCCTCCCTGTCTGGAAAGGAGCTGGGGAACAAAGAACGTCCACAGCACTTGACCTTCGCAGTCGTAGTGACTAGATAAGGAGTCCCGGGCATAAGACTACAACATTTGCGGTCTACAATAAGAATGTAACTCCCATTATAGAGTCTTTGAAAGAATGGTTCTATTTCGGTTGCAGGTGCGCCATGCTGGTGACATGAAAGGTTGTATGAATTCCCTTCACAGGCTCCATGCAAACTAATTCCGTTACACAGAAGCGTGCCGCTTAGTGACATAGCACAATTGTTGCCACTAAGAAACACTTTCTGTCCTTTATTACTGACACATGCATGCGAATAGGGCAGGTTCCAAGTTGTTTTAAGGTACCCCTTTCCCAATTTCTCGTACATGCCAGCCTGTATATATTTTTGGCAGTATTGAAACCTGAAGGTTGAGATTGGAATATTTATGATTCCGTGGATTATCCATTCACTGACAGGTCGTTCTGACATTGTCATTGGTAATCTTTCTAGTTTTTCAATGCTCAAGATTGTATAATCAGCACCCTTTTGCGCCATACCGATTTGTCTATCAGTAAGGTTAAAGATTTGGAATAGTGACGTTGTGTTGATTAAACGCCAAGGCACATAGCCTGAACGCAGATTTTGTAACGTCCAGCCAAGCTGTACAATAGAACGCAATTGTGACTGACCATGTTGTAATAACAGTAAGTCTTGCGATAATATATCGATTGCTGACGACACAATGCTGTCCAAAGAAAAAATTCTGGAGGACAGAGTCATTAACCCATTGTCCACTACAGAAAGTGATTTTTCCAAATTAATACGGTCAATTTCCCGTATTCTCTCTGCTGTTTCAATTTGAGTAACCTTCCAGGCCTCATTGTATGCTGCATATACAGAGGCTGCTATGAAACGCTTTTGACGCTGTTTGCGTGGTCCCATTATGAAATCACGCAAGTCAGCACCATCAGTAAGTAAAGTTAGGTGTTGCTTAATTTCAGGCAGTGTGGAAGTTTGTAGCCACTGAAGGCATAATTTGCCCACACTGTAGGTTGTTATTATCCCTGGGTGATGTCTTTGGGGATATCTAGGGTCTGGCCTGGTCATTTTGAACCCCTGTGTTTTATTCAGGAATCTGTCTTGACAGTTATTTGTGTCTGTGGGCCAGATCAACCATTGTTTCCAATTAGGATGTGTTCTGTTTTGGTTTAATATATGGTTTACGTCTATCTCTTCATCTGTATCAGAGTTATTGCTAAACATTGTTGGCTTTGGAATAGACGGTTTATTTAAATCTTTGATTTTGGCTAGGCCAAGACAGGTGGTTTGTTGAACAGTGTCATTTAAAAATATCATTTGTTCTGGGATCATGCAAGCTCTAAACAAAGCTTCTAAACCCTGTACTTGCCATTCCTTTGTACCCCAAACACTTTTCAAATCAACATTTTTGTCCCAATAATTAAATCCTAAAGTATTCATTTCTTCGAAGAATGAATCTGAATATATCAACTTTGTGTTGGTTATCATGGTTTTCATCCCTGTCTTGTTTGACAATTTATAATAAAATGTTTCAGCATTACTTGTGTTAAAACCTGAAAAATATGAATATTTGTCGTAAACAGTTCTTGAGCTCCCTTTTGGAGGTGTTGAACAATGTTCCCATTGATTATAATTTAAAACATTTCTAGGTTGTGCAGATTTATGTAAAAAATGGTTACCATAGTGGTTATAGCAATACATACTATCATAATTTGTAGAACCTTGCAAATAATCATGTTTTGTAAATTTAGCAGACATTACTAAGTCAGACATCATGTTATTAATGCTTTCGAAGTCCCAATCATCAGCAAATGAGTTTGGTTTTGCAAAGTCACTCAAGGAGATCTTGATTTGGTGTGGGTATTTCAGGATCTCGACCGGACCATAAATTTCATAGTCAGTGTTGTCCCAGGCTACCCCACCAGGTATAGGATTGGCTGTGAAGTTGGCTGAAGAAAGTTCTCTTTTCTCGACGTGTGAAGATGTGTGTGGTTTGAGGACCAAGTTGATGTTCTGACTTGCTGTGTCCATTTTAGCATATTTTCCCTCAATGAAGCGTCCCAAAGTTAATACCATGATGAGCCAAAGTATGAGGATAAATGCACCAAAACCCACCCAAAATTCAATCCATGGAGAAATCAGATATGTTTCTTTCAGTTGGTTCAAAAGTTCCTTAGCTTTGTCTTTAAAGGATTTTGATGATGGCTGTGTCTTTGATTCACTGAGGCTTTCAGAGGAATCATCGAAGTTGATGAAGTAGCCGGATGCAGTTCTGTCAATTGTTCCAATTGCTTCAGGATTTTTGTTTCTTGCATTTTCACTTGGTACTTCATTATAGATTGGTGTGTCTCTGCTAAATGTTTTTATTTGGGTTTTCAGAGGTCTGAGTTCTATTGCATCGTTGCATAGTCCTTGTTGTTCTTCTGTAGGCGTTTCGAATGTGATGAGCCTCTTTGTTAGGACCTCTGTACTGGTAGCAAACCTTGGTGTTCTGCTACTTATTGGGAGTCCACTTGGCCTACTGTTTGTTATCGGCCACATGTTGTGGTTTTACCAGGTCGATGGATACAACTCGGTTCTCCTTTTTACCAGCAAGTGGCAGTAGTACAACTGATCTTGTCCCGTTGACAGACAAGACAGGAACTGCTTTTCTGTAAGAAGGCCCAAATTCCTTCTTTACCGCGATCTTCTCCCTGACTAGATCCCCGACTTTTGGAATCCAGACAGGTCTTGCTGGGACAGGTGGTGATTCTTCAGTGGTTGTTGGCTGTTGTTTCAACTGTATGTTGCTCAGGTCTTTTCTTGTTTTGTTTAAGTCCTGCAAAATAGCCAAACGGTCTTTGACATCAAAGCTTTTTTCTTTAACCACTGAAGTCTGACTGTCGAGGTCAGAGATAATCATTCTAGTTCCAAATAATAATTCGTACGGACTGAATCCCTTCAGAGAATTTCTTGGCAAGTTATTTAGACTACGTTGGACACTTATTAGATGTTTGACCCACCCAGTTCCCGAACCTAATACCTTTGCCGTTATAGATTGCTTTATGTCACGGTTTTTTCTTTCAACAATTCCGTTCCCCTCAGGGTGAAATGGACAAGAGTACCGCAATTGCACGCCCATGCTGACCATGGCCTCCTTATAAGCCCGAGAGCTAAAAGCAGGACCATTGTCCGAATGCAGCATGCCGATTGCGTATGTGCCGATAAAGACTCGCAAATCTTTTATAACAGTTCTGGCGTCAGCCGTTCGCTGGGGCCACATCCATATAAATCTCGTGCATGAGTCCACTGCAACCAAGATATATTTATAGTTACCATCCCTTTGTAAGGGACCGCAGTGGTCTAGATAAACACAGGCTAATGGTTTATCCGAGATTAGAAGGGGCGTCTGAGCTGGACGTCTCACCGTTGATACTTTCATTTTTTGACATATTTCACATGCTAGAACATAGTTCCTCGTTTGTCTTCTCATTTGTGGCCACCAGTATCTCTGTTTTAATAATGATACTGTGGCTGAGACGCCAGCATGAATAGAAGCAAGCCCTTCGTGTGCCGCTATTATTAGTCCTAACCTATGTTCCATGTTTGGAATTGCCCTATCCCCCACTCCAGGGATTCGAGCAAAAGGAACACTGTTTGCATCAGTTATGTATGAGTATTTTACTGGAAAGCCTTTAGGGAGTGGTTCTATCGAATCCTTTTCTGAAGCGCTGACAGCTTGTAATATTTCGCTGTCTATTTTTGTTTTTGACCGGGTGACGGCAGCTACGGAAGCCGTTTGCACAGCTGCCTTCGCGGCCTCATCAGCCAATGAATTCCCTGCAACGTGAACGCCATCACGTTGATGACTCAGCGTATGTATCACGTGAGTCTTTGGTAGTTCTTTTTGCAGAAGAACTACTTGTTCCCATAGCATTTTATGCTTGATTGTGCCACCTTTCGCATCCTTGAAACCGTTCTGAAGCCAGATCTGCAAGTATTCATTGTAAGACTGAACGCAATAATACGAATCACACACTATGAGTGTGGGGAATTCTCGATCGGTATTTTCAAGCGCCATCTTGAATGCTAGTAGTTCAGCTCGCTGAGCTGTACAATCTCCTAGGGATTGTGTTTTAGTGAGGGTTGGTTTAAATTTCCCTTCGTGCCAACGACCTTTAACAATCGCGCACGCAGCACTGTAAGCTTGTTTACCCCCTACTGCGGGTTGTGCTGATCCGTCTGTATATATTATACAGCCGTAGTGATCTAGAGGCAGAATTTCGGTTGGCGGAGGACATTCAAATTCATATTGGAGAAATTCTTGTGTCTTTAAGTAAGGATCAAATTCGTACACCACGTCTGTTGCAGCAAGAGAGTTAGCCCATTGTATCCATCTCGGATGGAGTGCTTTAGCATTTGGAATGCTTGCCTTTGTTACCGCCTCTAAGGCTGGTATTGGTGTCACGATTACTATTCGTTTACCTTGTGCCAGGGCTCGTTCTTTTGCTATAGCTGTCTGTGTTGCTGTAAGAATTTTTTCCGTTGGGCTAAATTTCATTTCAGCCTTAGTGTACAAGTGTGATTTGAATGCAATTGGTACCTTTTCTACCTCATTAGAGGTCAGGTATGTGAATCCGCATCTCCCTGGGATGACTCGAATCACAAGATTGCGTGTGTTATCACGTGTTTCTAATTTTGTTTTAATTAGCATGTCTGTTTGTAAGGATCTCAAAATTTCTGTGTGTGTTTGAGTCCAATTGGATCTTTTAAAGTCTGGTTTAATTAGATCATAAAGGGGTTTGACCCTTTCTGCGTAATTTGCAATGTATGTTCTTCCGAAATTTAGGAAGCCTAGAATTGACTGTAGGTTTTTTAGTGTTTTAGGAGCTTGGATTACGGCACATTTCTCTAGGAAATTGTCTGCCAGGCTTTTACCTTCACTTGATAACTCATATCCTAAGAACAGGTCTGTCAGATGGGCAATTCTGGACTTTTTAAAGTTGAATTTGTAACCCTCTGCTGCGAACCCAAGTATTATGGTGTTCACTCTTTTCAAGTGAGTATCCAAGTCATCATCTGTTAAGTAAATGTCATCGACATAAGATAATGCTTCATTATCATATAATTGTAGTAATTCTGTTACTCTCGCTGAGAATACCCCCGGGCTGTTCTTGTACCCCTGGGCTAACCGACAAAATTGCTTTTGAGTGCCATTTACTGAGAATGCAGTTAAATATCTGCTCTCTGGTGCTATGTTTTGACAAAAGAATCCATTGGAGATGTCCAAGGTTGTTTTGTATTTTTTGCGCACTATGTTATTCATTAGTGCAGCACTGTGTGAGTTTTGCACTGCAAAGGTTTTGCAACATGTGTTAAGGTGTCGGTAATCCAAAACTAGACGATATGACTAATTGTCTATGAATTTTTAGTAATTGTTTTAGCTGTATTAACAGCTCTCCTGTAGACATTCCTTTGATGTCTGGGTGTGGTGTGTATCCGGCTAAGACCGGCCACGTTGCTCCTGGTCTACCTAAAGGACCGAGCCTTGTAATGTGATTGTTATGTATTAGGGCGCCATCAAATAAGAGCAAATGCTCTTGGAATTTGAGTGGTACTTCCACCTCCTCGAAAGGAGTGTAAATGTCAGGTGGAACCTCTATTTTGTAATATTGGAAGTACTTTGTTACAGCATTTGCTGCTGGAAAATGTATCCATGTATAGTATACCTCTGTCTGCCGATATTCGTGTGCCTCAATTACGAATATGACTGTGCCACCTCTAGGTGTCAGTCCATTTTCTATAAGTTTTAAGGTTATAGATTTCCTTTTGCTGACCGGAATGAGTATTATATCCACGTCTGCATCCTTTAGTGCAGTATCTGCTGCTGCTATTTCAGCTGCTAATCTAACTGCCTCTCTTTCTTCATCACTTTCTGACATTTTACTGTCAGGATGGTTATTTTGTTTGTTTGCAGATCAGGTTTCTTATGGAACAAAGATTAGATGCACAATATTTTGGAACAGTGTATCCTTCAACGTTGACTAAACCAAGAACCTTACATAGGAGTTCCCTCCTGCGAGGTTTTGGAGGATATTACCTTTCACCCACTCCAGACGTCTTTGGAGTATTTGGGAAAAGGGGTCTGAGTGAGAAAGCACGACTGAGTTACTCTAAATGTCTTACGTTAGTTTTATCGCCCTTTCCAAACACGTTGGGCGCCATGTAGTGTAGTTCCTATCTTCCCAATAGGCTCTGCGCATTGGAATAATACCTACAGCAGTAAAGGCCTAGGCCAGACGTTAACTAGGTCTACTACTGTCGATACTAGACTTAAGTTTTGGGTTTGCCAGCGTAGCTCAGAGTTCGCTAGAAACTTTCTCGAATGTTTATTTATTTATTTATTTATTTATTTGTAGAGTTTTGTATAGCGCGGACAAGACCCGTGGGTATCAGAGCGCTTAACATAAAAACATAGAAACATAAAAACATAAAAAGATTACAAATTACAGATTGACATTATAGTAGCAGATTATGATAACACACATATATGAGGTAGTAGGCGATATGGTATCAGGGTGATTAAATAAATATATGTATATTCCAAATGCCTGTGACATTAGCCTTATGAGGTGCATAGGCTTGGCTTGTGTCGTAGTCATATCGTCAGGTTTGGCTGAGGTAGGGTTGCATAGTATTATCAGTGCAGTTACATGAATAATCAGCAATATGGGTTGGCTAGGTATAGCTTGAGGCAAGGATTAAAAAGATAAACCAGGTGGGGTAGAGAATTATATCATTATGGTTGTGAGATACAGTGTAGAGTTTACATATATATGAGGTGACCTTAAGGTGTGTAGCCTCTGTTTGATCGTGTCATTGTAATTGTCAAATTGATCTTCAGAATATTGATGATGAGTCCGATCTTCTTTGTCTAGAGTGTTCATACTAATGGTCGGTATGTGTCTCTATGTAGGGTATTTACTCATCAAGTGATTCTTGAGTTCCCGTTTGAATTTTACAGTGTTTCGAATCACCCTGATGTTAGGAGGGAGTGAATTCCAGACTCTGGGGGCGGCTCCGGAGAATGCTCGGTCATAGGTCTTTTTCTTCCGGAAGAAGGCCGGTCGTAGTAGCATCTCCTTGGCGCTTCTCGTTGGTCTGTTGCCTCCCGATAACTTAATTTTCTTGGCTAGATATCTAGGCGTGCTGTAGTGAACCGCTTTGTGGGTAATACAGGCCATCTTCATTTTAATTCTCGCTTCGTAGGGTAGCCAGTTTAGTGCCTTTAGGTGGGGAGATATGTGATCGAATTTCCTCGTTCCCGTGATGAGTCTTGCCGCGGTGTTGAGACAGGCTTTCAGTGGTGCAGTAGATGTTTTTGGTAGGCCAGCTAACGTTGTGCAGCCATATTCAATTCTCGAGATCACCAGAGATTGGATAGCCAATTTTAGATCTGCTTCTGAGATAAAGGGTTTCAATTTTCTTAGATAATTCAGGTGGAAACGGGCGCTCTTGGCCATTGTGTTGATGTGGTCTTTCATGTCAAGGTTCTGGTCTAATGTGATTCCTAGTGATTTAGCTGAGTTGATTAAGATCGGAGTACAGTTCAGAGCAGTTACCAATTTAGTCCAATCTTTTACTTCTGGTTGACTCCTTCCAGGTGATATTAGTAGGAATTCTGTTTTGTCGGCATTAACCCCTTCCACACTCATGACGAGCTGGGCTCGTCATGCAGTAGCCTCCCAGCACGCTCATGACGAGCCCAGCTCGTCATGAATAATGGGTTTTTGCATATTCCAGCACAGGGCTGGAACTCATCGAGCATCGATGTGGTTAAGTTTTAGATGATTAGCTGTTAGCCATTGTAACGCTCGCTTTAATGTTTCATTCATTAGGTCAATGTCATCCCGACAGGCGATCTTCATATATATTTGCGTGTCGTCTGCGTACATGTGATAGGAGATCTTTGATTTACGGAGAATCTCCGTGAGAGGTTCAACATACAAGTTGAATAGATCTGGGGATAACGTTGAGCCTTGTGGGACCCCTATTGTGTTAGGGCAGGGGGAGGAGATTACTTGGTTGACTAGGAATAGTTGTGTCCTGTTCTGTAGGAAGGAGTTAAACCAATTCAGTACGTTTCCAGAAAAGCCCATCCTGTCACGTAGCCTGGTCATCAATAATTCGTGATTTACAGTGTCAAATGCTGATGATAGGTCTAATAGGATCAGTAGGCATGCATGATTTTGGTCTAGGGCCTGTAAGGCATCATCAACAATATGCAGGATCGCCGTTTCAGTACTATGCCCAGTTCTGAAGCCTGATTGGCAGTCATCTAGTAATGAGAACTTAGCGATGTGCTGACTCAGTTGGCCCTGTACGCATTTCTCAATAAGTTTGGCAAGTAGAGGGATGTTGGTCACTGGTCGATAATTCTTCGGGTCTGTTGCATCCGCTGTCGGTTTTTTGATGATGGGAACTACCTGCCCAGTTTTTAGGCAGTCAGGGAGGGACCCTTGTGCAAGTGAAGCATTTATTATCTCAGTCCAGATAGGAATTAGGGTGTGGCTGATTTCTCTTACACACTTTGCCGGTAGAGGGTCCTGATAGTGGTTGTTCGGTCTGAGTTCTGCTAGCGTTTTGGCGATCTTTCCCTGGTCGTATAGTTCAAATGTGTCCCAATTTGCCTGATTTTTTGTATGCAGGTCTTCAGTTGTCGCCTTGGCTTCATTTATAGGTGAGGGAAGTGTCGTGAGGTTAGCTGCTGCACTTGTGAGCTCATCTTCTAGTTGTTTGTTTTTTTCCATGAAAAATGAAGAGAACTCCTCGCAGCTTATGGGAGTTTTTGAGCTCTCTTGAGAGGTTTTAGCTAGTTTATTAGACTGTTGTTTTAAGATCTCGAAGAGTTTTCTTGGTCTGTTTGTGGCATTGTCAAGTTCAGCCCTTATAAATTCTTTTTTAGTGTTGATTATCTTTTTGTTATATTGTTTTCTCGTTTTTCTGAGGTCTTTCAGCTCAGGGGATGAGGGATGTTGTCTCCATTTCCTTTCAGCCATTCTCAGTTTTCGCCTGTCTTCGTTCAATGATTCATTGAACCAGGGGTTTTTTGGTTTTTCTGAGACATTTTTCAGTTTTTGAGGCAGGGTGTCGTTGACTATATTACCGATCGAGGTTATGTAATGATCTGTCAGCTCGTTGACATTGTCATTCTGCCTGTTGTTACGAGGCTTCAGGTCTTTCTCACATCTTTCCACTAGTAATTCAATATTGGCTTCTTTTGTGTCTCGAATTAGTTTTTTACACTTGCGAGGTTGCACGGTCTTACCTTTTTTCATTGTGGGTATCGTGAATGTTATGGCGTGATGGTCCGACCAATCAGACGGGTCTATAGCAAGGATTGAAGTCTCTTTGTTTCTTGAGATAATCCAGTCAAGGGTCGCTCCTTGTGAGTGAGTGGGCTGGGTGCATGCTTGCGTAAGGTTTAGCTCATTGAGGAAGTCTTTAATCGAGTTCACCATTTTGTCGTTGCCGTCGTCCCAGTGGAGGTTAAAGTCACCTAGGAATATGTTGTTGGCATCCGAGTTCGAGTTGGCAGTTATAATCTCTATTAGTTGCTCTGTGAACTTAGTGTTCTCTCCCGGTGGGTGGTAGAACGCATGCAGGTTATAGCTTTGATTGTTTAGTGATCTTATGTTAAGACCAAGGTATTCACAGGATTCCGTGGGGTCAGATTGGAATTGGTTGACCTTAATCTCGGACCGGTGAATGCACGCTATACCTCCTCCCACTTTCCTTGGTCTGTCTAACCTAACAATGTTATATTGAGGTGGTACTAGGAGATCAATGGTAGGAGATGATGATTCACTGAGCCATGTTTCCGTGAGGATGGCCAAGTCGATTTCCTTGTTGATGATGAGGGCGGCTATGTCCGATGCATGTTTAGTTGCCGAGCGACAATTAAGAAGTAGGCATTTCAGGGCTTTCTGTGAGTTAACGGGGTTGTCATTTTCCGTGTCGATTGTGGTTGCCTGTATATGTTGTAAGTTGTGGTGGATTGCTTTCCTGTCATTCTTTCTGGACGTTCTATTCGAGTCAATCGGTACAATTTCGATATACTCCTCCTTTCCCTGAGCCGGTTGTTCATAAGATTGCAGTAGGGCCAGGGCTTCTTTATTTGTTAAGGGGTTGGTCCTGTTTGGTCTGTTGGGTCGGAGTACAAGATTCTGGATTTGTGCGACCTTCGTGTGTGTATTCATCGTCATCTCCCAGATTTTCTCAATTGTCTTTGCGGCATTCATCGAGTCTTGTGCCAGGTTGCTTATTAGTTTCTTGAGCTCATTGACTTCTTTCAATGTTCGGGCAAATTTCTTATGTGAAATAGACCTAGCTGTGTTCGTTCTACAATTTTCCCTCCTCCGTGACAGGTCTTTTCTCATTGCTACCGGTCTAGCCGCTGTATCCTTATTTTTGATATGATTCTTGACTTTATTAGGGGTGTCTCCATTGCTTCCTATGATATTAGGTCTAGAGGGTGTTTTAGTGGATAGAGCTCTAATGGACTCCAGATTCACATTCGAGGGAGATTGGGGAATGTTGATATCCTCTGCCCTGTTCTTTTTGTGGTTATCTTCATAGGAGATCTCACTTGGCGCTGAGCCACCCTCTTCAAGTGTTGTGGCGTCATGTGGTATCGGCACAGGCATTTCTATTTGTGCCTGGCTCTTCTCTTTATTTCGAGGGTTAGGAGCTAACCCTATCCTTTTAATCTCCTTCTCCGGTATGTCCATCGTAGTTCCAGGTAAATCTCCAGTGTTGGTGATTAGATCGTTCCGGCAGCCCGTTTTGTTGGCTACTCTGGAGACCGAGTTGTTGACGTCATTTGTGATATCTGGTGGAGTCAAGTTTTGTTGATGATTAGGTCTTTCTCCATGGCGTGTTGGTTGTGGTGGATCTTGAAGGTTTATGTTTGGTGTTCCATCAGTATTGGAAGAAGTGTTCTTGATTATATTGACTACTCGTTGTGTTCGAGGTGTCTGGGATCTTAAGTTTTCTGCTTCTATTTTTAACGTTGAGAATATTTTGTCAAATTTTACTAGCTCTCTGTCTGCTGCTTGGATGAGTACAATTCCATTTTTGTATATAGTTATGTTTAGGACAGCTCTGCACCATGCTGAAGGTTTGCTCCTAATTTTTGTGCCGTGTGGGATGTTGGTTATATTTTCAATATTTAGACTTTTTGTCACGACATTACGCCAGGTCGCCGTTCTTCTAGTGAAGAATATTAGGTCGTTTATGATAATGCCCCTATCTGTGTTAAACGAGGGGTCCAAGAACAGTTGTTCTGGGTGTTTCTTCAGTAAGTTGTGTTTGACCTTTTTTGCCGCGTTCTTAGAAATCTTGGGTGGGTATGTTATTACTTGTGCGTTCATGTCTTCACGTTCTGTGTACCTGACCGACATAATTGTTCTTTAGTACGTGAAGATCTTTAAGTGTTTCAAGTTTCTGTCCTTCCAGGTTTCACTGAGACCACCTTGTTATCGTTTTGAATTATAGCTATGATCTCATTACTCTTTCCACTGTTTTACCTGATCTCTTTCATGTCTCTTTGTAATCTGCTACTAACTTAGCCCTTTTTCTTTATAACCACATTTTTCCTCTTTATCTTTCCTTGTTTGCATGTGGATCTTGTGTGAGGATGTTTAGTTATTGATGGGGTTGCTCCCCATTCCAAGATGGCCGTTTGTTACTTTATCTGAGTGAGTGCTGAGAAGTCTCTTCTCTCTTTCACAGTGAGAGCTGAAGTCTTTTCTCTCTTTCCCTTACTTGTAGTCCACTCACAATTGCCTTTCTTTGCAGTTGCTGCGATAAAAGTCCCTTTTCACTTTCTCCTCTTCTGCCTGCTGTGTTTATTTTGGTGCACTTTTTGTTTCATGCCTGACGATGTCAGAAACGGCCGCCATTTTAAGGTCAGGCCAGCCGGACCTTATTTCCTCCGTTTGTGTAACTGGTGAGACTTTTCTATTTATATCATCTAGTCATGTGCTGCATGTTAGTGGTTGGGAGCGTCTAGTCCTTTATTACCATTCCGAGGTTGCAGTCAGTATGTATTTCCTTTGTCCGTTCTCGCCGCCATTGTTAGATCAGGCGGGATGGCTCAGCTCCGACTTTTCCTGTCTCCCGTTACTTGTCCTCGGATGATCCAGAGGAGGCGGAGCGGGGGGGGGGGATACTCGGAGGGGTTATGGGGCCCCTACCTTTATTTACGCAGGCTCGCTCTCCTGCCTCGATCTGCTCTCCCCGTCTGCGTGTCAAGATCATACCCGTAGTCCTCCCGAAGCTCCCGGACAGCTACTCGCTTCTCCTGTAGCGAGGTAGATCAGCGCAGCTCACTGTGCCCAGCGCTGTATTGCTAGTGCTGCTGGTGTCTCTCTCGTGTCTGTTGCTGGCTGTGGACTCTTCGCGTCCAGCTCCCGTCCGCCATATACCTCTGTCCTGCAGTCCTGCAGTCATGGAGGGCTGGTTGTCTGTAAGTCGGATCCCGACGTTTTCTTTCCTTCTCCCACTCTGTAAAGTGCACGCTCTATGCCCGCTCTGTTCCAGGTCGCAGATAGGGTTTTTTGCAGGGATTTTTCGGGGATTTTTCGGGGATTAATACCAAATTTGGTGATCCCTAATCCCGGAGCTCTTTCCTAGAGCTCCTGTTCCGCGGCCATCTTGCTGATTTTTGTTCAGGAAAGAATTAACTCCCCTGATTAGACAAGAAGGGATTTAGTTTCTGACAACCATAGAACATGACAACTTTGCTCTCCCCTAATCAAGAGTGTATCTCCAGAGTCGTGTGAGCACAAGGCAATTATTTTACTCAGTCAGTACGTGCATTCTTAGTCTCATCAGATTGTAGAGAAAAGGAAGAGACGGGCGTGTTCAATAAAAAGGTGTTATTTATTGACCAGTCTCTTTTCTCGTACAAGAGAAATGGATCGATATTATTGCAATACTTATAGTTAAGTAAAGTGCATACATTAAAAGCAATAGTATAAAATAATACTGTAAAAACATTGATATGGTTTCTGAGCCATATGATGTTTAAAATGATTAAAATATATTTACATACACATATACATTTGACTAAACGTACTCAACTGGTGTTTCTAAATACGCCTACCCCGTGTACCTGACCTAAGTCTAATGCGTGGGCGGGAATAGAAAGTTACAGTTTAAGTTAAGTTTGTTTTTGCCAAGTGAACAACTAAAGAATTCTCTGTGAGGGGTTATTCAGTTCTGTACCTGGAAGTTAGGATGAATGAGGAATGGTATCTCTTTCTCTGGTCTCGATATTCCAGGCTGCCTGCGAGGGCTGCCCGAAAGCGCCGGTGCTGGGTCTCTCAGCAAGAGATAGCAGCGCGTCTCTCAGCGCGTCAGGAAGGCGGGGCTGCTGCCAGCGGGGTCTGCTCTGCTTCTGGGCTTCGGCAAGTATGGCTGCTCCGTCTCGTCACCACGCGTGTGTTTGCATAGGGCAAGATCGGCAATATTTATACCTTAAAGGTGCCGAGATTGACGTAAGGATGGACATAGATGTGTCAATAAAGATGTCATACGACTTGCTCGTTAGCACATTCTTTTACTGAAGTTCTCTGTGAAATCAAAACAATGGCCGCACGGATTTTCCAGGTTGTCATAGGTTTGATTTGTTATGAGAACGTCGTATGCCTTATCAGGGGCTGGAGGAATGTCGCTTGTCTAATTAGATCTCAAGCGTTATGACCTAATCAGATAACACGTTCCTGTGCCGTAGTGTGACTGCGTCAGATAACGGTATCCGCATCATGGGGGCTTTTCTTGCCTCATGGGCTGACTGTTAGTTAACTTGATAGTTAGTTTAACCAGAATAGGGTCAGGAATAGGGGGATCGATTCAGAACCTATAGGAATACATGACAGTTTTATACAGCTTATTCTGCTGCTGATGTTGTTTTCTTTACGATACAGGCTAAAGCTTTGTGCCTCCCCTGTATGCCTTCCTTAAAGGCGTCCTAGACAATGTCTGTGCAAGCACTGCCTCTATTCCTTTCCATAAAATCCTCTATCCATTTCTTCATCTGGATAATAAACCCCTGATCGGCTAGCAGCTGCCTATCAAATGTCCAATTTGGTTGTGTTCTTCCCCCCATATAAATCATTCCTAGTACCAGGGGATTATGGTTGGACTTTATCCAGAGGTATTTTTCGAAACAGCAATTCCTTAGTATGCTTTGCAACACAAAAAATAATCCAGGCAGGCAGCTGTATTGTGTGGAGCTGAAACATAGGTGCATCCTAAGTCTGACAACTTGAGGTACAACCAAGCATCTATGAGCCCATTGCTAGAGTAAGTGCTCTGTAGACCTTGGGCTTGCGGCCTGTATATTTTCCTCTGCTATTACTCCATAGCCCACCTATCCCATTGAAATCCACGCTCCCAAACATTATAATCGTAATCTGGCCAAACAGCCAGCTCATGATTTAGAAAATCAAGGAGCTCGGGGACATCCCCCGTTGATCCATATACTGAGCATATGGTAAGAATTAGTATGGTGTTCTATAGTCCTGCAAAAGCCCAGCACCCATATTTAACAGTCAGTTGCCTTTTGCATAAAATTTCCTTCTTCCAAGTTAAGATAGCCACCCCTCTTGTTTTATTACCCTGAATGGTGTGGGCTATGAGGTTATATCCTAGCTGTTCTAGCACCCATCTATTTGTCCCCTCGACATAAGTCTCCTGGAGCAAAGAATATTGGAGCGCAAAAGTTTAAAATCATCTGACACCATTTACCATAATAATTTAGGTCACAAATATTTACTGACAGTATTCGTAAGTTAATCATAATAAACTTGTTACTGTCTCCCAATCATAACCTTCCCCCATCGTTGAATACTCTTGATCCTCCTCCTCCCCAGAATAGCTTTGCTGCACAGTCATGGACTCTACTGAATCTCCTTGTACCCTGTTTTTTCCCTATTCAACCCCCAACACACTCCATGTGTGGACACCCCTTCCTTTCTAGCCCCAACCCACCCCTCCACCCAAACTGTGAAGCAAACAGACCAAATGATGTCTGAGTGATGGTGCCTGTGTCCCCCATACCACCCAAGGCCGCTACATGTACTAGCCAACGTATAAATCAAGAAACATAATACCAAAAATGTTGCTTATGCCATGCCCCATTTACCCGTGGATAAAAAGTAATAGGATTAATTCAGTGTTCTTGACTGACTCTATTTCCATATTTCATCCATAAATTCCTTCACCTTTTTTATGGTTATTTATATATATTATTTTCAGGCAAGCTGGGTTTAGAAGACAGGCTTTGGCACCTTGTGATTGACAAGGTTGAATCAATTGCATTAAACGCCATCGCCTTTCCACTGTTCCATGGCAGAAAGCAGACCATTTGAATAAGGATTGACCCTTATAAGACTGCTTGGAGTCACAATGGGACTTACAAAACACTGCTTCACTGAGCAGATAACTCCCAAAGTAGATTATGATGGCTCGTGGTTGCTGCAAGTACAGAGTATGTTAGTCACAAAGAAGAAACATGTTTTTATCTGCAACTAGTTTCTTCCAAGATGAAGTGTTCAGCCAAGTAGCTATGTAAACAGCGAGGTGAATGTATTTGCAGTGGGATTGTATGCCCACCCGAACTGCATGTGTGCATACATTTGAAAATATGAATGTATACTGAGCTTCCAGTAGCAACGTAACCCTCAGCCTTCAGTTATGTTTTTAATTTTTGAAAAAGAAAATGAAGTTTTAAAGCCACTCTTAAATGCTGGCGTTGGGTTCACACTCAGTGAAGACAGATAAATAATAGTCAACATTGATGAAATTGTAATGATCCATAATAATGAAATTATGATTTTTATGGTGAAAATGTACAATGAAAGAATTTGTTTTTGTCAGTCTTACAGAAAGAATGATCCACTTATGGTGTTTCCAGCTGATTTGATTCCTGAAGTTCTAGCTGCCAAAATAAGATATTAGTATGCAGTAAAATGAGCAGTACCATTTTAAGAAACATCATGAAAGATTTAGATTTTGGACTAAATGACAAATTTTATGATGCTCCCGAGCTCCACAGGTCATGAAAGTCAACAAGAATGTCTGATGTTGTCTTAACATTTTTTTTACATCCTTGTTTAAAATCAGCATAGCAAAACTCTTACAAGCTAAAGTTTAAGTTTGAAACAGAAGCCAACAGCATTTTCTCATTTGCTTCAGAATGCTGCCACTAGACTCCTCGTAAATGTAAAGCCAAACATGCATATCTCACCTGCTTTCATGCCCCTACACTGGTTACCAGTTGCCAGAAGATACACCTTCATGCTGTTTTATATCACACATAAAGCAATGCTTGGAAAAGGGCCACTTTTCATCTCAAAGAAAATCAATAAATACATACAACATTGCAACCTCCGCTCAAGAATGGTACTCCTCCTCAAAACGTCCTACAAAAAAGTTTAAAAAATGGGTGGAACATCTTTCTCTATTCAAGCAGCTATACTAAGGAATTCGCTATGCAAAAACATAAGATCCACTGGCAATAATCTCAGCTTCAGAAAATTAGTCAAGAGCTGGTTCTTCTCCACATGACGACTATACTCACAAAATAACAGTTTATCACAACAGCATACTCAGACATGGCAAACTATGCTGCTCACGGTAATGAAATGAGGTTGTTGTTATACGTATGTCATTGTACACTGAACTATGTTTCCTGCTATAAGCACTACATTTATATAAGGGAAAACATTTATATTACACGACAAGATACATGTGTATAGCAGACCATGTAAATAATTATGCTTCTATGTACATATAGGAGCACATAAAGAGGAGTTTATGCTTCTTACAAAAAAGTGGCAAGAGTATATAAGTATGTTTAAGTTAATTATAGTTATTTAAAACAAAATAAATTGTATAATTCACCACAAAATAAAGGTGTACATCAGACTATGTAAACATTGCTGCTTCTATGTACATATGGGCATTTTAATAGAGGAGTTTTCTCCAGTCACTTAAAACTTATCAAGTGTCCTGTACATATGTATGTATGAGTCAGAATTTCAGTTTTGTTGTGAACAATACTCCATTTAACCTTTGACACATTCCTCCTCTCTCTGACTCATCCCAGACCTTTCTGACTACTATAAACTTCAAAAAAGTATTTCCAATCCTCCCCCTATTTTTTAGCCATGTCACCCAACCAGCATGCACACACTACCACTACTTATAAAACAACTTACTACTTCCACTTTCAAATACATTCCCATCATTCTATCCCTACTCTAAACTCAAATAAACATACAAGATTTGAAAAGGGCACAACTAGCACGAATAATGAAGATAGAAAAAAACTCCACTTATTACTAATGTACCAACTATTAAACTCCTTGGATTCCGAAGTAGCATGCTACTCACTACAAAATGCTTCAACACCGCATCAGGGGTAGTAAGTTCTATGTAACTACATTTTACTATTAACAATATGCAATGTAGGATACAGGCTTGGAAAGGTGTATGCAGTAGGGACAAGAATGATTTTTACGACTGTAAAGTGGTTTGATTCCTTCTTGGAAAGTTCACACTTAATAAAGTAGGCTTCAGTTGGTTATGTTGAAAACCCATATGTGAAGGCCACAGACCTGTGTGGTAACTGGGAAACGTTTTGGGGCATGCCTTAGCTTTGATTTTAAAATATGAAAGCTTGGATAAGGTCGGCAGGCCTGACTTATTTATGTGAAGTGCATATATGGAAGACAACAATCTTCCATGAGGGCATTGTTATCACAAATTCAAAGTTTGTAGACTGGTATTTTGTGACACGGATTTTCACACATTACTATTGTAGCCAAGGGTGTTTCATGTTTCTACCCATCTAACAACCATTTGGTTCAAGAATGTTCTCTTTTGGATGAGTTATATAATGTTTTGTCAACTATGATGTTGTATATTTTTGCGATATTATGACTATATACAGGATGGGTGATTCATGGGAAAGCTTATGTTTGACACGGTACAGGCCTGAGTTGGTAACATTCACAAACCAATGAACACATTATTGGCCTAACCGGTTCATTAGGAAAAGTTATGTCCGATGCCATAGGTCTGAGCTGATGTTTATTAAGAGTAATGACAAAGGCAGTAGGCCTGACTTACTTATTGTGAAAAACACGCTTTAAAAATATAGAACTTTCGGGGTGGAATGATTTTACATTGTGCTGATGCCTATGGACAGGCATTTTATCACATGAAGTCTCATAGATTAGTAAAGTAGGCAAGTGTTTTTGTGTTAGATACTCCCTCGGACAAATCCTTGGGGTAGATAATTTGTAATGTGATAATACTTCTGACAAGGCCCTTTGAATTAAAAATGATTTTAAAATACACATATATGGAGAGGGTCTTCATGATAGTCCTCTTCTGCCATTGCTGTGCTTTCATTTAAGACAGCATAAAGCATTGGACAGTGGGTGGAATTAATGCATGCACTTGCTTCATTGCCCTTTGAGGATTGTTTCACCTGAATAAATGCGCACATCCACCCAATGAATGCACTTCAGTGCCAGGGTGGTTAGGCTTGTAGATTCGTTTTCTATTTTCTCTTTTCATAGGTTCCCTTTTAGTACATTGTCTTCCTTTTTTCTTTTCGTAATGTTTCCAGAGCACCCTGAAGCTTCCCAGACCATGCTATTGGGCTGCTCACTTCATGCTTGTTTCCTTTACAACACACCACATCTTGCACAGCCACTGCCTCTCAATTGGGTGCCCATCTTGAAACAGTATTTTTCATAGTGTATCATTGTTTTACCATTACAAGATGTAAAACAAGCTGCTTGTGAACAGGCCAAATACAGTGGAATTTTTAAACAATAATACACCAGGGGGCATATTTATGAAACTATGATGCCGCGCAGAAAGTCATCTTGCTGCGTTGCGCCATAGTGCAAGGACAGAAATGCGCCATATTTAAGGGAATGAAGTGCACTCCTGTCCTTTCCCTTGCACTGGTGCCCTTGTGGCTGCCTAGCGCCAACACAGGCACCCTTGCACCATGGTGTAAGGGTGCCTTTGTTGCATGGAGGATTGTTTTTGCACAGTAAGGGGCACCTTCCTGCACAATAAACTATTTCCTGAGTCAATTTCTTCTTTCTATGTGTGCTGCATAATGCAGAACACATAGAAAAAGGAGGTACAATGAGAAATGAAGGAATCTTTCCTCGTTAAGCCTTCTCTAGGAACTCCTAAGATTTTGGGGCATACCCAGGTTGTGTCAAACTCCATGGTAGCTGTGTAAGAAAACCCCCCACAATCCCCAGCAATTTGCATTGCTTTGCGCTACTAAAAATGTATGGAGCCACTCCGAGACACGCAAAACGGCTTTGCGTGGCTTCATAAATCTGTCTTTGAGGATAGCGCCACACAGGTGACACATTGCGTGGTGCAAACATGATGCAACCCTCTCATAAATATGCCTCTACGTATTCTTCCATTTCAAGTCCGCCAATCGCTGATGTGCTTAATCGTATTTGTTTATTCAGATTACACTCCTGCCACTTTTAGTTTGCATGTTTTCTTTTTTTTCTTTGAAACTTTTTAATTTATTTTTTATATGCTCGTTGAAAGTATGTGTGTATTTATTAAGGATGGATCAATACAACAATGAGTCAGTGGGTATATGAATGGATATAGGAAGGCAAGGATGAGTGGCAGAATGGATGTATAACGGCTTACTGAATGGACCAATTTACCTATCACTGGAGAAACTTTTTATGTTTTCAGGTGCAGAATTAGCCTCACAGGCATATATCGATCGGGGACTTTTAAGAGAATCATGACCTGGTGCATGTCTGGCTTTTGTGAGTCAGAAATCTCATGAATCTCGGGTTTCCTCAAACACAATTCTGCACATTGTGGCTTCACGAGTGTTTTGGAGATTCAAAGACCTAAGTGAAAACATTCTCATGCATTTGCGTACTCTCACGTTTTAACTTTTGTTGCTGGATAAGACAACCCACACTGCTATGTGGCCAAATTACTACTAGAGAAATAAGTAAGAGTGAAAGAAATGTCCTTTAAGAAGTCAGGTAATGCATCAATGCAGCCGCAGTCAGATGTACCAATATCTATTATTAGCTAAGAGCAAATAATAATAGTTTATAAGACTGTAAATCACTCATAAAACGTTAACAATAACATGTGTATACACCTTAAAATCACACCTTAAAACTCACTGGTGAAAAATCAAACCAAATATGGAAGCGTAATGAATAAGAAAACTCAGAAAATGTTCCATAAAAGCTCAAACAATGAGATGGGTGATGTATTTTGAAATCTAAACAATATTAGAAGTTTATCTATTAAAAGTATGTTAGTTTCCCTTTTATTTATTTATTGTGTATAATAGGTAACTACATATTTAGGAGAGCAGGTGAGGAGAATGTTAAAATCACGGAATGTTTGCAATGTGTTAAGTGTTTTTTAGGCACATCATTACTCTCATCTTTACCCAAACACGCCTTTTAAAAAAAAAGAAACACAGTAGTATGCAGTTTGCATCGATTCAAGAAGTCCAACTTGAACACCATCTGCATTTGAATCTTCAACTGAGTGCAGGTACTTGCACTAAATGGTCGAAATTATTATCGGATAATTACTGGTAAATTCTAAGAAAAGAACGTTAGGAACAAGTAGCTGTGTAAAAAATAGTCATTTATATAAAGAACTGGGTAAGAATAAGTTCTTGCATAGAATGGCTTTTTAGCTGGCATCGAGAATTATGAGTCAAAGTGCAACAACAACAACGATTAAAGTTAATTAGTAACTTTGTTTCATGCTACGTATGTGTAGTGATGTCACAACTAAACTGTAATGAAAATACGTGCAGCTCTGAATACAGGTATTACATGCTGCTGTGTAGTTGCATTTAAGGATATTGTTGATACAAATGTTCAATGACATAATTTCGTTTACAAAAATATTGTCACAACGGGAGAAGATATTCTATTATTAAGTCCAATGGGGCAATATACTTAAATAGTATTAAACATTAGATATTAAGTCCATGATATTTTGGTATCATGTCTGCTGGGGTATTGTGGCAGGTAGAAATTACTTTATAAGTATGTTGTAGATTTCCTGGCCATATATCTGGGCAATCAATAAGGAAGCGCATTCAGCTAAGAGCCTTTATAAGTGCAGATAAATTCAAGGTCAGTTACAACATCTTTTTATAATTGTGGGTTATGTATTCCTCATAAATGATTAATTTTTGCAGGGCACAGTGAATGTTGGTTCAAAAAACCCAAAACCAATTGATTGGTGAGGGTTTTTCAGTCCCATTTGACGATGGTTGGTAGATGATACTATTCCAATCCAGTATACTATGTACATTCTGGTATTTATGCAATAATGGGGTAAACAGGACTACAGGTGAAAGAATACAAAGAATAAATCCCAGGCTTGATGAGTTATGCAAAGACCTGCTTCAACCTTGCTTGGTTTTGCTAAGAAGATGTATATTTGCAAATTGTCTGGCGCTGTTCGGAGGGTTAGGACTTATGACATCTAGTATGTATGACCTGCCCAGTATAAGGAGGAGGATGCTGGCATGTTTGAGGAATACACTGTCTTACTTTATTGGTCATAAACAGACCCCATTTTAGAAGTTTTGGTATATTTTGTCACTGGAGTAAAACGTGTCTCCTTTCAGACACTGAAAGCAAAAATAGGCTAGCTCATAGGGATTGACTGTTACTGTTCATCATCAGATCATGAGATCTCCGAGCATAAGAAATGTTTAACTTTCAAACAGGAAAAGAAAGGTTTTCACTTCACTTTTATACTTTATTTCGGTCAATTTGACCATAAAAGATACATTTAAAAAAAGCATTTAATAAAATTGACAGATACCTGATGCATTACATAGATACAGGGGAAGTAGTACACAAGCACAGGGGGATAACAATGTAATGATTTGTCAAATAGTCAGCCTCTACACGCCCTAGATTGCTAGGTCATAATTCATTATGTAAAATTAGTGTTAAAAACAATATAAATATATCATCATTTTAAAAAGGTTAAAAACATACATAAAATTTCACGAAGTTAATTGATGTGGATCACCTACAATTTAACTCTTGCAAGGTGGTTAACATATTTACCAACGTACGATTTGAGACACAATTTAAAATAACCCCTAGAATTTGAGCCCCATTCTCTTCCTAACCAGGAATACATTGAATAAAAACCTGCTTACAGAAAAAACTATGGGTTGTGATGAGTCAGTTTTCAATATGCGCTCAACAGTACTGCAGCACCTGCTGTCTAGGGCCCTGCAGAGAGGTATAATCCAGCGTTTTCTAGCTTTAATGTACGCTGAACAAAAAAATAATATGTGGGCTTCATTTTCTTTTTCTGATACATCACAGAGGGGGCAAATATCGCTTCTAGGACTTCCCCCATTTCCATTCCATCTGGATGTGTTAACACCTATTTGCAAAATACCATATCGAAATTGCAGGTATAGAGATTCTGCTAGCAGTGGCTCTATCTCGTCAAGGAAGGGCTCTAGATTTGCTACGTTTTTGAAAGCCAGAAACTTCACGGTTAAGGACCCAATGGTCATGTTAATTACTAAATTGGACATTATGTGAGCCCAGAATATCTCTTTTAGATGTTTTTTGCAGGATACTGTTAGCTGTTCTGGGTCGTTCCAGTAATGAGGTAGACCCAACTTTTGCATCCATGACCTAACGTGGGTTAACCACGGGATGTCTTTGGGTCTTCTCACCCTTAGAATTTCCTCCAGGCCAATTTTATAATGAGTCAGTTCAGGGGTTGACCAGATCCTGATCCAGAATAAGAGTGGCCTTAATGCCGCATGGTGGGATATACGTTTTATATTCAGGTCCAGAGTTACAGGCAACAGCTGCGTCCTATTGGGGAGTTTTAATAGTTGTCTGTAAAATATGTTTTCTTCCCGCTCAAAGTTTTTCTTGCACTGTGGGCCCCAGATCTCGGCCCCGTGTAGCTCTGCCGCTTGTGCTTTTATTTTATATACCTCCAGTGCAGGAGAAATTGCCCTGCATGAGCTAGCCTCATTTTTTTTAGAATAGGTGCCGAGTACTGAACCAGCATTATCCTGCTCTTTTCGATTTGGCCTTTCCAAGTCATTTTACTATCCAGGTTTATTCCCAGGTAATTGAAGCTATCTACATATTCTAGTGGCTGATTGTTTAAAACAAGGTTCTTTATAAATGTTCTGTGGGGGTTTAGTGCCATATATTTGGTCTTGCTGGAGTTTATTTCTAGGCCCTTCTGCGAGCAATATCTGTCAAAGGTATCAACTAGAGATTGAAGTCCCTTGGGGGTTTGTGATATTAAAATAGTGTCATCGTCGAATAAGGCCGATACCACTTCGCCCCCAAGGCGAGGGGAATCGTGTTTGCAGTCTAGCAAAAACTCGGGAATGTCATTAACATAGAGTGAGAAGAGGGTTGGTGCCAAGACGCACCCCTGTCTTACTCCTCTTCTCACTGGATTTGGTTTGGTTAATTCTCCCCTTGGTCCCCAGCGTACCGTAGCAAAGCTTCCTGCATGTAACTTTACCATTTGTGTTAATATTTCCAGTGGTACCCCAATTTTCCTTAATGTCTCCCATAACTGGGAGCGAGGGACTAAATCGAATGCAGCCCTTAAATCTATAAAAGTGACATAAAGGATGCCCTTCCTAAAGAGAATGTATTCCTAGAAAATGCACGTAAACCTAAATACTTGATCAAGTGTACTTGTTTTTGATCTGAACTCTGCTTGGTATTTAGTTAAAATATCCACCTCATCCATCCAATCTATCAATCTATTTAAAATATGCCTAACATGAATTTTCTGAAGTATGTCTAATAAACTAATTGGGCGGTAATTGGCTGGGTCCTGTCGATTACCCTTTTTAAAAATAGTGACGATCTCCGCCCCTTTCCACGTGTGGGGAATTGGTGTTCCGGCAGCTATCGAGTTACATAAAAAATTTACATAGGGACTCCAAACTTCTAAATCATGTTTTATTAGGTCGCCTGGAATCCTGTCTGGGCCTGGGGCCTTCCCAGCTTTAATAGCCCCTATTGCAATTTTTGTCTCCTCCAAACTAAAGTGCAAGACTGTATCTGAGGTTAAGTCCTCTATTTCGTCTCTGGTGGCGGAGACGCCCTCGCTATAATCCTGGTAGAGGTTAGTAAAGTGGTCTACCCAAGTTTTCTCATCTAAGTAGAGATCTTTGTTGCTTTTCTCAGTTTTATTTCCGTTGGCGATTAGGCACCAAAAGGCAGCCTGGACCTTAGCTCTGGCAGCGATAATTAAATCTGTCCATATGTCTTCGTCCCAGGCTTTTTTTGCTTCTATTATAATCTTTTTATACTTTTGCCTGTATGCACTAATTTCCGTGTGGCTCTTGTTTTTAATAGCATGCACAAGCTCCGTCTATGCTACTCTGCATTCCTTGCTGTACCAGGGGTTGGCTAACTCGTAGTGCTTACTTATCCCTGTATCTTCCTTTTTGTACAGCTTTGTCAGTAACAGGAGTAAAGCTTCTACTAAGGTGTAATGTAATTTTAGTATCCTTTCATCTCCTTTAAATTCTTCGAGTGGGGCGGCAATGTCAGAGAATGTATTATAAATGTCTGCCATTTTGTCATCTTTAGCTAGGATATAAGGCCACTTCAAGGCCCTTCTATTGTTACTTGTTTGTAGCTCTCCATTTAATGTAGTACCCCCTTCCACCCGTGGATTTTTGGTTTTAAATAGGTGTGGTTCTAATTGCAATTCTAAAGGGTAGTGATCGCTCTCCTCCCTGTTCATAACCCTCAAGTCTATAGTAATGTACCATAGGTTCATAGACACCATTATATAGTCTATCTGGCTTGAGTTACCTCTGTGGAATGTGCAACCTCGGTCTATCGGAGGGTAGGCGTCCGTTGCACGCTCGTAATTCGTGTCCTACCGCAAATTTTAAAATCTGAGATGCCGCGACCGTGCATTTAACCTCGCTGCTGGCATCAAGGGTGGGGATCTTATATGCCACATCTTGCTCTTCGAAAAGGTCACTTATGCCAATCATGGGTTCATATTTGCAGTTGAAGTCCCCTCCACAGATTACACTGGACTCCGCCTCAACTGAATCTAGGAAAAAGTCAAGTTGTTCTATTACTGGTGATTGGCTACAACTACTACATGGTCTATTATAAACGTTAAGCAGATATATAATCCTTTTGTCCTGCGTTAGAAGTTTTAATCCCAGTATATCCGGGGAATCAATATGCAAGGGAGTTATATCTACTTCTAAGGTGATGGTTATCCATATGACCAGTCCACCTGAGGGTCTACCTCTACCGCACTGGGTAGCATTTACACTATATGTTTTGTAACCCGGTCTTTGTGGGGATTCTTGTGACCAAGTCTCCTGCAGGAGTACTACATCGTACTGATCTATGTACTCACTCCAGGAGCCGTCGACTACGTTTTTATTGAGTCCTGCGATATTCCAGGAAATCAACTTTGTGTCTGAACATGTAGTGTCTCCCCTGGCTGCTACCATAACTTCAGGATCTATGGTTATTGGTAGGATGTTCGCTACCTCCTGCTCTATTTGTTGGTTTAGATTTAAATTTTCATCTGCTAGGACTGTTCTTGGTGCAGCACCGTCGTTTATTGTGTTTTTCCCCGAGGCTCCCAGTGTTATCTTATTTATATTCTCTGCTCTAGTAGGACTGTTTACCTTCAGACCTGCTGTTTCTTTTTTGTCACTTAGTCAATCCAGGTCATCTAAGGTGGATAAGTCCGAAAATCTATTGGTTACTGCTAAATTGGTTGGTCATCATGCTACACTTACCACCCTGAGCTGGTTTATAAAAATATCCCACTGCAAGGGTGTGAATATCTGTGTTCTGGTATGGGCTTTCTTCCTGACAATCTAATATCTTCCTTACAATTTGTGGTCTTCTAAAGATTACCACCACGCAATCCCCTCTAATGTTTTTGGGACCTTCCCCCACCCAACCAACTCTACGGATCATCAATATTTCATCTACTTTTGTAGGGTGGAAGCATTTGAATTTTGCTAGCCAATTTACAGTTTTGTTCCGGAGATCAATCCACGATTCTCTTTGGTTACGTCTTAGAGTTGGAACCCCAGTTAACACAATTACATAAGGACAGGAAGCAGGGGGGAGCTGCAACACATCCTCATTCGGTACTAGATCGGTGCCTTTGGGACTATACATTTTCGATTTCCCCAAGTGACTGCCTACGATGTCTAGGGTTGGTGGTTTAGGCCTAGCACTTACTGTACCTTCCTGAGTTGTCTCACTAGCTGAGTGGCCCTCCTTGGTTACCTGCTGCTTAGGATCCCCTGCGCTGATGCCAGCCACTGTACTCACGTTAGTTATTCTATTATTTCCTCCGGCTGGTGTTTTATTTTTTGTGTTATTCCTAGAGGGATTACTGGCTTTCTCTGTGCGTGTGTCAGCCCTGCCTTTTACTCTCCATTTGTTTATTCGTTTTCTCAACATTTGTTTCGAGGTTGCTTAAACATGATCTCAAGCTTTCTTCCATTTTTCTAGTCTCTCTCCAAGTACGTTTTCCATTAGAGTTGTAATTTTGATCTCTGTTTTCTCGGCCAACTGTTCAGCCCAGTGTTCACCACCACAGGGCTCTGTTTGGGTACTAATTGGTTTCTTTTGTGGAATAGTTGCCCGCACTCCAGCTACCTTGTTTTTTCCATTCGCTGACACTACCTTCTTATTTTTGTTGTTGCGTGGTGGTGATCTCTTTGGTGGGCCCATGTGTCGATTCGTATTGTCTAGTGCAACGCTTTGATTACGCATCCTAAATGCAAGGGGTGGACTGATTACGCTGTTTGTTGGGTCCCGTGTATCGGGTATAAGTAAGTTAGGGGTAGTGGATAACCTTGGAGCATTAGTTATTATTATTGCAGGGCTTGGTGGAACTATACCTGTTGGATTAATTAGTGATAGAGATAGGTCTGTACTAGTGTCGCTGGAGTGGCTAGTTTCCAAAGTGCTATCAGGGTCTGGATTTGGCACTTTTGGCTCCGTTTTCCCCTGCCCTGAGCGACAAAACTCTATGCTTGTTTGGACTAGCGCTAAAGGCTTTGTTACAGGTGATATGGCTTTCCCTATTACTCCTAGGGATGACCTTTTGGCCGCAAGACCCATAGATAGCTTTCTTTCAGTAAGAATTATCTCTTTCTCGAGGACTGATTCGGCTCTATCCAGAAAAGCATCAAGTGAATCGACCACACTAGACCCCACCCTTGGCCCTGTTTTCTGTCTTGCAGTCATAATTAGTTCCACTCCTTATACTCGATAAAAATTTAATGTCACAAACCAATTTTCCAGCTGCGGTCTCCTCTTGATACACAATGGACTTGGAGTTGCAAAATTAAGGGGTGTAGCCCGGCCCGGCCTCCTCTGGCTCCGGATGGCGACAGATGGCCCCACCCTTGACCCGGGCTTAGCCCGGCGCCGCCCGCGCGCGATCCGCGATGCGGAGGTAGCGCCGGTAATTTATGCGCCTCTGTGCGCGGTGTTGAGCATCAGTGGGTGGGACTGCCCCGCAAAGACTCCTGGGACGTGTAGTCCCCCCGCTCTGCGGCCGCTCGTAGGTGGAATAAGCGGTGGCGGGGGGGACTAGCAGGTGGCAAAGAAGCGGATCCCGGGTCAGAAGCAGCACAACAGAAATGGACCCAGTGCACACAAGGGGTGCAAAGTAAGTTTCAAGCGTCGCCCGTGAGGCGGAGTTAGCGCCGGTAATTTATGCGCCTCCGGGCGCGGTGTTGAGCGTCAGTGGGCGGGACTGCCCCGCAAAGACTCCTGGGGCGTGTAGTCCCCCCGCTCTGCGGCCGCTCGTAGGTGGAATAAGCGGTGGCGGGGGGGACTAGCAGGTGGTAAGGAAGCGGATCCCGGGTCAGAAGCAGCACAACAGAAATGGACCCAGTGCACACAAGGGGTGTAAAGTAAGTTTCAAACGTCTCCCGCGACACGGAGGTAGTGCCGGTAATTTATGCACCTCCGGGCGCGGTGTTGAGCGTCAGTGGGCGGGACTGCCCCGCAAAGACTCCTGGGGGGTGTAGTCCCTCCGTTCTGTGGCCGCTCGCAGCTCGAATAAGCAGCGGCAGGGGGGACTAGCAGGTGGCAAGGAAGCGGATCCCGGGTCAGAAGCAGCACAACAGAAATGGACCCGGTGCACATAAGGGGTGCAAAGTAAGTTTCAAGCGTCTCCCTAGTTTTCTGGTTTTGGGTCCTTTTATTACAATTATTGAAATGATATAAATGATAAGGGCCCCTTTGTTATCTGTGATATCTTTAGCTGATCTTGTTATTTTAGCAAACAGGTTTTTCATTCTGGGACTTGTAGATTAAAGTTATTCATTAGCAGTGCCAACTTCAAAATCAAGCATGTAATCTGTCGGTGACTAAAAATCTAAGACTGACTAATGGTGACACAAAAGTAAGGAGGGAACTTTGCAGCTATGAAAATAAAATGTTAAAGTGCTGCAATATATTAACTTTTGAGGTTACGCAGTCCTCTTCTGTAACACAGTCCTCTTTTTTGGGCAGCACCAGTGCTGGAAATTGATAAAGTATGCTGACAGTTCATAAATTGATTAGAGGGTTGATAGCAGGGAGTAGACCGAGTCAGGAAGGGGTGGAGTTAGGATGAGTGGCAGTCAGGCTAGGATATTTCTGTGCAAATGCATTTTTTCTCCAAACTTTGCCCCCATATTATTACCAGCAGATATCAATGCTATACTAAAGCTGTCATGAAACACAATATGTTTCATGAGTTGAGAATAATTTACAAGCGTCTCTGCTATTCTCACTTCAGGTAAAAAATGTCTAAATCTCGGATAACAAACTCACTTCTATTGATACCATTAAAAGCAAGAATCGTGTTATGATCTGACCTGTGAAACCCCCCCGTTTCTTGGAAAATTTGGTACACCACTACTGTGGTGTGGGATGCCCTGGTGGAGTCTCACTCATCATAAAAGCTATGTCAAAATACATTTTAGCTGTGCTTTCCAGTTTCCACCATTCATAAAATGTCTTCTGTTGTAGGCATTGTGACAAGAAGTTACATGTAGGTTTCTTTGACAGTAGCGGACCCAACGCTTCTACTATCTGTAGCGGAGGGTAGTACCCATAGTCATCC
The DNA here is from genome assembly GCF_964261635.1 of Lissotriton helveticus. Taxonomy (NCBI): domain Eukaryota; kingdom Metazoa; phylum Chordata; class Amphibia; order Caudata; family Salamandridae; genus Lissotriton; species Lissotriton helveticus. The sequence goes on along the minus strand of NC_136063.1, from coordinate 1,702,256,679 downwards.
AAAAGTTTCAGCCCAGCTAGATGTTCAGGTCCGGGGGAACGAGCAGCAGCCTGATAGTCTGGCCGGAGACAGGTTGGGCTCTCTTTTTCAGTCACTGAGGGTGGACTTAATGACTACATTTGAAATTTCTGAGAGTAACCAGAAAGCTATCCATGACAGGTTTGACCTTCTTGAGTCTATATTAGATGATATTACCGCCCGGACTGTAACTCTGGAGTTGAAAGTCACCACTTTGTCTGAATTTGTTCAGGGGAACTCCAAGGATATTGATACCCTAAAAATTCAGAATAGATCCCTTGCTATGGACTTGGAGGGACTAGAGACGCAAGCCTGTAGGTATAATCCCAGAATTTTGAAGATACCAGAAGGGGAAGAGCAGGAAGATATCAAGGGGTTTGTCTGTAAGTTATTAAGGGATGGAGTTTTAAAAGATCGGCTCGACATTGATCTGGATGCAGAGATACAAATGGTGCACAGGGACCCCTTTAAGTTACATACGGATAGGAAAGCCCCCAGGAAGATCCTTGTTAATTTTCAGACTTACAGCGTCAAGGAGTTAATTTTAGGTAGATGCCTATCCCGATCTGTCCTTCATTACCGTGCCAACCCATATCAGATTCGATCAGATATTGGAGTAAGAACAGCCCAGAGGCAGTGGGAACTGGGTTCCAGAATGCCCGAATTGAGATCATTCGGGGCACAAGTTCAAATGAAGTTCCCTGCCTTATACATTTTATTCCGCCACATAATCTTTAATAACTGTAGCCAGCCTGAAGATGTGGACGATCTCTTATCTCAAATGAGACAGAAATAAAATGATAACAAGAAAACTGAACTGGGTTGCGACATGAGAAGAGCACGAATGAATGAAGAAGAAGAGAGCGAACGAACGAATAGTGACAGCACAGGTGGAGGATGTTTTAATAATGTCTTAAAAAAAAAGAGAACATAAAAAAAGAGATAAAACATACATAAAACACCCTAAATGTAGGTACTATAATTATATTAATAGCCATAAAAACCATAAAAGCCATAAAAGCATGTCTCTTTTTAGTTTAGTAGAGGATAATCCAGCCAACAGTTGTCCTCATATAATTTTACCCTTCAGAATAGCAGATCTGGAGCTTAAAACAGCTTTGTACACGGACGACCACCTCCTATATACTCCCAATCATGTTGAGGCAATTCCTCGGCTATTCGAAGCGACTGAGGAATTTGGAAGGTTATCTGGGTACAAAATTAATAAGGGAAAAACAGATATAATGGGGTGGAACAATCTATCAGTCATCCAGGGGGCTAGACAAAAAATGTGGTATTTGGGAATCCATCTTACTCAAAAATTGACCGATATCCCTAAAGTCAGTTGGCAGATTGTTGAGAAGAAAATCTCTAAAATCTTAACAAGATGGGGAAACCTGCCACTGAATTTATGTGGGAGAGTCAATCTTGTAAAAATGACTATACTTCCCAAAATAACCTTTCTTTTTAATACTATCCCGCTACCCTTTGCCCTGAAAGACATTATTAGCCTACAATGGAAGATTGGATCCTTTATATGGGCTGCAAAATCACCCAGGATTGCCTGTAAGAAATTAAGGAGAGGGTTGAAGATAGGTGGTTTGGCCCTACCGGATTTATTTTTATACTGCCATGCCTTTCACTTCAAGAATTTTAGATTACTGGCCAATAAATTGGATTCTTCTTCACAGTGCCGCCTTTTTCAGGCGTTACTGCATGACCAGCCACAGGGTCTGGAATTCCTTCTTTTCAAATTTGGTGACCAAAAATTTTATTAAAAAGTCCGTCTTAAGATTCTGCAGACAGCACTTAAGAATTGGACATATGTCCGGAGAACTTTGGGGATTCCCTATTATAATACACATGCCCCAATTTGGGATTCCCCAGGCACTCCGGAATGTCTTCAAGACCAACTGTCCCAGCCGCTTAAAGCGGCAGGTCTTAAGAGATGGGGGGATCTTTGTGTCAACTCATGTCTTATGAGCTTGGAGTCTCTAGCGATTTTGACCAACAGGTCTTTAACAAGATTCAAATTCTATCAAATTTCTGCCTGGTGGTCAAGGCAATCGCTGGGGATCGAAGGTGAAACAGGGATCCTAGATTATATCTGCAGGGGCGGAGTTGGGAAACGGGAGGTCTTGTTTTGGTATAGGTCATTTGTGGGGGTAAAAGACACCCTGGACTCTTAATTGGCGAACCTCTGGGGTAATGTTTTATCTGATAGCCCTGAGGTGGTTCAAAAAATATGGACAGATTCATTTCCTATGTCTCAGAGTTTAATAAAACCTGCAAATCTGAGAAAAAAATCATCTGTTCACAGCGTACAGGGTTTATTGGACCCCGGCCAAATTATCTAAGATCATGCTAGATAACTATCTTTGTTCTTGATGCAAACTTCCGGCAGCAGACGACCGACATATGTTTTTAGAATGTTCAGAGATCTCTGGATATTGGGAGGTTGTTTGTGGCTTTCTAGAGAATGTTCTTTCAATTCCAATTATATGTTCTCCTAGATTGTTTTTTTTTGGTTTGCCACCGGAATATAACATGAATAGCTTTGCATCACAATTTTTATTCTATGTGATAATTATAGCAAGGAGAGAAATTTGTAGGGAATGGAAGTCGGAGGCCCCCCCTAGGTTTGCTGACTGTTTAAAAAACATCATGACGGTCAATAAGTCTGATATGGCTTGTGATGCAGCGAGTACTGACAGGGTTTGGTCTGCACTGGTGGCCTGGTCGAAGATCTAACGGTAGTCCAATGATTATGCCAGAGGTTTGTGGTTCGGTCCTCCCTAGTTCCCGTGGCGGTCCATCGGAGGGAAAGGGAGTTGGACAAGGAGACAGCCTACCTCTGCGGGATTCCTGCTCGCCGCACACTGATTCCAGGGCGGCAATTACCGTAGGTTAAAAGTGAACACCTGAGAAGGCATATGTGAACAAGAATGCAGGCTGAGTGAGGAAGTCTGTTGATTTACTCACAGACTAATATTAGGAATACGTTTTACCATATATCAGCTACACCATGTACCTATAAATGTCAGCATTGATTCCTGAGGCACTTTAAACAGGACTTATCATTTTAGTTCCGCTGCTAGGGGAGTTACTCAATATGTTACCCAGCCTTCAGATCACAGCTCAACAGGTGGACTTTCCTTAAGTTGATTGGATGCTTCTCCTTGTCGAATTCCATGCATGATATTGCTACATGGGTCAAAGGAAAAAAAGGAAGACTTGTGGCTCGAGCTAACATAAGGGGTTTCCTTGAAATTTTGAAGGGAAGAAACCAGACCTGAGTGGGTGAAGTCTGCTCACAGGGGAGGTGTACTGCAATATCACTGTAAACCATCATTATTGTTTCTTCCAGTAAGCTTGTGCAATAGGTTAGAACATCAGCAGGCTGATGCAAGTAAGGCCAATAGGGGTGGAAGTCTGATGTGGTATCACTGAATTGGGTAGGTGACACATTACGGATCTCTCCACCCTATCGATTTGTGGGATGTGTGACAGGTATGGTGATGAACCTATGTATGGAGTGAGGAAGGTCCCACTCTGGATTCGGATTCCTAAACACTTGTGGAGTCTGTTTTCTGGAGAAATGGCTCTAGCTCACTGACTCATTCTCAGAAGCAGTAGACTTTCCTTGCATCCTTCCTACAGAAGAAATGTCAAGAAGGGCCCCCAAACAGGAAAGAAGTTGTCAATGTCTGACCTGAGGGTAATCTCATCTGGGGCTCCAGAAGCACAGGTGAAGGGCTGAACCCAAGAAGAGACTTCTCATACATAGGGAGGAAAGCCAAGCAGCTTCTGATGTAGATTTTTTAATCATGAGATTCTTGAATCCAACAGTAGATTCTTGAATCCCACTCTGGCCTGCCACTCAGATGGGGCATATGGTCATGGCATTTGGGTTGGCCACATGAGTGCAATATGATCTTTGTGGGTAATCTCATCTGGGGCTCCAGAAGCACAGGTGAAGGGCTGAACCCAAGAAGAGACTTCTCATACATAGGAAGGAAAGCCAAGCAGCTTCTGATGTAGATTTTTGAATCATGAGATTCTTGAATCCAACAGTAGATTCTTGAATCCCACTCTGGCCTGCCACTCAGATGGGGCATATGGTCATGGCATTTGGGTTGGCCACATGCGTGCAATATGAACTTTGTGGGTGATGTGAGGCTTGCGGGGGTAATAACTGACAAATTGATAGCATTCATATGACAGCCAAAGTCCTGAGTTGCATGGTTCTTGTCAAGCAGCAAGGAAGACACTCTGAGTGGAAATGCTCTGAGCAATGGGTGGAAGAGGCGGTCTTGGACAAGAGGTAGACGGAGCAGTGGCCAACACCTGTGACAAAAAATAACAATAAGCACCACACAAGTGACTTAAAGCCTGGGTTCTTGGGACTGCAGGCAGGAACAGTGGTCTATCATGAAGGCTGCCAGGAATGCCACAGGCCAGGAGGCTTTCAGGGCTGGAAAGTAGTGCGTGTCCAAGCCAGAAGAGTCAATTACAGCAAGCTAAGGTGAAGAAAGCAGCAGAGAAAGAGGCAATACAAGTGAGTATCATCAAGCCTCCAGAGCGAGTGCCTTATGTTTTGGGTGTCAGATAGCCCCTCAGGCTTACCTCTGGCTGCTGTAGGATGTCACCAGGAGCTCAGGGTAGAAAATCCCTCACGATGACGCCCATCAAGGCACAAAATATGCTAGGCAGAAGGTTCCACTCTAGACTTGTGAGCAATCACCACAGAGAAATCTCAAATTGGATAAATGTTTCCTTTCTGGCTTTGGGTTCCCCAAGAGACCAGGAGCATAACTGCACTTGTGTTTCCATTAATAGAGAAGGGGTACTGTTGCACGATCTACGTTAACTGGGGAGCCACAGACCTTAGCAATGTTGTAGAATGCCAAAGATGAAAGGTGTGTTTTTGGGTTGGTGAAAAGCAGTTTGTATAAGGGTTGCATTAAAATGCTCATTGACATTAAAATGTTCTTTTTTTTAGAGCACTGATGAAGCCAATAGGGTGTGGCTTTCAATAAATGACTAATGACCAATTCTTTGCGGTAAAGTCAATAGGTTTATAAACTAACATGTTGCAGTGCGAGTCAAATTCTATTGGTCTAATTTCAACATTGTGAGACTTGTTTAGAAGGGTGTCCATGTTTTTACTTTCCTTTTTGTACATATCTGTAATTATATGTGTAGTAATTGGTTGTGCTTATATTAAAGCATGTTTTCATTTAAAAAGGAAAACGCACTGACTGATTGTTATTCGAGGCGTTGCTGAGTTTGGAATGTCTAGCCCCCAGCACCTCTCTGAGCCAGATTAGTATTGTTCTGTCTCACTATCCTTTGATTCCAATGCTCAATGAGGTACTTAGATCTTTTTTTTAAGAATCAACAGTTGACATAATTCAGCCCAAGTAGCGCCTGATTGCCCTGAAATTTCTCACAACCCTCCTATATGCAAATCTGGCTTTATTTGAAAAAGTGTGGAAGGCATGTTGGTCAAGATGCTAAAGTCACAGCTCCCTTACTGGCAGTGGATTAGAGGTATTTGGTGAACTGGATTGTATCCACTGGTGAAATTATTGTATAAGAACCATTTCGAACTTGAAATCGCAGGATCCCGACCTACCTGGGGGTTTCCCTATCGAGCGAACGTTACCATGGGATTCATGAGGTATACTGTATAATATCGAATACCGTCCACTGCTGTCCATCTTTTATGACCCTATTTTCCAATTATCTGCCCCTCGCCTGTCCTTGTCCTGATGAAGACCCTCTAGCAAGGTTCTACTGTACCCCTCCATTAATTTGGGTCGAAACGTCGACACTCTTTGCATTCTCCCAGCCTCTATTTTGATATATCATTTATGATTCTATTCTTATGAGGCATGAGTTTATTGAAACAATTGTTGTAGGAATTGCTATTTTTAGTTTGTTATCAATTATTAGTGTTTTTACTATGGTCGTAATGACCAGTGTTTCATCAATTGTATAGTTTCCTCACTTTTCACTCACTACCTTCCCTTCCCTTTCCCTTAGGGGCATTCAATTGTGATTTATTATTGATGTATTTTATGAATTTTGTTCTACTGTACACGTTGTGATTAAAAACAATGTTTTGATATCCTTATTTTGAATTTATTCAAGATAATATCTATTGATAGTACTTGGGACCACTTTGTTGATATCACTCATTCACCCAGGTCCCAGTGACTTATTGGGTAAACCTATGTTTTTATAGCACAGTCAAGACAAGAAGGCCCAAACCTGGAGACTATAACACCTGTGGGTAGTTGAAAGAATAAACTAAAACCTTGAATAAATTAGTAAAGCTGCTACCATCATCTGTAAAAGTGCAGCAGAAGAGGCTCAAGCAGAGAGTAGGTGTGATGTATTTTACAATGGTCCTCTTTGCAGAGGGGCAAGACACTGTTCAGTGTACATTTAATTTTTACTCGGTCCACTCATCCACTTCCTTAGCCATCAAGAGAATAGAAACAGTGATGTTTGGTTGGCTCCCACTGCAGTTGACATTTGACCAATGTATCATAGTCCACCTGGGCCTTGTACATCACCCTCACCATATTGCTGATTTGCGTCTTCTTTGCTCTTCCTCAGTCACTCCTCTTTTTCATTCTCCCTGGATAAGAATCTGCACACATTGGCAGCTCAGCCTCTGATGCCATTTCCCTCTCCACACCAGTCTGCATTGATTTGAATGAACCATCCCATCTGTTCTCCTTGCTTCCCTACTTCCCCATTGCTCCTTGTATGAGTGTTCCTGCCCCTATCCCCAAATGTCCTTTCCTTGCATTGTCCATGGGGTACTCCATGAAGGGTACTTTCTGACTGGGTAGTATGGTGTTTAGGTTGTGCTTAAGGGCACAGAGAGCAGAATGAGGGATCATGGAGAGCTGTCCTAGACAAGTGTGTCTCTCCGCTCACTCTGTTGCCTTCACATCTGTGGGTGCTTGAATGGAGTTGGACATAGTGGACAGCTAGGAAGCTGCAAACCTGCAGCGACTCATTTACCATGGGCTCAAGGTGGGTAGTGCTGGGAGGAAAGACAATGATGTTCTTTTGCTACCCTTGTTGCCTCACTGGGTGTATCGTCTGCCCCTTCCTGATTTTTTCCGATTATCCCGAGCTAGCAAAGCTCTAGCATCACAACCTGTACATCAGCAGGAGATGTGGTTGACTACTTGAGAGCATGTCCTCTCAGTGATCTTGTGTCACTAATGGGGAATGTGTGCATTTATCTTGCGATGTTGCTGGTCATGCATATTATGCTCGGTTTGTGTGACATTGTCTTCTTGGAGCTTAAGAAAGCCTTTTCAGTATACAAGAGACACAACAGTTGGCACATCCAACAGAAGTTCTTTTCTGATAGTAATAGGCGAAATTGAGCTAGATGACTAGGAGAAGGCGAGCCTTCAATTAAATATTGAGCAGAAAATGTCCACATGCATTCAACAAGTTGTTTTTTCTGTGTGCGCGGAAGGGGTGGTTATTCTGTTTCACCAAATGTAAACCAGTGCCTTTTCCTCAGACGCCTCTTCGGATAATAATGACTATTTTCTCTGCTTTGCAGCCTTCTTCTGATCCAGACGCCATGCCTTCTTACGCAACTATCACAATTAATAATGTCATGCACTGGTCGGAAGTGGAAGAAGCGCCAGGGTCCCCGTGCCTGGAGGGGAAGGAATGTCAGAGTTTTTTCTGCTGCATTGAAGACTGCCGGACAGGAACATGGCGGGAGGGGCGCATCCGCATTCACATCTCTCGCCTGGACTCCTACTCTCGCGTTTTCTTCCCCACCGCCTTCCTGCTTTTTAATATTGTTTATTGGATTGCTTATCTCTATCTCTAGTTTCTTCATGACTTACATATAAATAAATCTAACATACTGTACATTATTAAAGTTCTCACTAAATTTAGCAATTTCTTATTTCATTAAAAATTTCTTTCGGAATAAGCTGTGATGGTGAAGTTTGTTGTGGTGTAAGCTTTACTGACAAGTGGATTGACTTCCATGGGAGCATTTTGAGACCTACTCTCGTATAGTAACACTTTAGAATAACAGTTCACTTCTGACGTTTTTTGGAATCTGAGACAAATACAATTTTGCCCTCTGAGTCTCATCTAGTGACTATCAAGGCAAACAGGAACAGTGTAAGAAGGACATGTTGCCTATGTTCTTCTTTCTTTATTTTCTGCCTCTTCCATAAGAGACAGTGAATGAAGAAAGAAGAACATAGGGAACATTTCCTTGTTACTAGGTATTTGAACCCAGTTCCTTTTGTGCTTGAATGGATTTCTCTCTTTTTGTTTTTTGAAGTATACATACAGGCACAGCGACAAGTAAGGCCAGATTGGGACAGAAGATAGTCCCAGGCACCAAATTAAAAGTGCCCCCTATTAGCAAATCAGATAGCTCAACAAGTGGACCACATTTCTAGTAAAGTCACGCTGAATATGTGTTTTGAAAAGTATGGCAGACTGTATGAATGTGTGCTTGCAGCAAGTCATTTCTAGTTCCAAAATATAAATGCTGTGGTTCATGAAAAATGTCTTGCATTAATTATTCTATATAGCCAACATGTGAATGAAAAACGTCTCTTAAATTAGGTCTGCACCACATTCCAAATATATATAATCAGATCATTTCATACTAAGTCCAAATTGAAGAAATGCAAAATATTTCTTCCATGAAGATTGTAAGTTACCTTTAGACTTCAAATTCCGTCTTATATTATATGTAACTCCATCTGATAAACAAAAACATGTGCTCCAATTGCCATCGGATAATTATTATCAATTCCAAATGTCACAACCAATATCTAGGCCACCGTATCTGCAGGCCATGTACTCCAAACAACGCCGATCACCTGCTTGAGCAAAGTCGTGCCCGAATTTAAAGTCTAAAGGTAACTTACAATCTTCATGGAAGAAATATTTTGCATTGTAGTTCTACGGTATTAACTTGCTTCAAAAGATTGATAAATGCCCTGAAGAAGTTCTGATTTTCAGAATGAAACGCATCAGCAGTGGCTCAAAAATATAAAGGAAAATAAAAACACATTTGAGAAAGAACCACTACGATTTCTTCAATTTGGAGTTTGCATGAAATGATCTGACTATATATATTTGGAATGTGGTGCAGCACTAATTTAAGAGACATTTATGATTCTCTCTGTTGGTAAGAGTGGTGTTCTTGGACAGAGAGCACTGTTGGAGCACTGTTGGAGCTGGCACACAAAATCATACATTTGTAGTTAGATAATATACTGGTTTATTTTCTGGGGTTGGGGCTGACTTCTTGTAAATTGGTCCACTGTCCAGTCCATGTGTTTGTATGTAAATGAAAACGTAGTGTACATTGAGACGATAAGCATTGACAATGACCATAGCTCTAGCTTAAATGAAAGTGTTATCTCTGTCATTGATGGGTTTTCACACTCAATCTGCTTTCATACATGTGCCCTGTCACTCATACTTGCACATATACCTCCATTCTTTCACCCACTGATTAGTTCTTGCATTCACCTATAACTACAATAATACACACACAAACTCAGCGATATATACAAGATAAATAAAAATAATAAACATTGAAAAGAAACAAAATACTGCTTCTTTAACCTGGCATGCATATGATTGCAAATACAAATAAAACTAAACAAAACATTGGGTGGCTATCTTGCAATACTATTGTACATAGTGTGCCATTGTTTTAGTTCCGTTTAAACTATAAGGGTTACGTTTATTAAGGGGGCCGGATAGGACGTGCAATATTTTTTAAGAAAAGATTACCTGGCCACCAATTTCAGTACTGCTAGTTACTTCTGCAGATTCAAAATACAACGCAACAAGTCATTGCATTTTACTTTCACGATTGTATTATTTCAACTTAATTTGAGACAACCTTTCATTATTTTTGTTGCATTAGAGGAATACACATTTCATTCATTATGTACAATTGATAGCATTAATAAAACTCATAACAAAATAAACAATTCTGAATGAGAAAACAACAACGGGTTACACTAATACAATTACACCAGTCGGTAATTCAAACAATGCCTGTAAGCGCTTGGACAATTATCATTATGCAATTCAATGTGGCGCTTATGACAGGCAGACTGCGGGGACAACTGTCTCTAAAAAAAGGGTTTGCTCTAGGGGGATGTTTCATGTAGTAACACCTTCTCTAGAGTCTCAATTGATGTGGATCCCTCGCAGGCAGATATGGACGTGCCGACACGTTTCCAATCCCCTTCTGCATTAGGGGATTATCATCAGGGCTTAGACCACGGTGTAATCTAAATATTTAACAAAATAATAAATTATAAGTCACACAATTTATCACCCCGTCTCTCTCTACAACTAATGGGCAGATTGAGCACCACTTTTTAGGTACCTTATCTTCATTGCTGTGGTTCTTTCTCTTGTTGGTCCTTCTTCTATACCTAAGCATAGGCAAATTGATTATGTAAGTATGGGACTTTGAGTCTGATCACTTTAGATAGGTGTTGATTCGGTTCTGTTTATATTTATAAAACTTACTGGAGTCCTCGCTCGTCTAATCCGATGACTCCCACCTCGTATCTTTATTTTTGTTTTATAGTTAACCAAGACGGTTCATTAGGGGCTTTGTATTCCACCCTAGAGCAAAATTAAACAGTAGTCATTTGGCCAACCATTATAAACGACTGTTTAGGATTTTAGGCAAGGGATTTGTCCTTGTCTCCTTTCATGTAGTCATAACTTCTTGGAGAAACTGGAGAAAAAAGAGGGGGGGAGGAATTTTAGTCACTTCATGGTGTTGTACATTTCAAGTATGTACGCACATTTATTTATTTGTTCCATACTCGCGCAGCAGGTGTGCGCATCGTTGTTTTGGTGTTGTTACTGCTGATCAAACGAGCCAAATCGCTTGTCTTTAACATACGGTGGCATTCCCAACATGGCAGGTTGAACATCTCAATTGTCTACATCGCTGCGTTTTTAGTCTAATGCATGAGTGCTTTAGTGGTGCGCACGTGTATGACAGTTCCTCATCGCGGCCATGCATTCATCAAGTTGCGCTGCTATTTTTAACCACATTTTCTTAGCAGTTCATTTCCCATTTGAACGATATATTCACTCACGTTTCAACAGTGTTCCTTAAGCCTCAATTCACGAATGGTGTCTCACCACAAACGCGTGTCACGCTGTGCTTGTGCTGGCTCTGCTTATACACTTTCTTCTTCCTGTTTTTCGTACCAAAGGTTTATGGGACTCGTAGTCTTGTGAGGTCATTTCGTTGATGGTTGAAAATGTGGTTAGACAGTCACGATAAGTAGAACCTTTGGCCATTGCTCATTGTTCACACTTGATTCAATTCTGTTAGATCATTCAATCCATTAGTTGTACAATGGAATTTCAGAATTAAATACGCTTCTTTTTTGGACAACATATTTTCCATGCTTCCTCCGCGTGGGGGCGGCTTGACGCTGGACAGAACTGTCCATTCAAAGTCTTTCTCTGAATGGTTGTAGTTCACAAAGTGTTGGACCATCGGGGCAGTCAGTACTTTCTTCTTTATGCGCGATCAATGTTGCACAATTCTCTGGTTAACTTGTTGTGTGGTTTTCCCAATATAGAGTTTGGAACAAGGACATTTGATGGCATAGACAATATTTCTGGTTTTGCAGATGGTAAACTCGGAGTGGGTCCATTTAATGCAATCGTGTGTAAATTCTTGCCCTTCAATAGTAATGCTGCAGACTGAACAGTTTCCGCATTTGCGATGACCTTGTATTGGAGGTAAATTCCACTGAGTGCGCAAATCTTTAACTTTGGAAAGTGCTGTTCCCATATCTGCTCGAATTATCTGTTGGCTGATGCTTTTATTTTTGCGCATGGCGAATAGAGGTTTACCAATTGGACACTCCAACTGTGAAAGGAGGGGTTAATTAGATAGGATGATTTTCTTGTACTTGTTAGTATGGGGCCCAAAGGTAGATACAGATACGAGTTTTTCCATAGATGTTTTTTCTTTTTTAGTTAGCAACGTGTCCCATGGGGTATACCACGCTCTTTTAACAGCATGTTTTAGCAGTTTGCGTGGGTAACCCCGATCTCTTAGTTGGTCACAGAACATTGATGCATTTGCCATGAAATCTTCTTTACGGGTACAATTGTGCCTGATTCTGAGCAATTGTCCGTAAGGTAGATTGTTTTTTAGATTGTTAGGATGAGAACTCTGATAGTGAAGTATGGTGTTCCTATCAGTCGATTTTCGGTGTAGTGTCGTTGTCAATTTTTTGTGTTCTTCAAAAACTTCTACATCAAGAAATGTGAGCGCTGAGCAACTTTTTGTCATCGTGAATTTGATGTCTGGGTGTCTCGTGTTCAACCATTCATAAAATTGTATTAATAGGTTTTCTAGTCCACTCCACACACACCAGATATCGTCGATGTATCTATACCACTGAGTGATACATTCACTGAAAGTATTGTCATTGTGAATGAACCGTTCTTCCAACAGGGCCATAAACAAAATGGCCATTTCTGGTGCAAAGGGACACCCCATTGCTGAGCCTTTCACCTGCATGTAAAATGTATTCTCAAATCTGAAATAAATGCGTTTCAGTGCGATAGGAGCCAAATCCAGAATGAACACTGTCGGCACTAGGTGTGGTCTTACACGTGTTTCAAGATAGACCACCATAGCTTCTAGGGCCTCGTCCTGGGGAATTTGGGTGTACAAAGATGTTACGTCAAAAGACACCAGCCACTGTGAGTTACTGTCAAATGGTTGTCCTTCGATTTTAGTATTAAATCTTTTTATTGAGAAAAAGGCTTGCATACAATGCAGAAAATATCCAGCATATAAAGCGTAAACAATGAGTCCCAGGCCTACAGCGGTAATGTGTCCTTCGATTTTATTTATAAAGTCAGTTGTGTCGCGTAAATACGATGGTACTTGGTTAATAAACGGCTTTAAAAAAATGTCAACATATTTGGCAACCGGCTCTAATACTGACTCGCACCCAGAGACAATGGGTCTCCCTGGGGAATCCACCATGTCTTTATGAATTTTTGGTAGGAAATAGATCACTGGGGTCCGTGGATTTGCTTTGTTCAGGTACTCATACTCTTTTGGTCCCAGTATTCCTTCATCCAGTCCCCATTTGAGTTTTTCTTTTACTTCCTTGTTCAAGATTTGCTTATTTGCTTCAGCTACATACAGATGCCTGGCCCACACAACTCGGGCAGCGCCTTTGTCGGCAGGTTTTATAATTACCGAATCTTCCTTCTGTAGGCTCTTGATTGCCTCATGTTGTGGTTTCGAAATGTTCATTTTGACGAACGGACCCCATGTGATCTATTTACCTCCAACACAAGGCGATGAAGTACTGTCATACCTTTCGCGCACCATTAAAGCACTCATGCATTAGACTAAAAACGCAGCTGTGTATACAATTGAAATGTTCAACCTGCCATGTTGGGAATGCCACCGTATGTTAAAGACAAGCGATTCTGCTTGTTTAATCAGCAGTAACAACACCAAAACAACAATGCGCCACACCTGCTGCGCGAGTATGGAACAAAGAAATAAATGTGCGTACATACTTGAAATGTACACCACCATGAAGTGACTAAAATTCCCCCCCCCTCCTTTTTCTCCAGTTTCGCCAAGAAGTTATGACTATATGAAAGGAGACAAGGACAAATCCCTTGCCTAAAATCCTTCGTCAAAGAGGACCAGCATCCACAAGTAAGGGAGAGGCCATAGTTAGCTCGTCCTGTGCCTAAAACAGTCGTTTATAATGGTTGGCCAAATGACTACTGTTTAATTTTGCTCTAGGGTGGAATTCAAAGCCCCTAATGAACCATCTTGGTTAACTATAAACCGAAAATAAAGATACGTGGTGGGAGTCATCGGATTAGACGAGCGAGGAGTCCAGTAAGTTTTATAAATATAGACAGTACCGAATCAACACCTATCTAAAGTGATCAGACTCAAAGTCCCATACTTACATAATCAATTTGCCTATGTTTAGGTATAGAAGAAGGACCAACAAGAGAACGAACCACAGCAAAGAAGATAAGGTACCTAAAAAGTGGTGCTCAATCTGCCCATTAGTTGTAGAGAGAGACAGGGTGATAAATTGTGTGACTTATAATTTATTATTTTGTTAATTATTTAGATTACACCCTGACCTAAGCCCTGATGATAATCCCCTAAGGCAGAAGGGGGTTGGAAACGCGTCGGCACGTCCATACCCACCTGCGAGGGATCCACATCAATTGAGACTCTAGAGAGGGTGTTACTACATGAAACATACCCCAAGAGCAAACCTTTTTTTTAGAGACAGTTGTCCCCGCAGTCTGCCTGTCATAAGCGCCACATTGAATTGCATAATGATAATTGTCCAAGCGCTTACAGGCATTGTTTGAATTACCAACTGGTGTAATTGTATTAGTGTAAACCGTTGTTGTTTTCTCGTTATGAATTGTTTCTTTTGTTATCAGTTTTTTTAATGCTATCAATTGTACATAATGAATGAAATGTGTATTCCTCTAATGCAACAAAAATAATGAAAGGTTGTTTCAAATTAAGTTGAAATAATACAATTGTGAAAGTAAAATGCAATGACTTGTTGCGTTGTATTTTGAATCTGTAGAAGTAACTAGCAGTACTGAAATTGGTGGCCAGGTATTGTTTTAGTTCCAGCATGGCTGTCACGTTTAGAAACAACATGTTGGGCATTTTGAAAGGATAAAACAATGATATATTATGCGCAATACCATTCCACGATTGCCTTTTTTCGATGCACTGGCTGTGTGATTGAAATGAACAGCAAAAAGCAGCCAGTTAACACTGTTTAGGTAGCTGTAGTATGCTGTTAGACATGAAAATAAAAAGCAGGAGGCAAGAAATGGAAAGGTACTTATAAAAGGATAAAATGGAAAACTAAATGAGAGGCCCACAGCCCTAACACTGATGTCAACATTTAGGCAAATGCCATCATTCACAGAGCAAGAGAGCCAATGGATGAGGTAGGCTGACTATTGCCCCATGCTGTATGCTAATGTCAATACTTTTAAAGAATAAATTAAAGGGGTTGCACAGGATCGCACCATGTGACCCTATCTGGAAGGAGGCTGTTTGGCAATAAAGAAAATCTTCAGAGGACACATTTCAAAATCAAAACCATAAATGTGTAATTGTTTTTTGATTAACAGTCATTACATTATGAAAAAATAGATTCAAATCAGCATCAATAATGTAGCAACTGTGGATGGTATTAACAGAAGGTTGCAGAGTCCAAAACAAGTAAACATCGAGATTCAAAATAAAGTTCAACAAAGAACTAGCATAACTTTGCTCAGATCAAGAGTCAAGGACAGTCTAAATATAAATCGTGCAAGACAAATTACATAAAGTATGTCTCTGTGAAAAGTTCCAAAAGTCATGGGGGCAGATATACAAGCCCCTTGTGACACATTTGCGCCACTGTTGTGTCACTTCTGTGACACAGCGGTAGCGTAAACCAAGCGCCACTTTGCAATTTATTTACAACGTGATGCATCTAGGCAGATGCGTCACATTGTAAAGCACTGCACCACATGAAACCTGCTTCACCACATGTAACCCGCTTCAGGTTTCATGTGGGAGTTCCGCTGCAGGGTGGGCGTTCCATAGTAGGAAAGCCTCATAAAAGTGACGCAGTGAAATCTACAAGATTTCACTGAGTCAGTTTTACGACGACACTGCGTCAAACCTTTACGTCTGCTTGAAGCAGGCATAAGGAGTGACACACCATGTTAAGTATGGGCTGCCCCTGAGCATTGCTGGAGTTGTGTCATACTTGCGCCACGACTCCAGCAATGCGCCACCTTTGCGCCATAAGATGCGACACACATCTGCCTATCCTTGCACCATGGTGCGCCGCATTGTAAATGCGAAGCATCCGTGGTAGCGCAAGGGGAGAATTGCGTGTTGCATCTATTCTGGTGCATCCCTGTTGATTTGCAGAGATGCGCAAGTCCTCGTAAATATGCCCCTAAGTATACATCAAGTAGACTAACGTAGAATTTGCACAGCTCTGTGGAGGTCCAAAAGCAAGAAAAGTCTCCATGTATAAATCAGCCGACAGACCAATGTGAAGCCTGTCTTGAAGAAAAGTAAGCAAAACATCTGGCGCAGCATCCCAGAAAGGACACATTTTATGGGTTTTAGACAGTGAAAAACCACATACTTGACATAATGAGATTCAGCATCAAAGGGCTGTACTAACAAGGATATGTAACATGAACCAATCAACATAGAGGAAATGAGGTTAAATTAAATAAGAAGCATTTAGAAAACACCTACAATATGAATAATAACTGAACCCCCAATACCCTACAAATAAGGGCAATGACATTGCAAGATTAAAGAAAACAAAATTCAAAAAATCATTACGCAGTAAATGAAGCACAGTTGTAGCCTGGGCAGTAGGCCCTGAAACGCAGAGGTGCATTTTATTTCTAACATCTACAGCACCGCACCATGGAAATTAGACCTATTTCATTTATTTTTTAAATTAGAAAAGAACACAGACATTAAGCTGCACGCCCATTTATGGAAAAACTACACAATATTTTTGTCTATGAATGTAAAGTTCAAGCCAGGGTAAGGTGGCTGAGGCCTGGAAATGTTGACAGGTCTATTGATGCTAGCTTAACAACAGCTACATCAAGCATTAATTATAGTTACTACTAACACTACCAAAGCTGTCTCCTCTGATGATGCTTCATCATCACCAAACTACCCTATACTACAACTCATCATCAGTCATTATTAGTTTTGCCAGTTTTTTCTTCTCCAAGATTT
Organism: Lissotriton helveticus; assembly: GCF_964261635.1. Classification (NCBI taxonomy): domain Eukaryota; kingdom Metazoa; phylum Chordata; class Amphibia; order Caudata; family Salamandridae; genus Lissotriton; species Lissotriton helveticus. The sequence continues at coordinate 1,702,239,782 of NC_136063.1, read as the reverse complement.
CAGCTCATCGAAGATCTTTGCTTTGGAGCTGTCCATTTCGATCCTCTTCTTTTCCCTTTTCTGGTCTTTTTCTTCTTTCCCCAATCACTTTTCAAAGTACCATTAAAACAAATAACTTTTTAAAATGTCAATATTTGAAACAGACCAATTAGACTTAAAATAAGTGCTATAATGGGTGTATCTTCTTTAGTGAGCCCCAAACACCCCACCATACCCTTCACCAGTCTTCGTAAATCCTTTTCCGTCTTCATGTCAAAAATTATTTATAATAATAATATTTTTAGTAATTTGCATGTGGTTATCAGGGAACACGTTCAATCTTGAATACACAGCACACACCACATTTCTTTGCTAGTAAGATATCCAATAAAGCATACTTTATATAACCATTGCATGAATGGTTGTATAAAATATGCCATCTACTCATTAATTTAAGTCAATGCACCTGCAATTTTAGTAGCCAAATTATCCACTAAAGTAAACAACGTTCTAATTTTCACACCTTTTAACACCTCATCAATAGGGGGAATCGACACCAAAGATGTCCAGAAGCACGTGACCAAATCAATGTTTCAATTTTTTAAGACTCACACCACATGTTTCACTTACATCACTAGTGTGGTATATCTGAAATAAAACTAGGGCTAAGTAGCATGAACCTACTCAGTTACTTGGAATGTTAAAAAAGCTGTTTTAACTCAAATGTGATAAATACCTCTAATTATTGATCATTTCTTGACATAATGTCACTAACCAATATATAATTTTGACTACACTCATTACTGAAACTTCCCCTTCACCACTTTTCTCTCACATCATACATGTAACTCCCTTAGTCTCTTGAGCATTTCTAACACTATGATGTATCTGGGAACTGTTAGAGCTAGATGTAAGTTTATTCCTGTAATTGACATGTTGCATTGTTTCAACAGCATTTTTACTAATTCTGCTCTTCTCACTTTAAATTCTCTAATAAAGTTGTGATCTATGCTAGTTATTTTATTCATATATTATTAGGCAACACTGGAGGTCGCCCTTTTTCCTACATCATTGTCAAAACCAGGAACAACCTTCCCATTACTGCAAGAGACTGAAGACCTGGCTGTTCAACTAGGAGCTCTGATTGGCCTACATATTTGCTCGAATGCCTGGATACTTTCTCGGGTGATAAGTGCACTATACAAATCCTCATAACATACATTTAGTATTTAAATTATGGACCATAATTGGTTGCTTATGTTTATTTGAAATAAATAATCAAAAAAGTCCACCCATACTCACAGAAAAGTTAGCTTTCTTTTCAGGGAACTTTATAGTATTCAAGAGTATTCAAGAACAATTATATGTTTTCTTAAAAATAACCCCTCAATATGTCCCTTTGTAGCATGCTTCATCATCGGGTTCTTCCAGCCCACTGCGGGACGAGGCGTGCTACGACCGACGGAGACGTGGGAACACTTTGTAGGGTGTGGACTATAAAGTGATTAGTGATAAGAGTAGGAGGGTCAAACTTGTGAATTTAAAAAATACCTGACTACATGGAAAAAAGGTGTTAATAACTCCTGTGGCTGATATTAAAAAGGGGGAACGGAGTAACACACTGATGGGTGTGGGTCTCCTGGTCTAAATGGTTCAAGCCTATCACCTAAGACTTTTCTTCAGGACCAGATTAAATGATCCCAAATTCCACTCCTAGAAAAATACCTTATTGGTCTTCTTAATTACTAATAAGGTGAGAGGTTTTCATGCACATACAATACCTAGTTGGTATATTTCCTGCGTATGATATGTATTTTGCATGATTCAGACTTTATGAGTTCTACATGGGAGGGGTGAGGTGCTTGTAGACACACAATCAAAGCTGCACCCTTGCCCAGCTTACTTTGCCTGCCAGTGGCTCGGATGCAGACAAAGTAAGCTGGGCGAGGGAAAGAAAACATATTGTTTTTCTTAAATACTATAAAGTTTCCTGATAGATAGCTAATTTTTTTTTGAGTACGGGTTAACTCTTTTTGGTTATTTATTATAAGAAAGGAGGTTGAGTCCACAGTAAAACGTCACCTCCCCACATTTTGGTTTGATTCATGGTTAGGTTTATTAGCAGGAACCAAATGATCAATTCTAGGCAGTTTTTCGAAACAAAGTTTTCATTCCACTCTAAATTAATCAAGTAAGTTCTGTCCCAAACGAATAGACAAGTAGAAAGTTACATTGCCATCTCCTGTACCACCCGCCTGGTAACCACAACGAATTTGGAACACAGCTCTCGGACTTGATCACTCGAAGCGCTCTCAGCAACGATAACAGCATAATTCTGGGTGACCTCAACTTAAGATGGAATAAAACAAAAAAAAAACGCTCATCCAATCTCTCAACAGCCTCTTGCTAGATAACGGTATGATCCAACACTGTTCAGAAGAAACACACCACAGAGGAGCGATCCTGGATGCAAACATCTCGAACAAGAAATCAATCACTATTGACTACATCATTCCCGTTGACTGGTCTGATCACCACATTATTCTTTTTCATATCAACCAACCGGCCCTATCGAAACCCCTCACTCTGGCACCACCGAAATGGACCAGGATCACATCCCGAGTCCCCACAGACAAACTAGAGGAAGGGCTAAGCATGCTCCTCCCAATCGAAGCAGGGCACCTCTCCACCACTGAACTTACCTCGCTCTACCACTCTAACTTGTCGCTCAACCTGGACCGGCTGGCGCCCCTGAAACTAGGTCCTGGTTCACCACTGACATCAATGAGGAAATAAGACACCTCAGAACCGTAGAAAGAGCTTGGAGGAATAATCCCTCCTCCCTCTATCGTGATCAACTCAAGGCAGCATGCAGAAACTACAACATGCACATCAAGAACAAAAAGACATCTTTCTTCTGCTCTGCCCTAGACAACGCAAAAAAATGCCCCAATGAACTCTTTAACATCATTAGGAACCAAACATCCAAACCGTCGACAACCAACATGGTGGCGTCAAAAACGCTCTGTGACAACTTTGCCAGCTTTTTCAACGAAAAAATCGCCAAAATAGATCTATCACTCAGCACCTACCCCTCCACCCTCACGGCGACCTCGACACTAGCAACAATATGCAACACACCAGTGATCACTCCTACTTCTTGGTCCTCCTTCCACCCCATCCAGGAAGAAGAGATTATTAAGCTGATAGCCGCTGCTAAACCCTCTTCCCACTCCCTAGATCAGCTACCCTCGAGCCTGGCTAAAGACCTGAAGCTTACCCTAGCCCCAATCTGGTGCAAGATAATCAACAGTTCACTGAGCACGGGACTCATTCCTGACTGCCTCAAAGTAGGTCAAGTCACTCCGTTACTAAAAAAACAGGTCTGGACACTGAGGATTTGAACAACTTCAGACTGGTATCAAACCTTCCTCTTTTATCCAAAATTCTTGAAAGATGTGTTCTCCCACAGTTAACCCATCACCTAGAGAACATCAAACTACTAGACCCACACCAATCAGGATTCAGAACGGGATGCAGCACCAAAACCGCAATCTTAAATGTCCTAAACGATCTTCACAGGTCACTTGACTCTGACCAATGTAGACTTCTCATCCTACTTGACCTATCGACCGTGTTCGATGCAGTTGACCACACCCTGCTCCTCAAAGTCCTCCAGGAGAGAGCAGGCATTGAAAGGACGGTACTAAAATGGTTCTCCTCCTTCTTTTACAACCGCACACAAAGAATACAGTTCAAAAACTTTGAGTTTGACCCCCTTCCCGTCAGTAAAGGAGTTCCACAAGGGTCAGTACTCTCTTCACAACTTTTCAACATCTACCTGGAACCCCTCACCACACTTCTAAGGAACTCCAACATCCCCTTCCACCTCTATGCAGACGATACACAACTCTATCTGGAAACTACCTTGACCGAAGACATCCACTGACTAAATGTCACGCTCAAAGAGGTCCAACAGTGGCTCTCAATGAACCACGTATAAACAAAACAAGAGAGGTTAAATAGGTTTCAAAAAGCCACAGAGACGGAGCGATGCAACTGGAGAATCACACACCCACTTTGGGTGGATAAGAAAGCCCTCACACGCCGACCTAGTCAGTGTCATGCTTCATCATCGGGCCCCACCAAAAGAGGCCAAGTGCCTCTTTGGTGTGCTACGACGCCAGAAGACTGCGGAGCTGGTTGTGTGAAAAGGGCGTGCAGTGAGGTATAAAAGTAAAAGTGCCTAAAGGGTATCTGCAAAAAATATTTTAATGATAGATCCCTAGGACACGGTTAAAAGGGGTTATGTGTCTGAATTTTTTGCCAAAGGTAATGGATTGGTTAATTCAGAATTAAAGTTAGTCAGTCAACATGTTTCTGCCTTTACAGTGGTTTAAATTTACCTAGGCATTCATCAGGACTAGTTTATACCCCGGCGGTATGGACTCTCTAATCGTCCACCCTAACCTGGGGGCGTGAAAGTGAAAAAATCAAAAATGTGATAAAGTGCATAAAAAGGGGGAAGAGCAGGTTGCTCATTCCAAAAATACTCCTGGATTAGGAGTGTTTCTGCACCTGTAAAATGAATAACACAGACAAACAAAGAAGACATACACACAATTAGTTGTTGGTATAGGTCATTGCGTTTGCCCAGGGTGCTCCATAGTTGTGACATAGGTAGTGTTCCCAAATAAACACTAAAGTTAACACCATCCATATAGCCCTATAGGGATGATACCACTAACTCTGGGTAAGTGAAGTGTAAATAAGTGCTTAAAACACACAGAGTGACTAGAAAGGGTTAAAAACACGATAAAAACACTCCATAGGAGGGATCAATGGACCAAAGGTCTGTGACCCCACCGAATAATTCAAGGATTCAATAGATATCTCACTTCAGATTATGGCGCTAACTGCACCATGGGTCTCGGGAGGGGGGTTGGAGCGTACCTGGCACATCCTGAAAATAGAAAGTAAAGGCTTGAAATACACTGGATCGGGTTTGACTTAGCTTGATCACGTCGCTGAAGGCAGATCATGGTGGTTCAGCAACTCACGCCCTCAACGCTCTCAGCCCGCTTTTGCACCTAGCATAACCTCAGGACCGGACCCCGACGGTGGGGAGCGGGGCCGGTTTCTGAGTTTAAAAAGCGTTTGCTCGTTGTTCCTCGCTCTTCCGGGTGGGCGTGTCCCACACCAAAGTGAGGCTTGAAACGCGCCGGCCCGGGTTAGGTGGGCGTGGCGCGTGTCTGATCGAGGCTTGGATTTCATAGCCAATCGGACCGTGCATGTTACCATGGCAGCCCTGCTGCCTCAATGTTTGTAATAAAAACTTTACTCGATCCATAAGCTGCTCAGTATATACTGCAAACAAGTATGCAGGCAGTGTGACATGGGTCAAGATAATTCAAACACTGTGGATTCAAAGCTGTACATAGGTTGTGGTGTCACAGAAATGTTAGTAGTGGATAGACAATATCAGAGGAGGAAAACCTCTAGAGTGAGACTGTGGTGAAGGAAACCACTGTTTTTGATAAACAAAAACAATTATACATGAGCCCACCGAAGAATCAAGGGTAGATGGTGGTGACAGCTTCTGAGACATGTGTCATAGACAACCTTGTTACCCCAGGACGGTATTCCACGGGATGTCATCATTCAACCCCACAGTGTTGTTACCCAAACGGTACACCCAGCGCTGTTCTTTTTCAAACAGCCTGTTCGAAATGTTAGTGGTGCCAGTGATTGCTTCTATAATTGTCCATTTCATGTCATTGGTGGTGTGATTGCAGTCCAGAAAGTGACGACTCAGTTTCGTTGTTGCTTTTTTGCACCTGATATTACTACGGTGCTCCCAGATACGCTGTTTCACTTTGCGTGTAGTCATACCAACATAGCGTAGGGCACAGGGACATGTGATTAAATACACCACATTAGTCGAGTTGCAGTTTGTGTGTGCGACCTGGGACCAGATCTTTCCTCGCTCCAACGAGAGTGTTTTTGAAGCCTCCGTTAGGTGGCACACGCAGCAATCCGAGCAGGGGTAGTGCCTTGTGATTTGAGGTAAACCCCATGCCGCCGTCACTGTAGGGATTTTGGGGGTGTCTTTACTTTTGGACGGGTGTGAACTAAGGCATCCTTCAGACTTCGACCCTTCTTGAAAGAGAAAAGAGGCTTTTCCCAATCCTCTTTGGAGGATTTTATGATACTCCAATGTTTGTTTATTGTCTTCTTCATAAGGTTAGACAGGCTATTGAAGGTAGTTACACAAGTGAGTGGTATTGTTGCTTGGTTACTGGTTTTTTCTTCCAGTAAGGCCTCTCTCGGCTGGTTTCTTGCTCTCTTGAAACCCTTGTTTAGGGTTGCCGTTGGGTAACCTCTGTCTCTCAATTTCTCAGTTAAACCAGAGGACTGTTCTTTGAAATCCGTCAGAGTACTGCAATTTCTTCTTAGTCTAAGATATTGCCCATACGGGAGATTTTCCTTCAGAGGGCGGGGATGGAAACTGCTGAACTCTAGTAAATTGTTCTTGGCTGTTGGTTTTTGATGAGTTTTCGTGGTTAGACATGTGCTAGAGGCAGAGATCACTACATCGAGAAAGACTATGTCAGTTTTGCTGGTGGTGTGAGTGAACCTAAGGTTATGGTCAAGAGTGTTGATCCATACCAAGAATGACTCGAGGTCATTGTCACTGCCTGTCCATAGGAGCAAAATATCGTCAATGTAGCGCTTCCATAAAAGCATGGAAGGTGAAAAGTCTGCGAATTGGTGCAAGATGTATTTTGCTTCAAAATCAGCCACATAGAGTCCAGCCACACTAGGGGCAAAAGTGCTGCCCATAGATGTACCTGAGCATTGGAGGAACAACTTGTTCTTGAAGGAGAAGAAATTCTCTTTGAGTGCTATAGTCGCACACTCGATGATGAATGATTTGGGTGTCTGATATTTCCACTCAATTGAGTTCAGTGACTCTCTCAGGACTTTGATTGTGTCGTCCTGGGGGATGCTAGTATAGACACTTTCAACATCCAGCGTCACTAAAGTGACTGAGTTTTCCGCGAAGGTGATGTCTGAGAGGAGCCGTAATAGGCTCTTGGTATCTCTTAGATAGGTCGGGGTTGACTGCACCAGTGGTTTTAGAAATTGATCGCAGAATCACGATAGAGGCTCCAAGAGGGAGCCTATCCCTGACACTATGGGACGGCCAGGAGGTGGCAACCTGTTTTTGTGCATCTTAGGCAGTGTGTAAAAATATGGTATTACATCGCTGCTGCTGTCCAAAAAATCAGCTTCATTTTTGGACAGATGTCCTCTTTCTTCCGCTTGTCTTACTAGAGTAGTGATCTTTTTGGTTAAATCAACAGTTGGATATTTAGTCAGAGGGGTATAGTTCCTATTGTCTCGTAATAACTCCTCACAGGTTTTTTCATAGTCTGTGGTATTTTGAATGACAATCCCTCCGCCTTTATCTGCAGGTTTGATGGTTATTGCAGTATCGTTCTGCAGTTGTTGAAGTGCCTGGTATTCAGCAGTGGTGAAATTGCCAAACGTTCTGGGAGGACTCTAGATCTTTAAACACCGCCTGTTCAAAAGCGGGAATGGCCGCTGGTACAGTATGTGGAGGCGGGGTGAACGTGGAGTTATGTCTCAACCCGGTATCACCATTCCGAGTGGACTCATTGGGATCTATTTTGCCTTCGAAGAAAGCTTTTAACTTCAGCTTGCGGAAGAAACCAGCAAGTTCACAATGTAGTTTGAACTTGTCTGGTCTTGCTGTCGGGACAAACCCCAGGCCTTTCTCTAAAACCTGGACCTCAGTGGGTGTTAGTACCCTTGCAGAAAGATTTGTCACTAAGCTCACACTCCGCTCGTTCCTGGTTGTGGATTGTTGCTGCGAGTGTGGTTCGCTACAGAATCGTCCTCTTCCCAGGATACCCGGTTGCTGCCTCTCCTTTTCCCTCTTCCCCTCCGGCCGCTCTCTAAAAAAGGCGGTCTGTATTGGTAGTTGATAGGGGCATAAACCCTGGGTTCCAACCCATAAAGGGATACTGAGGTTGTTGGTATGGGTAGGAATGGGGGCCCATTCCCATTTGCGGTGGCTGCCATTGCTGATGGTGGCTCTGGTTGGCTGGCCTGCCTCTGTTGTTCCTGTTGCCGCGATTGCCTCTTCTTCTGGTTTGTTTGAAGGAGCCATTGCTTGACCCACTGCTGTTTGAGGAGTCATGGTCTGAATAATCAGATTTATTTACATTTTTCACTGGGGGGTAAAGGTTGCAGCGGAGTAGGGGTAAACTTTTTCAAATTCAAATTTCTTTTGATCCTTTTGGAATTTCGTTGCTTTTGATTGCATTAAATTGTCCTTATACTCGTTGAGTTCTTTATTTAACTCATCCAACCTTTTCTTATACCCAGTTATTGTGGCTTTGAAATGTGATTCTGTCTATCTAATTTCAACCATCAGTGCTATAGCAAATACCACCGAGTGGGAAAACCTCACGGAGAAAAAACGTGAACACATCCGCACTATCCTACATGGGACGATCTTAAAACAATATCTCCTCTCGAATACAGCACAACGGGGCTTGCTAGTTACCAATGCCCCACGCATCTTTCTAAATGATGCGACCTTTAGAAAAGACTGGGCCATGATCGCGTGGCACTGCACGCGTGATTGGCTCGTCCTAATCATAAAAACAGTGCTTAGACTCTCTGAAGCACTGATGGTTGAAATCAGAGAGACAGAATCACATTTCAAAGCCACAATAACTGGGTATAAGAAAAGGTTGGATGAGTTAAATAAAGAACTCAACAAGTATGAGGACAATTTAATGCAATCAAAAGCAACGAAATTCCAAAAGGATCAAAAGAAATTTGAATTTGAAAAAGTTTACCCCTACTCCGCTGCAACCTTTACCCCCCAGTGAAAAATTTAAATAAATCTGATTATTCAGACGATGACTCCTCAAACAGCAGTGGGTCAAGCAATGGCTCCTTCAAACAAACCAGAAGAAGAGGCAATCGCGGCAACAGGAACAACAGAGGCAGGCCAGGCAACAAGAGCCACCATCAGCAATGGCAGCCACCGCAAATGGGAATGGGCCCCCATTCCTACCCATACCAACAACCTCAGTATCCCTTTATGGGTTGGAACCCAGGGTTTATGCCCCCTATCAACTACCAATACAGACCGCCTTTTTTAGAGAGCGGCCGGAGGGGAAGAGGGAAAAGGAGAGGCAGCAACCGGGTATCCTGGGAAGAGGACGATTCTGTAGCGAACCACACTCGCAGCATCAATCCACAACCAGGAACGAGCGGAGTGTGAGCTTAGGGACAAATCTTTCTGCAAGGGTACTAACACCCACTGAGGTCCAGGTTTTAGAGAAAGGTCTGGGGTTTGTCCCGACAGCAACACCAGACAAGTTCAAACTACATTGTGAACTTGCTGGTTTCTTCCGCAAGCTGAAGTTAAAAGATTTCTTCGAAGGCAAAATAGATCCCAATGAGTCCACTCGGAATGGTGATACCGGGTTGAGACCTAACTCCACATTCACCCCGCCTCCACATACTGTACCAGCGGCCATTACCACTTTTGGACAGGCAGTGTTTAAAGATCTAGAGTCCTGCCAGAACCCCAGAAGGTTTGGCAATTTCACCACTGCTGAATACCAGGCACTTCAACAACTGCAGAACGATACTGCAATAACCATCAAACCTGCAGATAAAGGCGGAGGGATTGTCATTCAAAATACCACAGACTATGAAAAAACCTGTGAGGAGTTATTATGAGACAATAGGAACTATACCCCTCTAACTAAAGATCCAACTGTTGATTTAACCAAAAAGATCACTACTCTAGTAAGACAAGCGGAAGAAAGAGGACATCTGTCCAAAAATGTAGCTGATTTTTTGGACAGCAGCAGCGATGTAATACCATATTTTTACACACTGCCTAAGATGCACAAAAACAGGTTGCCACCTCCTGGCCGTCCCATAGTGTCAGGGATAGGCTCCCTCTTGGAGCCTCTATCGCGGTTCTGCGATCAATTTCTAAAACCACTGGTGCAGTCAACCCCGACCTATCTAAGAGATACCAAGAGCCTATTACGGCTCCTCTCAGACATCACCTTCGCGGAAAACTCAGTCACTTTAGTGACGCTGGATGTTGAAAGTGTCTATACTAGCATCCCCCAGGACGACACAATCAAAGTCCTGAGAGAGTCACTGAACTCAATTGAGTGGAAATATCAGACACCCAAATCATTCATCATCGAGTGTGCGACTATAGCACTCAAAGAGAATTTCTTCTCCTTCAAGAACAAGTTGTTCCTCCAATGCTCAGGTACATCTATGGGCAGCACTTTTGGGAAAAGCCTCTTTTCTCTTTCAAGAAGGGTCGAAGTCTGAAGGATGCCTTAGTTCACACCCGTCCAAAAGTAAAGACAACCCCCAAAATCCCTACAGTGACGGCGGCATGGGGTTTACCTCAAATCACAGGGCACTACCCCTGCTCGGATTGCAGCATGTGCCACCTAACGGAGGCTTCAAAAACACTCTCGTTGGAGCGAGGAAAGATCTGGACCCAGGTCGCACACACAAACTGCAACTCGACTAATGTGGTGTATTTAATCACATGTCCCTGTGCCCTACGCTATGTTGGTATGACTACACGCAAAGTGAAACAGCGTATCTGTGAGCACCGTAGTAATATCAGGTGCAAAAAAGCAACGACAAAACTGAGACGTCAATTTCTGGACTGCAATCACACCACCAATGACATGAAATGGACAATTATAGAAGCAATCACTGGCACCACTAACATTTCGAACAGGCTGTTTGAAAAAGAACAGCGCTGGGTGTACCGTTTGGGTACCAACACTGTGGGGTTGAATGATGACATCCCGTGGAATACCGTCCTGGGGTAACAAGGTGGTCTATGACACATGTCTCAGAAGCTGTCACCACCATCTACCCTTGATTCTTCGGTGGGCTCATGTATAATTGTTTTCGTATATCAAAAACAGTGGTTTCCTTCACCACAGTCTCACTCTAGAGGTTTTCCTCCTCTGATATTGTCTATCCACTACTAACAATTCTGTGACACCACAACCTATGTACAGCTTTGAATCCACAGTGTTCGAATTATCTTGACCCATGTCACACTGCCTGCATACTTGTTTGCAGTATATACTGAGCAGCTTATGGATCGAGTAAAGTTTTTATTACAAACATTGAGGCAGCAGGGCTGCCATGGTAACATGCACGGTCCGATTGGCTATGAAATCCAAGCCTCGATCAGACACGCGCCACGCCCACCTAACCCGGGCCGACGCGTTTCAAGCCTCACTTTGGTGTGGGACACGCCCACCCGGAAGAGCGAGGAACAACGAGCAAACGCTTTTTAAACTCAGAAACCGGCCCCGCTCCCCATCGTCGGGGTCCGGTCCTGAGGTTATGCTAGGTGCAAAAGCGGGCTGAGAGCGTTGAGGGCGCGAGTTGCTGAACCACCATGATCTGCCTTCAGCGACGTGATCGAGCTAAGTCAAACCCGATCCAATGTATTTCAAGCCTTTACTTTCTATTTTCACGATGTGCCAGGTACGCTCCAACCCCCCTCCCGAGACCCATGGTGCAGGTAGCGCCATAATCTAAAGTGAGATATCTATTGAATCCTTGAATTATTCGGTGGGGTCACAGACCTTTGGTCCATTGATCCCTCCTATGGAGTGTTTTTATCGTGTTTTTAACCCTTTCTAGTCACTCTGTGTGTTTTAAGCACTTATTTACACTTCACTTACCCAGAGTTAGTGGTATCATCCCTATAGGGCTATATGGATGGTGTTAACTTTTGTGTTTATTTGGGAACACTACCTATGCCACAACTATGGAGCACCCTGGGCAAACGCAATGACCTATACCAACAACTAATTGTGTGTATGTCTTCTTTGTTTGTCTGTGTTATTCATTTTACAGGTGCAGAAACACTCCTAATCCAGGAGTATTTTTGGAATGAGCAACCTGCTCTTCCCCCTTTTTATGCACTTTCTCACATTTTTGATTTTTTCACTTTCACGCCCCCAGGTTAGGGTGGACGATTAGAGAGTCCATACCGCCGGGGTATAAACTAGTCCTGATGAATGCCTAGGTACATTTAAACCACTGTAAAGGCAGAAACATGTTGACTGACTAACTTTAATTCTGAATTAACCAATCCATTACCTTTGGCAAAAAATTCAGACACATAACCCCTTTTAACCGTGTCCTAGGGATCTATCATTAAAATATTTTTTGCAGATACCTTTTAGGCACTTTTACTTTTATACCTCACTGCACGCCCTTTTCACACAACCAGCTCCGCAGTCTTCTGGCGTCGTAGCACACCAAAGAGGCACTCGGCCTCTTTTGGTGGGGCCTGATGATGAAGCATGACACTGACTAGGTCGGCGTGTGGGGGCTTTCTTATCCACCCAAACTGGGTGTGTGATTCCCCAGTTGCATCGCTCCATCTCTGTGGCTTTTTGAGACCTATTTAACCTCTCTTGTTTTGTTTATACGTACTAACCGGGGACTAAGAGAGTGTTCCTTAATCTCCCTACCTCTCCTATTGGTGTTTTGTATCTTAGCAGCGCACAGCTGTGAGAGTCTGATTTTATTCCAGGCGAGGTAATAACTTTCCTACCACTGCCTGTTTTAATCAAACGCACTCCTATCTCCTTTTCTGGTCTCACCATGGCGAACTTGGGCCTGACATACTCCGAATCTGAAGTAGAGGCTCTTATGTCAGATCCTTCTTTGTTCGCACACCCGCACATCTCGCAGGCTATAGCAAATACCACCGAGTGGGAAAACCTCACGGAGAAAAAACGTGAACACATCCGCACTATCCTACATGGGACGATCTTAAAACAATATCTCCTCTCGAATACAGCACCACGGGGCTTGCTAGTTACCAATGCCCCACGCATCTTTCTAAATGATGCGACCTTTAGAAAAGACTGGGCCATGATCGCGTGGCACTGCACGCGTGATTGGCTCGTCCTAATCATAAAAACAGCGCTTAGACTCTCTGAAGCACTGATGGTTGAAATCAGAGAGACAGAATCACATTTCAAAGCCACAATAAATGGGTATAAGAAAAGGTTGGATGAGTTAAATAAAGAACTCAACGAGTATAAGGACAATTTAATGCAATCAAAAGCAACGAAATTCCAAAAGGATCAAAAGAAATTTGAATTTGAAAAAGTTTACCCCTACTCCGCTGCAACCTTTTACCCCCCCAGTGAAAAATGTAAATAAATCTCATTATTCAGACAATGACTCCTCAAACAGCAGTGGGTCAAGCAATGGCTCCTTCAGACAAACCAGAAGAAGAGGCAATCGCAGCAACAGGAACAACCGAAGCAGGCCAGGCAACCAGAGCCACCATCAGCAATGGCAGCCACCGCAAATGGGAATGGGCCCCCATTCCTACCCATACCAACAACCTCAGTATCCCTTTATGGGTTGGAACCCAGGGTTTATGCCCCCTATCAACTACCAATACAGACCACCTTTTTTAGAGAGCGGCCGGAGGGGAAGAGGGAAAAGGAGAGGCAGCAACCGGGTATCCTGGGAAGAGGACGATTCTGTAGCGAACCACACTCGCAGCAACAATCCACAACCAGGAACGAGCGGAGTGTGAGCTTAGTGACGAATCTTTCTGCAAGGGTACTAACACCCACTGAGGTCCAGGTTTTAGAGAAAGGCCTGGGGTTTGTCCCAACAGCAAGACCAGACAAGTTCAAACTACATTGTAAACTTGCTGGTTTCTTCCGCAAGCTGAAGTTAAAAGCTTTCTTCGAAGGCAAAATAGATCCCAATGAGTCCACTCGGAATGGTGATACCGGGTTGAGACCTAACTTCACGTTCACCCCGCCTCCACATACTGTACCAGCGGCCATTCCCGCTTTTGAACAGGCGGTGTTTAAAGATCTAGAGTCCTGCCAGAACCCAAGAACGTTTGGCAATTTCACCACTGCTGAATACCAGGCACTTCAACAACTGCAGAACGATACTGCAATAAACATCAAACCTGCAGATAAAGGCGGAGGGATTGTCATTCAAAATACCACAGACTATGAAAAAACCTGTGAGGAGTTATTACGAGACAATAGGAACTATACCCCTATGACTAAAGATCCAACTGTTGATTTAACCAAAAAGATCACTACTCTAGTAAGACAAGCGAAGAAAGAGGACATCTGTCCAAAAATAAAGCTGATTTTTTGGACAGCAGCAGCGATGTAATACCATATTTTTACACACTGCCTAAGATGCACAAAAACAGGTTGCCACCACCTGGCCGTCCCATAGTGTCAAGGATAGGCTCCCTCTTGGAGCCTCTATCGCGATTCTGCGATCAATTTCTAAAACCACTGGTGCAGTCAACCCCGACCTATCTAAGAGATACCAAGAGCTTATTACGGCTCCTCTCAGACATCACCTTCGCGGAAAACTCAGTCACTTTAGTGACGCTGTATGTTGAAAGTCTCCATACTAGCATCCCCCAGGACGACACAATCAAAGTCCTGAGAGAGTCACTGAACTCAATTGAGTGGAAATATCAAACACCCAAATCATTCATCATCGAGGGTGCGACTATAGCACTCAAAGAGAATTTCTTCTCCTTCAAGAACAAGTTGTTCCTCCAATGCTCAGGTACATCTATGGGCAGCACTTTTGCCCCTAGTGTGTCTGGACTCTATGTGGCTGATTTTGAAGCAAAATACATCTTGCCGCCATCCGCAGACTTTTCACCTTCCATGCTTTTATGGTAGCGCTACATTGACTATATTTTGCTCCTATGAACAGGCAGTGACAGTGACCTCGAGTCATTCTTGGTATGGATCAACACTCTTGACCATAACCTTAGGTTCACTCACACCACCAGCAAAACTGACATAGTCTTCCTCGATGTAGTGATCTCTGTCTCTAGCACATGTCTAACCACGAAAACCCATCAAAAACCAACAGCCAAGAACAATTTACTAGAGTTCAGCAGTTTCCATCCCCGCCCTCTGAAGGAAAATCTCCCGTATGGGCAATATCTTAGACTGAGAAGAAATTGCAGTACTCTGACGGATTTCAAAGAACAGTCCTCTGGTTTAACTGAGAAATTGAGAGACAGAGGTTACCCAACGGCAACCCTAAAAAAGGGTTTCAAGAGAGCAAGAAACCAGCCGAGAGAGGCCTTACTGGAAGAAAAAACCAGTAACCAAGCAACAATACCACTCACTTGTGTAACTACCTTCAATAGCCTGTCTAACCTTATGAAGAAGACAATAAACAAACATTGGAGTATCATTAAATCCTCCAAAGAGGATTGGGAAAAGCCTCTTTTCTCTTTCAAGAAGGGTCGAAGTCTGAAGGATGCCTTAGTTCACACCCGTCCAAAAGAAAAGACACCCCCCAAAATCCCTACAGTGACGGCGGTATGGGGTTTACCTCAAATCACAGGGCACTACCCCTGCTCGGATTGCAGCGTGTGCCACCTAACGGAGGCTTCAAAAACACTCTCGTTGGAGCGAGGAAAGATCTGGACCCAGGTCGCACACACAAACTGCAACTCGACTAATGTGGTGTATTTAATCACATGTCCCTGTGCCCTACGCTATGTTGGTATGACTACACACAAAGTGAAACAGCGTATCTGTGAGCACCGTAGTAATATCAGGTGCAAAAAAGCAACGACAAAACTGAGTCGTCACTTTCTGGACTGCAATCACACCACCAATGACATGAAATGGACAATTATAGAAGCAATCACTGGCACCACTAACATTTCGAACAGGCTGTTTGAAAAAGAACAGCGCTGGGTGTACCGTTTGGGTACCAACACTGTGGGGTTGAATGATGACATCCCGTGGAATACCGTCCTGGGGTAACAAGGTGGTCTATGACACATGTCTCAGAAGCTGTCACCACCATCTACCCTTGATTCTTTGGTGGGCTCATGTATACTTGTTTTTGTATATCAAAAACAGTGGTTTCCTTCACCACAGTCTCACTCTAGAGGTTTTCCTCCTCTGATATTGTCTATCCACTACTAACAATTCTGTGACACCACAACCTATGTACAGCTTTGAATCCACAGTGTTTGAATTATCTTGACCCATGTCACACTGCCTGCATACTTGTTTGCAGTATATACTGAGCAGCTTATGGATCGAGTAAAGTTTTTATTACAAACATTGAGGCAGCAGGGCTGCCATGGTAACATGCACGGTCCGATTGGCTATGAAATCCAAGCCTCGATCAGACACGCGCCACGCCCACCTAACCCGGGCCGGCGCGTTTCAAGCCTCACTTTGGTGTGGGACACGCCCACCCGGAAGAGCGAGGAACAACGAGCAAACGCTTTTTAAACTCAGAAACCGGCCCCGCTCCCCATCGTCGGGGTCCGGTCCTGAGGTTATGCTAGGTGCAAAAGCGGGCTGAGAGCGTTGAGGGCGTGAGTTGCTGAACCACCATGATCTGCCTTCAGCGACGTGATCGAGCTAAGTCAAACCCGATCCAATGTATTTCAAGCCTTTACTTTCTATTTTCACGATGTGCCAGGTACGCTCCAACCCCCCTCCCGAGACCCATGGTGCAGTTAGCGCCATAATCTAAAGTGAGATATCTATTGAATCCTTGAATTATTCGGTGGGGTCACAGACCTTTGGTCCATTGATCCCTCCTATGGAGTGTTTTTATCGTGTTTTTAACCCTTTCTTGTCACTCTGTGAGTTTTAAGCACTTGTTTTCACTTCACTTACCCAGAGTTAGTGGTATCATCCCTATAGGGCTATATGGATGGTGTTAACTTTAGTGTTTATTTGGGAACACTACCTATGCCACAACTATGGAGCACCCTGGGCAAACGCAATGACCTATACCAACAACTAATTGTGTGTATGTCTTCTTTGTTTGTCTGTGTTATTCATTTTACAGGTGCAGAAACACTCCTAATCCAGGAGTATTTTTGGAATGAGCAACCTGCTCTTCCCCCTTTTTATGCACTTTATCACATTTTTGATTTTTTCACTTTCACGCCCCCAGGTTAGGGTGGACGATTAGAGAGTCCATACCGCCGGGGTATAAACTAGTCCTGATGAATGCCTAGGTAAATTTAAACCAGTGTAAAGGCAGAAACATGTTGACTGACTAACTTTAATTCTGAATTAACCAATCCATTACCTTTGGCAAAAAATTCAGACACATAACCCCTTTTAACCGTGTCCTAGGGATCTATCATTAAAATATTTTTTGCAGATACCCTTTAGGCACTTTTACTTTTATACCTCACTGCACGCCCTTTTCACACAACCAGCTCCGCAGGCTTCTGGCGCCGTAGCACACCAAAGAGGCACTCGGCCTCTTTTGGTGGGGCCCGATGATGAAGCATGACACTGACTAGGTCGGCGTGTGAGGCTTTCTTATCCACCCAAAGTGGGTGTGTGATTCCCCAGTTGCATCGCTCCGTCTCTGTGGCTTTTTGAGACCTATTTAACGTCTCTTGTTTTGTTTATACGTACTAACCGGGGACTAAGAGAGTGTTCCTTAATCTCCCTACCTCTCCTATTGTTGTTTTGTCTCAATGAACCACCTCAAGCTCAACCAAGAGAAAACAGAAGTTCTCCTCATCTCTAATAGAGACAAAACCCTCAAATCGAAGAATGGCTCAAAGCCATAGACGCCGTCAATGGGGCCCTTGCGCCAATGGACCCGGTGAAATCCCTAGGGATTACCCTCGACCCCAAGCTGGACATGAAAAAACACATCTCAATGGCCGCAAAAAGCGCATTCCTAAATCTGAAGCTGCTATACAGAATAAAACCCTTCCTCCCACCAGAAGACCTTAAACAGGCCACGCAGGCATTGGTGCTTTCCAGAATTGACTATGAAATCGCAGCATTGACCAGATCAGCAAAATCTCACCTAGGTCCCCTTACCACTACCCTCAACGCCTTAGCAAGAATGGTCACAGGAACAAAGAAATTTAAGCACATCTCTCCGGCACTTAGGGAACTGAAGTGGCTTCCTATTGATCAATGAGCCAGCTTCCGCACAGCTTGTCTCACGCATAAAGCCTTGCACACAGGCAAACCTGAATATCTGGCAGCCAAACACAAAAGGGCCAGTCAGTCCAGGAACCTCAGCAGCTCCAACATGCTTCTACTCATCCCACTGAAATATCGGAAACTCAAAAATATAATAAAATAAATCCTTTGCGGGTAAAGCGCCTAAGATTTGGAACTCCATCCCACCTCACATTAGAATGACCACCTCCTTCCTGAAATTCAAGACACTTCTCAAAGCCCTCTTCCTAGAGCGCTCTCGACCGTAAAGAGTAACCCAGAAAGGACTTGGGAAAGGATTACTATTCCACTTCTTGAAACCCTTCCACCTGGAGATATGTTCCCCAACTGTTTACATATTGCCTTTGAGTTGGTATACTGAAGGTGTTTTTCTCTATGTTTTTGTTTCTTCTCTGCTCTCGTTTTCCATACAGAATTTGTTTGCTCATAATTGTACATGCTGTGAAGCGCTCTGATACCCTCGGGTCCAGCTAGCGCTATACAAAACTTCAATAAATAAATATATGTAAAACCACCTGAAACAGAAGAGGGTATGTTTGTGCATATGTAATAATTATATATATTTATTATTGACCTATATTCCCAGCAAGCTAGCATAAGTATTTTCTCACAAATTATTTTTACAACTATCTCTATGATCAAACCTTCCATCTCTGGTAAAAAATATTAAGTTGTGATATATTTTTGTTATTTGAAGCATACCCAATTGGATAATACAGATATACTAATATAACAATGAATACTAATAAAATAAAATAATAAAAAACTATTTTTAGAAACAAGCAACATCTTTCCTAACAGGTGGGCATCTTCTTTCAATAAAAAAGTAGTTCTAAAAAATATTAGGAACATCTAAATCTCTGAATGGTGCAAAGTTTGAAGAATTCTTAAACATTTTTAGCAATTGGATGTAAGTAATTAACATTTCTCAAAAGTAAGCTGATGCAAGCAGATTCGGACCTATACTTCAGCAGTTCAGTTCATAAAGTTCAATGCAGGCACACACCTATCACCAGCTCAATAGCTAAGGTACAAAATGAATCTTCTTCAAATAAGGGCATTACTATAAAAAATATGGACATGAACACAAATCTCTAACTAAGGGGCCTATATATACATTGGTAGAAAGGGTAATACTTTGCAACAGCAATGGAGTACTCTTTCTGTCAACATAATGGGCAACCCATTGGACATGGGTGGACAGTTGATGTAAAGGAAGCGAAGACTACTCTGTATCCGATGGCCTGATGGTGTAAGGGCCACTGGAGGAATAGCTTTTTTTTTTTATTGTTTATTGAAATTTTCACAGAACAAATAGGAAAAAAAAACACAGAGACATCATTGCAGTATTACATATATACTCAGCATTTCTAGCATGTGTCCTACGCATATCAATCTTTTGCCAGCCCTTTATTCTGGGAATCAAATGCAAGTCTCTGAACAACACCCCCCACCCACCCCAGCATCCCAAACACACTGAGGAAGCTCACTGAACAGCCAGCAGCTAATCCACTCACTGTACCTAACTGCAGTTAAAAACTGTGCGGGGAGCACCCACATGAGGGACGCTATTTGCCCAAGTACCCCCTTGATGTAATAAGGGGGGTGTCAGGGCACACAGTATGTTTTCTCTGCAAATAACCTGCTATCATAATACCTTCATCAGGCTGTCACAATGGTCCCCAGGGAGGTTATGGTATGGTGCTTCTCCTACCCAACACCGTGGCAACAATATCGTAGACATATACGAGCATTTATATCAAAATCAGGGCCTACCCCCGGTACTACAATATACAGTCGTACATGCAAGGCAGTGTAAGGCAGACAGTAACGAAGGAAATCACCACACTCAGCACACACCGCACCATGATGTCTAACGTAGTTAAGCAACTAAGATAGCAATACATCCCAGCACTCTCAGGGATCAATAATGCGACTGAACCTCTAATAAAACGTTAATAGGGGTAACAACTTGACTCCCTGTACCCCTACAGTACCAGTACATTATGGAACAATGTCTCCTCAACCAGTCCTCATTGTCCGCATCATCACCATTCACTCTGGCTGAGTCTTTACGTTCAAGTTATTTGATGAAGAGTGCAGCTTCTTTTGGAGTATCGAATAGTTTGGTTTTACCCTCATGCTGGATTCGAAGTCGTGCAGGGTAAAGCATGGCGTATTGTATCTTTAGGGCTTGTGGTAATTTTTTAACCGTTTGGTACTCACGCTTTGCCTGATGTACCACCACAGTGAAGTCCCTGAATAGTTGTATCTCCATCCCTTGGTATTTAGTGGTGCCTATCTCCCTTGCCATTTGAAGTGCCGCATCACGATCTCGATAGTTAAGTAGCCTAGCGAAGATTGGACGTGGAGTGGCCCCTAGGACAGGACGCAGTGCCAAGGATCTATGCGCCCGTTCAACCACCAGAATGCTGGAGAAGTTCTCTGCACCAAACAGAGTTTTAAGCATGTCCTCTATATACAGTTCCATCTTCCCAACATTGGTGGACTCCGCGACTCCAAGAATGCGCAAATTATTGCGTCAGGACCTGGCTTCCAGGTGCTCGTTCTTTGCATTTTTTTACTGACAGTAGCTTCTCCATTTGCGCACAGGAAGTGGCAGTGCTGTTCACTTTGTCTTCAGTGCTCGAGATGTGCTGTTCGGCCTCAGCTAAGCGTACTCCATGTTTGTCCAGCCAGTACACCATACTGTCCATACGTAGATTTAAAGTGTTGATTTTGCCATCAATAGTTTGCAAGCTCTGTTGCATGGACAGCAACATGGGCTCCAGCTTGCCAGTGCCAGCAGCCTCAATGTCGGTCTCCGTATCTGAGGTGACTTGTGATGCCATGTTTTTAAGGCGTCTCAACTCAAAAGACAGCTTTGGCTGCACCTGTCTATCAGATTTTCCCATTGCGACAACAAGGCTGCACACCACCTCAATTCGTAGCCGGTTCCAGGGTTCAGATCGGCAGCAGACAGGTGTTGCACAATTGTACTGTTGAGGAGATTCTGAAGAAACACCCCCCCCACCCAGAGTCTACAAGGCATGCACAGGAGAGGTTAACAGCTCCCTGATCAAAAACCCCAGCTCACACCAGAGGAAGCTATCACCATTATCTGCAGAGTTTCTGTAATGACGGACGTAGGGGGAGCACAAAAAGAGTAAAGCGCAAACACCAACACGCCCTTGAAATCAGAGCAGACACTGAAGAGCACAACCAAACGCGTTGCAATCTGTGGCACTCTACAGTGCACGCTGTGAGCATCCGCGTCGCTCAAGGAACAGTCTCAGCCATCAACCGCCGTGAAAGTCCTAAGATGGCAGGTGCTGAGGGCGCCGAACTGAGGCACGGGGGTAGCAGCGGGAGGACGCCCACCAGCGCAGGCCGCAATGCCGTCAGGCACCCCAGGCAGTCAGTGTCCGCAAGGGGCGCACAGTAAAAAGTGAAGCAGACTCCCCGGCCCTCCCCACCAGCATCTGCAAAGCGGTTTAATGCTTTCGCACAGGGGGAGACCAGAGGGAGCAAAGCTGAACACAAACGTGTCTTGGCAGTCTTATAATGCAAAGCGGACACTTAAGTGAACAGCCAAGTACATTCCTATCCACCTCGATATTGTGTAGGGTGCGCTGATAGTGGCTGCCCGATCATGGAACAGCCACTGCCACTAACCGCCGGGGAAGTCCTGAAATGGCGGTCGTTGAAGGGCGCCAAACTGCGTCGCAGGGGGTAGCAGCGGGAAGGTACTCACCGGCGCCGGCCGTGGTGTCGTCAGGCAGCACGCTCACCCGCAATAGCAGCCCAGGCAGTCCGTGTCCCTAACCGCCATGAAAGCCCTGAAGCGTCGGGCGCCGATTGTGCCAAAATGTGTCTCAGGGAGTATGAGCGGGAAGGCACCCACCGATGCAGGCCCCAAAGTTGCCAGGCAATGCATTTGCCCAAAGCAGAAGGTCAGACAGGCCTTCCGTGCGGACCCCGAACGCATTCCCTGCTCTCACCGGGGCCTCCAGAGTCCACAGCGCCGGATTCCAGACTCTTCCCCAGGCAGCACAGGCCGTCTCCTGCCCTCAGTACACACCGGTGGAGCTCCACCCGCATCTCACAGAAGGTCGTAGGGCTGCTCCGGTCGCACCGATCCCAACTCCACAGCTCAGCCACTCATGTACCGCCTGGTGTGCAGCAGATTATCACAGCATATGGGCATGCAATTCACAGGGCCCGGGTCACCATCTTCTACAGGCAGCGTGGGTCCGCTTTGATTAGCAGGTCAGTGCTCAGGACGCTCACCAATGCACATTAGAAGGGTATCAACCCGTTGCCCACAGCTAGGGGTATCAGAGCTGCCACATTGCACCAGAAAATTCCATAGAGAAAGGCAGGATATTTAGCGGATTTTGGTCCTGACCAGCAGAGCTGCACTAATGTGCGGCCATCTTGCTTCGGGCTCTCTAGCGCCCCCCCACTGGAGGAATAGCTTTATGTCCCCCCACCTAATTTAGATGGTCGCACATACAGGTCAATATTCACTGCTGATCACCGCCAGGAAAACCACGATAGTAAGGGGTAGTGAAAACAGCAAATTGCCCCCTCGCCATGGGAGATACCTCACATGTTGAGGGGAATTTTTATTTAGTTTCAAAATCAAAACCCCAAAGAGGATTTTGTTTTTGAAAAACAAATTAATGTTATCACATGGTTCCATCTTGTTTGATGGAGCCATACAGAAAAATTAAAATACATTGACAGGAACCACATAGAGAGTGGTTTGTGTCAATGCTTAAAATGATTGCCAGCCCACAGACATTTCAAAGTTTGGTCATCAGGACCTGGGCCAAGTTTAAAATCATGTCCAAATATATGTTTGCATGCACGCTATGAACAATCAAATATTGTCTTCCCAAAGATTATTAAACAATTCACTGCCATTACTTCATCAGGAAATTATTCATTGTTGAACACCTCATTCTAAGTTCATGGCTATTTGTGGATGTTCTTCAAAAAGAAATTGTTTATCTCTCAGTTTAATTTCCCTTTCTTCTGGTGTAATCTTTGCCAAATATGCCCATCAAGAAGTAGTGTACTTCTTGTTTGTCAATCTTATATTTATGTCCTAATTTCAAGCTCTTCAAAATCCCTGTTATTCAGATCTGTGACTGTCAGCTGATTTTTCTCCAATTTGTTTCAGACTGTCAACTCTTTGCAACTCTCTTTGCAACACAATGCCTCCTGAAATTGACCTTTTCTCTGAGGTTCTAGACAGTTCTTCTAAATATGTTTCTTCACCAGGACCCATTCACCAGGATATAGATCATGGCAGAGCTTTTACCTTGTCAAAGGTGTATCTAAATTCACTTGGTGTGAAATAGAGGATATAAAATCAGCCAAATATTTGAGGTATTCCAGAACCTGGTCATCTGATCGTTCAGTATTCACGAGTGGAGCTGGGAGAATCCCAGGAATAAATACAGCTCACTCCATCAATACTAAGGGGCCGATTATGATGGCGGATGGACCTGAGTCCGTCCGCCACCATAGAGAAGGAGGGACCGTCCGCAGGGGCAGCGGCGGTCCCTCCGTGCTAATTAGGATGTGACCGCCACCCTGTCGGTCACATCCTTTATTTTTATCATTGCGGCGGGTGCTGCTTGAAGCAGCACCCGCCGCAATGATAAAAATGTGAGTTGTGCATTTGCATGCACAAAGCGGCAGGCACCTCGCGGTGCCTGACGCTTTGTGCAGGCAAATGCAGGGGGGTACCATAGGTACCCCCCATGTGCACCCCCCAACCCCCCTTCACCCCTGGGGGCCCGCAGCGGGCCCCCAAACACAAATCCGTATACCTTTACACGGCAGAAATGCCGCCGTGTAAAGGCATCTTTCTGCAGACATCCTAATATGGCTGGCGGTGTCTGATAGACACCGCCAGCCATGTTAATGCTTTTCCGCCGCGGGCGGAATCCGCCCGCAGCGGAAAAGCGGAGGACAGATAGTAAGACCCACCAGCCATCCTAATATGGCGGTGGGTCTTTCAAGGCTCCGCGGCGGATTTCCCGCATCCTCCGGGCCGGCGGTGGCTTTCGCCTGCCCGGTGGATGCGGTAAATCCACAATCGTAATAGGCCCCTTAATGTGGAAACAGGCTTAAAGTCTTGTTGGGTGTGCTTCTAACACTCAGCAGAACTTAGGGAAGGTCTTGGCCAGTTTAATGCTGTCAACACACAAACATTGGCCAACTTTGCTTTCGTTTTTCCTTTGACCCTTTCAAAAATTTCTGATGCTTCTGGGTGATATCCACAATAGAATTTCTGCTCCACTTTCTATGCAATGCATGAGACTCTCATAACCTTGTTTTTAAAATTAGTTCCTCTATCTGACTCTATAGAAATTAGTGAGCCAAATCTAGGGGTCAACTCCCTTAATAAGGCTTGGGTACAGTGGGGACATCATATCTTCTATTTGGGTATGCTTCCACCCACCTATTGAACAAGTAAACCAACACTAGGATTTTGCTCATAGGTATTTCAACAAAATCTATTTGTGATCTTATAAAATTAGCTCCTCCTTTTCCTAAGTGACTCATGGTCACACTAGTTCTCCTGCCAACATTTTCCTGCTGGCAGCATACACATATTTGACACAAATTACCTAAATTAGTTCTAAATTGGGGATTGACCAAAACTTCTTACATGTCCTAACCATAGCATCCTGTCCAACATGTGGAGGTCCATATACATACCATTGACAACAACTTCTAATCTGGCAATACAAATCTTTCATCATTCAATTTCCATGCACCATCTTTATCTTTTAAACATCTTGTTTTCTCCTTTCTTTCCTTTTCGTCCTCTGGTGCTTCATTTTATAGTTTTCAAAGCTCATCAGGAGACTGAACTGACATTGACAAGAAACTGTTGTCATAAAAGCACAACACTTTACAACTTCATTGGCAAGACTATTGCTTATGGACAACATGCCATCTCCACTCTTGTGTATGCCGCACTAAAAAAATGTTAGTTTCTTTGGAAATTTTAAGGCCTATAATAAATTTAGAATATGTGGTCCATTTTTTATAGGTGTGACAGCAGATGTCACAAGCCCCTGTGTGACCACAGTTAGCCATATTCATGGACCTCTCCAAAGCCGTACTGGCTATCTGTGTAGATTATAACATTCAAACCATTGGCCGTGCGGCATGTTTTTTTATTTGCAATCAATTCTGCTGCTTGTGCTGAAGTTACATTACATAATTATGATGTTTCAATGATATATGCTGTTGCACAAGCTGCATCTGCTGCTGCAAGAGTTCCATAATGGCCTATCAAACAACCGTCCATAAATAAAATAAAAACAGCCAATTAGAGGGGTGCCTCTTAAATATTTAGTCTTGGATTGGTGCATAACTCTATCACATCAGCGCAATCCTGATAATTTTTGATCTATTTCATTACCAAGCTCCTTCTTTGGCAATGGTAGAAGTGTTGCAGGATTCTGACACCAGAAGCAATTGCTTATATGTAGTTAAGAGGCTATTTGTAAAAATGTGAGTGTGTGTGCAGGTGAACAATGTCTTAACTCTCTTTGAACAATTGTCATAGGAGTCACAGCGATGCTCTTCGTGCACCCTGAGATGACAGTGATAACCACTTGCTCTAAAGTGGTAGAAACAAATATGCAATAGACTGTTTCCCTCCTCTATGTTGCTGTTCAAGTACAGAAAGGGCTCACCTTGCTCTTACATGACAAAATAAATAAAAACGTTCTAGCAATTTTGCATTTCTGGAGCAGGGGCACTACACATCATGTTTCTGAGCACCAGGAAGGCTTGCTTGCATTAATTACATTATAAAAAATTACCAGGCCCTCACATCACTAAGGGTTAGCTTATGTAAAGGCTTTGCAATTAGAAAAAGTTTGGAGTCCACTAACAACACTAGTCAACCATCCCTAGAAACATCCCCCTTCTCCCTGTGTTGTTAAGGGGTTTATTCTCTGTATTACAGAAATGGGATGTATGACATTAGAACGCATGCTTTTACATCGCATGCTTTAACAACGCGGTTTTTACAACGCATACCATTACAACGCATGGCGCTTTGGGGTGCTGGATAGTGAATAGTTTAATTTACTATTCCAACTCCAGTCCCCGTGGACACTAGGGAAGGTGTTGGATAGTAAATTAAATCTATTCCCTATCCTAGAGCGCCCCCCAGCGCAATGCGTTGTAATGGTTTGCGTTGTAAAAGTTGCATCGTAAAGGCACTGCGTGGTAAAAGTTGCGTTGTAAGGGATGTTTCCCCAGAAAAGTGTCCTTACGCCCTCCTTGACTAGGTGCCCCAAATAATTACCTTTCTTCTGGCAGTATTACAGTTTTGCTGAAAAACTCTATGTCCACTTTCAGTCAAAGTATTCAATAAAGCAATTGTGTCAATTATACATGTGTGGGACCACCAAGTCCTCAATATATTGCACTAGCACTAAGTTACAAGAATTTGTGAAAGATTGAAGTACTTTCTGTATACCCTGTGGGATTCTACTTTGAAATTTGAGCACAGATATTGACTCTCCTAATGAAGACGAAATGAGACACAAGTCAATTATTCTACTCTGAATCAATAGTGAGCGTCTGCAGAATTCCCCCAAAATTTACTTAAGGATTTGATATTGCAGGACAACCTGGGATTACTATTTAATTAATTTTGCAAAGGTCCTGCAAAATGACTGAGTTTATCTATTCCTGTAAAATTTACTAAGTGTCTTTATTCCCATGATCCAAGAGTTGCATAAGTTCCCTGGTGCTTCTTTTAGAATACCCTTTTAATTCATCTGATAAATAGCAGATGAAATTTCCTCTTCTGCTTAACAAGTACATTTATATTGAAGAGATTGAGAATACACTGCATTTAGTTTTACAGTGATCTTCATTGGCTCCACAGTTTTGATCCACCACTTTGTATTCCTGGAAAATTTCACACTTATTTATTCATATATGTCTTACATTTATAGATAAGTGAGAAGGTTTTAATTCTCACGTCGTGTGATTTTATTTTAAACTCTGAATCCTCATCCTTCATCTGAATACAAGACAATCCACTGCACAGTAAAATACTCTGTTGAGTTCACACACTAGATTGTTTCCCCAAAATACAACTGGACTCATCTCACAGAATATAAATTCATGACAATTTATAGTGAAACAAATATTACTTGAGACTTTTGCTGACAACTTATTAGTCACCTGTTTATTTAAAAAGTCAATGACTTGGACTTCTTTTCTCGAAAGGGGTGGTTGGTGAACCCCCTTTAGCCTAACAGTATAGTGGATAGCACCTGTATCGATTAAAAATTACACTGGATGACCATTTACTTCCCCTACCACAAAAGGATAATCCTGGTCTACCTCTAAGACTGCACCTAGCATGCACACTCTACAGGGACCGCCATTGTTTCTGACTCAGTCCAGTAGGAATTCTGTTTGTAGTAGCCAATTGTGGGAATTTGTCATTAACCACCACAGGTTGTTGCTGTATCCTTAAATTTAAATGTATGTTTATTGTTGCATGGCTGGAGCTGATGGCAAATTCCTATTAAACTACCCTTGAGCCTGCATTTTCTGCAAAGAGGCCACTAAGATTGACCAAAACCAAGGGACCCAAGAAAACAAATATAGGCAGGGACTTTCGGGAACAACAATAAAGAATAGTCCACCCTCAAGGGCCAAGGAGCCTACATTTAGGAGAATCTGAGAGAATGAATATCCGAGGAAAAGAGAGGGTCTGGATAGGCCACGAGCAATTAACAGCGACCACTCCTGTAAAAATGCTTCTCTAATCAACATTAGAGAAGTCAGAAATCTCTGGTAAAGAAGATAGTTGTGCTGCCATCCCAGTGCTGACTTTGAACTGGCTGGGCTGGCGCAGGAAATGGTCCCAAAGAGCAGGAGGGGAAACGGCGTCCTCCTCCAAGAACGGCGGCAGGATTCCGATGTCCCAAGCTTCCGTGTGGATGACTGGTTCCGTCATCCACACAGGAGCTTGGGACATCGGAATCCTG
The DNA here is from genome assembly GCF_964261635.1 of Lissotriton helveticus. Taxonomy (NCBI): domain Eukaryota; kingdom Metazoa; phylum Chordata; class Amphibia; order Caudata; family Salamandridae; genus Lissotriton; species Lissotriton helveticus. Next base: position 1,702,211,632 of record NC_136063.1, on the reverse strand, counting down.
CCACCATTCTTGGAGGAGGACGCTGTGTCCCCTCTTAGCCCTCTTAGCCCTCCCCACCCTAGTGCTCTCCCTAGATCTTCAATTTACCAGTGCCCTGATGAAAGTGATGGCTACTTGTTAGCCCAGCACCGAAACGCGCGTCGGCACCGCGCAAGACAGAAACCATTGGGCGACAAACTAATGATAGCACCATTTCGATGCACTATTGCCCTCTATTTTGTATTGGGTTTCTGCCTTATATATATATTGTTTGCTCTTGTATATAATCTGTTTTATTTGACATCAGTGAGTGTGGAGTGTATGAATGATAAGATTGGTGGAAGTATATGTTCATGTCTTTGCCTTTTATGTTTGTTCTATTGTTTAGAGCTCTTTTGTGGGGATAGAGAGACTTAGCCTGTTAACTTAATTATTGTCATTAGTTCAGGCATATCTGTCTTGTATGTTTATTGTATATATTGTTGTGCACATTGCTTCCTTTTTGCTCCGTAATTCACTACTTGAAATTCAAAAAAACGTATCAATATTATTTCTAAATAAAAACCTTTTGTATTGTATCCTTGCTTGTTTGCAATTTTGCTATGTATTTGGTTCTTCCTTGAACAAAGTGAATTGCTCATTTGTATCTATTTGAGACGTTATTACGCTCCATTAGTATCCTGTGGCAGGTGACACCTTACTCCCATGCCCTTGAGGGTGGACTATTCTTTATTGCCACTAAGACTGAGACCATTGACTTCGTCATCCCTTCTGATTCATATTCTGCTATAATTTGGGAACCATTTGTTACCCATTTTTTTATCTACTTGGATGACAACTACAATCCTGTTCCCAGTGTCTATATTCCCCACAGATGTGGCAAGGGCAATTTCTAATCTGTGCATTATTATCCACATTGTTCATGTTAGAATTTTTAAATAAATCCTCTACCACGAGGCCACCATTTCCAACTGGCACACACGTCACACCATTGCCTTGTGCCTTAATACCTCACATACCAGGACTAGCACCAGGTGCCTTAAAACCACCCTGACCACTTTTTTTGATAGCCAAGTTTCAGCTACCATCAATTTCTCCTTTGTTGATTTCTTTTTAGTATTGCAACATATATTACAATACTTTGCATAGGCAAGGATGTTGTCTAATGATTTTGCTTGCTATGGGGTGTCCATTTGGACCAGTCTCTTACTATGAAAGATCATCTCCTTTGATATAATGAGTCTTTTGCGTACAGTATTCCCTCTCCTCCCATTATCTGTGTAAAAAACTCTTGTTCAAGCACTGGATATTAGTTTACTAGACTACTGTAACATACTCTTATCTGCAGCAAATGAATCTTTAATGAATAAACTTCAGGTTGTTCAGAACACTGCAGCTCGACTGGTCTAAAATATGCCATCCAGAATTGCTTCTATTCCACTTCTGCGATGACAACACTGGCTGCCCAAATGTCAGGGAATCAATTTCAAGATCTGTTGCATAGTACATAAAGCGTTAAATGGCAAGAGGACCAAGATGTCTAACTGAAAAACGGATTCCCTATCAGCCGAGCAGAACCCTACGCTCTGGGGAGAAATCCCTCCTTATCACTCCCTCCTTATCACTCCCCATTTTAAGAAGTTCCACACAGGGGGTTAAGTCTCCCCTTCATTGCAATCACCTGCCCTCTTACCTTTGAAAGTGTGTGGATCTCCTTTGTAGGAAACTACTCAAAACTGAACTCTTCTGCAACTAAATTCGCTGGTCTGTTGTTCTGTCCGATATTTTGGAGATACTCCTTAGGGGGTGATTCTGGTGCTTTATAAATCAATCCATGAATCATAAATCATAACAAATAAAACTTTGGTGGAATTGTGCAATGCTCTCTGGACACAATTTCCTCACAAATTAAACAACAGAAAGGATTCCTGAAACAGTCTCTTTCAAGGGTTCTTTAGCTCAAGTATGCTTTCCTTAAGTCTTTATCAATCTATCATAATATACATGAACTGATTAATCTGGACCTTGCACCATCTTCAAGATTTTTGACCAATCAACTTGTTACTGGGGAACCTTTGTTTCAAATGCTCAATGACACATTTTGATTTTTGCATCAGAATAGACGAAGGCATATTGTGAGGGGATAGGCTCTGTGGTTCTTCTTCTGGCCATTGTACCATAGTCTTACACTCAGTCATCAAATCGTATGGCACATCAATTCAAAATAAAGCATTCAAATGTGTCCAAAGCACTTTTGAAATGGTCACAATCCTCTCGACCTCTGTATACCATTTCTCATCTCCAGTCTGAGTTTTGGGAAATTCTTTGTAAATGTTTAAAGATCATTCTTTGACCAAGGTGCAAAGACATATGGTCCTCTCTGTACTTCCCCAAAATGGAAACTTATTTCAACAACCACTTTGCATTCAGTATCACTAACACTGACATTTTTCTTTGTGCTACTCTTTTTCGACACTCCAGGCTTATAAGGTGATTGTGTCCATTCTTCTAGATAGCTTATCATATTTTACTATTCTCTAATTGTGTCTGATAATTCTGTGCAATTTTCTTTCAAGGTTCTGGGCTTCTAATTCATTAATTCATTTTCAGTCAACTCTCCCAAATTCTGTTTTGTTTTGAATCCACCTTTATTTCTTTAGGAAATTCCTCAAGTTTCACAAATGCACAAGGACAACTTTTCCAGCCCTCACTTTCTAAAATGTAAACTTATTTTTATTATACTTTGAAATGTTATCACCGTTTTCTGCCATAATTTCCAAATCCCCTTTGAGTTTGAAAGTATTAATCTACATCACTTTCATCTCCCTTCACACTTGACTCTCCTAATCCTATCTCTTCCGCCTTTCACTTGTAAATGATAATCATTATATGGAGGTGGTCTCACTTCAGTCAATAATAGGTCCAATAACTTATCCTTTCATTCTTTACCCTCTCGTTCTTTTTCTAATTTTTGCTTTTACTTATGTCATCATTTGTTATTTTTTTCCGATTCATAGTTGTAAAGTTAGACCAAAAGTCTGACTTCACTCCGTTTGGGTAATCACAAAGGTAAGTTACTGCTAGTAACTTTACTACTGGTAATTTTACTAGTTGAAACTTCACTACTACTTGCCTTACTACTAGTAAGTTAGACTTTTGGTCTAATTTAGGAGCATATTACCAACAACTAGCGATAATTATCGCTATGTTGGTTTAGCGGTGATATTTTTATCGCCGAGCTGCGGCGCTTTTTATCGCTTAGGAACCTCCTATTATCAAGGATTATCTCCTAAGCGATAAAAATCGGCCGAAATGCATGAATATCGCTGAAAAGTCAGCGATATTCATGCATTACCGAGCTAATGCTCTTAGCCATATTATCCACCTACCATTGGATAACATGGCTAAGAACTGCTCAGGGGCAGGTGTTAGCTTTTGGAGATATTTGCGCTTAGCGCGAATATCTCCAAAAGTTGGTAATAGGAGATAGCGATGTTAGCGACTGTTTCCAGTCACTAACATCTTGGCACTCCCAGTTTGCATGTCATTAGTGATAAATATCACTGACATGCAAAGCGGGGCCCAAGATGGTCGCTATCTCCTACTAGCTGTCGCTAACTGGTGTTAGCGACAGCTAGGTAATAGGGAGATAATTTTATCTCCGCTTTCTTGACTTTTAAAGCCAAACAAGCGGAGATAAACCCCCTTGATAATATACCCCTTAGACTTTTAGTCTAAATTTACCTTTTTGCCTGCAAGATTTCATGAAACAAATAACTCTCCACTGGCGATAACACAGTGTGCATCTGAGATAATGTTTTGCAATAAACGAATTAGGACTAGAGGTTTTATCATTATCTTGCAACCATAAGGTATACTGCAACAAAATTACAAAAATTTGAAAAATGACAGTTGTCAAAACAATTTAAAATCTTCAGTCCCAACGGGTTGTTCATGTGAATCACCAGCACCAAAATCTTTGCCCACTACTGTAATCTTTTAGATTCCATGTACTGATAATTTCCTACAGGTTTTAGCACACTGTAATAAAATTCTACCCTTAAAAACCTATTCCCTTTAATGCAAGGTTTTCACAATGAGTAAATCAGGCTTAATAGCTTTATCAAAACATTTCACAAAAAACTGATGAAGCCTTGGGAACCTGACCTAACTTTTCTCAATGAACTGATAGGGCCTTTAGCCTTTACCACTGGCTTAATACTATAAACAGCACAAGCCTACAGGCACATAAACCAGCAACGTTCATGCTTACAGCGATAAAATTATAAATATGTAAAAAAAAATTGAAGGTGACAAAAGTATACAAACTCCATTGAAAGGGCCTAACAAAAAGTATCACTTTGAGAATCCTCTACTCCCAGGGTTTTTCAGAGGGGATAACCAACACCAAAACTATTCCAAGATTTCATGTAATAAAATATCTGTCTGCTGACTGTAACACAGTGTGATTACAATCCACAATTAAAGACATTAACACACGCTTTTTACAGTAAATACAAGATGCCTACTGCATTCAAATTCACATTTTGCCTACTTCCTTTGTAATACCAATTCACAATAAACCAATCAGACCTATGGCTCTAGACATAACATTTACTAGTGAACTAGTGGCCCTTATTATTGATTTGTCACTATAAGCAGCCAAAATCAACTATACCGAGCATACGCTTTCCTGCAAGGCAACTGTCAGGCATACAGTCATAAAATTATAAATGTGTACATGTAGGAAGTTAGAGTCCTTCTGCATGGTAACCCCCACTTGTTGCCTGGTGCTAAGCTGTATTATGACCAGTCTGAATGGGATCCTTATAATCAGGACACCAGTCTGACTGCTTTCTCCCCAAGCTGTTGTGTTGAGTACTTATGTACATTCCAGATTGGATACTGGCGTATCCTTATCAGTCCCTAATATACTAAGGTACCCAGGTCAAAGGCACCCCAGAGGTCTCCCATGGGGTGAAGCATGCATTATGCCACCCGTGAGAGACCATGCAAAATGGAACTACAGGCCTCACATTGCAGCCTATGTAAGTTGGTGCTTGCACCATTTTCTCAAGATATAGGTTTCCTATATCTAGGGTCACTGCACTTAAAACCTATAAGTCACCCCTTTTTCATGCCTTCCCAATCCTGAAGGCAGGTGCTTGGTTCTAAGTGAGAGGATAGCCCTGCATGGCCAGGACACCCCGGCAGCCTACGGAGTCCATTCCTCCAGGTTGCCAGTGAAGCAGCCATATACTATATAGAGGGGCACTGCTTAAATACACAATGACAATCTCGAAAACAGCTGCAACAAATCCTATCATGTTTATATCAAACATTTTGGAATCATACCCACACACTGTAAAGCCCTCTATTAGGCTTTCACCGTTGCCAAACTTCTAGACCTGGACTGCACAAAATGGTTGTTGTCGACCAGAGACACATTTCTGCCCTCATGCTGCTGAGCTAAGTCCGAGCAGAAGAAGGAGGACCAATAGGGATCTTGTCACAGAGAGGTGTGACCACCTCCAAGACAGGATTTAGTGTATTGGGACCTGGTGGGTGCGCTTGCCAGTGCCAGAAAGTCTGCATGAGGGGCACACTTGGTATCCCCTTGCATAGTCCAGTTCAAATCAGTTCTGGGAGCCATTGGCTCCCGCTCTGACACAAAACTGGACAAAGGACATGGGTGTAACCTCCTCCCTGTCCAGACCCGGCCCTGGGAGAGTATCCTGAATCTTTCCAACCCTTTATCTATGGTACTTAAGGGCTTACCTGGGTGTAGGTCCCTAGATACTTCGTGAGATAAGATTCAGATCAGACACCACTGCACTTCTACCTTCTGGGCACTCGCTGGAATTCGTTTGGGCCTTACTTCATCTCCCTTCTAGCCTGCATTTTCTGTGCTTGTGCCTCATATAGGAACCTTACAAGGCCTGTGAATTATGAAAGTCACCTGAAGAAATCTCCCTTGGAGTAACTCCCTGGCATGCGCAGGCTTCCCAACTAAGTTGAGGATCTGCAGATCTGGAGCTCCTCCAGACTCTGTGGGCTCTGCAACACAGGTTGTGGTTTTCCACAGCTCGTGAGGCCTGCCCTGCCCGCTCGCCATGTTCGAGGCCAGTGTACCTCATGGGGTTTGCAATAACCGAACCCCTGTGCATCGCATCCAACTTACAGTTGGAAAGGCTTGACTTCTTTGCAAAAAGATCTTCGGGCTCCAAGTATCCCCAACCTCAAGCATCTCCAGTGACTAGAACATTCAACCACACCGCATCGTGTGCATCATGACCTGCATCTTTTGGTGAGCTGCTTGAGGTCCTCTCACAACTCTAGTGCCTCCACCTTTGGGTCCACTTGAGGGCCACACTTGTTTCCTTTAGACTCCGCTGATTGCGCGGGCCTGCCCTGACTCGCCTACTGTTGGAGAGTCCCAAGGACCTTGCTGGTTCCGGCGGCGCTCCTTCATTGATTTTTGCATTGCTTGCTTTTTCCAAGGCTTGTTGGTGCTCCCGCTGGAGACCAACCCCTCAACACTCAACATCTTTGTGGGACAGCTCGTGCATGGCTCCAGGTCCTCCTCAGCGTCTACTACACCAAGGAGCTTAGGGGATTACAGGAACAGGTCGTCCCCCTCTCTGAATACTCGCAACAACACAGGACCTGTTCCTTTTGGTGCTACAGTTGTGCCTAGTCAAACCCTCCTATATTCCTTTCAGGATTGGGCAATAGCCTGCCTTTCAGGCTATTTAATTTTCTAGACCAGGTTCACCACTTTCAGATTATTAATTAAAAAGAGAGTGCACTGTTTATCCATATACCTCTATAAATTTCTCCCCACCCTGCTGACAGACTAGAGTAAGAAGAAAGGAAGAGGAAAAAGGCTGGAACACAAAAATAGTGCGGAAAAGAGTGGTGTCGCCTCACGGGAGTAACACCATGGAGGCTCTGCAGGAAGGTACTCGCCTGCCGCCTAGGTGCTCATCATTAGCGTACACCACTCAGACAGAAATTGTGAAGTGTGAAAGAAAAAGAACTAGTGAGGGTGCTCGGGCAACAGTACCTGCATGTGCATCAAGTTTGGTACACCGCAAGGCTGGACCCAACAAAGTGAAGGGGAGTGACACAGGTAATGCCACACCGCTTAAGTGAAAGTTAAAAAATAAGTTATAACTCGCTGGCCCTCTCGACTTTATTCTTGGCTGCGAGTTTACTCGTAATTAAAACGCCGACATGTTTCGTTGCCAATTGGAAAGACTTACGGCAACTTCTTCAGCGCTTAGGTCTGTCGTTTCGCCCTGCACCCATTCACTGGTGTTCCGTATCACCTACTGTGGAAGGCATACCTATACCTCCATTCTGGCAATGTCTGTATGCCTTATTATGGATAATTTTGCTGCGAGCTGCTCCCGTCAGTCTCGCGTGTAAAGCTGGAACCGGGCGTTGCCTCCTCAGCGTCGCCTGGTCCTCAGAGCTGCAGAGTCAATGTCATCATCATCCATCCTGCAAAACAAGACATTAGATGGCATTCAACTTCGTAGTCTCCTGGTCACCCCTGAGTGACAGACTCTGTCCCTTCTGCTTGCACCTACCTCTCATCAAGAATCCATCCTTGGATTCCACTGGACACTTTCCTTTAGTCTTCCATTGGATTCAACAGCAGTTTCTGACACCTCTACACACGTATGCACCTGGCTTCCCTGGTGTAGGTAACATGGGTACTAGTATCCATGGGTGGGGTGGCTCTCTAACCTTCTGTCTTCCACAGGGTTTCTTCATGGTCCACTGGGACCGTTCCTTAATCTTTAAAAGTCAAACCGTGAGTTGTACGGAGTTATACGGAGAACACAGTTGTGTTTCCACACTGCACACGATCACCGTGGGCTCGCTATTTACTCACCTTGAGTGGTTTTTTGGGGTCCCAGCACTTCTACGTTCTCTCAATCCTGTCTTGATCAGAGTTGTGGTTCTTATACCACCTTCTTAGTATATGGTTTGGTCTCCCCCACCCTCCCCCACTGTGTATGTTTTGCTATTTACTGTGTTTCTTTGCTAACATATTTGTGTGCATTGTTTTGTCTCCATGTTGGAGATATTGGAACGTACTAGATACATATTTCTATAAATACTTGGTGGGGTTCTTTTGACTTAATCTATACTATAAGATTGCATTTTGGTAAAACAAGCTGCTTTAAACTCCTTTTGGACTAAGCCTGAAGGCTACTCTCCACAGATATCATTTAGAGAGCTTTCTAAGTTTGACTAAGACCTCTTAAATCACCATAAGGGTTGCCTGGACTGGTGCAAGGTGACCACTTACATAAGTGGACATCATATACCAGGCCAGCCTCTCACATTACAAAATTATAGTTATCAAAGGAAAATACTAATCTAACTTAAGAGGACCTAACAGCGAGCAAATCCTCTGCGGTTTGTGAGAGAAGGTAACCACACCAAATCAATAACTACTCTGGTAATCTATGAGAATCCATGTAAAAAAATACCTCTGTACGTGCTTTAATACAGAGTAGTAACAATCCACTCTTAAATGCATATTGATTTAATATTTGCTTTCCGCCTTTAATTTTAACATACTTCTTTTACTTCCTTTATCAAAATGTTTCAAAATAAATATATCACCTAGAACCTTGATCATTGGCTTGCCACCAAAACAAACCCAGTCCCGGTGTATATAATGTAAGCTTTCCAACAATACGTACAGTGCAATATAAGAACTCATTTTCAATGGAAGCTCACGTCTTAATTATTCTACTCATGAAAACCAACATATGGGCAGGGATTATTTTTTTGCACTCTTTAGATATTTAGAGAAAAGCTAGTATATTTCTGCATGTTTCTCCATATTCCGAGCTACTGCAGCTTTTCTTTTTAAAACTCAATTCTATTGAAATGTTTCTTATATCTTTTTGCAACAAATAAATAAATAAAAGTATTTTGATGTGTTTAATTTTGCATTAGTGGTTTAATATTGATTCTTCATATTTGCAAACATGTCCGCTCTTAAATATAAAAGACTGCCAATACATCATTAAGTGGGACTGGTTCATACATGAGCTCAGCACCTAAATTCTTTAGATGCACCCCCAACATTAATATTTTCTCCAAGATTTACACGCCAGAAAAAAACAAGGCAGCTGATAGCCCAACCACAATACTATCTTACCTGTATGGGTCAGTGCCCTACTCACCAAGAACCTACTATTTTCTAACATCAAAAGTTATCCTTCACCCCACTGCCTACCTTATCACATGACCGATAAAATATGACCGTATTTCTAATCCTTGAAGAACCAGGTATCCCCTTCAAGACCTACTGCAACACTATCAAGAACTGATAGTCCTGCTGGCCTGGCTGAACAACTAATTGGCTTATGTAGCCTGAGCAGCACCTCAATGGGTCATGATATCCCTTCACTAACTATCAAAAAGGAAAAATAAGGCAAAAAAGGGAATCTTCTCCCTCCTTGCACCTAGCATCTGGTATAAATTCCTCCCATGCCAATCCTGCATTTCATAAAGTAACAACACCATATTTTAAAGGAGAATCTCATTGATCAATGATATGGGCTACTAGTTCCTCTTTTCTTTCCATTCTTCTACTGAAATCCCAATCACACTCCTCCTCATTAGAGTAGACAATTCTAAACTGTTCTCCTTGCCTGGGTATAGCTTTTACCCTTCTGTTATGTGCAGTGCTCTGCTGCTCCTCAGTTAGGTTTCTGTTATATAAATATGACTCCTTGAATATCTACTGAGGTAAATTTTTCATACTAGGATGTATGCAAAATAAAGTCTGGGAGTAGTAGTTGAGATACTGAAAAGTAAATGAAAAAGTAACAGTTTGTGATATATGGAGTTAGATGTAAACTAGGATTAGCAGACTGGGCTGTAGGAGGATCTGACACTCGAGGAAAACAGATACTTAAAATGCTGAAAAGGGAAGACACATAATTAAAAGACAGTGCAATAAGGAAGATGGTAAAGAGGGAAGATTAGACATTGTAGACAAATAAAACTTCAGTTCAGAAACATCAGCAAGGAACTCAGATACTGGAATACAGAGAAATGAGAGAAAAACTTGATTATAAGGTAACAAAAGCCCAAAGAAATATGCTTAGAAATACAAGATTAAAACTTTTGGTGATACTGACTTATTTTTCAGTTATTAACCCGGCGTGTTATGCCATACAGGTGGCCATTCCTAGTTACACAGGAAACTAAGGGCCTGATTAAGATGCTGGGTGGACTTGTGACCGCCCAACACCGTCCTGGTCCTGGGACCGACCAACCTCTGGCCGGCGTTCTGACCAGCTAATTACAATGCGACCGAACACAGAGGTGTCTGCCATTGGGTGCAGGGATCAAAAAGGAAGCACCATAGGTGCCCCAACGACCCCAACAGAAGGCCACGCACCTAAGGGGGCCCTGCTGTGGGTCCCCAAACACGTTACAGGCCAGCATGGAAACCATGCCGGAAACCGTGCATCGTAATCCCAAGGGCGGAAAGGCCTGCCCCTTGAGATTACAAGCCGGTTCCGACTGGCCGACAGGCTCCCTGAGCCCATCAGAAGCCAGCCAGAATAACTGGCCTGTTTACTTTCTGACCGCCTGGATCATAATGCGGCAGTTACGATGCTGCTCCGACCATTGGTCAGAGCCATTACAGGCTGCATCATAATCAGCCCCTAAGTGATTTATACATTTCCCTACATAACTGGCTGTTCTCCCTGCTAATTGACTTCCTAGGTTCAGCAGGATAGTGGGTTACTCCTTTAGCCATAACGGAGGAATAAAAGACAGCAGTTTAAATCTAGACATGCCAAGATAGAGAAGTGTCAGAAATAGGAGATACGGACCAGCTTATGCAGGCTTCGAAACAAACCAATGATGGATGTTTATTTAGCGGCAGGTGCAGTTGCACTGTGGTTAATAGCATTCACCTATTTTTAAATATATTAATTTCTGGATTTTCTCTTATGATATCTATAGTCTTCACACTTTTTGAGAATTCACAAAAGTCTCTAAGGGAGTTAGAATGGATGCAGGGGTTTCCATGACTATGCATCCTACTTTGCCATTTTGTGCACCTGCAGGACATGTCCACGGCAGAAAGTGTTGCAGAAATTTACATAAGCCCTGATTTTCTTTCTTTTTCCCCTCCACCAGGATGGTGGCCGCAAGGAACATTACACCACCATCCGTGTGTTAGCATTCAAAACAATGACATTTTAATTGTATGCTTTTTTAAACAGGCCGATATCCTTAAAGGAGTCCGTGCTGATTTATAAAACACAAAAGTTTCCTATTCGGGACCCCAAGAGGGCGAACACACAGTAGTTCATTAGACCATTACCTAGCACCTCCTGAGGCTGCAAACACAATTCCCAAAGGAAAAGAGGGCCCAAGGGAACCCCTTCCCTTTGCGAATCAATTAGCATCATCGAATGGCCAATAAGTGGTCAATGGTTTGTAAACCGAATTGCAGTTTCAAACCATTGACACATACCATATCGAATTGCAATTTGGAGAGAACATCACTTTCTTGTCCTTCCCAAATTCGGTATGGATTGCAAAGCCCATTTTACTAGTGGGAAATACCTTCCCGAGTAGTAGAATGGGCTTTTTACATTAGAGATAGTTACTTTCCAGTTGCAAACCCTATGATTTTTTTTAAATCACTGGGTTTGCAGTTGCAAACTAACTTAATGCATCTAGGCCCAAGTGTATGTGTGTTATCTGGGTGTAGAAAACAATATACAACGTTGTAAAGGTTTACTAATTTCCTAATGGTCTCCCCTTGAGAACACCTCTCATCTTAGTACTTCAGAAAGTCTTTAAATGGAAATAGGATTTAGAAATTACACATAGCAATGCAAACTATGGAACTCTGTTGTGAAACTTGTCAGAGATCAAAAAGGAAAAGAGAGGTTATAAAATATAGGCTCATTAAAGAGATAACTGAGATGAGGGGCCGAACAATCTATGTGAATAGTCTGATCAACACAAAACGGACAGTGGAAGATCTGCAGAAGAGCTGAGACATGAGGAGGGCTCTATCATCAGATGAAGTAAGCGCATAATTTAATGAGAAGAGAGACTGCAGGGACTGTGGCATATGGTTGAGATCAGAGACAAAAATATGTATTGGAGGCCAGATGCAGTTGATGTAAGAGAGGTTATTGGGGCAGAAAGGTTCCTTGCATGGTGATGAACACGCACTCCTGTCCTGAGTGCCCTAACTGTTATGATGTCTGTGTCCCTAATTCTGGTTTTTGATGTCATGGGCAAACACAGATCATGCATGTGCACCCTGGCATAGGCTTTTCTCACTGATTGTGGTTTTCTAGTCCGGGAGTCGCACCCAAAGTGCTACCCTCATAGTGGTGAAAGACTACTGCCTGTGCCAGGCGTTAAGTAGCCAAGCACCTGGTGACAGCAAACTGTGTAGTGATCAGTAGGAGTGAACAGGTCCTTTTCACCTCTGTCACTGAAGTGAGGCATACAGGCTAGTTCATTTAAAGTTCCACTGTTGTGTGCTTAACTCACCTTTGGCCTACATCAGGTTTGATGTGCAGTGTTGTAAAGTGTGTATGGTATATACGTGCTGGGTGCATCTGTGCCTTTGTATGGTACAATACAGGGATAATGCAGTGCTGTGCAGCGTGTGTATATTACATGCATGTTCTGGGCATATGTGTGCCTGTGAATAGTACAATGCAGGAGGTACATAGTGCTGTGCTGTGCAGTGCGTATATACTGTATCCATGTGCTGGGTGTGTGAGTGTCTGTGAAGGCTACAGTACATGTAAGACTCTGGGTTCTATTCTGGGACACCCTGGGCTGACTGGAGCAACATGAGGAGAGGAGGTAGAGGAATACATCCCCACACAGATGTGTGTATTGCTGCATTCCTATAAGCTGGGTAGGACACACTGGAGGAAGGGAAAACCCGGCTTTTCAGAACACTTCAAAGGGTGTCCTTTGATTCAGAATTAGGTCACTGGGAAGGGGCCTGTGCTCACCTCAGGAAGGAGATGGGGCTGTTAAGAGAATCGCAAAGAGTAGAGCTGAGGCTCTGGGTCAACCCTTTCATACACATATCAGTGTGAATGACATGCTGGTGTGAACCTCTAGTTATTCCCATGGCCTGTGTTGTGGGGCTATCTGATTTTGAATTGCTCCTGCTGTAACAGATTGTGTTCTGGAGGAATGGCAGGGCAGAGGAAAGGGCACTTTAAAAGGAAGCAGCCCCCTAACATAAACTTTAAAGACTCTCAGTAAGACTTTTTCCTATGACCAGGACTGGGGGTCAAGGCATGATAGTCTCCCAGGTTGGTGTGGGGAATTCACGCGGGGAATCCAAGACCACCTGCCCGTGGAGCCTGGAGCACCAGCTCCTGCCTGCTTGCCACGACCAGTGTGCCCTGTGAAGGAAAGAAGAATGTTTGCGGGAGTGAGGTCCTGTCGGATATCCTTGTATCGGATACTGATAGCAAGGTGTGAGGATATAGCTGGTGCACCGAATGGACAGCTGCCTGTGTGCAGGGAAACGTTAGTGACCCCTGTTTGCCAGAAGAGGGCAGCTGTGAAGTTAGCTGTGACAGTACTGATCTGGTCATTGCCCATGTGCAAGTACCAAGTTGGCGGCCCCATATGCCAGGCTTGGCTGCTGTGAAAATTGCTGCCATATTGACCGGGCTATAGCCCATATGTGGGACCAGGTCAGCAAACCTATATGCCAGGAGGGGCAAGTGTGAAAATTGCTGCTGTGCCGATCCGGCCTTAGCCCGAGTGCAGAGGAAGAGCAGTGACCCTGAATGCTGGGGGGGGGCCAGGACCAGTTAATCAGGGGAAGAAAGCAGCCTTTGTGACCCAAGGCGCCCTAAGCCATGACTGAGGACCAGCACCAGGAGCATCAAACCCGCCCAACCGGGGGGAGAAGTAAACATATCAGCATTGAAGAAGCATTGAGAACCCACGTCTGCTGCAGGACTGTGTTTGCGAACTGGTGTGTACCCAAGCACAGCCCTCCAGGGCCGCGTGTGTGAAAGACATACCAGTGGCAGCCACTGCAGCATTAGTCCCCACAAAAGAGGCATGCTCAGACACTCTGGTTTTTCAGAACATGCTGATGTGGGTAAGACTGATTGTTGGGCTAGAAAGCCCCAGGGAAACTTGCCTGTTAGACAGCACCTCTTCTCTGGAGCACGTTCGACTTTAAAAAAGAGTCAGAGTGGGACACCGGACAGTTGGACTACTAGTGGGGGTAAACCTGAATGTAGCCTGTGGTGAATGGGAAGCACTACCACTAGAGCGGTGTGGGACTAAGGGACCCTCCTTTGTAAACCCTCCTATGTACACTAGCACCATGTCCTCGGGGGACTGTGTGTATTATTTGTGAATGTTGTACTTTATTGTGTGATTCTATGTCAATACTCATTTTTTCACAAAATCACATATTTGAGTGAACAATCAGGTATTGCTGCTGCGGAGTGTGTTGTAAGTTGTGAGCCTATGTTCACCCCCCATTCCCCCTCTCCCCAGAAAAGCCTTGGACTGCTCTACTTTGCAACCAGTGAGAGTCAAGGGCTGAAGGGGTACTTGGCCTAGTTGCTCTGAATCCATAGTAGTTCTTTACCTGGGATATCAGTAGTAAAATGCCTCAAATCCAAATCTTGGGCCAGTAGCTCCTGCTTGCTTCGTGGATTTCCGAACGAGGTGCAATGAAGCTAAAATTGTACAATAAAATGATTGTGCATCGATTGTACTGCTGTGACACAAACGTGTGAAATACGCCTCACGTCCAAGGTGAACAATGCATTCAAAAGTCAAACGCTCTATGTGAATAATACTGGAAAATCAAGAAATGATGAGAGATAGAGCAACATTAAATTAAGTTAAATAAAAAACGCCTACAGATCAGTAAAATACTGACATTGTGTAGACTTGTAAAAATACATTAGGTAGGAAGTATTAATGAATTCAGACAGAGTATACAGACACTTGAAGCAAACATGTAATAAGTAGAAAACATTTATTTACACTTTAAGACTTGCCGCTTGTCCTTCACTGCCCTCACTTCATTACTCAAACCGAAGACGCAATTTCAGCGTAGGCTTGTGTACAGCTAGGCATACATTAAAAGTAAAGACTGAAATAGAGAATGGAAAGAGAGTATCTGGCCAAGCGATGCCAAGCAACACTGCTATTCGTTTTAGTGAGAAAAGGCACATTTATAAACTTCATAATCCTGTTGCCAGTTACTAATAAGATTGATCTTTGCAAAACTTCTAATCACCAGTTTTGGAGTGCAGCAATAAAGAGAGGACTGTGGTGTGACAGATGCATTGGTAGATTGGAGGTGTGAATGACATTGTATGGGAGAGGGGAGGGAGACGAAGGAAGGGAGAGGAAAGGAGAGGAGAGGAGAGGAAAGGGGAGGGGGGGCACGGGAGGGGACAGGAGATGAGAGGTGAGGTGAGGTGAGGAGAGGCGAGGCGCGGGTCAAGAATGGAAGGGAAAAGGGAAGGGGAGGGCAGGTGAAGGGAAAGGGAAAGGGAAAGGGGAAGGGGAAGGGGACGGGTAAAGGGAAAAGGGGGAAAGGCGAAAGTGGAAAGGAAAAGGGGAAGGAAAAGGAAAGGAAAGGAAAGGAAAGGAAAGAAAAGGGGCACATTTGAGAGGTGTCTGGGATCCCAAAAATGGCTTGGGAGAATGCCATCTAATACCGAAGCCACTGAGGCTGGAGACTGGCAGGTCCTCATCTTCCAACTAGCTAGCTTTGAGAGTACCAATATAGAACACGTTATAGGATCAAAGAAATGGGTGTTAAAGAAGAAGGTAATTCTCAATTCAGGCAGCCATGTCTCACTCCACATGTTTGTCTATATGAATTTGAGCTTAATGCACACATCTCTGGACTTTGTGCATTAGCCATTTATGCAGGTATGGCACCAGTAGGGCAGGCAAATCGAGTATCGGAACGTCAACAGTTCTTCGGGTAGACTGGAGCAAAGAGGTAGCACGCACCTTCAACTCCAAGAACTGTATAAAGGTCCATGCAGTCTGAGTAGATGTAGGTCTTCACGTTGTCGGGCCAGAGTGGGCTCCAGATTTTCTTTACAGTGTGTGGATTTGGAGTGCAGTCTTCTGCCAGCGCATTTTGAAAGTACAATGTGCCAATCAGATTGTGGCAGGCTTTATATCCTTAACCCCTTAACTGATGGGCCTTTCCCGTGCTGAGCCCTTGTTTGGCTATGTGGCGTAGTTCGTGCTTTGGTTTCAATAACTTTGTTTCCACATTAGGTATTCATGACAAAATGGTATGCTTTTTTTCCAACATCCTGGGTATTCTAACGGTAACTATGGTTTGTGGATTCCTCCAGAGGGGAGCAAGAACCAGGCAAGATTTTGCTAAATTTTGAGTTTTTGTTGAAATATTGGAAAGAGCCCGTTTTTGTTTTTACCTAAATATGGCATCAACGAACAGTTTGCAGTGCTAAAGTCAGCATCTTCCAAGCTTTCAGGAACACGCAAAGCTGAGTTTTACAAAAACTACTTTTTTACCACTGTTTTGGCCTTTTTCAAAGAGGTTGTCCATTTTTCCTGTTTTTTGCGCTCTCAACAAACTTCCAGTTTGTGGTGGAAACCTGTGGAAAAAACTCATGGGGGATCCAGAAAAGCTATAGATTTCTGAAAGGTAGACACCATTTTGAATTCAGAGAGGGGTCATATGTGTAGATCCCTAAGGGTATTCTTAGAGAGACTAACTGTTGAAATAAAGAAATACTGAAAATAAGTAGAAAAGAACTGCCACTTGTGACAACGTTTTCATCTTTAACTGATTGTTATGATGGTTGATTTACAAAAGCAATGTACCATTATAGCTGCTCAACTCTTGTAGTTACGGGATATATAGGATTTGTAGGTTCTCTGTTAGACCTGGCATCCTTGGTGTGGTTTCTCCCGACGTTTTTCCATTCTGACCTCCTGTTTTGCTCACTTCATTTTTGCTGGCCTTTGTATCCTGGGGACTTTATCACTGCCAACCAGTGCTGAATTGCATGTGCTTTGTTCCTAAAGCATGGTTAGATTGGCTTATCTTGAATTAGCATATTCAATTTACCTATAAGTCCCTAGTAAAGTGTACTACATGAGCCGAGGGCCTGTAAATAAAATACTACTAGTGGGCCTGCAGCACTGATTGTGCCACCCACTTCAGTAGCCATTTAAACACATCTTAGGCCTGTCTTTTCAGAGGTTTTGTCTGCAGTTTTGAAGTGCCATGTCGACCCAACAAGTTAACCCCCATGCCAGTCCCAAACCTTCCTTTTTAGTACACATAAGACACCCCTAAGGACAGCCCCAAGGGAAGGATGCAGTGTATTTAAAAAGTTGGACATGTACTGTCATGTGCCCTAGTTAGGCCTGGTAGGAAATTAGTATCATTCTTGCATATACAAAAATCTTTCTTCCTAAAGTACCCCTTTCTTTGCCACATTAACGTTTGATACACATTTTGCATTTGTGAGGCTTGGATTTGTTTTGCAGTAACACCTACCTTACTGACACAGAACACTTCAAGAGAATCCTATCGCACTGCCTCAGCATTTGGTTCAAGGCCACTCACATGCGTAATACAAATGTGTTTTCTTATTACATCCATATGGCGACACATCTATCTATAGAACACAAACAATGACTACCCAATTACAATCTCAACGCAAGGCAAAGATGCCATTTTCTGTATATAGCCTTTTGTTTCCTGACATAATCAGAGAAGATACTTCAGCTGATCTAGAGGTGTCCCTGCATGCCAAAGATTTCACCTGGCAACTGATTGAGAACTTCATGAGGGGTGTCCAGTTCGTGACCAAGAAGGCTCATACACTCATACCCATCAGGTGAAGGGGTTAGATCATCCGGATGGGTGTTTTCTTGGCAAGCCTAACAAGAAGTGTATTCAAAATGATATAATTGTTCTCAGAATACATTTTATAAGGCTTTTCTTGCGAGTATGCTCTTCATATAACCTCTCTATCAGTGGAATTTGAATGTAATATGATATGTGATACCTGCTATCAGAGGAGATAAATCTGTCAGGACAAATTATACTGCCCTAGCTGCATCAAACATTTAGGGAACGATTCCATCTGGCGCCATCTCCGTACGACTCGTACACACACCGTACGACCCGACGAGTACGATCCGGACCGGGGTATCAGGACGCGTTTCGTACGGTCCACGTCAGGCAAGGGCAATTTGTACGGAAAAGCGCACATTCACATACACACCGTACGGTGCATACCCCCCATGATGTGTATGTTGAGTGCTCTCACATTCCTTGACAATATTCATTTTTTTTTCACAAAAACATTTAAAATAACTTGTTCTTTTATGACTAACTACTATGAACATCTTATTAGAGCAACTCTGCAGTATTTTTGATTAGCTAACTCCCCAACAATTTAGTCCGTATGTAAATATTAAATAGAGTCATGTCTGTTTGTATATGTATATATGTACAGATTTTAAATGTTGTGTATAACTGTTACTTTTTAGCCCTGAAGAAGTCTCTTTTGAGACGAAACGCATTGGCCATATGAATTCCGAAGAGTGGATTTTAACAACTTTGTATGTTTCTCAATAAAGGAATTTTCAAGATCATAAGAAAATTTGGACTTGGCATATTCTTCAGATTATCATGGACAACTGATGTTTAATGAACTCTAAATATATATACAATTGATCGGTGCTTATTGCATGTTTTTATGATTGTTTTTGTGGATTTCACCAATTGGACGTGGAGAGGGGTGCACTTTCTGGCTTCCTTGCACCATCATTACATTGCCGAACCACTTTAAGTTTATCTCTATGTATGCATATATACCCTGTCTCAACTAGATAGTGGAACGTTTCTGAGTTGACACTCATTGTAACTTTTATCTGCTTCTGCCTATTAGACATCACAGCCCACGTATTTTAGACAAGAATAATTTTGGTTCAATAAATATTGAAAACACACCTCTGTGTATTCTTTGTATATTTATCTGTGCAAAAGAAAGCACAAGTGTCTAAGTGAAATTTTGAAATCTATCACCACAGTTCACCACAGAGTTGTGATGTTCACTGGTTGCCAGAACTGTTTGGTCCCTGTTTAGTTTAGGGGATGCTAACGATAGCACTGCGAGTATGCATGGATTCAGTCTTGCACCATCCATAAACGCGCAGTTCTTACTGATTGGTGAAAACTACAGGACATGGCACCACGAACATTTATTGGTTTCTTATTTCGGATGGATCAACTGAGTAGTTCAATCGGGCTTGTCCCTTTATACCTTATAAACCAGAGACATCTGTGTTGGTGGTAGGGAATATCCTCCGCAGCTGATAGGTCATCACAACTCTTTTACTAGCTTACATCCTCATAAAGCCAGCAGGAACTGGAAACGATTAGATAATGGCAAACTGAATATTTGCCTTGAGAATTCTAAACCCTTGCTTCCCACCATCACTACTAAGGAGGTGTCTGCTGTCAGCTCCTGGCTGATATCAGCCTTAGATTCTTGCCTCCCAACCCAGAGGAATAAGCCCCATATTCATCATCCACCGGCTCCCTGGTTTAATGATGCACTTCGCCAAGAAAAATCTTGTTGCAAGAAACTGGAACGCATTTGGCGCTTCAACTACTGCACGGATAGGAAAAAAAGGTATAAGGCCGCCCTTCTTGCATACCACTCTGCTTGTGATACCGTCAGAGCTAATCATGCTAATATCATCATTTGTAATGCCCAAAATCGACCTTGGGCCCTGTTTAATGTTGTAAAAGATCTTGCAGGCATGGCTTCTGTACCTAAAGACCCCTGCTTGGACACAGAACAATGTAATGTACTGGCAAATTTTTTCCTGGAGAAAATAGATAAAATCTATGCTAATTTTAGCGCTCCTTCTACTTTCTCCCCCATTCCTGATTCTCAATTGCCCAGCCCCTGCTCTGTCGATGCATCAAGTCTAACTCCCACTGCTCCCCAACTCCACTCCTGGGAGCTGATCTCGCCTTTACTTTTTCAAAAAAATCTACATGAAATAAAATCTGGCTCTCCCCTTGATCCCATGCCTCCACAAATACTGTGCACCCTTGATCCATCCATACTTCAGATCATCCTTGATCTCCTAAAAGCCTCATTGGCGGAAGCCACGGTCCCCAAAGAATGGAAACATGCGATGGTGGTTCCATTGATAAAAAAGGCCAATGCGGACACAAACAACCCCTCCAACTTTCGTCCCATCTCTTTGCTTTCATGCTACTCTAAAATTCTTGAAAAGCACGTTAATTCTCTTCTCACCTCGTATGTTGAATCTTTTAATTTTCTTCACTGCTCACAATCCGGGTTCAGGGCTGGCTTCTCCACTGAGACCACGCTTCTTGGTGTGACCGAGACCATCAGAAGACAAGTGGACAACGGGGAGACTGTGGCACTCATTCTGTTAGATTTGAGTGCCGCATTTGACACCGTCTCCCATTCCATCTTGTTGTCCACTTTGAAATCTGTGGGTATAGACGGCCCTGCCCTGGCCTGGCTTGCCAGTTTTCTTTCTAACCGCACTTTTCAAGTCTTTTCCTCTACCTCTCTCTCCTCCACTCTCACTTCCCCTCATGGTGTTCCCCAGGGTTCTATTCTTAGCCCCCTTTTCTTTAATCTTTATGTGAGTCCTCTAGCTTTTTTGGCGGAGCAAGCAGGTCTCACGATCTACTCTTACGCTGACGATACACAAATCGTCTACTCTCTATCCACAAATAAAAATGCCCCCACGTCTTCCTTGCAGTCTGGTTTGGAACAAATTTCCAACTGGATGCATAGACATAAATTAAAACTTAACGGTGACAAAACGGAGCTGCTTCTATTTGGCCCAAATCCATCGCTCTGGGGCCCACAACACTGGCCTCTTCAGATGGGCCCTATTCCTACCCCTTCAGCCACAGCCCGCAACCTCGGGGTCCTTCTTGATAACCAGCTGTCAATGAAGCAACACATTGTAAAAGTCTCAGCCACCTGCATCACCATCGTTAGGTGGCTGAGAAAAATTACGTGGATGCTTACAGCTGATACCCTGAGAACCGTAGTCCAGGCCCTTGTCACCTCACGGATGGACTACGGGAATATTTTGCTCCTGGGTGCCTGTAAGGAGGTCATAAAGAAATTGCAGGTGGTTCAGAACATGGCAGTTTGCCTTATCTGTAACTTGCCTGCCAGGTCCTCGGCCGCCGCCCATCTACGCAAGCTGCACTGGCTGCGCATTGAGAGCCGAGTGAAATTTAAAGCTCTCTGCATAATGCACCATATCAAAACTGGTAAAGCCCCGAAATACGTGTCCTCTTTAGTACAGTACTATGTTCCTTCCCGCACTCTGAGATCCTCCACGCAAAACAAGTTTCAGACCCCCCGTTTCAACAAAGCCAAAATGGGCGGTCGGTCGTTTGCGCTACTTGCACCCTCCCTATGGAACTCTATGCCTCAATCCCTACGATCTGAAATTTGTTACCTGAAATTCCGTAAAGGAATTAAAACCTGGCTTTTTAATTCTTAAAATGCGTACTCATTCCATCTTAACTTAGCTCACCTTTTGTCTGCCTTTAGCGCCGGGAAACCTCCGGGTAGCTGTGCGCTCAATAAATGCAATTATAATAATATAATAATAATAGGTATATTCGATGTATCCACTGTTGGTAAATTCAAGCTTGAAAGGATATAGTTCCCACTATGTTAGTGAAATTCAGCTAAATGTATTTTATACAACATGGCACAGAATATTTCTGAGAACTGCAGACATGTAGTCACTCAAAAATTACTTCAACATGGTCTCACACTAGATGATGGGGATGTTACCTTCGTGGTACAGGCATATGAAGTATTTAGGATGAGGGTGTTCTACTCTTGGGATAGTTCAATTCCCTGCTGTGGATGATGCTACATGGCTATTTCACGAATATGAAGTAGGTGAAATACCGGACAGATAAACTCCTTACAAGGAGGAACTTCCTCTAACTTACCAAGAACATATTATTTGGTTTAGAGGCGCTCTTTCCCATAGTATATAAGATGTAAGACTGGGCCCAGTCAGCAATGGTGGTGACATGGCCAGCCACACCACATCCAATGGTTGACCATCTGACCACAGGCCAGATACAAGGATTATAGAATAATATAGTAACAATATACAGAACCCTTACACAATTCGTAATGCGAACATTAACACTCACTCCTACGTGAACTGCTCAAGCAGTAGCACCACAATTAGCTACACCAGACATCAGCCCTCAAACATTAAATGTAGTAATGAGAAATATTCCCACCAAAAGGGAAGAAATTCCATTTTGGATTGCACAAAAAACAAACCAACTTGAAGCACTATTTCCACATACGGGCCCACAGGAAATGCATAGGATGCTAACAATTTGCTTGCCAATAAGGATAGCTTCCCCGATTGAAGATTGTCCCACTTGGGGTACAGTCTTGCTGCAGTCTATACCAGAACACATGGAACCCCTTTCTTTGCAGTTCTACCTGAGGTATTGAAACAGGTACAGAATGAGCATGGGATAGCACCTGCCCTGGATATGAGGATGAAACTGATGGGAATATTTCTGCAGTAACTGCCATGATGTTGAGCAATATAAAAGGGGAAGCAGCAGCATTAACTATATGTCAAAGCTTGAGGGATTTACCTCCTGCACAACAGCAGGGCAAATTCCCTAAAATTATTAAAGAAACCTATGCTATGCTTGGTAGAGATAATTTGGGAGCCAAACCTGGAAAACTGCGGCTAAAGAGTAGTATCCGACTCTTCCACAAAAAAAGAAGTGGGAAAATAAGAAACATAAAGACAAAACAAATTCAGACAGTTGGTCTCCTATGCATAAAACTACAGAAAAACGTTACAACTTATGGAACCGTGATAATGTTAAACCACCTGACAGGTATCAGGACACTGATGCACGTTCCTCTTGTTCCTTTCAAGATACATTCGACAGACGTTCAGAGAAAGGAGGACGGTCAGACTGAAGATCGGAAAGCGTGTGAAACAAAGGAAAGACCCACAATGAAAATATATCGAAACCTTAATTTAAAAAGTAGAAGGTAGCCAGACTAAAGGTCAGGCATTCCCCGCATTATGAGGACTCTGCTTCTGAACAGGGAATTTCATTGACAATGCTGGACAATGTGGCAGAAGTCACAATAGTTTGCCAGAAACTGGTGAATTGTCTGGTGGGAGTAGCATTGAATGAGTACATCAGGGTGAAAACACATTGGTTATACGGAGTCCAACTAAGGCTGGAGGAGAACGTACCGAGATTCATAAATGCCCTCTTTTGGGAGGAACTAACTCAATGTTATGATATTTTGCTGGATGAAAACAACTGGCCCATTGACTTTGTAATGGATTGCCCAAAAAGGAAAAACTGTAATTTTACCAGCTTTCTCTGACATTTTTCCAGAATCAATAAAAAATTCATATGCCAGGAAGTGGGCTTTAGCACTAGCTTCTGCATTATATCGCAAACATGAGAGTCAGGTTGACGGTTCAACTCATCATGACATACCTTTGTTGAGGACAACTCCACAACCCCAGAGACAATATGCAATTAAAAATGAAGCTACACAAGTTAGAGAGATCTTATGACAACTTGAATATCAAGGTGTGATTGAAATTTGCCCATCTTACATTAATAATCAACTGTTTCCTGTAATGAACCAGATCAATCATATTGTCTAGTATTAGATTACAGACACCATAACACCTGAACACAGCTGCTTGCACTTTTGGAGTTCAAAATGCACACAGAGCCATACTGATGAATAACATTGTGCGGAAAACATACAAAACAACACCTGATATCTGGAATGGATTCTTCGTCCAAAATATAGCACCTAGAAACAAAATATGTTATCACCTTCACAGCGCTAGGCTCTTAGAAACAATTCTGTACTTATCCTCTGGGGTACAAGAATAGCCCCAGGCCATTTTGAGCCAGAGTCACAAAATTACTTGAGAATTTTAATGATCAGGCATTGTTATATGCTGATGACATATACTTAACAGGCAATGACCTGAGAGAGCACTTGGCCATAGTGGACTGTATAATCTTGGGGTTCGCTCACAAAGGCTACTGATTTAATTAAAAAAAATCAACAAATTCCCACCTCAGTGTCTTACTTTTGGGATACTAGCTGTCAAGTGAAGGCAAGAGCCTTGCAACCCATTTTTTAGAAAAACCTTCAACGGCTCTGAAAAGCTACAATTCATATTGGGATTTTAAAATGTTGGCAGACTAAACATTCTTGATTAAGCAGAACAGGTAAAACCATTCTACAACCTTGTACGCCCAGATTTTTCAAGTACACATTAGGCATAAGAACATACAGAAATGTTATGTTCCGGACAGGCTGATATGACAGCTTCTAAACACTTACACACACGTGTTAATACTACAAATGTTGGTGATCTGTTTAATCGCAGGTACATAAGGATGCACCTATGTTGCGTTCAATGAAGGTGACACAATACCGATTGCACATAAATCGCATCTGTTCAGAATGCTGTAGTGAGAGACCATGCCCTGGCTCAAGGGAAACAAATTAGTGTTCTGACCCCATTACTGACCTTAAAAGGGGTCACCAGAGCTAGTGTTCCAAACGCAAAAGCTCTGCATCCAAGATGGATACAATGGGCTAACTACCTCCCTGCAACAGACGTAGACTGCAGATTTGACTCTGCATTACAAACACAAGCATTTCTCCTTTACAAACAAGAATATACTCTACCGATGGGTGCACTTAAAAGGTTAATAGGGACACTTGAAAAAGTGGCCTTTTTCTGTTCCATGAATGCACTGTAGGGTAAAAATGCTTGGCTGGTACTTTCTCCAGGGGCAACATCTCAGAGATAATTTTTTGTAATCCCTTCTGACGGGACATTGAGACAGAGAAATAAGAAGGAATGAGGAAAAAGTGAGGAAATTAGCTATAATTTACAAACACTTACGTTTGTTAGTCGAACAACACGTAAAGCCCTTGTTAGCTGCATTCACCAGATGATATTTATATGGGTGAACACCCTCAATATCGATTCCAAAATATTGAATGGACAGAATATCGAATCAAAAATATAGAATGGACAAAATATCAAATTATCAAAATATAGATAGGATAGAATATTGAAATTGGGGTAGGAAATATCGAATTCCACAATATCAAATTTTATAATGTAGATTCCCATAATATCGAATATTTTTTAGTGTTATGTATGGTAGTATATGTGTTAAAATTATGTATTATTTTTCTAATGTATGTTTAATTTTTTTTTAAGTAATGCATGTCATGTAATTTAATTTTTGTGTAATTTAATTCCGTATCGGGTTGTGGGTTTATAGGGGAATAGGGTGGGTAGCAATTTAATTATATTAAATTAAATATTAATTTTTATTTATATGTATTGATGATTAATTGATTGATAATTAATTATTAATTGGTAATTAAACATTTTTTATTGGTAATTATTTTGTATTAATTGATTAATTTATAATTCTGTTAATTGCATTTTTATTATTAGGAGAGGGGTGCGGGTTTATAGGGGAATAGGGTGGGAAGTCATGTAATTAAAGTAAATTAAATATTACATTTTATTTATATGTATTGATAATTAATTAGTTGATAATTAATTATTAATTGGTAATTAATGTTTTGAATTGGTAATACATTTTTATGAATTGGTAATCAATTTTCAATAATTGATTAATTGATAATTATGTTACTTGTATTTTTTATTATTAGGATCGGGTTGTGGGTTTATAGGGGAATGGGGTGAGAAGTAATTTAATTGTATTAAAGTTAATATTTATTTTTATTGATATATAAATTGATAATTAATTATTTATTGGTATTTAATGTATTAATTAGTAATACTTTTTTTAATTGGTAATTGATTGTTATTAATTGGTCAATATTTTTAATTAATTTTTTATTGGAATTGGTTTTTCTGCTGTAAATGATGTGTTAACCAGTGTTATCTACTTCTGTTTGTACATATATTTGTTTATATTTTACCTCTTGCAATACCAATAAAGAGATTTAAAATTAAAAAAAAGGAATTGCTAATTAATGTAATCTTATTTTAATATTAAATCATTTCTTTCCCTACTGTTACTGATTTTTACCCCTACGCTATTTAACACTTTCCCTACTTTTGCACTCTCTGTAGTGGGAATAGTAATTTTTACCCCAACGCTATCCAACGTTTTCCCTACTGTTGCACTCTCTGGAGTGTGAATAGTAATTTTTACCCCGACGCTATCCAACGTTTTCCCTACTGTTGCACTCTCTGGAGTGTGAATAGTAATTTGTACCCCTACGCTATCCAACACTTTCCCTACTGTTGAACTCTCTGGGGAGGGAATAGAAATTTTTACCCCACCGCTATCCAACGCTTTCCCTACTGTTGCACATACTGGAGTGGGAATAGTAATTTTTACTCCTACGGTAACCAACACTTTCCCTACTTTTGCACTCTCTGGAGTGGGAATAGTAATTTTAACACTCCCGCTATCCAACGCTTTCCCTACTGTTGCACTCTCTGGAGTGGGAATAGTAATTTTTACTCATACGCTATCCAATGTTTTCCCTACTGTTGCACTCACTGGAGTGGGAATAGTAATTTTTACCCCGACACTATCCAACGTTTTCACTACTGGTGCACTCATTATTAATTACCATAAAAAATGCTATTTTAATTATTTTAATTGTTATATTTTATTTGTATATTTACATAATATGTTTAGATATTTATGTCAATATATTTTTATTATTGTTCTAAATATTTTATAATTAGGATTCATAATTATTTTATAATATTATTAAGTAAATTTATATAAATTCTTTTTACATTTTATTTATTATGTTTACATTTTAAGCTTTTTTACATTATTTTAATTATGTTTTATTTAATTATGTTCATTATTTGATTACATTTCTAATATTTTTATTACATTTAAAGAATTCGATATTTAAGTTAACTATATTTTAACATTCTATATTTTGGAATCGATATTTTAGTACTTACCTGTTTGTTGATGGGCATTCTATATTCTATCCCTCTATATTTTTTTTGCGTCGATATTTTGATAATTCGATATTTTTTCCCTCGATATTTCGATACTGAACCATTTATACTGGACTTATTCCTGTTAATAGCTACTGTATGCCAGCAACGGTACAATGCTTGTACCACCCTGGACACTGGCTAATGGGTTGAATGGGTCTTACCATTAAGACTGAAGAGCCAGGAGACCATGTTAATGTTTCCACTAAACTTGGCTCCACCAGGGTACTTGGTCTTAAGAGCCCCTCAAAGCTAGAAAAACATATTAAAATACAGGTCATCCTCTGTGACAGAGATATAATGACAAAGAGAGTACAGCTTCTCAATCATGTGTGGATTTTTGTCCTAGCAGGTACTTTCACGGCTAAATATTATTTGAATTCCTGTTGCTATTTATTTGGCTGAGAGCTATAGTTTTCCAGGTAGTTTTAGGTCTACTCATCACTTACAATATACCATGAATCACTCAAATTGTGTTTTTGTTATAGATAGTTTAAAACTTTCTTTTTACTTGGCATTCCAGTTTGAAACAGATAGACCATCAATACTTGTTTTCAAGGCCCACAGAAACTTCATGTAGTCATTTTGTTTTCTCATTGTGTCTTTTGACCTAGGGTTTTGTTGCGTTATATATTGTGTCTTGAATAATACACAATGAACCTGCTATATGCTGCAGGTCTTACATTTTTGGTTGCTTTGAAGTGACTGTTGAGTTTAATTGGCTATTTGTCACATGAAGTGCAATATTTCTTTGGGTTTTGAAGAATACCTTAATGATTTCTTTTTGGGTCCATTGAGACTGAGTCTTGTGATTTAAGAACTTTAATTTGCCTTGATATTTCCAGGCATACGATAAGTATTACAGAATGATATTGAACCATCTGCATGCGCATATTGGTATCCTGGTGAGGTCATGGTTTATGTTGGTATAGCACCCCTGGTATGATTCTGCCAAGCAATTGATTGGATCCATTTTGTTGTCTAAGAGAAGCAAAAGCATGACTGTGCTAGGAATCTGATGAATAGTGTGTGGTAGTTTGCTTTTGTTTACCTTTTCATAAGTTAACACATCAGTCTTTGACCATTAATACATAGGCTGATATGTTGTATTTTTGCAGGTGGCATGTGCAAAATGAGTTGTCAGAGTAGTTTCTATTTCCAGGCAGAGTATTACGTGGGTCCCATCCATATATTTCAATAGGAGCAAAAGTAATGTTATCAGTGGACCAATTTTTCTCATTAAAGGCCTAATTTACACATAGTAAATTGTGTACAGAGATCTCAAAATACATCAATTTACAACTCTGCTTGCCTAGATGCAATTGAACAAATTTGGGTATACTTTACCATAGTGGTAAGAATATGTGTCCCCACATTCATGCATGAGGTGGTGTGGAGACAAAAAACTCAATTTATTACTCTTAGGTTTATTCTACTATATTTCTGATCCTATTTTTGGTAAAAATGTGCCAAAAGCCATTCTACATAGCCTCACAAATATGTCTGCCTATGGTATGTAGAACTGCAATTTGAAAACAATGGGCAAACAAGCATCATGTTGGGATGGAATGTCCCCTGCATGGATCTGATCACAAGGATCTCTGCCCTGAGTTACCCTATTGCGAGTCTCTACTGTCCTTTTTACTTTTCAGTGCAAAAACAATCTTGCCAATGAGGACCATAGGGAGAAGTGGTATATGAGCCGCAGAGTGGGATTCTATGATCAGGAGGGCCACAGCATTTATGCCTTCCTTATGAAGGGGACTAGCTTCCTGTTGTTGGGTAACATGAGCTTGGCAGTGGTAGCATCATATGTTTTTAATCGCAGTCAAAGGTCATATCTTTTTCTCTGATCTTTGTGCTGGATACCATTGCCACCTGCGACTTCATGGAGAGCTTATTGTTGATCAGAATGCCTAAGTTCATGACTTAGGAAGCAGGGATAGAAATATCAACCAGCACAGCTAGCTAATGCTATGGTCTCCAGAGGCTTGGGTTCTTTCCAAGGGTCAACACCTCAGTTTTTTCACGAATATGTTTCAGCAAGTTGCTATTCCTTCATCCATGAGGCTACTTGCAACACACAGTTCAAAGACCCAGAACTGTGGTGCTGATCAGATGATAATGAAATGAGGATTTATATATCATCTACCTGCTCATCCAGGGGAAACACATAGATTTTAGAAAGTGCTGGACTTAGAGCTGATCCCCAACAGACCCCAGATATCAAAGCATGATGCATGGATGAAGAGCTGCCTGAGAAAACCGGGAAGTTTCAACCCTTCAGGAAGGAGGATGGCCAAGCCAAAGCCTTTCCCTGGATCCTCAATTGTGTCAGTCTCCCTATGAGCATGTCATTGGACACAGTATTGAAGGCAGTGCTGAGATTAAGTTGAATCAGCGCTCTAGTCTCACCCTCATCTAGGAGCCTCCTGAGGTGTTCTGTGGCTCCTAGGAGGGTGAACTCAGTGCTGTGTTCTGCTATGAACCCGGATTTTGAGTCATGTATAAAAAAGGTTTGACTCCACAAAAGCAGAAAGTTGTCTTCAGACATGCTAGACATACTAGAATATCAGACTGAATAGGGAGCAAGGAAATAGGTCTATAATCAGACCAATTGGCAGGATCCAAGTTGGGTTTCTTCATAAGAGAAAGAACCATGGCATGTTTCCATGCCTGAGGAATGAAGCCCTCGTGCAATGAACAATTAAGGAGCTTTGCCAGAGGAAGCATGATGTCTGGACAACATGACCAAGCTTGGTAGGAGGAAGGGGACCTCTGGTAGAACCAGGTCCTATAGATTGTACCAAAGACACAAATAAATATAGCACCACGATATCCCATTAGTCCAATGTCTGGTGGATAGGAGTAGAATTAACCAAGATTGAAGCATCAAAATCAAGGAGCAATGGAGTGGTATCAGTCTGAGGAAAATCTCCTCTTCCTCTCAGCAGAGACTCCTGAATATCCTGAACATTACTCTTGAAGAAAAGTGCCAATTCCTTGCAATGAACCTGAGATAGTAGTGTAGAAGGGGTGCATTGTATTAACAATGTTGGGCATGTACTTTTAAGTTTCACATGTCCTGGTAGTGAAAACCATTTAAAGTTGTTTTTCACCACTGCAAGGCCAACCTCTCCCACAGCACAACATTGTAATTACCTTATTATATTTCCTACGGTGTAACTTCCAACCGGGAGCAAGTGGAAGAGTCAAGTCTAAAGAACTGTAATTGGACTCCTTATTTAATGGTAAATTTGGATTTTTAATCAAAATTCAGAAACTGACATGTTTACAATTTTGACATTTCCTTGTCCTATCCATTTTGTGCCTGCGGACTGATCCTGGGTCAAATAACGATGTGTAACTGGCAGTTAGTCTTTGTCTATTGCTCCCAGACAGTGAGACAAAGGGAAGATAGGTGTTGGCAGGATGGGACACTCTGAGTTAGTGAGGAGGATTAGCTGTCACCTACTAAACTTGCACACCACAAAGCACTTTAACAAAGGGCTTGACAGTTGTCTATTGCAAAAGCAGACAGGCTATGGCCAGGGTATGGAAAAGGAGATGCCTGATACCTCAGCAGGGCAGAAACCTCCAGAATCTTCCTCCAATTTAATGTAGCACCTGGTATTTAGATTGGACCTCAAACACCAAGTCATCTGTACACTTCTGGATCTATGTCTCTGCCAGAATGAAGGACTGCTGTGCTGTTGAAAGGACTGCCACTCTGCTGAACTGCTGCTCGGAAGGACTTGCTCTGGAGTGCTGACCGGTTGCCCTGCTACCCCTTTTCCTAGGTATGAAGAACTAGACTGGCTATTCTAAATTTAAGGATCCCAGAGTGAATCCAAGTGCTAGACCCGATCAGAAGCCTAAGGGGCATAACACGGTTCCAACAACACTGAACCCAGCACCTGGAATCTGCAATCTGTGAGTCATGCCCTCCCAAGTTGTGTTTCCTCAGTCCTGGATCCTCAGAATTTGACCTGAAGTTACCATGCCAAGTCCAGCTTTGGTCCCCATCAGAACTGACAAGAAGCAATGCAAAGCCCTGCAAAGCCTTGCCGCATGTCTGCCAGCCACATCAGAATCGACAAAGAGCAAAGCAAACACCTGAATGCCTTGCTGCACTGCTGCCAGCTCCATTGGAACCAATGTGAAGTGAAGTAAAACCCTACCAAGCTATGCCGCATAGCTTACTGGAACTGACAAAAAGTGACACACAACCCAACAAAGGCATGCCACACAGCTTCATCAGAACTGATGCTGAATGATGTGAAGTCTTGCAAATCAACAATGAGCGGACCTCACACAAGGATTTGAGTACTGTGTTCATCAGACCAAAGTGAGTCCCTGTAGCCGATCTGCGCTCTATTGAGGTAGGCCTGAACTTGTGACTTTGTCTGGGTGCCATGCAGACAGATGTCCACAGTTGGCGCTACGTGCTGTTTGGGCACTATTTTCACTGAAATCTTAAATATTGCATATCTCCAATCCTACTGATTGGATTGTTGTCATTTTAGTCTTGTTTTACTCTATTATACATTGGTGTGGGATTACTCTTGTGATGTGTGTTCACCTTATTACTTTGTATAGTGCTGCATAAATGCAGGAGGTTGAGCACAGGTTAATTTGGGGTTTACTTGTGTCTCACCCTGACAAGGATTGTGGTTGCTGCTTGAGAAGAGTTTCACCCCCCCCTAAAAAAGTAACCCAGGGTCCCACAATGTGTATTTTGTATCTGTAAATCATAGTATGCACATGCTGAGGGCGTGCACTGATCACCTGCTAGTCAAGGTAACTCATCTTGGACTGCAAATGCAAGCATGCTGTAAAAGAAGCAGGTTAGAGGTAGCTTTGTGTATTGTTTGCTTTCCTCAGTCTTTGGTACAGCAACATATTCTAAGCTAAGAAATGTACAAAGAGAGCTCCCTTCAGATGTGCAAAAGTGAGCTATTGCTATGTCATGTAGTTTGTTCTGTTGTGGGTCACATCATTAGGTTGCTTGAAATCAGGAATCAGACTCCTTCTTTGAAGTGATGGGTTAACCTTTTAAAGGGGCTGTCACATTTGTTCCCCAAGAGGTGCTGCACCCAAAAGGCTGATGTTTCAAGTGTGAAGAGTTTTCTCCTCTTTGTGCTTGTTTTGTGATTTTCTCTCAGTGGAAACCAGCATCATGCTGCCTGTCATCACCTGGGGACAATGAGGTATGCTTGGTCAATTAAAAGAGGGATACACAAAGTTAAGTAACCACCTCAAATTGATCCTAGAACAGCACATGTGGAATAAACAAGACATGTATGAGAAAAGAGTATTACAGAAAGCTTAAAACTGCCAGTCAGTATTCCAGGACTTCTGACTGTCTGGAGGTGTAAGTGACCCCAGACTCATTAATGGCAATTGAAAGGAATCAAGGTCTGCTAGCGGTGTGCAAAATTTGTGTAGGTTTGTTTTGTGTCATTATGCAAAAATTAGTCAAAATTATGCAATGCTGCAAAATGAAACAAAATGGTGCAATTATACATCACTATGCCAAATGTCAATCTGTAATTCTATTATATATTTTAGAACAAACATTTGTTCTTGCATCAATTTTTGGTGTGAGTATGCATTTCAACAAAGCTCTGCAGTGGATGAGGCCATTCGTGGTATTCTTTACGGTGAATGGTGCAAAACTGCATAATGTGAGGTAATGGCATGATTTTGATACTTTTGAATAACAAGTTGATAGACCTGACAACCTTAGGGTGGTCTTTCCCCCAACCTTTTGGCTGCCTCCCCCACTTTTCTGACCTTGTTGTTGCTGGCTTTAGGACTGCTAACCAGTGCTTAAGTGCCTAAGCTCACTCTCCTAAATATGTTAATATTGGCTCATTCTCAATTGGCATATTTAATTTACTTATAATCCCTAGTAAAGCACAGTACATGTGCCCAGGGCCTGTATATTAAATGCTGCTAATAGGCCTGCAGCTGTTACTGTGGTTCCCACTTAAGTAGCCTCTAACTATGGCTCAAGCCTGACATTGAAGAGCTTGTGTGTGCAGGAAACACTGTAATTTCAAGCTGGCAAGTTAAACCTCTTGCCAGGCCCAAACCTTTTCTAATCATATAACCAGGTAGGCCCTTGATAAACCAGAGGGCATAGTGCAATGCATTTAAAAGGCAGGTCATGTAATTTCATGTCCTTGCAGTAAAAAAACTCTAAAGGTTACCTACTGCAAGGCACATCTCTACAGTTAGATAACATTTTAATTACCATATTACATATTTTAAGTGTAATTTCCAATAGTGAAGTGGTTTACTTTTCAAGTTTGGTGTCTTCGGAATTGCAATTTAAGCCACAACTTATGGTGAAGTTGGATTTTAAATTCCAGTCCGGAAAATATAATTTTTAGATAGTTGGCATTTTCATACTTTAGCCATTTGGTGGCTGCTGCCTTTCTGATACACACCTGGGGAAGGTCACAACTATTGGTTTTGTTTATTTTCCCCAGACAGCCACACAGAATATTACTGGCAAGACGGGAGGGAGGAGCAGGACCCAGCCTCATTTACACCTGACTAGGATGAGAAGGACTGGACCGGCATCACTTAAACCCAGAGTGTCTCTAATGGCTAGCTCACTGACCTCCTGATTTGAAATAAAAGACTTCCAACTTACCTGTTTCTCCACCTGGACTCTGGCATCTGGATTCTGCCCTGCCAAGTGGTGCCACCCTAACCCTGGATCTTGTGAATTTGAGGCCTAAGGTGCTTCCTTCAGCAAAATCCACGCACCCTCTTTCAAACCAGCAAATGGGCGCTCTTGCGTGGATCTAAACTGGCGCATCACCCCTGTTGTGTGGATCAGAACTGTTGCATCGCCTCTGTAGTGTGGACTGGAATCAGCGTATCACGCCTGGTGCGTGACCGGATTGGCCGCATCGCCCTCAATGCATGGATCAGCCTGATGCATCACCTTTGGATCCACCACTGCCCAAGTTCTATGCATCTCCGTTGATGGCATCATAGATGAAAAATCTCTGCAGATCACAACCGGTGCATCACCCCCACTGCATGGATCGACACCGATGCATCACTTCGGCTATGGCCTGCATCTTCACAGAATCGCAGAAACTGAGACATAATCAAGATGTTTTTGTTTAGCGGGTCCCACTGGGTCGCTGTGACTGGCCTGTACTCCATAATGGTTGCCTAAACTTTTTACTTTGTCCTGGGCCGGTATGACCAGATATCCCAAGTAAGTGCTTATTTGTTCTAAGTACTATTTTCCAGTTTATTCTTTAAAAATATCTATCTCAAGTTCTACTTACTGTATTTTAATCATGTTGGTATTTTATTTATTAAGTAAAGTACTATTTCACTAACCTGGTGTGGAATATTTTTGTTTTCAGCCTGACTACTCTGTGCCAAGCTACCGGAGGGAGAGCACAGGTTAATTTAGGGTTTGCCAGCTTCTTACCCTGACTAGGATTGTGGTTGCTGCTGGACTAGAAGAAGAACTACACAGCTGAGGATGATGGATTCCAGAAGCCTGAGAATGGCTCTTTTGAGGAACCACCTGCAGTGGCTAAGGGTGAAAAATCAGAATTTGAGCTCCCTGTCGGGGCAGGGAGCAGCATCTCTTCCCCAGGAATGTGTGTTGTTACAACGCAAACATTTACAACGCATGCCTTTACAACACAGTTTTTACATCACAACATCCATTACAACGCCATCACAACACATTTTTAGAAACTCCATTTACAACTCATGTCACTACAACGCATACCATTACAACGCATACCATTACAACGCATAATACTTTTAGAGCAGCAGTAGGGAAAGTGTTGGATAGTGTAGGGGTAAAAATTACTATTCGCACTCCAGTGAGTGCGACAGTAGGGTAAGTGTTGGATAGTGTAGGGTTAAAAATGATTATTCCTCATTACTTACCTTATAATGCAATGTAATGGCATGCGTTGTAGTGACATCCGTTGTAATGACATGCGTTGTAGTGTCTTGTGTTGTAATGGCTGCATTGCGATGGCATGCGATGTAAAGGATGTTGCATTGTAATGACTGCATTGTAAAGGTAGTGCATTGTAATGATTGCGTTGTAAAGGTAGTTTCCCCTTCCCGAGGCTTTTCCCAAGAGGAACTGAGGTAGAAGAGGGAGGAGAGAGCATTCAAACTGAAGCTGTCTCAATTAAAAATAGAGGAGAGGAAACTTGCCATGGGGGAGATAAAGGATAAAAGGGCTCTGGATACAAAGAAGGATGAGGCAGAGATAAAAGAAAATCTTACTGGCCCATGAACTGAGTCTAAAAGATCTGGACATCAGGGAAGGGCAGACAGATTCCAGCAGTGAAGGTGGCAGCATACCTGTAGTATTTAAAGGAGACAAACAGTTTTGCATACCAAAGGATTTGGTGCCCATTTATGTGGTGGGAGATGACATTGATGAGTGGTTTTATTCTTATGAAGTTGGTTCACAGGGTTCATGTGGAGTACTGGGGGGAGGGTGGCCTGGGAAAACAAATGCCTACTGTGGGGAGTGACAAACTTCTTGCACTAGAGGTTGGGGACTAAGCAAAGTAAGTGTCAAATTTGGGCTGACACCTGAGAAGTATTGCCTGTTAGAAATTGGGTTCCAGGCAGGAAACAAAACCCTGATCAGGGTAAGTCAGATACACATTGAGAAGTTATCTGTGCTCACCCTCTGATAGCTTGGGACAGAGAAGTCTGGCTCATCTAAAGAGACAATGTGTAAAGTATTTGTACAATACAACACACAGTAATACAATAAAAGCACCTCAAAAGACTCCACAGTGGTTTAGAAAAATAGACAATAATTTAATTAATAAATCAAGTACAAAACAACACAAATTAAAAAAGTTGAAGTTGAGATATGAATTTTTAAAGATTAAAAATTGTTTTAGCGCTTAGAAGCAATAAGCCACAATACAGGCTCAATGCGATGGAGCTTAGCTGGGGGCAAGAGACAATAAGACTCAGTGAACAGAGCTCCTTGATCCTGATCGGAACAGCGTGATGAGGGATGCTGATGAGCAATGCATTGATTTTGAGTCCACAGTCAAAATGATTTGTCGATCTTCTCCAAGTAGTGATGGTGATGTTTCAGTTCCAAAGATGAAGCACTGAGTCGAGATGCATTGTTTCTGAAGTACGATGCATTCTGTTTTTCCACAAAGTTTAGGGGATGCATTTATCGCTCCACACTGCTGCTGCAGTGATTCGCAGTTCTGATGCATCGAGCTCCGGAGGTGATGCGTTGGTTCAGAGAGAAATGTGCTGATTCTACTTATGCAAGAGGGCACAGGTGCCGGATCTGCTGCATGTAGACTGGAGATGAGATGATTTCTCTGTGCGACTATCTGGCCCATTTCCAGTGAACCAGGCACAGGACCTTGGATAACCCTGAGTCTAAAGCAATAGGCAGCAAGTCAACAAGCCCTTGGAGATCACGTCAGTTGCCAGGCAGAGTTCAGCTCTCCCTCAGTTGGATCAGAGAGTAGCAGGCAGCAGGGCAGCACTGCAGAAAAGTAGTCCTGCAGAGTGTCAGTCCTCGATGCAGCACAGCAGTTCTTTTGACAGAGTTCAGTTACAGCTGATGAGTGTCTGATTTGCTGAGATCAGAGACACCATACTTACGCCCAGTTGTGCCTTTGAAATGTGGGGGACTTCAAAGAAGGGACTTTGAAGTGCACAGAAGCCTTTTCTTCCACGTCCTGGCTCCTGACTAACTGTAGGGGGTAATCAGTTCTTTGTGAGGGGCCAGCACTCTGCCTATTCAGGTGTAAGTCAGCTTCTCTCTCCCTTCCTGCCAAGGAAGAGCCATCAGAATACAGATGAGTACTCACACACCTCACCTTCCTGTGTTTGTGGCTGTCTAGAGGGAATGCAGAAAATGAAGCTGTCGCCCACCCCGAACATATATTGGAGACAGGCTGCAAGCACACAGAGCTGTAAGAGGATACAAATGTACTTTCTCAAAGTGGCATTTCTAAAACAGTAATGGTGAATTCAACTTCACCAGTGAAGAGGATTTGTCATACCATTTAAAAGCTATAAAATTAGAAACAGCTACTCCTTTATAATCAGAATTGCAACTTACAAGGGTATTAAGGCATTCTCAATGTTAACCTATGAGAGGTGTAGGCCTCACAGTAGTGAAAAAAGAATTTAGTTGTTTGTAGGACTGGGTGTGAAATTCTGCTCTGCCCATGGAGTTTGCAGGGTTTTTTCCAACTTTTCACTCTGCATAGTGCGTGAGTTCCAAAATATTCTGCATAGCGCAGCTGGGAAGAGTTTTACCTCTCTCATGACTCGCCAACATTAAGTTGGTGAGTATGAGTGAGGGAAATCTTACCCCAGACCACCTCCAGGCGAGATTTCTCAATGATGGCAGTCATGACAAGCCACAACCACTCGCACTGAGAAGCCTTCTGCCCGCGTTGAGGAAGCTGCCGCTTGAGAAGAACATCTACTCGTGGGCCAGAAAGAAGCAGCACCTCTTGCATTGCGCGTGGTGACATTCACGCTGATTTTACAGTGTTGGACAAACACTCAGCACTAATAATCAGTGTGAGTAGTATGTTGTATCACATTCCACACCTTGCCGAACTCCGCGTAATGTGGCATAGATCTTTGGTCACTTCGCATAGTTTAGTGTAGCGGAACTGTGCAAACTCCACCTAGGTCTAGCTGTTTGTCATTACCAGCTCACACGAGACTTAGAAGTACATGTCCTACATTTTACTTACACAGCACCACCCTGCCTATAGGCTACCTTGGGCCTAATGTATGGGTGATGTATGTGTAATAAAAGGGGAGTTTCAGGCTTGGCAAAGGGAGTTAAATGCCAATTCGAAGTGGCTGTGAAACTGCACACACAGGCTCTGCAGTGGCAGGCCTGAAACAGGCTAATTGTTTGGGAGACAGAATCAGGCTGTAGGCCCGCTAGTAGGTTTTTATTTACAGGCTCTATGTATATGGCATACCTCTTTACAAGGGACTTACCAGTAAATTAAATATGCCAATTGTATATCCACCAGTGTTACCATGTTTAGTGGAGAAGCACATGCACTTTAGCACTGGTCAGCAGTAGCAAAATGCTCAGAGTCCTAAAGCCAACAAAATAATTCAGCAAAAAGAGGAGGTAAGCAGGCAAAACGTTTGGGAGAAGACCACCCTTAGGCTGACAGGTCTTACACTGTCAAAGTTTCAGGGACAGCCAGAAGCTCCCCAACCAATCTTGGATAGATGTTGTGGACTACTCCAGTAAGACATTGTGTAGGTGGTTGTGGGGCAGCAAAGTTAATGATTACGCTAGGTTGTACAATCTAATCATGAGATTGTACATTCTCAGTATCTATTTTATAGAGCTGCGCCAGCACCTAGTTGACAGTAAATTGACTGACCTCAGGAAGCTTTCTGAGGAGGCAGCCCACTGGGCTAGCAACACAGTGTCCAAAAAGGTTTCTGGGGGGACTCCTACAAAGGTGGTTAGGGTTCACAACAGAAGAAAGAGGGGGGAGAAATTCTCAAAAGTCCCCCAATATAATTCTTACGGGAATAGTAGTAACCAGTCCCAGTCTGATAATAGGAAGAAGGGGGTCTTTGATTAAAAGACAGGAAGGTTTGCACCTCAGTGCTTCAAATATGGGCACTACAAGGGTGACTCAAAATATCTCAAGAGGGCACGGCCCCCCACTGGTGGGCAGACATGTGGTGTGGCAAGTGTAGTGCTTGGGAAGGAGGTAGTCCAAGTGAGCTCTGGGGGACGCACAGAGGTGACCCTAGTTTCCATCAGGGATAAAGAGTTAGTGCCTAAAGTCCACACAGGAGCCAGCATAACTATTTTCATGTGTCAGCTGGTGTCTGCAGAGCAGGACCTACTGAACAGATTTCACCAAGTCATTGTTGCCGACAATTGAGAGAGCCATTTACTGGTGGCTCCTGTTCCCTTTAAGTGTGGGGGTCTCAGGTTCTCCGAAAGTTGCTGTGGGTCATGCCAAGCCTGTTTTATAGGCAACAACCTGGGGCACACTTCCTAGAGGCAAGTAGAGGTTATGTCACATTTGCAGATGATGAGATTGCCTGAGTGGGTTTGTATGATCACATTGTCCATGGTTGCCAGCGAGGCTTTTCAAGAGCACACGGAGTCTGGAACAATGGCCCAGACAACTAGCAAGCAGAGGGACAAGGGGCAGAGGAAATCAGCCCCTGAGGTTACCATGGTGGGGGTTAATGGGTTCCCTGAGGAGGAGGCCCCCAAGCCAACCATGAAAGACATTGCCACCATAAGTGGCCTACCTGAGCTTGTTGACTGTCAATTTGTAGGTGGGCCCACCAGGGAGGACTTATGCAGAGTGCAGAAATGTGCCCCACTCTTGAGGGCTTGAAGTGACATGATCAACTAATATACTGGGAGAATTATCTCCTTTATAATGAGCCTAAGGCTCCTGGTGCTGGGGAGATCCATGTGCTGGTGGTCCCCCAGTATTACAAGACTTTCCTACAGGGTTTGGCTAACAATATATCCTGGTAGGGCATTTAGGGCAAGAATGAAGACAGCCATGGATGCATTCTGCAGGTACGCTCTCACCTTCCAAGCCAGTGGGAAATCAGGGAAAAAGCAAACTGCTCCTGATCCCATTACTAGTCCTGGCACCCACTTTGAAAGGGGTAGGAATCAACATCATTGAACCCTAGGACCCCATTACAGCCTTAGGCAACAGGTTTGTCCTAGCCTTGGTTGACCATGCCACCCCGCTGAGGTTAGTGACTGCAACTGTGGTGGCTAGAGCTCTGATGGGGATCTTTACCCTTGTTAGGTTCAAAAGTAGGTAGTATCTGACGGAGGCACTAATTTCATGTCTGCTTACATGAAGTCCGTTTGAGATGATTGTGGTGTAAATTACAAGTTCAGAACACCATACCAGCCCCAACCAATGGACTTGTGTAGAGATTCAGCAAGAACTCGCGGGCATGATTATGGGCCTACCTGAGCCATAAGTGAGACGTCCTATTGCCATGCCTTAACTTTGCTCACAAGCAGGTTGCAGAGAAAGGAGTAGGGTTCTGCCCCTTTGTATTCCTTTATGGCCACCCTGTTAGGGGTCCTCTGAGCCTTGACAAGGAACGGTGGGAGCAAACTCCCAGGAAAAACCCCCAGAATGCAGGCAGCTTCATGCTAGGCTTACAGAACCAGATGTATTGATTCTGTAAGAAGGCAAAAAGCAATTTAGCGGCCAACCAAGAGGTCAAGAAGCTCTGGTATGATCAGAAGGCCACTCTGGCAGAGTTTCAGCCTGGCCAGAAAGTGTGGGTCATGGAGCCAGTAGAGCCCAGTGTCAGGAATGCTCCACTTTTCCTGACATATATGTGAAGGGCGGAGCCAAGCCCGTATATTAAGGGCCAGAGAAGTCACAAACATGCTTCATGTTCAGTGTTTGATGAGCCCCCGCATTGCCTGCACTTACCTGATTCTTGCTCCGATGTTGGAGTTGCTGGAATAATCCCATGTCGCGGCTCCAAAAGCCTTGCTTCTGATTCTGCGTCACAATTCCCTTTCTCTGTCCGGGTCATTGTCGGCTCCTTGGGTGGTGCAGCAGTTCCTCAAATTGCTCCTAGTCAGTTCCTGCTCATTTCTTTGTGAAAACCTCTCGTTTAGTGTCCTGTGACTAACAAAATAATAAATAAAGATAACCTTTAAAGCACCTACAATACTTGAGAGACGATAACAATGTTTATGAACACAATCCTCAAACTGATGGGCAAACAGGGACAGTGACTCAGTGTTTTGAACAATATCTAAGATGTCAGCGGCTTCATTTTATGATGATTTTCGATACATTACGTTGGGTAGCTGAATTTGCTTACAATAATGGGGAACTCTCTTCGATAGGCTATTCTCCTTTCTTCTGTAACTTTGGTTTTCACCCTTGTTTTTTGCTTACATCTTCCGCCAGTACAGCCTATGCTCTTACTGCATTAAAATGTATGAATCACCTTCACAAAACACATAAAATGATCAACAAAACTTATACATAGCAAAGTGCATATACAAAAGTAGTGTAGCTGCCCATTGCTGACCATCTCCTGAGTATGCACTAGGAGATAAGGTTTGGTTATCCACACAAAATATAGCAGTAAAAGGATCAAAAAAATGTAAGCCTTGTTTTATTAGACCTTATGTTATCTCTAAGGTAGTCAAAATTGTCGCTATGAAATTGGATCTGCCAGATACTTTAAAAATCCACTCAGTCTTTCATGACTCCTTACTGTAACCAACAGTCGCATGAACGGACGTACCTGTTCGACCCCCTCAATCATAATGGTTGGAGAACCTGAATATGAGGTGGAAGCAAATGTGGACTCTCGCAGAGTCAGATGCAGTTTACAATATTTGGTTCATTGGTAGGTGTATGGGCCTGAGGTAAGCCTGAGCGGAGTTCATGAAACTCCGCAAAAAGTTGAAAAAAAAAACTCTGCCACGCTACGCAGAGCTCCACAAGCAGCAGAGTGCATTAGATAAATGCAGTTTGTGGTGATTTTCAGGGTCGGATGCTTGTCGCACTGGGCAATCATCGCAAACTGCACCATGCACAGTTTAAGTGGGAGCTGCTTCCTTTCTGCCACTTGAGTAGATTTTTACTCAAGCTGCAGCTTTCTCAACGCGAAGAGACAGTTTCTCAATGTGAGCGGTTGCAAGGATATGCGATCACTTGCAATGAGAAATCTGAGTGCCCGCTTTGAGAAATGTCGCCAGGAGGTTGATTTTTTATGCTCGCGCTCGCCCACTTGACGATGAATGCGAGCGAGGAAAAAAACTCTGCTCTGCATACGTTTTTCTGAACTCTGCAAGCTCTGCGTAACACGGAGCATGGAAAACTCAGCAAACTCTGCGAGTGGAGCCGAATTCACCACCCAAACTTAGCCTGAGGACTGTATTTGGGTACCCTCAGGTCATATCCATGCCCCTTAGTTGTTCATGTTGTTCTACTGATGTCACCCTGATCGACCCAAACCAATAGTGTCGTTCTTGGGGGGGGGTGTACTGACGGGCATGCTCTGTTCTTCCTCTCAAATTTGCAAAGGGTGGAGCCAAGCCAGCATATTAAGTGCCAGAGAAGTCACAAACATGCTTCACGTTCAGTGTTTGACGAACCTTTGCTTTGCCTGCATTTACCTGATTCCTGCTCCAATGTCGGACGCGCCTGCGTAATCTAACATTGGGTGCATTCAGTTTTTTGTCACAATTCCCTTTCCCTTTCTGGGTCGTTGCCGGCTCCCTGGGCGGCATGACAGGTCTACAAATTGCTCCTTGGAATTTTCAGCTCATTTCTTCATGAAGACCTCTCCTTTAGCGTCCTGTGACTAACAAGAGGAAACATACAGATGACCTTTAAAGAACCTACATTACTTGAGAGATGGTAACAACGTTTATGCAATATTTATTGATACAGGTACAGGTATGAAATACTTATCTGAAGTGCACCTTCCATAGTGAGTGGTTTTTCTGTTCTAGTTACAGGAAGTTTTTCATGGCTGTAAAAATAGTACAAAGAATATATTATTAGTATCCAGAGATTTTAAAGTGCTAATTAGATCTTAGTATACACGTTACCAGTGTCCAGATGTTGTAAGGTGCTAATTAATAATTTCAGTTAGCCCAGCACCGTTTTGCCTGTATTTTTTATCCAGTATGGTAAAATATGTTTTTTGTTTTTTTCCTGGTTTATATTCGATGGGAGCTTTTTGGGCTTTAATGTTGAGGTTAGTTTCACTACTTATTATTACATAATCTGAAGATAGGTTTACTTAGAACACTTGGATAAACAAATCTATGTTTATTCTTTTGTTTAACTTTCCCAGTTAAGACAAGACTGTCTTTTCTGTTTTCTGACATTCTATACCTTACTACGTGAGAAAGAGGGACTACAAACAGGTAGACATACTTACTGAGGCATACATATGTATTGATCCACTTCCCTAATGTAGTATAGAATAACTATTGTCTTTAATTTTCTGTTTGGGAAGTACTGATCACCTACACCATCCAAACAATGGGGTCGATTAGGATGGCGGTGACTCCGCATCCTCCGGGCTGGTGGAAGCCACCACCGGCCCGGAGGATGCGGATTCACCGCCGCGGTCCCTGTAAACACCACCCGCCAGATCAGGATGGCGGTAGGACCAGCGGCGGACGGCAGGTCTGTCCGCCGCTGATCCGCGGGGTGTAGCCTGCTATTTGGTGGCGGTGTCTGCAAGACACCGACCCGCCAAATTAGGAAGCATGCGTAAACATGCTTTTCCGCAGCGGTTTTCTCCGCCGTGGAAAAGCATGTGGACCTTTGCTTCTGGGGGGCCCTTGCGGGCCCCCCAGGGTGAAGGTGGGGTGGGGTGGGGGTGCACCCTGCATTTGCATGCACAAAGCGGCAGGCACCGCGCGGTGCCTGCCGCTTTGTGCATGCAAATGCAATACATGCATTTTTAACATTGCGGCGGATGCTGCTTGAAGCAGCACCCGCCGCAATGTTAAAGATACAGGATGTGACCGCCAGGGTGACGGTCACATCCTAATTGGCATGGAGGGTACGCCGCTGCCCTTGCGGACGGTCCCTCAGCCTCGGGGGTGGCCCGAATGTGAGAGACATCCCGCTGTGAAACATCTCCTTTTCACTTTCCTTGTTTTGTCTACCCCTTTTCCTCCATCACACCATTGCCAGCTTTGACAACATTGAGCTGACTTTGGTGAGTGTGGGAAGTTCGGTCCTAGCATTGGATTCTTGAATCTCGCTTCTGCGGAAACACCAGGTGAGACCCACACCCAGGGCTCTCTATGACTGAAAGACCACCCAATAGGAAATCAAGGAGTGTGAGGATGAGGCCACCTACTTGGTGGTTTTCCTGATCCCAAGGAACCGCCTAAGGATTCTTCAAGTGAACAGACTCAGGCCTCACTTTGAGAGGTCCAAAGTGAGCATGCTCTTTGTGATGATGAGGGGGCGGAAAAGCAGAGTGAATGTCTCCCTTAACTCTTTTCTGCATAGGAACACAATGGGTCAGCGGAGGGTATCAACCTCTCTTCCACCCTGACCCCAGAGCAGCAGAGTGACTGTTACTAGTTGTTGGTAAAGTTTGTCTCACTGTTCTCATTGGCCCTTGGACTTACACATCTATGCATCCATGCTGTTAACACAGGAGACAGTTCACCTGTGAAGAAAGAAATGTACATTTTGACAGACATGTTGAGGGCCAGCATGCAGGAGGAAGTTTCTAAGCTGTTGGCATTAGGGGTGATTGTGCCTTCTAATAGTCCCTGGTCCAGCCCTGTGGTGCTCATACCAACAGCTTCCCCACAGGGTGGCATGCCCGAACTCCGGTTCTGAGTCGAGTGCTGAGGACTAATTTCAATCACAAG
Source organism: Lissotriton helveticus (assembly GCF_964261635.1). Lineage (NCBI taxonomy): Eukaryota > Metazoa > Chordata > Amphibia > Caudata > Salamandridae > Lissotriton > Lissotriton helveticus. The sequence goes on along the minus strand of NC_136063.1, from coordinate 1,702,167,042 downwards.
GACTGATGCACATCCCATCTTCAGAGCTGATGAGCTCATTGACAAGCTCGGTTCTGCTAAATTCCTCAGTACATTTAATTTGACATCAGGGTACTGACAGATCACTCTGACTGAGGGTGCCTAAGAGAAGTCAGCATTTTCAACCCCTGAGGGCCACTTCCAGTTTCAGGTGATGCCCTTTGCCTTGAACAATACCCCTGCAACCTTCTAAAGGTTGGTTAACAGGGCCCTGGTATGTAAGGAAGAATTTTGGGCCAACTACTTAGATGACATTGCCGTCTACAGTTGCAGGTGGGAGGAACATCAGGCAGGCCTCACCATCAAGGCCAGAAAGGGCCAGATTGGGCAGGATTCTGTGGTGTACCTAGGACATCTGGTAGGTGGGGAAAAAGTGCAGCCCCTCCAGGCCAAGATTGAAACTATCATGCCATGGCAACCACCTAAAACTCAGACACAAGTGAGAACCTTCCTGAGCCTCAAAGGCTATTACAGAAGATTTTTAAGGGTTAAAGCACCATTGCTGCCCTTTTAACTGAGCTGCCTTTCAAGAAGCAGCCCATATTAGTGAGTTAGATAGAGATTTGTCAGAAAGCCTTTGATTTTCTCAAATAAGGTATATGTACAGCACCTGTACTTGAGAGACCCGATTTCTCCAAGCAATTCATCGTGCAAATAGACACTTCAGAGCATGGCATAGGGGCAGTCTTAGAATAGCTCAATGAAGAGTGCCTAGACCAACTGGTAGCCTTCATTAATAGAGACATGGAAACAAAGGTGGAGTGCCATTGAAAGAGAAGCTTTTTCTGTGATCTGGGCACTAAAGAAGTTGTGACCATACCTGTTTGAGATTCATTTCCTGGTTCAGACAGATCATTGGCCCCTCAGACGGCTCAGGCAGATCAGGGTTGAGAATCCCAAAATATTGAGCTGGTCCATCTCCCTACAGGGAAGGGAATTTATGGTGGAACACCGTCTGGGGTCAGACCACCCCAATGCTGATGGTCTCTCTGAGTTTTTCCACCTTAGTGAAGAGAACTCCCAAGGTATTGCCTAGCTCTCCCACTTTCAGCTGGGGTCATATGTTAGACTTGACAGACTTAGAGTGGTCTCCCCCCTACTTTTTGCCTACCTCCTTCACTTTTCTGACCTTGTTTTTACTGGCTTCAGAACTTTATATGGTTTGGATAATCTCGAGTATAGGGTGCTATGTATTTAAAAGGATGAGCATGTACTTTTACTTTTTACACGTCCTGATACTGAACATTTTTAAAATTCATTTTTCACTACTGCGAGACCTATCTCTCCCATAAGCTAACATTGAGATTACCTTACTACATGTTTTACATGTAATTCCCAATGAAGAAGAGATGGACACAAGTTTGGTGTCTCTCGAATCACAATTTGAAATCACAACATATGGTGAAGTCAGATTTTAAATTGCAGTCCTGAAAATGCCGCTTTTAGAAAGTTGTTGCATCAAACAAATGCAGGACAGAATCAAACATTCACCCCTAGTCAAGAGCTCTGAGTTAAATCCATTGTGTGTTTGCTCACTACACCACCCCAGTTTGGACCCAGCCATATGCAAATCAGTGTTGACCCTGCTCCTCATGGAAACATTCCAGCCTATACTGCCAATTCGGATCCTCCCTGGAACTTCATGGACGGGAAACAAGCATATTGGGAATGGTTTTGGGTATATTAAAACCGATGCTTCGTTACTGCTGCTGGGATCAGGTCCGGCACATTGCCTCCACTCCATGGTTGACACCAATGCCTCGCTTCAGTTGCGGCCCATGTCTTCAACATTGACGCAGTCAGGATCAAGGTACATTTGTTCAGTAGGCCTCGATGGGTCTCTGTATCCGGTCCGCACTCTATCATGGTCAGTGCAAACTTTTGACTTTGTCCCAGCACAAACAGATATCCTCAATAAGATCTTATTGGATTTAAGCATTATTTTCCAGAATATTCTTTAAAAAATCATATCTCAAGTTCTACTTATTACATTTTTGTTGTTCTGGTCTTGTTATTTTTATTAAATCAAGTACTATTTTTCTAACTTGGTGTTGAATCTTTTTAGGTGGTGTTTTCACCGTTTTACTCTTTGAAGATTTGCACAAATACTTTACACATTGCCTCTAAGTTATTCCTGCCTGCTATGTACCAAGCTACCAGAGAGTGAGCCTACTTCAATTTGGGGACTGCCTGCTTTTTACCCTGCTTGGCAAACACAAGTGTAAAGCAAAATTCTTTAAATTATGTAAATTATGCTGGCGTAATTTAAATTTCACCCGGGGCTACAGTTAGTACAATAGAAATGTGCATGTCACACACAAATAAAGAATGTAATGAGGCAGATGCATTGAAGCACAACTGAATAGACCAGAAAAAATGTCTAGGAGTTCTTGAAGCTAAAATACTTTTAATTCTAGACAGGAAAGACAAACTATGGAATCACAAAAGAAAGGTCACAGACCACATCCCAGAGTTGGAGGAAGGTAATGATATAATCAAATGGCTATCAACAATCCTACCAAAAATCACTGGCAATAATTTCTGCTCCTCTTGCAGTTTCAAAGACTCAGACCCAAACAGGAGCAGTTATCCAGAAGGAACTGGAGCAAGGTCACTGAGGAGTACCTCAACTCCACCCTCAACCACGATGCGCCCCTATGTTGACCAACGCAAACCTCGCTGCCAAAGAACTACACCGATGGATCTTCAACTGCGCAGATGAACTTGCACCCCTTCGGAACCCCGTCCGACAATGCCCTAGAAAGGCCACCTGGTTCACCCACAATCTCCAGGAATGCAGACGCACCTGCAGACGTCATGAGAAAAATTGGCAAAACAGCAAAACATCAGAAGACCGCACCATATACAAGAACGCCATGACAGAATACCACCATCTCATCAGATCAACTGTTAGACCTGACATCATTGGCGTGAGTCTCCCTTCCATTTTTGACGGATTGCATCCTCTGTTTAGGTCGAGCTGGAGGTACAATGCGAAGCATTGTCCAGCTCGACAACTATAGTCGCCCGTCTCCTGGGAATCTGAGACAGGGTTCGGACACGCACGCCGATTGGTGTCTGTGGACACGCACGTCCAGGCCTGGGCCGTGCACATCCCCTGCCTCAGATTCCCTGAGGCGCGCGAACACACACATACACACACGCAGGCACACATGCACACACACGCAGGCAGGCACACACGCAGGCATACACACAAACACACGCGCACAGGCACACACACACACACAAGCAGGCACACACACGCATGCAGGCACACACACAAACGCTCCGCACCACTGCTGTTGGGGACAGTCGCCGGGTTCTCGGCTCCCGATGGATGGGCGGGCGGGGGCGACGTGGCCAGGGGCTCCAGAACAGGGACATGCTGAAAAGTCCTTCGGCGGGACTTGCGGTGTGCTGCGGGAACGGCGGCTGCGGTGCACGGGTGGGGAAGGACGGCGGCTGCGCAGGATTCGTAGCCCCTGCCCTTCGGTCGCCTCCGAGACTCCGCCCTCCTAGCGCGCCATTGGCCACTGCTCTGGTGTTAGTGATGTCACCTTTCCTGTGTAGCTGAGACGGCCGGGCGGTGAAGCAATGCAATGCTATTGCGTACAGAGGGGACTTGTTTTAGTGGTTAGTTGTTCCCCGTTATTTATAATATAGTAAACATCTTTTGTTTTCCATCCCTTTTGCCCATTTTGTATTACTCGCGAAGATTTACAATAATATAGAAGTATATATGTAAACACTTACATATACTTTATAACATTCGTACTTCTATATACTGGGATGGGAAGAGATAGTTTCATCTATAATTGGGGGTGGGGTCGCACACTACTCACACACCAGCGGTATCGCCCCTAAGGACCATGGTAAATGTAGTTACGTGTTCCACGATGCATCTTCTTTCGATTCTCTGCTGTCTTCGCTGTCTTCACCATCCCTGGACACGTGTTTCGGGGTATCACCCCTCGTCAGCAGGGATAGGCCGTGTTCTGGGGTTTCCGGTGGCTGCCAAATATCTGCCAGGTTTAGTACCACTCAGGCGCGTAGGTGCGGGGTCCCAGGCTTGTCAGCCAACTGCTCGAGGGAGCTTTAACATTACAATTGGGGGTGGGGTCGCACACTACTCACACACCAGCGGTATCGCCCCTAAGGACCATGGTAAATGTAGTTACGTGTTCCGAGATGCATCTTCTTTCGATTCTCTGCTATCTTCGCTGTCTTTGCCATCCCTGGACACGTGTTTCGGGGTTTTACCCCTCATCAGCAGGGATAGGCCGTGTTCTGGGGTTGCCGGTGGCTGCCAAATATCTGTCAGGTTTAGTACCACTGAGGCGCGTAGGTGCGGGGTCCCAGGCTCGTCAGCCAACTGCTCGAGGGAGCTTTAACATTACAATTGGGGGTGGGGTCGCACACTACTCACACTCCAGAGGTATCGCCCCTAAGGACCACGGTAAATGTAGTTACGTGTTCAGCTATGCATCTTCTTTCAATTCTCTGCTATCTTCGCTGTCTTCGCCATCCCTGGACACGTGTTTCGGGGTATCACCCTTCGTCAGCAGGGATAGGCCGTGTTCTGGGGTTGCCGGTGGCTGCCAAATATCTGCCAGGTTTAGTACCTCACAGGCGCGTAGGTGCGGGGTCCCAGGCTCGTCAGTCAACTGCTCGAGGGAGCTTTAACATTACAATTGGGGGTGGGGTCGCACTCTACTCACACACCAGCGGTATCGCCCCTAAGGACCATGGTAAATGTAGTTACGTGTTCCTCGATGCATCTTCTTTCGATTCTCTGCTATCTTCGCTGTCTTCGCCATCCCTGGACACGTGTTTCGGGGTATCACCCCTCATCAGCACGGATAGGCCGTGTTCTGGGTTTGCCGGTGGCTGCCAAATATCTGCCAGGTTTAGTACCACTCAGGCGCGTAGGTGCGGGGTCCCAGGCTCGTCAGCCAACTGCTCGAGGGAGCTTTAACATTACAATTGGGAGTGGCAGATATTTGGCAGCCACCGGCAACCCCAGAACACGGCCTATCTCTGCTGACGAGGGGTGATACCCCGAAACACGTGTCCAGGGATGGCGAAGACAGTGAAGATAGCAGAGAATCGAAAGAAGATGCATCGCGGAACACGTAGCTACATTTACTATGGTCCTTAGGGGCGATACCGCTGGTGTGTGAGTAGATTGCAACCCCACCCCCAATTGTAATGTTAAAGCTCCCTCGAGCAGTTGGCTGACAAGCCTGAGACCCCGCACTTACGCGCCTGAGTGGTACTAAACCTGGCAGATATTTGGCAGCCACCGGCAACCCCAGAACACGGCCTATCCCTGCTGACGAGGGGTGATACCCCGAAACACGTGTCCAGGGATGGCGAAGACAGCGAAGATAGCAGAGAATCGAAAGAAGATGCATCGCGGAACACGTAACAACATTTACCGTGGTCCTTAGGGGCGATACCACTGGTGTGTGAGTAGTGTGCGACCCCAGCCCCAATTGTAATGTTAAAGCTCCCTCGAGTAGGTGGCTGACGAGCCTGGGACCCCGCACCTACGCGCCTGAGTGGTGCTAAACCTGGCAGATATTTGGCAGCCACCGGCAACCCCAGAACACGGCCTATCCCTGCTGACGAGGGGTGATATCCCGAAACACGTGTCCAGGGATGGCGAAGACAGCGAAGATAGCAGAGAATCAAAAGAAGATGCATCGCGGAACACGTAACTACATTTACCATGGTCCTTAGGGGCGATACCGTTGGTGTGTGAGTAGTGTGCGACCCCACCCCCAATTGTAATGTTAAAGCTCCCTCGAGCAGTTGCCTGACGAGCCTGGGACCCTGCACCTACGCGCCTGAGTGGTACTAAACCTGGCAGATATTTGGCAGCCACCGGCAACCCCAGAACACGGCTTATCCCTGCTGACGAGGGGTGATACTCCGAAACACGTGTCCAGGGATGGCGAAGACAGCGAAGATAGCAGAGAATCGCAAGAAGATGCATCACGGAACACGTAACTACATTTACCACAGTCCTTAGGGGCGATACCGCTGGTGTGTGAGTAGTCTGCGACTACACCCCCAATTGTAATGTTAAAGCTCCCTCGAGCAGTTGGCTGACGAGCCTGGGACCCCGCACCTACGTGCCTGAGTGGTACTAAACCTGGCAGATATTTGGCAGCCACCGGCAACCCCGGAGCATGGTCTATCCCTGCTGACGAGGGGTGATACCCCGAAACACGTGTCCAGGGATGGCGAAGACAGCGAAGATAGCAGAGAATCGAAAGAAGATGCATCGCGGAACACGTAACTACATTTACCATGGTCCTTAGGGGCGATACCGCTGGTGTGTGAGTAGTGTGCGACCCCACCCCCAATTGTAATGTTAAAGCTATCTCGAGCAGTTTGCTGACGAGCCTAGGACCCCACACCTACGCGCCTGAGTGGTACTAAACCTGCAGATATTTGGCAGCCACCAGCAACCCCAGAACACGGCCTATCCCTGCTGACGAGGAGTGATACCCCGAAACACGTGTCCAGGGATGACGAAGACAGCGAAGATAGCATAGAATCGAAAGAAGATGCATCGCGGAATACATAACTACATTTACCATGGTCCTTAGGGGCGATACCGCTGGTGTGTGAGTAGTGTGCGACCCCACCCCCAATTGTAATGTTAAAGCTCCCTCGAGCAGTTGGCTGACGAGCCTGTGACCCCGCACCTACGTGCCTGAGTGGTACTAAACCTGGAAGATATTTGGCAGCCACTGGCAACACCAGAACACAGCCTATCCCTGCTGACGAGGGGTGATACCTCAAAACACGTGTCCAGGGATGGCGAAGACAGCGAAGATAGCAGAGAAACGAAAGAAGATGCATTGCGGAACACGTAACTACATTTACCATGGTCTTTAGGGGCGATACGGCTGGTGTGTGAGTATTGTGCGACCCCACCCCCATTTGTAATGTTAAAGCTCCCTCGAGCAGTTGGCTGACGAGCCTGGGACCCCACACCTACGCGCCTGAGTGGTACTAAAACTGTCAGATATTTGGCAGCCACCGTCAACCCCAGAACACGGCCTATCCCTGCTGACGAGGGGTGATACCCCGAAACACGTGTCCAGGGATGGCGAAGACAGCGAAGATAGCAGAGAATCGAAAGAAGATGCATCGCGGAACACGTAACTACATTTACCATGGTCCTTAGGGGCGATACCGCTGGTGTGTGAGTAGTGTGCGACCCAACCCCCAATTGTAATGTTAATGCTCCCTCGAGCAGTTGTCTAACGAGCCTGGGACCCCGCAACTACGCGCCTGAGTGGTAGTAAACCTGGCTGATATTTGGCAGCCACCGGCAACCCCAGAACACGGCCTATCCCTGCTGACGAGGGGTGATACCCCGAAACACGTGTCCAGGGATGGCGAAGATAGCAGAGAATCGAAAGAAGATGCATCGCGGAACACGTAACTACATTTACCATGGTCCTTAGGGGCGATACCGCTGGTGTGTGAGTAGTGTGCGACCCCACCCCCAATTGTAATGTTAATGCTCCCTCGAGCAGTTGTCTGACGAGCCTGGGACCCCGCAACTACGCGCCTGAGTGGTAGTAAACCTGGCTGATATTTGGCAGCCACCGGCAACCCCAGAACACGGCCTATCCCTGCTGACAAGGGGTGATACCCCGAAACACGTGTCCAGGGATGGCAAAGACAGCGAAGATAGCAAAGAATCGAAAGAAGATGCATCGCGGAACACGTAACTACATTTACCATGGTCCTTAGGGGCGATACCGCTGGTGTGTGAGTAGTGTGCGACCCCACCCCAATTGTAATGTTAAAGCTCCCTCGAGCAGTTGGCTAACGAGCCTGGCACCCCGCACCTATGCGCCTGAGTGGTACTAAACCTGGCAGATATTTGGCAGCCACCGGCAACCCCAGAACATGGCCTATTCCTGCTGACGAGGGGTGATACCCTGAAACACGTGTCCAGGGATGGCGAGGACAGCGAAGATAGCAGAGAATCGAAAGAAGATGCATCACGGAACACGGAACTACATTTACCATGGTCCTTAGGGGCAATACCGCTGGTGTGTGAGTAGTGTGCGACCCCACCCCCAATTGTAATGTTAAAGCTCCCTCGAGCAGTTGGCTGACGAGCCTGGGACCCCGCACCTACGCGCCTAAGTGGTCCTAAACCTGGCAGATATTTGGCAGCCACCGGTAACCCCAGAACATGGCCTATCCCTGCTGACGAGGGGTGATACCCAGAAATACGTGTCCAGGGATGGCGAAGACAGCGAAGATAGCAGAGAATCGAAAGAAGATGCATCGCGGAACACGTAAATACATTTACCATGGTCCTTAGGGGCGATACCGCTGGTGTGTGAGTAGTGTGCGACCCCACCCCCAATTGTAATGTTAATGCTCCCTCCAGCAGTTGGCTGACGAGCTTGGGACCCCGCACCTACGCGCCTGAGTGGTACTAAACCTGGCAGATATTTGGCAGCCACCGGCAACCCCAGAACACGGCCTATCCCTGCTGACGAGGGGTGATACCACGAAACACGTGTCCAGGGATGGCGAAGACAGCGAAGATAGCAGAGAATCGAAAGAAGATGCATCGCGGAACACGTAACTACATTTACCATATTCCTTAGGGGCGATACCGCTGGTGTGTGAGTAGTGTGCGACCCCACCCCCATTTGTAATGTTAAAGCTCCCTCCAGCAGTTGGCTGACGAGCCTGGGACCCCACATCTACGTGCCTGAGTGGTACTAAAACTGGCAGATATTTGGCAGCCACCGGCAACCCCAGAACATGGCCTATCCCTGCTGACGAGGGGTGATACCCAGAAATACGTTTCCAGGGATGGCGAAGACAGCGAAGATAGCAGAGAATCGAAAGAAGATGCACCGCGGAACACGTAAATACATTTACCATGGTCCTTAGGGGCAATACCGCTGGTGTGTGAGTAGTGTGCGACCCCACCCCCAATTGTAATGTTAATGCTCCCTCCAGCAGTTGTCTGACGAGCCTGGGACCCCGCACCTACGCACCTGAGTGGTAATAAACCTGGCTGATATTTGGCAGCCACCGGCAACCCCAGAACACGGCCTATCCCTGCTGACAAGGGGTGATACCCCGAAACACGTGTCCAGGGATGGCAAAGACAGCGAAGATAGCAGAGAATCGAAAGAAGGTGCATCACGGAACACGGAACTACATTTACCATGGTCCTTAGGGACAATACCGCTGGTGTGTGAGTAGTGTGCGACCCCACCCCCAATTGTAATGTTAAAGCTCCCTCGAGCAGTTGGCTGACGAGCCTGGGAACCCGCACCTACGCGCCTAAGTGGTCCTAAACCTGGCAGATATTTGGCAGCCACCGGCAACCCCAGAACATGGCCTATCCCTGCTGACGAGGGGTGATACCCAGAAATACGTGTCCAGGGATGGCGAAGACAGCGAAGATAGCAGAGAATTGAAAGAAGATGCATCGCGGAACACGTAAATACATTTACCATGGTCCTTAGGGGCGATACCGCTGGTGTGTGAGTAGTGTGCGACCCCACCCCCAATTGTAATGTTAATGCTCCCTCCAGCAGTTGGCTGACGAGCCTGGGACCCCGCACCTACGCGCCTGAGTGGTACTAAACCTGGCAGATATTTGGCAGCCACCGGCAACCCCAGAACACGGCCTATCCCTGCTGACGAGGGGTGATACCCCGAAACACGTGTCCAGGGATGGCGAAGACCGCGAAGATAGCAGAGAATCGAAAGAAGATGCATCGCGGAACACGGAACTACATTTACCATATTCCTTAGGGGCGATACCGCTGGTGTGTGAGTAGTGTGCGACCCCACCCCCATTTGTAATGTTAAAGCTCTCTCCAGCAGTTGGCTGACGAGCCTGGGACCCCACATCTACGTGCCTGAGTGGTACTAAAACTGGCAGATATTTGGCAGCCACCGGCAACCCCAGAACACGGCCTATCCCTGCTGATGAGGGGTGATACCCCAAAACACGTGGCCAGGGATGGCGAAGACAGAGAAGATAGCAGAGAATCGAAAGAAGATGCATCGCGGAACACGTAACTACATTTACCATGGTCCTTAGGGGCAATACCACTGGTGTGTGAGTAGTGTGCGACCCCACCTCCAATTGTAATGTTAAAGGTCCCTCGAGCAGTTGGCTGACGAGCCTGGTACCCCGCACCTATGCGCCTGAGTGGTACTAAACCTGGCAGATATTTGGCAGCCACCGGCAACCCCAGAACACGGCCTATCCCTCCTGACGAGGGGTGATACCCCGAAACACGTGTCCAGGGATGGCGAAGACAGTGAAGATAGCAGAGAATCAAAAGAAGATGCATCGCGGAACACGCACCTACATTTACCATGGTCCTTAGGGGCGATACCGCTGGTGTGTAAGTAGTGTGCTACCCCACCCCCAATTGTAATGTTAAAACTCCCTCGAGCAGTTGGCTGACGAGCCTGGGACCCCGCACCTACGCGCCTGAGTGGTACTAAACCTGGCAGATATTTGGCAGCCACCGGCAACCCCACGACACGGCCTATCCCTGCTGACGAGGGGTGATACCCCGAAACACGTGTCCAGGGATGGCGAAGACAGCGAAGATAGCAGAGAATCGAACGTAGATGCATCGCGGAACACGTAACTACATTTACCATGGTCCTTAGGGGCGATACCGCTGGTGTGTGAGTAGTGTGCGACCCCACCCCCAATTGTAATGTTAAAGCTCCCTCGAGCAGTTGGCTGACGAGCCTGGGACCCCGCACCTACGCGCCTGAGTGGTACTAAACCTGAAAGATATTTGGCAGCCACCGGCAACCCCAGAACACGGCCTATCCCTGCTGACGAGGGGTGATACCCCGAAACACGTGTCCAGGGATGGCGAAGACAGCGAAGATAGCAGAGAATCGAAAGAAGATGTATCGCGGAACACGTAACTACATTTACCATGGTCCTTAGGGGCGATACTGCTGGTGTGTGAGTAGTGTGCGACCCCAGCCCCAATTGTAATGTTAAAGCTCCCTCGAGTAGGTGGCTGACGAGCCTGGGACCCCGCACCTACGCGCCTGAGTGGTGCTAAACCTGGCAGATATTTGGCAGCCACCGGCAACCCCAGAACACGGCCTATCCCTGCTGACGAGGGGTGATATCCCGAAACACGTGTCCAGGGATGGCGAAGACAGCGAAGATAGCAGAGAATCAAAAGAAGATGCATCGCGGAACACGTAACTACATTTACCATGGTCCTTAGGGGCGATACCGTTGGTGTGTGAGTAGTGTGCGACCCCACCCCCAATTGTAATGTTAAAGCTCCCTCGAGCAGTTGCCTGACGAGCCTGGGACCCCGCACCTACGCGCCTGAGTGGTACTAAACCTGGCAGATATTTGGCAGCCACCGGCAACCCCAGAACACGGCTTATCCCTGCTGACGAGGGGTGATACTCCGAAACACGTGTCCAGGGATGGCGAAGACAGCGAAGATAGCAGAGAATCGCAAGAAGATGCATCACGGAACACGTAACTACATTTACCACAGTCCTTAGGGGCGATACCGCTGGTGTGTGAGTAGTCTGCGACTACACCCCCAATTGTAATGTTAAAGCTCCCTCGAGCAGTTGGCTGACGAGCCTGGGACCCCGCACCTACGTGCCTGAGTGGTACTAAACCTGGCAGATATTTGGCAGCCACCGGCAACCCCGGAGCATGGTCTATCCCTGCTGACGAGGGGTGATACCCCGAAACACGTGTCCAGGGATGGCGAAGACAGCGAAGATAGCAGAGAATCGAAAGAAGATGCATCGCGGAACACGTAACTACATTTACCATGGTCCTTAGGGGCGATACCGCTGGTGTGTGAGTAGTGTGCGACCCCACCCCCAATTGTAATGTTAAAGCTATCTCGAGCAGTTTGCTGACGAGCCTAGGACCCCACACCTACGCGCCTGAGTGGTACTAAACCTGCAGATATTTGGCAGCCACCAGCAACCCCAGAACACGGCCTATCCCTGCTGACGAGGAGTGATACCCCGAAACACGTGTCCAGGGATGACGAAGACAGCGAAGATAGCAGAGAATCGAAAGAAGATGCATCGCGGAATACATAACTACATTTACCATGGTCCTTAGGGGCGATACCGCTGGTGTGTGAGTAGTGTGCGACCCCACCCCCAATTGTAATGTTAAAGCTCCCTCGAGCAGTTGGCTGACGAGCCTGGGACCCCGCACCTACGTGCCTGAGTGGTACTAAACCTGGAAGATATTTGGCAGCCACTGGCAACACCAGAACACAGCCTATCCCTGCTGACGAGGGGTGATACCTCAAAACACGTGTCCAGGGATGGCAAAGACAGCGAAGATAGCAGAGAAACGAAAGAAGATGCATTGCGGAACACGTAACTACATTTACCATGGTCTTTAGGGGCGATACGGCTGGTGTGTGAGTATTGTGCGACCCCACCCCCATTTGTAATGTTAAAGCTCCCTCGAGCAGTTGGCTGACGAGCCTGGGACCCCACACCTACGCGCCTGAGTGGTACTAAAACTGTCAGATATTTGGCAGCCACCGTCAACCCCAGAACACGGCCTATCCCTGCTGACGAGGGGTGATACCCCGAAACACGTGTCCAGGGATGGCGAAGACAGCGAAGATAGCAGAGAATCGAAAGAAGATGCATCGCGGAACACGTAACTACATTTACCATGGTCCTTAGGGGCGATACCGCTGGTGTGTGAGTAGTGTGCGACCCAACCCCCAATTGTAATGTTAATGCTCCCTCGAGCAGTTGTCTGACGAGCCTGGGACCCCGCAACTACGCGCCCGAGTGGTAGTAAACCTGGCTGATATTTGGCAGCCACCGGCAACCCCAGAACACGGCCTATCCCTGCTGACAAGGGGTGATACCCCGAAACACGTGTCCAGGGATGGCGAAGACAGCGAAGATAGCAGAGAATCGAAAGAAGATGCATCGCGGAACACGTAACTACATTTACCATGGTCCTTAGGGGCGATACCGCTGGTGTGTGAGTAGTGTGCGACCCCACCCCCAATTGTAATGTTAATGCTCCCTCGAGCAGTTGTCTGACGAGCCTGGGACCCCGCACCTACGTGCCTGAGTGGTACTAAACCTGGAAGATATTTGGCAGCCACTGGCAACACCAGAACACAGCCTATCCCTGCTGACGAGGGGTGATACCTCAAAACACGTGTCCAGGGATGGCGAAGACAGCGAAGATAGCAGAGAAACGAAAGAAGATGCATTGCGGAACACGTAACTACATTTACCATGGTCTTTAGGGGCGATACGGCTGGTGTGTGAGTATTGTGCGACCCCACCCCCATTTGTAATGTTAAAGCTCCCTCGAGCAGTTGGCTGACGAGCCTGGGACCCCACACCTACGCGCCTGAGTGGTACTAAAACTGTCAGATATTTGGCAGCCACCGTCAACCCCAGAACACGGCCTATCCCTGCTGACGAGGGGTGATACCCCGAAACACGTGTCCAGGGATGGCGAAGACAGCGAAGATAGCAGAGAATCGAAAGAAGATGCATCGCGGAACACGTAACTACATTTACCATGGTCCTTAGGGGCGATACCGCTGGTGTGTGAGTAGTGTGCGACCCCACCCCCAATTGTAATGTTAATGCTCCCTCGAGCAGTTGTCTGACGAGCCTGGGACCCCGCAACTACGCGCCTGAGTGGTAGTAAACCTGGCTGATATTTGGCAGCCACCGGCAACCCCAGAACACGGCCTATCCCTGTTGACAAGGGGTGATACCCCGAAACACGTGTCCAGGGATGGCAAAGACAGCGAAGATAGCAAAGAATCGAAAGAAGATGCATCGCGGAACACGTAACTACATTTACCATGGTCCTTAGGGGCGATACCGCTGGTGTGTGAGTAGTGTGCGACCCCACCCCAATTGTAATGTTAAAGCTCCCTCGAGCAGTTGGCTAACGAGCCTGGCACCCCGCACCTATGCGCCTGAGTGGTACTAAACCTGGCAAATATTTGGCAGCCACCGGCAACCCCAGAACATGGCCTATTCCTGCTGACGAGGGGTGATACCCTGAAACACGTGTCCAGGGATGGCGAGGACAGCGAAGATAGCAGAGAATCGAAAGAAGATGCATCACGGAACACGGAACTACATTTACCATGGTCCTTAGGGGCAATACCGCTGGTGTGTGAGTAGTGTGCGACCCCACCCCCAATTGTAATGTTAAAGCTCCCTCGAGCAGTTGGCTGACGAGCCTGGGACCCCGCACCTACGCGCCTAAGTGGTCCTAAACCTGGCAGATATTTGGCAGCCACCGGCAACCCCAGAACATGGCCTATCCCTGCTGACGAGGGGTGATACCCAGAAATACGTGTCCAGGGATGGCGAAGACAGCGAAGATAGCAGAGAATCGAAAGAAGATGCATCGCGGAACACGTAAATACATTTACCATGGTCCTTAGGGGCGATACCGCTGGTGTGTGAGTAGTGTGCGACCCCACCCCCAATTGTAATGTTAATGCTCCCTCCAGCAGTTGGCTGACGAGCTTGGGACCCCGCACCTACGCGCCTGAGTGGTACTAAACCTGGCAGATATTTGGCAGCCACCGGCAACCCCAGAACACGGCCTATCCCTGCTGACGAGGAGTGATACCACGAAACACGTGTCCAGGGATGGCGAAGACAGCGAAGATAGCAGAGAATCGAAATAAGATGCATCGCGGAACACGTAACTACATTTACCATATTCCTTAGGGGCGATACCGCTGGTGTGTGAGTAGTGTGCGACCCCACCCCCATTTGTAATGTTAAAGCTCCCTCCAGCAGTTGGCTGACGAGCCTGGGACCCCACATCTACGTGCCTGAGTGGTACTAAAACTGGCAGATATTTGGCAGCCACCGGCAACCCCAGAACATGGCCTATCCCTGCTGACGAGGGGTGATACCCAGAAATACGTTTCCAGGGATGGCGAAGACAGCGAAGATAGCAGAGAATCGACGGAAGATGCACCGCGGAACACGTAAATACATTTACCATGGTCCTTAGGGGCAATACCGCTGGTGTGTGAGTAGTGTGCGACCCCACCCCCAATTGTAATGTTAATGCTCCCTCCAGCAGTTGTCTGACGAGCCTGGGACCCCGCACCTACGCACCTGAGTGGTAATAAACCTGGCTGATATTTGGCAGCCACCGGCAACCCCAGAACACGGCCTATCCCTGCTGACAAGGGGTGATACCCCGAAACACGTGTCCAGGGATGGCAAAGACAGCGAAGATAGCAGAGAATCGAAAGAAGGTGCATCACGGAACACGGAACTACATTTACCATGGTCCTTAGGGACAATACCGCTGGTGTGTGAGTAGTGTGCGACCCCACCCCCAATTGTAATGTTAAAGCTCCCTCGAGCAGTTGGCTGACGAGCCTGGGAACCCGCACCTACGCGCCTAAGTGGTCCTAAACCTGGCAGATATTTGGCAGCCACCGGCAACCCCAGAACATGGCCTATCCCTGCTGACGAGGGGTGATACCCAGAAATACGTGTCCAGGGATGGCGAAGACAGCGAAGATAGCAGAGAATTGAAAGAAGATGCATCGCGGAACACGTAAATACATTTACCATGGTCCTTATGGGCGATACCGCTGGTGTGTGAGTAGTGTGCGACCCCACCCCCAATTGTAATGTTAATGCTCCCTCCAGCAGTTGGCTGACGAGCCTGGGACCCCGCACCTACGCGCCTGAGTGGTACTAAACCTGGCAGATATTTGGCAGCCACCGGCAACACCAGAACACGGCCTATCCCTGCTGACGAGGGGTGATACCCCGAAACACGTGTCCAGGGATGGCGAAGACCGCGAAGATAGCAGAGAATCGAAAGAAGATGCATCGCGGAACACGGAACTACATTTACCATATTCCTTAGGGGCGATACCGCTGGTGTGTGAGTAGTGTGCGACCCCACCCCCATTTGTAATGTTAAAGCTCCCTCCAGCAGTTGGCTGACGAGTCTGGGACCCCACATCTACGTGCCTGAGTGGTACTAAAACTGGCAGATATTTGGCAGCCACCGGCAACCCCAGAACACGGCCTATCCCTGCTGATGAGGGGTGATACCCCGAAACACGTGGCCAGGGATGGCGAAGACAGAGAAGATAGCAGAGAATCGAAAGAAGATGCATCGCGGAACACGTAACTACATTTACCATGGTCCTTAGGGGCAATACCACTGGTGTGTGAGTAGTGTGCGACCCCACCTCCAATTGTAATGTTAAAGGTCCCTCGAGCAGTTGGCTGACGAGCCTGGTACCCCGCACCTATGCGCCTGAGTGGTACTAAACCTGGCAGATATTTGGCAGCCACCGGCAACCCCAGAACACGGCCTATCCCTCCTGACGAGGGGTGATACCCCGAAACACGTGTCCAGGGATGGCGAAGACAGTGAAGATAGCAGAGAATCAAAAGAAGATGCATCGCGGAACACGCACCTACATTTACCATGGTCCTTAGGGGCGATACCGCTGGTGTGTAAGTAGTGTGCTACCCCACCCCCAATTGTAATGTTAAAACTCCCTCGAGCAGTTGGCTGACGAGCCTGGGACCCCGCACCTACGCGCCTGAGTGGTACTAAACCTGGCAGATATTTGGCAGCCACCGGCAACCCCACGACACGGCCTATCCCTGCTGACGAGGGGTGATACCCCGAAACACGTGTCCAGGGATGGCGAAGACAGCGAAGATAGCAGAGAATCGAACGTAGATGCATCGCGGAACACGTAACTACATTTACCATGGTCCTTAGGGGCGATACCGCTGGTGTGTGAGTAGTGTGCGACCCCACCCCCAATTGTAATGTTAAAGCTCCCTCGAGCAGTTGGCTGACGAGCCTGGGACCCCGCACCTACGCGCCTGAGTGGTACTAAACCTGAAAGATATTTGGCAGCCACCGGCAACCCCAGAACACGGCCTATCCCTGCTGACGAGGGGTGATACCCTGAAACACGTGTCCAGGGATGGCGAAGACAGCGAAGATAGCAGAGAATCGAAAGAAGATGTATCGCGGAACACGTAACTACATTTACCATGGTCCTTAGGGGCGATACTGCTGGTGTGTGAGTAGTGTGCGACCCCAGCCCCAATTGTAATGTTAAAGCTCCCTCGAGTAGGTGGCTGACGAGCCTGGGACCCCGCACCTACGCGCCTGAGTGGTGCTAAACCTGGCAGATATTTGGCAGCCACCGGCAACCCCAGAACACGGCCTATCCCTGCTGACGAGGGGTGATATCCCGAAACACGTGTCCAGGGATGGCGAAGACAGCGAAGATAGCAGAGAATCAAAAGATGATGCATCGCGGAACACGTAACTACATTTACCATGGTCCTTAGGGGCGATACCGTTGGTGTGTGAGTAGTGTGCGACCCCACCCCCAATTGTAATGTTAAAGCTCCCTCGAGCAGTTGCCTGACGAGCCTGGGACCCCGCACCTACGCGCCTGAGTGGTACTAAACCTGGCAGATATTTGGCAGCCACCGGCAACCCCAGAACACGGCTTATCCCTGCTGACGAGGGGTGATACTCCGAAACACGTGTCCAGGGATGGCGAAGACAGCGAAGATAGCAGAGAATCGCAAGAAGATGCATCACGGAACACGTAACTACATTTACCACAGTCCTTAGGGGCGATACCGCTTGTGTGTGAGTAGTCTGCGACTACACCCCCAATTGTAATGTTAAAGCTCCCTCGAGCAGTTGGCTGACGAGCCTGGGACCCCGCACCTACGTGCCTGAGTGGTACTAAACCTGGCAGATATTTGGCAGCCACCGGCAACCCCGGAGCATGGTCTATCCCTGCTGACGAGGGGTGATACCCCGAAACACGTGTCCAGGGATGGCGAAGACAGCGAAGATAGCAGAGAATCGAAAGAAGATGCATCGCGGAACACGTAACTACATTTACCATGGTCCTTAGGGGCGATACCGCTGGTGTGTGAGTAGTGTGCGACCCCACCCCCAATTGTAATGTTAAAGCTATCTCGAGCAGTTTGCTGACGAGCCTAGGACCCCACACCTACGCGCCTGAGTGGTACTAAACCTGCAGATATTTGGCAGCCACCAGCAACCCCAGAACACGGCCTATCCCTGCTGACGAGGAGTGATACCCCGAAACACGTGTCCAGGGATGACGAAGACAGCGAAGATAGCAGAGAATCGAAAGAAGATGCATCGCGGAATACATAACTACATTTACCATGGTCCTTAGGGGCGATACCGCTGGTGTGTGAGTAGTGTGCGACCCCACCCCCAATTGTAATGTTAAAGCTCCCTCGAGCAGTTGGCTGACGAGCCTGGGACCCCGCACCTACGTGCCTGAGTGGTACTAAACCTGGAAGATATTTGGCAGCCACTGGCAACACCAGAACACAGCCTATCCCTGCTGACGAGGGGTGATACCTCAAAACACGTGTCCAGGGATGGCGAAGACAGCGAAGATAGCAGAGAAACGAAAGAAGATGCATTGCGGAACACGTAACTACATTTACCATGGTCTTTAGGGGCGATACGGCTGGTGTGTGAGTATTGTGCGACCCCACCCCCATTTGTAATGTTAAAGCTCCCTCGAGCAGTTGGCTGACGAGCCTGGGACCCCACACCTACGCGCCTGAGTGGTACTAAAACTGTCAGATATTTGGCAGCCACCGTCAACCCCAGAACACGGCCTATCCCTGCTGACGAGGGGTGATACCCCGAAACACGTGTCCAGGGATGGCGAAGACAGCGAAGATAGCAGAGAATCGAAAGAAGATGCATCGCGGAACACGTAACTACATTTACCATGGTCCTTAGGGGCGATACCGCTGGTGTGTGAGTAGTGTGCGACCCAACCCCCAATTGTAATGTTAATGCTCCCTCGAGCAGTTGTCTGACGAGCCTGGGACCCCGCAACTACGCGCCTGAGTGGTAGTAAACCTGGCTGATATTTGGCAGCCACCGGCAACCCCAGAACACGGCCTATCCCTGCTGACAAGGGGTGATACCCCGAAACACGTGTCCAGGGATGGCGAAGACAGCGAAGATAGCAGAGAATCGAAAGAAGATGCATCGCGGAACACGTAACTACATTTACCATGGTCCTTAGGGGCGATACCGCTGGTGTGTGAGTAGTGTGCGACCCCACCCCCAATTGTAATGTTAATGCTCCCTCGAGCAGTTGTCTGACGAGCCTGGGACCCCGCACCTACGTGCCTGAGTGGTACTAAACCTGGAAGATATTTGGCAGCCACTGGCAACACCAGAACACAGCCTATCCCTGCTGACGAGGGGTGATACCTCAAAACACGTGTCCAGGGATGGCGAAGACAGCGAAGATAGCAGAGAAACGAAAGAAGATGCATTGCGGAACACGTAACTACATTTACCATGGTCTTTAGGGGCGATACGGCTGGTGTGTGAGTATTGTGCGACCCCACCCCCATTTGTAATGTTAAAGCTCCCTCGAGCAGTTGGCTGACGAGCCTGGGACCCCACACCTACGCGCCTGAGTGGTACTAAAACTGTCAGATATTTGGCAGCCACCGTCAACCCCAGAACACGGCCTATCCCTGCTGACGAGGGGTGATACCCCGAAACACGTGTCCAGGGATGGCGAAGACAGCGAAGATAGCAGAGAATCGAAAGAAGATGCATCGCGGAACACGTAACTACATTTACCATGGTCCTTAGGGGCGATACCGCTGGTGTGTGAGTAGTGTGCGACCCCACCCCCAATTGTAATGTTAATGCTCCCTCGAGCAGTTGTCTGACGAGCCTGGGACCCCGCACCTACGTGCCTGAGTGGTACTAAACCTGGAAGATATTTGGCAGCCACTGGCAACACCAGAACACAGCCTATCCCTGCTGACGAGGGGTGATACCTCAAAACACGTGTCCAGGGATGGCGAAGACAGCGAAGATAGCAGAGAAACGAAAGAAGATGCATTGCGGAACACGTAACTACATTTACCATGGTCTTTAGGGGCGATACGGCTGGTGTGTGAGTATTGTGCGACCCCACCCCCATTTGTAATGTTAAAGCTCCCTCGAGCAGTTGGCTGACGAGCCTGGGACCCCACACCTACGCGCCTGAGTGGTACTAAAACTGTCAGATATTTGGCAGCCACCGTCAACCCCAGAACACGGCCTATCCCTGCTGACGAGGGGTGATACCCCGAAACACGTGTCCAGGGATGGCGAAGACAGCGAAGATAGCAGAGAATCGAAAGAAGATGCATCGCGGAACACGTAACTACATTTACCATGGTCCTTAGGGGCGATACCGCTGGTGTGTGAGTAGTGTGCGACCCCACCCCCAATTGTAATGTTAATGCTCCCTCGAGCAGTTGTCTGACGAGCCTGGGACCCCGCAACTACGCGCCTGAGTGGTAGTAAACCTGGCTGATATTTGGCAGCCACCGGCAACCCCAGAACACGGCCTATCCCTGCTGACAAGGGGTGATACCCCAAAACACGTGTCCATGGATGGCAAAGACAGCGAAGATAGCAAAGAATCGAAAGAAGATGCATCGCGGAACACGTAACTACATTTACCATGGTCCTTAGGGGCGATACCGCTGGTGTGTGAGTAGTGTGCGACCCCACCCCAATTGTAATGTTAAAGCTCCCTCGAGCAGTTGGCTAACGAGCCTGGCACCCCGCACCTATGCGCCTGAGTGGTACTAAACCTGGCAAATATTTGGCAGCCACCGGCAACCCCAGAACATGGCCTATTCCTGCTGACGAGGGGTGATACCCTGAAACATGTGTCCAGGGATGGCGAGGACAGCGAAGATAGCAGAGAATCGAAAGAAGATGCATCACGGAACACGGAACTACATTTACCATGGTCCTTAGGGGCAATACCGCTGGTGTGTGAGTAGTGTGCGACCCCACCCCCAATTGTAATGTTAAAGCTCCCTCGAGCAGTTGGCTGACGAGCATGGGACCCCGCACCTACGCGCCTAAGTGGTCCTAAACCTGGCAGATATTTGGCAGCCACCGGCAACCCCAGAACATGGCCTATCCCTGCTGACGAGGGGTGATACCCAGAAATACGTGTCCAGGGATGGCGAAGACAGCGAAGATAGCAGAGAATCGAAAGAAGATGCATCGCGGAACACGTAAATACATTTACCATGGTCCTTAGGGGCGATACCGCTGGTGTGTGAGTAGTGTGCGACCCCACCCCCAATTGTAATGTTAATGCTCCCTCCAGCAGTTGGCTGACGAGCTTGGGACCCCGCACCTACGCGCCTGAGTGGTACTAAACCTGGCAGATATTTGGCAGCCACCGGCAACCCCAGAACACGGCCTATCCCTGCTGACGAGGGGTGATACCACGAAACACGTGTCCAGGGATGGCGAAGACAGCGAAGATAGCAGAGAATCGAAAGAAGATGCATCGCGGAACACGTAACTACATTTACCATATTCCTTAGGGGCGATACCGCTGGTGTGTGAGTAGTGTGCGACCCCACCCCCATTTGTAATGTTATAGCTCCCTCCAGCAGTTGGCTGACGAGCCTGGGACCCCACATCTACGTGCCTGAGTGGTACTAAAACTGGCAGATATTTGGCAGCCACCGGCAACCCCAGAACATGGCCTATCCCTGCTGACGAGGGGTGATACCCAGAAATACGTTTCCAGGGATGGCGAAGACAGCGAAGATAGCAGAGAATCGAAAGAAGATGCACCGCGGAACACGTAAATACATTTACCATGGTCCTTAGGGGCAATACCGCTGGTGTGTGAGTAGTGTGCGACCCCACCCCCAATTGTAATGTTAATGCTCCCTCCAGCAGTTGTCTGACGAGCCTGGGACCCCGCACCTACGCACCTGAGTGGTAATAAACCTGGCTGATATTTGGCAGCCACCGGCAACCCCAGAACACGGCCTATCCCTGCTGACAAGGGGTGATACCCCGAAACACGTGTCCAGGGATGGCAAAGACAGCGAAGATAGCAGAGAATCGAAAGAAGGTGCATCACGGAACACGGAACTACATTTACCATGGTCCTTAGGGACAATACCGCTGGTGTGTGAGTAGTGTGCGACCCCACCCCAATTGTAATGTTAAAGCTCCCTCGAGCAGTTGGCTGACGAGCCTGGGAACCCGCACCTACGCGCCTAAGTGGTCCTAAACCTGGCAGATATTTGGCAGCCACCGGCAACCCCAGAACATGGCCTATCCCTGCTGACGAGGGGTGATACCCAGAAATACGTGTCCAGGGATGGCGAAGACAGCGAAGATAGCAGAGAATTGAAAGAAGATGCATCGCGGAACACGTAAATACATTTACCATGGTCCTTAGGGGCGATACCGCTGGTGTGTGAGTAGTGTGCGACCCCACCCCCAATTGTAATGTTAATGCTCCCTCCAGCAGTTGGCTGACGAGCCTGGGACCCCGCACCTACGCGCCTGAGTGGTACTAAACCTGCCAGATATTTGGCAGCCACCGGCAACCCCAGAACACGGCCTATCCCTGCTGACGAGGGGTGATACCCCGAAACACGTGTCCAGGGATGGCGAAGACCGCGAAGATAGCAGAGAATCGAAAGAAGATGCATCGCGGAACACGGAACTACATTTACCATATTCCTTAGGGGCGATACCGCTGGTGTGTGAGTAGTGTGCGACCCCACCCCCATTTGTAATGTTAAAGCTCCCTCCAGCAGTTGGCTGACGAGCCTGGGACCCCACATCTACGTGCCTGAGTGGTACTAAAACTGGCAGATATTTGGCAGCCACCGGCAACCCCAGAACACGGCCTATCCCTGCTGATGAGGGGTGATACCCCGAAACACGTGGCCAGGGATGGCGAAGACAGAGAAGATAGCAGAGAATCGAAAGAAGATGCATCGCGGAACACGTAACTACATTTACCATGGTCCTTAGGGGCAATACCACTGGTGTGTGAGTAGTGTGCGACCCCACCTCCAATTGTAATGTTAAAGGTCCCTCGAGCAGTTGGCTGACGAGCCTGGTACCCCGCACCTATGCGCCTGAGTGGTACTAAACCTGGCAGATATTTGGCAGCCACCGGCAACCCCAGAACACGGCCTATCCCTCCTGACGAGGGGTGATACCCCGAAACACGTGTCCAGGGATGGCGAAGACAGTGAAGATAGCAGAGAATCAAAAGAAGATGCATCACGGAACACGCACCTACATTTACCATGGTCCTTAGGGGCGATACCGCTGGTGTGTAAGTAGTGTGCTACCCCACCCCCAATTGTAATGTTAAAACTCCCTCGAGCAGTTGGCTGACGAGCCTGGGACCCCGCACCTACGCGCCTGAGTGGTACTAAACCTGGCAGATATTTGGCAGCCACCGGCAACCCCACGACACGGCCTATCCCTGCTGACGAGGGGTGATACCCCGAAACACGTGTCCAGGGATGGCGAAGACAGCGAAGATAGCAGAGAATCGAACGTAGATGCATCGCGGAACACGTAACTACATTTACCATGGTCCTTAGGGGCGATACCGCTGGTGTGTGAGTAGTGTGCGACCCCACCCCCAATTGTAATGTTAAAGCTCCCTCGAGCAGTTGGCTGACGAGCCTGGGACCCCGCACCTACGCGCCTGAGTGGTACTAAACCTGAAAGATATTTGGCAGCCACCGGCAACCCCAGAACACGGCCTATCCCTGCTGACGAGGGGTGATACCCCGAAACACGTGTCCAGGGATGGCGAAGACAGCGAAGATAGCAGAGAATCGAAAGAAGATGTATCGCGGAACACGTAACTACATTTACCATGGTCCTTAGGGGCGATACTGCTGGTGTGTGAGTAGTGTGCGACCCCACCCCCAATTGTAATGTTAAAGCTCCCTCGAGCAGTTGGCTGAACAGCCTGGGACCCCGCACCTACGCGCCTGAGTGGTACTAAACCTGGCAGATATTTGGCAGCCACCAGCAACCCCAGAACACGGCCTATCCCTGCTGACGAGGGGTGATACCCCGAAACACGTGTCCAGGGATGGCGAAGACAGCGAAGATAGCAGAGAATCGAAAAAAGATGCATCGCGGAACACGTAACTACATTTACCATGATCCTTAGGGGCGATACCGCTGGTGTGTGAGTAGTGTGCGACCCCACCCCCAATTGTAGTTTCATCTATATTTGTATTTGCATGATGATCACAGGACGCGGGTAAGGGTACACGTTCTAGTCACAGAGGAATTAGTCAGTCTGCTTTTGCCGTCGAACTTCCTGACGTGACGTCTATCTGTTTGATTCAAATTGGTAGGACAGCCGGAGAGACTCTGTTACACGTTGACGGAGTGGCGGTGCGAAGAAATGTAAATTACAGCGCAATACTAAGGACTTAATTAAGTGAGTAAAGAAGGAATATGAGAAAGGGAAGGCATGACCGTTTTTTGGGAATCAGCCATTTAACTGGCATTTCTCCCATTAGGGAAACAGCGATTGATTCCGGAGCAAACACAAGCCATTTATACGCACGAAGGAAGTTCTGCCTCTGTAAAGGAGAGTTGAGTGACAGTTGAGCTGTATGAAAAGCACTGCTGGTTAGTGATTGCCTGACAGAGTTAGGCCTTTTACAAATGTGTCTGAATTGTTGATCTCTTCAGGTGAATACACCTCGTGTGGTGGACTCACATATAGACGTTATGGACGTGACCTGGCAGTTCATCCGACCGGTATAAACATTTATGTAAGTTACAGAGATGATTATTATGGTACATATTAGCATGTCTCGACTATGCAACACTCTGGGACACCTTGGCTACAACAACAGCATCACTCAGCACCACAACAGCACTGTCCTTACTTGCTACCAACAAGCATTGCCATAGCCAATAGGACTCGCATTAGGAAAGTGTAAGCTATTGGCTTTGTGAATAACAATGTTATTAATTTATATATTTGCAAAGCGAACACATATTAAAAAAAATTGTCATTTACAATACCAATAGCTCACATTTTCCTAATGCGAGACCTATTGCTTTGCAAATGCTTGTTTTGATATGTTTTTGCTGGATTTATGCTTTGGGCACTATGCCACTGCTAACCAGTGCCACAGTGCAAGTGCTCCCTATGTTAAATTGATGTACTGATTGGTTATTCCACAATTGGGTTATTTGATTTATTGTCAGCCCCTAGTACAGTGTACCATGTGTGCCCAGGGCTTGTAGGTCAAATTCTGCTGGTGAGCTTGCAGCACTGGTTGTGCCACCCACAGAATCAGCTTGTAAAGTATGTCTCAGGCCTGCCATTGCAAGGCCTGTGTGAATGTCTAGCACTGCCATGTCGACTTGGGCAATTGCACCCTCTTGTCAGTCCCTAAACCTTCCCTTTGCTTCATATTAGACACCCCTATGGTAGGCCCAAGGGCAGGGAGCATTGTAAGTATAAGGTAGGACATGCTCTGATGTGTGTAGCATGTTCTAATAGTGAATTACAGCCATTTTCTTTTTTCACTATTGAAGGCTACCTGTTCTCATAGGCCAGAATGGGCAGTGAAGATTATTACATTCTTATATCCTAACTGACTCAGGGAACATGGTAGAACCTTGAATTTAGTATGCCTGAACTCAGAATACATCTTTTAGTAAAGTTTATTTTAATATTCTGTGTTTGCAAATACCACTTTTAGAAAGTAGGTATTTGCTTGCCTAACCATTTGAGCCCGCCTCTGCTGAGTTGTGTATTCCTTGTCTGGGTTTGTGTGTGACAGGGCTGGGGAAATTCCAGGAGACAGTCTGGGACAGCCCAGCGGTGAATAGCGAGGTTTACATCCAAGTGGGAGGGTGCACCTGGGTCCTGGATAGGGCTAGGCCTTCCCTCTACAATGCTGGCTCCACCCCCTGTGGCTTGTCTGATGTCTCTGCCCTGCACAGTGAAAGGAGAAGGGGAATCCTGCCAACAGAGTCCTCCAGAGCTGTATCTTCCCTTCCCTGCGCTGGCTCCACCTCCTGTGGGCGGCTGATGTCTTTGCCCTGCACAGTGAAAAGAAGAGAAGAGTCATGTCAACCAAGTGCTCAGGAACTGGTTTGAACTAGGTAGAGGCCTCTCTGCCTCAGAGAACAAAGGATTTTGGGGTATAAATATTGGGACCCAGGCCCACGGACTTTAGATCACTTCTGGAACAAGAAACCTTTCTGCCAAGGAGAAGAACCAAGAAAGCTGCAGGAGTTTGGACTGCCCCTCTGCCAGTGTGCTGTTTGCTGGGTTGGCCTGCAGTGGTTGCTTTATTGCCAAGGGAAAGGAGAAGGAACTTTGTAAGGACTTATATTCTCCTATGGCTTGAACTGTGCTTGCCTCCTGCTGAAGTCTCAGGGCCAAAAGACTTCACCTCCAGCTCATCCTGAATTTCCTTGCTGGGAATTCTGACTCCAGTCACTTGCGTGCCGCTGGGAGCTGGAAGCGCGACGCATCGAGAAGAAGCATGTCGCCACCGCAGCTTAAATCGTCGCCGGAGGCAGGAGACTTCGTCGCATCTCCCTGGAAGCGTGTGTTCATCGAAGCTGCCTCCTGTCGCATCACCGGAGAAGCGTGACGCCATCAAGAGAGTAGCCATCGCATCGCCGGAGAAGCGCGTTGCAGGGCCTGTCGCGGCTCCAAAGTATAGAGGCACCGCAAGGCTGCCAGGGCATCATCGCCGCATCAAGGACGCCATCTTCTCGCATCGCAACTAGATCGTCGCATCGTCGTCGCATCGCATCAAGGCGCCATCTTGCGCCCCGCAACAGGCCCGCAGGCCGAGAATCTACGTATCACCTCTGCACCGGTATGGCTCACGACGATTCTCCTACTCTGCGCAAGCATTGAGGAAGGATGCCACCGTTCCCCCGGGTCACGGAACCGACGCATCTCCCCTCCTGCGAGTCTTTTGTTTACTTTGCGTTACGCATCCAGGTACTTTGTTGAGAACTTTGTCGCATCTAACATCCCTTCCCAGGTCCTCTGCAACAAGCTCAGCTCCTACTTCCACCTGCAAATCAAGTCCCTCTACAACAACTTCAACGAACAGACACCAGGATCTGACACCACACCCTCATCCGGCAACACCCGCCAACTCACCATCTCTGCCTGGACCTCAGCTACCAGCGAAGACATCAAATTCACCATGAAAAGGATCCACTCAGGAGCACCCATGGACCCCTGTTCTCCATCCATCTTCCATAGGGTTGCCACTGCCATCGCACCAGAACTATGATGCACTATCAACACCGCCTTCGAAACAGGCACCTTCCCCCGATGACTGGAAACAAACAGAAGTCAAGACCCTGCTCAAGAAGCCCTCAGCAGACCCTTCGGACCTCAAGAACTACCGACCCATCTCCCTCCTCTCCTCCGCAGCAAAGGTCACTGAGAAGACCGTCAACGCCCAACTAACAAAATTCATCGAAGAAAACTCCATCCTCGACCCTTCCCAATCTGGATTCTGCAGCAACCACAGCACCAAGACCAACCTACTCGCTGCCACAGATGGCATCCGCACCATACTCGACCAAGGCCACACCACTGCCCTGATCCTACTCGACCTCTCCGTGGCTTTCGACACTGTCTCCCACTGCATACTCGCCTCCAGACTCCACGATGCCAGCATACTGGGAACCGGCCTCAAATGGCACCCTCCTTCCTCACCGGCAGGACCCAAAGAATCAGACTG
This sequence comes from Lissotriton helveticus, assembly GCF_964261635.1. Lineage (NCBI taxonomy): Eukaryota > Metazoa > Chordata > Amphibia > Caudata > Salamandridae > Lissotriton > Lissotriton helveticus. Next base: position 1,702,139,325 of record NC_136063.1, on the reverse strand, counting down.
CCACCCTTCCTCTCCAAATCTACAGACATCAACTGTGGAGTACCTTAAGGATCGTCACTCAGCCCAATGCTCTTCAACATTTACATGGCCCCCCTGGCCACTCTCGTCAGACAGCATGGACTCAACATAGTCTACTATGCCAACGACACCCAGCTCATTCTCTCCCTCACCAAAGACTGAGTCACCACTAGCCTCAGCTTCCAGGAAGAAATGAAGGACATCATATATTGGATGAGTGGCTGCTGCCTGAAGCTCAACTTGGAGAAGACAGAGGTCCTCATCCTCAGACCCTCTCTCCCCGCATGGAACAACACCTGGTGGCTCACTGCCATCAAAAATCCCCCACACCCCCACAGACCACACCCGGAACCTCGGCATCATACTCGACTCCTCCCTCTCCATGACCCCACAGGTCACCGTCGTCTCCTCCACCTGCTTCAACACCCTCCGCATCCTTCTGAAGACCTTCTAATAGATCCTCCTGAATCATGAAGGACCGTCACCCATGCACTCATAACTAGGCGACTGGACTACGGAAATGCTCTCTAAACCAGAATGAACAAGTCTCTGCTCCGCAGACTCCAAACCATACAGAACACCGCAGCCAGACGCATCCTCAGCATCCCTCAACAAGAACAAATCTCCCAACACCTGCAAGACCTCCACTGGCTCGTCGAAATGTGAGTGACCTTCAAGATGCTTACTTATGTCTACAATTGCCTACAAAACACATTACCCCAATATCTCAATGAGAGAATCACCCTCCCCGTATCCAAGAGACACCACCAATTTGCAGACCTCGCTGAAACACCACGCAGCCGCAAAGCCAGAACGGGTGGAAAAGACTTCATCTACGTCACGACCAAGACCTGGAACCAACTCCCGATCTACATCAGACGTGCCCCTTCTCTAAACATCTTCAGGAAGACCCTTAAGACCTGGCTCTTGAACTGAAAGGAGCTGCTGACCCCTTCCCCCGGCGCCTTGAGACCCTCATGGGTGAGTAGCACGCTTTACAATTCCCTGATTGATTGATTGATTGATTGATTGATTGATTGAATGATCCAGTGTTGCCAACCTAAGGGCCACAATAGCTTGCTATCAACACCTTCAAACCTATAGGAAAAAAGGCCCACACAACCACAGTTGTCACAATATTTCTATTATGACAGATTACTCCTATGACACAAACCTCACTAGGAAGAAACTACTTGCACTATGTCTTTATTGAAAAAGGAAATGCCAGATATGGCTCATTGAACCAGCTACAATATTGGTAATAATCACTGAAAAACACAAGGATTTCTATAACCAGAAAGAATTGGGGAATTGTAGGAATCTCGCTCTAAAATGAAGTACACTGTGAAGAGATTCCAATGGAACCCCATATAGGTGTAGAGAGGTAAAAGCAGATAATTCTAATGCTCTTTTTATGGTAGTGTGGGCGAGCAGTTAGGCTTTTCAGAGGGTATTTCTAAGCATTTGTTGTCACGCACCGAGGCAATAAATGACACACACACTCAAGAATAAATCTGAGACCAATTTGTACAAAAATAAAGTTGCTTCTTTATATATATTCTTAGAAAGCATGAACATCATTCAACCGTTAATAAATGCTTTGTAATGTCGATTTTTGCACAAATGCAGTTCAAGCTACAAATTCTTATGGGTTTTAAGCAACAGCAGTCACTACCGTCAGGCAGAGACCGTTGCAGTCAAAGGGAAGAAAAGCATTGGGTTAGATAGCAGAGTACCACTAACACATTTATCATCATGGTCGATGAAAGCAACACTCTGCCTTAGAGTTTTGGGGGACTACATTCGCCCAGAGTTACAGGAAAGTTCAACTCCAGTTAAGTCAGTGTTTTATTGGCCCCAGATGCGGAAGAGTTAAGATACTCATTGCAGGACCTGTCAAACTTGCCAGGCAAGTGGGAAAAGTGGAAGGAGGCACAAGGCCCCTCTCCAACCTTTCCTTGTAGTCAGTACCCCATTTGAACGGGTGGGCATTGACATTGTGGGACCACTGGACCCCAAGACAGCCATGGGCAACAGGTTTATCCTGGTCTTGGTGGACCATGCTACCCGGTACCCGAAAGCCATTCCGCTCAGGACAGTGACAGCCCCTGTGGTGGGACGTGCACTGATGGGGATTTTCTCCCGTGTGGGGTTCCCCAGAGAAGTTGTGTCTGACCGAGGTACAAACTTATTTTCTAATTATATGAAGTCTCTGTGGAAGGAGTGTGGTGTTACCTACAAGTTCACCACTCCTTACCACCCACAAGTTAATGGGCTGGTTGAAAGATTCAACCGGACCCCTAAGGGCATGATCATGGGTCTTGAAGAACCAATGAAGCGTAAGTGGGATGTCCTCTTGCCATGCCTTCTGTTTGCCTATCAAGAGGTGCCACAAAAGTCTCTAGGGTTCAGCCCCTTTGAGCTTTTGTATCGTCACCCGATAAGAGAACCTTTAAGTCTGGTCAAGGAAGGCTAGGAGCAATCTCCCAGGAAACCTCGCCTGGATGTACATAGCTACATGCTGTCCTTCAGGAACCAGACTCGGCGTTTCAGGGATCTCGCTCAGGTGAATCTGGAAGCCAGCCAGGAAGAGATGAAGCGGTGGTACGATCAGAATGCCACTCTGATTGAGCTGCAACCTGGACAGAAAGTTTGGGTCATGGCCCCTGTGGAGCCCTGTGCGCTCCAAGACAGATGGACCGGTCCATATGAGGTGGTGGAGCACAAGAGTGATGTCACCTATCTGGTGAACTTGCGTCTCCCAGGAACCCCTTGCGGGTCCTGCATGTCAACCACCTAAAGCCCCACTTAGAAAGGTCCGAAGTGGGCATGCTCCTAGCGACAGATGATGGAATAGAGGAGGAGACTGAGCCTCTTCCTGACCTCCTGTCTGCAGAAGAGCAAGAAGGGTCAGTGGATGGTGTCAGCCTCTCTGCCACACTGACCCCTGATCAGCAGCAAGATTGTCACCAACTTTTGGGGCAATTCTCTGATCTATTTTCCTTGGTTCCTGGTATTACAGAGTGGTGCGTCCATGATGTGGACACTGGCGACAGTCCTCCTGTGAAGCACAAGGCTTACAGAGTGACTGACAAGGTTAGGGCTTACCTTAAGGAGGAAATCTCCAAGATGTTTGCTTTATCGTTCATTGAGTCCTCAAACAGTCCTTGGGCCAGCCCAGTGGTCTTGGTCCCAAAGGCTGCCTCGCCGGGTGCCGCACCGGAACATCGGTTCTGTGTGGACTACAAAGGGCTCAATTCAGTCACCAGGACTGATGCACACCACATCCCTAGAGCTGATGGGCTCATCGATCGGTTAGGGGCTGCACGGTACCTCAGCACGTTTGATTTGATGTCTGGATACTGGCAGATCGCCTTGACTGATGGGGCTAAGGAGAGGTCAGCATTCTCCACACCAGATGGGCACTACCAATTCCGGGTTATGCCCATTGGGATGAAGAATGCACCTACCACCTTTCAGAGGTTAGTCAACCAGGTGTTGGCTGGGCTGGAGGATTTCAGTGCCGCCTACCTGGATGACATTGCAGTGTTCAGCACCAGTTGGGAAGAACACTTGCAGCACCTCTGGGAAGTGTTGATGGAGCTGCGCAAGGCAGGCCTCCTGATCAAGGCAAGTAAGTGTCGGATCGGGCAGGGTTCCGTTGTGTACTTGGGTCACCAGGTAGGAAGCGGCCAGGTGGCACCCCTACAACCCAAGATTGATACCATCCTGGCATGGGAACCCCCAAAGACTCAGACACAGGTGAGAGCCTTTTAAGGACTCACGGGGTACTACAGGAGGTTTGTCAAGGGGTATGGCAAAATTGTTGCACCCTTGACTGAGATGACTTCCAGGAAGCAGCCCAAGAAAGTGAACTGGACTGACACCTGTCAGAAGGCTTTTGATGCCCTGAAGACTGCCATGTGCACAGCACCCGTGCTTCAGGCGCCCAACTTCTCAAAAAAATTCATTGCACAGACAGACGCTTCAGAGCATGGTGTGGGGGCTGTTCTATCACAGATTACTGAAGAGGGCTTTGACCAACCTGTAGCCTTCATCAGTAGGAGGTTACTTCCACGGGAACAGAGGTGGAGTGCAATTGAGCGTGAGGCATTTGCTGTGGTCTGGGCACTGAAGAAGTTAAGACCATACTTGCTTGGGACTCACTTCCGGGTTCAGACCGACCATAGACCCCTCAGATGGCTGATGCAGATGAGGGGTGAGAACCCAAAGTTGTTGAAGGAGTCAATCTCCCTACAGGGTATGGACTTTATGGTGGAACCCCACCCTGGTACAGAACACGCCAACACTGATGGTCTGTCTAGATTTTTCCGCCTTAGTGAAGAGGACTCCCCAGGGGAAGGGTAGTTCTCCCCACATTTCAGCTGGAGGGGACACGTGTTAGACCTGAAATCATTGGCGTGAGTCTCCCTTCCATTTTTTACGGATTGCCTCCTCTGTTTTTGATATGTTTTTGCTAGATTTATGCTTTGGACACTGTGACACTGCTAATCAGTGCCACAGTGCAAGTGCTCTCTATGTTAAATTGATGTACTGATTGGTTATTCCACAATTGGGTTATTTGATTTACTGTCAGCCCCTAGTACAGTGCACCATGTGTGCCCAGGGCTTGTAGATCAAATGCTGCTGGTGGGCCTGCAGCACTGGTTGTGCAACCCACAGAAGCAGCTTATAAAGTATGTCTCAGGCCTGCCATTGCAAGGCCTGTGTGCAGTCTAGCACTGCCATGTCGACTTGGCCAATTGCACCCTCTTGCCAGTCCCTAAACCTTCCCTTTGCTTCATATTAGACACTCCTATGGTAGGCCCAAGGGCAGGGTGCATTGTAAGTATAAGGTAGGACATGCTCTGATGTGTGTAGCATGTTCTAATAGTGAATTACAGCCATTTTCTTTTTTCACCATTGAAGGCTACCTGTTCTCATACGCCAGAATGGGCAGTGAAGATTATTACATTCTTATATCCTAACTGACTCAGGGAACATGGTAGAACTTTGAATATAGTATGCCTGAACTCAGAATACATCTTTTAGTAAAGTTTATTTTAATATTCTGTGTTTGCAAATACCACTTTTAGAAAGTAGGTATTTGCTTGCCTAACCATTTGAGCCCGCCTCTGCTGAGTTGTGTATTCCTTGTCTGGGATTGTGTGTGACAGGGCTGGGGAAATTCCAGGAGACAGTCTGAGACAGCCCAGTGGTGAATAGAGAGATTTACATCCAGATGGGAAGGGGAGAGTGCACCTGGGACCTGAATAGGGCTGGGCCTTCCCTCTACAATGCTGGCTTCACCCCATGTGGCTTGTCTGATGTATCTGCCCTGCACAGTAACAGGAGAAGGGGAATTCTGTCAACAGAGTGCTCCAGAGCTGTATCTTCCCTCCCCTGTGCTGGCTCCACCTCCTGTGGGGAGGCTGATGTCTCTGCCCTGCACAGTGAAAGGAAGAGAAGAGTCATGTCAACAAAGTGCTCAGGAACGGGTTTGAACTAGGCAGATGCCTCGGAGAACAAAGTATTTTGGGGTATAAATATTGGGACCCAGTCCCACAGACTTTAGATCACTTCTGGAACAAGAAACCTTTCTGCCAAGGAGAAGAACCAAGGAAGCTGCAGGAGTTTGGACTGCCCCTCTGCCAGTGAGCTGTTTGCTGGGTTAGCCTGCAGTGGTTGCTTCATTGCCAAGGGAAAGGAGAAGGAACTTTGTAAGGACTATCATCTACAGAATATTCTCCAAGGGCTTGAACTGTGCTTGCCTCCTGCTGAAGTCTCAGGGCCAAAAGACTTCACCTCCAGCTCCATCCTGAATTTCCTTGCTGGGAATTCTGACTCCAGTCACTTGCGTGTCGCTGGGAGCTGGAAGCTGGAAGCGTGACGCATCGATAAGAAGCATGTCGCCACCGCAGCTGAGATCGACGCCGGAGGCGTGAGCCTTCGTCGCATCTCCCTGGAAGCGTGTGTTCATCGAAGCTGCCTCCTGTCGCATCACCGGAGAAGCGTGACGCCATCAAGAGAGTCGCCATCGCATCGCCGGAGTAGCGCGTTGCAGGGCCTGTCGCGGCTCCAAAGTATAGAGTCGCCGCAAGGCTGCCAGGGCGTCATCGCATCGCCGCATCAATGGCGCCATCTTCTCGCATCGCAACTGGATTGTCACATCGTTATCGCATCGCATCAAGGCGCCATCTTGCGCCCCGCAACAGGCCCGCAGGCCGAGAATCTACGTATCACCTCTGCACCGGTAAGGCTCACGACGAGTCCCCTACTCTGCGCAAGCATTGAGGAAGGACGCCACCGTTCCCACGGATCACGGAACCGACGCATCTCCCCTTCTGCGAGTCTTTTGTTTACTTTGCGTTACGCATCCAGGTACTTTGTTGAGAACTTTGTCGCATCTACCATCAACTTGAACAAAGAGACTTTAACACTCTTTTAAGTAATCTTAAGTGTATTATTGTGGATTTTTGTCGTTTGTGGTCTTGTGTTTAAGTCTATATAAAGAATACTTATTTTTATAAAACCTGTGTTGTGTCCATCTGTAGTGTTATCACTGTATTACTGTGTATATTCACAAATGCTTAACACACTTCCTCTGAGATAAGCCTGTCTGCTCGTGTCAAGCTACCAAGGGGGTGAACTGGGGTTATTACGGAGTGTAATCCCCTTATCCTGACTTAGAAGTAAGGGTCCCTATTTGGACAAACGTGATAACCATTTCCAACTAGAGACCCCCAGATCTAACATCAACCAATATACCTTCATCCAGAATAAGATCACCGCCACTGCCAGCAACTCGAAGGAACTCTTTGGCATCATCCAAGAGTTCACAAAACCCCTTAGTGAGGCCATGGACATCACCCCTTCCCAGGGCCTCTGCAACAAGCTCAGCTCCTTCTTCCACCTGCAAATCAAGTCCCTCTACAACAACTTCAACGAACAGACACCAGGATCTGACACCACACCCTCATCCAGCAACACCAGCCAACTCACCATCTCTGCCTGGACCCCAGCTACCACCGAAGACATCAAATTGACCATGAAAAGGATCCACTCGGGAGCACCCATGGACCCCTGTCCTCCATACATCTTCCACAGGGCTGCCACCGCCATCGCACCAGAACTATGATGCACTATCAACACCGCCTTTGAAACAGGCACCTTCCACCGACGACTGGAAACAAACAGAAGTCAAGACCCTGCTCAAGAAGCCCTCGGCAGACCCTTCGGACCTCAAGAACTACCGACCCATCTCCCTCCTCTCCTCCGCGGCCAAGGTCACTGAGAAGACCGTCAACGCCCAACTAACAAAATTCATCGAAGAAAACTCCATCCTCGACCCTTCCCAATCTGGGTTCTGCAGCAACCACAGCACCAAGACCACCCAACTCGCTGCCACAGATGGCATCCGCACCATACTCGACCAAGGCCACACCACGGCCCTGATCCTACTCGACCTCTCCGTGGCTTTCAACACTGTCTACCACTGCATACTTGTGTCCAGACTCCACTCTGCCAGCATACTGGGAACTGGCCTCAAATGGCACCCTCCTTCCTCACCGCCAGGACCCAAAGAATCAGACTGCCACACTTCCTCTCCAAATCTACAGAAATCAACTGTGGAGTACCTCAAGCCCAATGCTCTTCAACATTTACATGGCCCCCCTCGCCGCTCTCGTCAGACAGCATGGACTCATCATAGTCTATTATGCCAACGACACCCAGCTCATTCTCTCCCTCACCAAAGACTGAGTCACCACTAGACTCAGCTTCCAGGAAGAATTTAAGGACATTGTATATTGGATGAGCAGCTGCTGCCTGAAGCTCAACTTGGAGAAGACAGAGGTCCCCATCCTGAGACCCTCTCTCACCGCATGGACCAACACCTGGTGGCTCACCACCATCAAAAATCCCCCACATCCCCACAGACCACACCCAGAACCTCGGCATCATACTCGACTCCTCCCTCTCCATGACCCCACAGGTCAACGTCGTCACCTCCACCTGCTTCAACACCCTCCGCATCCTTCTGAAGACCTTCAAATGGAACATCCTGAATCATGATGGACCGTCACCCATGTACTCATAACTAGGCGACTGGACTACGGAAATGCCCTCTAAACCAGAATGAACAAGTCTCTGCTCCGCAGACTCCAAACCATACAGAACACCGCAGCCAGACTCATCCTCAGCATCCCTCCACAAGAACAAATCTCCCAACACCTGCAAGACCTCCACTGGCTCGTCAAAATGTGAGTGACCTTCAAGATGCTCACTTATGTCTACAAATGCCTCCACAACACGTGACCCCAATATCTCAATGAGGGAATCACCCTCCCCGTATCCAAGAGAAACCACTGATCCGCAGACCTCGCTGAAACACCACGCAGCCGCAGAGCCAGAACGGGTGGAAAAGACTTCACCTACGTCGCGACCAAGACCTGGAACCAACTACTGATCTACATCAGACGCGCCCCTTCTTTAAACATCTTCAAGAAGACCCTCAAGACCTGGCTCTTGAACTGAAAGGAGCTGCTGACCCTTTCCTCCAGCGCCTTGAGACCCTCATGGGTGAGTAGCACGCTTTACAATTCCCTGATTGATTGATTGATTGATTGATTGATTGAATGATCCAGTGTTGCCTACCTAAGGGCCACAATAGCTTGCTATCAACACCTTCAAACCTATAGGAAAAAAGGCCCACACAACCACAGTTGTCACAATATTTCTATTATGACAGATTACTCCTATGACACAAACCTCACTAGGAAGAAACTACTTGCACTATGTCTTTATTGAAAAAGGAAATGCCAGATATGGCTCATTGAACCAGCTACAATATTGGTAATAATCACTGAAAAATACAAGGATTTCTATAACCAGAAAGAATTGGAGAATTGTAGGATTCTGGCTCTGCAATGAAGTACACTGTGCAGAGATTCCAATGGAACCCCATATAGGTGTAGAGAGGTAAAAGCAGATAATTCTAATGCTCTTTTTGTGGTAGTGTGGGCGAGCAGTTAGGCTTATCAGAGGGTATGTCTAAGCATTTGTTGTCACGCACCGAGGCAATAAATGACACACACACTCAAGAATAAATCTGAGACCAATTTGTACAAAAATAAATTTGCATCTCTATATATATTCTTAGAAAGCATGAACATCATTCAACTGTTAGTAAATGCTTTGTAATGTCGATTTTTACACAAATGCAGTTCAAGCTACAAATGCTTATGCGTTTTAAACAACAGCAGTCACTACCGTCAGGCAGAGACCGTTGCAGTCAAAGGGAAGAAAAGCATTGGGTTAGATAGCACAGTACCACTAACACATTTATCATCATGGTCGATGAAAGCAACACTCTGCCTTAGAGTTTTGGGGGACAACAGTCGCCCAGAGTTACAGGAAAGTTCTACTCCAGTTAAGTCACATTTTTTTAACTTTATTGCATGATTAAAAAACCTTTGCAAGTTACTGAATTTTTAGAAAAATATATCAAAAAATGCATGTAAAGAAGAGTATAAGATCATATGCGTATGAGGATTGTTAAAATATATAAAAAATATACTTATAAAAAGAAAGAGCTAAAGTTCATGTCCGTTATACAGTAAGGTGGCAGTTGGAACTAAGCTAGTAATTATGCTGGTGAAAATTCGCATACTTGGGTCTCCTTACAAAGTTTTTTTTCTGCTTGTTCCAAAAACCTTACTAGGGCACAGTTTAATTTAGTGTTCTGAGGGTCAAAGCAATCCAAAACTGCTGCTCTGCATGATCTAATCATATTTGTGTTTCCAGAGTTTCCTCAGGAGGGACCGTCTTTTGTTCAGAAGGTTTGCACAGAGACAAAGAATGTGTACTATGTCTTCTTTGTGGTTCCCGCAAAGTCTGCAATATTCCTGACCCCAGGTTGATGACTCCCATTCTCAACTTTAAAAAACTTAATTTTGTTTGTGCAGTGAATGGTTGAGTTAGGTACTCCTGTGGGGTCAACTGGACGTAGGATTGCAAGGACATCAATCCGTGACTTCTTTTTGCTAGCCGAGCCTTGTCTTCAACTGAAGAAAGCTTTTATGTGCTTATTTTCGCTAGGCGTTTGAATTCATTATGGCTTACTTGCATGCCCCAAAGGTCTTTTAGGCCTAGAGTTCTTAATCCTCTTTCCCAATATTCATGCCCTGCTCACAATAGATTCATTTGAAGGCAAGACCATAGGTGTTGCGCTAGGCTGCCTTCCTTCGATGTCCTCAATTTTTGACAGCACGTTAGAAGACTCATGGCTCTGGCAAGTGATCGGTGGCAGATTCCCAGTTCCAACCTGATTTGGGCTGGTGATGTTTGAGTTGGTAGCTTGAACACTGTTCTATACATTTTTGTAATAATTTTGTCCAGTTGGCCGCTGTCCAAGCCTTTCAGAACCTCGCTTCCATAGGTTAATGTGGGAATAATTTTTGCTTGCGCTACCTGGATTGTTGGAGCAAATGTTGGGCCTTGTAGTTTCTTATGTATAGAACTGATTGCGAAAGCAAGCGCAGAACCCTTCTTTTTTTGATCTTCTAAATGAGTTATGTATCTACCGTTGTTGTTAAAAGAGACACCAAGGTACTTATGGCATTTGGATTCAGCAATCCTTTCTTGATTCAAGACCCAAACCAGCTTCTTGGCCTTACCTGGACGTACCGCCAGAATTTTTGTCTTCTTGCTGTTTATCTGGAGCTCATTCTTGTTTGAGTAGTCAGAGGTGGCGTCCATGAGTCTTTGCAGGCCAATCTTTGATTTGCTAAGAAGGACGATATCATCGGCGTATAGAAGATTTGACAACAAGAAACCAGCTACTTTGGGAGCATGAGAATTTACCTTATGTAAGGCTTCGGGAAGGTCGGATAGGAACAAATTAAAAAGTATGGGTGTAAGGACACATCCTTGTTTAAGCCCTTTTGTCGTCGGATTTGGGCGTGATAGTCTGGACCCGTACCCAATCTTTATCCTGACCCATGTGTTCTGATGGAGAAGCTGTATGGCTCTTAAGAGGTCGTTTGGGATGTTTAGTCTGTGCAGCTTCTGCCAGAGCTTAGCTCTGTTCACCTTATCAAAGGCAGCTTTGTAATCCATAAATCCCATATAGAGTGGGCAAGTGCTTACCTCCGCCTGGTCAATCAGACAAGAGAGGTTGACCGAGGTGCCAGTGTTGCTTGTAAAGCCAGTTTGGTTTGGAGGAATTACAGAATGATCATCAGCCCATGCCCTAAGTGAGTTAAGAAGCAAACCAGCAAAATACTTTGCTTCATTGTCGATGAGGGCTATGAGGCGGTAATTCCCGGGAGATTTTTTGTCCCCACCTTTGAAGATTGGTGCCAAAATTGATCCCTGCCAGGACGGTGGAATGATGTTATCTTGCAGGATACAGTTAAAGAGGGTGGTTAGCTTTGGGGCCCAGAAGGTAGTGTCCTCCTTAAACAAAGCCTGAAGAATTCCACCAGGGCCTGGGGCACTGTCCTCTCGACCCTTTTTGATCAGTTTTTCGATTTGGGCCACCTCGATTGTTGTTAGTTCTTTGTTGCTTTGCGTCGTGGGGCACTCCAATTAAGTCAGTGTTTAGGATGACCCTGGGCTTGGGCACCGCAGGCAGTTCTGGGTTACCTGGATTGGGGAGTCCAGAGGTCTTGAGATGCAGAATCTGTTCTTCTCTGGCAGCGTTCAACTACGTGTGGAGTGAGGGCAGTCCACCGGGGTTGGGACGGTTGTACCTAAGTTGCTGCTTTCACGCAGTCGATACCACCAAAAATCGGGTACAGGCTCACAGGAGTGGTGCTATTTCCAATATTGGTCACAGATAGTGTGAGGATCCCTCTGGCTGGTGGATCTGAAGAAGGGGTTGGTTACATGATTGATGAACAACAAGCCTTGGCTGCTGCAACTTTTGGTTGACGAGGTGAAACGCATTGACACGGTCCATGCCGGTCTTCACCTCATGGTGGTTTTTACCGGCAGTGTATCGAGGACTCATACCACTGGTCCAAAGGGAGGCCCTAAGCAATTTGAAGAAGCTGGCAGGGCTCCGGGGTTCTTGGAGGCTGCACAGGTTTCAGGTAGTAACAACAGGGTTTGGCACTGGTTTCTTGTGCAGCAGGACTCAGTTCCTGGATTAGCAACACATCTTCTTCCTGTATTTGCTTACCCACGTGAGGAATCGGCATATCCCTGACCCTGATAGGCTATTTTCCCAATGAACAAGATGATGGAAAGTGAAGAGTGGGGTCAACCCCACATGCCCCATCTTAGGGGTGGTGCAGGCTGAAGGTGGGCACACCTCCTAGTCTCACTAGTTTTCCTGCCTTTCATCCCGCAAAACATCGAGCAGGAAAGGGCATTTTGGCCTACCCCACTGTCTGGAGGTTCCTGGTTTGGATTTCAAAGGTGGCAAATCCTTTGAAGCTTCCCGCCCAGGAAGACCATCCTGTCCTGAAGTAGGGGTGCAATATCTCTGCTCAAAGCAGGCTTTGTCTCTGTCAGGCTTTCACTCCATGAGGTCAGAAACATGCCTGGTGGTGGCAGACTGACGAAAACCAACCAGGGATCACAACAAGGCTTGATAGGTTTTCAAAGGACAGGGTGCCCTGTGTGAATTTTTTAATTCATCAATCACTAGCATCAGTGAGGGTTTATTAAGACAAGATGTTTGTGAAGCCATCATGGAGCTAGGAAACTTGTGTTGATGAGTATCCAGCTTATGTACTCTTTATGGCTCCCATGTTCACTTACAAAATCACAGAATAGACTGGATATTGTAGTGCATGGGAGGCATGACACACAGGGTTGTGTCATGAAAAAGGACTGTAGAATACACTCCAAGTTCTTCCAAGTGTCTTTTGATTCACAAAGGCAAATATGTAGGGTGTGCTACACTGGAACATGCTCTGTGCGTGAGCTTGAATATATGAAATAAAAATTAAGCTTTGTTGGGCCCATCAAGCACCAAGATGCACACCCAAAGGAATTTGCAGTCAGACATGTTCATACTTTTTCTTGTTTTAATCAAATTTTAATCCATTAGTACTCATTTTCATCCAAGGTTTATGCATGTGGTGGAACAAAGTTCAACAGGTGCCGATCAGGCTTTCCTTAGAACACACATCAACTCACAGTTCTTCATAGCACAGTCCATGAAATGGAATGGAACATACTGTATTTCGGTCACAACTGCCCTTCCTCAGGGGTAACTATAATAAAAACATCCGATCAGTATCAACAGCAACCAGCTTAAAATCCACCATGACATCTTATTTACGTGACATTAAATTATGAATCAAAGCACTACCGATCACCCACCTCCCTGTGCAAATAAATAAACATGCAAAAAATAAACACCAAAACAATTAATAATGTGCAATGAAACGGTTACCCCGGCAAAACCACTTTGATCTATACAGTACTTATTCCACTGAACTTGGGGGCGTGGCTTGGCAGCCACGGATGGTGGTCACATGAGCCTGCTGTCCACGCCGGCCCATACTACATCCTGAATTATCGGTGCCCCACCTGCTGAATGCACTCCCAGGTGGGGGACACCAGCCTGACGAAAGCCCGGAGAGCGCGATATAATGGGCCAAAAACCTTGAGGAAGGTGGAGAACCAAGGTAGTGGTGACAGACTGCGAGACGGGTGAGATCCTAAGATGGTGACTCTGGCCTGATAAGTGATGAGACCCAAGTGACTGTCGTAAACACCTAACAGGTCTATGGAAGCAGGGAGAAGAGGGGGCCACCAGAGCAAGTGAGAATGGAGAGGTCTAGTGTTGTAAGCATGGAGACCCAGGACCAGCACCCCCGAGTGAAGTCGGGACTGTGGAGAGGAGGCTGGGCCCTGGCTGCCACCGCAGCCCCCAGGTACTGCAAAAGTTCGTGGACGCGTGAGTTGATATATTCCCGCAAGGGACTGCCTAAGGTGCAGTCCAGCTGGGCACCCCAATCTTCTGGGAGGTGCTGGCAGCCGGTAGTAGGTGACCGCTGATTTCAGCCGGGTTGGCAAAGGGGGCAAGGGGAAGGCCACAGACAACAGGAACAGCTAAACAGCTGGGGCGCCAGGTGATGAACGCTGCATTGAAGGACATATTGGAAGCCCGCAGAGGCACTGGGGCCGTGTCGGGCCCGGCGGCACAGCCGGTGCCCTGACAGGACACCACCCAGCACTCTTTCACCATCGCGCGTGTTACCGAATTACTGAATTACTGCTGCTGACATTTTAAAATTTATCACTTGTATACTCTTGGCACTTTTTGCTTTTAATTACGCCGTTGTTTCTGCTTGTAATCGCGCTACTGCATTGTTGTAAAATATCTGACCAGCAACGCGGGGGCATAGAGAGGCTTGCCTGCACTGTAATCGGTTCCTCCACCCGCATTTAGCGGGGTTTAGATAGAGGGGCTCCTGGGTTCCTGGTGGTGCTATTCCGACCGCCATCTTAGGTGGGGGCTAACGCTTGGGCCACTTCAGGCGCCATATTGGGTGGGGCTAGAGGCTCTAGTAGCCGGAAGCCCTAGCATTGGAGAGCTTATTTAAGCTGCTCCTTTGGTAAGTGCCACAGATCTTTCACCATCGCGCGTGTTACCGAATTACTGAATTACTGCTGCTGACATTTTAAAATTTATCACTTGTATACTCTTGGCACTTTTTGCTTTTAATTGCGCCGTTGTTTCTGCTTGTAATCGCGCTACTGCATTGTTGTAAAATATCTGACCAGCAACGCGGGGGCATAGAGAGACTTACCTGCACTGTAATCGGTTCCTCCACCCGCATTTAGCGGGGTTTAGATAGAGGGGCTCCTGGGTTCCTGGTGGTGCTATTCCGACCGCCATCTTAGGTGGGGGCTAACGCTTGGGCCACTTCAGGCGCCATATTGGGTGGGGCTAGAGGCTCGAGTAGCCGGAAGCCCGGGCATTGGAGAGCTTATTTAAGCTGCTCCTTTGGTAAGTGCCACAGATCTTTCACCATCGCGCGTGTTACCGAATTACTGAATTACTGCTGCTGACATTTTAAAATGTATCACTTGTATACTCTTGGCACTTTTTGCTTTTAATTGCGCCATTGTTTCTGCTTGTAATCGCGCTACTGCATTGTTGTAAAATATCTGACCAGCAACACGGGGGCATAGAGAGGCTTACCTGCACTGTAATCGGTTCCTCCACCCGCATTTAGCGGGGTTTAGATAGAGGGGCTCCTGGGTTCCTGGTGGTGCTATTCCGTCCGCCATCTTAGGTGGGGGCTAACGCTTGGGCCACTTCAGGCGCCATATTGGGTGGGGCTAGAGGCTCTAGTACCCGGAAGCCCGGGCATTGGAGAGCTTATTTAAGCTGCTCCTTTGGTAAGTGCCGAGATCTTTCACCATCGCGCGTGTTACCGAATTACTGAATTACTGCTGCTGACATTTTAAAATTTATCACTTGTATACTCTTGGCACTTTTTGCTTTTAATTGCGCCGTTGTTTCTGCGTGTAATCGCGCTACTGCATTGTTGTAAAATATCTGACCAGCAATGCGGGGGCATAGAGAGGCTTACCTGCACTGTAATCGGTTCCTCCACCTGCATTTAGCGGGGTTTAGATAGAGGGGCTCCTGGGTTCCTGGTGGTGCTATTCCGACCGCCATCTTAGGTGGGGGCTAACGCTTGGGCCATTTCAGGCGCCATATTGGGTGGGGCTAGAGGCTCTAGTAGCCGGAAGCCCGGGCGGCGTAATAATATAAATAGGCATGTGTAAACAGACGCGCAGCGGTCGCGCCGTAGACGCGCCGGAGGTGCGCCAGAGGTAAGCCCGTTTGCGCCCGTTCGCGTCCCGGACGCGCTCGGCGCTTTGCATACAGATACTTCTTACCTATCGGGCTCCCAGACGGACTTACTGGCATTACCTGTTGAGAATACGGGAGGAGTACAACACCAGGTACTCTCATGCGGACTTTTGAATGTACGCTCCCTCGTCAAACATTATGCCGAAATTGCCCTGGTAATAGAATCTTCCCACCTGGACATTCTGTTCGTGACCGAGACCTGGATCACATCAGACTGCGAGGTAGAACTCGGCTGGGCGTGCCCACCAGGATATCTTATAAGACATATTCCTCGTGGCTCTGGGAGAGGAGGTGGAGTCGGATGTATTTTCAAAGACTCAATCTCCCTCCTGCCGCTTGTGATAAAGGAAATACAGGGATTCGAGCTTATGGGCTTCTCTGTCACCGCTGATGGCTGGCCTCTTATGTTATAGGCCACCTTCGTCAACTACAGCGGCCCTTCAATCTTTGGTCGATCTGATATATGACCTTTCAAATTCCCACTCCAAGTTCCTAGTTCTGGGCGATTTTAATCTTTGGCCCTCCGGCCCTCAAGATCTAGCCTTTCGAGAACTCTGCCAAGCGTGTGACAATATTCAACTTGAACAACTTGTTTTATCATCTACTCACACGAAGAGGCACATATTGGACTTGGTTTTTGCGGAGAGGGAACTAGTCATAGTGAAAGAACATTTAGCCCAATGCTGGACCGACCATTCACTGATCCTTTTTACTATAGCTCAGCCGGCCTTATTGAAATCAAATAGCTCGGGAGTACTAAATTTAATCGATCATGGACCCGCCTGTTAAAGGAGACGAACCGACCTATGTTACTGTCTGGAACTTTTAGGATGAAGGACAGTGTAGATAAGAGCTACACTGCCCTCTGTCAGCAAATCTTGACATCTCTGGACGAGGTAGCACCTCTACGGAAATTGAGGGACAGACCCAGAGGGACCAACGGCTGGTTCACTGAGGTACTGGGCCAGTTTAAGCTACGCTGTAAACAAGCGGAACGCACATGGAGGAGAGGGTATACAGAGCAGGATAGGGCTGCCTATAAAGGTATCTTATTGGAATACAAGCTCCAGTTAAGAAATGCCAAAGCCAGATTTCTGGAAGAGACTTTGGCAAAAGCATCTACTAAATCGCAGACCTTGTTCAAACTGGTAAAAAGCTTATCCAACCCCTCATGTGTTGTACCTTCTACCCCTGTGTCGCAGGAGCTTTGTGACTCCTTAGCCCTCGCTTTTGATGACAAAATTAGGAATATTCTGAAGGGATTTGAAGTGTCCACACAGCATATACCATCTTGGTCCTATTCCTCTGTATCCCCTGGCCACCCGGTATTTGAGGAGAGTAAGAACAAGGAGAGGGCCTGTCAGTTGCCAAGCTTCCCTATCCCTTCATTGGAGGAGTTCTGTGCTCTGGCCAACTGTGTATCCTCAGGCTCACCTTTAGATCCCATGCCGCATAAGATTTGGAAGGCCTTCCAGGGCGAGCTGTTTCCCCCGCTACACCTAATCTGTTGCCAATCGTTGGCTACTGCATCTGTTCCAGACTGCTGGAAGTTGGCAATTGTAACACCTCTGTTAAAAAAGGCTACCTTGGACCCTCTCTGCCCAGCCAACTATAGGCCTATATCGCTTTTGCCATTCGCGATAAAAATCTTAGAGAAGTGGATTACGAGAGCCTTGGCCAACTTCCTGGAAACCAACTCCTGTCTGGACACAGCCCAATTTGGCTTCAGACCGGCCCATGGTACTGAGACTGCTCTGGTCACCGTGTTGAACGATCTGCGAACGCGTGTCGACAGGGGCAAGTCAGCATTTTTAGTGCTGCTCGACATGTCGGCCGCGTTCGACGCGGTGAACCATGAGATCCTACTGGGCCGCCTTCGTAATGCGGGTATAACTTGCTCGGCGTTATCCTGGTTAACATCTTACCTCGCCAATAGACAACAGGCAGTAGCATTACCACCTTTTCGTTCTGACATACGTCAAGTGAATCAGGGTGTCCCCCAGGGGTCTGCGATAAGTCCGATTCTTTTTAATTTGTACCTCCAACCCTTGATAAAACTAATAAAGTCATTAGGCATACAAGTCATCAACTATGCCGATGATACTCAACTGATTTTTTCTTTTGAGGGTTCTGAGGCAGTTTCGAGGGACGCTTTCCATCACTGTATGTCGGCCACAGCAGAGTGGTTGCAAGCCAACTCACTCCAATTCAATGGTGCAAAGACGGAGATATTACACTGCTCCTTAGACCGACTCCCTCGTCCTTTGCCGGAAGACTTTTGGCCTACTTCTATACCAGGCTCGGTGGAGGCGACAGAATCGGCCCGCAACTTGGGAGTCATATTTGAATCAAATTTACAACTTGACGTCTCGGTGAACAGGACTGTGGGGACGTGTATGGGTTTGCTCCGTGCTCTTCGGAAGATATTGCCGCTTCTCCCTCGGGAAGCTAGAGCAGAAGTAGTGCGTAGTACCATTCTCAGTAGGCTGGACTACTGTAACCCACTACTTCTGGGAGCTCCAAAGACCCTGATCCTTAAGTTACAAAGGATCCAAAATATGGCGGCTAAATTGGCTCTGTCCCTTCCACGCTCTGCCTCCTCCTCTGGAGCTCTGGCAGACCTACATTGGCTACCGGTCCAGCAGAGGATCTCCTATAAGGCTTTATGCCTGATTTTTGGAGCTCTGCATTGCCAGGGACCAATACCCCTGCAAAATCTTTTCTCGTGGTACCAGGCTGCCAGACCTTTGAGATCCGCTTCGGCGTTCCTAGTGAGAATTCCGAGGATAAATAGAGTGAGAATGGGCGGCCGTGCCTTTAGTTTCACGGCCGCCACAATGTGGAACACTCTACCTCTGACACTGAGGAGCAGACAAGATCTGATCTCGTTTAAAAGAGATCTCAAAACATATCTTTTTCCAAGAGCAGACTAAGCGTACACCAGGTGGCTGAACTGATCTCAGCACCAGGATACCCTCTGGGTGACAGTCGCGCTTAACAAGCATTAAAATACATACATACATACATAAAATACATACACTCCCTAACAATCTGCATGACCCCCCGGTGCATGCCTGGGTCTGCGAGAAGCCCAGTGGGGGATCACAGGTTTCTGATGGACCAACTAAGAGGGGGGAGGAGTGACTACCGGCCTAGAAGAGGCCCCAGAGTGCAGTGAAGCGTAGTGGAAGGGGTTGCGTGGCTCAGAAGTGGTACAGTTGGCCCTGCTTAGGAGCCACCATCCCGCCTCTCCTGAAAAAACCCTCCTTTCACCTGGAACCGCTGGACACTTTGGTGTGAGCTCCAAATACTCCTTCTGCCCTATGTGAGCAATCAAGAGCCCTGATTTGTGTAGAAGCCTTAGCCCTCCAGAGTCACCATAGAGCCACCTGCTTCTGTGCTCATCTGCAGATAACTAGTAGAACATATGCTCCCATTTGCCAAAGTGCTAGACCGGCTGCATAAGGGCACTTAGGATACAGCAAGGGGTACTCTGATATCTGGGCAGAGTCCCCATCCCCGACTGGCTGGTGAACTGCACTGAGTTTGTGGGCCCTACTCATGCTCGTTTGCGCCTCCTGAGGATACACCCCTGGCAGAAGATGCGAAAGGCTAGGGCGAAGACTGCAGGAGTGCCCTCGGACCGGGAGGAAGATGCCACTGAGCAACAACAGGAGCCACCAGAATCAACGGTTCTGGTGGACCCAGTGCAGCAACAATTGACAAAGATTCTTGAGGCAATTACAGACACTAAGGCCACCCTCCATCAAGACATTAGTACAGCGTCAGCGGAGCTTCTTAGAGCTGAGCGTCAAAAACTGGCAGAGAATATGAAAGTTGTGGAGACCTCATTGTGGATCGCCACCCGGCACAACAAACACTGATGCACTATGTCAAGGAGCTCACTAACCGGGTACACACGCTGGAATGCAGGGCCAAAGATGCAGAAGGACAAAATAAGAGGAATAACATCAGAGTAGGTGGAATACCGGAGGAATAAGAAGGCACAGACATGCTAATTTTCCTAGAGCCTTTGCTACGCACTGGAAGGAGTGCACTCTCACTTTCAGTGTTTTGCTTTACAACGTACCGTCTCATTAGAGTCTGCACCCCATGGAATACATTAGGATTTTTCAAAAGAGAAAGCAGAAACATAGAAGACTTGAAGTGGATTTTAAGGAAGAAACATCTTTCATGTGGACAACTACATTCGATCAGTATGGCAGCTGAACTTCAACTGCTCAAGTGGTTTCTTTTCAACAATTTGCAATTTAGCAGTACTGGATTAATTTACAGACTTTGAGGATGTTACTGATGTTCACTGTGTTTGCACTATTTTTATGGTTTACATCGTAAATTTACCTTTACTTTAACACATTTAAGTTTTTGAGATGTGTGGGTTGTTTGGGGGGGTGGAACACGTGCATTTTCGTTTTGATCTGTTGGGTTGGTTGTAGGGAAGAGCATTGTGGGATTTAGAGTTAGCATCTCAATTTTTTTCGTACAGAAGCACATTTCACAGGAGGCACAGGGCACAGGTACAGTTTGAATTAGCGAATAATAATGAAGGTAGGGGTTCGCGTGGGAGAGTGCATGTTGAATAACGGTCTGAGTAACAGGAAGAGATCACCAGTTTCTTGACGGATTGAAGCACAAATCGTGGCCAGGCTGCTGGTCGAGGCTTGCAAAAGGTAAAAAAGTTGAATGATAGATTCTGAGGGATATGGGGCAGGCAGGTTGTTTTGGCAGTTGAGGTTGAGTGGGGGAAATGAGGGGTAATGATTAGGGGGT
The DNA here is from genome assembly GCF_964261635.1 of Lissotriton helveticus. Classification (NCBI taxonomy): domain Eukaryota; kingdom Metazoa; phylum Chordata; class Amphibia; order Caudata; family Salamandridae; genus Lissotriton; species Lissotriton helveticus. The sequence goes on along the minus strand of NC_136063.1, from coordinate 1,702,118,669 downwards.
ACAGCGTTTGAGGTTTTTTGGATTAATTGTTATTAGTTATTTCACACATAGGATGCACTTTTGAGTGATGGAGGATGCAGTGGGAATGGATTCATTTTAGTTTTAATACACGAATGCTGGTTAATCATAAGGGTGAGGGAGGGGAATAGGGGTGTTTTGGGTGTAGGTGTTGTGTGAGGCACTACTTTATATTTTACAGAATCTTCGAATTGAGTAGTAAGTTGAGCTGTTCTTTTCATGTGTTACAGAGACCCCTGACGAAGAGCCAGCATGGCTCGAAATGCATTGGGTATGATGCAAAGAGCCTTCTCAGATGTATGGTGTTCCTTTTGGTAAAATCAGTAGCCCGAAGAAAGGTCTTCTTCTCGAGTCTTTCGAGTCTTTGGATTTATACAAAGATGTACACCTTTCTATAGTTGGATCACAGCTTGGTACAAAAATTTCTGGTAGCACACTGGCTTTATCAAGGGTGGATAGCCCTGAGAGAGGGAATTAAACTGCTGCGAGCTTTGACGTAGCACCCTTAAATAGTGTTTCTCTGTGTACCAAGATAGACGCCAGTGGGATAACAAGTCGGACAGAACTTTGGGAACCCTTAATCAAACAAACTGGGGTAAATCAGGAGAATAACACAGAGGCATCTTATAATCATTCTATGAATCGTGCCACACTTTCCCAAATACAGATACTTAGCTGGAATGTGGCTGGCATCTCCACTAAAATAGGCTTATCATCTTGGCTTGATTTAGTTAGTTCTTTTTCAGTTTTATGCTTCCAGGAGACGTGGGTACAAACCCCGGTTCATCTTCTGGGTTTTCAGACCTTGCATTCATCGGCGTTACCGAGCAAGCAAGGAAGAAATAGGGGTGGGCTGTGTGTTTATCTTAATATTGCTAGGGGTTTGAGCGTACGGAAACATTCTCTCACGGAGTCTTATCAAATTATCTCCATTCAAACAGGTAAATCTTTGCATTTGCTAATAATAAACTTTTATAATAATATGCCATTACATGGCCTGGAGAGGGTGTTAAATGAATTGTTTCACGCCGTTGTTTCTGTCAAAGATCTGCTTGGGGGGGAATGGGCCATCGCCTTTATGGGCGGTTTTAATTGTTACACTTGCCAGTATGCTTCAAGGGGACTCTGTGACTTTATTTCCTCCCCGGATAATGATGATACCTCAAACCATTTCATGCACTCAAAAACAGGGGAGGCACTAAATAGCTTTTTAGCACATTTTAACTTAGCTTTTGTAAATGAGCTATGCTCACCTCCGATACCCTTTAAACCCTCTTTTCATGGAAGAGGCTCAAACTCTACCATTGATTTTGTTCTCTTTTCTAAGAGGCACGCCTCCTTGATATCCTCATGGAATACGCTAGATCAGATATATGGTGATCATTACCCCATAGCCTTTTCTATTTCTTTACCATCCCACATTATAAGTCATCATACTCATCCGGTAAGGTACGACCAACCAATCTCAATAGGGGCGGTAAATGGCTATACTCTTAAATGGGAAAAAATTGAGCCTGCTGGCCTTCTTAGGAACTTAATAGAGACGAGGTGGGAAGAGGTGCATATTTGTCTGTCCATGACAGAACACCCCCCCCAAAAAAAAATTGGGAATCTTTCTCAAAAATACAAGAAACTCTAAAAAAGTTACTTACCCGCCAGTTTAAGTCAGGCCCCTATATATCTAAAGGATGGTTCGATAACAATTGTACACGAGCACTTAAGTTATTGAAAAAGGTTTTACAGTCCATCCCGAAGTCCTTAACTGAGATACGCCAGGCTAGATATTGCTACCGTCATGCTATTAAGAGCAGGATAAAAACTTTGAAGGCGGAGGCTTGGCAGACACTGTTGTTAGCCTCTGAAAGTCGCGATTCCTCGGCTTTTTGGAAGCTAGTCAATGCCCCACTTCCGTGGGTTAAAATGCCTGAGAAGAGGATAGACCTGGCCATTGATGGAGATACTTGGGCTGCTTATTTTCAACAGCTGTATAGCAACCCAAGTCTTCACGGTATAACTCCATCGGACCCTATTCTTTCCTCTCCTACTATCACAGTGGATTTGGGAGAGTGTGTTCCTGACATTGTTTTCTCATGTGATGAGGTCATCCTTGCTATTAAGGAGAGTAGATCTGGCAAGGCCCCCGGTCCTGATGCCATACCAGTGGATGTCTTTAAGGCTGAAATAGATTTTTGGGCCCCGTTATTAACATCTGTCATGAACTGTGCAAACGTTTATGGCCTAATCCCATCCTGGTCAGAAGCTATTGTGGTACCCATATACAGAAAAGGGGATAGGCATGTACCCTCTTCCTATCGTCCTATCTCCTTGCTTGATGCCCTAATGAAGATTGCGGGACGCATCATCCTAAAACATATGCATAACTGGACAGAGGAGGCTGATGTCCTCTCTAGATTTCAATATGGTTTCCGAACAGGTAGGGGTACGGTCAAACAGAGTTTAAACTTATATGTTTTAATTTCTAAATATGTCGAGGCCAAACATGGTAACCTTTTTGTTACATTTATATATTTGAGCTCAGCGTTCGACTGTGTTGACCACAAGCAATTATGGGGTGTTTTGGAGGACAGGGGACTGAACTTATCTATTCTTAATTTTATTATTGCTTTGTATAGGGATGCAGGGGCCAGGGTGCGGTACGGACAGAAAGGGGAGTGCTCCTCAAGATTCACCATTGGCAGAGGTGTGAGGCAGGGGTGCATTTTAGCCCTCCTGCTTTTCTCGCTCTACATAAATGCCGTTGGTGATTTCATGAGGAGTTTTGAATGTGATTACCCTAAGGTAGAGGGCCATGCCGTCCCAATCTTGTTATACGCAGACGATGCGGCTATTTTGTCTCAAACAAGGTTGGGGCTGCAGAGGGCGGTCACTAAATTTACTCTCTTTATGAAAGAAAAGGGTTTGAAGGTAAACATTGCTAAGACCTTTTCCCTGGCTTGTAGCAAGGGAATAAAGAAAACCCCATGCCCGATATTCATCGAGGGAAAAAAGATAGACACTGTAGAACAATTTCCATATTTGGGTATTTGCTTTCATAGAAAGGTGTCCTGGCAACCCGCTGTAAAAGCTAGGCAGCTTGCTTTTGCAAGAGCGATTGGCGCACTCAGAGATTTTACTAGCAAAATTGGGGGGAGACCAGTCAAACAGCTCATTACCATTTACAAAGCAAAGTGCGTATCAACGGCAATCTATGGGGCAGGGCTCTGGGGGATCGATACAATAACATCAATCCAGAAGGATGAAAATAAGTTCCTCAGATACCTCCTAGGATTGCCGAAGTCAACGTCTACTTATTTGACGCACATAGAGTTGGGACTACCGCTTATTCTGATACCATTAAGACTGAGCTCATTCTCTTATGGCATAAGCTTTGGACCACCCCAGAAACGACTTTTAATCGTGAAGTAATAGCTGACTGCCAAAAATTGGAGGGGGCAAAACACATAAAATGGTTGTCTTTCGTTGAAAGGATGTGTCTTGAAATTGGCCGCCCGGAGTTTTTTATTGACCCATCGAGTCTGGAGCAAATATCGAGGAAAGCCTTGAGAAGGCTCTTAATGGACCATTTAGAAGCCAAAAGATGGTCTACCCAAAAGGACAATAAAACTGTTTTGGCTTTCCAGAGGATCACTAAGGTTCAGGGTCTTCAACTATACCTGACAACTGACATTAATTGGTTCTCAAGAATGCTCCTCTCCAGATTTAGATTGGGCTTCTTTTCTTTTTTCGGCTAATTACTTTCCCCTCTTGCAATGATTGGTCCCGAAACCTGCTCCCTTGCCCTTGTGATGATATTGCACCCCAAACAAATATACATTGCATACTTTTCTGTAAATACTATCAAGTACCTAGAAAATCCTTACTGAAACCTCTACTGAAGACCTGGGGTCTGCGGTCTTGTAAGGATGCTTTTGTTCGTTTACAACAATTTGAGAACAAGGAAGTGATACTTATTGTGGAAAAGTTTTTAAAATTGCTGCTAAGGTTCAGGAAGTCGATATGATACATGAATTTTTTATAATTATTTATTGTCTATATATTCTTTTTAATATCTCTTTTATTGCTAATGACAAATCCCTTGTTTCTTGTGAAGCTACGTTCTTCTGGCATTTTAGAGTTCTATATGTGGTTTTTTAATTGCAATTCGATTATTGTAATGTGTGCTTTTATGATATCCTTGTGATTATCGAATAAAGCTTATTTGATTTGATTTGATTTGTATGGTTGTATTTACGTGCCACTGATGAAAACCTGGATGGGCAGCAGGAGGCATTTGAAAATGATGAATAAAGCATTCAAGCGCAACCATTCTGTCTCCGTGGTAATATATGAAGGAAGACTGATGTCATAAAGATTGGTAAAAAGTTTTGGTATATGGTGACAAATAATGGTGACCTCTGGTTAAAGTGACTTACCATGAGGGATTATTTCCCATTCAGCAGTGCGACAGTTAGGTACGCAAGTGATGTGCCCGCTTATGGAGAAACTGTTAGGAAGTTGGCATTTTTCTGCCTAAAAAAAAATAAATAAATGTGTGCCTTCTGCTAGTATACTGAGTCACATGACTATGAATGTCTCTCATGTTGTACGTTGAGACAAAGGGAGCCTAGATGTGAGGGGAATGGGTCTTCTTTAAAGGATGACTGGGTAAGAGCTGTCTCCTGCCCTGCTTACATTTCAGAGGCCCTGCTTGCAGCACAAAGGAGCTGAAACCAGGACAAGAGCTGACTGAGCTTACCTGAAGATGATTGTTCACAAGTTGCAGCTCGCCCCCTCCTGGAGGACCATACCTTTGGCTGGTTGGGGTCTCCCGATGATCATGATGGTTTGTTTGCATTTCGAGTGGCTGGTCAGTGCCAGGCTGCTCTGCTGACAAGGGAGTTTTAGTTTGTGGGTTTTCCATTGTCCTGTTTATTTGCTGGGGAGATCCTAGATTGTTGGCCTTAGAATCGGCTGGGTGTACGGGGGTCAGCGACTTGGGGGGTTTCTGTTGTCATGTTTATTGTTGGAAATGGCCCTTTTTGCAGGGTTATGACCAAACATTTTGCTTCTTCCTCCTTTGTTTTTTCTTGACCAGTGGCTGTTGGCTATAGGACTCTGGGCACTTTACCACTGCTCATCAGTGCTAAAGTGCATATGCTCTCCCTGTAAATTGTTATTGTGATTGGTTATCCATGATTGCTATATTTGTTTACCAGAAGGTCCCTAGTAATGTGCACAGAGTGTGCCAGGGCTGGTAATTCAAATGCTACTAGTGGGCTTGCAGCACTGATTGTACCACCCACATGAGTAGTGCTGAAAAGAGGTCTCAGGCATGCCACCGCAGTGACTGTGTGCAGTTTGTTAACTGCGATGTCGACCTGTTCAGTGCAACCACTTGCCAGGCCTTACCCTTCCCTTTTCTTACACCTAGGACACCCCTATGGTAGGCCCAAGGTACCCCACTGGGCAGGGTGTAGTGAGTGTAAAAGGTAGGACATGTACTAGTGTGGGTAATATGTCCTGACAGTGAATTACTGCCAAATTCGTTTTTCTCTATTAAAAGGCTATCTTGCCCATAAGACAGAATGGGGAATGCTGTGTAACATGTTTACCTGCAAATCCTCCCATAGAAGCAAGATAGAAAATTGAAATCTGCTACCCCTGAATTCAGAATTTAATAACACATCTTTTAGGAAAGATATATTTTTTTTAATTCAGTGTTTGAAAATAGCACTTTTTTTTTTTGTCCTCATTAGCCACTTCATCGTTCCAGGAACTCTCCGACCGCTGAGACTCATTCGTCTCTGTATAGGTAGAAACCAGAAAATAGTTTTTACACCGCCAGAGAAGCTAACCCAATGTCTCAGCGAGGGGAAATCTCGCACGATCTATCTCCATTCAAGCTTATTGCCAGCTGTTAATCCAATAGCTTTTATGGCATGGGGAGCCTCCCGTTGGACATCGAGTATTGGGCTTAATCATCGGACCCGAAAAAAAAAAAAAAAACCCGGGGCTCTCTGACTGCTTTATCTCCGCTCAATTAAATAGTTCCAGAATCTCACCGTGCGGGGACTGCAGGTTCTTGCCAAATCAACTTTCGATGTTACATATAGTGATGTCAACCACTCTGCGTGAGTTGGCGAATTAATGTTGACCCAGTTTTTACATATTTGTCTTCTTGCTAACAGAATGGCATAGTATAGAAATTCCATCTCTAGTCCCTTGATGTTTTCACTTAGGCCAAAAATAACTAAAGACCATGAGAATGGGATCGAAATTTTAAGAATTGATTCAAGAGATATCTTAACTTCTTGCCAGTATCTAGTGATATTCGGGCACTCCCAAAACATGTGTAAGTCTGAGGCTGCTGGAAGAAGGCATTTACTACAGCACTTCCCTGGTTGGAACTTAGAGAGTTTTTTAGAGGAGTAGTACGCGCAATGTAATGTAAATAGTTGGTTGAGCCTCAACCACGCAGGTTTTATTATTTTATACAGAAGGCTGAAGGATTTCATCCATAGTACTTCTGCCTGGAGTTCTCCGTCTCCTCCCCACAATTTTAAAGGAAGATTAAAGTCGCCCTCACCTTCTTCCATAATGTTCAAATAATAAAAAGCAACCTCTTTACCGCCATAGGCTTTCTCGACTAAGTTTTTCTCTAAGGAGCTGTACTCTCCAACTTTGACTTTTTTCTTTGTCAAGTCTCTAAGCCAACTACACAGTTGTATATAGATAAACCAGGATAATGGTGAACTTATCCTGTCTGAGAATACCTCCCATTCTAATAAGGATCCTCCCCCCACCAACTCTCCCCACCTTTCTATTCCTGCCTCCGATAACACATTTTTAACCGTCTCGATGTATTGTGGAGAGAACCCTGGAAAATCCCAAATCGGTGCAAAATTGGAAAGATATGCCATCCCAACCTTAGATTTGATTTGAGTCCATTCTTTTAGGAGCCAATATAGAGTCTTTAGCCTCACTTTCTTAAAAAATCTCTGATGTCCAAACTTAAACAAGAAGCCATCAAGTGGAAGATTAGAGCCCAATAACATTGCTTTGAACAAACGACCATTTGAATTGTCCTGGGGGGTCTCTAATAGCATCCTGGAGTGGGACAGATGAAAGGCCCAGGCGTAGTATTCCAGGTCTGGCAAGGCGAGTCCTCCCTTCTCCCTTCTCCTTCTTAGCTTCTTCCATGCCAGCCTAGTTAATTTAAAACTCCAAATAAATAAATTAATGTTTTGTTGACATTTAAACAGTTGCGTTGTGTCGAATATTAATGGAATAGTATTGAAAATAAATGTGCATTTGGGGAGAATGGTCATTTTCACTAGGCTCGTTCTCCCATAGATAGTGAGCGGGAGAAAGGACCATGCTTTCATCAATGCCTTGGATTCGTGGAAAATCCGATCTAAATTAGTCTGGGCAAAGGTGTTTATATCATTTGTGATTCTGATCCCCAGATAGCGGATTGAAGGTGTCACAGGGAGCTGAAGGTTTGGTATGTTCCAAGCCATTATATCTGTTTTTCTGGCATTTATTTCATAGCCTGAAAATCTCCCAAATTCTTCGGCCCTTTTTATGACCGTAGGGAATGTCTGCGCCGGATCAGTTGTATAAATGAGAATTTCGTCAGCATATAGCCTGACTTTCTTCTCCCAACCAGAGAAAGAAAAAGGCAGAATATTGATGTCCTCTCTTATGATTTGAACAAATGGTTCAACATAAATGTTAAATAGGAGAGGGTAGAGAGGGCACCCCTGTCTTGTCCCTCTACTAATTTCAAAAGATTTTGTATGTGAGCCGTTAATCAAAAGGCTAGCTCTCGGGTTTTTATACAACAGACCTATCACTCTACAAAATTTAGGGCCAAAATGGAATTTTTCCATAACTGCAGTTAAATAGGACCAATTGACCCTGTCGAATGCTTTTGTTGCATCGAGTGTCATGATTGCAAGAGGCAAGGTAAAGGTTGAGGCGATGTCTCTCGCTCCGACTAGATCATAGGTTAAGTCGGCCAGTTGTCGACCTCTGATAAATCCCTTTTGGTCATGATGGATAATCGTTCCAATCTCGCTTCCCAAATGTGCAGCCAAAATTGTTGAAAAGATCTTGTAATCATTATTGAGAAGCGAGATTGGACGATATGATCCACAGTCTACTGGATCCTTTCCTGTTTTTAAGATTAAAGCAATATTTGCCTCACCCCAAGAGCTTGGTGGTGTCTCACCTCTAATTAGGATGTTATTGAAAAGATTATTTAAGATCGGGGTAACAGTTGGATTTAGTACTCGATACAATTCGCCAGGAATGCCATCGGGTCCTGCAGCCTTTCCCTGTTTTAGTTGTTTTATGGCTCTTTCCACTTCTGCCTCTGTTATCTCTTTATCTAGGTGTTCACTCTGTTGCCTGGTCAGCTTTGGAAGGTTCACCTTTTTTAACCACTCAGTTCTTTCCTCAATGTTGACTTCGATCTCATCCGTGTATATCTTCTGGAAGAAAACACGGAAGGCTTCCCCTATTTCCAAATCTGTCTTTCTGTTGTTCTTTTCACCTTCTAACCTCACTTCTCTTATATGGTTTCTAGCTTGGTCCGCTTTTATTTTCCAAGCTAGCAATTTCCCCGCCGCCTCGCCATATTCAAAGTGGGAAAGCTTACTAGCCTGCCATCTTTTGTTCACTCTCTCCTGCAATATTATGTCCAATTTGTTTTTTAACTCACGTCTTTTTTCCAAATTTACCAGGGGCCCTTGATCTACTGATTCTAAGTGAGCCAGATCTTGCTCTATTTTTGATATCGCCTCTCTATATTTCTTTTTTCTGAAGGATGAACGATTTGTAATACAACCTCTTATATATGCTTTCCATGTCTCCCATACACTAACCAGGGAGGCAGAATCTAAATTCCACTCAAAAAATGAAGCAGATTCGGATATAAGATGTGCTCTTTCCTCTTCTTCCAGAAGGATAGTGCGATCAAAAGACCATGAAGCATAGGTGAAATTCTGCTCTAACGTTATAGAAAGAAAATAGCACTTTTGTGGCTATTTTCTTGTTCTCCCTTTCTGTGTGCCTCTGTCTGTTTGTGGATTGACTGTCCGGTTTGAGAGTGTCAGGGGCTCGGGTGGCTCCAGGAGTCTGGGTGAGTCAGCACTAGGCTGAAAAGACCTATCTGCATGTTGAGTGGTGGGAGGAGTAGCACCTGGGCCTGAATAGGGCTGTGCCTGCCTTCCACAATGCTGGATCCACCTCCTGTGGTGCGTCTGATGACCCAGGCCCACACTAACAAAGGAATAAGTTGTGTATTGGCAGAGTACACTCAGAACTGGTTTGGACTGGGTCCAGAACCCCTCACACATGGAGAACAAAGACTTTTGGTGTATAAATATGAGAGCTGAAACCCCTGAAAGGAATCAAGGAGGAACCTTTGCTGAGCAGAAAAGCTGAAGAGCTGAACAAGTACTACCGTTTCTGTGTGTCTGGAGTTGGCCTGCAGTTGCTATTTCTGCCAAAGGGAGGAGAAGGACTTCGATGTGTGCTGTGTCCCCTGCTTGAAGAAAGGACTGTGCTGTGTGCTTCATCCTGAAAGGAAAGTCTCCAAGGGCCGGAGAAGAGCTGGCCTCCTGTTGTGGGAAACTCCGAGATATCAAAGTTTCCAAGACTAAGAAAACTTCAAAATCAAGAAGAACAGCCAATAAGACTGAGGAAACGTGCTGCCATTGCTGTGTGTCTGGGGGCTGACCTGCAGTTGCTGTTATTGCTAAGGAAGAGGACTAAGGGACTAAGGGACATTCTGCTGTGGGCTGTGTCCCCCTACTTGATGAGGAACTGTGCTGTGTGCTTTGTCCCTCTGAGGTGAAACTGTCTCCAAGGGCCTGAGAGGAGCTGGCCTCATGTTACTGAAACCCAGGGCTATAAAAGTTTCCGAAATTTACAGCGATGTGTGCCTGCGCATCTACCCATCTAAAGAACTGCATGAGGCCCGTGTTTCCTCGTATTCTGAAAAGGGAACTGCATGTCTGCACTTCACCGCTGTTGTACTGAGTTGCCAGTCAAGCGCCTGTGCATCGTGAACAGAGGCGCTGGGTGCTGCCGACCCGTGACCAGAGGGGATCGTGGTTTACTGATATCCCTGCCGGCCCGGGAGCTTGAAGGCGCTGTGTGCTCACAATCACCGCCACCGGCCAGGAGTTGCGGAAGCATTTAGCCTGCATTCACCTCTGCTGGCCCAGATTCTGTTGACTTCAGGACCGAGTCGTGCTCGGATTGGCCCCAGCATAGAGGATTACCGAGCAAGTAGGAGGCTCGTCCAGTGGGAGCCACGCTGATTTCTGTGAAGTGCAAGGTGTTCCCTAGCAACCAGGGCTTCCCCAAGCTCATCGACGAGAGCGGAGATGCGTCTGAGGAGCGCCACAGAGGAGAAAGCTGCCTCACGGAGATAACAACACTGACTAAATGACTCGGATCCATGACCAGAGCATGCCCTCAAGGCTTTTATTAATGAGCGTGCTGCTGGCGGGCCACGTCTGGTGTGCTACAAGCTGTGTTGGCTGGCGCGCACTTGCGCATTGAAGAGGGGTGATTTGTAGGAGTTAAAAAAATGGAGTAGTGGCATTTGATTACACTTTCCCGCACTGTACTGAGGATTACCGCATTTGAGTTTTAAAGTGAACTTTTACCAAAGAACATTTCTAAGGAGATAGTATTTATGTATGTTGGATTTCTGTTGTTATTGGGCTGGCCTAAGCAGATAAAGATATTGATATTTTTATAAATACCTGTGTGGTGTCTATTTGTGGTGTTTCACTGGGTTTCTTTGGTGTTGGTGCAAATACTTTACGCATTGCCTTGGGGATAAGCCTATCTGTTTTGCCAAGCTCCCAAGGGGGTGAGCAGGGGTTGTCAACAGTGTATCCCTCTTACCCTGACTAGACGCAAGGGTTCCTATTTGGTCAAAGGTACTTACCTCTGCAAACTAGAGACTCCCAGTTCTATCATTTATTTTTTAATTGCAGGGGAGGTCCTACATTCTTGGCCTTAGAATGGGCTGGGTGCAGGGGGGGTGGGTGACGTGGGATGGAAAAGGGTTTCTGACAATGACATCCACACATTACTCACTGAAGCTCCTGGCATGGAGTATCAGAGGGATGGACTCAGCCGCTAAGAGGTATAATGTGCACAGATACTTACGAATGAGGGGGTGCAGATAGCTTTGCTGCAGTAGACACACCTAACTCACAGTGGAGTGGAGAAATTATGCAGAAGATGGAGTAGACAAGTATTTGCGACCTCCTACTCTGCGTATGGTAGGGGAGTGTTTATTTGGGTACAGGCTGAGGTACCCCTTGAACCTTTGCACACACTACTAGATAAAGAAGATAGATATGTGATGCTGAAGGGCAGACTCCTCTGGAATAATATCAAATTGGGTGTCGTATACGCTCCTAATCAAGACCAAACTGGAGTGGCATAGTGGGCAAAAGAACAATGGATTTAGCCCAGATCTTTTGACTTGGAGAGAATGTTTGCATTGTCAGCATTCCATCCATCATTTGTTTGCTGTAACTTTTTTCGCTCTAAGTGAGATGTGTTTCCCCAGACGTGGGTCTCTTGCTCACTGTGCCACTTAGTTAAAGCTAGCCTATCTGATGAAGGGTGAAGCACCCTGAAACCGGTCCCAGGATGCTTGTTTCCAGTCCAGGGAGGGCCTGGCTTTGCAGATCGGTCTGGACTGTTCCCATTAGGCACAGGGTCAATACTGATTTGCATATGGCTGGGTACAAACTGGGGTGGTGTAGTGGGCAAAAGAACGATGGATTTAGCCTGGTCTTTTGACTGGCGGAGAATGTTTGCATTGTCAGCATTCCGTCCATCATTTGTTTGCTGTAACACTTTTCACCCTAAGTGGGATGGGTATGCCCAGACGTGGGTCCCTTGCTCACTGAGCCACTGGATTCAAGCTAGCCAGGCTGATGAAGGGTGACATACCCTGAAATAGGTTCCAGGATGCTTGTTTCCGGCCCACAGAGGACCTGACTTGGCAGTTCTGTCTGGACTGTTCCCATGAGGGACAGGGTCACTGACTTGCATATGGCTTGGTCCAAACTGGGGTGGCGTAATGGGCAAAAGAACAATGGGGCAGATTTATGAAGGCCTTGCGCCTCTTTGCGCCGCCATTGCGTCACTTAATGTGACGCAACGGCGGCGCAAACAATGCGCCCTATTTACAACGTGACGCATCTAAGAGATGCGTCACGTTGGAAAGCCCTGCGCCATAAGGAGGCGTTCCTGCGCAGGGGGGGCGTTCCTGCGCAGGAACGCCTCCTAAAAGTGGCTGAGTGAAATCTATGACATTTCACTCAGCCACTTTCTACGTCAATTCCTTACGCCTGCTTGAAGCAGGCGTAAGGGTGCCGCACAATGCATTGAAAAGGTGGCCCCTGTGCATTGCAGGAGTCATGTCGCACTTGCGACATGACTCCTGCAATGCGCCGCCCGTACGCCGAGAGATGCGTCACGCATCTTCACTGCCTTGCACCATGGTGCGCCGCATTTTAAATGCGGCGCACCATGGGTGGCGGAGCAGTGGCGCACTGTGGCGCACATTAACTGGTGCATCCCTGGGGATGCGCCAGTTAACATAAATCTGCCCCAATGGATTTAACCAAGATCTTTTGACTGGGGGAGAATGTTTGCATTGTCAGCATTCCATCGATCGTTTGTTTGCTGTAACCCTAATCAAGACCAGGCATCCTTCCTCCAGGGCCTTTTGGCCCCTTTAGCCGAGCTAACAGTATTGGACATGCTACTGGGGGTTATGTTAATTGTGTTGCTGATATTACCTTAGATCGCTCACACCCCTACATTGCCAGATGCTCACGCTCATTGCACAACAGCAGGGTTCCAGGGTTGGTGGAGAGATTGGGGACTAGAGGATATTTGGGGAACTCAACATGTAGGAGATTGAGATTACTCATAACACTTTCCAATCCATCAATTACACACAAGGCTCTACACATACTTGTGCACCCCTGGCCTTGGCAGCTCCATCACCCATATGGAATACCTGGGGCGAATGTTCTCAGATCATAGCCCCCTGTTGTTGATCCTTCAGCCTTTGGAGAAATGCCTGTTGATCCCATAATGGTGACTTAATCCGCTGATGCTGGAGAATACTTGTTTTAAGGAAACCACAGGAGCTGCAATAGATATCTATTTTTCAAATAACACATGAATGGCATCCACAGCACAGGTAGAATCGGAAGCGTTTAAGATGGTCATGAGGAGGCATCGCTTGGTGCAGTCAATAGAGGCACAGAAAGAACTGCATTGGGAACTGGAGGTGCTAGAGGATAGGCCCATGATCTAGACAATGCACAAGGAACTAGATCAGGTATCCTGGAAACTGTATGGGAAACAAGCGCTTTACCACCAAGCTGTCGAATGGTTATGGTGCCATGACTAAAAGGGGTATCTTACAAAAGTGCAGGAGGAGAAAGGAAGGCCTGGTTGATTACTGGCATGGTTAGTCAGGCTGGAGCCCCGTGGATCCCCAAATACACATGTTCAAACTGGTACTGGTGATTGATGTAACCCTAATCAAGACCAGGCATCCTTCCTCCAGGGCCTTTTGGCCCCTTTAGCCGTGCTAACAGTATTGGACATGCTACTGGGTGTTATTTAATTGTGTTGCTGATATTACCTTAGATCGCTCACACCCCCACATTGCCAGATGCTCACGCTCATTGCACAACAGCAGGGTTCCAGGGTTGGTGGGGAGATTGGGGACTAGAGGATATTTGGAGAACTCAACATGTAGGAGATAGAGATTACTCATAATACTTTCCAATCCATCAATTACACACAAGGCTCTACACATACTTGTGCACCCCTGGCCTTGGCAGCTCCATCACCCATATGGAATACCTGGGGCGAATGTTCTCAGATCATAGCCCCCTGTTGTTGATCCTTCAGCCTTTGGAGAAATGCCTGTTGATCCCATTATGGTGACTTAATCCGCTGATGCTGGAGAATACTTGTTTTAAGGAAACCACAGGAGCTGCAATAGATATCTATTTTTCAAATAACACATGAATGGCATCCACAGCGCAGGTAGAATCGGAAGCGTTTAAGATGGTCATGAGGAGGCATCGCTTGGAGCAGTCAATAGAGGCACAGAAAGAACTGCATTGGGAACTGGAGGTGCTAGAGGATAGGCCCATGATCCAGACAATGCACAAGGAACTAGATTAGGTATCCTGGAAACTGTATGGCAAACAAGCGCTTTACCACCAAGCTGTCGAATGGTTATGGTGCCATGACTAAAAGGGGTATCTTACAAAAGTGCAGGAGGAGAAAGGAAGGCCTGGTCGATTACTGGCATGGTTAGTCAGGCTGGAGCCCCGTGGATCCCCAAATACATATGTTCAAACTGGTACTGATGATTGTGTCCATGGCCCTGCGGTGATTAACAACTTATTCTGTGACTGTTGGGAAGGTTTTACAGGGCACGACTCCTGCCATCTCCAGGAAGGCAGAGAGAATTCCTGATGGCATTAATACTCCAGACCCAAGATCAGCAGGCAAATGAGATGCTTTGGGGCCCGGTGACAACACAAGAGATTTCTATGGCTATCAAGACTAGGCCGTGGGCAAAACCCTGGGCCCAGACGGCCTCCCTGCAGAATTTTACTCGACATATGCCTTGAGACTGGTTCCCCACTTGGAGACCCTTTATGCAGAATCTATAGGGCTTGGGAACCTCCCTAAGTCTACACGTGATTCATTAGTGATCCCGCAACCGAAGAAAACTGCTGTGGTGGGCACACGTTACAGACTTCCGACCACTCTCAATGCTCAACATGGATTTCAAAATACTTAGTAAAATCATGGTGTTCCGTTTACTCCCATATATGTCTATTCTAATCCATGTGGATCAGAACAGGTTTATCCCATCTCGAAATACTTCATTCAACCTGTGTAGGTTGTATGTTCTGCTATATCACCCTGGTATAAGGCTCCTACAACAAGTGGCCCTCCTATTGATAGATTTGGAAAAAGCCTTTGACATGGTGTAGTGGGAATATGTATTTGAGACCATGAGGCGTATTGTCTGGGAGAGGGTCAGGTGAAATGGGTGAAGGTGCTTTATGAACGTCTTATGGTACGGGTCAAGACAGGCAAAACAGTGTCCACACAATATGGGATCTTCTGCAGGACGCAACAGGGTTGCCCACTGTCACTCCTCCTGTTCGCTCTGGCAATTGAGCCCCTAGAAGTATTATTCAGAGCAGGAGCTGTGGGTTGGCATAGCCATATCATCTCCCTATACCTGGAAGATCTACTGATCTATCTTAGTGATGTGGCAGTGGGTTCTATACCGACACTGGACCTAATAGGACAGTTTGAGCTCCTATCAGGACTGAAGGTTAGCAGAAGTAAGACCTATTTGTTTCCTGCAGTGGTGGGGCTTCCCCACACCCCTGGACCTCCATGCAGACCTCAATTGGGCCCCTTCTACTTTTAGATACTTGGGGATTCATATTTCCTATTCCTTGGATGACTTGAATGAGTCATGTGCATTTCTCGTGAGAAATGCGCATGCGCGGGCGGCCGCACATGCGCATTACTATCCAAGACGGCGGTCCGAATCGCGCGATGATGAGAGGGAGCCCCGGGGACGCGGCGGACAAGGTAAGTGGTTTTTAATCATTTTCTAAAATGTAATTTAAGTATTTAGGGAGGGTGGGAGGGAGGCAGGTGGCGCGTAGTGGGGCTACGCGAAGTGCGTAGGTGGACGTAGTGTCTCGCCCACTTCACGTAGCTTCGCGAAGCCCCACTACGCCCACTACGCCCAGGGTTACTTTCAACTTCAATAGCAATCGCAACAACATCGGGGCAGGGAGTCCCTTCAGAGGTCTAATTTCAACTTCAAGATTTGGCTCCAAAGGTTTCCCAGATGGCATAATTCTGCATGGATTGTGGAGTTGTAGTGAGTGCTGGAGAGAATTCCAAAAGAGCCCTTCGCAAAGCTGCAAAGAATCATAAATGTTGATGGTTTTTCTTTTTTGGCCCTTCATAGTTTTTCTACATTAGATGGAATTTTTAATATCTTACACAAGGGGTATCTAATATCTATGTGTTGTTCATTTTATTATTTTGTAAATTATTGCAACACTACTTACATATAACTTGCCTTATGGACAAGTCAAAGCATGTTGAAAAAAAGGCACCACCCTCACTAAGTACATGACATTTTGACCAGCCTTGAAGAACATCGATTACCATGTAAACATATATGTGATTTCAGAATAGAAATACGCATTCAGGCCATCTTTCGAAAAATACATTGTTCTCTGCATTTTTAAGTAAACTCAACATTCTCATCGTACACATAACTATCTACAACCTGAAAAAAAATATCTCACCATCAACACATATGCAAATCAGTCATATAAGTTAAAAAACTTATTGACAGACACTTCCTAATACATACCTAACAAGCATTACTACTTTTTAATATTTATACAGGCACACCACTTTTTCTTATGTTTTATTCATGACTACACTACTCCTATTTGACAATGTGACTAAAAGTACTACAATTCCTAGAAGGAAAATAACATAGATCTGCCTGTTCTGCACATGCTGCTTAGACAATTAAAACATTGTCATTTTTAAAGGCATTACTAATGGTAAATGTACAAACATCTTAAACAAATACCCTCTGCCAGATTCTGTTCATCTGATATATTTTTTTACATATCACCATGATACTGTTTTTTGGCAAACTTCGATACACATCTTCATTCCTAATCTACATTTTTAAAATAATTAAATAGTTATATACATACCGGTGAATTCAGTTCATGGATTATATTGTTGTGTTTTCTCTTTCTGGATAGTTTTGACAAAGTTAAGATTTGTAAAAACTAAGCACAGGAAATGTACACCACTCTCATCCAAAGCAACTATAAAATGACGTTTTCTTCAACTTTCCACTCTATGATCGTGAAATGAAATTAAATGAAAATAAACTTTACAAAGTGCAACAATTACCAGGGGTATCTAGGCGCTAGGCGGACAATTTAGCTAGAAGGATCCGGGAAAAGACAGAGGGGCATATTACCAAGGGCAAGTATCGCCTCTTTTTTTGCAAATTGTGCCGAGAAAGCGGCGATACTGCTAGAGCCCTATTAACAAGGGCATTTTAAAGCCTGGCGCAAGCCCACTTTGCAAGTCGGCGGTAAACATCGCTAATGACATGCAAAGTGGGCGTTCCCACGTCCAACCACATGTAAAATGTGGTTGGAGGTGGGAACACCCTATTACCTAGGCAGGCGTTGGGAGAGGGAGACCTGCGATAAACTTGTTTATCGCAGGTCTCCCAACGCCTGCTCTGACCAGGTGTTATGGCATTGATAACAAGGGGGAGTGGATCTTAAAGCTGGATCCACCCCCCATATTATCAAGGAACACATTAGCGCGTGAAAACAACGTTTGTTTTCATGCGCTAATGTGCCATATCGCCGACTATCGCCGGATTTCAAATCGCCTACGTGATGCGCATTGATAATTGCGCGCTAAAAAGGCAATGAAATCCAGCAATAGCCGGCGATATGGGGATGTGCGTTGTGCGTTTACTAACGCACTTCTTGGTAATATGCCCCAGAGTTATGTGCGAAAAAGCCAGGTTTTTAGATGTTTTCTGAAATCTAACAGATTTGTCTTAAATTTAGGTTCTGTTGGAAGAGAGTTCCACAGCCTCGTGGTGCATACAATGAGGCCTCTACCACCCCAGTTGGCTTTTTAAAATGTAGGTATTACAGGATTACCGCTTGTGGATGAGCGTAGAGGACAAGAAGGAATGTAGCATTGAAAACGCTGAGGCAAATAGTCTGGGCCGACAGCTTGTTGAGCTCTGAAGGCAATACAAAGTGCCTTAAACTGAATGCGTTTATCAATTGAGAGCCAGTGTAGTTGAATCAGTGCTTGCAAAGCTGAAATATGATTTGGAATGCCCAGTAGTAGCTAAGCCGTGCCATTCTGTAGCATTTGTTGCTTTTGAAGAAAACGCTTTCGGATATTGATGAAGAGAGCATTGCCATGGTCTTCATTGGAAGAGATAAGAGTTGGACCTACCCTCTTCTGTAGGCCTGCTGGGATATAAGGCAAAACTTTCCTTGGAGTTTTAAAGATAAAGAAGCATGTGAAAATGATATGATGTATCTGTCCTTCAAAGGATAAGTTAGTGTCCATAATTATCCCACATTTTTTTGCTTGGTCACTTGGCGTAGGCAATATCTCTAGTTCCTGTGGCCACCAGTTGTTGGACCAAAAAGAGGGATTGTTAGCAAATCTCATTAGCTCAGTATTTGAGGAGATCAGTTTCATTCAGTTGCTGCTCATCCACTTGCCGATATGGAGCATGCAATTGTGAAACTGAGGTGCCGTGTCCCCAGGGTTGTCAGTGATAGCTACAACAATCTGTGTGTCATCTGCATAAGAGACTAAGGAGTCGCCAAATGATCTGAGCAGTTCTGCAAGTGGGGTCACATGAAGGTTGAACAAAGTGGGGCTCAAGCATGAGTCTTGGGGGACCACACAGGGCAATGAAAAGGGTGGTGAAGTAGAATCACCAAGAGAGAGCGTCTGAATAAGGTCTTCCAAAAAGAAGCAATGAATTTAAGAGCGTTACATTTGACCCCTATTGTTTCAAGCCGAATAATTAGGAAAGCGTGGTTGACCATATCAAATGCGGCTGAAAGATCCAAAAGGATCAGAGCAGCATTGCCTCCATTATCTATGGTTTGCCTGATTTCTTCCATAGCTGTGATCAGTGGCAACTCGGTACTATAGTGACCATAAAAACTGAATTGTGTCGAGTCTAGACATTTGGATTTGTCTAGGAAGGTGCTCAATTCATTATTAACCAATGTTTTCAACCAGTTTATCAGGAAATGGTAAGCGAGTGATTTGTCAATAATTACTAGGGTCATCCATATCTCGGTTGGACTTTTTTAATAATGGCAGAATTGAGCCTACCTTCCAGTCTTTTGAATAATATCCTGCTTTGAATAAGTTGTTAAAAATGGCAGTGAGGTGAGTGGCTATCACCTCAGGGACCAGATGAATAATTCTGACAGGCAAGGGTCCCATAGAGAGCCTGATTTAATCTGTGTCATTGTCATTTGTGTCAGTTCGACCGTCAGCGATCCAAAGTGAGGTAACATGGTGACATTAAGAGCGCCCTTAAGTAATATGCTATTTATGTCAACTGTTTGCTTGATGTCCATGAGAGAGTCCTAGACAGATTTGACTTTATATTGAAAGAGAAGTGCTAATTTATAGCAAAATTGTTGGTTTGTGTTTGAGTTCTTAGAATCTGCGAGTTTTGATAATTTTCATGAGGAAGGGAGCAAATTAAATCATGTCTTTTATTTCACACTACTCTAGCTCCACTTGTGAATGGTTAGCATCTGTTAACCCTTTCCCTTGCTTTCAAAATGAGGTTCCTGTCTCCGTGTGTTTGCAATCTTTTTGCGATCATAGCTATATCTTGCTTCAGTTTTTTTAAATGTACATACTGCCCAACAGTTTATTACATAGTCCTGAGTTGAAAATTAAAGTTTGCCATTACTTACATTGTGTCATAACTCCTTAACTCTCTTTAACACCCTTTCCCCAATACACTGTTAACTCAGGGTACCTAGCAACCCACTCGAACCAGTAGGTCACAAGTTCACAGCGCATTGTATAAGGAGAATGAAACTTCCAAATAAGGTACAGCAGGTGTGGTTTACTCCACAGATTCAAAAACATATCCATGTATTGATAAAAAGGGGGTCCCCTTTAGCCTACATCACCCCTAGGGAGAGGCATACAAAATGAACCTCTCTACTGAAATTCCAACATCTTGGGATGGTGGCAAAACCTCCTATCAGGGCTAGGGCAGTGTCTCTTCCCACAGGAAGTGGTCACCAGTGGATGTAAACACCCTAAAGGTAGGTAGCCCATTGTAATACCCCTACATTCAGTATTGAGTGGCACCCTAAGACCTTACATCACATTTAATGGACAAGAGAAGAGCAGGGCAAAGAAGACCCCCTGCATGAGAACTGAAGCCCTGCTGCCGGAGAAAAGGGCGCCAAGCCCTGTCTGCTGCTCCCAGGTTTACAAAATCATTGCTGCTGTGCCATCCTGAAATGTGAGAGGACTCCAAGAACCCCGGAGTACTATAGCCCATAAGCTCTCTTGAAGTGAAGGTACTCCCCTTCACACTGCAGGCACTG
This sequence comes from Lissotriton helveticus, assembly GCF_964261635.1. Classification (NCBI taxonomy): domain Eukaryota; kingdom Metazoa; phylum Chordata; class Amphibia; order Caudata; family Salamandridae; genus Lissotriton; species Lissotriton helveticus. The sequence continues at coordinate 1,702,098,357 of NC_136063.1, read as the reverse complement.
ATCCTATGAACTCCCATTTGTGAACTTGCGTCTCACTGGTGACTACGATGCAGCACTAAAGCAAGAGAAGGTGCAACATCTCCAGATGCTCAAATCTGTCTTACCACCAAGTTAGGAGACACCAGGACCTACTAAAGCCACTGCAAACCAATACCCTGGGTACCAAAGCCCCAATGGCAAACATCAAGTGGAAGAGTCTACTCTGGATTTCCAAAGCACCAGATGCAAGCACCCATCATCGAGACACCCGAGAACCACTTCCTGACTGGCCCAGGTGTCTCTAGATTGCCTCTACAATTTGCCTGCTCCTGACCGCCAGGACCTCAAGATGCACGATGCCTGGTTGACCTGTTCGATCTGCACCTGGCTCCACCATGCCTAGCATGACCCACCAGCCCTGCTCTCATGGTCCCCAGGCTCTTGCGACCTTCTCCCTCTAAGGACACTCACCAGTCTTATCTATAAGTCCCTCTGTACAGTGCAATTTCAAGTAGCCCCCTTTATCTTTGCGCACCAGCTTCCAAGACTTCAACCCTCTGCTCATGGCCGATCAGGGATGCTCCCGAACGTCTGCTGCTGCAACTTATGATCTGGTCTCAACATCATCCCAAAGGAGGAGGTGAACTTCGTGGAACCATTGGCTGAATTTCTATGTGTTTTTCTGCTTTTTCCCCATTATTTCATATGGTGTGAAATTACGCACAGAAGTGACGTATTTATCAGACTTTGAAAAATCATATCTCCAAACGTTCTTTTGAACTGTGTTCTTGGTCTTAAAAACTTTGTAAAAACAATAATATTTTTACAAATTGGTCTCTTATTTATTCTTGAATGTGTCTCATTTATTGCCTCTGTGAGTACAACAAATGCTTAGCACTACCCTCTGATAAGCCTGACTTCTCACCCACACTACTACAAATAGAAAGTATTATCCACTTATATCTCTGCCTACCCTTAGGGGATTCGCTGGACTTTTCACATAGTGTAATTCATTTTCGTACCCTGTACAAAGAGCCAGTTTCCTACAACTGATGACATCTCAGATTACATCACTGATGAAATCACTGCTAACATCTCAAATGACATCACTGATAACATTACTGATGATACCATCAAGTGATTGTGAGTGTTAAGTTGCTAACAGCCTGATTCATGTAGGTAAATTGCACTCGCAAAGGGCCAGATTCTCAGAATCTGGCCCTTTGCGAGTGCAATTTTTGCATTTGGTATTCATGATACCAAATGCAAAAATCGCTATGTAAGAATTCGCATATTTGCGTGGAATGGCATTTAAGGAATCTCTAATAGAGATTCCTCAAATGCTAATCATGACACAAAACAAAATAGCGATTTTGGACTTTTGGGGCCGCTATTTACCGAGAGGTCAGACCTGTCGGTAAATAGCAAAAACTCAGAAAAATGCTTTTAAAAGCATTTTTCTAAGTTGCATGTTGCACACACACATGTCCTTTGGACATGTGTGCGCGCAACACCTGTTCAAATGTGCATTTTAGGGGTGCTACAGGGTGCCCTTTGGACACCCCTGGCACCCTTAAAATCGCTATCTCATTTGCGAGTAGCAAATTGCTACTCGCAAATGAGGGATACTCCCCATTCATTCCTATGGGCCTCTTGGCCCATAGGAATGAATGGGGAGTATTTGCGAGTAGCAAATTGCTACTCGCAAATAAAGAACATGTAGGAATCGCTATTTAAGTAGCAATTCCTACATGAATGCCGTTTTGCGTGTCCTCAATAGCGAATCGCTATGATTCGCTATTAGGGACACGCAAAACGGCATGTACATGAATCAGGCTGTTAGTGTTAAACATATATACTAAGGTAAGTGGCTGTGGGAGTGCATGTATGAGTGAGTGAAAGGGTGTGTAAGTGGTATATAAAAGAGTAAGTAGGTATGTAAGAGACTGTAAACATAAGAGAGTGGGTGTGTGTTTGCATGGTTGTGTCAGTGCGTGTATGAGTAAGTGAGTGGCTGTGTGAGTATCTATATGGGTGAGTAAGTGGTTGTGTAAGTGGCTGTAATGGTGAATAAGAGGGTGAATGAGGAGCTGTATGGCTGAGTGTGAGGGTGTTTCAGTAGCTATAAATGGTGAATGAGAGGATGCATGAGTAGTTAAATGGATTACTAATCAGGTGCATAATTGTATGGGTATATGACTGGGAATGTGAGTGGGTGAATAGGTGAGTGGGTAAGTAGATGTGCGAGTGGCTGTATGGGTCACTAAATGGGTATGTGAATGGCTGCATAAATGACTGAGTGAGTGTGAGCAAGGTTGTATGGGGGAGTATGTGTGTGTCTCAGTGACTGTATAGGTGAGTGAGTACATGTACTAGCATATGTATGAATTAGTGAGTGGGTGTGTGAATAACTGTGTGTGTGGGTGAGTGAGTGGCTGTGAGAGTGACTGCATAGGTGAGAGTGATGGTGTGTGAGAGCTCTATGGGTGACTGATTCAGTGTGCGAGTAGCTGTATGGGTTTGTGAGTGGGTATATAAGTGTATGCATGTCTATATTTCTGGATGTGTGAGTGACTGTATTTGTCAGTGAGTTGGTGCAGGAATGCTTTATATGTGAAGTAGTGGCTACATTACTGGCTGTATGTTTGCGATAATGTGTGAGTCGCTGTATGGATCTGTGAGTAGGTATGTGAGTGTTTGAATGTATCTGTGAAAGGGTATATCTGTGGTTGTGTGAGAGTGGTTGTATGAAATATTGTATGGGGGTGGTAGTAGGTGTGTGAGTGGTTCTGTGGATGGTATGATCAGTGATGTCATCAGTGATGTTATTTGAAATGTTAGGCAATGATGTCATCAGTGATGTTTGAGATGTCATCAATGATTTCATCAGTAATGTCACTGACTATGACTAACTATAGCTAATGAATTTCTCTGGTTTTGTCTGAGTGAAATACAGCCTAACTATAATGTCCCAGTAACCTTCGGTTTGCTCATTCTATTTCCTATTTTGTTATTTTTTTATTTTGATGTACTATTTCAGTGTTAGTACATTCAAGAATCAATCAATATTTTTAAAGATGTTTTCTCTGCAACCGTGTTTTTTCCAAATACTTCTGTTGCTTGATTGTACAAATATATAATATAATTTCATAGTTTTTTTCTTATAAATGTAAATTTCTTTTTTGTTTGATTTTTTCCTATTTTTGAAACTATTTTTGAAATAAATCTATTGTTTCTTTTTAAAGTTCCACTGTACTTCCATGGTTCCCACGAGGCACACTGGAAAGCCAGAACTCCATGGTTTTCTACTCTGATCACAATGGAACTGTGGTGCAGCAAATGTGGATTCACCAAAAATTTATAAAATGTTATTATTTTTATATATAACACTATTTCAGATTTAGTCAACAGGGCATAATGCACAACAATATATTTATTTTTAAGTTAAACTAACTTAAATTGTTATTTTACGGCACCGCCAATAAGCCTATTGGCACCGAAGATTCACTTGGAAACCCAGGAAAATCAACTCCTTTGATTGGATACATAGGGACAACATCTTTTTTCCCATTAAACCCCACTCAAAACTTCAAACTTTATAAGGAAAAGTAGAATGGAGGATATAACGTGGAGGGTCTACTGTTTACAATGGCTGCATCATCAACACCGGCTCCTGCTAAAAAATGAGGAGGATGAAAAACATTCAGCACCACTGAGAAAGGAAAGTGATGTCTGGTGATACTTCAACTATCAGGCAAAAAGAAAGTGTCTGCTAAAATTGTAAAATACAATATCCGTGGCAAAGAACTTCCTCGCGGAACTGCAATTAAGTGTAGTCACTGCACCTCTTCCATGTCTTTCATGTGGGCCAAATACATTTGTTGCTGAGTATTTAGATGCCTTTAATCCTTGCTAGGTGTATTTTCTTGTTACCATCCACATTTGATGCCTTTATTTTTTTTCCTTGATGTACTTTAACATGGCACTCGTTTTGGAATGGTTTAGTACCAAGGTTTTTTTTGGGTACATTCATCTTTTTTTTTTTTATAATCAAAACAGTTGAAAAAAGGTTCCTTTTAGAACCTAAGAAAATAATAAAAAGTGGTTGTTTTTTAGTTTTTTATTCATTTACTGAATATATATTGTGTATAAGTGTGTGTGTATGTGTGTATCAGTATATGTATCAGTTAGTGTTGGGGTGGGTTTCTTTGTGTGTTAATAAGTGTTTCAGTAACCCATTGAGTGTATTAGTGTGTTAAAGGGAGAGTCAGTGTCTCCTATGACTCACTAATATATACACTGAAACTCCCTTTAACAGCCTAACACATTTACTCAGTTACTGAGAGACTCATGGTGTTTAGAAGTAAGTGTGCAAGTGTGTTAGTGAATGATTAGTGAATCCATTGGTTTGTCAGTGTACCCAGTAGTTAGTCCCAGAGTGCATTGGGGCTTGTATGAGTAACTATTTAAATGTTAGTGAATGGATTGTTTTGTGTCCATGGGTGTGTCAGTGTATTTATCAGTTAATCCCAGGGTGTATTAATGTGTGTATGAGTGAGTCAGAGATTTGGCCAGACAATGCATCAGTCTGTCCATGGGTGTGTTAATGTATGTTGTAGTGAGACCTAGGGTGTATCAGGGTGTATAGTACTGAATGAGTGAGTATGTCAGTAAATTCATCAGTGTGTCAATGGGTGTGTCAGTGTATGCATTAGTGAGTTGTAGCATGTGTCACTGTGTGTATAATAGAGTGAGTGAATGTCAGTTAATGCATCAGTGTGTCCATGGGAGTGTCAGTGTATCTATTAGTGAGACCTAGGGTGTGTCAGTGTGTACACGACTGAGTGAGTGAGCATGTCAGTTATTACATCAGTATGTTCTTGAGTATGTCAGTGTATGTTTTAGGGAGTTGTCCATTGTTTCAGGGTATGTGACAGTAAGTGTATTAGTGAATGCTTAGTGAATCCATGGGTGGGTCACTGTATGTAGTAGTTAGTCCTTGAGTGTTCAGGGTGTGTATTAGAAATTGTTTGAATGTGTTAGTGATTGGTGTGTCCATGGGCATGGCAGTGTATGTATCAGTTAGTCTCAGGGTGTTTCAGTGTGTAGGTGATTAAGTCACTGATTTAGTCAGAGAATGCATTAGTGTGTCCATGGGTGTATTAGTGCATGTATTTGTGAAACCTAGGGTGTTTCAGAGTGTGAATCGCTGAGTGAGTGAGTATGTCAGCTAATGCAGCAGTGTGTTCATGGGTGTGTCAGTGTATGTATTAGTGTGAGCTAGGGTATATCAGTGTCTGTATGACTGAGTCATAAAGTAGGTTACGTAACACATCAGTCTGTTCATGTGTGTGTCAGTGTACATAGTAGAGAGTCCTAGAGTTTGTCATTGTTTTTAGTGACTGGATTGGTATATCCATGGGTGTGTCAGTGTATGTATGTTAGACCCAGAGTGTCTCAGTGTGTATATGAGTGAGTCGGTGATTTTGTGAGAGGATACATTAGTGTGTGCATAGGGTGTTAGTTTATGTATTAGTGAAACGTAGGGTGTGTCATAGTGTGTATCACTGAGTGCGTGAGTGAATCAGCTAATACATCAGTGTGTTCGTGGGTATGTCAGTGTATATAATAGTGGGTCCCAGTGTGTGTCAGTGTATGTATGTATGTGTAGTTGAGTGGGTGAGTATGGGTCAGTATGTGAGTAAATGCATTAGTGTCTGCAAGGGTATGTTACTGTACACATCAGTGAGTGCTAGGTTGCATGTTACTCTATCTATTTATATATTTTATAACAATTATATACAGGATTGATTACTGAAACATCTCCAAGAACTAAATCATTTGATCTGTTATAAAATAGAGAAAACATACATATGTACATTAAGACATATTTAAAAGTTTCACAGTTAAGTTCAAATGCCTGAAAACTAAATAGTCATGCTAATATACACGTAGCACACAACTGTTACACTGTAAAACATGTATATATTTCTTTAAACATATAATTTTCAGTTGTTTACTGTTTACAGCTTTTATACTTGTACATCATACACAATGTACTGTATAAATAATCATTGTTGAACATTGGGGAAAAATCCTCATGTAGATGTTAAGGAATCCCCCAAGATCTGCACAGTATTACACTACAAATAAGTCATACCATGTATCACACTGACTCAAAACACTTAATAAGTTATTCAAGCTAAAGGTACTCAACTAACATAACCGACTATAGCCACAAAAAATTGATATGATGCTGAAGAAGTTACTCAAAATAGATGTAACGCTTGTTCAAATTTCAGACTCCATTTTGAAGATAACACCCATGCTAGGCCTAAATATATTATACACACTGATCAGCCATAAAAACAAACACTGTATACCACTCTGCTAATCCTCCTTAATACTTTGGTTGAAGAAAGAAGAGATATGAATTTGGAAGTTTGAAAGGTATTTTTTGTTTGAAAGTGAGCTTACTGTCGTTGTATTCTGTCCATCCAGTTGAATTTTTTAAATACAGAGTGTAGTGTACTAAATTAATGAGAAGTCCATTATTTAAGATAATAACCAGTGTTGTGTACATTCTTCATGAAATAGAAATTTGTCCTGCTTTGAAGTATGTAATTTCAGTTTTTATTTTTGATCCATCATCTCTGCATCACTTTAGCATCAATAAATTGTATTTTCCACGTCTGTGTATCTGCGAGGTAGACATACAACCTGATCTACAATTGAAGCAGGTCATATTTTGGTTTGCATTTTTGATTATCCTGTCAAAAGACACAGTTTTACAATCTTATAATGTTAAGCAGATAAATCTTTCCAAATTGATTTGAGTAGTATTTGTAACAGAGCAATCCTCGCAATAATGGTTCCATGTACTCAGTCCAAATAATTTATCAATATTAACTTTGTTTTCTTCCAAACATCCAACACTCACCATAATAAATTCCTGAGTGTCTTGTTCACTGTTGAGAGACAATAGTGCAGATCTATTAAGCATGTTTACCACACCTCAAATGCCAGAAGCTCAATGTACTACAGTCCTATCACTACATAAATGTCCCAGCATAGTACGCAAATGAGAGCAGATTCTGTTGTGTCCTTTATGGTGAATTTCTTTCACAAAATGTGGTAAATGGAAGAGCACATTGAGAGCCACATTTGTATAGCAATTGAAACCATTACTGTCTTCCAGCTGAAAACCTACAATTTCACAATCAATTTTCATTTTTTTCATCTTATCACCTACTACCTTATCTTTTTTTTGCTTCTTAACAGGAACATCCATAAAACTACTTACTAAGCTTCCACTTAGGTCAGGTTCTTTGTTTCTCATAAATAGGATACTGTCCTAAGTGAGGAGAATATACACTTCTTAACCAATTGTATTCTCTAAGACTAGTATCAGCACTATTCAGCAAACTCAACACAAAACAATCCAGACAATGTTCTAACTTGCGCATTGCTACATGTGACATACCTTCCTTACATATAATACTTCTAAATTTAATAATAGCTGCATTTACACATAAACCTTGTGATTTATAAATACTTAAAGCATACACTAGAGAGTTCGCACATATAAATCTTTCACTAGCAAAAAAGTACAACTCAACAACCTATCTGTTTGATACCATCGATCTGATCAAAGTTCATGTCCAAGTGTTCAACCTCATTCCTATTTGGAAAATGAATAAAATCAATTACTTTACCCATTGCACCATTTACAAATCATTCCTCAACATTTAAATTACTCCACTATATTACTCTACAGTTTTTAAACATGTAAACATTTCTCTAACCCAGCAGTATTAGATACAGATTTCCCTATTGAATATAGTTTTCCTTGATGTTTTTCATTTAGCACTATTTAGCACTATTGTAATTCCCTGGTGTTCTCTTTTATCAATAGCTGTAACTTCAGCACACTTTCATTAAAATTGGAGCACTCTTGAAATGTAGGCAATAAACAAACTATTGGTTTTCTTTCTTCAATCAAATTGAACATTAGTTGTGCTGCTGTTTTCTAACATATAAACAGTTTTTTGATAAGTTGAGATTCTAAGGTACTATTACCGTACTTTGTCAGAAGCCCAACTCTAATTCTTTCAGATTATTAACATATATATCGTCAGACGCTTGAAAAATATTCCTCAGTACTTCCTTGGATTGGAAAGTCAGCCAAAGGTTTACATTTCCAATACTCCCTAATGAATTACGAGTTTGTTTATGCAGAAGTGTCTTGAAAACAGGTTCTACTTTCACAGGGGTTATTTACAGTATTTCATCAAACACAATTAAATGCTTTCCTCCGTAGAGAACATCATACTCTGTTCCTAACATCTGTTGCATCCTTAAGTGAACAAAGGCAAGCATTACATTTGGAACCGTGCTTACCACATCAATGAATAGAAGCTTTAATTTCATCAAAACTCATGCTACCTCATGACATGCTTTACCAGCTAACTTCTAGTATTCCAGTTTATTATCATGTTCTACAGGTAGCATTAATAGTTGATATAGAGTAATTCCTTTAATATTGTGTGCAGCTAACCCAGTTGGTGTTGTTACTATACACAGCAAATTTGATTGTGTTGTCCTCTATAGGTAAGCAGTCAGAATTTTATTTACAAAGATTTCCAAATGCCAGCTTGACCACTAATATATAATTACATTGGTTTAAAGGTTGAGCAATTGCATTGTCTTTTCTCGCACTCCCATTTAAATGCCATTATGTTCATTGTTGAGTTGTGCAACTAACAGCTACAGTTATATAATGTTGGACATGGGGATCTCTAGTTGGCAGTGATATGCACCCTGTCCAAGTAGGGACCCTTCCTTCTAGTCAGGATAAAGGAGTTGCACACCCAAGATAACCACTGCTCACCTCCTTGGTAGATTGGCACGAACAGTCAGGCCTATTTGTGAGGCAATGTGTAAAGTATTTGTACATAACACACACATACCATTAAAACACTGTATATGGACACCACACCAGTTAAGAAAAATAAGCAATCTTAATCTAAACCAAACAAGACCAAAACAACAAAATGCCAACATATAGAACTCCAAAGATCACTACTGTCCATAGCACTCTATGGATGTGCTGTTTTTACAGAAATTACCTTTAATGCGTCAAAATCCACAAGGAAAAATAGTCCCAGAGGAGGGAAGAATTGGAAAACACTGCAATGCATAGATTCTTGAGTTCCTTGGGAGGTCTGCTGCATGCAAGAGAAGTGTTGCGTGGAAATCCAGACTGTAAGAGGAAGCAATGAAATTCAAGGCGGTTTAGTTCTGCAGGTGATGCTGTGTAAAACTTTGTGCACAGGTGCGATGCGTGGAAATCCAGATGCACTGGAGGGTGATGCAGCGCCGGCAAACAGGCGCTGCATTGATTTCTTCAGTCACAGGCCCACAGTGTGCTGATTATTTCAGCTGCACCTCAGGGCCTTCATCAGAGTCAGTGTGGGTCTCGGACTTGGAGACAATGTGCACTGAATTTGGGCTGCTGTGGTTTATTCGGCCACAGACAGGTCCTCCATTGATTTCTTCTGCTGCACGGTGGTGGTGTGTGGAAACTATTCCTGCATGGTTGTACTATGTCAGAAAAACAGGGCGCTGGAAGGGTGAAGCGCTGGTTTTGAAGTTTTGAGTAGGATTGGACAGAGTTTGCAGAGTTCAACAGTGGAGCTTATTAAGTTGCTTGTCACGCCCTTTTGCGTTATGTGACATACGTTCTAGTGTTGGACATTTCATATGAAAGGCACCACGTTGTTCATATGGGTGCAGCCATCTTTGTTTTTGGTCTGTTTATGGGGCTGCTCCTATTTTTCAATATCCGCCTAATCTTCTTAATCCTACCCCTCTAAAACTCAATTTTTTTATTATATCCTTGCCCTTTGTCTTTGTGTTTTTGTACTTTATGTTTATTTCAACATTTTTGTGTTTTTTGCTTGACTATATGTACTTTAATTTTCGCTTTACTTTCTTTTTCCTTCCTTCCTTCTTTTTAATTCTTCTACTTTCTTTTCTTCCCCCGCTCCTCCCAGCACCATGGCAGAGCAGGGAAGCGGCAGCGCCAGGCCCCCCTGAACCACCAGCTTTAGCCGACTGCCTTGTGGTAGGCTTCGCAGGCAAGTGGTGCAGCCTCGCACACTGTTTACTGAGGTAGATGTGACAGCACACTTTATTATGTGCTACGCGACCTCCTCTCCACCCTGGCAGCAGGGGCAGGGGCAGGCATAGCAGTGACTACACTCTCTGGGAACAGAAGCAATGCTGGGAGATGGTGTGCCGGCTGTACGCCACTGTTTGGGTTTCAAGTCCACCCAACAGAAGCTGACGCACTGGTTGACGGACATATTGAAACAGGACATGCTGGGTGTGGAGGTTGTGAGGCTTGGTGAGTATTAATTATTTATTTATTGTGTTCTATCTATGCTAATATTTTTTCCCAATTAGCAAGCATGCTGCTCACACTAAGTTAAGTTTATGTTACAACTATTATATGATTATCCTAATGTAGACAGGTGCTTGGCGGCGCTACCTAATCCTACTTTTGTTGTTGGTGCGAAATTGAACTGTTTATTTAAGTCATACAGAGACTCCTCTGTCCTGTCACTAAGATAGTGGTGTATTAGACAGTGACAGTGAACTAGCATGTTCTTCTTTCACTTCTCCGTACCTTTATTTTTTGTAGCTCCTACAGTCTCAAATTCCAACCCCAAGTGATTTCCCACTGATGTGTACAAAGTATTAATAACCAGTAACTATGCATGCATCAGCATGTGTGCATTGAAAAACAAATGCAGACTGAGGTGACCCCTCAAAGGTTGAAACTGAGATTCAGAATGAGATGAGATACAAAGATCAATTGTTGTAATTTATCAGTAGCGCTCAGTGCATGATAGTAATAGGAGAGGAGATCTGATTTATAAATGTTAAATCACAGGTTACTGCTTTTGCCTCTCTCAGTCAAAAAGATTTTGGGGAGATGAACTCTACTGCTAATCTTTTTTAAATTTTATTTTGCTTATTTTTTACAACAGCATCCAAGGGCAGGAGGGATATGGAAGTGAATACCACCAACACGGCGCAAGCAGGTGAGGGTGATGGAGGTACCTCCATGAACACAGACAGCTCTGCTGCGCCCATTGAATCCTCCTCTTGATATTACTTATATCTCTATATTTTCCTTTTTACTGTACCTGTCATCTAATTCTTTTCCAACTCCACTTTCATCTGTTTCCTAAATCCTTCTTAACCCTACATTTTCCTATGTTATACTTTCTTTACTTTCTCTATCTTTCATGTTTTTGTACTTAACTTGACTTCAAAGCTGCCTCTACTGCTCTTTAGTTTCCTTTTTCTTCTGTTTTGTCATTAAGCTTTCCCTTTCTAGACTGGTGTAGGGTAAGACCCAGAGAACCCATTTTCGTTCAGGTACTCTACTGTGAAGATTGCATGCATTTAAGGCATTCTACGCATGTTTGTTGAGAAAACTTTCTTTTTCTTGCCCATGTTCAAACAGTACTATAAAATGAGAGAGCGGCCATTGTTATGGTGGACCCTCAGTATTGCGCATGTATTATTGGTATACCTGCAGTTCATGAACGTGCAGAATGGCTGGCCCAATTGTTTTTGCCAACTAAGATCATATGTCATTCAGTGACCAATTATTGAACTACTTTATTGCGCTTCAATAACTCAGATTCATTATAGCTCTGCCTCTCCATAATGGCAAAATATATTTGTTTGGCTTGACTACCTGGCTTTTCAATGATTGCTAATCAACAAAATGCCCAACATGATTTTTTGCATTTTGATAGAAGATTAAGATACTTTAACCAAACTGTAGTGATGTTTTGTTTTGTGGTTATATTTTGCTTTAGAAAAACAGGGGAGGTGTATCTGGCATCTGTATCTAGCATCTGATGTGTAATGTTTTTTCAAGCTGCTCAGACCACCAGTGCCGGGGATGGTGGTGTCAGCTGCAGCAGTCATTGAGGGGAGAACCAGCAGCAGCAGTGGCAAGTCATATTGCTATTGCTTACTTATTGACAAATAGTAATACACTCACTGTGATGGTGTTGACTGACTGGTGAACAATAACCACTTTAGATGATACAGTGGGAGTTGAGTAGTTAATATGTCCTTTTCTTCCTGCAAATTAGCAGACAAAAGGTTCATAAATGAACTTCAAGAATGACAGGTTCATCGGAAAGACAAAACCGGGTGGAAGGAGAAAGTATGATGACATGACATGATGTATGTACTATTTGAATGAAAGGATACGAGTTTAAAGGAATCATCATTCAAGGTGGGTAATGATGACATGAATCAATCTGCATGGCTGGGTGAAGAATGGTTGAAACTAAGGAAGGCTAGAGTGGGTTAAGGCAAAGCAGGATGGGTAAATGGAATGGGTGAAAGCAAGAATGTATGGCTTGGTAAATGGATGCTGCTGAAAGGTTTATTTGGAGCTATGTTTTGAAGGATGGATTGCCTGAATAATGATGACTAGTTTACTGTGGTGAAAGAGTGGATGAGAGTATGTAAAGCTTAAATATATCAAAGCCAAGGATGAAGATTAAGATTAATAGAAGAACAATGCTATGCTGACTGGTAATGTAATTAGATTACCTTCTGTGCTTCGGTGAGAGTCTATGATGAATGTGCCAAAGCTATATCCCAGTTCTTTCACTGACTGAACTGCAGTACATCGTTTTTACGACCGTCTTCTTCCTCAAAAGGATATAAGTTATAGCTGAGGGAGTTTAAGGTTCAATTGGCCTGTGGTGATAACAAAATTAACATGCACATAGCAACACAATGATTCTTGTTTGGCAATCCCTGTTGACAGCTTGTATGACCAGCTTTAAGATTAAATCTAAATACCTTGACCCAACAGGCTTCCCAAACCTTGCAGAGAGTGAGATAAAGGTCTACTTGCTTTGGACAGTTTGTAGTGGACTAATCCCCTACGAAACATATGCAAATGAAAAAGGTCAGACCAGAAATGCGAAAAGAAAATCGAAGTTGTTTGATCATATCATTATTGTAGGTAACTAGACCATTCATTAGTAAATGGGCCAAGTTCTTGAAGCCCCAAGCCATCTAAGCACTCACTAGGATATCTTTGAAAAGAAAAAATAAATATGTCAGTTTTATCACCCTGGTGTGTTACTGTGGTTATTCTGCCCTATTCCCTCTACACAGTTACAGCTTTTGATATTTGCTTTTAGTTTTATGAGAGTGGGTAAGGGTGGTTGTGACTCTAATCACATCAATCTAATGGCCCTAGGAGACCAAAAATATGCTTCTACTGTGCCAACCACTACGTAGTTTTAATTTAAACATGTTTTTGGCACAGAGTAACAGAGCATTGTTTACAATTCGTTTTTTTTCTTTCTAGCTACTCCTGGTCAACGTCATCCATCTCGCAAAGATGTAGCAGCTCAGCTGCTGCAGCAGAAGCTGGAGGTGATAGGGGCCAAGTGGCCCAGAAGCAGGAGGAGGAGGAGACAGTGGCCCAGGGCCGCAGCCAGCCCCTAACACCTCCAGCTTTCCAATCCTAACAACAGCATTTGCGCTGAAGTCTGCAGGCAGCTGCCTGGCATCCACCCACCCACACTGTTGACCCCTTACAGTCTCAGACCACACCCTTTTGTTGATCTAGAAAAAAAAATATTAACATTTCTTTATGTATGCCTTTAATGTCTAATCAAGGTATTTTACTTTTTAAAGCTGCTTTTTAGTGCAATGTATTTTTAAAATGTACTGATAATGTGTAACAACAATTAGGTATGTGCTATGCCTATGTGGTATTTTTGGCCTACTACTCTCCTAGTCTCTGCAGTCTACAACTATATTGGCCACTAAAGGGGGTGTAGGGGTTTGTCAATGCCTTTCCTACAACAAATCAGTAGAACAATTAACTATAGTTATCTTACGGATTAGAAGAAGAAGCGATGGCTGCAGTGTTTCCCAAGGCACTGTGGTGGTAGTAGTAGCAGGCTAGCGCACTAACAACAGTGCAGGAATCAGAAGATTGGTTCCACTCCCACCTAGAACTGGATTTTAATAGTAAGGATTATATATCACTGGCAACTATTTGGAAATAAAAAAACTGAGTTAGTGTGTTATCTATTATTAGCTTTACAAACACTTGAGACCATACTAGCACACAACAAAGAATACCTGATGCGGAACAACAACAAATTAGTCAGAGCAATGGTTGGTAAGATAGTATTTTAAGGAAATAGAAGTGACTCTTAGTCTTGCCTTGTAATTCGATATGAGGAAGACTTAAAGTCTGGAGGACATGGTTATTTTTCGTTAAGCATTTAACGCAACACACAATGCCTGAATGATGATACTGATGAACAATGTTCTTCTATAAGTAAAATGTCAACCACTCTTATGTGTGGATGGGTAACTGGGGCCATTAAGGGTTATTGTTGGAGTAATAGGAGTAAAACTGAAGATCCTGAACTGAGTTGCTGTTGCTTGCACCACATCCACCAAACCAAGTGTGTGATCTGTTGATGGTGCAAATGTAGCCACACCTAAATAAATCGCACAGCCCGGGGGAAGAGGGTTAGGGGTTTTTGATGAATAAATGGGAAGGAGGATTTGGGGAAAGGTTTGACAAAGACAAGCGCTATACAAGGACAACATTCATCTGGGCAATGAGCAGCCAACCCTCATAAATCTGTCATGGGAGGAAAAGGAAATGATGGAATGAGTGCAGGTAACTTAAATGCAAAATGCAAACCAAACTAACTTTTCCATCTGCCCCCAAAGAGACCCAAGTTACATAACATTATATATCGAAATATCCTGTGTTACCTAGCTTTAAAAGATAGCAAATGTATTACAAATGATGTAGGAGTCAAGCGAACAACACACACAGTTTTAATGATTATTAAAAGAAAAAATTATACTGTTTTGCCAAATTGGGAGTTGCGTCTGCATTCCTCTTGGACTGTACGTCAATCTTGGGTGCCTGTCGGATGCGGTCTGGTAAGGTAAGCATGCGTGTTATGTTGCTTTTTCAGTTTGGTGCAGGGTAGGAGGACAGGCAGATTGAAAAACAAAAAATTACATTGTAGAATCAAGAAGAAAGAAAGAAGTTAAACTTCATAAGGAGTGCAGCTAAGAACACTCAGAGGTAGTACACCAATTTTATTTTATGACTGGCCTGTGAACAGTAAGGTGATGGCAATTTTACAACAACCAAAAATCTTACAAAAGTGGTATAGGGCTGATCAAATTCACAACTGTCATGATCATCAATTCATCATCATGAATCGTAACAGTAATATGTAGCTTAACAGCACATGCATAATGTGATGATCATTCACGTGTCTTCAGTTACCTACAACACCAGGCCCCCCACCCAACCACCACTTTTCTTCAAATTTAAAGCAGACAGCACTGAGCATATACACCCAGTAACATTGCTTTTTCCAAAACAAGTAAAAGCAATGCACCGCTATCACCACTCACCACCACTCCACAGAGTTGGGTAGGACACTTTAAAGGCATCACCAAATCGGTTGGTTTAGTGGAGTTCAAGACATCCTTGTACTGGTGGGAGTTCTCAAAGTACTCACACTCACATGCCCTGAGTCCTTCCATCATCTCTGATCCTCCTGATTCTGAGTAAGGTGTCCAACTATGTACCAACTGAGTCTGCCTCAAATTCAATTGATTGACCTGTAGTACAATGCTGTTGATGCACAACAAGAGAAACATTGAGTCATTTTTTGTGTAGACTAGATTTGTGTTTGTGTTATCTATTCTAAAGGGACTGGTCAGGTCTGACTCTTTGAGGAGTATAAACTAAAGCAGAAAACAAAGCAGTGTGGAGTGAACCCAGAGTCAGCGAACAAATCTTGCTAGCTCTCAAAGGGGAACGAAAAATATCACCTTCAGGGAAAAAATTATCAGCCGTCAGCAGGCCACTAACATTGTAAATCATAACAAACACATTTAAGTGCAATAGTTACAGATAAACAAAACCCAGTGTCACTGCCTGTCTCCACATGAATTATCTCAACACATTCACTAACAACAATCACTCAGCTTGCAATGCGTGCCATTTACCTGTTCTTCTAATTCAGATGTGGTCACCATGACCGTGGTACATTGTCTATCCATTGCTCACGAAAAAGACACAGTCTAAATCAAATAATGTGGAGCAGTCTGGCTAGGGGAATAATAAATTAGGAAAGGATAGATAGTCAAGGCCCAGGGTTGGAGGCAGGCATAAACTGTTTGTATCCCCAATGTCCTTGAGGGAAATGGGTGGGGGGGCGACTTCTTCACTGCATACTGTTGCAAATTCAATCCGGCAATAAAATGTTTCTAGGAGTAAGATTGCGGGCCTGAATTAGTCAATCAGACACAAACAAAGTTTTTTTTTTTTTTGGGCATCAAAGAAAGAAGATCAATGATAGAGAGAGAAAGTTCTAGGGTTGTTGGTCTAGGCCAAGTAGTCAGGTAAGTAGAGCTTGTACTCAAACTCTGGTGGTTTGCCCAGAAGTAGGTCACCTAACACACTACTTACATGAATAGAGTATCCCTCATCTTCCTCCCCAGCACAGACACTGGCTAACGGGAAAGCCAGATAGTTTATAGACAACCTGTTGAGCACTGGTCATTGGTGCCCCTTCCCATACCAATACACCAATGGGTCTTGATCGAGGTAGACCTCGGTTGGGTCAACCAGACAGGTCTGGACCATGCGCTCAATAGTAATTGGTGCTCCACTTTGCTCAACCTCTTTTGCCTTTGCCTCTGCACTAGATGTAATCCCTGCCAGTGGAAAGCATTCAGGTGCAGATTTTGGGGCTGATGCTCCTGTTCTTGTTGTTGATGATGTTCTTGTGGTGGGATTTGGCTGATGTGAGCCAACAGCACTGCCCTCAGGCTCTGAACTTGAATGCTGCCCCACAGAACTTCTGCCCTGGAAGAGTGGGCCTCTAAATTCCAGGACCATTTTTTTTCTAGCTCCCTGGCTTGCTCAACTATCCATGTTTTGAATTTTGCACCATCCCCATCGGAACAAGGAATGAACGTGGACAGTAATAGTTTGTTCCTTGTTCGGATGACATAATGTCTTTTTGCACCCTTGTATTAACATATAAGCAAAGTATTAAGCTCTCCACCAACTCATATACATTTTTTACTCCATCACCTGTGTACATTGCAAACACCTCCTTTAGCTGTTCCAGCAGCATGTGTAACAACTGGATAGCTTGGCCCCTGGTACTGCCCACCTTGCTGACTTTTGGTGTGAACACCTCAAAAAGAAGCAGCCTCTCTGTCAAGCATTTGACTAGCTTCCTCTAATCCATTTCAGTGATCATGCCTCTCCTCTTTGCTTGGCATATTCATTGATTGGTCTGTACTGCTCAAACAAGAATTCGAGCATATAAGTCGAGTTCCAACGTGTTAGCACCTTCTGTATAAGTGTTTAAACTGGCATTATATTATTATGCTGAATGAACCTCTTCAGTTTCTGGGATTTATATGATTGTTAATTTCAGTGAAAATTCTTCTGCAGGTGGACAGTAAGTTATTTACTTGGTCTTCTTTTTTGAGAAAGTCCTGTACATTTATGGTGATGCATTGCCGCAAACACAGGACCCTGAAATAGCCACCATCGACCATGGCCATAACTATATTACTGCCACTTTCTGTGAAACAAATACAATGTAATCCCTCCAGTTGCAGCCATTCAAATACCTTATTGTTAAATCTTCCAAAGTATTCTCAGCAGTATGGGATTTTCTCCATGGCATACAAGGAAACTGCTGCATGCTTCAGAGCACCATTAGAATTTCAGCAGTGTCAACACCTGCAGATAGATTTTCTCTAACTCCCACGAAACAGATCCAGTGTGCAGTGATGTGCATGCAATCAGTGGCTTGGCAACTGGTTCACATGTCTGTATTCAGGTGGATCGTGCCAACAGCACTCTGCTGCAAAGCTTGTCTAAGCAATTCCAGCACATTGTGATGTAGTGCTGGAACAGCAACTATGGTGATATAAGACTGGCTGGGAACCTAATTTTTTGGGCAAATGGCTGCTAGAAATACAAGAAAACCCATCTCTCACACAAAAGAAAAAGCAAGGAGGTCAAAGGCTAACATTTACCAAACTTCGTGTTGTACAAATGTGCCATTGGATGGTTGCGTTCATGCTGCCCCTCCTGCCTAAACATGCCAGGAATGGTAGACTGGATTCTTTTCTTTGCTAGTGCAACTGATGCAGGTGATTTCTTGAAAGCAGATGTTGGTAGGCTCAATGTGTGTTCCAGCCGGGCAGACACTGTCCTCTTGCCTTGGTGTCTCGATCTGAGTCTTGTGCTATAGCAATGTTGCTGATGTGGGCAATACTACTGCCCTGCTGGGGAGGGGGTTGCTTTGTGTAACAAAAATGCCTTCCTCTTCTTCACCTTCCACTGGGATCAATCTGATTCTCTGCACAGCCTTTCACTCCCTTCACCAACAACACTTGCATTTTTTGGGCGCTAAGATGCGCCTCCCACTGGATCATATGGTGCTTTCTCAAATTGGTTGTTTGGCCTTTGGTACCAAGCTTACCCCTTAATGTAATGTAATGTAATGATGTCTTGTAAAGCGCATGAATCACCCCACATGGGGTATCTCCGCGCTGTAGACCGCTGGGGAACCCGTCCTGGCTTTCCCTGTGAGATGGTCCCTACTGGGTATCTCCAAGGTGAAACCAGGCATCCCCGGCGTATGTGGGGGGCCGTTGTGGAGATGAGGCAAGCTAATGCCCAGAGTTGCCGAGTGTGATCCCTGGTTAGAGTAGGCACCGAGGCGAGAATTATCGAGTCCGCTGACCCTGGTCCACGACCCTGCTGCGTCGGGAATTGAACCCTGGTCCCGGGCCGTCCTCTGCTTCCGGGTCTGCCGCCTTTAACCAGTGAGCCACACCACTCCACATAACACTTGATCTGCAAATGGAGCATGTCGCAATTTTCACCTCCTTAGTCCTTACTAATCATAAAGAAGTCCCAAACTGGGGGGTCAATTTTCTGCTCTGGTTCCACTGTAAATGTCGATGAACTGGTGGTAGGTGAGTGTTGTGACATTTAACTCTATGCAGTATCTACTTCTACTGAGGTGGTTATGGATGTAGGTCGCTGCCAGGGCTTTGCAAATATGGCAGGTGGTGGTTTCTGTGGTGCTACATCCCTTACAGCAAATTGGGAAAGCATACATTTGGTCTCCACTGGTGCTCAGCTAACATCCATGATTACTGGCTTATCGTCATCCTCCTCCTCTGCATCTGCACCCATAAGCCTAAGGCTTTCAGAAACCTTCCTTTTCCCTAGCCTCTCAGTCGTGTCTCACTCTCAGGATGCAAGTCAGGTCTAGATAATCAGAATGGGGGCTTGAAAAAGAAGATGATGCACTAGCTGGAAATTTGGAAGACAATGGATCTTCTAAATGAGTGGCTTCCTCTAGTTCCTCAGCATGAAGCTCAATCTTCCGAACTGCTCCTAGGTTGGGGTGGGTCTGCTGATGTGAGGGTGCTGCTTTCAGCTTGCTTTCCGGAGGCCGGTGTGGCAGGCACAGTTTTTCTTCCCAACATACCAGTGGTGGTAAGCTCCTTCTTATTCTCACTGGCCACTTTCTTGGAAGCACCTTTCTTTGGGGCCATCTTGAAGCTGTCAGGGGGCAGTGACACTTAGCTTCACGAGTTCAAGAGATGTCTGTGATGTGTGGGTCATGCGTCATGTTGTGCACAGACCTTTTGTCTGGCAGTACTGTGGGTGATGTTCTCGTTTATGCACCTAAAAGAAAAGAGGCAAGAAGAATATCAGTGAAGCATGGCATTGTTGCAGTTTAATTAGTAGTACAAACAAACAAAATAATTTAGTGTGGTCACTGGTTAATCTTATTATGAATAATTAACAATACAGTGTATCCATTTGTAAATCTTTCATGGTGTACACTGAGGATGCATAAGAAAGAGCAACAACAGCAACATACAGATGTAACTTTTTGCTTTATGTGCATCACATTAAATGATACCTCACTTGTGTGGGAGCACAAAGCAGAGTCACCCTAAAAATGTATGAAAAAACTGTCCTTCTTGATCCGCTTTGGCTCCCCCTCAGTTTTCCTTTTGTACGTTTTTAGGTTCTCTGCCTTGGGCACCCACACATGTGAGAAATCATTTTTTTCAGGAGACGGAGAGAAACGCTGGGCGGTGGGAAATTCATGCCTGCACAGTAATCTGACAAAGTTCCCACACCAAAATAGGAGGAAAGTGTGAATTGTTGTCTAAATTTGAGTGTTTGCAGGGGATTCTGGGCAATAAAATGCTGGAGGATCCACACAAGCCGCACTGCCAGCCAAGCACCATCCATGCACACCACCAACCAAACGCCATCCATGCACACTGCCAGTAAAGCACATCGCCAGCAAAGCGACAATCCACACACGCTGCAAGACAAGTGACAGCTCATACACACCACCAGACATGTGCCATCCATGCAGACTGATAGCCAAGTGACAGTACATGCACACTGCCATCCAAGCTCTAGTCCACACACACTGCCAGCTAAGCAAAAGTCCACACATAACCACTAGAAAATGCAGGTCCACACACAGCCAGCCAAACGGTAGTAAACACAGACCGTCATGCAAACTCGAGTTAACACACACACACACAGAATGCCCCCATTGGGAGCAGATGTGCCTCAAAAAACTTGCTGATCGGTCCCCAATGGGGGTCAGAAGCAGCCAAAATGTATTCACAAAAAGAAGGAGAGGATCCCTTGCCTACGGCGCGTCTCCCTGACATGCTCATAGTTATGTCTCTAGTGTCTAGTGGGCTTATTGCCCCCCATCTGTCCACCCGGGGCCAGATGGACTGTGGCTATTTTTTAGGGGCGAATGGGGGCATTGGCATCACCCAATATGGGCATCCCACAGCCCTCTTTTATAACAAAAAAACTCCTTGTTTCTAGCGAGCGTTCTGACCCCCGGGGAAGATCGGGTGTAAGAAGCCCCTTCTGCCTTCCAGACAAGGCAGAAAGACTGTAATTTTTTTATTTTGGTGGTGGTGGATTTGGCATGCCTATTTTGGGCAGTCCACCCCCTTACATTTTCAAAATAAAAAAATCCCTGGTGCAAAGTTGGCTTTCTGCCCCCACGGGCAGATCGGGGGCTAGTACCCCATCCTCTTCTGTTTTTATCATTGCGGGAGGGGGCATATAATTAAAAACAAATCCCCAGTGTCTAGTGGGCTTTCTGCTGGCTCTGTGGGCCAGATTAAGGGTTATAACACTCATCTGCTGCCGGGGGACCTTACAGATACTATATGCTATAACGAATCGCAAACAATAAATAAAGTTAGGGACCTATTGTCGTCTTGGTCACCTAAATATATTTCCTGCTGGGGTAGAGTACAAAAACCTAAAATGATGATAATGCCAATTATTAATTTCCAATCTCCTATGCTGCCGTTAAAACTACCACCATCCTTCTTTCATGAAATTGATATATTCACTTCGAAGTTTTTATAGAATGATAAGAGAGCTAGAACTTCTTATAAATATCTTTGGAAACCTCCCATTGTAGGAGGTTGTAATCTCCCAGACTGGAACTTATACCAAACATCCTTCCTAGCGGCCCTAGGAGCAATTTGGTTTTTGCCAGAATTTCACTATATACCTCCGTGGGTGCATATATAAAGAGGCCTGTGATCTCCTTTTACCACTCTCTCCCTCCTCGCAGTCTCAAAACTTACATTTGCACACTCTCAGTGTATTATGTCAGATATGATCAGTGCTTTAAAATACCTCGATAGAAGACTCTCGAACCCCATTCATTCATCTCTATGGATATCTTTTTGGCTTAATCCTAAATTCACTACTAACATTCTGGCCCATGCATCAAGAAAAATTGTCCTCGCTAAATTTGCGATCCGGTAAAATAGGCCGTTAGCGAGCGCCAAACAACATATCCCAATACATCAACTCCAATAGCGAAAAAAAAAAATAATCGCAACAAAAACCCCGGTAAATTACCGAATCGCAAATTAAATAATCGGAAATAGCTAAAACAACAATTGTGCCTGCCAATAGCGATTAGCAAACAAAGAATCACAAATGAATGCATCAAAAATTGCTAATACCGTGAGGTTCCGTGACAATTTTAAGTGATGTTTTCGACTCGCACGAATATGGTCGAGTCTGGTATCTAAGAACCGCAAATGACGAGTTTAGTAAGTGTGCGCAGTCTCGCTGTGCTAACTTAAACCGTTCGTTTGATATGCGGGTTTTTCATCTGTACCCACGGGTTCCATCTTAGATACGGCATCCATTTTGTCTCTTGCCCTCAAGTAGCCAGCGAACGGACACTGTCCGCTTCGTCACCCTGGGACTCTCAGGATATTTGTGGAAGACACATGTACTTTGTAAATATCTTTTACGATGAGGGGGATGATACTGTAAGGCAGATGGCCCCGCTCGAGGCTCATCTTGCCGTCCGGTTTATTGTCTCAGCCGTGCATCTCATTAGGCACGTCCCTTTGATGCCTGTATCTCGTGTTTCCCGATACCTCCCCTTTTACACTCTTTTCAATCCCCCACTGTCTCCATCTTCCTCTGCACCTGTCCTTGTCCCTATTTCAATCTGTTTTACTACCGATTAGAATTCACTAATGTTGGGAAGATGGGTTTTTACAGTTAGGAACCGCCAAATGTTTCCGCACTTATGTTCCGGACCTTATGTGTACCAAAGTGACCAAAGCGACCCCTCTGGGGGATAATTATGGGAACCAGGTTGTAAACTTTTGTGTACCATGTTGTCCTATGAGTAAATTCTGTATAAAAGGAGCGATCCACAGAACCAATTTGAAGCAGTCTCCCCAAGTTGCACGTGTTGTACTTGTTGTGACTTCTGTGTTCCCTGCAGTAAATAAACCTTGAATCTTTGACGCCGAAGGAAGTGTCCCGTGTCTCTGTAGTTTGTGCGCCGAAACAGGTATCCCATGAAGGTTATAGGTGTTGTTCCCTGGCACCGCTGGTACTGTTAAAAAGTCCAGTCCTTCAGTTGGCGCCCCACGTGGGGCGACTTCAGCGGTACCGGTCCGGTCCAAAGCCTGATGATCGTGAGGAACTTCGTGTGAAATCTCCGAGGGAAGGTGCACCCCGCTTCATCGATCCTGTTGTCGAAATAAGTGGCCCGAAGTTTTTCCCTGCGAAGATTCCCGCCTCCTGATGGCTGCAATGGACCGATGCCCTGACTGTCGACCTGTCTTCGACGCCCGGCGTAGACCTTATGTACAAGCGAGACGATAGACGGGCCTTCCTGGTGACGCCATTGAAGTTCTGAGTTAAGTATTTGTGGGTCGCTCCCAGTCCTTAGTGGCTGTTCTAGCTTTTTGAAAGCTTTGTGGTTAGCCTTTAAGGCTTTGTGGTAATAGCTCACTGAGCTTTGTAATAGCCTCCTCAGGCTTTGTGGTTAGCTCTCCGAGCTTTGTAATAGCCTTAAGGCTTTGTTGTATTGCATGGTTCCATTGCATTTGTGGTTCTTAGTATTGGTCCTTAGTATTATTTGACAGTTGCAATTGCCAAAAACCGAGGGTTTTGACTTACACAAGGTTTTATTGCTTCGGTAATCCTTGAAGTTTGATACTAGGTTAGTGTGCACGATGCCTAGCCATAGTGATTTGTTTCGTATTTTCAAATGTTGCGCAATGGATTCCCGGTTGGAGGACTCGTGTCCGATACCTCCAGTTGGAACTCCGATACATGATCTTTATAGTCGACATGGGGTGGGTCCTATAATATATAATGATTACTGGATCCGCTATACAAAGAAAGACGGTGACCTTAGATGGCCGCCACATGGAACTTTTGAACTTTCGATTTTAGATAATCTTGAGGCTAAATTATTTTTAAAGAAAGCTAGGCCAGCTATGTTTGATTCCTTTCGGATATGGCGTAAAGAGGCCAAGCAGAAAGAAATCAAACAACTTAAAAAGAATCAAAAACAAGAGTTCGTTCCTGTAATGCAAGCTATAAAAGAATGTAGACAAGACAAAGAAGAAAAAGACATGGAAATCGCTACTAGATTGCATCACATGAAAATAGATAAATGTTACCCAGTTTTACCGAATAATCTAGAAAAGAAAGAAGAAGATTTGAAGGAGGATTCCTTGTTATCATACTTGATGAAATCACCACCTCCTTATGTACAGGGTGCTACTGCTCCTGTAGCTCCTCCTATAGCTCCTCCTGTTGTTCCTCTTGTTGCTCCAGCGGCTGCGGGCCAGCCCGCTGTTAACCCTACGTTTGTTCCACCACCTGTTCTTGTTCCTACTGCTCCTGTACCTGTACCTTCGCAGACTGTTGTTTCTGCTACTCCAACTACCTTGTCCGTTCCTACTATGCCTTCCTTCACCTCTAGTGTTGTTGCCCCTGTTTTTCTTTCTCCTTCTGTTCGTAAGCGTGTTCCTAACTCTGTTGCTACTCTTTATTCACCTCTTTCTGGTCCATTATTTTCGTCTGATTCATCTGAAACTCCTCAGAGACGGAGTCAGATCCCTAGTGGTAGGGAGAAAGAGACGTTAGTAACAATGGCACATAGGTGGATAAGACATCCTGCTAATTACACTCCGCGTGTAGTCTTTGATACATTTTCTCAGTTTAATGAGCCTACGCAGAGATTCGTATTTGAGGAGATGTGTAACTTTTTGAGAGAAGAATGGTATAATGATGATGTAGATGATGTACCGGCCGACATAATTGAACTTCAGAGTCACTTTTCAAACGGTATGATTATAGGAGACAATGTACGACGTGCAGTGGAACGCTTATTAGCATTCAGATCCACAGCACATTCTCGGGTATCATTAGATGATACCACTGAGAACTGGAAAGCGGTTCCTGGTCAGTATCCCATGAGAGAAGTCCCGCCACTGTGGGTGCCTGGAGATCCGCAAGCTAACCCTGCGGTTTTACCGCATTTTCGAAGGGTGTGGATACATCTTCCATGGAAACGATCGGAAGTTTTGCAAGTGAAGCAATCCTTACCCGATCCGCGTAAAAATCCGGCTGGTTATTATAAGGAGTTATCACAACTGATAGAAGCTTCTATTATGAATATTGCCGACATCGACATGTTGTTTGGCAATGTTGTACCGCAACCAGTTTGGGCTAAAATTCGTCAAGCCGATCACGCAGTTGAATTAGGGGGTGATTGGGTTGCACTGCTAGCAGCTGATGCATTACAAGTCGGTGGGGCCAAGCCTGAACAGCTGATTTTGGATTTGCCTCAGAAAATCATTACGCTCATGAAAACTCTCATGCCAGCGATGAAGGTGAACTGGGATAAGTTATCAGCTTGTAAGCAAAAGAAAGACGAGAGTGTCTCAGATTTCTTTACAAGGTTTGAGGAAGCGTTTGTCGACCACAGCGGCCAGGACATGGGCGCTGAGGGAGGCCAGCGGTTATTCGTTGACAAATTCGTGTCAAATTTGCTGCCTGAACTAAGCAACAAATTGAAGAATTCAGAGAGTGCGTGGGCAGTTTCAACCCCTGCGCAAATACTAGCAACGGCTCAGTATTATGAGAATAGGGAAAAGGAAGAAAGTGATCGTGTAGAAAAGAAAACGAAAGAACTCAAAACAAAGGTTTTGTTGCAGCAAGCATACCCTCCACGATCAAACCAAAATGATTCGCAACAGCAGTATCGACCACGAGCACAGCCCGATAGGACACAGCCGCGCTCTGACAACTTTGATTCCAGATCTTCACTTGGGTATAATCAGGGCGCATATTGTAGGAAAGAGGGACACCTAAAAT
This sequence comes from Lissotriton helveticus, assembly GCF_964261635.1. Classification (NCBI taxonomy): domain Eukaryota; kingdom Metazoa; phylum Chordata; class Amphibia; order Caudata; family Salamandridae; genus Lissotriton; species Lissotriton helveticus. The sequence continues at coordinate 1,702,072,511 of NC_136063.1, read as the reverse complement.
ATGATTGTCTTGCCTTACGGGACCGCCTGAATGGTGTGTCGACACGTGGAAACCGTGGTGGTGGTCCTCAACAGGCACCACGTGGTAGAGGTCGTGGTTCATTCCACAATCAGAGTGATCGTTATCAAAATCAATCAGATGCAAATAATTACTTTGACCAGCGAAATGCGGGGTCAGTTCGATCTGCACAGTATAATGTGGATGATTATTACGTAGAGCACGAGACTGTTGTAAATGACCATTACTAGGACAGCCAACGACAAAGAGAGGGAGTAGTGTCAGTTCCGGTCGATCAGAGTGGGCCTTACGTTGCAGTGGCTACATCGGGTGTAGTTGAGCCTTTTCTGTTAGACACTGGTGCGACGAAAAGTTCCATCATGCATTCAAAACTCCCTGGCGCACCTTTGTCTGGCTTAACGAATGTTTCCGTTGGATTCTCTGGCGCCCCTGTTAGTAACCCAGTCTCTAATCCTTTGCCTCTTATGATTGGACCTCGTGAGCTAACCGCTCCACTGATTCTATCTACAGGTTGTGGTGAAAATCTTTTGGGCCTGGATTTGTTGAAACGATTATATGCAACATTGTATTGTTCCCCCGAAGGAGTGGAACTTACATTGGGACGGAGAGTGATCTCTCCCATGTATTTATCGGTTGATAAATTCCCACCGGAATTGAGTTCCCTCCCTGCGTCTCTATGGGCCACAGGTCCCAATGACGTGGGCCTGTTAGACATTCCACCCTATGTGATTCAATTGAAACAAAATGCGCGATTACCGCGTTTACCTCAATATCGTATTTCTCTGGAGGGCGAACGAGCGCTGTTAGCAATCATTCATGATCTCATTGGAAAGGGTGTTGTTGAAGAAACTCGTGGAAATGTATGTAATAGTCCTGTATTGCCAATTTTGAAACGAACTGACCCAACTAAACCTCCTGTATATCGTTTTGTAATAGATTTGAGAGAGGTAAATAAAATAGTAGTTCCACAATTTCCTGTGGTACCTGACATTACAGCTTTATTAACAATGATTCCGGCATCTGCCTCCTGGTTCACAGTGATCGATCTAAAGAATGCTTTCTTTAGCATCCCAATTGCAGAGGAAAGCAGAGACCTATTTGGATTCTCATTAGGAGGTCGCAGTTTTAGGCTAAAACGCGCTCCACAGGGCTACTGTGAGAGTCCGTCAATCTACAGCCAAGCACTTAAAGGTCAGCTTGATGCCTTTGTATTACCAACGGGTGCAGCTTTGATTCAATACGTGGATGATCTTTTAGTGGCAGCTGATACAGAAGCTATTTGCAAAACGGCTACAGTATCATTGTTGTACTATCTACATGACTTACACCACAAGGTATCGCCTTCAAAGCTACAGTATTGTTGTCAAGAAGTTACCTATCTAGGTCACTTATTGTCAAAAGAAGGGAGAAGGTTGACCCCAGAGAGAATTGCAGCGATTTCCCGAATGTCTGTGCCAAAAACCCAAAGAGATGTTCGTGCCTTTTTAGGTATTACGTCCTACTGCAGACAATGGATTCCAAATTTTTCATTGTTGGCGAAACCATTGATAGCCCTTACATGCAAAGACGTTTCATCCCCAGTACCTTGGTCTGAAGAATGTCAGAAAAGTTTTTCTGAATTGCGTGATGCGTTGTGTTCGGCTCCTGTGTTGGGCACTCCTGACTACAGTAAGCCATTTACACTATACGTTCACGAGAGGGATGGTTGCGCGTTGAGTGTTTTGACACAACCTTTTGGTGGTAAGCAACGCCCATGTGCCTATTTTTCTTCGACTTTAGACCCAGTAGCGAGAGCCTTGCCAAGTTGCTTAAGGGCAACAGCGGCAGCTGCGGCGTCCATTCGACAGTCCGCAGGTCTAGTCATGGATAATATGCTCACGGTAATGGTTCCGCATGCAGTCGACACTCTATTGAACCGAACGAAAACTCAACATCTGACGAGCGCAAGATTGTCTGGATATGAGTTGACGTTGCTGGCCAGTCATATACGGATAAAACGGTGTAATGTGTTGAATCCAGCAACATTGCTGCCGATCGACACAGAATCAAGTGATGAAGCAGTACATGACTGCTATCTCAAAACTGAAGAGGAAACTAAGGGTCGCATTGACCTAAAAGATACTCCATTGACAGATCCCGATGGTACTTTGTATGTGGATGGTTCTTGTTTCAAGTTACCGAATGGTGATGTGACAACTGCATATGCTGTAGTTACATTGAGAACGATTGTGGAAAGCGCAAGGTTAAGTCAGAATTCGGCTCAGGCTGCTGAGTTAATTGCTTTGACGAGAGCGTGTGTGTTGTCTAAAGATAAACGGGTGAATGTGTTTACAGATAGCCAGTATGCGTTTGGTGTGGCACATAGTTTTGGACGACTGTGGAGAGAGAGAGGATTCCTTACGTCACATGGTACGAAGATTCAACATGGCCAGCTTGTAAATGATCTTTTGGATGCACTTACGTTGCCTAAGCAAGTGGCAATTGTTAAATGTAGTGCGCATCGTAAGGTGACGGATGATGTTGGTCGTGGTAATGCGTTTGCGGATGAGACTGCTAAGGAGACTGCCCGGAAACTTAGCACTCGAATGTATGTGACGAGTTCGGTTAGGTGGCCTGCAGAATCAAGTATGTGTGAGAACACTATCGAGAGTGTGAAAGCAATTCAGAATGAGGCCACCGAGACTGAAAAGGCGAAGTGGAAAGAAAGTACGGGAAAGTTGGATGCGAATGGTTGTTGGACTGACTTATCGGAACAGAAAAGATGGATGTTGCCTGATGCGTATGTGCTGGCTATTGTGACTATGGCACATGGGTTAGCACATATTAGCGCGAAAGGTATCTGTAAATTGCTGTTTCCTGTGTGGAAGAATGATGGTATTACGAAATGTGCTGAACGCTTGGTTAAGAATTGTATGGTGTGTTTGATGCACAATCCTGGTAAGGGCACTCCCACTCCACCTGGCCATTTTGCCCCTCCTGCGTACCCTTTCGAAGTTATCCAGTTGGACTTTATCCACATGGAGAGATGTAATAATTTGAAGTATGTGCTGGTTGTGGTGTGTGCATTTTCTAGGTGGATTGAGGCCTACCCCCTTAAGGATAATACGGCTTTATCCACGGCAAAAATTTTACTCAAAGAGTATTTTTCCCGCTACGGAATGCCTCGGGTTGTGTGGTCAGACAACGGAAGTGAGTTTGTTGGGAGCGTGATGAAGAGTGTGTGTCGCGGGTTAGGGATTGTACAGAAATTCCATAGTGCCAATCATCCTCAGTCAGCTGGTTTGGTTGAAGGGTACAATGGCACCCTTAAACTAAAACTAGCAAAGATTCAGGCTACGACAGGTCTTTCGTGGCCTGACGCTTTACCCTTAGCATTGCTGTCAACAAGGGCAACTTTACACTCCCGAGTAGGGCTCAGTCCCTATGAAATAGTGTTCGGTCGCCCTGCCAATGTTTGGGGGGTCCCTAGACCGGGTGCCTTTTGTGATCTTGAGTATCCAATGTTGATCGATTATCTTCATGACTTGACTGCTAAACTGAGGTTAATTCACCAACAGGTTCACGAAGCATTGCCGACACAGACGGAGGGTCCAGGCCACCAGCTCCAGCCCGGAGATTGGGTGGTAACGCGGAATTTTTCGCGCAAGAACAATTTGGATCCCAGGTTCACTGGACCCTATCAGGTCCTCCTTGCCACGAGAACTGCAGTTCGTCTCGAGGGGCGGAAAAATTGGGTGCATGCCACCCATACCAAGAAAGTCCCCATTCCGTTGCCAGCAGACTCGTGGGTAAGGAAAGGCATTGCATCAACTGAAACCGAAGGATTGCCGGCGTTTGTACCTTTCAGCGACGCACAACCTGTCGGAGAATCCTCAGTGCAGCAAAAAGGCATATTGAACACTTGTCATCAGAAGACTCAAGACCAGAACATTTAGCTGATCAACAGGGCGTTGTCCCTTCAACGGATCTTTTGTTTAACGAACAGACACGTCCTGGAAAAACCCGATATTTTTTGAGATCCAGCACTAGAGACTAATAAAAAAACCCCGTTCTGTCCGTTTTCCATGATCAGTTTGAACACTCATACTATTGTAATTATTTTGTATACATTCATTGAGCTTCGTTCCTTACACTTTTTGTTTCCACAGCTGAGAGACATTTTTTTTATATATATATATATTTGAAATAAAGGCCGTAGGGCCGCACGTGTACTTCCTCCTGGTTAGTAGGTCTTGACGCTAGGTTAAAGACCGTCGATTTCTGGGAACTCCTAGGAATTGACTATTGCTACACAGAACGAAGTGCGTCAAGAAACGTTGCGGACGGTCATAGGGAATGGCATTTTCGAAGCTGATGGACTTGGAAAGAGCTCAAGCACAAAGATTCAAGCTGCAGCAACTCAGTCGTACCAAATGTTTTGTGTTCCAAATATTCGTACTGTTTGTGACTGTTTCTGCGTTATTGGCGGGTGGAGTATATTACACGATGTCTTACTTCTTGCCCTCTATCATACCTACTCCTACCCCTGACTTTAAACTCACCTCCACTGTTTCTCCTCATTCTTTTCACATTTTACCTGAACACGAGCAGGCTAGACGTGCAGAATTCCGCAACAATTCCTTTATTCAGCTCCTTCATCAGCATCAGTTAGTGGTTAACACTACTAATTGTTGGGTGTGTGGGTTGATGCCGCATACTACGGATAAGGGAATTCCATATCTGGTGTTACCGTATAGCTCCCAAGGGTCTGCTCGAGCATTTCAAACAATGTTTCAAAGCGCACTGGGTTTCCACCCCATTCGAGAACCACGTTCCCCCTACTCTGGTCCTACCTCGTACCAAAAATCTTTGTCTATAGCAATAGAGGATTTAGATAGCGATATCTATGATCCCTCGCTTATCCCTGAAGAAGAGGTACAAGCCTATAGGGTCCTAAGTAGAGGCGAATATAGTGTGTTCACTGGTGAAAACAGCTTAAAAGCTCGCCTCCGATATGGGTCGTACCCCACACTGGCAATTTTTGTTTAATAGGTCGCGGCCGTAGATCAAAAGCCCGACTTGGAGAGAGTGCTTGCACTGAAAATTATATTTTGCCAATGGTCTCATCCCCTGTGTTTTTGGCTGCCAAGGGTACATACTTTATTTGTCATGATCGTGCGTATGCATGGTTGCCCTCTGACTTCATGGGCTCATGTTTTATCGCAAACTTGTTGCCTCCGACATTTACTGTAGATGCATATTATCACAAAATTAGAGTTGTGAGAGGCGTAATTAGCGAAGAGGATACTGCCGGTCAAGAGGCAGGAGACTTTTTCAAGGGTTTCCTCCCATTTTGGGGACCTATGGTTAATAGTAGGAACCTGAGACAGTTGACTCGAGTGGTAGAATCGACAGCTAATATTACTGCCAGTGCCCTTGGTAATATTACCACAGAACTTCAGGCGGATAGACTTATGACGTTACAAAACCGTATGGTTTTAGATGTGATCTTAGCAGATCGAGGTGGGGTATGTAAGGTGATCCATTCGAGCTGCTGTATTTTCATTCCTGATAACGCTCCGACTGTCTATCAAGCCATCTCGAAGTTGCATAAGATCTCCGAATCCATACACGTGGATGTAGGGGATTGGACGCTACTTGGATGGTTTTGGGGCCTGATGTCGACTTGGGGTTGGAAGATTCTGACGATCATTGGAGTCGTTGTAGTGTTCCTGTTCACGTGTTGCCTTTGCGTGCAGTGCGGTCCTGCCTTATGTGGCCTCTGTGCTACAACGTGTATGAGACAGCCACCTGTTACCAAAGGGTCTCGGTTGGACAGAGCTATGCTACAGCAACATCTCGAGGGTCTGATGAATATCGAATATGATTCCGACTAGTGCTTGCCTACATGAGGGCAAAAGGAGCGTCTGAGGTTCCGTGACAATTTTAAGTGATGTTTTCGACTCGCACGAATATGGTCGAGTCTGGTATCTAAGAACCGCAAATGACGAGTTTAGTAAGTGTGCGCAGTCTCGCTGTGCTAACTTAAACCGTTCGTTTGATATGCGGGTTTTTCATCTGTACCCACGGGTTCCATCTTAGATACGGCATCCATTTTGTCTCTTGCCCTCAAGTAGCCAGCGAACGGACACTGTCCGCTTCGTCACCCTGGGACTCTCAGGATATTTGTGGAAGACACATGTACTTTGTAAATATCTTTTACGATGAGGGGGATGATACTGTAAGGCAGATGGCCCCGCTCGAGGCTCATCTTGCCGTCCGGTTTATTGTCTCAGCCGTGCATCTCATTAGGCACGTCCCTTTGATGCCTGTATCTCGTGTTTCCCGATACCTCCCCTTTTACACTCTTTTCAATCCCCCACTGTCTCCATCTTCCTCTGCACCTGTCCTTGTCCCTATTTCAATCTGTTTTACTACCGATTAGAATTCACTAATGTTGGGAAGATGGGTTTTTACAGTTGGGAACCGCCAAATGTTTCCGCACTTATGTTCCGGACCTTATGTGTACCAAAGTGACCAAAGCGACCCCTCTGGGGGATAATTATGGGAACCAGGTTGTAAACTTTTGTGTACCATGTTGTCCTATGAGTAAATTCTGTATAAAAGGAGCGATCCACAGAACCAATTTGAAGCAGTCTCCCCAAGTTGCACGTGTTGTACTTGTTGTGACTTCTGTGTTCCCTGCAGTAAATAAACCTTGAATCTTTGACGCCGAAGGAAGTGTCCCGTGTCTCTGTAGTTTGTGCGCCGAAACAGGTATCCCATGAAGGTTATAGGTGTTGTTCCCTGGCACCGCTGGTACTGTTAAAAAGTCCAGTCCTTCAACCGAAAATCATCAAAATCACTATTTAGCATGAGCAGAATATCTCAACCAGGAGGTGAAGTTGAAAAACAAAAAAACCCACACTTTTTTCACAGGTGTAATGAATCAGAAACCCTTCAAAAATTGCACTGAAGACCCCGTAGTTTTTTAAAAATGGCAGCCCTCTACGTGCTTGCAAGGAGGATGAGAATAAATGTAGCAGCACAGTGCAGGAGGAGGATCCAGGAGAGGGTATTCAGAGTGCACATTACATTGCTGGGCCAAAATGAGGATGAAGTATATGACAAGTACCGTCTGAATCGTGCCATGATAATGCACCTAATTGCTGACCTGGAACCACGACTGCAGCACCAGACCCGTAGGACCAATGCCATACCTGTGTCAATTCAATTCAATTCAAATTCATTGATGCCATGCTGACAATGATACATACTCACATCACCTTCCCCAGAACCCCACAGCAGTTGAACCAGACGAAACAGGACTTCTACCAGGTAGCCCAATTCCCCCATGTCATAGGATGCATTGCCTGCACGCATGTTCCCATAAGTCCCCCCTCAGCCAACAAGTACATCTTCCGTAACAGGAAGTCCTAACACTCAATCAACGTGCAGGTCGTGTGCAATGCCAAGCTCAAATTACGAACACAGTGGCACAATTTCCAGGGAGCACACACAACTCATGTATATTCGGACACAGTGGCATCCACAGGCGTCTGCTCACCTGTGAATTTGGAGAGGGACAACTACTTGGTACATGCATATACCTATTCATTACATCATTATCACATATGTAATTGCATTACTGCCGCTAAGCCTTTGCTTCTCCCCTGTAGGTGACCGCGCATACGCCTTGCAGGAATATATCCTCACCCCCTACCTCAACCCAGCAACACCACAGGAGCAACGCTACGACGCGGCACATATTAGCACCAGAAATGTGGTTGAGAGAACATTTGAGATCCTGAAAAGTCGCTTCAGGATCTTACATAAGACTGGTGGTGCATTCCAATATAACCCCGAGACCTGGTGAAGGATTGTAGCAGTATGTGCCATGCTGCACAACATTGCAACCAGAAGGGGATACCAATTGTGATGGACGGAAATGACAACGATCGGGATGACCAACCACCCACACAACACTGACAGTTACATGTGCCAAACACAGCTTAAGGTCAGAGGAGGCGGACATACATCACACAACATCACTTCAGAGCCAGGTAAGAATGAGCCATCACGAAATATTGTTGAGTACAAATGTTTTATTCACATGAGCCCATGTCAAAGTATATATTCATATCTAGGAAACATGATGGTGATTGAATACTTTGTGAAATGAAATATAACTGTTAACAGCACGGTAGTGCAATCACAATATTTAAGTGGCCCATGGTTACACCACCATGGACAAATAGGCGGAACTGCATGTCTAGCGCCTCTTGCCACTACCCCCAGCCTCTTGTCGCATGGCTCCTCTACATCACCACGATGTGTTCCCGTGGCGGTTGAGCTGCACAAACTGCGCCTCCTGCTACTGGTCTCCGGCACGGACACACTACCCATGCTCGATGCTGCCTCACTACCCTCCTCCCCTTCCAAGGTGCTGGCACTCAATGTCCCAGACTGAAGATGTTCCACAGCAGTTGTCACTTGGCCTAAGGCCTTCGCAACATCCCCGCAGTAATGTCCTAGGTCTATCTGCAGTGACACAGAGCGGCGTGACAAGACAGCAGTGCTGTTGCAGAGCTTGGTGATGGCCCTAGTATATGCAGAAGAACAAAGCAAGCTCTGCCGATGCCTCCTGAGCTCACTGTGTTGTCCTGCTAGGACGGCACGGGTGAGCTCCTGTAGGGTCTTTTTAATTTCTTGATTCCCCTCTGCTCCAACTGTGGTTAGGTGACGCACACAGTCTGTCATCGTGCTGATGTGTTTGGTTAGTTTCTAGATCTGCAGGTTCATTGGGCCCATTTGTCTCCCCTGCAGGCGCTGAACACGTAGGATCTGGGACTCTACCCCACCATAGACATTTGGAGCCTGTTCAGATTCCGCTGCAATATTGCCCATGGACCTGCACCACTGTCTGGCTCAGCCACGTGCTGGTGTTGGAGCTGGCGGAGTAACACATGTCTGGCTGGGAACTCTTGTGGGTGCTGGGCTCGGCTCTGTTTCAATTACCTGCAGTGCGGAGACATGTGCCCTGCGTTTTGTTGGTGGTGATGGTGGTGTTGTCGGTGGTGGTGTGGATTGACGGTCCAGCAGAGTCTTTCCATCTGTCTCTGCCGGTGTCTCTGAAATGATGAGGCACTCGCTGTCATCTGAGTCCACCGGAGATGCATCTGTGTGTGAAACAGTGCATCGTTACGGTATACAATGTTTACAAGGCAATTATTACAACGCACTACCATTACAACAAAACTTTTACAACGCAAAATCCATTACAACGCATGCATTTACAACGCAGTCATTACAACGCATGACACTACAACGCACACCACTACAACGCATACCATTACAACGCAGTCATTACAACACATACCATTACAACGCATAACTTACTATCCAACACTTACCCTACTGTTGCACCCCCTGGAGTTAGAATAGTAATTTTAACCCCTACACTATCCAACACTTACCCTACTGTTGCACCCCCTGGAGTTAGAATAGTCATTTTAACCCCTACACTATCCAACACTTACCCTACTGTTGCACCCCCTGGAGTTAGAATAGTCATTTTAACCCCTACACTATCCAACACTTACCTTATATGCAATGTAGTGTAATGCGTTGTAATGGTATGCATTGTAAATGTACTATGCGTTGTAGTGGAATGCGTTGTAAAGGTAGTTTTAAAGTATTCGTTGTAATGGTATGCGTTGTAATGGTGTGCGTTGTAATGGATGTTGCGGTGTAAAAAATGCGTTGTAAAGGTAGGCGTTGTAAAAGTATGCGTTGTAACGTCATACATCCCATTGTTACTCTATGTGTTTATCATTTAGCCTACTTTTCACATAATAAATAACATAGTTAGACACACTTTTGGACCTGTACTGCTGTTCTCATTTCTTGTGCATTGGTGATTATCCATTCACACTTAGCTAACATGACTACAACTCCCATGATGCAATCCGTATGTGAGGGTATATGTGCAATGAACTTCTAACACTTTAATGAATTGCAATTCCAAAATAAATGCGAAATTGCTAGCCAGCCGACTCGCGCCAATCATCCATAAAATGGTTTCAGGCCGCCAGCATGGGTTCATCCCGGGAAGATCCACCACTGATCATGTGCAGAGGGCGATTACACTCTTTGACATTGCCAAGGTAGCAGGAGACCCTATGGCACTCATATTATTAGAGGCAGAGAAAGCCTTTGATAGGGTCTAATGGCAATATCTATGGGCGGCAATGAACAGAGTGGAATGGTGATACGGTTCATAAGTGCTATTCATATGCTATACACAAACCCTGAGGCAGTAGTAATGGTGAATGGGGCAATGTCAGGAAAAATAGATGTGACCAGAGGGACAAGACAGGGTTCCCTTGTTCCCCCTTATTATTTGCAATCTTTAGCGACCCGTTTATCTGCAAACTCGAAAACAATCAGGCAATCCCACCAATAAAATCCCAGAATGGCGTCACAAAGACTTTAGCCTATGCGGATGACATCGTGCTGGTTACAAGTGACCCAGGCAAAGCAGTCAATCAATCAACCAATCATTCAATCATAGCATTTATAAAGCGCGGTATATACGCATGGGGTTTCAAGGCGCTGGGGGGGTTCCGCTACTGCTCGAACAGCCAGGTCTTGAGGCGTCTTCTGAAGGTCAGTAGGTCCTGCGTCTGCCGTAGGGGTTCCATGTCTTGGCAGCGAGTTGGGAGAAGGATCTGCCGCCGGTGGTGGCTCTGTGGGTGACGGAGGCAATGGCGAGGTCGGCGGATTGTAGCTGGCGAGTGGGGGTATAGAAGTTGAGGTGGCTTTTGAGGTATGCCGGTCCGGTGTTGTGGAGTGCTTTGTGTGCGTGGGTGAGAAGCTTGAAGGTTACTCTCTTGGTGACTGTGAGCCAGTGCAGGTGTTTCAGGTGCGGGTGATGTGGCTGCGTCATGGGATGTCGAGGATCAGCCGTGCGGATGCGTTCTAGATGTGTTGGAGCCATTTGAGGAGTTTTGCCGAGACTCCTGTGTAGACGGCGTTTCCGTAGTCCAGTCTGCTGCTGACATGTGCCTGGGTGACCGTCCTTGTGGTTTCGGTGGGGATCCACTTGTAGATCCTGCGAAGCATGCGAAGGGTGTTGAAGCAGGAGGAGGAGACAGCATTGACCTGCTTTGTCATGGAGAGTGTGGAATCGAGGATGACCCCCTAGGTTGTGTGCATGGTATGTGGGGGTGGGTGCTGTCCTAGCGAGGTGGGCTACCAGGAGTTGTCCCAGGCCGAGGGGGTGGGCCCGAGGATGAGGACCTCTGTTTTGTCTGAGTTCAGCTTCAGTCTGCTGTTTCTCATCCAGTCTGCGATGGCCGTCATTCCCTCGTGGAGGTTGGTTTTGGCTGTGTGGGGGTCTTTGGTGAGGGACAGGATCAGTTGGGTGTCGTCTGCGTAGGAGATGATGTTGAGGTTGTGCAGTCGGGGGATGGGGGCGAGCGGGGCCATGTAAACGTTGAACAGCATGGGGCTGAGGGAGGAGCCCTGGGGAACGCCGCAGATGATCTCGGTGGCTTTGGAGCGGAAGGGAGGAAGGCGTACGCTCTGTGTTCTGCCGGATAAGAAGGAGGTAGTCCAGTCCAGGGCCTTCCTTGTATTCCTGAGTCGTGGAGGCATGTGCATAGGGTGTGGTGGCAGACTGTGTCGAAGGCGGCCGACAGGTCCAGGAGGATGAGTGCCGCTGTTTCCCCGTCGTCTAGCAGGGTTCTGATGTTGTCTGTGGCGGCTATGAGGGCTGTCTCGGTAATGTGGTGGCGGCAAAATCCGGACAGGATTCGTCTAGGATGCTGTTTTCCTCGAGGAACCTGGTCAGTTGTATGTTGATGGCCTTCTTGATGATTTTCTCCCTAAAAGGGAGCAGGGAAATGGTACGGAAGTTCTTGAGGTCCTTGGGGTCAGCCGTGGGTTTTTTCAGGAGGGCGTTGATTTCGGCGTGCTTCCAGTCCACCGGGAAGGTCGCAGTTTTGAGGAAGCAGTTGATGGCCTTCCAGAGGTGGGGTGCGATGGTGGTGCTGGCCCTGTTGAAGACGTGATGTGGGCAGGGGTCTGTCGGGGAGCCGGAGTGCACGGAGTTCATGATCTTGATGGTGTCGCTGATGTCGATGTTTGCCCAGGCGGTCAGGCAGTTGATGTGGGTGGCGGTCGTGTGGGTCTTGGTGATGGCTGGGGCGGGCGTGGTGATAAAGCTGTCGTGGATGTTTGCGATCTTGCGGTGGAAAAAGGTGGCGAGCGAGTTGCACAGTTCTTGTGAGGGGAAGATGTAGATGGCGCTGGAGGCGGGGTTGGAGATTTCTTTCACGATGTTGAAGAGCTCTTTGCTGTTGTGTGGTTGTGGTCTAGGCCGTCTTTGTATGAGGCTCTCTTGGCAGCTCTGATGAGATGGTGGTGGTTGCGGGTGTCGTCCTTGTGGTATTGCGGCTTTCCAGGGTTCGTTCGCAGATCCAGATCTTCTCTAGCTTCCGGCAGGTCTTGGGAGAACCAGTTTTCTTTCTTCCTGGTATGGATGGTGAGGGGGTTTCTTGATGGGGGCTAGGGCATTGGCGCAGTCTTCGATCCAGTGTCTGAGGTTGTAGGCTGCAGCATCTGGGTCGGTCGGTTCTGCTGGCGGGTGATGGGCGAAGGTGGTGTTTAGCTGATCATCAGTGACTTTGCTCCAGTGGCGACGGGTCATCTGTTGGTTGCAGTGGGGGGGCGACCTGTTTTCGAAAGGTGAAGTGGATGCAGCGCTGGTCGGTCCAGTGGAGTTCGGTGGTGTGGTTGAAGGAGACATGGGTGCTAGCTGAGAAGATGGGGTCCACCGTGTGGCCTGCGGAGTGGGTGGGTGTCGTGACGAGTTGCCTGAGTCCGAGGTTGGCGAGGTTGGCGGTCAGGGTGGAGGAGTTGGGGTTGTTGTTGTTCTCAAAGTGGTAGTTTAGATCCCCGAGGATGATGTAGTCCGAGGAGGCAAGGGCGCTGATGAGGTCGGCGATTGCGTCGCAGAACTGTGGTTGGGGTCCGGGGGGCCTGTAGACGAGCGTTCCACTGAGGGTAGTGTTGGGGTCGGTGTGGATCTGGAAGTGTAGGTGTTCGGTGGTGCAGAGGGTGTCGGCGTCAGTGGTATAGACATTGAGGGTGTTTCAGTGGATGATGGCGATTCCTCCTCCCAGTCCGTTGGTGCGGTCCTTGCGGATGATCTTGTATCCTTCCAGGATGGCTATGGAGACGTACGGTGCAGAGGAGGAGTTCAGCCAGGTATCGGTCAGGAAGGCGACGACTTGGGTGTGGGTGTTGATTAAGTCCCACAGTTCTACGGCGTGTTTCCTGGCGGAGCGGGTGTTGAGGAGGATGCACTGCAGGTGGTTTGCTTGTTTGGCGGGTGCGTTGGCGGGCCAGATGCCGGTGTAGCTGCAGTTCCGACAGAAGAAGGGCCCTTGGGTGCGCCTTGAGTCAGCCAGGCAGCAGGTGCTAGATCGTCCGGTGTTGAGTGCGTGGAGGTTGCTGTTGGTGTAGTGGAGGCAGATGTTGTGGCCGTCACGGGAGCCAGGGGTTCTGGCTCTGGGCACGGTCCAGGAGCGGACAGTCACAGACGGGCTTGCCTTAGGCGAGTGGGTTGGGAGGGAGAACAGCTGGGTGGCGGGAGCGGTGTGGCGAATGGGCGTCTGGGGGCAGGGCCGCAGGGGAGGTCAGTGGCGGGAAAAGTGGGGAAGAATCTGGCGCAGGTGTGGGGTGGAAGAATCCGGTGGCAGGGCTTGCAGAGGCAGCTGGAATGCGGCGTAAAAAAGAGGAGCAGAGGAACCCAGGTCAGAGACCGGGCAGCGGCGTGGGGGCGACCTGACCTGAAGGCAGGGATGAGCAGTAAAAGAAATGGAAGAAGAGGCTAAAAACTTTGGGAAGATTTCTGGGTACAAGCTGAACCAGGAGAAAACCCAGATAGTTATCAATAACAAAAATACATGTAGGGATGATCGGGTAGTAGAGAGTGCCACATATCTGGTGGTTACCATCACTGCCAATCTGGATAAGCTGGTACCGTTCAACATGGACCCGCTTATAAAACAAACTGAAAAAGATCTCAATAGATTACACAATCTGCATCTAACTATAGTGAGTAGAGGCAAAGCAAAAAAAATTCAATTTTTCCCAAAATGTTTGTACTTTTTTAGGACAATTTGTTTAGAGTTTATGCCACAGGTATTTAAAGATATATGTTCTCTCTATTCATTTGGGGATATAGAAGTCCGCTTAGGGTGCTCGGATACATCTCTCTCCCGAAAGAAAGAGGCGGCCTCGCCCTGCCTAATTTTAAAATGTATTGGTGGACCACGATTTTGAAATACTGTAATGAGTTATTAACCCCAAAGAGGAATACTGGGCAAGATGGAGATATACCAACACCACAAGAACTTATTCTGGGCAATGAGGCTAGTGAGTATCCATGGTGACATACATACAATTGCTACTTTAAAAGAGTATGCTTCAAAACCCTGACAAGTCTTCACATAGCCTAGAATAACATGCGTAATCTCCTGGGAATTGGAAGGTTCTCTTACTATACTACTTTATCCAGAAATAATAATCTCCCGGAGATCTTTAACTATACATGTATGAATAAATGACTAAATGCAGGGATTACCAGGTGTGGCTGTTTTTATTCTTCAACGGGGCCTAACCTCATCGCTGCTAGAGTTTTTCCCCTGCTGTGCTGGACAGCAATAAAAACGGGTGTGGTCATGACGAGCTCAGCTCGTCATAAACACTTGAGAGGTATATGCCATGACGAGCTGAGCTCGTCATGAGCATGGAAGGGGTTAAATCATTAGAAGATATAAGAAGTGAATGCACACTAGATCAGAGAGATTTCTTTAAATTTTTGCAAGTTAGAGATTTTTTAATAAAAAAAGGGGTGGACGATCCAAATTTCAGAGAATTCAGACAATTGAAATAATAAATAAAAATGAAACTGTTAAGATAGGGGAAATTTACGATAGCTTGGTCGCCACACTCCCTGATGACATGAATACATTTATTGTTAAATGGCAGGACAAACTGGGGACAACAGGGGAGACAGGTCTGAGATCTTATGAGTTATCCCAATCTATATTAATGTCGGCCAGACTACAAGCCCAATACTATAAAACATTTTTCCAGTTATATTATACACCAAACCGGATAGCCAAATGGGGATCCGGTAAAGGCACAGAGTGCCCGCGGTGTGCTTTATATGAAGCTGATATTTTACACATATTAGCAACATGCGATACATTACGACCTTTGATTAGGGCCATCTCTAAATTCCTCTCGAAGTCACAACAGGAGAAATAATGTTAGGTATAGATGGAGATATCCGGGCAAATTATTTGCAGGGGTTGATATTTATTTCTATGGCAGTATACAGAATATGTCTGGCCTCGGCATGCCTGGACCCAAACCCACCGGCATTCCAACAATGGCGGTTGCAATTACTGGCCGCATACATCCTAGAGATAGCCAATCTATAGAAGGAAGGGACGGAACAAGAGGAAACCTGGCTGATGATGGCTGATAGCCAGAAACCGGTTCTAGGATGCTTGATTCCGGTCCAGGGAAGACAGGGCTCGGCAGTTCGGGCTGGACTGTTCCCATGAGGTACAGGGTCAAGCCTGATTTGCATATGGCCAATGGATTTAGGCCCATATCTCTGCAATGGGGTGAATGTATGACATCGTTCTGCATTCTGTCCATTAACTGTTGTTTTTGCATTTGTCACCCCAAGTGGGACAGGTATGCTCAGACGTGAGTCCTGTGCTCTCCACACCACTGGAGTCAAGCTATCCTGGCTGATGATGGCTGATAGCCAGAAACCGGTCCTAGGATGCTTGATTCCGGTCCAGGGAAGACATGGCTTGGCAGTTCGGGCTGAACTGTTCCTATGAGGTACAGGGTCAAGGCTGATTTGCATATGGCCATGTCATAACTGGGGTGGTGTGGTGAGCAAAAAAACAATGAATTTAGGCCCAGATCTCTGTAATGGGGTGAATGTATGACATTGTTCTACATTCTGTCCATCAACTGTTGTTTTTGCATTCGTCACCCCGAGTGGTACGGGTATGCTCAGATGTGAGTCCTGTGCTCTCCACACCACTGGAGTCAAGCTATCCTGGCTGATGATGGCTGATGGACAGAAACCAGTCCTAGGATGCTTCATTCCGTTCCAGGGAAGACATGGCTTGGCAGTTCGGGCTGGACTGTTCCCATGAGGCACAGGGTCAAGGCTGATTTGCATATGGCTGGTGTGGTGAGCAAAAAAACGATGGATTTAGGCCCAAATCTCTGTACTGTGGTGAATGTATGACATTGATCTGCATTATGTCCATCAACTGTTGTTTTTGCAATTGCATTTAAGGAATCACAAATTGACATTCCTTAAATGCAATGCATTAAAGTAAAGAAACTAGCGATTTCGCTAATACGGGGCGCAAATTACCATAAAGTTAAACTTCATGGTAATTTGCAAAAACTTTGAATAAAATGCACTAAAGTGCATTTTTCAAAGTTCAATTTTACATGCACACATGCCCTTGGGGCACGTGTGTGCAAGATGTACTCATACGCAGATTTCAGCGGTGCAACCGGGTGTCCTTTAGTCCCCCTGGCACACTTGAAATTGCATTCTCAATTTTCGATTCTCTAATTGAGGATTGCAAATTGAGAATGTCTTCCAATTCTGAATGGGGAGGTATTCCTTAATTGCAACTCGCAATTTGCGATTCGCAATTAAGGAATGTTTAGAAATCACTATTTTTTAAGCAATTTCTAGATCCATAGCCTTTTGCTATTTCTTATTAGCGAATCCTTATTTTCCGCTAATAAGGAATCGCAAATGGCATTGTTGATGCATGTGCCACATAGTTGTGTTTTGTTTTTGCGTGCCTTAAAGTGTGAAAGTGAAGAAATCCGAGATGTGTTCAAGTCCTTATTCTAGGCTAGACCAAGACAGGAAGTTTGTTGCACTGTCACATTCAAGAAGGTAATCTGCTGTGGTATGAGGCATGCTCTAAATATTGCCTCAGTTCCGTGAACTTTCCAATCTTTAGTCCTCCAGACAGATTTTGTGTCTATAGTGTCCCTCCAAAAGTCAAAACCTTGTAAAGACAGCTGGGAAAAAAGGAAGAAATGTATCTGTTTTGTGTTGGTGAGACAATTTTTCTTTGCAGATGTGGGTGCAATCTTATAATAATAAGAGTTTGAGTTTGAAGTGTTAAACCCAGAAAAATATGTACACTTTCAATCCAGTGTCTGTGAATTACCTTTTGGTGGTGTTGGGCAATGTTCTCATTGATGGTAAGTAAAAACATTCCATTGAATACTTGCCTTGTGCCAGAAATGATGACCATAGTGTTGGTAACAATAAATGGTGTCAACATCTGATGTTTCATCATACAGTTAATTTTTAGAAATAGCAGCACTTTGTCCTAAATCAGATAGAATGCTATTGAAAGTTTCAAAGTCCCAATCATCAGATCATGTACTGGAGGTGATGATATCATTTAAAGACATTTTAAATGCAAATAGTAGTTTTAAAAGTTCAGTGGGACCAAATACATCATATGAAACCCTATCCCAAACTATTCCTTCATGAATTGGACCTCCTGTAATGTTTAAAAAAGGACAGGTCTCTTCTTTCAAGATGATATGGCATATGTGGTTTCAGGACCAAGTTCACATGTGGTACTGCAGAGGGTTCTGTTAGATAATGTCCATTCAGAAGCAGGAAAAAAACAATCACTACACCTATCCAGAGGATTAGGAATAATAGACTGACTGCAATCCAGAGCTGTAGCCAGGAAGAAACAAAGTAAGTTTTTTTTCAGCCAGAGGTAGATGATATATACTTTTTCTTTGCAGGAAATGGAAGCTAGCGGTGACTAAGGTTCACTCGGATCCAGAGAGAAGGTATCAAAATCGATGAAGTAACCAGATGTTGATCGATCTATCTTTGGTAGCTTCTAGGTTTTGTTGAACTTGCAGATGACTTGTTTTGAGGGATATTCACATAGATGTCAGTATTAAGCTCAATTGAGATCTGTGTTTCAGTTGTGCTTTGTTGTTGTTCAATTTCAACAGGCACAAGTTTCATGTCACTGTTGGCAGCTCCGTTAGATCGTAGAGTAGAATCTTCAATTGTTATTAATCTTTCTGTCTGAACTTCCTGTATGGTAGCGAGAGGAGATCGATGTCTACCCAGGAGCCCACACGGCCAGCTATTCAGTATTAGCCACAAAGTGTGGTTTGATCAGGATCGATGGCGACAAATCTCTTTTCTTTTTTGCCGGCAAGAGGCAGAAGAAGTACTGTCCTTGTCCCTTCAACAGCCAGGACCAGTACAGGCTTTCTGTATGATGATCCAAATTCTTTTTTGTCCACAATCTTTCCTCTGACCAGGTCCTTGATCATTGGAACCCAGGCAGGTCTAGCCAGAAAAGCTTTAAATTCCCCAGTGGCAATGCTTTTTACCTGGACATTGCTTTGTAATTCCTGGAATCCATTGAGTTCCTGTAAAATAGCCAAACGTTTATTGATGTTGAATGCTTTCTCATCTGCCACTGTGCTGCCACATTCGGGGTTGAGTACCCAATTTCTTGTCCCAAACAGGACCTGGTATGGAGTACGGTCTCCCAGGGAGCTTCTTTGCATGTTATTGAGTGCCCTCTGGATACCATAGAGGTGATTGACCCTACTGCCTTCCGAGCCTAGTATCCTTGCTGTTAGCGATCGCTTTAAGGTCTGGACTTCCCACTCCATAATCA
This sequence comes from Lissotriton helveticus, assembly GCF_964261635.1. Taxonomy (NCBI): domain Eukaryota; kingdom Metazoa; phylum Chordata; class Amphibia; order Caudata; family Salamandridae; genus Lissotriton; species Lissotriton helveticus. The sequence continues at coordinate 1,702,053,708 of NC_136063.1, read as the reverse complement.
AATTTCTCTCGGGATGATACAGAGAAGAGTACCGTAATGCAACACCCATACGTTCTATGACTCCCTTGGAAGCCCGAGAGCTAAACGCAGGGCCACGGTGGGAATGTAATGTGCCAATTGCGTATGTCTCTATAAAGACTTGCAAATCCTTTATACCAGTTTGGGTGTCAGCTGAGCGCTGGGGCCAAACAAACAGGAATCTAGAGCATGAATCTACTGCCACCAAGATGTACTTGTAAGCCTCATCATATTGTAAGGGGCCACAGTGGTCCAGAAAGATACATGTGAGTGGTCTATCTGAAATCAGAAGTGGTATTTGTGGTGGACGTGCTATGGTGCAAACCTTCATCTGCTGACAGATGTCGCACTTAAGGACAAATACTTTTGTCATGTTTGGTAAGACCTCACCACCAATAATGTCATTTTAGTAATGAAATTATTGAAGTAATACCTGCATGTGCTGAACCCAGACCCTTGTGCGAAGCTGGAATTAAACCTAGTCTGCGATCTATATTTGGTATTAATCTATCCCCGACTCCTGGAATTTGAGCCTACAGAATATTTTGGTCATGTAACTTTTAGGAGTACTTCAGAGGAAAGCTTTTTGGCACGACTGAGCTGTTTTTGCGTGAAGCAATGACATCTACCATTATGTTTCTGTCTACTCTCGTGCAAGAATGAGTGATTGCAAGTACAGCAGCAGCTTGCACTGTCGCCGTGGCGGCTTCATCAGCCAATGAATTCTGTCTATGCCAACACGTTAATACTCAGCGTATGAATCACATGAGCCTGTGTCAAGCCCTTTTTCAGACCTGTCTCTTGTTCCCAAAGCAACTTATGCTTGATTGTGCAACCTTTTTAGTCTTTAAAACCATTCTGACCCCAGTAGTGAAGATATTCATGGTAGGACTGGACACAGTAAAAAGAATCGCACACAATGATTCTGGGGAATACTCAATCTGTATTTTTTTTGTGCTAGTACTAGGGCTTTTAGTTTTTCCAGCTGAGCCGTGCAATCTCCTATTATTGCTAGGACGGAATTTGTCGTCCTGAGTACAACCCTTTTTAATCACACATGCTTTGCTGTATTGCTGTTTACTGTCTATGGCTGGCTGAGCTGAACTATCAGTGTAAATCATATATTCATACTGATCCGGAGGCATTATTTCATCCGGGAGAGGATATTCTTGTTCTTACTGCAAATATTCTTGTAAATCCAATTTATACTCCACATCTGTTGCAGTGAGAGAATTAGCCCGTTGTATCAAACTTGGATGTAGTGCTTTGGTGTTAGGAACGCTTGCTTTTGTTACAGCATTTAAGGTTGGTACGGGCGTTATGATAATAATTTGTTTCCCCTGAGCAGGTGCTCTCTCTCTCACTACAGCAGTCTGTACTGCTGTCAGTATTTTTTCAGTTGATGCAAGTGTAGCCGAATTGACCCGTGATTACACAGATCACCACATTTGTGGTGTTTACATGTGTATGTAAATGCTTGGAAGCTATTATGTCAGCTTGTAGTGAACAAAGTATATATGTGTGTTCCAGTGTCCAAGGTTGAACTGAGAAATCAGGTCAGATTAAATCGTAGAAAGATTTTTCTCTTTCTGTGTAATTTAAAATGTATCAGAGTCTTTGGCGGTTGGAGCAGTGCATATTTTTCTCAAAAGTTAGCTTCTAGGACTTTCCTTTCCCTAGACAACTCATATCCCAAAAATAGGACATTTTGGTGGGCAATTTTAGATTTTTTAAAGTTACATTTGTAGCCCTCAGAGGCGAACCCCAAAATGATGTTGTTCACTCTGGTCAAATGAACCAATAATTTATCGCCGGCAGATAAATATCATCTACATAGGAAAATGCCTAGTTATGTCCCCCTCCAATTGAATGTGTTATTTCATATAACTGGTGTGGGACACTTACCTTAGTATCTGGTGTTTCCACGGTGATGTGTTCATTCAATACCGTTGTCACCAGAAATTCCATCAGGTACTGGTGAGCTATTGTTACTTCTGCTGATGTGTCTAGCATCGTCAGAGCCTATTCCCCATTGAAAAGCTGAGTCCTCAGTTGCCAGGAATTTCTTATTTTAAGTCCTGCTTCTTCTTCTTAAATTGAGGTTTTGATTTTGCTTTATCTTCTTTTTTGATAGTCTGATGTATGATGTGTATCTCTGGACTTTGTTTGCTCTTCTGATCTATTTCCTGAAGTCCTTTCCTCTTGGTATTTTTTTATGCACCCTGGAAGGAACAAGAGGAACGTGTATCAGTATCCTGATACCTGTCAGGTTTTTTAATGTTATCACGATTCCTAAGATTATACCTCCTTTCAGAGGGCTCCTGCTGAGAAGAATGCCCCTTTGATTGTGATCTATTCTCTCTATTTTTTGTTTTTTATTATCCCATTTCCTTTTTGAAGAATCAGTTGCTTGCATGGTGCTATCCTTTTCTTTACTACCCAGTACTTGTTGTTTCATAGCTCTGGCTCTCAAATTATCTATACCTAACTCAGGGTATGCATCTTCGACCTTTTTTGGTAATTCTTGCTCCTCCTATGCAGGAGTGGATTCCCTCAGGCGTTGGGGTATAGCCACCGCTGCTGCTTCCTCTTTCATGTTTGCTAGCATAATTCTAGATACCTGGAAAAAATTGCCTAATAATTTCATCCCTAAGTTCATAGCTGGTTCTGCGATACAAAAGGGGATGATGGACGGAGCGTTTGAGCAAATCAAACACTCACCCCCAGTCAATTGATCTGGGTTTAATCCATCACCATTCTTTAGCCCACTCAGCCACTCCAGTTCAGACATGGCCATATGCAAATCAGTCTGACACTGTGCCTCATGGGAACAGTCCAGCCCGAACTGCCAAGCCATGTCTTCCCTGGACCGGAAACAAGCATCCTGGGACCGGTTTTGGATTTGTAATCCTCATCAGCCAGGCTATCTTGAATCCAGTGGCCAAGTGAGCAAGCGTCTCACGTCTGAGCATACCCTGCCACACTTAGGGCAAACAAAGCGATACAAAAGGGGATGATGGACGGAGCGTTTGAGCAAATCAAACACTCACCCCCAGTCAACTGATCTGGTTTAATCCATCACCATTCTTTAGCCCACTCAGCCATCCCAGTTCAGACATGGCCATATACAAATCAGTCTGACCCTGTGCCTCATGGGAAAAAGCCAGGCCGAACGGCCAAGCCATGTCTTCCCTGGACCGGAAACAAGAATCCTGGGACCGGTTTCGGATTCATAATCCTCATCAGCCAGGCTATCTTGAATCCAGTGGCCAAGTGAGCAACGGACTCACGTCTGAGCATACCCTGCCACACTTAGGGCGAACAAAGCGATACAAAAGGGGATGATGGACGGAGCGTTTGAGCACATCAAACACTCACCCCCAGTCAACTGATCTGGGTTTAATCCATCACTATTCTTTAGCCCACTCAGCCACCCCAGTTCAGATATGGCCATATGCAAATCAGTCTGACCCTGTGCCTCATGGGAACAATCCAGCCCGAACTGCCAAGCCATGTCTTCCCTGGATCGGAAACAAGCATCCTGGGACCGGTTTCGGATTCATAATCCTCATCAGCCAGGCTATCTTGAATCCAGTGGCCAAGTGAGCAAGGTTCTGCTCCATACTCATTCTCTATTTGTCTTAATAATTCTGGTATCACTGCTATTGAAGGAATACCATGAGTTCCAGTGTATATGCTCCTGGTAACTGAGCAGAACGTTAATGTCCTCGTATGGACAATATTCTTTCGGTGTAAGTAGTGTAAGTATGAAATGTATTTGTGCGTGCATCTGCAGGTGTGAATTTAACCCATAAATAGAATAACTAAGTCCTGAATGACTTGTGTGCCTCAATCACAAATGTTGCAGTACCACCTAGTACTGAGACTCCAAACTCTGCTAGTTTTAAAGTAAGTGCATTTCTGACATTTTCAGAAATCTTAATAGCACCTTCCTGCTCCCCTTCCCCCACTGCATTTGTATGTAATGCTGGTGCGGCGTTCTCTTCAACAGACATTGTTGAAAGAGTTTCAAGGCAAATGAGATAAGGTTTTGTGCAAAATGTAGGTGTAGGAGAGTAGGATCTGCTTTTTATAGAACACCTCCACTTTTTGCTGATGTTTCAGTGTTTTCAAATTAGTCTGGCTGGGATCCTGCTATTCAGGACAGCAACCTAGCTGCTTTCTCTTATAAACTGATTGCATGTACTGTAGGTACATTCCAGATTGGAATCTGGAGTACTCTTATAAGTCCCTAGTATATGGTCTACAATATACCCAGGGCATAGGTACCACAGAGGCCTTCCAGGGTCTGTAGCATATATTATGCCACCCTTGAGAAGCCACTCAAATTGATACCACATGTCTGCTACTGTGTAAGGTGGCACTTGCACCCCTTACTTATATATAGGTTCACTATATCTACCTTATCACTGCACATTTAAACCTATCAGTTACCCCTATGGCAGGCCTTTTCAATCCTGAAGGCGGGTACTGGGTTTTGTGTGAGAGTGTGCCCATGCATGAGCAGGGCCCCTCTGCAGCCGTTGGAATCTATTCTCCGGGGTTGCTCTGTGATGCAGCCATATCATATGCTCTTAAGTGCATTATAATCTCATGGTAAATGCTAACTTTAAAACGGCTGCCCAGAAAACTGTTGTGATTGGTGTCAAACACCTTGGAATCATACCTCCACACCAGTAACTGTTCTGGGAGGTATGAATCCACCCCCTTAGAGGGAGAAATATGACAGCACTGGTACACCCGGTACCTGCATTCTTGACCCTGGCACCACAAGATGGATGCTGCCAGCCACAGACACACTGGCAGGGGAGGGCTGGACAATAGGTTTTTCTGTCACAGGCAGGTGTAACCACCTCCCAGACAGGCTTTAGTATATTGAGGCTGGGTGGGTGCACCCCAAGAGTGCTTTGATGTCTGCACTGGGGGCACATTTGGTACCCCTGTGAATGGTCCAGCTCAAACCGGTTGCAGGGTTTATTAGCCCCTGCTCTGGTGCAAAACTGGACAAAGGATATGGGTGTAGCCACCCCTCTGTCCTGACCCTCCCATAGGTGGGTCCTCAGAGTTCCTCCCCCCCCCCCTCCCTTGGGTATAAAGTAGGAACCCCTGGCTAGAGGACTTTAGATGTTACTTGGATGAAACTTTGCTACAGAAACCAAGTACTTCGATGATCTACACTGCGCTAGATGACTGAAGAATCTCCCTTGGAGTAAAGGAGTTACTCCCCTGCTAAGCAGGCACCAAAGACACATCTGACAGGTTTGCAAGTCCAAAGTTCCTGAGGACTCTAAAGTCTTTTGCAATACAGGAGGTGGGTTTCTAAGTGTCCCTGAGGTTGACTAGTGTGCTCAGAGAAACTGAGACCCGTATCAATCGTGGGGAACGTGCAACTAGAACCCCTGGGCACCGTGTCCATTTGCAGAAGCATCTGCTTTCTGGCAAACCCTGAAGCTGTGCTTTGGGCTACTTGTATTCCAGACCCCTAGCAGTGATTCCACTGAAGATTACTGGCCTACACTCCGTGAGTGTTCAGTGGGTTGGTATTTTGTGATTCTTCTCAAGGTCTCTTTGCGATCCCTGGTCCATTGGCTTGTGGGTCCCCGAGAAGGCAACTTTAACTTTCCGTGGGCTTACCTGGTTGCTCCAGATATGCCCTGACTCTCCATTGCTTGGGGAGTCCCCATGACCTTGCTGGTCCTCACTGAAGCATCTTTTCTCTGACCGCATGGGTTGCAGTTGCCAAGGCTTTTTGGTATTCAATCCGGACACTGACCCCCAGCACTCGACATCCTTCGTGGGACAGCTCATGTGCAACTTTGGTCATCGTCGTTGTCTCCTAGTCCCCGTGGCTGCAGAGTAAAGCTTCACCTCTTCTCACTTGAAACACCCGACATTGGTTGGCATTCGTCTACGGACTCCTGGTCACTGGCAAGTGACCCAGACTCCGTCCCCTCTGCTTTCAGGTTCTTCTCAGCTTCGATCCAGGCTTGGATCACACCGGACACTTTTCCTCTTCACAGCAGCAGCACTTTGCAGCATCTCGCCATTGAAAACGGCAAAGATTCCGGACACCATTTGACACCTATGCACCAGACTTCCCTGGATTAGGTAACACGAGTACTCCAGTGCTCACATGGGTGCTGGCCTTAGACCCTTCTAACTCTGAAAGGATTGGCTCAAAGTCCTCTCCTAAGTGTTCTTAAACTTTAAAATTCCAACCGCGACTTTCCCATAGGATTGTACGGAACTCGCGGCTGTGTTCTCACACTGCACGCGTCCCCCGTGGATCCCCTGTGTCACAACCTTGGGTGGTTTCTTGGGGTCCCAGCGATTCTACATGCTCTAGGCACTGTGTCTAGTCAAGTCGTGGTTTTTATACCACTTTCTTAGTACATGGTTTGGTCTCCCCATGGAGCCCGCTGTGTATTGTGCTATTTACTGTTGTTCTAGAACTGTGATATTGTGTGCCTTGTTCTCTAATCTCATAAAGAGGCGAGTAGAGAGTGTTTAGTAATAAATGCATATATTTGATATATACCTGGTGTGATTCTCCTTTCATTTGGACATTCAGGAGGTTATAGACTGGTAAAACAAGCTGCTTTACATTCCTTCTAGACTCAACCTGAAGGCTGCTCTCCATAGCTACCAGTAGGATAGCTTTCAATAAATGTTGTCTTTAACCTAATCTTCAATAAGGGTTGTTTGGACTGGTACAAGGTGCCCACTTTAATTAGTGGACAGCATATACCAGGCCAACTTCTCACAGTAGGGAGCTACTATCCTTCAACTTTGAATAAACCTACAGCCAATACATAGGATATCCCTACTCATCTGTGACAGATTTTTTCCCTTCCCACTCCAGACGTCTTTGGATAGATGTGAATAGGGGTCTCTGAGAACAGCATGACTGAACTACTCAGATTTGACCATTAAATTAAGAACCAAAAAAACATTGGTGATGCCAAGTTGTGTAGTTTCTACAAGTCTATATAGGATCTGCACGTTTAGACAACATAAACTAAGGGATTGGTGTCCGGACTGATTCCAGATCCCCCCAAAGGATATGTTTGTCTGTAGACCAGCTAGCTCACAGTGCCACTATGAGCCCCTCTTACCAAGGAGCGAATAGTCTCTGGCTACTATCGAACATGACAACCCTTATCCCTCAGGGATTGTGGAAACAATGCAGTACTCAGTCAGCCATGCTCACTTTGTCTTGGAGAGATACACAGAATAAAGGATGGGGATGTTTCAATAAGTATTTATTGAAGCAGCATCCTTCTAGTGTAAAATACGTGTGCTGCAACACCATGAGACAGAAACACACGTATATGGTTGTAAGCACCAGTAGAGTAAAGAAAAGGTAGAATTCTACCATAGTGCTAAAACAATGAATATATGCAGGCATATGAATACATGACAATAATAATGCATACTCCTATGATGCAAACCGTAGCTAGATGTACATATGTGTACCTAGCATGTAAGTAGGTTTATAGCCAAGAATCCCATTAGTATAAAGCCAAAATCATTACCTGATGATGGAGAGCGAAGGACCCCATCTTGGTCTCAAAAAGGACACCCCGCAAAGGATGTCAGACCACTGCATGCTGGAGTATGTGCAGGCAGTAACATCAGCTTCTTTCGTCAGCGTGTCAGCATGGAAGTCATTTTCTCCCCTGGTTTGCTGAGTGACGATATAGTGCTTACAATCCCGAAAGGTGCCGTCAGGGGTTCTACCTAGAAGTGTACTTGGCATGTCGGGCAAGGGTGACGATAGAGGTGACACTTAAACAGAGTTATTATGGAGAAGATGGTAATACTGCTGTGAAACTGATAATCCTCATGCATAATAAATGAGGCTAGTTTTCGGAGAAAACCACACAACAATTTTGTGCACCTAACAAGGTAAAAGGTCAGCGTCTGAACTGTTATGTAGGACAATGGCAGGAGAGATGTAGCTAAAAGGCCTATATTGGGGTACATTGGGGTTCCTAACAATTTATATTTAGTGCGTTTTTTCAATTATCATCCTAGTTCAAGTATTAGATGTCATGTAACTCTTTTTAACTTTTTATATATATGCATCCATTTTTGTCATTTATTTATCGCTGTTTATCTTGAATGTTTTTCTTTTCTCTATATACAATAAAATATTTGAACATAAAAAAGTATGATTTTCAATCATGTTGCTGCTGTTATAGTTGGCTGCAGTTTTAAATCAAAGGTATACTTCGAAATGTAATGTAATCTTTCTTCAGTACATGGAGCAAATACTGTTAATACTACAAGAGACAGAAGTTTTAAACCAGTTTACAGATTTCTGGCTGTACATTATAAGGTTGGAAATCCAATTTATCTCCTACGTTGCTTAATTGAAAATAACATTTCGAAAGAGGTAGGTGTCTTTGACCCAATGGAATCAGATTAAACATTATCTTCATTTAGACACATCATCGACTCATTTTTCTAGATGCTCGAAACGTAAGAACATTACATTGCTCAGTTTAGGATGAAGGGTTGCTAGCTTCTCATTTCAGCAATTTATTTACCCTGTATGGTGCACCGTCTGCTTCTAGCCTCAACATGTGTTACTTGGACACCATGTTGGCACCGTGAGAAATCTCCTTACTGTATGCATCAGTGAATAATTAAATGTTGATTTGTGTCAGTGAACGTAACATCATGAGAGACATTCAGTCTGAAAGTTTTACTGATAAAATCTGTACACACTTAAACACTTCGGCAGTCTGAGATATAGATTCACAACAAATACATTACGGCTAATAGCTTAACATTCTTGCTAAAGAGGAAGGCTGTTCTTTCAGAATTCCACTGACATTTTAAAAGTTAAAAAAATAATTTTATTTCGGGAAAGGAGAGAGGAACAAGGTGTCAATACAAAATACAGAGAAAAATAGAAAGTACGGGTACATCAGTAAGCAATGGGCATAATACAGTTATAAACAATAATGAAAGCTAATCATAAGCATCAAATCTAAATACAATGAAGACAACAGGTGTAAAAATACAATTATGCAAAAGGAAGTACATACAGTTGATAATGTAGAAGAAACGGAATGTGGGGGGCACGTAAGGGGGCTTGAGAACTTCTTGCTGTGAGGGTTGTGGGTGAAATGAATGTTTAGCACATACATCAAGATAAAGCGTAACAGGAAGCCATAAGTCCATGCGCTTTGCTGCCATGTGGGCAGGAAAAACAAAAGCAGTATCCAGTCTATGATTATGGCAAACGTTATACCACCATGCTTTAAAAGAAATGTTAGAAAAATTCTTCCAATTGACTGTAATCTGCTGAAACGCAACAGCTAACAATAAATCGATAATCTGAGTGTTAAGTTCAGCATCCTCCCAACAAGGAGAAAGACTTCCTAAGAAAACATTAGTGTAAGAGAAGGGGCTGCAAGTATGAAACATTACATTAATTTGGGCCCAAACCTGCAACCAAAAGTCATGCACAGATTTACACAGGAACAGCATATAAAATAAAGTCGCTTGTGGGGAAGAACATGACCAACAAATGTGTGGAGTGGCTGGAAAGCGTTTGTGAAGGTCAAATGGCGTGAAAAGAAGTCTATTGTAAATGAAGAACAAGGTTTGTGTCAGGGTTGCTGCCCTAGAGGACTTGCGAATCTTATTCCAGAGCTTATCCCATAAAGGAATGGACCAAGATGCGGCAAGATCTTGTTCCCAGCATTCCTCCACCTTAGATTTGGGTCTGATAGAGTCTTTAGTGTGAAGGTGTTTGTAAATGGAGGAGGCTTTAGGAGTACTGCGCAGAAAGGAACGAAGCAGTGGGGCAGGGACAGGAGAAGAAGAAGGGGAAGGTGCGTGCAAGAGGCGGGTGTACGTTGTCATTACAGCCTCTTTAAGAAGAAGATATTTGTGGGTAAAAGAAGCAGGCAAACTATAGGTGGTGCGGAGAATAGGGAAGGTTATGAAAGAAGAATGTGAGAATAGTTGGGAAACCCAGATTAGCCCTCTGTGTCGCCATGACTTCCAGTAAAAGGGCTTATCACGTATCAAGAGAGAGGTGTTATGCCAAATGGTGGAGGTAAGGAGATCAGCAATAGTCGCAGGGGGAGTAGGAGAAGAAGATAGAAGTAGTTTAACGGTGAATTTGTGGATAGGAGTAGGCATAGAGGAAGGCTTGCGTGAAAATGAAAGATATTCAGCAAGGGAGAAAGGGGAGAGAAAGAGGCGTTCAAGTTTAGCCCATAAGTGGCAGGGGGAAATCGGGTCTTGCAACCAAAAGGAAGCCTGTCGTAATAGAAATGCCTGATGGTAGACTGGGAAATCTGGGAAATTAACTCCGCCTTCTGATTTGGGACGTATACGCCGAGCAAGGGACATTCTAGGTTTTTTGTTGCTCCAGATAAAAGATGCCAAAATTGAGTTAATTCTCCTGAAAAATTTAGAGGAGATGGAGACAGGAATATTAGAAATAGTGTAAACGACTACAGGGGATAGCATCATTTTAATTGTATCAAGACGGCCCCACCATGATAAATAAAGGGGATGCCATCTAGACGTTAAGTCCAATAGTTTTTGAATGCATTTATTTAAACGAAGGGAGACAGTGTCTGAAATAGAAGGGGTGATATGTAGGCCAAGGTATTTAATGTGTGAGGAACTCCATGTAAAGTTGGAGGTATTGAAATCAGGCTTATATGTAAACTTCGTCAAGTGCAAAATCTCACACTTGTCATTATTGAGCTTGTAGCCAGATATCTGGGAATAATCTCTGACTTCGGCAAGGAAAGCAGGAATAGATTCAGTAGGGTTGGAAATAAAAAGTAAAATATCGTCCGCGTATGCGGCAAGCTTAACTTGGGAATCCAAGACATGAAAGCCATGAATGTTAGGGTTTTGACGGAGTTTGGATAAAAAAGGTTCTAAAGCCAGATTAAAAAGAAAAGGGGATAGGGGACAACCTTGGCGCACGCCTCTCCCTAAATCAAAAAAGGAAGAGACCAGGCCATTGGCGCAGACTGCCGCACGGGGATTGGAGTATAGTAAAGAAATCAAAGAGATAAATTTGGGACCAAAACCAAACCATTTAAGGGCGTAAAATAGACCCTATCAAAAGCTTTCTCAGCATCCAGGGCAATGCAACATCCACATTTAATCTGGCTAGGTGAGATAAGATTCTTTGCCTCTTGATTGGAGAATTAATGCCCTTAACATTCCATGTAATTATTTTCAATGACATAATATATGAAATAGAAGAAAAAGAAAATCAGTAGCAACGTGAGAAGGAGAGCCCATGAAAGAAAGTGAGCAAAGAGAAAAAAAAGATCATAGATGCCAGAAAGAAAGGAGAGGAGGAATAGGAAAAAAGAGAAAAGTATAGAGGAGAAAGAAAAAAGAAGACGGTAAGAAAAAAAGAAAGAAGAAGTAGGAAAAGAGAGGCATATGCTAGGAAACAGAACAGGAAAAACCAAAAACGCAAGAAAGAAACATGCAGAAACAGGAGAGCAGGGAATAAAATCCTGAGGATTAAGAAGGAAAAGCAAATAGAAAAAAAAAGACACCTTTAAGCATAGAAGAAATGCGAAAGCCAGGAAAAGGGGGGCAAAAGGGAAAACTAACATGATGAACAAGAAGGAAAACTGTACTTACGAGAACGGAAGGGAGCACAATCGGGAAGAAGACACAACGAGAAGAGGAGGAGGGGGGTTAGAGCCAACTAGAGGAGGTCGGGCGAACAGGGTCAATGAACCACCCAACCAAGGGGACAACACGGAACGCGATATGTAACCTGTGGATAAAGAAGAATAACATTAGGAGACAAAACCACTAAAGATAACGAGCCTAAAAGAGACCATGTAAATAGAGAAATAGAGCAAGGAGAAAGGACATAAAGGAAAAAAAGGAATAGGTACACAAGTAAACAGGAGTAAAGAGCACAACTGCCAGATTCGGAGAACAGATGAGGGAAGGAAAACAACAAAGAATATCAACCATCAAAAGAGAGACAAGATGCGAAAATCATGGAGGGAAAGAAGAAGAGGGACCCGAAAGGTCCATGTCAGCAGCTTGGCAGGAATTCAGGAAACTCTGAAGACGGACTGGATCCTCGTAGCTTGTCGTTTTGTTATTGTAGGTAACCCTGAAAAAACACGGGTGAAAGAGACCATATCTGGCACCGAAGGAACGAAGAGCGGGTCTCATATCCAGGAAGGCTTTACGTCGATTTTCCGTGGCTCTTGCATAATCCTGTGCAAAGAACAAGGAAGATCCTGACCAGGTTAGACGAGGAGAGGCTCTGGCTGCTGAAAGAACCTTTAATAAGTCGGTGTATTCTAGAAAGTACATGATGACGCCTCTTGGTTTTGAAGATGTGGAGGTAGGAGAAGGAGCTCGGCCAAGTCTGTGGGCCCGTTGTATATTAAGCATAGTGCCTTCTGGTAAGTGCAGGAGAGTGGGAAGAAAGGATTTGAAAAAAGCAACAGGGTCAGTCCCCTCGCAGCCCTCTACCAGGCCGTAAATGCGTAAATTGTTGAGTCTATTTCGATTTTCAAGCTCCCCCACCTGCTTTTGAAGAGACGCAACCTGTGAATGCATGTGGGAGACTTTGGATGACGACTCCTGAAGAGAAGAGATGCTGCGTTCCACAGACGTGACTCTCGCATCCATTTGAGACCAATTATCAGTCAAAATCTGAAATTTGGCGTTGGTTTCTTCCATAAAAGGACGTTAAGCTCTTATCTCCACCAACAGCAGTTCCATGGATATGGCAGAGGCAGGATTAGATGGAGAAGGAGGGTCCTTTTTTAGCCTCTTGGTGGTACCTTTCCCTACAGTCTGCGCAGATTGCTCCATTGAGGACTGTGGTGAATGGACAGAAGATATTTGAGAAGCTTGTAACTGAGCAAAGGCCGAGAACACCTTGGAATTTTTAATGAAGATATGCTGCGAAGGTTTAGTAATGCCGTTCGGCGTAAGTTTACCCATGTAAGCTAGCCGTTAAAAAGAAGGACATCCAAATGGGAGATGTGTAGAAATTCCGTAAATAGCAGAGCAACTTGATGGGAACAATGTAGCAGAAGAAAAAGAAAAACAGTCTCTAATGCAGTAAGGAAATTCAGGAAGACCAGCAGCCGTAGATGGAGAGTCCAGAAGGGTAGCACTGTTCATAAAATGGCCGCCAACATTGGAAAGCTGAAGAGGCTTAAGGAAGCATTCGGAACCATCAAGAATAAACAGTCACAGTGAAGAAGCATAGCGGGTCAATAATATGGGAAACATGGCTCTGCACATATTAGGAGCGAAGCTGCAAGCAGTAGAGAAGTCGTGATGAGAAGCTGCGCATACCTGAGAGGCAACCTCGGCACTTCGTAGAGACAAAATGGCAGCCGCGGCTATGACAGAGCCGCGACCGGAGATTCAGCAGCCAAAAAAACGGCAATGTAGAGCCTCTAGGAGCCGCATAAAGATCTCACGACATGCTCGCCAAGTTCCGATGCGGAAATCCGCTTGCAGCGAGTCAAAAGAAGGTCGCGGACCGCTTGTTCCCCTCAGCGGGATCGTAGCGTTCACGCCTACGCCGCCATCCGCATCGGGCGCAAAGCCACGCCCCCCTCCACTGACATTTTAAATGGCTGTAATATCATAAAAAGCAACTTTTTAGCCACCATCTATGTTTCGTGATGTAACTCGTCTTTATGAAGCGCTCAGATATTAAAATGATGTCCTGGCACTAGAGAAAATAGATCAAATACCAAGCAGGAAAAGAGTCAATAAAGAACTGAATAAAAACGTTTCAGAAATTACAACCAGGCCTGTAAGGCTTGCTTCAACACAGTCAGGGTTGGCATCCCTCGCAGCGAGAGAGGCATGGAATTCCACAATTTAGCATCAGAGAAAAGGCCCTGTCACCTCAGTAAGCTCTTTTCACTTCGGGAAGTCCTGAGAATGAAGAGGATGAGTGAGAACATAGAACTCAAATTTGTTATTCAAGTAGAATGGGCCAGCTTTGTGAAGAGCCAAGTGTACAATGCAGAGACATTTGAAAGAAACTCTTTTAGCCAATGCCAATCAATGTAGAGTCAAGTTTAGAGGTGGCAGGAGAAGAACTAGGTGGGGTCAAAGCGTTTTTGGCCGCCAAGTTTTAAATATGCTGGAGCTTCTTGAAAACGTTATGGGAAGCTCCTAAAATAAGTATTTGCACTAGTTGAGGCAGCTGAGAAGATGGTTATCCTGGGTCTCCAAAGACAGTTCCATGCAGCAGAAAGCCCGATTTATTTACAGCCGTAGCAGGCGGAGGGGGTTCAAGCCAAGACAAGGGCCAGAAAGAAGGGAAAGGTCCAGTTGGGGGATGAATGAAGAAGCCAAAGGACCTCAGTCTTGATAGAATGAAATTGAAAGGCATTGAAACTTAACCAAGAAATATCTGAACACATACAACAATTGAAATTGTCCAGAGGGGGAGGACTTGATGTGTCCACGGCTATAATAAGCTGTTTCACCAGTACACTTCATACAAGTAAAACCAAAGAACCGTATATGCTGGGACAGAGAATGAATGTAGTTGTTAAGCAGGGTTGGACTAAGAGAGGATCCCTGTGGGACACCTTGTCCAAGTGGTTTGAAGGCTGATGTGTAATTAAAACCAACACAGCCTGATACCTATCTCAAGGTAGACTTCGCACCACTGTAAGGCAGATCCTCCAATCTTAATTTTCTCCAGGCTGGTTAGCAAGATGGCCTGGGAAACAGTACCCGAAAGCAGAGGGCAGGTCAAGTAGAACCAATGCCACTGGACTAACCTTGTCCACAATCGTCGTTAAATTAAACAAAACTGAAACCAATGTAGTTTCAGCACTATAACCTGATCAAAAACCAGACTAAATGGGGTCTAAAAGATGCTTTTGTTACCAAAATTTAGAGATCTGCAAATTTGCATATTTCTCCAGAATATTAATTGCAAAAGGCAACAGAGAAATAGGACAAAAGTTAGAGAGGTCGGATTGTTCAGTGTTAGGTTTATTCAACAGTGGAACAATGATAGCCTTTTTCCATTAGCTGGATACAAAATTATCAATAAGTGAGCTGATGCATACCCCTGCAAAGGATGGAGGAGTACCTATTTTGGCAGTTGATAGTATTTAGGAGGTATTGTATGATTAGGAGAGCAAGTTTTGATGGACTAGGAGATAGATGTCTTGTAGGGTGGTTGAGGGATATATGGAGAGGGGGGTCACAAAGCAGGGAGCCCCAGAGAGACAGCTACTCATCCGCACATGGGTCTGTCATTGACTTAGGATGCTTGAGAGAATCATATAGAGTTGATATTGTCCTTGAAGTAGTTAGAAAGTTTGTAGCAAGAACTTGGGAGTAAACAGTAGCAGAGGCAGCACAATTTGGAGACTCTAAGGAGCTTCCTATAGAAAAACATTTACTTGGTGGAATTTTAGGCCGCTAAGAATTTATTAGAAATAAATTACGTTTAGCGACAATCAAAACTTTTTATTGCTAGTAAGGGTTAGTTTGAGTTTAGCCCGAGATATTGGAGAGTAGCCATGCCACCATATACATTCCTGATTCTTACAGCCTCTTTTGGGAATTTGCCAATGACCCTTTAATGGCATTTAAAATGCTATTACAGGTTGGAATCTTCTTTTCACTCAAGCATATAGGGTCAACGCCTGCAAAATAAATGTCAGGTACCATTGATACTTGCTGAATGATAATCTTCCAAAGGATTAGTTAATCTTGAAGACACATTTAGGTAGATCCCATGGAGACATAAAAACAGCAGGTCAGACTGTGAGTGCTGAAGGAAATAAAACCGTGGGTCTCCCTCAAAGATAACCTTCATGTAAGGAGATGGTGGCATACTCAGTTATGGACTCTCCGGGCCTTTGTGAATCGGGCCTGAAACATCAAACTATCTATAAAATTAAGACTTTGTTGTTTTTGTCTAATAACTAATGGACAACCCTATCCCCTTTCCAAGAAAGCATTCCTGTTTCTGTGTCCACCTCTTCAGTTATGGTTACAAACAATCCACCACGTATTTATTTCCAGTAATAAATTACGTGTATGCATACTGAATGTCTGAATCAAGATAAGAAATGTATCCTACACATTGCACATTCTGTGCAAATAAATGGATCTTAGGTGTGCAGAATTTTTTGTAGTATGGTGAGTGTTACTACTTGTTCATCGATTTGACCACCCCATAAACAAGGAATCAAAACGAGTAGATTCAAGCCTCCCTTGTCATACAAAGACATAAGCTAATTGTAGATGATTTAATGTAATTAAACATCTATACCTCATTCTCTTAGAAACTTGGATGACCTAGCATGCAAATGCAGAAAAGCATTGCACGTCTTGAGAAACCCAGGCTACAATAGAATCAACTCTGCTATTCTGCTAAGTTTAAAGCAGAGGTGAATAACATGCCACATCATTTGTGGCTAGTATTCCAATTTATGGGGACATTTACTATTATTTCATGCAAGACAATTTGCTGCCGGCATTGTGTGAAAGGGAAAGACCAGAAATGCTCCATATTTACAAAGCTATGAAGCAATTTCCTTTCTTGTGGCGCTGGCGCACTATGTGCAGACTTGCACTACCACATGCAACCTTGTACTATAGTGCAAGGGTGACTTCTTTACAGGCAGGATTGCTGTTATGATGTTCCTTCCTGCACAAAAACAATCCTTAGTGGCATATTCCTTGTGCTGTGTGTCCTGCAGAATGCAGCACACATGGAAAGAGGATGTAAAGAGAAGACATAAAGATATGTCTCCTCATTACGCCTCAGGTAGGCGCCTTAGGTAGGCGCACCATTTCGGTGCAAACACAGGTTTACACGTCTTTATACATCTGGGTTTGCTTCAAAATACACAGGTGAATGTATGGGAATGCCCATACCCCACCAATGTAACACCTACCTGAAGCAAAGGAACTCTATGCAGTGCCATGCACTTGCATTGTGTTACTTTATATTTACTAGACCACACAAAGCCATGCAAAGTGGCGCTGCGTGCTTAGTAAATGCTAAAAATGATTTTGCTTTGACGCTGCACCACAAGAGACTCAGCTCTAATGCAAAATTATAGTAAATATGTCCCTATGTGTTTAGTGATGACACTTTTGGAGGAGATATCAGTTATTAGAAAATAGGGTTTACCAGGTTGGCCTTCTCTGTAAGATAGGCAATACTTGAGCCTTAGATTTGTTTAAAATTGAAAAAATGCACTCTGTTGGAAAGGATAATATCCCCACTATGATCTCTGCCGTGAGATGGGTGGTTAGATGTTGCCGTAGACCTCAATCAGTAGAGACACTTGGGAACTAAATGAAAACTATGTTTAATAATATTTTATGGAAAGATGTGCTAGGTGATAGGGTGAGGAGAAAGTACAAATATGGTGTCCTTGTCTGCCATTAAGAGTATAGCATTTGGTACTGGCACATTTATGGTAATGTGCTATTCGTTCATTTAGATGCATTGATTCTAAGAAATAATCATCGCCATAGTGTAATGTAGACTAGTTGCATTACCTGTTGCAAGGTCAATATAGACATTGAGACCCAGATTTAGTAACATTTGATGCAGCGCAATGCAGCAAGACAACTTGTTGCAAAGTTAATTACCAACATGTACACACATTCGTGCACTGGTGCATCTGTGGCTGACAAGCGCCAACACAGGCACACTTTTGCCATGGTACAAGGGAGCTTGCATTACTGACAGGATTGTTTTTAAGTAGGAAGGGACATCTTCCTTCACAAAAACAATCCCCAGAGGCGTGTTACTCTATTTATGTGTGCTGCAGAATGCAGCACAAGTAAAAACTGAAAATAGCAATGAGCAATACAGATATTCCAACTTATTACTCCTCACCTTCAAAGGTGTGGCAATTAATACATTCCCAGGCTTAGTTGTTTTAGCACATCTGGGCATTGGCCAAAATCTTTAGTTGGATGCATGGGCGCACCCAGGGTCTCCCCATGGAACGCCTTCTCCATGCAAGGCGGCTCTAAGTGACATAGTAAATTTAACTTAAGAGTTGTGTTGCCTTGCGTATTACAAGGGCAATGCAAGCCTATGCTAAATCTGGGCTTAAATGTGCATTATATGTGCATGCACTGTATTGTTTTTTTTATTTTTTATTATGAATGGATAATAAGGCATTCTTTTATATACAAAATACATGCTGCTATAATATGGCAGTGAAACTATATATTCCCAAATAATATATAATTTATTCGTGTGCTTACTTGTTTTGCTCTTTTTCACATAGTATAATTAGAGATATACTAGCCAGAAGTAAAATGTGCACAAAACGAGACAAATTATGTGAAGGAGCTTGCGAAACAAGAACGACAAGGGCACTAGGGGAGTAGCAAGCAAATCTAATGTTTCAGGAATATGATAATGGGTTTACGAGATGTGACGTATGTGAAGTACAGTTTCCATTTAAAACACAGAGTAGAAAAATAGTAAGCAAAACACTAAAGTGTGATTGGTTAATTATCGAAGTTGTGATGGAACAGTGGCCTCGTTAACTTGTTCGTGCTAGGGATTCTTTTTGATATCAGGATGTATACAGTTCCATACTGAGTGTGCATAAACTGGAAATGATTGCAAGTGGATTCTTTTATTTTTTGCAGGTTTGGGATTCTAGCATGAGGCTGTCAAAGCTCTGTGGTTGACTCTGACCACATGAGACTGTCAGTTTTAGAGCTAGGTAGCTTGGTGTTCCAGTGCATATGGCTCTGCAGATTGTGCAGGCAGACTTAAATGTACAACTGAGCCCGTATTGGAGATAGGGTGAACTTTTCATGTTTGCACCGTGGCGCACCTTAAAGCAGCTGGCCAGGGTCAAACATGAAAGAATGCGCTTCCCTCTGATTATCGCAAACTTGCAATGCCCCTAGGGCAGCACATTATTGAAGAGAAAATGGAGCAGCTGTCTAAAAGCTTCTCTGTCTTGTTCTATGCAGGCGGAAACCCAACTCCACTTTTAAAAGGTTTTAGACCTTGCAGGTGGGTGCAGTGAGTGACTGCACCCACCAGCAAGGTGATGGCTGATAGGGGGTCCATGAAAGCCCCTTTCATTCCTTTATAGGAGGGCATTTAAAAAGCACACTGACGGTGCAGCTTATTTTTGTGGCACGCTAAAAGTGGGCCTTCGAAAGGAATGTTTGTCTCTGCGCCCACATCAGTAATCTGGCGCAAGTTGATTCACTCATTTGCATTAGGCCACGCCTCAAATGCAAACATGAAAACGCCCTGTAATGAGAGACAACCATCTACGGCCCTTTCTGTAATACCACAGATCAGTAAATTCATATTCACACATTTGTTGCTACATTGCAACAGCCAAAGTCCATGTTAATCTACAGTACAGTGTAACTAAAATTAAAAACTACTACTTACAGAATATGTTATTACCCTTTGTTGAGGGAGTGCCATTGTGACCTGGCATTGACGACATTTGCAATAAATAGAATATTAAATGCTTCTCATCTGTATATATCTTACATGCTCCCTAATATATAATAAATACACATATTAAATAATCAAGCACACACCCACTTATTGGCATAGTTTATGCAAACAAACAATGCTGATCCATTAGCTTTAACATTACATATAAACAATCTGTTAGCTTAGAACAATAAGGCAGTCCAGTCTCAAATGAACTTTTATGGGTAGTGAGTTATACCTGAGACAAACAAGTAATTGATAAATAAAATACAGATAAAGGAGGTTCGCTAATGTGTTGATACTTACCGGTAATCTTCATTACCCCGATTAAGGTCCTCCTAGTCCTAACCATGTGAGGCAATCCTGCCTCATGACAGCCAATGGAAACGTTAGTATTTTATTTTATTTTTATAATATAAGTCCCTCCTACCCACCGCCATGATGGTTATCAACAAGTCCAGACACAAACACAGTGGGAGGGAGGGAACAGGACTGGGACGAGGAGGGCCTTAATCGGGGTAATGAAGATCACCGGTAAGTAACAAGAGACTACCCGCTCCTCATCCCAGTCCTAATCATATGAGGAACTCACAAGTAGAAAACGAAGAAGAAAAACATAGGACACCAGGTATCCATGCAAAAGTACAATCATTTACTCAAACAAATGTGTTAAGGTACAGCAGCGTTCAAAACGCCAACAGCAAAATTGTCCACAGAGGCATGCAAAACATCAAGGCGATAATTAAGCCTGGGCATTAAATTCCGCTCCGCTCGTGGAATTGGCAGAATTTAGGCAATTTCTCGTTCTGCGGAGAATGCAGAATTGCTGAAAATTCTGCGATCCTCGGATTAGCGGAATCATTTTCGTGTTTGTTCTTTAAAAATGTGTTCAAGCGCGTGTGATAGCGACTTACTGGGATCCCTGCATTCGCCGACGAGTTTTCCTATCTGTTAACGTGCACCTCGAGATTTTGGTAGCCAGCTGCGTGATCCCGCAAGAGTGTGTGATCACGAACACGTCATTCGCTGCGCCATTGAATACCACAAGAGTTTGTGATCACAAACATGTCACTCGCTGCAATCGCGAACACGTCTTTGGTCGTGCCATCGGACATCCGGCAGAATGTTGGTGAAGCTTGCGATCCCGAACACACAAAATATTCAATCTGGAGAAGAAGAATATCTTGAGCAGCATAAAACCTCCTATAAAATGAAGATTTGGATGAAAAAAACTCCTCAGATTGACATTGGGCTATCCTTTCTTGTGCAAGGAGTCCTTTTTAAAAAAAAAAATTGGGGGGAGAGGGAGGAAGTGCCACATAGTCTCCAACTTCCTGTTCCTGTCCAGCAGGCTCCTCCCAGTGCTTTGTCCATCTCCTGTTCATTTTTCATTTGGAGTTTGAGCCAGATGGATCAATCTTTGTGTCTGCTGCATCATTGTTATTGGATTTGAGGACTTTTGGATTTGAGATTTTACAAGTAAGTTGGAGTTAATGTTTGTTTGATTTGGGCATTGCAGTTGCTGCAACTACAATTTTGGTACTTTTCATCATTTAAAAAAATATATATTGTTGTGGGTAGCCAGTAGGCCTAGAGCTAGTCATGGGTGGTTGCATGATGAAACAACTATTTCCGTGTGTTCTGTTGAATTTAAACACGATTTAGGGCATGGATGGCATTGGATTGAATTACAAAATGTGTATTGTTGGGTGTATTTCAGTTTTTGGGTGTGTGTTAAATAAATGCATTTGTTCTGTGTGGTGTGGTGTGTACCTTGAACACCTTGTTTAGCCCTGTGGATTTTCGTTTTTGCATTTTATTGCATTACAGGCAAAGCAGTGTGGTTTAGCATGCAGCCTTTGCCTGGCTATTATAGGCCTGTTTTCAGTACATTGTTTTCCAGGCTTCCTGCTTGTTGCTTGTGATTTGTGAGTGTCCATGTGGCTGGTGGCCATTTCTGATCGGAGTTATAAGTGTGCTACTTTTGCCATATAGGCCCTCATGTGTTTCCTTTATGGCCTAGTCTTCTTGTTGTTGTGAGCCTGGCCATGAGACTGGCGGCCATTTTGAAGCCAGGCAGTGTGCTTTTTGCCATAGGCCTGCATTGTCTGTCTTCAGTTTCTTGTTGTTGTGGCCCTGGCCTTGAGGCTGGTGGCCATTTTGAAGCCAGGCAGTGTGCTTTTTGCCATAGGCCTGCATTGTCTGTATTCAGTTTCTTTTTGTTGTGGGCGTGGCCATGAGGCTGGTGGCCATCATTTTGAAGCCATGCTGTGTGCTTTTTGCCATAGGCCTGCATTGTCTGTCCTCAGTTTATTGTTGTTGTGGGCCTGGCCATGAGGCTAGTGGCCATTTTGTAACCAGGCTGTGTGCTGTTTGCTATGGGCATTCATTGTCTGTGTTTAGTTTCTTGTTGTTGTGGGCCTGGCAATGTGGCTGAAGGCCATTTTGAAGCCTGGTAGTGTGCGTTTATTTATAGTTCTGCAATCTTGTAGCCTAGTCTGCCAACATCCAGTAGGCTCAGAGATAGTCAGGGGTGCATGAAACAACTGTTTCTGTGTGTTCTGTTGAATTTAAACATCATTTAGGGCATGGATGGCATTGGATTGAATTGCAAAATGTGTGTTTTTGAATGTCTTTCAGTTTTTGGGTGTGTGTTAAATAAATGCCTTTGTTGTGTGTGTGGTGTGTTGTGTACCTTGCAGACCTTGTTTAGCCCTGCAGAATTTTATTTTTGCATTTTATTGCATTACAGGCAAAGAAGTGTGGTTTAACATGCAGCCTTTGCCTGGCTATTATAGGCCTCTTTTCATTACATTGTTTTCCAGGCCTCCTGCTTGTTGCTTGTGATTTGTGAGTGTCCATGTGCCTGGTGGCCATTTCTGGTGGGAGTTATACGTGTGCTGCTTTTGCCATTTAGACCTGTATGGTTTTCCTCTTGGCTTACTGCTTCCATCCACCCCCTTTGCCAGCTGCAGCTCCCTGAATGATGTGATGAGCAAATAATCTAATGACAAACAGGGTCCACTTCCATTATATGTGTATATTTGTTGTTGCTTCTCTTCTTTCCTATCCTTCTTGAGAGTGTACACAGTATACCATGAAAGCCCTTGTTGACAAAGTCTCACAAATGGCTACACTAAGTTATACATTTTATTTGTTTGTTTGTACTAGCAGTAAATGAACCACAACAACAAATGCAACATTTCACTGATGTTCTTCTCCTGGCTTCTTTGCTTTTAGGTGCACAGAAAGACAGAGGAGGAGGTGTCATCATCACCCGTTGTACTGCCAGACAGAAGTCCTGCTGCACACCACATCACGTGTGACCTTACACATCTTTGCAACTTGTGCACCTATGTCCTGCTGACATTTGAAGAAGATGGCCCCAAAGAAAGGTACCAGGTCCTCCAGTACCAAGAAAGTTGCCTGTGAGAAGAACAAGGAACAGAAGAAGGAAGTGGCACTTGCCAAGACTGGTGTGCCGCCTGAGTTGTTTTTAGGGAATAAAAAACTTACGCCTGCAGTAGCAGTGTCCGACGGGGACCAAGCTCGGAGCAGCACCTCCGCATCAGAGGACCCACCCCACCAACGTAGGCCCAAGCCCATGAGTGTGGCAAAGGTAGCCAGTCTACTAATGAGCAGTGATGTTGAAATGCCATTATCGCAAAATAGTACCCAATCAACGCACTTACAGGCGGAAACTCAGCTGATAAGCGGGCAACAACAGCTGCAACAACAGCCGCAACAACAGCTGCAACCACAGCGGAACCACAGCCAGAACTACAGAAACAACAATAGCCACAACAACAGGCCACAATAGTAGCTGTTCCTCCTGAAGTAGGGGCAGTTCAGGAAATCAAGCTTTTTGCATACCAAGAGGAGCAAGCCACTGTTTCAGAAGATCCATTGCCTTCCACACCCCCAGCAAGTAAAAGGAGGGTTAGTCCATCAACTTCTTCACAAGCCCCGCTTCTGCTTTTTGTTTGAATATATTTTATTAAGTTTTCGGCTTTTATAGTCAGTACATAATCATGCAGTGAACACAAGGAAATAACACACTTATTTTACATAGTAATATACTCGGTCCTCCAGTACCAAGAAAGTTGCCAGTGAGATGAAAAGGGAACAGAAGAAGGAAGTGGCACTTACCAAGACTGGTGTGCCGCCTGAGTTGTTTTTAGGGAATAAAAAACTTACGCCTGCAGTAGCAGTGTCCGACGGGGACCAAGCTGGGAGCAGCACCTCCACATCAGTGGGCCCACCCCACCAACGTAGACCCAAGCCCATGAGTGTGGCAAAGGTAGCCAGTCTACTAATGAGCAGTGATGTTGAAATGCCATTATCGCAAAATAGTACCCAATCAACGCACTTACAGGGGGAAACTCAGCTGATAAGCGGGCAACAACAGCCGCAACAACAGCCGCAACAACAGCTGCAACCACAGCGGAACCACAGCCAGAACTACAGAAACAACAATAGCCACAACAACAGGCCACAATAGTAGCTGTTCCTCCTGAAGTAGGGGCAGATCAGGAAATCAAGCTTTTTGCATGCCAAGAAGAGTAAGCCACTGTTTCAGAAGATCCATTGCCTACCACACCCCCAGCATGTAAAAGGAGGGTCAGTCCATCAACTTCTTCTTCAAGCCCCGCTTCTGATTTTTGTTGGAATATATTTTATTAAGTTTTTGGCTTTTATAGTCAGTACATAATCATGCAGTGTACACAAGGAAATAACACACTTATTTTGCATAGTAATATAGCGACAATACAGTGCAATGATGATACATAGCAAGGTATTTAATACGTATTACAGTTCTTTCTATAAAATTGGTGGAGCAATATATAGAAATGGATGCTGTATGGAATGTGATGTCGCCCGGTAGCGATAGTAGCGTGGTTTGGGGTATGGGGATGAGATTTGATGTCACCCTGTGCATGCCTCTAATGTTCCAAGTACATATTTTTATCGCAGTCATTTCGTTACTCTAGGTGACCTCCACATTCTTTTCCCACCACTTTCCCACTGCATCAACCCAACCCCGGACCTCCCCCCTATCCCCCCGTTCCATCTTCAAAGACATCTTCATTGACATTAGGATGAAATCCTCAAAAAGGCATAAGGAGCTTAAAGTAGAAAACATAACAGACCAGAAAGGGCCAAACCAATAAAAATACAAAAAGGTCGGTTGCTGAACATGCCGCCATCCAAACTCTCAATCGAGATAAGTAACCTTTCAATTCTAGGAGATGCTATATGCTAGGCACAGTTGTGTTACTTTATCAGTATGGCCTTCAAGAACCGCTTCTGATGATCGAGATGCCACTTGGAAGCCACCAGCTCAGTCTGAGAGTGATCCACCTCACAAGACAAGGCTAGTGAAAAGGAAGGTTCCAGAAAGCCTTTGAGTTATGGAGGTAGATGTACAAGAGGGGGATGATAATGATGATGAGCCAGTCATCTTGAACATCACTCCTGGCCCAGAGGAGATGGAGACCAGCATTATTACCCTATCCAAAATCACTGCGAGGAATGTAGCACGGATACCACCAACACAGGTAACACCCTCACGACCTCCTCCAGCTTCCATATTTACATTTGTAAAGGCCCGGCTGGGCGGTACATCCAGCTCAACCACCACCTCAGTAGGTAGTGGTAGTGTAACTGCACAGAGTCAAATTCCGGGCACACCCTCCAGTTCATCTGGTATTAAAAGTGGCACCTCCAGCAGCGCCAGAAAGTTCTCCTCCCCAGTTTGGGGCTTCTTCTCGGTTGGCAGTAAGGAGGAGAACATTGCTATATGCTCAATTTGTCGGTGGGCTGTTAGGCGGGATAAGATTGGTACAAACTATGGTATTGGAGGCCAAAAAAGTCAACTCAAAAAACACTACATTATCCAGTGGGAGGCTCACCTTCTTTGCTTAGAAGAAAGTTAAACTGAACTCATTGTTGTTGTTGGGGATGAAGAAGTAGGGGAAGATATGATCGCGGTGGAAGGTGAACAAGAGGGGGACATTTCTAACCCTACCCTGAGTAGTGTAGTGGGACCGCCCACATCCTCAGCAACATCTCAGTGGCACCGTAGTAAGAGTCAGGCTGAGACACCAAGGCAACCGAGTACTGCAATGAGAAAAAGAGTGTCTTTGTTGAGCTTAACTGGGTTCAAGAAGACAGCTGCACCACAAAGGAAAATAATCCAGCCTACCATTGATAGCATGCTGAGGTCAGAGGCGCAGTACCAATATAACAACCCAATGGCACGGTTGTACAATGCCAAGATGGCTAAAATGTTAGCGCCTGACCTTCTCCCTTTTTCATTTGCGGAAGGGGTCGGGTTCCTTGAATTTGTGTCAGCCATCTGCCCTAAATGGAAGGTTCCCAGCTGGTCCTATTTTGCCAGAGTTGCTGTTACAGCACTACATCATGATGTGCTGGAATTGGTTGGACAAGCTTTGCAGCAGAGTGCTGTTCACAATATCCACCTGATAACAGCCATGTGGACCAGTTGCCAAGCCACTGTTTACATGTGCATCACTGCACACTGGGTGTCCTTTATGGGGGTTAGAGAAAAGCTATCTGAAGTAGGTGCTGTTGACACAGCTGAGATTTTTAATGCTACTCTGAAACATGCGACTGTAGCCATGTTCGTCATGGAGAAATCTCATACTGCTGCACACATTTTGGAAGAGTTGAACAGCAAGGTCTTTGAACGGCTGCACACAAGAGGGAATAACATTGGTTTTGTTGCCACGGATAATGGCAGTAAAGTCCTTAAGGCCATGGAGGTTGGTTGGTATTTCAGGGTCCCATGTTTGGGGCACAGCATTAACATTATAGTTCAAGATTTTCTGAAATAAGGAAGCCATAGTCAGCAACTTACTTAACACCTACCGAAGAATATGCACTCATTTCAGCTATTCTTTTAAATCCCAGAAGCAGCGGAGGATCATTCAACATGACTATAGAATGTCAGTCAAAGCACTCATCCAGGAGGTGGCAACACGTTGGAACTCATCTTTTTACATGCTTGACCATCTGTTTGAGCAGTACAGACTAATCAACGAATATTTCATGCGAAGAGGGGATGCTACTGTGAAAGGCATGACCCTTCAGATGGTCCAATGGTACCTAGTTAAATGCCTGACAGAGATGCTTCTTCCTTTCGAGGTCTCCACATGTGAAGTCAGCTAGGAGGACTGTACTATGGGCCAAGTTATCCCATAGTTGCACATTCTAGAGCAACAGCTGCAGGAGGCGTCTGAAGCGTACATAGGTGTGGAAGAAAAAAAGAAGCATATGAGTTGGTGGAGAGCTTATCCCTCTGCGAAAAAGAAAATACAAGAGTGCAAACTAAGATTTTGTCACAGGAACATTACATGTGTGCCACAATTCTGAATCCACTGTACAAATCGGCACTGTACAGTAAGACATTACTTCCCTTTTCAGAAGTGGATGTTGCCCTGTACAAAACTTGGATAGCTGAGGCAGCCAGTAAATTGAACATTCAACGGCTGGTAATTAAAGGCCCGCTACTGAAACCCATAACAAGTACTGAAGCAGGGTATCCAGCGTCAAGTTCAACTTCAGAGCCTGAGGGCAGTGCTTTTGGCTCACAGCTGTCACCAACACTATCAACAACAGCAAGAACCAGATCATCATCACCAGCCCCAGCCCCAGTAAAAAAGGCAAAGGATTGGTATTTACAGCAAGGACTTGCTAGGTCCAGTGCTGATGCAAAGACAAAAGAGGCCGATCAAATTGTAGCACCCCTGAACATTGAGAGGATGGCCCAGGCATATCTGGATGACCCAAGAGAGGTCTACATTGATCAAAACCCATTGCGGTATTGGTATGGGAAAAGGGGGCAATAGCTTGTGCTCAACAGGCTGGCGATAAACTATATGGCTTGCCCTGTCGCAAGTGTCTCTTCTGAACATGTTTTCAGTGCTGCTGGTTCCATTGTAACAGTGAGAATGTGGAGAGGTTAACCATGATCAAACTGAATTAGCACTTTATACCACCAAATTACACAATACGTGAAACAACGTAGGAAGATGAGGACAGCGGCTCGGATGACGGAAGTAGTTTGTTAGACGATGATTACCTACTTCTGTTTGAACCCCCAGAGTTTGAGGATGAGCTATACTTCCCTGAAAAATAGGTTCGAAACTTTGAATCACAACAAATCCATCACCACCGTCTTCTAGTCCTTTTATTGCTATATATGAGTTTCAGCGGTTTGCATATCAGTCAACTCCTCTGAGGCCTGCTCCTCCCTCCTCCTGAATCGCCCTAAATCCATTGCCCTCAAACCAGATGATGAATGGGTGTAGCATAATAGAAGAAAAAAGAAAACTTTGCCTCATTAAATCCCTCCTAAAGAAGTGGAACACGTGATGATGACTACTATAGCTATCCTCCTTTCAGAGCCGAGAGAGACTGCCCATTAACTAAAGATGAGAAGGGACAGTTAATGAATGATGCCATGCTTTGGATGCTGTTGCTGTCTGAGTGATTTGTGTTGTTGTTTGTTGTGCATGAAGTTAATTCATTGTGTACTATTATCTAATCTACACACTAAAAGTAATTCAAGGCAATTTTTTCCTTCTTGTTTTTTAATAACAAATGTGTACTTCTACTGCAAGCCGATCCATTGCATTTTGAATATGGAAAGGGGACTCAATCTGTACACTGCACACTGAGTTGGACAACATCATGATGACCACAGTGACATAATATCTTCACATTCACTCAGTAGAATCGGAGATGATTGATGGAATAAGTCAGGGCATTTCATGAGTGGCATAAAAGGTAAACAATTCAACAACAATGACAGCAGACCTACATGTCTGTGTAGTGATGGAGTCGAGTGTAGTGGTATGACTGACAGTGCTGCATTGATTTCGTCACTTAATGTGTCAAATGTTATGTTGCTGTATATGTGCTTTGTCTGACTCTGTCAAAAAACATATGCTAAATGGAGGATGGGTCAAGGGTGCCGTGGGCCTGCTCTGTCCTGTTGTTGTAGGTGAATGCTGAAGACTAGAGTAGACGTGATGTATCCATCTATGCCACCTCTGAAAGTGTTCTTGTTGCACTCCACTAATTTATGCATTTTTTTCTACTTGATTTTTCAATATCCCTTTGTTTTTGCATCTACAATTACAGACCGGCTCTTACCCTATGCTATACTAGGAAAAACAACTCACACTTACCATACCAATGAATCTACATCTGCCAGACAGGCAGTGGCATCTCCAACGAGTGATGGATGGACGAAGCGTCCATGGAAGGGAGGACCAAGAGGAATGCTGAGATGCAACACCCCATTTGACCAGGATAACATACAGTAACAGTATCAACTCTCATCATCTTTTAAATAATTTGATTATTTTTAGTCTTAAATCATTACTACTGTTTGTTGTTGTTATTATTATGTTTGATCTTTGCTTATAATTCATCCCTACAACTGTTTTTAAATTTTCTTTGCAATCTTCAAAAGTAAGCCCGGTACAACAGAACAGAAACTTTATATAATCCGGGTCTCTCTGAGGGCAGACAGGCAAGGCAAATGACATAATATCAATATACCGCTGCCCTGTACTTTCTAATTGTCTAGTAGTAGTTAGTAATTACTACTTATCATTAACCATCAAGTTATTATCATCATGCATGCATTTCCTTTTTCTCCCTTAATAGGTTTATGGATATGTTCAGCTACAAAGATTGTGTTTTGTTGTTTGTCCATGCGTACTGTTTTTCTTTGTCAAACCTTTCCTAAACCTGTTTTCCTAACCATTCATCAAAACCTAACCCTCTTCCCACGGGCTGTGAGAATTACTGAGGTGTGACTACATTAAATGTACACCAATAATTGAGCACATGCTTGCTGGGGCGGATGTGGCAAAACCAACACTAATTCAATTTCAAGGCAGGGCAAGGATCTTCTTCTGCTTGCCTACCCATGACCAGTATATTTGCGAGGTAACTTTTTTACCAAAGGAACCTAATCCATCATCTTTAATTTCTGGCATCGATTGGATTTGTCATCATACTAAACACAGCATTAAAGGTTATGCTTGTATCGAGTAAAGTCCTAGTCGAGTGACGCGACACAACTACAGTTTATAACCTGTTGTACTAGGTTCTCCCCGCCACCATTATGTTTTATTTACTTCGTTTTACTACTCCTCTCAGAGTGTCAGGCGACTGAGTGTCTCATTTTCTTTTTTGCAAATGCTACTGTCAGTTTCTACTACTACCACCACAACCGTGGCATCTACATTCTCTTGGAAAACCAAACCATAGTCGCCTTGCAGCCATCGTTGTGCCTAACTTAAACATCAATCACAGGTAAGATAAGAAGTTTAGGGGCAGAATAATAATGGAATAGGAGGAGAAAATGACAGTACTAGTAGGACAAGTCACTCAGTGAGGGGTACCGTATCTATCTGTGTGTTACAAAATCAGCAGATTATTAAATCCAACACTGGCTGCGGCCCTGCAGCAGCAAGGAAACCATGTTTGTGATGTCAACTAGGGATCCCCCACAATACATTAACAACGTATTGCTATGTTTAAGTAGAAATATAATTTAATACCCTAACAAAAATAAACTATGTAACAAATCCCACAACACCCGACCAACCCCTCTCCCTAACCCCAACCAATGTCCAAAACGATAAAGTCCAACCAATTTCCAAAATGTCTATAAACCCCACCGCAATGACCAATTCCCAACCACCAAGAAAAAGGATTAAAAAAGGGGCAATGCAACAGAGTCAAGTTATTGGCGGGATCTTCGGTTTGGCTTCTCCAGGACCTTTAGCCTCTTCTTCACCGCCTCTAACTGCCCCTCTAGGTGTGCATTTCGGAGGAGTATGCGACGCGCATATGCCCTGCAGTTGCATCCATGGGGGGCAGCAGTGCTGGATATTGAAGGGCAGTGGCGGGCGGCAGCCTGACCGTGGCGCTGTACAACTGGAGGGACCAGGCTGGGGCCCGGGCCATTGGAGGAGGCTGCAGCTGCCGCCACCTCTTCCTCCTCCTCCACCAGAGCCACCAGCCACCGGTATTCTTGGCACATAGCCTCCAGCTTCTGGCGCCGGGCCTTGGCTGCCATTCCTTCCTGGATGGTTTGCT
Organism: Lissotriton helveticus; assembly: GCF_964261635.1. Lineage (NCBI taxonomy): Eukaryota > Metazoa > Chordata > Amphibia > Caudata > Salamandridae > Lissotriton > Lissotriton helveticus. Next base: position 1,702,023,050 of record NC_136063.1, on the reverse strand, counting down.
TGGGAAGGAGTAGCTATATCAAGAAAGTAAAAAAAAACTATTGACCAATACTCTTAGCAAAACAGTAACACAAATTAATTCAACACATAGTGGCACAGTAGCACTAGCAAGCACAGTACATAACGTTTGTCGTATGTATCTATCTTCCCACTTCCTCTGCCTCTTACATTTGTGGTAGTTTCTGGTATTATACTAGCACTATGTATAGACTTGAGTACACAGTACACCCGTCTTCTTCTTCTCTCTTGTTTTGCCAAATTGACATAAATTTGTTTTAGCCAGCATGCCAGCTCAGTCAGCCTGTGCCCACGACAAACATACTAGAGTCATGACGCAGACTCACGTTAATTTTATTTACAACTGTCTGCATGTGGGGATGCTCATATTTTTCCATTACGGGTGGCACTGGCCATACTCTGTTACATCAAGGGCAACTGCTTAATTTCACTTTCACCCTGCCCTGACTACTAGAAAAGGCAGATGATATCTGATCCGATGATTTTTGCTTATATGTTGGACGACATGAGGTACTTTGTTTTGATTGATTGTGAAACCAGCCGATAGGCCACCCATGGCAGGCTGGCTGACACAGTAAAAAAAAAACGTAACATAGATAGGGAATTGTTCTCTGAGTCGCAGGAAGGAGCTTGATGATAACTACTACTTACATATACAATATATATGCTGTGCTTGTAAACTACTGTGGGTCAAGGGAGTATTCTGAAAAAACAACTTATATTCTCCTTGGCTTTGCTACTCTGACGAGGTTTCTTTCGCATTCTCTTCAAACTAAGACTCTTCATCCAGTGACAGTCTCCACCTATGCTATCTATGATGATACCATCAAGGCATCCATCCATTCAAAGTAAACATCTATCATTCTTCTTAATCTCTCAACAAACCTTAGTTTTGATTCACCAACAAACATGTATTCTTTTTTTTTAACGACCACCAATGTGTCCTTACCTTCCTTGCTTGCCTTGGCTTAGAGTTTGACCAAAACACCACTGAGGATTCTTGCTATCCTCCACCCATACAGTTTTACCCACCCAGGCAGGCATCTTTTCTTTCACCTTCCACCCATCCTTTAACCACCCACACATCTGATTCTTATCAGCCACCTATGCATGCATCCCATGTATCCTTTTCTGTCAGTAATTAATATTACACCTCGCCCATCCTTCCTACTTTCACCCTTCTTTCCCATTTCATTCAACACACCCATTAAGGTCATCTGATCTGACTTTTAGTTTTCTCCATAAATCTTTCATAGCTGAGTTGAAGTAAGATAGAAGAGGCCATTGGTTGCTCAACTCCCGCCGCTAATGCTAATGCTATTGCTAATGCTAAGTAAAGGGTGTCTTCTTCTATAGTTGTTCACAACTTCTTTCTTATTAAGTCTCAACAGTACAGTGTACACCCTTGCAGCGAGTGTAATGTCAATAAGTAAGGATAACGTAACACCACCTGCCACTGCTGCTGTCTTACCCCCTGCAGTCCCGGCAGGTGCCACATCTCCTGCCCCCTCCGGAATGGGCACGTCGCCATCACCGCTGGCCTTGGCACTGGTGGTTGGTAGAGCGCTTCGAAAAAACATTACACATTTTTTACACATTTTGTAGATGCCATATACACCTCCCCCTATTTATTCTTTTTCACTGGCAAGATTCAAACAAAAGTTAATACATACAAATAGAACAGACATCACTAGTACAAATCTGGTACTACTAGAGTAGAGTAGACACTAGTAGTGTCATGGTCTCTAGGGTCATGCTAGTCTCTTTGCTAAGCTAGCCTGAGTCGCGCAACTATTTTATCTTTGTATCTTTTTTTTTGCGCACATTACCTTGCAGCTTGTTGTGTAAGAACTAAGAAGCCTTTGAGCCCACATGAGCTCATACTGCTACTGTCTGAGTGCTGCGTACAAGTTTGAAAAAACAAGCAAATTTGTTATGTCTGGTGGTCAGTCCATATTGCTTAGCCATAACTTGTTACACTTTTGGCACCACTGAGAAATGCTTGCAATATAATAATGCGCACCATTTTTCTCATTACAGACGGCAGATTACCTTTTACAAAACAGAGCTTTGCAGAGCTTATGATGTAACCAGTACTTCTAGGCTCCTCCAAGGTGAGGGGTTCCTCAGAATGTGCTCAGAGATCTTCAGTTATAATTTTATATAAACTATATTCCTGCTAAAGGGAGAGTGTTTCTTCAACCACTGTTCAGTTATCATGATTTTCCCTTTTGTCTTCTCTGGACTTGTAGTTGTAACAATGTTTATTGTTTTAATCTTATGCATTTTGCTCTTGGTGCTGGCTCATATAATATACTGCATTATAGAACAAATTACAGAGCTTGTTATTTGAAAATAAACCGTTTGAACTCACATAGACTCTGTGGTATTTGGTGTGGACTTCACCGAGTGAGTGAGCGAAAGGGTTTGCATTGCTTCCACGACTCTGAGAGGTCGGGAATGTAGTGTTGTGTACTGGGTTGTCTAATCATTGGGTTTCTTTGGGGGCTTCGGGAGCTAATGAGACATTATAGCTAGTCGGTCAGGGGATTGTGTGTGAGGTATGAGGAAGTTCCAACCTCCTATCAACAACGTCCTGTGCATAGTTCTATATGTGCAGAATCCGTACATCAGTAGTAGTATCTACTAGTATCCTATCAAAAATAGTTGAAATCTAGTTGGGCATTTTGTTGGTGGGAATTTTCGAAAAGCCTCAAGATTAAGAAGACTAGAAGAGGACAACCCAAAGGACTGGACTCAGTCAATAAAGAGTGGCCACCTGGGCAACCTTAGCTACAGACAGACTAATAGTAGTAGTAGTAGAATCATATCAGAAGCAGTTAGAGGTAGGCATAACAAGAATTTAGAAACTGATTGTCTAGTTTGAACATTAAGGAAGAATTGTAAAAAATAGAATTCGGAAATCGAAATACATTTTCAGAAAAAATAAGGTGCTGGTGCAGTAAAAGTTAGGGAAGTATAATTATCAATATTAATAACAGGAGGAATTACTGGGCCCAGCAGCAGAGCCCTCTGTAGAATAGCGTTCCTGGCCCTGCCCCCGTCGACTCTGACCCCGTCTTCCTGCCCCTGGGTGCTGATCATGAAAGGTGTAAGATAGAAAGAGACATACATGGATGATTGGTGTGAAACAAATAAAATATTTTTTTAAACGTTCAAAAAAAGATTTGTAGAAACAACAATTGCAATAGAATTGACAAGTATTGGGGGAGTTGCGGTCCGTATTGTTAATATTTAATATATTTCTGAACACTATTCCAGTGTTCCATTCTGATTCCAAAATACTAACTAAGCCTAAGTACCATCTGACCTAGCCCACCTATTCCAGATGGGCCAATTGTTCACTAAGTCTGCATTTCCATTTATTTTCAGCCTCAAAAATGCAATGAAGGACACATGCATACATTTTGCATACACCAAATTGTATATTTATATGTTACTGCTGATGTTCTGCTAGTGATAATAAGCCTATATTACCACTCAATAAACAAACTACAAAAGGTTCTACTAAGGGCTGGGTAAGTAGCACTCAGCAACACGTGACATAACAGAGGTTGCGTCACGTAGACCATAAAAAAATTACCTACTAATAACAAGTAACTAAACTAAACCTATCAATCTACCACTATCTCTTCTTGGTGGCAGGAAGACAAAGGAAGGACTAGAGTCTCTCTAGCATTACCTAACTTAAGTTCTCTAAAGTAAACTCTAGCATAATCATGCCAAGCGAGCACAAAGTTGCAAACAAGTAAGATTAGTAGCGCCGAGTACCTGTGTCATAACAATCACAGAAGATTTTTAAACGTAATTTACCTGCAATGTAAACAGCAGCATTCTTGCTTTATTCACAATAAATAACACAGAGTAGAAGAACACAAACTAGTAATGTTAAATAGCTGCTCACCAAGCCCCGGGACCTCCACTCCTAGCAGGTCCAGCAGGTCCTGCTCCCGGTCCAGGATATCGGACCACCGGTGTGTCAGCTGGGTATCAGTGCGCTGGACACCAGAGCAGCGAAACACTGCCCGGCGCACCTTTCCACATTGTTGGTGATGCTCCCGGAGCCCGTACCCAGACCCAGGCCTGCCGCCTACTGCCAGGGGTATAGGCAGGTGGTGCTAAACAAAAAAATAAATGTGGCTACCGCCGACTCACCAAATAAGGCCCGTGCCTGCACCCCATGTGGGGAAGGTGGTTGCGGCTACGGGAAGCCTTGCCCTTTCCCTTGGCCTTGCCCTCTCCCTTGCCCATGGCTCCGGGACTCGGGGTGGGGTCGGAAAAGAAAAGGGAGGAATTGGAAAAGTAAGTAAAAGAAAACACAAGTTATAACAAAAGAGTAAAAAAGTAGTAGAAAAAGTAACAAAAAGAAGAAAAAAACTAAAAATATAGAATCAAGAAAACAGAGATAGATAATAAATAAAAAAGATTAACAAAAAGTGTACAGAAAGAAAGGATGGCAAAGATAGAGGGAGGATAGAAAACCAGGCCCAGAACCATAGCAATAGAGTGAAAAACAAGATGGCCACACCCGTGGCGACGCATGGGCAGGTTTGCGTGATATTTCCCCCACACATATTATGCATTCCCGAACAGGAAATACTCATCGCAAACGGGCAGTAGCATGCACAACGGGACCTGGAACAGGAAATAGGCATCGTGAACAGGCGGGACAAGTGGAAAACAAGATGTCCGCGCCCATTTGCGACTGCAAGGACAAGTTGGCAACATATTTCCCCACAAGCACGCAAAACACATTGTGAACAGGCGGGCCAAGCAATTCTGAATGTTTGTGGAATTCCCCCGTGCTCGCTGAGATTATTTGCGGTTTCGCAGAGATTTGCGTAGCGCGACTACACGAATTCCGCCCAGGCCTAGCAATAATGCCAGACAAACATGTGATGGGACTGCCAAGTGGCCATCCTACAAATCTCCTGGATAGAAACCCCCACCGGCTCAGCACAGGAAGTGGACACAGAATGTGTCGAGCATCCCTGTACCTCCGATGGAGGAAGTAGACCCACAGACTTATAGGATTGGTAAACCGAAAAACACACCCACCAACTGAGGGTGTAAGTAGAAACTTTCTTCCCCTTAACCATACCCCAACAGGAGGCAAACAGCGCAGGGGGAAGACAAAACACCAGGGTACTCTGGAGGTAGACCTGAAGGGCTCTGTGAACATTCAAGGATGTAGGAACAAGCGAATCCCCCTCCCCAGGCAAATCAGGAAGGACCACATCCTGCTGCAAATGGAACTTGTAGGAAATTTTAGAGAGAAAGGACGGGTCAAGCCGCAAAAAAAGTCTAACCTGCAGGAACTGCAAATAAGGGAAGGAGATAACCAAAGCACGCAAATGACCTATCCGTCGAGCGGAGGTGATGGGCAACAGAAAAGCCACCTTTACAGACAACCACAACAAATCAGCCTCCAACAAAGGTTCAAAAGGCGGCACTCAAAACAGTCTGCAAATCACAAGAAGGCACAATCACAGGAGAGACCGTATGACGAAGCCAAAAAGTAAACAAAATCCAACTCACCAAAGGAGCAACAACCTCCAAGGATGCCCCAGGAGCTCTACATGCCAGAACTGCAGCCCATTGAGCAGACAAGGTAGAAGGGGAAAGGTCCTTCAAAAACCCATCTCCAAGAAAATCAAGAATAGAAGTCGGATCCCCAACCAAGGCATCCACACTATGAGAGGAGCACCAGGAGACAAAAGAGCTTGAATATTTACCATAGCTCTTAAGTGTCAAAGGCCGACGCGACAGCTGAATGTCACAGCCCACCACAGAAGAACAGCCCAAAGACTCCAAAGTCAGCTTCTCAGGAGTCCGGCCGTCAGATTCAAGCAACAAATACAGGGCAAATACAGAAGCGGAAACTGAAGTGGTACCTCAACCAAGGGAAGCCAGACAAACTTGTCCATCCAGCTGCATCAGGAGCGGAAACCAAAGGCAGCGAGGCTAAAAATAAGGGATCAAGAGCACAGACACCTTCTCCACCAGAATCTTCTGCAGCACCCTCGGAGGAGGGGTATTGGAGGGAAGGCATACTGCAGGCCAAGAAATCGCGAGAGCATCCACCGACAAGCCTCGGCACAAACCACCTCGGGGCAAAAACGATGGAGAAGAGCGTTGTGAGGGGAAGCAAAAAGATCAATCCAGGTAGTCCCGACCGGAAGACAAAGGTCCCGCATGAAAGTTCAGATCCCCCTGAATGTAAACAGGTCTCAAACCCAACAGGTGAGATTCCGCCTAGGCACAAGTCTTGGAAGCCTGCAGATTCAGAAGTGTGCACCTGGTTCCCTCCTGGTGGTTCAAGTAACAACAAGCCACCATATTTTCATTACAAACCAACAGATTCGCCCCATGGAGAGACACCTGAAAGAAATGTCCCACCTGCAAATGGCCACCCACTCCTGCCAGTTTGAGGAATGGGCCCCCCAAACCCAATGACTGGTGTCTGTGGTCAACAAGGGGAGTGGAGGACGCTGAAAATGCAACCCCTCTGCAGATTGGAGGTGCAAAGCCACCAGTTCAACTCCTGAACCAGAACAGGGGATAGAGAAACCAGAGCCTCATAATCCACCCAGGAAGGGTTGCCACCACTGGCCAACAGATGATTCACCAAGGTCTTGAGATGCACGTGAGCTCAAGGAACCACTGCAGGCAGTGGCAGCCATCAACCCCTGGACCCACAACCACAACAGAGCTGGGGCAGGTACTGTAGCAGAGCCTGAAGGGAAAAGGATCCGAGCAGGAGGGAGAAACACTGCCCGCTGCAATGTGTCGAACAGTCCCCCGATGAACTAAAGTCTCTGAACAGGAGCCAGATGAGACTTGGCCAGATTCAACTTGAACCCCCGATCCTGGAACAAGGCCATCATCACTTCCACTGCCGGAAGAGCCTTGGGGAGGGAGGAAGCAGAGCCCAGATAATCATCAATTTAGGGAAACACAGAGAAACATGATGCTGCAAAACCCCCATAGCAGGAGCCAATACCTTGGTAAAAGTCCGGGGAGCTGTAGAGAGGCCAAAAGTCAAAACCAAAAACTGCTAATGGAACTCACTGACTTTCTGGATGGACGGGAACGTGAAAATAGGCATTTTCTAAAACCAGAGAAGCCAAAAAATCACCTTCCCGGATGAGGGGAATGACGGACTGTAAGGTGACCATTCGAAAAGGATCCATCCGCACCAACTTGTTCAAAGACCTGAGATTCAGAACTGGGTGGAAGGAACTATTGGGTTTTGGGACCAGGAACAGAGTGGAATAGAACTCCAGGTCCTGCGCCGCCAAAGGAACCAGTATAACAGTGCCCTTTGACAATAACAGGCCAATGCCTGACAACATGGCAGATCTTTACACTAAGTCTTTTGACAATGGGGTCACCTGACAATAGTCCAAAGGGGGATGGCCCCGGAATGGAATCCTGTAAACCAGATCTATGATCAACATGACCCAGCTGGTCGAAAATCAGATTGGACCAACGATCCAGGAACAAATGGAGCCGAGCCTCCACCATGGCACAGTATTTTTTGTCAAGACTTGGTCCAGAGAGACCTTCTACCAGCCACTGCTTCCCCAGCAGCCGAGAAGAAGGCCCACAGGGTATCAAAAGTCTCATCTGACAGAAACCGAGCCAAGACCATCATCTGTGCCAAGAAAAGAGTGGGATCCCCTTGATCCTGAAGACAGTCAAACAATTTCTCAAAATCCTTGATAAGTGCTAGCACAAACCCCAAAATGAGAAGCAGCATAAGAGTGCTTGAGCGCGGACTTCACCTTCCATCCAAACGGGTCAGCAAGAGAAGCCTCTTCCGAAGACAAAGATGAAGAAGATATGGAAGACAAATTAGAATTGATCTGAGGAACATGGGCATCAAACTCAGCCAGGCAATACCGCTGCCCTAGAAAGTGAGAAATCCCCTGCTTGTCAGCCTCAATCCATCCTTTAGCCAGAATCTCTTTGATGACATCATGAAAAGGCAGGTCATCCACCACGGAGGTACGATACTGGGAGTAAAACCCTTCATCAGACAACGACTTAGACTCACACCACAGTAACTCACGAATATGGACCAACATGTCCAAAAAATCTTAGGGGAATTGTCCATGTCCTCATCATCCTCCTTAGACTTCTTACCAGAAGGCTCAAGCAGCACAGCCTGCACAGCAAAATTAATTAAATTCTGCAAATCAGACCTGGAAATTTGGAACAGGTCACTCTCCTGCAGCTCCGGAACATTATTATGCTGGGACAAAGATTTTGCAGGCACCAGAGAGGAATCCTCATCATACACAACAGGAAGTGCCCAGCAATTCCCCTTAAAAGCTGTCACCAAGCAACCAAATCTCAAACGACATGTGACTTGGGAAAACAAAAGGGACAGCTGTGCCGCCTCCCCCACACCCCCGGAACAAACAACCATGGGAGCTGGATGCCGCTAGGAGACCCCAGCACTGGAACGACCCGAGGCCAGAATGTAAAGGAAAGCTCCCTGTCCCAGCCAAGCACATGCACGTTGAACTTGTTCTGGTCACAGAGCAGGAAGGCGACCGACCGGAACTCCAGAGTAGCAGCGCGCAATGAAAACACAAAATCAATAAATGTAAAAGAAAAACTCACGGCATGGGAGACCCAGCCAGCGAACTGGAAACCGGAAACACTGCACAGCATACCAGTGTTTCGACCGACTTGTCGGACAATAAAGAAAACAGGCATGGCGGTTGATGGGAGGGGCTTATATTACAAAAAAATAAACTGCAAGTCTGTCTCCCTTTTCTTGGTGGCTTCGGCTAAATTAATTGTGGGGCAGTAAGACTGTAGCAGCCTTTGAAAAAAGGGTTGCAATAAAAATTGAACACCCTCCTGGGAATTGTAAAAAAATGCATTTCATGAACAGAAAGGTAACTAAAACTAATGCTTATGAAGCACAATGCATTTTATAATGCTTTTAACGGCTAACTGCCTAGCAACTGTAGCAACAGACGAGGTACTTGAAGGGGATGAGGCCTTTGAGCAGTGGGGCATCTACATGTGCATCTCTATGTAGCCTCAGGCTTAGAACGTGGAATGCTGCTGGGTTGGGTGCAGCATTACCGCAATGCACTATTATTTTATGTTCTTTGAATTATTAATAATTACAGGATGAGCCGTAAAAGTATAAAAGTAATAACTACACAGCGTGCTTATCTTTACCACCTGAAAATATTTTATGGATTCCTATTTATTTTAGCTATCAGGTGAGAAGAACACGACCAGCTCCCTGCAGAGTCACAAACTATGAAATAATGCCATACAGCCATAAAGGGAAACCACTTGTGAAAGGGAGAGCACTTGCCATGTGTTCAATGTTATATTTCATTCACAAGACAACAACAATTCACGCAGCAATCTTAGATTATATTTACAGTGTAGTAGATGAAAATAGGATACAATGCTTTCTTTACGCATTATATCTGCAGTCTTCATATTTCTGACTCCCCTTTATAATTTACGCCTGCATGCACAGTGAAGCTCCACCGAATTTTGTTTAAGGTTCCTTGTTAAAGAATATGACCATCTGACACATGTGGGTTCAATTGCAAGCTCCCTCATATGGTCCGATGGAGTAGGGGCTGTTCGAGGAAGCACATTACACTGCCAACCCTATTCAGAGTAGATGGTGTAACGTTCTTTTATTCTGGCCCTAAGAGCAGGAAAAAACAAATAATAATGCCCACACCAATGGGCAGAAGCTCCCAGGGTGCGGGGGGTCATCGTCTTTTTGTTTTTCCAGAACAAACTTTTGATTTGGGAGTTTCTTAGAGAAAAAAAAAGGGTTTCAATTAAGTTTGGAATAGTCATTAAAACCGGCAGTGGGCATCCACCAAATATTTTGTGTCTTGGAGAGAACCTCCCTGATTTTGGCTTCTACTTTGTATCAAGATGAAGAGATGTACACTTGCCCGGCCGTCATCTGTAAATTTGAGGAAATATCCTCTCCCACCCCGATGGACATAGCACTAAATCAGACCCTTTTTCTTCTACCATATGTTTTGTGGTCACTTGTTTGATTTTCAGACATATGTTGTTGCTTGTCTGAAACTGATACCAGGATTTCATGTGAAATGATCTGTTTTGTTGACAGCAGTTAAGAAATTAGCTTTAGTTTTAAAGCATTGATCATTGCAAAAATCTATTCTAAGGTTTTAGGAAATGGTAGACAGGCAAAAAGTAGATTGTTGGTTAGATGACTTGACAAATATAGAAAAAAGCTTTCTATAAACACTGGTGTATTACATGTACGTGTGGTAATACATGGTGGAGGTTTGAGTAACTTTATATTATTTGATTGTCTTTGCTCCTGTTACTCTTTTGTTCTAGTTCAGGTTTTATTCTGTTTCTATTTGTAAGTCAGGCTTTTGAAACATTAGCATATTGTTCTCCCAAACATTGGGTACTTCCTTGGGTAATCATTTCTTTGTCTCTTCTTACATAACCTATTTTATTTTTGGGGCATTTTGCCAATGCTTGTTTGTGTGTGCGTGTGTGTGTGTGGGTGTTTGTGCGTGAACACACGCATGATGCTTGCCATTTTGGATGGTGGACCTCCGACTTTTTGTCTTCATCCTCCATTTTTTCTGATCTTGTTTCTGCTGGCATTAGGATTCTGCGCTCATTACCACTGCTAACCAGTATTTATGTATGTGCTCACATACTTAAAACATGGTAATATCGGCATATTTTATTTTGCATATTTAGTTTACTTATAAGTCCCAAATAAAGGGGCATTACATTTATCCAGGGCCTGTAAATTAAATGCAGAAGCGATTGAGCCTCCCACTTCAGTGACCTTTAAAAATGTCTCAGGCCTTCCATTGCAAAACCTGTGTGTGCAGGTTTAAACTGCTGTGTCGGTGTGGCAAAATAAACCTTTTGCCAGGCCCAAAACATCCTTTTTAATATATATATGTCACCCCTATTGTAGGCCCTGGACATCCCAGAAGGGAGGGTGCAACACCTCTAAAAAGTAGGACACAGATGTTTAAGTTTTACATGCACTTCATGGTGAAGTCGAATTTTAAATTACAATTCTTGAAATGCCACTTTCATAAAGTTTAAATTTGTTTGCATTATCCATCTGGTGTCTGTAGCTTGTCTCTGGTCACATGATGGAATGTAGTTGACAGCTGGGCTTTGTGCAGACCTCCTAGATAGCCACACAAAATGAAAGCTGAGATGTGACTAGATGGGCCATTACTGTCAGGGTGGGAGTGAGGGGATAGGTCTAGCCTCACTTAAACCTGAATAGGATGTGTCCTGTCTCCACACAAAGGCCTAACAACACCGTATTGTCACTTCAGTCAGTTTGAAGCCTGGCAGGAGAGGCAGGTTTTTCCATGCACTTCAAAGAAACTTTTTTCATCAACAAGGGCACTTGTGTATATAGGAAGGATCGTAGACACCACTACTTAACCCCTCCCAGGCTCCTGATTAGCTCAGCTCGTCATGAGGCATGGTTGCGCTGTGCATGACGAGCTCAGCTCATCATGAGCACAGCACGACCGTGCTGCATGAGGAGCCGAGCTCGTCATGAGCACCGGGGTTCTGCGCGTGCCCCCTCTCCCCAGCACAGTGGGGAAATTACCCGTGCGGTGAAGGGGTCAAGGGCACTTCTGGACCTACGGATACTCTGCAAGGACTGGTGTTCTGCTACAAAGACTGACACTCTGCTGGACTGCTGCTCTCCAAATAACTGTTGCCCTGCTGTGCTGACCTGTTGCCTGCTGCCCTCTTGCCTGGGGAAGTAGAGCTAGACCTTCAATGTCATCTTAATCCCAAGACTTCAGAGTGACTCAAAGGGCTAGTCTTCTGACCTCCTTATGTGAGCCGCAGGGACATAACAGGCTCCCCAACAGCTCCCAGACCGTTCTTCAGTGAGTTTCTGACACCCAAGATGTACCCCTCAAGTCCAAAATCCTTGGTGTGGCTCTTGAGCTTTTAAATTCTACTTGTGTGCTCTTTGCAAATGGGCCCGTTCACACTGAAAATCAGAGTAAGCCACCAAAAGCCCGTCTCTTCACATAGCAGCATTGTTAGCCCATGTAGGGCCAGCCAAGCAAAGCTCCAGTTCGCCCATCTGCGACGCCTGGCCTGGTCTTTGCATTACGCTGCCTCCGATGCTCTCTTTACTTCTTTTTATTTCTTTAAATGCGAATGGGACTCTTGGCACAAAACCTGAAAAGACAAATCTTCATCAGGTCTAATCTGCGGCTGTATCCGACCCATGCTCCATCGTGATTGGCTTGAATGTTTGACTTTGACCGGGTCCAGTGTCACTAGATAGCTGCACTTGGCGCTTTATGCTATACTGCAGTAAATTCTTTGAAAAATTCATAACTCCTGTTCTAATGATTGTTTTTTGATGTATTTATCAAATTAAGCTCTATTCTCCAAACCTGGTTTAGGATCCTTTTTGTGGGTGTAGTTTCACTGTTTAACTGTTTGGAGTGTTGCACAAATACTTTAGCAATTGCCTCTAAGTTAAGACTGATCTGTGCCAAGCTACCAGGGTGTTCAACACAGGTTAATTTGAGGCTTGCTTGTGCCTTACCCTGACTATGATTGTGGTTGCTGTGTGACCAGAGCTCACACCCAGGTCAACCAGGAACCCAATTTCTAACATTGTGTTAGAACTGGCTATTTCTGGTAGGCTAAGGCTGACGCCAAAGCCAGGCAGAAACCACTATTCTAGTCAGGGCGAGGGAGTCACACGGCAAGATAACCCCTGCTCACTCCCTTGGTAGCTTGGCACGAGCAGTGAGGCTAAACTCGGAGGCAATGTGTAAAGCATTTGCGCCAGCACACAACAGCAACAACATACTAGGCACACCACAAAAGGAACTCCACACAAGGTTGTATAAAAATAACTTCTGTATTGTCAAAACCACATCAGATAGAAATCACACATGTACATTGTGCCAACTGGCACGGGCAATATTCACAAGGGATTATTTACAAGACAGGGCCACATAGACCACTGTCATAATCAGCACTTAGTAGAAATAGAAATACTGTCAGAAATTAGAATAAAAGATATAAAATCACTGTAGCACAAAATAACAGTTATAAATCACATCCAGGAAACACTGGGAACAGGTAAGTACCACCTACGCAACCCTAAACACCTTAGGAGAATGTCACGCAGGGGACCAGGACCTTACTAGGACCACCTGTACTGGAAAGAACAACCACCTAAGAATAAAATACATTTAGGGGTATAAACAAGAACATATTACCCATGATGCATGAAACACATTCAGAGGAGTAGTAAAGGAAAAAGGTAAACACATGATGCATAAAACATTCAGAGGTGTAAGGAAAGAAAACACATGATGCATAAAACATTCAGCAGTGTAATAACAAACATTCAGAGGTGCCAGGAAGGAAAACACAACTCAATAGCGCAAAAACACATGATGCCTAAAACATTCAGAGGTGCAAGGAAAAAACACACAATTGCGCAAAACCTCACATAAGCCACTACCTGTGGCAGTCCCTAGGCCAACTGGCCTTGTTGGGGCTAGGACGCCCTGTTGTCCAAAATGTCAGGGTGCGCTGCCATGCGGCGCCAGTCAGGGGTGCGCCAACGGCGCAGAACCTAAATGTTGCAGGTGCCCACTACTTGCTGGGCACCTGGAAACCACACAAGACCTAAAGCCCCTAGAATAAATCTGCGCCAACTGCTGACCCACACAGGCTCTGAAGACACTCGTGTCCACAAACGTTGAAGCCACACAGGCTCTTAAACAAATATGCCCCCTGAGCCTAGCACGCTCTGTAACCAACTGTGGGGGGTCGTTGGAGCCCCCCTCGGGGGCTCGACATCAAGGAAATGCCCCCAACCTATCTAGGCTCGCCAAACAAAAATGCGGGGGTCAGAGTCCCTCTCGGGGGACTCAGCCTTAAGGGGATGGCCCAGGAGCCCTCTCCGGGATCTACATACATTGGGGCGGCCCACTGTCATCCGGGGCCGCCCTGGCTCTGTCTCCATTCGTCACTGCCAGCACCATCACGGAGCCCCCCCAGCCCTCTTAACTCACCGGGCTGTTCTCGGCGGGGCTCCTCTCGGCAGCGCGGGATCCTTCTCTTCTCCGCCGGCTGGCGGCCGGGACTCGCAGCGGGGGTGGGCACCGGCAATGTGCCCCGCGTGCCCACCGCACTGCTCCACCGTCTCTCGGGGCTCCCTCCAGAACACGGGAGCCCCGCCTCAGCCCGCGATACTTCTTCTCCGCTCAGTCGCGGTGCGGGGCTCTCCCAGTCTCACGGGAGCCCCGCGCCATCTGCCGCCATACTTCTTCTCTCGCTGCAGGGCTCCCTGGGCACATGGGAGCCCTGTTCACCGGCCGCCATATTTCTTCCTCGCCGCCACTCCGGTCTCCCCCCCTCACGCTGCAGTGCCGAGGGCGGGACTTCCGGTACTTTGTCTCGGGGCCACGCTGTGATTGGCCGGCCAGCCCCAACACTTCCGGGTTGCCGCGGGCAGCGCGGCGGCACGTTCTAGGCAGGCAGGCTGGGACTAAATTAACCGAGGAGTGGGCTCCCTCGAGTAAACATATAAAAATAGCAAATAAGCGAGGTGGGCACTCGCTAGCAAGAATGAAGCGCTTCTAAGCGCCAAAAGGCAGATGATGCGCTCCCATAAATCAAAAAGCGCTCCCAAGCGCTAAGAAAGATAAATCAAGCGCTCCCAAGCGCTATAGCAAAGAAAAAGCACTTCCAGGTGCTTAGGGGAGCAGAAAGTCCAGCAAAGTCCTTCAGGAGTCCAGGGCCTGGGCAGGGCCCAGGGATTCCCCTGGGCCCAAGCAGCAGCACGCCCCTGGCAGATTCAAGTCCAAAAACAAGAACATTTTGGAAGGGGACACAGCCCCTTCTTATACAGAAAAAAGTATTTGAAGTCTTTGTGCAGGCAGTGAGAGAACCAGCTAGAACTGGTTATAGGGAAATCCTGTCAGTATCAGGGACAGAGGTGACAGTCGC
Source organism: Lissotriton helveticus (assembly GCF_964261635.1). Taxonomy (NCBI): domain Eukaryota; kingdom Metazoa; phylum Chordata; class Amphibia; order Caudata; family Salamandridae; genus Lissotriton; species Lissotriton helveticus. The sequence goes on along the minus strand of NC_136063.1, from coordinate 1,702,007,985 downwards.
CCAGCGGGGAGGAGGAGCCAGCATTGTGGCAGGCAGGCACAGCCTCATTCACACTCAGGTGCTATCTCCACCAACTTCCTTGGCAGCAGATGCTGGCTTTCATCCACGGGCTGACTCAGACAACCTCCTGGGGGCTCTGCAGCCCCTGTCAACCTCAAACCAGACAGTCAATCCACAAGCAGGCCCAGGCACTCTGGGCCAGGCTCACCAGCCAATCACACGCCAGGCACAAATTACACAAATATGCCAACTTCTCAAAGTGGCACGACTAGACACAACCATGCCGCAAACACCATTACCCAGCATTCAATCTCACGAGTTCGCACATATCAAACTCGACCCTGCACTCCCCACACATCAGGAACTACCATGGGCATACATATTCCACATTCATTCCTATGGGAGGGCAGGTCACTCACCACACATACACAGGGAGCACACGTACTTTACACTGTACCACAGTGAAAAAGTGCACAGAGGCCTAAAATCACCAACACCAGGTTCTAGAAACAGGCTAGGAAAAAGCAAAAAGTTTCGGGGTGAACCTGCCAAAAGGGCCAGGTCCAACACAACCCCCTTCCAGCCAAAACGCAGGGTAGACCAATCACTCCACTGATGGGCTTCCTTGGTTTGGGCGACAAAACATGGACACGGGCCCGCAAGGCAGGGACACCTTCCAGTTTTTCGCCACTCTGAACCTACAGGGTTTCCTCCAAACAAAAACTCTCTGACCCAACTAGGATACCCCACTGGTACACACTAGTCATCCACAGCCAGGACCAGGCCCTAGGCCATCCAAATATCACAGGTCCTAACCAATCCACAGAGCGGGGGGCAGTAAACCCTGGCACACAATAGCCATTCTCCACTCTCTCTCTCAGTGTAGCTACAACTACCACTGATCCTTCAACCTAGGGACCACACCCTCAGGCTGACCAGAGGTCACGGGCAAGCATGCCCCACCCTACCTCTACTTCTGGGGTTCCGCACCCTCACAGGGAAGCACTCACCAGAACACAATTCTCCTACCAGAGCAGGACCTCACTCCATCACTGGTCTACCACCTGAAAAATATTTCACTCCTGAGGTACAAAGCACACAGCACAGTCCCTCTTCAAGCAGGTGGGGGGACACAGCACACAGCAAAATCCCCTTTCCTCTACCTTAGTGAAAACAGCAAACTGCAGGTGAGCCCCAGATCACACAGCAAGGGCAGCCCCCTCAGTCTCTTCAGCTGATCCACTTTGGTAGAGCTTCCTCTTGATCTGGAAGCTTCCTAATCTCCCAACCTAGGATCTAAAACCCTCAGGTTGCACCGGGGTCAGAAGTACACCGTCCCTCTGCACCCCCTTCCAGAGTTCTGCACCCTCCACTTAGGAGCGGTACTACCTAACACCAGGACCGCTGGAGTTCTGGTTACAGACACTCCCCGTCCTCTAGACACAGAAAGATCCTCCTCAAATGACCTGTAAGTACAGCCTAGGCCCCTGACCTGGCGCTCCCGGGGGAACCCTCCAGGCCCAGAGACAGGGTTTCGGGCCAACGTGGGACACACCGTCCCACACTCACTCCGCCTCCACTGAGACCGGACGTGAGCCCCTACACCCCTACCATCCTAATGGGACCTAGTTGGGCTACACATGAAACTCTTCACCTACACAGGATCATCAGATACACAAGCCACTCCTTTTAGAATCACTCCCTAATGTCTCTGCAAGACATCTAGCACACTGCCAGAAATCCACCTTCTTGTCCAGTGCCTCTGCAGGACCTCCTGCACACCACCAGAGGTACACCACACGTGCAAGCTCCTTAAAAAAAAACTCACACCAACTCCTCCAGTTCAAGACACCACTCATCCACACACTCCCCCTCCAGACTGGTGAGACAGTTCCTCACTGCCCCTGACTCTCAACCTGTACCCCTCTTACTGAGCACCAGGCACCATACTCTGGGAACTGTGAATGGGACTTCACGCACTGGACATATTTTAGCTGCCACCACTGGATCCTACCATACTGGGGAATCCAGACACACACACTACACTCAGGGGATAACCACCCTCCCAAGCAAGCCATTTCTCCTCCCCACTCCCGCTCTTCCATCTACCCACACAGGAACAGGAATAGGGATTGGACACTGGACCCAGCAAGGGATTCCTAATCTATGGGAACCTCCCCCTCTACTGGCGTCCCACCCTGTCACTTTCTCTCATCTGCCACTAAACATAAAGCGCAGGAACACAATTTGAAAATGACACTCTTGAGGAAAAACAAAATCAAAAACAATAATCCCAAACATGTGACTATCTAGAAAATTGCAGAGTTTTGTAATGTAGCCAGCTGTCGCTGTGGCACTGCGCAAACACACGTCCAAATCCGCACCGCTGACCACCAATGTTAGAACTGGCTATTTCTGGTAGGCTAAGGCTGACGCCAAAGCCAGGCAGAAACCACCATTCTAGTCTGGGCGAGGGAGTCACAAGCCAAGATAACACCTGCTTACCCCCTTGGTAGCTTGGCAAGAGCAGTGAGGCTAAACTCGGAGGCAATGTGTAAAGCATTTGCGCCAGCACACAACAGCAACAACATACTAGGCACACCACAAAAGGAACTCCACACAAGGTTGTATAAAAATAACTTCTGTATTGTCAAAACCACATCAGATAGAAATCACACATGTACATTGTGCCAACTGGCACGGGTAATATTCACAAGGGATTATTTACAAGTCAGGGCCACATAGGCCACTGTCATAATCAGCACTTAGTAGAAATAGAAATACTGTCAGAAATTAAAATAAAAGATATGAAATCACTGTAGCACAAAATAACAGTTATAAATCACATCCAGTAAATACTGGGAACAGGTAAGTTCCACCTACGCAACCCTAAACACCTTAGGAGAATGTCACGCAGGGGACCAGGACTAGGACCACCTGTACTGGAAAAAACAACCACCTAAGAATAAAATACATTTAGGGGTATAAACAAGAACACATTACCCATGATGCATGAAACACATTCAGAGGAGTAGTAAAGGAAAAAGGTAAACACATGATGCATAAAACATTCAGAGGTGTAAGGAAAGAAAACACATGATGCATAAAACCTTCAGCAGTGTAATAACAAGACACATGATGCATCAAAAACATTCAGAGGTGCCAGGAAGGAAAACACAACTCAATAGCGCAAAAACACATGATGTCTAAAACATTCAGAGGTGCAAGGAAAAACCACACAATTGCGCAAAACCTCACATAAGCCACTACCTGTGGCAGTCCCTAGGCCAACTGGCCTTGTTGGGGCTAGGACGCCCTGTAGTCCAAAATGTCAGGGCGCGCTGCCATGCAGCACCAGTCAGGGGTGCGCCAACGGCGCAGAACCTAAATGTTGCAGGTGCCCACTACTTGCTGGGCACCTGGAAACCACACAAGACCTAAACGGTGCAGCTGCCCACTAATTGCTGGGCAGCTGTGAATCAACAAAAACTGCGCCAGGGGCTGTCACTAGCCCCTAGAATAAATCTGCGCCAACTGCTGAGCCACACAGGCTCTGAAGACACTCGTGTCCACAAACGTTGAAGCCACACAGGCTCTTAAACAAATATGCCCCCTGAGCCTAGCAGGCTCTGTAACCAACTGTGGGGGGTCGTTGGAGCCCCCCTCGGGGGCTCGACATCAAGGAAATGCCCCCAACCTATCTAGGCTCGCCAAACAAAAATGCGGGGGTCGGAGTCCCTCTCGGGGGACTCAGCCTTAAGGGGATGGCCCAGGAGCCCTCTCCGGGCTCTACATACGTTGGGGCGGCCCACTGTCATCCGGGGCCGCCCTGGCTCTGTCTCCATTCGTCACCGCCAGCACCATCACGGAGCCCCCCCAGCCCTCTTAACTCACCGGGCTGTTCTCGGCGGGGCTCCTCTCGGCAGCGCGGGATCCTTCTCTTCTCCGCCGGCTGGCGGCCGGGATACGCGGCGGGGGTGGGCACCGACAATGTGCCCCGCGCCCCCACCGCACTGCTCCACCGTCTCTCGGGGCTCCCTCCAGAACACAGGAGCCCCGCCTCAGCCCGCGATACTTCTTCTCCGCTCAGTCGCGGTGCGGGGCTCTCCCAGTCTCACGGGAGCCCCGCACCATCTGCCGCCATACTTCTTCTCTCGCTGCAGGGCTCCCTCGGCACACGGGAGCCCTGTTCACCGGCCGCCATATTTCTTCCTCGCCGCCACTCCGGTCTCCCCCCCTCGCGCTGCAGTGCCGAGAGTGGGACTTCCGGTGCATTGTCTCGGGGCCGCGCTGTGATTGGCCGGCCGGCCCCAACACTTCCGGGTTGCCGCGGGCAGCGCGGCGGCCCGTTCTAGGCAGGCAGGCTGGGACTAAATTAACCGAGGAGTGGGCTCCCTCAAATAAAAATATAAAAATAGCAAATAAGCGAGGGGGGCACTCGCTAGCACGAATGAAGCGCTTCTAAGCACCAAAAGGCAGATGCAGCGCTCCCATAAAGCAAAAAGCGCTCCCAAGCGCTAAGAAAGATAAATCAAGCGCTCCCAAGCGCTATAGCAAAGAAAAAGCACTTCCAGGTGCTTAGGGGAGCAGAAAGTCCAGCAAAGTCCTTCAGGAGTCCAGGGCCTGGGCAGGGCCCAGGGATTCCCCTGGGCCCAAGCAGCAGCACGCCCCTGGCAGATTCAAGTCCAAAAACAAGAACATTTTGGAAGGGGACACAGCCCCTTCTTATACAGAAAAAAGTATTTGAAGTCTTTGTGCAGGCAGTGAGAGAACCAGCTAGAACTGGTTATAGGGAAATCCTGTCAGTATCAGGGACAGAGGTGACAGTCGCCCAGCGGGGAGGAGGAGCCAGCATTGTGGCAGGCAGGCACAGCCTCATTCACACTCAGGTGCTATCTCCACCAACTTCCTTGGCAGCAGATGCTGGCTTTCATCCACGGGCTGACTCAGACAACCTCCTGGGGGCTCTGCAGCCCCTGTCAACCTCAAACCAGACAGTCAATCCACAAGCAGGCCCAGGCACTCTGGGCCAGGCTCACCAGCCAATCACACGCCAGGCACAAATTACACAAATATGCCAACTTCTCAAAATGGCACGACTAGACACAACCATGCCGCAAACACCATTACCCAGCATTCAATCTCACGAGTTCGCACATATCAAACTCGACCCTGCACTCCCCACACATCAGGAACTACCATGGGCATACATATTCCACATTCATTCCTATGGGAGGGCAGGTCACTCACCACACATACACAGAGAGCACACGCACTTTACACTGTACCACAGTGAAAAAGTGCACAGAGGCCTAAAATCACCAACACCAGGTTCTAGAAACAGGCTAGGAAAAAGCAAAAAGTTTCGGGGTGAACCTGCCAAAAGGGCCAGGTCCAACACAACCCCCTTCCAGCCAAAACGCAGGGTAGACCAATCACTCCACTGATGGGCTTCCTTGGTTTGGGCGACAAAACATGGACACGGGCCCGCAAGGCAGGGACACCTTCCAGTTTTTCGCCACTCTGAACCTACAGGGTTTCCTCCAAACAAAAACTCTCTGACCCAACTAGGATACCCCACTGGTACACACTAGTCATCCACAGCCAGGACCAGGCCCTAGGCCATCCAAATATCACAGGTCCTAACCAATCCACAGAGCGGGGGGCAGTAACCCCTGGCACACAATAGCCATTCTCCACTCTCTCTCTCAGTGTAGCTACAACTACCACTGATCCTTCAACCTAGGGACCACACCCTCAGGCTGACCAGAGGTCACGGGCAAGCATGCCCCACCCTACCTCTACTTCTGGGGTTCCGCACCCTCACAGGGAAGCACTCACCAGAACACAATTCTCCTACCAGAGCAGGACCTCACTCCATCACTGGTCTACCACCTGAAAACTATTTCACTCCTGAGGTACAAAGCACACAGCACAGTCCCTCTTCAAGCAGGTGGGGGGACACAGCACACAGCAAAATCCCCTTTCCTCTACCTTAGTGAAAACAGCAAACTGCAGGTGAGCCCCAGATCACACAGCAAGGGCAGCCCCCTCAGTCTCTTCAGCTGATCCACTTTGGTAGAGCTTCCTCTTGATCTGGAAGCTTCCTAATCTCCCAACCTAGGATCTAAAACCCTCAGGTTGCACCGGGGTCAGAAGTACACCGTCCCTCTGCACCCCCTTCCAGAGTTCTGCACCCTCCACTTAGGAGCGGTACTACCTAACACCAGGACCGCTGGAGTTCTGGTTACAGACACTCCCCGTCCTCTAGACACAGAAAGATCCTCCTCAAATGACCTGTAAGTACAGCCTAGGCCCCTGACCTGGCGCTCCCGGGGGAACCCTCCAGGCCCGGAGACAGGGTTTCGGGCCAACGTGGGACACACCGTCCCACACTCACTCCGCCTCCACTGAGACCGGACGTGAGCCCCTACACCCCTACCATCCTAATGGGACCTAGCTGGGCTACACATGAAACTCTTCACCTACACAGGATCATCAGATACACAAGCCACTCCTTTTAGAATCACTCCCTAATGTCTCTGCAAGACATCTAGCACACTGCCAGAAATCCACCTTCTTGTCCAGTGCCTCTGCAGGACCTCCTGCACACCACCAGAGGTACACCACACGTGCAAGCTCCTTAAAAAAAACCTCACACCAACTCCTCCAGTTCAAGACACCACTCATCCACACACTCCCCCTCCAGACTGGTGAGACAGTTCCTCACTGCCCCTGACTCTCAACCTGTACCCCTCTTACTGAGCACCAGGCACCATACTCTGGGAACTGTGAATGGGACTTCACGCACTGGACATATTTTAGCTGCCACCACTGGATCCTACCATACTGGGGAATCCAGACACACACACTACACTCAGGGGATAACCACCCTCCCAAGCAAGCCATTTCTCCTCCCCACTCCCGCTCTTCCATCTACCCACACAGGAACAGGAATAGGGATTGGACACTGGACCCAGCAAGGGATTCCTAATCTATGGGAACCTCCCCCTCTACTGGCGTCCCACCCTGTCACTTTCTCTCATCTGCCACTAAACATAAAGCGCAGGAACACAATTTGAAAATGACACTCTTGAGGAAAAACAAAATCAAAAACAATAATCCCAAACATGTGACTATCTAGAAAATTGCAGAGTTTTGTAATGTAGCCAGCTGTCGCTGTGGCACTGCGCAAACACACGTCCAAATCCGCACCGCTGACCACCAATGTTAGAACTGGCTATTTCTGGTAGGCTAAGGCTGACGCCAAAGCCAGGCAGAAACCACCATTCTAGTCTGGGCGAGGGAGTCACAAGCCAAGATAACACCTGCTTACCCCCTTGGTAGCTTGGCAAGAGCAGTGAGGCTAAACTCGGAGGCAATGTGTAAAGCATTTGCGCCAGCACACAACAGCAACAACATACTAGGCACACCACAAAAGGAACTCCACACAAGGTTGTATAAAAATAACTTCTGTATTGTCAAAACCACATCAGATAGAAATCACACATGTACATTGTGCCAACTGGCACGGGTAATATTCACAAGGGATTATTTACAAGTCAGGGCCACATAGGCCACTGTCATAATCAGCACTTAGTAGAAATAGAAATACTGTCAGAAATTAGAATAAAAGATATGAAATCACTGTAGCACAAAATAACAGTTATAAATCACATCCAGTAAATACTGGGAACAGGTAAGTTCCACCTACGCAACCCTAAACACCTTAGGAGAATGTCACGCAGGGGACCAGGACTAGGACCACCTGTACTGGAAAGAACAACCACCTAAGAACAAAATACATTTAGGGGTATAAACAAGAACACATTACCCATGATGCATGAAACACATTCAGAGGAGTAGTAAAGGAAAAAGGTAAACACATGATGCATAAAACATTCAGAGGTGTAAGGAAAGAAAACACATGATGCATAAAACCTTCAGCAGTGTAATAACAAGACACATGATTCATCAAAAACATTCAGAGGTGCCAGGAAGGAAAACACAACTCAATAGCGCAAAAACACATGATGTCTAAAACATTCAGAGGTGCAAGGAAAAACCACACAATTGCGCAAAACCTCACATAAGCCACTACCTGTGGCAGTCCCTAGGCCAACTGGCCTTGTTGGGGCTAGGACGCCCTGTAGTCCAAAATGTCAGGGCGCGCTGCCATGCAGCACCAGTCAGGGGTGCGCCAACGGCGCAGAACCTAAATGTTGCAGGTGCCCACTACTTGCTGGGCACCTGGAAACCACACAAGACCTAAACGGTGCAGCTGCCCACTAATTGCTGGGCAGCTGTGAATCAACAAAAACTGCGCCAGGGGCTGTCACTAGCCCCTAGAATAAATCTGCGCCAACTGCTGAGCCACACAGGCTCTGAAGACACTCGTGTCCACAAACGTTGAAGCCACACAGGCTCTTAAACAAATATGCCCCCTGAGCCTAGCAGGCTCTGTAACCAACTGTGGGGGGTCGTTGGAGCCCCCCTCGGGGGCTCGACATCAAGGAAATGCCCCCAACCTATCTAGGCTCGCCAAACAAAAATGCGGGGGTCGGAGTCCCTCTCGGGGGACTCAGCCTTAAGGGGATGGCCCAGGAGCCCTCTCCGGGCTCTACATACGTTGGGGCGGCCCACTGTCATCCGGGGCCGCCCTGGCTCTGTCTCCATTCGTCACCGCCAGCACCATCACGGAGCCCCCCCAGCCCTCTTAACTCACCGGGCTGTTCTCGGCGGGGCTCCTCTCGGCAGCGCGGGATCCTTCTCTTCTCCGCCGGCTGGCGGCCGGGATACGCGGCGGGGGCGGGCACCGACAATGTGCCCCGCGCCCCCACCGCACTGCTCCACCGTCTCTCGGGGCTCCCTCCAGAACACGGGAGCCCCGCCTCAGCCCGCGATACTTCTTCTCCGCTCAGTCGCGGTGCGGGGCTCTCCCAGTCTCACGGGAGCCCCGCACCATCTGCCGCCATACTTCTTCTCTCGCTGCAGGGCTCCCTCGGCACACGGGAGCCCTGTTCACCGGCCGCCAAATTTCTTCCTCGCCGCCACTCCGGTCTCCCCCCCTCGCGCTGCAGTGCCGAGGGTGGGACTTCCGGTGCTTTGTCTCGGGGCCGCGCTGTGATTGGCCGGCCGGCCCCAACACTTCCGGGTTGCCGCGGGCAGCGCGGCGGCCCGTTCTAGGCAGGCAGGCTGGGACTAAATTAACCGAGGAGTGGGCTCCCTCGAGTAAAAATATAAAAATAGCAAATAAGCGAGGTGGGCACTCGCTAGCACGAATGAAGCGCTTCTAAGCGCCAAAAGGCAGATGCAGCGCTCCCATAAAGCAAAAAGCGCTCCCAAGCGCTAAGAAAGATAAATCAAGCACTCCCAAGCGTTATAGCAAAGAAAAAGCACTTCCAGGTGCTTATGGGTGCAGAAAGTCCAGCAAAGTCCTTCAGGAGTCCAGGGGCTGGGCAGGGCCCAGGGATTCCCCTGGGCCCAAGCAGCAGCACGCCCCTGGCAGATTCAAGTCCAAAAACAAGAACATTTTGGAAGGGGACACAGCCCCTTCTTATACAGAAAAAAGTCTTTGAAGTCTTTGTGCAGGCAGTGTGAGAACCAGCTAGAACTGGTTATAGGGAAATCCTGTCAGTATCAAGGACAGAGGTGACAGTCGCCCAGCGGGGAGGAGGAGCCAGCATTGTGGCAGGCAGGCACAGCCTCATTCACACTCAGGTGCTATCTCCACCCACTTCCTTGGCAGCAGATGCTGCCTTTCATCCACGGGCTGACTCGGACAACCTCCTGGGGGCTCTGCAGCCCCTGTCACCCTCAAACCAGACAGTCAATCCACAAGCAGGCCCAGGCACTCTGGGCCAGGCTCACCAGCCAATCACACGCCAGGCACAAATTACACAAATATGCCAACTTCTCAAAGTGGCACTTCTAGACTAGACACAACCATGCCGCATACACCATTACGCAGCATTCAATCTCACGAGTTCGCACATATCAAACTCGACCCTGCACTCTCCACACATCAGGAACTACCATGGGCATACATATTCCCCATTCATTCCTATGGGAGGGCAGGTCACTCACCACACATACACAGAGAGCACACGCACTTTACACTCTACCACAGTGAAAAAGTGCACAGAGGCCTAAAATCACCAACACCAGGTTCTAGAAACAGGCTAGGAAAAAGCAAAAAGTTTCGGGGTGAACCTGCCACAAGGGCCAGGTCCAACACATTGGTTAAGGAATTATCTGCTTGTTTTCCCTTATCCTTTCTCTTGTTAAATATTTTGTTGAATGAACAAACAAAACACAAAAACACTAACCCATTTCCATATGTACTTAATTGCTATCTCTGTGTTAGTCTCTGTCCTTGCTCATGATAAGTGGAATGCATCCATCAAGTAGCTGAATGGAGCACACCAGTGATTAACTTTGGCCTGAATTGTTCATTACAACCCCCAAAGGTAAATTGGAACAACACTATGATCCGGTTACAGTATGTAAACATTTTAGGCCTTTGGGCTTGAAGGGTAGGCTATTTTTAGATCAAATGTTTCCATGATGGATACCTTTACTTTGCAACTCTAAAACCAGGTAATCTGTGATATCCATATTGATACTAAGAAAAAAATGGGCTAGATCTAGCATCCAACAGATTATATTTTTTTCCTTGCTCTTATTTTTTTTACCACTGACCTGAATTCACTTTTGTTGGGGGGTTTGCTAAAGTAAAGACCTGCCAAATTAGCTTTCAAGACGACAAGCCAACACGTACAGTGCAGCAAATCTTATCCTTATCACAAGTCATCAAGTTTGTGAAGTGACTTCTCCATTCTATTGTGCATAAGTCAATGTTTCCACATTCCTTCCTAGGATGATCATACATTAATATTGAGACTCGTTAATGCTGCCAAAAAGCATTGGGCATGAGAGCTGAGCCTTCAGCAAAGCATAAAAGGCAAAGATACTTATAGTCCTGACATATTTTTTTGCAGCTTTTTGTTTTGGGGTTGGACATCATTTTTATAATACTGAGGGCCCAGTAAAGAACGTTGGTCTTCATTTGAGAAATCCTATACACTTTAAGTGCATACATATTGTTGTGGTTTCTTTTGGAAAATCTCTGAATTGTCAAAGTCATGTCAACCGGGTTCCCAAAATTTTATGTTGGCATTCCCAGGAGAAGAGCTACAGAGAGACTTTGAAAGAATGGAATGCAATGGGAGAAATTTACAATTTGCATGAGGTTTTGGACTATATGGATTTATGAGAGATGTTGTTGAACTGATCTGCAATTAATTTTTGTTGGTACATATTCATTTGGGCTTGTCTTTTGGCAGTTGATCTGGCATTTCTTTCTAAGATGTTTTTCCAGGGACTGTAAGGAAGTGCCTATTTTTCAATGGACACCCTCATTATTGTAGACTGATGCTGTTGTTTTTCAAATGCTCTGCACTATGATACTGCTGGCCAGTTGCCAGTTTATGTGCTTTGATCCCAGGAGCATGGTAAAACTGGTCAATCCTCAATTAGTATCTTTAATTCTCCAACAAGGCCACAGTATCTGGTACACGAAAATACATCAATGGCATAGAAAGTTAAATAGTACCTGTAAACTGCAGCACCTGTTGTGCTATTCAGAAAGCTAACAAGGAACTCATGGCTTTAGGACTACATGTGTCGCCTCAATCCTGAAACTTTGAAAACTGCTTGCAGTTCTATTGAAATATACCTTTTAAGAGGAGGGAAACCCAATTCAATGTGAAGTTGGATTTGGATAGGTATACAGGAAAAATAATTTTTATAAAGTTATACTTTCTCTGACTGAATGTCCTCATGTTTTAAGAATTAGCTTGGCTGCATCTCGCTTTTCAGTGCTGCTTTGATGCAGTGTGAAATAATATTGCCAGAGAAGATGCTATGTCCTGGACCTGGTAGGATAACTTGGGGAAGGATTGTGACCCAGCTTAATCCAAAGACATCAGCTGAAGAGTGTCTAGGAACATCACTAATTTAAAAGTGGCCAGAGGAGACCAGTACTTTTGCCAGTTAGTGATAGGGCAAGACTGGAGAGCCAGGCCTTTTTTATTGTATATCACACTTCAGCCTCCTGGCTTTTGCCTCATTGGAAGAGAGAGCTGGGAACAGAAATGATTTAGAATGGCTGAGTGATAGAGGGCTTCTAAGTATTTTAAACACACCACTGGTTGTGCTGCAAGCTGCCTTCAAGGGCAGAAAGATTTTGCCATGTTGGATTTTACTGAGGTGGTGCACTGAGGGATAGTTTGCAGTGAGGCAAACAGCATTTGTTGATATGGGAAGGTTTGCTCTTGGGAACATTATGCGCATTGGTCAGGGAATGTACTGGAGTCACATTAAACTGTTGACTAGTAAATTGAGCAATAGTAGCAGCTTTCACCCAGCCCCTCAGAACACTTTCCAGACCTGCGGAAGAACAGAAGAGGACTAGACCTGCTGTATTCAACCTGTGTGGACCTGCTCCTTCTTGTACCCAGGACTAATTAGTGAACCTCACTTAGCTGACCTCATATGTACTTCAGAGACATTAAAAGCTGCAAGGGCCTTTTCCCTTGTGTGAACGGTGAACTGGAAATGGACCGTACCTTAGTGGTGGCCTCTGCTGGTGCATATCATGGCCTCAATGTGCTGTCCCTGAAGCCATGGAAGTCTTAGAAGTACCTAAAATCAACAACCCCAGAAACCCAGAAAAGTTGAAACTTGGGGCATTTTTGGAATTCCAAGACCTCCAGAGCTTCAGCTGGCCCTTGCAGCTATAGTGTCTCATTTTGATAGGACTTCATCGGATACAGCTTCAGGCTTGTCCCGCTGGAATGGAAGAATTTGAGCTCCCAAAAAACAGACTGAGGCACAGATTAACAAAACGTTCACGAAACACAGCTAGCTCCCATAGTTGCTACTCAGTGTTTCATCTTGAGAGGGTGCAGGAAAGTGACATATCTACTAAGATATAAAAACAACAAGGTGATAGATAAAATGCTTGAATTCATTTTATCCATTGGCAACTGTCAGTCCAGGTCCTCCCTGCACCAGAACACAAGCAATTTTGAACAGTTTTCCCCTACCTAGGGCTCTTCAACCAGGTATAGTTTGGTTCCAGTGGCACAGTGAACCCAGGACCCACGTCTGGGCATACGCAGCAAACTTGAAAAGTTGAAGCTTAAAACATTTTCAAAATTCCAAGACCCCCAGAACTTCAATTTATCCTCACGCAATGGGGTCTGATTTTGAAAGGACTTCATCTGAAACTGTAGTGTAGTTCCCATATTACCAATAGGCTCTGCGCATTGGAATGATATAGACTATAGATTTGACATAGGACTGAGGTCAGTATGTTTCCATCGAGTATACTTAACTTAATTGTGAGTGCCAGCTAGCTCAGAGGTCACTAGAAACTTTCTCGAATACACAAGAAGGGATTCGTTTCTGACAACCACATAAACATGACAACTTTGTTTCCCCAAGAATAGAAACATATCTTCAGAGTTGTGGAAACAATAGATAACAAGTTCACTCCAGAGTTCCATAGAAGTAGAGGGACGGGCGTTTAAAAAAAAAGGGGTTTATTGAACAGTCTTCTTTCTCATGCAAGAGAGGTGAACTGCTACAATCGTTAGACAGAATGCAAAGTATAATGCGTACAGCGTAAACAGTAACATAAAACAATACTGTAATATCATTGTTTATTGCTATGACATGTAAAAATACATTGATAAATAACACAGGCTAAAATACTCAACTGGTGCTTCTAAAATATGCCTTCCCCAATGTACCTAACCTAGGTCTAGTACCAGGGAAGAAGTAGGTGTTTGTGTTTAGCATAGGTTTAGTTTTGCCAAGAATTGCCAAAGGTTTCTCCAGGTTCTAATCAGCTCCATACCTTAGAATGAGAGAGGTTGGCATTTCTTTCACGGACTCGATTTCCCACACCCCGCAAGGGGAGTCAGAAACACTGGAGCTGGATTCTCGGCAGAGGATGACAGCTTCTGGTCAGTGCATCAGCTTTAGAGTTGGCCTCCTTCAGCACTAGCTGTAGCGAGTTGCGTCGTGCAAGTAGTTAGTCGAACTGCACAGAACCACACTGTGCTTTGCTATAGCAAGTGAAGGCATATTTATACCTTGAAGGTGTTTAGGAATGCCAGTATTGATGTAAAGGTCGGGCATATGAACATCATGGATAAACCCCTAAGGAATAGTTCTTCATGCATAATAATGAGTTTCTTGGAGAAATCAATATCCAGGCTAGGGGAAGTCCCTTCAGCTTATTAGTCTGGTTTTCCAAGGAATCGTTGATACATAGATGAACGATGGAAGTAGCCATGCCTGTATTTGGGTAGCATGGGCTATGGCTAAATAAAGACTGGATTTCAATGCCTAATAAAGGCAATGTGAATTGTACCTATCTAAGCGCATGAATTGGGAAAATCATTCAGAATCTAAATCGCCATTCAACACCAACTCCACTTTCTTATGTACAACGTTACTAAATTCTAAATATGTTTAAACATATCTAAAACATATCTACACATGAAACATGAAAACCCCTCCGAAATACATTAAAAATGCATTAGAACTGGTTGTACCGATAAAAAAGGCAATGGTGGTGTACGCATTAAGGCAATGTTTCATTCTAAGCATATATTTACATTTGAATGCTAAATGAATAAAGCACGAAAATATATATATTTTTTAAATGGCTCGTAAATACAGAAGAAAAAAGGCCAAAACCATTTCATGTCAGATTACATAAAACTGTATGTAGACAAGGTCAAATATTGTCTCTGGAAGTATTCAAAGAATTCTTATTCTCGATTAATAGTTCTACTTTAGGCAGATTACTTTGTACCAAAAAAGGAAAAATACAAAATTTGAAAAAAAAATTATCAAAGTGAAAAGTTCTTTGCTTTAAAAAATTGCAGGTAAAATTCAAAGTCTCCGAGACCACTGTGTGCCAAATTCAAAAGTCTGTGTTAGCGCTTGGAGAAAACATGAAATCTTCTATGTTTGTAAAACAAATCGTCTATCATTGTGGGTGATAGTTGGATCACCTCGTATAGAAGAATAACTACACATAGATGTGAAGCATCGCCTTCAGCATTGGTCGCATTAGCAATGTTCAAATTGGATGGTACCTGTGTGCCTGAAGTTTCCTCTCATACCACCGCGACAGCATTTTGTGTCCGTGAGATCTCAATGAATGCCGTCATCAGAATTGGTAGCTTTTGGGGACAACACTGCGCATGGGCTATTACCGGGTCCAGCAAAGTATCAACATCCGTTGGCATGACTGATGAGAGTGTTAGACAGATGTCTAGCACACATTCTTCTCTGCATAGTAGGCAGCGTAGAAAAGGTAAGATGCAATTTTGCCAGATTGATCTGAATGACAGAAACCATGTGGTATTTAATTCTCGTAGACGAGTTAATCCCAAAAGTTGTACGACACTTCATCTCCAAAAGAGCTCTCTCTATGGTGCTTGGAGTGGTGCTTGTGATTTGGCTTGCCATATCGCAGCAGTAGGAGCAAAAATAGTATTCCTGCAACGAGTCCCAAAAGGAGGGGCATTCCGCCACCCACAGAGTGCACAAATCTTTGAAATATCCTAGGACTGCTTGAAAAGGTGCTAACAGTCCAGAAGATACGGTCTTAAATATACTTTCAATAACGCTTGTATCAGACATGTTTAAGATACGACTTAACATTTCTGAGAAATGTATAGAGCAGGTTGTAGTTAAGAGGGTATGTATTTCGGCAGAAGTCCTTGCGACTTGCAGATCATAGGTCGCTTTGGCCGAGGTCAGTGGCACAGTTTTTTGCAAAAGAATGGCGTTCATTCTGCTTAAAGTATCAATTCGTATAGAAGAGATGTTCAGTGAAGGCCATAAAGGCAACTCCCAGTCTGGCACTGGCTGACACAGTTACTAGCTGCGGTATGCCTGGTAGCATGCCACAGCAGCCGTGATCATGCAAAATGAGGTAACTCCCATTCGAGAGCTGTCAAAAAATTGGATCAATTACTGCAGCTGGTAAACCTTACAGGTGGCAGGATAAATTATTAGAGGAACCATCGCAGGCCCCCTGTAAGTTTATACCCTGACAAAGGAGAGAACCGCTTAGTGCGTTTTCACAGTTTTTCACGCTAAGAAACACTTCACGTCCCCCACTCCAACATCTGTGTGTACGGTAATTCCCAGGATGTCTTGATGTATTCTTTACCCAACCTTTCATATGTGCCTGCTGGTATGTGTTTTAGGCAATACTGAAAATTGAACATTGTAACAGGCAGAGTGATTGTTCCATGTATTATCCATTCAGTAGCTGGTTTTTGTGCTACTGTAAATGGCAATCTTTCCAGTTTTTCCATGCTCAGCACCTTATGGTCTGCTCCCCTCTGCGCCAATTTGATCTGTTTATCAGTGAGATTGAATTCTGAAAACAGTAAAGTAGTATTGATTAAATCCCAAGGCACAAAGCCTGAACGAAGGTTTTGCAACATCCAGCCATATAGCATGATAGAACGTAATTGCAACTGACCATGTTTCAACATGATCTAGTCCTGTTCCATGATGTCTATGGCAGAAGACACTATGCTGTCCAATGAATATATCCTGGATGACAGAGTCGTTGTCAACCACAGAGAAAGTTTTCTCTAAATTAATACGATCAATTGTTCATATTCGTTCTGCAGTCTCTGCTTGTGTAATCTTCCATGCTTCATTAAAAGCAGCACAGATACCGGCATATATAAAACGTTTACAACGCGATTTTCTTGGTCCTAGCAAGAATTCCCTAAGATCAGCACCATCTTTAAGTAAAGGTAAGTGTTGCTTTACATGTTGTGCCCTCCTTGTGACCAACCATGACTTCCTAGCAGTGTTAATCTACTGGATGGCAAACCAAGACGGGACTTAGACAAGTTTTGTTATCTTGGCATTAAAAGCTCTCTCTCTAATGTGCACATCTTGGAATGGAAATCAAGGGGCTGCTATTTGGTAGCTCTGCTTACAAATGATGTTTTGGCCACCGTTGGTTGCAGGTAGATGTGCCCTGACAAAGATGTTGGTATTGCCTGCCTACTTTGTTTTTTTGCTAATCTTCCTGTGGTGATACCTAGGGAATCAATCAATTGATCAAGGATTTATATAGCGTGGCATATCACCCTTAACCTCTTCGACGCTCATGACGAGCTCAGCTCGTCATGAGCATAACGTGTGCTACGCGGATGACGAGCTGAGCTCGTCATGTAACGCGCGATTTTCAAAATCGCAGCGCGCAGCGGGAAAACCGCTAGCGTGCATGCGGTTAAGGGTCTCATGCACTGGAGATGCTAATTGCCTCATGGTGATCTGTTTATTTGAACAACCAGGTCTTGAGTCCTTTCCTGAATTTTTGAAGCTATGGGGCAGACCTGAGGTACAGGGAAAGGTTGTTCCAAGCTTTTGGCAACCAGGTGTGACAAGGAGCATCCTCCACTGTTACTCTGGTTGATCGGGGGGTTGCTTGTAAGAAAGAGGGAGGACAATCATTGGTGTCTGGTCGGTTGGTAAAAAGTCATGTGAATGTGATGTATGATGGTCCCTCTGTTGTTCATGGCTTTGTATACAGGGTCAGAAACTTGAACTGATGATTTTCTGGATGGGTAGCCAGTGTAGTTTTTTGAGGTGAGGTGTGATGTGGGTCTGTCTTGGGAGGTCAAGTATAAGTCTTCCCACTGAGTTTTCCATTGTGTGTAGTCTCTTCAGGAGGCGTTTGGTGACTCCTATGTAGAGTGTGTTTTGGGCACTTTGCCACTGCTGTTCAGTGCCAAAATGCAAGTGCTCCCTTGATCAATTGTTGTTATAATGTAATGTAATGTGTATACTTGTAAAGCGCACTGTTGCCAGCCGGCGTCCTGGCGCTGTATACCGCTGGGGAACCCGTCCTGGCTTTCCCTGTGGGATGGTCCCTGCTGGGAATCCCCAAGGTGGAGCCAGGCATTCCCGGCGTTGATGGGGCCGTTGTGGAGATTAGGTAAGCTAATGCCCAGAGTTGCAGAGTGGGACACCTGGTTAGAGTAGGCACCGAGGCGAGAATTATCGAGTCCGCTGACCCTGGTCTACGACCCTGCCGCGTCGGGAATCGAATCCTGGTCCCAGGCCGACTTCTGCTTCCGGTTCTGCCGCCTCTAACCAGTGAGCCACACCACTCCACTTTTATGAATTAATGGTTCGATGATTGGCATATTTGATTTAGCAGTCAGTCACAGTGCACTGTGTGTGCCCATGTCCTGTACGTCAAATGCTGTTAATGGGCTTGAGCACCAATTGTGCGACCCTTGCAAGTAGCGTTTCAATGGTAACTCAGACCTGCCACTGCGGTGTCTGTGTGCAACCTAGTACTGCCATGTTGACCTGGCAAGTGCACCTATTTGCCAGGCCATAACCTTCCCTTTTCTTATTTGTTAGTCATCCCTAAGGTAGGCACGAAGTACCCCTGTGGGCTGGGGAAAGAGTATGTGAAAGGTAAGACATGACCTGATGTGTGTGGCATGTCCTGATAGTGAAATACCACCAATTTCATTTTTTACTATTGTAAGGCTATCTGTCCCGTAGGATAGAATGCAGAGTATGCTTATAACATCTTATAAGCCTAACTGCCCCTGGGAACAAGATAGGAAAAAAAGTTTGATATACCTGAACTCAGAATGTTAAAATGCATCTTTTAGTGAGGGTGATCTTTACATTCTGGGTTTGAAAATATCATCTTTAGAAAGTAGATATGTTCTTGCCTAACCATCCAGTGTGCTGTTGGTATTAGCTGTCTGGCTTTGGAGTGACAGGGGCTGGGGGTGTGCATTCTGTTCAGACAGCCACTTAGGGGGTTGAGGTGTGTCCTGCCTTTCCAAGGTGAGTCAGGGCTGGGATGAATAGACCTAGGCTGCATTCAGAGTAAGGGGAGGAGATTTCTTTCACACCTAAATGAGCCTGGTCTGCCCAGGACAATGCTGTCTCCACCTCCTGCCAGAAAGCTGCACGAGAGATGACATAACTGGTGTTGGCTGGGCAAAGAGCTACTCTGCCACAGAGAACAAAGAGAATTACTGTATAAAAAGAGGGGCCCAGACCCCAGGCTTGTAGATGACTTCTAGTAATCAAGAGGAACCTTTGCCAAGGAGAAGAGTTGGAGAAACTGAGGAGGACAACTGCACCTGAACTTCCTTGCTGGGTGTTCTGATCTGCCAAGAGGTGCCTGTAGCTGTTCTGGGCCTCTGGAGGTTGTTATGGGTGTTGGGAGGTGGAAAAGTAACACAACGAAGCATGATGCAACCGTATCTGTTTCCGACGCATTGTCGAAGAAACTGACGCAGCACCTGCACGCAGCTCAGGCAATTTCTGCACGCTGCATAGAGTGAACCGGTCTCTGAAGTCTGAGATCACCGCACCTATTCAAATGCAAGCCCTGCTGTGTGGCTGCAAGAACCCATGCATCGTCCTGGATAGTCGCATCGCATCGAGGCAACATATCTGTCGCATGATTGGAGGACGCAGTAAAAAACGGACGCATCACCTCCCCACGCAGTAAGAAGTGTTTCCCCCTTACCCTGACTAGGAAGAAGGGTCCCTATTTGGACAAAGGTACCTACCCCTTCCAACTAGAGCCCCCCATTTATATCAAGGATGTGATGGGAGGCGCTGTTGAATGTGGCTGACAGGTCCAAGAGGATGAGCGCTGCTGTTTCACTGTGGTCCATGCAGGCCCTGATGCCGTCGGTGGCTGCAATCAAGGCTGTCTTGGTGCTGTGGTTGGGCTAGCATCTGGATTGAGATGGGTCCAGGACGTTTTTGTGTTCCAGGTGTTTGATGAGTTGCTGGTGTCTGAAGAACTTTCACCAAAAAGTGGAGCAGGGAGATGGGCTGGTAGTATTTTGGTTTTGCTGGTTCAGCAGATGCTTTCTTCAGGAGGGGTCTCACTGTAGCATCTAGTTTCTATTCTTTGGGGAAGGAGGTTGAGGTGATGGAGGTGTTCAGGACTTTCATTAGTTTGTTGCCAATCGTCTTGCTTCCGAGGTTGAAGATGTTGTGGCGACAGCAGTCCATGGGTGCCCCAGAGTGCACAAAGTTCATAATATATATTGTGGTTTGAGTTGTGAAAGGGTCCCAATGGGTGAGCAGGTGTTCAGGGTTCAGGTTCATGGGTGTGAGTAGGCTGATGCTGTTGGTGGCAGGGGGTTGGGGTTTGAAGTTTTGATAGATAACTGAGATCTTGTCATTGAAGAAGTCTGAAAGGGTGTCACACAGTTCTTGAGAGTGTGTGTTGTCATTCTTGGTGGCTGCCAGATTGGACAACTCCTTCACATAGGCAAAGAGCTCCTTGCTGTGGTTTGAGCTGGCGTCTATGCAGGTTGCTATGGTATTCTTTGTTTCTTTCCTACGGCAGTGGTACTGGTTTAGTGCTGACTTGAAGGTGGTATGGTTGCTTGTCACTTTGCTGGTGTGCCACTTCCTTCCTAGCTTCTGGCAGTTGTGTTTGGCAGATTTGCAGATGTCAGCTCCGTGGTGAACCAGCTGGCTTTTCTGCATTTTGTATAGATTTAGCTGGCTTGGTGGGGGCAACTGTGTCAGTGCAATCTGCCATCCTCTGGGAGAGGTTCTTCGCAGCTTGTTCTAAGTTGGATGTTGTAACTGGGAGGTGGAATATTAGAGCGTTGTTCCGCTGGTCTTCTGCTATCTTTTTCCAGTTTCTGCGTGTGGAGCTGGAGAGCATGATGACAGTGTAGGTAGTTCCAAAGATGATGAAGTGGACCCTGTAGTGGCCAGTCCAGGTGAGCCATGAAATCTGGTTGTTCCTGAGTCAGTCAACGGACATGAAAATGGCATACTATAAAGATTTGAAAGGTCTTTAGGGTGGGTGGATATGTAGACAGGCAGATGTAGGGTTGCACTGCAGAATCTGCAGATTCTAACTAATTAAAGAGATCTGGGTACCCCAGATGTTAAGGGCTACTTTCTTGCAGCTCAGCTGAAATGGCTTTAAGATGGTTGGCAGCAAGGAAGTGATTGTGGCAACAGCTTCTTTCCATTCCCCAATGGATGAAGGGCAAATACATGCTACTTTCTTTCCAGGATAGAGACCTCTTCTACTCCAGAATAGTCTTAACTGAGTGGTCCACCTGTAAAGTGGACCACTCAGCTCAAAGCTCTTTCTGAGCAAGGCTATGATATGATCCCAACAATTCCACTGAAGGGATTCCTCGCTCTGCAGGGCATGGTTTCTGCACTCAACTTTATTTGGTGGGAGGTAGCACAATATTAGAATTAAGTAATCTCTTCTGTGAGGGATCTTAGTTACATTTGACCTATTGCAGCTAACACTGGTATACCACCAGGCCCATTCTTGCTACATACCAACTTTGCAAAAGGGAAAGCACAAGACCATACAGTCACATTTAAGGAATTAAACAAATGGAACCAGATAAATAAACAATAATTAAGTATTTCTATAATATATGTTATGGTTGCAGAATGGTTAGTTGGTTTTTGAAGGCTTTCCTTTAACATTTCTTGCAACCCCTAAGATACAAAAAGGAGTCTGGTGTTACTAGGGCATTTAAGGACAAAGAAAGGGGGAAAATGTTTCAACATCACTTGAAGGTATCCCGGAGAGTCTGATTCAAGCTGATGCATTTTTTTTTATCTTGCACAAGACATTCAGGATGATGCTCAACTTTATTCAAAGGTGAGGCTAAAATACTGGTATAGAAATGGGACTCTTCCCTGTACATGCTACGCTTGGAAAAGCAATAGACACAAGGGACTTAATGCATAATCTGAACTGAGGTTGAATGTCAGCGAGACATTAATAAATTACCAACAATTCTGTTAAAGTTCGAACATCAACCTGCTCTAATTTGGAGCCCTTATCAGCACTTCCCCTAAAGCTATAAATAACAATTTTGCACGCACAACTGAAAGCTGGGCACTGTATCCCAACTGAATGATAAGTGTGCAGTCTTACTAGTATGTATTTTATGTGCTAACCAACAGAATCACAAGACTTACAAGCTTGGAATCCACTTCAGGCTATTGCTTGTCCACAAGAGGTCTGTGTTTCTTTGTCTGCAGTTCAATCTATATTGTCATCTCTGCCTTTGGGCAGGGTGTTAAAAGTGGAGGTGGAGAGTTATAGAAGGTGGGCATCCCTGCCCAATCAAGTGATGCCACATCATCCTTCATCCTCTAGCAGACACTTTTCCTGAGTAGCTCACATGCTTGCACAACCCCACGGGCATATAAAAAATGGTACAAAGAAAGGAACCAGTGTGGACAGTTTTTAACGGGGTCCAGAGTATATGTCCAGATAACTTGTAAGCAAAAAGAATACTGAGTTCCCCGGAGATCAAAAGGAGGTGTGGGAATGTGGAGACAAAACCAAAGTCAGGGAACTGGGTGTTCCCTTGTTGGAACTAGGGGACCTCACACACCCAGAAATCTAGGTGTCATGCTTCATCATTGGTCTCCTGCTCCTCGTCAGACTGGCGCTGCAATGTCTGACGGGCGCCGTAGGCGCTCTTTGTTGGAGATCTTTTGTTCCAGCCAATAGTTTGAGTGCGTGTGAGGGGTCTGGTGGTGGTGTAGTCGTGAGGGAAAAGTGAGGTTTAAAAGGAGGTGAGTCAGTCCACAAAGGATTTTTATTCGGGTGGCTGTTTCGCGCTACCGGTTGGAGCGCCGTGCGTGGGGGTAGGTCTTTCCACCCTTGCTGTTCGGTGTTCAGGTATTTTACCTCCTCAAACAGCCCCACGGGAACAGACTGCGGGGCCCTCCAGGGTTGTATTTTAGGGTTCCCCCCTTAGAGTAGGACCTGTTGGCCTGCTCCCTGATTGACCCAGTGAGGTTGTATCTTTTTACTTTTATTCCTTATTTTTTCACTGTGTAGTACATCTCTATTGAGGTCCTGAAGAATTGCCAGACAGGCATGAAACATGTCGACCTTTTAGAGGGTTGAGTCAGTCCGCTGTCAAGTAAACAGTTTCTTTCTCCCCTCCCACCCTTTTAACAAGGGAGTCAGCCACCCGAATAAAAATCCTTTGTGGACTGACTCATCTCCTTTTAAACCTCACTTTTCCCTCACGACTACACCACCACCAGACCCCTCACACGCACTCAAACTATTGGCTGGAACAAAAGATCTCCAACAAAGAGCGCCTACGGCGCCCGTCAGACATTGCAGCGCCAGTCTGACGAGGAGCAGGAGACCAATGATGAAGCATGACACCTAGATTTCTGGGTGTGTGAGGTCCCCTAGTTCCAACAAGGGAACACCCAGTTCCCTGACTTTGGTTTTGTCTCCACATTCCCATACCTCCTTTTGATCTCCGGGGAACTCAGTATTCTTTTTGCTTACATATAAAAAATGGTGCCATCAAGTTGTTCTCTTCAAGTGCTCTCCATGGTTCTAGCTCTACCTCTAACCAACATGTTAAAATAGTTTCCTTACCTCCAATACTTCAAAGTGAGTCACTGGTGGGACTGGTGCAGAGGTCTGCCAGATTTCCCATTGTCAAGAGAGAGTATGTCTAGGCTTGTCAGTGAAGTGTTAGATAATCACACCATGCAGATTTCTCCCCACCATATTTCACTACCAGGCTATGGTTAATCACTCCCAAATGGGATGTTTGTTCAAGAGTAACTGGTTGACAAAGTAACCAACTTGGCTCAGCAACGTATTTCAAAACCAGATTCTAATTAAAGACTGGCTAAGGGAAATGTCATAAAAGCAAAATGACCTTTTTAAACATAGGAAAAATGATATCAAACACCTTCCTATTTTGATAATTTTAATAATTGGTAAAGTTTTCAACTACTTGATGACTACAGGAAAAAAACACAGACTTATTGCACAGCACTACAGAGCCGAAATCTAGTGACACAGAAAGTGGACTTTTTTTAATGCAAAAATAAATTGTAAGACCTGCACAAGCCATAATCGATGTATTCAAGGTCTAATCTGCAACAGGTTAACTGTGTGCAAATACCAGTTTGAATAGTACTGCTCCCTATACCAGCACACATACGTACTTGCATGCGCAGATGTGCTCCTGTATATAACCAGCACAGTGCCTTGTACCCCAATTCTGTAATAGCGGGCCTTATTTTTAAATATGAACAGTGGTGGTTAGCACTTAAATACATTAACAAAAGCTCACCGTGGCTGTGACTCAATTTGTGTGGCTCACATTAGAGATTTAAAAATCAGGTGATCCAAAATCAAAGAATCTCAGTGGGGGACTGCCAAAGACCCTGGTTTGATCTGTGCCTATCATGGGCGCAAAATCCAGCCACATACACGGGACTGAGATTTTATCAGGACAAGTGGGGGAATGCTGAGTGGTAAGAATTATGTAGGTCACTACAGGTTCTGAAAGTTTACATCCAAGAAATGCAAGGAAAAGCACAATCGTAGATAAAAGTTTGAGGTTTGTAGGGCATTGTAGGTTTTAGGTCTGTCATCCTTAGGGTGACATTTCCCCACACTGTTTGCTTTCCTGCTCTATTTTTGCTAAATTCATGTTTATTGGTCATATGGACTTTTTGCACTTTACTGCTGCAAATCAGTGCTAAAGTTTAACCATTTAAACATGTTGCATTTGGTTTTCTCTCAATTAGTGCATATAATTTACTTATAACTCCCAAAGTAAAGTGATGATACATGTACCCACGGCTTGTAAATTAGGTGCTACTAGTTGCCTGGAGGCACATATTGCGCCACCCACTAAGTTGCCCTTCAAAACACGTTTCAGGTCTGCAATTTCAGCCTGTGTCTGCAGTTTTAAACTGCCTTTTGACCTGCAAGATAAACCTAAACCTTCCTTTTTAAAATCTATAAATCAGTGTATTTAACAAATGTCATGTACTTTTAACTTTTACATGTCCTCATCGTGAAAAACTGTTGAAAGTGTTTTTCACTACTGCAAGGCCTACATCTCCAAAGGATAACATATGGTTAACTTATTACATTTAATAATGACAACTTTTAATTAGGCGCAGGTGGAATTTTTGAGTTTGATTTGGACAGTTGGGGGAATGCTGAGCGGTAAGGATTATGTGGGTCACTGCCAATTCTGGAAAATTACATCACAGAAATGCAAGGAAGAATCACAATTTTAGATAAAGTTTGAGGTGCAAAGGTCATTGTGTGTGTCAGCGTTTGGGTGCTCTTTCCACAAACGTTTTGCCTTCCTCCTCTAATTTTGCTGATTTTATATTTGTTGGTCTTAGGACTCTGTGCACTTTACTGCTCATAATCAGTGCTTGAGCTCTTTCCTCTAAACATTGTGAAAGTGGCTTGCCCTCAACTGGTGCATTTAATTTACTTGTAAGTCCCTAGTACAGTGGTGCAACAGACACCCCAGGCCTGAAAATTAAGTGGTTCTAGTGGCTTTGAGGCATTTATTGTACCACCCACTTAAGATACGTTTTAAAACATGTTTCAGGCCATCAATTGCAGCCTGTGTAAGCAGTTTTAAGCTACCATTTTGAGCAGGCAAGATACACCAAAACCTTCTTTTTTAAAACATATAAACCAATGTATTTAAAAAATGTCATTTACTTTTAACTTTTACATTTCCTGGTAGTGAAAAACTCTTAACTGTGTTTTTCACTACTGCACGGCCTATCTCTCCCACAGGATAGCATTTGATTAACCTATTGCATTTAATATGTGACAACTTTCAATTAGAAGCAGGTGTAACGTTTGAATTTCATTTATAAAGAATTGTAATTTAAAGCTCACTTTAATGATAAAGTTAGATTTTAAGTCACAATTCTGAAAGTGCCACTTTTAGGAAATAGAAATGTCCTTGTCCCAGCCATTGGTGTATGCTGCCTGTGTCCTTGGTCACAAGACTAGGTGTAGCTGTCAGTTAGTGTTTGTGTATTGACCAAGGCAGTGCAATAAAGCACCATAGGTTTTGGCAAGATGGACCATCTCTGATTTGAGAAGGCGAAGAGCTGTCACCTACCACACTTGCACATCACAAATGCTTTGCCTGAGCACATTCACAAAGGATTTGACACAAGTCGATTGTGACCCAAGACAATCTAGGCCAGGGCAGGCAGGCAGGAAATCCAAACACCTCTGGAGATGGTAACCTCCCGAACCTTCTCCTCCTTCTAACTGGGCATCAGGTGTAAATCTTGAACCCTCAGACGTAGCTCTTCAGTACACATCCAGACCTGTGAAATAAGGAGGAGAAAGACTGCCTTGCTGCTTTGCTGCAAGAAGGACTGCCACTCTGCTGCCCTTCTGTGCGGCTTTGCTGCTCTTCTTGCCTCAGTGGACCTTTATCTGGAGTCCAGGAACACTAGTGTGTTTCCAAGTGCTAGTTGGCCAGCCTGCGGACCAGAGCCTCAGGGTTAGAAGGCTTCAACCACGTTGAACCCAGCAGCTGGACTCTGTCTACTGTCAGTCCTACCTTTCCAAGTGGTGCCCCCCCAGTCGCGGACTATTTGAAGTGGGCTTGAAGGTGCTCTGCCAGTCCAGCTGTGGAACTACCTCTGCATGATGCATCTTCAACTTAGGTGTTTGCATCACAAGCACCTCGTCGACTGCATCCAAGAGGACGGTTCAGGACTCCGCATCACAAGCCCCACAACCTCTTAGGAAGCAGCAAGCAGAAAACATCTCCCTAGGGTCTAGTGGGTAGATCCCTGCTTGGGTTCCTCCTCCTGCTGCAATCCCCTAGCAGGCATCCACTAGGGACTGATACCATTGAAAATGGGAGAGTCTTCCCTTTCCAACAATACCTCCCATGCTTATATTAGTGCTTGGGGGCTGAGATATGCCCCAGAGCAGTGATGTAAGTGAAAGTAAATGAGTTGATTGGTTAATTTTACTTCACTTTCAGTGTAATGACTGTGCACCCCGATCATCATTACACTGAAAAAAACAGCCTCTGGCTACTGTGGATGCTCTTCACCAGCAACCCAAGCTGAAAGGACTAAAATGCAAAAAGAAAATCCCTCTGGTATGAGCACAAAAAGGATTCCTTCCAGTGGGTGCATGGAACGACAATCTTGTCTTTTGCACCACTGGGAATGCTCTGAGAACTAGAATGTCTCATGAATAGCATCCAACAGGTTAATAACCCAGAGAGGTTCTATTAATCTGAGCACAGTTAGAGCATCTTTGCTTTTTTTAACATTTGTAGATAACCGTGACCACACCACTACTTGCTGATAGCTGCTATAGCTCCTGGAGTTATAACTTTAGAATCATGAAGCCAGTTGATGGCCTGATTTCTTAACTGAGCGGATACCAAATTCATAGCATTCCTTGAAACAATAAGCCATCTTTTTCATTTCTGTTTTCTTGTTTCTTTACTCTGTTGTAATCAATATACTGGGTTTCTAAATGTTTTCATGTAGTTCCTAAAAATATATATGATCTGAGCGTTTAGACCACATAAACTAAGGAACTGGTGTCCAGATTGATTCCAGACACCCTCAAAGGATATGTTAGCCTTTAGACCAGCAAGCTCACAAAATCACCCCTAACTTTCCCAAGGAGCTAATAGTTCTGCCAACTATGGAACATGACAACCCTTGATCCTTCAGGGATCGTAGAAATGGTACAGTACCTTTAGCTCAATCAATCAGGCTCACTTAGTCTCAGACAAACAAACAGAATAAATGATGGGGACGTTTTTCAACAAGCATTTATTTAACCAGCATCATTCTAGTATAAAACATGTTTGCTACGACAATCATTAGACAGCAACAGATATATAAGATTGCAAGCAATAACAGAGTAAATAAAATGTAGAACTCTACCATGGTGCAAAAACAGTGGATGCATGCAGGCATGTAGATACATGACAGTAATCAAGCATAATGCTAAGATGCAAACCCTACCTAAGTGTACCTAGCATGTATTTGAGTGTAAAGCCAAGAATCCCCTAGGAAAGAGCTAACCCCATTACATGATAGGAGAGAACGATGGACCCAACTGGCTCTCGAGTTAGACACCCCGCAAGCAGTGTCATATGCTGCTTGCTAGACATTCTGCAGACCGGAACCACAGCATCTAGGGCCAGATGTAGGTCGGTCGGTAACGGCCGAAAATCGGTATTTTCGGCCGTTACCGACCGGTATTTGAGAAATGGTATGTAGGGCCCTGTATTTTACAAAATCGGTAAATTTACCGATCGGTAAATTTACCGATTCTGTAAAATACCGATTCGGTATTTTTACCGATTTGGTAAAATTCATATGTAGGTGGGACTCTTCTGAGTTCCACAAGCATTACAGATTCGGTATTTTACCATCAAATTCAATTTGATGGTAAAATACCGATTCCGGTGTGCATGCACATGTGTGCATGCACACCTATGCCATATGAAAGGCAGACCTGCCCTTAGGGCAGGTATGCCTGCCACATGGCACCCGAGCCTGTTTTGGGGGGGCCAGAGGGTGTCAAAGTGACACCCCCTGCACCCTTGCTAAAATCGGTATTTACCGATTCTGTAATTACAGAATCGGTATTGCCCATTGATTCCTATGGGCTTCACAGCCCATAGGAATCAATAGGAAATACCGATTCGGTATTTCCAGATTCGGTAAATACCGAATCTTAAAGATTCGGTATTTACACATCTGGAAATACCTACATCTCCCCCCTTCATATTTACCACTTCTTAAATACCGAATCGGTAAAATTCGGTATTTAAGAAGTGGTAAATAAGAATTACCTACATCGGCCCCCTAGTGTCAGCATGAAGCTTCTCCGCTGCCTATCTAGACTTGATATGGCTCTTTTACACCACAAAGATAGCCCCAGGGTAGTTATTTTCCCCTAGAATGAAGATGACCATGACTTTTATGCAGAATATGTTCATGCTGTTATGTACATCATGGGCAGGGACATTTTTAGGAATACCTATGCAGATTAAATGAGGATAGTTTTCAGGAAACTGATTGATATTTATTCAGCACATAACTGGGTAAAAAGTCAGTGCTAGAACCATTATGCAGAGCAAGGCAGAACAAATGTAGGTAAAATGTTGTGTAGCTACCTAGGCCTAGATTGGGGTGCACTGGGGTAAATAAAAATGCATTTTTGTCAAAAATGATTCCACTTTAGCCATGACAACAGAATGATAATATAACATTTTAGGTATCACAATTAATGGCAAATCTTCTATTGACTCTCATTTTCTGGTGATTTCTATCTGAATAAACTACAAGCTTTGCCACTGTTACTACCTGTGATTCACAAAAAATCATAATCAAGAAAGAACAATGTCCACCTGGCACTTGAGTTGTTGAAGACTTAGGGGCCTGTTAGGATGGCGGACGGACCTGCATCCGTCCGCCACCCCAGAGGAGGAGGGATCGTCCGCAGGGGCAGCAACAGTCCCTCCGTGCCAATTAGTATGTGACCACCACCCAGGTGGTCACATCCTGTATTCTTAACATTGCGGCAGGTGCTGCCTGAAGCAGCACACGCCGCAATGTTAAAAAATGCATGTTTACCTTTGCATGCACGAAGCTGCAGTCACTGCGTGGTGCCTGCCGCTTCGTGCACGCAAAGGCAGGGGGGTACCATAGGTACCCCCCATGTGCACCCCCACGCCCCATTCACCCCTGGAGGCCCGAACAGACCCCCGAAGACAACACCGTATGCCTTTCCACGGCGGAAATGGTTCAGTGGAAAGGCATATGACCGCAGCTATCCTAATATGGCTGGCGGTGACTATGGCGGTGTCTGATAGTCACCGCCAGCCATGTTAGTGCTTTTCCGCCACGGTCGGAAGGCGACCGCGGCGAAAAAGCGGCGGACGGAAAATAGATCCCCCAGCCATCCTAATCTGGCGGGGGGTCTTTTTCCAGTCCGCAGCGGATAATCCGCATCCTCCGGTGGATTCCGCCGGCCCGGAGGATGCGGATTATCCGCAATCATAATCGGCCCCTTAGTGCCAGATTTGGAGCTTGGCGGTCCTGGTTTCTCAATCACAATCGTGACGGATATCCCGCCGACATATTACAAGTCCATTATAATTGTAATTATATTTAATTTAATTGTAATATGGTGGATGAGATATCGGTCACGTTTGTGACAGAGTACTCCATCTGCCAAACTTCAAATAAGGCCCCATTTCTTTAGCTGATTTAACAAACACAAAATTTATGAGATCTGAAAATACTTCAATGGTCTTTCCCGCTAATAAGTAATGTCTCTTCTCTTTGAAAGCTAAATGTTCTTTATGAGTGATAGTGTAGTTCAGCTCAGTTGGTAAACATTTCTTAGAGACAGAAGACACCGATTAAACCTGTGTAGAATTTGAACGTCTGTGAGACAAAACTCTTCTTTGGAATGATAGTAAACATCTACCTCCACAATAAAAGAGCCATGTAAGGTTGTTGCAAAGTAGGAACACTAAAAAGCATTCCTTTGGGAAACAAAAGCCCTGGTCTGCTTCATTTCACAAATCAAATATTGCTTCCTTAAGTAATAACTTAGTAATAGGTCTTATGATTCCAGAAAAATTAAGAATGCACCTCCAATGGAAATTGGCAACGTCTCACACAAATTCAATTATTTTGATGTGATAGCTGTGAGCTACTGAAGAGTTGTTGAAATCTCCTTTACAACCATCTCAATACCCTCTTTTGTGAACACCCAACATTCTACAGTATTATGGAAGACACATTTACCCATCTTGCCATAAAGGAGAGGGTCACTTAATCTTTGTAATATATTCTTATTATTTTATATGTGTTTCTCATTGGAGTTTGAATACATCAAAATATGATTCAAGTAAACAATGCAGAACATACCTAAAACACTACAACTTGTCATTAGGACATTAATGAAATGCTGCAAGGGAACTGCAGAGTCCAAAAGACTTAACTAGATATTCAATTAGCCCAAGCGTAGCATAAAAATGCAGGCGTCTACTCATCACCTTCTTGGACTCCGATAAGGAGGTAACCTGCCTTAAGATCTAATTTTGTGAATGTTTGCATTTTAGATCTGCTCTAGCAAGACAGAAATCAATGGTAATATAAAACTAATCTTCAATGTGATTCCATTGAAGGTGCTATAATCAATTTACATTTTTAGCCAACCATCTTTTCAAGGACGAAAACAGTTGAGAAGAAGCAGGTAATTGTGGATTACTATTGAACCAATTACAAAAAGAGCAAGTGATGGACAGAATGTTGAACATTGTCACACATTCACCCCAGTACAGAGATCTGGGTCTAAATCCATCGTATTTTTGCTCCCCATGCCATTCCAGTTTGAACCCATCTATATGCATATCATTCTTGACCCTACTCCCCATGGGAACAGTCCAGTCCGTACTGTCAGGCCAGGTTCTCCCTGGACCAGGAAGAGGCATCCTGGGACCAGTTTCATGGTTTCACCCAACATCAGCCAGGCTAGCCTGAGTCCCATGGTATGACGAGCAGAGAACCCATGTCTGGGCATACCCGTCCCACTCGGGTGACAATTGCAAAAAGAACAATTGATGGTCAGATGTTGAGCAATGTTAAACATTCACCCCAGTACAGAGATCTGGGTCTAAATCCATCATTGTTTTGCTCCCCATGGCAATCTTGTTTAAATCCAGCCATATGCAAATAAGTCATGACCCTGCTCCCCAAGGGAACAGTCAAGCCTGAACTGTCAGGTCATGTCCTCCGTACACCGGAAACAAGCATCTTGGGACCACTGTCGCGGTTTCACCCCTCTTCAGCCCGGCTGACTCCAGTGGCATGGCGATTTGCAAATGGCTGGGTCCAAACTGGGATGGCACAGTGAGCAAAAGAATGATGGATTCAACCCAGATATGTGACAGGGGTGACTGGTTGAAAAGTTTCAGCACTCCGTCTATCATCTTGTGTTTGCTATGTTTGCCCTACCTGGCCACGGATATGCCCAGAAGTGGATCCCATGCTCGCTGTGCCACTGGATTCAAGCTAGCCTGGCTGATGAGGGGTGATACCCCGAAACCAGTCCCAGGATGCTTGTTTCCAGTCGAGGGAGGTACTGACCTGGCAGTTCTGGCTGAATTGTTCCCATGAACAACAGGGTCAAGGCTGATTAACTTGTGCTGTGTTCAAACTTGGGTGGCATAGTGAGCAAAAGAAGAATGGATTCAACACAGATATGTGACTGGTGTTGAGTGGTTGAAAAGTTTCAGCACTCCATCCATCATCTTGTTGTGTTTGCTATGTTCATTCTAAGTGGCCAGGTCCATGCACAGCCGTGGGTCCCTTGCTCACTGTGCCACTGGATTCAAGCTAGCCTAGCTGATCAGGGGTGTTACCCCAAAACCAGTCCCAGGATGCTTGTTTCTGGTCCAGGGAGGCCCTGACCTGGCAGTTCAGGCTGGGCTGTTTCCATGAGGAGCAGGGTCAAGGTTGATTTGCATATGGCTGGGTCCAAACTGGGTGTGGCATAGTGCGCAAGAGAATGATGGATTCATCCCAGATCTGAGTGGTTGAAAAGTTTCAGCACCCCGTCAATTATCTTGCTGTGTTTGCTAT
Source organism: Lissotriton helveticus (assembly GCF_964261635.1). Classification (NCBI taxonomy): domain Eukaryota; kingdom Metazoa; phylum Chordata; class Amphibia; order Caudata; family Salamandridae; genus Lissotriton; species Lissotriton helveticus. Next base: position 1,701,975,411 of record NC_136063.1, on the reverse strand, counting down.
CTGCAGCCCAAGTGGCCATGGGTGCGCACAGACGTGGGTCTCTTGCTCGCTGTGCTACTGGATTCAAGCTAGCCTTGTTAATGAGGGGTGTTACCCTGAAACTGGTCCCAGGATGCTTTTTTCCAGTGCAGGGAGAACCTGGCCTAGCAGTTCAGGCTGAACTGTTCCCATGATAAGCTGGGTCAATGCTGATTTGCATATGGCTTGGTCCAAACTGGGGTTGCACAGTGAGCAAAAGAAGAATGAATTCAACCTAGATATGTGACTGGGGGTGAGTGGTTGAAAAGTTTCAGCACTCTATCCCTCATCTTTGTGTTTGCTAATAAACTAATTAGTCAGATTTTCCTCTTAATACAGTTTTTTATTATTCACCCTCTCTTTCAAGTGACTGCATAAACTCAAAAACAAAGGTATGGCAGCACCAGATTGCCAGTACATATTGCAAGAGGAGCTCCTATTCAAATGGAGCACATAGGCATTCTTCTTAACAATTGTGTTGATAAACTTCTCATAAAAGGAAGGCAAAGAAATAGCACAACCAACTACTAGAGGTCAAACAATTTGAGGTAAAACCTCAGAAGTATAATTGTCAGGATCATTAAAAGGTGTCAAACAACTACTATGAACATATTCTGAGTTGATCTACAAAGTTCTAGGTGCCCAATAAATGTGGAGTTTAGGTAAAAGCAGCCAAGGAATAACTAAAATACTCCTAAGTTTAGGAGCATTTATCAATACAAAACACTCATCCTAATGATTTCAAAAGGAAGTTGCCTTTCCCTTCACTAAAACCCTTTTTTGATTCCTGGAAGTTGTAAAGCTTCTGCAAACTGAAGTTTCAGAATCTGAAAATACTGAAATTGCCTTTTCCAGCCATCAGAGAAAACAGTTTTATTGACAGTTATCAAATGAGCTGCTGCAGAAGCCATAGTATTCAGAACCCATTGTGGAGCCCATCTGGGAACTGACCTAAATTTGTCACTTAACAAGGTAGTCCCCTTCATTCTTTGGCTGTGGTCTTTCCATACGTAAAGCTACCAACATTAGATGTTTTGAATAATCTTGGTTTACTTCTACAATATTTAACAAAATGACCTCACATGCCATAATAAAGGAGAAAATGTGTGTGTATTCTCTCTATTTCTTCCTTAAGCATAGAGCTTCTAGTACTGCCTTATTGCATGGGTTTGGAAACTTCCTCAACATAATTCTCATCAGATCGTTATAGCATCAATAATATTATAGATTTTTCTGAATGGCATTCAGAAAGTTAGTGATTTACTTTCAACACTAGAAATATTTATTCTGTGCATTTCGTGGAAAGACTAACTACTTCAGCCAGAATATTTTTCAATTCATTTTGCAAGATTTGACACACTAATGTAGTTATTATCTTTACAACTACCTTGCATCACTGACTAACAGATTAAATGGGGTAGTATCACTCAACAAGTCTCAATAACACTGTTCTAGGTTGATATACTTCTTATCTAAAGAAAAAGCATGTGGTATTGTATTCTGTCAAACCATTTTTGCACCGATCAGCAGAAAATTATATTCCGTCCCTTGTTCAAATAAACGCAATCCTTTCCGTACAGAGCTGACTTCCTGCTGCAGCTTTGTTACAATACTAAAAATCTGATACTGTGCATTGTCAGAATTAATTGCTAAGAGTGTATAGTGCCGGAAGCTAGGCAGGATACGATATCTGAAGCAAATAGTAGCAGTCTGGAATGGACATCTAAAGGCCGAGTCGAGCCGAGTTGGCGAGGCTGAAGTGCAAAGTAAGTGCTTTTATTTACTCATTTCTTTACTCTCCACCTTCCCATCGTATGTCACACTCCACTACCCCTTACCCAGCCCCGCCCCGCCTCACCGCCGCACAGCGCTCTCTGTGCGATCCGCTACTGTAATTGACATACAGCGTGAATAGAGTTGGGGCAAGAAAGCAGATCTGTCTAACATATCTGTTGACTGGAAAATCTTGGTCAATTCTCGCAGGTGGCCACATTGGACCTTGGCGAAATTCTGATTTATAGGACCTCTCAATAATTGCAAGGTTGTACAGTAGAACTCTCATATGGGCTAACACTTTGCAAAAGGTATGCCTAGTCACCAAATCGAAGGCTGATCCCACATCTACACATACAACATACAATCTACCACCCTTTAGGACAACAATTTTCAAAAATTAGAACTGGAGCCCAAATACTTGATTGATGCTGGAAGCCTGCTTGCAAGAGGTTTAGAATATCCTTAGCCACCATCAACTCCTGCAATCTTTCTAGAATAACACTGTTTAACAGTTTTTGCATAGTCTCGATAAGACTAATAGGTTTGTAGTTTGTTGGCAGAAGAGGGCAGCCTTTTCTGTGAATTGGCATGATGTTGGTCCCCACTCCAGAATGAAGGAATGAGCATCCTTTTCATATTAGCACAAATATGGACATCAAATGTCAGACTCGAACAGAAGCAAATCACCAGGGATCTTGTCAATCCCTGGCGCGTGTTGGGGACAACCTTCTTTATAGCTAGGCTCAATTCCTGGCTCGAGATGAGGGGGCACGCCTCACTGCCAGACTTTCCCTTAAACCTGCCATAATGGAGCCCATCTCGACTGTTGGTAAACCAGTCTCCTACCATTGGGTAGTATGGACCAGAAAAGATTTTAATCCATGCATCTGCAGCAATGTTATATTCAATGGGGATGCATCCCTCCTTACACCCATTGGCTACTTTAAAAAAAAAAGTGAGATGGTTGTCCTCCTTTGTGGCAGTAATCCCTCCCATTTCCCTTGATCCCATTCCTTCTTTGTGTTACTGACATCCTTTATATATGCTGCCCTCCTAACTTGTATCATTCTTCTATCCTGTGACTTAATAGAGGCGGTCAGTGTGAGCTTGGCAACTTTACAGAAGCAGTTAGCCCAGGAAGGGGGGCTTTTCTTGACTCTCGCAGAAATAATTTCCTCCAAACAAATTATTCTTAATGTCCTCAAACAGTTGTTTATGAATTTCCCCAATCCCCACCAGGCATGCATCCTGGTGCAGAGCCAAATCTATATTAATCAGAACCCCTAGACTTCCCTCTATCAGTTTGTATATTAACTCAACCTGCTCCTCGGAGTGTACAATTGCGCTCCATTTAATTCTATGCCAACTTGATGTTAGTCGATGCCTTCTATCGAAGACTTCAAAGTGACTAGCTGACCTCTACCAACTGGGAGATCCATGTCAAGAGCTAAGGCATTATGGTCGCTATCATGTCTGAGCATAATTGTCTGATCAATAAGGTGAGGCCAAAGTCTGACATCTACCAACATATAATCTGTTAAAATGGTACTTTGAGCATGATTAAAGTTTGCCTGCCTTCCCTGTCTGACGGAGTTCTCCTGGTTGCATGCACAAACGCTCTAATTTCAGGCCGGGGCATATATTTGAAGAGCCAGAGGGGACCATTTCTTTGATGGGGGAATTCCCACATCAGGGATGGACCAAACTCTGTCTTACTGCTGCAAAATACCATTAAGACTAGCAACTAGTGACTCGGATTGACAACTAAAGGCCACACCCAATATTTTATAAGCTCCATCCGGTAGAACAGCCAAAAGGGCAGAGAGAAATTTGACATTTGGTGATTCCAATCTATTTCCCACAGGTCTTAAGTAGACATTATAAACATAAAGGTCTAGATTTGATAGACATGTAAGGTTTACAGATAGAACATGAGTCAAATCTATTGCAAACTCCTCTACAACACACCCGAATGCAGATCTGACCCAGGTCGCCAGTTCCCCTGATGGTCTTCACCTGCCCCTTGCTATTGTTTCTTTGCTGTGATTTACAAAGCCTGCTCCTTGCGGCTGCATAGTTAGCCAGGTCTCTTAGAAGAGGCAGAGACCCACCAGGTCTAAAAAGAGGCCCAGTCCGAGCGATCTACTTTGAGATCCAGTCCAGCAATATTCCAAGGAAGAATACTGAAAGCAGATTGGGATTAAGTTTCACTGGACACCTCAATTATTTATATATTTGGTCAGTTCTTTAGCAATGGGTGGGTTATGATCTGAGAGGTAAGCACTAACTTGAAGCTCCCTTTTTCTACTGGAATTGCTAGAATTACTGGTTCTGGACCAATAGGGAGATATTAGTGAGTCAACAACTGACTCGCCTGTATCTCTAAACCCACTACCCACAAAACCTAGCTTAGGGCAAACTACATCCATGGGAAAGTGGATTGGGCATTCTGACTCTATTTATGTCCTAACACCTGTTACCAAATTAACCCGAGGCTCATGATGTTGATCAACTTGGGTCCTATCTCTGATAACCTGGTGAGATAAATGTAACTCCCTCCCTCCCCCATCTTGACCATGCCGGATTTTATATTACCTTTTACTTGTTGCTACGGGGTGCATTCAGGAACCCCCTTAAAACTGAGGCAATCAACTCCTTGCTGCCACATCAAACCGGTTGGAGTCAGGAACATAATATATTACATTATTGTGTTCTAGACGGGTGGGAACTGTCCTCATGCCAGAGGTTTGGTGGAACATCGGCAATCGATGATCAAACCTAACATGGGGACTAGGTTTGTAGAAATGGCTTAGGGGTAAACCATCGATTTTTAAACCCCCTTCCTGATTGCTCACATGATCAAAGAGGAACAATCCTACCAAATGAGGGTCTTTAAAAGTAATAATTACACAATCCCCTGTGTGGTCCATCAGCCCTGGCCCAATCCACCCTACCCTATGAGTAAAAAGTATATTATGTTCCATTGAGAGGGGGATGTTCTCATTTCAAATCAGCTGATTCAATGATTTATTAGCAAGCTCCTTATGCGGTACTCTCTGCCCCTGGCTCAGCTGTGGAATTCCAGTCAAAATTGTCTCATAGGAGTAAGAAGTAGGGGGTAGATTATTCACAGGGAGTTTGTGACTTCGAATGGAGTCTTAAGTCCCAGGAGGCCCTTTTGACGATGTTGTTTCAATCGGGGTCTCCCTACGGTGAATTGGCCTGATGTTTGCGAGGTGTCTCTGGGCATTAGCGGAAGTGCAAAAAAAGAGTCTAAGGGCCAGATCTCTGACCTTTTTTTGCGCTTGCAAACGGGCAATTGCCCCGTTTGCGACTGCAAAGTAGGTCTCCCCTATTTACAAAACCTATTTTGCGAGTCAGTAACCAATCACCTAATTGCAAAATATGGTTTGCAACTCGCTTTTAGGAATGGGGTTGCACTTCAATGTAAGATTGTTTTGCGGCTGCAAAACACTCACAGTTTACCACCCATTTGAAATGGGTGGTAACCCACTCGCAAACCACAAGGGGTCACCAGAGGACCCTTTCCCTTTGTGACTGGCATTGAAAATATTTTTAAAGAGCACGCAGAGGTCCCGCGGACCACTGCCTACTCTTAACCCCTTGGCCGCGGCAGTAATTCCGTCACGGCGCTGGGGGGAGAGGGAGTCGCGTTGCGCCTCCATGCTTGTGACGGAACCACTATGTCACGACCCACGGGCGCTCCGTGCTCATGATGGGGTGGTTCCATCACGGCCCCGCCCGCTCGATAATTCAACCGCGCAGGTGGGGTATTGATGCCGCGGGGGTGGAGCGGCCGCGTCGGATGGAACCACTCTGTCATAAGCACAGCGTGCCCGTGGCTCATGACGGAGTGGTTCTGTCACTAGCACGGAACGGGTTCAAAAATGACACAGTAACATTTCATTTTTCTGTTTTAAATGCAACCCATGATCCTTTAAGGACAATGGGCTGCATTAAAAAAAATGCTTTGTTTGAAAAGCAATCACAGACATGGTGATCTGCTGACCCCAGCAGGCCAACATCCCTGGGAGTGCTAGCCATTCCTAATGTGTTCGCAAATTGCACCTAACTCATGAATATTAATGCACTTTGGGACCCCATTAGGAATTGAAAAACACTGTCTTGGACACTGTTGTACATTCCTATTTGCGAGTTCCAAAACGACGTAATTTGCAACTCAGAAATTGGTAGGGTCTTACATCTGGCCCTATATTGCCACAATTCAAGACATTATTCGTGGATGAGGTGTTCTGGTAACTGGGTATACCCCCGTCCCTCTTTGGGTGGCTAGACCAGATGCTTGCTGGGCTGTTTTGTGGTAGTGTCTTTGTGCACTTGATCCTTCACTGAGAGACAAGCCTATATCATGATAGGTTCTGCGCACAAGATGACCTTAACTCTAGTAACTAGCTCCTCCACTAGTTTGGCCATCCAACAGGGCTGACTGTCAGTGCCCCTTTCGGTTATGATGCTAGGAGACTGTGCATCCATAGTGAAAATCAGACAAAAATCATCTTTGCTGCCAGTCTCAGTATACTTGTTCCGAACCGTCCTTCTAGGCTTCTTGTTTAATGCCAGTGATCGGTGCCACGCCACAAGACATACCTCAGGAGACGGCACTCAATTAGATACGCTGGTCAGTTGGTCTAGGGCCCATTCAAATCGCAAGGGCCGATATTAGAAGCATTAATAGCAGTGGCTGTGTCAGATGTACTAATTAATGGTTGTGGAATCACACCTGAGCCCGGAGACAATCTTCTACCTGTCAGTTCAATCTCTGTTAACATGACCTCCATCACCCTCTGCAGCATTTGGTCTAGCGAAGTGGTTTTGGGGGGAGTAGAGGTGGCCGTGGACCATCCAGCACATTTGTGCTTGTCCTTATGCCCCACACTAAAACGGGTTCATTGTACAGAAAGTTTGAAATCTGCATACGTCCAGCTCTGCCTTAAGTTTAGGAATCTAGAGATTCTGAGTAAGGCAGCAACCCTTATGAAAGAGAAAACCTGAGTTGTATGTGCAAAGTAGCACTGAGCTGGGACAGCGCTACTCTGCACTAGGCTAAACCAAAATCCAATTGGCCATTAAGAGGGAATAGTACAGAAATTTGTGACGAGGCACTCACCCCAGTTCCTGGACAGTTGTTAGGGGGATGGCCCAGCCTTCCTCCAGCTGCGGATGGGTGCAGACGGGCCAGCTCTTGGGCCGGTCCCACACCACAGGGAGAGCTTAGTGCTTTTAGCGTATTAGATAGTATAGTGCCCCCTTACTTCAGCTCGCACAGTGCTCTTGGGGTATGAAGTCCCACACAAGATAGCAGGCAAGGGCCAAAGTAACATCCCTTGAAACAATGTAGGGGCTGACTGGAAGCCGCATCCCGCGCCAGAGGGAGAGCTTATCTCTTTTAGCGAGTTAGATGGTAAAGTGCCTCTCCTTCTCCTTTATCTTGCACAGTCCTCTGGAGGATGAAGTATCATTCCAGATGGCAGGCATGGGCCAAAGTAACACCGCTTCAAACAATGTAGCATCTTCCTGGAGGCTGCGTTTTGCGCTCCTGGGAGAGCTGAGCACTTTTAGCGCCTTAGGTAGTAAAGTGCCTCTCTTTCTCCTTCAACTCATACTATCAACTCAACACATTTGCTTTCTTCTTTTTAATCAATATATGACAGTGTAAATGCAACTCTTTCACAAAACATATTTACACAATATACATATATCTCCAGTATATTGTTAGCTAATCCTCCTAAACATATGTATCTATTTAATGAAGTCTGGTTAAATAATACTAATTGAATGCAAGGTTTTATTTGATTAGAGTTATTTTATCTACATAAGATTGTTGCATACACAAATATTATGTTCAAAAATACTAATATGAAAATGTCATGAAATCAAATTCACTTTTTTTCTAAAGTCACCCGGAGAAAGATTTCATGATTTTGAGGTATAGCTTATAAAATATTTATAAGGACATTCTGAAGATAAATCTACATCCGTATTAGTATAATGTATTTGTGAGCAAAATACTTCTTTTTGCATGAGTAACCCCCGTTTTTGGACTGTTGCTGGTAGTTTATCTTCTCTGATGGTGCCCTGAGGCCTGCTAAACAGACCTCAGTGCTAGTGTCCTGATCCTTATAAGGTATACGTCTGATGGGATCACACAAATTTGGCATAAGATAAATTATTCAAAAGTCTCTAGTATTTGTTACTAGGGGTAACGAGGGCCTGTGATTTAAAGTCTCTCCCCTGGACAGCAGCAATAATTGTGCCATCACATGTGTGACTCCCAGCGGCCATTGCTAGCTGGCAGAGTAGTTTTAAACTGCTAACTCAATTTTGACATTTAGGGCTAGATTTGTGAAGCTTTTTTGCAAACATTTGTGACTGCAAAAAATGCACTTTAGTATATGCTAATCCCAAATGACAATTCAGTACCATGTTACCAAATTGCAAATTGGAATTGCAAATACATACTGATTCAGTGTTTTGAAGGGGCACGAAATTTTAGATCATGCAGTCTCATCTTTCTGCTTCCACACCCTCTGCATGCTCCAAAAATTCATCAGATGGCTCCCTGTCAACACAAAGAAAACCATCACTCAAGCTGTACTCACCAGCCCTGTAGACTACTGCAACACGCTCTACGCCACCCAACTCCTGTAGAGACTCCAGGCGATATTGAACTCAGTTGACAGACTCATCATCAAGCTCCCCAAGCAGACCCACATAACCCCAACCTCAGGAACCTCCACTGACTCCCCATCCAGGAAAGATACCAATTAAAAATGCTGACACATGCCTACAAGGCCCTACAAAACCAAGGACCAGCATACATCAACCACCGGCTGAACTCCAGCTAACCTTCCAGACACCTGTGCTCCACAAACCTTGTCCACACACTACCTTCATCCACCGAAGCTACAGTGGAGTCCGCTCCTTCTCCTACCTCACCGCCAATCCTGGAATGATCTTCCCCATCACTTCCGAAAATCATAATCATTCCATCAATTTATTAAGTAACTCAAGACCTGTCTTTTCGACTGATCTCTACAAATCTACAAATCCAAATTGATTGTTTGAATCGCTATTTAGGAAATAGGGGCTGGATAACCCTTTTGTACATTAGTAATAGCAATTACCAAATAGCGGTTCACAAAAAATCACTATTACCATTGTTCATACATCTAGCCCTTAGAGTAGTGCCAAAGCCCAAACAATCCTTTTTAGTATGTATAGCCACCTTAAGGCAGTCCTACTGAGTTGTAAAGACAGGGTGCAATTAGGAGGAGGTTTGGATGACTCTCATGAAGAAAGACAAAGGGCCAAACAGGTTGCAAGCCCAAAAGGCAAGCCTCATACAGGAAGTTGCCTTTGAAAGGCAAATGGTTGACACACTCAAAGGGGTTGCTTTCGAGGACAGAAAGGGGGAAGTTGTTGTCAAACAGGTTTTCATGTAGTCCTTAGGTCCCCAGGTAGCCACACCTCTGGGGTTGGCTAAGGAGCACACCAAAAGATGTATTCTGCCATCTTGGAAGTAGGCCAAATAGTAAGCTCTGGGCTAGATAGATCCCACACTTTGCAGGAAGTCATCAATAGGTGTAAGGAGATTTGGTAGCCCATTAGTTATGATATGAAAGTGCCACCCCCAGCACCCAGACCTCAGATCACATCTGTACTGAAGAGTGGACTGTAAAAAGACTTCCCTGCTGTTCTCTGGACCCAGCAAAGAGAGACTATACCAAGGCTGGACTACACTTGCTGATCCCTGGGCCAGCAAAGAGAGGATTGTGCCTGTGGTGCCCTGCTGGAGGAAAAGTCATCCCCAAGTCTCAGACAGAAGAAACTCCAAGAGTCAGCTGTTTGACTTCTTGTTAAAGCTACAGGGACCCTAACGCTGAAGAAACATGCCTTGGAGAGTTGGTAGCCAAGAACGCCTGACTGCCTCTGACCACCAATGTGCATTCTGGCAGACTGTGACCTGACCCTCAACAGTTGCACCTGAATCTGCTGAACCTGGGAGAGTTATCTAAGTGAAATTTGCCCTAGACAAAAGTTGCCATCAGTTAAAGAAATCCAATGGTTTTGCTGTAAACAGAGACCATTAAGCCAGTGGCAACTGTTTTTGGCTGGAATTCAACAAGACTTTTAGATACGTCGACCTCTATTGTTAAAGGTGCCCGCCATGTTCGTGGACTGAGGATAAGACCCATCACTAGATCAAAATCCTCAGCATCCTTCAACATCTTCTGCATCTTTTATCCCTTTCAACAGGACCACTCCAATGAAATATATTTTGGTTCACCCATAGAGCTTGGTACTGAATTGAAGACTGCTTTGACTGCACGGTAACAGTTCATCTAAGCCTCATTAGCTCCTGTGCTTCGCTCCTTGCCAGAGGTGGTTGCCCAAAGTGGGCCAATGGCATACGTTACAAAGCCACAAAAGTCATCCAAGGTTTGCAAAGTTTGACAGCATGTGCAGTCCATTACAATGATGTATTGCATTGAATGAAATGTGATGATTTATTGCGCCCTTAAAAGTTCATACCTCCGGAAGTCTCAAGCAGATATTTGTAATTGAGGTTTTGTTAAAAATTGGCTCTCTAGTTAGCAGATGTATGCACCCTGCCCGTGTAGGAACCTCAATACTAGTCAGGGTAATTCAATTAGACACCAAAAATTAAACTGTGCTCACCCTCTGGTAGCTTGACACACAGCAGGAAGGCTTAAATTAGGAGTCAATGTATAAAGTATGTGTGCAACACTTAAATCAGCAATACAGTGACAACAGTGCACACAAATAATCTACCACAGGTTAGAACAATGAATCTTAATCTACGGAACAAAACAAGACCAAAATGACAACATTTCAATAAGTAGAACCAGAGTTATGAAGTTTTAGAAAATACCTGCACATATAGTGCTTAAAAGAGCCAACTGGGGACATCTGGTCGCACTTGACTTGAGTAAATGCAATATTTATGCCAATCATGGTGGCGCATGGGTCGGATACAGGGACCATCCTTGTCCCCCCGAAAAGCACCTCATTGTGCTGTTAAAGGGCCTGATGCGCGTCATAGAGGATTGGATGCATCTTTGTCGATCGGTTGGATTTAGGCAATGTGTCAGTTTTGAGCCACGCAATCTGAGATGTGTCGGCTTCTTAATGATGTAGGCGATGCCTCATTGTTGAGCCGCACAGCCAGCAATGCAATGTCTTTGTACACAGACGCAATGCGTTGTCATTGAGGGGAGATGAGTCAGTTCTGACTGACGCAATGATGGCGTTGCATAGATTTTGCTGGAAAACATTGAGAAAATCCACTTACAAACACGTAGAACTGGATTGGCGCCATTCGGCAGAACAGGAGTGACCGCTGGTAGAGTTCAGAAGCTGGAGCCGGGTTGTTAGAATTCTTCGATGTTCCTGAGACCTCAAAAGAGGTCGCACGCCTTCAAACCCTTTAGAGCCCATTTGGTTCTGGGGAAGTGGAGATGTAGGTCCAGTCCTTCTCACTCCCAAAAAATGAGGGGAGCAAATAGCAGGGCATGCACAGTAAGGCAGGAGTCCAGTTAAGTTCAGCAGAGTCCAGCAGTGACAGTTCTTTCAGCAGGACAGCCGTCCTTTTTTCTGGCCGTATATCCTCAGGTCCGGAAGTGTATTGAGTTGTTACTGTGAGGAGCCTAGTTGTGCCTTGGAATTGGGAGGGACTTAAAAGAGAGGCTTTTAAAATTCATGATCTCCCTGCCCTTTCTTCCTGGGCTACAGACTCACTACAGGAAGGTATGAAGCTCTTTGTGTGGTGGCAGGCATAGCCCATTCAGTTGTAAGTGTCAGCTCCTTCCTTTCATCCTGCCTGCCCAGGATGACCCATCAGGATGTTGGAAGCCCATCAGTCACACCTAAGCTCACTTTGTGTATGGCTGTCTAGAGGGAATGCACAAAACCCAGTTGGTACCCACCCCAGATGTGTATTCAGAGACAGGCAGCAGTCACAGAATGTTTAGGTAAGAAAATGAATTGTAACTTAAAAACCAACGATACCATAATTTGTGACTTTAAATTGTGAATCCAGAAACATCAGACTCAAAATATCCAACTTTTCCCAATTAGAAATTACATATATAAAATGTAGTAAAGTAATCCCAATATTAGCCTTTGGGATAGATAGGCCTTGTACTAGTGAATAACAAATGTAATATTTATTTACTATCATGATATGTAAAACTTAAAAGTACATGTCCTACTTTTTAAATACACTGCACCCTGCCCTTAGGGATGCCTAGGGTCTACTTTAGAGGTGACCTATATATTAAAAAGGAAGGGTTGGGCCTGGCAAGAGGGTTACCTTGCCAGGCCAACAGGGCAGTTTAAAACTGGACACACAGGCTCTGAAGGGCTACTGAAGTGGGTGGCACAATCAGTGCTGCAGGGTCACTTGTAGAATTCAATTTGCAGACCCTGAGCACATGGAGTATACTGTAGTAGGGACTTATAAGTAAACTAAATATGCTGATTGTGGATAAGCCAATGTTACCATATTTTTGGGGACAGAGTACATGTGCTTTAGCACAGGTCAACTGTGGTAAAGTACTTAAAATCCTAAAGCCAGCAAAAATGAATTCAGAAAAAAAGAGGGTCAGAAGGCATAGCGTCAGGACAAACCACACCAAGGATGTCAAGTCTAGTGTGTGTCCCCCCACCTGAAAGTGGGGAGAGCTATCAAACCCCTTGGGTGTTCTCTTCACTAAGGTGGAAGAATCTGGAAAGAACATCAGCAAAGGCGTGGTCTTTCTCAGGACGGTGTTACGTTATAAAGTCTGTTCCCTGTAGGGAGCTGGACCACCTCAACAGTTTGGGATTCTCACCCCTCATCTGCATTAACCATTGGTGGGAACTGTGGTCTGTCTGAAACTAGAAGTGAGTGCCAAACATGTATGGCCTTAGTTTTTTCAGTGCCCAGACCATAGCAAAGTCTCCCCTTCCTATTGTGCACCAACTCTGTTCCCTTGGAAGTAGTCTCCTACTGATGAAGGCCATAGGCTGATCCAGGCCCTCTTGGCCCTCCGAGCAGGCAATCCACAGGCCCAGATGGGCTTACAGCTACCCTCAAGACACCCGATACCCTTAATTCAAAGAGAATCAAAGCCACTGGGTAGTGGCTTTCATGGTTGTCAGCTTCAATATCTTGATGGAACACAAGAGGGACTACCTTATCTGAAGACCCCAGATGAGACCTGACATTTGTCATGCTGGCTCCTGGGTCTCTCCGAAACTCTACCTTCTCCCATTGATGGTGACCCACTAACTGTACTTCCTTGTAACGTCAGGCATGTGGGTTATCTGCACCATCTCTCCATCACCCAGAGAAAATAAGGTAACCTCTACTCTGTCCTTCAAACTATCTGGGGCAATCTTTTCCCCAAGCGCTCTACTATCCAACCTTGTGCTCACTTGGGAAACTTAGCATCTTCCTTGAAGTGGCCTTCTTGCTGACACTCATTACATTTAGGGAGTGACTTCCCTGCAGGCCTACTGTCAAGGAACCATTTATTTTTCTTCTCAGTGGGGAAATGGGAGTCCTGACTCAAGAAACTATTTTGGGTCCCTTTAGAAAACTCACTGCTCTTGTTTTTGTCCTCTCTCTTTCTTGGATGAGGAACCTTCCTACCCTTGTGGTGCCCCCCAACTAACTTCTTGTGAACCCTGGTGCTGACAAAGCCTCCTTAGCAAGGTGTTGGCAAAAAGTTGGACAACAAAGAGAGAACATGTTCTCTTTTGCAAACAAATTATAAGTCCCTGGCAAATCTTTACTTCACTGCCCTTCAACCAACCATCCAAGGCCTTGCAAAAGCAATCAACACAAACCATCAAGCTCTGTTGGCATGGCTTTTGACTGTCCCTAAACGTCTGTCTGTACTTTTCTGGGGGAAAATCAAATACACTGATTGGGCTTTCTTCATGTGGGGAAACCTCATCCTATCACCCCCCACCATGGCCAGTACAGAATCCCTCCCCACACTAGGAATATGCCTCCAAAGACTACCCCCCAATCCTTATCAGGGACCTTGTGCATCTGTATGGCTATTTCAGAAGACTCAAACCAACTGCCCATGTCGTCTTCCACTACACAATGAGACACCAGACCCTTGGGTATGTGGACCCTCCTGTCAGAGGGCACAGAAGAAATTCTGCTGCAGTGTTGGCTGGAATGAGTCCTCCTGGCCTTTTTGTCCAGCTCTTTTATGCCCAGCTGACTAATCGTTTCCACTCTAAAGCTTTCTCATTTTCCAATCTGAGCTTAGCCAGTTCCAATTTCAGCTTTCTCCCCTCCATCCTGTCCTCTAGCTCCTCTTAGGACAGGTCTCTGGATGGCATACTGCTACCAGCCATGGTGAGAACCAATACTCCTGGCAGCACATTTGCTCTTTGTCCCACAGGCAGTCCCAGATTCTCCAGTGAATCCTGGTCTAGGCACCCATCATCATCCAGTATCTCATCCTCTTCCTCTGTGGTCACAGGTCCTGTATCAATAGCATCTATCCAGGACATCAGCATTTTTTGCAGCGTCCCCTTCCTGGTGAAGCCTTTACTAGAAAGCTCAAACCCTTTGTCAAAATCCTTGAGCTGCACCACAGTATACCTCTCAAGTTTGAACCAGATCAAAATCTATTTTTTCAGGTGCAGGTGGAGATGTAGAACCTCCAGTCAGAGACATGATTTTAGGAAAAAGCAAAAATGCCAATCAGAAAGAAAATAAAAATAAAAAATGCCAATCAGAAAAGTCGAAGAAAAGATGTCAATAAGAAATAATTGATTTAAATTGGTCTTAGTTATGGTTTGGTAGTATACACTAAATAACTCTAAGGCACTGCAAAATCACAAGTCCTATCCCACCGCTGCCACCAATGTTAGAAATTGGGTATTGGCAGAGGTATGCATCCTGTCAAAGTAAGGAACACAATCCTAATCAGGATAAATTAGTTACGCACCATAAATTAACCTGAGTTCATCCTCTGATAGTTTGATACAGAGCAGGCAGGCTTAATTTAGGAGGCAATCTATAAAGGATTTGAGAAAAACTTAAAACAGTGAAAAGACCTCACATAAATAATCCACACCAAGTTAAAAAATAGAGCTTAATTTATTGAATAAAATGAGACCAAAACAATAACAATCCAATAAGTAGAATGAATTTTTAGGGAATAATTACAAATATAGTACTTAAAACGCCAACCGGGGGCATCTGGTCGTGCTTGACCAGGGTAAATCCAAAAGTTAAGGCAAACTGCGATGAAGTGCAGGTTGGATACAGGGATCGATCTTGTCCTGTTGAAAAAGTACCTTGTTGTGTTGTCGACAGGCCCGATGCATAGAGCAGAGAAGTAGATGCGGCGTTGTTGATCCGGCTGGATGTAGGCGATGCATCAGTTACGAGGCTGTACTGCTGTAATTTGCTGGTCACATTTGCTGCTAAGATGAATTATGGACCAGCCTTATAAACTTCCCAAATTTTGCCATTTGAGTCACTGTTTCCATGCAGTATAGAAGGGAGACAGCCTCCTTGGCCAAGTGGGTTGCATGCTGTAAGAAGATAGCAAAAACTGGGCAGCAGAGTAAGATATGGGCTAAGAATTACCTTCTATAATCACAAAATCTACCTACACCTGAAAATGCTTTCGAGGGATTTCCAAAATTGATTACATTCATTAAATGGAAGAGGAACCAATCTTGCATATGACATTTCTTTAAGAGTGAGTTTTCCCACTGCCTTTTGGCTATGTAATTTTGCTGTGTAGGTCAGGTGAGGCGCTGTTGAAGACTTATGCAGGGGTTTTGCTTGTACTGCTTACCTGTCCAGCTCTCATGACAGGTTATGCACCTGTTTTTTTATTGCAGATTTGTTGGTGTAATTGATCTTGTTTTTATCCCAGTATTCTATTTCAAGTTGCAGACGTTCTTTGGCCACCTCATGGTTTGTGGGCCAGGAATTGTTGGTACTGTTAAAATGATTTTTGTCACAGCCTTCATGGTGTTAGGGTGAACAGCAGTTACCTGATAATAGAATTGTGGAGTTTTCCTAGTTTTGCTCTACCGACCCAAATTATTTTCTGATCAGGTTGTTATGCATATGAGCTGTAAGATGGAATAACTTTTTATAAGCTGAGTACTGGATCTTTTCTAATGAGGTGCTTAGCATTTCTAGAAATGCCTGCTGGGCATGATTGAGTGCAGGGAGTAACTTAGCATGAGCTACCCTGCGAATGGCAATGGTCGCTGGACTGTCACATGCGTTGTTTAACTTAATGTCCATTGGAATCATATATTTGGGACAATGTGCTTCAGAATGCTCAAATGGACACATACTACATTTTGACAATACTCCTGCTGAACAGAGGTGGCTGATTTGCTCCATTTGGGGCTTAACTCAGAAAGGTAAACTTGTTTGGTAAGTTTATGCTTTTTCAATATTCACAAAAACTGCATTTCAATAATAAGTTTAGGAGAGCAGGGACTCTACCGTTGGAGTTCAGAACTCCGTACATGAAAAAAAAGGGCTGCCCTATCTTTTTATGTCCAGAGTTCTCCCCCCGTCGGCGGCGACTCCGACTCCTAAACTTTCTAATGAAATGCAGTTTTGTGAATACTGAAGTATTGTAAACTTACACTAACATGTCCATTTACTTTTGCAGCAGTTTGAATTTTCATAAATCTTGTGACTTCGGAGACCAAACAATAATGGCAGCACCCCATCCTGAAAACTGTTCTATAACCTCTGGGAATATGAACCTTCTGCATACTTTGTATATTTTTTGGAGGCATCAATTTAATAAGGGACACGTCTGCGTGCCTAGTTCAGTCATATACGTTTTGTGCCTCGCAACATTCTTTTTTTTTTTTTTCATTGAATCTTTTTATGAAAAGTTTTTTTTCCACCTTTTCTTCCGTAGATTAATATACAAATTATACATCATAGCACAGCTTTATACAGTACATCCAAACCGTAGCAGTTCATATAAAATAAACATTACTTGCAATTGAATTTCATTACAATATAAGTACAGTGTAGTGAGCTGCCTGCTTTTCCCCGTAGACAACAAGCTTTCCGATTTTGAAAACACTCTTACTAAATTAGAAAAGCGAAAAGAAAAAAAAAATACAAAATAAGATTAACTTAGAGATAGAGATGAAAGAAAAATACACATAATCTATACTGTATACAACAATCAGCAGTGGATTCAGATATTTCACATTCTCAGGTCTACTCCAAACCCTCCTTCCATCTCCTAATAGGCTCCCATATTCTCAAACCAAGCGGCCTCCCCCTCCTACCTTTCCGTGCATATATTGTCTTTTCCAAATTATAGGCGGCCAGAAGATTCGACAGCCAAATTTGTAATACCGGAGGACTTTTGTCCAACCAAACCCTAGCTATACCTAATCTATATACTGCCATGGCTATGAACATAAATTCCACTTGGAAACTTCCCCCTCTGGGCTAATCCCTAATAATATCCAGGTTGGTGTCAGTGTTATTTGAATGCCTAATGATCTATCTAGAAAAGTCTCTATGTTCCTCATAAGGGTATGCAATTGGGGGCAGGTAGCAAAGATATGCACAATATCTGCTTCTGGGAAATTGCACCGAGGACAGCAGGTCCCCGCAGTACCACCCCATTTTGCTATCCTGGCAGGGCTAAAGTATAGCGAATAAAGTGTTTTGTAATGCTGTGCCTGCAGAGGGGCTGAGCAGAGAATTGTGCGACCCAGGTCCAATGACTCCTGGAACCAGTGTGCTTCAACACTCAATTTCTCAGCCCATTTGTTACTGTATTTACCTATATCATCTGGTTTACCTGCTGCTAAACTTGCATAGAAGCTACGGTCCGTAGATCACCTCCTTCCCTTATTTTGTCCAAGATTTCATTATTACCAAACCTTGCAGGCCCTCCCTGCTTAGTATTCAAAAAGCTCCTAACCTGTAGGTATTTAAAAAAGCTCCTACTGTCAATACCGTTATTGCTTATTAACTCTGTGAACTGTACCACCCCAGCAGAGTCCATAATATCTCCAATCTGTGCTACCCCTTTATCAGCCCAGCCGGCCATAGTTGAATCCGCAAAGACTGCCTCTGGGAAGGATGTATTTCTATACAACTTTGTGTATCTATTATATCTCCCCAGATCAGATCTTGAACCTCGTTCTCTTATAATATACAAAATCAACGCAGTTTAAAAAACAATTTTCCACCTCTACCCAAAAACCGCTGCATAAACCTCCGTAGAATTAGTAGTAACCCTTCGATCTGAGCCCCCGCCTCCAATCAGCCCCTGCATGTATTGTAGAGCAGCCGCCCAATAATACAACCTAAAATCAGAGGCTCCCCACCCACCTTTCTCTCTAGGGAGGTAGAGAAACCTATAAGCCCTCCGTGTCTTGCCATGAGCCCAGATGAATCTATTCAGAATTGCCTCCAATGCGTTGAACCACCTAGCTTAAAAAAAATAAAGGAATGGCTCTAAAAAAATAAAGAAATTTAGGCAGAACCAACATCTTAATGACATTGGTGCAACCCACCAGGGATAAATGCAGGTTATTCATTCTCTCTAGGTTTACCCTTACTTTAGTCATTAGAGGAACCATATTATTCTCCACCACCTTATCCAAATCTGCCAAGATCTCAACCCCCAAGTACATTGCAGAGCTAGTGACCCTAACATCATTACAGCATGTGTAGGTATTTTTCACTATTTGGGTCTTAATTCTGTTCAGTCTGTAACCTGAGAACTGCCCGAACAGCTGAGCTTCGGCTTACACCTCCCTAATGGCTACAGTCGGGTTTGAAGTTAAAATAGCCACATCGTCCGCGTAAGCCAATGTTTTTATCTCACTGCCATTTATCCTTAGTAGTGGAATATCAGGATTAGCTTCTAAGCTTTGCAGCAGAGGATCCAGATAAAGTGCGAACGGCAGGGGAGAGGAAGGACAGCCTTGTCTAGTCCCCCTAAAGATCATAACCGCTGTTGAATACCCCCTATTAACCCTGATCCTGGCTGTTGGTTCTTTATACAAAGTCTGGATAGCCTTTATGTAGCCTTATCCTATACTGCACCACCTCAAAGCTGCCCACAGATAGTCCCAGGAGACCCTATCGAACGCCTTCTCTGCATCTAAGAACAGCGCTGCCATAGTGTCTCCCGGAACTCCTGTCGCATTGAACATTGTGACTACCTGTCTGATATGCTGGGTAGTGACTTTTCCAGGGATGAAGCCATGCTGTGATGAGCTTACCAAACTCTCAATGATCCTAGCTAGCCTTTTCTCTAATATTTTAGAAAAAACCTTTGCGTCGGCATTCATTAATGTGATTGGCCTATATGATTCTGGTGCCACCGGGGGTTTCCCTTTCTTTAGTATGACAATGATGTCCGCCCCCCCCATGAATTAGGAATTGATTCCCCCTGCTGTGCCTGCACCATAATATTAAAGATATCAGAAACCAACACTCCTTGGAATACTTTATAAAATTCTACCAGAATCTGATCAGGAGTGGCAGCCTTACCCGAGGGGAGGCTACCCAAGGCCGAGATGAGTTCCTCTGGCAGTATTGGTGAATCTAGAGCCACCTTTTCTTCCTCGGGCAGGATCGGGGGTTGAATCTCTCTAAGATACCTTGCTGTATCCACCTGCCCCATTACGCTATCCGGAGTATATAGATCCATGTAGAATTGCCTAAACACTTCTCTCACCATATCTGGTTCAGAGACAGAGTTTCCCTGGCCATCAGTGATCTCCTTGATATCTGATTAAGCTAGTCTCTGTCTAGTACGTATGGCTAATATATGGCCCACTCTCTCGCTTAACTCATATGTGGTTTCCTTTTTAGTAAGGTAATTCTCCACGGCTTTCTTGGCAATACATTCTGAGGCTTCTGCTCTGAGCGCGACAATTTTAAGCAAATGTTGCTCCAACGGGAGATGCTGCTTGATATATAAAGATAACTCTTCTTCTACCTTAAGGAGACTTTTACACAATTCCTCTGCCCTAGCTTTCTCTCTCTTCTGCTTATGTAATGCAAAGCTCAGTGTCTCTCCCCTGATCCCAGCTTCGAAAGCATCCCAGACCATCCCGGGGATGCTGTCCCTATTTCTGCTTCCGAGAAGTTCTTAATCCATACCTCCATATATTTCCGATATACTTCATCTTTCAATAATGCTCTTTCAAAAGTCCACTGCACATCCTTTCTTTGTGTCTGACCGATTTTATTCGCTAAGACCAACGGGCTATGGTCTGAGACAACCCGGGGCTGTCTTTCAATCTGGGAACCCGGAACCAAAGAACAGGATATCAAAAAATAATCCAGTCTGACCATCACTTCGTGGGGGGCCGAGAAGAATGTGCTGCCTTCTAAATGCGGGTGTAGCTTCATCCATGGATCTACCAGAGAGTTATGCTGTACCATGTCTGACAGTGCTCTATATGTTTTCTTCTTTCTCCCTGAGTAGTGCCGTCCTACTTGTGTGAATGAGCTAGCGAGGTCATGAATATTAAAGTCGCCACAGAAAACAATTGGCTCGGGCCACCAAGCCAGTTCTGTATCTAAATATTGGAAAATATCGGGGTCATCCTCCGTAGAACAATAGACTGTAGCCAGGGTGAGCCTCTCCCCCTTATAGTTTATCTCCAACAGCACCCACCTACCCCATTGATCCTCCTTCTTCCTGTTAACAACCACGTCCCTGCTTCTACCCAACACTGCTACCCCTCTGGTTCTTGACCCCTGCTTGGAGTTTGCCAGTAGTGAGAACCCCAACTGCTCCAAAAGGTGTCCCTTCGCCCCCTTTATGTGCGTTTCTTGTAAACAAACCAGGTCTAAGTGGAGTGTTTTAAGCAGTGCAGCAACTCTGAGTCTTTTGTTCGCGTCCTTAAGCCCACAGATGTTAATTGATGCAATGCTGCATGTCATTTGAATACCTCAAATGTCTTACCAACAAGTAGAACCAACCCATTAACTTTCCAAAAATAACAGAGAAAGACAACCAAACTTTAGTGTGTGTACTGAAAAAGCTGTGCAACCTGTGAGTGACCCCCTCCCAACCCCCCTCCCCCCACTGAGCCCCCCTCCCTCTCTACGGGCAAATAGGTCAGCCTCCGGTGTAACTCCGAGGTGCATTTCTGAATTTCCTGACCACAAGAAAGGGTAAAAAAAAAAAAGAAAAGAAGAAGAAGAACAGTCCTAGCTTTTGGGCAACTGGAACCTCTCCTTTCTAGCCACCCTTCTGCTTGCTCAACTCATTGATATATTCCCGAGCCTTAATTTCGGAAGTAAACATCCTTACATGCCCCTTAACAATAATTTTCAATCTTGCTGGGTATAGAAGGTATGCTTTATGCCCTAAATTCTGAATTGGCGTGATCAGCTGTCTGAGCCGCCACCTTCTCTACACAGTGACGTGGCAGAAGTCAGGACGTGCAAAAAAAGAAACCCCTTCAAACATCCGCCTTGCCTCTGGCCTTGCTTTATCCATTATCTCCTGTCTTGCAGGAAAATTACCAACATATACCAGGATCGCTCTAGGCTTTGTATCTTGTGAGGCCCCATAGGTTTTCCTCTGGACTAGAGGAAACCGGTGTGCCCTTTGCACTTCACTTTCCCAGTTCCAGGTTGTGACCTCAGGAAAAGCCCCCTTTAACATCTTAACAACATATGCCCTGGCATCCTGCCCTCCAACCCTTCTGCCACCCCCAAAAGTCTTATGTTGTTACACCAGTGGCAATTTTCAAAATCTTCAATTTTCCATTGCATGTCTTCTGATATTTTTTCCTGTGCTTCTTTAAATTCCTGCCAGCGACTGACATCCTCTTCCAATCTGCCAGTGCGCTCCTCAACATGAGACACTCTATCTGCCATTTCGTCGTATAGTTTATTCATTTTCCTCATGGAACTCTTTATCTTTTTTGCTGCCACTTTAGCTCTCCGACTTTCTGATCTGGCCTCTGATTGCATCTGTTTCAGGGTTGTGTACAATAGGTCTAATGAGGTGGCCTGAGGGGCCTTTTCATTACCCCCTCCCTTGATATGAACACCTTCGCCTGAATCCTCCTGGTATAGCAAGGAGGTTGTTGAGTAGTCCCCACAAAGCTTCGAGTCAGAACCTTGCGTTGTAGGGCTATGTGGAGAGTTCTTTTTAGATTTAGCCCTTTTCTAGGTTTTTGGAAGTTTATGTGCCCTTGTGGTGCTTTCTGCAGAGAAGACTTTTCTTCGACTTCTGAGCCCAAATCCGTACTTTTGGACAGGCTATCATCTCCCCCTTCACTAGAGAGATAGGACTCCGAATCCTCGTTTACTGAGAAAAAACATTCACCCTCCGGTATTTCTGAGACCCCCCCTCTGCCAGGGGTAAGATCATTCCTCCTGCTGCCCTCCATGCTTTCCTCAATATTTGTGCTTTCCTTCCCAAAGTTATAGCCCCCGGGGGAGCATGCTGCCCCTTTAGCCATGCGATTAGCTTCTTTAGAGCAAGTTCAGGGATTTTATTACTGCTAGCATTAGAGTCTACCCCCTTACTTGCGTGCTGAGGTTGCGAATTCATCGCGGTTCCGGCAGTGTCTCCCTCACACCTGTCTCCCGCTGTATCTCCGGTTGCACCAACAGCAGCCTCGTCTTGTGGCATGTTCTGACTCTGCCTCCGTTGTTGCTCGGCAAAAGTTTCCCGGCATCATCGGTTTGCCCTGTCTGTCTTACTGCCGCGCTGTCTGTCGATGCTGGGAGCGCCGGGTCTTTCTGTGAAAATGACTCCTTCAGCGTTGATTGTCGAAGCGGCTGATCCTTGGTGCCTGCACCCGCCTGTCTTGTCCCGGTGCCACCGCTCATGATGTCTTTAGCGGGTTCCTTGTACTTCGCGTCTCGCTTACGGCGCCATTGCCACGAGATGTCTCGGGTTGTCTTGTCAAGTTCTTCCGTGATTGTGCCGAGGTGCATGCAACCAGTGGTAGTGCCTCCTTGCTGTCCTTGCTGCCGCCGATCGCTGGTGGTGGTCACTTTGGGGGGTCAACCTCCTTCTGCTGTTGCTTGATACCTTTCGGTGCCATTACCGCGCCGTCGTTGAAGTGCCAAATCTTGCCAGGAAAGGAATGCAGAAGCCGAAGCCGACAAATGTAGAGGTTCCCAATTCTGTGTATCCAGCTCACAGTAGCCAATCCTGTATAAGGTAAGAAAGCTCAATAGGCCCGATCATAACAGCATTCTTGTGGTCAGATTTATTTCTTGGGAGGAGAGTGGGCTGAGTGCGACTGTCCGCTGCAATCAGTCAGTGGCCATCTTACCCCCGGTCCATGAGTGACTTTTTGCCTCGCCACATTCTTACTATTCCCTTCCATACATCTCACTTATGCAAGGACAAAGTCCTATAAACACAAACTACTGTGTAACTGAAGCATAGGGAACCCTTCTATTACGTTGCCACAATGCAGAATTATTCATATACATAATTCAAATGCAATGGCATATTATATCAATGAACGATAAGTCATGCAATTTAAGCATAACAAAATAATTACAACGCATAAAATATGAAACCAATCTGTCAAGCATATGACTCCCCAAAAAATATGTAAGTCAAAACATGTATGCAGATGTGAAAACATAAAAATGCCCATGGTGATAATGATGAGGCCCTGTTGGAGACAGAGACATAAGGCACTTAAACAGAAATGTGTCCTATGGCGCTCTAGAAGTGACTGAAATTTTTAATGACATTTCAATAGGCTGAGTCACCGCAGGAGGAACGTTAAATGTAAAATAGTCTAACATAAAGAAAGAGAATAAGGCTTTGAGTTAATTTCAAGGTTGCAGAACTATTTTACATCAGAATCTCCATCGGTACCACCTGCAGTCGTTAGATTGATTAACCAGGTCTCACTATGTTTGCATGCTGGGACTGTGCCAGCTTTCGTATATCTAATTCGCCATGAGGTGAGTCCAGTGTAGGACACAAGCCAGATTCATGGTATGTTTTCAAAACTTCGCCCTCAAATAAATGATGACCATAGAATTCATCTGGCTGAAGTTAATAAAAGAGAGCGTCCTAATCCTTAAGAATGTGACATGACATGAAATGCTGCTATTTTAGAGTCTCATGAGTTGTCCACTGTTGGATAGGATAATTATCGCACCCAATAAAACCTACATCTATGTGTTCAGTGTTTTCAAGAGAGATAATAAAACGTTTTTGCTGAATAATCTGTATTTTGCTGCACAAAAATCCACATGTTCTGTCATTTGCCTGAAACTTTTTTCCCAGATAAACACTGACAGGTTGGACTAGCCGGCATTTATCACATTTCAATAGAATTACATTTGCGTTGTTCAAAGTATTTAAAAAGTGGTCTTAGTGTGTTTTTTTATCGCTGCTTATCGCTGGATATGTTAGCAGAGAAAACATACTATTAGTAAAGTTTTTCTCCATTGTGCTAAAATATCCAGCGATAGCGGGGAAATGCGTGAATATCACTGGAAATCCAGGGATATTCACACATTAACGGCAATGGGGGCTTCACCAGACAATCCACCTCCCATTGAACACACAGGTAAGTCATCCTATTAGCAGGCTTTAGATTCTAGCGATAATCGCACGTCGCGTGACACTTTTTATCGCTAAGCCTGCGTTGCTAATAAGCGATAGCTGTGTTAGCAACTGCTTTCAGTCGCTAACAGTTTGGGTAGGCCCACTTTGCATGTCATTAGCGATAAATATCGTCGACATGCAAAGCGGGCCCCAAACCGGTCACTATTGCCTAAAAGCTGTCGCTAACTGCTGTTAACGAGAGCTTGCTGATAGGGCGACAAAAATGTCGCCGCTTTAGCGGGAAAAAGTCCCGCTAAAGAGGAAATATAGCCCTTGCTAATATGCCCCTGAGTTTTACAAGAACCCAAGGTACCAAGAGCCAACAACTGAGCTGCACTGTTCAATTGTTTTTCAATGTGTACAAAGTATAGGCCAACTAATATGGTGAAATATGTAGAATGAAATATGGGCATCGAGGAAACCTATTTATTACTGAAATAGGCATAAATATGAAGTTTAGGAGCAGTAGTGATTTGTACATCTCTGAATTTGTGGGTATCTATACTAGCATGTGATTCAGAGTGCATTTAGCAAAATCTCTTCTTCCTCACACACTTGCAACATATGGAAGGAGAAAATGCAGTGAAATCTGATTGGTAATAACTGGTGATAATAAATGTTCTACTGCTCATATTCCCACATTTATTCAGATAAAAATGGCACCTCCCTTGTGTGGGTAGGCCTAGTGCCTGAATCAGGAAACAGGCCAAAATGCAATATGGACAGTAAGGGGGATATTCTCAAGAACGGGATATAATTATCGCCAACCTAGGTTAACACAATTTTACATAACGCCGTCTATCGCGGGAAACTAACGCTGTGTTAACGGCATATTCTCAACACGCCGGCAACAGGCGATAGTTTCCTGATAACGTGTCAAATGTCCACATTAAAATTACCGGATGCCAATAAAAAAGGTAACATGAACGTAAAAAAAGTAGCCGTCGGCACAACAGCAATGAAAATATCAGCGATAAGCAGCGCCATGCTTGCAATCCCCGCGTCAGGCGGGAAAAAAACACCATAAAAGCTGCAAAAAAAAAAAAGTTAAAACAAAACCCAAACAACTGAGAAGCACCATGGAGGAAGCTGGAACAACATATATCTAGGCAATTGTTAGTGCTTGTCTCAAGAAAACCATCAAGGTTAAAGGCCACTCTCAAAGATATGGTACTACAAATTTATTCACATCATGTCAATTCATAAAATTTATTTAAAAACAAGAATAAAAATGACCCTATTAGGGGCAAACATTGCATATATAACAAGGTATACAGAAAACAAACATAAATGCATAAAAACATAATATAAAATATGTGGAATGGTAACATATAATTCTCGACGCGCGTTTCGGCGACCAGCGCCTTCTTCAGGACAAGCCACGAGATAACTTTCTTAAAATTGGTATGAGGACTTGATATTTTTAAGAGATGATGACATAAAGACAATGCTGAAAGTTCCTTGTAGATAGTAACAATCAGAATTCCAATTCAAATATATATGAGTCCAACGATATCGTCATATAAGGATTTGAAATGTGTTTGTTTATATTAGTTGGAGACAATATAACCTTAAAGAAAGTGAAGATTCTTTTTATGAAGAACGAAATAGGACCATATACGTTATTAATCCGAATATGTCAGAGCGTTGCAGGGGTAGTATTCAAACTGTGGTAATAAATGATGACACAATCTGTACAGAAAAATTGACTGCCTTTAACCTCCAAGTTAGCGTATTAGATAAGAATTATGATGCTGAGGCTGATAAACCTTGCTGCATAGGCGTGGAGGCTGAATGGACGGCAGGAACCCTCAAAGTCTAGCAGGTAAAGAAGCGAGGTTGGATCAGAACAACTACAGAGGCCAACCAGAACCCCACAAACCCCCCAGAAGACCAGCCAGGAACCGCGGGGAAGGAGAAGAGTAAGGAGATGAAGAAGAGGAACCCACCTCATCAACACTTCTTCAGTGGGGAAGAGAAACAACTTTAGTAAAATGTATTAAATTCGAATTAATATTTACCATGTGTAAATTGTAATAATTTTAATTAATTATGCAATAAATCTTTTTGACTTTGAAGAAGAGGAACCCGCGATTCAGTCCGCCGGAAAACAAGATCCTGATTACGGAGGTGATAGAACACCACCAACAACTGTTCATCACCTCCAATGTGTCATTGGCAACTAAAAATGCAATACAGCAGTCCATCTTGGCCAAGATGAATACAGTCGGAGTGAAGAGAAGTGAAGTGGACGACGGCAAGGAGTGCTGGAATGATGTGAAGCGCAAAACCAAGCTGAAACTCGCTAACCACCAGAAAGCAGCAATGCGGGCTGGAGGTGGGTGTCCAGTACCACAGCAGGAGCTGGATGAGAGGGAGGAAATGGTGTTCACCATAATCAGTGGGGAGATGGTGGCAGGAGTTGGGGAACCGGACACTGCTCAACATAACCTGACCCAACAAGAACAGGGTGAGTAATGACCAGGGACTGAGGGGATGGGGGAGATGGGCACAATGGCACACATGCACAATTAATCATAGCACAATGCACACCCACAATGTCTCTGGATCATGTCCCTGATCTGCTTGGCATACTGCAGCACACATGGAAACAGCAAGTAGGCCCACATCGACAATGTGCTCAGAGGGGGCCCTCCCCACACATCACTAATCTCACAACAAACCCATGCACATGTGCTGAACCCAGCAAAGCTGTGGGACCATGAGCCATACTGACAATGCAAGTGACACTGCATGACAATTAGCATGGCTGCAGTCCAATTATCATGACATTGTGCATGCCACGACACTGAGGTGGCTGAGTGTGGACCACATCCGTAAAGGAGCAGGTCACACTCTGACACATCCACGTGCACAAACAACCCCTGATGTCAACAAGACATCTGCGGACAAACCATGCCCAAGAGTCCCAGCTCCCACCAAGAGCCCAATTTACCCAATTCTGAAGTGCAAGGCACACAGCCTGAAAGGAATATGGGCCAGCAAAATCAGAGCTGCAGGGGTGACTCTCCCACAATGCAGCACAGCCATATAAGAATCAGAGCACATCAACATTGATAAAAATCTGTGACAAACTGCAACACTTTCACAACAGAACAGAGGACACACCTGCTGCCACTTGTGTGTAGAAACTGGCCAATCACATTTGGCATAGCAGGAAACTGTGAGATCATAATGTGCAAGTGCAACCTCACATCCCTGAAGGTGTAGAAATGTCCACTGTCCCGCATCAAATAGGCATCGCCTCCCAGTCGCAATGTACATTGTCATGCAGTCTGTTTGTAAACTTGTCCAATTCATGAATAAACATTGAACACACTGTTAAACTGCATCTCCCCTTTACATTGCAGAGGGAGAATCAACACCTCCTGCAGAGCAGACTGTGCATCTCCTCACTGATGATGAAGAGGACCTCCACACCTTCGACCCCGACGCCCTCCAACAGCTCATGGACACCCTCAGCACCCCACCCCCAGGAGCAGGGCAGCCCAGCTACATCGAGGAGACCCCACCTCCTGGACAGACCACGCAGCAGGAAGCATCCACCACCACGGCTGTCTACCAGGACCCCAATGACTAACACATGGCATTCCAACGCCGTGTGTTAGAGGGCCTCAAAAAACGATATTATTGTCAACGATTTTTGAGGTAAGATTTAAACATTTTATTGATGTATTAATATTGTTTTCACTCATATAGTAGATAACACTTAGGTTTTTGTTATTACATGTGTTTTAGTTGATAAATACATTGTATGTGTTAATATTGTTTATGTAAATGTTATTGTTTTAAAATAGAGCTTGTAATTTTAAGTGAATTTGAAATATTTATGGATTTTGAATAGTCATTTTTACCGTTGTAGTTGGTTGTTGAATTTGTAGGGGGATAAGGTGGAAAGTGTTTTATGTAAATATATGATTGATATTTATTTAAATCTCACCTCAAAAAACAATATTATTGTCAACGATGTGTGAAACAATCTGCTAAGGTGTTTAGCCAAAATTGGGAGGAAGATGGCGGCCGGATAGGAGGTCCGGTCGGGAGCTCCACAACCTCTTCAAGACCGAGAGCATGATTTAACCCTATCCTTTGGGTTATGATCTTAACGGAACCGTAGCAACCACATACAATTTGAACAAGAAACTTTGAAACGATAGAGGCACTTACGAGCGGCGCTAAGCGTCGTAAATT
Organism: Lissotriton helveticus; assembly: GCF_964261635.1. Lineage (NCBI taxonomy): Eukaryota > Metazoa > Chordata > Amphibia > Caudata > Salamandridae > Lissotriton > Lissotriton helveticus. The sequence goes on along the minus strand of NC_136063.1, from coordinate 1,701,946,750 downwards.
TCTGCTCCTGGCAGTGATAGCGGAGCCAGCGGTTTTGAACCTCGAAAATCCTGATTCCACTATTTCGGGCACAGAACCTCAGAGACTCTGTAACCGTAACCGTAACCGGGACAGCCGCCACAACGGACGCTCCTCACAGATGGGCAGCAGCCTCAGGCGCGCAACGAGACTGCCGGAGAGCGCAAGGCAGAGTGTGCTTCCACTTCCGGGGCAAAAGCGGCAGCAGTAGCAGCGGAGACAGCGGAAACAGTAACGGCTGGCCAAGGAATCGAGGATACCAGCCGTCTCAACAGTGGCACAAGCGGGAAGATTTCCGGGGGAATCAGGGGAGCGCCAGCAGACAGGGAGACGCACAGGAGAGGTGTAGCTCCGTTCCAGACCGGCACTTGGTGTTTTTTCCCCGAGAGAAAGCAGATCGAGCCACAGAGTCTGGGCAACAAGAGGGTCATTAGAAGCATAGAAAAAAGGACGGATCCTAGCTTCTTCTGCAACCACATGAGCCAGGTACGAGGGGAGGAAAAAAACCAGGGGAGGATTGCTCTTGCTTCAAATGAAGGGTGTAAGGAGGGTGAACAGTGGGTTGCTAAAAAAACAGAGGTAAAAAAAGCTAGCTGCATATAAGACAGTGGATCAGAAGTGCTAGACTTTTTCTCAAAGACAAGAAATAAAGTAGTGGGAAAGGACCAAACAAAAAAACTAGAACTTGAGGAAGGGGGTGTAGTAAAATCGAGTTACTGCCTAGAAATAGGCAATTCCCTAAGCAAAGTTTGCACAACCCTCTAAACAAGTAACCCTGCCTCTACAAAAAAAGAGTAAAAAAGGTTCCACTAACAGAGACCGTCAGCCCAAACCAAGGGCAGACAAGGCAGGAGCCCCCCCTGAACACAAACTGAAAATCACACCTTCACTGAGATCCTTTTTTAAAGTGCAACAACCCCAGCAAACAGCAGGAAAAAGTCCCCCCACTCTGTTACCCCAATCTGAAGAAACCCTTGAAACCCTTGAAAGTCTAATCAGTAAAATCCCGAAAATTAGTACAGAAACATCTAGTAACGTAATCCCACAGAGTGAAAATTCAGAGACTCCTGAGAATTCACCTCAGCTAACCGCAAATGAACCAGGTACAAGTGCCTCCAACTGTCCTACAACACAAACCTTCCTTGAGCAAACTGGAAAACTCATGGAAAACCTCATGGAGAAGGTTCTGGGAGAGATGAGAGAGAAATTCATGGTATCCGAGTCCAACCAGGCCAAGATCCAAGAAGTCTGCGAGACCCTAGATCAAAAACTAAATGCTTTGGGTGACAGAGTATCTGCAGTGGAGTCAGAGATGGGGTCCCTCAACAAAAAAGTAGACTAACCAGTCTGTAATCAGGAAATTAAGAGACTCGGATAAAGCCACGAAGGAAAAACTAGAGTCACTTGAAAATCAAGCATGAAAGAATAATCTTAGGATTCTAAATGTGCCAGAAAATCTGGAAGGGCAAGACATAAAGAAATTTACCATCTCACTGCTTGAAGAATACTTTCCATGGGCAAAAGACACAAATCTGAGTGAGGACATTCAAAGGGTGCACCGAGATCCATTCAGAAAGAGCAGAGACAGGAAGACACCAAGAAAGATTCTAATAAATTTCAAAACATATACACTAAAAGAGAGAATTCTAAGTGAAGGATTAAAGAGCAGTTCGCTAAAGAAAGATAATTGGACCTTCAGGATCCGCTCAGATATGTCGAAAGCCACCAAAGACAGACAGTGGGAATTAGGGCACTACATGGCCGAATTAAAAACTTTAGGTGCCACGGTCCAAATGAGATTCCCCTCCGCACTGAGAATCATGTGGCAGAATAAAATGCACAATATCAGAGAACCAAGCGAAGTGGAAAATCTCATACAACAGATAAAGACTCAGCTACGGACTACAACATAAATTTAAAGATAGGTAACGTAACAAAAAGACGAACTGTGGAGCTCAAAAGGGCGAACAATACCGCCCAAGAGAGAGAAGGGAGGCTTCCTCAGGGGGAGGGGGGCAAAGATAAGCACAGGGAAAATACAAAGCCAAATAAAAAAGACACCATGGGTGGGGAGCAAACTAGGGAAAAAATTGAAAAAATTATCCTCGAGTGAAGTAACAGGGAGTGCACGAGAACGACAAATAAAAATGAAACTGGAACTGAAAAATCAACAGAAAAGAAAATATCATGTCTAAAATAGCGAAAGAATTTAAAATTCTATCATGGAACGTAAATGGACTCAGAACATCTAGCAGACGGAGGAGAATCTTTGAATATTTAAAATTAGTAGATAGTGAAGTGATCATTCTTCAAGAGACTCATCTCCTAAACAAAGAATGGGAACAAATAATAAAATCTTTAAACTGGGTGGATTCCTACGTTTGCACTAATCAAAATTGCAATATTAAGGGAATCGCAATACTCTTAAAAAAATCGCTCAATGTAAAAGTCATACACAAAGTAGTAGACAACAAAGGCAAACGGGCCTTAGCAAGAGTAAAGATATATGATAACAACTTCATTATAGCGGGATATTACGGACCAAACATTGATGATCCAAACCCCCTACAAAAATTATATACAGAACTTTTAACCACATCTGATCCAATACTGTTGGGAGGAGATTTTAATATTATGATAGACCCTAATTTAGATAGATCTCCCCCAGGAAGACAATCTAACTTGCCAAAAATGAGAGAATGGCTAAGCATATACAAAAAGGATCTAGAACTGATCGACATGTGGAGAGAGAAAGGAAACAAGGAGCACCCATTTACTCTACACAACAAAAGACTAGGTCATAAGTCTAGAATAGACTATTTTTTGATTAGTAAAAACCTTCACAACAACATCAAAGCTCTGGATCATTTGCCTGAACAACTGTCCGACCACTCGGCGGTACAACTAACCGTACACTCAGAAATAAATAAACCTCAACCTAGATGGACAGTAAATCGCACTCTTTTTTTGGACCCAAAAATAAGGGAGAATTTGAGCACAACCTCAGCCAACTTCTTTGAGGATAATAGAGTAGGCACCTCAGATCAAATAACCTGGGACGCCTATAAAGCAGTCATCAGAGATAAACTCATAAGCCTGGGGGCTTACAGATCAAAACTCACTAAACAAGAAATCAGAGAAAAGGAAGAAATTATAAGTCAACTAGATGTGCAGATTAACACAGAACAAAACCTGGAAAGAAGAAATACATTGGAGACGGAGAGAAAAGATCTAAAAGGAAAGCTCGCAGACTATCTTGAAGATAGAGTGAAAACTAAGTGGGAGGCTAGTAAATTAGACATTCATGAGTATGGAGAGGGCTGCGGAAAACTACTGGCCTGGAAAACTAAAACAGAACAGACCAGAAACAAAATAGCCAGTATACAACTAAGTAATCAAACTGGTACAACCTCTGATGAGTCTGAAATCAAGCAGGAATTTGAAAACTTCTTCTACGATTTATATATGGAAGATTCCTCCTTCTCTTCAGAGCAATTAGGAGAATATCTTGACTCCATAAACCTACCGAAATTGACGGAATTGGAAAACGAAGAGCTAAACGCAGAAATAACAACGGAAGAAGTAAAAACGGGCCTTGAAATCCTTGAAAAAAGGGAAAGCCGCCGGACCTGATGCCTTACCAAATGAACTGTATTTAGCGCTAAGGGAAATTGTAGCCCCCCCACTAACGAGATTACTAAACAAAATCTACAGGGAAAAAGATAAAACCCCTGACACCTGGCATGACGCCATTATCAGTCTTATTTTAAAACCAGGGAAGAACCCCACAGTTTGCGAGTCATATAGACCCATATCCCTGCTAAACTGTGATTACAAAATCTTCACAAAAATAATAGCAGGTAGACTAGCTCTGGTAATGCCAAAACTGATACACCCAGACCAAAAGGGGTTCATAAAAGAGAGGCAAATATCAGAAATTACCCACAAACTTTTTGCAGCAGTTGATATAGCAACTAGTGAAAAAATCCCCCTTACAATAATAACTTTTGATGCTGCCAAAGCATTTGATAGGGTCAACTGGTCTTTTTTAGGCAGAGTTATCAACAAATATAATCTGGGTCAAAATTTTAGTCATCTGATAACTGAGACCTACAGAAACCCAAGAGCAAAGATCCTGGTTAACGGGAGTCTTACCAATAACATTGCAATACAAAGAGGAACGAGACAAGGGTGCCCACTGTCTCCCCTGCTTTTTAACCTCTACATAGAACCCCTGGCAGATACAATTAGAAACAATGAATTAATAACCCCCTTTAAACATCAGGAGTGGGTCAAAAAGGTGGCGCTTTATGCGGATGATCTAATGATTTTTACAGAAAACTATCAAAATTCCTCCCCAGCAATAAACAAAGCAATCACAGAGTTCGGGAAAGTATCCGGGTACTTGACAAATGAAGCAAAAACTGAGTCAATGAGCTGGAACACACAACAGAATACTCCATACACAAAGGATAAAAAAACTTATCTGGGTATAACCATAGTGAAAGACTTTGAAAAAAATCCCCCAACTAAATCTCAACAGGATTTCATTAGAGACAAAAAAGCTTTTCAAGGTATGGGACAAGTTACCTCTAAACATGATAGGGAGATCTAACCTGGTAAAAATGACGATTCTTCCCAAATTTACATACCTTTTTAATGTTATACCATTGGAGTTTAAAAGAGACTATCTGGGGAAAATTCAAGGAGATATAACGACCTTCATTTGGGCCTCAAAAGGCTCAAGGATTGCCTGGAATAAAATAAGAAGGAGAAAACAGCAAGGAGGAATAGCTAGCCCAGATATCGTGGAATACTGTAGAGCTTTCCAATTCAAGAATGCAAGATCTCTTGTGAAAATCTACGAACTTTACCCCCAATACCTCCAAATATTAACAAATAAAACTGACCACTTTCTGTTTAAATTCGGACATACCAAATTCTTTAAAAAGATAAAACTAAAGGTACTAAAAAATTTGGCGAAACTCTGGTATCAAGTAAGAAGCTCATTAAATATCCCCTACTACAGCTCCGTGGCCCAATATGGGACTCACCAGGCACCCCTGAGTGCTTAAAAGATGCCCTAGCAACCCCCCTAAGAACGGCAGGAATCAACAAATGGGGACAACTGATGACCGAGAACTCAATAGTGCCTTGGGAACACCTTACAGAAACCACTAACGGGACTCTTTCAAAATTTAAATATTATCAACTCACAAGCTGGGCAAGCTCTTTGACGGAGAAAAAAACTGGAAACAAAGAAATAGATAAAGAGATCATCAAAATCTCCCCAATAAAAAAGGAAATTTCAATATGGTACTGGGCCATAATTACCTCAGGAGACGATAATGTTTCAATATCGGAATCAATCTGGAGCAAAAACATCATAGACTCGGAACTTCATAACTTATGGCAGAAATCATGTGAAAAATGTTGGACTGTTATTAAACCAGCACGTCTAAAAAGAAATCACCTGTTTACACTGCATAGGGCATACTGGACACCAAAAAAATTGTCAAATTTAAAGGAGCAAGTATAAAATCCTGCCCTAAGTGTGGATTTGAAAAGGCAGATGATATACACATGTTCCATAGATGCCCGCAACTGGAATTCTTCTTGCATGAAGTAGGTAACACGCTATGTCGGATATTGGGAACAAACTTAAAAATAAGTACAACATTAATTATTTTTGGGATATGCACCGAATTCAATGTAAGTAACGAGAGGTTATTGTTTAGGAAAAAAGGGGCCCCTACCTAAAGTGATAAACCCTGGTAGGGATAATACATTTTTTAGAAATCTAACCTGTACACCGGGTTATGTGTCTATTTACTAAATGTTATCACACATTGTCAACCAATGAATTGACTAGCACCAAAATATATGAATATATAAAACTTTTTTTTATTAGGTATCTTTTTTTATCTCATGGAGATTGTATGATTCTTTTTTCTCCCTTTTTATATATTTTTTTATATATACAATTTTTATTATTAGTTATAACAAAAGATATAAAAAATCCTACTTTTTTTAACAAATAATTAATAGGATTCTACACATATATACACAATTAGTCATACATGATAAATTCCAATTTATATTACAGTACATATATCAACAATGGATTTTCATTTACAAATACAAAACCGAGTCCCCCAACGTGTTTCGGCCAGATGCCTTCATCAGGAGTTCTGTATTTTCAATTGATGTTTAATAACTATAATAGTAAAGAATTCACAATTCATTTTTTTGGAAAAGTAGAACAATCATTATTGAACAACATGCGATACTCATTATTTCTGTTTTTCACTGACTTGTTCGTCTACGTAAATTATACAACAACACTCTCCCCTAGCACCAACAGCTCCCTGCCCCAGAGACCATCTGAGCTTCATCTAAACATACTATATATCTGTCTCTATATACATATTTACATCAACATTTACATATATTTACAATTTCATCTCATCTAATTATACAGTCACTATATGTACATTTCTTTCCTGTATAATATATCTGTCCACTATTGATCTCTTTTTGAAGTGGAATTGAAAGTCTGCAGACTGAGGCCCCACCTAGCGCCCATGTATCAGGATTAGACCGGTGCTCTAAATAAAGTTAATTTTTTTTTTTTAAAACCTTGGAATTTTTCAAAGTGATGTCATATAGGATTTAAACATTGACAGGAGAAGGATCCTGAATCAGAATAAAATCTGTGGAAAAATGTAAATATAAAACTAACATTAGTGTCTATATTTGCCCATTTATTAACCTAATACGGTTATAAATTCTTAAATATCCAGAAGTACCTCTAGCTAATGATGAACAAACTTCGAATATATCACTCTGTTTAAGGTCTCTGTCGTTTTTGATGAGACGCTGAAAAGTATCCTTAACTCTGGATTCTGTCTTGTAATTGCGGATACTGCTAGGGAACAAATTATAATGCAAGGGACCTTATTATGGGTGATACTACAAATTGGTAACTATTACTATTACTAGATAGAGTAGCACATACTTAATTATTCTTGTAGCAACTCCAACGGCTAAGATGGACAGCTGTTTATAGCTCAGAAGCTCATGAGGACATACTGCAATAAAGAAAAATATAATCCGTTGTAACAATCGGCAAGATATGTAAAGGACCAACTCTCTAATATACGTGTAGTAAATTATCATGTGTACCTGAGTAACGAATAAGAACCTGTAATTGTCCCTTCTTGAAAGCTTGTGGACCTGACGCCAGGAGTCCGTGAAAATGGAATCCTATGAATATCCAAAAGGAGAAACAAAAAAGCGGTGTGTAATGGTGTAAAGAGTTTGTGGACAATAAAACAATACCTATATGCACTAGCTTATAACGGCTTATTAAATGTATAAACCGAGGATATGTATGCTCACCTTGGTCTGTTGGCTACTAACTTTAAACAACGCAAAAAAATAAATAAACCATTCAACTGAAGGCATGGAGAAAATAATTGATTAGCCGAGGTGCTGAATGCTCGTTCGTTAAGCTTCAACCTGTTCGCAGTCGGCTAACAGAAATGAAACATGCTATCCAAAGTCTGGACGAAGCCAACGGAGTTATCTAGCTGGGAAACTCTATGCAATTATAACTAATGTGTTTCTTACTTGCTCCGCTGTTAGAAGCTTCGTTGTCCCATCTTGCCCGTGCCGATGTAACTGCGCGAGTCAGACTGACCTACATTTAAACTTTTGTTTGAAGACGCGCTAAGTCTCGTTACCGGGTGTCACTTCTCGCGATATACCGGGCGATGGGAAGTGGGATCAAGCGTAGTGATCCTACAGGCAAATATATCGCCATGTTGGAGAGATGTAAAGGTAGCGGGTTTGATTGTAAAAACATACATTTAAACCTATAAAAAAGTGACAAATAAGTGAACCGGTTATATATTTTCTTAAATTTGTTTAAATCGCATATCGGTATGCCGTTATCTAGTCCGATTTAAAAAGCCCGACCAATGTTTATGGAGACTGATGTTCGTCTCTGCAATACGTACGCCCATATGAGAAATATATAATGGTAAAAAGTACGAATTATACTCGTGAGGATTGCAACCATAGAGTAGACGTGTATGGCCCTCCTAATTATAAGTACAATTTAGCCGCCATCTTAGAGTAGTAATTAATCCATAGTGAATATACAATTTGCATGATAATTGTGAGACGTTTAATGGCTAAACTGAATTCTAGATGGAACTTCAATCTGCAGATATCCCATAGCTCACTTATGTCAATACTGCCTGACTCACTATTCTCAAGAATATAACGCAACTGCGTAGAATATACAATTCAGACTGAGATATACAAACGTATTTAACACGAAAAAGATTTTTTTTTTTTTAAATATACAAAAGTCAGGTAAAAAAAGCATATGTAGATCCTCACAGATCGAACGTATTATGTTATTCTTCAAATAAACTGTACAGAGGGCGTATATGTCTGCCTTACAATAATGCTTGTTCCCAAGGAATTTCGGCATTTAACCCATTGGTTGCTGTGCCAAGTAAAAAAATCCAATATACCTCTCGCATCTTGCGAACTTTATCCAAATCAAGACCAATTTTCACTTGGACCCTTTCTAGAATGTACCATGACATGTCATTTGAGGTATGGTTACATTCTATATAATGACTGACCATAGGTGCCACGAGTTTCTTCGTCCGTATCGCGGATCTATGTTCAGTCAGTCTGACATTAAGTACTCTCCCTGTGTGACCCACATAGCCTAACTTACAAGGGCAAATTATAAGATAAATCACATTTGTAGTCCTACAATTGTTAAGATCCTTAGGCTGCACTAATTGATTATTGAATATTATATTTGATCCTTGTACTGCAGAATCGCAAGACTTGCAATTGGAACAAATATATGTTCCTGTCACTGGTTGCATGTTTAGGGATATTTGTTTGTTGTTGCAATTAGATGTTGTCATTCTCGATCTTACCATGTGGTCTTTCAAGGACTTATTTCTCTTGTAAGCAAAGACTGGTTTAGGCAGTTGTTCTGTTTTAGGAAGATTCACATTTATTATATGCCAGTTAGCGTATATTACCTGTCTTATTCTGTCATTTAAAACTGAATGTTTAGTTATAAAGATATGTTTGGAACTGGTTTGGCAGTTTTGGGTTCTAAGAGACATTGACGATCGTAGAAGCGAGCCCGCTTGTACGAATCCCTTATGATTTTCTTTGGATATCCACGTGCCAAAAATTTGGCCTTCATCATTGTGGATTTTTCATCGTAGTCCAATATGTTTGTACAGTTACGTCTAAGACGTAAGAATTCACCGAAAGGAACACTGTTTTTTTGCACGGTGGGGTGATAACTAACATAATGTAGAAGAGTGTTCCTTGCCGTCGGCTTAACATGCAGATCGACGGCAAGGGCACCCTCCTGATGTTTGATAACCACATCCAACTATTCCACTTGTGCCCTATCTGTATTTGTGGTAAATTTGATGTTCTTGTCACATTCATTAATCCATAGGAAGAATTCCTCTAGGTTGTCTTCGTTCTCAATCCAGATAAAAAAGACATCATCTATATATCTCGACCATAATGTTATGGACTCATAAAATGGTGCTATTTCATTGAATATATATCTGTCCTCAAAGCGGGACATATATATATTGGCTATAGTTGGGGCGCAAGATGCGCCCATACTAACTCCTTGTTGTTGTTTGTATATATTGCCATTAAATTCAAAGATGTTGTCTGTGAGAACGATCTTAAGGCATTCTAGGATGAATAAGGAAGGACAGGAGATATGATACTTTTGAATAAACCAGTGTGTCGCTACTAGTGCACCCTGGATAGGGATATTAGAGTACAACGCCTCTATGTCCATGGTGACTAATATTTGCGACGAATCACAGAATTTAGCATTTTCCACCTGATTGATGATTTGTCTGGTGTCTTGAACATATCCTGGAATACGGGCAATGTGAGGGCATAAAATGGCATCAATATATTTGGCTAACGGTTCAGTTATTGAACCAATAGTGGTAACTATTGGTCTCAAAGGCGGATCATGTACATCTTTGTGCACCTTTGGTATTCCATAAATACTAGCCAATTTGGGATTGTCTATATTTCGATATTGCCACTCCTTTTGACAGATTTCTCCCTCTCTTAATGCTTTGTCTGTGACTTTTCTTATTTTTGCCCTCGTTTGTACAGTGGAGTCTTTGGCTATGTGGGTATAAAAACGGGAATCACTTAACATTTCCTCCATTTTCTTCACAAATCTAGGTATATCATACACCACAATACCTCCCCCTTTATCACATGTTTTTACTGTGATGTTTTTGTTTGTTTTAATGGTCTCAAGTGCTTTATATTGATTTGATGTTAAATTAAAAGGGGTTTTGGGTACAAATGACGTAAGGTTAACAAACTTGTCATTTATGACCTGTTCAAACACTGCCACCTGAGGTGGAACTTGGTCTAATGTAGGAGTAAAGACTGATCTAGGTTTTAATCCTGAACGATTCAACTCTTCAGTATAATTTTCTTGACCCAGAAAAAAGAATTTAAGTCTTATCTTTCTCAAGAAAAGCTGTAGATCCCTGAATAGATCAAATTTATTAAGGCCTGAGTGAGGGGCAAAACTGAGACCCTTAGAAAGGACTGAGATGGTATCATTCGTCAAATGCTAGTCCGATAAGTTGAAGATAGGTAACTGCTCTAGTTCCTGTGGTAACGGTTGTTCCTGGTCTCTAGATATTGCTCGTACATCATTGGTTGATGTTCCTGGAATTGATAATTCTGTGGTGGAACATTCTGGAAGCGCGGTTGATAGCGCGGTTGATAGCGCGGTTGATAGCGCGGTCTCCAGTTCCCTCTCCCTGATGGACGTTGCCCTAAAAAAGGTCTCCTATTTTGATATCTGGTGTTGGGTCTTCCTCCTTGATAACCTCCATCATAATAGGTGCCATCATCATCAATAGATCCGGAGGATTGAGAGAAAGTTTTTACTCTTCTGTTATTTCTATTTGATTTATTGCCCCAAGAATCAAACGATTCTTCATTCTCCTTATAGTAATGGTCAGATAAATAGGGATATGTCGTCTCTTTAGTAAAGAATTTGATGTCCTTTTGGAGTTTGTCAGTTTTTCTTTTTATAAGATAATCTGAGTAGGAATTAAGCTCTTTTTCTATGTCATCTAAAGTGTAGTGTAGTTCCTATTATCCCAATAGGCTCTGCGCATTGGAATAATATCTTCAATAGTATAGACCTAGGGCAGAGGTTAACTAGGTCTTCTACCGACGATATTAGACTTAAAGGTTTGTGTTTGCCAGCTAGCTCAGAGTTCACTAGAAACTTTCTCAAATAGACAAGGAGGATTTTAACCTCCCTGGATAGACAAGAAGGGATTTAGTTTCTGACAACCATAGAACATGACAACTTTGCTCTCCCCTAATCAAGAGTGTATCTCTAGAGTCGTGTGAAAACAATAGACAACTTATTTTACTCAGTCAGTACGTGCATTCTTAGTTTCACCAGTTTGTAGAGAAATAAGAGATGGGCGTGGTTCAATAAAAGATGTTATTTATTGATCAGTCTCTTTTCTCATACAAGAGAAATGAATCGCTATTATTGCAATACTTGTAGTTAAGTAAAGTGCATACAGTAGAGACAGAATTATAAAATAATACTGTAAAAGCATTGATATGGTTTCTGAGCCATATGATACTTTAAAATGGATAAAATAGATACATACATATATACATTTGACTAATCGTACTCAACTGGTGCTTCTAACCACGCCTACCCCAATGTACCTGACCTAAGCCTAATACGTGGGCGGGAGTAGATAAGTAGCAGTTTAAGTTAAGTTTGTTTTTCCAAGGGACTGATTCGAGAATTCTCTGCAAGGGGTTATTCAGTTCTGTACCTGAGATCTAGAATGATGGAGGGCTGGTATCTCTTATCCCAGGTCTTGATATTCCAGCTGCCTGCGAGGGCTGCATGGAAGCGCCGGAGCTGGATTTCTCAGCAGGAGAAAGGCAGCGTCTCGTTCTCAGCGCGTCAGGAAGGCGGGGCAGCGCCTGTGGGCTTCGCTCTCTGCTGGGCTCCTCAGCACGTCTCGCTGCTCCGATCTCGTCACCACCGCATGTGTTTGCTTAAGGCAATGTCGGTAATATTTATACCTGAAAGGTGCCGAGATTGACGTAAGGATGGACATATATACGTCAATAAGGATGTCATATGAACGGGCTCGTTCGCACATTCTTTTGCTGAAGTTCTCGGTGAAATCAAAACAATGGTTATGGGAATTTCCCAGGTCGCTGTAGGTTTGATTTGTTTTGAGAACTCCGTATGCCTTATCAGGGGCTGGAGGAATATCGCTTGTCTAATTAGATGGCATGCGTTATGACCTAATCAGATAACGCGCTTCTGTGCCGTGGTGTGGCTTAATCAGATAACGGTTCTTGCACCGTTGGATGGCTGCTAGTTAATTATTAACCAAACCAGGGTCAGGAATAGGGGAATCGATACAGTACCTATAGGAATACATCACACCCACTCCACGTAGACTATGTCCATATTTACAAATCTAGGCATAGTGAAACCAGTAGCGTTTGTGTATACCATACCACCCCAAAATACAATCATATGTATTCAGAAAATTGGAATTATAAAATATATGAAACACAATCACATGTACTATATGCACAAGCAGTCTAATAATGCTAAACATATAATGCATATTTTTAAATTCAGCATGAATAAATGCGAAAACCACACATGAAATGGCTCTTAATACAGAAAAAAGAATGCAAGACCATTTCATCACAATCATAAAGTTATGTATAATAGTGCTAGAGGATAGCGTATGTCTCGTGACTACCTAAAATAGAAATTTAGTTCTCTAAGAATAATGTCTACTTTAAGCAGAAGATAAGTGTCCCAAAAATCGTAAATATTTTGGAATTGGGGAAAAAGTTCTCGCAGTCTGAAAAAATTATGAGAACATTTTTCATATCGCTTTTCTTTAAAAAGTTGAAGGCCAAATTCAGGATGTGAGGAACTCCGAGTGCTAGTTTGCTCAAAGTTATTCCTGCTGCTCCGGTGAAAACATCATATCATTTAGACTGTTGAAAAAACTGTCAACAGCTTCTTGCGTAAGTTCCACTAATTCGGAAAAAGTTGTTACCATGCATTCATGAGCCTGAGCATGATTGCCTCCATTGATGTTTTGATCAGCATAGCTGACTGAAGGTCGTACCTGATTGATGCTGCTTTCATCTTGTACTTCACTACCCCTCAATCGTAGTGGTGAAGACTCCACGAATGCCGTCATCAGGATTGGTAGCCGCTGGGGACAGCACAATGCATGAGCCGTTACCGGACCCAACAAGGTATCTGTGTCCATTGGCACATCCGATTGTAGTGCCAGACAGGTGTCCAACACGCATTCTTCGCCGCATAGCAAGCATCTTAATACAGGCATAACACAACTTTGCCACATTGGTCTAAATGAAAGAAACCAGGTCATGTTCAGGTCTCTAAGCCGGGATAGTCCAAGGATTTTAGTTACCCGGTCCCGGTAGCCAATGGCTAGGATCATTTCTTCCCTTGTCGCAGGTGTTTTGTCTGTGACATGGTTTGCCATAGCGAAATAACAGGATCAAAAATAGAATACCCGCTACTAGTCCTAAAAGGAGAGGAAGTCCGCCAAAAATGGAATGGACAAAGTCTAGAAAAATACCCAGGATGGCATTGAATGGAGTTAAAGCACCCGAAAACACTGCTTTAAATACACTGGAGATACCAGTGGTATCAGAAATATTTAAGATTTCGTTCAGTATTTCTGCGAAATGTATGGGGGAATTAGTTGATAATAATGAATGAATCTCTTCTGTTGTCCTTGCAACTTGGAGATCATACGTTTCTTTTGATGACGTGAGCCTTGTCGGCGTCTGTAGGAGCACAGTCTTCATTCTGCTTAAAGTATCTATTCGAATAGAAGCAATTTTCAAATCGGGCCATAACCTTGCCTCCCTGTCTGGAGAATCGCTGGGGAACAATACATGTTCACAGCACATGACCTTCCTAGTCACAGTTATGAGATAAGGTTTTCCGGGCAGCAAATTACAACATCTGCGATCTACTATTAGAATGTAACTCCCGTTCGAGAGTCTCCTAAAGAATGGTTCTATTTGTGTTGCAGGTGTGCCTAGCTGGTAACATGAAAGGTTATTTGAAGTCCCTTCACAGGCTCCGTGCAAACTAATACCCTGACACAGAAGTGTACCACTTAGTGATCTTGCACAATTATCGCTACTGAGAAACACTTTCTGGCCTTTATTACTAACACATTCGTGTGTATAAGGCAAGTTCCATATTGACTTAATGTATCCTTTACCCAACCTTTCATACTGGCCTGCCTGTATATATTTTTGGCAGAATTGAAACTGGAAAGTAGTTATCGGAATATTTATTATCCCATGTATTATCCATTCAATGACAGGTCGTTCTGACATTGTCAATGGTAATCTCTCAAGTTTTTCAATGCTCAGAATTGTATAGTCAGCACCCTTCTGTGCCAAACTGATTTGTTTATCAGTGAGGTTAAAGATATTAAATAATGACGTTGTGTTGATTAAACGCCAGGGCACATAGCCAGAACGCAGATTTTGTAACGTCCAGCCAAGCTGTACAATAGAACGCAATTGCGACTGACCGTGTTGTAACATCAGTAAGTCTTGCGATATTATATCGATTGCTGAAGACACAATGCTGTCCAAAGAATATATTCTGGAGGACAGAGTCATTAACCCATTGTCCACCACAGAAAGTGATTTTTCCAAATTAATACGGTCAATTTCCCGTATTTTTTCTGCTGTCTCAATTTGAGTTACTTTCCAAACTTCGTTATAAGCTGCATATATAGAGGCCGCTATGAAATGTTTTTGACGCTGTTTGCGTGGTCCCAATATGAAATCACGCAAGTCAGCACCTTCTGTAAGTAAAGTTAGGTGTTGCTTAATTTCAGCCAGTGTGGACGTTTGTAGCCATTGAAGGCAGAGCTTGCCCACGCTGTAGGTGGTTACTATCCCTGGATGTTGTCTTTGGGAATATCTAGGGTTTGGCCTAGTCAATGTGAACCCCTGTATTTTGTTCAGGAATCTGTCTTGACAGTTATTTGTATCTGTGGGCCAGATCAACCATTTTTTCCATTCAGGATCTGTTCTGTTTTGGTTTAAAATATGGTTTACGTCTATCTCAACATCTTTAGAGCTATTACTGTTCACTGTTGGCTTTGGAATAGACGGTTTGTTCAAATCTTTGATTTTGGCTAAGCCAAGACAGGTAGTTTGTTGAATAGTGTCGTTCAAAAATATAATTTGTTCTGGGATCATGCAGGCTCTAAACAATGATTCTATACCTTGTACTTGCCAATCTCTTGAACCCCAAACAGTTTTTGCTTCAATATTATTGTTCCAGAAATCAAACCCAAATGTATTCATTTGTTCAAAGAATGAATCGGAATATATAAATTTTGTGTTTGTAAGCATGGTCTTGATACCTGTCTTATTTGACAATTTGAAATAAAATGTTTCTGCATTACTTATGTTAGACCCTGAAAAGTATGAATATTTATCATAAAATGTTTTCAAGCTATCTTTTGGAGGAGTAGCACAATGTTCCCATTGGTTATAATTCAAAACATTTCTAGGTTGTGCAGATTTATGTAGATAATGGTTACCATAGTGGTTATAGCAGAACATCTGATCATAATTAGACGAACCCTGCAAATAATCATGTTCTGTGAATTTAGCAGACATCACAAGATCAGACATCATATCATTAATACTTTCAAAGTCCCAATCATCAGCAAATGAGCTCGGTTTTACAAAGTCACTCAATGAGATCTTGAATTGGTGTGGATACTTTAGGATTTCAACCGGACCATAGATTTCATAATCAGTTTTGTCCCATGCTACACCGCCTGGTATAGGATTGGCTGTGAAGTTCACTGAAGAAAGTTCTCTTTTCTCGATGTGTGAAGATGTGTGTGGTTTAAGGACCAAGTTGATTTTCTGGCTTGCTGTGTCCATTTTAGCATATTTTCCTTCAATGAAATGTCCCAAGCATAGTACTAAGATGAGCCAAAGAATGAGGATAAATGCACCGAAGGCCACCCAAAATTCAATCCATGGAGAAATCAGATAGGTTTCTTTCAGCTGTTGCAAAAGTTCTTTAGCTTTGTTTTTAAACGTTTTTGCTGATGGCTGTTTCTTTGCTTCACTCAGGTCTTCAGATGAATCATCGAAGTTGATGAAGTAGCCGGATGCTGTTCTGTCAATTGTTCCAATTGCTTTTGGATTTTGCTTTCTTTCATTAGCAAAGTCTGCAGTTACATCATCATAGGTTGTTGTTTCTTGATGAAAAGTTTTAATTTGGGTTTTAAGAGGTTCAAGTTCCATTGCTTTGTTGCATAGTCCTTGTTGATTCACTGTAGATTTTCCAAATGTGATCAGTCTTCCAGTTTGAGCCTCTGTATTCGTAGCAAACATTGGTGTTCTGCTACTTCTTGGGAGTCCACTTGGCCTACTGTTTGCTATCGGCCACATGATTGTGGTTTAACCAGGTCGATGGATACAACTCGGTTCTCCTTTTTACCAGCAAGGGGCGGTAGTACTACTGATCTTGTCCCGTTGACAGACAAAACAGGAACTGCTTTTCTGTAAGAAGGCCCAAATTCCTTCTTTACCGCGATCTTCTCTCTGACTAGATCCTCCGACTTTTGGAATCCAGACAGGCCTTGCTGGGACAGGTGGTTTCTCTTCAGTGGTTGTTGGCTGTTGTTTCAACTTTATGTTGCTCAGGTCTTTTCTTGTTTCATTTAAGTCCTGTAAAATAGCCAAACGATCTTTGATATCAAAGCTTTTGTCTTTAACCACTGAAGTCTGACTATCAAGATCTTGGATCATCATTCTAGTCCCGAACAATAGTTCGTACGGACTGAACCCTTTCAGAGAATTCCTTGGCAGGTTATTTAGACCAGCTCCCGAACCTAATACCTTTGCTGTTATAGATTGCTTTATGTCACGTTTTTTTCTTTCTACGATTCCGTTACCCTCAGGATGAAATGGACAAGAATACCGCAATGCAATGCCCATGCTGGTGGATGGCCTCCTTATATGCTCGAGAGCTAAATGCAGGACCCTGATCAGAATGTAGCATGCCAATTGCGTATGTGCCGATAAAGACTCGCAAATCTTTTATAACAGTTCTGGCGTCAGCCGATCGCTGGGGCCACAACCATATGAATCTCGTGCATGAATCCACTGCGACCAAGATATATTTATAGTTACCATCCCTTTGTAAGGGACCACAGTGGTCTAGGTAAACACAGGCTAATGGTTTATCTGAGATTAGAAGGTGCGTATGCGCTGGTCGTTTCACTGTTGATACTTTCATTCTTTGACATGTTTCACATTCTAGAACATAGTTCCTTGTTTGTCTTCTCATTTGTGGCCACCAGTATCTCTGGTTTAATAATGATACTGTGGCTGAAACGCCAGCATGTACAGAAGCAAGCCCTTCGTGTGCCGCTATGATGAGTCCTAACCTATGTTCCATGTTTGGAATTGCCCTATCCCCCACTCCAGGGGGATAGGGCAATTCCAATATTTGCATCAGTTATGTATGAGTACTTTAATGGAAAGCCTTTCGGGAGTGTTTCTATCGCATCTTTTACTGTAGCGCTGACAGCCTGTAATATTTCGCTGTCTATTTTTGTTTTTGACCGGGTGATAGCAGCTACGGAAGCCGTTTGCACTGCTGCCTTCGCTGCTTCGTCAGCCACTGAATTCCCTGCAACGTGAACGCCATCACGTTGATGACT
Organism: Lissotriton helveticus; assembly: GCF_964261635.1. NCBI lineage: Eukaryota > Metazoa > Chordata > Amphibia > Caudata > Salamandridae > Lissotriton > Lissotriton helveticus. The sequence continues at coordinate 1,701,928,847 of NC_136063.1, read as the reverse complement.
CAGTGTATGTATCACGTGAGTCTTTTGTAGTTCCTTTTGCAAAAGAACTACTTGTTCCCAAAGCATTTTATGTTTGATTGTGCCACCTTTTGCATCTTTAAAACCATTCTGAACCCAGATCTGCAAGTATTCATTGTAAGATTGGACGCAGTAATACGAATCGCACACAATAAGTGTGGGGAATTCTCGATCGGTATTTTCAAGTGCCATCTTGACTGCCAGTAGTTCTGCTCTTTGAGCTGTACAGTCTCCTAGAGATTGCGTTTTAGTGACCACAGGTTTAAATTTTCCTTCGTGCCAGCGACCTTTAACAATCGCGCACGCAGCACTGTAAGCTTGCTTACCCCCCACTGCGGGTTGTGCTGATCCGTCTGTATATATTATACAGCCGTAGTGTTTTAGAGGCAGAATTTTGGTCGGCGGAGGACATTCGAATTCATATTGGAGAAATTCTTGTGTTTTTAAATTGGGATCAAATTCGTATACCACGTCTGTTGCAGCAAGAGAGTTAGCCCACCGTATCCACCTCGGATGGAGTGCTTTAGCATTCGGAATGCTCGCCTTTGTTACCGCCTCTAGGGCTGGTATAGGTGTCACGATTATTATTTGTTTACCCTGTGCTAGGGCCCGCTCCTTTGCTACAGCAGTCTGTACCGCGGTCTAAGCATGGGCGGCAAATCCGTTACGTCCGCGGATTTTTCGGATTTTTGGTGAATACGCAATCCGTGTATTTTACGTATTTTCCAAAAAATCCGAAAAAATCCGCGGATGTAACGGGTTCAAAAGTTGAACCCCCACCCACTCATGTAATGGCGCCAGCAAGCTGCCAGCAAGCTGCCAGCGCCGTTGTAAAATAGTTACAAAGTTAGCTTGCACAGGAACCACTAGATAAAACGAAGCAGGTGCTGCTTTATTTTATCTAAGTGCTTCCTGTGCAAGCTTACTTTGTAACTATTTTACAACGGCGCTGGCAGCTTGCTGGCGCCATTGTAAACACACACATGGTCGCTGGAACTAGTTGAAGCTCAAATGCAGTGACTCACTTATCAGCCCAGAAACAATCGAGAGCGTCGTCGAGGCTGGGTAATGTGCCTTCTTTACCGTCGAAAGTCAGCTGTGATGCTGGATAGAGGCCTTTGCATCCTTGACTTTCACGAGCACAATCCCTGTGCTGTTCCTGTGACCTGGAGTCTCTGTATCTTCATCTGCTGCTCTGATCGGCCTCTGACCTTTTATACACACAAGAGGCATGTGCAGCACAATCCCTGTGCTGTTCCTGTGACCAGGAGTCTCTGTATCTTCATCTGCTGCTCTGATCGGCCTCTGACCTTTTATACACACAAGAGGCATGTGCACTCGCATGGAAGCCCCGTCCGTTTGGCCATGAGTAGGCACATTGTGTTCGCACGGGTTTCTGCACGTTCGCGAGCGTTTTGTACAATAAAACCCTCGCGAACTTGCAGAAACCCGTGCGAACACGCAAAAAAAAATACGCTAGGAACCGCGGATTTTGCGTATTGTCGCAATCCGCAAATACGCAAATACGCAGATCCGCGGATTGCCAATACGCAAAATCCGCTCATGCTTACCGCGGTCACAATTTTTTCCGTTGGGCTAAATTTCATTTCAGCTTTTGTGTACAAGTTTGATTTGTATGCTATTGGTACCTTCCCTCCCTTATTAGAGGTCAGGTATGTGAATCCGCATCTTCCTGGGATGACTCGAATCACAAGGTTGCGTGTGTTGTCACGTGTTTGTAATTTTGTTTTAACTAACATATCTGTTTGTAAAGATCTCAAAATTTCTGTGTGTTTTTGAGTCCAGTTGATTCTTTTAAAATCTGGTTTTATTAGATCATAGAGAGGTTTAATTCTCTCTGCATAATTTATGATGTAAGTTCTTCCGAAATTTAGGAAGCCTAGAATTGATTGTAAGTTTTTCAGTGTTCCAGGTGCTTGGATTATAGCACATTTCTCTAGGAAATTGTCGGCCAGGCTTTTGCCTTCACTTGATAGTTCATATCCTAAAAACAGGACTGTTAGATGGGCAATCCTTGACTTTTTAAAGTTGAATTTGTAACCCTATGCTGCGAACCCAAGTATTATGGTGTTCACTCTCTTCAAGTGAGTATCCAAGTCATCATCTGTTAGATAGATGTCGTCGACATAAGATAATGCCTCGTCATCATATGTTTGTAGTAATTCTGTTACTCTCGCTGAGAATAATCCTGGGCTGTTCTTGAACCCCTGGGGCAAACGACAGAAATTCTTTTGCATGCCATTTATTGAGAACGCCGTCAAATATCTGCTCTCTGGTGCTATATTTTGACAAAAGAATCCATTAGAAATGTCTAATGTGGTTTTGTATTTTTTGCGCACTATGTTATTCATTAGTGCAGCACTATGCGAGTTTTGTACTGCAAATGTTTTGCAACATGAGTTAAGGTGTCTGTAGTCCAAAACTAGACGATATGAATTGTCTGGTTTGGAGACAGGAAACAAAGGATTGTTCATTTGTGAGGTGCAAGTTTCAATCACCCCCTGGTATTCAAGTTGATCTAGGATCTCTTTTACCTGTTTTTTTAGCTTCTTGCTTAATCAGGTACTGCCTCTGTGCAGTAGGTTGTGATTTTAACTGGATTTTGTGAGGAGGAGAGTCCTCATCCCATCCCACATGATTTTTATATAAGGCAGGGGCTTGAGCTACTGCCCACTTTCTTGCAAGTGTATATTTTTTATGAATTGGAATATGGTTTGAGAAGGCAGGCATAATTATTTCTTCGCCATGTGGGCACTCCCTGACAAATTCTGGAGGCCAGTCTCGTTCAGCTAGAAGGATGTCATAGCCCTTGGACAGATTATCCCAAAATAGTCCCCTTATTTTTCTAGTCTTATCCCCTTCTATACGCAATGTTATTTCATATATTTTATGAGGTTTGCTAACTCTGGTATCTGCAGTTTCCACCTGAATGTATTCATTCGTGTCCACTGTCTCCAGATGATTCATAAGGACTTTGCGAGCTATGCTCACTTCTGTTGCGCTGTCTAGCATTGTCTGAGCCCATTCTCCGTTTTTCAGCTGTGTCAGTATTCTCGGCATTGTTGATTACTTTAATACTGGCTACCTTCTTTTTTGGAAATTGTAATTTTTTATTCAGATGAGCAGGTTCTCTGTCCTTGGACTTGACGTGCTCTTCCCTTTGTTCTGATCGTCCTCTTCTTTCCGATTTCTGCGAGGAAGTCTGAAAAGATTGAGAGGGACGTGTATCAATATCTTGATATCTATCAGGTTTCTTTATATTATCCCTATTTCTAAGGTTGTATTTTTTCACAGAGGGCTCCCTTTGGGGAGACTTGCGTCCTTGGTCGGGAGATCTTTCTCTCCGCCGAGGAGACCTTCCTCTGGACTGGAATCTTTTTTCTTTAGGATTGGATTGTTTATTTCCATCCCAGCTCTTTTTTTGAGTGTTTAAATTATTTTTTATAAATACTTTTTCAGGACTTTCAACTAGTTGGGGTTTCACTGGTATTCCACCCAAACTATCTCTTCCTAGTTCTTCATAGGATTTTTCTATGATTCTGGCAATTTCAGATGGTTGGTCTGCTATATTTGTCTCTTTTAATCTCTGGCGAATCGCCACATTTGCTGCTTCTCCCTTTATGTTGGCTAATAATATTGCAGAGACCTGCTTGAAGTCTTTCAGTAATTTCATACCGAGAGTTAAAACGGGTTCTGGACCGTATTCATCTTGAATCTGTTTTAGCACATCTGGTATTACTGACATGGATGGTACATCATGTGTTTTTGTGTAAATGGAAGCAAAGACTGTTCCCCAAGTGTCACAGTCCTCCACATGTGGTGCGATTCCCATTGGAAGACAGATAGTCAGAATCCTATGTTTCTCAACAGGGGTGGTATCTGGAAACACTGCCTCTATTTGAGTTATTTTTTGTGCTAGCCAGAAAGGAATTTGTTCCCGTTTTGCGGGTACTTTACCTAGACAGGACTGTATGTTCTGAGGTGTAATTTTATTTGTGTTCCCCTGATGACTGGTCAACTGTGGAATTTTAATTGCTGGTTGGATAGTTGAAGTCCGCATTACATATTGGACTAATTGTCTATGTATTTTTATTAATTGTTTTAGCTGTGCTAAAAGTTCTGGTGCAGGCATTTCTTCAATGTCTGGATGTGGTGTGTATCCGGCTAGGACCGGCCACGTTGCTCCTGGTCTACCTAGTGGACCGAGCCTGGTGATGTGATTATTATGTTTTAGGGCGCCATTAAACAAGAGCAGGTGCTCTTGGAATTTGAGTGGTATTTCCACTTCCTCGAAAGGAGTGTACTCACTAGGAGGTTCCTCTATTTTGTAATAGTGGAAGTCCTTTGTTACAGCGTTTGCTGCTGGAAAGTTTATCCATGAATAGAATACCTCTGTCTGCCGACATTCGTGTGCCTCAATTACGAATATGACTGTACCACCTCTTGGTGTCAGTCCATTTTCTATAAGCTTTAGGGTTATAGATTTTCTTATGTTGACCGGGATGAGTATTATATCCGGGTCATTTTGCAGCAGAGTATTATCTGCTTCTAGGAGTTCAGCTGCTAGTCTAACTGTCTCCCTTTCTTCTTCAGCTTCTGACATACTATTGTCAAGAAGGTTATTCTGTTTGTTTGCAGATCAGGTTTCTATGGAAACAAAGATTAGATGCACAATATCTGGGAACAGTGTATCCTTCAATGTTGAATAAACCAAGAACCATACATAGGAGTCTCCTCCTGCTTGGTTTGGCGGATATGACCTTTCACCCACTCCAGACGTCTTTGGAGTATTATGGGAAGAAAGGGGTCTGTGTGAAAAAGCACGACTGAGTTACTCTAATGTTTTGCGTTAGTTTTAACGCCTATCCAAACGGTTGGGCGCCATGTAGTGTAGTTCCTATTATCCCAATAGGCTCTGCGCATTGGAATAATATCTTCAATAGTATAGACCTAGGGCAGAGGTTAACTAGGTCTTCTACCGACGATATTAGACTTAAAGGTTTGTGTTTGCCAGCTAGCTCAGAGTTCACTAGAAACTTTCTCAAATAGACAAGGAGGATTTTAACCTCCCTGGATAGACAAGAAGGGATTTAGTTTCTGACAACCATAGAACATGACAACTTTGCTCTCCCCTAATCAAGAGTGTATCTCTAGAGTCGTGTGAAAACAATAGACAACTTATTTTACTCAGTCAGTACGTGCATTCTTAGTTTCACCAGTTTGTAGAGAAATAAGAGATGGGCGTGGTTCAATAAAAGATGTTATTTATTGATCAGTCTCTTTTCTCATACAAGAGAAATGAATCGCTATTATTGCAATACTTGTAGTTAAGTAAAGTGCATACAGTAGAGACAGAATTATAAAATAATACTGTAAAAGCATTGATATGGTTTCTGAGCCATATGATACTTTAAAATGGATAAAATAGATACATACATATATACATTTGACTAATCGTACTCAACTGGTGCTTCTAACCACGCCTACCCCAATGTACCTGACCTAAGCCTAATACGTGGGCGGGAGTAGATAAGTAGCAGTTTAAGTTAAGTTTGTTTTGCCAAGGGACTGATTCGAGAATTCTCTGCAAGGGGTTATTCAGTTCTGTACCTGAGATCTAGAATGATGGAGGGCTGGTATCTCTTATCCCAGGTCTTGATATTCCAGCTGCCTGCGAGGGCTGCATGGAAGCGCCGGAGCTGGATTTCTCAGCAGGAGAAAGGCAGCGTCTCGTTCTCAGCGCGTCAGGAAGGCGGGGCAGCGCCTGTGGGCTTCGCTCTCTGCTGGGCTCCTCAGCACATCTCGCTGCTCCGATCTCGTCACCACCGCATGTGTTTGCTTAAGGCAATGTCGGTAATATTTATACCTGAAAGGTGCCGAGATTGACGTAAGGATGGACATATATACGTCAATAAGGATGTCATATGAACGGGCTCGTTCGCACATTCTTTTGCTGAAGTTCTCTGTGAAATCAAAACAATGGTTATGGGAATTTCCCAGGTCGCTGTAGGTTTGATTTGTTTTGAGAACTCCGTATGCCCTATCAGGGGCTGGAGGAATATCGCTTGTCTAATTAGATGGCATGCGTTATGACCTAATCAGATAACGCGCTTCTGTGCCGTGGTGTGGCTTAATCAGAGAACGGTTCTTGCACCGTTGGATGGCTGCTAGTTAATTATTAACCAAACCAGGGTCAGGAATAGGGGAATCGATACAGTACCTATAGGAATACATCACAAAAGTTTTCTTGATGTCTTCTACTATTCCTGAATTTTTTATCTTCTCCTCTAGGTCAGTTATTTCTTTTGCCAAGTCTTGTAATATATTTTTTGAGGTTTCCACGATTAACATCATGTAGTCCCTGGAGCACCGGTTAGATATAAGTGCCCCGCGCTCCAGGAATTCCTTGATATGGACAATAAGTCCTGGTATGTTACGTACGCGTAAACCCTGCGGTATTACTCCCGCTTTTAAATACTTGACCATAAATTGCCCATGCTGTTCTATTCTTTTTAGTTTCTTTCTCAAACCAAGTAAAGTATTCACATCATCATTCTTTCCTTGTGCCAAAGATGATGAGTCACCAAAGGAGACTGTACTCCCCACCATGCTGGCATACTGTTCATCTGTGAAGCCGAAAGTAGGTAATTTGGCCATTGTGAGGAAAATCTAATCTATTGCTGTATAACCGAATCACGATGAATTTAAAGTGAATAAGAAAAAGGAAAGTTTAGTTAAAGCTTAAGGTACCCATGGCGTGACCTAACGGTGCGGGGAGGAGAGAGGCTAAATAAAATGATATTAATGAGTGCCTAATAGTACAACTATTTGATCATAAAGGAAGTACCCCTCACGGACCTGCCGCGAGAATTATTGTTTAGGAAAAAAGGGGCCCCTACCTAAACGGATAAACCCTGGTAGGGATAATACATTTTTTAGAAATCTAACCTGTACACCGGGCTATGTGTCTATTTACTAAATGTTATCACACATTGTCAACCAATGAATTGACTAGCACCAAAATATATGAATATATAAAACTTTTTTTTATTAGGTATCTTTTTTTATCTCATGGAGATTGTATGATTCTTTTTTCTCCCTTTTTATATATTTTTTTTATATATACAATTTGTATTATTTGTTATAACAAAAGATATAAAAAAATCCAACTTTTTTTTAACAAATAATTAATAGGATTCTACACATATATACACAATTAGTCATACATGATAAATTCCAATTTATATTACAGTACATATATCAACAATTGATTTTCATTTACAAATACAAAACCGAGTCCCCCAACGCGTTTCGGCCAGATGCCTTCATCAGGAGTTCTGTATTTTCAATTGATGTTTAATAACTATAATAGTAAAGAATCCACAATTAATTTTTGGGGAAAAGTAGAACAATCATTATTGAACAACATGCGATACTCATTATTTCTGTTTTTCACTGACTTGTTCGTCTACGTAAATTATACAACAACACTCTCCCCTAGCACCGACAGCTCCCTGCCCCAGAGACCATCTGAGCTTCATCTAAACATACTATATATCTGTCTCTATATACATATTTACATCAGCATTTACATATATTTACAATTTCATCTCATCTAATTATACAGTCACTATATGTACATTTCTTTCCTGTATAATATATCTGTCCACTATTGATCTCTTTTTGAAGTGGAATTGAAAGTCTGCAGACTGAGGCCCCACCTAGCGCCCATGTATCAGGATTGGACCGGTGCTCTAAATAAAGTTAATTTTTTTTAAAACAAACCTTGGAATTTTTTAAAGTGATGTCATATAGGATTTAAACATTGACAGGAGAAGGATCCTGAATCAGAATAAAATATGTGGAAAAATGTAAATATAAAACTAACATTAGTGTCTATATTTGCCCATTTATTAACCTAATACGGTTATAAATTCTTAAATATCCAAAAGTACCTCTAGCTAATGATGAACAAACTTTGAATATATCACTCTGTTTAAGGTCTCTGTCGTTTTTGATGAGACGCTGAAAAGTATCCTTAACTCTGGATTCTGTCTTGTAATTGCGGATACTGCTAGGGAACAAATTATAATGCAAGGGACCTTATTATGGGTGATTCTACAAATTGGTAACTATTACTATTACTAGATAGAGTAGCACATACTTAATTATTCTTGTAGCAACTCCAACGGCTAAGATGGACAGCTGTTTATAGCTCAGAAGCTCATGAGAACATACTGCAATAAAGAAAAATATAATCCGGTGTAACAATCGGCAAGATATGTAAAGGACCAACTCTCTAATATACGTGTAGTAAATTATCATGTGTACCTGAGTAACGAATAAGAACCTGTAATTGTCCCTTCTTGAAGGCTTGTGGACCTGACGCCAGGAGTCCGTGAAAATGGAATCCTATGAATATCCAAAAGGAGAAACAAAAAAGCGGTGTGTAATGGTGTAAAGAGTTTGTGGACATAAATTTAAAACAATACCTATATGCACTAGCTTATAACGGCTTATTAAATGTATAAACCGAGGATACGTATGCAGACCTTGGTCTGTTGGCTACTAACTTTAAACAACGCAAAAAAATAAATAAACCATTTAACTGAAGGCATGGAGAAAATAATTGATTAGCCGAGGTGCTGAATGCTCGTTCGTTAAGCTTCAACCTGTTCGCAGTCGGCTAACAGAAATGAAACATGCTATCCAAAGTCTGGACGAAGCCAACGGAGTTATCTAGCTGGGAAACTCTATGCAATTATAACTAATGTGTTTCTTACTTGCTCCGCTGTTAGAAGCTTCGTTGTCCCATCTTGCCCGTGCCGATGTAACTGCGCGAGTCAGACTGACCTACATTTAAACTTTTGTTTGAAGACGCGCTAAGTCTCGTTACCGGGTGTCACTTCTCGCGATATACCGGGCGATGGGAAGTGGGATCAAGCGTAGTGATCCTACAGGCAAATATATCGCCATGTTGGAGAGATGTAAAGGTAGCGGGTTTGATTGTAAAAACATACATTTAAACCTATAAAAAAGTGACAGATAAGTGAACCGGTTATAAATTTTCTTAAATTTGTTTAAATCGTATATCGGTATGCCGTTATCTAGTCCGATTTAAAAAGCCCGACCAATGTTTATGGAGACTGATGTTCGTCTCTGCAATACGTACGCCCATATGTGAAATATATAATGGTAAAAAGTAAGAATTATACTCGTGAGGATTGCAACCATAGAGTAGACGTGTATGGCCCTCCTAATTATAAGTACAATTTAGCCGCCATCTTAGAGTAGTAATTAATCCATAGTGAATATACAATTTGCATGATAATTGTGAGACGTTTAATGGCTAAACTGAATTCTAGATGGAACTTCAATCTGCAGATATCCCGTAGATCACTTATGTCAATACTGCCTGACTCACTATTCGCAAGAATATAACGCAACTGCATAGAATATACCATTCAGACTGAGATATACAAACGTATTTAACACGAAAAAGAATTTTTTTTTTTTAAATATACAAAAGTCAGGTAAAAAAAGCATATGTACATCCTCACAAATCGAACGTATTATGTTATTCTTCAAATAAACTGTACAGAGGGCGTATATGTCTGCCTTACAATAATGCTTGTTCCCAAGGAATTTCGGCATTTAACCCATTGGTTGCTGTGCCAAGTAAAAAAATCCAATATACCTCTCGCATCCTGCGAACTTTATCCAAATCAAGACCAATTTTCACTTGGACCCTTTCTAGAATGTACCATGACATGTCATTTGAGGTATGGTTACATTCTATATAATGACTGACCATAGGTGCCACGAGTTTCTTCGTCCGTATCGCGGATCTATGTTCAGTCAGTCTGACATTAAGTGCTCTCCCTGTTTGACCCAGATAGCCTAACTTACAAGGGCAAATTATAAGATAAATCACATTTGTAGTCCTACAATTGTTAAGTTCCTTAGGTTGCACTAATTGATTATTGAATATTATATTTGATCCTTGTACTGCAGAATCGCAAGACTTGCAATTGGAACAAATATATGTTCCTGTCACTGGTTGCATGTTTAGGGATATTTGTTTGTTGTTGCAATTAGATGTTGTCATTCTCGATCTTACCATGTGGTCTTTCGAGGACTTATTTCTCTTGTAATCAAAGACTGGTTTAGGCAGTTGTTCTGTTTTAGGAAGATTCACATTTAGTATATGCCAGTTAGCGTATATTACCTGTCTTATTCTGTCATTTAAAACTGAATGTTTAGTTATAAAGATCAGGTTTGGAACTGGTTTGGCAGTTTTGGGTTCTAAGAGACATTGACGATCGTAGAAGCGAGCCCGCTTGTACGAATCCCTTATGATTTTCTTTGGATATCCACGTGCCAAAAATTTGGCCTTCATCATTGTGGATTTTTCACTGTAGTCCAATATGTTTGTACAGTTACGTCTAAGACGTAAGAATTCACCGAAAGGAACACTGTTTTTTTGCACGGTGGGGTGATAACTATCATAATGTAGAAGAGTGTTCCTTGCCGTCGGCTTAACATGCAGATCGACGGCAAGGGCACCCTCCTGATGTTTGATAACCACATCCAAATATTCCACTTGTGCCCTATCTGTATTTGTGGTAAATTTGATGTTCTTGTCACATTCATTAATCCATAGGAGGAATTCCTCTAGGTTGTCTTCGTTCTCAATCCAGATAAAAAAGACATCATCTATATATCTCGACCATAATGTTATGGACTCATAAAATGGTGCTATTTCATTGAATATATATCTGTCCTCAAAGCGGGACATATATATATATTGGCTATAGTTGGGGCGCAAGATGCGCCCATACTAACTCCTTGTTGTTGTTTGTATATATTGCCATTAAATTCAAAGATGTTGTCTGTGAGAACGATCTTAAGGCATTTTAGGATGAATAAGGAAGGACAGGAGATATGATACTTTTGAATAAACCAGTGCGTCGCTTCTAGTGCACCCTGGATAGGGATATTAGAGTACAACGCCTCTATGTCCATGGTGACTAATATTTGCGACGAATCACAGAATTTAGCATTTTCCACCTGATTGATGATTTGTCTGGTGTCTTGAACATATCCTGGAATACGGGCAATGTGAGGGCATAAAATGGCATCAATATATTTGGCTAACGGTTCAGTTATTGAACCAATAGTGGTAACTATTGGTCTCAAAGGCGGATCATGTACATCTTTGTGCACCTTTGGTATTCCATAAATACTAGCCAATTTGGGATGGTCTATATTTAGATATTGCCACTCCTTTTGACAGATTTCTCCCTCTCTTAATGCTTTGTCTGTGACTTTTCTTATTTTTGCCCTCGTTTGTACAGTGGAGTCTTTGGCTATGTGGGTATAAAAACGGGAATCACTTAACATTTCCTCCATTTTCTTCACATATCTAGGTATATCATACACCACAATACCTCCCCCTTTATCACATGTTTTTACTGTGATGTTTTTGTTTGTTTTAATGGTCTCAAGTGCTTTATATTGATTTGATGTTAAATTAAAAGGGGTTTTGGGTACAAATGACGTAAGGTTAACAAACTTGTCATTTATGACCTGTTCAAACACTGCCACCTGAGGTGGAACTTGGTCTAATGTAGGAGTAAAGACTGATCTAGGTTTTAATCCTGAACGATTCAACTCTTCAGTATAATTTTCTTGACCCAGAAAAAAGAATTTAAGTCTTATCTTTCTCAAGAAAAGCTGTAGATCCCTGAATAGATCAAATTTATTAAGGCCTGAGTGAGGGGCAAAACTGAGACCCTTAGAAAGGACTGAGATGGTATCATTCGTCAAATGCTGGTCCGATAATTTGAAGATAGGTAACTGCTCTAGTTCCTGTGGTAACGGTTGTTCCTGGTCTCTAGATATTGCTCGTACATCATTGGTTGATGTTCCTGGAATTGATAATTCTGTGGTGGAACATTCTGGAAGCGCGGTTGATAGCGCGGTCTCCAGTTCCCTCTCCCTGATGGACGTTGCCCTAAAAAAGGTCTCCTATTTTGATATCTGGTGTTGGGTCTTCCTCCTTGATAACCTCCATCATAATAGGTGCCATCATCATCAATAGATCCGGAGGATTGAGAGAAAGTTTTTACTCTTCTGTTATTTCTATTTTATTTATTGCCCCAAGAATCAAACGATTCTTCATTCTCCTTATAGTAATGGCCAGATAAATAGGGATATGTCGTCTCTTTAGTAAAGTAAGTAACGAGAGGTTAACCAGAAAACAAGAGAACTTATTATTTGTTTTGATACTTCTTGCTAGAAGAGAGATATGTCTGAATTGGGTTAAATCAGTATCACCTTTGCATGAAGACTGGCTAAACTCCATAATAACAACTCATAAACTAGATAGGAAGGGAAAACCTTCCAAAAAGTTTAACTTCTGGGAAATTTGGGAAAACCATTATACTAATAACATGTAATGGAAACCGAACAAAACACCAATATGTCCGATGATTAAAGCGGTGACAACAAATCAGACGGGAATAATTTCCCGCCGAGTAGCCAAGATGGCTAGCTCTTACCCCCGCCGCTAAGAATTATTGAATATGGTAAAGGATATAGGAGGACTAAAACAAGACAGATCCACCAAAGGGGTACTCTATAAGGGGTACTCTATATGGCCGGCAAAGCAAAGGAAAAGAGTGAAGGAACAAAAGTGGAAGTCCTAAAGTTCCCCGTCGTACTCCTTATGCAATCATACGCAAAATGAGGATTAAAAAAAAAAAACTGATATTATTGTCAACGATACTTAGGCGTCACAATAATTGTGTGTCATGATATTCAGTTGCTGACATTTCTGTCTCCCGATATTTTTTTAAAAACATTTGCCTAAACACTCCATGACTATCCTTGACCAGTTTTATCGTACTCCCCAGACAGAGCTCCCCACTCCCTCAATTTCACTTCGCCCACTTTAAACAAATGGACCATTGATGCCATGGTTCCAAAATGCAGAATAAAACCAAGGACATTTTAGTGACGACTAATAGGAAATCATGTGTCAGCTTGCAGGTCTTTTATGGACAGTACACCTGGAAGGCCACCCTGCACTGACTACACACCTTAGTATGAAACAGAGTAGTGACAAACAATTGGTGAGATCCAGACATAAACGTGAGGTCAATGAGAATTAAAAGGTACAAAGATGTTAAGATCCAACTCAAGGCACTTGACCCGAGACACCCACTCTGCACAGGTATGTGCCCACGTGCCTCTTATGTATCATTTTAGGACCCACATTTTTATACAGTCTATTAAAGGTATGAAGCCATGACTAAAGGAAACATTGCTAAGCAATTATTTTATTCATTACACATTATAATTTCAATATGCTAGAACGTTTGTAGATCTGGTGTTCACAGGTAAGTGAAAAACATGCTTGTGAAGTTTTAGAATAAATTAAAAACATGCATCGAATTTAACAACAGAGAAATAGACTCCTTTTGGATAGTTTTTTATATAATAAAAAGGAGTAAAGTTGCTCTGTAGTTGATGGCGTTTCGATCTCATCTACTCAGGATAGTCATCAAGACTGGCATGTGAGCACCTAGTATCTATACAATAAAGAGAAAAATATTTTTTCGGGGAAGTCATAGCTTTTGCCCTATCAGTACCACACTGGCAAAGAGTATTAAAAAAAACTGTCATGTCATGACTTCTGCTGACATCCCTCTTGATCCCCCTTTTTTCTTTTAAAAGGGTTCGCAACATCAGAGATCACCTAGTGAGAGCACACAAGCCAAAACATACTGACTCCACCATACACTCATCCCTAGGACTCCCACCAGTCCAAGGCAACTACAACTGTAAAAACTGTTTGGCCTGCACATCCACGACTAATACAAAACCTTTGAACACCACAACATAAAACTGACTCTTGGTTTCTTCTCCAATTGCAACTCAAGCAATGTAATTTACTGCATACTTTGCCCATGTAATCTGATATACATGGGTCAGACAACTCAGAAAATAAAAGCAAGAATTTATTAGCAGACACGCCTAATCCATTGCAAAACTATCAAAGCCCTACTACTCGAACACTTACTAGAAATGGGACACTCTGAAAATGACTTCACATGGCAAAAAATCAACATGCCGAAACCACAACCAAGAGGTGGAAACAACCAGATGACACTGAATAAACAGGAATGCAAATAGATGTATAAATGCCAATCGATTATCAATGGATTGAACACACAGGAGCAGTGGATCCGCTCTTTCCTCAAATATATGCCTCACTGTTATGTTCAACCAAAAGATTGGAAGCTGAGAAACTAGATCATGCCTGAAATACACGTGTATCCATATATATATATTTGTGATAAATGTTCTCTGTCTGTCTCTTTGGTTTTCAATTATTTGTTATTTGTTTATTGTAATTCCTTTATTTTACCCTTTTGAATTTTTCCTTTATAAATGCACAGTTGGACAATTTTCACTTTGTCAATATATGCCTACATAGTTAATTTCATTTATGAGGTTGCATTTGAAACTGATGCAGTAATGAGTTAGAAAAATTCAAATATAATGTGATGTGCTGATCAACTCTACTGTACAACTTAACTGCTTCACTCTCTTTTAGGCTCTGACTAAATGCCATCTTTTATTAGACCAACTAAACCAATTTAGCTTCACCCCAGTAATTACTCAGGGCTATTCCCCCATAACCACCCTTGAGCGCCCCTTCAGGACACCTATGATGGACACGCCAACAAGTGCACACACCGCTCCACCCTGCGACTCCACCACGCAGGGTCCAATCAGTGTTCTAGTGTAAGTCTGACCTTTCCGGTACTTATTCACTTCCACCCACATCTCCTTGGTGCTGCATTTCCTGAGGACTCCAGAGCTCCCGCCCGGTCGAGTGATTTGTTCAACTCATGCCTCATTAAACCAAGTAAATGCATTCCTCCCAACTATAACCCCCTACTCATTGAAGTCACTGCATCCCTTGGTGACTGATATCATGTTTTCTTTTCAGAATCCACAATTCTTTTGGGTTTTACTCCTGATGCAAAGGAAATAGTAATCCGAAGATCCCGGAGCCACCGCCTGTCCACCTGCTGCATTCCCCACATCTAATTGATTCATAGAAAGATTTTTATCCTTTTAAGTCGGGAAAATGCAGACAAAACAGAGGTCTTGGTGTTTGGGAAGCAACCCTCTATTTAGTCTTCCGCCCGGTGGCCTGGTTATCTGAGTCCCACCCCAATCGCTAACCCCAAAGTGAAAGACCTGGGCATCCTTTTTAATGCACAGCTATCATTTGAAAGTCAGAACAGGACAACAGGTGGGCACTTGGGCTAATACTGGACTCAGCACAAAAAACAGTAGCCCAGGCCCTGTAGTTTCCTGGCTTGACTACTGTAACATACTCTACTTAGGAGTCTCCAAAGGCAGACTGTCAATGCTTCAAAGAGTACAAAATGCAGTAGCCCGGATGCTACAAAGAATTCTGAAATGGATTACCATTAGCCCCGGTCAGGCTGAACAGCACTGGCTCCCCATTAAGCACAGAATCTCCTTGAATGCTCTCTGTTTTACGCACAGGATACTGAATAGGAGGGGTCCTAGTTACCTTTTTCCCTTGGTTAAATCGTATACCCCCTCCAGAGTTCTTAGATCTGAGGAAGCATCTCTGGCAGTGTTTCCTAGAGTGCATTGAATGCAATTGGGAGGTAGCTTCTTTTTTCTCCTTGCAGCCAAGCTCTAGAACCCAATGCTACTCAACCTAAAACTCGAACCTTCTGAGGCAAGTTTCCGAAAAAACCTTAAGATTTGGCTCTTCAGACAGAGTTCGTAGGAGCACAAGGCCTAACCGTTTCTGACTCTATTTCTGACCATGATATGAGGCTACTGTGCTGAGACACTCCTTGGGAGTAACCTGTCTGTCTACAAATTCTAAATAAATATAGATAAATAAATCCCACCCACGCAGATCACCACTACTCTTAGTGACACAGACTATGTTTCCTTTTCAGACACCGCCATCTGAAAATTTTGGAGCCACCATCTGGCTACTTGATATAATTCCCCCACCTCCATATTGATTCCTAGTAAGTTTTTCATCTCTTTAGCATTGCACTTCCTACCTGACCAGATCACCACTACCCGTGGTGACACAGACTACATTTCCGTTTCAGACACTCTGATCCATTTGTGTCTTTTTCCTCTGGAATAGGAGGGTTATGAACAGAAATTAAATCCTTCTCTGTCTGTTCCAGTTTGGTAAGTACCTTCCCCTCCATCCATCATCAGCTTTAAAAACCTGTTTTTTGCCTAGACAGGGCTGATGACCTCTCTCCTGTATTGATTTTTTCACATCCCAGGTCAGCGCCAATACCCAGCCATCCTAAACAAAGGCCTTACCAATTGCTTTCCACCGGAACCACTGATTCTTGTTTAAGTAAGTCTCCTTCACACCCTGCCCCCCACCATTCATGTCCTCAGGTGATTATGGGCTCATCCACCACCCTGCTGGCCTCCAATTTTCCATCATAAATAGCCCTAGTTGATTATATAGCCACTGGTGAAGCACTAGGAGCTTCATCCTTTTTTTTATTAACTCTCTCCTTATCTCTCTTTCTCCCCACAGTCAATAGACGAATTTCCTTAAATGAGTAAAAAATAAAAAATCATTGAGTATGCAGGCCTCTGGGGTATAAGTCTGACCCCCACAAAAATACTTTTGTCTTCATATTATAGATACAAGGTTCTCACAGACCAGTCTTGATGAGGATATTGAGTAGATGAGATTGAAACGCTGTTGACTACAGAGCAATTGTACTCCTTCTTAATTATGTAAAAAAGTACCCAAACAGAGTCTCTCTCTCTCTGTAGTTAAATTCAATGCATGTTTTTTAAAATCTTCAACCCTTTTCAAGCACGTTTTTCTAACTTACCTGTGAGCACCAGGGGCCGTGTTACACACTATCATTGTAAAGGTGCGCCAGGTGCAAACAATGCTTATGCACCCCATTATGGCATTTGCACTGCCTCCATGGGGACCCTTGGGGCAGCGCCTTCATGTGAAAATATGGAGCACCTGCTCTGTGTTTTCACAGTGCAGGCTGCACCGGCCTGCACTTTCAAAGGGGATTAGGAATCCCCTTGCAGGTGTGTGCAGTCAGTGACTGCACCTGCCTGGAAGGGGATATCTGGGGGGTCCATGGGACATCGTTGACCCCCTGCAGAGGGATGCTCTCAGGGGGCACACTGACAGTGCACCACATTTTAAATGGCGCACTGTCAGTGTGCCTCCTGAAGGCTTCTTTGACTCTGCACCCGTATCTGAAATATGGCACAGGTGCAGAGTCAAAGGAATTCCCTCATTTCCATTGAATACCCCAATGCAAATGAGGGAATACCTTCTAAACTTAGCACTGGCGCTTTAAGTACACCAGCGCTATTGGTATCATATAAGGGAACGCACAAGCATCTGCGCCCCTTTCTATAATATCAAAGTGCCCCGGGATCACACAAAGCGGGTCAAATGCCCGTTGCACTCCCGGGGCACCTTTTGTAAATACGGCCCCAGATCTACAAACCTTTTAGCACATTGAAAATATAATGTAGAATGAAAAAATGAATTGCTTAACAATGTTTACTTTTATCCTGCTACATACTTGCCTTTAATACACTGTATTCGGGTCCTAAAATTATATAGGATCCATCCTAATATGTTTATATTTAAAAATACCGCAATTGAGATCAATTGGCCTTGAATGAACCATTGTTTCCTCAAATTACCTATTACCCCAGGTTTAAAACATTGGGGTTTCCTTGTTATGTAAAATACACCTGCCTCTTCTAGCACAGTTTTGCCCTGGGACACAGACCTGTTGGTTTTGAGGCACCTGACAGAACAAACTCCTGCGTGATTACTGCTCTGCATTTAAAATATATGCTTATAAGCAAGGCAAACATCATGCCGCAAGAATTAACTGCTGCTTGTAAAGCCCTGCAGCTGCTGACCCATCTCTTAAACTAACGCAGCAAGTGGCATGTGCAAAAGCCACTTACTATGCAACTTGTGACCCTCTGCGCCTTTGGCAGACTGCTGTGGAAAATGAATAATGACCTGCTGCTTCTTCCCTCCTATTCAAGTGAGTTTGTTTGCCCTTCTCACGTTTTTAAAGCAGTGACACAAATTGGTATCTCACGTGATGATAATGTAATGATGTGTGTGCACTCATTTTTGAATGTTCGTGTAGGTAGAGTACACACAAGTGTGAGAACTTTCCAGGGAACAAAGCTCACAACCCTAGCCTCATAGCCTAAGTTTAGTGTGGCCAAAAGGTTTTGCCATCTTGAAATTGGCTTGGCATTTGCCATTTTGGCCCTATGTGCAGTAAGGCTAACAGAAACTACAGAAAAAGTGGGTAGGGTACCCCAGGAGTCATCCCCACCCACAGGTTAGTGCATTGGCACCCAGAAACACTCCATCAGAACACTACTGCTCTTATGAAAACATATCAGGGGAAGTGAACCTGCTGCACTTGGCATCTATGACTTGTGAGAAGGAAAAGAGGAGGTTGGTCCCCCTTCCACTTGAAGTCCATTGCCAGAAAGATCTTCAAGGATTTGAGGGCTGATTCGTTGTGTGTATAAGGAAGCTTAAAAGACCTGAAGAGGACATTCCTGTGAAAAATCACAGCTGACTAGTAGCACGTAGACCCAGGCTGAATTTTGCTGTTGGCCTGTGCGTGCCACTCCTAGGTTCTTTAAGTGATCCCCCTGGGGTTTTGGGGGTCTTGGGAGAGTACTCTTGGGGTTGTTTGGGAACAAAAAGAAGTGTGGGACCTTTTCAAAACATTTTGCTTCAGAGCTTCAGGAAGACTAGCTGCAAGAAAGAATCCAACCTGCTTTTCCACGAATTTCTGGTTAGTCCAACAAAGATCATAGTTTTTTCTCTGAAAAACAACTAAGTCCCTTTTCAAGCTGGGACTTTAAAACTTTTTCAAACTCCGTATTTCTATTCCCAAGCATGGTCAATTTACTTGGGATATATGATATACTCTACATTGCAGTAAGCCTCAAATCATATCTAGTTCACAGTGTATCCTGACTGTTGGCCACCATTGGTGCTTGGTGCTTCTTGCTGATATTTTCTCTTGAATTTTTAAAGAGTTCATATCTCCAGTTCCCATTATTGGATTTTTTCTGTTTTTTTGTGGTATTTCTTCATTAAAGTTCACTCTATTTTTATAAATTGGTGTGAAATTATTTTTGTTGTGTGGTATCAACTTTTTAATTGTTTTTGGTACTCCTAAATGCTTTACACTTTTTCATTAAGTTAAGCCTGTCTGTTCTGTCATATCTACACAGTTTCAACGTAGGTTGAAATAATGAAACCTTAAACTTGACCTAATAAGATGGTAAACTTACTTCTTGTGGTCGACACCAATCCAGCCCAACTAATAAACAAACAACTTTCTCACCTGCATGCTATAGTTCATGCTTTGGAGCAGGCACATTAATTCCTCTATGCTACTTATGAGGACTGAAAACTGTGACCACAAAACATATAACTCTCAATCAAGTGCACTAACCACCAGAGTCATCTTTCTGTTATTATCTACTGAAGTTTGCTGGGCACACAAACATGTCTGCAGCAGGTGCCTTAGTACGCCAAGATATTTTAAAATGCAGCCTTCTATGACCTATTAAAAGTGCCAGAGAGATTTATTATCACAATATGACTTTGTTGCCAATTTCCTTGGTCACAGATTTAAATAAATAAATGTTTACGTTGACAGTCAAATTCTACTTTTCATGGCACCGCCTCCTTACTCAACTGTTTCTGCTTACACATCTTAACTCTCAATTTCTAGGGCCCTGAGTAAGCGTCTTCCTTTTGAGCAATGCCACTGCAACCAAATAGACCAGCCTTTCTTCATTATGTAATTGCTGAGGTGAACTCGTGAAGGAGCTGATCAGCCTTTCAGTCGATTAGAGAAATGTTTCCCATCTCACACAAGGTATTACTAATTGACTGGTATCCAAGCATCCTTCCTTGAAATTGCCAGCATGCTGCAAAAACTAATAAGAGTGGAGTGGCCTGCAAATCATCAATAGTTTCCTGGAAATGGGAGGTCTGGCGTCCCCTTCCTGGAGCGAGGCACTCTGGGGTCTGGGAATATTGCTTAATAGAAAGAATTTTTCAGACCTGTCACTTTGCGAAGTTCTTTTTTTACTATTAACAAGCAGAAATCCTACAGACAATCAGCAGCGGTTCAGCTATATCATTAAAAAAATAAAGTTGAGCATTGTTCGCAGAACTGTTTACTCTCTCTTGGCAGATGTGTGATCTTTCAGCTTCTTTTAGCTTGTTACCTTCACTTAGGGTTCATTTGGAACTGACCTATTTTGACTTGTCACAGCACCTCCGCCAATAAAAGGCAACAACATTATATTTGTACTCTTGCGACGAGTCTTTTGAAATGGCAGCGCTTGCATCTATCATTTCAGAAGAGAGATAAAGAAGTTAGCGGTTTGGGAAGAATATAGCTTCGAAAGAAGACAAAAATAACCTCATATGTTATTAGTGTCTGACTGCTTTGCTTCGCCTGTATTTTGGCTCATTAAAGCCAGGCTTCTGTCAGCTATAAAAATGAAAAGCCTGACGGTGTGCAGAAAGACACAGGACATTGACTCGCTCCGACTTGGGTTATAAACCTGCTCGGTAGAGCTCAAATTCGCACCCTTCCTGCCATTAAAATATTCTGTGTATTTCCATATGGGGCCAACAATAAGGTACATGCTATTTTTATAATCAGAACGTTGTGCAGGTTGCACATTTTCCACACAAACGTGTATCTTATGATACAAGTAAAATGGAGTCAAGATATAATCAGAGCCAGTACTTTTTGGCCCAACCATGGACCCCGTAGCCATTTCATGTACGTTCGCCGCTGCTCAAAATCTCCTTTTTTGTTTTTTCTTCTTAGTTATTCGCTCTTCTTGCATGATAAAGAATAGTAGTTCGTTCTATTTAAAGAGTTTGTGACAGGTGTCAAGTACACAGTTGGAGAAGATTCTTAAAAATGTGTTGCACTAAAACAACATCAACGCAGAGACCTACTAACACTAATGCTACATGCAAAGAGAAGTTAAGCTCATTCAAGTAGAGATTGACTAAAGGTAAGATAAACACGAATTTTAAAATGGCTAATTTTGGTCGCCATATTGTTTTGTGACATGAACATTATTTTATTTCTAGGCGAGCTGGAGTTCTAATTGTTGAAGGCAATGTTCTTTTCCCTTTTTTACCATGTGACGAAATGTGTTCTTTCCTTTGTGATTGTTTTTGAATGTTTTAATGAATAGCACTTTCAAGAAGACACCTGCAGTGTGCAGACTAGTACATGTATCTTATCCTGTTACAGTGTTAAATTTAAAGGGTACAGAGAGACACTAGTACTGTGAGATAAGTTGTGCACCTAATAAGCACATCATTTTATCGCTTTAAGCTCAGTGGACAGTCTTATGAGAACAGCGTGTGTAAAATGTTAGAGCTTGTGTTCTTTCAGTTCTGGTAAAGATGATGATGAGTATAGAGTTGAGGAGCATATGTTACTGAGCCGCTGAGCGCCCGGGGAAGGCCGTTCTGGCCCTGCGATACGACTCCCCCCCCCTGCGAGATCGGCTCTCGTTTCCCGTTTTGATGCCTGAGCCCTCAACTACTCGGAGCTGCCCCAGCCACGGGAGACTCTGGTGAGTGCCGCCGCGTCCCCCCACAGAAAAGACCACACACAGCCACTTTAGATTTCGCCGCTAGCCGGGAGATTCATCTGACCCGGTGAAGTGCCGTGCTCCAGTGCTTACACGGGGCCTGTGGGGGGAGGGGCGCGCATCGAACCACCACGCGCCTCGCCTTCCTCTGCCCGTGATGTTCTTTTGCTCCTGCCTACAGCCCGGTGTGAGGCGCAGTATTCAATCTGGGGGTTAAGGATTCGTGAACTGCCGGGTGCTAGCGGTGGCGGGGGTGTCGCTTGTGCCCCCCAGCTCGACTGAGGTGGTTGGCCTTCGCTTTCCTGCCATCTCTTGCGAGCCACAATAGATTGGGACCCTACAGGGGGAGCTGCCGGTGCTGCGTTGGAGCAGCGGGAATGAGTGCCTCACAGATTGAGAGAAGCAGTGGGGGTCCATCTTGTAGTGAAGTAGGCTCCAGTCACTAGCCTGTCTCTACAATGGCGCTGTGTCTGGAACCTGATATAATCAGAGACTGCCTCCCTGAAATGTTGTTCTGCTCAAGGGGTTCTCTGATCTGATTATGAGCCCCTATGCCAAGCCATATGCCGCTGCTCTGCTTAAACCCTCCGAAATAAGTACTAGATAAAGGATTCCTATCCCATCACCCAGCTCACTGCGCCTGACCCCAAATGGCGGATGAAAGCAAGATTTAGGACAGTGAATCTCATGCTCCTCTTATCCTGAGCCCACTTTTGCTGCTCCAGCATCACCTTCGGCCCTAATAAGCAGTGTTTGAGCCCGGTAATTGCTGAGCGCCACGGGTGGGCAGAAAGGCTCTCACTCTCTTCAGCCCAGAAAGTACTCTGCTGATACATCATTTAGGCCTTTTCACCTGCGCAGCAAGTAGTGCCAGCTGTATCGCTTAGGCCCTCCACAGCTGCACAGCAAGTAGTGCCAGCTGCACCGTTTAGGCCTTCTACAGCTGCGCAGCAAGTAGTGCCAGCTGCACCGTTTAGGCCTCTTTACAGCTGCGCAGCAAGTAGTGCCAGCTGCACCATTTAGGACTTCTACAGCTGCGCAGCAAGCAGTGCCAGATATACCGTTTGGCCTTTTACAGCTGTGCTGCAAGTAGTGCCAGCTGCACCGCTTATGACACCTTTATCCGTGGGGACACTTCTGATTGAGTCAGGACTCTCGCTGCATTGGCAGCAACCTTGTCATTATGGTTTCTGATTAGGGTCCAATAGTGGTCGGCTGAGATTATGGGCGTACAATGCGGTTGGTGCCGAATGTGCTTATGTGTCAGGCTGATGCTAAGTTCAGTGACCACCAATAGTCACTGGGTGTTCGTTTGTGATCTGCTTTACTTTGACTAATTGTGTTCGTTTGTGATCTGCTTTACTTTGACTAATTGTGCATTGTGATGGTTTTGACAGTGATCCAGTTGGTCCTACCATATGTAATCATTTCCCTTGTAAATATTATCTTGTGCCAGTTGGTTTCATATACACCTAGATGAAGGGCCCAACAATTACCCACCTCCCTGCCCGGACAACACATTAGTTCAGTTTTCCACTCCCGACGCCTGGAATATGTGCCCTCTGTTAGTCCTTATACTTCTCATCACCACCGCTCTCCTAGTAACACCTGTCTCATACCCCCCCGTATTCTTTCTCACGTCCCCAACATGGCCACCTCTCGAGTAAAGGATGGAATGAACTGCTACAAAATCATCTTTCCTCCCGGCCAAACCAAAGCTTCAGTTAAACGATTGAAGCATAAGACTATTGAACGTTTCCCTGATTCCCTTTTTGTTGACCAATTTTACAATTATCGTTCTGGGAGGCGCAAAAATTATTTCATTTTCTTCACTCACGACACCCACTCTTGGTCCTCCAGCTTATCCAATTCCCTTAACGTCACCTCCTCCTCCTCTATCCCTCATGGGAAACAACTAAAGATTTCCCCCTCTGCGTATTTCAACGGCTCCCTCACCATCTCAATCTATAACAACGGTACTGTCTTGATCCAAGGCAAAGACAACTGTCTCTCTCTCTTTGACCACCTCTTCCCCTCCCTACTCCCCTCCTCTGCGACCAGGCTATCCCCTGACTCCCCATCTAACTCCACCCTTTACTCCCTTTCTCCTCCCTTGACCCCCCTACACTCCAATAGACTGCACCCTCGGGAGGCTCAGGCCAGCCCTCTTCCCTCCCCCTCCCTTGTGCCCTCCTCTCCCTTTCCTCCCACTTCACAGTTTACCCCCCCTTTCGTCACGTCAGACTTACCACCAGGCAATACGCTCCTCGTCCAATCTGCACCATCCCGGTACCCCAATCTCTTCTCGTCCCCCCTATTTCTATCTGCTACTCCCTTTTTTAGTCCACCCCTCCTCCAACTTCCTCCCCACCTAACTTTCCTCATGCTCTCCCCTTTCATCCCTCTCCCCCTCTTCTCTACCCCCTCCTCTCCTCACTTATTTTCCCAATTTCTTCACAATCCCATTGCATCTCTCTCCTTTCCCCCTCTCCGCTAGCAATGCTGTGCTGCCCCCTTTACCCCCCTGGTAACACATTCCATCTCCCCCCATCAGGCCCAACAGAACCTCTCCCTGTCCTCAACTTCCTCTTCTCCCAAACCCCCCACTCTACCAGATACCGGTTCCCTCACAGCCACCTCTCCTAGCCAACAGGACCTCTCCAACCACTGCCCCTCTTTTCCTCCCAAACCTCCTACACTCATATGTCACCTCACAGTCCTCCCCTCTCCTTCCCCACCGTCTTGTTCCGCACCCATCTCCCCCTAAACATGTCCTAAATTCCTTTCCTTCGTGCAACGCCAATAAAGACAACTCTCCCCTCACCTCTGATACACCAACCCCCGCTCTCAACCTCCACCTTTCCCCACCTATGAACCCTATACCTCAACTCTCCTCCTGTCCTCCCACCTCTCCCTGCCTCCCACCACCTATATTACCCGCTCCTTTTGCCGTCGAGACACCCAACCTTCCGTGCTCTGCCCTACTCTCTCTTGAAAATAAGCTATGCTCTCTTATCACCTCCATCTCCCAGCTGGTAGCTTCAATTTCACTCTCTCTTGAAAATAAGCTATGCTCTCTTATCACCTCCATCTCCCAGCTGGTAGCTTCAATTTCACTTTTAAGCTCTAAGATTTCAACTTCCCCACTCACCTCAACTCCTCTGGATAACTCACACCTCCCCACGAAATGCACCTCGCCCCCTCACCCCATTATAGCCAAGCACAACCTGCCATCTGCAAACATTGCTCATTCACACAAGCCCTTGAACGCCACCCTTCTTCAACCAGCTTCTCCGAGTAACCCAACTACCTACTCTATTCCAACCATCACCTCTGTCAGAACCAAGCATCCACCTAAACCCTTCCGTGCACCCCCATATAGGTATAATATCCCTATCACCCTTATTAGCCCAAGTGCCCCCGTCACCAAAACAGTCTCGACAGAACTGCGCTGTCTGCTCCACAACTGCAGATCCGCAATTAAACACAAACTCGAAATCTCTGATACCATCACCCTTCACAATATTGACCTGTTGTTCCTAACAGAGACCTGGTTCAACGATACCTCTCACACTATGTTTGATCTCCTGCTACCCACAGGATATTCTATTTTCAGGAATGACAGACCTATCAAAGTTGGGGGAGGTGTTGCAGTCATCTTTAGAAACTCCCTTCAACTCAAGGCCTTTCCCATTAGCGCCTTCCGCACTTTTGAGTGTCTATCTCTTGAGCTTCAAGTACACCACTGCTCACCCCTCAGATTCCATGTCATATACCGCCCTCCTGGCAGCAGCCCTTCGTTTATGGAGGAACTCACTGACTTCATCAGCGACCAATTCGCACAAAGTGACAATCAGACCTTCGTGGGGGACTTTAATCTCCACTGGGGCTCCCTGCAAGACTCTTCCGTGAACTTGCTGGCCACCTTCCTCTCTACAAACGATCTTATCCAACAATGCACAGAATCAACACACTCTAAGGGCTCAATCCTGGACCTTGTTATTTCTAAAGTAGGCATGCTGTCTATCGCTACCCCTATTCACGTAGACTGGTCTGACCACCTCCTCATTCCATTCTCTCTTCACCTAGCGCACTCTATAACTCTTGGCCAACCTAAGAGGGCTACCTCCTGGTTCCGTGACGCTAAAAACATTGACACTGTTTCCCTCTGTGAATCAGCTTTGCTGTCACTTCCAAGGTTAGACCCGAACCTAGATGTTGATGATCTCACCTCACAATGCCTCTCAGTCCTTGCAGTCGAAATCAATAGCGTCGCTCCTCTCCAAAGTTAAAAGAAAAGGCCCATTCCCTCAGCACCCTGGTTCAACAAATCCCTAAATGAAGAAAGGAAGCACCTAAGACTTCTGGAGAAACAATGGAGGCAAGCACCCTCCACCGATAATTTGGCTACGCTTCGTTCAGCAAGATCCAAGTACCACAAGCACATCTTCCTTGGGAAAGCATCACACTTCAGAACCCTCCTTGACTCAGCCAAAAATAGACCCAAAAAGCTATTTGACCTAATCAAGAATACTAACTACTCTCCCCCAACCTCCAAATTGGAGAATTCTACTAAGAAAGCTGCTGATTTCGCTGTATTCTTTGACGGAAAAGTGAAATCACTTGTGGTTCAGGTTGCTCATACTACCCCTCCAGAGGAGCGCAAATCTCTAGCCATTTGGCAGAACTTCGACCCCATCTTTGAAGAGGTCCTCCTCAAGTGCATCCTCGAAACAAAGCCCTCCAACCACTCGCTCGACCCCATCCCTAGTGCCATTGCCATTGACTTCTATACCCATTCTCTTCCCTATTGGACCACTCTGGTCAACCTCTCTCTCTGTCAAGGCTCCCTTCCTGTTCCCTTCAAAACTGGGCAGGTCACCCCCTGCTTAAAAAACCCACTGCGGATGCCAATGACTTCAACAACTTCCGCCCCATCACTAACCTACCCTTTCTTGCGAAGATCACAGAAAGATGTGTTGCGAAACAACTCTCTCGACATATCAAGGACCATGATCTTCTTGACAATCTTCAGTCCGGCTTCATCCAAAACTGCAGTACTGAAACTGCCCTGCTGCAAGTGATCGATGACGCGCTGCGAATACTAGACTCGGGGGGATCTTGTCTTCTAATTCTCCTTGACCTTTCGGCAGCCTTTGACACTGTCAATCACAACACTCTCCTCAACACTCTTCAACAGAGAATGGGCATGGAGGGCACTGTACTTAAATGGTTTGCTTCTTTCCTCTCTGATAGATCCCAAATGATCAAAATTGCGGATTGTCTTTCATCTCCTCTGGTGGTGGGTCAAGGTGTTCCCCAAGGTTCTATTCTTGCACCGACATTGTTCAATCTCTATTTGGAGCCTCTGGGAAATCTCCTAAGTAAATCTGGGGTCAACTATCATCTCTACGCAGACGACACTCAAATCTACCTCAAGGTTGCCTCCACTCACGATCTCTCCATCCTAAGCTCTACCCTCGACTCCATTCAAAATTGGATGTCAACACATCAACTGATTCTGAATCCCTCCAAAACTGAATTCCTCCTCCTCTCCTCCTCTCTTTCTCCTCCCCCTTTCAATCATGGATGGACCAGATGAATCTGCTGAACAACAAACCCATCATTGTCGACAGCGCAAAATCCCTCGGTGTCATACTCGACACAAAACTCAATCTACTCTCCCACATTAATTCAATTGCAAAGTCTGCCCGATACCAACTGCGCCTTCTATGGGGGATTCGTCGCTTCTTCCCGGAACATGACCTTAAAACCCTGGTCCTATCGTTGGTCCTCTCCAGACTGGACTACTGCAATTCTCTTCTGACTGGCCTCCCCAAATCCCACCTATCCCCCCTTAAGTCTGTTCTCCATTCAGCAGCTCGTTTCATTTATGGGACCAAAAGAAGCGACCACATCACTCCCATGTTATCCACCCTCCGCTGGCTTCCCATCGAGGCTAGAGCTATCTACAAGACTGCCTGCATCACCCACAAAGCCTTGCACTCCTCCTCTCCGTGCTACCTGGCGAATAAACTGAAACTCTCTGGAGGCTCTATACCATCACGAAATGCGGAAAATCTACTGCTGGAACCTCCCATTTTCAAGAAGGAAAGATCGATGGCCCAATCCTTTTCAGGCAGCGCAGTGAGAGTCTGGAACTCACTTCCGCCTCAGCTCCGGACCACCACCTCCTCCCAGGCCTTCAAAACTGACCTTAAAGTTCTCCTCCTTCAAAGACACTTCCAAATGTAATCCATGCCCTCTCTTTTATCTGTAGGAAGCCCTTTTAATTATTGAAAAATCTACTTTGCATGACTTTGGAAGTGTCCTCCCAGTGTGTTCTTTTGGTTTGAGAGTTTGCCATTTTTTGCAGTATTATCCTACCTGTGTTTGGGACTCATGTGTAACATGCACCCGTCACTTTCTCTTGTAACACACTGTTTTCTACCTCTTAAATTTGTTTGTTTTGATACCTGCACAAGTGCCACCAGTGCCTACGTAACGTTTGATCTTGTGCTTGAGTGTCCTCGATATATTACTGTATTTTACCTCTATGTTTATTTTGTACGCTTTTGTAACCTGCACACGTCACTTTTTCCTCCTGTAATGCACCGTTTGCTACCTCTTGTATTTTGTTGGCTCACGATTGTCACTTTTGTAATGCACAGTTTGCTACCTCTTGTATTTTGTTGGCTCACGATTGTCACTTTTGTAATGCACCGTTTGCTACCTCTTGTATTTTGTTGGCTCACGATTGTCATTTTTGCGTCATTTAATGTAACGTTTGCTTTTGTATTTTGCTCACTTGTAATGTTCTCATGTATCAGTTCTGTTCCTATTGTGAAGCGCTCTGACACCTTCGGGTAAAGTCCGCGCTATATAAAAATGCATAAATAAATAAATAAAGAAAACTGTCTCAGAGAGAGGACTGGCGTTCTTTTGCCCATTCCATTGAGGTGAACCTATGCTGGATCACCTCTGATTTGCATATTAATGGAAGTATGCACATTTGGTTACTAGCCTGGATTTTTCTTTCTGTAAACCACTAACTGTAATAAACCTTTATGTTTGAAAATTATCACTCTACCCTATCTTTAGAGCCACATGTACTTCACATATTATTGAATGTATTGATGTGTTGACCAGGCTCAGGAGATGGAGAACCAAAATAAAAATAAAAACTGTACCCAGTCCATCAAGAGAAGTTCTTTATTGGCTATTGGCATTCTATTTGCATAAAGACAAGTGTTAGCACAGTGATGTAAACTTCAGTTTTTATACCTCTTGTTCATTTTTCTAAAACAACAGGAGTATCAAGTAATACTGTAATTAGTAATAACTTTATTTATTCATTGCTCCATACCATACACCTAATGGTTGAATGCTGAAAATTAGCTAGGGTTGGGCATAAGTCACCTAACTCCATCTAGCATAATCACCTATAATTATCTGGAGATTCTGCAAAAATTTGCAGGATGACGTAAAATGCGCTTTGCAAAGATTTTATCCGGAAAAGTACACTGTTGATACCGTTCATGCTCAAAAACAGTGCAAATGGCATTTTGGGATGTGCAAGCGCACAGTCATTTTGTTTACTTAGGCTTGCTCCCTTTGTGTTTGCTGCTTCCTAAGCACATGCGAATCAGATCACCCTTATGCTCCGCCCATCACCCTTTATTATCTTTTGTTAAGTATATTTTCACTTTTTATTGGTTGCCCATTCCCTCTGTGTGCTTAGTTTTTTTTGTGTCTCTTATTGGCGACCATTTGAAAGAGTCCTGGTATACTAACGTCGCTCTATGCTATAAAACATTTCTAATTTCTAATCATAGTAACATAACCAACTAGAACGTTAGGTAAGATTGAAGTTCCACTCAAATATTCAAAATATTTGGAGTAATGAACAATAAGATAATATTTCGTAATATTTGTAATAGAGGGTAAAAAAGGTATAAAGGGGTATAAAGGGGTAGATAGAGCAAGAGAATGAAAAATAAATTTACATATCTATAACGAAGTGGCTATTAAACTAAACAGAAAAAAGCGACCTCTTACCTAAATGTCAAAGTAGATGTCACTAATGAGAATAAGGAGGACAGATATTACAGCTTTGGGTCTTATGTAGCAAAGACAAACCTTACTAATTTTGAAAAAATACATGAGCTTGAATATCTGAAAGAAAAAAAGAAAGAAAGGAAGAAGAAAACATTTATCTAATATATCTAGGATCTAAAGGTCTAATATGTCAAGAAGTGTGTTATCAATATGGATCATTTCTACAGTTTTATTTTTTGAGTGTTTAAATATGTTCAGTGTGCTGTTCACCCATCCCTACTGGTGGGGCAGACAGATCTTAATACTGGTACCATCATGTGTACCGATTGGATACTAGTCCTTTGCGTTCGATGTAGATGTTGATATACATACGACCAATATTTGGGTCTCTTAAAGGGCTATGTTGTGGAAACAATGTACTTCAGGTAATTAGTACAACAAATGCATTTTTTCATATCAAACCAGTCAACACATATTGTCTCCATCTGAAACAATGAAACACATCAGGTGCACACTTCTTCTGAGGCACATCGAATTCACATCATCCTTGCCACTTCAGAGGACAACTGATCACCTGCAACCACAAGAACTCTAGGAGAACTCTTACCTGAAAAACAAGGGTGTTGGCCTAAGGTGCCTTCAGAAGGGAACTCACAAAGACTCTTATCTGAAGAAATTCTCTGCAAATGATAAGCAATTTTCAACAAGCTAGATGATTCAACTGAAGCTCAGCAAGAGTGCACAGCAGACCAGATGTCTTCATTCCTGATGCCATGCCTTTGAGTGATCTGTTCTGAGGGTTGAAAAGGGAACTTTCCAATGTGCAATTAGCATAACATGTTTGTGAGGGAGGATGGGTTAACAAATAGAATAAATCCATGATGGGAACACACCCAGTCACCTTAATCAACCAAGGTATAGCAACACGTATTAGTTTATTCTCTAGCTTGAACAGAGTTGTTCCAGTCCTTTTGAGTTGGGGTTTTAAAAGACGTTATGTTCACAAGAGACAAACGCATACAGTCCCCTCATATATGGAATGATCAGCCAGGCAGGCGAATGGAGCTATTTCCTTGTAAATGAACATCGTTAAGATATTTAGGGCCATAGGTATTACCTGGTCTGCGTTGCTTTTCCACCACGCAACATTGCGCAAAAGTGATGCAAACCTTAAGTTAGATTTATATTGTCATGCATAGCCACTTTGTGTGGCTTTCAGTGGCTCCAAAAATCAGGAGTAACACAATGCAGTGAAAATCGCTGCACTGTATTAGACTGCCCTGGGTAGGTGTTCCATGGGTATTGTGCAGGTGTTCTGACACAACTCCCATGGTTTTGACTCATTCCCAGATTTACAAGACATTATAATTATTAGAATGCACTAAAAAGAAACACCCCCCCCAGGAGGGGCGTGAAAAGGAAAAATATCTTTACTTCCCATTACTTTCTCTTCCTATGTGTTTTGCATTCTGCAGCACACATAGAAAGAGGAACAAGCCTCTCAGGATTGTTACTCTGCAGGAAGGTGTACCTTCCTGCATGAAAACATCCCTGCATGCAACACAGGCACCAGCGCACCATGGTGCATGGCACCTGCAATGGCACTAGGCTGCCAAACGGCACCAGCGCACAGAAAACGTACACACTAATCCAAGGTGGGTTTGAACCAAAATCTACCTTGAGTGGATATTATAGTGAAGTAATAGGAAATGCGCTGGGGGACAGGAATGGGAAATGGACCTGAATTGTTTCTTCAGCATTATTTTTCATTTTGTTCTCCTTTTAAATTTGTCCTTGTCGCATCCTCACCAGCTGCAGGTTGTATATTGTAGTATATGTTACAAATCTCGACGTAAAGAGAGTGCAATCATAGAATAATTAAGGAAATATTAGAGTCTCACTCTGGAGCATTCACTATGTAAGTACATTTTCTAGTTATGAAATGCACTTTAAATTATCAAATGTAAACATGTACCTTGGAGTATTATTAACGAAACAGAGTTATACGAAAGGTATGACTGTAACCCTAAACAGGGTGCTATGTCTAAGGAAAAGACAGCATATAATTTAGGATCCATTCTGATGATTGCACATCCAGTCAAATCACAAAGCGCAATTCCATTTTTTGATTCATATTTAAAGTCAAGTGCTAATAAATTCAAAGCAATCTAACTGATTTCAAGTTATTGAAAATAAAAGTATACAATTCAAATTGAGATTAAAACTTTATACGCATTGCATATCTGAAAGTCAGTGGCGGCTCCACCGCTGCTTTCAAGCAGTGCGCAAACCAAAAACATAAAATGACAATAACTTTCAGTTACTAAAATGATAATAATTTTCAGTTATTATCATTTTATGTTTGTGCTGCCTTGCGGGCAGGCATGCTCTGCTGTTGGTGGAGTGGTTTGCCTACTCCTAAGTGCACATTGACTGTTTGGTCGGCCATCTCAGCCGCTCAACTAGTCATGTGCCCTTTATCTGTTCTTTATGCAGGCTGTTTCCCATTGGTCCAGATATATAGATGACATTTCTTTTTCTGGACTGATGAACAACAGACCTTACATGCATTTTTAGCATGGCAGAGTTTGGCAGACATTAGTTTGAAATTTACTGCCAATATTAGTACTGACCAGGTAGAATTCTTAGACATTTTAATTAGACATCATTCAGGCATTCTGGAGGTGTACCTATTCGTTAAATCGACAGCTAGAAATACATTGTTTCATTTTGAAAGCAACCAGCTGCTCTCTCAGAAGCAAAGTATCCCTTTCTCACAATTTTGAAGAGTGCAACGCAATTTCACTAATCTTTCACATTTTGATAATCAAGCGGCTACAATGAAAAATACATTTTTAGCTAGAGGTTACCCTCACTGGTGAGAGAATCGTGCACAAGAGCCAGATATTACGATAGAGACCATCTCCTATATGCCACAAAAGCCATTAAAGATCCACAATTGGTATGTATCCCTAAACATTCTACTTTAAATGAAAAAGTTAAACAGATTATAAATTCCAATTGGCACATTCTCAACAGTGATCCAGAACAAAAGAAAAAGATTGCAAAGCCTTTATTTGTGCATCGTCGCAATAAAAATATCAAGGATATGATTGTACATTCGAGATTTGTTTCCTAGAATACTGGACCTTCTTTTATAAAAAAAAAAAATTGATGGTAGCGTACCAGTAAAAGGAACTGTTAGATGTTCCTCATGTAAATCTTGTGAAAGCGTAATAGAGGGTGAAACTATGACCTTCAACGGCTTCACCACAAAGGCACAACAACTATGGAATTGTAAACCTCAGAATGTAATTTATCCATTGGTGAATTTTAGAAAAATCTAAATACCAGACCGCAAAGGCGGATTTCAAATCTGTAAAAAGAGAGAGGTTTATTGGATTTTTTCTTTGAATACTTTCAAATGTGGTCTTAACAACAATTTACCCTGGGAAAATGCCATTACCTGAGTTTCTTGCTGGAGTAGATTGTAAATTGTCATAATCTGTGGTCAAAGGGAGAAGTACCACATACCGCAATCATACTGCAATGATAGATACTTACGTTTATAAATATAGCAAGGCTGGTTAGGATTACATGTAGTAATATAAGGGTCATCAAAAAATATATAGATAATTTGCTTATGACACAGTATATATAAGATCAATGACAGAATACACTATACAAAGTGAATGATACTTGGTAATAAGTGTCATTAAATAGTGAACTAGTTTAATCCTGACTTTCTGTAATAATTTGAGATAGTAATAAATCGAATTATAAACTAGGCATTGTTGCCAACATGACCGTTATATTTACTCAAACACACATTTTAGGAATAACAGATTTGGCAAAATATATTTTTAACTTGGCACCTTATAATGATAATAAAGATTATTATAGAAATATATTATAGTTTTATTACAAAATATTCCATTATGGCATTTATTTATAACATATAGGACACGAAAAAAATGTGTGTGGTCTAGTCGTTTGGCCACTGTGAAGCTAAACTCGTTCTACACTAAAAGAAAAACATGCCCACAATGATTACATCAAGTCACAGACGCATATTACGGCAATTATGCGACCTGGCATCTATTTATAATATACAGCACATGAAAAAAAGGCCTATGGTCTAGTCATTTGGCCACTGTGAAGCGAGACTCATTCTACACCAATAGAAATACATGCCCACTATGATGACATCACGTCACGTACACATATTATGGCAATTACGTTACCTGCAATACTTCCGGGATTGCACTATTTAAACCATAGAGTACGACGACAAGTTTCTTGAGAACGACATCCATGCTAGTACCGGTCTAGCACTATCAGATGTCCGAAACTGAATAAAATAGGTAAGAGCTGCAACATAAGAGTTCGAGGAAACTTTAAAATAGATATTTGAAATAACGGTTAGATACTTTTTTATTTCCCTTTATAGCGACATCAAAACCAGCACTGGTCTAAGGACTATTGGATGTCTAAAGCCTAATATGATAGGTAAGAACAGCAAAGTAAAAGTCCTAGGAAACCTAATACAGATATTAGAAACAATGGTTAGTAATCCACTTCTCCCTTTTCAATTGTTATTAGGATTGGGGTTATAAACATAAAAGGATTGCCATTCTAGCAGTGACTACCACACACTTTTTTTGTATAGATGTTTAACGCTGAATCGAATGTAAAAGGTAATGCCGGATGTTTTAATAATGAAAATGGTATAACATAACCACACAAATGTCATTGTAGTAATTAAATGTTTGCATTTTCTAAATAGGAACGTGGTTCATATAAAACAGATGTTTGCCAATTCTGCAGTGTCTCGCAACGCTGTCCTTACGTAATAAATAGACTGGCAAGAAAGACTATAACTTTTAAAGTTAGATAGTCATATTATGAGGAATGTTATTCAGTCGATATGGGACGCTGAGTTAAAAATCAAATAGGTTAGGTGATCACTAGAACCGTATGTTTTTAATATAGATGGGTATATGATTCTCATATAACTAGCAGGTGTGAGTTTAGATATACGATTTATCTTTTTGCAACATTTTAAACTTTACTCGTTAACAGATGTGGATTTATCATTTACATGTCGTTTAGCTATGTTTTTATTGGCAAAAAAGGGAACTTATCTAATAGATATTAATATATTTATATTACAGAAATAAAAATAATGTTTTCAATTTGCATATGGCTGTTGATTTTGTGCTTTCTTAGATCGCATTTCAAATAAAGAAACCTTTCACAGTATATCTTTCAACCCAAAGAAAATCATTGACGACTTTATTCATATAAAGCCAGTCCATCAATACATCTGTTACATTAATATTGGTGAGGGAATATAGATATAAATTGTGGCCTTATTATAAATTAGGACTATTACAGAGTGACAATTCTCCAATATCCTGGTGTTTATCTTTGCAACTAAGAATATCACATTGTTCTAAATAGTTACAAGTAAGCTATTAGATGGATAAAAGATGAACAGTTGTGGGTACTGTACAGTAGTTAACGGCTCTTGTATAGATTAGGAGGAAAGGATGTATTCTATTTTAGTATTTATATTTATTCTAATTTTCTTTCTTCTCTTTAGGTCCTTCTTTGTAATTAATATATTAGTGCACTCTATGCTTTAATCCAATGACATGAGTGATTTATCAATGCAAACATACCACAATCAGGATGTAACTAAATTGTGAAATAAGAAATAGAAATAGAATTGTTAAACACGAGAAAATGAGTTCCAAGTAAATTTTCTATTTTTAGGTTACCTGTCGCATTTCCTGACGAAGGCGCTCACAGCGCCGAAACGCGCGTCGAAGATTAATTTTGTGCCACCTTGGTTTTTTATATTCTGTTGTAATTTTTTTTCAAATTGTATTACAACATTGATTATATTTTGTTATTAAATTGATGTCTTTTTAAACAATTACTTAATGTATTTTAATGTCACGTTCATTTTTATAATTTAAAATAATTCATTACATTATATCTGTTAGTCACATTGAACTCTTTTCCGGTATTAAATTTGTTCCATTGTGAAATATAGTAAATTGTCTAGGAACTGTTATTCTCAATTGCATTTTTGCCCTGTCCTAAGAATTGTATTATATAATACAGGGGGTCCTTGATATTTACATATGAACATGCCACCCCTCCAGCCCGTGGCTGAGCACCATGTCACGGAGCTCAGACCAATCACAACGCTGCATTGCAGCGTTGTGATTGGCTTAGGGGAGGGAGCCTGGCTGCCTGGTTGCCTGGCTGCCTGCTTCCTGTTCCTTAAGTCAGAGGCAGGAGAGCAGGAGCGGAGACGCAGGACATGGCGGAAAGGTAAGTGATTTAAAAAAAAATGTGTATGCTCCCTACCACAATCAGGAACCTCTCACACCCACACGCGACCCCCGCACCCATCCCCCATCCACAAACCATGTCGGCTACTACTGCTGAAAGTACGTCATTGTATATTATTTCAGAACCATGTGCAAACAATTTAAGTGCTTCATTTACATGTCGAGAAATAACACTACATGAAGCTTGCAACAAGTCATCCATATGTGACAGGCGCCTGGAATATCTGACTAAAATAATATTTTGATTATTTTGGTGAATGTGTAACATCTATTGAGACATGGTTGTTGTAAAAGGCAAACAGGAGTAGCACATATTTAAATGTGAACAAGAAAAAATGTATGTAGTAATCAAAATGACTAGGCTGCACCATAAGTGAACACTGAAGGTCCTTTCTGACCAGATTCAAATGATATCAAATAAATAGGTTGACAACATTCAGACTACACCAGAAAGTGAATCAAAATCATTTATCAGCTTTAATACATTTATTCAAATGTTTTCTCAGAGGCTTTCAATACTACCAATCAAAAAACCAACTCAATAGGGATTTTTACATCAAATCTCATCAGATTTTCCACAACGCAACAGGACTAGTCCTTCAAGGGTTTTCTGGGATAATTGAAAGCCTATTCACTGGATTAAGACCTGTTGTCCTCTTGGCTGCCGTGGCAATAGCAATAATATTATTGCTATGAAAATCAAAAACTTCTCATCAGCTGATTGCCAAGATCAGATTGGAAGGTGCACGGTAGTGCATTGAAAAGAAAATTTAGTCCAATTCTGATTCACAAAAGTTAACATTTCTGCTGTAAGTAGATGAGTTTTTAACATGCTGTTAAGAAACAAGAAAGAATTAAGCTAATGAGCACGCTGATGTCTCCTCAGAAAAAGCTGGGAAAATCAATTTGTGTGCTCTGCTTCCAAAAAGAAATGTACCAATGGCGAGAGCTGGTATGGAAAGAACAACTGAAACGTGCTGTCAATGCAGGTGTCTAAAGAATGATACAGACTGACATGATTTATAATGTTTCTGCTTTGAGTTCAACCTCAGCTGAAGGGCTGGTTCCCCCATTGCTGCATGATTCAAACAAATGCTCTGGAAAAGAAACTGAGAATCCAGCAAATGGTTTTGTTGCATCAGCAGGAATGGTGGCTCATTTCTGGGGATTCTTACTCAAACAGATGGAAATCTGCTGGAATGAAATGCTGAACCAAAGAT
Organism: Lissotriton helveticus; assembly: GCF_964261635.1. NCBI lineage: Eukaryota > Metazoa > Chordata > Amphibia > Caudata > Salamandridae > Lissotriton > Lissotriton helveticus. The sequence continues at coordinate 1,701,891,391 of NC_136063.1, read as the reverse complement.
ATCTTCTGCCTTGTTACCACTTCTTGCTGAAAATGTTTCTAATTGCTTCAATAATTCATTACACTAATCTCGGAGACTTCATATCAAACTTCAATGTCAAACTTCAATGTCACTATTGTATTATCTGATGTATTTTTTCATTGGTACTTGGAATTCTTACACGCATGCATGCGCTCACGTGCATACATGCATTTCTGCTCACGCACATTAGCAGAAGAGGGGGTAGTACTCACGTCTTCTGAATGACATTCTAGAGGAAGTAACATATCATGACCTTTGATCCCCAAATAGTCGTATAAGGTAAAAAGGCACAGTATGGCTCGGTTTGAAATTACTGATTTGCATTTTCTGTAATTACATGTAAATTTGCCTATTTTTGTTGACAGTTCAAAACATTACAGGAAAGCAATTTACTCGAACTGGTCACGCTCCTACTTGTGAGGACAGTTTCTGGCACAATCAGAACTATGGGATCCACATGAACACTACGAACCTGTTTACTTATACTCTGTGATTTCAGCTCTTGAAACTTGAGGGAGAAAGTCTAGGGCAAGTCTTTGGCAGTGGGACACCAAATTAGCAATTCCCCCCAAAAGGGCCTGATGATAAGGTTACTGATGCTCTCTATGGTAGGAAACAGCATCTAGAATGCAGTTTGCCAGTATCAAGATGAATTGAAGCAAGCAGAGTCTTGGGGGAGACCTGTGTATAACGTGTTGCTATATTTCATTGAAACAATCTTTATTCGATTCAAAGAATCATCAAAGCATTTCTTAAAATAATTTTAAAACACATCACGCACAATCTCCACAGGTACGTGCACTAAGACCTATGCTAAGCATGGAGTAAGATATAGAATAATTATGCAAGTTGAGGTTTCCAGTTTTGCAACGCATACTCAAATGACCCGTGCCGAGAATATAAGATTGTTATAATTATGCTAAAATAATTCATTGGATATTAATATAATACATTATTAAAAAATGACTCTGCTTGAATTGAATTAAGTCAAACCATTCAAAATGTGTATTAAAATACAAGAGTACCAAAGTCAGGCCTAGGTCTAGATGCTGCATTTAAAATCGTTGCCCTCTCTTTTTCCTTATGTAACTGGAGGCCAATAAAAATCGTCAAATACAACGAGTTGTGAGGTATCTGATTTTAATATTCTCAACATCTCATTGTGTTGCCTAATGTTCAATCTTCTGGCCAGCGGTTTTATCCATTTTCTTCTTGCCATTACATACGTCGGGCAAAAGAATAAAAGAATAAAACGTGTGCAATGTCTTCCTTTACTCCCAGCTGTAATAAATTGCACTTGGAGTCCCCATCCTTAGCTTAGGACAAAGCCCATTTGGCTGTAAAGGCATTTATCTGGAGTATTTAATATCTGAATTGGGGTTCGATTTCATCCAGGAATGGCTCAAAGCATAGAGTCATTTTAAACACTAAAAATTGTATATTAAGCCTCCCTGATGTGTTATTTAAAGTGACTTTGTGCTATATAAATTTCCAATAAATGTGCTTGATCTCGCACTTTGATTCGGGCGTCAGCTGACTAGGGTTTGTCCAGAATCTACTCAGACCTAAATCAAGGAGCCATTTTTGAATGTAGGTCAGCCAGGGAAAAGTGACATGGACATCCAGTTTTAGTGCGCCTCCTGGCGCGTCACTTAGGCGGCGTCAGCCGCATTGGTAGCTGGGGGCTGTGGTCCCGGTTGCAAGCTAAGCCAGCAAGATGTGGCGTTTCTGGCTCCAGCACTGTGGGAGACCGGCAGCATTGTTGTGCGCCTCACTGTGGCCGCATCTGATAGGTGCCATCAGCCGCGTTGGTAGCTAGGGGCTGTCGTCCCGGTTGCATGCTACGGCAGCAAGATGTGGCGTTTCTGGCTCCCCACAAGGTTTTACATACAGGCAGGCCCGGACTGGCCATAGCGGGCACCGGGCAATCCCCCGGTGCGCAGCAAGGGTGGGGGCCGGTTTTGGGCCCCTGGGGGCCGATTTTGTTACAGGGCCGTTTTTACAGCATACCTGCAAAATCGGCCCTGCAACAAAATCGGCCGAAAACCGGCCCTAGCAAAGCGCTCTGCGGCACCTCCAACCCCCCGAGTGGAGAGGGGGGGGGGGCGGCCGAGCACTTTGCCAGGACCGGTTTGGTTCCCAATCCGGCCCTGCAGGCCCGGACTGGCCATAGCGGGCACCGGGCAATCCCCCGGTGCGCTGTAAGGGTGGGGGCCGGTTTTGGGCCCCTGGGGGCCAATTTTGTTACAGGGCCGTTTTTGCAGCATAGCTGCAAAATCGGCCCTGCAACAAAATCGGCCGAAAACCGGCCCTAGCAAAGCGCTCTGCGGCACCTCCAACCCCCCGAGTGGGGGGGGGGGGCGGCCAAGCACTTTGCCAGGACCGGTTTTGGTTCCCAGTCCGGCCCTGCATACAGGCTCCATGAGGGGAAAAATACAGGAATAAGATTGATAATCTCTATTCAGAGCGGGCAGCAAATGATCAGATTCACCGACTATATTAGATTTTGGATGTAACTGTGGTTTGAAATAGCATCCTGAGGTATTCTCTGGTAATAAGTTTATTATAGATGCTGTGTACATTTCTAAGGTGGTGAACAGCACTATTTGTTACTGTTTTCATGTGAGTGTCAAGGTTTAATTTTGAGTTATAAAATGACCCCTCGTGATGATCCAGAAGATATAGTTTTGGAAGAAAACCTAATTTTGGGTAGTAAACAGGCCGGGGCAGAGTTTGTGAAGCTTTAATGCGCAGAACTCCACAAAGTACACCAAAAATGCGCCCGCACTACAAGGAGTTCTGCAAGTGGATGGAGGTACTTGCGACACCCATTCGTGTGCTGTATCCATTTTCTTCAATGTTAAGTGTGTTCTCGCACTGGAAACTGCCTGCGAATGGTACCATGCGGTTTGCATGTGCGCGATCATCTTGATTTAAGCTCTGTTTTTGGTGCTGGGAATATGTTTTCAATCTTTCTTCGATCTCTTTAATCCTCCCTTTATCTAAATGATCAACCCCTCATTTTTATTTACAGTGTTAGTGTGTGTCTTTGTGTTTGTTTATTTTATGTTGTTTGTAGTTTTTTGGGTTGGTTTTTGTGACTTCTTTTTCCCCATAGTTTTCCTTTACTTCCTCATACTTTTACTTCCTTCCTTTTCCTGTTTCTTTCTTCCCTCTCCCCCTGTTCCATGGCAGAGCAGGGGAGCCGCAGCTGACACACTGGTCGGCCAATATCCTGAACAGGTAACAGGGCCTGCACGACCTGCTGGGCATTGATGTTGCAATGCTTGGTGAGTAATAATTATTTATTTGTTGTGTTCAATGCAAATATTATTTTCCCAAATAGTAAGCATGCTGCTAACATCAGAGATAGGTTAAATTTATGTTACAAATATTATGTGTTCTCCATCTAGCCAGGTGCTCGTCGCTACCTAATCCTACTCATTGGCTCTTGCGTTGATTATTTAAAAAGTCGTGCAGAGACTCCTCTCATGTCAGTCTTTCACTAAGATAGCAATAGTTATTAGTATTAGTGAGTTAGCATTTTCTCACTTCTCAGTGCTATGTTTTTGTAGCTCGTACAATGGCAATCAATCTTCCAGTGATGTGTAGTATGCATGCATCCGTACATTGAAAATAATGCTGACTGACTTGGCTCATCAAAGAGGGTTGAGAGATTGAGAATGAGATAAGAGGAAAAGATAATTTGTTGTAATTTATGAGTAGTTCCAAAATGCAATTCAGGAAATTAGGAATCAGGTTAGGTTTAGGAAATTAGGAATCTGATTTAAAAAATTTCAAGTGTTACTGCATTTGCCTTTCCCTGTCAAAATATTTTTGGGGAGATTATTAACTGTACCATTACCTTGCTAAATGGGTCTAACTCGGAAATATAACAGCGGCAGTTACACTGTAGTATTGCAGACAGCCGCCTTGTGCTGCTTGAGGCAGGGAACCTAGTGATCTCTCCACTTCCATTGGCCTTTTTGGGTAAACCAGCAGCCCCGTGCAATCGCGGGCTGCTGCACTATACTTCCCTACACATGGGTGACCTAGCAAGGTCTCTCCGTTTCATTCTACCTTTTGGCAGAGCACTTGCTTTTTTGGCCATTGTGGGGAGAACCTGTGACGGGCCTCCCACTTTCCAAATACTGGTGGCAGATAGGAGCAACATCCTAGAAATTGCTGCATTCACTGTTGTAGGTGGGCAGGTGGCCCTGTCAACTACGTGATGTGAAAAGTTACAACAATACCTATAATAGGTGTACAAATGCACTGTGGCCTAGAAGTTCATCATGACATCTGGGGCCCGATGTAGGTAGCCAAATACCGGTCGGTAACGGCCGATTTCGGCCGTTACCGACCGGTATTTGAAGATGGAGATGTAGGGACATGTTAAAATACAGAATCTGTAATTTTACCGATTCTGTAAAATACCGAATCGGTAAAATTACCGATTCTGTATTTTGACATGTAGGTAGCACTTAAATCAGTGCTACAGGGGTTTAAGAAGTCGTTATTTACCACCAACTAGAAGTTGGTGGTAAATAATGAAAACCCTTTCAAAAGCATTTTTTTTGGTTTTAAAACGGTGCCATGTTGCAGACATACATGCCCTAAGGGCATGTATGTCTGCAACATGTGCACCCATGCACAATTGAGGGGTGCAACAGGGTGTCAAAGTGACACCCTGCCACCCTTCAATGTTTCCCCCAATTACCGAATCGGTATTTACAGATTCGGTAATTGACATTCATTCCTATGGGCCTACAGGCCCATAGGAATGAATGGCAATTACCGAATCGGTAAATACCGATTTGGTAATTACCGAATCTTACCGATTCTGAAATGAATTCGGTAAAATTACCTAAATCCCGATTGCCAGTTCTTAAATACCGAATCGGTATGATTCGGTATTTAAGAATCGGTAATCTGGGATTACCTACATCGGGCCCCTGGTGCTTTATCTACAATCATGTTTGGTAACTCATGTTTTTCTCCGTCTATCTTAACTGCTGCAGTTCAAGGCCCGATATTGTGGTTCACATCATTTTATAGCTTGGAATGATAGGCTAATAAGTACTATTTTAGGACCAGCATAATATGTATAGTAGTGGTATGAATTGGGCAAAGTATAAGTATTTACTTTATTGGACTAACTGTGATGTTAGGACTCTTTCGTGTCTGGCAAATTGATTTATGATTTGTGGTCTATGTGTTGTATACAATATATGAGATATTTTTATGTACTACTGTGTGGAGTCTCTTTTGTGGTCTATTTATTTACACGCTTTACACCTTGCCTCTGGGATAAGCCTCACTGCTCTGCCAAACTACCAAGGGGGTGAGCAGGGGTTATCTTGTTTGTTTAACTCCCTTAACTTGAGTAGCATGGTGGGTTCTGCCTCGCTTAGGTCCATAAGCTAGCCAACCAGAAACCCCCTTTCTAACAATAGTCCTTTACACTCATTCATTTTATGACACATGTATGATCAATTAAGTGAGAGCAATTATAACAAACAACAATCACAGACAAATAGCTGCATATATTAGGCCGATAAAACTCAAAACTGTCATGATCATCATTGTTAGATTTGGGGGTCTCTAGTTGGCAGAGGTAGGTACCTTTGACCAAATATGGACCCTCACATCTAGTCAGGGTTAGGGGGTACACTCCTAAAATAACCCCTGCTCACCCCTTTGGTAGCCTGGCTCGAGCAGACAGGCATATCTCAGAGGCAGTGTGTAAAGCATTTGTGAACACATACAGTAACCCAGTGACAACCCTACAGATGGACACCACACAAGTTGTAGTATAAAAATGAGTATTTTTATATAGACTTACCACAAGACCACAAACGTCACAAATCCACAATACAGAACTTCTAAAATGGTAGAAATAGCTTAGTTGTCTTTAGATGTAAAATGCAACACTTTAAGTTCAATGTACCTTTGGATGCGTAACGCTATACAACGAAAGTGTTGCAGGGAAGGTGATGTGTCGGTTCCTTACACGCAAGAATGGTGATGCGTCGGATCCCTACTGCTGCGTAGGGGGTGTGCCGGTTTTTCTCTGCGTTGGGAGGGGATGAGTCAGTTTCTTACTGTGCTTCTGTGGCGATGCGACCAGGAGCGCAGTGATGCAATAAGGATCAGGTGCAATGAAACAAAATGGGGTCTTCTTCTTGATGCAACAACGATGCGTGCACTCTTGACGGCCATGCGGCAACTCAACGATTCTTCTGAGCCACGACAGGCCCTGCGACACACTTCTCCGGTGATGCGAGGCGCTTCGGGTGATGGGATAACGACATCGGCAGTGGCAGCACGCTTCTCCGGTGATGTGACGGTGTCTGCTGCAACTGGGACACTCTTCTCCGGTGATGTGACACAATGGCTGTGGTGCTGACACGGTTCTTCGTCTTGAGCAACACGCAGTCTCTCCGAAGGCCAGGCTCAACAGCAGGCACTTTAATTTGCAGCAAGGGAAAGCAGGGGAGCTGGTTGGTGAAGTCTGTTGTCAATCAGACTTCAGCAGGAGGCAAGCTCTATCTCAAGCCCTTGGAGATGCTTTACAAGTTGATTTGAAAGTAGCGCAAAGTCCTTTCTCCTTTCTTTGGCAGTCAGGCAACCACTGCAGGCCAATCCCCCAAACAGCACTCAGTTTATGTGGTTCCTCTCCTCAGCAAAGGTTCTTCTTGTTTCCCAACAGTGATCTAAAGTTCTTGGGTCTGGGTCCCAATATTTATACTAGCAAATCCTTTGTCCTCTGAAGGCAGAGGGTCCTGCATTTAGTCCAAACCAGTTCTGTGCAGTCCTGGAGCACTTTCTTGACAAGACTCCTTCTTTCCTTTGACAGTGTGGGCCAGGCACATCAGACGCACCACAGGAGGTGGAGCCAGCATTGTGGACCGCAAGCTCAGCCCTATTCAGGTTCCAGGTGCAACTCCTCCCACCCATCTACATGCAGATAGCTCTATTCAGCCCTGTGCTGACTCACCCTGTCTCCTGGGATGCCCCAGCCCCTATCACTCAAACTCCAGACAAGCAATTCACAACCTAGTAGAGGCAGGTTTGGACAGTTATGCAAGAAAATACCTACTTTCTAAAAGTGGTATTTTCAAACACAGAATGTTAAAACTAACTTCACTAAAAGATGTATTTTATCTTTCTGAGTTCAGGCTTACTAAACTCGAATTTCTACCTGGTTCCCTGAGTCAGTTTGGATTATAAGATGCTATAATGAAACTAACCATTCTGGCCAATGGGGAATAGGTAGCCTAGCAAAAGTGAAAAACAAAAATGGCTGTAATTCACTATTAGGACATGTCACACATACCAGGGTATGCCCTGCCTTTTACCTACAATGCACCCTGCCCTTGGGCTTACCATAGGGGTGACTGATAGGCAGAAAAGAGAAGGTTTAGGGGCTGGCAAGTGGGTGCACTTGCCCAGTCAACATGGCAGTACCAGACTGCACACAGGCTCTGCAATGGCAGACCTGAGACACGCTTTTACAGGCTGCTTCTGTGGGTGGCACAACCAGTGCTGCAAGCCCACCAGCAGCATTTGATTTACCAGCCCTGGGCACCCGCAGTGTACTGTATTAGGATCTGACAGTAAATCAGATAAGTCAATCATGGAGTCACTAATCCATACATCAATTTGCAATAGGGAGAGCATGTGCACTTTAGCACTGATCAGCAGTGGTAAAGTGCCCAGAGTCATCAAACCAACAAAAACAGGTCAGACAAAATACAAGAGGATAGCTAAAAGTTTGGGGATTACCCTGCAAAAAGAGCCAAGTCCAACAATCATCATAACATTTAGCCAAGAGCATGCATAATGTTATGATGTGACATCATCACATGTCTGTCTCTAGTGATCTACAACCATTCCCCCACCCAACCACATGGTTTCAAATTTGAAGCAGCTAGGACACATACTCGGCAGCATTACATGTCCAAAATAAAGTAATCAACACACGTTTCACCAGTCTGCAGAGTTGAGTAGGCCTCTGAGAGTCATCACCATGTTCATTTCATTGGAGTTGATAACTTTTTTCTTCTGGCAGTTGCTGAGGTACTCATGCCCTGATTCCTTCCATCAACCTACTGACTCTGAATAATGAATATGTCCAACCTCTAAACTCTCTCCTCCCAGTTGGAATTCAGTTCTCCTCCACAACACACTATCTCGAAGCATCAATCCGTTTTCTAAGAGTGATCTTCTATCTCTTCTACATTCCTATGAACCCTCTCCCATTAAGCACTCCCCATCTTAAATGCAAACTTCTAAACTGTAGATATGCATCTAGACATGCTGCGGATATAGCTGACCTCATCATCTCCCAGAAACTAGACCTGCTAATGTTAACCGAAACCTGGCTAACGGAATACTCCACCCCACTTATTGACATGCTAGTGTCCGAGCTACGACATCATCAGATTAGACAGAATCGATAAGATAGGGGGAGTTATAGCCTGTATACATCGTAGTAACATCACTGTAAATAGAGCCATATCCCCGGTGTTCCCCTCTTGCAAATACTTTTGCCTAGACATTAGCAGCAACGGCAAACCAGCTTGCTCACTTCACATCATCTATCATCCACCAGGTGACAACCTCATATTCACTGAATACCTCATGGATATGATTTCAACTAACAACGGACAGCAAAATACCCAAATATTCATTGGCGATTTCAATCTCCACTGGAATGACAACAATGACGCAGTGGTCAAAAGCCTCAAAAACGTCCTGGATGATCCAGCTCTCACCCAAACTTGCAATAGCCCTACACATGATGAAGGATCAACCTTGGATCTAATAATCTCCAAAAGTAATGTAATTCAGTTGGAGTCCATACAACCCTGCGGCTGGTCTGACTACCCTATTATCACCTTCTTCATCAACAAAACAGTAAAATTCAACTCAGTTCAGTCCACAAAACCAAAGATTTAGAAAAGAGACCTAATACGACTCCACCCAAGCACCCAACCTTCCTCAAGCTACAACCTTCGGCCACCTGCTGGCACCTCAGAAGTCCATGATCTCACTAACCACTACCTCAACTCCATGACCTCGATAATTAATAAGGTAGCCCCCCTTCAACTAAAGAGTTTCCACTAAAGACTCTAAGCCCTGGTACAATGGCCTACTTAACGAAGATAGAAGATCTCTCAGAGCTTTTGAACGTAACTGGAGATCAGTCCCGTCTACTAATCACCTCAAGTTACTAAGGAAAAAGAGAAATACCTATTACAAAAAGATCAAGCGCACCAAAGCTGACTTCTTCAGCCACCAACTAGACCAAGCAATAAATCGCCCCAAAAACTTATCGAGCTAATCAAAACTCAATCTAAGGACGCACCTCAATGGTTACGAGATGCAGCCCAACCGCAACCCAACTGCGATCAATTCTCTGCCTTCTTTAATCAGAAGACTGACAACATCGAGAAGGATCTACTAAATGATCTTTTATTATACTCTTTTCCGCACTCGCAAACCTCCCCTTCACTTCCAACTATGCCACACCAAATCCCTTCGAAGTTTGACCAAAGGAACGAAGCAGCCTGCTCATCATTTGACACCTATACTGAAGAGTCTTTGGGTAAGATTCTCAATGCCCTGAAGCCTTCCAACCACCTCATCGATCCGCTCCCCGCTAACGCTGTTAAAGACTTAACCCCTTGGCTTCTACTGCTATGGACCAAAATCATCAACAGTTCACTGCAACATGGCCGCATTCCAGACTCCCTCAAAGACAGACAGGTTTCACCCATCCTAAAGAAACCAACAGCTGACCCCATGGATCTTAACAACTACCGCCCTATATCCAATATTCCTACCTTGGCCAAATTACTTGAAAAATTTGTACACCACCAACTGACTAAACATATTGACCACTTTGACCTTCTTAACAATCACCAATCAGGCTTCAGAGCAGGTCACAACACGAAATCAGCCATGACACACATTATTGATGATGCGCTACAAATCCTTGACCCGAACGGATCATGCCTACTCATCCTACTGGAGCTATCTTCAGCCTTCGATATGGTCAAACACGAGAATCTACTAGATCTTCTCAAACTTAGAATGGGTTTATCAGGATCAGTCTTAAACTGGTTTACCTCTTTTCTCCATAACCGAACACAAAAATTCAAGTTCAACAACACTCTTTCCAATCCAGTACCAGTAAGGCTGGGCGTCCCGCAAGGGTCCTCATTATCCCCGACACTGTTTAACCTGTTCATGGAGCCACCACCAAAATTCTACATGTGTCTAAATTGCAATATCATATATACGCTGACGATACACAACTTTATCTTAAGATCAATACCTTAGAAGACATTAAGTGGTTTAACACCACACTCATGAACACCCAACCATGGTTGGCAGAAAACCATCTCAAACTGAATGCTCTAAAGAACAAATTCTTCCTTGTAGCTCCACCCACTAAAATCCCCTTTATGCAAGACTTGATCCAACATTTTACTGCACTCAAAGCTCAACCAGCCATTGTGAACTCAGCGAAATCTTTGGGAATAACTCTGGAAAGCATTCTCACTATGCAGAAACACATTAGCAATGCTACAAAGGGAGCAAACTTCCAAATAAACACTTTGAGGAAGTTGAAGCTCTTCCTGCCAGTCAACAACTTCAAACTGACTGTACAAGCTATAGTTATCCCTCGTGTGGAATATGGAAGTGCCTCTTTATGCAGCCTTCCAAAAGCGATTACTGCTCCCCTTAGAACCTCAATAAACGCCGCAGCAAGACTCATCACTGACTTGAAAAGAAGTTCCCACATCTCCCCTGATCTAAAATCCTTGAATTGGCTCCCGCTTGTAGCAAGAATTCATCTAAAAATAGCTTGCATGACACATAAGGCCTTACACTACAAGGCACCCAGCTACCTCGCACAGAAACTGACAATCTTTATTGGCTCCAGGTACTCGAGGGGTGCAGACAACCTACTATTGAAACCTCAAAGATTCAACAAGAAGAAAACATATAAACAAACCTTCTCTGGGATGGCACCTAGGATTTGGAATACTCTTTCCCCAGAAATCAGATTGAATGCTTCTACCGTCTCTTTCAAAAAGGAAGTAAAAGTGATTCTCATGGCAAAATGTACTTGATTGCATTCAAAATAAATCTGGAAATCTATTTATTTAGAATGCAATCAAGTACATTTTGCCATGAGACCTCTATGACTCGGGGGGAAATGATTCTAGAAAAACCATGCTTGAGTACAACAATTCGTACCCTAACTGATAAATGGGGAAGATGGGCTATTGCTGAGGTTAAAATTAGATCTTCTCATATAACTTTATGCTCAGTATATGGGTCAAATTTGGATGACCCTGAGGTCCTAGTAAAATTGAATATGGAATTGGCAAACTGGGTAACTCCATTGATAATGTGTGGAGATATGAATATTAACTTAAATAATACTGAACTAGCAGGAGGCCCTTACAAATATTTTGGACGTAAACCACAGGTTTTTAAGGCACCATACAATCTGGTAACAGATCATGGCCTGGTAGATGCCTGGAGTAATCTGAAATCAACCTCACCCGGTTATACTTACTATTCATTTCCACACAAAAAAATGGTTTGATTAGATTACTTTCTTTCTTCTTTATCTATACTGGCTGAAGCTCATATTGAACTATTCCCCAAAGTAACATCTCATCATGCACCTTTGGTGCTGAGTATACCAGATTCGTCGACGGATTTTGGTATTAGATCTTTTTCTTTTGACAGGAAATCATGTTTAGATTCAGAGTTTAAGACTACCATGGCAAAATGGATAACGGAATGTATTAACTTTAATGTAGAAACTGCCAGTATTGATATAGTGTGGGAAACATTAAAAGCGTGCTTTAGAGGGGAGGTGATGAGCTATGGCAATTTTCGCCAGAAGAAATTAAGGGGGGAAATGCAAGACTTATATATGCTATTGAGAAATTCTGAGAAGAACTTAATTAGGGAAATTCAAAAAACTGTTCTCAACAGAATATAGTAGATGTGGAGGATAAGGTTGCTAGATGTCGAGCCAAGATAATGGGGGTATGGAGTGAGGAAAACGCGAGAAAATAGTTGGTATACAAACGACATATGCATGAATATGGTGAGGCAATTGGGAGGTCACTAGCCCTACGGTTAAAGATGCAATCAACCTCTAGATCTATAGTTAATATGCAGGATCAACACGGTCATTTACAACAGGACCCAGACAAAATTCTTGATATACTTCACCAGTACTATTCAGAGTTATATTCGCAACAGAAAGTTGATCGAACAACAGTAAGATTTGATCTAGGGGAGTTTGTACAGCTGAGTGAGAATGATAAGGAATGGCTAGCTGTCCATTTACAATGGAAGAACTGGACCTAGGGGTAAAAATCTTGGGGAATGGACACTTTTAGGGCCGCTCAGAAGGGTAAGGCACCAAAATCATGGAATGACGCCTTGATTGTTGTTTTTATTAAAAAGGGTAAGTCTCCAGAACTTCCGGGATCATATCGCCCTATTTCTTTGCTTAACTGCGATAGCAAAATGTATTAAAAAATACTTGCTAATCGAATTTCAAAAGTGATAACTCCGCTGGTTTCTTTAGATCAGCACGGATTCATTCCTAAACGTGGCACCGTGACACATATAAATAAAGTAATCACTTTAATGGATATTGCTCAGGCCGAAAAACGTGCATTAGCTTTAGTATTACTTGACGCAGAGAAAGCGTTTGACCGGGTTGAATGGTATTATCTATGGGAGGTTATGAGAAAATCAGGTTTTGGGGATAATTTTATGACAGCAATCCAGGTGTTATACTTTGCTCCAAATGCTAGAATTGCTGCGATGGGGAGGAAATCTGCTATGATTAGTATTACAAGAGGTACAAGGCAGGGGTGCCCCTGCTCCCCATTATTATTTGCATTATTTATTAATCCCTTACTAAATAAATTATCTAACAACCCTTTAATTAAGCCATTTATAGTGCAAAATATAGCACACAAGGTTTTCGCATATGCGGACGATGTGGCAGTTATGACCGTTAACCCCGGTGAAGCACTTATAGAGATTGAACGACTTGCTTCAGAATTTGGCTTAATATCAGGCTATAAATTAAACTCCGGGAAGACTCAAGTATTATGCTCGGAGAATATGCGATTTAGTAATCCCAGAGTTGTATCTGAGGTAATAGTTCTCGGTATAATAATTAAGACCTCTATGAATGAAATTGTGGAAGCCAATTGGATTAGTACATTTCAACATATTAAGCAGTCGCTAGAAAGATGGGGACAACTTCAATTAACAATTATAGGCAGAGGCAAAGTTATTAAGATGCATATTTTGTCAAAAGTGTTATATATGTTTAGAGCTATACCTTTAGAGATCCCATTTCAGCATATACAACAATTACAGTCTACTTGTGCAAGGTTCCTATGGTCTCCAGGGAAACCACGGAGGGCAATGAGGCTGATGACACTTCCGATTGAGCGAGGGGGTCAGGCCATCCTGGATTTTTTGTTATATTTTTATGTCTGTTTTTTACAAAGAATGCGATTGTTATTAACAGGGGAATCGGTGGAGAATATGGCAGATTCACCCTCTATATATCATTTATTGCTGGGAATTTATGCAAAACGTAGCCTATTCAAAGAGTTAGAGGTGAATTATTACAAGAGAACACGCTATAAGGTATTGGAATCAGCTGTTAGAGTTTGGCGAAAGGTGGCACGAATGATTAAAATTGGGAAAGTGTCATATTATACACCATTTAATGCAGACAAAATATTACCTTGTGTTTTTCATGATAAAGCAGCCAAAGCTTGGACACATTTTGGGATAGTGCAGATTGGGGATATGTTTGAATCAGATGGGTCATTGGCTACTTATGAGAGATTGACTTTAAAATATCACTTGACTAAGTCTTCCTTTTTCAAATATCTTCAATTAAGAGACTTTATAAACAGGAAACATATTTATGGGGGAAAAAGTCCTTTAGTCTAGGCGATTTGCAAAGGGGAGAAAATCAGGCTTTTGTATAATTTGTTAATGGAATTTAGACCTGATGATTTGCAGAAGTTTAATTTATATTGGCAGGTTCAGCTGGAAGAACCGTCTTTATTAATAGAAGATGCAATAATTATGTCTAAGGAAGCATTCCTATCTGCTAATTTGAAGGCGCAATTTTGTAAAACTATTTTTCGTTTATATTATACCCCAGAGCGCATGATGAAGTGGGGCTCGCAATATGATGGGAAATGCCTTAGATGTAAAGCTGATAATGCTGATAGTATTCATATATTTTTTAGCTGTTGTAAATTACGTCAATTTTTGATTCACATGGAAAATTTTCTCTCTATGATTACACAATCTGCTGTGAAGAACTTTTAGGGATAGGTGAAAATGTTAAACAGGGTACTGTTTTATTCAAATTTAGATACTTAATATTTGTGGCTATGACTGTTGCCCGTCTATGTATCGCCTCTAACTGGTTACAAGAAGAACCCTCCACATTTGAATTTTGGCACTCGAAGCTGTATAACTTATTTGAATTGGAATGGAGTCTGTATGCACTGAAGGGGGTTAAGAAACGGCAATTGGGAATATTAATTTGGGGTGCAATTCAAGAACATCTAGCGATGTGAAAAGCAAATTATGATTTCACTTTTTAATCCTTAATTTTGTAGCATGAAATACCAAATGTGTAACTTACGATATATGAGATCTGTATTTTTGGTGTAATCCTGTGCTGATGATTTGTCCCTACGGGGGAATAATAAAAAAAAAAAAAGGAAATCAATAGTACCCTTACTACTATGCCATTCTTTTGTTAAGGGTCCAACTAAACATCCTAATCACTTTATCCTACCCTGGACTTTAACCAATCGTGATTTTCCTTATATGTACTTTACGGCTCTTCCTGTGTATCCGTACTGTTCTCCCATGCTTGTTCTCTCCTTCATATAATTGCCTGTATAATGTGTCTTGCTATTTGTTATGTATGATCAGCTTTGATCACTGGAAAGCGCTCTGATATCCGCAAGGATCTTGTCCGCGCTCTATAAAACTTTCAAAATACATGAATAAATAAATAAACTCTGTTCCAACTCCTAAATGAGAGAGATTGCCATCTAGTGAAATGCTGTTAATGAACAACAGGATAAACATTGAGTAATTTGTTTGTGTAGACTAGATTTGTGTTTGTTAGCTAAATGGACTAGTCAGGTCTTAGAGCAGTGAGAAGCAGAAAACAAAGGAGTGTGAACCCGGCAAACAAATCTTGCTAGGTGTCAAAAGGGAAGGAAAAAATTACCTTTAGGAAAAATATGATCACCCATTAGGCCATCAACATTGTAAATCATCACAAATACAATCAAGCTTACAAATTATAGTTTAACATCCACCCTCACTGTCTGCCACCAGATGAAACATCTCCACACTCACAATCACTCATGTATCACTCATTGATGCATTACTTGCTTGTGCCAATTCAAGCATGGTGGTACATTGATGATCCTTTTTGATTCATGCAGCACACATTGGCCTGTCTTATAAATCAAATATTCTGGGGCAGTCAAGCTAGAGAATGAAAGAAAGGATAGGCACAGGATGAAGGCAGACAGTGTCGCTCTAATGTACAAGATGCAATTGGGGGAGGCTTCTTCACTGTGCACTGGTCATTCTCCAATCCGGCCATACTTGTTTCTAAAATGGTGGGGTTGCATTAGTCAGGCAAACACAAACAAGCAAAATAATATAGCATAATATAATAATGTTCTCCTAGCTATATCCTTATTTTTTAGTCAAAGCAGTTCCGCAATAGAAAGTTCTATGGTAGCCCAGTCCTGCTCAGTAGTCAAGTGTTGGAAATGGACCTTTTTGCAGGGTTACCGCCAAACTTTTTGTTTCTTCCTCCTTTGTTTTTCCTGTTGGCTATAGAACTCTGGGCACTTTCCCACTGCTGATCAGTGCTAAAGTACATATGCTCTCTGTGTAAATTGTTATTGTGATTGGTTATCCATGATTGGCTATTTGTCTTACTAATAGGTCCCTAGTAAAGTGCACTGAGTGCGCCAGGGCTGGTAACTCAAATGTTAATAGTGGACTTGCTGCACTCATTGTGCTACCCACATTAGTAGCCCTGAAAATATGTCTCAGGCCTGCCATAGCAGTGCCTGTGCGCAGTTGTTAACTGCCATGTTAACCTGGCCAGTACGCCCACTTGCCAGGCCTTACCCTTCCCTTTTCTTATACATAAGGCACTACTATGGGGTGTTCTATATATACACTGCACCCTCCCCTCCCCAGGGCAGGGTACAGTGTATGTGAGAGGTATGACATGTACTGACTGGTGTGTGTAACATGTCTTGATAGTGAAATAATACCAATTTCGTTTTTCACTATTGAAAAGGCTATCGTGCCCATAGGCCAGAATGGGGAATGCTGTGTAATACGTTTACCTGCAAATCTTCCCATATGAGTGAGATAGAAAATTGAAGTCTGGTATCCCTGAACTCAAAATGTAATAACACAACTTTTAGTCAAGTTCTTTTTTAATACTGTGTTTGAAAATAGCACTTTTTGAAAGAGGATATTTTATTGTTCAATCTTTCTGTGTGCCTATGCCTCTTTGAAGATTGACTCTCTGGTTTGAGAGTGACAGGAGCTGGGGTGGCTCCAGGAGTCTGGGTGAGTCACCACTAGGCTGAATAGACCGATCTGCATTTGGAGTGGTGGGAGGAGTAGCACCTGGGCCTGAGTAGCGCTGTGCCTGCCTTCCACAATGATGGCTCCAACTCCTGTGTTGCGTCTGAAGACCCTGGTCCACATTTGCAAAGAAAGAGGATGTGCACTGGCAGTGTGTACCCAGAGCTGGTTTGGACTGGGTCCAGGACCCCTTACACCTAGATAACAAAGACTATTGGGGTATAAATATGAGAGCTGAAACCCCTGAACTTTAGATCATCCTGGAATTCAAGAGGAACCTTTGCCAAGGAGAAGAGCTGGAGACACCGAAGAGAAGGACTGCCCTTGCCCTGTGTTCCGGGGCTAACCTGCAGGTTCTATTCCACCAAGGAAAGGAGAAGGACTTTGCTGTATGCTGTGTCCCCTGCTTGAAGAAGATCTCCAAGGGTCTGAGGAGAGCTGGCCTCCTGTTTTGAAGTCCCAGGAACAATAGGACTACAACCCCAGCTCCCCGCTGAACTCTGCTGTGTGAGTTCTGACCTGCCCAGAGTGCTTGATCCAGTTGTGGTGTCTCTGGAGGTTGTTGCTGCTATTTGGGACCTGGAAGAAGAAGAAGTGTGAAAGAACTGTAAAACCTGTGGCATCGCTCTTTTTGCAGCACGTTTCACCGGTGCATCTTGAAAGCGCGAGCAGATTTCCATCGCATCGCCGTGCCGCTGCGAAGATCGTTGCAGTGTCTGTTGTCGCTGCAAGAACCGACGGATCAATGGACCGATACAACACAATTCTGCCGCATCGATCGCTGTTGCATCCCGAAGATCTATGCATCGTACCTATGCGAGACGCTTTCCCAATGCATCACCTGCGAACCATAACTGGCACGAAGACTCGACACATTAATCTTCTTACAGACAGGACTCGATGCAACCTGTCCGCTGCGTGTAGAGGGCTGTTGCATCGCCTCCTCAGGGTCTCAGGAGTGTCACATCTCTTTGTTTTTCTACGCTGAAGCTGTATGTCTTGGGAACTTTTGTTGCATCTCCAGGTGCTTTGCTGCAAAGTTACGCAACCATAGATTTCTATCGTTCAAGTTCTTGAAACCTTTTTAAAGTCTTACTTTTAAACTGTGTATGTTGGATTTTTTTTTTCAACAAGACTTTATTGACTAATTGCATAGTTGACACAGCAGGGTGCCTACATTCCAACGGGCCGGCACTGCGTCTCACTCAAATTCACGACACAGACGGCATGGGACGAAGCACAGCAAGCCGCTTACAACCCATTGGGCCGGCTTTGTAAGGAGAGCATGTATGTTATTTCAGTCATCCATAAAGGTCTCTACCAAACATAAAGATCCCAACAGCGCGAAAAACCTCAACTTTCTTGCCATAGATTATCATCCGAGTGGACCTCCTCTACCCCAATCCCCTGTCATGAATCTACAACTCACATCATCTCTGCTCCCCAACCGCAAAGTGTTCAGTGCCAGACAAACCGCCTCCTCCAGCAAGTCATGAGTCTATCTCTTCTAAATGTCCCGCCAAAGCCCGTCCGTCCCCATCCACGAAGACCCGGCCTGGGTGTACGTCGTCAGTGTCTGCGTGTTTCAGGAGATAAGTATGTTAAGAACCCCAAATGTCCCGTGGGCAAGATGTAGGTGGCATCACTTCTGCGTAAGTATGTAGTTGATCCTGAAAGTGTGTGAGATCGTTCAACCACTCTTTCAATTTAGGAGCCCTTCCTCTCCCCCAATGGCATGCAATCCTTCTTTTTGCTAACAAAAAGACCAGCGAAGCGTATTTTCAAATCTTAACAGGCAATTGTTCCGTGTATCCCAAGAGCACCACAAGGGGGGTATCAGGCACGTGTGTCCCTGTCATCTCATCCAATGCACTAAGGACCACCCTCCAATATGTTCCAAACAGTGGGCAATCCCAGGCCAGATGTCCAAACCCCGCTCCCTCCGCCCCGCATCGGTCACACCGGTCATTATCTCGCAGCCAAAGACAGTGCAGTCGGACAGGCGTATAATAAAGTTGATGCAAGTATTTAAAATGTATGAGTCGCAATCTGCTATTAGCCGAGATGTCCCCGGTCTGCTGACAGCAGATTGACCATTGTTCGTCCATGAGGGTGTGCCCCATGTCCCCCTCCCATCTGACCCAGGCTGGGGTGGGGTTCCTCTCCCATTCCCTCTGTGTGGTGGAGTATATCCATGAAACTACATGTTCTGGGGTGTCCTGCTGTAACAGTACGTGTAGGGGGCCATAATAGGCGGTTCGAGTGGAAAGCAAGGCGTAAGGGCCCGAACGTCCTGCCTAAGTCGCAAATAGTAAAAGCGTTCCAGCAGGGTGGGGGAGACGACGCCAAAGAATTTATCACTGGTGCAGAAAGTCCTGTGGGGATACAGTTGACCCCAAGTGAGCCGAGAGAACTTCAGCAGCATCCTGCAGCACCCTTCCTCCCGTGTAACAGGGATATTGTGTCATCCTCGTAGAGGCGCCAAAGGTGAATACAATAGGGGGCACTGAAGCTTCTGCGCCAGGTCCTGCCAAGCGCGGGTCGTGCATTGAACAATAGGGGGCACTGAAGCCTCTGTGCCAGGTCCTGCCAAGCGCGGGTCGTGCATTGAACGGTAGTGGAAGTCAAGTGTCTAGGCACTGCGGTAGCGCTCAGATGTGCCGAATAAGGAGTGGGTATCATGTGCCCATCCTCCACAGCCAGATGAGGCATGTACGGGAGGGGATGTATCCAGGAGACTGCAAAGTGAGCATGGGCGCAGTCAAAATATAGTTCAAAGTCCGGGACTTCCAGACCCCCTGCGTCAAAGGGGCGCGTGTGGATCTCCCAAGCTAGTCTGGGCTGTTTCCTGCCCCATGTCAATCTGATCAACTGCGATTTGATACTGTTGAAGAAATGGCGGCTTGGGGCATAAGGAATGTTCGTAAATAGGTAAAGAAGCTTAGGTAAGATCACCATTGTAATTAAATATACTCTGGCGGCCATGGATAACGGCATCTCGATCCATCTTGTTATTTTATCCATCAATTGATCCAGCACCCGGCCGTAATTGTCTCTCATCAATTCCTCCCGGCATCGGGAGATGCGGATACCTCAATATGTAACCGAATCTGCGCACCAAGTCAGTGGGTAGATGGGCTCGAAACGCGGGGGGGGAGTCCGTTAGGGGGAATATCTGGGATTTACCCCAGTTCACGTTTATTCTCCACAGCCTATCGAACGATATTAATACACAAAGGATTGGGTTAAGGCTTATATCGGGGTCCCTCAAATATAGCGTCAGGGTATCCGCATATAGTTATATTAGGATTTGCCTTTTCGGGTAGACCAGGGCGTGCTCCCGATGGTGTTGACTGATTTTGGCCTCGAACGGCTCAATGGCAATAGCAGATAGCAGGGGTGATAAAGGGCACCCCTGTCGGGTGCCCCTGGTGATCGCGAAAGGAGTCAACTGTACCCCATTAATGATGATCCGTGCCTGCAGCCCTGAGTACAATAGATTAATCCAGGCCAGAAAGGGGGGACCCCATGCATCGTAACACATAGGCTAGATAGTCCCATTTCAGGGAGTCAAAAGCCTTTGTGGCGCCCAGGAATATTACTGCGGCGTTTGTCTCCGGGTCTACATCTTGTAAGAGCGCGAATAATGTGCGCAAGTTGTGGGATGTGCCTCTCGTGGGTACAAAGCCTGACTGGTCTGGGAGGACCAATACTGTCATCAGAGGGCTGATACAGTTGGCCACTAATTTAGCTAAGATCTTCGCATCCACGTTTATTAAGGAGAGGGGTCTATACGAATCACAGTATTTGGCGTCTTTACCTAGTTTGGGTATGGAAATAATGTGCTTCTCCCGCATAGAGGGGAAAGAATTCCAGACTCCCTCGCCTCTTTGAACACATGTCTCAAGATCGGAATGAGTAGGTGATGTAAAGTTTTATAAAATTCCGCAGGGAGGCCATCCGGCCCCGGCACCTTCCCAGATGCTAACTGCATAATAGCAGTAACAATCTCTTTGTCCTCATGATGGCGTAAAAGAAATTTCCTTTGGCCCTCCCCCAGCCATGCTATCGCTGTGCCCTTGAAAAAGGCGTCAAACTCAGTAGAGTGATCTCTTTGAGTCTTATATAAACGTTTATAAAAACTACGAAAGGCTGTCACTATATCCCCCATATCCCTATGGGTCAGGCCATCCTCATCTTCCACCTCCAAGACCGTATTCGAGAACCGCTGAGGTCGGATTAGGGATGCCAATGCTCTTCCCGGTCTATCTCCTTCCCTGTATTGTCTCGCCTTATAGTATTTGCCCCTGAACTTACATTCGCTCTCTGCAGTCTCTTGATACTAATCCAGTGTACTCCTAAATTGCGCCTGTAGCTCGAGCGTTGGGGCCCTCTGTAAGCGCGTTTTGATATGTTTGTTGTCGTCTTCCAGTCTACTCAATCTGGCTCTTATATCTTTTAGGATCCCTCCGCTCTTGGCAATGCATAGGCCACGGATGGTGACTTTGAATGTTTCCCATATCGTATCATAGTGCACCAATGAATTTTCATTCCGTGGGAATAAGTCTGTAATCTCCTGCTGAAGCTCTTGTTTAAAAACGGGATCAAGCAGAGATAGTTGATTAAGCTGCCAGGATAAGTATGGAGAGCTTTCATGGGCGGGGTGAGAGCGATAATCACCGGGGAGTGGTGAGAGTAAGTGCGAGGGAGGAGAAGGGCACACAACAGCCACGGTATAAGCCCTTTAGTGATCAGCCACATGTCTATCCTCGACCAGGAGGCCCGGGCTGTGGTGAAGCAGGTCCCTTCCCTCTGTAACAAGTGTTTATGTCACCATGCATCAACAATCCCATGATCTTCTAGAATCTCTTTCAAAGTGGATTGGGATGTAGACCAGTGGTGTGGTTGCGGGTGAGAGCGGTCAAGAGCAGGCTCAATAATGACATTGAGGTCCACTCCCCATAGTAGATGTGTGGAGCCCATTTCCAGGATTTTACCCCGTAGTACTCTAGAGTACTCTGGGTAATCGGAGTTGGGTCCATAGCAGGAGACAAGTGTGAAAGTCTGTGTAGCCAATCTGCCCCAGGTAATAGAATATCAGCCCTGTTCATCAGCTATAGAGCCCATAGGGGTGTATGGGAGATTTTTCCTAACAAGAATGCACGTCCCTCGGGCATAAGACGAGTAGGAAGAAAAGCAGGTATATCCAGCCCATCGAGATGCAAACATGTGGGCAACAGTGGGGCTAAAGTGCGTTTCCTGAAGCATCGCACAATGTATATTGTGGCGATCCAGATAAGCTAGGGTGTGCCAGCGTTTCCGCGGGTCACACAATCCCCGTACATTCCATGTGAGGAATCGGTAAGCCGGAGGAGTCGGGGGGTCAGTCAAAGCGGCAGGCTTTGCATTCCGTATACTTCAACAGGTTTGGTGGGGTGGTAGTCGCGGTGTGGTGGCCCAACCAGAATATACTGAACAGTGTCGCATGGCAAGACAATAAAATAGAAGATTCAATACCATCAGTGAACACCCCCCCTTCCACATCAGCAGCCCAATCCTGCCGTGGCCCCCTTCCCTCACCCCCTCACAATCTCCCCCCATCTCGAGAAACATCAGAACTTCTTTTCAAACAGTAGGACTGAGGGAAAACATCAGACTTCCGAAGCTTGTCCTCCCAAGTCAACATATACCAACAACAGTGAGGGTTCCCCCTAATGGGTGGGCTCTAGAGGGCATCCAATTCCTCCTCGCAGTAGCGAGGGTTTTTGGGCAGCAAATTGGGTTCATCTCACGCCAATTCACATTATACCACTATAGCTTAATGGGTGGCCAATACAATTATATAAAAAAAACTTACTGGCTTGCAGGTCACAATATGAGGTCTGAGATCTTACCGGTTCCATCCCTTCCAGGGAATTATGTCCCCCAGCAGCGTCAATCGAGGGGGAAGTCGCACAGTAGGCGTCCATGCATACCATACGGTCAGTATCTGTGTCGCAGTTCTTCCCCTCGGCACCATCCGGACAGCACTCTGTTACCATATCCAGAAAAAAGAAGGGTGGAGCGTAAGGCCCCATCCATCGTCCAGTGAGCAGCGCAGGGCCAGTTCAGCATGTTTTCACTCTACGTCTGAAGCACCGCCGTTTTCTTGCTGGGGGTGAGGAGTAGAGGCCCGGGACCCTGGCTGTTTCGACAAGTTCTTGAGAAAGTCCTGTGCCTGCTATGGGGCATAGAAAAACTTCTGCCTCCCCAAGTGTGTGATTTTGAGTCGGGCTGGGAAAAGCACGGGGTAAGGTAAATTGAGCTCCTGCAATATCTTTTTGATTGGAAGAAATGTCCTTCTCTGCTCCTGCACTGCCATAGTAAAATCGAGGTAGAGGGAGATCTTCATACCCTCAAAGGAGAGCCGTCCCTGCTCCCTGGACAAACGGAGGGCAGCGTCCCGGTCCCAGTAATTCAGGATCCTAGCTATTAGCAGACGGGGAGTGGCACTCAGGACCGGCCGTGCCGAGAGGGAACGGTGCACCCGCTCCACCACCAGGACAGGTGAGAAGGCCTCCCTCCCAAACAATGTTATCAGGAGTCGTTCAACAAAGTCCTCCATCCGCCCAGAAGCAGTCGACTCCGATACGCCGAGGTTGCGCAGGTTGTTGTGGCGAGAACGGGATTCCAAGTCCTCATTCTTGGCCGCTATTACTTTGAGAATCCTCTCCATTTCAGATGTTCGAGACGTGGTAGCAGTGGCAGTGCTTTCTAGGTCCAAAATGTGACGTTCCGCCTCCGTCAGCCGATCTTCATGTTTGTCTACTCGATGCATAACCCCGTCCAATCTCGCGTTCATGGAGTCCATCTTGGATTCAATTGAGGTTAGGCTAGACTGCATGACAAGCAGAAGTTCTTTCAGATCCGCCGTGGAGGGAGGTGGGCGGTCAATATGTTCCTCTTCTTGGTCAGTCTGAGACCGGGCGGATTTTCCTGCCTCAAAAGTCAGCTCCGGTTGGCGTCCGTCTTGTTTTCCCTATCTCCAAAGGTGGGGGTCTCTGATGCGAGGATGAAGAAAGAGGCAGGGGAGTTCCTCCCACAAATGTCAGCCTACTTACTATCGCCCCGTCCCAGAGCCTATGCTGGTGATGATCCCGTACGCAGATCTCGTTTTTTGAATATGCCACGGGTTCCACTAAGACAGGATGGTACCGCGTCTCCTCAGTGTACAATCTGGCTGCTTCTCCACCCCAGTGAGGTCTGTGTCTAGGCAATTCGAGCAGTCGTGTGCTCCCAGCAACAGCGCCGTTCAGCGCAGAGTGGAGTACATAGCATACAGTAACCGCCCCATTTGCACCTTCCCAGCCAGTCAAGAATCCCAGGCCAAAGGCCTCAGGCTATCTCCTCAGGTCGGCACGGGCCCTCCCCCCCACACCACAGGTATCAGCGGGTGTCCGCAGGCAAGTTTCACCAGTGTTCCCCCAGCGATACAAGTCGCTTCTAATGTCTGCAGGGTATCAGGAGAGACGCCAGGCTTAGTTTTCCTTCAAGGTGCAGTGTACAGTGTCTCTAGCAGATGTATCTCAAGGTCAGACTGCCCCACAGTTTTATGGAGGATTCCCCGTCTGGGCCCAGCTAAATATTGGCGTTTCTGCTCACTAGTGGGCCCACAGGTCACTTCAGTAAGGAGGCGGCACGGTAGCGATGGCCGCAGTTCTCACAGGCCTTTAATCTTCCCGTTCTCCGTCTGCAGGCTCGCAATCAGCCACAAACAGCCTCAGATCTGCGGGATGGGCAGGGGGGAAAAGGCCCACAGTCAGTTCCTCCCAGCGGTCGCATCAATCACTCAGACCGCACCCCGCACCTCAGGCCGTGTCCTACCTTGTGTTCAGCAACGGGAGTCAGGCTCTCAAGCCACCCGGGCTGGCCCACCCACTACGCCACCAGGGGGTACCTCACCAGCACTGCAGAACGTCCTGGAGGCCAAAAGTGCGGAGCCGTCTGTCCGCTGGCAGGGCACAGGCTCTCCTCCCTCGGAGCCCAGCATCGTGCGTCCTTCGTTCCTTCCAAAGTAAGCTGGCAGCTCACTGACAGGCCAACCGGGGTCTGAATTCACGGGGGTGGGGGGGTATAGCGCCGCAGCTGACTTCCACTGTGTCCTACCAGTCCCTGGGCAGCCCGCAGGGCTCTCTCCCCACCGGTGCAGCGCCCCTCACCGTGGTATCACCCGCCTGATGCTCCACATTCAACCAGCAGTATCGTGGGTCCCGGGTGGCCTCTGCCAGTCGTGCGGAGTCTGTGTCCGGCAATGTTCTCCTCCACCCGTTGACCACCACAGCGCCGGGCAGTAGCTGCTCCCTGCAATAAACGACCTAGACCGCCGCCATCTTACAGCCTGCAGGCGTAGATTTAGATGGTGGATTCGCAAGTAGCCTAAGTAGTTTTAGTCTCTCCGGCGGTCGTCTCCCTGCGCCGCGCTGTCTAGCATTTATTCAACAAAAACAAAAGCCAATGCTGGGAATGTGTTATAACAACGCTGGTGATTTAAAGGCAGGAGGTTTTGATTAAAGCAAAAACAACCTATAGATAATTTACATCAAATTTATTCTTTTTCATGAAAGTATCACTTTTTTATATATATCAGCACCTTATTTTTCGTGCATGGAAAATACAACATATAAATGACATACAATT
The DNA here is from genome assembly GCF_964261635.1 of Lissotriton helveticus. NCBI lineage: Eukaryota > Metazoa > Chordata > Amphibia > Caudata > Salamandridae > Lissotriton > Lissotriton helveticus. The sequence continues at coordinate 1,701,865,963 of NC_136063.1, read as the reverse complement.
ATATATACAATATGTACACACAAATAATCAAACGATTTCAAACACTCTTGGCCATACAATCATACGTCATCCATTCACAACAATAGAAAAAATATTAGAAAACAGTGCGTCCAAGCAGCGGAAAGTAATTCAGTTACAAATATTTCATTTCATATTTTTGCAAACTAGTTGTAGATGTGATTATCACAATTTCTCTTGTGACCCGAAATGAATGCAAAACAAAATTGGCCAGATGCTGGACGCAACAAGTGGTCGACGCGTTTCAAACCCCTATCATTAGGGTGGGGTTCTCCTCAGGACCAGGTAGGTTCTGAAACAATAAAAATGCCTAGTTTAAACGCATTTGTCTCGAGCATGAGAAACTCCACAAAAGAAGGGATCAACTCACAGTATTCAACTGCGACTTCCTACCTGACACAGCGATAGGAAACGTAGTAAATGGTGGATAGTCAAATAATTCAGTCAACTAGTATTTTCCAAAATGTGCTCCCAGCAGCTGTGCAGAAAAACAACAAGCACGACAGCATTTATTCCTGTGTCATCCCTTCTCAATCATACCAAGTACACAAAAACCTCAGACGGGCGGGGACGGGCTGGTTAACTCACCCGCTCGGTTTCACTTCTTTGTATACCAATACGAGGTTACAGTTCAGGGCGTGGGCTCCTGTTCTATGAGAGAAAGCGGAGGACGCATTAACTCAATGGCGCGTGGGACGCTGGCTTAACGTTATTGCCCGCGGCTCAGTCAGAACTTACCCGGGCGGCGCAACGGGGAACCGTCAAACACCTCAGGCGGTTTCCATGTTTGACGCCGAAGTTTCCTCGGATGGGGGCGTGACAGTAGCGGTCCCTGGTAATGAAACGCTGTGAAGGATTTCTGGGACATGTAGTTCCAAGGGAGAGATTGGAGAAACAAAACACGGGGTGGACTTTATCCAGTGGGCTTATAAATTTCAGAAATCTCGTTTAAACCCCGAGTGGCGGTGTTAAATTTCATTATTAGCATTGCCTCGCGTTGGGACAATTGCGCATCAATGTCCCCACCTCTGGGGTTTCTTTCAATTTTAGACAGTACTGTCCAACGCAGGTCAGTGTTGTCATGTTTGCACCTCGCCCAATGATTCACTAGTGGGGCATTTTCAACTTTCCTGCGGATGCGCGATTTATGTTGCGTTATCCTATTCCTGATTTCCTGCGATGTTTTCCCTATATAGACTAAAGGGCATGGGCACACAATTGCGTAAACAACGTTTTTTGACTTGCAATTGGTGAAGGTGTCATGTTTCCAGTAGATGTTCTCAAATGAAAAGACCGAATCCTCAATGGTCTCACCGCAACAAGTGCAAGTGCCGCACTTGTGGTGTCCTTTAGGTGGAGGTAATCCAAATAGGCTTTGTAATGTCGGTGCCTTAACTGTTGGTAAAGCCGCCCTAACCACGTAATTGGCCACACTTTTGTCCTTCTTATATGCAAATAGTGGCGGCGTAGAGAATTCTTCATGCAGGTTTCTTAACAAATGCCAGTTAGATGTGACAAGTTTCCTGTGTAGATTGGTTGCAGGGCAGAAAGTGGTGACACACACCATCCTTTTGACATCTTGCTTAGTTCTCTTTTCAAGTAGGGTCTCACGAGGGGTCCACCAGGCTCGTTTGAGTGAGTTTTTCAATAATTTCTTAGGGTACCCTCTCTGCATGAGTCGATTCTTCAATTGCTCTGCGTGTCTGAAATATTCTTCCTTATTAGAGCAATTTCTGTGGATCCTCAGAAATTGGCCGAATGGCAGATTCTGTTTAAGGCTCCGAGGATGGTTACTGGAAAAATGTAACGCTTTGTTCCTATCAGAGGGTTTACGAAACAGCGTGGTGCTTAAACCTCCATTACAAGGTTCTACCTTGACATCCAGGAAGTTGATTGATTCTTTTGATGATGAAACTGAAAACTGGATGTCAATCGTCCTAGAGTTCAGCCAGCTAATGAATCGCCCAAGGTCTTCTTGTTCTCCTGTCCAGATCATAAATACGTCGTCTATGTATCTCATATAATGGGAGATGTTGCTGCTAAAGGGATTGGTTTGATAAATGAATTTCTCCTCGAAAAGGCCCATGAACATGATGGCTAGTTCTGGGGCAAAGGGGCAACCCATCGCCACCCCCTTAATTTGATAGAAGAATTCAGCATCAAATGAAAAAAAGTTTTTTTGCAGGGCAAACCGTGCGAGGTCAAGTATAAAGTTCGTAGGGACTCTGACCGGTCTCTCCCTTTTCTCCAAGAACACGGTTAGAGTTTCAAGTGCTTGATCTTGGGGGATCTGGGTGTATAACGACACCACGTCTAGGGTCACTAGTAGTTGTTTATTCTTATCGAATTCGATTGTGGAAATGCGATTAAGGAATGCGGTGGTATCCTGGAGATGAGCCGCAATTGTCTGAATAAAGGGTTTTAAAAAATAGTCGATATATTTGGCAATAGGTTCGAACAGGGATTCGCACCCTGAAATTATGGGTCGTCCTGGGGGATTGTGCTCGTCCTTGTGCAATTTAGGAAGCACATAGAACACTGGGGTTCTAGGATTTTTGTTCTGTAGGAATCCCAATTCCTTAGGTCCTATAATTCCTTCGTCGAATCCTCTTTGAATGATAACGAATAGTTGATTTTGTAGTTCCAATGTTGGGTCCTTCCCTATGCGTCTGTAGCAGTTCTGATCATTGAGCTGGCGGTTCACTTCTGATTTGTATTTATTGACGTCCCATATCACCACTGCTCCGCCTTTGTCGGCCTGTTTTACTACGATGGTATTGTCATTCTAAATTGCCTCTAAGGCTTCCTTTTCGGCTTTAGAGATGTTAAACTTCACAAAAGACTTCTTTTTCTCCAACGTTGAAATCCCTGATAATACAGTTGTTTCAAAGGTTGAAACTTCCTTTGGAATTTTGGGGCCTTTTGGGCAAAATGTCGACTTTCTCTTAAGGCCAGTTGTTTCTTCTTGTGAGCTTTCAATGGATTCCTGAAAAAATGTCTTTAAACGGATTTTCCGACAGAACTCCAATGTCTCTAATTTCATTCTCGTGAAATCCGTTGGTCTTGATGGCACAAAGTTGAGTCCTTTAGTTAGGATTGATGTTTCCGCGTCTGAGAGTGTCCGGTTCGATAAATTATAAATGGGGGACACTGCTAGTTGTTGTATGATTTCTGGCGTGTCCTCATTTGCCATGGTTGAGTGAAGCGTACCCTGCCTCTGGATTTCTGTTGGCCCCGGCCTAAAAAAGGTTGTTGAGTCTGTGCTTGTTGTTGGTATTGATTGGGCCTATTTCCTGCCCTACTTTGATTTTGTTGCCTGCTATTATCAGAATCGCTCCCTGATGATGATGTGGTATCTGAAAAAGTGAGAAATTTGCGACGTGAACGTCCTTGGTTGTCTTGGAGGAAACGTCGGGAGTCGGAATGTGTATAAAAGTCTTTGTTGAGATATGGATAAATTGATTCCAATGAGAAAGTTTTTTTGTCCTGTTCGAATTTATTGTTTTTTTGGGTAACAGTAAAGTCCTTAAATTCCAATATTTCTTTATCAATTTTGTCCAGCAAAGTTTTGGAGTCTGTTATCAACTGGTTGGTCTCGATTTCCTTTTTCAGATTTTCTATCTCCTCTAATTCCTTGAGTGATGTCCTATGTGCAGTCTCAATGGTCAGGACCATAAGATCCCTACTGCACTTCGTCTCAATACCGCTAAAACCCTTTTTATATACTGGGTCGTCAGTAAAAACTACTGGTATGTTGCGAATCACTAGACCTGCTGGAATGGTGCCGGATCTAAGGTGTTGAAGTAAAAAATGCCCATGTAGGTCTGTCCGTATCTGTTTTTTACGTAGCCGAGTCAATTTGTCAGACTCGTTCTGAGTGTTAGCTGTGAGGCTGAGAGCCGCAGAAGCGAACACTGGAGGATCCCTAATTAAGTTTTGAATATGCTCTTCACTAAAAGCTAGTGTGTCTTTATTGGCGTTTCTGCTCACTAGTGGGCCCACAGGTCACTTCAGTAAGGAGGCGGCACGGTAGCGATGGCCGCAGTTCTCACAGGCCTTTAATCTTCCCGTTCTCCGTCTGCAGGCTCGCAATCAGCCACAAACAGCCTCAGATCTGCGGGATGGGCAGGGGGGAAAAGGCCCACAGTCAGTTCCTCCCAGCGGTCGCATCAATCACTCAGACCGCACCCCGCACCTCAGGCCTTGTCCTACCTTGTGTTCAGCAACGGGAGTCAGGCTCTCAAGCCACCCGGGCTGGCCCACCCACTACGCCACCAGGGGGTACCTCACCAGCACTGCAGAACGTCCTGGAGGCCAAAAGTGCGGAGCCGTCTGTCCGCTGGCAGGGCACAGGCTCTCCTCCCTCGGAGCCCAGCATCGTGCGTCCTTCGTTCCTTCCGAAGTAAGCTGGCAGCTCACTGACAGGCCAACCGGGGTCTGAATTCACGGGGGTGGGGGGGTATAGCGCCGCAGCTGACTTCCACTGTGTCCTACCAGTCCCTGGGCAGCCCGCAGGGCTCTCTCCCCACCGGTGCAGCGCCCCTCACCGTGGTATCACCCGCCTGATGCTCCACATTCAACCAGCAGTATCGTGGGTCCCGGGTGGCCTCTGCCAGTCGTGCGGAGTCTGTGTCCGGAGTCTGTGTCCGGCAATGTTCTCCTCCACCCGTTGACCACCACAGCGCCGGGCAGTAGCTGCTCCCTGCAATAAACGACCTAGACCGCCGCCATCTTACAGCCTGCAGGCGTAGATTTAGATGGTGGATTCGCAAGTAGCCTAAGTAGTTTTAGTCTCTCCGGCGGTCGTCTCCCTGCGCCGCGCTGTCTAGCATGTCACATCCGTATCTAGTATCTCTGTAGTGCATGAGATGATGGTGATTTTAGTCGGATAATGCCGGAACAGCAGGAGCCTCACACGAGTGCGGCCATCTTGCTTGGCGCCTACTAGTGCCCCCGTGTATGTTGGATTTTTGTCGTTTGGTCTTGTGTAGTTTAGATAAAGATACTTTATTTTTCTAAACTTGTGTGGTGTCCATTTGTGGTGTTTTTACTGTGTTACTGTGAGTGTTGGCACAAATACTTCACACATTGCCTTTGGGATAAGCCTGTCTGCTCGTGCCAAGCGACCAAGGGGATGAGCAGGGGTTAGCTAAAGAGTGTATCTCCCTTAGCCTGACTAGAATCAAGGGTCCCTATTTGGTCAAAGGTATCTACCTCTGCCAACTGGAGACCCCCAGTTCTAACATCATAGAAGTTTATTCTAAAACTCAGGTGGTTCACCCAGAAACTGGTTAGCTAACATACTATCATGACTTGAGTCTGACCAACCACCCTCATCCTCCTCCTGTTGTACTTCAGGTATTGTGTAATTCAGTGGTATAAAGTGCTAATTCATTTGAATCATTGTTAATCTCTACTCATTTTAAGGTAAGAGACTGGTCCTTCTCACTGCATCACTGCACTAAGCACACGCTCAGCAGATACACTGGCTACAGGAGAAGCCAGATACATTATTTCCAGCCTGCTGAGCGCTAGCCATTGGCATCTCTTCCCATACCAATATACCAATAGGTTTTGATCCAGATAGACCCAGGGGGCATCCAGATAGGCCTGCACCATCCTCTCAATAGTCACTGGTGCTCCAATGTGCTCAATTTCTATCCCCATCACATCTGCACTGGTTAAGGGCTGCCTTAAAAAATCAATCAATTGCAGATTTTGAGGCGATGCTCTTGTTCCTGTTGTTGTTGCTGGTGTGCTTGTTGTTGGTTTTGGCTACTGGGAGCCAACAGAACTTCCCTCAGGCTCTATGGAAGTTGAAGGCTGCACCCCAGCATTTCTGCTGTGAAGTCAGCCTCTAATTCCCAGCCGTTCTTTTTCTAGTTTGCTGGCTTGCTCAGCAATCCACATCTTATAATTTGAAACATACCTGTATGTCCATGGACCAAGAATTGTGGCATAGATGTAACGTTTGGATGACACAATGTCTTTTGCAGTCTTATATTAACAACCAATCGAAGGATTAAGATCTCCATTGCGCTCTCCACCAACTCATGGGCATTGTTTTTTGTCCACACCTGCATACATTTCAGACACCTCCTGTAGCAGTTCCTGTAGCACATGCAACATAGCTTTGCCCATGGCACTGTCCTCCTTGCTGACTTCCCATGAGAAAACCTCAAAAGGAAGCAGCATCTCTGTTAGGAATTTTACTAGACCCCATTGGTCCATCACAATTATCATGCCTTTCACATTTGTATTCCCTTTTTGCATGACATATTCACTGTTTGGTCTGTACTGCTCAAACAGATGTTGCAACATGTAATAAGATGAGTTCCAATGTGTTGGTACGTCCTGTATGAGTGCTTTAACAGACATTATATCATCACGCTGAATGCTTCTCAACTGCTTCCATTTAAAAGAATGGCTGAAATGAGTGCAGATTCAATGTTACTGCATTTACCTTTCCCAGTCAAAATATTTTTGGGGAGATTATTAACTGTACCATTAATCTTTTTTATGTTAATTTCTCTATTTTCATACATTCGCATCCAGGGGCAAGAAGAGGGCTGGACCTGGAACCACAATGACGGGTGAGAGAGCCAGGGCTGCATCTACACGTGCTGTCACAGATTGCTCTACTGGCCCCAGTAAGTCCTTCAGTTAATATTATTATGATTTCCCTAACTTTTACCACTTCACATTTAAAATTCATTTTTCTTTTTTTTTACTGTGCCTGTCTCCTATTTTTTTCCTCCTTGTCTTTGTTCTATCTGTTTTCTAAATTCTTCCAATTCCTGTATAATCCTATGTACTTATTTTCTATATTTCAGGTTTCTGTACTTGAATTTAAACTGTCTATACTGGTCTGTCTGTAGTTTCCTTTCTTCTGCTTTGTCAGTTAGGTTTCCCTCTCCCCTTATATACCTTATGGACAGGTGCTGGAAGACTATAGGAACCCATTTTAGGTAAGATACCCTACTGTGAAGATTGCATGCCCAATTATGTTAGTCTACTCATGTTTGTTGAGAAGGCATTCTTTTTCTTGTTCATGCTCAAACAGTAAAACGAGAGAGTGGCCATGGTCATACTGGACTCTTCTCCCCAATGTTATGTATGTATTATTATCATAGTATACCAGCTGTTGATGTCAGTGCAGCTTGGTTGGAAGTATGAGATGGCCTGATTACATTTGTCAACCAAGACCATATATCCTTCATTGACTAATAATTCCACCCCCTCATTGTGCTTTAATTAATTATCGTAGCTCTTTCTCTCCACTCCATTGCAAAATGTTTTTGGTTAGTTTGACTGCCTGGCTTTTCAAACATTGGCAACCAACAACATTTCCACAGTGGTATTTTGATAGAAGTTACTGTAACCGAACTGTAGTGATGTAAGTGATGTATTGTGGTTGTATTTTGCTAAACAAATTAAAATAGGAGGAGGCGCATCTGGCATCTAAAATGTGTAATGTTTTTTGTAGCCTCACAGACCACCAGTGCTAGGGCCGGTAGCGAGAACACCAGGAGAGCATACTCTGCAGCAGCAGTCGAAGGGGGGATGCCATCGGCGACAGGGGTGGGTAATGTTAAGTCACATTGCTTACTTATTAACAATTAATAATATACTAATTTCAAGGGCGTTGACTTGTGAATACCCCGCTTTAGCAGATACAGCAGGAGTTGAGTAGTTAATGGCACTTCTATCTGCAACTCAGCAAACAAAGGTTCATAAGGTCATGTGTGTGTACTCTGTACTCAACGGGCTTGTTCTTGTCGAACTGCTCCCTTCTTCCATGTATGTACCACTTAGCAATAACCCTTGGATGTTGTGTCATCCACCGAAGGAACATTCGAATTCTATGACGGCCTCGGTCCTTGCTTTGTGGGTCCCATGGGTCTATTGTTGATATTTGGGTTGATTACAATAGAGGGACGTTTATTATTTTATTTTTGTATGTATGCCTGCCTGTTCATGTTTGAGTCCGCTCACAATGAGAGGGTTCTGATTGGCTACTAACTGAATCACTGTTTAGTATCGGTTCTGACGAATCAGACCCTTTTTTTAACACTATCCGTGAGCATTCTGCCTACTTTGTAGGCTTTCCGCGGGCCATAGCCTTATGATTATACATTTGTTTGGCTCTTTCTGTTTTTTGTCTCTTTTTATTTTTATTTTTTTGTTTGTTCTCTGGTTTTAACAGAAAACTATATGAAATACGTCTGAGTTGCCTATGCTTAGAGGAGCACGGCAGGCTCAGGACGACTTTGCCGGCTCTCCATTGGGCCCTTTTGCGCAAGCCAGTCATTGATTGCCTATTCCCCTATCCAATAGCTAGATCGGTAACGCCTCTTTTGACGAAATAGACCTATCAGTGATGTGCTTACATACATATCCCCGTTTACTACCTTACTGCGGGTGAATACAACTCCAACTCTCTTTCTGGTCCGCCTATTATTGCCGGCACCAGTAAAACACGGCACACCTTGGGAGGTGGGAACTACTAATCTCATGCTTCCTCTGAGGTCCGCAAGTATCGTATTTAAGCGGCCCGCCCTGTCTGTCGTGTTACCTTCCCCTCAGCTCAGTAGGGGTTTGAGGTAACGACGGACAGGTGAGTGCAGCGACTCGTGGAACCTTTAGAATGGGCCTCTGGAGGTCCATTTACTTGTAGATGTGTCCTTGTCACTCTCTACGGACCCTCCATTGAAATTTTGCCTCGCTAGTGCTCGTACAACGATTTCTGGCACTTTCCGAATGGGTCTCTGGAGGTCGATTTACTTACAGTCAGGCTCGGGATATTTTGTCCTTGCCACTCTCCATGGATCTTCCACTGAAGATCGGGTTCGTAAGCGCTCTTTTCTCTATTTTTTCTCTACTTTTTCGCTCCACATCATGGCTATAAACTCGCAACTGTATATCTGAATCAACCAATCGATACTGAGCGATGTTTAACCATGGTGTGACACTGAGTGATAAGTGCCTATATAGGGGTTATCCTTAGTCTAAGTAGATACTTATACTAACTAAGCAGGCCAAGCAGCAACTCGGGAAATGCTCTTGGTTTTACTAACCCTTCTTCACAAGAAACTTTCCATATTTAACATCGTTAATCATCAGCCGGCTAGGCTAGCTGAGAACTGCGGTCCTTTACACGCCCACCCTTGACATCGGGGGATATCCTCATGAAGTGGATCTATACCATGACAGTGATTCAAAGGTTATTTTTCCATTTTCTTTAGAGCGGGGCCTCATTACCTGAGCGAGTGCCAGGCGAGGTGAGGCCACTACCGAGTAAATTGTGGGTGAGTGATTATTCAATAAACAATGTATGAGCAATGTCTCATTGGCAGTAATGTGTCTGCATCATAACATGTTGCTTTCATTTGTTACACTGTGTGTCTGTACATACTGGTTTTTTTTTAGGAGAGGAGTTTTCACAACCATGACTTCCGAGCCTACCAATCAACACATTGCCAGATAGTAGGGCATTCATACATGGTATGTAGTTCTCATTACACTTTGGTCACAGTTGCAGTAGTGTTGTTACCATAGGTCCTGAAGAAAGCCATTTGAGGCTGAAACATGTTGACCAGTTAACTTTACCATCAGGATAGTTGCATTTGTTGAAACTACCGAACACTCTGTTTTTAACCTTGTCATCATGGTGACCACCATAATAAAATTTGTTCTTAGGCACCATGCTAGTCAATTTTAATACGCCACTTACTTTATTAGCACACATTTTTTTAGCACTGCAACTTTTCTTCCCACAGCTCCTACTACAACTGCTCTCTGACTTTTCATTACTGGTGGATCCGATTCTAAGGTTCACTCACGATACTAAGAGTGAGTACCTTGGTGGATACCAGCTCGTACTTTCAAACCCCAGATGATGAAGTTCCGCCAATGGGTGGGCTAATGGGTTTTCTTACCTCTCACTCTTCAGTCTGTACACACACTTCTCATGAGAAAGCAGATACTTTCTAGCCTATTCAGACCAGTAGCACCCCCTTTTGTGTTTATTGTGAGGAAGATTAGGGGATAGGGTGCATTTAGGTCTTTAAATTATTTTCCCCTTCAGACCCCCCTTCAGGTTGTGTTTTTCGTTCATAATGAAGTTTAACAATGATAGTCTGATTGAAAAAGGAAAACTGATGGAAGGAGAAAGGATGGATCAAATGTAATATGAGTGAAAGGAGGCATGGGAGAAAGGATGCATATAGATGGGTGATCGAATGCATGGGTGGGTGAAGGATGGATGAAATGGTATACAGGTGGAAGAATGCCTGTCTGGGTGGGTGAAAGGGTATGAGTGAAAGGATGCCTGCCTAGGGGTGTGAAAGAAATGGTCAGGTAGGTAAAAGCAGGATCGGTGAATGGGTGAAAGGATGCCTGGGTGGGTAAATTAATGTTGGTGAAAGGTTCATTGAGAGACATGTTTGGATGGATGGATATATATGAATGGATGGCTTTCAAGGGTGAATTACTAGATGAGAGAATGTAAAGATTACATGGTGTGTATCAAAGCCAAGGGTGAAGAACACAAGTTCAATTAAATGATGATTGGATAATTGCTTGGGTGAAGAAACAAGAGATCTCTTCTGGATAGGATTGTGCTCACCTACTTCACATGCTTTGAATGGTTGTATCAAAGCTTTGATTCAAAGGGGCTGAGGTGGTATTTTGATCTACCCCATTGGCTCACTGTATTTTTTAAGTGAGGCAGATATTATGTATCTGATGCATCATCAACCATCACCTCCTTTCCTACCCATGGCTTTTAGCCACTGCTACCCATGATGGCCAAACTGCTGCACGGTTCAATTCAGCACTGCCAAGTTGGCTGTGCAATGTGTGTCTGATTCAATTAATGTGGTATTTGCAAAGTTTTCAATGCATGCCAATAAGACAATAAAGTGTTTTCTCTTCCCTCCCAGTGCCCACTTAGTTAGTTCCTAGTACTTCACTCCTTCATTCTTTTCTAAGTTCTGTCCCAGCCTACCAAAAATTTAAAAAATCCCTTCATGGAATGTGCAACATTTGTCTGGCCAAGTTATATATTTCATTGTAACTTACATAGCAGATTTATGCCTGTTCACCTTTTTTCCCTTTAACATTTGTCAACCACAATTACTCACTAGCCAAAGCTTAGGTACATGATGATGATCAGTGACACCCCACTAATCTGTAGTGAAACATCTACTTACTTGGCCTATTCCTGTTAACTTACCCTGCAGTAGAATAAGCTATGTCGACGTTCCTTACTGCCAAGCAATTGTATTTGTTGGAAAACAATTATAAAGTGTGGTGGAGGGTGAGTACCAGGGAGTAAAGTTGGACTGAATAAGTGCCTTGACTTCTTTGGATGGGAAAGTCTGTGACTAATATGCCAAATACAATCTATTTCCCGTTCCTTAATCCCTTCCCTGTACAGCAGTGCATTGTTTTTCCCACTGTCTACTCATGGCAGACAGGCTGTCCACATGATTTTATATGTGACAGGTATCATTAATTATTATTCATTTGCCTTGTAGTTAGGGTAAAATAGAAAGGCAGTTTAGAGAAGAGCAGGGCCATTGGAATAATTGCCTAATACAGCTGCCCCAGTTGCAGGCTCCAGAGAGCAGCAAAATATGACTAACGAGTAAAACTAGGACGTCCGGTATCAGACCTTCATTAATTGAGAGAGGAAATACTTGTACGCCATAGTGCATACTGCCTTACTCATTAATGAGAGGTCATTTATTTGTATTTTTCTACTCAAGGTGTCTGTTTAGATTTTGCTAGGAAATCTTTCAAAAGAAAAAGAAACCTGATTTTTTCAACTAATGTGCAGTTTATTCTGCCTTCATTCCTTTCAGACAGTTAGAGCATTTCCCATTTGCATTTAGTTCTATGTGAGGTATGTGTATGTAATGGCTGTGACTCTAATCACAACAGAGTGAATAGCCCTAGGGAACCAGCAATGAACTGCTACTGTGCCACTACATAATTTTCAAACAAGGGTTTTATACACAGCACTGTTTACAAATTGTTGTTTTTATTTCTTGATACAGTTCCTCCTGCTGGTCATCCATATCTACAGGATGTGGTAGCACAGCCTCGGCAGCAGAATCTGGAGGCCTCAGGGAGAGAGTACCAGCAGCTGGTGGCTCATGAGGAGGAGGATGCAGCTGCCCATGACCTGAGCCAGCAGCTAGCACGTCAGGTCAGGCTCTCAGCAACAACACTGGCGCTGGCAGCTGCCCATTGTCATTCCATCAATGCTGCTCCCCCCTCAATTTTAGACCACACCTTCAAACATCACGTCCTGCTGAGGCTGGCAGGCATTGAAGCCAAGCAGGCACAGATGGAGGGGGACCTCAGAAAGCTCCTGGCCACCCTGTCTAGTACCCTCTTCATTATCTTTTTTTTAACATTTGTTTTGGTGGGTGCAACTTGTTGTGGATGGAGAGGATGGGAATGATAGGAGTTGGAACCAGGACATATTGTTGTTGGACATTTTGGACATTGGTTGGGGACAAGGAGATTTGTTTGGGGACAGGGGTGGGCGAGTTGTTGGTGGAAGGGTTGGGTTTTAATATATTGTTAAAAGGGTAATAAATATTTATTTTACTTTATTTATGTATCAAATCTGTTTTTGTGTTTTACTTTGCACTGCTGCCTTTTAGCACAGCCTGTTTTCAAAATCTGCTTATAGTGTATAACAATTAGCTATGTAGCAGCCTTGGCCTACTACTCTCCTAGTCTCTGCAGTCTTGAACTATATTGTCCACTAAGGGGGGTGCCACTGCATAAATTGCCTACAGCAATGCTGGATAAGTCTCTTACCTGAATAGATGAATCAAGGGCTGCATGGATTCTCAATGTGAAATCGTATACTGGTGGTACTAGTAGCTGGCTAGCATGCTAACAGGGAAGGGATCAAAAGTGAAGTCCCTCTGCCACCTTGGTAAACTCCAACAGTAGCATTAATCAGATAGATTTTTTATTGCAGGCAACTAAACACTCAGTTAGTGGGTTATATATTATTATATCATAGCTTTACAAACAATTGACACCAGACTAATGCTAAACAAAGAATACCTGATAGTGAGAATATGAAAAACATTAACAATAGTAAATTCTTCATAGCAATGGTGAGCTAGTATTTTAATTAAAACTAAAGTTATGTATTGATCGAATTGTGAAGTGGAAGTCTGTAGTGGACAAGGTTAAGTGTTTATGCAACACAATGACTGAATGATGATGCTGACTGATTATGTTATCCTATATCTAAAATATTGATCACTTTGTATGTGTGGGTGCCTAAAGAGGGCCAGCTTGGGCTATTGTTTGAGTCATAGACCTGAAGAGCCTGCAGTGAGTTGGTGTTGCTTTCACCACACCCGCCCCATCAAGTGTGTGTTCAATTAATGGTGTAATTTAAGCCAAACACCCTGGGGAAGAGGGTGAGGAGTTTGATGAACGGATGGGAAACGGCATTTGGGGAAAGGTTTGACAAAAAGAAACACTACACAATGACAATATTCATCTGGGTGAAGAGCAGCCAATCATCATCAGTCTGTCGTGGAAGGAAGTGAAGGACTGAGTATTACACAGTTACATTAAATGCATTGCAAATGGTTTGTCAGTGCTAGAGACCCACGTTATTGTATTATTATATATCTAAATGTTCTGTCACCTAGGTTTGAAAAATAGTATATACAAATTATAGAGGAGTGAAGCGAACCCACACAGTTCTAAAAACTGATTTTTGAATTAAAAATTATACTGTATTGCCAGATTGGGCGCTGTATCTGCATTCTTCTTGCATTGTCCGTCAATCTTGGGTGCCTAGCTCAAGGGATCCAGTAAGGTAAGCATGAGTGTTATAGTGCTTTGCCTTCTGAGCAGGAGAAGAGAAGACCTGCGGATTGTGAAACAGAAATGATATTGTACAGTCAAGGAGAAAGACAGAATGTAAACTTTCCATAAGGAGTGTACCAAGAAGACTCAATGGGCAGAGCAAAAGCATAGTAGTTGGACCTGGCACTTTTTGAAGTGTTATCCCAAAACATTTTGCCTTTCTCCTGTATTTTATCTGACCTGTTGTTGTTGTTGTTTTTCATGATTCTGGGTACTTTACCTCTGCTGATCCATTCTAAAGGGCATGTGCTCTCTCCTATAAACTAGGTAAGATTGGTCTACACCTGTTTTGCATATTTATTTTACCTAGAAAGAAATTGTACAGTGGTATCCTATATACCCAGGTCCTGTAATCAAATGCTACTAGTAGGCCTGCAGCTCGGCATGCGCCACTCACAGAAGTAGTCTTTCAAACCTGGCTCCAGATTCTGCCATGGCAGGGCCTGCATGCACAGTTTACTGCCAAAGTGCTTACTAAGTCTGAAACTCCCTTTTATTATATATAGGTCACTCCTAAGGTAGGCCCTAGGTAGCCTTATGGGCAAGGTGCTGTGTATGAAAAGGTAGGACATGTGCCTTTTTTGTGTGGCATGTCCTGGTAGAAACAAACAGCCTATTTGGTCTCTCACTGCTCTAAGGCTGCCTCTCTCATAGGTTTTCATAGGGAATTCCCTGATGCGTGTTTCAGTGATAATTCCAAATCTGGAAGGAGTAGTGTTGCCATGTTTGGTATGTTTGCAACAGTGGTGATAAATCCTGCTTATTGGTGAAAGCAGATTTGTATTACTATTTTCAAATGTCACTTTTAGAAGTGGGCATTTTTGTGTGCTTGTGACTCTTTGTGCTTTGCACCTGACTCCAATCAACATCTGGTCTAGACTGACAGGGGCCTGTTTTGTGCAATCACTCTACTCAGTCAAAAAGGGAGCCAATGTGTGCCCTGATGAGTCTTCCTGGGCTAGAGTGGTAGGAGGAGTTGTCACCTGCCTCTGAACACGGCTATGCCTGTCTTTCTCACTGATGTCTCTGCCCCCTGTAGTGTGTCTAGAACCAGGGCTGGGAATTAAATGGGATTGTTGAGCACTTCTAAAGTTGTTTTTAAGTTACCTCCAGACATTATGAGTACAAACGCAGGGTCTCTGACCCCATGATATTAGACACTGTTTGGACTTGTACCCAGATGCTCCTGGCTCTAAAGTCTGCACATTGCCAGGAGGCACTGTTGCGCTGCCAGAAGGAACCACCATGGGATTTTGTTTTGTTGTTCTGACTCAGGACCGTGACCTGCTGGTCTGCTGATTGTTCCCTGCTTTGATGCCCCAATGCTCTCAAGGTGCTTGCTTGCTTGCAGCCCCCTCCCTGTCCTTTGGAATCCCAGGGATTCCACCTGAAATTAGCTGTGGGACTTGTGAGTCTGACCAGGGGCTTTGGGAACAATTCAGCATGTAGAGAGCGCTGTTCCTGAGTCCAAGTATGTGAGACTAGCGCTGTTGTGTGCTCCTGATTTCAACATTTCATTGTGTGGTAAGCACTGTTAGGGGCTCCTGGTTATTGTCTATTAATGTGTGTGGAGCTTCACAGGCAGCGGGGAGCCCTGAGTGATTTATCCCATGTTTCCCTTCTCCCCTCAGAATGCAGGGCTCTCATTGCTGGAGAATCACCAGTCACACTACAAAATGCCCACTCAGAGGAGCCCCGTCAGCCAGTTGGAGGGCTGGTTTCCAGGCTGCACCGCACATTGAGAACCTCCCAGCGCAGTCCCTCTCCCCTCGAGCATGGTGGAATGACGCTGGGGATAAGCCTATGCAAGAAGACCAACTCAGCTGATACCTCCGAGCTGTGTCTTGCAGCTCCCTGGTACTTTCTGAAATTGGGCAGCATGGAGCCAGAGGGGAAGCCCTAGGAGAGAGACAGCCGTCCTGTGCTCCCTTCATGGGTGATCAAGCACATTTCGATGAGCCAACCTTCAATGCGGTGTAGTGTAGTTCCAACTAATCCGTAGGATTAGCATATTGTTTGGATAACATAAACTAAGGGCTTGGTGCCTAGACTGTTTCCAGACACCCCCACAGGATATGTTGGCCTACAGACCAGCTAGCTCACAGAGCCACCATAAGCCCTCTAACCTACCAGGGACGAAATCGTTTCTGACAACAACTGAACATGACATTCCTGAACACTCAGGGATTGTGGAAACATTAATAATCTTTCACTTAGTCACTTGTGCTTACTCTCTCTCAGAGAAGTATACAGAATCCACAGTGGGACGTTTTCAATATATTTATTGAACCAACATTGTTCATGTGCTGTAATGAATAGGAGACACAAACAAATAAAGGGGATTACAAGCACCAACAGAGTGAACATTAAATACATTTCTACCATTGTGCTAAAGCAATCAATAGATGCACGCATATATGTATTTGGTAATTCAACGTACTCCTATGATGCAAACCCTACTCTTAGTGTACCTAGGGTTTGTTTAGGTGTAGAGCCAAGAATCCCCCCTAGTGGCGATCCAACCCTATTACCTGAAGGGAGAAAGTAAAGGACCCTGTCTTAGTCTCGAAATGGACACCCCTCATGGAATGTCAGACCTTGCATGGAGATTTTTCAGCATGCAGGGATCTTTGATGTCATCAGAAGTGCCTCCTCTACCAATCTATCAAGATGCCTATTATTTATAAAAAGCAGCCTTTGCCATGTGTACACTAGATTAGTGATGTTATGGATATTTAGAAAGAGCAGTCGTCCGGTGGATGAAGATAGGAAGGCCTTTGTGCCTTGTGCGTAGAAAGGCTTAGTACGTGATGTTCAATGCATTGTGATAAAGTTGTGCGAGGCTGGAGTTATAAACAAGGTTGTTTCAGAGAAACAATTTCAACATTGTTGTGCATGTAAATGTGTGCAAAAGTTCACCACTGAAATGTTATTTTCTAGGACAGTGTAAGAAATGAGTTACCTTGCTACGTGGGCCTAACTAAGGAATATAACAATGGCAGCTGCACTGCGGTATTGCAGACAGCTACCTTGTGCAGTTTGAGGCAGGGAACCAAGCGAGCTTTCCACTGCCAATGGCATTTTTGGGTGAACCAGCAGCACCGTGCAATCGCGGGCTGCTGCAATCTACTTTCCTACGCATGCGGGACCCAGCCAGGTATCGCCGTTTCATTCTACCTTTTGGCAGGGCACTTGCTTTTGTGGCCATTGTGGGACAAACCCGTGTTGGGCCCCCCATCTCCCTAATACTGGTTGCAGATGGGAGCAACATCCTAGAAATTGCTGCATTCGATGTTGTAGGTCGGCAGGTGGCCCTGTTAACTACGTGATGTGAAAAGTTAACACAATACCTTTAATAGGTGTACAAATTCAGTGTGGCCTAGGAGTTCCTCATGACATATGGTGAGTTATGTACAAATATGTTTAGTAACTCATGTGTTTTCTACCTCTACCCTAACAGCTTCATTTCAAGCCTCGATATTGTGATTCTGTCATTTTATACCTTGCAACGATAGGCTAATGAGTAATATTTCAGGACCTGCATGGTGGTATGAAGTGTGCAAAATATAAGTATTTACTTTATTACAGTAACTGTGATGTTAGGACAATTTCCTGGCTGACAAAGTGATTTATGATTTCTGTGATTGTGGTCTATGTGTTGTATACCATATATGAGATATTTTTATGTACCTCTGTGTGGAGTCTCTTTTGTGGTGTATTTATTTACACGCTTTACACATTGTCTCCGGGATATGCCTGACTGCTCTGACAAGATACCAAGGATCTGAACCGGGGTTATCTTGTTTGTGTAACTCCCTTACCCTGAGTAGATTGGTGTGTTCTGCCTGGCTTAGGTCCATACCCTAGCGAACCAGAACCCCCATTTCTAACAATAGTCTTTTGCAATCATTCATATTATCACTCATGTATGATCAATTAAGTGAGAGACATTACAACAAACAACAGTCACAGACAAATAGCTGCATATATTAGGCTGATCAAACTCACAACTGTCATGATCATCATCATAACATTTAGCCTAGAGCATGCATAATAACGCTTCATTCGTCGGCCGAACGGCTTGCCTTGTTGGGAGTCATTCATCAACTCCCATACCGGCAAACTTGACTCACCCCGCTGTTTGTTTTGCACAGCCCATTTTTTCACTAAAACCTCTCCTAATTAAGAGATCTTCAACCCCTGAATCTTGTGGACCACCGGAGTGATTCCACCCCCTGTGCAGTCCCACGCCGCACACTGCTTCAATAATGTTTCTTCTGTCTTGACTGCCTCTGCGTGTTGGACCATCCTACACCACCCTTCCGGCCACCGCACATGTTTCATCCTGCACTACTCCAAAATCAAGTGACCTTTGTCCTGATGATGACCTGAAATTGAACAGGTAGAAACGCCATCGACCACTCAGCTCAGAACGCTGGCGCCGATTGTGGTCAAATTAATTTCCCCAATTGACCTAGATTGACCCTGTATAATAATTTTGTATTTGACCACGTTTTATTTTTATTTATTTTTCTATTGCGCCGTTCACGCTGTTATTTCACCATTGTGTCACTGCGCAGCCAACTGTCACTTGCACATTCAGTGCACACTTGTATAGTGTGGTCACTGTTTTATTTAATTATACTGTAGTGCTGATATAACTACTTATATAATATATATATATAAAATAATCCTGTTCCTTGCACCATTCCTGCTGTCAGCTCCCTTTGCTCGTCCCCTTCCCTTGCGACTTCTGCTATCTTTTTTTTTTTAAATTGCCTTCTCTAAATGTTTTCCAGTTGAGACATTGTGTTTTGATATCAACTGTACCTGGTCACACCTGGGATAACGGGTTCACTCCTGTATTCTTTGCCTTAATGTGATGATGTGACATCATCGCATGTTATGTCTCCAGTGATCCTCAACCGGACCCCCTCCCAACCACATGGTTTCAAATTTGAGCCAGCTAGTACACACACTCAGCAGCATTACATTTCCCAAATCAAGTAATAAACACACCTCTAACTGGTCCACGGAGTGGAGTAGGCCTCTGAGAGTCATCACCATGTTGGTTTCATTGAAGTTGATAACTTTCTTCTTCTGGCAGTTGCTGAGCTTCTCATGCCCTGAATCCTATCATCATCCTCCTGACTCCGAATAATGAATATCTCCAACTCTGTTCTGACTCACAAATGAAAGAAATTGCCCTCTAGTGAAATGCTGTTAATGAACAACTTTTTGTGCAGACTAAATGTGTATTTGTTAGCTAAATGGACGATTAGGGTCTTTGAGCAGTATGAATCAGAAAACAAAGGAGTGTGGAACCAACAAACAAATATGGTCTCCCATTAGGCCACCAACATTGTAAATCATCACAAATACAATCAAGCTTACAAATTATAGTGAACACCCACCCTCACTGTCTGCCACCACATGATACATCTCCACACTCACAAATAATCACTCTGTTTCACTCATTGGTGCATTACTTGCTTGTTCCATTTCAAGCATGGTGGTACATTGATGGTTCTTTTTTATTCATGCAGAACACATTGGACTGTCTTGTAAATCAAATATTCTAGGCCTGTTCTGATAGGGAATGAAAGAAAGAATAGGCACAGGATGAAGGCAGACATTATCGCTCCAATGTCCATGAGGCAATTGGGGTAGGCTTCTTCTCTGCACACTGGTCATACTCCAATCCGGCCATACTTGTTTCTAACATGGTTTGGCTGCATGAGTCAGTCAAACACAAACAAGCAAAATTATATAATGTTCTCCCAGCTAAATCCTTTTTTTAGTCAAATCAGTTCGACAATAGAAAGTTCCATGGTTGCCCAGTCCTTCTCAGTAGTCAAGGAAGTAGAGTTTATTCTCAAACTCAGGTGGTTCACCCAGAAGCTGGTCAGCTAACACATTATAATGACTTGAGTCTGACTAACCACAAGGTGGCTGTGGATGTCGGTCACAGGGACCTTGCAAATATGGGAGCTGACGGTGGTAGTATCTGAGCCGTATCCCCAGAGCAGGTTGAGATGTAACGTCGGTCTCCTCTGGGGTTTGGCTAACATCCATGATGGATGGGTTTTCGTCACCCACATTTTCTTCATCCATAGCTATAAGGTTTCAGGAACCTTCCTTTTCCCTAGCATCTCCTGGCATGTCTCAGACTGAGGTTGGATCCAAGTGGAGTCTTGATCAACAGGTGGGGAGGTTGGAGACGTTGGTGGAGTACCTTTCTTTTGTCTTAATGGGATATGGAAGACAATGGATCTTCTGAAATAAGGGCTTATTCTACTTCTTCAGCATTAAGTTTAATATTGTAAAGGGCTCCTTCTTCAGAAGGAACTACTAATGCTGGCTAGTGCTATTGCTGTCCACTTACCTGAGTTTCTGACTATGATTGGGTACTACTTTGCAAAAGACATAACTCCAATTCAATGTCACTGCTCATCGGCGTTGCTGTGCTTACAGTAACTGCCTCTTTGACAGACCTGTGCTCGGGCCTAGGTTGGGGTGGGGACATTGATGCAGTAGTACTCCTTTCCGGGGGCCAGTGTGGCAGGCACACGATGTTGCCTAAAAAAGGTCTCGGGTGAGATACTAGTGGTGATATGCTCCTTGACTACTTTCTTGGTAGCACCTTTCTTTGGAGCTATCTTGAAGCTGTCAATTGGCAGTGGCACTTAGCTTCTCAAGCTGAAGAGATGTTCGTCTTGTGTGGTCACGTGGCACATGCACAGGCCAGCTGTTTGGCAGTACTGTGGGTGATGTCTCTTCTCTTTTCCACCTAAAGAAGAACAGCAGGGAAATGCGGCATTGTTAAAGTTTGAATTAGTAGTACAAACAATATCATTTGGTGTGGTTACTTAAGGTATAAATAATTAACAACAATACAGTCTATCCATTCAAAAGCAAAACCACACCAACATAAACTTTCATTTACAATCAGGAAGGATATGAAAGAGCAACAGCATACACAGGTGACTGTTTGCTTTATGTGCATCAAGTTGGGCTGTGGCACTCAGGGAGGTGCAGTTGACAGTAGAATAATCCTTAGAAAATGAATGCTGTTGTGCAGCTGTGCGCCTATGGCTGACAAGAGGTTGATGGATGTTGGTAAAATGCAAAAAAGGAAACTACAAAAAAATTAAAAAATAATACAAACTTTTTTTTAAAGTAATGTAAAAAATAAAAAAATACTAATTATGTGAAAAATATGTTAAATATATATATATATATATATATATATATATATATATATATATATATATATATATATATATATATATATATATATATATATATATATATATATATATATTGTTGATGTACTATGGGACAACCAGGAAAACACTCCTGGGATTTGTGAGGCAAGGAGTGGTGCAGATGAAAAATGTTAAAATATTATATATTAATATAAAACACTGTTCATACAGTTCATTCAGTATGAGCATTGAACTGCTGAGCCTCAAGCATATTATTAAACTGATATCAGGGTCACAACAAAGAACATATGCAGGCCATTTGTTTGAATATCTCATTGATTTTTAATGGTGCCATGTAAGAATGATGAATTAATTGGAAAAACACCCTTGTGTATGTTAATGTAGAAAAAGTAAAATTATTCTAATTAATTGCATTGGGCCACACTGCCTCAATTTCAATTTTTAACAAACTGTAGGAATGCCCAACTGGATCGAATCTCATTCCTAGTGAACAATAGCTGTGACAGCTGCTCTATTCCAATTTCTACTGGTTTCAGGGGGCATAAACAGAAAACAGCAAATGTACAGATATATCCATTAGTTTGATAGTCTAGGTTAATTCTTTATTTGGAGGTGGCAATGGTTTCTAAGTACATTTCAGGAAATAAAACATATTCTTTAGCAATTTATGCTCCTTTTTTATGAACAGTTTCCCCTTCTCTTTGCAAGTGCAGAATGTATACAAATCATAAATCCTTTTACTATTAAAGCACATATGGATAGCTATGTCAAATACTGCGCTAAAATATTTCGCCACCCATGACGCAATTCATTTTACATAGCTTACTACCAATTTATTCAGGAAATGGTTTCAATATGTGCAGATTTTGTAATGATTTTAGCTCAATCAAATGATAGATAATTGTGGCTTTACTTGTTGCATTTTGGCGTAGGATAGTGCAGCAAGGTGCCTTGCAACGCTGCCCTAAGCCAAAGTAAAAAGGCAGGAATGCACCATATTTAAGAAATACTGTGCTTTCCTGTCCTTTCTGCCTGCGCTGGCACTATTTCAGTAATCCAGCACCAATGTAGGCACCCTTGCACCCATGGTTCAAAGGTGCCTCCATTTTAGGCATGTTTGTTTTTTGTGCAAGAAGGGGCACCTTGCCACACAAAAGCAATCCTACAGTGTATTTTCCCCTTTATATGTGTGCTGCAAAATGCAGCACATATATGGAAAGAGGAAAAAACGAGTAGAAATTAACATATTTCTCTTCGTTATTCCTCATCACATGAGGTGTATGGATTTGGGGCTTCCCCAGGTTTAAATCAATTTCTAAATATGGTGCAGCATCAAATTCCATGGGTGTTGCATGGGAAAATCCACTGGTAGCGCCCATGGAATGCCTCCCAGGCGTAGAGTAAGGCAATGTAGCGATTTTCACTGTGCCACTTTACTCATGATTTTTTAGGCCAATCAAAGTCACACTGGGTGGCTGTGCGTGGCATGATAAATCTTTATGAGAGGTATTAGTGTGTCAATAAAAGAGGCATAATAGCAGACCCTGGCTGAAATATTCATATCAGCGGGAGATATGAGGATCTGATACACTTGAGGGATTGGGTTCTTAACAGTAGAAATAAGAGGCCGGGTATCATATTTGACGGATTTTACTTTCATTGATGAAGATAATGTGTTGTGAACAAAACACCTTGGCTGTCTTTTGCTGTCATCGATGTAAAATAAAGATGTTATGGATTACAAACAACTTGAAAATGTTTATGAATGGACTTTGACTTTTGCTGTGCACCACAATCCATGTATTTTTAAATCTTTATGAAATTTCTGCATCACACATGCACCACTTAAAATGATGCAAAAGTGATGCAGTGTTCTCAATAAGCCCCTTAGTGTCCTACGATGTCTCTGCTCACTTTCCTCAGAAAATATTTTGAAACACACGTCCATTACTTTCTGCACTTTATTTTTCAGAAATGCTCTTCCTGTCAGACAAGACCTGGCATGCACTTAAGGACCCCAATGTAATGGTGTGAATTGGAGAATGTAATCTTTTTTAATGAAATAATCTTGTCAATAATAGTGTTTACCCTTTTGGAAAAGGAATTTTGTGTGGTTAAGATGTATTCACGACAATTGAATGGATATTAATGTTATCACATTGTGTCTCTCAGTCAGAGCGGGGCGCTACAGGCTCCGATGAGAATTCATAGTCAGAGTTGATCAGAGAATATGTGTTTTCCTGTGGAATCATTTTGCGAGAATACCTTATAGTGATAATGTGACAAGAACTGACAACTTTAGATCCAACCTTCATGCACAATGCAAATTAGAAATTCAAGATTGAGCCTGCTTTCTACTACATTCACCTTTCAAAGCAATAAATAGTTGAGGATTTAGTCTTTACTGCTCTCCATTTAATTTTCTTTTGCAAATCATTGACGACGTTTCATCACTGCAAGGTGTTGCTGAGACTAGAAGCTGGCAAAATACAGAATGCATTTAAGGGCTGTGATAGGATTAGCAGAGCTCCCAGACTGCAAATCCCAAAGAATTATCTATCATCTGATAACAAATAGCTAAGGAATCGACTGATAAGGTGCATTCCAACAAGACCATATTGTATTTGAATGCCTACATCTAGGATTGTTCTGCTGCATTCATTCCACAATTTCTCATTTGTATGTAACAATGGTCACAAAAAACTGAAATAAACACAGATGAAGAAACTCATATTTAACATAATATTCCACATATATCGCAGATAATAGTTTAATAAGACCCAGAGAAGGCATAGTAATTTGCTTTAGAACTCTCATAGATGAAAAATTTAATCATTCGGGTCATTTTGAGTTTCTCTTATTATTATCCTAACAACGGTAGTTAAAAGTTGCACCTTTTTTAATAGATACAGTTTGTGTATCTGCTTATTTAACCTTTCCTGTGGTGTCATCTCGTCTCTCAGAGGTATTTTCATGATGCATTTTAGGGGCAATAAATTGTGTGTAAGGTTATATAAGGTTACATATACAATAAATCCTCAGGTTTATTTTAAGAGAAGAGATTGTTCTCGTGCTTATGGGGGAATCCCTAATTTAGGAATAAATCCCATCACCCGCCAATGGTGGCATGCTTCATCATCTGGGTTTCTCCTCTTGGCTGGAAAACCTATCCCTGTCAAGGGCTACAACTCCCTCTCTGAGAGGGAGGAGCTCAGAGATAGTTCTTCTACTCTGTTCTGGATGTACTAAATCCAGCAGATGAGAGACTCGGTTGGGTGAATAGCACAGTGCAGCAAAAATGTAAGAAGTTAGGGTAGTGGTGTTAAAACTAGCTACCAAGAGCGAAGGGAAAACTTTATTAACTCTTTCCTGGGGGCAGGGTTAAAAACAGTGCATCTACAGTATAATTCTGTTACTGCATGAGTGTGACGAAAACTGGTCTACATGTTTCAGCCATAAAGACCCTGGGTAGTGTCACAGCTTTCATCAGGACCTTATGTTTTTTTTACAAATTAATCACTGTCTCTGACCTATCAACATGCTAACAGAATAATTAACCCAACTGGCTTGTATAACTTTTAGGGGCCGACACAATACATTGGTGGAAAAATACCACAACTTGCATAGACATTAGGTATGTGGGTGCAGTTTAAATGTGTGGCTTAATTAGGACTGAACTTTATATTTTTCTAGGGAATTCCAGAGGGTTTTTTAAACATATGTGAAGGTTTCATGACCAAAGCTAACCGTAACTGCCCTTTGACTGTAGTTTTTTCGTTGAATGCATGTGTTTTAAGGATATTCTAATTCAACTTTTACAAAAGCAGCCACCCTCTGTGGACAGCCAATCCTTACAGGGCACTTTTCGTTAAGGTGCATCTACCAATGAAGATTGTTTAGTTTGGAAATAGAATGTTTATGTTTTGTTTAACTTTCTTGAATATATATTTTGGATAACACAACAGTCAATGCCCATGAAAGGATGCAATTCTGCTGCAGTGTTTACAATATATTAGAACAATGGACTTTTGAGGGCCTCATTGAAACCAATGGAGCATCAGGCTGTAAAGACCAATATGGGCCCACTACGTCAAACTTTCTGTGGCATTCAACTTGTGTTATCTTGTGCTGAGCATGGAATTCGAACCCATGCTCAGGATGTGGAGTCCTCCTGCCTGCCGGACAGCTCGCTGTGGTCTAATACCAATTAAAAGGCTTTTACTCACCAGTTCCTGTGTAAATGTCATCCGTCTTCACAACATATTTTGGCGATGAGTGAGCGGGCTGTCCACATGGACCCAACGCATAGTCTCAGAGCAAGAGAGAGCTGTAAGCCGTATTTCCACGAATAAAGGAGTATCTTGCTGAGCGAACAAGGCAACGCCACATGTTGAGCAGATACGTTTTTGATTTACGTTGTGGTGTTAGTCTAATCTGAAAAAAGGGGTTTGTACTTGCGCATGCGCAGGACAAGGCAGGCAGGCCGTGGAACGCACACGTTTGCTGGAACGAGACGTGTGCTTGGCGGACGTTTTGGGTGTCACAGCTCAGGCAGAAAGATTGCAGCAGATTAAGAGGCAGTGTGTTTCTACACACAGTTGATCCAGCCTACGTGCAAGGAAATATTGCACATTAACGCACACCAGGCATTACGCTGACAAGCACACCATGCTGGTTTGGAAATATAATTGTACGCTGACAGGCACAGCTTAAGCTGATTGCGTTTCAGATTAATTTATCCAGGTTATGCTCAATGCTGACATGCACAGCACACACATTTGAATATACTTTAGCATGTGCTGCAAGTTTTACTTTAAAGTGTGATTCTTCATGGCAGTATATGTGGGATATTTGAGAGAGTACAATCCTTGATTTTTGGAAGCAGCAAATAGTGTATGGTTCTGTCCAAAGCAAGCAGCTAAAGGAAAATTGTGTGTCTCCTTTTGATTGTTGAAAAGTATTCAAAAGTAAACATTTGTGCTACTTTACAAGGAATACATAGCTTAACAAAAAAAAAGAAAAATGGAGAAGAGCTATGCAGGCTGTTCCACCACCACCCAATTTTTTACAAACTCCAGGCGAACCACCTGTAGAATGGAAAGAGTGGTTTGATGGTTTTGAAAATTATCTTGGAGTTAATTGTGCAATTCAATACTGTCCTGAAAGAAATACCTGCTTTTACATTCTTTAGGATTCAGGGGCAGAGCAATTTTCAAACACTTACCTGAAAATAATGTTGAGGGTAAAGAATTAGGGGCCATATGTAGGTAACTTGGAAATACCGAATTTTACCGGTTTGGTATTAAGAAATCAGTATTTCCGATGTATTTGGTAATATTTACCGATTCGGTAAAAATCGGAAACATTTTACTGAATCCTCAATACCGATCGGTATATCCGAATCGGTAAATACCGAATCTGTAAATATTTCCGAATCAGTAAATATTTCAGAATCAGTAAATACCGAATCGGTAAATACCAAATCGGAAATTCAAAACACCAGCAATTTAGGAATCAGCCAATCCTGTGCATCCACCACCCCTCCCAACCAGGAAGTGGCCACACCCATGCAGGTGCACTCAATCAGAACCTTCTGGAGAGGCTGGGAGTGCAGAGGAGAACAACTGAGCCACTGAGTGAACGTTCCCTGCAAAATGTGCACAATGGCTAGCCAGGACAAAGAAAGAGAAGGAGGTGAAAGGAAGAGGAAGCTGAAATTCAGCGCAAGGGAGCTGCAGGTGCTGGTTGAGGAGGTGGTAAAACAACATACCAAATTGCTTGGGAAGCAGTCCTTCCAAGTGGCTGAATCTGAAAAACTGAAGATCCGGCTGGGAATTCGGGCACAGGTGAATGCCATAGGAGTGACCCCCCAGGACATTGAAGTGCTTAAGAAAAGGTGGTTTAACATCAGGAGCATCACCAAGAAGAAGATGGCGGAGAACAGAAAACAAGCCAGCCAGACAGGAGGAGGAAGGAACAGGGCACCTGCCCTGTCTTCACTTGAGCAGCTTGTAGAATCCACCAAAGAGCCAGAAAGTGTCTGTGGAATCGGGGATGTAGACAGCTCAGTCAGAGCTGCTACCAAACAAGGTAAGAAAAATGCACAGCATTGTGCACCCCCCCCCTTCCCTATCCCAAATCCCCAATTAAACTGTGTGAATCCCACTCCAGTATAGGTTTCTGTAAAGACCAGCAATGCATTATGGGAGATGTAGTCAGTGAAACACTTATCATGACAGTAATCACACTGAACAACAAGGAATGTGACACCCATCAGTGATAAGCAAGCAGAGGACATTGAGATAGTGTGCCAGAAATGTATATTTATTATAGCTATTCAGTATAGAGCCTTGAGGAACACCTACCGCCAAAGGAGATGAAAGGCTGTTCGCTATTTTGATCATTTGGGATCTATCAGAGAGGAAGGAAGCAAACCATTTAAGCATAGTGCCCTCCATGCCCATTCTCTGTTGAAGAGTGATCAATCAATTGCAGCAGGGCTGTTTCAGTGGTGCAGTTTTGGATGAAGCCGGACTGAAAATTGTCAAGAAGATCATTGTCCTTGATATGACGAGAGAGTTGTTTCGCGATACATCTTTCTGTGATCTTCGCAAGAAAGGGTAGGTAAGTGATAGGGCGGAAGCTGTTGAGGTCATTCGCATCAGCAGTGGGTTTTTTAAGCAGAGGGACGACCTATCCAGTTTTGAAGGGGACAGGAAGTGAGCCTTGACAGAGGGCGAGGTTGACCAGAGTGGTCCAATAGGTAAGAGAATGGGTATAGAAGTCACTGGCAATGACACTAACACTGGGGATGGGGTCAAGAGAATGGTTGGAGGGCTTTGTTTCGAGGATGCAATAGAGGAGGGCATCTTCAGAGATGGGGTCAAAGTTCTGCCAAATGGCTAGTGATTTGCGCTCCTCTGGAGGGGTAAGATGAACGACCTAATCCACAAGTGATTTCACTTTTTCTTCAAAGAATAGAGCGAAATACACTGCTTTCTTTGAAGAATCCTCCAACTTGAAGGTTGGGGGAGAGCAGTAGGAGGTTAGGGCGGAAAAGAGGGGAGGTGGTTAGAGAGGTCCTGTCAGCTAGGAGAGGTGGCTGTGAGGGAACGGGCATCTGGCAGAGTGGGGGGGTGGGAGAAAGGGAAGTTGAAGAAAGGAAATGGTTCTGCCGGGCCCGAGGGAGGGAAATGGAAAGGGTTACCAAGGGAGGAGAGGGGGTAGCTTAGCATTGCTGGATGAGTGGGGGAAGGAGAGAGATGCAATTGTTTTGTGGAGAAATGGGGTAAAAAGCGAGGGGAGGAGGAGGTAGAGAAGAGGAAAAGAGGGAGGAATAAGGGGAGCATAAGGAAAGTTAACTAGGGGAGAAGCTTGGAGGAGAGGTGGACTAAACAGGGGGGAGGCAGGTAGGAATAGGTGGGAGGAGATGAGATTGGAGTACCGGGATGGTGCAGATTGGACGAGGAGCGTATTAGCTAGAAGTAAGGCTGAAGTGATGAAGGGGGGACATACTGTGAGGGGGGAATGGGAAAGGAGGGAGAAGGAGAGGGGGAGGGAAGATGGCCGACCTTTGCTTCTCGGGGTGCAGCCTATTGGAGTGTAGGGGGGTCAGGGGAGGAGAAAGGGAGTAATGGGTGGAGCAAGATGAAGAGTCAGGGGATGACCCGGTCGCAGAGGAGGGGAGTAGGGAGGGGACGAGGTGGTCGAAGAGTGAGAGACAAGTGTCTTTGCTTTGGATAATGACAGTAGCGTTGATATAGAGTGAGATAGTGAGGGAGCCATTGAAACACGCAGAGAGGGAAATGTTTAGTTGTGTCCCATGAGGGATAAAGGAGGAGGAGGTGATGTTAAGGGAACAATATAAGCTGATGGACCAAGAGGGGGTGTCGTTTTTAAGCCTCCCAAAACAACCATTGTAAAATTGATCAACAAAAAAGGAATCAGGAAAACGTTCAATGGTGTTATGCTTCAATCGTTGTACTGAAGCTTTAGTCTGGTTGGGAGGATAAATGATTTTGTAGCAATTAATTCCAGCTTTCACTCAAGTGGTGGCCATGTTGGGAAAATGCGAAGGAGGAGGGTGGGGGATAAGAGAAGGGTGTTACTAGGAAAGTGGTGGTGAGGAGAAGTATAAGGACATAAAGGGGGCACATATTCCAGATGTTGGGCGAAGATATCTGAAATAATGTGCTGTCCGGGAGGTGGGGTGATTAGGAAAAGATTGTTGGCAGATGAAGATGGGGGCTTGGGAGTCTCTGTGATTCCGCTGGTATTTGTTGGGTCCTTCATCTAGGTATGCATGATGCCACCTGGCACTAGATAATATTTACAACGGAATTATATGACAGGGCCAACTGGACCATGTCAGAACCATCACAAAGTGCGAGTTCCCATCAGTCAACTCACGAGACTGCCCTTCATCATTTGGGGACCGTCACGTTTAGTAGGTCGAGTATCCACAATAGATTGGCAGGATTTTACAAGCCTAATCTATATTAAACGTGTCAGCAGGGAAGCGTGTCTGTGCACAACTGAATAGCAGTGCATAAAAAGAAGAAAGTGAAAGTGAATCAGTGAATAGTAAAGCAACAAAGGTATAAGATTGGGTAGTGATAGGGGAAAAAAACATTTATTCTGTACCCCTTCAGTCCCAAAGTATAAAAAACAGTGCAATAGTAGTGTAACAAAATGACTACTAGGGAGTATCTTAGGTCGACATGTTTCTGCAGACTACTGGAGCCAGGTGGTCTCCCGCTGCTTCTTCAGGACCATTACGTGCTACTGCTAATAAAAAGAGTTACTATCACCTTATACGTGATCAGTTACCATCTTCCTGGCTTCATAGGACAATCACCCAGAATGGAAGACCAGATACATACAAGAGAAAAGAACAAACAGGGCACTATTAGTATGTGCTTGAATTGCAAAAATAGATGCAAATCCATTTGCTGATTTATATGTTAATAACCAACAGAGACAGTAGTATCTTGTCATCGCATTAGCCTGCTCACTCACCTTTGTGGCAGGAAGGAATAGCCCCACCTCACCTGGCTTCAACTCAGGTACATGGAGCACCGCTCTAGCGGAGGGAATAAACAAGTATTTACATTCTTAAAATACGAAACTATGTACCAATAGTGCTCTGTCTAACTGCAACGACTCACCAGTCGATGCCAAGTAGTCTCCCCATATGTTTAAACTTGGCCAAATAGCTATCTAGGCTTTCTGCTTCATATGACAAGGCCATTTAGGAGAGCAGGAAAATAACCACGTTCTCTGACAAACAATCGCCGAACCCTGGTAAGGCATAGGTCGGGGATGTGCAGCTTTCACCCATATGCTAAAAAGACAGCACTGTCATAGTTCTGATAGAGCCAAACTTGCTCTCTTTTCCTAACAAATTGAACGATGATCTCGATATTAAATAATATTGCATGTCATCGGAGATTAGTGTAAGTCTTGTGAACCTGCCGAGGTTCTCCAATTGAATAAATCGAGCCATGGGCTCCACAAAGGTAGTGGGTGTCATTGAAGCTATGGTTGATAAAAGATGAAAATATACTGGCGACTATTGGGTTGCTGAAATGTCATGATTGTGACTTCCTCGCCCTCAACAGGTACGGAGTCATAAATTAAAGACATTGCCTGTTGAACTATATTAGCATTGTTGTCACTAGGCTTCTGATAAAGTACATATCGAATGTCAAACCACATTACCCTTGCTTCATAGCACGGTACCCTCGCTGTCACCACGCTCTGTATGAACCACGGAGCGAACGTCAAACTACATTTCCCTTGATTCGTAGCGTGGCACGCCCTGATGACGTCACACGCCAGGGCGACGCCGACGCAGGAATGAACTACATTGATGGATTACTACAGCGCCGGTACCTCCCCAAAAGACAGCCCAGAGGGACGCCGGGGTACCGACGGAGAGGTCAGTGCGCAGCGCCCAGCTATTTTGCCTAACAAGCGTGCCAAACATAGTGTCGTTCTAGCATAGGTGTTACGAGCACTGGGAAGTAATAAGAGTGATTACCGCGCCTTGCTTAACGAATTCTGGTGTTAACGTTGAGATGATTCAGTGTTTTGGCACCTTGACAAGAGTGACCAATATGTCTTGCCTAATGGCTTGTAGCACCAGCACTGATACAATTCAATGATTCGGCACTTTGAATGTAATTGTGAAGGCTGCAAGTTTGGCTCTATCAGAACTATGACAGTGCTGTCTTTTTAGAATATGGGTGAAAGCTGCACATCCCCGACCTATGCCTTACCAGGGTTCGGCGATTGTTTGTCAGAGAACGTGGTTATTTTCCTGCTCTCCTAAATGGCCTTGTCATATGAAGCAGAAAGCCTAGATAGCTATTTGGCCAAGTTTAAACGTATGGGGAGACTACTTGGCATCGACTGGTGGGGCGTTGCAGTTAGACTGAGCACTATTGTTACATAGTTTCGTATTTTAAGAATGTAAATACTTGTTTATTCCCTCCGCTAGAGCGGTGCTCCATGTACCTGAGTTGAAGCCAGGTGAGGTGGGGCTATTCCTTCATGCCACAAAGGTGAGTGAGCAGGCTAATGCGATGACAAGTTACTACTGTCTCTGTTGGTTATTAACATATAAATCAGCAAATGGATTTGCATCTATTTTTGCAATTCAAGCACATACTAATAGTGCCCTGTTTGTTCTTTTCTCTTGTATGTATCTGGTCTTCCATTCTGGGTGATTGTCCTATGAAGCCAGGAAGATGGTAACTGATCACGTATAAGGTGATATTGACTCTTTTTATTAGCAGTAGCACGTAATGGTCCTGAAGAAGCAGCGGGAGACCACCTGGCTCCAGTAGTCTGCAGAAACATGTCGACCTAAGATACTCCCTAGTAGTCATTTTGTTACACTACTATTGCACTGTTTTTTATACTTTGGAACTGAAGGGGTACAGAATAAACATTTTTTTCCCCAATCACTACCCAATCTTATACCTTTGTTGCTTTACTATTCACTGATTCACTTTCACTTTCTTCTTTTTATGCACTGCTATTCAGTTGTCCACAGACACGCTTCCCTGCTGACACGTTTAATATAGATTAGGCTTATAAAAACCTGCCAATCTATTGTGGATACTCGACCTACTAAACGTGACGGTCCCCAAATGATGATGGGCGGTCTCGTGAGTTGACTGATGGGAACTCGTACTTTCTGGACGATGTTCCACTGGCTAGTTTTCACCTAGATCCTTACACGGATACATACTTTAGAAATAGTTCTCCTTTTGACCTACTGTTATTTGTTGTTGGTGTGACTTGTTAATTGGGGGTTATAGCAGTTTAGGTCGGTAATCTTCCCCTGGGACCCTCCTCTCGTAGTGTTTTGTAGAACCATCACAAAGCCAATTTATTAACAGTAAAACAGATCATAAGCGAACACCCAGTATCCACTGGTGATCACTGTACTTAGTATCAGCCTGTAGCAAAAACCACATTTGGCACCAACCGCAATGTACGCCCATAATCTCATCAGACTGATATTGGACCCTAATCTCCTGAGAATCACTAACATTAGGGGCATAAAGCACAGGGTGGAACAAAATCTCACTAGCATAACCAAAATATGCAAGACAACCTCATCATCATGAAACCACCTTTAGAGGTACTCAGAACAGGGTGCATAGTTCATTCTACATGAGGAACATTTCCTAGCACCACATAATCGTAATAGAGCCTGGTGCCCAGCAAACCTCCCAGCCTCCTTGGCCAACTGGTAATCTCAGAGGGGGGCTCAGAAGCCCTGTATCCAGAATGTCAGGGCTGTTGCCAATGCAGCGAAAGTCAAAGGATGCGCACTTACGCAAACCTAAGCTTGCGCAGCTGTGAGGGAATGGGGGGAAGGAGTGCATCTCACTCCTAACTCAATCAGAACTGTCCCCACGGATAGAGTGGCCTAAACGGTGCAGCTGGCACTACTTGCTGCGCAGCTGTAAAAGGCCTAAACATTGCAGCTGGCACTACTTGCTGCAAAGCTGTAAGTAAGAGAAAGGCAGCCAGGGCACTCAATGTGCCCTTTAAACAGATAGGAAGAAACGTTGCAGCTACCCATGCTGTTGTTCACTTGATCTATTGTCTGATGGTAATGTTTTATCAGTGGCACATGGGTGATGTTAAGATGAGAGTTCCTGAACCAGATCTGTGGGATAATGTCAATTTGCCCACTCCAAGACAGCCCCCAAATGCAGAGGGTAGAACCAGCCCATTTCACTCTCAATGCATGAGTGAATGAAGGCAAGGAAGTGCTGTCAGGCTCCCAGGTGAGAGGTCAGCATGGGGGTGAAGAACTCCTTACACATATGCCTCACGCTGAATGTGAAGGGATTATATGGCTCTTTGTAATCACCACGCAGCAAGCAGGGACAGGCAAAACTTGTCGATGGCCGGGCTTGTCCACGTGCAGCAGCCACCCGACAGGAGCAGTGGATCTGAGCGGAATCCCTATGCCATACAGTAGCAGTCCCTGGTGTCGAGGGAGAGAGGGCCAGGTCCCCCCAGGGCACGACCCACCCCATAGAAGCTGGTCAATCAGCTGGTATTCGGAAATTAATGCAGGTCAGGCCGGTGTTGCTGGGCCTATCGGCAATACAGAAGGAACACAATCCCAACCCGGGGGCCCACCAGGAAGCAGGCGGGCTGGTCAAGGTAACAACTGCACTTGAAGTGCTGCTGGCAACTCAGTCTGCCAATACTGGTCCTGTGGATGTGGGTGACAGTGAGGAGATGACCAGTCGCAGCAGCATTACCCACCCTGCAACTGACACCCGGAGGAGCAGCAGACAGCATGGGGCTGGCACTGGCTCCACAGCCAGTGAAGACAGTCAGATGTGGCATCCATCACTGTTGTGCGTGGCCACAGACGCTGATGCAGCCCACACTTTGTGCACTAAATTTGGTGAAGTAACCTATGGCATCCTCTTTGGGATGTCACAATTTGAACTGTCTGGTTGAGCCCTTTGTGTAGTTGCCTAGTGCCCTATGATTAAAACGATGTAATGTACATATAACAAATGGCTGTGGCTCCTTACTTACTTAAAAATAGTTGTGTGTGATCTCTGCCCGTCTTTGTCTCCCATCTGGTGTTGGTGCCACTCCTGCTGCGTTGGGCTCTGACTATGCAAATTCATCATCATTGTCCTCAGAGTCAGTTAATTCAACTTCTGTTCCTTTCTTAGTGGCAAGGTTGTGAAGCATAGCACAAGTTGTAATCATCACACCCTGCCAGCAGGTAGGTCGCCACCCCAGCCGCCGCATGGTCCTCCTGTGCAGCTGCCCGCCTGTGCCCTCGCGGCTTCCCGGTAAGCTCTCCTGGGCCTGCCGCTTCTGTGCTCGTGTGCCCCCGTGATTGTTGCTGTCTCTTCTTCTGTGCCCGTGTGCCCCCGTGATTGCTGCCATTTTCTCTTCTGTGTCCGTGTGCCCCTGTGAGTGTTGCCATTTTTTTCTTCTGTGCCCGTGTGCTCCCGTGATTGCTGCCGTTTTCTCTTCTGTGCCCGTGTGCCCTCGTGATTGTTGCCATTTTTTCTTCTGTGCCTGTGTGCCCCCGTGATTGTTGCCGTTTCTCTTCTGTGCCCCGTGTGCCCCCGTGATCATGCCCGCCCTTCTGGGACACCCCCCCGCTGTCCCCTGGTCCTCCTTCCGACCGCTGCATCCCTGCAGCTCCGCCCCCCCACTGCCCCATTTGCCACCCCGCTCCCGCCTCCCAGCGGCTCCTCCCTCCCACTTTGCCATTTATGGCGGAGTCCACGCGTACGCGCAGCGTTCACGTGCAGCGGGTGCGCCGATTGTGCGCCAAAGGCAAGCCCGTCTACGCCCATCTGTGCCTGGACCGCACCCAGCGCCAGAGCCCCTGCACATTTGTTATATGTAAATGACATCGTTTTAATCATAGGGCACTAGGCCCCCACACAAAGGGCTCAACCCGCCAGTTCAAATTGTGACAACCCCAAGAGGATGTCATAGATTACTTCACTGAATTTAGTGCACAAAGTGTGGGCTACATCAGCGTCTGTGGCCACGCACAACAGTGATGGATGCCATCATCTGACTGTCTTCACTGGCTGTGGAGCCAGTGCCAGCCCCATGCTGTCTGCTGCTGCTCCGGGTGTCAGTTGCAGGGGTGGGGGGGGGTAATGCTTCTGTGACTGGTCATCTCCTCACTGTTACTCACATCCACAGGACCAGTATTGGCAGACTGAGTTGCCAGCAGCCCTTCAAGTGCAGTTGTTACCTTGACCAGCCCGCCTGCTTCCTGGTTGGCCCCCGGGTTGGGACTGTGTTCCTTCTGTATTGCCGACAGGGCCCAGCAACACCTGCCTGACCTGCATTCATCCCCGAATAGCCCCTGCTTGAGCAGCTTCTATGGGGTGGGTCGTGCCCTGGGGGGACCTGGCCCTCGCTCCCCACGACACCAGCGACTGCTACTGTATGGCATAGGGATTCAGCTCAGATCCACTGCTCCTGTCGGGTGGCTGCTGCACGTGGGCAAGCCCGGCCAACAACAAGCTTTACCTGTCCCTGCTTGCTGCGTGGTGATTACAAAGAGCCATATAATCCCCACACATTCAGCGTGAGGCATATGTGTAAGGAGTGTGTACTGACATGCGCCTCCGCTTTTGTGGAGGCAGCGGAACCTGCTTTTCAATAGTCCAAACGTGTGCTCCACAACATTGCATGTTGATTTGTGTGCCACATTGTATCGTCTCTTACTCGGGGTTGATGAGTTTAGGTAGGGAGTAAGGATAAATGACCGCACGGCATATGCGCTATCGCCTAGGTGAGAAAGAGAGTGCCTTTAATTACATGCACCAAAACACATTCATCTGCAGTATCTATCAGGGTGTGTCACAGTGATTTACCTAGCAGGTATCCTTCTCCAAATTCTCCCTCAGCCAGGAGTGCGTAAATCCCACTGTGCTGGAAGATGTATGAGTCGTGGGTGCTCCCAGGAAATTTGGCCACGATGTTGGTGATTATGTTGGCAGCAGCGCAGATAACTTGCACATTTATGGAGTGGGTGGACTTTCTGTTCCTCTAGATATACTCAGTGGCTGCAGGTGGGCAGATTGTAATGTGTGTGCCATCAATACACCCTAGGACATGCGGGAACAGTGCCATTTGGTAAAAGTCTGTCTTGGTTTTCAGCAGTTCTGCCTGTGTGTTTGGGAAGCTAATGTAGTGATGCATTCTCTGCATCATGGCATCCAGGAACTTGTTAAAAGAAATGGTACAGGCACCTCTGTGACACCTCACCTACCGCAGCTATCACCCCCTGGTAACTACCTTTTGCAAGTAGGTGTAGGATACAGAGCACCTGCACATGTGGTGAAATCTGAAAAACCTGGCTGGGAATTCAGGCACAGGTGAATGCCATAGGAGTGACCCCCCGGGACGTTGAAGTGCTTAAGAAAAGGTGGTATGACATCAGGAGCATCACCAAGAAGAAGATGGCGGAGAACAGAAAACAAGCCAGCCAGACAGGAGGAGGAAGGAACAGGGCACCTGCCCTGTCTGCACTTGAGCAGCTTGTGGAGTCCACAATAGAGCCAGAAAGTTTATGTGTAATCGGGGATGTAGACAGCTCAGCCAGAGCTGCTACCAAACAAGGTAAGAAGCATGCACAGCATTGTGCACCCCCCCTTCCCTATCCCAAATCCTCAATTAGGCGGTGTGAATCCCACTCCAGTACAGGTTTCTGTAAAGACCAGCAATGCATTATGGGAGATGTAGTCAGTGAAACACTTATCATGACAGTAATCACACTGAACAACAAGGAATGTGACACCCATCAGTGATAAGCAAGCACAGGATATTGAGATAGTGCGCCAGAAATGTATATTTATTATAGCTATTCAGGGCTGCCGTACTACTGAGCTAATGTACTATTTCTGTCCACAGGCGAGACATTGCGCAGGTCTGATCAAAGCAAGGATGGAAGGGCACCCAGGAAGGAAAGAGCAGAGGAGGCCAGTGCAAGTGCACCACACCACCACCACCGGCATCACCACCACTACCAGCGTCAACACCACTGCCAGCTTCACCACCACTGCAAGCTTCACCACCACTGCCAGTGTCACCACCACTGCCAGCGTCACCACAACTGCTAGCCTCCCCAGCAGCAACACCACCTGCAGCGGTAAGACCCAGAAGGCATGCTGTTGCCATGCTCCATGAGATAGAGTCATCCTCAGAAGACGCAAGGGGGGGGGGACATCAACTGTGCCAGTGGATGGTAGTAATGCTGGTTTTCAGTCCACCTCTGAGAGAGCACACACAGGTGCCAGATGCCGTAGGACCCGGGAAAGCAGTTCGCCTTCACAGGGTGAGGATCAGGGTGTCTTCGCAGGGCTGGAGGCAAAAATGGTGAAGGTGCAGCGCCTGCAAGGCAAGGCAATTCAGTCTGTACAGTGGCAAATGAAGCACCTCAACAACAACATGGGGAACATTGAGAAGGGCATCAGAACTATGACCTACACGCTGGCTGACGGCATGAAGGAGATGGCTGAGGGCATGCAGGACATGCCCCAGTCAGTGATGCTGCTGTGCCGCAAACTGGATGAGGACAGGGTAGCACAGCGCAGGGAGAGGCAGAGGATGGAACACCATACAAAGGCAGTGAACCGCCTAGCAACTGCCACATTTCTGCTCTGCAGGCGCTCCGTGGCCATGCAGTAGGGGCCGGCACACTGCAGTTGTATTTTATTTATTTATTTATTTTATGTGTTTTTATATAGCGCAGACTTTACCAGAAGGTGTCAGAGCGCTTCACAATAGGAACAGAACTGATTCATGAGGAGAAAATTACAAGTAAACATATTACAAAAGAAAACATTAAGTTACATGAGGCAAAAGTGACAATTGTGAGCAAACAAAATACAAGAGGTAGCAAACGGTGCATTACAGGAGGAAAAAGTGACATGTGTGCAGGTTACAAAAGCGTACAAAGTACAAGTAGAGGTATAGTACTGCAATACATGGCAGAGATTCAAACACAAGAACAAACATTAAATAGGCAATGATGGCACTTGTGCAAGTATCTAAAGCAAACAAAATGTAAAAGGTAGCAAACAGTGCAAACAAGAGAAAAGTGACATGTTACAAAAGAGTACCAAACACAGGTAGAAGGATAATTCTGCAATAAATGGCAGAATACACTGGGAAGGCACTTCCATAGTCATGAAGAAAAGGATTCTCTATAATGGAAGGTCTTCCTTCAGATAATAGAAAGGGTGTGAATTAAATTTGGAAGTGTCTTTGAAGGAGGAGAACTTTGAGGTCAGTTTTAAAGGCCTGGGAGGAGGTGGTGGTCAGGAGCTGAGACGGAAGTGAGTTCCAAATTCTCACCGCGTTGCCTGAAAAGGATTGGCCCATCGATCTTTCCATCTTGAAAGTGGGAGGTTCAAGCAGTAAATTTTCCGCATTACTTGATGGTCTAGAGCCTCCAGAGAGTTTCAGTTTATTCACCAGATAGCGAGGAGAGGAGGAGTGCAAGGCTTTGTGGGTGATACAGGCAATCTTGTAGATAGATCTTGCCTCGATGGGAAGCCAGCGGAGGGTGGATAACATGGGTTTGATGTGGTCGCTTTTTTTGGCCCCATAAATGAAGCGAGCTGCTGAATGGAGAACAGATTTAAGGGGGGACAGGTGGGATTTGGGGAGGCCAGTGAGAAGAGAATTGCAGTAGTCCAGTCTGGAGAGGACCAGCGATTCGACCAGGGTTTTACGGTCTTGCTCTGGGAAGAAGCGACCAATTCCCCAAAGAAGGAGCAGTTGGCATTGAGCTGACTTTGCAATGGAGTTGATGTGGGAGATTAGTAAGCATGGGCGCAAAATCCGTTCGGCTCGCGGATTTTTCGGATTTTCGGTAAATCCGCAATCCGCGAACTCTCGCGGATGTGGCGAAAATACACAAATCCGCGCGCGGCGGATTTTTTGCTTGTGTTCGCACTGCTCGCGGGCCGCGGCGCGGGTAGCAACAATCTCGCACTCGCGAAATTACAAAAAATACAATTGGGGAGGGGTGAAGGAAGTGACCCAGTCTCCAACTTCCTCTTCCTGTCCAGCAAGCTCCTCCCATTGCTTAGTCCATTTCCTGGCCACTTTGAATTCGATCTTGACTGGGAAGGATTACTTTTTGTGGATGCTGCTGGAGATTTGGCTTTGAGGCCTTTTGGATTACTTTTTGATTAGAAATTTGATTTACAAGTAAGTTGATAAGTTGATGTTGTTTGTTTGTGGTGATTTTTGTGTGTGTTTTTCGACTTTTTGGGGTGGGTTTGGGGGCTGGCTATGTGTGGGAGGCCATTTTGAGGCATGGTCCTGCAGGTCCTGGCCATGTGGATGGGGTCAAGCGGCCATTTTGAAGTCAGGCAGTGTGCTTTGTGCCCTATGCCCACCCAGTCTGCTCTGATTGCTTTCATTATGCCCAGGGGGCCTCGAACTCCCGCGGATTACCCGAAAATCGGATTTTTAAAAAAAAAATTTGCCTGTGTTCGCAGTGCTCGCGTCCCGCGCAGCAACAATCTCGCACTCGCGAAATTGTAAAAAAATTACAATTCTGCACATGAATTGAAAACTACCAGGCTTAGTTATGGGTGCATGCATGATACAACAGTTTTTTTTAATTTTAACATTATTCTGGCCAGGGCATGGATGGCATTGGATTGTTGTGATTTTTGTGTGTTTTACGACTTTTTGGGGTGGTGTTGGGGGCTTGCTATGTGGGTGGGGGCCATTTTATTGCCTGGTCCCGTGTGGGTGGGGGTCTGGCGGCCATTTTTAAGCCAGTTTGGGTGCTTTGTGCCATAGGCCTGCACCCAGTGTGCTGTGATTTTATCATGCCCAGGGGGCCCAGGCCAAAATACGTCTGTTCGCGGATTTTGCTGGTTTTTCGCCACGTTCGCGTCGTGAAGCAACAATCTCGCACAACAACCACCATCAG
This sequence comes from Lissotriton helveticus, assembly GCF_964261635.1. Lineage (NCBI taxonomy): Eukaryota > Metazoa > Chordata > Amphibia > Caudata > Salamandridae > Lissotriton > Lissotriton helveticus. The sequence continues at coordinate 1,701,825,817 of NC_136063.1, read as the reverse complement.
GCAGCCTAAACCTTCTGAAACTTGATGGATGGCATTGGATTGTGGTGATTTGATTGGTGTTGTGTTTTTTGATTTTTTGGAGTAGGGGTTGGGGGCTGGCTATGTTGGTGGGGGGCCATTTTGAGGCATGGTCCTGGCCATGTGGATGGGGGTCAAGTGGCCATTTTGAAGGCAGGCAGTGAGCTTTGTGCCATAGGCCTGCACCCATTTTGCCTTGCTTTCACCCATTTAGCCCAGGGGGAGTCAGTGGTACATGAAACTATACCCCTCTCTGTGTGTGCTCTCTTGGATCAATGTTAAATTCCTGTTTCCCAAAAATTTAGCAAATCCTAATTTTGAAATTTCCATATTGTGTGGTGTGCATGTGTGTATTCATAAATGCCTACTTGCAAACTATTTATTGAAGCGCTACATATGCAACATATATTTACTGATGTTCCTCTGTCTTCGTTTGCTTTTAGGGGCACAAAGTCAATAACTCCGCATCATCGTTGAGCATCAGTGCCAGGAAGAAGTCCTGCTGCGGCCTGTTGTTCCGACATCTGAAGAAGATGGCTCCAAAAAGAGGTGCCCGTAGCTCCTCTTGCAAGAAAAATGTCTCTACTAAGGAGAAGAAGAAGCAAGTGGCACCACTTACCAAGGATACTGGTAGCTCGACCACTACATTTTGGGGGAAAAAGCAAAGGCCCACCATGAGTGCTGCACAGGTAGCCTGTTTAGTAGTTCAATCACCAACGACCAGTGATGTTGGCTCATCGCAAGAAAGTAGCAGCACACCATCAACACAGGTTGTAACTCATCTCACAAGTACTATTCAACAATCAAAGCCGCAACAACAACTGCATGGGCTACTAGTACAAGCACAAGTACATGCGCAAGGAGCTGTCCGAGAAGGAGCTGTCCGAGAAGGAGCTGTCCGAGAAGGAGCTGGCCGAGAAGGAGAAGGCCGAGAAGGAGAAGGCCGAGAAGGAGAAGGCCGAGAAGGAGAAGGCCGAGAAGGAGAAGGCCGAGAAGGAGAAGGCCGAGAAGGAGAGGTCCATGGAGAGTTGCAAGTAGAGGTCAGTGAAGAGGCCCATGTAGCGGCGCATGGAGTGGTGCAAGTTTCACAATGGTTGTTCTTCCAGAAGTAGGGGCACAGGAGGAAATTGACTTTGGAGCCGGGGTATCATGTCAGGAAGACGAAGGCATTCCTCCTGATGATTCATTTTCTCCCAGCTCCCCACCAAGGAAAAGATCAAGGAGTGTGTGTAGAAGTTCCTCTTCAAGCCCCGCTCCATCAGATGATGATCTGGATCTAGATTGGCAACCATCTCCGACGTCTGAGAGGGAGGCACACCATGAGCTGCGAAAGGTATCAAATGTTAAAAGGAAGGGCCCCGGAAAGCTCATACTTATGGATCCGAACGTCGGACTTGATGAAGTGGTGCATTCTGATGTTGTTGAACAGGATGACAGCAATGACCTAGTCATCACACACGTCATTCCAGCCACACCGGCCATGCAGCAGACAGACATTTATACCCTATCCCGACGTCATGCTGAGCGTGACCCTGGCGACGTGGCACTGGTAGCACCACCAACGCAGTCAAGTAGTACAACAAGTTCAACAAAACCTACAGCTCCCATATTTTCTCCCCAGAGGGGGACTCCATCCAGCTCGACTCCCTCAAGTAGGGTTGCTGCAATAATTGCACAACCCAGTAGATGTCTGCAAGGCTCATCCACCACTGCTTCATCTGGCATTGGCAGTATCATCTCGTGCGGCAAAACCAGAAGTTTCCAGTCCCCAGTTTGGAACTTTTTTAGTGTCCATGCAAAGTATGATAACATAGCCGTTTGTTGCATTTGTAAGACTAGAGTTAGCCGTGGTAAGACTGGTACCAACTATGGAACCGGAGGCCAGATAGGTCATCTTCAAAGAAAGCACGCTATCGAATGGTTTGTGCACCTAGCAAACATCAAGGGAAAGCAATCCCAAAGGGCAAGTGGCCAAAATATACCCATACTAGGTGTTTCATCTGAAGATGACGGGGAGGTAGAAGAAGCGTCAGACATTTGTCTGGTTGCACCCAGTACCCCTGGCAGCACCACACCCTCCGGAACACATAGGAGGCACACTGAGAGTCTGGGAGACACACCAATGCGGAAAATGTCAACACTGAGCAGAAGTGGGTCGAAGAAGGCATCAGCATCATCCAGTACATTTGTCCAGCGCACCATTTCAGCCATGTTCTCCTCAGATGCGCAATTTCAACGCAACCACCCAACTGTACGCCTGTATAACACTAAGCTGGCTAAAATGCTAGCGGTGGACCTTCTCCCTTTTTCATTTGTCGAAAATGTGGGTTTTCTTGAACTCGTGGCAACACTGGCCCCTAAATGGAAGGTTCCTAGCCGGTTCTATTTTGCCAGGGTTGCTGTTCCAGCACTACATAAAGAGGTGCTTGAGTTGGTTGGGGCAGCTTTGCAGAAGAGTGCAGTTCACACTATACACCTGACAACAGACATGTGGACCAGTTGCCAAGCCCTTGATTACATGTGCATCACTGCACACTGGGTCTCCTTTTCTGGGGTTGCACAACAGATAAATGCAGGTGGTGACTTGGTCGAGATTTTTAAGGGTGCTCGTAAACATGCAACATTAGCCATGTTTGGCATGGAGAAAAGTCATACTGCAGTCAACATTTTGGATGACTTTAACAAAAAGGTCTCACAATGGCTGCCCCCAAGAAATTGCAAGGTTGGTTATGTTTCTACTGATAATGGCAGCAATGTAGTTAAGGCCATGGAGAACGGTTACTATTTCAGAGTGCTGTGTTTGGCGCACTGTATGAACCTTGTCGTGCAAAAGTTCTTGAAAAAAGAACTTGCAGTCGACCAAATACTGACCATCTGCAGAAGAATATGCACACACTTCAACCATTCTTTTAAGGCCCGGAAGGAGCTGAGGCGCCAGCAAAATGTACGTAGAATGCCAGTGAAAGCACTTATCCAGGAGGTGGCAACACGTTGGAACTCAACCTTCTACATGCTTGAGCGTCTGCATGAGCTGTTTCCAGTAGTCAATGAGTATTTCTACAACCTGGGTGGTGATACGACAGAAATGATGCTAGCGGTGGAGCAATGGCAGCTAGTTAAAAGCCTGACAGACATGCTTTGTCCTTTTGAGGTCTTCACGCGTGACGTCAGCAGGGAGGACTGTTCTTTGAGCAAAGCTATCCCATTGTTGCTGAAGCTCGAGCACCAAGTCCAGGTGGTGTCTTCAGAATTAAAAGATGCTGGAAAGAATGAAGCATATGAGTTGGCGCAGAGATTATTACATCGCCTAGTTAGCAATAAACGGCTTGTAAATATCAAGAAACAACAGCACTACATTTGTGCTACTATTCTGGATCCACGTTACAAAAAGCCATTGTTTGGCAAAGTAATAATTCCTTTTGAAACATCAAATGTTACAGAGTACAAAAGTTGGCTAGCTCAGTCAGCTATTCGTTTTGAAAGAGAGCGGAAGGAAACTGTAGGAGAACTTGAAGACAGTACTACTAGTGAATCAGCAGGCCATCAGGCGTCCCCCAAAAAAACTTCTGCATCTGTGCCTGTGACAGAAGTGAGTGACTTTTCCTCTGAGCCGTTAACCACACCAGCAACCGTATCATCTGCACCAGTCACAGGCGATATGTCTGAAGCGGAGTGGCTAAGTGAGCTAGGGTTTCCTTGTCCCAGAAAGGACACAGAAGTGCAAAGTACAGGAATCCGGGAGAACATTGTTTCAATGGTGCAGGCCTATCTGGATGACTCAACAGCGGTCAATATTACTGAGGACCCATTGGCGTATTGGCATGGGAAAAGAAAGATATGGCGAGAGCTCACCAACCTGGCTATCAATTACTTGTCTTGCCCACTCGCAAGCGTGTCTTCAGAACGTGTTTTTAGTTCTGCTGGTGGCATTGTGACTTGCAAAAGGTCCCGCCTCTTGCCCGCAAATGTGGAGCGGCTCACCATGATAAAGATGAACCAGCACTTCATACCACCAGATTACAAAGTACGAGAATGCACGCAGGAAGAAGACGAGGACACCGGCCTACCTGAGGAAAGTTCTCCTCAGTTACCAGAAGTACTACCGACTCAATTTGCAGAGTTTGAGGACGAGCTCTGCTTCCCTGACAGCGAGTTCTGAAAATGAGTCAATAATTAATTAACTTTAACATTAGTCCTTATTCACTTTTATTCCTGTGTGTCTGTCTTTCTTTTTTTAGCAAGTGCTTGATCACATTCACAACAAAACTGTAATCACCCCATCACAAGCAACAACAAGCCCATCAGCAGAACTGTCTTGATTTTGATGCCGCAGCATTCCTCAGGTTCACAACAGTTAGTTGACAAGAACTCAGTCCTGGTCGTCTATCCTCCTCCTCCAGACTCACCCTATCCATTTCCCGTAATGCTGATGCCTGGAATCTGCACAATGAAGAAACTGACGTTGACGAGTCCCCTAAAGAGGGACTGTCTGGAAGTAGTGAGTCCTCATTTAAATACATTTTGCTAAGTGTGACTTTTTTGCGTTTGGGTTTACGGGTCTTGGCTGGGCCATTGCTGGCAAGGTCTATTAAGGGATGAAATTGGTTAGGCATTTACTTTGGAAAACATTTGGCCTATTACACGTGAACGTTTAGGCGTTATTATTGCTCGCTTGCCTGTCTTAGGGGTGCTGTCTGTGGGGCTTCTAGGATTTTGAGGTCTGTGAGCACCGCTGCCATATTTCTAATGTTGATTGCTTTTGTTTTGCAGGAAATCCACGCCGGGAAACTCCAGTTGGGGCCCTGCTGCAGAACGCTTTAGGACACTGTGAATTCCAGGTGGAGCCAGCCCTCAAACACAAATTACAGGTAAGATAAGCGTTTGGATGGGAGGTAGTATAAATGGAGTATTAGGAGAGGCGAGAGAGTGACAGTGGTACTAGTAGTAAAGTCCTAGGACTCCTCAATTAACAAACTCTGTGACAGGCATTTACTTTGGAAAACATTTGGCCTATTACACGTGAACGTTTAGGCGTTATTTTTGCTCGCTTGCCTGTCTTAGGGGTGCTGTCTGTGGGGCTTCTAGGGTTTTGGGGTCTGTGAGCACCGCTGCCATATTTCTAATGTTGATTGCTTTTGTTTTGCAGAAAATCCACGCCGGGAAACTCCAGTTGGGGCCCTGCTGCAGAACGCTTTAGGACACTGTGAATTCCAGGTGGAGCCAGCCCTCAAACACAAATTACAGGTAAGATAAGCGTTTGGATGGGAGGTAGTGTAAATGGAGTGTTAGGAGAGGCGAGAGAGTGACAGTGGTACTAGTAGTAAAGTCCTAGGGCTCTTGAATTAAAAAATTCTGTGACAGGCATTTACTTTGGAAAACATTTGGCCTATTACACGTGAACGTTTAGGCGTTATTATTGCTCGCTTGCCTGTCTTAGGGGTGCTGTCTGTGGGGCTTCTAGGATTTTGGGGTCTGTGAGCACCGCTGCCATATTTCTAATGTTGATTGCTTTTGTTTTGCAGAAAATCCACGCCGGGAAACTCCAGTTGGGGCCCTGCTGCAGAACGCCTTAGGACACTGTGAATTCCAGGTGGAGCCAGCCCTCAAACACAAATTACAGGTAAGATAAGCATTTGGATGGGAGGTAGTATAATGGAGTATTCGGAGAGGCGAGAGAGTGACAGTGGTACTAGTAGTAAAGTCCTAGGGCTCTTGAATTAACAAACTCTGTGACAGGCATTTACTTTGGAAAACATTTGGCCTATTACACGTCAACCAACACGATGACAGTGTTCAGTTAAATGAACTTACTGCAAAACCACCACCCACCAAGCTCAAAAGTAGTAAAAAAACAGATATGCTCAGATAAAGTTTGAAAAAGTATATTTTTATATCCCTAACAAAATAATCTCCCGCAAGACCCTCCCTAACCCCAACAAATAAATAGTCATTCAAAAGTCCCCAAAAAACCCAACTCCCAATTCCCACCCCCCAAAAGTCTCTAAAAAAGGGGCAAGGGACACTCTAGGGATGCACAGTGTTGAGTTTGGCCTCCAGGGCATCATGCCTTAGGGCCAGGGCATCGTACTTCTCCTGGAGGGTGGCGTGATCTAAGCGGAGGCCCTCCACCACATTCTGATAGTCTTTCCATTTCTGGACCTCCGCCTCTAGTTCGGACACTCTGCGGAGTGCTCGGCGCAAGCGAGCCTTTACACTGCTGTGAGGTGCAGCCTTTGCTGCTTGGCGGTGGCGTCTGCCAGCACGGCTCCGTTTGGCTGGAGCACTGCGCTTACCGGCAGAACGTGGGGTCACGGAGGAGGATGCAGATGTTGATGCACTGGACTGCGTGTCGTCCCCCTCCAATTCCACCAGCCGCCGATATTGGGCAACACTTGCTTCCAGCCTCCGTTGCCGGGCCAGTACAGCCAGCATACTCCTCGTCGGTTTTGAGGTTTTAGTATTACCAACTATATGAAGAAAGAAAGACATAATATGTAACCAATGCTCTTTAAGAATATGATTAACACAAAATAATTCAGCAGGAAGTTGTGTCACAGTACAACTAGCAACTAGCCAGCGCAGTACAAAACTATTCAGGCCAGTATCATGGGCGTCCGCAGGGAGGGGCAAGGGGGGGCGCTTGAATCACCATTTCCCTTCCCACAACTCACTTGTATCCTTGGTTTGATGCTCTTTCATATGAAAGAGATCTGGCAGAAGCCCAGGCGATATGTCTGTTTCCCTCTCTCTCTCTCTCTCTGTCTCCCTCTTTATGTCTCCCTGTGTCTCCCTCTACCTCGCTGTCTCTCTCTCTCTGTCTCCCTCCCTCACCCTCCCTCTGGCTCCCTCCCTCTCTCTCTCTCCTTCTGTCTTCCTCTCTCTCTGTCTCTGCCTCTATCTGTCTGCCGGTCCCAGCCTGCTGTAATTACCATATTGTAATTTGTCACTGGGCCACCACTGGATACACATCATATCCTATCTAAGAGTCAGATAGTACCATGATCCAGCTTACCTGTACTCGCCACCGCCACTGTCTCCTTCCTCACAGTCTGTACTTCTTGGTCCGACTCCTCTTGCGCCGCCTCCTCCCCAGAGTGATCCTCGGACTCAGAGTCAATGATCACCACCACATCCGAGCTGGCCCCGCCACCAGATGTTCCACCTACAAAGTAGATTTAAGAATGTTAGATTACACCACTCACTAGTATTTGGTCTATGAATGAAGAAATGTGAAAACAGAAAAATTAATTGACTGTCTACTCTAGTCTAAAGTAAAAATGTCCCTCCTTCCAGGGAAGGCTGTTGTCTTGCTGCATTTTTTTGTCATAATTGATGAATGCTTGATTAATTTTAACACACATCATTTTTCTCTGAACAGACAGAAACTGGACTTCTAAGGACAAGAGCAACATCAACTTCAAACCAGGTGAAAGCTCGGCTCGACCACAAGAAATGTGTTCCATTACTCATCAACTCAGCACCAAGCACTTTTCCATTTCCAACTAACTTTATTTTAATATATGTGTTTACTTAAACTTTTAATAAAGCTTTTAAACTTGAATAGACTCTGTGGTTTTTGGTCCTCCAGACTAGAGTGACTGAGCGAAAGGTTTTGCAATTTTTGCAAGGAGGAGTCCGTGCCGCTGACACTACCAGGTTTATACAGTGTGCCAAACACGCCACTCTGAAATATTATTACTCTGGTCTTTGGTGTCCATAGTTCGGTTTGAGGAGAATTTTCCCTGCAACAGTAGTATTATTGATTTTGCTCCTATCTAAACACTATTTCGAAAAAATTAAATTAGGAACGCTTGGACAACAATAGGTCCTCTATATTTAAATGAAAACTTACTGGGGCCAGCAGAGGAGCACTCGCCGCCCTGGCCTGCATCCTCCTCCTTTGGAGCCACTGCATCCGCTTTTTCTGTCCGCTTGCCCCTGGGCGGAACTGACGTACATCATGAAAGAATGAACAGAAAACATTGATGATTGCTGCTTGCCGATGTCCTTGTCAACCAAATCAAACATTTAGAAAGAACAAGAACCAACTATTTCAGCCAAAATAAGGGCTACCAAGGAAGGACTGCACCTGAGCCTCTACTCTAGGGGCAGATTTATAAGCCCCTTGCAGCTCTTTTGCTCCGTTCTTGCGTCACTTTTGTGACGCAGCGCCACAACAAGAGAGGCGCCATGGTGTGGCGTATATTAACAACGTGACGCATATGGGAGATGCATCCCATTCTAAAGCCCTGCGCCATAAGGGAGCGTTCCAGCGCAAGGGAGGGCGTTCCTGCGCAGGAACGCATGCTAAAAGTGGCTATGGGGAATATATAAAATTTCAATCAGTCATTTAGGACAATGATGCGTCACTGAAACCCTGCGCCTGCATGAAGCAGACTTACGGCTTGACGCAGCATTGCTGGAGCTGCGCCATCGTTGCAACGCAACTCCATCAATGAGCCGCCTTTACGGCACCGATGCGTAACGCTTCAGTGACGTTTTGGGACCATGGTGTGCCGCATTGTAAATACGGCGCACCATGGGTGGTGCTGGCGTGCCGCACACTTTGCAGGGATGCGCAGGTAATTGCTAATCTGACACTTAGGGGCATACTTACGAGTTCTGAGCTGGACACCTCCAGATGTGCACCAGAACAAATGCGTAACGCAAAACTAACCTTGCGTCACGGCAGATGCGCCGCAATTACAATGCGGCAAACCCTGGCGCAAGGGTAGGCAGATGCGTGACGCATCTTGTGACGAAAGAGAGGCGCATCTCTAGAGTCGCGTCGCAGGCGCGATGCAACTATAGCAATGCTCAGGGCTGCCCAATACTCAACATACCGCATCAGTCCTTACGCCTGCTTCAAGCAAGCAGGCATAAAGAATTGACGTAGCAGCGTAGCGGAAGTGCCTGCGTTAAATCTTGTAGATTACACGCAGGCACTTTTGCGAGGCGCACAGCTGCCTGACCGTCACCCCCCCCCCCCCCCCTGCGTGGGAACGCACCCATTGTGGCGCAGGCCCAGGCCTTAACGTGGCGCATCTCCTTAGATGCATCACGTTGTACATGACTCGCAGGGATGCGCCACGTTTACGTCGCTGTGCGTCAGGTAAGGCAGCGTAAACGTGGCACAATGGGCTTGTAAATCTGCCCCTTTGTGTCTAACATTACGCAGTTCCGTAAAATACACTCATACATTACTCAGCCCAATTAAATGAACACAAAATAGAAAACAAATAAGCAGTGGCACCGCCACAGAGAAGGAGAACAGTGCACCTGAAATGCACAGAAGATTTTGAAATATTAATTTACCTCTCTTATCAATGTAATCAGCAGCATTATTGCTCTTTGTAAAAAAGTTAAAACAAACATTTGCAATATAACACACAGAGCAGGAGAAAAAACAGAGTAGTGAGTGATGAAAAAATTGCTACTACTACTCACCAAGCCCGGGGACCTCCACTCCCAGCACGTCTAGCAGGTCGCGCTCTCGGTCCAGGATAGCGGTGGGTCTCTTGATTGTAGGTGCGCTGGACCCCCGTGATCTTAAAAAGGGCCCGACACACCTGCCCCCACCGCTTCCGTCGCTCCTGGCTGTTGGTATAACCAGCAGCGATCCTGCCGCCTGCCGCGATGGTCCTGGGGAGACGGCGCTGTACATAAAAAACGAGTGCGCCCACCTCCTCAGGGCTGAAGATCTCCCGGGGCACCACCATTTCCGCCCTCAAGCGGCCACACGGGAGCCGGGCACGGGCTGCGGTGCCCGTCTTGGGCAGCTTGACAGCTGTCTTCACCATGTTCTGGGCAGGTGTTAGCAGTAAGGAGACAAAATGAAAAAGAATAAGAGTAGAGAAGAAGGAAATAAAAGTTTAAAAAAGTAGTTGAAAAGTAAACAAAAGTAGCCTAAAACACAAAAATATAGACCTAGAAAAATAGAGGGATAGAAAAAAAGTTAAATAGATCAAAAAAATATTAAAACAAGCAAAGGATGGCAGAGATATACAGAGGATAGAAACACCATGCCCAGACACATAGGAATGAATGAAAAACAAGATGGCGGCCCGAACACGTGCGTGTAAGTAAGTTTGCACGCGATTTCTCTCGCGAACTCGTGCGAACTTGCATTCGCAAGGCGCTCATTGCGCGAGATTACACATAGCGGGCGGAAACGGAAATACGTCACGCAAACAAAATGGCGGCGCCCATACTCAACCTTGGGGTAACTCGCACGAGTTCGCGTCTTCCACGGTCGAGTTCGCACGATGCCGCGCCTCGCGAATAGGGCGAAATTACCGAAAAACGAGTTTTGCAAAAGCAAAACCAACGAGCAGGTGCAAAAGTTCGAGCTCATCATTTGTAACCATTTACCTGTAGTACTTCCTGAAGGGGCCCTCCAGAATCCGGTTGCCTACTTGCAACTATTGTGTGACCCTGCTCTGACAGTCACAGAATAGTTACAAGTATGCCATTGCATCCTGATATTGCAACAAAAAGGAAAGGGAGCAGACAAGCAGGTGCCAGCCTTCATTAATGTCAGTTGGGGCAGGGCAGGTGTTGTTGTTTGCAAAACTTAGTGCAGGTGTGCTTGGCTTTGCCACAATAATGAACACTCACTAGTCAATCAGAGGGTGCTGTGATGACACCGAGGGTGGCATGGGTGTGCCAGCCAGAGGGTGGCATGGGTGAACCAGAGTGCCAGTGTTGACAGAGGATGGCAGTGCTTTGCTTTGCCCCAATAATGTACACTGGTGAACCAGAGGGTGCTGTGATGACACAGAGGGTGACATGGGTGAGCCAGAGGGTGGCATGGGTGACCAAAGAGAGTGCCAGTGGTGACAGAGGGTGGCAGTGATGAAGAAAGCCTTGCAAACAGGCTGGGCACGTAGAAACAACAAGTTCGCAAAACTGGCGACCCGACAAGTAAGTTCGCAATTTGCGAAATTGTACAAAACCCTCGCGAACTTGCAGAAACCCGTGCGAACACACACCCCAAAAAAAATACGCACATCCGCGAGAATTCGCGGATTTTGCGGATTTTCGCAATCCGCAAATACGCAATCCGCAAATTCACGGATTGCGAATCCGCAAAATCCGCCCATGCTTAGAGATTAGATTGAGTTTTTTGTCGAGTATGACACCCAGGGATTTTGCGTTGTCGACAATGATGGATTTATTGTTAAGTAGATTCATCTGATCCATCCATGATTGAACCGGGGGAGGAGAAAGTGAGGAGGAGAGGAGGAGGAATTCAGTTTTGGAGGGATTCAGAATCAGTTGATGTGTTGACATCCAGTTTTGAATGGAGTCCAGAGCAGAGCTAAGGACGGAGACATTGTGAGTGGAGGCAACCTTGAGGTTGATTTGAGTGTTGTCTGCGTAGAGATGATAGTGGACCCCGGATTTACTTAGGAAATTTGGCAGTGGTTCTAAATAGAGATTGAACAATGTGGGTGCAAGTATAGAGCCTTGAGAAACTCCTACCGCCAAAGGAGATGAAAGACTGTTCGCTATTTTGATCATTTGGGATCTATCAGAGAGGAAGTAAGCAAACCATTTAAGCATAGTGCCCTCCATACCCATTCTCTATTGAAGAGTGATCATTCACTTGCAGCAGGGCTGTTTCAGTGCTGCAGTTTTGGATGAAGCCGGACTGAAAATTGTCAAGAAGATCATTGTCCTTGATATGACGAGAGAGTTGTTTTGCGATACATCTTTCTGTGAACTTCGCAAGAAAGGGTAGGTTAGTAATGGGTCGGAAGTTGTTGAGGTCATTCACATCAGCGGTGGGTTTTTTAGGCAGAGGGGCGACCTATCCAGTTTTGAAGAGGACAGGAAGGGAGCCTTGACAGAGGGCGAGGTTGACCGGAGTGGTCCAATAGGGAACAGAATGGATATATAAGTCACTGGCAATGGCACTAACACTGGAGATGGGGTCAGGACAATGGTTGGAGGGCTTTGTTTTGAGGATGCAATTGAGGAGGGCATCTTCAGAGATGGGGTCAAAGTTATGCCAAATGGCTAGTGATTTGCGCTCCTCTGGAGGGATAAGATGAACGACCTGATCTACAAGTGATTTCACTTTTTCATCAAAGAATACAGCGAAATTCGCTACTTTCTTTGCAGAATCCTCCAACTTGGAGGTTGGGGGAGAGCAGTTAGTATTCTAAATGAGATCAAAATATTTTTTGGGTCTATTTTTGACCGAGTCAAAGAGGGTTCTGAAGTGCGACGCTTTCCCAAGGAAGACGTGCTTGTGGTACTTGGATCTTGCTGAACGAAGCATGGCCAAATTATCGGTGGAGGGCGCTTGCCTCCATTGTTTCTCCAGGAATCTTAGGTGCTTCCTTTCTTCATAGAGGGATTTGTTGAACCAAGGTGCTGAGGGAATGGGCCTTTTCTTTTTGCTTTGGAGTGGAGCGACATTATTGATTTCGATTGTAAGGACTGTGAGGCATTGGGAAGTGAGATCGTCAACATCTAGGTTCGGGTGTAGCCTTGGAAGTGACAGCATAGCTGATTCACAGAGGGAACCAACATCAATACTTTTAATGGCACGGAACCAGGAGGTAGCCCTCTTAGGTTGGCCAAGAGTTATAGAGTGTGATAGGTGAAGAGAGAAAGGGATGAGGAGGTGGTCAGACCAGTCTACATGAATAGGGGCATCGATAGAAAGCATGCCTGCTTTAGAAATAACAAGGTCCAGGATTGATCCCTTAGAGTGTGTAGATTCTGTGCAGTGTTGGATAAGATCGTTTGTAGAGAGGAAGGTGGCCTGCAAATTCGCGGAAGAGTCTTGCGGTAAGCCACAGTGGAGATTGAAGTCACCCAAGAAGATCTGTTTGTCACTTTGCGAGTATTGGTCGCTGTTGAAGTCAGTGAGTTTCTCCATAAATGCAGGGCCGCTGCCAGGCGGGCGGTAAATGGCATGGAATCTGAGGGGTGAGCGGTGGTGTAATTGAAGTTCAAGAGATAGGCATTCAAAAATGCTGAAGGAGCTGATAGGAAAAGCCTTAAGTTGAAGGGAGTTTCTAAAGATGACTGCAACACCTCCCCCAACTTTTTCAATTCTGTCATTCCTAAAAATAGAATAGCCTGTGGGTAATAAGAGATCAAACATAGAGTGAGAGGTATTGTTGAATCAGGTCTATGTTAGGAAGAGCATGTCAATATTGTGAAGGGTGATGATATTGGAGATTTCAAGTTTGTGTTTTATTGCAGATCTGCAGTTGTGGAGCAGACAGCGCAGCTCTGTCAAGACTGTTTTGGTGACGGGGGCACTTGGGCTATGAAGGGTGATAGAGATATTGTACTTATATGGGGGTGCTCAGGATGGTTTAGGTGGATGCTTGGTTCTGACAGAGGAGATGGTTGGAATAGTGTAGATAGTTGGGTTACTCGGAGATCCAAGTTGAAGAAGGGTGGTGTTCAAGGACTTGTGTGAGTTAAAGATGTTTGCAGACGACTGGTTATGCTTGGCAATACTGGGGTGAGGGGGCGAGGTGCATCTCGTGGGAAGGTGAGAGTTTTCCAAAATAGTTGAGGTGTGTGGAAAAGATCTTCCCCACCTATAGGGTTCATAGGTGGGGAAAAGTGGAGGTTGAGAGCGGGAGTTGGTGTATCAGAGGTGAAGGGAGGGTTGTCTTTGTTGGTGTTGCATGAAGGAAAGGAATTAAGGACATATTTAGGGGGAGATGGATGTGGATCAAGGTGGTGGGGTAGAAGGAGAGGAAAGGACAGTGTGGAATCATAGGGATGTAGGAGGTTAGGGCAGAAAAGAGGGGAGGTGGTTGGAGAGGTCCTGTCAGCTAGGAGAGGTGGCTGTGAGGGAACGGGCATCTGGCAGAGTAGGGGTGGTGGGAGAAAGGGCAGTTGAAGAAAGGAAATGGTTCTGCTGGGCCCGAGGGAGGGAAATGGAAAGGGTTACCAAGGGGGGAAAGGGGGTAGCTTAGCATTGCTGGAGGAGTGGGGGAAGGAGAGAGATGCAATGGGTTTGTGGAGAAATGGGGTAAAAAGCGAGGGGAGGAGGGGGTAGAGAAGAGGGGAAGAGGGAGGAATAAGGGGAGCATAAGGAAAGTTAACTGGGGGAGAAGGTTGGAGGAGATGTGGACTAAAAAGGGGGGTGGCAGGTAGGAATAGGTGGGAGGAGATGAGATTGGAGTACCTGGATGGTGCAGATTGGACGAGGAACGTATTAACTAGAAGTAAGGCTGAAGTGATGAAGGGTGGGCATACTGTGAGGGGGGAATGGGAGAGGAGGGAGAAGGAGAGGGGGAGGGAAGATGGCCGACCTGTGCTTCTCGGGGTGCAGCCTATTGGAGTGTAGGGGGGTCAGGGGAGGAGAAAGGGAGTAATGGGTAGAGCAAGATGAAGAGTCAGGGGATGACCCGGTCTCAGAGGAGGGGAGTAAAGAAGGGGAAGAGGTGGTCGAAGAGAGAGAGACAAGTGTCTTTGCTTTGGATCATGGCAGTACCATTGTTATAGAGTGAGATAGTGAGGGAGCCATTGAAACACGTAGAGGGGGAAATGTTTAGTTGTTTCCCATGAGGGATAGAGGAGGAGGAGGTGACGTTAAGGGAATTATATAAGCTGGTGGACCAAGAGGGGGTGTCGTTTTTGAGCTTCCCAAAACAACCATTGTAAAATTGATCAACAAAAAGGGAATCAAGGTAACGTTCAATGGTGTTATGCTTAAATCATTTTACTGAAGCTTTAGTCTAGTTGGGAGGATAAATGATTTTGTAGCAATTAATTCCAGCCTTCACTCAAGTGGTGGCCATGTTGGGAAAATGCGAAGGAGGAGAGTGGGGGGATAAGAGAAGGGTGTTACTAGGAAAGTGGTGGTTAGGAGAAGTATAAGGACATAAAGGGGGCACATATTCCAGATGTTGGGTGAAGATATCTGAACTAATGTGCCGTCTGGGAGGTGGGGTGATTAGGAACAGATTGTTAGCAAAAGAAGATGGGGGCTTGGGAGTCTCTGTGATTCCGCTGGTCTTTGTTGGGCCCTTCATCTAGGTATACATGATGCCACCTGGCACTAGATAATATTTACAACAGAATTATATGGCAGGGCCAACTGGACCATGTCAGAACCATTAGAAAGCAAATTTAGTAAAAGTATCCACTGGTGATCACTGTACTTAGCATCAGCCTGTAGCAAAAACCACATTCGGCACCAACCGCAATGTACGCCCATAATCTCAACAGACTAATATTGGACCCTAATCTCCTGAGAATCACTAACATTAGGGGCATAAAGCACAGGGTGGAACAAAATCTCACTAGCATAACCAAAATATGCAAGACAACCTCATCATCATGCAACCACCTTTAGAGGTACTCAGAACATGGTGCGTAATTCATTCTACATGAGGAACATTTCCTAGCACCACATAATCGTAATAGAGCCTGGCAGCCAGCAAACCTCCCAGCCTCCTTGGCCAACTGGCCATCTCAGAGGGGGGCTCAGAAGCCCTGTATCCAGAATGTCAGGGCTGTTGCCAATGCAGCGAAAGTCAAAGGATGCGCATTTACGCAAACCTAAGCTTGCGCAGCTATGAGGGAATGGGGCGAAGGAGTGCATCTCACTCCTAACTCAATCAGAACTGTCCTCACGGATAGAGTGGCCTAAACGGTCAGCTGGCAGTACTTGCTGCACAGCTGTTAATGGCCTAATTGGTGCAGCTGGCACTACTTGCTACGCAGCTGTAAAAGGCCTAAACATTGCAGCTGGCACTACTTGCTGCCCAGCTATAAGTGAGGGAAAGGCTACCAGGGCACTCAATGTGCCCTTTAAACAGATAGGAAGAAACGTTGCAGCTGCCCGTGCTGTTGTTCACTTGATCTATTGTACGATGGTAATGTTTTATCAGTGGCACATGGGTGATGTTAAAAGGAGAGTTCCTGAACCAGATCTGTGGGATAATGTCAATTTGCCCACTCCAAGACGGCCCCCAAATGCAGAGGGTGGAACCAGCCCATTTCACTCTCAATGCATGAGTGAATGAAGGCAAGGAAGTGCTGTCAGGCTCCCAGGCGAGGGGTCAGCATGGGGGTGAAGAACTCCTTACACATATGCCTCACGCTGAATGTGTGGGGATTATATGACTCTTTGTAATCACCACGCAGCAAGCAGGGACAGGTAAAGCTTGTTGTTGGCCGGGCTCGTCCACGTGCAGCAGCCACCCGACAGGAGCAGTGGATCTGAGCAGAATCCCTATGCCATACAGTAGCAGTCGCTGGTGTCGTTGCCAGGACAACTGTCTAGTCAGAGTGGCTCTAGCAATGTCACACAGGAGTTGGGAAACATGCGAAGGTTAATGGAGACCATGGAGCAGGCCAATGCGGAAAGAGCAGCTGCCACGGCTTCACACCAGCGAGTGGTAGCTGGGTTCCTCAATGACCTCAAAACCATCCTCATGGCATTGCTGCCAGTAGGCCCAGCACTGATACATGCTGCTGCTACCACTACATCCACATCTCAGCCCCCTGAAGTGTCAGTACCACTCAGTGCGGCAGACCTTCCACCTCTGGCCCCTGAGGTGTCACTGCCACAAAGTGCTGGAGAAAGGCCAGCATCAACCACACGTGAGGCACATGGAACAGCAGAGGACGAAGATGCGCATGAAACCTCCTTCGTGGCTAGAAGGACGCAGTAGCATTCATCTCCGCCATATGGCCAGTTTCAGCTTGGTTCTGCCCTCTGCATCATCACTTTCCACTGTACCCCGATGCACCCTGCGACACTCACCTTGGACCTCGCAATATTCTGTTTGATCGCCAATGACACAGCAGCAATCAGACTGTGGACTGAACTGAAATGTATACGATTGGTTTTGTATCCGGTGTGTTTTCTGATACAGAGAAACAAAATTCTGTGATAGAAAAGAATTTTTGGCCTGTTGGTCTGGTGTCATGAAATTTAGGAACTATATTTGGGGATCACCCTCTGTTATTCAAGCTACCCACAAACCCCTAATTTATATTCTGAGTGGTAAGAACTCGAAAGGGTTTACACCCCGCGTTGCATGCCTTTCTACAAAATTGTTGCAATTTGATTTTGGCACAGAATATATTCCTGGATGGAAAAATGGATGTGCAGATTTCTTGTCCCCTTCTTCTGATTGTTGTGAAGAACACAAGTCTTTGTGCAGTGATGAGGACAAGGACAATTGTAATGTGGCATCTATGGATCTGGCATTGATTGGTGCCTTTATTGAAAAAGATTAGAGAGATGCTCTGGAACAGGATTTCATTCTTTTGTCAGTTAAAAAATAAATTGAGGTTGGTTGGCCCAAAGAGAGGAATGTGGATTTTGATCTCAAAACTTTTGTAAAGATTGCAGATGAGATGTCTGTTGAGGACGGGTTGGTGTTGAGAGCGGACACGTTTATTCCTCCCATCACTTTGAGGAAGAAGATTATCGCAGGAGCCCACAATGGACATTTGGGCACTACTATGACAAAGAAAAGGGTACGCTTATCTTTTTGGTTGCCCAGTATGGATCAAGAGATTGATGTGTTCTTTAACCCCTTAACTGCTGGGCCGTCCCCCCAAAATAAAGGTACATTTTGTTTTTAAAGGGGAAAAAAGGGCTAAAAATTAAAGCATCTGTTTTTTCCCTAAAAATGGTATCAAAAAATGGTTGTGGTCCTAAAATCACCATTTTACCAGATTTCAGGGACAAGCAGACTTTTGTCAGAAAACCAACATTGATACAGTTTTATGGGATGTAGCCCATTTTTGCTATTTTTTGTGCTTTGAAACTCTTTCCAGTTAATAGTAGAAATGGGTATGAAAGCAATAATGGATCCTGGAAAGCAATACATTTTAGAAAAGTAGACAGAATTCTGAATTCATAAAGGGGTCATTAGTGTAGATCCTTCAAGGTTTCTTTATAGAAACTAACCATTGAATATATGTAAAATTGAAATTTATTTAAAAAAACCAGACATTTGTGTCAACGTTATCACCTGTAACTTCTTCTAATTATGACAACTGTTTAAAAACAATATACCGTTACATCCGCTTGACCTTTTTGGTTGTGTGGATATAAACGACTTGTAGGTTCCCCAAGAACCCGACGAACCCAGAGCCAACAACTGAGAAGCGGCTTGCAGTGGTTTTTAATTATGTACCGGGTATATAGCAATTAATTTGGGTAAATATATAACATGGAAAAATCTGTATGAGAAAACACCTACGTATTTCTGAAATTGGAACAAAATATAGAGTTTAGAAACAGTAGATATTTGCACATTTACGAAATTGTGAGTACCCATACTAGCATTAGAATTATAGGTAATTTTTTAAAATGACTTCTTTTTTATACATTGTCTTTCATTTGGAACGCAGAAATGCATTGAAAGTCAATAGGTAATAACAGTTGTTCTACAGTTCTGTCTTAACCTAAGTTTCCCGATAAAAATGGTACCTCACTTGTGTGGGTAGGCCTAGTGCCCGCAACAGGAAACGGCTCAAAACGCAACATGGACATACTTTATTTTTACAGTGAAAACTGGCCCAGTTTTTGTAAAGTGCCTAGCTGTAGATTTTGAACTCTTGCTCTGCCGGCACCTAGGAAAACCTGTCATACCTATATATTTTTGAAAACTAGACACACAGGGAAATCAAGGATGGGGTGACTTGGCTGGCTCTCATCAGGTTCTGTTACCCAGAATCCCTTGCAAACCAAATAAATTGTGAAAAAACACAAATTTTCCTCATATTACTGTGGTGGAAAGTTCTGGAATCTGCGTGGATTCACAAAATGTCCCCCACCCCGCATTCCCCAAAGTCTTCAGAGAAAAAGGGTAAATCACTTGTGTGGGAGGCTCAAGTACCTGCAACAGGAAACGGCCCAAAACGCAACATGGACACACCACATTCTGGCAGTGAAAACTGACCCTTTTTTTACAAAGTGCCTAGCTGTAGATTTTGAACCCTAGCTCTGCCGGCACCTATGGAAACCTAGCAAACCTATACATTTTTGAAAACACCCAGGGAAATCCAGAATGGGGTGACTTGGCTGGGTCTCACCAGGTTCTGTTACCCAGAATCCCTTGCAAACCTAAAAAATGGTCCAAAAAATAAATTTTCCTCACAATTATGTGGTGGAAAGTTCTGCAATCTGCGTGGATCCCCAAAATTCCCCCCACCCCGCGTTTCCTAAAGTCTTCCGCGAAAAATGGTAAAGCACTTATGTGGGAGGTCCAAGTACCCGTGAAAACTAGACACCCAGGAGAATCCAGGATGGGGTAACTTGACTGGCTCTCACCAGGTTCTGTTACTCAGAATCCCTAAAACTAATTTTTTTTCGAAAAAAACACATTTTCCTCACATTTCTGTGGTAGAAAGTTCTGGAATCTGCGTGGATCCACAAATTTCCCCCCACCCCGCGTTCCCCAAAGTCTTCCTAGAAAAATGTTAAATCAGTTCTTTGGGAGGCCCAAGTACCCGCAACAGGAAACGGCCCAAAACGCAACATGGACACACCACATTTTCGCAGTGAAAACTGACCCTTTTTTTTACAAAGTGCCCAGCTGTAGATTTTGAACCCTAGCTAAGCTGGCACCTAGAGAAACCTATCGAACCTATACATTTGTGAAAACTAGACATCCAGGGGAATTCAGGATGGGGTGACTTGGCTGGCTCTCACCAGGTTCTGTTACCGAGAATCCCTTGAAAATCTAAACAATAGTCAAAAAAACACATTTCCTCACATTTCTGTGGTGGAAAGTTCTGGAATCTGCGTGGACCCACAAATATCCACCCACCCTGCGTTTCCCAAAGTCTTCCAAGAACAATGGTATCTCACTTGTGTGGGAGACCCAAGTACCCGCGACAGGAAACGGGCCAAACTGCAACGTGGACACACCACAGTTTCGAATTGAAAACGGACCCTTATTTTGCAAAGTGCCTAGCTGTAGATTTTGAACCCTAGCTTTGCTGAAACCTAGGAAAACCTAGCAAACCTATACATTTTTGAAAACTAGACACCCGGGAAAATCCAGGATGGGGTGACTTAGCTGGCTCTCACCAGGTTCTGTTACCCAGAATCCCTTGCAAACCAAAAATATTGTCAAAAATACCACATTTCACTCAATTTTCTGTGGTGGAAAGTTCTGAAATCTGAGTGGATCCACCCAATTCCACCCCCGCATTCTCCAAAGACTTCCAAGAAAAATGGTACCGCGCTTGTATGGGAGGCCTAAGTACCCGTGATGGGAAACAGCCCAAAACGCATTGAGGGTAGATCAAAAGTGCCTATCACCTGGTTTTGAAAGGATGGTCACCTGGGTTTTTGGCCCTGCGCTTTGTGGCCAGCTGGAGAAACCTATCAAACCCACACATTTCTAAAAACTAGACACTCAGGGGTTCCAGGGAGGTATGGCTTGCGTGGATCTCCCAATGTTTTCTCACCTAGAATCCCCTGCAAACCTCAAATGTACCTGAAAAAAATCACTTTTTTCACACATTTTTGTGTGGGAAAGTTGTGGCATCACCGGGCAGACACGAATTTCCTATCACCCAATGTTCCCCCAGATCTCCCAATAAAAATGGTGCCTCACTCGTGTGGGAGGCCAAAGTATCCATGACAGGCTAGGGCCCAAAACGTATTAAGGGGACAGCAAAATTGCTAATCAGCAAACAACCTGGTTTTGCAAGGGGAGTCACCTCACTTTTTGGCCCTGTGCTCAGCGGCCAGCTAAGAAAACCTAACAAACACACACATTTCTGAAAAACTAGACACCTGGGGGGTTCCTTAGAGGTATGGCTTGCATGGATCCCACAAAGTTTTCTTACCCAGAATCCCCTGCAAACCTCAAATTTAGCTGAAACAATTACTTTTCCACACATTTTTGTGTGGGAAAGTTGTGGCATTACCGGGCAGACACAAATTTCCTACCACCCAGATTTCCCTCAGGTCTCCCGATAAAAATGAAGGCCTCACTTGTGTGGGAGTCCCGAGGACCTGTGACAGGCTAGGACCCTAAATGAATTGAGGGTACATCAAAATTGACTATCACTAAACAACATGGTTTTGCAAGGGAGTTACCTCGGTTCTGGCACCGTGTTCGGCGGCCAGCTAGGGAAACCTATCAAACCCACACACTTATGAAAACTAGACACCCGGGGGGTTCTAGGGAGGTATGGATTCTGTGGATGCCCTAACGTTTTCTTTCCCAGAATCCATTGCAAACCTCAAATTTAGCTGGAAAAAAAATCACTTTTTCCACACGTTTGTGTTAAAAAGTTGTGGCATCACCGGGCAGACACAAATTTCCTACCACCCAGCGCTCCCCCAGGTCTCTTGATAAAAATTCTGCCTCACTTGTGTAGGCGGCCCAAGTACAATGCTCTATTCAATTCCTTCCAGTTTGTGGATGCAAGTTGGGGGGTGACCGAGTATGCCGCAAAAACATTTATTGAGCTGAGCAAGCATATATTCCTTTGAAACTAAGGCAAACATGCTGGAAATTTTGAAAAGCTTCCTAAAGAGAACCTCATAAACTACGACAAACGGTTCAATGTGAATCACGGGTACTCCATGACAACGTGGCATATGTTCTGCCCACCAGTATGTGCAGCGTGGGGGCTATAATGCACTTGTCAATTGGCGAACAGAACAACTACCATGTTCTCAATGAAGATAAAGGTTTAAAGAAGTCCATGATTTCCTGTAGTAGAGGAAGAAATATTCTGCAGTTGCCTGCGTAGTGAAGGAGTGGCCCACAGACAGTAGGTATCCATTCACACCAATTGAAAGGTTTACCTATTAGCGGCTCCACCTCAGTCAATTTCCCAGTAATTTTCTTTAGTGTGATACAACATAAAGCAAGTAGGAAAACAGAAGGAAGGCTTATGGGGGACAGTAAACACGAATCTCCAGCCTCTTTACCTGCATCGAGCACAGTTTACAACGATGACATGGGTGCTCCTTTTTGGGTGTTGCAAGAATTTTATCAGCAAAGTGTCACTCCTGCAGCCTTGCCACGTCCTCCAGAACACATGAAGTGGAGGATGCTGCTTCTGTAGCAGTGAGTCTTTCAGTTACAGACAACTGAAAGTCAAGGAAAGACATGAGTCTTCCTGTGGAGGTCTCATGATAAACAACATACGCATTGTATGTTGCCATCCGGATCAGGTGTGCAAACAGTTTCTTATACCAAGTGCGAGTATTACGACTTGCATTGTATGGCTGAAGAACCTGGTTGTTCTTGTCCACTCTGCCCATGTACTTGTTGTAATCAAGTATACAGGTGGGCTTGTGGACTTCGGCCATCTGAACCCAAACTGTGACAAGGGAAGTGCTCTCAGCATGAATTGTAGTGAGCACGTACACATCATGCCGATCTGAGAACCTGACTGCGAGCAGTTCGTTGGGATTTCTGGAGCTTCTTGCAAACAAGCTTCTACAGGAATCCTTTGCGGTGACAACGAATTGTACCACAAGCCACAGTGCCAGCTTTGTAGGGCTCACTGAACAGCTCTACTCCTCTATAGAAATTGTCCACTTAAAGGTTATAACCTTTGTGAGGAAGTGGCTGAACAAGCTCTCATACGATCTTTCCTGTGACCCCTAGTGTTGGAGGGCAACCTACAGGGTTAAGAGTTGTGTCTTTCCGTGCATAAACTCTCAAGCTGTACACATAGCCAGTCGAGCTCTCACACAGCATGTACAGCTTGATGCCATAGCAAGCTCGTTTGCTCGGAATGTACTGCCTAAACAGCAGCCGCTCTTTATACAAGATCAGGGACTCATCAATGGCTATATATTATTTCCAGGGGTATAAACCTCTGGAAACCTGGCAGACAAATGTTCCATGACAGGCCGAATTCTGAACAACCTGTCATGGTCTGGATGGTCCTGGGGCAATGCAGCAGAATTGTCATTGAAATGCAGCATGCGCTGCAATAGCAAAAATCGATCTCTGCTCATGTATGGTGCGAAGATGGGGGTTAACCAAACCCTGCGAGTAGACCTGTAGGATAGCAAGGTTGGTTTATGCAGTACCCCATTTCAAGCGTGAGGGCCAAAATAATCTTCAATGTGTTGTATGGCATTTTAGATTCCGAATGAATTTTCCCAATTCATGCCCTTATATAGGTACAATTCATGTTGCCCTCATATAGGCTTAGAAATCAAGCCCTTATTTAGGCAAAGTCCATGCTGCCCAAATACAGGGATGGCTACTTTCATCCGTTCACCAAATGTCACAACGATTTCTTGGAAAACCAGGCTCTTAAGCAGAAGGTAATTTCCCTAGCCTGGATATTGATTTCTCCATGAAACTCATTATTATCCATGAACAACTATTCCTTAGGGGTTAATTCCTGACGTTCATATGCCCGAATTTACATCAAAGCTGGCATTCCTAAGCACCTTCAAGGTATAAACATACCTTCATGCGCTATGGCAAAGCACAGTGTTGTTCGGTGCAGTTCTACTACCTACTTGCCCGAAGCAGCTCGCTATAGCAAGTGCCGAAGGAAGCCGACTCTCCAGCGGAAGCACTGATCAGAAGCTGTCCTCCTCTGCCAAGAATCCAGCTCCAGTCTTTTGATATGTCATCAGTGATGTCACTGACCATGTCATGAATGATGTAATATGTGATGTCATTAGCAGTGCATTGCGGGGGCGTGAGTTATAGTTAGCTCAACTAACTATAACAGGGGAATTTCTTTAGTTTTCTATGAGTGAAATGTCCAACTAACTATAACGTCCCTGAAACCTATGTTTTTTTCAGTGAATTTCTAGGGTTTTTTAAATGCTAATTTCTAACTATAACGTGTCTGAAACCTATGGTTTTTTCAGTGAATTTCAAAGGTTTTTTAAATGCTAATTTCTAACTATAACGAGCCTGAACCCTATGGTTTTTTCAGTGAATTTCAAAGGTTTTTTAAATGTCTATTTCTAATTATAATGTTCATTAAACATATCTTTTTTTTCTGTGTTTTATAATTTTCATCCATTTTCAACCTGGTGAAAACCTAAAATCTCACCACTTTTCCATTGATACCTGCTGCCAGCAAAATCACCACAAACGAGAGCCACAACTAACGCTAATGATATGCAAAGTAGGCGTTCCTGTGCAAAAAAAACCTCGAAAACACCACTTACCCATATTTTCAACGACCAGCCAAATCTGCAATGTGATCCAAAAAGCAGGCGATAAGCTGAGTTAACAGTAACAAATTAACATCGACCTTTAACTGGTGCAAGGAGGTCCACTATCTACTGCGTGAATTGGATCCAACTCACAGCCACATCTAAAGACCAACGCGTGATCGAGCTACTGATCATGCAGCTCCAACACCCAACAAGGCGACAACACACAGCGCCACCACCACCAGAACCTCCCCCCAGACTACCCCCCCCCTACTACCACTGAGGCAGCGCAAAACAGGACAACGGACCTTCCCAAAACGCCATGGCCCCACAGCCGCACAATAGCTGAATGTTGGGAGATGTGGCAACCAACTACATATGAAGGAGGCAAGTCACCCATCAATAATAATGCACACAATGCCTAGTGCAATGCTGATGTGCTGCACAGACTTCACTATGCAAAGCACAAACCTCTCCATGTGGAGATATACTGTTGATACTTGTAGTGTAGTGCACAGTGGACGCAACCATGTTACCTCAGGCAGGCAGTGGGGAAGTGGGGAAGGTCTTGGTCATGTAGCTGTGTTGTCCCCTCCTGGAAGCCGAAGAGGAGTGGGCTGATCCAATGAGCGCCACTCCAGTGTTGGAGTATGAATAAACATCAATCAATCAATCAATCAATCATAGCATTTGTATAGCGCGCTACTCACCCGGGGGGTCTCAAGGCGCTTGGGGGAGGGGGTCCGCTACAGCTCGAACAGCCAGGTCTTGAGTTTTTTCCTGAAGGCGAGATGATACTGGGTCAGTCGAAGGTGGATGGGGAGGGAGTTCCATGTCTTGGCCGCCAAGTAGGAGAAGGATCTGCCTCCGGCGGTGGCTCTTCGGATGCGTGGTACGGCGGCGAGGGCGAGGCTAGTAGATCGTAGCTGGCGGGTGGGCGTGTAGAAGGTCAGTCGGTCGTTGAGGTACTTGGGGCCCAGGTCGTGGAGAGACTTGTGTGTGTGGGTGAGGAGCCTGAACGTGATCCTCTTGTTGACGGGGAGCCAGTGCAGGTCCCTCAGGTGGCCGGAGATGTGGCTGCGCCGGGGGATGTTCAGGATGAGTCGGGCGGAGACTGCACCATAAGCCATCCCCATGTTGCCTTATTAAGGCAGAATTCATTAGACAAAAGACATTTCTCCCAGTGCGACCCGTCTGGACCAGGTATTATCGCAGGCTGCATGCACGCTGTGTGCTTCAGGTGCTACTAACTCACTGCATCACAGGTCATCTCCACGTGGCCTTATCAAGGCAGAATTCATTAGACAAAAGACATTGCTCCCACCGTGACCACGTATCATTGCAGGGTACGCACACGCTGAGTACTCCAGGTGCCACAAACTGTGCAGCTCAACTCAATGGCACGTGGCTGTGCGCCCATCCTGACTGCTACCTCCGCCCTACACTGGGGTTACACGGTTCACAACTCAAGATTAGTAGCGACGCAAATTGTATAAGTGACTATAATGGGTTAAGAAGACCAAATGCTCCCAATCTGTGCAGCTGAAGTCAATGTCACGTGCCTGTGGGCCTTTTGCTGACTGCTGCCTCCGGCCTACACTGTGGAAGACGGGCGACACGCCGTGCCAACTTACCCCGTTCAACACAAACCGATCCCACATGTGTAACTGTGTCCTGAGTCCTGACTGGCAGCAACCCCAATTTCGTGGCAGCGACCATAGCACCCGACTCCCTTCAATCAGTGAAATATATTTGCATATGGAAGGCCAGTGACACGTGGTGCCACTGAACCTGCATTATGCAGGCAGGTGGGGCCACCAACGTATGCATGTGGCTGTAGACCCTTGCTCACCGCTTCCTCTGGCCTACACTGTGGAAGACCAGCGACACGTGGTGCCAACTAACCCTGTTCAACACGAATCTATGACATATTATCGAAAGACACAATATCGACCAACAAAAATATCGACACAAATATATCCGAAGCATTAATATCGAACTCCTATACTTAACTAAATACATACAAAAATATCGGAAATTAAATATCGACATACATAAACACCGATCTCAATATTATCGACTACATACATATCGACGACCAATAATATCGATCACTGTAAAAAGGTATACACCTATACTAAATTATCGACAACAATAATATCGTGAACAAAAATATCGTCCTTTTAATAATATTGATAAAATTAAAATAATATATAAAAATAATTGCTATTGCCAAAATAAACTATTTCCTATAAAATTAACAACTCTGCTTTAAATATAGATTTTTAAACATTTTTTAAAACGCAACTACATATTATAATTACCATTTATATTACACTAATAAATATACTTAAATATTTTATTTTATTTTAAACAGGAAAAAATATCATTACCCTTATCTAACAACATGAAACTCCAAACAGAAATTCAAACATACTAACTAACCAATAAACACACAGAAATTCTAAATTAACCAATAGGAAACTATTTGCTAATTACAAACACTATATAAACAATTAACCACTAAACACAAACCACATGCTAAAACAAACGAAAGGAGACACATCTATGGATGAATTGCACTACAACGACAAAAACATAAAAATTGCCAGGATTAATTATTACCTATCAAGTAAGTAATTCTATTAATATATATATATTTATATACTAAAAGGTAAATATTTTATTACAATTGCTATTTTCCTTGCATCTATCAACTACTGATTAGTCTACTAAGATATACCACACGACTGATTTCTGATAAAAATAAACGCTTAAAAATGTTAATATATTGTTTATATTTAAAACATGTTTACATCCATTAAATTAAATCCTAGCCATATTGTTAAAATGCTATACATTTTTATGTCTCCTCTAAATCTGCAGAAAACTATCCTAACAAATACAAGAATACAAAACTGAAACATAAAGATACAATTTACCATGTAAGTATAAGTAAACACTTATTTAAAAGCAAAAATCTAAATAAATGAGGACATTTTGTAACTAATTATACATATCTTCTTTTTAATTTGTACTACCACTACAGACAATTCGACAGAGAACAAAGAGAGAAAAATACTCAAAATACCAAAGAAACAGAAAGATAAGTAAGTATATTCAAAACCTTCATTAACTAGTAACAGGTTTAAATTAAAACCCTGGTTTACTTTTCTAATACATATCTAAAATTGTTTTTCAGAAACTACTACAGAAGACTACACTACAAAACGACCAACAACAAAATTATACAGTCAAAACGAAAACTGACAAAGTAAGTACCTCCAAATACTAAACTAAGGATTAAAACGCCAACATTAGCACTTTTTCTAATTAATACAAAATATCTACTTTGTATTTTCTCCTAAAACTACACAAAACTCAACTCACAAAATACAGAAAATAAATATCAAATTCCGAAAGATATAACTAAATACATAAGTATATTAAAGGACTAAAGTAACTGTTTAAATGTTAAAAACATAAACACACATTGACATTTCTAACACATATGTACTTCTTATTTTCAGATAATACTACAGAATCCTCTACTAAGAAATAACAGACAACTCTACTCCAAAGACCTATCTAAACTAAACAAAGTAAGTATATTCACAATTTATTGTAATATCCTACATTTATTTGCATCTACTTTTTTACATAAAATTGGCACTAAAACTCTAACTATACAGAAAAGCTAATCAATATAATGTCTCGTTTTTTTACCTAACAGATCAAAGACAATCAGAAACACAGTCAACAACAAAAGAAAAAAGCATATCAAAATATTTCACACATTTGGACCAATTGTAAGTATATACCAAACAATTGCTTAATTAATAAATTTTTAACACAAACATTACAATTTACATAACTATTTAATATATCTCTGTAGATTTACTAACAACAAAATGACAGAGGGAGCAGAATTTGTGACCAGCCAGAAAGGAAAGCTATTACTCTGCTACATGGGATACACTTATACCCAGGAGAAACAATATGGGTTGAAAGTAAATTGGACATGTTGCAAATATTATTCTAACAAGTGTTATGGAAGGGCAACAACTAGAGAAGCAACTGTACTTTATACAAGGGAACACAACCACCCACCAAACATAACAGAAATTGAAGTTAGAACAGCCTTAGAAAACTTAAAATAGGCAAGCACAGGGTCCCAAAAACCAACCAGTGTAATATTAAAAGAAGCAATTCCCAAAATTCCCAAAACTGCAACAACACAGATGCCAAATATTCTTGCACTAAAAAGAACTATAACACGAACAAAAAAAACTACTACTACTACCACACCACCTCCAAGAAAATATAGTGATATAAGTTTAAATGCCAACCAAACCATAACTCTAAACAAAGTACCATTTATCATTTACGACAATGAAAGCAACGATAAAAGACTGATAATTTTTGGAACAAATCTGAACATAATTAAACTTCAGCAAACCCAATATTGGATGATGGACGGGACTTTTAACATCCGTCCCAAACCCTTTTACCAATTATACACCATACATGGCCTATATAACAACTGCAACATACCTCTACTTTATGCACTACTACCAAATAAAACCAATTCCACATATATGGAATTATTACATATAATCAAACAAAAAACTAATGACTATTCTCCTGAAAAAATAATCCTAGACTTTGAGCAAGCAATGATTTCAACAATCTTAAAATTACACCCCCATACCTGCATTCAAGGCTGCTACTACCATTTAAACCAGTGTATATGGAGGCATCTACAAAAGACAACCTTAAGCATAGATTATGCAACAAACTCATTGTTTGCATATCAAATAAAAAAAATCATAGCACTGGCTTATGTTCCAGAAACAGACATAGCAGAACACTACAACATTCTAATAGATAGCACCTTTTATAAACAAAAAGAGGTTAAAGTGAGTCCATTTTTGGACTACTTTGAAGACACCTGGGTAGGCAGACTCCATAGATCTGGCCACAGAAGAAACCCTAAATTCCTAATACCCTGGTGGAACGTTTACAAAAGCGCCTTAAACGGAGAATCAAAAACAAATAACGCAGTTGAAGGCTGGCACAATGGCTTTATACAATCAACTGGTAGAACTAACCCTACTTTAGAAAAATTCATAAAATGCCTGCAAAAAGAACATCTAAACAAACCAAACAAATGCACAAATACCTAGAACAACAAGTAAAATTATACCCTAGTACTAAAGGCATTGAATACCTAAACCTAATTGCCAAAACACTACTCTAAAAACATCAGAACACCAAACCAGTACATAAAAATGAAAGCTAAACAATCAAAACTACATCTAAATCTTTATTTACAAAACTCTTTAATGTATGCAATATATATAAAAATGTTTTACATATATATGCAGACATTACTTACAATTCATGACTATAAAACATCACTATTTTTTTCAGTTTAATAAGTTTTTATTTTGCGTAAAAAAAAATAATACAACAGAATATAACAGCATGACATAGATCAGAACCAATATGAGAGAATCATGAAAGATAAGTGGAGATGAAAAAAAGAAAAAAAAAGGTTCAGATAAAATATGAAATGGAAGACAATAGTAGAGAGAAAGAAAGAGAAGAAAAGAAAAGAGAAAAAGAAGAAGAGAGAAAGAAAAGGGGGAAAGGTTAGGGAGGGGGAGAAGAGGATAAGAAGGTAGAGAAATGTAGCCAGGTAAGATCAGATTTGATTTTTAAGGTGACAGAAGTAGAGAAGCAATTGCAATTCTGTGCTCATCGCATACAAAATTCCACCAGGTATGCACAGACAATTTAGAGTTATCCTTCCAGCAAGACAAAATTACTTTGAAAGCAGTTGCAATGAGAAGATCAAACAATTTAGTGTTATACGAATGTAAGTCCAAAACTTCAGATAGGGAACCTAAAAAAATATGCAACGATGAAAAAGGTTCAGATAAATGAAAAATACGCATGCAATATTTCCAAACTGCGTTCCAAAAAGTGAAAACTGATGGGCATTCAAATAAGAGGTGAGTGAGTGTGCCAGGGAGAGATGAACAGGACCAACAAAGGGGTGAGGAGGAAGGGGAGAATTTTGTTATGCTTACTGGGGTAATTAGAGCTCTATGGTAAAAAAAAAAAAGTGACTGAGTAATACGGGCTGAAAGCGAAGTCTTAAACAGTTTAGCCCATAAGTGATCCCAAACATCAACAGATAACGAGAAAGATAAATCAGTTTCCCAAACAGTTTCAGTAACAGTTTTAGGCCTAAGGCCAACATTGTCTAATAACAATTTATAAATTAGAGCAGCTTTGGGTATTTGTTGAGTAAAGATAGTATATAATGGAGTGGAAGGAGTAAGGGAAGGAAGGAGATCAAAAGTAGGAAGGGTAGATAGGTGAGATAGAATGGCAGAAGTAATAATGTCAAATTCTTTGCGAAAATGTACAGGTAAATCAAACATAGTTTGCATTACATCAAATGAAATAATGGATGAATCAGAAAAAAATTGGTACACAAACATAATATCCTTTTCTTTCCAATACTTGAAATAGAAAGATTTACCCTTGTACTTAAGATATTTGTTATACCATACGCTAGAGGAAAGAAAAGTTTGTAGTGGGGACGAGTCTTTCGAGAATATATTATGCAACAGAGTATGTGAGTATTTCAGTTCAGGGTGTGTAGTCAAGAAGGAAGAATTGGACATAAAAAGGGTTTGCTGGAAAGAAAAATCCTTTAACAAGGACCTCTCAATAGCAATCCATCTGGGTAAAGGGGTATCATTGAAATCAAACGCCAATGAGAAGGCTTGTTTTATTAAAAAGGCAGAATGGTACGATTGAAAATCAGGAAAGCGGACCCCACCTTCAGATTTTGGGCGTATAAGTTTATGTAAGGCAATACGAGGTCTTTTATTATTCCACAGAAACTTGGAGCAAATGGAATTCAGCCGATTGAAAAATAATTTAGGGATTTTCACAGGTAGCATGGAAACAGTGTATAAAATATGTGGAGAAATCATCATTTTGATGGTGTCTAAACGACCCCACCATGAAAGGAAAAGGGGAGACCATAATTGTAGGAGTGATTGAATCTTTTGAGTAAGGGAGGTAAAGGTCAGTCTGAGTGTGTCGCATAGGGTAGAGGAAAACCAGATACCCAAGTATTTGATCTTGGAGGGACACCATGCAAAATCAGTTGATGCAAACATATATTGGTAACAAGATGAGTTAAGGGGTAGGACCTCCGTTTTAGAGAGATTAAGTTTATAACCAGAAACAGAGGAGTATAAGCGGACTTCTTCTAAAAAAGGAGGAAGGGAGGAGACAGGGTTAGCCATGTAGACCAGGACATCATCGGCATATGCTGAAATTTTTGTCTCAATCGATGACTGTTTGAACCCCTGAATTAGGGGGTTAGAACGGATTTTGATGAGGAAGGGCTCAAGACAAAGAATAAAAAGTAAAGGGGAAAGAGGACAGCCTTGTCTTGTTCCTCTGGATAAGGGAAAAAATTTTGAGAATTGGTTATTAACAAAAACACTAGCACGGGGAGCAGAATAAAGTAATTTAACTAAGGAAATGAAGTGGGGACCAAACCCAAACCATTGTAATGCTTTAAACATGAATTTCCAATTAATGCGATCAAACGCTTTCTCAGCGTCTAGGGATAGAGCAGCTAGGGGGGCTTTGAAGTGTTTACTGCGGGAGATAATATTGGCAAAAACACGAGCATTATCAGCCGCAAGTCTGCCTTTTACAAAGCCAACTTGATCGGTTGTAATTAAAAGAGGAATAAGGGATTCGAGGCGGGCCGCTAAAATTTTGGCAAAAATTTTACAATCGTAATTAATAAGGGAGATGGGACAATCGTTTTTACACAGGGAATGACCTTTGTCAGGTTTGGGGATTATGATAATTAGGGCGTCCAAAAATGAACCAGAAGCTTTAGCATTTGCAATAAAGGAGTTAAAAAGTTGTAAAAGATGGGGGACAAAAATAGAGTGCATGTTGGCGTAAAATTCAATTGGGAGACCATCTGGACCAGGGGCTTTCGCTTTCTTGAGGGAGGTAATTGCCTTGAGGATTTCCTGAGGGGTAATTTCAGACTCTAATTGATGGAATTCATTAGGGAGAGATGGGGGAGGAGGAAGGTCTTTGAAGAAACGAGAGAGATTATCATCATCAGGGAGCGTATCATCAGTATACAGGAGTTTGTAATAGTTATGAAAAACTTGTGCAATATCCTCATCAGAGGAAACCTTCATATTGGTTGCCTCATTGAGAATAGAGCCAATGGATTTACGCTCAGATTTAATTTTGAGATAATTTGCTAACAGTTTCCCCGCTTTATCTGGCCCCCATGAAATTTAGATTTAATCTTCAAGAGGGTGTTACAAGCTTCAACTGTGGCAATTTGATTGAGTTCAGATTTGGCTTTAATAAGTTGGCGGAGAGCGTCAGGATTCTTGGACGAGAAGTAAGAGTGTTCAAGGGTCTTAATGTTGGAAAGTTGGGTGGTGTATTTATCACGATTGAGTTTCTTTTTCCGAGAAACATAAGAAATTGTGAAACCTCGTAAAGCAGCTTTAAAAGCGTCCCAATTATTTGAGACTGACGTGTCTTGGGGTAAATTGAGTGTGAAGTATTCAGAAATAAAATCCTTAACTTTTGACATAAATACAGAGTCGGAGAGAAGGAAAGTGTTAAATTTCCAACGATTGAAAGAGGAGGAGGTTTGGGCCATGTCAAGAGTGGCATAAACAGGTGCATGATCCGAAAGAAAAATAGAACCAATTTCAGATTTCTGAATCGCAGGTAGAAGGGATTTACTGACTAGGATATAATCAATTCTGGATCTGGTGTGGTGAACATTAGAGTAGAATGTATATTCGAGTGAATTTGGATTACAAGTTTTCCACACATCAAAAAGGGGACGAGAAGCAATGGCTGATTGGAAGGATTTATGTGTCTTATCAGGCTGGAATTTGGAGGAAGATAGTCTATCTGAAAAGGGATCTAGCCATTGATTAAGGTCACCAGCTATGATAATGTTAGGGCAGTCAATGGAGGAGATGAGGATTTTGACGTCAGTCCAAAATTTAGGGTCTGGCCGGACAGGGCCATAAATATTAAGGAGCACCATAGTTTTATTTTGTATAGTCACTTTTGACATAACCCAACGACCTTCATCATCCGATTGAGAAGATAGAATTTGAACATCCAAACCTTTCCGAAACAATATAGCAACACCACCTTTTTTATCAACAGCAGGAGAAAATACAATCTGACCCACCCAAGCCCTCTTAAGTTTCAACGATTCAACATCTGTACAGTGAGTTTCTTGGAGAAAAGCAATCTGAGCATTTAACTTGGATAAATGGGACAATACCTTTTGACGTTTAACAGGGTTGCCGAGACCACGAACATTCCACGTTACAAAGTTACACATGATGGAAGGCAAGGGAGGAGGATAACAATTGGGTCCAATACACTGCAGGTAAGGAACTACAGGGAGATACAATGGAGACAAACAAGTTAGAAATGAGAGTCAAATATGAAATATAAACTAAGGCAATAAAAATCGGGTAAAAATAAAGAAACAATAGACGAGGATACATCACAGTCATTAGAGAAAGCGAGGAGGAACAATGAGGAGTATTGGAGTTAGCAAGAAGAGGGGAAATAAGTGACACAAAGAAGAGAACGGAACATAAATGAGCAAGAGATACACATGAATGGCCTGTGAAAAAAAGAGGAAAAAAAAAGGAAAGACAAAGAAGGAAATAGATGAGAAACAGATCAATGCACAGAGGCCAGATCTGAGAAAAAAGAGAATACCAAGATAGTAGGAGCATGGAGACGCCAACGCGGGCGCCTACCCTGCAGAGCGAGGAAAACGCGGGAATATAGATAGGATATAATCAACAAGAAGAAGAGAAAAAGCAAATATTGACAAGAGAGAGACCGGGACAAGGCCACAACAGTCGTCAAGACAGAAGAAAAGTGAATGCAGAAAATAGAAAAGAGCTATCTTCAGTCATTGGTGTCCATCGTGGAAGTGGAGACAGTTAGTAGATACTCTCGAAGCTTCTGTGGGTCATCAAAGGTACGAGAACGACCATTGTGGGTTATTTTGCAGAGACAAGGATGTAGGATTCCATATTGAATGCTTAATTCCCTCATACGTGGACGCAGACTGAGGAAGTCCTTGCGACGTGCATTCGTAGCATTCGATAAATCCTGGGCTATGAAGATGTTATGGCCCGACCAAATGAGGCGTCGTTTTGCTCTTGCAGCTCTAAGCACAGTCATTAATTCAGTGAATTCCAGAAAAAGTAGGATAATACCTCTGGGTTTGGCCGGGTTAGCCGTTGGACGTCCCAAACGATGAGCACGCTGTATATTTAGAGGGGTAGATTCCGGTTGGAGTTCCAAAAGTTCGTAGAGGAATTTACGGATGAAGGACACCATATCGCCATCCCCAAGGGACTCCGGAACACCATAAATACGGAGGTTATTCCGTCTGTTGCGATTTTCAAGGTCCTCTGTGTGAAGTTTCAACTGCTGTATCTCCTTTTCAAGAATAGGAATTTTTGTAGAGACATCCTGGACGTCACTGATGCGTTGTTCTAGTTGCAGGACTTTATTTTCCATGACGACCCATCTGTCTTCTATCTGCTTGAGCTTCTCATTAGTTGCCACCATGAAAGGTTGTAGGCCACGAACCTCTTCCAAAATGGAATCCAGCACAGGGTTCTGGGAAGAGCGAATTGGAGATGGAGGGTCATTCTTTAGGCGTTTCGGCGTGGTACCGGTGACAGACGATCTCGCATGGCCTGCGTTCTGAGACATGATGCCAACAGAGGGGCAAACTAGGAGAATCGCAAGAATGGAGGTCACACCGCAATAGTTAAAATGTTGAGACCCTATATATAGAGATATAGGAGGTACTGGAAGGAATAGGGCACAGAAGAGGTAATACGGAGAAGTGGAGAAGCAATACCTCAAATCCACATGAGATGCGTCGAAATGTGACAAAAAGCAGTTCAATACACAGTGAAAAAAACCATCCAGGAATATAGTATGAGAGAAACAGCAAAGCGTCTATAATATATGGGACCCACAGGGGTCAGTTGGTGGTCCACGGAGGATTGTCAGCAGAGGAAAGGAAGGTAATAGGCATTGCGTAGGGAGCACCACAAAATGGCCGCCTCTATGTGGTAGAAGAATAAGTAGGGGTTATGAAGAGAGCTTTTGGCGCCAAAAGTCATTGAAACATAGTAGAAGCAAGATGCGCATCCCTTAGCACATACCTTGTGGAAATATGAGCATTTGTTGCAGCCGGAGGATGAACGGGCTGGTGAGGCGGTAAAAATGCCAGGAAAACGGGACGCGATCGCGGCGGCACAAAATGGCGGCCGCTCGCGTCCCGCAATAGGTAGAGATGATGCAGCTGAAAAAAGAAATGAAAACGGCAATTATAGAAGCCGCCGCATCTCGCAGCACACGGGGACCATGTTCCGCCGTGCAGGGATGCCTTTTGCCGGTCTCCGTATGCGGGGATAATGCCAGAAAAAGAGCCGGGAGTCCCGCGTTGACACGGAGCTCACACAGGCAGCGCCATCACTCGCCGGCGCGTAAGCCACGCCCCCCTATAAAACATCACTATAATAATAAATACATTACCCACCCACAAAATACAAAATAATAAATTACTTACCAAACATCTCGACAATCCTGGATATCCTTCTCCACCAAATTAATCCAGTTAGTGAAAAATGTTCCCAAAAAAATTAGTAAAAATACAACTGTACCAAAAATCGATAATCCATCCAACGACGATCATTAGGAAAACCATAAAGAACCCGAAAATAGTTCAAAAATGAAATAAACGCTCCAGGAAAACCGAAAAATTTAAAGAAGTGTTTGAAATGCCTTAGTTAATAAAACTAACAAACACTTCCTTAAAGAAAAAAACGCTCCTTCCGAAATGGCGGACACCTAGAACAGAAAGATATAAAACATACATTCCCACCCACATAAAACTACACATAACTAACTACTAACATTAGTATTAACATTATATTCCTAATACATATACTTCAAACATGTATATAGTAACTCTCCAAACAAGCCTAAAACAAGGTAAAACGACGGGTACCTACCACACGTAAATAAACGATCTTAAACACTTAATTACAAGTCACTTACATCTAACAACAATAAATAGCACCACACTAGTCTCAAATATAAAATTAAACACTCTTAAAACATATAAAACAAACCTTACCTTAAGCGACGTGAAGTCTTTTCCCAGCTGCGAGCTGCTCTCTCCATCCAAATGAGACAAAACGACCTAACCCGGTTACAAAATGAAAGACCCAAAAGCAAAAAAATAGTCCCTTATAACAAATATATTAACAAATCTGTGTAAATTTACATACAATAATGGCAAAAATCGTACAATATTTCACACAATATTTTTTTTATTATTTACATTAAATATTATAAAAATATTTTGTAATAATTTACATATAAATATTATTAAATTAATAATATTTATTGACAAAATATGAGAAATGTGATAAAATGTAACAACATTTTGTTTATTCAATTTTGTATTTGTACCTAAAAACACCTATGTTAAATAAAATGTATACAATTATATTCTTAAATTAATTAATATTAATATTTTAAATATTAATATTAATATAAAAATGGTATTGACTTACAACATATATAACACAAAAAAATGTGATATGACATTAAACAATACTTTATATTATTTTCCTCATTTAAAAAAAATAAATTGTATAATGTTTTGGTTTGAAAAAAAAAACATTTTCACAAATGTCAATCATATATTTTGAAGAAATGTTTATCTGCAAATTATACAATACCTAATAAACTTATGTAGTAGAAATTTTTGTATTAAGTGTTTGTGTTTTTACTATTAATATGATAAAAATATTTGTTTCTCATACACATAAATAATATATATTTTGTAGATATACATAAAAATACAACTCTTCCCAAATCAATCCACATAAATATCAGTTAGTTGCTAAACACTAATAAAATATAATTTACTATTCCCACTCCAGTCTACATAAAATTGAAGTAGGAGCTGGACACTAATTAAATATCATTTACTATTCCCACTCCAGTCTAAATAAAATTGAAGTAGGTGCTGGACACTAATTAAATATCATTTACTATTCCCACTCCAGTCTACATTAAATATAAGTAGGTGCTGGACACTAATTAAATATAATTTACTATTCCCACTCCAGTCTACATTAAATTGAAGTAGGTGCTGGACACTAATTAAATATAATTTACTATTCCCATTCCAGTCTACATAAAATAGAAGTAGGTGCTGGACACTAATTAAATGTAATTTACTATTCCCACTCCAGTCTACATAAAATTAAAGTAGGTGCTGGACACTAATTAAATAAAATTTACTATTCCCACTCCAGTCTACGTAAAATTGAAGTAGGTGCTAGACACTAATTAAATGTAATTTACTATTCCCACTCCAGTCTACATAAAATTGAAGTAGATGCAGGACACTAATTAAATATAATTTACTATTCCCACTCCAGTCTACATAAAATTGAAGTAGGTGCTGGACAGTAATTAAATATAATTTACTATTCCCACTCCAGTCTACATAAAATTGAAGTAGGTGCTGGACACTAATTAAATATAATTTACTATTCCCAATCCAGTCTACATTAAATTGAAGTAGGTGCTAAACACTAATTAAATATAATTTACTATTCCCACTCCAATCTACATAAAATTGAAGTAGGTGCTGGACACTAATAAAAAATAATTTACTATTCCCACTCCAGTCTACATTAAATAGAAGTAGGCGCTGGACACTAATTAAATAAAATTTGCTATTCCCACTCCAATCTACATATAATTGAAGTAGGTGCTGGACACTAATTAAATGTAATTTACTATTCCCACTCCAGTCTGCATTAAATAGAAGTAGGTGCTGAACACTAATTAAATAAAATTTAATATTCCCACTCCAGTCTACATAAAATTGAAGTAGGTGCTAGACACAAATAAATGTAATTTACTATTCCCACTCCAGTCTACATAAAATTGAAGTAGATGCTGGACACTAATTAAATATCATTTACTATTCCCACTCCAGTCTACATAAAATTGAAGTAGGTGCTGGACATTAATTAAATATCATTTACTATTCACACTCCAGTCTACATAAAATTGAAGTAGGTGCTAGACACTAATTAAATGTAATGTACTATTCCCACTCAAGTCTACATAAAATTGAAGTAGGTGCTGGACACTAATTAAATATAATTTACTATTCCCACTCCAGTCTACATTAAATTGAAGTAGGTGCTATACACTAATTAAATGTAATTTACTATTCCCACTGCAGTCTACATTAAATAGAAGTAGGCGCTGGACACTAATTAAATTAAATTTACTATTCCCACTCCAGTCTACATAAAATTAAAGTAGGTGCTTGACACTAATTAAATATAAATTACTATTCCAACTCCAGTCTCCATAAAATTGAAGTAGCTGCTGGACACTAATTAAATATAATTTACTATTCCCACTCCAGTCTCCATAAAATTGAAGTAGGTGCTGGACACTCATTAAATATAAATTACTATTCCCACTCCAATCTCCATAAAATTGAAGTAGCTGCTGGACACTAATTTAATATAATTTACTATTCCCACTCCAGTCTACATTAAATTGAAGTAGGTGCTGGACACTAATAAAAAATAATTTACTATTCCCACTCCAGTCTACATTAAATAAAAGTAGGCGCTGGACACTAAATAAATGAAATTTGCTATTCCCACTCCAATCTACATAAAATTGAAGTAGGTGCTGGACACTAATTAAATATCATGTACTATTCCCACTCCAGTCTACATTAAATATAAGTAGGTGCTGGACACTAATTAAATATAATTTACTATTCCCACTCCAGTCTACATTAAATTGAAGTAGGTGCTGGACAATAATTAAATATAATTTACTATTCCCACTCCAGTCTACATACAATATAAGTAGGTGCTGGACACTAATTAAATAAAATGTACTATTCCCACTCCAGTCTACATTAAATATAAGTAGGTGCTGGGCACTAATTTAATATAATTTACTATTCCCACTCCACCCTACATAATATTTACTTATGTGCTGAACACTAATTATATCTCATTTACTATACCCACTCCAGCCTACATAAAAAAGAAATATATGCTTCATACAAATACATTTATGAATTTAAATATACTTTTATAATTTTTAAAATAATTTTTAGATTTATTACAATGTATTTCCTCAATCTACAAATTTATGTTTATATACATGTATTAATCATGTTTTAATAATTAAAAATATTTATTGTCAATTTTCTAAACCCTTATCACCTATAAACTCAATCACTTGCTACAAATATTATTAATGTAATTGAAATTTACATTATAAATATATATGTCTATTACGTTAGATAAATTACTTTAACATATTGCAATAAAATATTAGCATTAATATAACATATATCTTGTCAAACTATGTGATATATTTTTACACATTTTTATATTAGAAAATAGAAAAATTACAAATATTTGTAAATAATTTTTCTTTTATATATAACATCTATTAATTATATATGTATTATTTAAAATTATATCTATATTTAGTAATGAATAAATTAAATACATATATTTAAAAACTAAAATTATTTAATTAAAATACATTTGGAATATCGATTTTCAAATTAAATGTAAATTTCAAAATCTTTTAATTTTCAATAAATTTTCTATAATTTTTATATTTATATACATTTTATTATATATGTAAAATAAATAATTACAATTACATATATTAATATGAAATTTGTAAAAATAAAAAAATTAATTGAATTTCTATTTTGGATATTTATTTATTATTTTTTACCAAATTTTTATTTTATAAATTAACTATATATAATCTATTTTTTAACATATTATACATATATTTTTAAAACACTCCCCACCCTTATCCCCTATTAACCCAATAACCCGCTCCTAAAAATATAAATGTAAATTTAATAATAATAATAAAAATAATTATTTTTTTTATTTCAATATATTTTAAAATTTCTAAATTCTAATTTCAAAATGTATTTTAAAATTTTTAATTTTATAATTTCGTATAAATGTTCTATATATATATATTAAAAAAAAATTATACATATATTTTTAAAACACTCCCCACCCTTATCCCCTATTAACCCAATAACCCGATTCTAAAAATATATATGTAAATTTAATAATAATAATATATGTAAAAAAAAATCTTCAATATAATATTTGAAAATTTCAATTTCGAAATTCGAAATGTATTTTACTATTTTTATTGTAATAATTTTGTATAAATATTCTATATATATTTATTAATAACAAAAACTATACATATATTTTTAAAACACTCCCCACCCTTATCCCATATTAACCCAATAACCCGCTCCTAAAAATATATATGTAAATTTTATAATAATAATATATGTAAAAAAATAATTTTCAAATATATTTTCAAATTTCAAATTTCGAATTTCGAAAATTATTTTTAAATTTTTAATTTAATAATTTTGTATAAATGTTCTATATATATTTATTAATTACAAAATGTATACATATATTTTTAAAACACTCCCCACCCTTATCCCCTATTAACCCAATAACCCGCTCCTAAAAATATATATGTATTTTTAATTTTTATAATATTTTTTTATATTTTTAATAATATTTGTGAAATTACATTTACTAATTACAATACTACATTAACTTATTTAATATTTCTTTAAAACATTTTTACTATTAAACGATGTTTTTTACATTCGATATTTTATCTTCCGATGTAATTACTTTCGATATTATAACACATATACAATATGCGATATTTTTGTATACGATATTTTGTATTTCGATATTTTTTACATTCGATAATAAATCTTCGATATTATGTCAGTTCGATATTAAGATTCCGATATTATGTCTGATTACCGTTCAACACAAGCCGATCCCACATGTGTAGCTGTGTCCTGAGACCTGAAAGGCAGCAACCCAAACTTTGTGGCAGCAATCATAGCACCAGACTCCCTTCAATCAGTGAGGGATATTTGCATATGGAAGGCCAGTGACACGTGGTGCCACTGAACATGCACGACGCAGGCTGGTGGGTCCACCAACGTATGCACATGGCTGTAGGCCATTGCTCACCACTTCCTCTGGACTACACTGTGGAAGACTGGCAACACATGGTGCCACTAACGATCTGCAACACAAGCCAATCCCACATATGGAGCTGTGTCCTGAGTCCTGAATAGCAGTGACCCCAACTCCATGAGACAACCACAGCAGCAGACTCCCTTCAATCAGTGAGGCAGGTTTCCATATGGAAGGCCGGCGACACGTGCTGCCACTAACTCTGTTCAACACAAGCCGGACCCACATGTGTAACTGTATCCTGAATGGCAGTTACCCCAAGTCCGTGGCAGCATCCACAGCACCAGACTCCCTCTGATCAGTGAGGCATATTTCCATATGCAACACCGGCGATATGTGGTGCCACTAACCCTCTTTATCACAAGCCGATCCCACATGTGTAACTACTGTGTCCTGAGTCCTGAAAGGCACTGACCCCAAGTCTGTGGCACGAGCACAGCACCACACTCCCTTCGATCTGTGAAGCATATTCCGATATGCAACGCCGGCGAAACATAGTCACACTAACCCTCTTTAACACAAGCCGATCCCACATGCGTAACTGTGTTCTGAGTCCTGAATGGCAGTGATCCCAAGTCCGTGGCACCAACCACAGCACTACACTCCCTTCGATCAGTGAGGCATATTTCGATATGCAAGGCCGTCAACACGTAGTCCCACTAACCCTCTTTAACACAAGCCGATCCCACATGTCTAACTGTGTCCTGAATCCTGAATGACAGTGACCCGAACTTCGTGACAGCAAGCACAGCACCACACTCCCTTCGATTAGTGAGGGGTATTTGCATATGGAAGGCCGGCAACATGTGGTGACACTGAACCTGCACTACGCAGACCGGTGGTGCCACCAGCGTATGCACGTGGCTGTGGGCCCTTGTTCACCGCTACCTCTGGACTACACTACGGTCAGTAGAGCTCACAATTCAGACAGAGTCCTGATTCCACATGACGCCGTCCCGTAGGCAACACACATTGCTCCCGGTGAGTCCGTCTACACCAAGCACCATCACTGGCTCATACAGTCTCAATGCTTCTAGGGCCTCTAACCCTATTTAAGACAAGCCAATCCCACATATGTAATTGTGTCCTGAGTCCTGAATGGCAGTGACCCCAACTTCCTGGCAGCGACCACAGCACCTGGCAGTGACCACAGCAACAGACTCCCTTCAGTCTTCGTTGTTCTTTTCTTTAAATAATTTATTTTATATGGAAATGTATACATGACTAAGATTCTTCTTTGTCCAACCGCACAGGGACACTTCAGGGCCCAAGAAGGTTGTTGGGGTATGTTGGTGATGTGGGAAGAGGGAAGACGGTGCATTACCTGCTGATGTGGGGAGAGGCAGCGTCAAAGGGGTATCTATCACAGAAAGAACTCCGATATGTTTTCACAAATGCCTCTGACAGATGCCAGCTGACGGACTGAATCACAAAATGAATCTTCAATGCTTATGTAGTGGGAGTTATTAACAGTTTGCACCCAGGCTCGCAGAGGGACAGCTGTGGCCTGTCCGCTCAACTCACAGATGCAGTACTACGAGCTGTCCGCGTCATTGTAGCTATCCCTGCCCTGTTCCATCGTACGCCACGCCACTCCGATTACGTACCGACATTGGCCCCTCATAGCTACCTGTCACAGATGTACTCGCTGTGGTGTGCAGGTCTGTGGCCTAGTTCTCAACACCTCACGGCCACTCCCTGAGGGCAGGTTTGCACACACACCACACCCATCCGGCACATGTGTCACAGGCCATGTGACCACACAAATATAATAGATCGACAACGTCACATCCTGCCGGTGCTGACTGGATAGCGGATGCTCCACGGGTCTCAACCATAAAGAGTCCTTGAAAAGTTGCACAGAAGGTTAGTCGCACCCTGAGCTGTATGGCCGTCAGGGGCCTACCATCCCCTTGGCACGGACTTGAGATGCACAGAGTTAGTGCCACCCGAAGCTCATGTGGCCATCAGGGGCC
The DNA here is from genome assembly GCF_964261635.1 of Lissotriton helveticus. Taxonomy (NCBI): domain Eukaryota; kingdom Metazoa; phylum Chordata; class Amphibia; order Caudata; family Salamandridae; genus Lissotriton; species Lissotriton helveticus. Next base: position 1,701,782,438 of record NC_136063.1, on the reverse strand, counting down.
TACCACCACCTGGAACGGGCTTGAGTTCCACAGGCTTATCGGCACCACAAGCTGATGTAGTCTCCGTGAGTGATGACTCAGGACTCAGTGACATGTGTGAGATCTGCCAGGCCACGGAGAAACTGATGTGGTCTCCGCTATTGATGACTTAGGACTCAGCGACATGTGTGAGATCTACCGGGCCGTGCAGAAGATGATGTGGTGTCCACCATTGATGACTCAGGACTCAGGGACATGTTTGAGATCTACTGGGCCGTGCAGAAGATGATGTGGTCTCCACCATTGATGACTCAGGACTCAGCGACATCTGTGAGAACCGCGGAGAAGCTGATGTGGTCTCAGCCATTCATGACTCAGGACTCAGCAAAATCTCTGAGATCCGCGGAGTTTAGACGGGCAGATGGAGTGCCCACTGCTACACACTCCGGTGGCACCAGGTAATTATTTGCTCATGGATGCTCTGGGGCAGCAGTCTCTCTCTTGCTCTCTCTCTCTCTCTCTCTCTCTCTCTTCCATCTCTTCGCTCACTCTCTCTCTCTTCACTCTATCTCTCTTCATTCCTTTCATCCTATCTCTCTCTTCCTTCTCCCTTTCTCACTCCCTTTCCTTCCTTCCCTCTCTTTTTCCCTCTGGCTTTTTTTTCCTTCTCTGTTTCTCTGTGTCTCACTCCTTTGATATGCACATTACATACGTCCTTATTTTGTGTTTTATTTTCTGGGCTCGGTCGTCAATATCCATGGTCCCCAGAGGAGTGTTCTGCCTTGTTGTTTTGTAATATTTTTGTTTAATTGTGTTTATTAGTTTATATATATATATATATATATTACCTACTGGCGGTCGCCAGTAGGTATATATAGTTAGGATTTTTTCCCTATGGGATTTTTGAAAATTCTATGTCGAATAACTTTGGCGTTTGAGGACAGAATTGGCTGAAATTTTCAGGAAAATGGAACATTTTGTTTCTGAGCAGCCCCTGGAAATTTGGGGGGGGTTCGTCAAGGGGGGGCCGAGATAAAAGGGGGGGTCCCAAAACGTGTTTTTAACATTGAGTTTTCCATAGGGCGGTTGGCCTCACTTTTAGCCCGAACGGCTGAATGGATTTGCACGAAACTTGGCAAAATTGTAGGGACTGGTAGCCCGATGTGCCTTTGCTAGGTCTCAATATATGTGCTTCAGCGGATTTTGAGAAATTAACGTTTAAAAAAAGATATATATCTGTAAGCGCGCTCCGGGCAGCGCTCCGGTTCGCGGACTTTACGCGTACCGGAACTTCGCGTAGCGAAGCTGATTGGCTCTCCGGTGCCTGTCAACATTCTAAACAGTCCGGAGCGGCCGCCATCTTGTCTCTCGGTAGGATCGAGAGACAAGAGGAGGCCAAAACAAAGGGAGAAATGACCATAAGAGGCATAGTATATCCTCCCTGACCCCCTAGGTTTAATGTGGAGGCTTTAAAAGGGCCCCGCGGGGCAAACAAATAAATAATTTTTTTTTGTTTTTTTGCGTGGGTAGCGCCCGGTTCACGAACCGGGAAGCGTTCTGGGCAGCGTACTATAATGAAAAATGAATGATAGACTTTTCAAATACTGTATGTTAATTGATTGTTGGTTTTGTTGATTATTTTTTAATTTTTTTATTTTTTAAGCAATTATTTATTATTGTGATTGTGTTTCAAAATTTAATAACATTTCTAACATTTAACTAGTTTATGAATTACATATAAAAATGATTAAAGACTCAAACAATTTTTTAATATTACATACAATTTTATTTTTCGGATTGTTTTTCAAAATTTAATAGAACGTCTAGCATTTGACTGTCCGATATGTCCTCTTGTTGAGTGAACATAAGTTCCCACATTTGACCGTCATCATAATGGAGTAAATGATCGACAGATTCTACACATTGAAGTAATTCATAGTCCCGTGACTCATCCATGAATTCTAAGTCATCAATGGGTTCCATAACTTGTTCATTGTTGCTGTCCAGAACAATTTCGAAGGAAACATTCTGCTCACCTTCCATTTTATTGCTGTAATTTGCATAAAAAATAAATATATCAGTAGAGATAGGGCACTGTTGGGTTTAAGTTCAGACAGGTACTTGTGAGTTTATAACAGAGAAGTAATCTATGGGCACTGTATGGTTTCAGGCGTGAAGTAGTACTATTAAAAAGTGCCTGTGAAGAAGCCTAAGTAAATTCATAATTATACCACAGAAACCTAAATCAATCCATAATTATAATAAAGAAGCCTTTCTCAATGTCTAACTCTTACAGAGGGATAGTATATATCTATCTGAAAATGTTTTCAAATTTATAAAATAATATCTCACCTTCTAAAAACAAGTTTAAGTTGTGAGTGAAAATGATCTTGCAATGTAGTTCAGGAAGTAGTAGTCAAAATGGCTGTGTTTCTCTCTCTTTCTTTATATATATTCAGGTACATAACCAATCAAATGTCAGGTAAAAAAAGTAGAAAATGAAAGTAACATTTTAATTGGTTGTCAATTCCAACACTTCAGATGTGTTTTGAGAAGTAATTTACCTCAGGGTATTTAGAGAGGTCTACAGGCTAAATGTCTAAATGGAATTCCAATCAAATTTGTGAAAATGGTAGGGATTGGTATGTAGTATGAGCTAATCTATATTTGGTGAAATTGTCTCCAGTCGCTTTTCTGTAAACTACTTTCCCACCTTTTTTGATGGTGCGCTTCCCAGGGAGCGACCCGGTACGCGAACTGTTGAGCGCCCCGGTTCGCGAACCTTAAGCGTTACGGGAGTCCACCATTTTGTGTTTCGGTCGAATTAAGATACAAGATGGAGGGCAAATAATGTTCAGAATGGGTAGAAGGGGGCACGGTAGACTTATTTTGACCCCCTAGGTTTTCTGAGGGTGGCTGAGGAGGCTTATATGTGCGGAAAAAAAAAAATTGTAAAAAATTTCGCGAGGTTAGCTCCCGGTTCGCGTACCGGGAAGCGCCCCAGGGAGCGTACTTTGTTGAAAATTAGTGAAAAATGTTAGAGTAAAATAATAATTGTGAGTGATCAGATGTAGGGTAGCTCTGAGAAGAGCTTTTGGGTTTATGGTACATTTAGGTACTTATAAGTAGGTACCAATGCACAGTCTTAAATTCAGAATGAAAATTCTGTTGCCCTCATCTGAGAAGTGAACTCCATCTCCTCTGTAGATATCTTGCATGTAGTAACGCAAGTTATTGTTGTACAGGGAGCCCATTCCATGGTCTCTCATGTAAGCTGAAACAGATTTGTTTACATGCTTCCTCGACTTCTCAATTTGTGGACAAAATTGGTTTGACCACCTCCATTTCTGTCTTTGGCATATATTTGAATATACCAAGGCAGTTTGAGGAAAAAGTGCCATCAATTGCTCAAAGGTGTCCTTTAAAAGCATTTCCAGACCTACCCCAGTCAAAGTGCCCAAATCATTACCTCCACAGTGCACAATTAACAGGTCAGATTTTGGCAAATGCATAAAGGTTTTCACCAATGGTATCAATTGGTGACATTTTAATCCTCTGTGGCCAAACCACTTAATTTCCACATCTTGTAAATTGAGGTTAGGTAAATTCCTGTTCTCAGCATACCTCTGAGCCCAATAGATGTAACTATGTCCAACAATCCAGACAGAAAACATGGTGAGAGAAGGTTCTCCTGCAGTCAGATGAAGTGTGGCAATGAAATGGCAGTTGAAAAAATAAGAGTTTAAAATGAAAAAAACTGTGGAGTTTCTGTGTTAATGAAGCAGTAACAGTGATTGGTGGATTTTGATTGCTGAAAACAGAAAGTTAGGGTGCATGGATGAGTTGTTTGAAAGATGTATTTTGAGTGGTCAAGAAAAAATCATTAAATGAAAGAATGCACTGGATATGAGGTGCACTGAGAGTTCAGAGTTCAATTGCAACATTGTTGTGTGAACTTGCAAACACCAGAAGTCTTCCAAGAGGTGGTTGCCATGCAGAAAAGGCATGAAATGGCAGAGGGGGGAAGGGTTTTCATTTGAAAAAAAGTGAGGGAAGAGTTTTGATTGGGTGACATGAGAGATATGTGTGAAGAATTACAGCATTTCTGTGCTTTTGATAGCTGCAGACTCTGGAGTGCATACCTTTTGCTCTGCTGAAGACAAATTGGTGTGTTTCTGAGACTGTTTTGAAACTCAAAGTGTTTGCTAAGGTGAGAAAATATTTCTTTAATTTAGATAGAGAATAGTGTGCTTTAAGGAGAAAATTATGAAGAAAGTTGTGTTTTTCAAATGTTGCTTTGTCTAGAGTGTTTTACAAATAGATTTTGTTTCTTTGAGAAAATGTAATTGGAGAAAATGTGAAGTATTAGTACTGACAGGGTGTTTTTCTGCATAGGAGCTGTGGAGTCTTTTCAAATTATGACTTGAAAATCGTTTTTGAGGAAAATGAATGGTTATAATATTTCTGACAAGGACATAATGGTGTATGCTTCTTTATAAGGCAATTGACTGTCTCTGATGTTATTTTTCCCATTTTAATGTAAGACCTTTCTCTGTGGCGCAAATTGCTTGTAAATATGCTCCCACCTGTGCATGGCAAATTTAGATTTTGAATGTGTGTGTTACATAGCCATGTTAAAAGTGATACAAACATGCTGCAAAGGCAATCAAAAAACGCTGTTATGTGTCTTAAGGACATTTTAAGTCATTTTCCCATGTGCAGTGTTTTGAAATTATGATTTGAAAATCGTTTTTGGGGAAAAGGAATTGTTTTTAAATTTATGACAAGGACATAATGGTGTATGCTTCTTTATAAGGCAATTGACTGTCTCTGATGTTATTTTTCCCATTTTAATGTAAGACCTTTCTCTGTGGCGCAAATTGCTTGTAAATATGTTCCCACCTGTGCATGGCAAATTTAGATTTTGAATGTTTGTGTTACATAGCCATGTTAAAAGTGACCCAACCATGCTGGAAAGGCAATCAAAAAACACTTTCATGTGTCTTAAGGACATTTTAAGTCATTTCCTCATGTGCAGTGTTTTCAAATTATGATTTGAAAATCGTTTTTGGGGAAAAGGAATGGTTTGTAAATTTATGACAAGGATATAATGGTGTATGCTTCTTTATAAGGCATTTCAGTGTCTCTGATGTCATTTTTCCCATATTGCATTAAAAGACCTTTCTCCGTGGGGCACATTCCTTGTAAATATGGTCACACTTGTGCATGGTAAATTTAGATTTTGACTGTTTGAGTCACATAACCATGTTAAAAGTGACCCCAAAAAATTGCAAAGGCTTTCAAAAAACACTTTCATGTGTCTTAAGGACATTTTAAGTCATTTCCCTGTGGGCAGTGTTTTCAAATTATGACTTGAAAATCGTTTTTGAGGTAAAGGAATGTTGTTAAAATTTATGTGCGCCATATGCCCCCAAATTTCTTTTTCAGGGGTGCAGCAGGGTGTTCTTGAGACACCCCTGCACCTTTGGAAAAATTCGTAATTTGTGATGAGCTAATTGCTAATCGCAAATTGCACCTTCATTCCTATGGGCATCCTGGCCCATGGAAATGAATGGGTAATTTGCAATTAGCAATTTGCTCATCGCAAATTAGGAATGGTAAAGAATCGCTATTTATTCCTTAAAATTCGCTATTTTGGAAATGCAAAATAGTTTGATGATACATATGGCGGTTGATCTCTAACAAGATAAGAAGCTTAGGGATACATTTATGATGACTGGCGCAATGAAGTAGACATCACTTACTTCATTGGTAGAGCTTTACATGTATTATCTCCTCTGTATTCTTCATCAAGCGTAACTTTAATCTGCAATCCTGAGTAGGCCTCACCTTAAACAAACCTCTGGATAGGCCACATCTTATTGTCATCCTGAATTAATCATTTAAAATGCTAGGGACAGATTTATGATAGGTGTATGCCTCTTTTGCGCCACTTACAAAACACTGCCCACGGGGAAATGACTTAAAATGTCCTTAAGACACATGAAAGTGTTTTTTTAAAGCCTTTGCAATTTTTTGGGGTCACTTTTACCATGGCTATGTGACTGAAACAGTCAAAATCTAAATTTACCATGCACAGGTGGGAGCATATTTACAAGGAATGTGCTCCATGGGGAAAGGTCTTATAATGTAATATGGGAAAAATGACATCAGAGACACTGAAATGCCTTATAAAGAAGCATACACCATTATGTCCTTGTCATAAATTTACAAACCATTCCTTTTCCCTAAAAACGATTTTCAAATCATAATTTGAAAACACTGCACATGTGGAAATGACTTAAAATGTCCTTAATTCAAAATTTGCTATTCCTTATTTTGCGATTGCACTGAAGGATTTGCAAATTTTGCGATTCCTTAAATGCAATGTATCAAACAAAAAATATGTAAAAAATGACATTAAGGATTTGGAAACTACCACCAACTTCTAGTTTGTGGTAATTTGCGAATTCTTTTCAAAATGCCCTTAGGGCATGTATGTGCGCCATATGCCCCCAAATTTCTTTTTCAGGGGTGCAGCAGGGTGTTCTTGAGACACCCCTGCACCCTTGAAAAAATTCCTAATTTGCGATGAGCTAATTGCTAATCGCAAATTGCACCTTCATTCCTATGAGCCTCCTAGCCCATGGAAATGAATGGGTAATTTGCAATTAGCAATTTGCTCATTGCAAATTAGGAATGGTAAAGAATTGCTATTTATTCCTTAAAATTCGCTATTTAGGAAATGCAAAATAGTTTGATGATACATATGGCGGTTCATCTGTAACAAGATAAGAAGCTTAGGGATACATTTATGATGACTGGCGCAATAAAGTGGACATTACTTACTTCATTGGTAGGCCTTTACATGTATTATCTCCTCTGTATTCTTCATCAAGCGTAACTTTAATCTGCAATCCTGAGTAGGCCTCACCTTAAACAAACCTCTGGATAGGCCACACCTTATCGTCATCCTGGATTAATTATTTAAAATGCTAGGGACAGATTTATGATAGGTGTATGCCTCTTTTGCGCCACTGTGCGTCACTTTTATGATGCAGCGGCGGTGCAAAAGATTTGCTATGAGGCGACAAAATTACAAATTGATGCATTTAGGCAGATGTGTCATGGTGTAAAAAAAACGTGCCACATGAAACCGATGCAGCAGTGATGCAAAAGATGCACCATGTTGCAAGACAGGCCTCACTTGGGGCCATATGTATCAAGCTAATTAGCATTCGCAAAGATCAAAATTCTGCGAATTTCGGCCTTTGCGAATGCTAATTAGACAAATGGTATGTATCAAACAAGTTTGATGCAAAATAAGTAATAGCAAAATTTGCTATTCCTTATTTTGCGATTGCACTGAAGGATTTGCAAATTTTGCGATTCCTTAAATGCAATGTATCAAACAAAAAATATGTAAAAAATGACATTAAGGATTTGGAAACTACCACCAACTTTTAGTTGGTGGTAATTTGCGAATTCTTGTCAAAAAGCTTTTTTTCCAAAAAACAAAAGGTGCCATATGACGCCAATACATGCCCTTAGGGCATGTATGTGCGCCATATGCCCCCAAATTTCTTTTTCAGGGGTGCAGCAGGGTGTTCTTGAGACACCCCTGCACCCTTGGAAAAATTCCTAATTTGCGATGAGCTAATTGCTAATCGCAAATTGCACCTTCATTCCTATGAGCCTCCTAGCCCATGGAAATGAATGGGTAATTTGCAATTAGCAATTTGCTCATTGCAAATTAGGAATGGTAAAGAATTGCTATTTATTCCTTAAAATTCGCTATTTAGGAAATGCAAAATAGTTTGATGATACATATGGCGGTTCATCTGTAACAAGATAAGAAGCTTAGGGATAGATTTATGATGACTGGCGCATCACCAGGGATGTGCCAGTCATCCTGCGCCGCTGTTCCGCCACCCATGGTGTGCTGCATTTACAATGCGGCGCAGCATGGGGCAAAAATGGCACAGATGCGTGACGTATCTGTGCTGTAAAGGTGGCGCATTGCTGGAGTTGTATCGCAAGTGCGATGCAGCTCCAGCAAGGCTCAGGGGTGCCCCATCTCCACAATGTTGCGTCAAGACCTATGCCTGCTTAAAGCAGGCGCAGGGTTTTGACGCAGCTTTCTCCTATCTGATTGTAAATGCGGCACACCATGGGTGGCAGAGCAGCGGTGCACGTTAACTGGTGCATGCCTGGGGATGTGCCATTTAACATAAATCTGCCCCTTTACATTTAAGTATGTGCAGGGGACACAGAGTCGGTGAGGCTTATCCAAGGTTAAGAAGAGATGAGTCCTGTTCACTGAAAAATTAGACATAGGCTTCACCTGCTCAGCATCGCTGGACATGGCTAAATAATAGCTGCAAAATGTTACTCTTGTTAAACAATTTTACTATTATAATCTCTGAGATTTGTCTCTTACTCTGCAACATCTCATTGTTGTTATCTTTCTTTAAAGATAAAGACAACATCAACATGAGCGATAATCTGCAATCAGTTGATTTTGACCTCATCATTGAACTTGTAATTGAAACATCAGTGGATGTTGATCCCTTGGATGATTTAAATCGTGAGGATGAAGAAGAACGTGATGAGGATGCAGATTTGTCCGAATTATATGACATAGGGTGGGAAGCTGACCTGCTTGATCCTATGGAACTATAAACATTTATTTTTAAAATTTATAATAAATAAAAAGTAAAAATGTAAACCGTTTAATTTAAAAATAAAGACACCTTCAAAAACAGGTTATGTGTAGTGTCTTCAATAAAATATTAAAATATGCTCATAAAATTAGATCAGATTCACATATAAGATAGCACAGGTAACATGAATATAAATTCCATTTCTTTTCTGCTATTTCTGTATTCTAAAATTGCCATGCACTAAAAAATCTTATATGTAAAAATGTAAAGTAGTGTTTTAAGTTTTTGATTACTGTTATTGATGTACTGTTGGGTAATAGTGGTTAATAACATTTTTAAATATATTTTACCACAGATTCAACTGCAGATCATTTCAACATTTCACCATGCCAACGAAAGAAAGACTGAGAAAGGCTGCAAAACGTCAAAGACAGCAGGTGATTGAAAAAAAGCAGCAGTCCTCTAACAAAAAGATTTGTCAAGTCAACAAGAAAGCACCGGGTAAGAGTACAAAAACATTCATAAGAAATATTTGCAGTAAAAAAAATATTACTACAGAAAATGTTTCAGTCCAGAAAAAGAGAAGCAATTCAAATGGAAAGGAAAGGCCAATCAAAAATGTTACTGCTAGAGCAAGAGATAACTCTGTGCATGATAGTAGAAGGAAACAACAGTTTAGGGACATTCGTAAACGAATGTTCCGCAACAGGATAATTGGCAATTTGTTAAAAAATATTAAGAAAGGTCAACAGAAAGTGGTTTTTTATAAGAGAAAAAAAAAAGTTGAGAAAGTTATTGATCAGGCATTTGAAATTAAACGTAAGTTATTTATTTTGATAATCAATAGAATTAGGAAGCTAAACAAGGCAATTTATGATTTCAAAAGAAATAGTAGATGGAAGAGAATAGTTAATCGTAGTAATTTTTGTGAAGTTTTTTCTGGAGAATGGATGCATAGTTCAAGCTGTGAGGCATTTTTTAATGAGGAGAGTTATTTCCAGGATAATGATTTGGTGCATGCAGTTGACACCAGTGGTCGTGCTTATGAAGTGAAAGATGGTTGTCTAGTTGAAAAAGAAAAACTTGTGACAACAGAGGCAGAAGAGGTGTTAGGTAATGAGGTTTTAGGAAGACGTGCTAAGGGTCCTGTGTACACCTGGAAGTGTAGTAGTATTTGCAGTGTGCGACAGGATTCCATCAATTTGCTTTGTGATTTTGTACGGTCATTTAATAAGAAAAGTTTGAAGCAGAAAATAAGGTTGTTGCAAGAATTAGATCCTTGCAGAGTGAGAGAAGTGACAGGTTTGCATGGTCATTCACTGGCTTGTCTTTCCAGGAGAGTATGCCAGAGTGTTTTTCATCATTTCAGGATGCTAGCAGTGCATCATAATAAAGTGAGGAAATTAGTTAGAATGTTGTATTATGCTAAGAGTCCAGCAATTATGCTTAAAAAATTATGTGCTGCTCTTTTGCATGGTTCTGAAATAGATGTGAAGAATATATGTGAAGAAATTGAGTTTTGTTACTTTGGAAGTAAAGAGGAGAATGTTGAAATTGACCAAGAAGAAGCGGGTGATGTGGAAGATAGTGTACAGGTTTCCAGTACAGATAATTTCCAGAGGGAAATTGCCACGTTTCAGGTCAAATCAAGTGAGAGGCCAAATTTCACTTGTGTGTGTTGTCGACGCACTTATTATAAGAATCAGACTAAGTTAGTGGATTTATATGCAAAAAGTGAAAGGGAAAATAATAGTGAATGGAAGGATTTCGCAACATACTTGATGGTAGAAAATTGTTTTGATTTGGGATTGGATCAACGTGTGTGTACTTATTGTTGTTGCAAATTAAATCAAAACCAGATGCCTGCTAGAGCAGTTCATAATAATCTGGAATTGGTTGAGATTCCTTCTGAATTGAAGGATTTAAATACTTATGAATCTATTTTGATTCAAAGTATCAATCCCTTTCAGGCTATTGTAAGAATGGAGCCAAAGACAGGGAAATTGCCTCCATCAGATTTACAGAGAGGATTAAAGGGAAGAGTTGTTTATTTGCCTCTAGATTTGAAGAAAAACATTAACACAATTGGAGTAGAAAAAGTGGACGAGGAACCTCTGGTTATCTTAGTTAATGGGGTTCCGACAAAGAATAAGAAAATATGGCAAGATTTAGTAGATGTTAGGAAAGTTAAAAAGGCAACATTGTATTTGAAAAAAAATAATAAATACTATAAGAATGTATATGTTGCAGAAGAGGAAGTAAGTGAGGAAGAGGATAGTGATTTGTGTGCTGGTCAAATTGAGAAAGTAGAAACTTCTACTAGTGAAGAAATATATGAACATTATAGTGTTCATCCTTTGCATTCCAAGGAAGTCATGGGGAATGCTATTGAGTTGTTTCAAATGAAACAAGCCAAAGGGAGTCCCATTAGTGTTTGGGAGGAAAGTTTGGAAGCTCGGTGTTTCCCACAGCTTTTTCCAACAGGTCAGGGAGGAAGATATGATGAGCGACCTCATCAAATTCCTGCTTCTGAATACCGGACTTTGCGATTGTATGCAGGAGATGGTAGGTTTCGACAATGCATTCCTTATTTGTTTCATCTCCTGTTTGAAAGCGATCTGTCTGGACTGTCATATGCAGTGAACCACATCTTGAAAAGTGGTATACACATGCAAAACATCTCGGCAAGTGACTTTATGGATAAAGTCAATGTCCAAGACAGTATTTTGGTTTCTCACCTGATTAATCTCATGGCGTGTCAGCGTGGTACTAATGAGTACTGGTACCGTCGTCATGGTGATTTAAAATGTATGCTGAGGAACTTAGGTACTCGCACATGGTTCCTCACTCTGAGCTGTGCCGAGTATGGCTGGGAAGACTTACTTGAATTTCTACGAGAGGCAAATGCTAACGTAGAAAACATCGAATTCAAGACACCCGGAGAACTGTGCTCTTTGGATCCAGTCAATGTATGTAGGTACTTCAATCATAGATTTGAAGCTATGATGTCTTTCATCATGAATAAGAAGAATCCACCTCTTGGAGAGGTGTTGGATTTCTTCTGGAGAAAGGAGTACCAAGCAAGAGGTGCTCCTCATATACATATGTTGCTGTGGATCAAGGATGCACCTAAATTTGGAACGGATCCAGAAGACTCAGTGATGAGTTTTATACAACAGTATTCTACGTGTGCTGTTCCAAACGCAAAGGAGAAGAAAAGCCTAAGAGAAAAAGTTCTGCGTTTCCAAAGCCATCGATGTGGAAAGTACTGTCGTCGTAAATTCCGAAACAAGGACAAGTTCTACACCAAATGTCGTTTCGGCTTTCCACGACCGGTGATTTCTAAAGGAAGAGTAAACAGTTTGATGTCTTCGCTGCGACATAATGTGATGAAGAAATCACCTAAAAACACATACAATTTGAAGAGGAACGAAGACTCCAAGTACATCAACGACTACAACCCGGTGATTTTGTCCATGTGGAATGCTAACATGGATATACAGTTTGTGGCTGATAACTGTATGGCTGTGGCTCGGTATGTGACGTCTTACATCACCAAAAAAGAGAAGACAGAATTGAAGGATATGTGGGAGGACATTTCCCATGAAAAGAGCCTCAGCAAGAAGTTGTACAGTTTCAGTCTGAAGATGTTGTCGCATCGAGAAATCGGAGCGTACGAATGTTCTGACCGGTTGTCTTCAGCAAGTCTCTATGCCAAGTCCAGGAGTATCATTTGGGCGAGTCTTGGTCTTGCTGCAACGCGTAATCGAGTTCTCAAACCTGTGCGGGAAATTGAGTATTTGGCGGAAAAGGAGCCAAACAGTACCGACATTTTGAAGACCAACATGTTGGATACATATTATCCAAATCGAAGCATTCACCTCGAGAATGTTTGTCTGTATGAGGTTCTTCAAAATTACATATTCAAGAGGAACATCAAAGAAGATACTGAGAAAGGAGTGTATGCTGTAATAGGAAGGGAGGGATGTCTGGTCAAGCAAAGAAAATGCCACTTGGTAAACCATCGAAAATTGAGTGGCAAATCTCCTGAAAAAAAGGAGTTTTTCTATTTAGCACTTTTGCAACTTTTCAAGCCTTGGCGTGCAGAAGAGGAACTGCTTGGAGATTTTCTCTGTTACGAAGACTCTTTCAATGCCGCCAAGGAGACCATAGAATGTCCTGCTTTTCCCAAATATGTACAAATGTTGAATGCGGAAATTGAGCAGGAAGCAATGATTGCAGCCGAGATTGCCAGAGACAGTTCTCAGGACAGTCAGAGTTCTGCTTCATTGAGTCAGGATCCACTAGGAGGACCTGTTATCGAAAATGAAGCTGCCACTGCTATGAATGAAGTGGAAAGAGCCATGGCACATGCTCAGGAGGATGCGGTTAACTTAGAAGAGTTGGAAAGACAACTCAACGTTGAGCAGAGGAAAATATATGACGAAGTTACCATGTAAATTGATCATGGATTAAGTCATGACAAGAAAGAGTGCTCATGTACGTCGTTGAAGCCTGTCCGACTGTACGTGAGTGGAGAAGCGGGAACTGGAAAAAGTTTCCTCATTAAAGCAATTTCATGCTATTTGCAGGAAAGGACAGAGTCATCGCTGTCTTGTGTTGTCACCGCTCCAACTGGACTGGCAGCACATAACATTAAAGGGATTACTTTACATCGTTTACTGATGCTGCCAGTGGAGCATGACAACAAATTACAATATCACAAGCTATCTGGAGATGCTTGTTTTGAAGTTTCAAGAATCTTGAGGAAAATGAAACTTCTTATCATTGACGAAGTAAGCATGGTTTCCAATGTCATGCTTGCCTTTGTGCATTTGAGAATGCAAGAAGTTCTCAAAACAGAGTATGATGTGTTATTTGGTGGCAAACACATCATTGTTTTCGGAGATCTTCTGCAGCTGACACCAGTGAAAGGGCAACCTGTGTTCAAAATGCTCACGCATGAAGATACCAGGAAGTGCCTAGGCAGCATTGGCAACGTCAATATATGGTTAAACTTCAATTATGCTGAACTGCATGAAAATATGCGTCAGGCGAAGGATGAAGTTTACAAGACTATTCTACAAGATGTTAGAATTGGAAAAGTGACCGAGCATGGGAAAGAAGCTTTACATGCACGATTACTGTCAAATTTATATCCAGAACAAGATGTTGTGCCTGAGAATATTTTTCAGAAAATTACTGAGAAGAAATCTGGAATATGTTTGATGCCAACTCTTGCAGAATGTGCCAAATTCAACAACAAAATGTTGCATTTAGAAAAGCAAGAGATTGTGAAACTGGAAGCTATTGACAGAGTAGAGCATATGGGATCAACAATTATTTTGTCTGAGAATCTGAAAACAAAATTGGATTCATTAGAGAAGAGTATATCTAAAACTGCAGGTTTTGAAAAGACTCTGAATGTGTGCTTGAACTGCCGTATAATTTTAAGAAGGAATTTACATGTTGAAAGAGGTCTGGTAAATGGATCAATGGGTAATGTTGTTGATTTTGTAAAATACAGAAATAGAGATGGAATTGAATTTTTAAAAATTAAATTTGATGGCATTGAGGAAGTACAGCTAATTGGTCGTTGTTCTGCTAGATTTTTGCTTGTAAAAGACTTATATGTTCGCCGTAAGCAGTTTCCTGTTTGCTTGGCATATGCGGTGACAATCCATAAATCGCAAGGTTTAAGTGTAGACAGTGCATTGGTGAATATTGGCAGTTCTGTGTTCAAGGAGGGTATGGCATATGTGGCATTGTCACGAGTTAGAACTTTATCGGGATTGTACTTGATTGAGTGTGATGTCACAAGCATTTGTGCGGATCTAGATTGTGTTAAGGAATACAATAGGTTAAGAAGAGAGTATGCGCCACATTTGCCTCAATATCCTTTGTTTGAGAAACGTGTGGTAGGCCGGAAACAAAGAAATGTGACCAATACTGGGGAGGTTGTAGCAAAAAGACGTAAAGTCGATGAACCTGAAATTATAAGCAGAAACAAAAAGGATTCTGTTGAAGATGTTGTTGGTTTTCAATTTGAAAACAGTTCTGGTGTCAACTGCTATGCTAATGTAGTGGTTAATGTTTTGTTTTCTCTAGAAAATGTAAAAGAAGAGATTGCGGTCAATTCTGATCAAAGATTTTGCAGTTTGTTAAATTCTGTGTTAGAGAAATGTAGCACTGATAGAACAAACATAGAAAGTGTGTCTGAAATTCGAAATCTGTTAGACAGATGTTCAGGCCAAACACAATTCTCTCAAAATATTCAGCAAGATTGTCAGGAGTTTTTAATGTATATGCTTGATGTATTGCATGCTGAAGGTGTAGATGTAGATCAGCTGTTTGGACTTTCTTATCAATGGCAGCATGACTGCGAGAACTGTATGGTATCAAGTACTACTAGTGTAGACTCAGAAAGATTTATATATTTAACTTTGCCAGACAGTAAATCAGTCTCCTTTAATAAGCTAGTAAAAGCAGCTGATCACAACATGGAGTGTAGCCAATGTAAATCTGAAATGATGTCCACAATATTTATACGAACATATGGCCAGTATGTCATTTTAATGTTCCAACGATGTAGGCCTGATGGAACAAAATTGACAACTTTAATTAAAAATTTTGTGGCTTCGCAGTTGTCAATATCAGGAAGGACTTTTGTAACTGCAGCAATTATATATCATGAAGGTCCTTCAATAACATCAGGACATTACACAGCTTATTTAAAGTCTAGAAATGGCTGGTCATTCTGCAATGATTCTGTTTTAATTTAAAAAAAAAAATTGCCGTATGACCTTAAAAACTCTTACCTGGTGTTTTTAACACCAAAATTTTAGGGAAAGAATCTCGGGATGTGCTCTGTGGAATTTCAAGAAGTTCTAATGGCTCCTACACGATTTGGCCTTGAGGATAAGTGTAGTTCAGAGACATAACTTCTAACCATAAGACTGGACGTCATGGAGAAATAAGTGCACTTTGAATGAGTTCAGAAAAACTATTTCTTTTTATAAGCTAATTGAAGCAGCCAATCAAAACATAGAGTAGAGGGAATGTAAGTCTGCAATGCTGTCTACTGTTTTACATTGCTTTGTGATTAAAAGTGATGTAGAGAATTAAATAATTGTAGTAGTCATAGAGGTAGTGTAAGTCTGCTTCATAGTAAGCAGTATCAGTGTCATAGGAAATGTAGAACATGACTGAGCAAGAAGGGGAAGATATTACTATTCCAGGATTGTGAAAATGATCTTCAACATTTTAATTCTGAAAGTTGCAGAAATGCCAAATGACGGGATTGGCTTACAAGAAATCCAAGAGTTATAAATGGCTCTGACAAGATTTGGCCTTGTGGAAACTTGTGGTAGAGAGCAAGAAGTCATTTATTGCATGTAACATGTTTTTAAAAACGATGGAGGTTTTCTTTTAGAAAGTGGCGGGCTGAAAGTAATAACAGCACAACAGAGTGTAAGCTGTTCACGTCATGGAAAGTAAGTTAACTTTAAGGAGTTCTGAATTCTGATTTGTTATGTTGTATGGGTTTTTTAAACACAATCATTTTGATTGTGTTTTTTTCCCCGCTGTTATATGATGAATACCTTCAAGTCACTGTTTTTAGTGAATTTTGATACATTCTGAGAACAGCAAAAATAAACCATTTAACATGTATAATTAATTCTGTACTGTTTGCATTTATGATGTATATGTAGAACTGTGTAGGAGGCATGGAGAAGGAGAGGCTTCTGTAAGTGTCAAAGTTCTTGCATGCAGTGCTGCACTTCTGCGTACTCTTTCATATGCTGGACTACATCTGCACAATGAGATACCTAAGCAAAGGAAACACAAGTGATGTGATTGTGAAATGAGCAAAAGAAATTGCACGTATTTCAATTACATCACCTGTGTTTCCTATTATTACGAATCACATTGTGCAGATCAAGTTTAGGTCTGTCCAGGGAAACAGAGGAGGTATGGCCTTTGTTCAAGAGTGCAGTGGACATGACTCACTTCATTGGTAGGCCTGCAAATGTATTATCTTCTCTGTACTCTTCAACAACTCTAAATTTCATCTGCAACCCTGAGTAGGCCTCACCTCAAACAAACCTCTGGATAGGACAGATCTTATTGGCATCCTGAAGCAATCATTTAAAATTTTAGTGTCTTGCAACACTTTTCTGAGACAACAGCAATGCAAAAGATGCACCATGTTTTAAGATAGGCCTCACTTCATCTGCAACAAGATACTGTTAGTTTAAAATGTATATCTTTAGGACTGTGTAGGGGGCCTGGAGAAGCAGAAGCTTCTGTAAGTGTCAAAGTTGTTGAAAAACTGTTTGTCCTTCAATCTTTTCCCTTGTCTTTTGTAATTTTTAAATACATGTTTTAATATTTTTCAAATGTTTGTTCTCTCTTTCACAGATTGAAAGTATAAAAACAAAAAGTGAGTAATTTAACGACAATTATAAGGTAAATGTTTTGTACTCTTTTCGTTAAATTTCTATCACATTTAACTTCTATTAGTTCCACTGCTTCATTTCTTTAACCCTCAGTTTCCTGCCTTTGCTACTTCCCTCATTCCTTTCTCTATTACCTACTTACTCAACTCCTTCCACTCTTTTTCTCAGTCCCTCTCTTCTCATAGTTCCTCACTCTTGTTCACTCACTCCGTCTCTATTACTCTTAGTGTCTTTGACTGATCACTCTATCACTACTTGTTCATAATGCTTTCTCTGTGTAGTTGAAGCACACTAAGGGGCATATTATGAACACAGCCAATAAAATTATTGCTGTTTTTATTGGCAGAAAACTGGTGCAAAAGTGGTTTTAGCGGCAGTTTTCTGCAGCAAAAGCGGCTTTAGCGACACATTTCTGCCGATAAAAGCTGCAAAACTTTTATTGCCTATGTTGATGATATGGCTCTATGTTACTTACATTTCTTTGCTGTTTCAATTAATCTTTTTCTGTTATTTTTTGTTTTCCGTTTTCTATTTTTTCTCTCTGTTATTCCCCATGTTTTAATCTTATTTTGAACATTCACTCACATTCTCCAAGAAACTCTTCTTTGTTATTGTTCTACTCTCTTTTTTTTTCTTTCACTTCCTTATCTATTTTGTTTTTCACAATTATACCCTCTTCCGTCTTTTCTTCGGTAAATAGATCTATTAAACAGTATCTCTTCTTTACTCCCTATAGCTGTCTTTCTTTTAACATCACTCTCAGTTTACTTTCCTTATACTTACTCTTTTTTTTTTTTTTTTTTTGGTTAGCTCCCGGTCCGCGTACCAGGAAGCTAACCGGGAAGCGAACCAAAAGAAATAGAGCTTGCCAGAGTGCTAAACATTCTAGCAATTTTTTTTGAAAGGGGAGGTAGTTCTGAAAAGAACTTTTTTTTTTAATGTTTTTGTTGTTTTATATTTTTTTTTATTTTTTGAACATTTTTTGTTTTTTTTGTATTTTTTGAACGCATTTTATATTTTTTTTGGGTTTTTTTTGGGGGGGAAACAACAAAAAACAGGCATTGAAAAGGGCTCAACAGGAGCAAAAAAAAAATTACTGGGGGCGGTTAGGGCAATTATGATTGTTGTAAGCTAGGTTTATTGAATTGATACTCATGTTGCCACATGCTATCAACGCACCACAGTGCATACAAGTATGTTTCATGTGGCCAAAATTCTCTTGGATGTTTGGCACAGTTTCCCGTGCCTCTGCTGGTGTCAATGATATTGACGATCTTGACCTGGCCACAGGAGTTGATGTTGGATTTTGTTCCATATCCCGTATTTCCGCCCGGCTGTAATTGAGTGGATGCCTCCTGGTCATGTGCCTATGCATGGTATAGTTCCCATAACTATACTTTTTATCAGTCCCTCTTGATAATTTATCTTTGCAGATGAGGCAGGTGACATACCTCGCATTCACTTTCTTTTGCCCTGGAGGGATTGAATAAAACTGCCAGATGAAACTGGCTTTCCTATGGGAAACCCGGGGCATCTCTTCCAAGAACTGTGGTTCTTCTCTCTCCTCTTCCTCTATTTCTTCTTCTTCCTCCTCTGTGTTGGTCATGACCTGGGGAGGTGGTCCTCTCTTCCCATGAGGAGGTGGAGGTGGTGGTGGGGGTGCACCAGCTGAAGCAACTACTGAAGCCATTTCTCAAGTATTAATAAAGGTCTTCCTCTCACAATGATGAAAGTCAGAGTGAGGAAAGAAGGAGGGGTTTTCATCATTTGGGAAAAACAATAGTTCTCAACCAATGAAAAGTGTTATTTTTAGGTCACCTGACCTAGCCTTACATGATTATGAAACCAAAAGTGAAATGAACCAATGAAAAGTGTTATTAACAAGTCACATGACCTGTTATGCTTACGTTACGCGCTCCGGTCCGCGCCCCGGATAGCTTCCGGGTCGCTGCGCTTCGCGCCTCGGTCTGCGCCCCGGGGCACTTCCGGGTGCGCTAACGCGGTACGTCATAAGACGCATTACGCGGCAACGCGATACGTCGCGCTTTCGCGACGCGCCGCGGATCGCTTCCGGGGAGCTGCGTTTCGCGCCTCGGTCCGTGCCCCGGGGCACTTCCGGGTGCGCTAACACGGTACGTCATAAGACGCATTACGCGGCAACGCGATACGTCGCGCTTTCGCGACGCGTCACGATGTTGATTTCTAAAGCGGCAGTTGCGCAAACGGAACGTTTACCGGTTCGCGGACCGGGTCGCGGCATCAATTTAAGCTAACGGAAAGCTTTCCGGTTCGCGGACCGGGAGCGAAACAAAAAAAATATTTAAAAAAAAATTATTAATAAACATATAAAATATATTTTTGGATTTAAAGAAGAATGCATTTTACAGCTATAGATATTAGCTTTTAAAAAACCAATGAAATTCACTGAAAAAACCATAGGTTATAGACCATATATAGTTAGGAATTAGCATTTACAAAACCTTGAAAATTCACTGAAAAAACCATAGGTTATACACCATATATAGTTAGGAATTAGCATTTAAAAAACCTTATTTTACTCACACAAAACCATTGAAATTCCATATATAGTTAGTTGTACTAACTATATATCGCGCACCCGCAATCCACTGCTGATCATGTCACATATTACATCATTCATGACATGGTCAGTGACATCACTGATGACATCACTGATGACATCTCAAATGACATCACTGATGACATCACTGATGACATCTCATTTGACATTACTGATCACATCACTGATGACATCATTCATGTGATAATACGATGAAGCTCTTCAGACTCTAATATAACCTTAGATACACTCAGTGTAAACAGACACTCACAGACTGTCACTCATCCATGGAGTTACTCACACACCTAGTCAGTCATGCAAAGAATCAATCACACCTCCATTTCCTCAACTATACAGTTATACACACCTTACTTATTCAAACATATACTAACACATATTTACTCTCTTATACAATCCCTGATACAAGTTCACAATGATCCATACAGCCACTCACACATTCACTGGCTCTTTTGCACAGTTATTTATATATGTCAACTCTCACATGTACTGAGTTTTACATATGTACTTACTTTGACATGTAGCACTGAGATATCCATTCACTCACCAATACACTCATGCACACAGTCAACCGCCCATACAGCTGTTTCCACATGCACTTTTGAACCCATACATCTAGTGAATCAACTGCTCACACATCTATGCACAGAGTCATACACCTCCCAGCCACCCACACACACACTCAGTCTCCCATACAAATACTTGGGCAACCAATCAATAACCCATATAGTTACTCATATAGCTACTGAACAACACATGCAGCAGTTTTCAGAACAACAGACATAATGATGCACAAATTAAGACAGTTTAGTCACTAACCCATGCACTCAGTGAGACACATTTAATCACTCATTCATACAGTCAGTCATGCACCTACTAAATCCTTCATCCAGACACTTATACATCCACTCAATCTTCAATATGTAAGACATATTTTAACTTTACAGAAAAATACAGTCACTGGATGTTGTCATCAGTGATGTCATTTGAGATGTCATCAGTGATGTCATCAGTGATGTCATTTGAGATGTCATCAGTGATGTCATCAGTGATGTCACTGACCATGTCATGAATGATGTAATATGTGACATGATCAGCAGTGGATTGCGGGTGCGCGATATATAGTTAGTACAACTAACTATATATGGAATTTCAATGGTTTTGTGTGAGTAAAATAAGGTTTTTTAAATGCTAATTCTTAACTATATATGGTGTATAACCTATGGTTTTTTCAGCGAATTTTCAAGGTTTTGTAAATGCTAATTCCTAACTATATATGGTCTATAACCTATGGTTTTTTCAGTGATATATATATATATATATATATATATATATATATAAATATATATATATATATATATATATATATATATATATATATGTTAATAAAAAATATAGTTTGAAAATAGTTTATCGTTTATAGATATATATATATATGTTTATAAAAAAAGAAAGTTTGAAAAAAAACTTAATAACGTTTTTGGTTGTTTTCTTAACTGCTGTGTGACTCTTTCTTGTTCTTATTACTGTTATTTGATGGTGTCCACCATGGTGTTAAATTGTGGGGCACTTATTGCGGGAATACTGGTGATGTTTGCAGTTCGCACCAACTTAGGAATAGTGTGTTAGATTTATCTCAACTTTACTTGTACTAAAGTGCTGATAATTAAATGCAGACTAGCCGTTCGCGTGAAAAAAGACCAGATGGTGCACCTTTGCGATTTATTGTAAATATTAAAATCCTGTATTGGATTGCACTGAGGTAGTGGCTGCACTTATATTGTACACATAAAATCAATGAAGAAATCTCATTGTATTTGTATTGATTGGCAATAGTGCGTCAGGTGCAGGATCTTGACGGGATACACTGCCCAGTTTGTATATTGTTCTGCACACGAAAAAATCACATCACAACTTTCACAACAACTTCAATGCAAAATAAATTCCGGCGATAAGCCACGTTAGCACTAGGAATTTTACACCTGCTTTCTGCTGTTGTTAGTATAGACAACAAATGGTCCTCGACATCATTTCACTGGTAAAAATACTCATAACATTTGATCAATCTTATTAACTCCACAATCAGACTTAATCTATAGTCTTTCTGACATGAATGATGTTAGCCCACAACTTCAAAGAACATTTACAGTATGTGCCAATAAATCAATAAACTCGAAAAAAGAGGAGGTTCAGCTGACGTAAGTAATTTAATATATCATGTATTCACAAATGGAAATCAATATTTCTATGTACATATATTTACACAAATCCTAAGACGAAATACATTTTTACTCTAAAACAGGAAAAAGGAGAGAACGTGCACAGAGACAGATAAAGCGTGTGCTCAAGTGAATGATCAAGAAGATCAGGAAAACAATGTAGATCATTTATATACAGGGAAACATTGAGCCTGTCCTAGGTATAGTTTGTAAAAAATACTTCTTTTTTACTCGCTAAGTGCTATCTACAATTCCTTGGTCCTTGAATTGCCCCGTTGGCAATAGGATTACCAGGGAGAAGGGGATGGAAGGTGGACTGGGGACAGGGGTCACTAGGTACAGGCTCCCAGAAGGGAATGTCGTCGACGTTTCGACCCAAAAGAAAGTGGGCGGTTTAAGTCCTCAACAGCGGGTCTTCATCAGGACGGAGTGACAAGGGATATCTCTCAAAGTGCACGTCAATTCCAAAACGCGGTGCAAGACGGAAGGCTGCACAACGCGATACGAAGCTAAACAACCAGATACCTCGGCGCTGATTGCACACACGAGCGTGAGGCACCAGACGTGCTGAGTTAACAGCATACATCTCTGAATTAAGTACACCAGTGACAAACGCATTGGTAAAAAAAAAAATTTTGGACACTTGCATATTACAAGTGCGGACCAGTCGTCGCACTTGGACGTATCAAGGCACCACGGGAGGGTGCCACACAAATGGTTTTAATTGACGTGCACTTTGAGAGATATCCCTTGTCACTCCGTCCTGATGAAGACCCGCTGTTGAGGACTTAAACCGCCCACTTTCTTTTGGGTCGAAACGTCGACGACATTCCCTTCTGGGAGCCTGTACCTAGTGACCCCTGTCCCCAGTCCACCTTCCATCCCCTTCTCCCTGGTAATCCTATTGCCAACGGGGCAATTCAAGGACCAAGGAATTGTAGATAGCACTTAGCGAGTAAAAAAGAAGTATTTTTTACAAACTATACCTAGGACAGGCTCAATGTTTCCCTGTATATAAATGATCTACATTGTTTTCCTGATCTTCTTGATCATTCACTTGAGCACACGCTTTATCTGTCTCTGTGCACGTTCTCTCCTTTTTCCTGTTTTAGAGTAAAAATGTATTTCGTCTTAGGATTTGTGTAAATATATGTACATAGAAATATTGATTTCCATTTGTGAATACATGATATATTAAATTACTTACGTCAGCTGAACCTCCTCTTTTTTCGAGTTTATTGATTTATTGGCACATACTGTAAATGTTCTTTGAAGTTGTGGGCTAACATCATTCATGTCAGAAAGACTATAGATTAAGTCTGATTGTGGAGTTAATAAGATTGATCAAATGTTATGAGTATTTTTACCAGTGAAATGATGTCGAGGACCATTTGTTGTCTATACTAATGAATACCCAGGTCCTTTGACTATATTGGGTCTACCCCTGTTTTATAACAGTTTCTGCTGTTGTTAAGCAGGACGACTACCTGCAGCTTGAAAGGGAACACAGCCAAGAGCCACACCAGGACACCCACATGTGCGATAGAGTCAATGAGCATGATACAGGGATACCCATGAGGGCCACAACACTCATCGCAACAACCCCAAGTCCGCCACCGCCCCCCAAAGCTGCATCTTAGCAAGTGTGTCTCTGTGGTCATTGTGTAAGCATGATAGACACGTGCCCTGCAACATCACAGTATACTGTCTTCAGCAGATGTTACCATGTCACCTCAGTGTTGGCAGTGACCCTGGACATGTAGCTACGCACGCATCCTCCTGCATGCACAACCAGCGTGTGCTGGTCAGACGTACAATGTTCAGAGCAGGGCTGTGCCTATCCGGCAAGGGGAACGGGGTGTCTCCAAAATGTCTGTGTGCAGGAAGTGCGGTAAGTGTGTCCCTGTGTTCTGGTATGACCTGCCACAAGGGCTGCAGCACTCGATGTTGTAAAGTGGCATGCACCACCTCCAAACGGTCATGGTGTAGTTGGGATGGTGGTAGTGAGAGAATCCAAGGAGGCAGTCACAGGGTGTGGAGGTGCTAAAAAGGATTGTCACACTGGGCACCACCAGCGCTAAAGCCTGCCCTGTCTGTCCCAAAACAACAGTGGACATGACTGCATTGGCGTTGAATTATGTTCGAGACGTGGACAACGAACGCTGCTTGACACTGACGTGTGTTGGTGATGGACTACCCCGAGGTGAACAAGGACGTTTTCCTATGTTCCTTATTCAGGCATGCTGCTGCATTTGTCTCCATATCATGGTACTACTCTTGGCCGCACTGACACGCTTTTTTATAATAAAGTTTCCAAATTTTTCCTTACTGTTTTGTGTCTGGATTTGTATGCCAATATGTATGTCAGGCACTCTCTGGCTGCCTGCCATACGTGAATTGCTACCCCATCCGGACTGTAGGTTTGTACCTATGCCTTCTCATGTACCTCTTTCGTACTGACGCTTTTGGATGCTTATCCACCACAGGCGAGTGCATTTCTCTGCTGTGTTCAATTGTACAAATGTTTGTGCTTGGACAACATTGCGTTGGATGTTGATGTACTCTGCTTCGTATGTGTGTGTACTGCATTGTGTGTGAGATGTCCCTTCATGTGAGTTTTTGTTCACCCTTCTCCCTTTCAGGCAGCGTGGTTTTCACTTCTATGCTCGTTCAGTGGTGTGATGTTGGCAGGTTAGGTGACTTGTGCTCCATGTTGGTGTGTTTCATTTTGGCCATTGTTTTTCCATATTTGTGCTGTACTTAACTGTGCATGTGTGTCATTGTGTCCATCTCCCCCCTTCCCGCCACTCCCTGCTTCTTCATCTTCCTGGTGCTGGTGTGTCTATAATTTTGTTGCTCCACACATAAATCATAAATACATGTAATGAATAAAATATAATAGTTCCTTGATTCTTTTAAGTTGAAAAACTTCTCTCTATTGTTTTTTTTATAGTTTTCCATATATACAGTTTTTTTAATATTCAAGGACACATAGAAGTCAGAAGTGCAAAGGATTCTATCAACACACTTTCTGGAACATTCTACAACACGTGCAGGTTAAAAGTTGATAATTTTTTTTAAACCTATTGATATTTTTTTGCAACATGTTCTCGAACATTTAACGGCACGTGAAGGTTAAAAGTTCACAATGTTTTAAGTTCGAACAGTGCCTTCCAAATGCATGTAGCAGGTGTGGTTGAGTTGATCACATTTTAACCTATGTACTCTACGTTGAAACTGCTTTTTCTTAACCAATCACAAAGATGCTTTCCCACAAAACGAATGTGCCATTGTTTTTCCATATTTGTGCTGTACTTAACTGTGCATGTGTGTCATTGTGTCCATCTCCCCCCTTCCCCCCACTCCCTGCTTCTTCATCTTCCTGGTGCTGGTGTGTCTATAATTTTGTTGCTCCACACATAAATCATAAATACATGTAATGAATAAAATAGAATAGTTCCTTGATTCTTTTAAGTTGAAAAACTTCTCTCTATTGTTTGTTTTATAGTTTTCCATATATACAGTTTTTTTAATATTCAAGGACACATAGAAGTCAGAAGTGCAAAGGATTCTATCAACACACTTTCTGGAACATTCTACAACACGTGCAGGTTAAAAGTTCATAATTTTTTTTAAACCTATTGATATTTTTTTGCAACATGTTCTCGAACATTTAACGGCACGTGAAGGTTAAAAGTTCACAATTGTTTTAAGTTCGAACAGTGCCTTCCAAATGCATGTAGCAGGTGTGGTTGAGTTGATCACATTTTAACCTATGTACTCTACGTTGAAACTGCTTTTTCTTAACCAATCACAAAGATGCTTTCCCACAAAACGAATGTGCACTCAACTTTTAAAAAACAATGCTTTTCATCTCCCAATCAGGTATTGTTTTGTATGGAAAAAAAAAGTAGTTCCCTATCTTTAAACATATCTCTTATTCTACGAAGGAACTGCATGAGCTACAGACATCTTTCCATACCTTCAAAATGCTACTGAGTATTGTAGGACATAACTATATTTTCTGGTGCAAGAGGTATGCAGAACACATACGTATTGACTTAAACCTAGGTTTACAAAATGTGTACATTAAATGGTTTGCACAGAGAGGATTGAAGTGACACCAATTGCTACCTTTGGGTAAAACCTCTTTGCATCTTCCATACCCTGGCCTCATGATTGTGCATTGTGGTGGAAATGACCTAGGCACATTGACTGGAGTAGATCTGGAAATGCATATGAAAGACACCTTAGGACAATTGATGTTACTTTTGCCTCAAACTGTCTTTGTATATTCCAATATATGCCAATATATGCCAAAGACAGAGGTGGAAATGGTCAAAACAATTTTGAAAATCTAGGAAGAATGTCAACAAAGCTGTGTCTGCATACCTCAGAGACCATAGAATGGGGTCGATCTACAACAAGAACTTACGTTTTGATATGGCTGACATCTACAGAAGTGATGGAGTACACTTCACAGATGAAGGAAACAGAGTTTTTATGAATAACCTGAAGATATGCCTCCGCACCTACATGTAGCTCCAACTAATGAACACAAGGGCTCTTTTTAGAGCCACCCTATAACTGACAACTTAGGCCCGCTATTTTAGGGCCAGGTGACGGCAACATCCGGACCCTCGCCAAAATGTGTTCTCTACACAGCTGTGGCACAGTGCCCAGACCATCTGACTTTGCAGCACAGAGCTCTCGCTTTGATCACCCGCTCTGGCGACAGCTCAGGATAGCACCATGTGACTCTCGGCAATAGCTCACTTAATTTCCACGCCGGCCCCCAGTGCCTGCAGGCCCCTACGAGTGAGTAGTTTGCACTTTACAAATACCGGATTGATTTGAAACAGCAAAATTGAACTTCACACTCCTTCTGTACCACCCCATCAACCTACAGACATCAAACTGTTTAAAACAAAAGTTCCTCCTAGTACATATGCACACATGCTGTCACTACTTGGACAGGTGTGCTGCAGCGGCCAGAAAACATGAGTTCAGAGCACAGGCCTCACAGTTTAATCCCCTGCTCCAGCAGCAGCTCAGCTCAGTACCATGAGACTCTGGGCAATAGCTCACTTAATTGCTCACATAATTTACACCCTGGCCTCGAGGTCCTTCAGACCCATAGGAGTGAGTAGTTTGCGCTTTACAAATACTGTATTGATTTACCTTCGCACTCCCTGTATAACACCACCTAAGCACCATATACAAGTTGGACCGGTGTGGCACAGCATCCAGTGCAGCCGCAGCCCGTGGAGGGAGCTCTGGTAGTGCAGAAAGGCAGGGTGGGGGAGGGGCAGGGTGGGGGGTTCTAAAAACCGAAA
The DNA here is from genome assembly GCF_964261635.1 of Lissotriton helveticus. NCBI lineage: Eukaryota > Metazoa > Chordata > Amphibia > Caudata > Salamandridae > Lissotriton > Lissotriton helveticus. The sequence continues at coordinate 1,701,755,186 of NC_136063.1, read as the reverse complement.
TATGGATAATTGGAGGAAAGTAAACAATTTAATTAATAAAATGAATTTTGTAGCGCGGGCTGCATTGCATTTTGCGATGCAGGGCACGCTACGAAATTCATTTTACTTATTTATTTAGTAATAGAATAGTATATTTCATATATTTATTTTTATAATGTTATATATATTTTTTATAACATATTCTATTTATAAACACTGAAAGAAATTGATGATGCCTAAAAAAAGTGAAAATAGTTATAGTAGTTGTGTCGAATTTGATCAAGGAAGTGAAGAAATGTAAAAAAAAAACAGCATTTTATAAGAAGAAGAAACATAAAGAAAATATACTTGAGAAAGCTTTTGAATTGAAAAAAAAATTGTTTATTTTAGTAATCAATAGAATTCGATCACTAGATAAGTCAATCCATTTTTTGGGTGAATGGAAACATAGTTCGAGTTCTGAGCCTTTTTTTGATGAAGAGAGTTATCTTCAGAGTAATGATTTGTTGCATGCAGTTGACACTAGTGGTCTTGCTTATGAGGTTATAAATGGTTGTCCTATTGAGAAAGAGAAAATTGTTCCTAGAAATGCAGAAGAGGTGTTACATGATGAAGTTTTAGGGAGACGTTCTAAAGCTCCAGTGTACACTTGGAATTGCAGTAGTATTTGTAGTGTAGGCAGGCATCTATTGATGTTTTACGCAATTTCTTACGTAACTATACTAAGAAAAGTGCTAAACAAAAGATTAAGATGTTGCAAGGACTAGACCCTTGCAGAGTGAGAGAAAATAATGGTTTGCAAGGTCATTCTCTGGCTTGTCTTTCTAAAAAAGTATGTCGAAGTGTTTTTCACCATTTCAGGATGTTAGCAGTACATCATACTCAAATGAGGAAATTAGTCAGAAGATTGTATTATGCAAAAAGTCCAGCACTAATGTTAAAAAAGTTGAGCAGTGCTTTTTTGCGTGGATCTGTATCAGATGTAATGAATGTTTACATTATTCTAGTGAGACCTTGCTTCTTGTAGGTGAGTGCCATGACAACAAGGGGAATCTTGCCTTTGCTAAGTCGGCTCACCCATTGAGTGACTTCCTTGCTGGGGGTCTCCTGTCATGCGAACGTCTTAATGTGAAGTCTCTGCCAAAACACAGCATCGAAATTCAACTATTAGTAGAATTACACAAGCTCGATGTCCTATTCATGACGGAAACTTGGGCTTGCCCTGATTGTGAGATCGATCCAGGTTGGGCTTGCCAGCCTGATTTCAAAATTCTTCACCTCCGCAGACCCAATGGAAGAGGTGGCGGGGTGGGGGTCATTTATAGGGCCTCCTGGCAAATCGGGACCATTGACATGGATCTGGTTAATGGAGTGGAGCTACTTGGCCTGCCTATAAAAAAATTACTCTGGGCTTATCTTTACTGGGGTTATTTGCTATAGACCCCCTGGGGCCTTTAGTATTCAGCAGCAACAAGCTCTTTTAGCCACCCTCACCAACATGGCAGCCACTCACAATAATCTTATTGTTTTAGGGGACTTGAATCTGTGGCTAAATGGCTCCCTCGACTCTGAGTTCTTTAATCTACTCCACTCAGGTGAAGGCCTCGGCCTTTCTCAGCTAGTCACGGAAGCCACTGACAAGGAGGGTCACCGCCTTCACCTTATCTTTTCTGTTCCCCATCTGCTGTACATGGGAGAAATCTTGCCCATGGATTGGACAGACCATTTCTTAATCAAATTTTATGTTAATTTTAATGTCGCTCAGACCTGGGCTCCGCATACTACTACAGAATTTCTTTGTAGAGACTGAAAGGCCCTGTCACGGCTGAGATCCTCTGACTCGGTGTTTAAGGTCAGAGATTGCTTCCGCTTGGATAAGCAGGTTGATGAGAACTATGCCTCGCTGTGCCTTAGGATCACCGTGATTGTGGACTCCCACGCCCCTCTCAAAAAACTTAGTTGTAAGGGCAGAGCCTCTGCCCCTGGGTTTAACGAAACCTTGAAATCCTTGAAACTAGTATGCAAACAGGCAGAGAGAAAATGGAGGCAGGGTTATAATGAGACAGACAGGATGCTTTGGAAGCTGACTATTTTTGCTCCACGATCTGCAATGCTTCGAACAGCTCTAGGAGCATTTTTAACATATTGAACAGTCTCACTAGTCCTGACTTGAACGCATGGTCAGCTCATCCCTCTCCAAACATCTGGAGAAGTATCAGGAGTTGGAGGAAGTGCAATTTTGCTTTCGCCCGGCCCATGGGACTGAGACGGCCCTGGTTACCGCTATGGATGACCTTCAAAGGTGTGCAGACAGGGGACAGGCAGCAGAACTGATTCTGGTCGACCTGTCTGCCGCATTTGATACGGTTAACCATGAGACCCTCTTGAGTAGACTGAGTGAGGCTGGGGTGAGAGGCTGTGCCTTGCTCTGGTTTCGCTCATTTTTGCAAGACAGACATCAGGCTGTGTCCCTTCCCCCTTTCCAATCTGCGTTCTTCCCTGTGCCGCATGGTTTTCCTCAAGGTTCGGCAATTAGCCCTATCTTGTTCAACCTATGTTTAAAACCTTTGATTACGCTCATCAAATCTTATAAGATCAATATGATTAAATATGCGGACGACACTCAACTGATCCTCTCCTTTGAGGGGGAGGATTCGACACCGCTGGAAGTGTTTCATGAGTGTTTGCGGGATACTGCCGTTTGGCTACAGAATAATTCCCCCCAATTCAATGCTGGCAAGACCGAGGTGCTTTTCTGTGCGGGCAACAGGATTCCTCATTCCTTTCCTGATAATTTCTGGCCCCCAGAAAGATCGATTAAGGTTCAAACAGTTAAAACTGTCCGTAACCTGGGCATCATGCTGGATAACAAGCTGTCCATGGAAGCTCAGGTTGTGAAAAATACGTCCTGTTGCTTTGCCCTCATTAGGTCCCTTCGTAAGATCCTGGCTTTACTACCTTCCCATGCTCATGCTTTAGTGGCTAGATGCACTATCCTAAGCAGGCTCAATTATTGTAACGCCCTCCTACTTGAATCTCCCAGCTTTCTGATGGATAGACTTCAAAGAATCCAATCACCCGCAGCCAGATTGATTTTAGGATGGCCTAGAAGAACGTCCGCATCAGCAGCTCTGGCTGAGCTTCATTGGCTCCCTCTTAGGCAGAGAGTACAATTTAAGTCTCTCTGCCTTGTTTTCAAAGCTCTTCATGGGCTAGGCCCCTGAGCAATGCAATCCAAATTCATTTGGTACACTCCCAACAGAGTGCTCCGCTCCTCATCGGCTCGCCTGGTGAGAGTACCTAGATTCAGGAAAGTCAGGGCAGGGGGAAGATCTTTTAGGGTAGCAGCGGCCAAACTTTGGAACAGTCTCCCTTGGGAGAATAGGCAAATTGAGGAACTTCTCCCGTTCAGAAAATGTGTGAAAACCTGGCTGTTTCCTAAGTTCTAGTCCTCTTGTGCCTGATGATACCCATTTCCTGCCTCTTATGGAGCCTCAGCGCCAGGATGCCTGCAAGGTGATAGTGCGCCCTATAAGTTTAACAAATAAATAAAATAAATAAATAAATAATTGTGACAAAATTCAGGTTAGTTACTTTGGTCCTGAGGAAGACAGTGCAGAAATTGATACATTAATAGAAGGAAATGTGGAAGAGAATGTACAACGTTGTACTACAGAACATTTTGAGCAAGAAATTACAAAGTTTAAGGTGATGTTAGGTGAAAGGCCAAATTATTCTTGTATTTGTTGTCGACAAACTCATTATAAAAATCAGACCAGGACTGTTGATCTGTATTTAAAAAGTGAAAAGGCAAATAATAATGAGTGGAAGGAATTTGCAACTTATTTGTTGGTAGAGAATTGTTTTGATTTGAGTTCTGATCAGCGTATTTGTAAATATTGTTATAACAAATTAGACAAGAACAAAATGCCTGCTAGAGCTTTGCATAATAATCTTGAGTTGGTAAATATTCCTACTGAACTGATGGATTTAAATACCTATGAGTCTATTCTTATTCAATGTGTGCATCCATTTCAGGCTATTGTTTGTATGGAGCCTAAGATAGGGAAATTGCCTCCTTCAGATTTACAAAGAGGAATAAAGGGAAGAGTTGTATATTTGCCTCTAGATTTAAAGAAAAATATTGAAACAATTGGTGTAGAAAATGTTGTAGATGAACCTCTAGTTATTTTAGTTAATGACTTTCCTACTAAGAGTAAGAAAATCTGGCAAGAATTAGTGGATGATAGGAAAGTAAAAAAGGCAACGTTGTATCTGGTAAAAAATAATCAATACTATAAAAATGTGTATAAAGGCATCATTGGGACAAGCAGTTTGATAATGTTAAGATGTAGCAAGGCTGATTTGTTTTGGTATATTGACTTTAAGGATAGAAAAATTAATTATATTAAATGTATCAACTAAAGTGTTTGGTATGGAATGTGGCGGGCCTAAATAGTACGATTAAAGGAAGCCTTGTGTTAGAGGAGTTGAAAATGTACAATCCTCAGATAGCAGTAATAACTGAGACTCATATTGTATTGAAGGATAGAAAACTATTTAAACAACTGGACTATGACATCTTGGGCCTGTACCGATTTTAATGCCTCAATTCGGGGGTGGCAATTCTAAAACATAATAAGTTTAAAGTAGAAATTAACAAAATGTTACCTGATAAGGCTGGCAGGTGGGCAATTGTACAGATAACAATCGAATGCCGTAAATATACAATATGCGGCATTTATGCGTCTGATCTGGATGAACCTAGAATTATTGACCAAAATAATTTGGAACTGCTTTGCTGGGAAGGGGAGTGTGTAGTGCTGGGAGATTTTAATTGTATTATGGATTATAACTTAGATACAACTAGAAGGGGTTCATTCCAGAGGATCCGGAAAACTAGGGCTGCAATTCGGGACCTTGCAGCAATTCATTCAATTAGGATGCTTGGAGGTATTTGTATCCTAACATAGCCGGTTATACTTACTACTCTGCCGCTCACAAACTATGCCCATGCATAGATATGGTCTGGGTTTCAGATTCTATTCTAGAAACTAGTACTATAGTAATATGTCCAAGAGTTACCTCGGACCATAACCCTATTCTTCAATCATTTGATGTAACTACTGAAAGACAAACTCCTCGTTCTTCTTCATTTCCCAGATATTTATTTTTGGATTCTATCTTTATAAACTTAATAAAAGATCATATAAAAGAATTTATAGGTTTAAATATACATTCAGCGTTACCAATGATAGTATGGGATGCATGTAAAGCCAGCATCCGAGGTTTTACACAACAGTATATCTGGCGACAGAACAAGGAACGTAGGTGCCAAAATGAGAAAATGATAGCTGATATACTCTGCTCTGAAAATCTATTGTCTGAAGATCTGTTAAAAGGGGACAGTGTGGAAGAATTAAACTTTTAATTAATTGAGCTAAAATCAGCGGTAAAAAACTTATTCAGGGAAAAAAGTATTATTAAGCTTAAAAAATATCAATCAGATCAGTATGAAGGGGGTGATAGGATAGGCAAAATTTTAGCATATAAAGTGGCTGAAGATCGAGCTCAAATGGCTATTAGAGAAATTAAAGGGGCTAATAATCAAATATTCCAGGAGCCTAAATCAATATTGAAGCAATTTGCTCATTACTATCAAGAGCTATACACACCGGAATGTGAGGTCAGCAAGATAATATTACAAAATATCTAACATTAAATAAAGTTATCACTATTGAAGAAGAACAATCAGATCAATTAACGCGGGATATCACACCGGCAGAAATTAGAATGGCTATTAGTTCTTTGGCACCTGGCAAAGCTACTGGAGAAGATTCGATTCCTTTAGAATTATTTAAAACCTGTACGGAAGAATTGATACTGTTATTAGTTAAGGTTATTCAAGCTATTGGTAATGGGGAGCAAGCGCCAAAGTCCTGGAATTCTACCCAAATAATTTTTTTTCTAAAGAAAGGCAAACCTGCGTATGAAAGAGGATCTTACAGACCTATATCGCTTATAAACAATGACGCTAAAATATTTGCAAAGATATTAGCAAATAGGTTGGCACCATTAATGTCACAATTGGTATCACCCCAGCAACACGGGTTCATCCCTAAGAGAGATACTACGGCGCATATTAATATGGCCATTATGGCTCTCCATATTGCACGGATTGGGTCAACCCCACTCGGTATGATTTTATTAGATGCAGAGAAAGCATTTGACCGAGTGGCGTGGGACTTTCTGTGGGCCACATTATTGGCTTTTGGTATAAAAGGTCAATGTTTGAAGTGGATCCAATCATTATATGATGAGCCCATTGGTAAAGTTTGTTATTTGGGCAAAAGCTCTCCCACCTTTTCGATCAAACGTGGGACAAGACAGGGGTGTCCCTTATCACCCTTATTATTTGCCCTTATAATAGAACCATTCTTGATTGCGCTGCAGAACCAAGATCAGATTTCTACCTTTGTAAATGGCGTAGACTCCCTTAAAATTTCCGTCTACGCTGACGATGTCGCGGTTTATTCAACTAATGTTTCTGAAGCAATGAAGGGCATTATAACAGAGGCAGGGGAATTCGGCTTGGTCTCGGGATACAGGCTTAATACTGGTAAGACCCAAATTGTTATGAATTATAAACCACCAAGCTTAGTGACAGGGGTATGTGATGTAGCCACTTACTTGGGGGTTAAAATTTCTTTGAATATTAATTTAATATTTGCTTTAAATTTTGAGTCGTTACTAAAAGAAACTACTGCTTTGTTTAAGAAATGGCACAAGCTACCTTTAAGTATTATTGGATGAATAAATTTGTTCAAAATGAAGATACTGCCCAAATATCTATATTTTTTTCGATCTATTCCTTTACGGATTAATAACTCCTATTTCAATAGATTAGATGGTATTATTAGTATCTTTTTTGGGGGGTATAAGAAAGGTCGCCGGGCTGTTACATTGCTCAAACTCCCATTTAAGCAGGGAGGATTGTCTTTACCAGACATTAAGGTGTCGATTCCGATCCGGTAAAATCCCCGTCCGTACGAATCGTATCCGGAGCCGTTTCCGTACGACTCGTACGGACACAGTACGACCGGACGATTCTGATCCCGATCGGCCGACCCGGACGCGATTCGTACGGTACACGTCGATTCGTACGGAAAAGCGCACGATCACCTACACACCGTACGGCGCGTACCCCCCATGATCGCAGGGGTACGCGCCGTACCCCTGTGATCATGCGGGGTACGTGCCGTACACCCAGCGTACATGGGGTACGTGCCGTACACCCACCGTAGTACCCCATGTACGCTGGGTGTACGGCACGTACCCCGCATGATCACAGGGGTACGGCGCGTACCCCTGCGATCATGGGGGGTACGTGCCGTACCCGGGGGCGGCGTTCCGTACCTGTTTCGGTGCGAACTCTGTGTTTACGACTGTTTTCGGCTCCTGTAGGAAAAGGGTCGTACGGCGCGTACCCGACACGAATCGTACTTGCTGGGTCGTAAAAACCAGCCGCGAACCGTAGTGATGTCGCGTACAGCCGGTTCCGAGTGAAACTCGTACGGAGATTTGAGTCGTACGGAGTCCTGTACGACTCGTACGGAGTTTGGCACCTGGTACGGATCGTACTTCGTCGTACGTACGGGACGTCTACGGGTACGATTCGTATGGGGAAAAAACTCTCCGTACGACGATTCGGAGCGCATTTTACTGGATCGGAATCGACCCCTAAATCTTCTTATTGATCCACCTATTTGACTTGATTTCGAAGTTTGATTATCCCCGATAAATGTTTGTACTTTCCCAAATTTATGTTGGGTGAGGATGTTAATATGTTCCTTTACAGACTAAATGACCCTAACTATTTTAAACGCGTGAAATTCAAGACGTTACGAGATACTGTTAGCATTTGGCGCTCTATTCTTGTTAAGTGTAAAACTTCTCTTTTCCACTGCAGCACCACTTTGTGGCTTAATCCGGGCTTACCAGGAATCTTCCATGATACAGCTGGTTTAGCAGTGCTTGATTCCGGTATTAAAAAATTGGGAGATTTATATGACCATCAGGAGTTTTGTACATTTGAAAGGCTGAAGGTGTGCCACAATCTTACAGAGGGGCCCGGTTTAAGTATTAACAAATTAGAGATTATCTGGTTCGGAAACTAGGACTCACTAATATTTTGGATTCAGATTTATGGAACTGTATTTATAGAGAAGCTGATAAAGCATGGATTAGCATTGGATATAACATCTTTACTGGTTATAGAAAAGACGATTCTACAAAATTAGCAGAGAAATGTAGTAGGAAGTTGGGTATTGATGTGACCCCTAACCTGATCACTGCTTCTTTAAATAGTTTGAATTGTTCCATTCATTCCTCTAGTCTAAAGCTGCATTTATTTAAAACTATCTGTCAACTCTACTATACGCCAGACAGGATTCTTAAATGGGCAAATGGTAATAGTTTTAGTGAACGCACGAAGTGTCCAAAATGTAATTTAAGATCAGCTGATATTACTCACATGTTTTTTACGTGTCCGCAACTGAGTGAATTTTGGAATGGTGTAACTAAAGTTATGTCTACAAAACTCGCATGTCCAATAGTACTGACATCTGTAGACGTGCTTGTGGGTACTTCTGGGGTGAACAGCTTTCCGTGTGATTTGTTGAATATTTTAATTTCATACGCCAGACTAATAATAGCTAGGGTCTGGATTCAACATAACCCACCGATGGTCCTGGAATGGTGGCGTCTTGTAAAGGAAATATATAATATGGAACGGGCTTTAGCAACAATAAGGGGTCTCCAAACTAAATTAAAAGTGGAAAGGATTTGGGGAATGTTAATGATTTAACACTTGTTTATTCTTCTTTTTTTTGCTATCATATGTCCTTAATGTTCTTTGATTTGAGTATAGCCTTGCTGAATTTACTTTAAATGTATCAATTATTCTTTACGTTTGTATGAAATGTTTCTTTTTCTTCTGTTTTCTGCTTGTCCCTTTTTGATGCAAATAAAAAATGTAAAAAAAAATGTGTATGTGGCAGAAGAAGAAATAACTGTAGAAGAAGATAGTGTCCCGCCATCTGGACAAATTGAAAAAGTGTAAGTGTCCAGAACTGAAGAAATCTACGAACATTACAGTGTTAATCCACTTCATTCCAAAGAAGTGATGGGGAATACTATACAGTTATTCCAAATGAAAGAAGCAAAGGGAAGTCCCATTAGTGTATGGGAAAAAAGCTTGGAAGCTCGTTGTTTCCCTCAGTTGTTTCCAACAGGAAAAGGAAGACGATATGATAACCGACCTGTGCAGATTCCTGCATCTGAATACCGGACATCAAGATTGTATGCAGAAGAACCAAAATTTCGACAATGTATTCCGTATTTGTTTCATCTTTTTTTTTTTTTAGAGTGACTTGTCTGGACTTTCTTATGCAGTGAACCATATATTGAAAACAGGTATACATCTGCAAAATGTTTCGGCAAAGGAATTTATGGATAAAGTACAGAAGAAAGATAATGTTTTGGAATCTCAGCTAATTAATCTCATGGCATGTCAGCGTGGTACTAATGAGTACTGGTACCATCGTAATGGAGAACTTAAATGTATGCTAAGGAACTTAGGAACTCCTACATGGTTCCTTACTCTAAGCTGTGCTGAATATGCCTGGGATGATTTACTTTAATTTCTTCGAGAGGCAAATCCAAATATACTAAATATTGAATAAAAGACACCTGGAGAATTGTGCTCTTTGGATCCAGTTAATGTATGCAGGTATTTCAATCATAGATATGAAGCTATGATGTCTTTTATCACCAATAAAAATAATCCTCCTCTTGGAGAGGATCTGGATCTCTTTTGGAGGAAGGAGTATCAAGCGAGAGGTGCTCCTAACATACATATGCTAATATTGATCAAAGATGCTCCCAAATTTGGAACAGACTCAGATGATACTGTGTTGTCTTTTATTGAAGATTATGCTACATGTGATATTCCCAAAAGTACAGAATATAAGGGCTTAAGACAACAGGGGCCCCATTAGGATGTCGGGCGGATTGCCTCCGCCAAGGTGGCGGTGGCCACCGCCACCCTGGCGGAGGCAATCCGCCCGACATCCTTCCCTGCATTCCCCCCGCCATATTACGATGGCGGAGGGGACCGCAGCGGTGGGAAACACCGCCCGCCTGTTTTCCGCCCCGGTCGCCTGGCGGCCGGGGCGGATAAGTGATAACATGGTGGCGGTGTCTATCAGACACCGCCAGCCATATTAGAATAGGCATCTGACAATGCCTTTCCGTGGCGGCAATGCCGCCACGGAAAGGCAGGCGGACTTCACTCTGGGGGCCCCCTGCGGGCCCCCAGAGTGCAGCACAGTAGGGGGGTGCACACAGGGGGGTACCTATGGTACCCCCCTGCATTTGCATAATGAAAGCGGCAGGCACCGCGCGGTGCCTGCCGCTTTCGTCATGCAAATGCTGCAAAGCATTTTCAGCATTGTGGCGGGCGGTGCAGAGTGCATCGCCCGCCACAATGATGGGAATACAGGATGCGCCCGCCACTGTGGCGGGCGCATCCTAATGCTGCCAACGGGACCCCCGCCCTCATGGCGGCCGGTCCCTAGTACCGTGAGGATGGCGGGCGGGCAAAGTCCGCCCGCCATCCTAATGGGGCCCCAGGTCTTACGATTCCAAAGCCATCGTTGTGGGAAATACTGTTGTCGAAACTACAAATCGAAGGACAAATTCTACACCAAATGTCGTTTTGGATTACCAAGTCCTGTAATATTGAAAGGAAGAGTGAACAGTTTTATGTCATCTTTGGACATACTATCACAAGAAAGTCTCCAAAAAATACCCACAATTTAAGAAGAAATGAAGAGTCAAAATACATAAATGACTACAACCCAGTCATTTTGTCCATGTGGAATGCTAACATGGATATTCAATACGTTGCGGACATTTACATTGTAGTTGCTCGATATGTAACATCCTACATAACAAAATAAGAAAAGACGGAATTGAAGGAAATGTGTGAAGAGATTTCCCACGAGAAGAGTCTAAGTAAGAAAATATATAGTTACAGTTTAAAGATGTTATCTCATTGAGAAATTGGAACGTATGAATGCTCGGATCACTTATCATCTGCAATGCTATACTCCAAATCTAGAAGAATGATTTGGGTGAGTCTAGGTCTTGCTGCAACACGAAGTCAAGTACTTAAATCTGTACAAGAAATTGAATATTTAGCTGAAAAGGAGCCAGACAGTACAGATATTGTGAAAACTAATATGTTGGATACATAGTATCCAAATAGAAGTCATGATCTTGAGAACATTTGTCTCTATGAAGTGCTACAAAACTATATTTTTAAACGGAATATTACAGAAAACATCAGTAATGGTATATATGCCGTGATTGGTTCTGAAGCATGTTTGGTAAAAACAAAGAAAAAGACATTTGATTAATCACTGTAAACTGAGTTGCGAAACTCCTGACAAAAGACAATTTGACTATTTAGCTCTTTTGCAACTTTTCAAGCCGTGGCGTTCAGAATTTAAATTACTTGAAGATTTGGAGAGCTATGAAGATTCAATCAACGCAAGTAAAGATACTATAGAATGTCCTGTTTTTTCTAATTATGTGAAAATGTTGAACGACGAAATTCAGCAACAATTGCAGCTGAGATTTCTAGAGGTAGTTCTCAAGATAGTCAAACTTCTGCTCCGTTGAGTCAGGATCCACTAGGAGAACCAATTGTTCAAAATGAAGCAGCAACTGCTATGGAAGAGGTGGAAACAGCAATGTATCAAGCTCAAGAAGATATACAAACTTTAGAAACTTGGAAGAATAGCTAAATGTTGAGCAGAAACAAATATATGAGCAAGTGAGAGAACAGATTGACCATGGATTACTTAATGAAAAGAAAGAGCGCTCTTGCTCATCATTTCAACCTATCCGAATGTACGTGAGTGGACAAGTTGGAACAGGAAAAACTTTTTTAATTAAAGTAATCACAACTTATCTACAGAAAACAACTGAGTCACATTTGTCTTGTGTTGTCACTGCTCCAACTGGATTAGCAGCCCACAATATTAAAGGAGTTACTTTACATCATTTATTAATGCTACCAGTAGAGCATGAAAACAAATACCACAAGCTATCTGGAGAAGCTTCTTGTGAAGTTTCCAGAGTGTTGAGGAAAATGAAACTTTTCATTATCGATGAGGTAAGCATGGTATCAAGCTTAAGGCTTGCCTTTGTGCATTTAAGAATGCAGCAAATTCTTAAAACAGAGTGTGACGTATTATTTGGAGGAAAACACGTCATCGTTTTTGGAGATCTTCTACAACTTACTGCTGTAAAAGGACAACTGGCGCATGAAAATACCAGAAAGTCTTTGGGGAGCATTGGAAATGTTAACATTTGGTCATATTTTGAGTTTAAGGAACTTATTACAAATATGCGACAGGCAAATGATGCTGATTATGGAACTATTCTTCAAGATATAAGAATTGGAAAAGTGACTGAACATGGCAAAGAAGCTTTTCAGAGATGATTACTTTCCAATTTGTTTCCAAATGAAAATAATGTTCCCCGGAAAATATATATGAGAATTGCAGAAAACAAATCTGTAATCTGCTTAATGCCAACACTGCGTGAATGTTCTATATTCAATGAAGAAATTTTAAAGTTGGAAAAGGAAGAAATTATGAAATTGGAAGCTATTGATAAAATAGAACATGAAGGAATCACTATTATTTTGACTGAAAAGTTGAAGAGGAAATTGGATTCTTTAGAGAAATCGATAAGTAAAACTGCTGCTTGAGAAAATAATTTATATGCATGTGTAAACTGTAGGGTAAATTTACGACGTAATTTGAATGTGGAAAAAGGTTTAGTAAATGGAGCAATGGGTAAAAGTGTTGATTTAGTTAATTATGTAAATAGAGATGGTATTGAATTTTTGAAAATCAAATTTGATGAAATTGCAGAAGTACAACAATTTAGCCGTTGTTAGGCTCGGTTTTTGCTTGTAAAAGATTTGTGTGTTCGCAGAAAACAGTTTCCAATTTCTTTGGCGTATGCGGTGACCATTCATAAATCCCAAGGTTTAAGTGTAGATATTGCTTTAGTGAATATTGGAAGTACCATGTTTAAATAGAGTACGGCATATGTTGCTTTGTCTCGGGTGAGAACTTTATCTGGATTGTACTTGATTGATTTTGATGAGACAAAGATTAGTGCAGATGCATATTGTGTGAAAGAGTATAATAGGTTAGGAAGAGAATATGCACCCAATTTAGGTCAATATCCAGTATTTGAAAAGCGTGTGGTAGGTAGAAAAAGAAGATTTGAGAATATCTGTAGTGAAGCTGTAGAGAAGTGAAAAAAACAAGATGATGCTGTGATTGCAAGCAAAAAGAAAAAGTACAGTGTTGCAGAGAATGTTGGTTATCAGCTTGAAAATATTTCTGGTGTCAACTGCTATGCTAATGTAGTTGTTAATGTTGGTTTTTTTCTTGAAAGTTAGCAACAGCAAATTGTTGAAAATCGGGAAGAAAGATTCTGTTCATTGTTGTATTCTGTTTATGAGAAATGTAGTAGTGATAAAAGTAAAATACAAAGTGTTTCTGATATTTGAAATGTTTTGGACATATGTTCTAGTTGTCCTCAATTTATGCAGAATATTCAGCAAGATTGTCAGGAATTTCTAATGTATATGCTTGTTGTATTGGAAGATGAAGGTATAGATATTGAAAACCTTTTTGGCCTTTCTTATGAATGGCAACATGGCTGTGAAAATTGTTTGTTCACATGTAGCTCTAACATAGACACTGCAGGATGTATATATTTGACTTTACCTGACTGTGAATCAGTGTATTTTAACAATCTAGTTAGGGGAGCAAGTCAAAACATGGAGTATAGCCAATGTAAATTAGAAATGTCATCAACATTATTTATACAAAGATATGGACAGTATGTAATTTTAATGCTGCAACATTGTAGAGCTAATGGGAGAAAATTGGAAACTTTAATTAAAAATTATGTAGCTACTCAACTATCAATATCAGGAAGAACTTTTGTAGCTGTAGCAATTATTTTTCATGATGGTCCTTCTACAACATCTGGACATTACACTGTTTATTTAAAATGTCTGAAAGGTTGGATACTTTGTAATGATAGTCAATTGGTTTTTAAACAACGTTTGCCTAAAGAGTTACCAAATTTTTACCTAATAATTTTAAAGCCACAATTTTAGGAACAAAATTTGGCCTTTCAGGATTACTGCTGTTAAGGTAGGTTGGTCTGGTGTTGTAGAGTACTTTGTAAGTGAGGGTGAGGAGCTTGAAGGTGATCCCCTTGTCAACGTGAATCCAGTGTAGATCTCTCAGGTAGTGGGTGATGTGGCTGTGGCAGGGGACATTGATGATCAGTCGGGCGGAAGTATTTTGGATTTGTTGTAGTCTTTGTAGGTGTTTGTCCGAGTTGATATTTAGAGAGTTGATCCTTATGCAGTTGGTGACGTCTTTCGGTGCTATATGGCTCCTTGGTGAGGGAGAAGATGTGTTGGGTGTCGTCGTCTTAGCAGATAATGTTGAGGTTGTGATGGCGGGCCACTTGTGTGAGGGTGGCCATGTAGATGTTGAAGGGATGAGCCCTGGGGGACGCCGCAAATGATGTCGGTGGTTTTGGATCAGAAAGGTGGGAGACGGATGCTGAGGATTACTATTGAGGAACTTCCAAACTAAGAATTTGAGATATACTATTTGGCCATGAGGAAAAGTATGTAAAACCATTAAGGACTAGTTGTTGTATATTTTGTCAGCATATATTTGTAAGTAACTTTATTTTCAGTGTTTGAAAATTAATGATAGTGTTTTGTTGTTTTAAGATTGTTTGAGATATCTCATAGTTACGTAAGAAATTGCTCTTAGAAAAAAACATTTAACATATGTTTTATTTCTATTTTTTAGATTGTTATTGAGAATGTTGAATGTTTTTTTTAAGATAGTCTTATTGAGTGTCTTTTTTTGCCCGCTGTTATGTGATGAGTACTATTAAACTCACTGTCTCTAGTGAAATTCAATACATTCTGAGAACAGCAAAAAAGGCAAATGAAAAGCTTTACAAATTATTTTGTGTTGTAAAAAATATATTGTAACTGTATTGTTTTTTGTCTTCCACAGATCCTAATTTTATAATATATAATTTTTTTATTATTGAATATGTTTAAGGTAAGTATAAGTAATTGTTAAAAATGGTCGATGGGATGTGCTTCTACAGAGCTGAAGTAACAAGAGATGAATGGAGTAGTAATGTGTCCAAAGATGGTTTGTATCTTTTAAAGACATTTGAAAAACGTAATATATATACCGAGTGTACCAGTATTCTTTGCATTTTACTACAACACATCTACTAGTTTGAAACAGGTAAGGTGAATAGACATATTGTACTTTTTTTAGTACTGTATTTTATTATAACAGCCTTAGTTTTTTCCTATAGTGATAAGGAGCGACCGGTATGAAAATTTGAGAACATTTAAAAACAGAACATTCATATAAATAATTATATTTATATAATCTTATAAAGTAGTAGACAATGGTATTTGTATAATATTTTTATGAGGGCAAAATAGTTGATAAAGGTAATGTTGTGTTATATATTAGGAAGACTAATAAAATGAAGTGTTTATGTTTTTGTTCAAGGACCTACAACAGAAGAAATTGATTATGGAAAAACAACAGAACAATGTGGAGGATGGTTTGGAAATTAGCAACAGTCTCATAGAAGAGCTAAACTTACATTTCACAGGCAGCGAGAATGAAGAACAAGAAATTAGTATGCAGATATCAGCTGTGATTTCCTAGACGAAAGCTTGGATGCTGATTTTGTGGAAGCATTAGATGATATTGAGTTTGATCATATAAATTCTGAAATTGATAACCAGAAAATTGATATCAAGGAAATACCTGATGAAATTATTTTAGAAGCTCTGTTAAATTATGAGATGTTAGAAGAATACATGTATTCTTATATAATAATAATGGTTTGAGTACTAAGTAGTAAAACAGTCACTGTAATATAAATGTAGCACTTATAGATTCACTTATACATTTTTTTAATTCTTTGCCCAGTCTGTATCCTCTACACTTCCTTCAAACACTTTGTCACTGTTGTTTTAGTATTGTATTGAGCCATTCAGCAGGATGTCCTTATCTATGCACTGTGCTAAAGATTAAGGTATTATAAATGTAGTCAGGCACTCTCCTTGTTGAACTGTAATCATCCAGTCCGTACCCAAGTAATCATGGAGCAAAGTAGGCATTAGGCCATTGACTGTTTAAAACCCCAATAGACTATGCTAGCAATAGGTGGTGGTATCCGTTATGGACACACTCAGAGAGGGGCTTGATTCCAATCTCCCACAGGCGTTGATTCTCCTCGATTTGTCTGCCGCTTTCGACACTGTTGATCATACCATCCTTCTTTCCCGTGTCGAGGCGGCAGGCATCGGGGGTTCCGCCCTGGCTTGTATGAGTTCATTTCTTAGTGATCGCACCCAAGCCGTCCATCTGGTGGACCTCTCCTCTATGGCCCTCAAAGTGCAATGTGGTGTTTCCCAGGGCTCTTCCCTCCCTCTCCTCTTTACCTTGTATATTTTCCAACTTATTTTTGCTTTACAGCAGATGGAGGTCACAGTGTTTAACTACACTGATGACCTCCAGCTTATTTTTACTTTGTCAAATTCACCCTACTCCATCCACAACTTCCAGTCAGTGATGGTATTTATCAGGGATTGGATGAACTCTAACCATCTGAAACTCAACCCTGATAAGACTGAGCTCGTCCTGACTGGTGGTAAACTTAATCCTTGGTCTTCTGCTTTTTGGCCTTCCTCGTTTGGTTCCCCCCTCTTCCCTCTTCTTCTGTCAAAACCATGGGGATCACTCTTAATCAACACCTTAATCTTCACTCGCACGTTAGCACGGTGGTCTCTTCTTGTTTTTTTGTATTGCATACTATTCGCAAGATTTCACGTTTTTTTTTCATTTTCAGCTCTTAAACTTATTGTTATGGCGATGGTTCTCTCTCGCCTTGACTATGGTAACGCACTGTACAATGGCATTCCCAGTTATGCCCTTCGCCGGCTCCAGCTAGTACAGAACCAAGCCACTCGCTTGGTTTTCAGCTTACCTAGGTCTCAGCACATTACCCCTTTTCTCTGCTCCTTACATTGGCTCCCTATCAAAGAAAGAGCCCTGTTCAAGCTTGGATGCCTGACTTTCCAGGCTCTTGCCGGGACAGCTCCGGCTTTTATCAACTCTAACATCCATCATTACATTCCTAGCAGGCAATTACGCTCCTCTTCCCTATCTCTTCTGGTGGTGCCCCGATTTAAGAAAAGCAGGACAGGAGGCTGTAAGTTTTCTGTTCTCGCCCCGTCTTTTTGGAACTCCTTACCTCTTTCTATTCGAACATCAGCGTCTTACATGGAGTTCCGCGGGAGACTGAAAACTCTTCTGTTCTCACAGGCCTTCTCAACTTGATCCAACTCTGCGCCCATACTTGAAATTGAATTGACCCCACAGCGCCATGAAACCGCTAGGTAAACGTGCGCTATATAAATATTTTTAAATTCAAATTCAATATTCTATACACTTGCAAACTTCTCTTTTATACCTTCAATTCCTAGTCTGTATCGTTACACTTTCACCAATCACTCTCATACTACTGTTTTAGTATTGTAGTGAGCCATTCAGCAGTATGTGCTTATCTATGGACTGTGGTAAAACTGAAGCAGTTATAAATTCAGTCAGGCACTTTCCTTACAGAACTAAAATCATCCACTCACTACCTAAGTACTCATGCATTAAAACAGGCTTTAGGCCATAGACTGCTTCAAACCTCCATACACTACGCATGCAGTCTTTCATGCACCTACTACCTACTACATACAACAAAAGTATGGAACCTGCTCCCAACCTCTATAAAAAGCAGTCCATCCCTACTTTCATCTAGAAAAGCAGTCAAAACCTGGCTCTTTACTGCCGCCTGCTAGACGGTTCGGTCAGTCCTGAACACCATCTATTGTCATAGCTCCAAGACGCCCTTGGGCATTTGCGCGCTCTATAAAATAATACATCAAATCAAATCACCTGCAACCTTGTCTTTTATACCTTCAATTTCCCAGTCTGTATCTTTACACTTCCAGAAAACACTCTGTTATTGCTGATTCAGTATTGTACTGAGCCATTCAGCAGAATGTCCTTATGTATGCACTGTGCTAAAACTGAAGCTGTTATAAATACAGTCAGCCACTTTGCTTGCAGAACTATAATCATCCACTCAGTACCTAAGTACTCATGCATTCAAAACAGGCTTCAGGCCATAGACTGCGTGGGATGGGGTTTACTGGGTTAGCTTGAATGGAGCGGGATAGATTGTAATGGAATGAAGTAGATAGGAGTAGAGTGAGGTAGATTGTGGTAGAGTGTTTATTTTCCGGGTAGGGTGGAGTGGGGTTGATTGTAGTGGAGTGGAGTAGATTGTATTGTATTGGAGTGTATTGGGGTAGATTACTGTAAATAAGGTCCTGGCAATGGTCTGGAGAAACTCAAGTTGGGCAGCTTAAAATAAATAAAGCCAGCGAATAGTGAAATTCATTCCTAGTTTAGCTTTCTAAATGTCCCTAAGATGTCTTTAGCACAGCTTTCTGGTAGGCTTTGACCTAAAAAGCGTGCCCTCACAATAGCTGAAGGCTTAAGAGCTATTTCACTGTGCAATTCAGTTACAATTTCCATAGAACAAGCTTATGTGTGATTAAAATATGTAATTTTATATCTCTACCTGGGAAATGTCTTTAAAATTATTTCATACTTCATTTTTTAAATTCAATGGTGAAATCAGATTTTCGATAACTTGAGAGCAAAAGTAACCTTAGAAAAATATACTTCGGGGGCCTGAGCCAAAGCTGACTTATGGTGCTCATCATACCTCCAGGTCTGGAATAATTTAGAATCTTTGGCTGGTCTAGTTAACAATCCGGCTCAGGAGATAATTACTTGCCTCTGAGCCTAAAATGAAGGTCCCATGGCTAGGGGCCCCCAGAGTCACAGTATTCCTGCCTTTTCAACCACCATGAAGGGCACCATCCCATTGTTGGGAATAGGAGTCAGGCTGCCCCAACTGATGGGATCCTTGATCCTGTTGGATGCGGCGGTCTTCCCCCGCCAGCCGAAATGCGACCCCCTGCATCCTAATACAGGAGTTAGATCCAATGGGCAGGATGGTGGTCCCATCGGCATCATAATCAAGCCGATGATTAGGATTGGGAGGCCGAATTTCTTCAGTCGCTGGCATCTGCTTGTGATACCTCAAAACTTTCCTGCACTTGGGGAGAGTCAACCCGAACTAGAAGGCCTTGTTGGAATAAAGAACATTCGTGAATCTTGATTCTTTAACCTGCTGTAAGAAGCAAGCAAATGAGGTACTCAAGAAATCGGGACTCTTGGCACCCAGTGAGTAAAACTATCTCCCAAGGTCACTTATTTGGCTTCCGGTTTGCAGAGGGCTCCTAACTCCAAGGTGACCCAGCTGACCATAGAAAACTGGAAGTTGCATTATGCAAGCATAATGTCAAGTAATCTTTGGCATTTAGCATTAACAAAGTGACACATAGGCATGGGTGTAAGAAATGTGTATAATTTGCTTTCACATGATCATTGGAAGTCCACCTTTTCTGCATGGTCATCACCAGTTTTTCACCTTTTTCTGGACCCTGCTTTTGCTGGTTTTAGAATCCTGTGCACTTCATCCATACTAACCTGTATGTATGTGCTCCTCTTTCAAACATGGTTGAACTGGTTCATTCCTAATTGGCACAGTTGACTTGACTATATATTCCTAGTATATGGCCTAGAAAGTAATCAAGGCCCGGGAGCTAAATTCCATTTGTTTACATCAGCACCTACTGTGTCACGACTACAGTGAAAGTGCAAACATGACTTAAGGAAAACCCTGGGTGTTATTAATTCACCTCTATGTAGTGCCTGCAGCCCATAAAGTGGGGTGCATTTTATTTATAAGCAGGACCTTAAGAAATATAAAGTTGATATTTCCTTACAGTGAAGAGCATCCAAAACTTCTTTTCACTGTGGGAACGCTCTGGCAGGCCCAAATAAAATAGTGGGAATCAGGTTTACATATGAATTCAGCTAACTCTGGAATGGCACCCACTAGAAATATGATTGAACCATTCTTCTTAATATTTAATAAAAGCCTGTCTCCTGGGCGTAGTACGCGTAGTCGCGCTACGCGAAGCTACGTGAAGACGTTCTCGCACTACGCGAGCTTCGCGAGCGTGCGTAGTAGCTTGCTGGTCCCGTTCACGAGCCGTTTTTCTTGCTCGGGAGCGCGTTGTGCGTGTTCGGGGTGCTGTCTGCGTGTTCGGGGGATTGTAGCGTGCGACCTTACCCATGTGGTGGGCTATGGGAGCGGTCATCTTGTTTTTTTCAATTGTCCCGCCCGCTCGCGTCCCCTATTTTCTCTTCCGGGTTGCGTAAAACTACTTGTTCACGCTGACAAAGTGCGTGTTTGCGTGAAATTGCGCGCGAACTTACCCACGTGGTCGCGGCCATCTTGTTTTTCATACTCTATGCTATGGTTCTGGGCCTAGTTTTCTATTCACCTTATATCTGTGCAATCTTTACCTATTTTCACAGTTTTTCTTACTTTTTTTACTTATAATCTATCTCTCTCTGTCCCTAAGTTTATATTTTGCATTTTATTTCTACTTTTTCACCTTTTTTAAAACTTTTCTACTTTTTTATTTTACTCCTACTTCTTCCCCCTAACTTTTTTTCCTTTTGTTCTAACTTTTCTTTTCCACCTCCACCCCAGAACCATGGCAAAGGGGAGCAGCAGACCCGGCTCGAAGGACAAGGCGGCTGCGCCCAAGAGCCGGCTGCCTTGCGGCAGAATGCGACCTTCAGGGGTGAAGGCCCGGAATCTTTTCGGGGAGGCGGAGGTGGCTGCCCTTGTTTTTTTTATCCAGCGCCACCTCCCCTTGACCTTGGCATCAGGCGGCAGGCCAGGCTCTGGTTACCTCCCAGAGGAGCGTCACCGCCGGTGGGCGAAGGTGCGCCGGGCAGTCTTCCGCCGCACGGATATCCGGCGCACCCACCAGCAGCTGGCCCACCGGTGGGCAGACATTCTGGACAGGGAGCAGGACCTGTTGGACCTGCTAAGTGTCGAGGTCGTGGGGCTTGGTGAGTAGCTAGTAATATTAATATATGTATAGTATATGTATATATATAGTAGTATGACACAGGTGCTGCTTGCTCGCCACTTCTCTTACTGGTTTGCAACGGTGCGCTAGCTTGGGCTGGTGATTATTTATGTTAGAGTTTACTTTAGAGAACTGAAGTTAGTTAATGCTATTGCTAGAGTAAATGTAAATGTAAATGTATTGCGACTTATATAGCGCACGTATCACCCGAAGGTATCAAGGCGCTTGCTTAGGGAACCCGTCCTGGTATTCCCCTGTGAGATACCCCGGCAGGGTATCCACAAGGTGAAAGCCAGGCATCCCGCCGCGAGGGGCCGTAGTGGAGATTAAGCAAGCTATTGCCCAGAGTCGCAGAGTGTGACCCCGTGAGTCGAGTAGGCACCGGAGCGAGAATTGTCGAGTCCGTGGAATTTTTGAGCCCGAGACCCGCCAAGGCGGGGAATCGAACCCTGGTCCACAGCCGATCTCAGCTTCCGGGTCTGCCGCCTCTAACCACTGAGCCACGCTTCTCCAGAGTCTAGTCCTTACATTGTCCTTTAGTGAAATAGTGGTGGATGGATAGTATTAGTTCATATTTTCTTAACGGTCTGCATGACGCGCCGCCTCCTCTGTCACTGAATGCTTAGTTAGTTCTTATTTATCCCACCCCTCCATAGAACCGGTTTGCAGTTTGTTTACTGAGTGGTAGGCTTAGCAGCAATTGCATTGTCAGGTCAGTCAGTGGCACTTCATATGACGCAAGCAACCAACAATTTCGTGTATGCACACATTTATGCATGTGTCCTACTCCTCCATCTCATCTATGCATGTTTGCGGGCAAAAATAAAATGGAAATGCCGACTTACTGAAAAATTGGCCCGGCTGGATTCTGGAATAGGTGGTGTAGGTCAGGAGGTACTGGCTTCGTTAGTATATTCTGCAATCAGAATGTTTATGGAACATTTGATTAGTGTTCTATAAGTAGACGGTCTGTGAATCCTGCAAGCCAGTAGTCATTTAGACTTCGAAGTAAATTTTATTGCAATTGTTGTTTCCTAAAATATTTGAGAGGATTTTTTAATGATGTATTTGTTTCACAGCACTCAATGTTTCTCTTTCTTTATTATTTCTTACATGATCAGCACCACCCAGGGGCACGAAGACGGGGTCCGAGTCGGCGGGACAACCACCAGAGGAGCGCTCCTCTACCGAGGATCCTGCTGCTGGCCCCAGTAAGTCCTCCAGTGCTTATAATATTATGAATTATATTTCCCTAACTTTTTAACGCACCTTATTGTTTCAAACCTATTAAGCCTCCTTCCTAATTAAATGTTAGCTAAACCTTCTTTGGTCTTCAATTTGTTTTCCAAATTTTGGGTATCTAATGCCATCCCTGACTAGTTTAAATTCCTTCAAACTGCCTCTGCCCGATGACTCTTTGTGCTACTACTATTAGACTGTCTTTAGCTAAGCTTGCCCTGTTGGCCACTCTTTAGTTAAGGTATTCTTTGGAATAAAGCTGTGATCAAATAGCTGTAGCCACTGGGTCCACTCCTGTCTTTTGCGTTGTCATCTGTAATCTCTAGTCTTTGTCAATTCCCACCCCAAAAATGCGCAACCAGATGTTTGCCTACTAATTTTTGTTAGGTTATTATACTACTACTACTGTTGTGGTTATTCTCTGCACTGGCACATACAGAACTATGCACAAGAAAATAGGATGTTGGTGATAGGGAGGTTGGACCTTACTTACACCCTAGTCACAGAACTCAGTCAGAAGAACCCACAATTCAACGACAGTCTACCTACCTAAGTGTCTCAGTCATAGTCATTTGTCCCACTCCGTCCTGACCCCCACAATAAGATAGTTAGATATACCCAATGATTTTCTTACACAACCCAGAACAGAAGAACACCCTTTTGCTCACTCACTCGTTTAAGTCCACAACACCCCAGACACTCAAAATATACCACAGAGTCTATGTGCAAGTTCAAAAACGTTATTTTTTTAACAACAAGCTTTGTATTGTTGTAACTTGTAAGTTGTTCCATGAAAAACATCCAGCTCCACCATGCACAATAAAGAAGATTAAATACTATACATTTTTGTACAACTAGTGCACGATAGAGAACTGTGGGAATTGTGGGAGACCCCTCACCATTGAACGTATACTGGTTACACATGCATCTTTAGAAAGCTCTGCTAGTCTCTGGTTCGTAGAAGGCAATCTTCTCATCTGCCTAGGAGAAAAATGTTGCACGTTAGACAGTGAATAACTATGCCAGTTTATAGCAGTCATGCCAAAAAAGTGTAACATTATGGATAAGCAAAAGGGATTAACAATACTGTAAGTAAGTAAGTCAACCTCTTTCGTTTTATGCAACACTCATGCGGCCTCAAAGGTGTCTTTCTTACTGCAACAAGATGCAAGGTAACAACATGGGCAAAACAGTAGACCCGGATCATTCTAAAATGGTTACATGGCTCAGGCTAACATTCCAAAGACTTCAGTAGGAGTAGAGATTAGATGACCCTAGGGACCATCTAATAAAGTCAAACTAAACTCTGTCTAATGACTGCTGTACAGTAGTACGCAATTTGGACTAGTCACACTTACAATGCTTTATGTTATACGTAACTGTATTTTCAATCTTCCTTCCTGGTGAAGTACAACTAGTAAAATAGGGGAAGTAGTGCAGGCATCTCAAAAGGTGTACTTGCTTTTAAATGTGCACAGTCACTACCAACGACCAGTGCCACTGCCGACGGGGCCAGCGGCGATACTAATGCCACCCAGGAGGGGACAGTTGCTGCGGCACCTGCAGTAGCAGCAGTGGGGGAGGAAACTTCAGTAGTGGGCGGTGGTAAGTTATATTCATTACTTATTTGCATTACTAGGTGGAAGGGGAACATTTCCCTCACTGTGCTATGAGACTTATTAAGAAGGTATGAATTTGAAATTGTACTGGACAATATACAATGGTTGAAGAAGACACCCTTTGCAGCATTACCAGCGTGAGTTGAGTAAACAAGGCCTCTTCTATCAGACTCCAACTCAGCTGTGAAAGTTATTGAGAAGACTAAAAATCTGATCAGATGACCTTGAGGGATGTGTTGAACAAAAAGGGAAAGAAGTGAACTAGGGAGGAAGGACGAAAGACCATAGAAGGATACTTTGGAAGGTTCATGCACGTGGCTGATATGAATCCGATGCATGCGTTGTTGAAGGATGGGTAGAACTGGAAGGTGAAAGAGAAGATGCATGCCTGGTTGGGCAAAACAATATGGGTGCATGGATATAGTGGATAGCAAGAATCATGAGCGGAGTTTGTGACAATGAAACCCAAGGCAAGGAAGGAGAGGACGCATGGGTGGTTGTTGGTGAAAGTGAAACCAGCTAAGGCGATAATAAAGAATGATAGACATTTATTTTTATCGGTTGTTTTCCCCCTAACTGTATTGTATTCATCATAGGTGGAGACTGTCACTGGAAGCAGAGTCTTACTTTGAAAATATAAAAGGAGATACAAAAAAGACTGGTGTTCTTCTGTGTACTCAAGTCCACCCATAGTACTAGGGCCAGTATAATGCCAGAAAAAACTTCAACAAAAGTTACAGGCAGGGGAAGCAGGAGGATAGATTAGATAGATACTAAAAGTTGCCACCATTTGTATGTACTGCGCTTGGTAGTGCTACTATGCCACTATGTGTTGAATTAATTTGGAAGAGTTTCAGTTACAATTCTGTTCCTTTTTTTATAGATACTCATACTCCTTCCCACAAACCATCAAGGAAGGAGTTGGCAGCCAGGGCCCGGCAAAGGAAACTGCAGGCCATTGTTGAGGAGTACCGCCGGCTGGTGGCTGAGGCCGAGGAGGAGGAAGAGGCAGCAGCTGCTGCTTCTACCAATGCCCCGGGCCCCAGCCAGGCCCCACCTGCAGGAGTACGGCGCCGTGGTCAGGCATCCGCTCACGGCCGGCATGTAACAACATCTGCCGCCCCCCCACATGGATGCAAATGTAGGTGCTGTGCATTTTAGCAAAAGATTCTCCTCTGGGTGTCAAAGTTGGAGGATCAATTAGAGGAGCGTGTGAAGATATTGGTGGACAAACACCTTAAAGCCCGCCGATTGTGATGGACCTTGTTCATTTGCCCCTTTTTTAATACTTTTGTTGGTGGGTGGGAATTGGGTGTCGGGGTTAACTTATTTGTGTGGGACATTCTTTGGACTTGGACATTGGTTGGGGTTAGGGTGGGGATAGGGGTGGGATAGAAGAGGACTAGGAGGATATTTTTTTATGTACATCAATAAATGTTATTTATTTTCAACGTACACATATGATGTTGTTTTGTGGTGGGGTTACTGTTGTACGTCACAAGGTTTACTCTAAATGCAGGGCAGCGGCCAGTGTTTGATTGAAATAATTATTAATTGACCACATGTAACAACATCATGCCAACAGATAGATGCGGTACCCCTCACTGAGTCATATTTGTCCTATTTATACTACCAGTCTCTCCTCCATTATACCTCCTAGCAAACTTCTCTTCTTACCTGTGATTGATGATGATTAAGTTTGGCACTGCAAGCAAAGCCTAGTTGTCAGGGAAGAGGAGCTCGTCCTCAAACCCTGGTGGTTCTTCCGACAGAAGTAGGTCCTGTAACCCACTAATTATTTCTTCTGACTCGCTCTCCTCTTCCAGCTCTGATTCACGTAATTTGTAGTCTGGTGGTATCAAGTGCTGATTCATTTTTATCATGGTTAACCTCTCCACGCTTTTGGGCAAGAGACTGGTCCTTTTCACAGTCACAATGGCACCAGCAGCACTGAAAACACACTCAGAAGAGACACTTGCAACAGGGCAAGCTAGATACTTTATCGCCAGCCTGCTGAGCAGTGGCCATTGGCTTCTTGTCCTATACCAATACACCAATGGGCTTTGCTCCATGAACACCTCTGTTGTGTCATCCAGATAGGCCTGGACCAACCTCTCAATGTTCATTGGTGCTCGGGTTTGCTCGTCCTCTTTTTGCTTTGCGACAGCAACGGACGTACCCATCCCTTTCTGTAGAAACCAAGCAGCTATTTTTTTGCTTGTGTCTGATGAATCAGATCCTGTTGGTGCGGTTGTTGTTATTGTTTGTGTTGGTGACTGCTGGGAAGCAAACACACTGCTCGCATGCTGTGAAGAAGAACTTGACTCTGTAGGATGCTCAGTAGTACTTGCACTGTCCTGGGCTGGCACTGGCAGGCCTCTAATTGAGAGCCGTTCGTTTTCTAAATCAGTGGCTTCCTCGGCTATTACAGTTTTGTACTTGGAAACATCCCCTTCTGAAAAAGGAATTACTGCATTACTGTTCACAAATAATTTGTACCGTGGATCCAAAATTGTGGCAGTAATGTAATGTTGATGCCACACAATCTTATTTTGAATCCTTGTATTCTGAGATAAGCGGCCGGCTAAGGACTTCGCCAAATTACATGCTTCAAGTTTTCCTTCAACACCTTCGTATGTTTCAGACACCTCCTTTAGCTCTTGCTCCAGCATGTACAACAATGGGATAGCTTGGCTCATAGAACACTCCTCCCTGCTGACTGCACGTGTGAAGACCTCAAAAGGAAGTAGGATCTCTGTCAGGCATTTAACGAGGTCCCATTGCGACATCTCAACTGTCATGGCTTTAATAACACCAGTTGGATCCCCTGATCTTCTTGTCATGACATAAGCATTAAGTGGTATGTACTGCTCAAACAGCACATGTAATCAGTGGCTTGGCTGCTGGTTCACATGTCTGTTGTCAGGTGGATACTATGCACAGCACTCTGCTGCAAGGCTTTTCCAAGCAATTCCAGCACGTCGTGGTGTAGTGCTGGAACAGCAACTCTGGCAAAATAGTAGCGGCTGGGAACATTCCATTTTGGGCAGAGGGTTGACACAAATTCCAGGAAACCCACCCCTTCAACAAAAGAAAAAGGGAAAAAGGTCCAGAGCTAACATTTTAGCAAGCTTACCATTGTACAAACGTGCTATTGGGTGGTTGCGCCCGTACTTTCCCTCCTGCCTAAACATGCTAACAATGGTACGCTGCTTGGTATTTCTTTCTGTTGTACCCGATGCTGTCATTTGCGTCGCAGACTTTGCACCCGTACTTCTTGGTGTCTCCGGGTTACTCTTACTCTGGTGCCACAGAGATGTTGCTGATGCGGAGGATGTGGGATCTACCACTGCAGTGCTGGGGAGTCGGACAGGGGTACTTAGTGTACCACTACCAGATAGAATGTCTCCCTCTTCTTCCGGTTCGACCTGTGGACCTTCTACTGCTTCCACACCAACATTAATGGTTCCTGATTTTATGAGACGTAGGTGGTCCTCCCACTTGATTGCGTGGTGTTTTTTCATATGGGTCATTTGGCCTCCGGTACCATAGTTTGTACCAAGCTTACCTTGAATAACAGAGGAATGACAAATGGAGCATATAGCAATGTTATCCTCATTTGCGCTAACTGTAAAGAAGTCCCACACTGGGGAGCTTAACTTTTGTCTCCTGCTAGAGGTGCCACTTCCAATGCCGGATGAACTGGAGGTTGTTGTGTGGTGAATTTCACTATGTGGCTGCGCAGTAGTACCACTACCTACTTCTGCTGAGCTGGAACTTGTGTTGCATGTAGGACGCTGCTGGCTTTGTGCAAATGTAAAAATGGAAGCTGGAGGTAGTTTTGGTGTGGCCTGTGTTGGTGGTATGCGTGCTACATCCCTAGTCGCAGCCATTCTTGATAGGGTTAAAATGTTGGTCTCCATGTCCTCAGGGCCAGGAGTAATGCTTGTGATGACTGGGTCTGACTCATCATCACCATCATTATCCGGCTGTCAACATCACACTCCATAAGTGGTAGGCTTCTTGGAACCTCCCTTTTCCCTAGCCTGGTCTTCTTGGGATGTCTCTCCCTCTCATGCTGAGATTGTTGTGGCTCCCAATTGAGATCAAGATCATCAGAAGGGATGCTTGGCGAAGAACTCAATGGGCTAACCCTCCTTTTCCTTGGTGGGGATTTGGAAAACAATAGATCTCCTGCATGAAGTGCTGCCTCGTCTTTTTGCTCAGCATCAGGCTCAATTTCCTGAACTGCCCCAACTTCGGGAGGAACAACAACTACTATTGCCGGTGGTGGTTCTTGAGCAACAACTATTGCAGGCGGTGGTTGTGGTCGTTGTTTTCGTTGAACATCTACTATTGCGGGCGGTGGTTGTGGAACACCTACTATTGCAGGCGGTGGTTGTTCTTTTCGTTGAGCATCTACTATTGCGTGAGGTGGTTGTTGAACAACTACTATTGCGGGAGGTGGTTGTTGTTGAACAACTACTATTGTGGGTGGTGGCTCAGGTTGAACATCTACTATTGCGGGCGCTGGTTGTTGTTCACCACTTTTCTGCTGTGTTCCCTCTTGCGTGGAATGTGTACTACTTTGAGATAGCGATAAGTTCAGCTCAGGCTCAGTATCACTGCTTTCCACCATTAGGCTGGCTACCTCTTCCCCACTCATCTGCTTGGGCCTGGGTTGGTGGCTTGGGCCCACTGATGCGGAGGTGCTGGCCCCAGCTTGGACACTGGTCACTGCTGCTGCAGGCGTACTTTTTTTTTGCCCCAAAAATTTTTTCCGGGTCAACACCAGACTTAAATGTCACTTCCTTCTTCTGTTCTTCCTTCTTCTCAGCTACTTTCTTGGTCTTGGAGGACCCATAAGTTGATTGGTCCTGAAGAAAGCAATGACGAATCTATCGCTGTATTGCTGAAACATGTCGACCACCTTAAAACATTCAGAGAGTCTATAAACTAGTACTGTCATTGACTACTTTTTAACAGCAGGAGGTCGGGTAACACTAGAATAAAGTTATAAGTAACCTCTCCATCCTGTTTTAACATCACTTTTCTCAGTATTACTTTTTTGTTGTTTCACCTTTTTGAGCACTGCAAACATCAGTCCCCCCTTAGTGTTGATATTTAAATCCTCAAAACATGAGTGGCAATACCATAGTTGGACCTGACTGACCGGCGGAGGAGCTCCTTTTCAACATCTGGACCCCCGACCGTGACAGTTGTATGGCCGTTGTGGCCATGGTCTTGATGGAATCCCAAATGATGAAGGGCGGTTCCATGTGGTGACTGATGGGCATCCTTCCATGACCAGTGTAGGGATGACCCTGGATAGATACATTGGGTAGAGGCTGTTCTTAGTTTTTGTTTTGGGATTACCAAGCACTGTTTGTGTCTCAGACCCTCCAATATATTTGTTGTTGTAACTGTTGATTAACCTGGCCACAACTCTGGGGGTGCAAGCATACTCATTTTTTTTCTTTCTTTCTTTCTTTTTTTAATTTTTCAAAGACTTTTTTGAAAGTTGTGCACATCAGGTTACAAGGTAATCAAGCAGTACTTCCACAAATAACAAAATAAAGTAGAAAGGCCACATCAGTTATCAATCACAGAAAGGAAGTTGTATAATAGCGGCACACCATTAATTGTAAGGAGGAGTGGCAGATCATGGAGCATTGGAGGGTAGAGAGGTGCATCAGATGGGGTAGGGTGCCAGCAGGGAGGTGCGAGGATCGGCAGAGAGCAGGGAGAGGAGGGTAGTTTCCTACAGACCAGCACAGGTGGCTGCTACGGGCGGAGTGCCGGCAGGGAGTGTGGGAGAGGTTGCAGAGGGACAGGCATCCAAGAGAGGAGAAATGAAACAAGAGGCCCCCAGATATCACATGGCCGGCCCGTAACTGGCATAGTTTCCCAAAATTCTGACAGAAGTGTCTGACAACGCTAAACATCCTCGATCCAGGTACTAACCTTGGGTGCGGGCCTCCGGCCCCAATGTATAGCACTTCTGCGACATACGAGAACAAGCAGCATAGCCGTGAGCCAACAGGAGGCATCTGGCCAGTGCTTAACTAAGCTGAGTAGGCAGGTCAATGGATCTGGCGAGACAGGCAAGGAGGTAATCTCAGTAATGACGGTACACACATTGCGCCAATATGCAGAAACCGAGGGGCACAACCAGGCAAGATGAGAGAAGCCTGCCGCTGGGGACGAGCACCAGAGACATCTATCACTGGAGGTGAGGCACATTCTGTACAGCTGAGCGGGGGAGTGGTACAGCCTGTGCTAGTACTTAAAATGAATGAGGCGTAGGTGGTAATTAGGAGTTAGGCATCTGGACTGCTTACAGCAATACAACCAGTCCTCCTGAGAAAGATCGATGCCAAGGTCCTTGCTCCAGGCAATGTGGGCACGATCAGCAGAGAGTGAGGATGCCGCCAGTGTAGTGGCATAGAGCCACAAGAACAGTGGATGTGTATAACAAGTCGAGGGCAGTCATTGACAGGGGAGGCTGTGGGAAAGTGAGGTGTAACTCCCAGCAAGATGCTCTAAGTTGATAATAGAGCATTGTGCCCGTGGGGCCAGACTCGGCCAGAAGCGAAAAGAAATCGCTGTTGGGGTAGAAGTCTGATAAAGTGGCCAGACCCAATTTGGCCGCGCTTTTGACTATCACGGCCATGTACAATGAGGGAAAGGCCGGGTGGTATGTGACAGGCACGGCACCGGCGGAGAGTAGGCTGGAGCCTGAATACTTTCTAAGACCATCCCAGGCCCAGTGTAGGGTCTCTACCGTATCAATCTCCCAGCGCAGTGGTTTTGCAGGAGCAATGATAGCGGTCTGTAGGGGTAAGGGGCTGCTAGGTCACCCTCCACCGCCACGTGGGGCTGGAATGGCGTCGGCTGCAACCAGAAGTGAAGGAAGCTGGCTTGGGGGCAGAGGGCCTATAATCTGAACTCTGGGGCACCCATCCCACCACATGCGAGGGAAAGCGTGAGGATATCATACGCAATCCTGGGTTAATGACGAGAGAGATGATGAGGGAGTGGAGTGTGCGGAGAAAATGAGCCGTAAGAGGAACGGGGACATTCAGGAACAGATATAAAAATTTCGGGAGCACTACCATCTTAGCGATGGCAATATGCCCCGCCAAAGATAGAGGTAGAAGCACCATAGGGGTATCTTGGTCTACAGCCAGTCGACCACCAAGCCGAAATTAGCCTTCCAGAGTTCATACACACTCCTACTGAGCAAACCACCCAGATATCCTGTAGGCCTCTATGCCCACGCGAAATGGTAGTCCGGATAGAGGGGGACAGAGGCATCCATCAAAGGAAAGAAAATAGACTTACTCCAATTGACCTGGATGCCCGACAAACCCCAGAATCGCACGACCTCACGGACCATGGGACGAGGTTCTCCTGAGGGTGGCGGACATAGAGTGTGACATCCTCTGCGCACATGGAGATGACCAGGGCTCGGGCCGCAAAGCCCAAACCTCTCCGAGTGTGAGGCTCCCGCAGTCTGGCGGCAAGTGGCTCCATAGCCACAGTGAATGGGTGAAGGTGGGTACCCCTTCCGCGTGCCCCTGCAAACAGGAATGGGCTCTGAAAATTGCCCATTGATTCAGAGAAGAGCAACAGGGAGGGTGTATAGGAGGAGGACTTTGCGCAGAAAAACTGGGCTAAATCCATGGCAATGAAAAAGATAAAATAGGAAGGGTCACTTGAGAGTGTCAAAGACATTGGTGGTGTCTAAAAGAGCCGCCACAGCCTGCAGAGCAGGGTTGAATTGGTGGAGTACAGAAAATATTGTGCGGAGATTATGCAACATTGCACACTGGGAATGAAACCGGACTGGTCCAGGGGAGCAATCATGGGCAAGAGGGGTAAAAGGCGGAAGGCCAGAAGCTTAGCAAAAATCTTGTTATCGGTGTTGATGAGGGATAATCGGCAATATGAGTCCAGAATTTCAGGGGACTTGTCTGGCTTCAAGGGCAGTGTTAGAAGGGCCTTAGTGAAGTGATGGAGGGAATGGCCCACCTCGAAGGAGTCATTGTACATGGCGGCGAGGTGCGGGATGAGGATGAGCGTGAAGGTTTTAGAAAAAGATGTAGGCAGACCGTCAGGACAGGGCACCTTATCCCTGGGCAGGCTGTTAAAACCTGCTAAAATCTCCTCCTTGGAGGAAAGGTTAATCAAGGTATTCCTGATGGCAGTTACCCTGCCAGAGGAGCTCTAGAGTGTTGAAATACTGGTCCAGGATGTCACACAGGGGATGATCCTGGCGTTGTAGAGTTGAGTATAAAAAATGGTGACGCGTAAGACCACCTCAGTGGGAGAAGTAGTGCATTCCGGACCCCCATTTGCAGAGCTGTGATGTATGAGGTGGCATGAGGCCGCCCCAGAAGATTGGATAGAGTCTTACTGGGCGGTCGCCCTCACCATAACGGCGTGCCCTGGCTTCCCTACCCAAAAAGGTAGGCTCCCTATCAGCTTCTTGCTTGAATTCGGAAAGTTTGCCTCAGCTATGTTCAAGAGTGTCAGGGTTGGGGCTGAGAGAGTGCAAAGAGTCGAGGGCCTTAATTTCTCTGTCCAGGCGGTCAAGAGTACCATCAATAGAGTGTAGAACACCAGACTGCTTGGAGATACATTCGCTCCATACCACAACCTTAAAGCCCTCCCATAGTGTAGAGGGGGAGTCCATGGAACCATCATTAAGTTCAAAATAGTTCTCTATTGCAGTTTGGAGCTCAGCACAGAACACCAAATCGCGAAGCGCATTGGGGAGCAGGCACCAGGTAAACATACACTGAGGGGCATGCGGGGGAAGCGGGTGTGCGTACATACTCTGCACAAGGGTAAAGGATTGGTGGCTTTCTGTGATCTGGGATGACGAATTTGTATTTATTTATTCATTTTATTTAACATGTTTTATATAACGTTGGCTGGACCCTGGGGTGTTAGAGCGCTTTACATGAGTTTTCATAGCAGTACAGAAAATTTACAATGAAGTAGTATTCAGAAACCAATACAGAACGGTAGAAAGCAGTTTAAATAATACAAAATAAAACAAACAAATTGCTTAAAAGGGTTAGAAATAATCAGGATAGAGTAGACAGGGGGGAGAGGACATCAAGAATGGAAGAGGAGTGTTCTTTAAGCCAAGTTTCCGCATGTCGGGCCGCCGAGCGACAGTTTAATAGCATGCAAGATAGGGGTATAGGGTTGGTTGTAGGGGGGGCAGGGGAAGATTGTGGTAAATTGCAGGGTAAGTCTAGGTGAGGTTGGAGAGGTTGGAATTCTGTTTGTCCCAGGGATCACTGGGAAAGGAACTTGTGGGATCAAAGGGTCAGTTGAAGGAGAGCAAGGGAGGTAAGGATTACAGGGGTCATGGAGTTCAGAGGCGGGGAGGAGGTTAGGGGCGTGTAAGGTTCTAAGTGTGTTGATGCAGAGGCCTTTTTCTGATGCTCCTCTGTGATAAATACTAGCTGGGCGTGACCTGGACCCTGCTGTTGGTCTCTACTGGAAGGAGTCTTGACCCCCACAAGTGCTGTTCATGAGGTCCTGGGACCCTATATCTAACTAGACCTCTCCTACCACCCCTAAATACCTGGTACTTTCAAACCTCCAGAGGACCATGGAAAAACTTCAGCAGCCTATCTCACCAAAGCCCAATGTCACTGGGCTGATTTTCTGTTGTATCTGCTTGATAACATCTTTGATGCCACACATGTTGTTATTCAGTAATCCCAACAGTCCTAGCATTGCCTCCTGTGCTTGCATTATAGGTACTGTAACTTTAACATTGATGCCTCTAGACCGCCAAATACAGCTGAGCCATCACCTTCCTCTGATGGTCGTCTAATAGCTAGCTACTCTATGTCTCATGAGGAGATTGTATTGGTGGTGAACAAGGGA
This sequence comes from Lissotriton helveticus, assembly GCF_964261635.1. Taxonomy (NCBI): domain Eukaryota; kingdom Metazoa; phylum Chordata; class Amphibia; order Caudata; family Salamandridae; genus Lissotriton; species Lissotriton helveticus. The sequence goes on along the minus strand of NC_136063.1, from coordinate 1,701,721,133 downwards.
CTGATGTCTGTGGGAGAGTCTATCATCTGATGGTGGTTTAGGCATGTGTGTTGGAATAAAATATAGCAAGGCCCCAGGGTCTGAACAAGACATAACAAAAGAGTGTGGGAATGTCCCTTTTATAGGACAATTCCTCTCAACCACCCATAGGTGGTATTCTTCATCACTGGGAAACCTCCTTGCTTTGCGAACCCGGTCATAATGCGTGCTACAACTCCCTCTCTGAGAGGGAGGAACTCAGTGATGTTTCAATATAACAGAAGAGATCTCCTAAAACCAATAGAAGAGCTGGGTGTGGTGAGCGAAGTAAGGAGAGGTAAATTGTGTATGTGAGATAAAACTAACTCTAGGGTACGGCAGATATTTTTATTGGGGTGTCTGTAGGTTACGGCTCAAAACAAGTACTATGAGAGGAAGAAATTCAACCTTTCACAGATCAATGGTGCTCAACATGTTTCTGCCTTGTACCCTCTGTAGAGGTGTAGTGGCTTTCATCAGTACCAAAAGAGAAAAACTGTGAAGAAAAAGGTGAATTGGTTGCTTTGCATGAGTCACAAATAAACTAATCAATCTTTGAAATAATGGAATACGAACCCAATGGTTGTAGAGGTTCTCACTCAGACAGATGCCTAATGGTAATTGAGTTTTACCTGTAAAGAGATAAAATGTCGGGAGACATACATAAGCACTCAAATCGATATCAAGGAAAACAAGTGTGATCGATAGCCAATTTGTGGATTTAATAGTTAATTAATATAATTCTAATATCCAAAAAATCTCAATACACTGGTCCTGTGAAGAGTTTATATATTAATAGCTTTCCCACACAGTCAAGTAAACAATACCAACACTACCTCAGTGCAAACTCGAGGAAGCATCTATATCCTATAAATGAAGGAAGCATGTGAACATTCAGTTGTGGATTCATTCAATGTCACGATGAACAAGCAAATTGACAAACAAGGTGCAACACAGCTGACTCTTGAACAAGTAGAGACATATATAAAGTCCAAGTTGTGCTTTTTAAATGTAATCTAGATCATTAAGGAGTAGCAAGGTAAGGTTTAATGAATACTGCTGACAGCCCACAGAAAAAGACATTGTAAAATATATGGAATAACCCAGTCGTGTAAAGTAAGAGTAAGGCAAGTACATATAAGTCAAGTGGATTCAGGAACTTCTTAATAGTAAAATCTAATTGTCTAGCCAAATATGGGGACCAATAACAGCTAGAATCAAGTAATGAAGGGAGATTTAGTAAGTTATTTACTAAGGAAGGTAATGATCCAGTTGGGTGAGAGAAATATAAAATTAGTGCGTGGATATCGTGCAGAAAAAAAACACGGTATAATAAGGATATCAGGAGGCAACATGTATATGCTAGAGACACCTAAACTGAATGCTTAAGGAACTCAGTCAATAGCTAGTAATACACTTGGAGTTAGTCAGGGGCCAATGTCTGTGTACAGTTACGAAAAATAAATCAAATGAGTAAAAGAGTAAGGTACATATAAGTCAAGCAGATTCAGGTACTCAAATAGGGCAGGCGGTGAGTATCCCAGCATCTAGTGCTAACTCTCTGTGATCACAATACAAATAGAAAAATAGGAAAAGAGCAATAATCCCTGAAAAACAAGAAATTATGCAGAAGCACAGATTTAATTGTGGCATCTGTTTTCAGTCTTTTAATCCCTCAAAACGGGAACTGCCACCTAATCTGGTAGAACTCAGAGTGCCCATACCAAAAGTATAGGAAACAAAAAGGGGAAAGTGCCTCTAAGAGAGAATTGCTTCAGGTACTCTTTGCACCTAGGGAAGACAAGGGGCAAGGTCCATACTCAGGTGTTTTAAATACTGGAGTCACAGCATTGACCTTCCCTCGGCCTATGATGTTGCAGAAGGCAAATAAACCACTCCGGTCGATGGACCTTTTAGATTCTACGCTACCTGTAAACAACATGATGATGTCAAGATGTGTCTCAGTGATGTCAAAGCAGAGAGTTTCTTCAGTAGGGGGTTGATCTTTGTTTGCTTCCAGTCCTCCGGGAAGGTGGCAATCTCAATGGAGCAGTTGATGGTGTGGCAGAGTTCCAGTGCAATGAGGTGTCAGCTCTGTTGAAGATGCGATGAGGGCAGGTGTCTGAGGGGGCTTTGGAGTGGATGCTCTTAATGACACTGAAGGTGTCATTAGAGGTGAGGGTGGTCCAGTTGGGCAATGTCTGCTGGGGTCTGGAGCCATTGGGTGTGGTGGTTGAGAGTGGGTAGTTGGTTCTTGGGTTGCAAAGCTGCCATAGATCTTGTGGATCCTGCGGTAGAAAAAGGTAGTGAGGTTGTCACAGAGGTCTAGAGAGGGAGGAATGTCTGCTGTTTCTGTGCTGAGTTTGGTGAATTCCTTGACCACAGTAAAGAGTTCTTTGCTGCTATGTGTGTTGGCATTGATGCATTCCTGGATGGCTGCTTTTTTTTTGTCCTGATGAGTTGTTGGTGTGTGCTGATGGCTCTTGAAGGCTGCATGGTCTGACATGAACTTGCTGCTTTTCCATCTATTCTCATGCTGTCTGCAGGTACACCTGGACTCGCGGAAGGTCGGACGGAACCAGTTGGCTTTCTTAGAGGGCTGCTTACCTGAAGGTTTCGTGAGGATAGCTAGTGAATTGATCCAGCAACGGTGATTGTATGCCGAGGTGTTGGTGTCCATGGAAGTCGGTGGTGGTGTTTTGCTGATGGAGGTGGTAAGCTGGTCTTCGGTGACCTTGTTTCAACTTTTGAAAGGATCACAGTGGGTGTGGTGCCATGTGGTGGGTTTGATTAATGATGAAGTGGACGCAGTGGTGGTTGGTTCAGTGTGGCTTAGAGGTGTGCCTGACAGAGATGTTAATGCTTGCCGGGATGATGGGATCGAGCATGTGTCCTGCTGAGTGGGTTGGTGTTGTAACCAGGAGTTTGAGTCCGATGCTGGCAAGGTTCTCCAGTAGGTATGAGGTGTTGTGGTTGTCGCAATCTTCCATGTGGAAATTGAGGTCACGGAGATAGATGTAGTCCATTGGGGCAAGAGTGACATGAGCGATGAAGTTAGCTACAGATTTGCTGAAGGGGGGTCCGGAAGGTCTGGAGACAAGGGTGTCTTGCAGGGTGGTGGTCAGGTTGGTCTGCATCTGGAAGTGGAGGTGCTTCATCTCAGGTAAATGGTCATCAGAGCTGGTTGTGAGGCTGAGGGTGTTTTTGTGTGCAATGGTGATGCCTCCTCCCAGTCAGTTAATGAGGTCTCTGTGGAAGATTTTTTGGCCATTGGGGACACCGGTTGCGATGTCCAGGGCTGGGGTGGAGTTGATCTAGGATTCCATAAAAAAGGTGAAGTCTGGAGAGATGGAGTCAAGCAGGTTCAGATCTCCATGACATATCTTTTGAGGTAGCAGGTGTTGAGTAGGATGCGTCTGAGGTGGTCAGGTCTGATTCTTGAGTGTTGGGTGATTGGTGGGTTAGGAGCTCGGAGGCAGGCAAATGTGTAGTTGCAGCAGGTGAATAGGCCATAGGTGTTCTTCGGTGACACAAGATAGTAGGCAGTGGAACATCCGGTGTTGAAGGCATGGAGGGTGCTGGACTCATTAGTGGATGGTCAGAGGACCAGGGTCCATGGTGTTGGGCACGGTCCAGGCGTGGATGGGCACAGCCGGGGTTGCCTTAGGCACACCTTCAGCATGCATAGTGTTTGGGGAAGGCTGAATGGCTGGGAGGCAAGAAGCAGTAAAAATGGCACTGGAGGGGTGTGCGGCCATAGGGTATGAGCAGCTACAAGTGCATGGCAGGGAAAATGGTGCAAAAAAGAGGCGTAATGAGGAAAAGGGAAAAGAGAATTAATAGATAAGAAAGGCAACAGCAAGAGAAAAAGGAAAGTGAAAAAAGAGCAGGTGAGGTAAAAGGCAGGAAGAGAGAAGGCAAAAAGCAGCAGCAGAGCAGAGATGCTCTCCACTGGACCACCAGGGATCAGGGGCCTTGAACACAGGACCTGGAAGTTCCGCAATTTCAGTTTCTGCAGCATGTCGTTCAGGTGTTTCGGTGACATGAATGAGACATAGAATAGTGTGTGTCTCAGCTTACATTGATTGTTTGAAACAAAAGAAATTCCCTGACATGGTGTTTTTACTTGTCGCTTGCTATGACAATGGGGCTACACAGTGTAGCATTATTAGCTATATGGTCACTGTTATATTACTAACTACGACTCCCATAATGCATTTGTGGATTTAAAATTAAATGTTGACAAAAAAGTTTTACACTGAATTGCTAATCTGTCATTTTTAACTAAAACATTCATATGTTGCAATTTTTTCCTCTTACCTTTGCTGGTACTTGTTGTGGTTGAGGAGTCAATGTATGTGACTCCAACAATGGCTTCTGGCTGCAAAGTTGCCTCTACCATTTCCTCCAAAGGGGTGGATGGTGGCTGGATGGATCGATGGTCCTCCGCCAGTTCCCCTTGCCTCAGCAAGCCTGCTTGCTACCTTCTCCTTGACTCGTGTCTGTAGGTCATACCAGCGTTTGCAAATTTCTTTGACCAACGTCCTTCCATATTTTTCTTTTTTTCTCTCTGGTGTCTGCAATTAGCTCTTTACAAAGAGCTTATCATTGCTCTTCACAACCTCCACTGTGAGCACATCCAGGTCTTGCTCACTGAATTTTGATTTTCTTTCTAGCCTCCTTGCCATTCTCCTCAGTGGCTATGATAAGTTTGGTGTGCAAAAAAAGCTTCCAGTCACCAAAGTACTCTTTTGCAACAGTATGCCTATTTAGGTAATTGCAAATTGCGATTGTGAATTTTAAGGAATCGCTAAATCTTTCCTGGTTCCCTTTATACATCAGAAATTGTGATTATCAAATATAAGATTTTGATACATGTGGCCCAAACCGAGGTTTATAAAGTTTGTACACATCCATATGAGGGTGATAGCAATATTTGTGGAGGTGCCAACCCACAGCAGGGACCCTGATGGGGGGAGGAACAAGCTAAAGTATTTTCAGCCCAATTGGCATTTCACGCCTGGCAGCAGCTCAAACTTTGAATCTCTGACAAAATTTCGATTTCACTAAAATCGACCTACACAAATATCGTGTCTTAAATATAGATTACAATTACATCGACATCCTATACTTATTTATAAATTTACTAAAACATCGATCTCACTATATCGATATACAAAAATCTCGAGTACACTAATTTCGATTACACTTATATCGAAATACAAAATATCGACAATCATTAATATACATACCACAATACAAAAACATTGATTACCAAAATATAGACATCAATAATATCGACATTACCTAAATATCGACTTTTCAAAATCATTCTTACAGTTTATATAAACATTATACACATTAAATTTATTAAAATTATACTATTAAATAACTATATATCTCTAAAAAAATATTATTAAATTACGAAATCTATGGTAACAATCACATATTACATTTCTTATATATACACATATTTATTTTATATTATAAATGTTTTAAAGCTATACTATTCAATTATATTATATTTAAAATACTTACTAATACACAAACTCTCTAAACAAACATTTCGAATTCAGCAAATTAAACTATTAAAAATAAAAAAATTCATACTAACCAATAGGAACTGTTTTCTATGCTTCTAACCAATCACAAACTAACACTAATTAAACATACCCTATAAAAACAGCTACAATTAAGACTCAAAAACCAGCAGAAATTATTCAGCTTCAAGGAGAAATGCACTTATTTCTACTACTCTAAATATTGCTCTCATACAAATATACTACAAATCAACAAAAAGTAAGTAATTTTATGTTTCAGTATAAAAAGTTACATTATTTGCAACCTGCCGTTCATTCTAAATATCTAAAACTGCTTTTCTATCTATCTCTACATATATCCTAAACAGATTCAAGGTTAACAAACAGATGAACATTTTCAAGAAAAGTGCAACAACTAATTTGATAAGTAAGTTTATTAAATGACCTTTTTAAACACTAAATAAATGCCAAATCAATAGTAAAACATGTTATAACTAACTCATACATTCCTACTTAAATGTCTAATTTTTGTTTTTTATTAAACACAGTTTTCAAAGACTTACAATGTGGAATGCTTTTTTAAAAAAGTGTTACTTCTATTATAAAAACTAAACTAAAGTTTCATCATACTATTACTTTTTTCCACAGATACCTTTACTAATTAAAGCTGCAACATAACAACAAACATTCTACCATCAACAACTAAAAATAAAAAATAGGTAAGCATCGAAAACATGCCCAAGTACTAATATTTGTATTTTAAACACTCACAATGTTTAGATTTAACTGTTTGTATATTTAAAACTGTTTTTTCTTTAAATGATATATACATCTGAATAAATGTTGCTAACGTTTTGATAATAAAACATTGTACCTTAGCAAATGTGTTATAAAAATACACATATAAACATTCACTAAAATATTCTTCATTTTCTTTCAACAGACTACTACAATCTATTAAAGCATCAATCAACAAAAAGATCTCCTTTGAAAATATACTACTTTGGAATAGGTAATTACCCACAAATGTTACATATGTATTTTTTTCCCTCTTCTAATAAAATGACTATTTCTAATAATATTTAATACACCTTTTCTAGATTTAAGAAACCAACAATGACAGAAGATGCAAGATTTATCTCATCTCAGAAAGGGAAATATCTGTTATGCTATATGGGGTATACTTATACTCAGGAAAAACAAAAAGACCTTAAAGTTAACTGGAAATGTACTAAGTATTATTCCAACAAATGTTATGGTCATGCAACAACTAGAGAAACAAGTGTGATTAATACTACTGAACATAACCATCCACCTAATATCTCAGAAATAGAGGTTAGATCTACCCTAGACAATATTAAGGAATTAAGCAAAACCTCTGACTTACCGACTAGTGTAATACTTAAGGAATTAATACCTAGAGTACCTAGAGAGGCAAGAGGTCAGTTACCAACGATAGCTGCTATAAAAAAGAACTATTGCTAGAACCAAAAAATCTAGTAGACCAACAATAGCAACACCAAAAACTTTTGAAGAGGTCATAATTCCACCTGAGCTTAGCATAACTCATAATGATGAACCTTTTATCTTCTACGACAACAACAACAAAGATAAAAGGATAATAATGTTTGCAACAAACACCAACCTCAAAAAACTAACTGATAGTCAAACATGGATGATGGATGGCACTTTTAGCATATGCCCTAAACCATTCTATCAATTATATACTATACATGGCCAATTCCACAATACCTGCATGCCATTCATTTATTGTTTGTTACCAAACAAACAAACTTCTACATACACTGAAATATTAAACAAAATCAAAGAAGAAACAAGAGACTTCTTTCCCCTAAAAATTATAATTGACTTTGAACAAGCTATGATAAATTCCATCCTTAAAATATATCCACACACATCCATACAAGGATGTTACTTCCATTTTAACCAATGTATATGGAAAAATTTGCAAAAATTAACACTAGTGTTGAATATGCAACCAATATTACCTTCGCATACCAAATAAAACACCTCATTGCCCTAGCATACGTGCCAATAACCGATGTGGCTGAACACTATAATCTTTTAATAGAAAGTCCTTTCTATACACAAAATGAACAAAAATTGTCTCCACCTTTGGATTATTTTGAGGATACCTGGGTGGGGAGACTACACTGGTCAGGCCACAGACGACAGCCTAAATTCCTAATTCCTTGGTGCAATGTATATCTACCAACCCTAAATCAAGAGGCCAAAACAAACAACGCAGTGGAGGGTTGGCATAATGCCTTTCTATCTTCAACTGGGCGAACAACTCCTACACTACACAAGCTACTAACAGCAATACAAAAAGAACACAGTTTCCAAGAGTTAAGAATGGAGCAATCCGTTCTACAATTAAAACCCAAACTATCAAGACAAACAGCCCAAATGTACCAATATTTACAACAACAAGTACAACTTTACCCCACAACAAGAGGACTAGAATACTTGAAAATGATAGCCAAAACACTCATCTAAAAATAATGAGTCACAAAAAATCTGAACATTTAAAAAAGCCTTAAATGTAACGAAACCATCTTATTCACAAATTATAAGATATTATTATTTTCTAAAAATTATAAATATATAATAATTTTTAGACAAATAAAATATATAACTCAACCTTGTTTTTTTTTTTTAAGTGAACATTTCCCAACACACAACATTTAATAACATAAATGCATTTACCTTTTGACAACAACGTAATTAGCAAATCCAATGATCCATTACAATCCATGCTGTAATAAATCCACAGCATATAAAAAAAGGGGCCCAATACAATGCAAAAATACTACTGTTCAAAATACATCTGAAATCCCAATTATTAGATAACTCTGATTCCCGAAAAAGGCTCTAGAATGTATGAAACGCTCCAGAAACACAAATAAATCAACGAAGTCTAAAACACATAGCAGTTACAACAACTGAAATGCACTTATTTTTTAAAAAAAATGTAACAACTCGGAAACGGAAATGGGTGTTTCCAAAAACGTACAAGAGAAAAAAAATAATACCCACCTACATAAAACTTAGAATAACACATTATTAATAACTAGAACATACATATATGTAACGAAAAAATCATAAAAAGCCACAAACACAATAACTCCAAGGCCGTTACTGAGAATACACTAAGAAAATGTAAAAACATTAATAACGAACTACATAAGAAGTTAACCCTAACATAGTATTCCACAAACAACAAATAACAAAGTACTACCTTCAAAATTACCTTAAATTAGTTAAAATATAACAAATAGCACTCTTACCTTCTCAGACGTGAAGTAGCTTCCAACCGCGAGCTTGAATCTTCCAAAATGACCCAAAAAGACTAAGAGCGGTTACAAAATGAAACTCCCAAATGATACTATTATCCAAATAACAGTTAAATAAATGTCAACGTAATTTGTTTTAGTAATAGAAATTTGTTAAAACTGTATAATTATTTCGGCTGTATTTATCCCATGTATTATTAATTTTTCTACAAAAATATTAATTTTATTATTTTTTTTTATTATTACATTAATTATTAATATATATTTATATTTAATGTTATAATAAAACAAACAATATTTACTTTAAATTATAGAAAATAAAAAGTGTTATTTTTCATTACTTATATACAAATTGTGACTAATATGTTTAATATATTAATATTAATATTATAAAATTAATATTAATAAATTAAAAATATATAACAGATATTATAATTTAACATGTTTGTAAATTATACATTGTATAATATGAACTATAAATATTATCAATGTTGTTAATTCCAAATATATCTACATATATAACATATATTGAAGTTCACATGTATATGTAACAAAAATATTACTATATCATTTATTAACAATTGTGATGTATTGTAATTTCTCTTAAAATATATATACTCTATATAGTATAATGTTCAATGTTTTATGTTTTACTATATAATTTACATATACCACAAATGTAAATTACTGCAAAGATATCGAAATAAAAAAGAAATTGGTGCTAAATTAGATATATTATTGTGTTTAAATTGTATAAAATAATTTTTTATACATGTATTATTTGCTTTAATTACTATATGAACAAATAAAGAAAAAATGTGTTTAAAACTGTGTCATTTTTATCTACTACCCATTATTAAATAATTAATACCAATATATAAATTTGTAAAAATGTTTACAATATATAATTATTTTTATAATTATTTTACATATATAATAAACTATTACTATCAATTTACTATTCACACATAAATATACAATTTATTAAAATCGATACTGGACACTTAACATTAAACATTTACTTTTCCAAATCCAAAATAAATTTTTTTATTATTAATAATAAACACTTAAACTATCAAACTAACAATTGTAACTCAAATATACATTTAATTAGGGTATTTGCTGTACACAGAACCTATTTAATTTACTATGCCAACTGCCATCTACATTTAATTAGGTTATATGCTGGACACTCAACCTATGTCTAACACCTAAAAATACCCCTGTACCCCAAAACCCAAACCTAGCCCTGAAACCTAAAGAAACCCCTCTACCCCAAAACCCAAACCTAGCCCTGAAAACTAACAATACCCCTCTACCCCAAAACCCAAACCTAGCCCTGAAACCTAAAAAATACCCCTCTACCCCAAAACCCAAACCTACGCCTGAAAACTAAAAATACCCCTCTACCCCAAAACCCAAACCTAGCCCTGAAACTTAAAAATACCCCTCTACCCCAAAACCCAAACATAGCCCTGAAACCTAAAAATACCCCTCTACCCCAAAACCCAAACCTACGCCTGAAAACTAAAAATACCCCTCTACCCCAAAACCCAAACCTAGCCCTGAAACTTAAAAATACCCCTCTACCCCAAAACCCAAACATAGCCCTGAAACCTAAAAATACCCCTCTACCCCAAAACCCAAACCTAGCCCTGAAAACTAACAATACCCCTCTACACCAAAACCCAAACCTAGCCATGAAACCTAAAAATACCCCTCTACCCCAAAACCCAAACCTACGCCTGAAAACTAAAAATACCCCTCTACCCCAAAACCCAAACCTAGCCCTGAAACCTAAAAATACCCCTCTACCCCAAAACCCAAACATAGCCCTGAAACCTAAAAATACCCCTCTAACCCAAAATCCAAACTTAGCCCTGAAACCTAAAAATACCCCTGTATCCCAAAACCCAAACCTAGCCCTGAAACCTAAAGATACCCCTCTACCCCAAAACCCAAACCTAGCCCTGAAAACTAAAAATACCCCTCTACCCCAAAACTCAAACCTAGCCCTGAAACCTAAAAATACCCCTGTACCCTAAAACCCAAACCTAGCCGTGAAACCTAAAGATACCCCTCTACCCCAAAACCCAAACCTAGCCCTGAAAACTAACAATACCCCTCTACCCCAAAACCCAAACCTAGCCCTGAAAACTAACAATACCCCTCTACCCCAAAACCCAAACCTAGCCCTGAAACGTAAAAATACCCCTCTACCCCAAAACCCAAACCTAGCCCTGAAAACTAAAAATACCCCTCTACCCCAAAACCCAAACCTAGCCCTGAAACCTAAAAATACTCCTGTACCCCAAAACCCAAATTAAATAAATGTCTTACTTTTTTTAAAAAATTTTAATTTAACATTTCATATTTAAAATGTAAAATTTCATATTTCAAATTTTAAATTTCGAAATCTATTTTATATAAATTTATTTCCTAAAAAAATATTTTATTTTATATTTTTCATACACTCCCCACCCTTATCCCCTAAAAACCCAACATCCCGCTGCTAAAATATTTTAAAATTTTCTAATTTCAGATTTAAAATTTAAAATTTCATATTTCAAAATTAAAATTTCGAAATCTATTTTATATAAATTTATTTCCTAAATTAAATATTTTATTTTATATTTGTCATACACTCCCCACCCTTATCCCCTATAAACCCAACATCCCACTGCAGATTTTTTAAATAATTTTCTAATTTCAAATTTCAGATTTAAAAATTAAATTTTCAGATTTCAAATTTTAAATTTGGAAATCTATTTTATAAAAATGTATTTGATAAATTATTTATTTTTATTTATATTTTTCATACACTCCCCACCCTTATCCCCTATAAACCCAACATCCCGCTGCTAAAAATTTTATATAATTTCTATTTTCATATTTCGAATTTCTAATATTTAATTTCGCATTCTAATTTCTCTAACATATTTTTTAACATTTATATTTTTAATATTTATATTTTTAATACACTCCCCACCCTTATCCCCTATAAACCCAACATCCCGCTCCTAAAATTTATAATACTTTATATAAATAATTTATATTATAATTAAATATTATAGCACATTTATATAACATTTTTTATTATTAATATATTAGAAACATATATTTAAAAATGTCGATATTTTGACATTTCGACATTATATATGTCGATATTTCTATCATCGACATTACTTATCTCGATATTAATGAATATGCATTCAAATCGATTTTTTAGACAACGATATTTAGAACATCGATATTTCTTACCTTCAATTTTTCTGACTCGATATTAGTGCAAATCGACATTGTTGACTCGATATTTTGACTGTGCACTTCAAACTTTGTCCTGTAAGAATTGAAAAATGTTCCCCAGAAAACAATGAGCAGAGGCTAGCCGAAACATCCCTTAAAAAAACAGTCCACAACGACACTGAAAGGGGAACATTTAATTCTCTTCCCTCTCAATCTCAAACCCAGCAACTTTAAATGTTGGAGTGAAAAACAGAGATCGAACCTACAGACGGCATATAATAAGAGGAGTTCTCACCCGGTAAGTGAAAGAAAATGTAATCCGTCTCCTTATCGTAAAAGGCCCCTTTAAAGACAAAGGACCTGGACAGACAGTGGGACTTACACCTCATCACTTCTGGTTAAAAGTGTAAGACTTCCGCCACCAGGCCACAAGCAACTCTTCCCTGTAGGTGTTTTACCTGAATCCGGTGTACCACCACAACTTTCCACCCTGGGGAGCAGAAATAAAACCCCGAATGGTCAATCATCCATCCATGGCAAGATTCACTAATGCACAAGTGCTCCATCAACAAAACATGCACCTGTATTTGAATTTCGAGAACGTGAAGAGATACATAAACGACTTTCATAAGAATCCTACTCTAACCTGTATCCCTTTAATCTACTAACCGTTAACAAAAACTGTTTTCCGTACCCACTGATTGCTTGAATGGATGGTTAAGATTTACCACATATTGGATCACATGAAACACCTCACTCCACCACAGCTCTGTCTTCAAGCTACAATCTATGCATCATACTTTCAAATAAAACGAGATAGGTCTCCACACTGTCAACATAGAGGACAACACAGAGGATCAGTACCTTAGTTTCCCTGTATGCTGAAATATCTGATTCCCCCTTAGAGTCATTCTGATAGCAGACCAATACACCACTCCTGTGCCAAGGAGTTTGAGGCAAAGTAATGCTGCATCCCTTACCATCTCGTATTTGTGCGCTAATGGTTCTTTAGCAAGACTGCATAAATTCACATATTCCAGTACAGAAATTAACTCAGCAGGCCCATGCAATGCTAATAGCTCTATATATCCTCAAAACAAATTGCTCACACAGGCCCAATCACTGGTCGTGTAGAAAAATTCTACACTAAAAGGTGGCAGAAGAGAAAACAGGAAGTTCTAAGGATACCATTTCTATTTACATAGTAAAGGAGGTGCGCTAATGGTTCTTTAGCAAGACTGCATAAATTCACATATTCTAGTACAGAAATTAACTCAGCAGGCCCATGCAATGCTAATAGCTCTATATATCCTCAAAACAAATTGCTCACACAGGCCCAATCACTGGTCGTGTAGAAAAATTCTACACTAAAAGGTGGCAGAAGAGAAAACAGGAAGCTCTAAGGATACCATTTCTATTTACATAGTAAAGGAGGTGGATCTAATAAGGAATAGTAAACCAAGCATTGGTAAAGGCAATATGTTTCGCCCATGGGATTAATAAAAAGCAATTTTTTGTTGTAAATTGTAGCTTGGTGAGCAGTTGTGCAATGCAAGTTACTGAAACTCCCTGACTTGTTAAATGAGAGAAGCAATATGTTGTGCTGCTACTGGTGGTACTATAAAGTTGGGAGATCAGGTAAAGAGCGGAGGACAAAGAAAATAGGCATGCACCCAAAACATATAAAAGAAATGTGTTCATCTATGGGGAGATCATGTAATGGTGGAGGAATAACAAAAAAGCACAAAATAAGAGCTGTGCTGGCAAGACCTAAAGTGATGTCCCTTCTGACTCTGTTTTAAAGCAACACAATCTCATGAGAACATTCCAAAGTTTTAAACGCACCCTGGTATTTCTGTGCACGTCAGGCAAATGCGATCACGTCACTTGATGAAAATGCTGCTGCGCAACATGAAGCAAGGTAAAATAAAAATAAAAGGGCACATTATGATGCCAGGCGGAAAGCCATCTGACAGCTCATCAGAGCCTTTCCGCCCGAAATCAGAAGTTTCTGTCTGACTGCCGTATTACGATACTGACAGTCAGAGGCTAACGGAGCCCGTCGGGGTGTTTGCCAGACAAATAATCCCCAAATTGCATTGGTGCCTGCTCAGGCATCACCAGCGGCATTCTCCTTCAACTGACAAGTCAACGTCCCCTATTTTCATGGAGTTACTGGTGGAGGAGATTCAGGCACTGTGTCCTTCCCCTTTGTGACTAGTTCTAAAAATATAGTTTAAGGGGAGGCAGTAGTCCCAGGGACCACTACCTGTCCTTAAAAAAGGAAAGAAAAACATTTCATTTTTCTTTTTTGAAATGCATCCCATTTTCCTTTAAGGAAAATGGGCTGCATTAAAAATGAGCTGCTTTATTTAAAAGCAGTCCCAGACATGAAGTTCTTCTGAACCCAGCTGGCCACCATACCTGGGAAGGCCAGCCTTTCCCAATTGGGGTCACAAATTGCGAGTGCCTCATGACTATGCATGAGGCATGCAATTTGCGACCTCATTGGGAATCATTTATTTATTTATTTACTTGTATAGCGCAGGAATTCGACTCCCGAAGGGGTATCTCCGCGCTTGTGTTCTTACCATAAGCTAGGAGCCAGAGACCAAAAAATAAATAGGAGGGATACGAGGATTAAATAGTCAGAAACAGATGTGTTTTTAAGAGTTTCCTGAAAGCTCTTAGATTGGAATTATGATTTTTTTTCATAATCAGTGTTGCAGACACTGTTCTACATACCAATTTGCGAGTCGCTAATTCCTTGGTCGTACATCTGGCCCATGGTCTTTTTTCACCCTTGCCATTTCAAAGTGACTATCCAGAATATTACTATGACATTTGCAGATCCAGTAGAACTTAGGAAGTTTAAACACATGCATACTTTGGTTACTATGAATACTGCTTGAGCTAATAATGATACACATTCTTGTTTTTTTCTTCTTGTTTCTTCTTATTATTAGGCTTTTCAGATGGTTTGAATTGATATTTTGTTTTATGAATTCTTTAGTCAGTCAGTCAAACAACTTTCTTTGGTTTACAGCTGTAAAACCATAAAAGTTCACATGTATATATATAAACAACAATGATAAAATTCATAAAACTATTTGTCCAATTCATTACATGCAGAAGGTAGGTTCAAAAATAAAATCTCAATTAAAAACCGAACACTAATGTGATCAGTGGTAAAAATAGAGCGATAAATAAAAAAAGCCTGTTTATGTCACTGGCTGGGGACTGGGTTGAAAAAATGCACTTCACAATACTGCCCTCTAGTCAATTGATGCCCTGTGTTTTACTGCTAATTTAAGAACATTAAGAACAAATACGACAGAGTATTCAGTTAGCAGTTGTAAATAAATCAGGGCTGGGCATGCCTGCCTAAAATTCAATCTCCTTAAAACAGGGACTATTAGTTTCCTCCGGGGAATCGCATAGAAATGGCAAAAGAATAAAACATGAAGCAAATCCTGCGGAGACTCACCATCGCAGCCGCAGTCTGTTAAAGGCTGTCCTCTATGGCAACCACCTGGGAAAGCTAACAAGAGATGGAAGAAACCCAGGCGAACAAAGTCTTCAGAAAATGGACGAATGTGTTGAAAGAACCTAAAAGACAGCGCTCTGTAGTTGGTGATGTTTTTAGGATTATACATTTTTGCACGCTAGGTTTCTTCAATTCATGCTCTTCCCTCTCTAATTTCAATAGGCTACTGAAGGAATCCCTGACCCAAACCAGATCCTTTGTGGATGCCATTTCCGGATTATTGTGAAGATCTGGTCTACCCAGTCTGTTAAAACTGGCCCTTATACATCTTAACCAAGATATATGATGTGCGTGATCCAGCAACATACATTCTTTCAATATTCTCTGGGTCAGCGACAGATCCTCATTATGCCACGTTTTCAACCAGAAGATTAGCGGGCGCAAGGCCAAGGTGGCACTCAAATAAGGGACCCTCAGTTCTTCGTGCACAACCATGTGTGTGGGCCTAATTGGGACAATCAATTAACACTTCAAGAACCTGTTCTCAGCCACTTGCAGATCTTCCATAGCCACATGCCCCCATATTTCGCTTCCATAAGACGCCAACACAACACATTTGGCCAGATATATTTGTAGCAATGCTGCCATAGGTCATTTACCGAATTTTGTGCAAACTTAAACACAGCGGTATTAGCTTGTATGAGGTCACCCCTGTTTCTCAGCTTTAATGGACCCCAGTTCTGTTGATCACACAGTATTACTCTCAGGTATGAAAAAACATTTGTTCGGGGGACCATCGCTGTACCTACCCTAAACTGAGGATGCGTTTTTGTCCGGGTGCCTATCTGCATCACAAAGGATTTTGAATCATTAATTAGTAGGTCTCTGTCTGTCATAAATGTGGAAAAAGAGTCAAGAAGGGTTTGTAACCCCCTGGCTGTCCTACTTATAAGGATTGCGTCATCCGTTTATAATAAAACTGGGAGTCCCCGGCGACGTACTTGTAGGAAATCAACCATCTTGTCTTGTAATGCGGTTTCTAAATCATTAATATTTAAATTAAACAAAAAAGGGGCCAGAATGCAACCCTGCCTTACACCTCGCTTTAAGTCCACAAAGCAGGAAACTCTAAGATCCTGGGAAAATCTGACCTGTGCCCTGGTTGCTTAATAAAGACTTTCTAGGAAAGAAACAATGTTGTCATCTACCCCCATAGCCAGCATGGATTGCCAGAGTTTACCCGCTATTCATGGGGTCAAATGCAGGAGACAAATCCATAAATGCTAAATAGATAGTACCGGGGCGTGCAACAGTATACTTGTTTACGATCATGGACAGGCTAAGGCATTGGGCCGTAGTTGACCTTCCGGGACGAAACATGTACTGGATATCTGATAAGATGGCGTGCTCTTCTGTCCAGGTCGTCAACCTTTCCAGAAGCACGCAACCCACCACCTTAACCACCGAATCCATCCAGGAGATGGGCAGGTAGCAATGGTTGCTATCACGGTTGCCCTTTTTAAACACCGGCACTATGGTTGAGGTTGCCCAAGACTCTGGGCAACTGAATCTTGCTGCTACATTCAAAACTGCGGCAAGGACGGGAGCCCAGAGTGTTGGGTTTGATTTATCAAGGTCAGCTGCGATACCATCTGGTCCTGGAGCTTTATTACTGGATAATCCCATAATACCTTCTTTGATCTCAAGGGAGCTAAAAACCAAAACCGAATCTGTCACCACCCTTGGTAGTGAAGAAGTTAACTCAGGTGGGCACTCAAATATAGCTTTGTCATGGCCTACCCACTCTTCCTCTGTTATATTAGCAGCTACCTCTCTCCCGTCCTCAGAATTTAGGAAAGAACTATTAATTTTATACCAAAATCTCGAACTATCCTTTATGGTGCTTGCGCTGATGAGGTCCCTCCATATTTAATCTTTTAAAGCCGTTTTTCATCTTACAAGTTCTAACTTGTATGCCCTACGGCAAGATCTAACCTGTATAGGGTCCATGAGGCATTTGCTAAGTGCATCCCACAGCTTCCTAGCTGACTTTGAGCAGAGGGATTTAAACCATCTAGGAGATTCACTGACAGATGACCTCGCTGGGGCACTTAAGAACTTACTTATTTTATCTGAGATGGTGTTAAAGGCGCCTATGACTTCCTTCGGCGCCAAGGTTACGGAGCAGCACTTAGCCAACTTATTGGCACATTAAGACGTCAAATATTCATAGAATACATTTGGAACTAGCTGAGACCATTTTAGCCGCCTCCCACCATCCATTGGTCTTACCGCCCCGCTTTTTACAGCCCCCCATAAATTCCATATAGGGTCCCTGAAATTGCACACATATGGGGTTATGATCACTAAAAATGCTTGCTTGTATCGCAAATCCCACAAATAGCTCTAATATGGGTGAGGATACCAGGATAAAAATCTATAAACGACCTAGCGCTCCTGTCTTTAAAAGAAGGGATGACCCCTTTGCTGCGTGGGCCGGATAAACTCATGAGGGACACCAAATCAAATTCATGGAGTAGATCATTCAGTGTCTCCCCCTGAGTAGAGTGTTCAAAGTGAATACCCTGAGCACGTGGACACCCCATCTCGAATACTGGACCTAACCTAGGGTCACCACATGTATGAATACTAAAGTCCCCAACACTCACAAGGTCTCCAAAGGTCATGTTCATATGTTCCCTTACAAAAGAGCCTAGTAGAGTTATATTACGTATTTCATTGTTACATGATAATGAATTATAAAAATGTATGAGGCCCAACTTACGAGACCCCCTATAAAATATCAATGCCTGTATGCAAGGGTTTTCTTGGGACACAATCTTTAACCAGCATTCAATTGCTAGGGAGGTAGCAAATTGGGAGGCCACCATCGGTCTTCCCCCATTAGATGAAATAGCCTGGACTGAAAATGATTTGTAGCCCTACAGTGGTTGGGTGTTTCCCGTTAGCCTGGTTTCCGGTAAACAAATTACACTAAATTGTTTAACATAAACAATCCATAACGGGTCAGTAAACTTGCTAGCAAGCCCGGCAATGTTTGAGGATAAAAAAATTATTTTACTAGTGTCTACTGTCCTGATACTTGAACGTGGGATTTCCTGCAAGTTAGCTGGATTAAATTTGTTCAGGGAATCATGCACATTGAGTCAATCACATGCATCTAAAGTTGTCAAAGGTGTAAAGTGGTTGGCCAGCTCAAGAGTGGGAGGAGGTGGCAGCTCCCGCCAGTCGTGTCTAGAAGTATTCCACTGATAAGATTCTGAAATCCAGTTTAGATTCGGGTTCATCGCCGGTCGATGCTGAGGTATATGGCAGCTAGATGGCCCTTTAGAAATGGTCGCCAAACGAGTGCGCCTGGAAGGTTCAGGCTTATTAAAGAAAGCAAGTGGTAAGGCAATGATAGACGTCTTAGGGTTTTGAGAGGGATCATTAACAGTGGAAAAAAAAATCCTTTCGGTGAGAGAGGGGGTTGGTTACAGTTGATGATAATACAATTGCCGTTAAATGATTTACGTGAATTTTTCCACCCAGTTAACCCTATGCACCATATTTATATTATTATTTATATTAGTAGCGGTCCTTGCTCCAAGTACCATGTTGCAGGATAGCCAATGTAGAACCTTGTTTTTCAGTTGTGTATATTCTTCCCTTGTCCCCTGGGGGAGAGTTGGTACATTCCCCAATACCACCACATGTGGAGTTGTTTCCGGTGGTAGATGAATATCGGGCAGATTATTTGTTAGATTTTCCACGGGCCGTTAACCTTGCTTCTTTCTAGGTGATGCTCCCCAGGTACACTTTTCTCTTGGACTGATAGGGAGTAAAAGTTCACATTTCCCCTAGCAAGCAAAGACGTGCCTGAAGCCGTGCCAGGATAAAGCGTGGATGGGGGTAGGGTCGATTGGGGTTGAACGGGGTTACTTGAAGATTTTAAAGAGCGGGTAGGGAATCCTTAGATATGACATTTGGGGGTCCAAATATTTGGCCCTCCACAGTTGAGGGCATGATCGCACAGCTAGAGGTATCTGTGTCACCTCCCGGCAATGGTTTACTACTGAACGTGGAGATGCTGCTTTCAATCAAAGACAGCCGTTGTATGATTGGGCCAAGCTTGATATCCAGAATGTCTTTAAATGAATTCTGCATGGATTCTATATAGGACTTCATGTCTGCATTAATCAGCTCTTGCCTGGCAGATATGTTTTTAGTTATCGTTTTGGCTCTCGGTCTTTTTGCCTTCCCCACAGGTGTCTGGCCTTTTCCTTTTACTCCGAGACCTTGATTAGCCTGCTCAACACCTCTAGGCCTCCCTCGCGTAATTGGTTTGTTGGTGGATGCAATTACAGGATGAATATTATTTGCAGGCTCCATTTGCCCGATTGTTTGATCCTGGTGACTAATCAGGACGGTGGGGCTGAGAGGTACCTGGCGACCACCACAATGATTAATCAAACCATTCAGACCAACTGAGTCCTGTGATCCTGTAGGGATAGAGTTAACATAAGATCTTGACAGGCACCGGTTCACCAGTTCTATCTCCTTATCCAGCACAGATGCAGCGCGCTGTAAAAAGGAGTCCATGGTTACAACGGGCATGAAGAGCCTGCTGTAGCTGCTACTCTGTGCTTCCCCATCAGGAACCATCTCCCCTGTGTTACACACATCCTACTGCTGATACAGTTGGGCACCAGGCCCCCAGAAGGCCCCCAAAGTCTGGGCAAAATAAGCAAGGCTGGAAATAGGTGGAAATTAGTGAAATTAACTAGAGAAGGTCTATGTATCCCTACCTGCTCGATGAAATTGGGGTTGATGCCAGGTAATAATGTGTGAACCTTCTCTAGCCCAGCACGAGAAGTGATTTAGTAGGTCAGTAGCAAAATGATGCAGGCCAAAAGGGTATGCCAAGCCCAGCCTCATCCAGGCTTGGGAGAGCAACGTCTGTGGCAGGGTCCACAAAGGCTCCTGTGACAAGTAGTCTGTGTCCCCTCTCCCTCTGGCAGCAAACAGTAAACACAAACAGCAGTGGTAACAGGCTTCTTTACTTTAGTACAGCTGGCTAGGTAAAGGGAGTATGGTCTCTGCACCATGTTCTGGGATCCCACCTACAGTTATCGGTGTCTTCCTGTATCATGAAATGTTTAGTTCCACTGACGGCAGCCTCTGCTAATTATCCTTTGGTCCACTCTCCTCTATGAATTCTTTAATATACATATATATATTTTTTTTTAAGTAATTTTTGAAGATGTTTATGTTCTACGATGTGCTTTACAATGCACTTTTTATCTCCTTGCAGATTTGGTTTATGTAATGGCGTTTGTGTGGTCCATCTTTTTAAGTTTTATTGGTCCTAGTGTGGATTGGATCCTTTCCCCTTTCGGTGTGACATTGTTTCATGTGTCGTCACCACCCAAATTCCTTTCCATTCCCATTTCTCAGGTACATTTTCTTTCAGTCATCTTTTTAGGATATGTACTGCTTCTTCTTTTGGCTTCCCTTTCCTCTTCCTTACCTTCCTTTTTTGCCTTCTACTACTTCGTTCCTTTCTGTAGCTTTTCTTCTGGTCTTTCCTTTTGCATGTCAATGACCTCAAAAAAAAAAAAAAAAAAAAAAAAAAAACAAGCAAGTTAACGATTTCCTAATAGTTATAATACCATATAATTTCATGGAATATTAAAGGATCTATTAACCATGCTAAAAGACAGAGGATATTGTCCCATTTGAGTAAAGCTAACCCTGACTTACTGCTTCTTCAAGAGACCCACCTTACTGAGTTAGATGCTTTATAATTCAAGCACAACTGGGTGTGGAATGTACTTCTTTCCCCATCACTGCATAAAAAGAATGGTGTTGGTATATTGTGCAGAAAATCAATCAATTTTACACTTTTATTAAATGCATATGTCCATACAGTTCCCGATCCCACTTTTTTGCCTTCTATTGCTGAGAAATCCACACAATATCATATTTTATTTTGGAAGGTGATTGCAACCAAATTATGGACCCCTTTTTGGGAAGATGTTCTTCGACTCAATTTTTATCCCAAAGAATGCATAAACAATTTCACAAAGCCATTACTAAAGGTGCTTTGGTAGACTCCTGGAGGCTCTTTAACCATCCTATGCGGGATTACACCTATTACTCATCCTCTAATGGTACACTTTAACATTTTGATCACATTTTGCTTTCTGAATCTTTCTCACAACATATCACACAATCATAACCCCCTATTATAATTTCTGACCCTGCTATGTCTTTTACAGACTTGGATTTGGTTCCTTCTTATCCGCCCTCACAAAGATGGCTATTTAATGATTCTCATTTGTAAGATGTTCAGTTTTCTAGTTCCATTTGTGGTGTTGGGTTCAAATCAGGCCTACATACTCTGCTAAGCTCTCGAACACCTTAGTATAGAAGTTGGCACGGACACTGGAAAAGGTAAAAGACAAGTTTATTAAGACCCCATGGGGTGGTGATACATTCCTACAGCACCCTTCGGCAGTGTAAGAAGTAGCACACCGAACATTGGTGCGCGACCTCTTTTATACAGTTTAATAGCAATAAAAAGATAGGCGGTCACAAGTTACACATTTTAGGTACATATAAGGTCATTTTTGGAACACAGCCAGCATGTGGGAGGAGTCAAATAGCACTGGTCAGTTAGTACCAACATTCCTAAAGAGTGACCAGTAAATGCATGATGCGCATGTGCGCTTGACCAGTACTAAAAATAGCCTGTTGCTGAGCAGAATAAGGGACCATGGATATCGAGAAAGGACAAAGGGGCACACTGACCACGAGGCAGCGTGTTCATAAGAAACGGAAGTCAGAGGGATTCAAAATGGCCCCCGTTCGTTTTGGTCAAGTTAACAGAAAAGACCGTGTAGCTGTGCTAAACGCTAACTCAGGAGCTGCCAAAACACGACAGACGGCCCTTTTAGCGTTTAGCAAAAGCTACCTCATACTGAACATAATCAGAATGTTCATCATCAATGTTAATAGCCATTAGTTTCAATACTTCGTCGTTGGTCAGTTTCTCTTGCTTAACAATAGCTCGTTTGGACGGAATACAGGCTGTGATACATACAGAACATAACGTAGGGCCGCATTGAATACATAGACAAAGGGTAAATAGTACTCCAAGAAAGACACAGAGAATCGTTAATAATTTCCAACCCCAAGTAGTAAGCAGAGTCCAGAACCACCCAGAAAAAGTCCATGCTCCATTTTCTGGATGGATCTCAGCAGCTATCTTATGTAATTTCGTAATTGAATTATACACAGAAGGTGAGTTATCTGGCACGTACACACAACAACTACTCCCGATGACGCGGCATGCTCCACCCCTATCAGCTAGTATCACATCTAAAACCATTCTATTCTGGAGCGCTACAATTCTGGTAATTTGCAATTCCTCAGTAATATTCCCTAAAGCAGAGGCAGTTTCATTGGCGACAGCTTCCACCACACGTGTAAGCCGCCTTATCTTCCTGCTATTCAGTGCAGCTCCTACAAATGAAAATAACCCCAAGTTGAAATCTACATATTGTTGTAAAGTGGTATCAGTCTGATCAATTTCATCAAGATCTAACGTTCGTTTAACTCTGTTCAGCACGAAATCATGGTACAGAACGTAATCATTGTGATACATGGGAGGAGCAATAAACACAGGTGGTAATACAAAAGCTATATAACATGTTCCTAACCATCCCAATGGTAGACGATGGTATCCCTTATTTCCACAAATGAAATATGTGTTACGTGAAGCTACAAATGCAATTCCAATCGGTGTATCGAAGGTAAGTGTAATATTACATTCACTGCGACCTACAGGGATTGTACCTGTATTTCTAATACACAAATCTGCTTTTGTATCAATGACTGTTATCATATGCAAATTCGTCACATTTATAAATCTTTGATTCGTATATACACGAGGTGTAGAAACATTGTCCGGACGATACTCTTCCCATTCAAATTTAGTTCCTTCAGCGTGTGGATAGCCATCTTTATCGTTATAGCATATTTTGTTCAGCCGAAAAAGTAGTTCACCTTTCGTTGGCCATCTCAAGGTGAAGAGAAGAGTGTACCAAGCATGACAAGAGCCATTATGAGAAAACGGGAGAGGAATAAGTGGTGTTCCTCCCTTCTTCTGATGTCCGGGCAACATTCCACATACCCAACAATTGGACATGTTGGTCATGTTATGAGTATGATGCAAAATCTGAATAAAGCTGTTATTCAAATAAGTCTGCCTATGTCTTTCTTCGTGAAAAGGCAAAGTAAAATGAAAATGTTCAGATGGACTCGAATGGTGGGCAGCAAATGTTCTCGTACAGGAAACAATAGTTCTATAGTCCAAGCTAATACTGCGATCACCACTACGGTCAAGACAAAAAAAACAGCACCAAGAATTCTCCCTTTTCGTGTCGAAGGAGATGCCATAGTTCACAAAACAATATTCTTCAAAAGCAACACTAAGCGGAAAAATAAAAACGATGGTTCTGGACCGAGGCTGCCGTTGATTTGTTCTCCGGGATTCAAGACGGGTGTCGCTACACTGGGTAGAACTGATCCCCCCCCCTTGATATTCCCGGCTTCCGTTTCACAAACCTCAGAGCGGTTACCAACCAGTTTCAAAAACACAAAAGGGAATCTTATTTCCTGTGACGTAGATTGTACTTCACTTTATCAGAAACAACGTGGTCCGGGAAGGCTCCCTCCAATTCATCAGGCGTGACAGCTGGGCTCTTTTCTGTATCCAAAATCTTTCTGTAGTCGGATAGCACCACAGGGCTCACCAGATCCGGAGAGACACGTCGGCAGTGCGTTGAATGTATCCACCGCTTCTTGTTGGTGACTCTCACAGCAGTTCGCGTAGCCAGCAGCACTTGTTCAGGGCCATGCCATCTCGGTTCCAAACTGCTGGATCGCTCAAATACTTTGACCATCACTTGGTCCCCAGGGTGGAGATCGTGAGCCTCACCAGTGGAGTTATCAGGGAGCGCCTCTCGAACCTGTTGATGAATAGAAAGCAAATCATTTGTTAATCGTGCCAAATAATCGTTCATCATTATACAAGGCACATCATGTACTAAACGAGGTTTTGGAATTCCCCAAATATTCATCGGCCTTCCAAACACCACTTCATAGGGTGTGAGGCCAGATCGGGAATGTGGGACTGATCGAATGGACAGCAATGCCAAAGGCAAAGCATCCGGCCATTTCAGAGATGTGGATGCCATTATCTTCGCTAGCTTCAGTTTCAGAGTTGCATTGTATCTCTCGACCAAACCTGCTGATTGTGGGTGAAAGACTGCGTGGAATCGTTGTTTGATTCCCAATCCTTTCAGGATGTACTCAATTACTTTCCCAATGAAATGAGGACCATTATCACTCCACATAAGTTTACAAACACCATAGCGCGGGAAGTACTCTTTGAGTAACACCTTAGCTGTTGTCAATGCTGTATTGTCTTTCGTAGGGTAAGCCTCAATCCATTTGCTGAAGGCACACACCACCACTAGGACATACCTGAGATTATTACAGCGCTCCAGCTGGATGTAATCCATTTGCAGTACTTCGAATGGTGCAGTAGGTGGAACAAACCCTCCTTTGGGAGTATGAGTCCCTTGTCCAGGATTGTGCTGTAAACATATCAGACAAGTCTGTACTACTCTCTTAGCCGTGCTTGCAATATCAGCATTTTCCCAAACTCGTGTAAGCAATTTAGTAATTGCGAGAGCTCCAATGTGTGCCAGCCCGTGTGTCATTTGCACCATTGTTTGTAAATAGGCCATGGGTAGTTTCCATCTCTCCATATCTTTACTACGCCAGCAACCCTCATCATCCAATACTCCTTCAGTGGCCCATTTCGTAAGTTCTGCCTCAGATGCAGACTTCTGTATATCTAATATTTCTTCTCTAGCATCATGCCACCGCTCAGCTTGTGACTTCACCACATACATGGGGAAATTATTTTGCAGCATAGCGGTCTCTCTCGCAATGCGATCTGCGAAAGCATTGCCTTGCCCTATTTTGTCCGTCACCTTTTTGTGTGCACTGCACTTGACTATTGCAACTTTCTTTGGGCACAACAGTGCATTCAGGAGATCGCGTACCAATTCTCCATGCATGATGTGTACTCCGTGTGAAGTCAAAAATCCTCGTTCCTTCCAGAGTAAGCCAAAATCATGCACTACTCCAAAAGCATAACGACTATCCGTGTAAATGTTCACACATAGTCCAGTACTTAACTCACATGCTTTCGTTAAGGCTATCAGTTCAGCTGCTTGAGCCGATTTCTGGGGTATTCGTGCTGCCTCTACAACTGTCTTAAGTGTCGTGATCGCGTAGGCTGCAGAAGTCGTACCATCTGGTAACCTCACGCACGATCCATCAACCCACAGTTCCCCATCTACATCTGGAAACGGTGTATCCTGTAAATCGATACGACCCTTTGTCTGTTCCTCAGTCAGAAAAACACAATCATGTTGTTCTTCCTTCTGAGTCTCAGCAACAGGATCCGGCAGTAAAGTAGCAGGATTCAGTGTCGTACATCGTTTTAGTGTGATGTGCGGCGCCAACAATGTTAGCTCATATCCTGTCAAACGGGCGCTGGTTAGATGCTGTGTTTTCGTTTGATTCAGTAACGCATCTACCGCATGGGGAACTAACACCAACAATTTGTGTGACAAAACTATTACCTCACTTTGTCGTATCGCAACTGCTGTTGCTGCAACTGCTCGAAAACATCCAGGCAATCCTTGAGCCACAGGGTCGAGTACCGCCGAGAAGTATGCACAAGGCCTCTGTTTGTCTCCGTGTGTCTGCACTAGCACTGACAATGCGCACCCATCCTTCTCGTGTACATACAATGTGAAAATCTTCGTGTAATCAGGTGTACCTAACACTGGTGCAGAACAAAGAACTTGTCTTAATTGTTCAAAAGCATTCTGACATTCATCCGTCCATTCAATGGGGATCGGTGTATCTTTAGACAACAATGCCAACAATGGTTTAACGATGTGTGAAAAACCTAATATCCATTGCCTACAAAAAGACGTCAAACCTATAAAGGCACGAACATCCTTCTGGGTGCGAGGAACTGGAGTGTCTAGGATTGCCTGAATTCGATCTGGTGTCAATGCACGGCCCTCCTTAGACAAAAGATGACCGAGGTAGGTCACCTTTGGTCTACAATATTGCAGCTTTTTCTTCGAAACTTTATGATTATGTTTGGCCAGGAAGGAAAGCAAGGAAAAGGTACTCTTCTCACATTGTTCTGGCGTGTCTGCAGCAAGTAAGATATCATCTACATATTGAATAAGAGCCACTCCATCTTGTAATTCAAAGGAATCAAGCTGTCTTTTTAATGCCTGACTATAAATGCTAGGACTTTCAGTATAGCCTTGAGGAACTCGACAAAATCTGTACGATTTGTTATTTAATGTAAAGCCGAATAGATATCGACTGTCAGGATGTACAGGGATCGAAAAGAAGGCATTCTTCAAATCGATGACTGTAAAAGTAGTTGCCGTCGAAGGAACCAACGTAAGCAACGTGGTGATGTCGGACACCACCGGGTATTGAGGTACTACTATCTTGTTTATTTCCCTCAAAATCAATAATGAAACGGTAAACCTTAGCATCTGCATCTCTTTTAAGGATCGGTAAAATGGGGCTATTGCAAACATTGTTGGGGACTTCCTCAACTACTTCTGCCGAAATCAAATCATTTACAATGTGTATCAAAGCAAGTTCACCCTCTCGGGAAATCTTATATTGTGGGACACGTGGTAGAGATACTCCCTCCTTTACAGTAATACGTACTGGAGGAATTATCATCCGCCCCACATCCGTATCGGAAGTGGCCCACAGCGTTTTCGGTAAAGAGGCCAGTACTTCAGATTCATGGAGAAAACACACTCGTTCTAATTCTGGGTAATTCTCATTCAACACAACTCGCACTCCTTCTGGGGCACAGCGAATAGTGGCGCGAAAGTATTTTAACATATCGAGTCCCATAATATTATCTGGTGTATTTGGAGACAAAAAAAAAGGACAAGGGGCAGCAAATTTATCAACATGAAATGCAACTGGTTGAGACAGTGGGCTAGAAGTAGGTGTTCAATCGAACCCTATAGCTGTAATTACCTCGCCAGACAGGGGAGCCCTTGTAACCAAGTATTTGGACAAGGCGCTACGAGTAGCTCCTGTATCGACCAGAAATTGATCAGTAGAACCCAGAACATGTGCTTCTATATATGGACCCCTTTGATCAACCGGTACCTCAACCGATTCCACACCCCATCCTACGCAATCCTATGCATAGTGCTCATCCCGTGGTTCAGCAGAACCACCCTCATTTATCTGATATTGATTACGATTATCAAACGTATTATAGTCTGTCTGACCACGACCCCTTGCTCCATATCCTCCGCGATCATTCGTGCCATAACTTCCTCGATCAGTCGTTCCATAGCCTCCTCTTGACCCCCCATAATTACTTCTAGACCTCCCACTTCCTCGTCCCCTCAAATTACGCTGCTCTCGAAACACCGGACAGTCTGCAATCCAATGCCCAAACTGTTTGCAGTATGCACATTGATTCACAGAAATGTCAGAACGAGGGGGAGGAGCATTACTGTACGATCCTCGCCCTCCTCTATTGTTTCCTCTCGTAGCCTGAACCTGAGCTAACATTACCTTCGTCTTCAAATCCTTCGCCTTCTTTTCACTACTTTCTTTTGCCTCCAATTCCTGTCGTTCATAATATTGAGCCATAGTCAATAAAGAAGCAGGGGTTGCTGTGGTCCATGAACTTTCACTCGCTTTTAATCATTTCGCAATCTCCGGTAGGAGATTAGCCACATACTTATCAACGAATAAATGCCTGCCTGTATCTTCTGTCAATGATTGGCCACTGTAATCATGGAACGCTTCCTCGAAGCGAGAGAAAAAATCAGAAACCGATTCATCCATTTTTTGTGTACAAGAAGCTAACATAGTCCAATCAATCTTTTTAGCGGGAGCAAGAGTCTTTAATTTTGTTAGTATGGCCTGTGGAAGGTCTAATATTAATTGACACGGCTTACATGCTGGTTCTCTATCTAAATCAGCCTGAACAAGATCTTTCCAAGTGGCCCCGAGAGTCGTGAGGTCATCAAATTTACGAATCGCTCTCCACATATCAGGAGGCAATATCAACCCGAAAAACAGGTCAATATCAACTAACGTCATAATACACGAAGAAATCGCGCTTTCAACATTTTCATAAAAAGCCGCAGGATTTTTACGGGGATCAGGTAAAGCATTCTTAAGCGCCATAACATCTGCTCTATTCCAAGGCGTATAAACCCAGTTATATACAAAATACCCTTTCGCATCTTTGGATCTTTTATCATCATCTGTGCCATCCCCTTTATGAGGGACATATAAAGGCGCAGCTTCTCGCATAGGTCTAACATTAATCGCAGCAATCTTATCTGTTTCAAAGATAGGGCATTCTTTGGATATCCCCGTCGCTCCGGACGCAGACGAGTTCTTCGACTTTGCCAACTCCCGTAGTCGTGTCGCCTCATTTCGCAGTTGAATCAAACGCTTGAAGAAGTCGTCCGCATCTGAAAGAACAAAAAGACCTTTACGAAAATTCTCACGACCCTCGGATATCTCCTTTGGCTCTAACTCGAGAGAATATTTTCTGTACCGCTCAACAACTTCATCTCCAAAATGATCTAAAAAATACAGTCGCTCCTGATCAGACCACTGTTCCATTTTCGCAGTAATGTCAGAAACAGTAACAGTATTAATATTTAGCTTTCGTGCAAACGAACGTAATTCCGCAGTTCGTTCCGCATGTAACCTGGTACGCTGTGTTCGATCACTATCCTCGTCTGATTCCTCGTTCGGAGCCGTAGGTGCGACGTACGGAGGCGGACAACGATCTAGTAATGAAAAATCATCTGTTTCATTAGTAAGGACTGGATAAAGAGGACGCCTGATAGGGAATTGACCATTAACCTGTAAATTGCGTTCTCGTCTCTCCCTCTCTTTCTTTTCCTGTAATTCCTTCTCCTGTAGCTGTAAAGCTTTGTCATGTGCAGCCTTCCGCTGCACTTTCTCCGCCAAGGCTTCCTCACGCTTCGCTCGCTCACGCACCTCTTTCTCCCACATACGCACACAATCAAACATATCTTGTCTAGACCTTCGCTGAAACAAACACTGCTCTACATATTGTACCTTTCGAATGTCAAACGATCCATATAGTGGCCACTGTAATTCGCGATCAGTCTTAGTATACTTATGCCATAATGTACTATACATTATTGGTGGAATACCGAATTTGACATACATTTCACGATTTGGAGTCCCCTCTGGGGGAGCCGGCTGTTTTTTACTTAATCGATAATTGGTACCATTTTCCGGACAGCACATCCTGCGGAGTGTGCTAAAAACAGGCATGTTTCAAAAAGTACCACGAGAACGCGATACTACAAAAATGACACCTAACGCGGTGTACCGTTCAAATCAAATAATATCAGAGAAATATCCCTACATGCCTGCCTATGTGAGGTGCACTTCACATATTCAAATTCAAATTCAAAGATTCAAACGTTAGCTAACTTCAAACAAATTCAAATTCAAATTCAAAATTCAAAAAGCCACAGTAAGTGTCAGTAGACTACCTCACCAATCAAAAGCTTACCAAATATTTTCAAACGTCCAAAGTCCAACTGCCAAGTTCTGTGGTCAAATCAGCCAAAACGGCACATCACGACAATCCAAGATCAGAATCTCAGTCGGAGACCGGCGCCACCTGGAAGGTCAGATCGGAAGGAAGGAAAAACACACCGTGGGTGCCAAGACTCGGGTCAATCAATCAATCATGGACATTTATATAGCGCACTACTTACCCGGAGGGTCTCAAGGCGCTTGGGGGGGGGGGGGTGCTGCTACTGCTCGAACAGCCAGGTCTTGAGCTTCTTCCTGAAGGAGAGGTGGTCTTGGGTCAGGCGCAGGTCGGTCGGGAGGGAGTTCCAGGTCTTGGCGGCCAGGTGGGAGAAGGACCTTCCTCCTGTTGTCGATCTTCGGATGCGGGGGACGGCGGCGAGGGCGTGACTGGCTGATCGGAGGTGGCGTTTGGGAGCGTAGAAGTTGATGCGGTTGTTGAGGTAGCTCGGGCTTTGGTCGTGTAGGGCTTTGTGTGCGTGGGTGAGGAGACGGAAGGTGATTCTCTTGTTGACGGGGAGCCAGTGCAGGTCTCTCAGATGTCCGGAGATGTGGCTGCGTCGGGGGATGTCGAGGATGAGTCTGGCTGAGGCGTTCTGGATCCGCTGGAGTCTCTTCTGGAGCTTGGCGGTGGTTCCGGCGTAGAGGGCGTTGCCGTAGTCCAGTCGGCTGGTGACGAGGGCCTGGGTGACCGTCTTCCTGGTCTCGGTGGGGATCCACCGGAAGATCTTTCGTAGCATGCGCAGGATGTTGAAGCATGACGAGGAGACGGCGTTGACTTGTCTGGTCATGGAGAGGGAGGAGTCCAGGATGAAGCCCAGGTTGCGTGCGTGGTCTGTCGGTGTGGGTGCGGTGCCCAGGGCGGGGGGCCACCAGGAGTCGTCCCAGGCGGAGGGCGAGGAGCCCAGGATGAGGACTTCCGTCTTGTCTGAGTTCAGTTTCAGGCGGCTGGTCGTCATCCATTCGGCTACATCTTTCATCCCTTCGTGAAGGTTGGCTCTGGAAGCGGCGGGGTCGTTGGTCAGTGAGAGGATCAGCTGGGTGTCATCGGCGTAGGAGATGATGTTCAGGTTGTGTTGGCGTGCGATGGGCGCGAGGGGGCTCATGTAGACGTTGAAGAGGGTGGGGCTCAGCGAGGATCCTTGAGGGACGCCGCAGATGACTTTGGTGGCCTCTGACTTGTACGGTGGTAGGCGGACTCTCTGTGTTCTTCCGTCGAGGAAGGAGACGATCCATTCCAGTGCCTTTTCCTGAATTCCGACGTTGCTGAGGCGCTGCACTAGGGTGCGGTGGCAGACAGTGTCGAATGCCGCGGAGAGGTCTAGGAGGATGAGGGCCGCTGTTTCTCCGTTGTCCATCAGGGCTCGGATGTCATCGGTGGCAGCGATCAGAGCGGTCTCGGTGCTGTGGTTGGCTCGGAAGCCAGACTGTGAGGGGTCGAGGGATCCATTCGTCTCGAGGAAGGCGGCCAGCTGTTTGTTGACGGTCTTCTCGATGACTTTGGCTGGAAACGGGAGGAGCGAGATGGGGCGGTAGTTCTTGAGTTCGGTGGGGTCCGCTGTTGGTTTCTTAAGTAGAGCGCTGAGTTCGGCGTGCTTCCAGCTCTCCGGGAAGGTGGCGGTGTCGAAGGAGGTGTTGATGATGTCCCGCAGGTGGGGTGCGATGACAGCGTCGGCCTTGTTGAAGACGTGGTGAGGGCACGGGTCGGTCGGAGATCCGGAGTGGATGGAGTTCATCATGCGGACGGTGTCATCGGTGCTGATCGGAGTCCAGGCGCGGAGGGTGGTGGTGGGTGGCGTTGCTGCGGTCTTTGTGTGCGATGGTTGACTACTGAAGCTGTTGTGTATGTCTGCGATCTTGTTGTGGAAGTAGGAGGCGAGGGAGTTGCAGAGGTCTTGCGATGGGGTGATGTCGTTGTTACCGGCGTTGGGGTTGGAGAGCTCTTTCACGATGTTGAAGAGTTCCTTGCAGTTGTGTGCGTTGGTGTCCAGTCGGTCCTTGAATGCAGTTTTCTTGGTGGCGCGGATCAGTTGGTGGTGCTTCCGGGTGGCAAGCTTGAGGGTGGTCATGTTGCCCGCGGTAGGTTCCCTTCTCCAGACTTTCTCGAGGGCTCGGCAGTTCTTCTTGGAGCTCTTGAGTTCGTCGGTGAACCATGGGGCTTTCTTGCTGCCGGGTCTGCTGGGCGGGGTCC
Source organism: Lissotriton helveticus (assembly GCF_964261635.1). Taxonomy (NCBI): domain Eukaryota; kingdom Metazoa; phylum Chordata; class Amphibia; order Caudata; family Salamandridae; genus Lissotriton; species Lissotriton helveticus. The sequence goes on along the minus strand of NC_136063.1, from coordinate 1,701,688,586 downwards.
TCAGAGGGGCGAGTTCGTCCGCGCAGTTGCTGATCCACTTTGTGAGGTTGTCGGCGGCCTGGCTGGGGTTCGCTGAGCTGGCGGGAGGGTGCTGACTCAGGGAGGCGGTGAGCTGGTCGGCTGTGATCTTGTTCCAGCTTCTTCGGGCAGCCTGTTGCTGGTGGTGGTGGGTCGTCGTTCTTCTGAAGGTGAAGTGGACGCAGCTGTGGTCCGTCCAGTGGAGTCCTGTGGCGTGGCTGAAGGCGATGTCTTTGCTGGATGAGAAGACGGCGTCGAGTGTGTGTCCGGCGAGGTGGGTGGGGGTGGTCACCAGTTGCTTGAGTCCCAGGTTTGCGAGGTTTTCCAGCACGGTGGTCGTGTTGCGGTCGTCGTTGTTCTCCAGGTGGAAGTTGAGGTCCCCGAGGAGGATGTAGTCGGCTGAGGGGAGGGCGAGCGGGCTGATGAAGTCGGCGATGTCCTCGCTGAATTGTGTGCGTGGTCCCGGGGGTCTGTAGATGAGGGTGCCTCTGAGAGTGGTCTTCGGGTTGACGTGGATCTGGAAGTGCAGGTGTTCGGCGGGTGCGATGGTGTCGTCGGTGTTGGTCGTGATGCGGATGGTGTTCCTATGAATGATGGCGATGCCACCTCCTGTCTGGTTGACGCGGTCTCTCCGGATGATCTTGTAGCCGTCCGGGATGGCGATGGCGATGTCGGGTGCTGAGGAGGCGTGCATCCAGGTTTCCGTGAGGAAGGCGACGTCTGGGTGTGTGGTGTCGAGCAGGTTCCAGAGCTCGACGGCGTGTCTGTGGACGGAGCGGGTGTTGAGCAGGATGCACTTCAGGTGGCTGCTGCTGGAGTTTGGCTTGGTGGGTGCTGGTGCCGTGCAGGTCCGGGTGCAGGAGAACTTGCAGGCCTGGCAGATGAAGGGTCCGTGGGTGCGTCTCGGGGTGGCTCGGTAGCATCCAGGGGTTCGGCCGGCGTTGAGTGCGTTGAGGGCGGCGGCGTCGTACGTCCGGCGGGTGGGCTGGGGTCTGCGGGGGCCAGGGGTCCTGGCACTGGGCGCGGTCCAGGCGCAGACGGGCGCAGACGGGCTTACCTTTGGCGCACCTTCGGCGCTCAGTCGGTGCTCCCGCTGCGCGCGTCCGCTGCGCGGTCGCTCGGGGGGCGTCATAAGAGGGGAGCCGGGAGGGAGGGTGTGCGGGGAGGCGGGGATCGCGGTAGCCAATCGGCGTGCGGGGGGGCGGGGTCTCGTCGAGATCCGGCGGGAAAAGCTGGGGGCTCGGCGGCGGCCCTGCGGTGGCTGGGGCGGCGCTGGGACGGCCCTGTGGCGGCTGGGGTGGTTCAGCGGCGGTCCTGTGGCGGCTGGGGCGCCGTGTAGATCGAGGCACAGGCAGCAGGTAGGAGGAGCAGGCGGGGGGTGTGGGGGCGACCAGGCCGAGGGCGCAGTGGCAGCGTACGCGTCCATGGCGAGTTTCCTAACCTTCGTCACGACCTCTCCTTCGGGCATCCGAGTCGCCGATGAGTCCCTTCGTGGTCGCCAATTGTGGTGTTGGGTTCAAATCAGGCCTACATACTCTGCTAAGCTCTCGAACACCTTAGTATAGAAGTTGGCACGGACACTGAAAAAGGTAAAAGACAAGTTTATTAAGACCCCATGGGGTGGTGATACATTCCTACAGCACCCTTCGGCAGTGTAAGAAGTAGCACACCGAACATTGGTGCGCGACCTCTTTTATACAGTTTAATAGCAATAAAAAGATAGGCGGTCACAAGTTACACATTTTAGGTACATATAAGGTCATTTTTGGAACACAGCCAGCATGTGGGAGGAGTCAAATAGCACTGGTCAGTTAGTACCAACATTCCTAAAGAGTGACCAGTAAATGCATGATGCGCATGTGCGCTTGACCAGTACTAAAAATAGCCTGTTGCTGAGCAGAATAAGGGACCATGGATATCGAGAAAGGACAAAAGGGCACACTGACCACGAGGCAGCGTGTTCATAAGAAACGGAAGTCAGAGGGATTCAAAATGGCCCCCGTTCGTTTTGGTCAAGTTAACAGAAAAGACCGTGTAGCTGTGCTAAACGCTAACTCAGGAGCTGCCAAAACACGACAGACGGCCCTTTTAGCGTTTAGCAAAAGCTACCTCATACTGAACATAATCAGAATGTTCATCATCAATGTTAATAGCCATTAGTTTCAATACTTCGTCGTTGGTCAGTTTCTCTTGCTTAACAATAGCTCGTTTGGACGGAATACAGGCTGTGATACATACAGAACATAACGTAGGGCCGCATTGAATACATAGACAAAGGGTAAATAGTACTCCAAGAAAGACACAGAGAATCGTTAATAATTTCCAACCCCAAGTAGTAAGCAGAGTCCAGAACCACCCAGAAAAAGTCCATGCTCCATTTTCTGGATGGATCTCAGCAGCTATCTTATGTAATTTCGTAATTGAATTATACACAGAAGGTGAGTTATCTGGCACGTACACACAACAACTACTCCCGATGACGCGGCATGCTCCACCCCTATCAGCTAGTATCACATCTGAAACCATTCTATTCTGGAGCGCTACAATTCTGGTAATTTGCAATTCCTCAGTAATATTCCCTAAAGCAGAGGCAGTTTCATTGGCGACAGCTTCCACCACACGTGTAAGCCGCCTTATCTTCCTGCTATTCAGTGCAGCTCCTACAAATGAAAATAACCCCAAGTTGAAATCTACATATTGTTGTAAAGTGGTATCAGTCTGATCAATTTCATCAAGATCTAACGTTCGTTTAACTCTGTTCAGCACGAAATCATGGTACAGAACGTAATCATTGTGATACATGGGAGGAGCAATAAACACAGGTGGTAATACAAAAGCTATATAACATGTTCCTAACCATCCCAATGGTAGACGATGGTATCCCTTATTTCCACAAATGAAATATGTGTTACGTGAAGCTACAAATGCAATTCCAATCGGTGTATCGAAGGTAAGTGTAATATTACATTCACTGCGACCTACAGGGATTGTACCTGTATTTCTAATACACAAATCTGCTTTTGTATCAATGACTGTTATCATATGCAAATTCGTCACATTTATAAATCTTTGATTCATTTATACACGAGGTGTAGAAACATTGTCCGGACGATACTCTTCCCATTCAAATTTAGTTCCTTCAGCGTGTGGATAGCCATCTTTATCGTTATAGCATATTTTATTCAGCCGAAAAAGTAGTTCACCTTTCGTTGGCCATCTCAAGGTGAAGAGAAGAGTGTACCAAGCATGACAAGAGCCATTATGAGAAAACGGGAGAGGAATAAGTGGTGTTCCTCCCTTCTTTTGATGTCCGGGCAACATTCCACATACCCAACAATTGGACATGTTGGTCATGTTATGAGTATGATGCAAAATCTGAATAAAGCTGTTATTCAAATAAGTCTGCCTATGTCTTTCTTCGTGAAAAGGCAAAGTAAAATGAAAATGTTCAGATGGACTCGGAGTGGTGGGCAGCAAATGTTCTCGTACAGGAAACAATAGTTCTATAGTCCAAGCTAATACTGCGATCACCACTACGGTCAAGACAAAAAAAACAGCACCAAGAATTCTCCCTTTTCGTGTCGAAGGAGATGCCATAGTTCACAAAACAATATTCTTCAAAAGCAACACTAAGCGGAAAAATAAAAACGATGGTCCTGGACCGAGGCTGCCGTTGATTTGTTCTCCGGGATTCAAGACGGGTGTCGCTACACTGGGTAGAACTGATCCCCCCCCCTTGATATTCCCGGCTTCCGTTTCACAAACCTCAGAGCGGTTACCAACCAGTTTCAAAAACACAAAAGGGAATCTTATTTCCTGTGACGTAGATTGTACTTCACTTTATCAGAAACAACGTGGTCCGGGAAGGCTCCCTCCAATTCATCAGGCGTGACAGCTGGGCTCTTTTCTGTATCCAAAATCTTTCTGTAGTCGGATAGCACCACAGAGCTCACCAGATCCGGAGAGACACGTTGGCAGTGCGTTGAATGTATCCACCGCTTCTTGTTGGTGACTCTCACAGCAGTTCGCGTAGCCAGCAGCACTTGTTCAGGGCCATGCCATCTCGGTTCCAAACTGCTGGATCGCTCAAATACTTTGACCATCACGTGGTCCCCAGGGTGGAGATCGTGAGCCTCACCTGTGGAGTTATCAGGGAGCGCCTCTCGAACCTGTTGATGAATAGAAAGCAAATCATTTGTTAATCGTGCCAAATAATCGTTCATCATTATACAAGGCACATCATGTACTAAACGAGGTTTTGGAATTCCCCAAATATTCATCGGCCTTCCAAACTCCACTTCATAGGGTGTGAGGCCAGATCGGGAATGTGGGACTGATCGAATGGACAGCAATGCCAAAGGCAAAGCATCCGGCCATTTCAGAGATGTGGATGCCACTATCTTCGCTAGCTTCAGTTTCAGAGTTGCATTGTATCTCTCGACCAAACCTGCTGATTGTGGGTGAAAGACTGCGTGGAATCGTTGTTTGATTCCCAATCCTTTCAGGATGTACTCAATTACTTTCCCAATGAAATGAGGACCATTATCACTCCACATAAGTTTACAAACACCATAGCGCGGGAAGTACTCTTTGAGTAACACCTTAGCTGTTGTCAATGCTGTATTGTCTTTCGTAGGGTAAGCCTCAATCCATTTGCTGAAGGCACACACCACCACTAGGACATACCTGAGATTATTACAGCGCTCCAGCTGGATGTAATCCATTTGCAGTACTTCGAATGGTGCAGTAGGTGGAACAAACCCTCCTTTGGGAGTATGAGTCCCTTGTCCAGGATTGTGCTGTAAACATATCAGACAAGTCTGTACTACTCTCTTAGCCGTGCTTGCAATATCAGCATTTTCCCAAACTCGTGTAAGCAATTTAGTAATTGCGAGAGCTCCAATGTGTGCCAGCCCGTGTGTCATTTGCACCATTGTTTGTAAATAGGCCATGGGTAGTTTCCATCTCTCCATATCTTTACTACGCCAGCAACCCTCATCATCCAATACTCCTTCAGTGGCCCATTTCGTAAGTTCTGCCTCAGATGCAGACTTCTGTATATCTAATATTTCTTCTCTAGCATCATGCCACCGCTCAGCTTGTGACTTCACCACATACATGGGGAAATTATTTTGCAGCATAGCGGTCTCTCTCGCAATGCGATCTGCGAAAGCATTGCCTTGCCCTATTTTGTCCGTCACCTTTTTGTGTGCACTGCACTTGACTATTGCAACTTTCTTTGGGCACAACAGTGCATTCAGGAGATCGCGTACCAATTCTCCATGCATGATGTGTACTCCGTGTGAAGTCAAAAATCCTCGTTCCTTCCAGAGTAAGCCAAAATCATGCACTACTCCAAAAGCATAACGACTATCCGTGTAAATGTTCACACATAGTCCAGTACTTAACTCACATGCTTTCGTTAAGGCTATCAGTTCAGCTGCTTGAGCCGATTTCTGGGGTATTCGTGCTGCCTCTACAACTGTCTTAAGTGTCGTGATCGCGTAGGCTGCAGAAGTCGTACCATCTGGTAACCTCACGCACGATCCATCAACCCACAGTTCCCCATCTACATCTGGAAACGGTGTATCCTGTAAATCGATACGACCCTTTGTCTGTTCCTCAGTCAGAAAAACACAATCATGTTGTTCTTCCTTCTGAGTCTCAGCAACAGGATCCGGCAGTAAAGTAGCAGGATTCAGTGTCGTACATCGTTTTAGTGTGATGTGCGGCGCCAACAATGTTAGCTCATATCCTGTCAAACGGGCGCTGGTTAGATGCTGTGTTTTCGTTTGATTCAGTAACGCATCTACCGCATGGGGAACTAACACCAACAATTTGTGTGACAAAACTATTACCTCACTTTGTCGTATCGCAACTGCTGTTGCTGCAACTGCTCGAAAACATCCAGGCAATCCTCGAGCCACAGGGTCGAGTACCGCCGAGAAGTATGCACAAGGCCTCTGTTTGTCTCCGTGTGTCTGCACTAGCACTGACAATGCGCACCCATCCTTCTCGTGTACATACAATGTGAAAATCTTCGTGTAATCAGGTGTACCTAACACTGGTGCAGAACAAAGAACTTGTCTTAATTGTTCAAAAGCATTCTGACATTCATCCGTCCATTCAATGGGGATCGGTGTATCTTTAGACAACAATGCCAACAATGGTTTAACGATGTGTGAAAAACCTAATATCCATTGCCTACAAAAAGACGTCAAACCTATAAAGGCACGAACATCCTTCTGGGTGCGAGGAACTGGAGTGTCTAGGATTGCCTGAATTCGATCTGGTGTCAATGCACGGCCCTCCTTAGACAAAAGATGACCGAGGTAGGTCACCTTTGGTCTACAATATTGCAGCTTTTTCTTCGAAACTTTATGATTATGTTTGGCCAGGAAGGAAAGCAAGGAAAAGGTACTCTTCTCACATTGTTCTGGCGTGTCTGCAGCAAGTAAGATATCATCTACATATTGAATAAGAGCCACTCCATCTTGTAATTCAAAGGAATCAAGCTGTCTTTTTAATGCCTGACTATAAATGCTAGGACTTTCAGTATAGCCTTGAGGAACTTGACAAAATCTGTACGATTTGTTATTTAATGTAAAGCCGAATAGATATCGACTGTCAGGATGTACAGGGATCGAAAAGAAGGCATTCTTCAAATCGATGACTGTAAAAGTAGTTGCCGTCGAAGGAACCAACGTAAGCAACGTGGTGATGTCGGACACCACCGGGTATTGAGGTACTACTATCTTGTTTATTTCCCTCAAAATCAATAATGAAACGGTAAACCTTAGCATCTGCATCTCTTTTAAGGATCGGTAAAATGGGGCTATTGCAAACATTGTTGGGGACTTCCTCAACTACTACTGCCGAAATCAAATCATTTACAATGTGTATCAAAGCAAGTTCACCCTCTCGGGAAATCTTATATTGTGGGACACGTGGTAGAGATACTCCCTCCTTTACAGTAATACGTACTGGAGGAATTATCATCCGCCCCACATCCGTATCGGAAGTGGCCCACAGCGTTTTCGGTAAAGAGGCCAGTACTTCAGATTCATGGAGAAAACACACTCGTTCTAATTCTGGGTAATTCTCATTCAACACAACTCGCACTCCTTCTGGGGCACAGCGAATAGTGGCGCGAAAGTGTTTTAACATATCGAGTCCCATAATATTATCTGGTGTATTTGGAGACAACAAAAAAGGACAAGGGGCAGCAAATTTATCAACATGAAATGCAACTGGTTGAGACAGTGGGCTAGAAGTAGGTGTTCAATCGAACCCTATAGCTGTAATTACCTCGCCAGACAGGGGAGCCCTTGGAACCAAGTATTTGGACAAGGCGCTACGAGTAGCTCCTGTATCGACCAGAAATTGATCAGTAGAACCCAGAACATGTGCTTCTATATATGGACCCCTTTGATCAACCGGTACCTCAACCGATTCCACACCCCATCCTACGCAATCCTATGCATAGTGCTCATCCCGTGGTTCAGCAGAACCACCCTCATTTATCTGATATTGATTATGATTATCAAACGTATTATAGTCTGTCTGACCACGACCCCTTGCTCCATATCCTCCGCGATCATTCGTGCCATAACTTCCTCGATCAGTCGTTCCATAGCCTCCTCTTGACCCCCCATAATTACTTCTAGACCTCCCACTTCCTCGTCCCCTCAAATTACGCTGCTCTCGAAACACCGGACAGTCTGCAATCCAATGCCCAAACTGTTTGCAGTATGCACATTGATTCACAGAAATGTCAGAACGAGGGGGAGGAGCATTACTGTACGATCCTCGCCCTCCTCTATTGTTTCCTCTCGTAGCCTGAACCTGAGCTAACATTACCTTCATCTTCAAATCCTTCGCCTTCTTTTCACTACTTTCTTTTGCCTCCAATTCCTGTCGTTCATAATATTGAGCCATAGTCAATAAAGAAGCAGGGGTTGCTGTGGTCCATGAACTTTCACTCGCTTTTAATCATTTCGCAATCTCCGGTAGGAGATTAGCCACATACTTATCAACGAATAAATGCCTGCCTGTATCTTCTGTCAATGATTGGCCACTGTAATCATGGAACGCTTCCTCGAAGCGAGAGAAAAAATCAGAAACCGATTCATCCATTTTTTGTGTACAAGAAGCTAACATAGTCCAATCAATCTTTTTAGCGGGAGCAAGAGTCTTTAATTTTGTTATTATGGCCTGTGGAAGGTCTAATATTAATTGACACGGCTTACATGCTGGTTCTCTATCTAAATCAGCCTGAACAAGATCTTTCCAAGTGGCCCCGAGAGTCGTGAGGTCATCAAATTTACGAATCGCTCTCCACATATCAGGAGGCAATATCAACCCGAAAAACAGGTCAATATCAACTAACGTCATAATACACGAAGAAATCGCGCTTTCAACATTTTCATAAAAAGCCGCAGGATTTTTACGGGGATCAGGTAAAGCATTCTTAAGCGCCATAACATCTGCTCTATTCCAAGGCGTATAAACCCAGTTATATACAAAATACCCTTTCGCATCTTTGGATCTTTTATCATCATCTGTGCCATCCCCTTTATGAGGGACATATAAAGGCGCAGCTTCTCGCATAGGTCTAACATTAATCGCAGCAATCTTATCTGTTTCAAAGATAGGGCATTCTTTGGATATCCCCGTCGCTCCGGACGCAGACGAGTTCTTCGACTTTGCCAACTCCCGTAGTCGTGTCGCCTCATTTCGCAGTTGAATCAAACGCTTGAAGAAGTCGTCCGCATCTGAAAGAACAAAAAGACCTTTACGAAAATTCTCACGACCCTCGGATATCTCCTTTGGCTCTAACTCGAGAGAATATTTTCTGTACCGCTCAACAACTTCATCTCCAAAATGATCTAAAAAATACAGTCGCTCCTGATCAGACCACTGTTCCATTTTCGCAGTAATGTCAGAAACAGTAACAGTATTAATATTTAGCTTTCGTGCAAACGAACGTAATTCCGCAGTTCGTTCCGCATGTAACCTGGTACGCTGTGTTCGATCACTATCCTCGTCTGATTCCTCGTTCGGAGCCGTAGGTGCGACGTACGGAGGCGGACAACGATCTAGTAATGAAAAATCATCTGTTTCATTAGTAAGGACTGGATAAAGAGGACGCCTGATAGGGAATTGACCATTAACCTGTAAATTGCGTTCTCGTCTCTCCCTCTCTTTCTTTTCCTGTAATTCCTTCTCCTGTAGCTGTAAAGCTTTGTCATGTGCAGCCTTCCGCTGCACTTTCTCCGCCAAGGCTTCCTCACGCTTCGCTCGCTCACGCACCTCTTTCTCCCACATACGCACACAATCAAACATATCTTGTCTAGACCTTCGCTGAAACAAACACTGCTCTACATATTGTACCTTTCGAATGTCAAACGATCCATATAGTGGCCACTGTAATTCGCGATCAGTCTTAGTATACTTATGCCATAATGTACTATACATTATTGGTGGAATACCGAATTTGACATACATTTCACGATTTGGAGTCCCCTGTGCTAAAAACAGGCATGTTTCAAAAAGTACCACGAGAACGCGATACTACAAAAATGACACCTAACGCGGTGTACCGTTCAAATCAAATAATATCAGAGAAATATCCCTACATGCCTGCCTATGTGAGGTGCACTTCACATATTCAAATTCAAATTCAAAGATTCAAACGTTAGCTAACTTCAAACAAATTCAAATTCAAAATTCAAAAAGCCACAGTAAGTGTCAGTAGACTACCTCACCAATCAAAAGCTTACCAAATATTTTCAAACGTCCAAAGTCCAACTGCCAAGTTCTGTGGTCAAATCAGCCAAAACGGCATATCACGACAATCCAAGATCAGAATCTCAGTCGGAGACCGGCGCCACCTGGAAGGTCAGATCGGAAGGAAGGAAAAACACACCGTGGGTGCCAAGACTCGGGTCACTCAGTGGCAGCGTACGCGTCCATGGCGAGTTTCCTAACCTTCGTCACGACCTCTCCTTCGGGCATCCGAGTCGCCGATGAGTCCCTTCGTGGTCGCCAATTGTGGTGTTGGGTTCAAATCAGGCCTACATACTCTGCTAAGCTCTCGAACACCTTAGTATAGAAGTTGGCACGGACACTGGAAAAGGTAAAAGACAAGTTTATTAAGACCCCATGGGGTGGTGATACATTCCTACAGCACCCTTCGGCAGTGTAAGAAGTAGCACACCGAACATTGGTGCGCGACCTCTTTTATACAGTTTAATAGCAATAAAAAGATAGGCGGTCACAAGTTACACATTTATGGTACATATAAGGTCATTTTTGGAACACAGCCAGCATGTGGGAGGAGTCAAATAGCACTGGTCAGTTAGTACCAACATTCCTAAAGAGTGACCAGTAAATGCATGATGCGCATGTGCGCTTGACCAGTACTAAAAATAGCCTGTTGCTGAGCAGAATAAGGGACCATGGATATCGAGAAAGGACAAAAGGGCACACTGACCACGAGGCAGCGTGTTCATAAGAAACGGAAGTCAGAGGGATTCAAAATGGCCCCCGTTCGTTTTGGTCAAGTTAACAGAAAAGACCGTGTAGCTGTGCTAAACGCTAACTCAGGAGCTGCCAAAACACGACACATTGTTTCCTTTACTTCTGAATACCTTTAATTTAATGATAATGCTTTGGTTTCTCCTTCGTTATTATGGGATATGTTTAAAGCATTGCCGTGATTTTATTTTAAGTTATCTTTCTAGGGATCAAAGAAGTTCTCTAAGGAGCATTCAGCCCTACTTTCTTCAATAAAATGTATGAAAAAAAAGCACTTCTCTTCTAAGTTGCCCTCGGATCTTCAGAACTTAATTGAGAAAAAACTACTGTTTAACTCTATTTCTACTAATGAGGAAAATTGTATTCTCCTACGGTAAAATGAACATTATTATGGAGGGGAAAACAATGCACGTAGACTGTTAGCAAATTATTAAAGGTCAGAAAAGAGCATTAAGCTATTGATTTTGTGACAAACATTCATGGTGGTTCTATTACAAATCATAATGATATTTTAGAATAATTTATCAAATGTTATAAGTCTCTGTATACTCCGGAGTCACATATTCAGTCCTCCAATATTGTAGATTAAGTAGGTCAAATTTCACATACCACCTCCCTGACTTGGGGCCAGATGTAGGTAACACATTTTTACCGACTCCAAAATACCAATTTTTACCGAATCGGTATTTCAGAAAAGTGAAACGAGATGTAGGTCAAAATCCGGTAAAAAATACCGAATCGGTAAAAATCGGTAACCCCTTCACGGTATTCACCGAATAGGTATTTTCCGATACGGCAAATACCGAATCGGTAACTCACATGCAATCCTATGGGCCCGGAGGCCCATAGGAATGCATTGAAACTACCGACTCGGTATTTACCGAATCGGTAAATACCGAGTCGGTAAATACCGAGTCGGGGATACAAAATATCAGGCAGTTGAAGTATCAACCAATCACGTGTCTCCATCCCGCCCCTCAGCCAACCAACAGAGCAATAGACCAATCCTGTGCATCGACCCCACCCCACAACCAGGAAGTGGCCACACCCATGCAGGTGCAGTGTAACTGATCACACAGGAGAGCAGACACACAGAGACAGGCAGTTGTGAAGCAGATCCCTGCAGGAGAAACAAATGGAGCCCCAAGACTCTCAGAGGGAAGGACCAGAGAGGAAGAGAAAGATGAAGTTTAGCACTGGAGAACTGCAGGTGCTGGTGGAGGAGGTAGTCAAGCACTACCCAAGAATCTTTGGAAAGCAGTCCCTGCAGGTACCAGGGGCTGTCAAGAGGAGCACCTGGCTGGGGATCCAGACTAAAATCAACGCCATAGGAGTGACCAACAGGGAAGTGGCCGACCTAAAAAAGCGACGGTACGATCTAAGGATCATCATTAAGAAGAAACTGGCAGCAAGAAGCAAGGAGTCCAATTTAACAGGTGGAGGGAAGAACAAGGCACCTCCACTCACATACCTGGAAGAGCTAGTGGAGTCCACACTGGAGCCAGATTGCGTCCTGGGGATTGGTGATGCAGACAGCTCAGCCCGAGCAGCAGCTAAGAAAGGTAAGGGACATGTCCATCATCCCACACCCCCTGCCTGTGTACCTCCCCCAATGTGGCAATGTATTTAGGAAATCCAGTTCTGACTTTAGTACTCACCTGCAATGCATTATGGGAGTGGTAGTCATGAGAATACCCATATGAGCAGTCAACATGAAATGTCGTCAGGCATGCCACACAATACAATCAGACACATGGGAGGAGCAGAAAATAGTGATGTGAAAATGTAATTTAATATTGATGTACACGGTGAAAGCACCACTAAGATACTGTCCATGTCTGTCCACAGGAGAGACATCACGCAAATCACAGCAGGTGAGGGAGAAGGCACATCCCCAAAGGGATAGCAGTGAGCAAGAAGGCAGGGATGCTGGGCCCAGCAGTGCAAGACCTACAGCACCATGCACACAAGCAGCAGACATACCAGAGGCAGACGACACCATGCAACTGGAAGCATCTCCTGTGCTCATTGGCTCACCACTACCTGCGTCAGAACAATCACACACACCAGCAGACTCCGAGGTGTCTGAAATCCTCAGGCCTGTGAGGCATGAGGGTCCCCCGCATAGGATCCTACAAACATCCTCGGATGAGGAAGGGGAATGTGAGGAGTCAATGCAGTCTATGGCAGGGAATGCACCAGGTCACACATCCACTCCTGTCAGGCCATCTGAAGGAACAAGACGTCGTAGGGTCCGGGAGTCAGGCGGCAGTGGCCGTGATGAGAGTGTGTTCCAAGGCCTCGAGACCACAATGGTGAAGGTTCAGCGCCTGCAGGCAACAGGGATAAGTGCAGTACACAGGCAGATGCGAATTCTGAACACCAACTTCACAGACATGAACAAGGGAATAGCATCAATGGCAGACAGCATGAAGGACATGGCAGAGGGAGTCAGGGACATGTCTCAGTGTGTGATGACACTCTGTGAGGAACTTCGTGAGGACCGTGCACAAAGGCGCAGGGAGAGCCATCGTACGCATCAGCAGACAAGGGGAATGCGGCAACTTGCAAATGCCACTTCACTGATGTGTCGCCGGTCAGTTGCAATGCAGGAGGGGCTGGTGCACTGCTGTACTGACCTCACACGTGGGATGGGGAGAGTCACTACAGCGATGGAAGTGTTGCTGACAAACCAGTCAGCCACCACAGTAGCAGAAGGTCTTGGGGACACAGATACCACTAGTAGCAGGGGCAGCACCCCTGTCCCTGAAGTAAGGAGGAGTAGCAGACGCCAGAGTGCCGGCGCTGGCACAGCAGACTTTGAACCCAGCCAAGCACATGCATCACGCGGGGCTGTTCGGGGCCGCAAGCAGTGAGTCTAGCATGTTCAGTTGTACATGTGAGGGTGAGGTAACCCCTGTACACACAGTAGTGCCAGGCACACTAGTATGTGACATTTGTGGCTCATGTCTTTTCTACGTAGTGCTAAATAAACTACGTGCATTGACGTACAACACGTGCTTTGTCTCGATACTTACTCAGAAGTAGTTGTGTGTGATTTCTGTCTGTCTCTGTCTTCCATCTGTGGGTGTTGGTACTCCGACTGTGTTGGCTGCTGGTAGTGCCTGCTCATCGTCATGGTCTACATACTCCTCCAATTCCACCTCTGTGCCCCTCTTCGTTGCGAGGTTGTGCAACATTGCACAGGTTGCAATTATCTTACAGCACGTTTCAGGTGTGTACTGCCGTGCCCCCCCACTTTTGTGGAGGCAGCGGAACCGACTCTTCAGGAGGCCAAAGGTGCACTCAATGATGTTCCGGGTGGATTTATGTGCCACATTGTAACGTCTCTGGCTGGGGGTTGTGGGGTTGAGCTAGGGTGTCAGGACAAAGGAACGGAGTGCATATGCACTATCCCCTAAAGTGGAAGACAAAATATACATTACTCAGATGCACACATTGACATAGTCTGCTTCATCTATCAAGGGAGTGTCACCCATTTCTTTACCTAGCAGGTATCCTTCCCCAAATTCACCCGCTGTCAGGCGGGTATAGATCCCACTGTTTTGGAAGATATATGAATCGTGGGTACTTCCTGGGTATCTGGCCACTATATCGGTGATGATGAACTTGGCATCACAGATTGCTTGTACATTGATTGTGTGTGTTGACTTCCTGTTCCTGTATATGTGCTCTGTGGCAGCTGGGGGGCAAATGGGGATGTGGGTCCCATCAATGCAGCCAATCACGTGTGGGAAGTTTGCCATGAGGTAAAAGTCAGTCTTGGTCCTGAGCAAGTCCGCATCAGTGTCTGGGAAGTGGATGTAGTGATCCATTCTTTGCATCATGGCATCCAGGAACTTTTGGAAAAAACGCGACAGGCAGCTCTGGGACACCCCACCTACCGCTACCACTATACTCTGGTAGCTCCCAGATGCTAGGAGGTGTATTCTACAGAGCACCTGGACATGGGGTGGGATGGCATGGGCCCTTGGTCTTGGGTGGTCCAGGAGTGCATGCAGGTCCCTGATCAGGTCCATGGTGGTTTCAGGGTGCAGTCTGTATCTCTGCAGTATCTCTGACTCTGTCAATTGGAGGAGTGTAATCCTTTGCCTATATACCTGTTCCTCCCTTCTCCATTCCCTCTCACCTGCTGCCTGTAGCCTTAGCCGTCTTGCTATGACGTAAAAAGCCGCCATTCTGGTTCCAGTGTAGCATTTTGGGGACCTTTTTTATAGGCTGCACCTGATTACCACCTGCTTGCAATCCATGTTAAATACCGACTCGTAATTACCGAATTTCAGAGCAAATCGGTAATTTAAGGCTCACCTACATCTCGATGGCGTGGTATTTTCTATTTCGTAATTTCCGATTCGGTAATTTTACCGAGTCAGAACTTTTACCGACTCGGTATTTGTTCCGAATCGGTAATTTTACCGAGTCGGAACTTTTACCGACTCGGTATTTGTTCCGAATCGGTAATTTTACTGAGTCGGAAATATTGACGTTTCGGTATCTTTACCGAGCCGGTAATCTACCGATTCGGTATTTTTTCCAGTTTTAGGCGACCTACATCTCATTTTCCAAATACCGGTCGGTAACGGCCGAAAACACCGATTTTCGGCCGTTACCGACCGGTATTAGGCTACCTACATCTGGCCCCAAGTCTTTTAGTCCTTAGAAAACGATATCACCCTTGAAGAAATCTCGAGTGTGTTACATTCATTACTCCAGGGCCTGATGACTTTACAGTGCAATATGCTGTTACCATATTTTTTTGGTTTATTTTCCAATTTTGTTGATTCCTCTATGAGTCTGGTACTTTTAAGGAAGCTATTTAATGTCCAATTTCTAAAGAATGTAAAGCTCCTCTTGACTGTAAGATTTACAGACCTATCTATTTGTTAAATTTTGATAATAAGAATTTTGCAAAGCTGCTTGCTCTTCATTTGGAGTCCTACCTCCCGTATCTTATTGGGAAGAAACAATCAGGTGTTATTAAAGGTAGTTTTATTTCTGACAATACTTGCTTACTGTTCAACGTTCTTAGCAAGGCTCCTCTGTTTAAATCCTCGCTTACAGCCATATTAATAGATGCTGAAAAGGGCTTTGATAGGATTAGTTGGGGGTTTATGCTCATATCCTTATCCTGGCATGGTTTTGGGCCTAAACTTATTGTTCTTATTTCCCTCTTGTATCATTCTCCTAAAGCATCTATCATGGTTAATAGCAGACTCTCTTCATATGTCTCTCTCTATAGAGGAGTGTGACAAGGGTGCACATTCTCCCCCTTATTATTTGTATTGGCTCTAGATCCTTTTCTTTCATGGATTCATCTTAACCCATTGATCTCTTGTTTTGCCTAAGGTGATCCTCATTTGATGTTTGCTGCATATGCAGATGATATCCTTTTGTTCATCTCCTCTCTGAACGTGTGTTGCCCTATCTTTTGACTGAGATTTCTCTTTTCTCTGAGAAATCTGAATACAAAATATATAAAGATAAAACAGAAATTCTTCCTCTCAATAAATATACTTTTAGTCAACCTAATCAAATAATTGGTTTTCAGTGGTCAGCTTCGGCCAAAATTAAATATTTAGGTATAACAGTTACAAATTCATTTGCTGAGACTATTAGAGTTCATTTTAAAGAACTCAACATGACAGTTGATAGTATCCTCTCCTCTTGGAATCCATTAGTTCTTTGTTGCCGCGGACGTCTAGATGTGATTAACATGGTGGTTTCCCCTATTTTGTTATATCTCCTTTCTTTGTTACCATTTCATATAGCAAAATATTTATTTTAAAAATATAATTCATTACTTCTTTCCTTTTTATAGTAGAAAAATAAATTGTGTGTTGCTCTTTCAACTTTGCAAAAATCGAAAGCTGCTGGGTGAGTTCATTTTCCAGATTTTTATTATTATCTTAGAACATATACTTTGAGACAAGTTATCCTCTGGGTTTCTGATGTAATTTCACTGCTTTCTCCTTTGTGGTTAGAGTTTGAGAGAGTTTCATTAAGCCCTTTTCTTTTAAGGAGTTTTCGTCTTTTTCTTCTGTAAAATCGCTCCTTCACTCTCTGGTTTTAAAGCAGTCTGTTTTGCTGCTTAAATCTACTTTTACCAAACTTGACTCCTTTGGTATTTCATGAGATGCCAATATGGTACAATTCTTTAATTCAGTGTTAATATTAGACCTCTTTTTGAAGTAATTCGAAGGATAAAGGTCTTATGTGGGTTTATCAACTCTTTTCTAAAAATGCTCTAATTTCTTTTCCCCAATTCTGTGACATTTACCATTGCTCCAAGTCCTTCTATTCTCGCTCTCAATCATTGATGAATGTGGTGCTTCATAGATACTTTTCCCTACAGAATTATTCTCCTAGTCTTGTTCCTCTTTCTTCAGGATTTAATGAGTTCCTCATAACAGGTCATAAAGCAGCAGCAATCTATAAAATGTCTCTTGCTGCCAGACCCTACTTGAGCCAAACCCAAGGTAGAACTTTTACGGGAAGAAGATTTGGGGGCATGTTGGCAAGTTCCATTTTAGAACAACATTTGGGCCATTATTTTGAAAATTTCCAGATCATCTAGTATTACTCAATCCCTCTTTTTTATTTACCAAAGATTATATTATACTCCTACACAATGTTCTCAGTTTCCTCAGATATTTCAGCAAAATGTTGGCCTTGTGATTTTCCTCAAGAAGATCCTATACATATGTTATTTAGGTGTCCTGATGCCCTTTAATTTTGGCATAGGGTTTGGTCGCAAGTTCAAAAGATCTTTCACATGCATCTCTCCTTTAATATTCTTTATGTATTTGTGGGTACATTATCTCAGTCCTTTTTGCCCTCATTTTCCAATGATAAATTATTGGACATTTTATTGGCCCTTGCATTTCAGCAAATCATCTTTAACTGGAAATCCTCTGCTAAAGTATCATATAGGTGTTGGGGGATTCTGTATTTTCACATCAGAAATTGGATACTATGTATATGATGCAATGTTTTGTCTCTCATATTACCTCTAAATTATGGCTGCCTCTTATGGTATTTCTTAATCAAATTGATGATACTGTATCACAAACTATTTCAACACTGTCTGAAAATGTTCAGCCTACGTGATTATTTTATTCTCTGTCTTGTTTTATATTTGAATGGAATAGTGTCATTTTTTTAGTGTATAGAGGCGCTATGCTTATTTAGAATGACATGGTTGAAAGTGTATATTTTTCATGCTATTGTAAGCATCTAAGCTATCTAAGAGTTCTCCCTATCCCTTATCTCCCTCCTTTTTATTCTTTCCTGCCTATTCCTCCCTATACAATTTAAAAATACTTTATTATTTTATATACAATGTATTATTAGTAATTGCTTGCTATTTTACCATTTGTTCTCTGAAAACATTATGTATTGTTGTTCTAAATAAAGTCTTATTGAACGTAAAAATTCAGTGCCTGGTGGGTCAATGGTGGGGTGTATTATATAGGATAGGGTGTGATCAAGTGTTGTGATGTGTACACACTGCTCTAGTCCACCCACTGCACATTCTCCCACTGCCTCAGGAAGACAAAGGAATCGGACAAGTATCACACATGGCTCCCTCCTCAACCTGTACCAAGAGATGCTGGAAAAAGTCCTTTTCTGCCCCAATATCGACACTCCAGAGGATTCAAAAGATAGCAGCTAAGTTAGCCTTGAGAAGACCAAGGTGATCATCAGCTTCCTTGCCCTTGTTGGAGCTGCATTGGCTCCCTATACTGCAAAGAGTTCTATTTAAGTCCCTTTGCATAGTCTTAAAAGCTCTGCATGGGTCTGGAGCTAAACCAATGCAGAATACATTTGCTTGGTAAGCCCCTGCTAGGAGCCTTCACTCCTCCTCCGCCAGAATGGTGAAGGTACCAAGATTCAAAAAAACAAAATCAGAAGATAGGGCTTTCAGCACCTCTGCTGCCCAACTATGGAATAATCTTCCATTCGAGCTGAGACAGCAGGAAGATCTTTTTCTGTTCAGGAAGAGACTAACGGCTCTATCCTAGGGCATAACTCTACTATACTGGTGAGACCCCCCCCCCCCCGTAGCATGAATCTAGCTGGGCACACATATGTTAGCGCCAGGATGCCCGCTGGGTGACAGTGTGCTCTCTAAGTGCTGAAATAATAATAATAATAATAATAACAATAACACAGATTGATCAAGTCACAATGAAGCACTATCAATGGACTTTCACAATTTTCTAAGTCACACCCTTTAGTGAAGGCATCTTGGTTTCGACCACACCTTTCAGGATGATATCATACCCCTCTCGCGCCCGACATCCCATAAGGTGACTTTTTTTTACCAGTCATTATTTACAGTCTTGCGGGACTAAAAGAAGGGGGTCACTAACATTATATATGCAAACTTAATATTCTTAAATGAAAGAATCAGAATGGAAAGGCTATCCTGATGAAACCGAGTTAGGATGCAGCAGTTTTGGGTACCCAAAGCATGAATTTCCAACACCATCACGTCTTTAAGCTGAATCTAGGGTGGATTAGAAGACGAGGATGACCGCATTCAGTAAAAAAATTCCCAGCTAATTATTCTTTTTAAAATCTCTATGGTGTCCTATGCAAGAACGCTACCTGTAATGGGTAGTTACGTAAAAAAAAAAGGATATTGTAAGGACCTACACTGAGCACATAAAACAAAATAAAGAGGCAATTCCCATGGCTCCTCAAAAAGACATAAAGAAAAAAACCTGGACCCAGTTGTTTGGTGTTTTTAATTCTCATGAAATGACATATACCCACATTGGGGGTGAGGGTACATCTTTCTTTATGTATACCCAGTCTACAACAATGCTAGAATCCACAAAAGAACTTTAGTCTTGTCCTTACCCAGGGCCAGGCTGCCCAGCAACAGAAACGCAGTGATGACATAGCCCTTCATGTGTCTAGGAGCTGAACAGAGGGTCTAGTCTAGTCCTGTGGACAAAGACAAAATGTTAAACATGTTCTTGAAAACATTAACAACGCCAAGTGTGTGAGCTATTTGGCTTTGTTGTGTTTGTAAACTGGATTAAAATAAATAAAAACAAAGTAATATGGTGTGTCTGGTGCTGACCATGCTATAGAATTTTGTTTTTCTGTGCAGCACCTTAAAACAGTGCAGGAGTTGGAGGTACACAAGAGGTACCCACCCACCTTTGTTACCTACCCTTCTACCTCAGTAAACAAGAGGTAAGAGGGTGGGTAACAAAGAATGTGCAGTGGGAGGAGAGCTGTGGGGTGGGTAAAGAGAATGAGTGAGGGGGGTTAAAGAGAAAGGAGGTGGGAAGAGGGTGGGTTAAAAAGAAGTTAGGGCAAGAGGCTAACACGGAAAAATTGTCAAAAGGTTCCATTCCATTTGAGTGTGTTCACTCAGCATGGCTCTCTCCAATAACCTCTAATTGGAGGAGCACGTGCAATGCTCCAGCATAAAGCACAAGCTGGATGTAGTCTCCAGGGCGCATCACAGCAGACAGTGGCGTGGGCCTGAGCGCATCAGATTAAATACGTAGTAAGTACACGTCTTCAGTATTTGCAGCCCTATCTTTCAGTTTTTATATTCTATTTTTAAACACTCTGTGGAAAATCGATTGTTGTGGGTAATATATTGAGTGTGGGCATGAAATGAAAACAATCAAGATTGAAATGCATGCAGCCCAGTACTTCGGCCTTGGGACACTGATAAGAAGAACACACGAAGAAGAACAGGAAATGGTGTACAACAACCAATGGAAAAAGAGGAAAATAAGTTGAAAGCACACAGACCAATAAAAAGTAAGGGCGGGATGTAAGCCCCTGTTTATACTAAATACAATAGATTTCCCTAATAAAAATGAAGCAGCAACTTCTCAGTGCACTTTAGTAAGGAAATGGACAAAGAATGCTGGATAAGAAGGTCATATGCATTTTGTAAGTGCAAGAAAAAAGATTTTTTTGTTTCTCAAACAGTTTGAAAATGTACTGTCATGACTTGTGGCAAGGCCTGCGGATCAAATGTACTTTCTTTCTGTGATTGCTATCGAATTTATGCCTGAGTAATTTGCTAGTATAAATCATCAAAATGTATTTGATTTAGAAATAAATTATTAAGGGCCTGATTATGAGTTTGACTGTGTGGGTGTGGGCGGAATGCCACTGTCCCACTCCCACACCACTAAAAACTACCGACGACTGCCTGCCAGATTACAAATTGTAATCTGGGCGGGCACTCCTGTGGCCCATGGTGTTGTCTTTCAAAGGCTCATAGAAGAGCTGTAGAAAGGCAGTGCCAATGGACATAATAAATACAAACGGTGTGTGGAGGGTCAAGGGGAATATTTAACGACCTGTCTGTTCACTCCCCTGTTATCAATGTAGAAAACACACAAAAGAGCAGAACAGGTCTGAAGATGATATGCACCTATACCTGTGACTATGAAACAGTGGGATGTGTAAGTGAGCCAATGCTGTTGAAAGATATTGGTAACGCAAAGCTAGAATAGTTCCCATCAGACCACCCTCGTGGTGGAGTTAGCGTCACGTGGGAATTGCTGATCAATCCATACCATGTCCGACCATATAGTGCCGGTGTGGAAAATGGATGTCAGAAATCTAGCCATGATGTTTACCATAGAGTGGACTAGATAATATGCAGTGCTCAAGTGATGGTGATGGATAAAATTGACTACACTGATTCTGGAAGAGCGTACATAAAGAAATCTGTGTGTCAAAGGTTAAAAACACGCCTGGTAGAAAGGCTACCATGTGGCGCTGTGCAGACGGTCGACATGTTTCAGCCCATGGGGCATTGCCCCGGCTTTCTTCAGGACCTAAGGTGTAAAGCAGCTACTGCAACCATAACTACAAGTGATGTGAAAATTGAAAAAATAACAAGTTTTTGCCATGGTGGTATTCAGGCAATTTCTTCAGGGCAACAACTTTCTATGCCACTGCATTGGACACCAGGGTTGTAATACGCAGTCAGACCATTAGTGCAGCGGTCCCCAACTTCAACCACAACTCCACCGCAGGGTTTGGCAGGCTTATGGGCCACCAAACTTGTAATTAGGCTGTACGTTTTGCTGGGGCCTTTATGCAAGTAGTAAGTCACCTTGAATTACGCTGAATGTAAGTGAACTGCCAGAATTGGCTTTTTACAGATCCCCAAAATAACTGTCAAAGAGCATCCAGTTGAAGAAGGCCAAATTATTTTCTAATTATCATGTTGCATTACATCATGTGTGCAATTCAAACATGAGAACTGAATCCACAGCATCGTAACCTGCAACACCGTTCCCTACCAGTGCAAACCATCAAACGCTGCCAAATTCTGGTGGACAATTGCAGTTAAAAAAGATTGCAGCAGTCTGGAGTTTAGGAGGAAGGTTAAGGCGGGAGGTTTGAATCTACGAGTAGTTTTGTGGCTAATTCTCTATGAGGTCTTATCTTTCTTACTTATCTGTCTCACGCATCGACTCTCCATCTTGTAATTGGCTCATCTCTCTCACTCTTACTGCAAGATTTTGATAGAGAAATTGTGTTTATTTTGAGCAGACATGCGCTTGAAGTCTAAGCTATTACAACGCATTCTGAAATGTTTTCCTGTTCTGAAATGCTGCATTACATTGACACTAATGGAATGGAAATAACATCCTTTTCAACAGAACACAGTTACTCTTTTCTTATCTGTATGTACACAAGCAGTTTGCTAGTTGCTTCTATCTATATGTCAAATGGAGGTAACAACAACCTACACTGCACTCAAAGTAATCTGCACTCCACCAAGATACAAGCAGATACAATATTTGTACAAAGGTACATCAATACTTTGTCTGATTCATGTTGTGTTTGTAAAGATGAAAATAACATGTTATTTGTCTTATGACTCTCGTGTACGGGAAAGCTAATGGTTGAGTCTAAAAAAATTGTCCATACTGTAATATCCAACTTTTTTTCTAAAATTCAGAATGTAGATGCCAATTCGCTTTTATATGTCACAGGTTGCAATTTTAAAGACATGTTCCATTTGCACACTGAAA
Source organism: Lissotriton helveticus (assembly GCF_964261635.1). Lineage (NCBI taxonomy): Eukaryota > Metazoa > Chordata > Amphibia > Caudata > Salamandridae > Lissotriton > Lissotriton helveticus. The sequence continues at coordinate 1,701,665,976 of NC_136063.1, read as the reverse complement.
TGTAAAGTGATAAATGAATGACTGAATTCACTTGTTTAGAGGATTTCTACAACAGAATCACAGAAAAGTATGCAATGGGATTAGAAATTGAGAGCAAAATGTGTTTTAGGCTGGAATGGAAAGACTAAAAGGAGGAAATTACTTGTGTATCGGCAAAATAAAGGGCCTTATTACGAGTTCGGTGGTCCGACCGCTGAATGACTGCATCCGTGGCCGCTAGGAGAGTGCTGCACCTATTGCCTTCCGACCACCACATTGCGAGTTTATAGAGGGGCTGGCGGTGTTGCTGCAGCAGTCTTGCAGCGGTGGGCAATGTATTTCCATTTATATTGATGCCTATTTGTACATTCTGGCTGCATATGTGTAGAATGCACACATATTCATGACATATGTGGAAAAATATCCTATACCTATTACCAAGGTTTAACAGATATGTGGGCAGCCCTGGCAATGCATATATGTTATGAAAAAGTCTCACCAGTATATCAGCGAGGACGGGGTCGTATTTCTTGGAGTAAAGATGCTTCTGTGTAGGGGGGACATGGAGAAAGAGATCCGTGTTGAATTCTGCAGGGAAAAACTGAAAATGGGTGAGAATGCATCCCAAATCCTTTGTCTCTGCTGACATTTAGGTGGCTGTCTGACCACCACAGTCAGCTCATGGGAAAGGCAACTCTTAATACGGATGGTGGTGTCACGCCTCTGTACCGCCCAATGGAGACTGCCTTCCTCTGACCACAACCTCTGGCACTCAGAGGTGTGCAGCGGTGCTGGTGGTCCAGCAGCAGTCTCTGCAGAGGCAACACTCCCAATTCGTAAAATGGTGGACGGCTCATCGCCATCGGACTGTCAAGGTCCACGGAATGCCAAACCCGTAATGAGACCCAAAGAATATATGAGAACTCAAATGAGGAGGTAGCATTTATGCAGGTGAATGTAATAAGTGAGAAAAAGAAAGCTTCTAGTCCAGAGCACATGGAACACCCACTGGAGTGTAGCAGGCATCTGAGAAACAACATCCACACAGATATGAGGTGAGATGTACACAAGCTAGGCCTCAGACGCCCACTGAGGTAGAATTGGATGGTAGTAGTGTTGGATGGTCAGCTGTGTCAAAGGCAGCAAATAGGTTTAGGAATTTCAGTATGGAGAAAAGTTGATTATGATTTTCAGTAATGATGATGTTCTTTTAGCTTGGAAAGAAAGAAGAATAGAACTTGTATGTAGAATACAAGCATTGCACAGCAATAGATCCTTAAGTTACTGTATCATTCGCATGTACACATAAACCCAGCACATGCAGACAATATACATGCACTGCATAGTCCTGCATTATTCCTGTATTTTACCGTGCAGAGGCACACATACATCTCTCAAATGAATACCACACATGCACTGCATACCACTACACACCCAACCGATGTAGGCAAAGGGTAAGTTAAGCACACAGCATCGGAACTTTAACCTCTTCGGGGCTATTGACGAGCTGGGCTCGTCATCGCGCTTACCTGTGGTGCGCTGATGACAAGGCCAGCTCGTCATCAGCCCCACCCTCGGGGGAAGCGCTGGCGCTCCCCCCGAGGGTCTCTGATCTTTGTTTTTTCACTGGGGGCGGCAGCGGAAGAGCTTCCGCTGCCGCCCCCGCCCCCCCCCATGGGAATCCCTGATGACGTCAGCGCGCACAGCGCGCACTGACTTCATCAGGGATTCCCAGCGCTCGGGAAGCCATTTGCTTCCTGAGCGCTGAGAGAGGAGGTAGGTTTTTCGTGGCTGGCGGGGGTTTGGGGCAGCGAAGAGGCATCAGGGGAGAGGAAAGAGATTTTCCTCTCCCCTGATGTCTCTTTGCAGGGCATTTCTGCCTCACGATCGCGCACAGCGCTGCGATCGTGCGGCGGAAATGCCCCCACTAGACACCAGGGATTTCATTTTAGTTTTTAGGAAGCGACCCCTTAGGCAAGGGTCGCTTCCAGGTGGGCTGGCAATATGTTTTCGTTTTTCTGCCCCCCCCAGGGGGGAAATCGGCCTGTTTTTTTGGCCGTTTTGCCCCCAGGGGGGGCAGAAATTACCCACTAGCACCAGGGTTATTTTTTATAGCCAAGATGGCGGCCATAGCTATTGTTTATGTTTTTCTGTCCCCCCTGGGGGCAAATCGGGCCGTTTTTTTTGCCGTTTTGCCCCCAGGGGGGGACAGAAAATGCCCGCTAGACACCAGGGATTTCATTTGAGTTTTTAGGAAGCGACCCCTTGGGCAAGGGTTGCTTCCAGGCGGGCAGCAAATATGTTTTCGTTTTTCTGCCTCCCCTGGGGGCAAATCGGCCCATTTTTTTGCCAATTTGCCCCCAGGGGGGACAGAAAAGGCCCACTAGACACCCGGGATTTCATTTTAGTTTTTAGGAAGCGACCCCTTGGGCAAGGGTCGCTTCCAGGCGGGCAGCAAATATGTTTTAGTTTTTCTGCCCCCCCTGGGGGGAAATCGGCCCGTTTTTCGGCCGTTTTGCCCCCAGGGGGGGGCAGAAATTACCCACTAGCACCAGGGATTTTTGTTGGGGCAATGTGTTTGTTTTGGGAAGCGACCCCTTGGGTAAGGGTCGCTTCCAGGTGGCCATGATTGTGTTTTGATTTTCTGTCCACCCTGGGGGCAAATCGGCCCGTTTTTTTTGCCGTTTTGCCCCCGGGGGGGGGGGGGCAGAATATGCCCACTAGCACCAGGGAATATTTTGTTTTTAGGAAGCGACCCCTTGGGCAAGGAGTAGTGCTTGGCTGGCGGTGTGTGTGGAGTGGCGCTTGGCTGGTGGTGTGCGTGGAGTGCTACTTTGCTGTCTGTGCACGGAGTGCTGCTTGGCTGGCGGTGTGTGTGGAGTGGCGCTTGGCTGGTGGTGTGCGTGGAGTGGTACTTGGTTGTCTGTGCATGGAGTGGTGTTTGCTGGTGGTGTGTGTGGGGAGTGGTACGTGGCTGGATGGTGTGCGCGGAGCGGTGCTTGGCTGGCGGTGAGTGGCGCTTGGCTTGCGGTGTGCGTGGAGTGGTGCTTGGCTAGCGGTGTGTGTGGAGTGGTACTTGGCTGTCGATGTGCGCTGAGTGGTGTTTGGCTGGCGGTGTGCGTGGAGGGGTACTTGTCTATCTATGCACAGAGTGGTGCTTGGCTGGCGGTGTGTGTGGAGTGGCGCTTGGCTGGTGGTGTGTGTGGAGTGGTACTTGGCTGTCTGTGCACGAAGTAGCGCTTGGCTGGTGGTGTGTGTGGAGTGCTACTTTGCTGTCTGTTTACACGGAGTGGTGCTTGGCTGGCGGTGTGTGTGGAGTGGCGCTTGGCTGGTGGTGTGCGTGGAGTGCTACTTTGCTGTCTGTGCACGGAGTGCTGCTTGGCTGGCGGTGTGTGTGGAGTGGCGCTTGGCTGGTGGTGTGCGTGGAGTGCTACTTTGCTGTCTGTGCACGGAGTGCTGCTTGGCTGGCGGTGTGTGTGGAGTGGCGCTTGGCTGGTGGTGTGCGTGGAGTGCTACTTTGCTGTCTGTGCACGGAGTGCTGCTTGGCTGGCGGTGTGTGTGGAGTGGCGCTTGGCTGGTGGTGTGCGTGGAGTGCTACTTGGTTGTCTGTGCACGGAGTGGTGTTTGGCTGGTGGTGTGTGTGGAGTGGTGTTTGGCTGGCGGTGTGTGGGGAGTGGTACTTGGCTGGATGGTGTGCGTGGAGCGGTGCTTGGCTGGCGGTGAGTGGCGCTTGGCTTGCGGTGTGCATGGAGTGGTGCTTGGCTGGCGGTGTGTGTGGAGTGGTACTTGGCTGTCGGTGTGCGCTGAGTGGTGTTTGGCTGGCGGTGTGCGTGGAGGGGTACTTGGCTATCTATGCACGGAGTGGTGCTTGGCTGGCGGTGTGTGTGGAGTGGCGCTTGGCTGGTGGTGTGTGTGGAGTGGCGCTTGGCTGGTGATGTGCGTGGAGTGGTCATTTGCTGTCTGTGCACGGAGTGGTGCTTGGCTGGCGGTGTGTGTGGAGTGGCGCTTGGCTGGTGGTGTGCGTGAAGTGCTGCTTTGCTGTCTGTGCACGGAGTGCTGCTTGACTGGCGGTGTGTGTGGAGTGGCGCTTGGCTGGTGGTGTGCGTGGAGTGCTACTTGGTTGTCTGTGCACGGAGTGGTGTTTGGCCTGTGGTGTGTGTGGAGTGGTGTTTGGCTGGCGGTGTGTGTGGAGTGGTGTTTGGCTGGCAGTGTGTGTGGAGTGGTACTTGGCTGGATGGTGTGCGTGGAGCGGTGCTTGGCTGGCGGTGAGTGGCACTTGGCTTGCGGTGTGCGTGGAGTGGTGCTTGGCTGGCGGTGCTTGTGGAGTGGTATTTGGCTGTCGGTGTGCGCTGAGTGGAGTTTGGCTGGCGGTGTGCGTGGAGGGTTACTTGGCTATCTATGCACGGAGTGGTGTTTGGCTGGCGGTGTGTGTGGAGTGGCACTTGGCTGGTGGTATGTGTGGAGTGGTCATTTGCTGTCTGTGCACGGAGTGCTGCTTGGCTGGCAGTGTGTGTGGAGTGGCGCTTGGCTGGTGGTGTGCGTGGAGTGCTACTTTGCTGTCTGTGCACGGAGTGCTGCTTGGCTGGCGGTGTGTATGGAGTGGCGCTTGGCTGGTGGTGTGCGTGGAGTGCTACTTTGCTGTCTGTGCACGGAGTGGTGCTTGGCTGGTGGTGTGTGTGGAGTGGCGCTTGGCTGGTGGTGTGCGTGGAGTGCTACTTTGCTGTCTGTGCACGGAGTGGTGCTTGGCTGGCGGTGTGTGTGGAGTGGCGCTTGGCTGGTGGTGTGTGTGGAGTGGCGCTTGGCTGGTGATGTGCGTGGAGTGGTCATTTGCTGTCTGTGCACGGAGTGCTGCTTGGCTGCGGTGTGTGTGGAGTGGCGCTTGGCTGGTGGTGTGCGTGAAGTGCTACTTTGCTGTCTGTGCACGGAGTGCTGCTTGGCTGGCGGTGTGTGTGGAGTGGCGCTTGGCTGGTGGTGTGCGTGGAGTGCTACTTGGTTGTCTGTGCACGGAGTGGTGTTTGGCCTGTGGTGTGTGTGGAGTGGTGTTTGGCTGGCGGTGTGTGTGGAGTGGTGTTTGGCTGGCGGTGTGTGTGGAGTGGTACTTGGCTGGATGGTGTGCGTGGAGCGGTGCTTGGCTGGCGGTGAGTGGCACTTGGCTTGCAGTGTGCGTGGAGTGGTGCTTGGCTGGCGGTGCGTGTGGAGTGGTATTTGGCTGTCGGTGTGCGCTGCGTGGAGTTTGGCTGGCGGTGTGCGTGGAGGGTTACTTGGCTATCTATGCACGGAGTGGTGTTTGGCTGGCGGTGTGTGTGGAGTGGTGCTTGGCTGGTGGTATGTGTGGAGTGGTCATTTGCTGTCTGTGCACGGAGTGCTGCTTGGCTGGCGGTGTGTGTGGAGTGGCGCTTGGCTGGTGGTGTGCGTGGAGTGCTACTTTGCTGTCTGTGTACGGAGTGGTGCTTGGCTGGCGGTGTGTGTGGAGTGGCGCTTGGCTGGTATTGTGCGTGGAGTGCTACTTTGCTGTCTGTGCATGGAGTGCTGCTTGGCTGGCGGTGTGTGTGGAGTGGCGCTTGGCTGGTGGTGTGCGTGGAGTGCTACTTTGCTGTCTGTGCACGGAGTGGTGCTTGGCTGGCGGTGTGTGTGGAGTGGTGCTTGGCTGGTGGTGTGCGTGGAGTGCTACTTTGCTGTCTGTGCACGGAGTGCTGCTTGGCTGGCAGTGTGTGTGGAGTGGCGCTTAGCTGGTGGTGTGCATGGAGTGCTAATTGGTTGTCTGTGCACGGAGTGGTGTTTGGCTGGTGGTGTGTGTGGAGTGGTGTTTGGCTGGCGGTGTGTGGGGAGTGGTGCTTGTCTGGCGGTGTGTGTGGAGTGGTACTTGGCTGTCGGTGTGTGATGAGTGGTGTTTGGCTTTCGGTGTGCGTGGAGGGGTACTTGGCTATCTATGCACGGAGTGGTGCTTGGCTGGCGGTGTGTGTGGAGTGGCGCTTGGCTGGTGGTGTGTGTGGAGTGGCGCTTGGCTGGTGATGTGCGTGGAGTGGTCATTTGCTGTCTGTGCACGGAGTGCTGCTTGGCTGGCGGTGTGTGTGGAGTGGCGCTTGGCTGGTGGTGTGCGTGAAGTGCTACTTTGCTGTCTGTGCACGGAGTGCTGCTTGGCTGGCGGTGTGTGTGGAGTGGCGCTTGGCTGGTGGTGTGCGTGGAGTGCTACTTGGTTGTCTGTGCACGGAGTGGTGTTTGGCCTGTGGTGTGTGTGGAGTGGTGTTTGGCTGGCGGTGTGTGTGAAGTGGTGTTTGGCTGGCGGTGTGTGTGGAGTCGTACTTGGCTGGAAGGTGTGCGTGGAGCGGTGCTTGGCTGGCGGTGAGTGGCACTTGGCTTGCGGTGTGCGTGGAGTGGTGCTTGGCTGGTGGTGCATGTGGAGTGCTATTTGGCTGTCGGTGTGCGCTGAGTGGAGTTTGGCTGGCGGTGTGCGTGGAGGGTTACTTGGCTATCTATGCACGGAGTGGTGCTTGGCTGGCGGTGTGTTTGGAGTGGCGCTTGGCTGGTGGTATGTGTGGAGTGGTCATTTGCTGTCTGTGCACGGAGTGCTGCTTGGCTGGTGGTGTGTGTGGAGTGGTGCTTGGCTGGTGGTGTACGTGGAGTGCTACTTTGCTGTCTGTGCACGGAGTGGTGCTTGGCTGGCGGTGTGCGTGGAGTGGCGCTTGGCTGGTGGTGTGCGTGGAGTGGTACTTGGCTGTCTGTGCATGGAGTGGTGCTTGGCTGGTGGTGTGTGTGGAGTGGCGCTTGACTTGTGGTGTGCGTGGAGTGGTACTTGGCTGTCGGTGTGCGCTGAGTGGTGTTTGGCTGGCGGTGTGCATGGTCTTATTCGTATTCATCCTTCCTCATTGATCCTCTGCTAGCCACTTACGAGGTCCCCTCTGTTATTACCAGCGCTTTGACGCCTCTGGATAGCAATTCGCGCTCTATAAATTTACCTCCATTTCCATGGTGGTGTGGGTGGACTGGCACTCGGCTGGCGGTGTGTGAGTAGTTATTTTCTGTTGGTCACTACACACACTGCTAGTTGAGTGACACTCTACGCAGTCCAACATTTTCTGAAGTTACTGTGTCAGATTTGTGGGCGTGTGAAAGTGATGGGCCCTTGAATGGCGCTGGCGGCTGGCGGTGTGAATGTTTTGTATGTGTCACACGTACTAAAGGTGTATGAATGTCCTTACTGCCCCTGTGTGATGGGGGTACTGGTAGGAGCAAAAGACTGACTGGCACCAAAGGGGTCAGGCATTAAAAAAAATTCAAAAAGTTATCCAGTGTCTTGATGTTAACCCTCATCTAATCTCAATTGGTCTAAGCCCTATTTGATGGCCCATCTTGCCGAATTAAAATTTGGGGTGCAAGTTTGTGTGTTGTTGTTTTAATTGTTATATTGTTTGTGAAATGTGGTAGTAATTTTTTTTTCTTCTCTATTTTTGTCTTGTTCCAGGCTTTTGCAGATTGGATTGTTGTAGGTTGCGTGTCTGTTTGCAGCTTGTGTAGTTGATTGTGCTTGGTAAGTGAATATAATTTGTACTACTTTCCCTTGATGTTTGTCTTTTTGAAAAAGGTTGTACTTCTAGCAGTTTGTTAGGCTCTGTGTTTTTTTTTTTTTCGGCATTAGTGTTTGATGTGCACTTTATTTTCTAATCTGTCATTTCTTTTTTTCTTTCTAGTGGGATATCATTTCTTTTTGCTGTGTCTCAACAGAGTAGGTGCTGGTGAGTGTAGCTATATTTGGTAAGAGTGAAATTGTTTTGGATTGTATTTATCTTTTTGTGAAAGCCTTACCTTGTTTACTTCTTACTTTGCACAGTGTAGGTTGTTATTCACTTGTGTGTGCAGTCTTTTTGCTTTGTAAGGATAATGGCTAGTCGCAGGATTACTGCTCAGCAGGTTCTTGGTTTGCTTTTTGAGTCTTCCTCTGACCATGGTTCAGAGTCTGAGTCCGATTCAGACTCCGAGGTAGGGGCAGAAGATTCAGGCAGTGAGTTTTCTCTTCGCATGGAATCATCATCATCGGATGATGAATCTTCTTCTAGTGCTGATGAAGGGCCTATGGTAGAGGAGGACATTGATGTGCCGGTAGTGGGCCAAGAGGCACCTGTGCTGCTGCCTAGGGCCGCAAGGTCTCCTTTCTTTTTACGTCGGCAAGAGGCATGTGGGATGCAGCCTGCACCCAAAAGGCTTCACATTGCTGTGGTACGCAAAGAGGCATCTGGAGCTTTTCGTCTTCCTGCTGGTGTAGTGCAGCAAGAGGCATCTGGGGCTGTTAGGCTTCCCATTGGTGTAGAGCGGCAAGAGGCATCTGGGCCTGCTTGGTTTCCCAGTGGTGTAGTGCAGCAAGAAGCATCTCAGGCTGCTGGGCTTCCCGTTGGTGTAGTGCAGGAAGAGCCCTCTGGGGATGCTATGTCTTCTGTTGGTGTTGTGCAGCCAGAAGTATCTGTGGCTGGTAGGCTTCCCATTGGTGTAGAGCGGCAAGAGGCATCTGGGTCTGCTTGGTTTCCCGGTGGTGTAGTGCAGCAAGAAGCATCTCAGGCTGCTGGGCTTCCCGTTGGTGTAGTGCAGGAAGAGCCCTCTGGGGATGCTATGTCTTCTGTTGGTGTTGTGCAGCCAGAAGTATCTGTGGCTGTTAGGCTTCCCGTTGGTGAACAGCAGCAAGAGTCTTCTGGGTTGCAGGCTGGGGTGGCTGCTCCCCCCGTTGATAGGGATGGCCTCTGGGTTCCCCCTGGCTTGGTGCAGCCGGCATTGCCAGAGTTCACTGGTGTTCCTCGGTGTAGAGTGAATACTGAGAATTTTCTGCCAATACATTTTTTTCAGTTGTTTTTTGACGATGTGTTTTTGCAAGAGATTGTTGAGCAAACCAATTTGTATGCAGAACAATTTTTGAGGGCCAACAGTGCCCGCCTTAAGCCCTATTCTAGAGCAATCCGGTGGACTCCCACAAATGTTGAAGAGATGAAGAAGTTTCTGGGATTAACTTTTTTGATGGGCTTGCTAAGGAAGCCATCAATGACTTCATATTGGTCCACTAGTCCCTTGATGGCAACAGCTATATTTCCAGCAGTCATAAGTCGTGATCGGTATATGCTTCTTCTTCGGATGATGCATTTTGTTGATAATAGTTTAGCGTTGTGACGCGATCACCCTGATTGTGACCGTTTGTTTAAAATTCGGCCTGTCCTTGATCACTTTGTTGATCGTTTTTCTGAGATCTTTGTCCCTGGTAAAGAAATTGCAGTGGATGAGTCTTTGCTGTTGTTCAAGGGCTGCTTGGTTTTTAGGCAATACATTCCTAGTAAGAGGGCACGCTATGGAATCAAACTGTATATGCTGTGTGACAGTGAGACTGGATATGTCTACAATTTCAGGGTGTACACTGGTAAGGAGTCCAGCATTAACCCTCCTGGTTGTCCTTCTACTTTTGGAGTGACTGCGAAAATTGTGTGGGAACTAGGTAGAGGATTATTTAACAAAGGCCATCATTTATAAGTAGATAACTTCTACACTGGTGTGCGGTTGTTCAAGGAGTTGGCCAAAGTGGGCACTGTTGCTTGTGGCACAATGCGCAGTAACCGTAAAGGTTTCCCAAAGGAACTTGTTTGCAAAAGGCTTGTGTGGGGACAGTCTACGGCATTGCGATGTGGGGAGCTTCTAGCTGTGAAGTTTTCAGACAAGAGAGATGTGTACATGCTGACTACTATCCACGATGAAAGTACAGAACCTGTGCCTGTTTGGGGTCAGGGTGCTGAAGTGCGCAAACCTGTGTGCATTTTAGCTTACAATAAGTTCATGGGTGGTGTTGACAGAGTAGATCAGAGGTTGGAACCTTATGCTGCTCTTCGAAAGGCTTACGTTTAGTACAAGAAGTTGGCTATCCATCTGTTCCACTTGGCATCCTTTAATGCTTTTGTTGTGTACCAGAAGTCTTGTCCTGAGAAGAAGATGCCTTTTGTTAAGTTTCAGGAGTCTATAATAGGCAGCCTTGTACTTGTGGAGCAGGCAAGTGTTCCTAGATTTGGAGTGGTGGAGGAAGTGGCTAGATTGAAAGATCGCCACTTTCCTGAATCTATTCCTTCCACTACTGCAAGAGACTTTCCGACTAGAAGATGCAGAGTCTGTTGGCGAAGAGGCGTGCGGAAGGAGTCTCGTATATACTGTCCTGACTGTCCTTCTAAGCCTGGATTGTGTCTTTCAGCTTGTTTTAAATCGTACCACACGCAAAAGAAGTTTTGGGAGTTTTAATGAGCTGTAAAGTGAATTGCCTGGTCTGCATTCTGTAAAAAAAAATTATTTTGTTTCAAGGATTGGCATTAGTGCAAAGTTTTTATTTTAAGAATTTGTGTTAGCTGATTTCTAGGTATTTCCATTTGTTTAGTGTTATTTTCAAAAAAAGAATTCTAAATGTGTTTGTGGTGTGTGCCGGCTGGTGCTTGGCTGGCGGTGTGTGTGGAGTTGCGCTTGGCTGGTGGTGTGCATGGAGTGGTACTTGGCTGTCTGTGCACGGAGTGGTGCTTGGCTGGCGGTGTGTGTGGAGTGGCGCTTGGCTGGTGGTGTTCGTGGAGTGGTACTTGGCTGTCTGTGCATGGAGTGGTGTTTGGCTGGTGGTGTGTGTGGAGTGGTGCTTGGCTGGCAATGTGTGTGGAGTGGTGCTTGGCTGATGGTGTGTGTGGAGTGGTGCTTGGCTGTCTGTGCACGGAGTGGTGTTTGGCTGGTGGTGTGTGTGGAGTGGTGTTTCGCTGGCGGTGTGTGTGGAGTGGTACTTGGCTGGATGGTGTGCGTGGAGCAGTGCTTGGCTGGTGGTGTTTGTGGAGTAGTACTTGGCTGTCTGTGCATGGAGTGGTGTTTGGCTGGTGGTGTGTGTGGAGTGGTGCTTGGCTGGCGGTGTGTGTGGAGTGGTGCTCGGCTGGTGGTATGTGTGGAGTGGTGCTTGGCTGTCTGTATACGGAGTGGTGTTTGGCTGGTGGTGTGTGTGGAGTGGTGTTTGGCTGGCGGTGTGTGTGGAGTGGTACTTGGCTGGATGGTGTGCGTGGAGCGGTGCTTGGCTGGTGGTGTTTGTGGAGTAGTACTTGGCTGTCTGTGCACGGAGTGGTGCTTGGCTGGCGGTGTGCGTGGAGTGGCGCTTGGCTGGTGGTGTGTGTGGAGTGGTACTTGGCTGTCTGTGCACGGAGTTGTGCTTGGCTGTCGGTGTGCGCTGAGTGGTGTTTGGCTGGCGGTATGCATGGTCTGGTGCTTGGATGGTGGTGTGGGTGGACTGGCGCTCGGCTGGCGGTGTGTGAGTAGTTACTTTCTGTTGGTCACTACACACACTGCTAGTTGAGTGACACTCCACGCAGTCCATCAATTTGTGTAGTTGCAGTGTCAGAAATGTGGGCGTGTGAAAGTGATGGGCCCTTGAATGGCGCTGTTTGCTGGTGTGAGTGTTGAAATGTGATGGGTCCGTGGCTGGCGGTGTGAATGTTTTGAATGTGTCACACGTACGAAAGGTGTATGAATGGCCTGTATAGAGGTTGGTGCCTTGACGTGGCTTTACAGCTCACGAGCTGTGAGTCAGTGGTTCAGTTAATCATACTTTCAATTATACGCAGTGTATTTCATTTTTTGTGAAATTACTTGCGATTACAATTGTATGTACTGAATCATCACTCACCCTCGTGCCAAATCCAACCAGTATGTGTGTGTGCTTGCGGATTAGATGGCTGTGCATTAATTTTTTTTTTCTCTTTCTGCAGTAGGGTGTACCTTGTCCCTTATTGTGATTGTTGTAATGTATTGCTTTTCTTCCAGATGGTGTCAGTGGTCTTGTTTGTATCAGGTATGAAAGGTGCGTGAATGGCCTGTAAAACGGTTGGTACCTTGTCGTGGCTTTACAGCTCACGAGTTGCGAGTCACTGGTTCGGTTTTTATGCATTTATTTATTAACACAGCATTTCATATTTTTGAAATATCATGTTAATAAAATTGTATTTACTGAACCATCACTCTCCCTCGTGCCAAATCCAACCTGTATGTGTGTGTCTTTGAGGAATAGATAGCCGTGCTTGATTCTTTGTCTTTTGAGTAACTCAGTTATGGTGTATATTATAGCTATAAATTACTTTCCAAATTTAGATATTATTGGCAATTCATGACAGTATATGGTCATGTCTTGTTGGTGAATTCTATTGTTGTTTTTTGTGCACAATCTCTTGAAACTTGAAATTGTCTGTCACAATTTTCATGCGATATTGTCCCCTAAATAGCACGTTCTCCATCTGAAAACTTAATTCATTCAAAACAATTTGGTTTTGCAAGGGGGTTCCCATGAGTTTTTGGCCCGGGGCTTGGCGGGCATCTTTGGAAACTACCAAACCCAAACAGTTCTGAGAACTAGACACCCGGGGGAGTCCAGGGAGGTATGGCATGCGTGGGTCCCCCAATGTTTTCCTACCCAGAACTCCTTGCAAACCTTAAAATTAGGTAAAAATAGCACTTTTCCAAACTTTTTGGCGTGGGATCTCGCTGCCGGCACAAATGTCCTTTTCAGAACTGTTTGGGTTTGGTAGTTTACAAAGATGGCCACCGAGCCCCGGGCCAAAAACTCAAGTGCCCCCCCCCCCCAAATCAAGGTTATATTGCTTCAGGGTATTTTAAATTCACCACCGTACGATTTGGACCTTTTCCTGTTGCAGCCACTATGCCTACCCACGCAAGTTAGGTACCGTTTTTATCGGGAGACCTTGGGGAACGCTGGGTGGGAGGTAATTTGTGTGAGCCCAGTGATGCCACGCTTTTCCACACTAAAAAGTGTGAAAAAAATGATTTTTTCCAGCTAAAATTGAGGTTTGCAAGGGATTCTGGGTAAAGGAACTTTGGAGGATTCACGCAAGCCATACCTCCTTGGAAGCCCCCGGTTGTCTACTCTTCAGAAATGTGTGGGTTTGGTAGGTTTCCCTATATGGCCATCTAGCACGGGGCCAGAAACCCAGGTAACCCCTCTTGCAAAAGCTGGTGGAGTTGACAATGGTGACAATGTCAAGTCCACCAGCTTTTGCAAGAGGGGTTACCTGGGTTTTTGGTCCCGTGCTAGACGGCCATCTAGGGAAACCTACCAAACCCACATATTTCTGAAAAGTAGACACCCGGGGGCTTACTAGGAGGTATGGCTTGCGTGGATCCTCCAACGTTCCTTTACCCAGAATCCCTTGCAAACCTCAATTTTAGCTGGAAAAAATCATTTTTTCACACTTTTGAGTGTGGAAAAGCGTGGCATCACTGGGCTCACACAAATTACCTCCCACTCAGCGTTCCCCAAGGTCTCCCGATAAAAATGGTACCTCACTTGCGTGAGTAGGCATAGTGGCTGCTATAGGAAAAGGCCCAATTCTTACTGTGGAGACCAAAAAATTACCTTTAGCCAAACAATCTTATTTTTTGAGGGGGTCACCTGAGCTTTTGGCCCGGTGCTTGGTGGGCATCTTTGTAAACTACCAAACCCAAACAGTTCTGAGAACTAGACACCCGGGGGAGTCCAGGGAGGTGTGGTATGCGTGGGTCCCCCAATGTTTTCCTACCCAGAAACCCCTGCAAACCTTAAATTTAGGTCAAAAAACCCACTTTTCCGTACTTTTTTGGGTGGGATCTCGCTGCCGGCACAAATGTCCTACCAACCAGCGTTTCCCTTGTTCTCCCGAGTAACATGATACCTCACTTGTGTGGGTGGACCAAAGGCCTGTGACTAAGGCAGGTGGGCTTAATTTGTAAACCTTAAATACTACTTTTTTCAAAATTCATTTTTGGCCTGTTCTGCTTTGGGGCACCCACACAAGTGAGGTATCCTTTTACTCGGGAGAACAAGGGGAACGCTGGGTGGTAGGACATTTTTGCCGGCACGGCGATCCCACGCAAAAAAGTTTGGAAAAGTGCTATTTTTACCTAATTTTAAGGTTTGCAAGGAGTTCTGGGTGGGAAAACATTGGGGGACCCACGCATGCCATACCTCCCTGGACTCCCCCGGGTGTCTAGGTTTCAGAACTGTTTGGGTTTGGTAGTTTCCAAAGATGGCCACCGAGCCCCGGGCCAAAAACTCAGGTGCTCCCCCCCACCAAAATCAAGGTAGTTTTGCAATAGGGTATTGTAAATTCACCACCGTACGATTTGAACCGTTTCCTGTTGCAGCCACTATGTCTATCCACGCAAGTGAGGTACCATTTTTTTCGGGAGACCTGTGGGAACGCTGGGTGGGTAGAAATTTGTTGATCCACGCAGATTCCAGAACTTTCCACCACAGAAATGTGAGGAAAATGTGTTTTTTTGGTCAAATTTTTTGGTTTGCAAGGGATTCTGGGTAACAAAACCTGGGGGTAGGCAGACGAATCACCCCATCCTGAATTTCCCTGGGTGTCTAGTTTTCAAAAATGTATAGGCTTGCTAGGTTTCCCTAGGTGCTGGCAGAGCTAGGGCGCAAAAACAAAAGGTAGTCTTTTTGTCCGAAAAGTGCATGATTTCACTGGGAAATTGAGGTGCGACCATGTTGCGTTTTGCGCTGTTTCATGTCGCAGCCACTATGCCTACCCACGCAAGTGAGGTACCATTTTTTTCAGGAGACCTGGGGGCACGTTGGGTGGGTGGAAATTTGTTGATCCACGCAGATTCCAGAACTTTCCACCACAGAAATGTGAGGAAAATGTGTTTTTTTTGTCAAAATCTTAGCTTTGCAAGGGATTCTGGGTAACAAAACCTGGAGGTAGGCAGTCGAGTCACCCCATCCTAAATTTCCCTGGGTGGCTACTTTTCAAAAATGTATAGGTTTGCTAGGTTTCCATAGGTGCCAGCAGAGCTAGGGTGCAAAAACTACAGGTAGGCACTTTGCCAAAAAAGGGTCCATTTGTAACTGCAAAATTTAGGTGTGACCACGTTGCATTTTGCGCCGTTTCCTGTCGCAGGCACAAGGCCGACCCACACAAGTGAGGTACAGTTTTTATCGGGAGACTTGGGGTAATTCAGATTTGTAAATCAACTGTTATTACCAATTGAGCTTTCATGCGTTTCTCCCTTTCAATGAAAGACATTGTGTAAAAAAAAAATCTTTTTGAAAAATGACCAATAATTCTCATGCTAGTATGAGTATTCCCAATTTTGAAAATGTGCAATCATATACTGTTTCTGAACTCTATAATTTGTACCCAATTCAGAAATACATAGGTGTCTTTCATACAGATTTTTCCATGTATACATTTTCCAGGACAAAGTGCTCTATACCCAGTAAATGAAAAAATACCATTGCAAGTTGCTGCTCAGTGTTTGGATCTGGGTTCATCGGGTTCTTGGTGAAACTACAAGTCCTATATATCCCCACAACCAGGAAGGTCTAACGGATGTAACGGTATATTGCTTTCCAAGAGTTGTCAAAATTAGAAAAAGTTATAGGTGAAAACGTTGAGACAAAAGGCTGTTTTTTTCAACACATTTTCAATGATTCCAATATTTAACTGTTAGTTTTTATAAAGGAACCTTCATGGATGTAGACAAATGACCCCTTTCATAAATTCAGAATTTTGTCTACTTTTTGAAAATGTACAGCTTTCCAGGATGCATTATTGCTTTCAAACTCATTTCTACCATTAACTGGAAGGAGGTGGAAAGCTCTAAAAATAGCAAAAATAGGCTATGTCCCAGAAAAATGCCAAAACTGTGAAAAATGTCGGTTCTCTGACAAACGACTGTCATTCCCTAAAAGCTGAGAAAATGGAGATTTCAACCCCACAAACCCTTTTTTGATAACATTTTCAGGGAAAAATCCAGAGGCTTTCATTTGCAGCCCGTTTTTCCCATTTTTCTGAAAAAAACAAAAAAATCACTATATTTTGGTTAATTTCTGGGACCCCTCCAAGGGAATCCACAAACCCTGGGCGCCTTTAGAATCCACATGATGTTGGAAGAAAAGGACGCAAATTTGGCGTGGATACCTTATGTGGTCAAAAAGTTACAAGGGCCTAAGCGCGCACTACCCCAAAACGCCAAAAAAAGCCTTAGCACAGGAGGGGAAAAGGCCTTGCAGCGAAGGGGTTAAATGATTCAGCCTGCGTTCCTCACTCCAGTGAAATAGGTAAAAAAGGGCCTGATCGCTCCTACTGACCACTACACGGTATGTTACTACCATCAAACTCATGCTGCTTAACTCTTGGTAAAGACAGTAGCCTGCCATCACTGTGAGGATATCACTTTGGACTCCCTCCCGTCCAACTATATCGCAATCCCTGAGGAAGGCCTATGTCACGGTGAACAAGTGTGATCTGAGTTTGCCTATGACAAGAAGAATTAGAGCTTGAGACATCATTACCATTGGGGCACTCAGGGTTGAGGTGAATGTCCATCACCATGCAAGGGACTTTTACATTCCAACAGAGTACAAACAATGAACACTTGCATGCATTATTACATTCTCCTACTAACTGATGGGTCTTGGTCTCCTACGCTAACATGACTGGGAGACTAGCGAAAAAATATGTGTCCAAGATGCACGAGTATATTCCTTCAAAGTATCATCTGAATCGTCTTTTCTATGTTAATTACTGTAATATTGCCTGGGTTAAAAATGTATATTGTCTAAATCTTCCAGGTTCATGATGTTGATTGTCACTTTTAAGAGACATTGTTTTATCTATAACTGTTTATTAGCAATCGGTTTCAAATATATGAATAATATACAAACTATGGACATTGTTGCCACTAATTCCGCAGAAGCATTCGAAATTAAACATCACGTACACTCCTGAGCATGAGCTCCACAAATAAACTATATTAATTGTGGTCCATGGAATAGACAAAATACTCGGTACACATTTATCCTATAACTCGAACCTCAGTTTTTGCCGAACGGTTAGTGTTCCCTATTGCATGCAGGGAAATTACTTCTGGCACATGCGCATATTGACCTACCCTGAAACCACTGGGTTACAGGTCTAGTGGCACCTGCTCATCCAACACCGCGGCTTAAGTATGACATGAGCAGGGACGTGATAGAGCCAGCGCGGTCTTTACCCAAAGGATACAGCACTCCACCCGAGAGTCACGCAGAGGGAGGATTAATTCCCCTTCTATTCAAGGGTCAAGTCACTGAAGTCAGGCCAGATGATAGGGATTCTTGGAAGCCACAGTGATTTACAAATCCGCTATTTTCCTTTCCTTTTCCCCCTGCCACCCCCATCCGGCACTCTTGAACACAATGCTTGCCTATTAGGAATGTATTAGGAGTGTATTATACTTTCCCTCTCTCACCTCTTGCTCAAGGACCCCGTTCCATAGTAAGAAATAATTTGTACTCTGTCGAAGAGTTGCATAGAGGATTAAACCCAAGGCCTACATTATTGAAGTCGGTCCAACAAAGAGGGATACTTCGAGCCAATGGTGAGTCATAATGATTCAATGGTTTCCTCATCGGAATGCTTGCCTACCAGATACCTATATAAGGGGCAGGATCAGCAATTGCTTGCTCTTTCACCCCTCACACAGACATCCTCGTTCGATTGAAAGGAAAGGCAATAACCTTGGGCTCCCATAGGAATATATTCCTGCTTTACACTAGCTTAATACCAAGGATATCTGTCTCATGGTGAACCTCAGATTGGGAAATCTCCATAAAATATTACAGTGAAATCTTCATTACAGGAATTGAACAATACAACACCAGTGGCCTCATTACCCCTTAGGCATCACCTTTCCCTCTTGAAGGAAGACCATTAATCCTGTACTTGTTTGACGCTAAGAGAAACCTTTCTCTGGTCTGTACTGGGAGCATGTATACTCTAGGTAAGCATATCAATCCACCTTTAGTAGCCCCTTGTCCTTACTGAGACATTCTAAAAGTCTTATCTTCTTTAGAGATCAATCTAACATGACCTTATTTGTAGTCCCCAGGGTCATTTTGTCCTGATGAGTCCCTCGCACTTCCAGAAGGGTTGAAACATTGTCGAAATGTAAGGATAGTCTAACAGCGAAAGCACCAGAAAACTATCTGGCAACTTTTGTGGATCAAGAAATTAACTATCAGACATCCCTACATATACCAATAACCATTTGCATTTTTAAGTCACTTCATTGTCATATGTTTATATATATCTGTTTCTGGTTACTTTTCTTTGGGATTCTAAATCACTTCTTCAAAAAACACCTCTAACTACATCTTATTTGTCAAAAAAACACATGTATAAAGTAAAAATACAATTTTGTTGTACAATTAAAGAAACACTCAGAGACCGATTATGATGGTGGGTGGATTGAGTCCGCCCGCCATCGTAGTGGGTACGAGACCGCCCACCTGGAAGGAGGCGGTCCCGCACTCCAAATCACGATGTAACCACCACTGTCACAGTCCCATCCAGCGATTTTACATTGCGGACAGTGCTGCTGGCTGCAGCACCACCGCGGTGTTGGAAAACGCATGTTGTGCATTTCCAAGCACAACATGGCAGGCACTATGCGGTGCCTGCCAACTTGTGCTTGGAAGTGTAGGGGGTACCATGGGTACCCCCCAGTGCACATACACCCTTCCCCCACACAGAGGGTCCCTCAAGGGGCCCCCAAACACAGCTTCCGCCAGCCTTTCCATGGTGGTTCGCCCGCCAAGGAAAGGCTGGCTGATGACAGCATTGTAATATGGCGGGCGGTACCTGCTAGGCACCGCTGCCATTTTACCCATGGTGACCGTTCTGCCAGGCAATCGTGATGACTGCCTGAGGCGGGAGCGTGGAGCACCGTCTTTGCGACCGCTGCGGTCACAAAGCAATTGCCCCCACCATCGGCGGGGGAAATGGGAGTCAGATGGCGGAGGGACCTACACCGACGGACCGGCGGTGGTGGTCCTTCCGCCATCATAATTAGCCCCTCAGTTCGGCTGAATTGATCTTAACAGAAGATAACAACTGGGTTACGGAATTCCATTGATACTTTATATTAATTAGTGACAGATATTGTAAGCCTTATTTCTATCTTTTTTCTTTTTGAAGAGATTTACACAGAATAATATTGAGTAAAATTATAAAATTGTTCATTAAATAAGTTCCATTCGAATACTAGTTATAAGCTGTATCATTACATTTGGGGCACTCAGGGCAGGGGCGAATGTCCATCACCATGCAAGGAACTTTTCTGTTCCAGCAAAGTACAAGCAGTAAACACATGCACGCATTATTACATTCTCCCACTTACTATGGGATCGTGATGGAATACCTTATAGCTTTTCTGCATGCGTATTTCAAAACTCTTGCACGCAAATGCACACCATGACACTTATGAAAGGAGAAGTTAGAGTTTTCTGATATTCGTAGGCCTCTGTCTCTCCTCCCACAGATAAATACTATTCCAGCGCCTTTTGTTTCTTTGTCTATCCTCCCCTTGCAGCTTTTTCCTCATTTACCATTTCATCATCATTCTATGACTAGCCCACTTAAATCCTTCACCCTTCATTTTTTTAACCCTAAACCCTCCAACTTTCATTCTGTCACTGTTACCCTTCACTGCTTAATATTTCACCTTTCCCGGTTTATTGCTTCACCTCAAAGTCTGTCACCGTCAAACCTTTCACTCCTCACTCTTAAATCTTTCATTCCTAACCACTTCATCTTTCACTCTTCACCCTTGAACCTTTCACCTCAATCCCCCAAACCCTTTCATCCTAACCCCTTATCCTAACCTAAAAATCATTAGCGATATAATATTGCTCATATTTTTTTTATTACATTGCTTATAATGAAATGGCAAATGATGAAATGGCCCACAGTTGAATTCCCTTCAGGGAAATGACCAAAAGAAAATGGCTTAACCATGACATGGATGTGATTAAATGGTAGGTTCCCACTCCGCCCATTGTTCATGGGAACTAATAGTGACACAATAAAGTGCTCACTGATTTTCCATTCAGTAGGCTCACCAATTTAAAGTCAATACAATGCGTGAGATACAGGCCTAAACCTCCTCTCTGCAGTTATGCCCCACCAAGAATAGGCATCTGCATGCACTCAGAGTGGTCATGCTGTTTTGTAACTTGCATATGTGACCACATTTAACTGTGAATTGAATACTTTGTTAGTAGATAACTAAAAATAATTTGAAAACAATTAAGGGCTCTGGCTTACTACTGCAACTAGTTTTAAGCAGGCCAGAATTATCCACTGTGAATGAGCAGAAGTGTATTGATAAGGCTGACTTCATTTTCACTTAACATATTATTAAAGCACAACTTAGCAAACTAGGTCTCTCTCTCTCACACTTATTTTGGTTTTTAAAAACGTGTCGCCTTTCATTTTCATCCTGCTTAAATATGCGCAGTAAAGTAATGTTTTACTGAGTTAATCTCAAAATCATGTAGGGTAGTAGCTTTTGCAGTGACACAACTCCAAAAACTTAGAATAGGCCACTAAATCATTGATGAGGGTTTACTGATAAAATATCGAAACTCGAAATACCATGGTAAAATGTATTGTGTCAAAAATATTGAGCACAAAAATATTGTTTTCCTATGCTTTTATTATAAATGTCAATAATATTCAAATAAATATTGATTTAAACTAAAATTGAAAAATACATACAAAATATTAGTTTTTGGGATATATATGTTTAAACAGACTAATCTTTAAATATGTTAACATATAACAGTAATATAATGTAAATTAAATATATTTAAACAATATTAAAAATATATATAAATGTGTACTTAACTATACAAAAACGTACATACATGTGTATGTGTGTACGTGTATTTACATATACAAAATGTACAACTATTATTAATATAATAATTTTAAATGTCTATTATAATTGACAATGTTTTTTCTAAATGTAATAATATAACAAGCAATAGTAAATGTAGCCAGTAGATCATTAAAGTTAGGATGTACTTTCCCTAGGAAGAGCATTTTTGTTTTGCCAACAACTTTGACGTCGTTTGACAAAACCTCTTGAAATTTTCAGAACTAGTTTGACGCTCAATTCAGCTGCTGTCTTGAAGGTTTTGGGGTGATCCGTCTTTAGACATGGCTACAGCCTGAACTGATTAATGGAATTACTTCAAATTTGCAAAAAGTGATTTGGTGTAAATTCATTCAGTAGCTGTGGAGTAATTTAAAGGTATTTCTAATTGAATATCTACAAAAGCAGAGGAACCGCAACCCCACATTAGAGGCCTGGCTCGGGAGGTGGGCACGTGCGGCCCTCTTCCCATTATTTTTATTACAAAAAAGGAAAAGGCCACGCTCTAGGTGATGTTGTTCCCAGGGCCAAAAATTGGACTAGGATAGGGGCCACTCAGTCCCCCTCCATTTAATGTATAGCATTTTATTTTTAAATGCTGGGCCCCAGAGGATGGGGTACCCAGGACTGAAGTCAGCCTGGGAGTGGCGCCATGCGACTCCTCTCCCTGGCTGGGTGGTAAACTGCGACTGTGAAAAGGGTGGTAAACTGTGACTGTTTTGTGACTGCAATTGTGGTTGCAAAACAGTTTTACATAGGGTTCAGACTCGCTATAAGGAAGGGACGCCCTTGGAATGCCCCTATCTAATAGTGAGTCGTTAATCCTATTTAGCGAGTCACAAATCATTTGCGACTCGCTAAATAGGGTTAGTACCTGGATCATCTGTTTTTTGCATGCGCAAACGGGTTGCAAACCTGTTTGTGCATGCAAAAAATGGTTGTACATCTGGCCCAGAGTGATTAGTGCATTGGCCCGTCAAAGGGGGTTGACTTGAGACTGAGAGATTGCAAATGAGATTTGAGAAGAAGCAAACATCATTTGTTGCAATTTATTATTAGTATTTCCAAAATGCAGTTGACTAAATTTGGAATAGGAGTGGACTAGGTAGGTAGGTTTTGGAAATTTTGAATAGGATAAGACAGTCCGCAATATACTACTGCTAGCTGATCTGATTTAGAAATGTTCAAGGTTATTGCAATTGCCTTTGCTTGTCAATATATATTTTGGGGAGATATTATTTATTACCACTAATATTTTCTTGTCCTTCTGTTTTACATCAACATACAGGGACAAGAAGTGGGCTGAGGGGGAAGATGGTTCGGGAGCTTGAGCTGCCTCCCAGAGTTCCTCGGCCGATGGTTCTGCTGGCCCCAGTAAGTCCTCCTGGTATTGTTAACATTATTATATTTATTCACCTAGTTTTCTGCTCTTTTTTTAATAATCTGGCATCGCTGTCTAACCGTTTTATATTAGTTTTCCAAATCCTCTTCGATCCACACTTTTCTAAATTCTTGTTATTCCTGTATTATTCTATTTATCTATTTTCTATACGTCAAGTTTCTCTACTGTACGTCAAACTGTCTCTAGTTACTAGTATGTCTGTAGCTTCCTTTCTTCTGCTTTTTCAGTCAGCTTTCCCTCTACCCTTTTGGTAATTGCCACATTCGCTGCCCTTTCTCGGGTTGCCACAGATCGATTTCAAATGGCACCAATGCTATTTTAATGTTCTGGCCAGTACATAAATAAGCAGAATCGCCTAAAGCCAGTATTTTTATCCCTTATCTGTACATACTTTAAGAGTTGAGCGCTGAGTTAAGGATCCTTGACTAATAATTAAGTAATAAAAGAGAAGAGTCAGGTTACAAATGAATAAATACAATTTAGTCTAAAGGTTATTAATTATTTTTAGTTTTGTTTTATATAGCGCGAACTAGACCCGAAAATATTGGGTTAAGAGCGCTTTACATGAGCACCAGTTTTTGTAAACAGGGACACATCCATTTGTGTTAGGCACGGTGAGATTAGGTGATTTGCCCAGAATCACAGGATGTTTAGCGTTGTTACCGAGATTCAAACCTGGTTCCCCAGGTGCGAGTTCAACCGCTCTAGCCGTAAGGCTACATCCTCTTCCCTAAAGTTCTATTTAGTATCATGGCTGGGCTTTTGCAGACTCTTAAAACAGCAACAAACTGTCGGTATTTTACTCTTGGATATTTAGCAATCCACATGTTCTAACGAAGCCCCCTCCCCCCCTATTCAAGCACTCTAATTCAAAGGGGGTTATTTCTAGCTCTCCATGAAGACAGGTACAATTTTTAAAGCTCACAGAGGAGAGACCGAGTCCTGCACCCATCTCTCTCACATAAAGCACTACATTTAAGTGTTGCATATCAAAGACTGGTGGTTTCTTACCTTTGAGACAAAGCGCAGTGTTTGCTGAGAGCTCAAAGTGCATGGAGGTGGCAAAAATCACACAGCCAGACTTTGTGCCTCTTCCCCTTCCCCTTCTCACACCATCCATATAGTGGCTTAACAAACCCTTAGGGGGACCCCGCAACGTAACCTGTAGGGAACCCAGTCATATCTAGAGTTCACTAGTACCCCACCTAATTGCACACCCATGTGAAAAGGCCTTACACCATACATGCAACTGTCTCACAATTTCTCTTTAGACAGCAGAGATATTCCCCAGGCAACACTAAATGCAGACTCAGGCCTCTCAGAAGAGCTGCACGTAAAGAGTTACAAAATGTTCCATCTTTAGCTTTAGATAGCAGAGCTGTCTCAAAGATTCCACTGATCTCACAAGAGATTTCTTAAGACAGAAGAGAGTGTTACCCACAAAGTAAGCAATGTCCGTTTTCAAACAGCTGCAGTATCTCAGGTTTACATCATAAAAAAGCCATGGAATGTTAACATGCCTGCTGCTGAGCAGTTTGAAAGATAATGTCACGCTCCATCTTCCAAGTATCATAGCTTAGCAGGTTCATGTGCTTGCTGCTGTGATTGATGCATACATTTCAGCTCACAAGGCTTACAGTTTAATCTTTGAGGTGCTACATCAAGCTTTCATTGTTGATTTCGCTGTCAGTATAGTGAGAAAGAAAACACATTCCATCCACCAAAAGTGGAAGCTATAGTGTGTCCTGAACATCTACTTGTCCAGATGCAGAAACGTGTTCTGCAGTTGCCCTACTGACCCCGACTGATAATTAAAGTATTCAAAGACTGAAATGCCATGTTAGAATTAGTAGAGACCTTTTCTTAGGATGTTTTTCCTAAGAATCCTGTCCAGGCCTTTGCTTAGGGTTGTCAACCATCCCAGAGAAAAGTAAAGATCATCAGTTTTAACATTCTGCAGAGTCAATAAATATGAAATAAAAATGAGGCCAGCAGGACAGAGTTGTTGCTACGTTGATTTGCCTGATTTCAAGGCAGGAATGTGGAGCACAGGCTCTTTTAGCACCTCTGAGTGCTGTTCAGATGGAAAGGGTGTCTGAAGGTCAGACCTTATGCATTTCCAGCACAGCCCAGCTCTTCAGTTTGGAGTGATGGGTGTGCGTGAAACTAAGTTGTAGCTTCAAGAGGGTAAGGGGGCCTGTCAGTTCATCCACTGAACCTAGGGAGGCCAGAGTCACTCCTGGAAGGAAATGTCCGGGCCTCCTGCCTCTTGCAAAAGATACATTTTTGCTCCAGAAATGACATTGCAGTGCAGGCTCCAGCCTGGCAGAAGCAGCTGTTAATTGTTTTTTATTTTAAATTTGTGACACATAATGCATTCTGAGAAGGGTCCCTCAAGGTCACCTATACCCTTCCCCTTACCAAGCACTGTGTAACTACGGAGCCTTATGTTAAGCCCATGCATCCAAAAAATGCTGACAAAACGGAACGATGCTTTCTTCTCTTCCCCACCAGATCGGCCCGAATATGCAGTATCTGAGCAGCAGAACTTCCTTTTCCCTCTCAGTCGCACGGCAAGTTCCCACTCAGCTTCCACTTCTGTTCCGAGGCAGTGACAATACTGTGGGATGTAGAGATAGAAAAAGCACCATGAAAACATACACCTTAGTGGCCAATAAAAATTGCCAATCACAACCACTGTCATGAAATTTAATAGACCCAGCCCTGTGAAATAAGTGCCAGTACTGAGCACCGGAAAGCACTGGCACAAATTAAGCACTGTCCTTATGAGTCTTCATTGTCTTATTCTGCAAATCACATTCTGACAACAGGTGTAAATCTGCAAAATCTGTCTGCAAGAGAATCTGTTGAGAAAATTCACAGAAATGATTAACAGCTAAAATACAACTTGATTAATCTCATGGCATGTCAACGTGGGACTAATGAAAATTGATCTCATCATCATGGTGAACTAGAATGCATGCTGAGAAAATTAGGTGCACCAACATGATTTCTTACACTGGCGCTAAGTGTGCGTGGGATCACCTGCTTTAATCTGTGCGAGAAGCAAATTCAAATATGAAAGACATCGATCTAAAGACACCAGGGGAACTATGCTCATTGGACCCTGCAAACATTTGCGGATATTTTAACCACAGATTTCAAGCCATAATGGTTTTTATCTGCAACATGAGTAATCCTACTCCTGGTGAAGTGACAGATTTCTTTTGGAACAAAGAATACCAAGCCAGAGGTGCTCTACATATTCACATGCTGTTATAGGTAAAAGATGCCCAAAAGTTTGGAACAAAAACGGATCAGTCTGTGTTGTCTTTCATAGAGCAGTATGTCTCTTGCATCATCCCAAAGGAGAGTGATGACAAAATGTTCACAAAACAAGGTGTCAGAAATACTATTGTAGAAAAAATAGATCAAAAGAAACATTTTATACAAGTCATTTTGAAATTCCACAACCTTTGTCTCAGAAGGAAGAGTTAACAGCTTTTTGTCTACAGTCAGACACACTCTCACACAGAAATCACTAAAGAACACATACAACCTCAGAAGAACAGATTCCTCAAAATAAATCAATGTCTACAATCCTGTGATTTTGAAGATGTGGAATGCAAATATGGATCTATACTTTGTTGCAGATAATTCAATTGTTGTTGCTGGGTATGTTACCTTTTATATAACAAAGTCATAAAAAACCAAGATGTAGGAGATGTGGGAGGAGATTACAACAGAAGAGACTCTTACAAAGAAATTGTACAGTTTTAGTTTGAAATTACTATCTCACAGAGAGATCGCTTTTATGAATATGCATACCAGTCAAGCTTAGCTACTTTGTTTTCTAAATCTAGAAGAGTTCTATGGGTGAGTTTAAGGCTTGCTAATCGTCATATTAGAGTACTGAAGTATTTTCCTGAAATCCAATATCTTCCGGAATTTGAGCCTCAGAGTACAGATATTCTGAACACTAACATGGTGGATATGTATTATCCAAGAGGGAGTCCCCATCTAGAAATTATGTGTATGTATGAAATACTACAACATTAGACATACAGAACAAATGTCAATGAAAACATAGAAGAAGAAAAACTAGCTTTTTATGGATGTGACGGATGTTTGGTCAGACATAACAAAAGTTAATCAAACATTGAAAGCTAAGTTTCCAACTCCAAAGAAATAGAGTTTTTTTATTTAGGTCTGTTGCAGTTGTTGAAGCCATGACGAACTGAAAGGGAGCTGCTTGGAGAATTTGACTGTTATGAAGACTCATTCAATGCTGTAAAAGACACCATTGAGTGCTCTGTGCTTCCAGTGTATCTTCAAATGTTGAGAGTTGAGATTGAACAATAAGATCCAATTGCTGTGAGATAGCTAGAGAGAGTGCTCAGAGAAGTCAAAGTTCAGCAACTGGTAGTCAAGATCCTCTTGGACAGCCAAATATTCAAAATGAAACATCAATAGCTATCAATGAGGTGGAGAATGCAATGCAGCAAGTACGACAGGAAACTGTGGATGTAGAACAACTAATTCAGCAGTTGAATATAAATCAGAAACAAATATTTGAAGATGTAAAAAGTAAAGTAGCACATGGATTTCTGCATGAGAAAAAAGAGTGTGCATGTTCTACATATAAACCTGTTCTATTGTACATTAGTAGTGATGCTGTAACTACAAAAGGTTTCTTGATTAAACTACTGACCAGTTACTACTGACAAGTTATCTACAGAGGACAACAGATTCCAATTTGTAATGTGTAGTTACTGCATCAAAAGGTTTAGCTGCACCTAATATGAGTTCCCGTCCTCGATTATTAATGCCTGCTGTTGAACATGACAACACATTAGAATACAACAAATCATCTGGTGACGCTTGTCATGAAGTGGCAAAAGCATTAAAGAGCTTAAAGCTGCTAATTATTGATGAAGTCAGCATGGTGTCTAACCTAAAGTGAGCTTTTATACATTTTAGAATGCAGCAAATATTAAAAACTGACTACAACTTGCTTTTTGGAGGAAAACACTTACTAGTCTTTGAAGACCTGCTACAACTAACTCCAGTAAAAGGAACACCCGTAGTCCAGAAACTACCACTTAATGAAACAAGGAATTCAATAGCA
The DNA here is from genome assembly GCF_964261635.1 of Lissotriton helveticus. Classification (NCBI taxonomy): domain Eukaryota; kingdom Metazoa; phylum Chordata; class Amphibia; order Caudata; family Salamandridae; genus Lissotriton; species Lissotriton helveticus. The sequence goes on along the minus strand of NC_136063.1, from coordinate 1,701,638,728 downwards.
AGGATTGAAAATGTAAACATTTGGGAAAACGTACAATACAAAGATTTAATCAAAAACATGTGGAAATCCACAGAAAAGAAGGAAAGAGAGTATTTCAAACCTGTCTCATCAAAAATGTGATTCAGCTGCATAAGTAATGTATAATTTTGTTAAGGAAGAGAAGTTTATTGTTTGTTAGATGCCAGAGCTTGAGGAATGTCATAAAAATCAATGAACAATTATTGCAACTGGAAAAAGAAAAGATCATTGAAATTAGAGCAAATGATAAAATGGAATATCAAGGATCAAGGAGTCTCAGTGCTACAAACTGAAAAACTGCAATCAAAATTGGACAGTTTAGAAAAGTCTGTGTCGAAAACTTCAGGATTAGAAAAATAGTTACATGTCTGGGAAAAACGTCGTATAATCTTACACCATTATTCAAATGTTGAAGAAGGGCTAGTAAAGTGTGCAATGGGTAAATTGACATAGGATACTTAGCCATGAAATTTGATGATGTCCATGAAGGTAAGCAGGATTGGTAGATGTGTTGTATGTTTTCTACCCGTGAAAGACTTATATGTGCAGTGCAACAGTTCCCAGTGTCTTTAGCTTATGCAGTAATTATCCAAAAATTACAAGGTTCAAGTGTAGATACAGCTGTTGTTAATATTGGTAGTAGTCTATTCAAACAAGAAATGTCATATGTAGCATTGTCATGAATTAAAATATTGGCTGGCTTATTTCTGAGTGATTTTGATGAGATGAAAATAAGTGCTGATGTGAGCTGTGAACAACAAAGCAAAATCAGAGCTACACCAGAGAAAAGCAAGCCAGTATGTAAAACGGGCATCAATATATCACAATCAAATATGAAACTTCTATATAAATAACAGTGTCTATGCGGTCCATATATTAATCTCTTCTTGTATTGAGGTATATTCCATTCATAAAAACCATCAACCAATGCATTTTGTCCATTAAACTTTGGACTTCTCCAAATCTACACTGTTTCCTATTCACGGCAAGCAGAGACGTCAGGCCTGGGCTTTGCAACTGATTATTGCAGACACGGGCCTTAAGTACCTAGAGGTCTTCTTACGCGGTGTCCCAGTGATGCTAAGATCCACAACATAGCTCTGTTGCTCCTCGTCGTCTGGGATGACACAACAATCTGGTCCCAACTACCTCTTTCATTGTACGGCAGGTCTGCAATGTTTTAAATGGTGTCTCTGCCATGCTTACTCTACAGGCTCCAGAACTACCCATACCCTATCCCCGTCGTGGTTTATCCAAATCAATGCACTCCTGAATATAGTCCTATGGCTAGGCGGCGTGATCTGCGTGGCACTCGCAACGTGTATACTGTCCACGTATTGTAGTGGTCTTGCAGTGGCAGACGACCACATGTACTACTGGACTTTGCACCTCCTGGTGGTCAATGAGTGGTGGTATGGTTCCACAACCGATCTGGCCTACTCCGTGGAGCGGTTTGCCATGGCGGGTACCCCGCTGCTCCATCTCCTATACAGTAGCTCTTCTCTGGAGGCACTTCCCCCGGCCTACCCGATAGTTATTCAGACATGGAGGCGCGTGGTTAGGTCCATGGGTTGGTGGGATAAGTTGACCGGGGCCACTCTCCTCTGTCTGGGAACATATCTTCGGCCTGTCTCGTCACAGGTGGGGTTTCGTAGATCGAACGATATCGGTTTATCCATGCTCTGAAACATCACACAGTTGGCCACTCCTTTCAAAGGCTGCAGATGGATTTTGGCCTTCATAAATCACGGTTTCATCGCTGTTTGCAGCTCCTTCACGCACTGACCCCCCTGTTTCAGCAACTAGAATGGTTACCTGAGTTCCGCCCCCTGGAAGGTCGCATACTGATAGGAGATTTGGAGGCTCACAAGATTCGGCAAATTTACCAAACTCTCACTCCACACTCCAAGAGCACTATTCACCAAACCCGGGCGGCTTGGGAGACGGACCCGCCAGCCCTGATGGACGACCAATGGGCCGAGGCGCAGGCTAGCCCTCAGTACGCTGCCGTCTTTACCAGATACAGGCTAATCCAATTTAAATACCTCCATAGGATATATTATACACGTCTCCGTCTTTAGAAAGTGTGGGCAATTCAGTCCCCTATCTGTCTCCGCTGTGGTGCAGACGAGGGGTCATTCCTACATAAGGTGTGGAGTTGCATGGCTTTGCAGTTCTTCTGGTCTGGTGTGTTGTCTTGCATGGGGCGTGTTTTGGCATGGGATATCCCGACAAACTCTAGATTGGCACTCTTACACAGCACAGAAGACGTTGGCGGGAACAGGTATAAAGGACACCTTCTGTTTTTGCATCTCACATTGGCTAAGCGGGACATAGCACAGCACTGGAAGGATACGTCCCTGCCCTGTATAACTAACTGGAAAAAGGCCCTGGATAGGTGCATGTCAGCGGAGATTGATGTGTTCCAGGTTTAGGGGTGTCCACAGAAGCATTGGAAGATCTGGTCTCGGTGGGCCAAGTACAGGGGTGTAAATCTGTCCTTAATGTCGCAGACAGCCAGCCGGGGACCTATTGAATGACTGGTGGTGAATGATTTACCGGTTTAAAGTATCAGTGGTAAATAGACATAGACAGGAATTCCTTTGGCTTGTACATATAATGTTATCGAAGTATGTGTAGTGCACACTAGGGGGGTGGGGGGATGGGTGTTTTTCTTGGTCTGATGTTCTGCAGACTTTGGGGTGGGTGTTACACAGGACCCAGCAATTTTCCATTATGCATTTCGATCGTACTTTGCATGCTGGGCTCCGCCCTCGGGTATGATGAAAATTCAATAAAATCTGTTGTTAGAAAGAAGCATTGGCCTTCTTCAAGGCAGCAAAGGTATAAAGTGTCTGTGACAATCCAAATTGTGCACCAAGGTCAAGGGGCACTTTCCAATATGTATGCCAATTGTCTGTATCTGTATAGAGCTAGGAATACAGTCCAAGCAAGAAAGCAAATCAAATTGAATGTCCAATAAGCGATGAGTTATTATTACTCATACAGGTGGTGTTTTCAACCAAAATGTTGGAGATAGATGTGTGAGTCTAAGTCATACAGGCAATTCATAGTGGGTGTTGACGAGAAGCTGATTTGGAAAACAGCGATGGGAGTTAAAAGGTCAATCTGCTTCTCATTTAGTCCAGTATTCTGTGTTTGAAAAAACAATAATGTGTCCAAAGCAGAAAATATCAAGGCAGTCTGTCAGAGCTGAACAGAAAGATGAATAAAAATAAAAATAAAAGGACCTAAGAAAGGAAAACTGCAGCACAATGAGGAAATAGAAGGGTATCACTTTGACAATAAATCTCGAGTGCACTATTATGCTAATGTAGTATTGAAGGACTATACCATTTGCCTCCTTTTACATATTAAGGGAGAGGTAGATAAAAAAATTATTCACAACTATGTAGTTTACTTGAAGAATTAAGAAGTGACAGAATTATTATACATTCTGCTACTGGCATTCGAAAGCTTACAGATGACTATAGAGGATCAGTAGTGTTTTCTCAAAATCTTCAGCAGGATACTCAAGAGTTGTCAATGGTAATGCTAGGACTATTAGAAGAAGAAGATGTGATTATCAATCAATCAATCAATCAATCAAGGCATTTGTATAGCGCGCTACTCACCCGGAAGGGTCTCAAGGCGCTGGGGGGGAGGGGTGCGTCACTGCTCGAACAGCCAGGTCTTGAGCTGCTTCCTGAAGGAGAGATGGTCTTGGGTCAGCCGAAGGTGGATGGAGAGGGAGTTCCAAGTCTTGGCTGCCAGGTGGGAGAAGGATCTTCCTCTGGCGGTGGGTCGGCGGATGCGTGGTACGGCGGCGAGGACGTGGCTGGTCGATCGTAGCTGACGGGTGGGCGTGTAGAAGGTCAAGCGGTCGTTGAGGTACTTGGGGCCCAGGTGGTGGAGAGCCTTGTTGGCATGGGTGAGGAGCCTGAACGTGATTCTCTTGCTGACGGGGAGCCAGTGCAGGTCTCTTAGGTGGCCGGAGATGTGGCTGTGTCGGGGGATGTCCAGGACGCGTCCTGCAGAGGCGTTCTGGATGTGTTGGAGTCTTTTTTGAAGTTTGGCTGTGGTTCCGGCGTAGAGGGTGTTCCCGTAGTCCAGTTGGCTGGTGACGAGTGCCTGGGTGACGGTCTTCCTGGTTTTGGTGGAGATCCATCGGAAGATCTTGTGGAGCATGCGCAGGGTGTTGAAGCACGATGAGGAGATGGCGTTGACTTAACTGGTCATCGAGAGGGAGGAGTCCAGGATGAAGCCCAAGTTGCGTGCGTGGTCCGTTCGCTTGGGAGTGGTGCTCAGGGCAGGGGGCCACCAGGAGTCGTCCCAGGTGGAGGGCGATGATCCCAGGATGAGGACTTCCGTCTTGTCTGAGTTCAGTTTCAGGCGGCTGTTCTTCATCCACTCGGCGACATCTTTCATCCCTTCATGTAGGCTGGCTCTGGCGGTGGCGGGGTCGCTGTTGAGGGAGAGGATCAGCTGGGTATCGTCGGCATAGGAGATGATGTTGAGGTTGTGCTGGCAAGCGATGGCTGCTATGGGGCTCATGTAGACGTTGAAGAGGGTTGGGCTGAGTGATGATCCTTGTGGTACGCCGCAGATGACTTTGGTGGCCTCGGATCTGAACGGGGGGAGGCGGACTCTCTGGGTTCTTCCGGTGAGTAAAGATATGATCCACTCCAGTGCCTTCTCTTGGACTCCGATGTTGCTGAGGCGCTGCACTAGGGTGCGGTGGCAGACAGTGTCGAACGCTGCAGAGAGTTCCAGGAGGATGAGGGCCGCTGTTTCCCCATTGTCGAGCAGGGATCTGATGTCATCGGTGGCTGCGATCAGGGCGGTCTCGGTGCTGTGGTTGGCTCGGAAACCAGACTGCGAGGGGTCGAGGGATCCGTTCGTCTCGAGGAAGGCGGCGAGCTGTTTGTCTTCTCGATGACTTTGGCAGGAAAAGGGAGGAGCGAGATGGGGCGGAAGTTCTTGAGGTCGGTGGGGTCCGCTGTTGGCTTTTTCAGGAGGGCACTGAGCTCGGCGTGCTTCCAGCTCTCCGGGAAGGTGGCAGAAGGAGGTGTTGATGATGTCCCGAAGCTGGGGTGCCATGATGGAGTCGGCCTTGTTGAAGACGTGGTGGGGGCAGGGGTCGGTTGGGGATCCGGAGTGGATGGTGTTCATCGTGCGGGTGGTGTCTTCGGTGTTGACCGGGGTCCAGGCGCAGAGGGTGGAGGTGGCGGGCGTTGGTTAGGTGGTTGGGTGCGTGGTCTGTGCGCCGAAGCTGTTGTGTATGTCGGCGATCTTGCGGTGGAAGAACGAGGCGAGTGAGTCGCAGAGGTCTTGCGAGGGGGTGATGTTGTTGTTTCCGGCGCTGGGGTTGGAGAACTCTTTGATGATCCTGAAGAGTTCCTTGCTGTCGTGGGCGTTGTTGTCCAGTCGTTCTTTGAGTGCTGTCTTCTTGATGGCGCGGATCAGCTGGTGGTGCTTGCGGGTGGCATACTTGAGGGCGGTCCTGTTGTCTGAGGTCTGGTCGTGGCGCCAGGCTTTCTCGAGGGTGCGGCAGTTCTTCTTGCAGTCCTTGAGTTCGTCAGTGAACCAGGGGGTTTTCTTGCTGCCGGGCCTGCTGGGAGGGTTCTTTAGTGGTGCGAGGTCGTCGGCGCAGGCGGTCAGCCACTGTGTGAGGTTGCTGGCAGCTTCATTGGGGTCCGTTGTGCTGGTGGGAGGGTTCTGGCTGAGGGAGGTGGTGAGCTGTTCGGCGGTGATCTTGCTCCAGCTCCGGTGAGGAACCTGTTGCGGGTGGTGGTGGGTCGTGGTTCGTCTGAAGCTGAAGCTGAAGTGGACGCAGCTGTGGTCAGTCCAGTGAAGTCCGGTGGAGTGGCTGAAGGAGATGTGCTTGCTGTATGAGAAGACGGGGGTCAAGCGTGTGCCGGCATAGTGGGTGGGGGTGTTCACCAGTTGCCTGAGTCCGAGGTTGGCGAGGTTGTCCAGCAGGGTGGTGGTGTTGCTGTCATTGTTGTTCTCCAGGTGGAAGTTGAGGTCCCCTAGGAGGATGTAGTCAGCAGAGGGGAGGGCGTGCGGGCTGATGAAGTCTGCGATGTCTTCGCTGAATTGTGTGCGTGGTCCCGGGGGTCTGTAGATGAGGGTGCCTCTGAGGGTCGTCTTGGGGTCGGTGTGTATCTGGAAGTGGAGGTGTTCGGCGGCGGTGAAGGTGTCGTCGGAGTTGGTCGAGATGCGGATGGTGTTCTTGTGTACGATGGTGATGCCTCCTCCCGTCTGGTTGACACGGTCCCTCCGGGTGATCTTGTATCCGTCCGGCATGGCTATGGCGATGTCGGGTGCTGAGGAGGCGTTCATCCAGGTTTCTGTCAGGAAGGCGACGTCTGGTGCTGTTGTGTCGAGGAGGTTCCAGAGTTCGACGGCGTGCCTGTGGACGGAGCGGGTGTTGAGCAGGATGCACTTGAGGTGGTTTCTGCTGGGGCTCGGCTTGGCGGGAGCGGTGCAGGTCCGGAGGCAGGTGAACTTGCAGGCTTTGCAGGTGAAGGGTCCGTGGGTGCGTTTCGGGGTGGCTCGTAGCTGGCGGGGTTCAGGCCGGCGTTGCATGCGTGGAGGGTGGTGGCGTCGTAAGTCTGTTGTGTGGGCTGGCATCTTTGGGAACCAGGGGTCCTGGCGCTGGGCGCGGTCCAGGCACGGTCGGGCGCAGAAGGGCTTGTCTTTGGCGTGCCTATGGCGCGCCATTGATGCGCCCGCTGCGCGTGAACGCTGCGCGTGCGAGTGGACTCCGCCATAAATGGCGTAGTGGGAGTGGTGGAGTGGGAGGGAGGAGCAGCTGGGAGGCGGGAGCGGGGTGGCGCGGGGTACAGAAGGCAAAAGGGGGGGCGGGGCCACAGGGGAGCAGCGGCAGGGAGCGGGGAGGGCGAGAAAAAGACGGCGAGAACGAAACAAAAAACAAGCACTGGTAGCGAGCAGGTAGAGGCAGGTAGGGAGACCGGGCACACTCACGGAGAGCCGCGCGGCGGGTGGAGCGACCGTCACCGACCAGGGTCAGGTCAGGTCACAGCTCCCTGTCGCGCTAGAACACCTTCAGTGTCCGGAGGGAGGGAGGAGCAGCTGGGAGGCGGGAGCGGGATGGCGCGGGGTACAGAAGGCAAAAGGGGGAGGCGGTGCCGCAGGGGAGCAGCAGCAAGGAGCGGGGAGGGCGAGAAAAAGACGGCGGGAACGAAACAAAAAACAAGCACTGGTAGCGAGCAGGTAGAGGCAGGTAGGGAGACCGGGCACAATCACGGAGAGCCGCGCGGCGGGTGGAGCGACCGTCACCGACCAGGGTCAGGTCAGATCACAGCTCCCCATCGCGCTGGAACACTTTAAGTATCCGGAGGGAGGGAGGAGCAGCTGGGAGGCGGGAGCGGGGTGGCGCAGGGTACAGAAGGCAAAAGGGGGGCGGGGCCACAGGGGAGCAGCGGCAGGGAGCAGGGAGGGCGAGAAAAAGACGTCGAGAACAAAACAAAAAACAAGCACCGGTAGCGAGCAGGTAGAGGCAGGTAGGGAGACCAGGCACACTCACGGAGAGCCGCGCGGCGGGTGGAGAGACCGTCACCGACCAGGGTCAGGTCAGGTCTCAGCTACTCGTCGCGCTGGAACACCTTAAGTATCCAGAGGGAGGGAGGAGCAGCGGGGTGGCGCAGGGTACAGAAGGCAAAAGGGGGGCGGGGCCGCAGGGGAGCAGCGGCAGGGAGCAGGGAGGGCGAGAAAAAGACGGCGAGAAAAAAACAAAAAACAAGCACCGGTAGCGAGCAGGTAGAGGCAGGTAGGGAGACCGGGCACACTCACGGAGAGCCGCGCGGCGGGTGGAGCGACTGTCACCGAGCAGGGTCAGGTCAGGTCACAGCTCCCTGTCGCGCTGGAACACCTTCAGTGTCCGGAGGGAGGGAGGAGCAGCTGGGAGGCGGGAGCGGGGTGGCGCGGGGTACAGAAGGCAAAAGGGGGGGCGGTGCCGCAGAGGAGCAGCGGCAGGGAGCGGGAAGGGCGAGAAAAATACGGCGGGAACGAAACAAAAAACAAGCACTGGTAGCGAGCAGGTAGAGGCAGGTAGGGAGACCGGGCACAATCACGGAGAGCCGCGCGGCGGGTGGAGCGACCGTCACCGACCAGGGTCAGGTCAGATCACAGCTCCCCGTCACGCTGGAACACTTTAAGTATCCGGAGGGAGGGAGGAGCAGCTGGGAGGCGGTAGTGGGGTAGTGCAGGGTACAGAAGGCAAAAGGGGGGCGGGGCCGCAGGGGAGCAGCGGCAGGGAGCAGGGAGGGCGAGAAAAAGATGTCGAGAACAAAACAAAAAACAAGCACTGGTAGCGAGCAGGTAGAGGCAGGTAGGGAGACCAGGCACACTCACGGAGAGCCGCGCGGCGGGAGGAGCGACCGTCACCGACCAGGGTCAGGTCAGATCACAGCTCCCCGTCGCGCTGGAACATTTTAAGTATCCGGAGGGAGGGAGGAGCAGCTGGGAGGCGGGAGCGGGGTGGCGCAGGGTACAGAAGGCAAAAGGGGGGCGGGGCCGCAGGGGAGCAGCGGCAGGGAGCAGGGAGGGCGAGAAAAAGACGGCGAGAACAAAACAAAAAACAAGCACTGGTAGCGAGCAGGTAGAGGCAGGTAGGGAGACCGGGCACACTCACGGAGAGCCGCGGGGCGGGTGGAGCGACTGTCACCGAGCAGGGTCAGGTCAGGTCACAGCTCCCTGTCGCGCTGGAACACCTTCAGTGTCCGGAGGGAGGGAGGAGCAGCTGGGAGGCGGGAGCGGGGTGGCGCGGGGTACAGAAGGCAAAAGGGGGGGCGGTGCCGCAGAGGAGCAGCGTCAGGGAGCGGGGAGGGCGAGAAAAATACGGCGGGAACGAAACAAAAAACAAGCACTGGTAGCGAGCAGGTAGAGGCAGGTAGGGAGACCGGGCACAATCACGGAGAGCCGCGCGGCGGGTGAAGCGACCGTCACCGACCAGGGTCACGTTAGATCACAGCTCCCCGTCGCGCTGGAACACTTTAAGTATCCGGAGGGAGGGAGGAGCAGCTGGGAGGCGGGAGCGGGGTAGCGCAGGGTACAGAAGGCAAAAGGGGGGCGGGGCCGCAGGGGAGCAGCGGCAGGGAGCAGGGAGGGCGAGAAAAAGACGGCGAGAACAAAACAAAAAACAAGCACTGGTAGCGAGCAGGTAGAGGCAGGTAGGGAGACCAGGCACACTCACGGAGAGCCGCGCGGCGGGAGGAGCGACCGTCACCGACCAGGGTCAGGTCAGGTCATTGAATTATTTAGTTTAAGTCTACTTCTTTGGCACTGGCTGAGCTGCACTGGCTCACGATATTCCAGAGAGTCCAGTTCAAATCCTTGTGTATAGTTTTTAAAGCCCTGCATGGACTTGGGCCGACACTGCTGAGAAGGAAATTTGAGTGGTATGTTCCAGTGCGGAGCCTTCGCTCTTCTACAGCGTGTCTGGTAAAGGTGCCTAGGTACAAAAAAATTAAATTAGGCAGTAGGGCTTTTGGCACTGCAGCTGCGCAACTGTGGAATAGGCTCCCTCTGGAGCTGGGACAAATGGAGGACCTCCTCCTTTTTAGGAAGAGATTAAAAACTTGGCTCTTTCCTAGCTCTTAACTGATTACTTTGCGTCTCCCGGAACACAAGTCAGATTGTTACATTGTGGGTTCAGTGCCAGGATGCCTGTTAGGTGATAGAGCGCTTTATAAATACCATAAATAAATAATTAAATAAATAAATAAATAAATAAATAAATAAATAAATAAGTTATAAATTAAATCATAACTGTGAAGATTGTGAATTTGCATCTGGCACTGACATCATTTCAGAATGATTCCTCTACTTCACATACCAGATTGTAAAACAGTACCCTTTGAAAATGTATATAAAAATGCACATCAAGATATGACCTGTCCAAACAGCAGATCAGAACTTAGGTCAAACGTTGTTTCTACAATGGTATGGCAAATATGCCATATTCATGCTACAGAGTGGATGTCACCATAGTAGGAACTGAAATTGCAAACTTTGAAGTTGGACAAATTTCCATTGCAAAAAGAACTTTCACAACTATAGCAATCATATTTCATGAATGACTTAATATGACCTCTGGACACTAGACAATATATATAAGATATAAAACAGGATGGACAGAGTGCAATGATATACAAGTGATGTTCAAATGAGGACTGCCTACAAAGTTGCTAAACTCGTATATCTGCTATTTATAGACCTGAACTGAACTTCTAAGGAGAATGTAGGATATCAAAATGTGGTATTGTGTTGACATATATATCAATTATGTGTGTCTGAGACATTATTCAGCCTATTAGTGGTATTGTCTACAGCAAGCTGTTAGAAATTAATGTCTTTTTTTAACTGCGGGAAAGGAATTTACATGAATATTTGAGGACTACAGTCTGTTACAATAGATAAAAACTAAATGGAGCTACTATAATACCAGTAGACTTAAGTTGCCTATAAGAAGTCTCCTCACCACTATGCCCCTTTGTTGATTCTGCTACATCAACGTGTACATAATACTGTGTGTTATGTTTTTTGTACATGGACGAAGGACATTTCAGACATCATTTGGCCTGTCAGGGATGATATTAACAAAAGAATATCAAAAAACCAAGACTGCTTCATAATTGTTCGAAATTGAATCCCAGATATAAAAATATGGGAAACACTTTTAATATATAGTTGCTTTCACTAAGGCCTGTCAGAAATCCAGTATTAACAAACTTGTAGTGAGAGGAATACACTGTGATTTTCCAATCCATTGATACATTTTTCCCAATTATTTGATGATAATGATGCTTCATACAGTACACTGTTGAAAGTGAAGAAGTATGGAAGCTGAAAACAGAGTAAAACATTTGAATATGTTGAATTTGAGGTTTGGAGAAAAACATATTGCGAGTTGTTTTGGTTGCCTAATGTCCAAAATGGAATCCTAATATGTTTCCAATGGTTTATATGTTTTCACTTATGGTTAGCGAATGAGATATATTACTCGGGTCAAATGCCTAATCTAGGGATGGATTAATTGATCACTTGGGGTCCCCAGTAGTACCCATCTAGTCAACCAGTGACCCACGTACTACATGTGTACTTATGCAATCACCAGGCACTCGCCATGCACTCATCTAAATAACCAGGCACTGCATTTTCACTCATCCATTCACCCAGGCACTACACCTGCAGTCATCCAATCACCAAAGCAGTACCCATGGAGTCATTCACTCAGGCACTACCCATGCAGCCATGCAACCACCCAAGCACTGCACTTGCACTCATCAATTCACTCAGGCACTACACGTGCACTCATCCATTCACCCAGGCACTACACTTGCATGTATCCATTCATTCAGGCACTGCACAGGCACTCACCAAATTATCCAGGCAGTGCACTTGCACTCATGCAATCATCCAGACAGTACACTTGCAATCATACAATCACTCAGGATCTACCCATGCAGTCATGGAATCATCCAAACACTGCACTGCACATTCATCCAAACAGGCACTACACTTGCACTCATTCATTCACCCAGTCACTACACTTGTACTGATGCATTCATCTAGGCACTGCACTTTTACTCATCCATTTACCCAGGCACCTTACTTGCACTTCCCTATTCACTCAGGCACTACACCTGCACTTATCCATTCACCCAGGCACTACCCATGCATTTATCCATTCACTCAGGAACTACCTATGCAGTCATGCAATCATACAGACACTGAATGCACACCCAGACAATCACACAGGCACGACCCATGCTCTCAACCATTCACCCAGGCACTGCAGGTATAATCATCCATTTACGCAAGACACTACACTAGCACTCATCAAGTCACACATGCACTACCTGGGCACTCATCCTATTATCATGGCACAACCAATGCACTCATCCAAATACCCAAACACTACTCATGCACACATCCAATCACCTCTGCACTACCTATGCACTCATCCAATCACCTAGGCACTACAGTTACACTCATGTATTCACCCTGACACTTCACTTATCCATTCACTCAGGCACTGCACTTGCACTCACCAATTATCCAGGCACTGCACTTGTACTCATCAAGTCTCCCAGACACTAGTCAGGCACTTATCCAGTCACCCTGGTGGTAGCCATGGAGTCATCCATACACTCAGGCACTACCCATGAAGTCATGCAATCACCCAGGCATTGTACTTGCACTCGTTCATTCACCAAGCACTGTACTTGTGTTCATGCATTCACCCATGCATAATATCTGAACTCATCCATTCACCAAGGCACTACACTTGCACATATCCATTTACCCAGGCACTGCACTTACACATATCCAATGATTCAGGTGCTGCACTTGCACTCATGCAATCATCTTGCCACTTCACTCACAGTCATTCAATCACTCAAACATTACCTATGCACTCATTGAATCCCCCAAGCACTACCCATGCACTCATCCAATCACACATCCATTGCCCACCCATTCATTCAATTACCTATGCACTACTCATGCCCTCATTGACTCACCCAGGCACAACACATGCACTCATTGAATCACACTTGCACTAACCATGTAGTCATCCAATCACCCATGTACTGCATTTGCACTCATCCTATCACATATATGCTACCCATGCACTCATCCAATCACCTAGTCACTACACATGCACTCATCAAATTATCCAGGCACTCAACATTTAGTTACCTGACCACTCATGCACTCATTTAATCATACATGCCCCACGTATGCACTCAGTCCATCATCCATGCATGATTATGTACTCATTCAATAATGCATGCACCACTCACACAATCATTCAATCATACATGCACCACTTATGCACTCATTCATTCATCCATGAACACACTCATACACTCATTCAATCAAACATGTTCAATGCACTACTGATGCACACATTCAATCACCATATACATGTTCATAAACTGATTTATTCAGCTTATCATTTTTAACAGAATAGATTCTTTTTGTGAACTTAAAAGTTTAAAATTATTTTTGATGCAAATACAAATTGCAAAAAGAGCCAAAAATCAACTTTTGTGATCCTTTGCAGCATTGTGAAAGTCTATTAAGGACAGCTCTCCAGTACTCACTACAACTCCACAATCAATGCAGTATGATGCACATATTGTGCATTGCAAAAGGTTAGTGACTGTTTTTGATTATCCTTACGGAATCCTGAAGAATTCCCAAGCAACGCCTGATTTCTTCTGGTGTGACCCCTCATCTCCAACAGTCACCAGAATCCACCTGTTGGTCTTCCTGGTCTACCTGCTGTCTAACTGGCTGTTTCACCTGATTTCCCTCTTCTAGCACAAATATGAAAAAAACATTCCAACAAATGCTAGGGAGCTGCTTACAATGAACTCCTCTAAAAGAATGTTCAAGATAGATAAATGTATGTGTTCTTCCTATTCTTATAGTTGAAAGTGTATAATCCAATCTTATTCCTTTAATTCCCGGTCACATAATCTTTACAACGATCAGCGTCTTTGCCAAAAATGGAAATTGAACAGAATGATATTTTATTTTTGTTAATCAAGTGATATTAAACCCCAAATGTGGATCATCCAATGTAATATGTCTAAATATGTCTTACACACATTACCTAGACCAACGTCATCGCGCCTTCCAGCTTTGCTGCGATCATTCAAAACACCAAGCAAAAGGGTTTCAATTGAAAAATTCTTGCAAAAGTTAGGTTTAAAGAGTATATCAAAAAACAACTTGTTTCAAATATTAATTCAAATATGTGTAAGTATATGTTCCCATGTTTTTAAAAAACACATGCACTTCGCGACTGCTGACTATGACGCGGTATAAAGAGTCACCGCGAATATTCAAAAAACCAAATTGAAGAGGTTTTTTTCAAAAGACCCTCACACAAACTCAAATATAACTCTACATTACTAAACAACTAGTGTTTACTATTAAGTTAAAATCTGTCTACCTTATGTGTTTAAGATTTCGTCCAAAGCATGCACCTTATAGTTAGACTCAGGTTGCACTTGTTAATACAAGTGAAATGGGAGCCTGACTATAACGTCCCTGTAACCTTTGTTTTGTTTGATTGATTTTTTAAGGTTTTTTAAGTTCTATTTCCTAACTATAACTTTCCTATAATCTTTGTTTTTGTTCAGAGAATTTCTACAGTCTTTTAATGGTATTTCCTAAGTATAACGTCATTGTAACCTTTGTTTTTTCGGTGTAATTCTAAGGTTTTTTAATTTAATTTCCTAATTGTAACCAGTAACCTTTGACAGTGAATTTGTTAGTGAGTGCATGAGTATCTCAGTAGGCCTGTGGGTTGGTGTCAGAGTTTCTGAGTGGATCTGTCAGTGGGTGTGCGAGTGTCTGAGTGGGTATGAGAGTGACTACATAAATGCCTCACTTGATGTGTGAATGGCTGCATGAATGTCTGAGTGGGTTTGTGAGTGGGTATGTGAGTATCTAATTGTGTGTGTGTGTCTTGAGTGGGTGCATGCATGCAGGTCTGAGTGGGTTTGCTAGTACCTCCATAAGTGTGTCAATCAGTCTGTGAGTCAGTGCATGGGTGTCTGGGTAGGTTTGTGAATGGGTGTGTGAGGTTCTGAGTAGGTCTGTGAGTAGGTGCTTGAGTCACTAAATGGGTTTGTGAGTGGGTGCATGAGTGTCTGATTGGGTCTGTGAGTGGATGCATAAGTCTCTCAGTGGGTTTGTGAGTAGGTGTATGAGTGTCTCAGTGGGTCTGTAAATGTGGGAATAAGTCCAAGAGTGAATGGGTCTGTGAGTGGACATGTGAGTTACTGAGTGTGATTTTTTTGCCTTTTCTGCTTGTTTTTCTGCCCTCTGCTTTGCATTTCTGCTCACTTTTCAACCTTAGATTTGCATTTCCTGTTTGTTTTTCTGTCCTCTGGTTTGTCCTCTTCTGCTTTTTTTGCCTATCCTGCTTGTTTTATCTGCCCTCTGGTTTGCCCTTTCTGCTCAATTTTACCTCTCCATTTTGCCATTTCTGACTGTTTGCATGTCCTCTATTTTCCCCTCTTAACGGGAAAGCGTGCGGTGGGGCGCTATCACGCAGGGCCAGGAAAAAACGTACTTGGGAGAGCGAGATGAATGGTTCCGTTCTCTGGGAAAATGTCAGCCCCATCTCTGGTGGCCAGCCACAATTCAAAGAGGGAAGAGGACCGAGCAGCCGCCCTCTCCAGGTTTTTTTTTGCCCCTGGCACCATATTCCCCAGGGCCTAGCCATGTGTCCCTGGATGCCCTGGTCCCACACAGGGCACCCAGTATGTAGGATAGGAACTGCAGGGTGATCCTATAGGTCCTGTGGTCCGAATCAGATCTCCATCTCCTGCAAGAGGTGGCATTGCTCTTGCATGCAGGGAGCTGCTGGAAATGTAGCTTCTAGTGCAGGAGCAACCTTTCATCCCTTTCCCTGCCCACATATCTGTGGGCAGGGAAAGAGATGGAATTACCACTTCCAGCAAGTGGGAGCACTTTAACAGCTCCCACTTGTTAGAAGCACAGTGTTTGCTTTTGCTTGGTGGAAACTGGCAGCTTCTGCAAAGCAAAAGCAAACATCTATGCCCAATGGGTGGGAACTCTGGGACAAAGCAGGAGCTGGTTTGGAGTGTGGCTGTCCCAGGGCCAGCAATGGCTCCAGGAGTAGGCCACAAGGCCACCCTCCTTCTGTTTTTGCAGACTGACCCCAGGAAGGTGGTAGTTACCAGGGCTATTTCTGGCCTGAGGGGCCCCCTCTCCCATGTGTTTTTAATACCTGGTCCCGGGGAGGTGATGGTCCCTGGGGCACGGGTGTTCTATGTTGCTACCAATATTTATTCCTGCAAAGCCTCTGGGAGTTGTGGTTCCAGGGGCTCTAAAGAACCCATGGAGGGGGTGCATGCAGCCCCCATCCAATATTGCAACAAAAACCCTGGGGAGGTGTTGGTCCCAAGAGCACAAATGAACCCATGGAGGGGGGTCAGCGCGGCCCCCCTCAATTTGGAAAATAAAACCCCAGTGAGGTGGTGGTCTCTGGGGGTCAAAGAACCTTAGGAGGGGGGCCCCATGCTCCCTCCCACCTTTTTTTAACAATTTCCCCGGGGGCTCTTTTAAGAGCAAGCCTGGGAGCTGGCCCTCGTATTTTTTTTTATTTCCACCAGAGTCGCAGCTCTGCCGCAATTTTTGGCAACACGTTGAAAGAAATGTTTTTTTGCCCTACTCAGCACGAGATCGGGAGGGTTTGCGGAGCCTTCAAGTCCCTAGATAGCCACATTTGTGTTTCTTTAAATAACTCAAAAACAACTGAACAGGTTTACACCAAATAGCAAAAACACCTTTTCGGTACCAAGAGCTAGCTTTCTGCCAAATTTGGTGTAATTCCGTCAAGCAGTTCTGGCTATAGTCCCTTTCAGAATAAACATGTGAAATTCACTTTTACTGACCCCCCTTTTTCTCGCCCCCTATTTGATGGATTGCCCCATAACTTTCCATGCATAACAAGACACAACTTGACACTTTTTTTGGGAACATTTCGTAAAGGTTTTTCAAACGGCCCCAATATATAGGCTAGTTAAAAACACTTATCCTACTAAACATGGTCCTAAACATAACTACTAGCGACTGCCAATCGGTACTATAGATAGATTCATATATATATACATACACATAATATCCATGTAGTATGCCATTTAAAAACAAAAATACTTTCCTGTGTGGTAGAGTCCCACAATGTAAAGTAACTAAAAATAATGGCCTGAGTGGTACTTACCTGCATGGTAGAAAGTGTGTGCTAAAGGTGCTTTGTGCTAACAGGTGCATTGTAAAGGTGACATACCCAACATACCTTCCCATCTGTCTTCTCAATAAAGTGAGACTATAGACATAGAATATGAAGGAACATTGATAATGATACAGAAGGAAAGTGATAATATAAACACCATCATACGATTGGATTTTCCCCAAAGCATGAAAAATATGAATCTCACACATATTGTACCACAAGAAGGAATTCAAGTCTGTGTAGTAGCAATGGTCAACTTCGTTTGACAATAAGAACGTTAGTTTAGACATAATTCCATATTGATGCAAAAGCGTAATAGGAAAAAGAAGGGTGGCGAGTTCGTCCAAAATTGTAATTAATATATCAGCACAAAATTTAAACGATGTTGAGCGGAAGATGCCAATAGTGAAAGGACATGTTGGTGCTAAATCGCCCCTGGAGCAATATCAGTAGGAGCGTGGAGACACATTTTTGTGCAAGAACATCTTTAAGACAAAAAAAACACATGTACTAGAAAAAACACAAAGAGGTGAAGCAAACCACTGAAACAAGTGTGCAGGAGTATGGTTTCCATTTAGGTGCATGTTTGCTCAACATAGAAAAAAAGACATTGTGATAGTAAGATGTCACATTAGATTGGAAAATGGGTGTATTATTCACATTTGGTTTACAGCACAATATTTTCCCAAGTCATCCTTGACGCAATATCACCATTAGTGTTTTCCACACTTAGGTCTAAAAAAAATTTAGTTCCAAAATCACTTTAGGTGTGTTAGACCAGGCTTTCCCAGCGGGTTTATCCCCAGTATTTTTTGCCTCCTGTTTTTGTTGGTTTTAGAACTACTGGGCACCTTACCACTGCTGATCAGTGCTTAAGTGCCAATGCTCTCTGTGTAAATTATTAATATGAATTGGTGTTTCATTGAGTGGGTTATTTGATTTACTACTAAGTCCCTAGTACAATGCACTGTGAGTGCTTAGGGCCTGTAAATCAAATGCTGCCAGTGAGCCTGCAGCCCTGATTGTGCCAACCACACAAGCAGCCTTTCAAAGGCCTCTCAGACCTGCAACCTCAGTGTCTGTGTGCAGTTTTTACTGCCATGTGGACCTAGCAAGTGCACCCACTTGCCAGGCACTAACCTTCCCTTTTATTTCATGTCAGTCACGCCTAAGGTGGGACCAAGGTACCTTGGTGGGCAGGGTGCTGTGTTTTTGTGAAAGGTAGGACATGTCCTGATGTGTGTGACATGTCCTATTGTAAGCCTATCTGTCCCACAGGATGGAATGGGAATTTATTCATAACATCTTATAAAGATAACTTCCCATTGGGACAGGATAGAAAGATGGAACTGTATTATATCCTGATTGACAAAGTTTCTCCAAGGTCTTCAGGTAGAGCTTGCCCCCTCTTCAAGAAGTCTCAGGAACAGCAAAGACTTCACCATTGTTCTGGGGACCGTCTCTGGAACAGCTGGTTTCATTTGCCACAGAGGAGAAGCGCAGCTGACTCTGTCATTGAGTCCATTGCTGGTTGTGTGTCCTGAGGGCACCACAGAAGGCACCGCCGCACATTGCACTGCATTTGTGGTCTTACTAACACCGCTGGGTGACCGTCACCAAGCCGCTGCCTGTGCTGCTTCCTTTGGACACCACACTCCGCACCAACTCACTTCATACTGCCCAGATCTCACTAATGCTGTCACTGCATGCTTGAACATCGTCTGGCTCTGTCGCCTGCACCATGACCTGCTAGCACTGCATCGAGCTTCGCCTCACTCTGCATCATAGCCTTTGTCCCCCGATGCCGTTGAACGACCGTCACCAAACTGCTGCCTGCACCGTGCCATGAGGGCATTGCATGCAGCACAGCTTCCACTACATCCGCAACGCCATGGATGCCTCTGACCGACTATTACCAACGGGATCGACCGTATCAAGAAAGGTACTGTCTATGAGTCTGTCAACGCTACAGCTCGCTCATTCTGACGTGGCCTCTTGGAACTGTTAGACTCTGTAGATGATTACGATCTCGTCCCAAAAGCATTCCTACCGAATCGGACCCGGAATGCTTTCCGGATGACTCGGATAGGGTGAGTCCAAACAGGCGATTTGGATGTATCCAGATGCTTTCCGATACGATTCTGTCGGACTCCCATTGACCTAAATAGGAGCCTGTCTTCCGAAGGAGAACACAGACTCCCATTCAAGTAGGGGGTGGCTGCGGAAAACCTTGCATCCTGTGGCAGGCACATACTTTGCATGGTTGGAAAGGGGGGTCCATTGGGTAACCCTATGTGCCTGATTTGGAGGGCTCCTGGTGAAGGGGGCCTGCTACAGGAACCCAAAGACTGATTCCTCAGCTGATTTGTTCCGAATAACCTGAATCTGAACGGCTGTCAGAATTGGTTTCGTAATCGCTCGCTCAGAATAACGAGTAAGCATGGGCGTAAAATCCGTTCCGCTCGCGGATTTTGCGGATTTTCGGCAAATTCGCAATTCCGCGAACTCTCGCGAACTTGCCGAAAATTCGTAAATCCGTGCGAAGCGGATTTTTTGCTTGGTCGCACTTGCCAACTAGAATACTATACAATTTCGCGGGAGTAAACACTTGCGAACACGTAGATGCGGCGGGCAGCAACAATCTCGCAATTGCGAGATTGCAAAATTTGCAATTTCGCACAAGAAATCCACCAGCAGGCAGCCTAAACCTTGAAAAATATGATTTTTATCAGAATAACTCCTCAGGTTGACATTTGCCTGCACTTTTTTTTTGCAAGGAGTCCATTTTGGGGGGGGGGGTGGGAGGAAGGAAGTGCCCCACAGTCTCCAACTTCCTGTTCCTGTCCAGCAGGCTCCTCCCAGTGCTTTCTTCATGTGCTGGTCACTTTGATTTGGATCTTGACCTGGAAGGATTACTTTTTGTGGATGCTACTGGATATTTGGATTTTTGCAAAACCGAAAGCACTCAGCAGGTGCAAAAGTTCAATCTTATCATTAGTAACCATTCCCTGTAGTGCCTGGAAGGATTAGTTTTTGTGGATGCTGCTGGATATTTGGATTTTTGCAAAACTGAAAGCACTCAGCAGGTGCAAATGTTCAATCTTATCATTAGTAACCATTCCTTGTAGTGCTTCCTGAGGGGCCCCTTCAGAGTTCAGTTGCCTACTTGCAACTATTCTATGAACCTGCTCTGACCCTCACAGCAGGCTCAGAGAATAGCTACAAGTATACAACAAAGGTCCTGTTAAAAAAATTACACTGCAACAGAAATCAATTACAGATAAGGAAGCAGGTGGCAGCCTGGAAGTTCAAATTCAGTGACACATTAATCAGCCCCTAATTCATTCATGTCAGTTGAGGCAGGGCAGGTGTGCTTTTCTCCACATAATCTACAGTGATGAACTAGAGGGTGGCATGGGTGAGCCAGAGGGTGGCATGGGTGAGCTAGAGGGTGGCAGTGGTGAAACAGAGGGTGACAGTGGTGAAACAGACGTAGAAACAACATGGTCGCGACCGTTGCTACCCGACAAGTAAGTTCGCATTTGCGAACTGGTAAAAAACCCTTGCGAAATGGCAGAAAAACTTGCGAACACAAAAAAAAAAGGAATCCGCAAAATTCGCGAGAGTTCGTGGATTTTGCGGATTGCGAATCTGTAAATACGCAATTTCGCGGATTGCCAATTCGCAAAATCCGCCCATGCTTAATAATGAGTCCATAGATCAGTACGATTTGGCTCTGAAAGACTCGACCTCTCCGAATGCCTTTGGAACCGATTCAGACAGCCCTACTGTGCATCATAATCGGTCATGTCGAATTGTGTGCAATTCGGTCAGCAACAAGGGTTCAAAATCAGATTCGCCACCCCCAATCCAATTTGGAGCCCTTCCGAATAGGATCGTAATCAACTCCTCTGTTGTTTTCAGCATCACAGTAGACTTGGATGGAGCTACCGACTTGGAGGAACTGTGTTTTGGGGATATTTCTGCAATTAATAGGTTATCTTGCAAAGTATCTACTTTTCCAGTATTGTTTGTTGTTTTTTTGGTCTTGTTGGTATAGATAAAGATTTACTATTTTTCTAAACTGGTGTGGTGTCCATTTGTAGTCTTATCACTGTCTTACTGTATGCATGCACAAATGTTTTGAACACTAACTCTGAGATAAGCCTGTCTGCTCATGCCAAGCTACCAATGGGGTGAGCAGGGATTATTTTAGAAGGGTATCGGTCTTACCCTCATTAGGAAGAAAGGTCCCTACTTGGACAAAGGCACCTACTTCTGCCCACTAGAGACCCCCATTTCAAACAAAGTGCCTTTAGGATGCACATGCGCCACCAGTGATATCGTAAGGGGATATTCTATCACTGCATGGCCCAATGCAAGTGAGGGAAACCTTTGCCTCTGTACCCAAACAATATTATAGAATCAGAGGCAAAAGGGTTATCAGGAGATGCACTATTGTGGAACATCAAGAAGTGCTGTGATCAGGGCTTCCCCCATGAGGGCAAACCCTCCAAGGGGGAAAGGGAGTCCCACTGACCTTCCCCCGGACACATCTGTGCAGCTTGGTGCAGTCACTCACTGCACTCATCTTCCAGAAGGTCTCTGTTTCCATTTATAGTGCATGTGCCTCCTGCAGTGTGAAAGGGAGAACTGCTACTTTAAACAGTTTGTGAATACCCATATTCTAAGTATTAAGTTGCTATTCATACCTATAAACAAAAGTACGTGTTCCCAAACTCTTGAGGCCATCAATGCTATAAAATGTGCTCTCTTCACCCCAGATGTAGGATGCAGCCTTATATCACACTCTTAAAATTGGATTTTCAAGTGCGCATTTACCTTTTGTGAATTTGTACACACTCATCAATCAAGGTGTTTGTGTATAAGTTGAACTTACGGTCATCCTCCTCAACAACTAAACCCATCAGCTGCGCATTTCTCCATGGCTCCCTATTAGTGTTTAACTTTTCCATGACACCCATCTCAGATCATATCCAAAACCAATTTCTATTCCAAATATACACAGACTACTTTCAAATTAACCTCCAAATGAGGCAAACTTTAAACTAAAGACCAAATATGACAACATGCTTGACACATATCTACCACTGAATGAAGGTCAGCTATCTCCACCCAAATGGCTCGAAGTCTGAAATCAGAAAACTGCTAGAATCAGAACAAACAACCTCCCTTTCAAGTGGCAAAGGGCACTAAGTGATCCTCCCAACTCCTAATGAATCAGTGATATTCTTTGGACCTGGTTTGATATAGTGTTCTCCCTCATTAGTGGGTAAAAGTAACAATCAACACCTAATGAGGATCAGAAGGTCATCCCTCCTCTTGAATACTTCTTAATAGTTTCACCAATGTTTGATAAAGTGGCCTGCTTTACACATCTCCCAGCTAATCTTTCTGAGCACTTAGTGTGCTCATTCTACCAAACTCGAAAGAAAATATCCATACTGGTTAAGAACAAATTAAAGATATCTCGTATTAGAGAATGTGTACAATAGATGCAAACATTGAAAAGATAAAACGAGTAATTTCAGAGCGCTATCAATATCTATGTGCAGAGGTGTAAAATGCAGAGGATTTGGAAATAAAGAAGAGGGTAGAGAATAAGAAGATTCCAAATTTGGGAAAAGTTCAACTAATAAACCTGAATCAAGAAACAAAATAAGAAGAAATAGAGAAGGCGAAAAGGAAATATAAATAGAATAGATGGTCAGGCTTGGATGTTGTAAAAAATAAGATATACATAAAAGTGTGGTTATGTCATCCCAATTTGGAAGATATTATTTCTCATTCCTCTTCATTCTTCATGGAAGGAAGCAACCATAAATATTCTAAAGCCAAACAATGCTGCTACAAAGCGCGAGTCATATAGCCCTATTTCACTTTTAAATTGAGACAACAAAATGGTTTTCCAGCATCCTAGAGAATAGGCTGAGTAAGGTGATGGCTACTTTGATACAAGCTTCTGAGTATTTTGACCGAGTGAATGGAGATTAGTACATGTGGTGGCTAGTGTTCACTGCATGTAACATATTGCATGTGCTTTGCATTTAAAACATTTGAAATATAGTAATATAAGTTTCAAGTAAGAAACCTCGAGAAATACGTATGTTAAAGTAGAAGACATTTGCTCTATTTTGCTATTTAATCATTGCACAGATAGAAATTGTTTTGAGTCTTTTCCCAACTTTCATGCAGTTGCGGACAACACAGCTCATGGGTGGCGGGTGCAATGTAAATTAAAAAAAAGAAACTCTTATCTTACCGCCGGGTCACACCTCTCTGCTCCTGCTCACCTTTGTTGGACTCCAGGAACAGGAAGCACAGCCAGGCTTCCCTGACCAATCACAACTCTGCAACACAGCACTGTGATTGGTCTGACCATCGGGGTTCGACGCTCTGCAAGGAATGGGTGCCTGGGCATGTTCTCCACGCAGGCTGTAATGCAAGGAAACCAAGGAATGTGTGCATGATGGTCTCAGAGGGACGGCCAAAAAACCATGTGCACTTAAGAGTGGGAAAACCACTCCAAGAGCTGAGCAGTCCCACCCGCATTGAAAGCAGTGTGGAAACTCAAAATGATCATTCAAAGTTATTATCATTTTATGTTGCAATACTTGCATTGCCTAAAAGCAGTAGGGCGGCGCTCCACTGCCATAGCGAAGGAGCCGCCACTTCCCATGTATGAAAATACGATAAACTTTATTTTCACTATTTCTTCCATCAGCTTTGTTTGTCCACAAGCAAGTGCAAATTCTGTTCCTTCCATTGTTTGTAGACAACCTGCAAAAATGTCTCAATTTTACAATAAACACTCAAGCATGTAAATTCTACCCAGCCTTTCTATTTCCGGCTTCTGAAGAAGAATGTTTTGCATCAAAACAAGGTCCGGCAATGGAATGCCCTTCAATCTCATTCACTCTATACAGAAGTTGGCACAAACAGAATTATGATTGCTTTAATTACGGGTCATTTTGTATTTCGCGTGCTTGGATATTGTTTAAACTGATACATTTCAATTTCATTGTATGTGTCTTATTTACATTGTTTTTTTGTTTTTTTTATCATACGCGTGTGATGGACCTTGAATGAAAAGTGCTTTTTTTTGTTTGCGAAAAGTTGAAGTAAATTGAGGGACACGTTAAAAAGGAGATCTCTCAGCAGCAGATTTACAATATTTAAAAGAACGCCACTAATCCTTGCACATATTTCCTTTATTGTTACAAACACTAAATGTTCCAACAGCTGGACGCATCTCGAGGATTCCGACTAAATCTCTGAAACGGAAAGCTGCTTGCTTTTCACATCAACAAGTTGCCGAGTCAAAAATAACTGGCAAAACCTGATCGTAGTTTGGTCTGTCATTGTGAGTATTCCTCTATTGTAGGCAACCCTACATTTACTAACAATGGACCTTGATTTCGCTAAAGTACACATTGTTATATTTCAGAGCATCTGCCAACGTTGTATCGAAAAACCTCTGGCATGTCGTATCAGAGTTAACTTGCGTGTATCTCTTTCCGGTGACATGTCTGGGAGCTGGCAGCCAACGAAATGCATTTGTGTTTAGTGACAGGGGCGCTGCTGGGCCAGTCAAGGGGGTTCGTAATCCACTATTCAGTTCAGACGCTTCAGCCTTGGGGGAAATCACAGGCACAAATCGTCAGCAGGAGACAGATGCGGTTCGTTTACAATCTCCCAGGCATTTCTTCAACGGGCTTACCTAGTTTCAGCCCGCAGGCATGTGCGATGCGTTTAAGAAACAGCCCTTAGGGCACTCCACACCCTTGGCTATTACACCAGGAGCTAATATAAAATGACGTGCATCTAATGTTTCAGGAGACCTTGGTTTGTTTTAAAAGTGATGCTCTTCTTTCTAGGAGGAAGATGAAGGCCAGTGTTCTAGAAAAAGCACGAGGCGTTTTCTGGGGCGTATTTAAAAATAAAGATTGTTCTCTCTAGACTGTCATACCTGGATTTAATAAGCCCTATTAAAAATATTATACTGGTGCTTGTCCTAAAATCATTCTCTCAAACTCAAGAGCTGGATGGCAGACTTTTCACTCTTTCTATTTCTTTACAAGGGCACGACACATTTAGAACACGGTTCCAATCGAGAACCAGTCTTGAAAGTGAAAGAAACGGAGAGTTTTTATTTGAAATGAAATGTTAAAAAACTTTGATTTTCTAACAGTGTATGTCCGTGAAAATTGACTGTTGGAAATGGTCCTCTCTGCAGGGTCACCCCCAAACTTTTTGCCTTCCCCCTCTCTTTTTTGCTGCATTCATTTTTGATGGCTTTAGGACGCTATGAACTTTACAATAGGTAACCAGTGCTAAAGTGCAAAACCTCTTTTCCTAAACCATGGAAATATTGGCTACTTCACAATTGGTCTACTTAATTTACTTATAATTCCCTAGTAAAGTGCACTATATGTGCCTGTACATTATATGCTACTAGTGGTCCTGCAGCACTGATTGTGTCATCCTCTTAAGTAGCCTTTTAAATGTGCCTTAGGCCTGTCACTGGAGAGCCTGTAGGTGCAGTTTCACTGACATTTAAAACCCCTTGCCAAGCCTTAAACTCCCCATTCATTACATATAAGTCACCCTTAAGTTAGGCCCTAGGTATCCCATAAGGCATGGTGCTGTGTGAGTAAAAGTCAGGGCATGATATTGAAAAAAACCTAAATTTCTTTTCACTACTGTGAGGCCTACCTCTCTAAAAGGTTAACATTGGAGATTCCGTAATACAATTATTAAGTGTAATTCTTGATTGAGAAGGAGTAGAATAGTCATGTTTGGTACCTATGAACTTGTAATGAGAAACCCTCTTTAATGATAAAGTCGAATTTATTATTACTAACTTGAAAATGCCATTCCTAGAAAGGGTTCTTGAGCTTTTCATGCCATCTTATTTCTAGACCTTACACTCGTTTGAGCTCTTCATTAACTTTGGTTTAAGGTCAGAGTCAGCTTTACAAGCATTACTTATAAAGATTATTAATGTTCTGGATTCCCTGATGAAGGGCGCTCTACAGCCCGAAATGCATTGGGAAATATGCTTCTGCTGATTTGCATTTCTGAGAAGTGTCTTCGTGTTTCTTTTTATCTGAAGAACATCTGCTTTCTACCTAATTAAAGCAGTTTTTTCAGTCATTATTCATGTCGGATAACATTTTGTTAAAGATCTGTTCCTACGTTGAATGGAAAATATATTCAGTTTAAGATTGTTGCTGATGTAAATTCACATGGAATGTACCCATAATTTTATGTACACTTAGGATTAAGTGACTTTTGTGTAGTGCATAAGGAGTCCTTGGATATCATCCAGGTTTCTTAGGCTACATTCCTAGAAAGTTGGGATTATCCTGCCCCTAGCCTTTTGTGCCAGCAGCTTGTCTTAGGTCACATGACTGGATATAGATGACAGTTAGACTTTGTGACAGTCACACAATAGTGGGATTAGCAAGGCAGAATGGCACATCAGCTGGCAGGTCGGAGGGGCTGAGTTAAGCACAGCCACAATTTAACCTGAATAGGCTGTACCCAGTCTCCTCTTAATAGGCTTAACAACCCTGTATTGTCAGTGCAGCCAGCTTGGTGCCAGGGCAGGGGATGGAGGAAACTCAAGGATCTTTCTAGAAATGTTTTCCTACCTTCTGGGAGCAGGGTACCTGAGAATAAAAATAGGGCTCTCAGACCATCTCTTCAGTTCACAACTGGATCTGTGGGAGGACTGTCAGATGACTGCCTGATGCTGTGACCTGCTGTGCAGTTCACCAGTCTGCTGCTGTATCACAAGGACTGCTTTTCTGCCTGGGGCCTGCCTTGAACCCTCAGAGGGCAGCCCTGCTGCTGCATCCTGCCTCTTAATCTGTCCCCTATACTAGCAGAAGCGACTCCAGAGGTACATTTTTTGACCTCCTGTTCAGAGCCACAGAGATATAAAAGGCTCCCACTATCTTGAACTAACGCCTGGACCCAGACTGAGTGACTCATGAACCCCAAGAGGTGTCCCACTTGTCCTGACTATCCGCCCGAGGTGCATCGCTGCCGCTGGTCCGATTGAACCTGACTGGCAGTCGGTCATTAACCCCTATGAGGTGTCCCACCAGTCCTTTATTTATGGTGCTAAAGGTGCCCAGAATGACAATATCCAAAACTGAGGACTTAGACAAAATCTGACCAAAAAGAGCTTTAAGAACCTGCAGGAGACAGGGACCAACCTGCTCACCTATCCACCCAAGGTGCATTGCCGGTCGGATTGACTTTTCAACTTCTCCCACTAAGTTCTTCTCCGCAGCAGCAAATCCATTTAAGTGGTCATTTGCTTAAGGGGTCTCCGACCTCATGGAGCTATCTTCGATTACAACCTAATGCTTTGTCTTACTAGAGCTTTTCGACTTCCATCTTGATGATTAAATCTGCTAGTAAAAATGTTCAACAAGAACTCGCTCCCTGGCTATCCGACTATGAAGCTCCCTCCTGCAACACTCATGCAGCCTTTCAAAGCTGAACTTCTATCTTCTCAGAGACTTTTTAAAAAAAAGTAATAATTCCGGAGGTAAGCACTGACCAGGCCCAGACCACTTCTTTTATCCGACTTGTGCTACATCGAAGTTGGCCGTAACCTTTGACTTTTTACCCAGGCGAGCACAACCAGATGTCCACGGTTGACGCTTTTATCTTTTAGGTGCTATTTTACAGTTTATTCTTCAAAAATTCATAACTCCTTTTATGTTTATTTGTTTTTTGTCATCTGGGTCTTGTTTTGTTCAGTAAGTCCTGGTCTGTATTTCTAGCCAGGTGGGGATTCTTTTTGTGTGGTGTTTCTACTGTTCTACTGTCATAAGAGTTGCCCAAATACTTTGCACATTGCCTCCATTGTCTCTAAAGTTAAGCCTGCCTGCTCTGTGCCAAGCTACCAGGGGGTGAGCACAGGCTAATTTAGGGGGTGTATCTTAATTACCCTGACTACAGTGGTTGTCCCTAATTGGACAGGGTGTTTACCTCTGCCAACTAGAGACCCATTCATAACAGTACCCCTTTAAATATGACACATGAAATTTAGTAATGTCGCACTCATGGAACAGTGTATTTATAAAAATGTGTCAATGGAATCAAAGGCAAGGTTTAGAGTTTTGAATTTGATTTCTATTTTACCAAATAGATATTTGACAAATTAAGTGAAACATTCAAAGGTACAGGTTCATTCCAAGTCATTGGTTATAGTGGAGATTAAATAGTCTCTTGAGGTATGTTAAGATATACCAGAGTCACATCATTATCATAGTCAGTTGTGCCAAATTGTCCATATTCCTTAGTTTTTTACTCAGTTTTGAGCATCTTTCAATCCTAGTGAAATGTTCTACCTGACCATGATATTAGACAATCACAAGCTAACACCCAACATGTGTTTATTTCCCCTTGAAAAATGTTCAAGGCTTTAAAGAATAAAAAATATAGGTCAGGATTTAATCAGACTGAGTTAAGAACATTAAGGGGCTCATTATGATGTCATGACTGCCACAACATCGTAGCGAGTGAAACCCCCGCCATATTACAATGGTGGGAGATTTTGTGGTGGACGCAAAGTACGTCCGGTGCTTTTCCGCCGGTCGCAATCGTTCCAATTGCAGGCCAGGTAGAATTGGCCCCTAATGTGGTGGCGGTGCCTAGAAGGCACTGCCATTGCATTAGGATAGTGTGTTGTGAAGGCCTTTCCATGGTGGCTTCACCGCCATGGACAGGCTGGCAGGGATGCTCTTTGGGGGCCCTCTGCGGGCCCCTGGAGTGTGGGAAGTAGTGAGGGGTATGCAGCACCTGCCGCAATGTCAAATTGCAGGATATGACCGCCAGGGTGGCGTTCGTATCCTAATCAGGGGTGCGGGACTGTCTGGCGGCTGGTCCCGTTTCCACTGGGATGGCGGGCCGACTAAAGTCCAACCGTCAACCTAATCAGCCCCATAGTTAGCGGACCCATGTCATGGTCATGAAGAAAAACGAAAGTGAGGGAAATAATGTGCTCATTCAAGTGCACAAGAGCCAAAGAAAAAAGATAGATCACAAAAATTAAAATTAAACTCCATGTACGGATAAGAAGAGAAGAAGGACCAAAACTATGCGCTGTGCTTGCCTTAAGAAAGACAATTCAAACTATGTCTAGAGCTCAAGCAATGAAAATTACAATTTCCTCCAAAGGTACCACCTTACAGGAGGAGTGAGTAGGAGTGACAATAGTTGATGTTGTGATATTGAAAGAACACTATAGTGATGTGTTTAAAGTCAAAGGGCCATATGTAGGAGCCAAAATACCGGTCGGTAACGGCGATTTCGGCCGTTACCGACCGGTATTAAAGATTTGGCATGTAGGGGGCATATTTTACCGATTCGGTAAATTAACCGAATCAGTACATTTACCGAATTCTGTAAAATACGGAATCGGTATTTTTACCGATTCGGAATCTTCCATATGGAGGTGGGACTCTTAAGAGTCCCAAAGCCATTACAGATTCGGTATTTTACCACCCAATCCAATTGGGTGGTAAAATACCGAATCCAGGTGTGCATGCACATGTGTGCATGCACACCTGTGCCATGTGACAGACAGACATGCCCTTAGGGCATGTCTGTCTACCACATCGCACACATGACAGTATTGGGGGTGCTAGAGGGTGTCAAAGTGACAGCCCCTGCACCCTTGCAAAAATCGGTATTTACTGATTTGGTAATTACCGGAAATACCGATTTTGTAATTACAGAATCGGTAAATACCGATTTTTACAGAATCGGTATTTCAAATACCGATTTTACCTACATCTCCCACCTTCTATTTTACCGATTCATAAATACCGAATCGGTAAAATTCGGTATTTATGAGTCGGTAAAATAGAATTACCTACATCTGGCCCAAAGTGAACTAACACCAGAGTGGGGTTGCATTACAAATATCTTTTCACGTCTCAGATCCAAACGGATGACAAAGTTCTTTTAGATATTGCACCAGTAAAATCTAAAAAAAATGCTTCGGCATCAACATTTAGTAGAATTAGTTTTGATAATGTCTAACCATGTGTCCGAAATTAGATTTAAGGTTATGATATTGACTAATTTCAAGGTTATTCATGAAAGTGAATCATCATGTAGGAGTCTAAGTGTAGTTAAGTCCAAGTGGCAGGGTAATTCTAACCCAATGAAGAGGTTCTGTTATTAAAGAAATTCAAAACTAAGGAGCAGGTGCCCAGATGATTCTTGCTCTAATCACGGGTAATGGTTTCCATTCTTAATTTTTTTGTACTCTTATTTAGTGTTGTTATAAGAATCAAAAAAGGAAGGACAGACCACACTGCCTGGAACACCAGCACACAATTCACCTAGGAGCGTTGCTGTAGAAATTCAGTGCATAATAATGGGGGGCCTGATTCACGAAAGTAATCTGAAACAAAATCCTAACTTTAAGACTTTCGGTATTCACAAAAGGCATTAGGAGTAGTAAAGTTAGAAATCCAAACTTTATTACTCCTAAACTGAGAAAAATCCTAACTGTACGACTTTTGGTATTCACAAAAGGCGTTTAGGAGTAGAAAAGTTAGGATTCCTCTGATCACACCTGGAAGTCACTGGCTGACAGCCACACTGCCCAATGCACCACAGCTGTTTTGAGAAACCACTGATATTAAGAAACCACTAATCATAAGGTTTACTTCCCTGACCTTCTTTTATTTAAAAGTGTTAAGGTCCCTGCTTTGGCTTTTGAAACAAAAGGGAAATGTCTTAAATAAACTAACAATTCTGAGAGACAGAATGATAATTTTTGCATACAGAGCTTTTTCCATTGCTACAATCAATTTTTAGAATTCCCTCCTTTATAGCATTAAGTGAACAACTCAGCCTAGTCAATTTCATGACATCCTTGAGAACCAGATTTTCCTATTTATATATATTTTTCTCCTGCTGCTTTTACCCCTATCCTCTTTCTCTTTAATAGGACTCTCAGAGCCTCATTTACAAGGCCTTTGTTCACACTGCCTGCCGATATGTCAAGGCTACATAAAGTTATCCTGAGCTACTTTTCATGGCCTTGTAAACATGGACCCCTTTCACGAATTACTCTGGGTGAAAGGGGCATTCCATGGGTGTGGCTATAGGTGTTTCCATGCGATATACATGGAACATGACATGACACATTCTCATATTTACAACGTTTTGTATAGCTGCAAATGCATCAGAATCCTACGGGAGTGGCGCAATGAGAAGAAATAGTTTTATTTCTCCTTGTTTTTTCCCATCTGTATGCATGCTGCGTGCTGCAGTCTTCAGCATGCGTAGAAAGAGAAAAATGGCATCAATCATTGTTTTTGAGCAGAAAGGTTTCTCTTCCTGCACAAAACAAACATCCCTACAAAGCAAACATCTTTGCAACATCACACAACGGTGCCTGCGCTGGCGGTTAGCAGCCAATTGTGCGCCAGCACAGGGCAAAGCACATGGATGCATCAAATTGTTGTTAATACGATGCATACCTGTTTGTTTACAATGATGCAGCTAGTCACAGCAAACTGCGCTCCCTGTTTTGTAAATTAGGCCTATTGTATCAGGAAACTCTGTTTTAGTGAGCGCGGTAAATTTTTGTACCATACTAACACATAACATTAGCATTAGCCTTAGAGCAGTGTAAAACTCAAATTTAAATGAAAGTTAACTTGTCATACATCAGAACAAGAAGTTATTACTGATGCCTTACCGTCCCAAAGTTTTGGAAAATATGAATGATACCCTTTGCAATCGTTAGGGTCAAATGGGACTCCTGACATCTGCTCCTACCAGTGGGTTATCTATCTCAGGAACTTGACCGGAGTCTGTTTGCTAGTGTACTTACAATTTAACATACCTTGTAAAATACATTGCTGGCTAGGCATGACATAGACCATTTTGGTGGCTTTTTATTGGGTTTTGTGTACCTTACAGAATGACAGAATAGCAATACAAAATGGTGTTGTAACCAGAATTGAAGACAAAGAACGACTCTCTGCTCCTGTGGACGTCATGTAACACGTCATTGTTGTCACCTCCGCTAGAAGATGACTCCATGACCTTAGATATGGTTGCACTTCATGCTGAGCACAAATGTTAACCAGCGGAATACATTGCTAGCAATGGCTATTGTGATGTGTTAAAGGGCGGTAACATGTCTTAATACATAGGCATGAATATTATGAGGCAACACATAATCTGAGCACTTGGAGTGTGTTTCTTGCAGGATGGTGCTAGATAGTTCTCTTTGGTTGCACCCATGCGTGTGAAACAGCACAGATGGTGGACCTGTTTAGTGAGTCTTCCCTGTGCCCAAACAGAGCTGTGCAGATAACTTGAGTATCACTGCCTCTGGAATTTGCAACCTCTGTCGAGCACGCTTTGCTTGGGTGCTAAAAATAATTATGAGTGGACATATATTATATTCAACTGTTGTCTCTTATTTCTCAAGTATAGTGACAGTGAGTGAAAGAGACAATTTCAAAACCTCTCGTCCTGATATGGATTCTTCTTAATCCACTAAAATGCAGAGAACCTTTTGAACCGCCATTTTCTAAATTTTATTTGGTGCACATTTTAACTCCATGGTCCTGATTTGCACGGGTAGTGTACACTTAAGTATGGTTACTACTTTTGGCTATTCACAAAGGGCCTGATTCACAAAGGTTTCTTTGCTTGTTTACAAAATCCAAATATAAGTTACTTCTTAAAAAAAAAAAAGTACGTCCAGCAAAACACGAGGTGAACCACTGGTACTGCAAACCCCTCACATGGAAAATAAAGGAAAAAGGGAATTAAAATAGGTTATTAAAATATAAACCCCAAAGGAGCTAATGTTAAAATATATTATTTAAAATAGTTACAGAATATAAATACATAAAGTGTAATGAACAAGTATGTAATATTAGCTCCTATTTGTTATTTCATTATAGCATATTTTGATACTCAGTCTACTTTTGAATTTAGAAATTAATGCAGCAATAGTTTTATGAAAATATAACTAAATTATTTTGATTAATTCTATACATCACTTTTTATCATTATTATTGCATATTACCAAAATCACATTTTTTTCACAGAATCTAAAAGAAAATAAAATGAATAAAAATATGAAATGTACTGAAATATGTGAATGTAAACATGATGGAGTATAATTTTATCAATGCAGGTATAGGATGAAATAAAAAAAACTGACTAACAGCAAATGATTTTCAAATGTTCTTAAATGATGCTTATACCTTGTGTGGCAACGGATCTTGATGTACATGAACAGGCTATAGGCTTTAAACACATTTTGGCCAAAAGATATGTTGACTGTTTTGATCTATAAAAAATAGGAAGCAGTTTAAAGGATCTTCAACATTCAAATCTGAAGTAATAGAGTCCAACCTAGAGCAGTTGTACTTAAAGTAGGGCCTGTAGGCCTATTGAGGGCTGACAGACCGTTCCGTACAGCTTGCAGATCAGGTAAACTGAGCGTTTGTAGCAGAGAAAGCTGCTTGAATTCAGCTTTTCCTTATTAACTAGCCTAGAAACATCTTGTTGCAATTCTGGTCTTTGTTTCTACAGCTATTCCACTTTATTTTATGTGCAGGACTGCCCTGCTCATACAATAAGATGAAATGATAAAAAAATAAATCCTATTCAGAAAAAAACATATGACGTACCGGTATGTTTTTGTGCTATTCGGATTGCTTGCTTTGCTTCTCCAGATAGTTTATACTTAATAAAGTCAGTCCTGATCATAGATGAAAGCTTAGATTAGCAGACTGTGGAAGAAGTGCATTAAAAAAAGGTAAAGGAACTGTGATCATGAGTACAAAAGTTCTGAAGGTTCTGGGGTATTGAGTTTGGAGGAAGGGTGTTCGACTGGACAGATAGAAAAAAATATTCTGTAATTTCTTTTTGTTTTTAACCATGTCAAAAATTATAAAATGTTATACACACAACCTGAATAAGCAAGCTTTGGCAAAGCCAATCGGTCTCGCCTACATGAGATATTGGCTTTGTCAGTGTTTTAGTTATGTTGTACAGTAGCACATGTAATATGAACATAAGCACTACTATTTAGCCTAAGCTGCTAGATAATATACTGTACATGTGAGATAACATGGAGTTATTTTAAAAAGAGCAGTTTGAGACATGGAGCAAAATGATGCTCTCTTTATGCAAAGTTAAAAAGTAACCGTATATTTGGCTGTAGGGCTCTACAGGGCTTCGGGATATGTCTTTACATTCAGTGCAGGTGTCTAAGCACTGGAAAGCACTGGAAACAAAAGCAGGGTTCTGTCTAAAATATTTCTGTTGCATTTGATATTATTTGTATGGTTTAGCAGGGCAACAAAGGCTGACCATGCTGGTCTGCTGTCTGCAAGCATCCCAATATGGTGAGGCACAGCCCGTCTCTTTGGCTACACATTGCCTGCTGAGCTGTGAAACAGACCTGACATTGAAGGATGGCCCTCTTCACCTCCTTCTTTATCTCCACACACTCGCATTTTGTTTACATTGAGCATTATTTCTGAAGGCAGAACCCACTCCAAGCATCTGGACTTATTTTTCTGATATCTTACCGCATCTAGGGCCATATGTATCATCATACCGTTTAGCGATTCCTAAATAGCGATTTTTAAGGAATCGCTATTTAGAAATCGCAAAACGGTATGCATGTAGGAAATCGCTTATTTTTAGCGATTCCTTCACATTCCTAAATTGCGATTAGCAAATTGCTAATCGCAAATTGCGATTATTTTCAAGGGTGCAGGGGTGTCACAAGAACACCCTGCTGCACCCCTGAAAATGACATGTGTGGGCATATGGCGCACATACATGCCCTGAGGGCATGTATGAGCGTCATATGGCACCTTTGGAATATAAATTAATTGCTTTCTTAACAGAATTCGCAACTTACCGGTAATCGATGCCTGACTAAATGTCAGACATATTTCGTAGATGGCAAACACAAGAAAATAATGGAAGGAGTGCTGAAAATTTTCAGACTCACAGATCTGGGTTGAATCCATCATTTTTCTTTAGCTCACTTCGCTACCTCAGTTCCGACTCAGCCATATGCAAATCAATTTGGAGCCTGTTCCTCATGGTAACAGTCCAGCCTGAACTGCCAAGCCAGGTCATCCCTGGCCGGAAAACAAGCATTCCATGATTGGTTTCAAGGTAACACCCCTCATCAGCCAGGCTAGCTTGGATCCAGTGACAAGGTGAGCAAGCAACCCATATCTGGGCATACCCAGGCAACTTAGGGCAAACAAAAGAAATACAAGGAAATTATGGATTGCGAGCTGAAACTTTTCAGGCACTCATCCCTAAACTCACTTAGAAGTGTACACTTATTCAAAAGTGTAAGTTACCTTATTGAATCAGGACCACCATTTTTAATGATCTATAATCTCACATTGCACAATGTAGAATATTTCCATTGGTTGAACGCCCAATTTTGTTTACCAGAACAAATGTTTACTTTTACATTGTTTTCCCATTCACTATTAGATACAGTTAATCATCAGCAACTACAATATTTTTTATGCCTGCTCCCAACAAATGCCCCAGTAATTGTAGCTGAACTGTATTAGTGATGGATTAGTATAGGGAACTATAATTTGTAAATTTGAGCACGAGACATGTGAGTCTGTTAGTTAGATTTGATAGGATAGAGTAGGGAAGAGTCTAGAAAGTAGTATTTGTGGAAATCATAGCTGTAAAAATCAAGTTTGGGAGGAGTCAAAGAAGGGATAGAGGGAAGAATCTGGAACACGTTATTTGATAGATCATAATAGTAAAAAGA
The DNA here is from genome assembly GCF_964261635.1 of Lissotriton helveticus. NCBI lineage: Eukaryota > Metazoa > Chordata > Amphibia > Caudata > Salamandridae > Lissotriton > Lissotriton helveticus. The sequence goes on along the minus strand of NC_136063.1, from coordinate 1,701,603,047 downwards.
GGTTTTGGTTGAGCCAAATGCGAGATAAAGGAGAGAAGGGTCCATAAAATGGTAATTAGGGAACATCATAGTCGTAAAAATGAGGTTTGGGGTGCGTCAAGGGAGGACTAGAGGGAAGAATCAAGAAATAGGTAATTCAGAGATGATAGTGATAGAAAGAGGTTCAGGATGAACCAAAGGATGGTTAGAGGAGAGAGGAGTCTATAAAGAGTTATTAGGAGATAATAGTTGTACAATGACATTTGGAATGAGTCAGAGATTGGAGAAAGATTATATTTTGAGAGAGGTTTAGGGTGGGAGAGAATAGTACTTTAGAGAGAGTTTAAGATTTTCTTTATTTTTCCAACAGTTGAAATATAATGAAATAAATATATAGACACATAACTACATAGAAAATTATACATGTATATGGAAAATAATAAATAAATGTAAAGTTGTATTATCTAAAGTCTAATTTGTGCATGTATGGATAAACAGTTAGAAACTCAGACTTTAAAGTGCTGCTATATATATAAAGCAAATTCTTTGTGTATTTATACTTGTTTGTTTTCATTTTAGATTTTTCTTAATATTTCAATAGTGTAGCGCATTTAGATACAGTTATGATCATATTTACACATTGCGATACATAAAATAACACAGATACAGAAGCATCTAATCAAGTAACTTACATAACTTTTTACACTGTGTGATAGATTAAAAAAAGCAGAGACCCATAAACATATATTCATATAAATTATATGTAAGATATTCAGTGATGTTCATGCATGTTAAGCATACATTATATATATGTATTCTAACCATAAGTAATAGAAAATGTGTTAAGCAGAGCTATATGAATATGTATATATTTTCAAACTATAATTAGTATATTTATTTGAAAAAAGAAATCACACATCTAAATACATACATATAATCAAATTATACACTTTTACATACACAAGCATATGCTGTACATTTGTGTTTTGAGTATGGTGATCATGTGGGAAAAGGCTAACTCTTGCTTAGTCTTCTGAAGATAAGATATTTATCCGTGGACCTTATATTTGTGGGGTAATGACTACAATATTTTGGCTGCTTGAAAATAGAATGATGTACCATCTATTGTGGTTTTTCTTGTATGCTGTGTTTGAGTCTAGGTGCCAATCTGGAATGCAGGTTCCTTTGTTGTATGTGTTTGATGATTGTTGGACTTGGCCCTTTTTGCAGGGTCATCCCTGAATTTTTTGCCTTCCTCCTGTATTTTATCTGACCTGTTGTAGGCTGTTTTATGACTCTGGTCACTTTACCACTGCTGATCAGTGCTAAAGTGCATTTGCTCTCCCCATTGTAAATTGATGTATGGATTAGTGATTCAATGATTGGCTGGTTTGGTTTACTCGTCAGACCCTAGTACAGTTCACTGTGTGTACCCAGGGCTTGTAAATCAAATGCTGCTGGTGGTTTTGCAGCACTTGTTGTGCCACCCACAGAAGCAGCCTGTAAAGTGTGTCTCAGGTCTGCCATTGCAGAGCCTGTGTGCAGTCTGGTACTGCCATGTTGACTGGGCAAGTGCACCCACTGGCCAGTCCCTAAACCTTCCATTTTCTGCATATTAGTCACCACTATGGTAGGCCCAAGGGCAGGGTGCATTGTAGGTAAGAAGTAGGACATGCCCTGGTGTGTGTGGCATTTCCTAATATTGAATTACAGCCATGTTTGTTTTTCACTATTGCAAGGCTACCTGTTCCCCATAGGCCAGAATGAGCAGATTGATTATACCATTTTATAATCCTAACTGACTCAGTGAACTAGGTAGAAATTGGAGTTTAGTATGCCTGAACTCAGAATGATAAAATACAACTTTTAGTGAAGTTTGTTTTAACATTCTGTGTTTGAAAATACCTCTTTTAGAAAGTAGGTATTTTCTTGCCTAACTGTCCAAGTTTGCCTCTGTTAGGTTGTTTATTCCTGGTCTGGAGTATGAGTGACAGGGGATGGGGGATTCCAGGAGACAGGGTGAGTCAGCACAGGGCTGAATAGAGCTCTCTGCGTATAGATGGGTGGAAAGAGTTGCACATGGGACCTGAATAGGGCTGTGCCTGCCTTCCACAATGCTGGCTCCACCTCCTGTGGTGTGTCTGATGTCCCTGGCCACAATGTCAAAGGAAAGAAGGAGTCCTGTCAACAAAGTGCTCCAGGACTGCACAGAACTGGTTTGGACTGGGTACAGGACTCTCAGCCTTCGGAGGACAAAGGCATTTCTAGGATAAATATGGGGACCCAGACCCCAGAATTTTAGATCATTTTGGGAAACAAGAAGAACCTTTGCTTAAGAGAGGAACCAGAGAAACTGAGGAGGAGACTATCCCTAAGCTGGGTGCTGTTTGGGGATTGGGCTGCAGTGGTTGCCTGACTGCCAAAGAAAGAAGAAAGGACTTTGTGCTACATTCAAATCAACTTGTAAAGGATCTCCAAGGGTTTGAGATAGAGCTTGCCTCCTGCTGAATTCTCAGGGACAACAGACTTCACCACCCTGCTCCCCTGCCTTCCCTTGCTGGGAATTGAAGTGCCTGCTGTTGAGCTGGGCCTTCTGAGAGACTGCGTCGCTGGGAGCTGGAAGCGCGACTCAAGATGAAGAAGCGTGTTGCCGCCGCAGCTGTTGTCATTGCATTACCGGAGAAGAGTGTCGCCATTGCAGCAGATGCCATTGCATCACCCAAAGCACCTCGCATCGCCGGAGCAGAGTGTTGCCGTTGCAGCAGAAGCTGTTGCATCACCAGAGAAGCATGTCACAGGGCCTGTCGCGGCTAAGAAGAATCGTTGAGTCGCCGCATAGCCGTTGGGCATGCACCCATCATTGTCACATCAAGAAGAAGACGCCATTTGATTTCATTGCACCGGATCTTCATCGCATCATGGTGCTGCTAGTCGCAACGTCAAGGAAGCGCAGTAAGAAACCGCTGCATCACCTTCCCACGCGGTGAAGAACCAATGCTTCCCCTATGCAGCAGTAGGGACCCGATGCATCACCGTTCTTGCCTGTAAGGAACTAATGCATCACCTTTACTGCAACACTTTTGTTGTATAGTGTTACGCATCCAGAAGCACATTGAACTTAAAGTGACGCATTTCACACCTAAAGAGAACTAAGCTATTTCTACCATTTTTGAAGTACAGTATTGTGGATTTTTGTCGTTTATGGTCTTGTGTTAAGTCTATATGAAAATACTTATTTATATACTACAACTTGGGTACCTATTTGGACAAAGTTACCTACCTCTGCCAACTAGAGACCCCCAAATCTAACATTGGTGGTCAGCGGTGAGGATTCTGGACTTGCTTTTGTGACTTATATACAGTGATTGGTGGACACTACCAGGGAGTATTTTTGCCAATAACTGCCAAGTTGACCTTGTGTGTTCAGACCTGTTTATCATTTTTTCATCTTGGTGGAAATGATTTATATCTTATGTTTCCCATCTATTCCAAATGTGCATAAGTGTCTTGTATGAATTTGAACGAGTGTGAGGAATGTTTGAGTTGTAAGAAGATTAGCTATTTTGGGGAACAATTACATTGTATTTAATTTTGTATGGTTGTTTATATGTATATATTCTTAAAAAAACAACAAAAAAAGAAATGTATATCTATTCATAAAAATTACATTTAATGTATTGGAAAAAAAGGAAATAAGAAATTAATGAAAATCATAAATATGGCCTCAAAAAATAATGATGCTGTTGTAATGGTGTAAATATTTGATGTTTGCCATATCTGTATACCCATACCAGATTTAATCATTTGTTAAAAGAAATATAGGCCTAAGGGGAGTGTTTTCTGGTTCATTTTGGTCTGATTACTCCCCCTCTTACTCCCAGACCTCATTCGTTTTTTAGAGGGGATCTCTTGCTCTCTTACTGCCAAGTTTTACCACCATGGATGAAGCAGCATCTACAGCATCTGTTGATTTTGAATGGGAAGAAAAGAAACTAGAATGCTACAATGTGAAACAGCTGAGGCACTTCTGCAGGAGATATAAAGTTGCTATGACCGGTCTCTTCAAGAAGGAGGAGTTCCAAAAGGCGCTGAGGTCCTGGGTCGAAGCATGGAATAAACCTGCGAATGAGGAAGGGGCTGAAAATACAGAGGAGCAGTTAGAAGGGCCATTGGGTCCAGGGGGAGGAGAGCATCTTCCCCAGCAGGTAGCAGTGTTTCTGCAAAGGGCCTGTCCCCAGAAGAGCTGGAGGATAGGGATAAGAGTAGGATGCATGAGATGGAGCTGACCAAGCTCAAGTTGAGTGGGCAGTTAGAATTGGAGTTGCAAACTAGGAAATTGGCCATAGAGGAAAAGAGGATGCAGTTTGAGCATGAGTTGAGAATGAAGGAGCTTGATTTGGAGCTTGAGAGGCTTGAGGGCATCAGTGTCTCAGCCCAGAAAAAATAAATGTGTGTAGCTCAGGAAGTGAGCTTTGCTGAGTTTGAGGTGGAATCCAGTTCAGATGGTGGTAGCAAAATTGAGTTATCTAGTGCTGAGGGTGCAGTACATACACCCAGAGATGTGGCACCTGAGTTTAAGGAGGGGGTTAACATACACCAGAATGTTCTAGGACATGAGGTAGTTCCAGTAGTGCACATTGTCCCTGAGGAAAATGGCAAAACTGATGCAGGGGTTCATGGTCCTAGTGGTGGGAGGGACACTCTACTGACTCTAGATGAGAGGTGCAGGGAGAGGGGTTCCCTCAAGATTGAAGTCCTGGTATGTGAGTGTGAAGGCCACCCAGAAGAGTGTGGTTTGAATGACAAAGACAGTCAGATACTTTCTTGCCAATCTCAGGAGAGTGGTGTGGAGTACGTGTGCGAGGCACTGGATGGTGAGGTAAAGGATGGCTTGGTTAACCCTTGGGTGGGGCTATGTGATTCAATTGTGGGAGAGCATATTATAAGTCCCTGTTTTCCAGAGCTATGCCAACACCTGTTGGAGGGTGAGTTGTCTGACCCCAGGGAGCTCACCTTGGAGACAGACCTTTTGGTGGATTCCAGAGGGTCTGGAGAGGCATTGGGGAAGGACCCTGAGGGGATTGGCTCTGGTATCCTCCAGACCTGTGTGGTAGAAGAGGTTCAGAGTAGCCCAGTTAGGTCCTGGTGTAGTGGGAGGGGTGTAGGGGCTCACATCCTGTCTCAGTGGGGCTGCGTCTCCAAAGGTGCCCGAAACCCAGTCTCAGAGCCTGGATTGTTCTTTAAGGGAATACCAGGTGGGGAGCCTAGGCTGTCTTGATGGGCCGCACGTTGAGGCGGATCCGCTAGTGTCTGGTGAACTGAGAGTGCCTGTAAGCAGGCTTCCACCAGTTCTGGAGTCTGGAAGTGCCACGCCTAAGTAGAGAGTGCAGAAGTCCAGATTGAGGGGTGACAGTGGGAGAGAGTCCCCAGTGGAAGAACCAGTGAGTCAGGGGCCTGCCTCTGAGATAAGCCTGCTTGCTCGTGCCAAGCTACCAAGGGGGTGAGCAGTGGTTATTTTAAGAGTGTACCCTCTTACCCTGACTAGACCCAAGGCTCCCTATTTGGATGAAGGTACCTACCTCTGCCAACTAGAGACCCCTAATCTAATAGTGATTGTATACCTGATTAAAATTGTTCCTGTTCCATGTGTTGCTTTGTTGGTGATACAAACCCTCATGAAAGTGATCTTCTGGCAACTGGTATACAATGAGGGGCCCTCAAAGCAGAGGAGATGTGGGCTTGTGGCTTTACATGCAGAAGTAGTCTGGTAGTAGAGTTCTGAATTTATTGTAGACTTTTCATAGTTGCTAAAGATGATCTGTGGTAGAGGCCATTGGTGTAATCAAGTTTAGACAGTACAAGAGAGATAGCAGCTTGGACTTTTTTTTCATTTTACTGAAGCTTGATCTTGCAAACTTATCATTCATTGATATCTTAGAGTCCATGGTAATTCCAAGGTGTCTTACTTCCTTTGATACTTTAGAAGTTGTCCCAGATCATCAGGCCAGATGCCCAGTGGGTCTTAGTTTTTCTAATCACCACATGCGAGTATTTCAATTTTGAACACATTCAATTTGAGATGTCTCCATGGTATTCACTGATCAATGGATTTGAATAAGCTGAAGATTTTTTCCAATGTCTTTGAGGCTATCCACTTTAAGAAGTATTTTGTGTTATCTGCGGAATTATAGCATGTGAGCTGAAATTCATTGATCATTGCCGGTGATGTCTTAATATAGATGTTGAAAAGCATGGGTGTGACGCCTGCTTGTGTAAAATACTGTTTGGATAAGACGGGGGAGTATAAAAGGTATTTGTTCTGTTTTGAATGTAGGATGTGATCCAGTTGAGAGCAGTCCCCTCTATGCTGGCTTTGTAAAGTCTTTGGATTAAGCCATTGTTACTCGCAAACATTTTCCCAAGAGCCAAAAGGTTTGGTCTGTGATGTGACTGAGGGCCGCCTTGATGCCTGCAGCGTCGTGGTTGGGTAGTTGGTGGGAGTTTGGTGGTATGGTGGGTGTAGGGGAAGTGAAGCAGATACATCTACTGGCTGAATTGCACCATGTGAAACCAGAAAATCTCAAATCAATCCTAGATTACCCAACCGAATTGTGCGATCCTATGCAATAGTTTTATTTCACTTACCCCCTTTTTCTTTATTATCACATATAAAAGGACCTCCAAATACATGAACTCAGGAAGTGCTCTTTACTAAACCTCCTCCTGTCTTTGATTTAATAAACTATAATGTTGTTCATGAATAATAGAAACCCAGGCAACCCAAAGAGTGCAAGTAACAACTGACTTGCATCTTATCTCACAATTAGCAACGTTGCCAAGGTGGGGGAAGAATTAATGTTTCTAAATTCATGTTTGAAAACTATAACTTAAAAAAAATACTTATCAATGGACTGATATAATCTGATGTATTAAGGTGAAAAGGTTGTGCATGTTAATGAAATAAACCTTTTGAAATCTGAAGAGAATTTATCGTTTTTTTACACTTTTGCTGCAAAATGTCTTTATAAATGAAAGTGTTTCTAAAGTTAAGTGGTGCAGTACACCCTAGTTATTTTCTTTCTTTAACTTCAATTAACTTTGAAATAAATTCTTTCCTGTTCATTTAACGTTCTTTTAAGCTACAGCGCATGCGCTGCTGCAAGACCTGCTGTAAATGATAATAATCAATCAATCAATCAATCATGAAATTTGTAGAGCGCGCTACTCACCCACTAGGGTCTCAAGGCGCTGGGGGAGGGGGAGTCGCTACTGCTCGAACAGCCAGGTCTTGAGTTGTTTCCTGAAGGAGAGATGATCCTGGGTCAGCCGTAGGTGGATGGGGAGGGAGTTCCATGTCTTGGCCGGCAGGTAGGAAAAGGATCTTCCTCCGGTGGTGGATCTGCGAATACGTGGGACGGTGGCGAGGGCGAGGCTGGCGGATCGGGGCTGGCGAGTGGGTGTGTAGAGTGCGAGGCGGCTGTTGAGGTACTTGGGGCCCATGTCGTGGAGAGCCTTGTGTGCATGGGTGAGGAGTCTGAACGTGATCCTCTTGTTGACGGGGAGCCAGTGCAGGTCTTTCAGATGGGCAGAGATGTGGCTGTGACGGGGGGTGTCCAGGATGAGTCGTGCAGAGGCGTTCTGTATGCACTGGAGTCTTTTCTGGAGTTTGGCTGTGGTTCCGGCGTAGAGGGTGTTCCCGTAGTCCAGTCGGCTGGTGACGAGGGCCTGGGTAACTGTCTTCCTGGTTTTGGTGGGGATCCGCCGGAAGATCTTTTGGAGCATAGTGTTAAAGTAGGACGACGAGACGGTGTTGACTAATTCTAATTTCTAATTTAAAATACTTGTAGAGCGCAGCGTACACCTTGCGGTTTCTTGGCGCTAGGGGGATCGGCAACTGAGGTGAAAAAAAAAAAAAGAAAAGAAAAAGAGAAAGACCAGGGAGAGATGAAGGGGATGTATGAGGAAGTCTAAGTGGGGAAAGCCTGGCTGAAAAGGAACGTTTTCAGATCTCTGCGAAAGGGGAGGTACTGAGTGGCAAAGCGGAGGTGGTCAGGAAGTGAGTTCCAGAAGGTTGGAGCTAGGGTGGAGAAATTAGCCCCGCCCCACTTTTTGCGAGTGAAGCGAGGGATCTGGAGGAGGGACCTGGAGGAAGACCGAAGTTGTCTAATAGGTACATAGGACTTGATTAATGAGGAGATGAAGGCAGGGGCAGAGCCCTGGCGGGCCTGGAAGACCATGCACCCGATCTTGAATAGGGCCCGTTCCTTTATGGGGAGCCAGTGAAGCTCCCTGAGAAGGGGGGTGGAGTGGTGGTAACGAGGGAGGCCGTACACAAGCCGGGCTGCTTGATTCTGGACGGTCTGGAGTCTACGCAAACTATAAGCGGGGATACCGTGATAAAGAGCGTTAGCGTAGTCCAATTTTGATATCACGAGTGCGGCCATAATGATCTTAAGTGCCTGGGGAGAAAAGAAGCGGGAGACAGTGCGGATAGTGCGGAGAGAAAGGAAGCAGGAGGACACCACAAAGCCAATTTGTGAATGAAGAGTGAGTTGGCTGTTTATTTTGACACCAAGTGTTTTGACCGTGGTGGAGGGGGTCGGTGCAGAGCCAAGAGAAGAGGGCCAGAAGCGAGAGTTCCAGGGACTGGATGAACCACCAGTGAGAACCAACTCGGTTTTATCCGGGTTCAACTTGAGGTGGTTGTGGTTCATCCAGTCCCTGATGAATGTCATAGTTGACTGGAAATTGGAGACCGAGAGAGGAGAAAGGGACAGATCAAAGATGAGCTGGAGGTCATCCGCGTAGTTAAAGACGGTGACCTCCAGCTGCTGTAGTGCAAAGATGAGAGGAAAGATATAAAGGTTGAAAAGTAAGGGGGAGAGCGAGGATCCCTGGGGAACACCGCAAGTGACAGGGAGGGGAGTGGCCGTGAAGTCGCCTAACCGGACCGCCTGAGTGCGTTCCCTCAGAAAGGAGGAGAGCCAGATCAGAGCTGATCCCCCGATGCCGGCCGCCTTGACACGGGTGAGTAGGATGGTGTGGTCCACCGTGTCAAAGGCGGCGGAAAGATCAAGGAGGACCAGTGCCTGGTGTTTGTTTTCGTCCATACCCTTTCTGAGTTTGTCCAAGGCTGAGACCACGACTGACTCGGTCGAATGCCTGGGACGAAACCCGGCTTGGCGAGAAGCCAGTCCCCCATTTGTCTCGACATGGGCGCTGAGCACCGCGGTAACATGGCGTTCCATCACCTTGCCCAGGAAGGGTAGCAGGGAGATGGGGCGATAGTTGGCCGAGATAGAGGAGTCAGCGCCAGATTTCTTCAGGATGGGCACTATGGTAGCTGCCTTAAGCGAGTAGGGCACTACACCCTGAGCCAGGGAACTGTTGAGGAAGGCAATGGGGGGGTCAGGGCAGCTGGAGTAGATTTGCTGCAGGACTCGTGCTGGGCAGACGTCCGCGGGAGATCCCGACTTCACTTTAGGGAGTATCTCCAGAAAAGAGTCCTGCGTGAGGGGGGGGATAGAGGTAAGAGTGTAGGGGAGGGAAGGAGGGGCGGGATCGACGAAGGCAGAGGAGGGTGGGGGGATATTAAGCTTGATGGTTGCTATTTTATCTAAAAAATAGGTATTGAGCTGGTCGCAGAGAGGTTGGGAGGGAGGGATATTGGGCGAGGTTCGGTCAGAGAATGCCAGGTCATTCACTATCCCGAAGATTTCCCTGGGTTTGTTTTCGGCAGAAGTAATTTTGGACGAAAAGTAGGTGGACTTAGCAGCCAGGATTGCTGTTTTATATTTGTCCAGTGCTGATAAGAAGTGGGTTTTTAATAGGGGATCGTAATTTTTCCTCCATTTCCTTTCTGCCTGTCGGGCGCTCAGTTTGAGATCTTTTAGGTGGTCATTGAACCATCTATTGGAGTCCTTTGGTCGGCGGATGGAGATGCGGCGTAGGGGCGCCACCGAGTCGCAGCCATCCGCCAGCCAGGTGTTAATGGCCGTGGCTTGAGAGGTAGATGTTAAGCCAGTAAGAGTAGGAGTAGAGTCGCGGAGCATGGAGGTCAAGGAGGGGTAATCCAATCTATTCCAGTTCCGTGCCCAGGTGTTTTTGGCATGCGGAGTTTTAAGCATCACGTTGCGGGGAATAGAGAAGGAAATGAGGGCATGGTCGGACCAAGGGCACGGCGAGACAGTGGCCGAGGCCACGGGGAGGTTGAGTGACCAGACCTGGTCCAATGTGTGCCCATGGGAGTGAGTGGGAACGGATATGTGCGACGCGAAATTAAGGGTTAAGAGGCAGTCTGTAAACTCTCTTGAGGCTGAGCACTCGTGTGGGTCAGAGGGCCAGTAATTGAAGTCCCCTAGCACCAAAACCGAGGCGTAGTTGACCGCTAAGTTGGCCAATAGGTCTTGAAAGGCCGGCAAAAATGCAGGCGAGGGCTGGGGAGGCCGATACATTAATAGGCAGGTGATGGGGGGGGAAAATGAAAGAGAGCGGGCCACCAGGAAATCAGCAGGGGGAATGGGGGGTGAGGGAAGTGATTGGAAGTTCAGCTCCGACCGAGCAATCAGGGCGACCCCACCGCCTGCCTTTCCCGCCGGCCGGTCGGCTCGAAGGGCCACATAGGAGGGGGGTAAGGTGGCCAGGAGAACGGGGAGGGAAGTGTCACAGTACCAGGTTTCGGTCAGGAGCAGTAGGTCAGGTTTCTCAGAGTCGAGTAAGATGAACAGCTCATGGTGGTGCTTGACCGCTGACCTGGTATTGAGTAGAAAAACAGACAATGCCGGCGAACGGGGGGGGAGGTCGGGAGGAAGGGGGCAGGGTGACAAGGGAGCATGTAGCGGGGGATGAGGGGCTATGGAGGGAGAGGAGGTAAGGCCTAAAGAGGAGATCAGTCTGCGAGTGGGATCTGGAAGTGGCCATTTACCTTGAAGGGCAATAAGATCCTTGAAAGAGTAGAATAAAGGATTGGCATGGAGTTGTGCCCCTAGCCCCGTCCGGCCGCGGACTTGCTTGGACATCGTGAGGGAGGAGTCAAGGATGAAGCCCAGGTTGCGAGCATGGTCCGTTGGCTTGGGGGCGGTGCCCAGGGCAGGGGGCCACCAGGAGTCATCCCAAGCAGACGGAGAAGGTCCCAGGATGAGGACTTCAATTTTGTCTGAGTTCAGTTTCAGACGGCTGAGCTTCATACATTCCGCTATGTCTTTCATTCCTTCCTGGAGACTGGCTCTGGCGGTGGTGGGGTCGTTGGTGAGGGTCTGGCGGTGGTGGGGTCGTTGGTGAGACATTTTTTTTTCTGCCTGCTGTTTACGATTGGTTGATCCTCATGATGCTCTCCTTTGGTGCCTCCTAAGTTGTTCCGATAGCTGGCAAGTCACTTCCTTTGAAGGGTAAGGAGCACCAGTACAGCATTGTTTCCTTACATCTTCAGTGTTCATTTGTTGTTTGAGGAACTCTTTTTGTTATGCTCCATTACCGTTTTCATTGGGCCATCACTCCGTGCAGTCCCTTTAACCAGTAATAGCGTTGCTTAGTCCCAACGTTCATGTTATTGGTAAGCCTAGCTCGTAGCAAGACTTTCTTTAGCCATTGAGCTTGCCTTCTGTTTCTGCCTCACTAACGCTGCCAAATAAGCTCCACCGTGCCTCCTCCTCAACCAATCTGGAAGTATTTAGAGTCCTGTGTGTTCTCACTGTCAAATGCTGCTCCCTCACACTCAATCACTACATACCTTTGCTGAGAAATACCATGGCTTGCTTGAACACAGTGCATGTGAGGCTTTGAACAAGTTAGGCACATAGCTCCTTTTTAAACCATCACCTTGCTTACCCCTGGTAAGTTTTACTTAAGTAATATTTAGTTAGCACCTCTGATCTTGATGTGGTGCTGAAGTGCTTTGCCAGTGGACCGCATTGTTACTCGCTTGCAGATTCTTTCATTCGAAAAGTTACGTGTTGCAATTATAATCACAATAAGTGCAATAGCCAGCAACCATGGGTACTATACTAAGCAAACATATTCTATAAATTATGGTAAATAAGCTGCTTAATATAGTCAGTGGCACTTAGGATAAGTGCCAGCTCCTTGAGCACAACCTATCGATATCGAAAGATTACACTTTAAACCAAAGTTGCATCAAATGTTCTTCATGTTTAATTCACATGATTTGAATGGCATTCGTTGTAGAATCTCATTCCAGTGTTTTATGCATTAAATCCATTGTTGTATGTACATAATTTCACAATTTCCCTCCCGATGCATTTCGGACCACTGGTCCTCCGTCAGGGGAATCCTAGAAAAACAATGATTCAATCTAAGTTTTGTGCCCCGAGGTTCAATTCAAATGATTAAATACAAGTAGGTGCAAAAATAAACTAATTAAACAATGCTAAAACGTTTCGGTACTAGCGTTAAACAAAGTCACAATATTAAACTGGTCAACATTCTTGTTCCCATTAGTCCGTGAAAACCTAGTGCCCGGTAGTTAATCAAACGACTCTAAGGAGCCCCGTGTCTTTGTGAATGAGCGTTCTACCTATTCACCAAAGAATCAACCACATACCCTGTGTCCGGTGTTTGTAAAAAGGTGCCCGAGAGTGATATGAACGTGCAAATCAACAAAAATTAACGACTTACGAGAAAAGTGCAGTGAGAACCCGCGTCCCACTCGTGCGCTCTTCGCCGGTGCATACAAACAAAGTTTGAACGTGAAAACGGAAATAAATGAGGTAGAACCAGAGACATGCAAAGCGGACTGTGCATGTGGCGGCCATCTTGTAATGGTGTTGGGAGATAAGCATGATAATCTCGGAGTGTTAATCAGTCGCATGGGGCGCTACACATGCAATGTGTTTATAGGATGAAAAATAAATCCTAAAACGTGCAGGGATAGTTTTAGTCAAAACCTGTGTTGCAAAGCATGACCAGACTAAAACATAAAAGTAACACTTTAAAATGCAGTAAATGAATGACATGAAAATAAACATAGTAGCAAGTATCATTATCAGTTAAGGTACTCTACAAGTAGCATGCAAATTCCATCCGATCATTAAGACCGGACGGTTTCATGGATTGAAGAAATTTTATCCAATGATTTTCACGCTGTAGTAAAAAGTCATTGTTGTCTCTGACATCCCGTTTACTGACCACTTCCACAGCAGCGAATCACAGTTGACTAATGTTGTGTCTGCTGTCTTTAAAATGTACAGCGAGGTTGGATTTCAGGTTCACTGTTCTTATATTGCTCTTATGTTCATTCACTCTCAGTTTCAATTTTCTAGAGGTCTTTCCTGTATATATCAATCCACAAGGACATTTGATGATATATATCACATTCTCTGTGTCACATGTTGCATTTAATCTGAGTTTGATATCAGTACCCTTCAGTGGATGTTTAAGCACAGAACCTTTGATCATGTTGTTACAGTTTTTACAATTTAGACAAGGTTGGTTACCTTTGTAAATGATTTCTGGAGAGTGTCTAGGATTTTTGATGATTTCTTTGAGATTATTACCTCTTTTGTAGGCAAATAACGGTTGTTCATCAAAGATGCCCTTAAAGTCTTGTTCCCTGCCGATAATAGGCCAATGTTTCAGTATTGAAGCCTTGTATGTTTTAGATGCTTCTGAGTATTTGGACACGACCACTGGTCTTTTAGTATCACTTTTCTGTTTTGTCACAAGTGTGTCCTGTCGTGTTAAACTGTCACATCGTTCTTTGGCTTTGGTCAAAATGTTCCTAGGATACCCTCTTTTTTCAAAACGTTCTAGCATATTTTCTGTTTGTGTTTCGTATTCGAATTTGTCGGATACGATCCGTTTGACTCGAAGGAGCTGTGAGAAAGGAAGGTGATTCTTCAGTGGTCTCTGGTGATAGGAATTGTAGTGCAAGATGTTATTCTTATCTGTTACTTTTCTGTACAAGTTGGTTTCCAAATGATCACCAGCTCTCGTTAGTCTGACATCCAGGAATGTGATAGTTAATTGGTCCACTTCATGAGTGAACTGAATACGGTCATTAATGTTGTTCAGGTTTATTAGTGCCGATGATAGAGATTTATGGTCTCCTTGCCATATGACGAAAATATCGTCTATATACCTCATGAACATTTTGGCATGCAAAATCCATGGAGTCTGGTTAAAAATATGGTTGTTCTCAAAGTATTGCATGAATGCATTTGCGTACACAGGTGCCGCACAGTTGCCCATGGATGTCCCGAACAGCTGTGCGTACAGTTGGTCATTCCAGGAAAAGTAACTCTGGTATAAGGTGAAATGCATCAGCTGCATAATGAAAATTTGAAAATCATTGGCCAGATCGGAGTGTAGTAAGATGTTTTCTACTGCTTCCATTCCCAAATCATGGGGAATGCTGGTATAAAGGAATTTGACGTCTATGGAACAGAGCCAGATGTTGTCACCTTCCTCAAACTTGATTTCCTTGATTTTCTGCAAAAAATCCGTGGTGTCTCTTACATATGTACAGGACTGTTGTATTAAAGGCTGTAGATATCTGTCAATAAGTTTGCCAGTGTTTTCATGTATACTCCCACGAGTCGAAACAATTGGTCTGAATGGAGGTGAAGTTAGACTTTTGTGGACTTTCGGAAGCATATACATGCTTGGAATACGTGGATTGTTGGTGGTTAGAAATTTCTTAGTTTTGAGATTTATAGTTCCATTTTCTTCAGCCATTGATAGTATGTTCATTAATACTTCATTGTACTGGTTGGTAGGATTAGAATGCATGAGACTGTAAGTGTTGGTATCTGAAAGATGTTCTTTAACTCGTTCATTGTAGAATGTGGTGTCCATGAGGACTAGCGCGCCCCCCTTATCAGCAGTTTGATAAGTTATTTCTTCTCTCTTTGCCAAATTATTCAGTATAGAATATTCTTTGTTAGTTAGATTCAGATGTTTCCTTTTCCTAGTGTAATTGATGTGACTGATGTCATTTTTAACCAAATTCTCAAAAATGTCGAAGGACTTATGACTGACAGGTGCCATGAAAGTGCTCCTTGTTCTTAATCCTTTGAGTTGGTCAGTATGATCACTATGTGGATTGATATATACAGGAAAGACCTCTAGAAAATTGAAACTGAGAGTGAATGAACATAAGAGCAATATAAGAACAGTGAACCTGAAATCCAACCTCGCTGTACATTTTAAAGACAGCAGACACAACATTAGTCAACTGCGATTCGCTGCTGTGGAAGTGGTCAGTAAACGGGATGGCAGAGACAACAATGACTTTTTACTACAGCGTGAAAATCATTGGATAAAATTTCTTCAATCCATGAAACCGTCCGGTCTTAATGATCGGATGGAATTTGCATGCTACTTGTAGAGTACCTTAATTGATAATGATACTTGCTACTATGTTTATTTTCATGTCATTCATTTACTGCATTTTAAAGTGTTACTTTTATGTTTTAGTCTGGTCATGCTTTGCAACACAGGTTTTGACTACAACTATCCCTGCACGTTTTAGGATTTATTTTTCATCCTATATACACATTGCATGTGTAGCGCCCCATGCGACTGATTAACACTCCGAGATTATCATGCTTATCTCCCAATACCATTACAAGATGGCCGCCACATGCACAGTCCGCTTTGCATGTCTCTGGTTCTACCTCATTTATTTCCGTTTTCACGTTCAAACTTTGTTTGTATGCACCGGCGAAGAGCGCACGAGTGGGACGCGGGTTCTCACTGCACTTTTCTCGTAAGTCGTTAATTTTTGTTGATTTGCACGTTCATATCACTCTCGGGCACCTTTTTACAAACACCGGACACAGGGTATTTGTTTGATTCTTTGGTGAATAGGTAGAACGCTCATTCACAAAGACACGGGGCTCCTTAGAGTCGTTTGATTAACTACCGGGCACTAGGTTTTCACGGACTAATGGGAACAAGAATGTTGACCAGTTTAATATTGTGACTTTGTTTAACGCTAGTACCGCAACGTTTTAGCATTGTTTAATTAGTTTATTTTTGCACCTACTTGTATTTAATCATTTGAATTGAACCTCGGGCACAAAACTTAGATTGAATCATTGTTTTTCTAGGATTCCCCTGACGAAGGACCAGTGGTCCGAAATGCATCGGGAGGGAAATTGTGAAATTATGTACATACAACAATGGATTTAATGCATAAAACACTGGAATGAGATTCTACAACGAATGCCATTCAAATCATGTGAATTAAACATGAAGAACATTTGATGCAACTTTGGTTTAAAGTGTAATCTTTCGATATCGATAGGTTGTGCTCAAGGAGCTGGCACTTATCCTAAGTGCCACTGACTATATTGTGATTACCACACCTTCTTGTCAGGGGGTGATATCTTTGAGGCACGCCACAGCTACTTCAACGCATATACAAGGAGGAGTGCGTGACCCACACCACGATTGAAATAAGCTGCTTACACATGGAAAGAAAGTTTTGCACTCACACAGAACATTGTGGGTTCTTAAAACAGAAACATGATCTTATTATTTAAAGTCTACTGTAATATTTATTCTTTGTACATTTGCTGTTTTATTGCTGTGTTATGTCTGTGGACGAAAATGTGTCCCTTACCTTTTACAAGGCACTTTCAGCTAGATTCATCATTATCCAGTTTTGCGAGTCCTTAATAGCGATTCATAAGGAATCGCTATTAAGGACTTGCAAACCGGGACTCATGTAGGAATTGCAAAAAATATTGTGATTCCTACATCTTCCTTATTTGCGATTCCTATGGGCCAAAGGCCCATAGGAATGAATGGGGAGTTATTCCTTATTTGCGATTAGCAATTTGCTAATCGCAAATAAGGATGCGATTTCAAGGCTGCCAGGGGTGTCCAAAGGACACCCTGTTGCACCTCTGAAAACCAAATGTAGCCAGATGTTGCGCACACACATGTCCAAAGGACATGTGTGTGTGTAACATACCACTCAGAAAAATGCACTAAAGTGCATTTTTCGGAGTTTTCGCTATTTACCACGAAGTCTGACTTCGTGGTAAATAGCGGCCAGAAATTGCGAATTCGCAAATTGAAAATGGTTGATGAATTGCATTTAAGGAATCTCAAATAGAGATTCCTTAAATGCAATTCCTCGCAAATATGCGATTTCGCAATTAGCGATTTTTGCATTTGGGATGATGAATCCCAAATGCAAAAATTGCACTCGCAAAGGGCCAGATTCTCAGAATCTGGCCCTTTGCGAGCCGTTTTCGGATTGATGAATCTAGTTGTTTGCCATTTACAACACGAATAGCTCTAACTTTCGCTAACGCAATACCTATTGCATTGCAAATGCCTGTGTTTGTTATTGCTGAGTCGATTAACTAGCAGCCCAGTGCTGTTGTTGATGAGGGGCTGTATGTAGAGGTCAGGGGTGATGCATGCACCCCCTGGCCATACTTTGAGTATTACTGCATTAGAGTGTCAAAGACAGCTTAAAAGATCCAAGAGAAGTAGTGCAATGACTGATTTAGTCATCCCAGCTGGCGATGAGGGCAGATTCAATGCCTCTTCCTGGATGGAATCCTGTTTGACGTCCAAAAAAATGGAAATGTCTTAAATGAATAGTGCCATCTGGGTGAATGCTTATTATTCTATTAGTTTGCCCAGGAAAGGTCCATTTGCAATCGGTCTGTAGTTGTATTGGTCAAGTGGGCCCAGGCTTGTTTTTTTTAAAATGGGGTGCATGTCTACCCTTTTTAAGTCTTCTGGTAAGACTCCAAGAGTAAAAGAATTGTTTATGATTGTTCTCACTGGTGTGTCCGCAGAGGTGGTTAAAGGAATGTTCTTGAAAATTTTTGGTGAACAAGGGTCAGAAGGGAAGTCGTCTTGCCTGTTTGCTTCGATAAGACCCATAACATACTTTTCTGATTTAGCCTACCCTCAGAGGGCATTGTTGGGTTGATGCAGGTGGTTTTCCTTTCTTTTAAAAAGCAGTCCAACATATGTCTGCTTTGGTTATGTAATGATTTGCCAGTTTGTAAATTCATGAGAAATAGGATGACTTGCTTCTGTTCATTTACGTTTATGACATTTTGTGAGAATTTTATAAAATTCTCTATTTATACATTTATGTAGCTTTTCTAATTTTTGCCTTGTATATTTTGTTACATTTGTGTAGGCGAAGTTTGTCTTGATTGCTGTCTGTTTTGAACCAGGTGTGTTGCGTTTAATGTCTTTTTTTTGGTACCGTATTCATTCAAGGTGATTGTTTTCTTTTGATCAAGTTTGAAATCTTTGGTGTTAGTGGGATGTTATAAGCTACCTAGAGTCACTTATAGAGTGTTTTACAATGCATTTATTGTGTCTAGATCTGTGTTGGATGTTAATTATGTTTCTAAGTAATCAAAATTGAGATTGTTCCATGGTCAATATATGGTTGCATGTAAGCTGGCCTTAGGTGTTTTGATTTCTTGTGTTTTATGTTGTGAAGCTACTAGATGGTGGTCCAACCATGTAACTGCAGTAATCCTTTGAAAGGTAACTTGTTCGGAATTGCATAAACAACATCTAGGATGTGTCCAGCAATGTGTGTTTGGTGCTGTGATGTATGTTCAGTGTGTCTAGGCCTTTGATGATAGTTCTGGAGGATATTCGATTGGTCAAATCATGTGTTTAGTTCACCAAGGATGCTTAGGTTGGAGCGTAGTGTCATAAGGATTGAAACTGTGTCTAGAAACATGTCTGGGAATGCTTTGCTAAGTGGAGGCTTGTAAAGAAGGAGAAAGTAACACGTGGAAGGGGGCATCGGGTTGCATCTGGTGATGAGGGCCTCAAAACCTTGCATACAAATATTGTCAGCGTTGGTGAGATTTATTGGTTCCTTGAATATAACAGCTACTCAACCTCCTCCTTTGCCTATGTGATTTTGTGTGATAGATTGATAGCCTGGAGGAACAGCTTCATTCAACACTGGATCCATGTCATCTCACCGCCATGATTCTGTTATGAATAGTAAGTGAGGTTGTGTGTCAGTGAGTAGGTCATAGATTGGTTCTTCTTTTTAGAGAATAATTGAGCATGTATTAGAAGGCGTCTAGGGATGGTGTTCTGTGAGTGGTGTGACTTTGTCTTTTAGAAGAGTAAATAGAATTATATGAACAAGCATAAGGTATATTAATAGTGTCAGCATTAGATGTATCAGGATAGCTATAGTGTTTTTTGTCTATATCATTATCCTTATTCAGCAGGCTTGGAATGCATTTTGTTGGGTTTCTATTTGTAGGTGGTAGAGATGGTGGTTGAGAGTGTGTTGGTGGGCTGTATTGTTTCGTAGAGTAGTTTGTCTTGTTGTGTAATAGAGAAGAAGATGCAAAGTAGTAAAGAGTGGCATCCTTATATTGTTTGAGTCTGTTTAGGGTGGAAAGTGTATGGGTCAGGTTTGATGGTGGAGCATGATAGTCATGTTTTAAGGCTCCAAATGATATAATGAATGAGAGGTGGGTTAATCAGTGTTTATTGTGTTGGGGTGTAGTTGAGGTTTATTTCCATTTTCCTTGAAAATTTTTAGAAAAGGTTTCTGCATTAGTATTTGTTTAAGATCGTGACTAGTTTTGTCAATGTTTTCATTCTGTTTATAATCCTTATGAAAAGTATTCTTTTTTTTGTTATCATTGCCTATTCAATTACTCCTTCTATATAATGCTTGTGTTTCATTTGCTCTTTTTTAGCTTGCTTTTTCCTAACTGAGTAGGTTTTCAATTACTAGAATTGTCTGGGCCTCACTTGTTGAATTTTCTCTTGGATTTTCCATTTAGATGAACAGTTCATCCCTTCATAGCTGTTTCTTGATGGATTTGATTTCTTTCTCGACATCTTCGGTTTGTTACTGTTTTTCAGAGGAAATGTACCACACATCAATGTTATAACCCTCTTCCATGCGCTACCTCTATTCTTTATGAGGCCTAGTTGAATGTCTCATTTGCAAAGGTGGGACTATAGTGATAGTGGCCACTTTTGCGAATGGTACGGTTATGGTTGATGGGTTCTAATGTTAATGTTAATGTTAATGGGGTTAGTCTTTTAAAATCCCTAAAGGGGTAGTTTAATAACTTTTCAAAATGTAAAATCTCAACAGAAAAACACATTTTGACGTGTAAGAGCCAGGGCCCATCCGAGCTGTTATTAGCATTGAGATCCTCCATTGTTTTGCTATCTTTAAAGGAGACTTTAGAAGATGGGAATCACACAGACTATTGTAAAGGATAGAAAGACAGAGTGAGGTAGGGAAATTGAGGGTAATAAGTTGAGGTATGTAGTGGTGCTGAAGGGCCCAGAAGAGGATAACGCAGTAAGAGAGATCACACAATAGTGAGAGACAGTGAGAGTCATAGAGAGAGTAAATAAAATAGAGACAAAAGTATGGATTAATTAGGAGACAGTTTGAGTGTATTAGAGAATAGCAGTAGGTAGAAAGTATAGGGATGAGCATAAGGGGTCAAAAGGGAGTAGAGTGTAAAAAGCAGGAACAGTTAGCGAATTTAATTTTAAAAAATGAGAGAAAGAAAAAAAAATTAAGCATCAAGTAGAATTGGAGGTGATAGCAGAAACAGACAGATAATTGAAATAGACAACCAGAAAACAGTAAGTGCCCCGGACAAACATTGCCAGGTAGAGGGAGAAAGTGAGAGGAGAGAGTGACACTGACCTTAAATGAGATTTGGAAATCGAGTAAAAGAGAATGAAAGAGAGTGAGCAACTGGAATGATTCCACAGCGTAGTACTGTGTCATGCAGAGTCGTTAAAATGTGGAGTGAAAAAGCAGTCTTCCTGGCATTGACAGGTGGGTTTTCAAAAACATAGAAGATTCATAATAGACCAGTGTACAAATACCACTTGAGTACAAGGCAGTGATCATTAAAAAAAACACATGGGAGAGAGATTAAAAGGAAGGCTGCTAGAGGGAGATTATGGAAGGTTGAAATTTACACAGAAGGAGAGAAAGAATTGCTGATACAAGTTGTGACAAAAGAAGAAGGACCAAAAGACAGGCGAACCGAGGGTGATAGTTAAAGAAGGTGAGAAGCACAGAGAGCTAGTGGGAATGAGAGAGCGAGAGAAAGAAAGTGAGGAAGGAAAGTAATCAGCAACATTAGGGATCAGAGGTGGACAGAGACAAATGGAAAGACACACTGTGATAGTGAAATAAGGAAACAATGAGAGACTAAAAAAAGCAAGTAAGAACAGGAGGAGAGAGGTGGTAGGTGAGACAGATTGAGTGTATGAGAGAAAAAGAGAGAGGAAAAGATGGGCTGAGGAGGGAAACTGAGGGAGAGTCAGAATGGGAATGAGAGAGTGTGAGGCATGTAGAACGAGAACAATAGAAAAAAAGACGTTTTTGATGGAGAGAGTAAGAGTACAGGATTGTGTTTTTAATGGGCAATGATGTAGATAACTAGCTTTGTAAATTAAAATGCAGAAAGTGAGTGCATCAGAAAGAGGTGGATAATGGGATGTGGATAATAGGAGACAGTGAAATGTGGAGGAAGTAACATTAAGCAAGCAAGGGAAAGGGGAATGGACTAGGTGATAAAGAAACTCAGTAAATGGCCTGTACAAATAAAAAACAGTATTGTAACATGCAAAGCATTGTTAATGCAGTCAGAAGGTTACAGGGCAACTAAGACTGATAATAAGATAACAAAACATTAGGGATCAGATTTACAAAAGTGTCCCTCAACACGGCACAGCAGCCAAGTATGCTGTGTTGTGTTAATATTGATGTTCATGCACGCAATAATACATGAATGTGCAAAAAGGAAATTGAATCACTGTTGTCAAAATCCCTTGATATGACCTTCCCCTCATCACTGAGTCAGAACTACTTAGTCAGGAAGGCCTTGCGCCCTAAGCCTATGGCGAATGATTGACAGATCACAGGTGGGGTGGCATGTAACCAGCCAGACAAATGTGTGGACAGAAAAAACCCAGATTACTTCCAAAGCTAGAAAGCAATACCACAATGGTCCTTGGAGTTTGGCCCCAATAAAATGCACATGCCCAAAGGGGCACGCATTTTCAAAACACCATAACGTTAGATACCACATAAAGCTAGGAACACTCAGCCATTCAGGATACAGCACATGCTACACAAGCAGTAATCACACATTCCCCATGTCGGACATATGGACACACTGACCTTCATTGTGTCAATGCTGGGTTGAGACCCATCTGCATTTTTCATCAAGTGTGAGTAGATATTGCTTCATGACAAGACACACATTCCACTCCAGAATCAGAATCTTTGAATTGTTTTATGGGGATTCAAGGAATGTATAAGACGACATTCAATACAATTGAATTCTGAGTCAGTCCTCAGATCGTTTCCTGTATGCTACACTCCTGGCTGTAGTGTTTGATTAAACCAACTCTTCTTGTTTTGCCAAACACCTCTTGTCTTTGTTTTTTGAAGGTAAATTCATTTTATTTTTAAACAAATTTTATTGAATTTAAATTAAGATAAATTACTGAGTAGTCGTTAGAGTCAACATCTACATATGTATCCCCCCCAAGTGTTCAGGAACAGAAGTGAGCCGTGCAATATAAATGTTATATGACAATAATTCACTTCTCCAAGTGAAAGAAAGGAGATCTTCCAACTGCACACAACTTCCGATAAACCCAAACCCTATGTGTTACATTAATCAACTCAATCTGTTATTTAACCCCAAAACCAGTTAAATGACTCCCCCTCCCTCCATCACCGGTGTGTTCAAAGCGCTTACAGCATCTACATCAGGTATCTCGGGATAGCCGAGTACCAGAACTTCCTGTAGTGGATATTTTACTATGTGTCTCGGTTGGGACCACCCTTTATTGTATCCTGAAGTTATTGCCGGTCAGACATGTGTTGCACCAGCCCCTCCCATGCTCTCGCTGAAACCAGAGCTTTCTCATTATTCAAGCATCTCGCCTGTTGAAACCGAATGACACTTTCACTGCCTGCCCATTTAATCAGTTCTGCTTTCCATCTCCTGCTGCTAGGACCCTCCTGTGATTTCCAGTGCGTGGTAATTTCACACTTTGCTAGCAACAGCCCCATATCTATGAATTTACTTGTTACCTTTGTCTTGGAGGTATGGGGGAACCAATGCAATATACACGTGGCTATGTCAAAAACTATCTGGCGATCTGTAACTGAATTTAATAAGTCTCCTATTTCAGACCAATAATTCCCCAGTTTTGGGCAATCCCAAAGCTTATGTTCGAGCTCCACTGCTTCCTTTGTGCATCTGGGGCATGCAGCACTGTCAACCTTGAAGTATTTTTTAATCTTACGAGGCATAAGATACGCTCTGTTCAATATAAAAAAGTGCACCAGCTGGAATCGTCCATTTCTGGTGCTTTTCCAGGCCCTGAGCATAATATGTCCCCAGGCAGTCTCTGGGATGGGCTTCCCAATACCTATCTCCCATTTCAATCGTACTGTGTCTAGTGGAGCCAATCCCTTATTCAGCATTCGCCGATATAGGCATGTAACTGCCTTAAATGTCATAGTTGTTTTGGGCTCTGCTAATCCTTCCTTCCAATGTTTCTGGAGTGCATGCACCAGGGCAGCATGTACAAGGAATCCCCCTCTAGGGAGGTCGTATAGTTCCTGTAAGGCCTGGTATGTGAACAATTCACCGCCCTCGTACAAATCTCCCAACACTTGCACCCCAGATTGTTCCCACTCAAGCAAGGAAGTCCAGTCTCCACCATGGGGCAATGCTGTAACCATCCCCAACGGTATTTCAGGGGCGTATGGATGCATCACTCCCGCTCTACGCTGGCTCCGATTCCAACATAATCTTAATGTTTTCTCTTCCAGTGATACATCTCTAAGGTCAAGCCTTTGTTGTAATATTATAGAAGATATGATCCGTCTCGGTATTCCTTTACCTCTCATGTCCTCCGGGCCCCTTAATTCTTTTGCAACTGCTTGCGTAAGGACCTGTAGTTGGGCTACTATATAATAAAGCTCTAGGTCAGGCACCGCTAGACCTCCCTCTGCTTTCGGTCTCATCATCGTTTTTAGCGCCACTCTTTGTCTTCCACTCCCCCATAGGAATCCTACTATCACAGTATTAAGCAACCTAAACATGGAGCTCGGTATCCATATGGGTAATGTCCGAAAAAAATATAGCAGCCGTGGCGGTGCCACCATCTTTAGTAAGGCGGCCCTTCCCGTTACTGACAAATGAAGAGTACTCCAGAATGCCATGCTACCCCTGAGTGCTCGTATACACCTACCAATATTCCCTTCCAGAATAGCACTGGCTTCATGGTAAATATGTGTACCAAGGTATACTAGACAGGTAGGTTCCCAGCGTATATTCCGCATTATGGTTGGTACTGCTCTTCCGGGTTTCACAGGAAACAAGCACGTCTTAGTCAAATTCACTCTCAGCCCCGATATGTCACCGAACTCCGAGAGCAGTTCTGGCGCTCCTTTCAGTGCTCTCTCGGCATCTGCCAGGAACATCAGCAAATCATCTGCATATAGCGAGATATATTCCTGTTCGCTTCTGAAAGTCATACCCTCATATTTTAGCCCAAGCCTAGCATATGCTGCCAGAGGTTCAATGGCTAATGCGAATAATAATGGGAAGAGTGGGCAGCCCTGTCTCGTCCCACGGGATACTTGATACCGGGGAGAGATTACCGCTCCAACCTACACTCTTGCCACTGCCGAGGTATACAACACTTTCATCCATCCTATGAACGTCTCTCCCAACCCAAAACAGCCCATTGCCTTACACAGGTAGGGCCATTCTAAGCTATCAAAAGCCTTCTCTATGTCCACAGAAAGTACCGTGGCCATAGGGGAGTCAAGGTGGTCCTCCCCCAAAACACGTAGTAAGCTCCGTGTATTTGTGGCTGTATTTCGAGTTGGGATAAACCCTTCCTGGTGCCCGTGAACCAATCTGGTCATATACTGAAGCAGGTGAAACGCCAAGATCTGACTTAAAATCTTATAGTCAGTTGACATCATTGACAATGGGCGATAAGCCGCCGTGTCTGTGCTCTCTCTACCTGGCTTTAATATTGGAAAAATGAGTGCCTTTCGCATGGTCATTGGGAGATGGCCACGGTCGCGCGCTTCTCTATAGACCTCCAATAGTCTCGGGGCCAACAAATCTAAGTAATGCGAGTAAAATTCTATTGGTAATCCATCTACTCCCGGTGTTTTATTATGAGCCATGTGTTTAACCGCGTCTCTAATTTCTTCAACTGTAATATCCTGACCCAATTGCTTCTCTTGTTCCTCCTCTAACTGCGGAAGGGGTATGTTCCTTAAGAAGGTTTCGATGTCTGCAGCCCCCGTGACCAGTGCACTCTCATATAAGGCTTCATAATACACTAAAAACTGTGTGTTAATCTCTCTCTGAGTATATACTGGACACCCGTCCCGCGCCGTCAGTGTCAAGATCGGGGAGCTTCGTGGGGAGGAATTGGCCAACCTGGCCAACAAGGTCCCTGCTTTGTCTCCCTCCACGTGTGCCTTTACCACATATTTCTTATAATCGAAGCACCGGAGTCTTTCTAATTCTGTAGCTACTGCTTCCTTGGCTTCCACTTCCTCTTTCTGTTTCTCCGGGTGCTCGGGTCTAGCTCGTTCAGCTGTTCTCAACCTGTGTTCTGCTCTTTCCACATCCTGTAGCAATATTTTCCTCACTCCTTCATACTTATTAATACACAACCCTCTCACTACTACCTTGAAGGAATCCCATTCTATTGCTCTAGTTGAAGCTGTTCCTGCATTTTCATAAAAATTATTCACTATCCCTTCTCCAACTTCTTTTTTAAAGACCGGGTCATCTAATGTTTTGGGACGTAATCTCCAAGTAGGGATTTCAGACTTTTCTAGTGTCCAATGCATAGTAATCATCAACGGCTTGTGGTCGGACAGTGTTCTAGTGAAATACTATAAATTATGGAGGACATTATGGATGCTGAACATAATATTGCATCTAGTCGAACATGGAGTTCACGTAATGCCGAGAAGTAGGAATAATCCCGATCTCGTAAGTGGTGGATTCTCCACGCATCTACAAAATTCCATGTGGTTTGCCAATCATGTCTATATTTGGATAACATATGGACTGGGGAGTCTGGTATGGGAGGATGTGACCTATCTTGAAAGACATCTGTTATCGAGTTAAAATCTCCTCCCATCAGTATTGGGCCCGTAAAATAATGTGTTAATGTGCCAGACATGCGGTCCGGGAATCGCTCCTGATCTACATTTGGGGCATAGATACTACACAGTGCTAAGTCTCTCTTATATAAACGTCCCTCAACTGCTACAAATCTCCCTTCCGAGTCTATGGTTTGCTTAGTTACCTGGAAGGGGACCCCAGCTCTAATCCAAATCATTGGCCACCTTGCAAATGCCGAGTAGGATGTTCTAAAAACCTGCCCCCTCCATCTTTGCTGCAAGGCTTAACCCTCTGATCTAGTGAGGTGCATTTCTTGGAGCAATGCAATATGTACCCCTCTCCTGACCAAATAAGCGTGGACCTTATGGCACCTTGTCATTGTGTGTAGTCCCCTTACATTCCAAGTAATACATCGTAGTTCAGGTATTGTCCCCATCGTAGTAAATCATCTGTTTCGACCCTTCCTTTACATGTATGAACACACCGGTGGTCCCAAGGTCCCAACTGTTCCCTCAACCCCCCCCCATTTTCCCCTCCCCCCAAGAACAGGTCCTAGAACAAAAATGCTAGTTCCCATCCAAACTATCCTAAGAACTAATTCACTCCTATCTACACCTGTAGTCACTGTGGGCATGCCTTAAGGGCAATGGGGGGGGCCTAGAGCCGACAGGAGACCACTCAAGCACAATGGGTACTTCCGCTTCGATCCCCCAATTGTACACTGTTCCTCTGGCATACCAGTTTTCCCACACTCAAATTGCTAAGCTATTGCATACTGTTCGAGCGTTCCACCATTGATCAACTTCTCAATTATTATTATTATTATTATTAACGAATTTTGTACCGCGCACGGTTACCCAGAGGCATCCCAGCGCTTATAGAGAATCAGAACAAGCTACCTGTGTGGAGCAGAACAGATCTGGAATTATTCTGGAAATAGATAAGTTTTAAGATGTTTCCGAAACCTGAGCAGGTTTGGTTCAGAGCGTAGTGAGAGTGGGAGGGAGTTCCAGGCGTGTGCCGTATGAACAGAAAAGCTCCTGCCACCTGAACGGGCTCTCCTAATTCTCTTTATCTGAAGGAGGTGTTTATTATCGGAGCGTAAGGCTCTAGTGGGCTTATAGGGCCGAATCATGTCCTTCAGAATAGCAGGTCCTTTCCCCTGAATGCTCTTGTGAGCAATACAGAGGGCCTTGAAGGTCACTCTCTCTTTGACCGGGAGCCAATGGAGTGCCTTTAGAGCGGGCCTGGCTGATTGCCTGGCCGGAACGTTCCGCAGCAGCCTGGCTGCCGCGTTCTGCACTTGTTGCAGGATTTTGAACGTTGCTTCCGGTGCTCCAAGAAAGAGTGCATTACTGTAGTCCAGGCGTGAGATGACCAGACCTTGGACTAACAGCTTCCGGGAGAATTCAGGTAAGAGGGGGAGGACCTTACGGGCCGATCGGAGCAGTCCATAACACACGCCAGCGATCTTCTTGGCGTGTGTCCTAAAGGACAGATCAGGCTCCAGCCAGACCCCCAGGCTCTTAATCTCCTTCTTTGGGTCAGGCGGAGTGCCCATACAGTTGGGCCAGCTGCTCGGCGAGAGGGCAAAACTTGAGTGGCCCAAGATCATCAGCTCAGTTTTTGAGCCGTTCAATTTGAGCGATGACCTGGTCATCCAGTCAAACACCTCTCTTAGGCATGAGTGGAGCGTTTCAGGCTGTTTCTCCAGCTGTGTCAGACCCACCACTAACTGAGTGTCATCCGCATAGCTTATGGTCTTAAAGCCAAACGGTGGTCTTAAATGCACCGCTTGCTCTGTAACCTGACAGCTTTCTTCCGCTTATATAGTTCCTGATTCTATGCCTCCCCCAATAGCAGTTCCCAGAGCAGTCCTCAAAACCTCACTCATCCATTAGTCCATCAGCTGTGGCCAGGGTGACCTGTGGCTTCCGTGGGCTTTCTGCTTCTGAGGCCTCAGTATCAGATTGTGCCTTGACTCTCTCCGAGTCAGTGCTCCCAGGTGATTGCAACGACTGTTCCCCCGACAAAGCGGTCACTGCCTTCAGCACCTCCTGTCTCTACATCTCTGTCTGGGATGGAGATGGTTTCTGCATACCCTGTTGACAACGTCTAATACGCTGTGACTTGCGGTGAAGAGGTTCCCCTGATGACTCTCGGAGGCGTTGCGCTGTTAGAGAATAATTGAGCATGTATTAGAAGGCAGTCTAGGGATGGTGTTCTGTGAGTGGTGTGACTTTGTCTTTTAGAAGAGTAAATAGAATTATATGAACAAGCATAAGGTATATTAATAGTGTCAGTATTAGATGTATCAGGATAGCTATAGTGTTTTTTGTCTATATCATTATCCTTATTCAGGAGGCTTGGAATGCATTTTGTTGGGTTTCTATTTGTAGGTGGTAGAGATGGTGGATGAGAGTGTGTTGGTGGGCTGTATTGTTTCGTAGAGTAGTTTGTCTTGTTGTGTAATAGAGAAGAAGATGCAAAGTAGTAAAGAGTGGCATGCTTATATTGTTTGAGTCTGTTTAGGGTGGAAAGTGTATGGGTCAGGATTGATGGTGGAGCATGATAGTCATGTTTTAAGGCTCCAAATGATATAATGAATGAGAGGTGGGTTAATCAGTGTTATTGTGTTGGGGTGTAGTTAAGGTTTATTTCCATTTTCCTTGAAAATTTTTAGAAAAGGTTTCTGCATTAGTATTTGTTTAAGATCGTGACTAGTTTTGTCAATGTTTTCATTCTGTTTATAATCCTTATGAAAAGTATTCTTTTTTTTGTTATCATTGCCTATTCAATTACTCCTTCTATATAATGCTTGTGTTTCATTTGCTCTTTTTTTAGCTTGCTTTTTCCTAACTGAGTAGGTTTTCAATTACTAGAATTGTCTGGGCCTCACTTGTTGAATTTTCTCTTGGATTTTCCATTTAGATGACCAGTTCATCCCTTCATAGCTGTTTCTTGATGGATTTGATTTCTTTCTCGACATCTTCAGTTTGTTACTGTTTTTCAGAGGAAATGTACCACACATCAATGTTATAACCCTCTTCCATGCGCTACCTCTCTTCTTTATGAGGCCTAGTTGAATGTCTCATTTGCAAAGGTGGGACTATAGTGATAGTGGCCACTTTTGCGAATGGTACGGTTATGGTTGATGGGTTCTAATGTTAATGTTAATGTTAATGTTAATGGGGTTAGTCTTTTAAAATCCCTAAAGGGGTAGTTTAATAACTTTTCAAAATGTAAAATCTCAACAGAAAAACACATTTTGACGTGTAAGAGCCAGGGCCTATCCGAGCTGTTATTAGCATTGAGATCCTCCATTGTTTTGCAATCTTTAAAGGAGACTTTAGAAGATGGGAATCACACAGACTATTGTAAAGGATAGAAAGACAGAGTGAGGTAGGGAAATTGAGGGTAATATGGTGAGGTATGTAGTGGTGCTGAAGGGCCCAGAAGAGGATAACGCAGTAAGAGAGATCACACAATAGTGAGAGACAGTGAGAGTCATAGAGAGAGTAAATAAAATTGAGACAAAAGGATGGATTAATTAGGAGACAGTTTGAGTGTATTAGAGAATAGCAGTAGGTAGAAAGTATAGGGATGAGCATAAGGGGTCAAAAGGGAGTATAGTGTAAAAAGCAGGAACAGTTAGCGAATTTAATTTTAAAAAATGAGAGAAAGAAAAAAAATTAAGCATCAAGTAGAATTGGAGGTGATAGCAGAAACAGACAGATAATTGAAATAGACAACCAGAAAACAGTAAGTGCCCCGGACAAACATTGCCATGTAGAGGGAGAAAGTGAGAGGAGAGAGTGACACTGACCTTAAATGAGATTTGGAAATTGAGTAAAAGAGAATGAAAGAGAGTGAGCAACTGGAATGATTCCACAGCGTAGTACTGTGTCATGCAGAGTCGTTAAAATGTGGAGTGAAAAAGCAGTCTTCCTGACATTGACAGGTGGGTTTTCAAAAACATAGAAGATTCATAATAGACCAGTGTACAAATACCACTTGAGTACAAGGCAGTGATCATTAAAAAAAACACATGGGAGAGAGATTAAAAGGAAGGCTGCTAGAGGGAGATTATGGAAGGTTGAAAATTACACAGAAGGAGAAAAAGAATTGCTGATACAAGTTGTGACAAAAGAAGAAGGACCAAAAGACAGGCGAACCGAGGGTGATAGTTAAAGAAGGTGAGAAGCACAGAGAGCTAGTGGGAATGAGAGAGCGAGAGAAAGAAAGTGAGGAAGGAAAGTAATCAGCAACATTAGGGATCAGAGGTGGACAGAGACAAATGGAAAGACACACTGTGATAGTGAAATAAGGAAACAATGAGAAACTAAAAACAAGCAAGTAAGAACAGGGTGAGAGAGGTGGTAGGTGAGACAGATTGAGTGTATGAGAGAAAAAGAGAGAGGAAAAGATGGGCTGAGGAGGGAAACTGAGGGAGAGTCAGAATGGGAATGAGAGACAAAATGAGTGTGAGGCATGTAGAACGAGAACAATAGAAAAAAAAGACGTTTTTGATGGAGAGAGTAAGAGTACAGGATTGTGTTTTTAATGGGCAATGATGTAGATAACTAGCTTTGTAAATTAAAATGCAGAAAGTGAGTGCATCAGAAAGAGGTGGATAATGGGATGTGGATAATAGGAGACAGTGAAATGTGGAGGAAGTAACATTAAGCAAGCAAGGGAAAGGGGAATGGACTAGGTGATAAAGAAACTCAGTAAATGGCCTGTACAAATAAAAAACAGTATTGTAACATGCAAAGCATTGTTAATGCAGTCAGAAGGTTGCAGGGCAACTAAGACTGATAATAAGATAACAAAACATTAGGGATCAGATTTACAAAAGTGTCCCTCAACACGGCACAGCAGCCAAGTATGCTGTGTTGTGTTAATATTGATGTTCATGCACGCAATAATACATGAATGTGCAAAAAGGAAATTGAATCACTGTTGTCAAAATCCCTTGATATGACCTTCCCCTCATCACTGAGTCAGAACTACTTAGTCAGGAAGGCCTTGCGCCCTAAGCCTATGGCGAATGATTGACAGATCACAGGTGGGGTGGCATGTAACCAGCCAGACAAATGTGTGGACAGAAAAAACCCAGATTACTTCCAAAGCTAGAAAGCAATACCACAATGGTCCTAGGAGTTTGGCCCCAATAAAATGCACATGCCCAAAGGGGCACGCATTTTCAAAACACCATAACGTTAGATACCACATAAAGCTAGGAACACTCAGCCATTCAGGATACAGCACATGCTACACAAGCAGTAATCACACATTCCCCATGTCGGACATATGGACACACTGACCTTCATTGTGTCAATGCTGGGTTGAGACCCATCTGCATTTTTCATCAAGTGTGAGTAGATATGGCTTCATGACAAGACACACATTCCACTCCAGAATCAGAATCTTTGAATTGTTTTATGGGGATTCAAGAAATGTATAAGACGACATTCAATACAATTGAATTCTGAGTCAGTCCTCAGATCGTTTCCTGTATGCTACACTCCTGGCTGTAGTGTTTGATTAAACCAACTCTTCTTGTTTTGCCAAACACCTCTTGTCTTTGTTTTTTGAAGGTAAATTCATTTTATTTTTAAACAAATTTTATTGAATTTAAATTAAGATAAATTACTGAGTAGTCGTTAGAGTCAACATCTACATATGTATCCCCCCCCAAGTGTTCAGGAACAGAAGTGAGCCGTGCAATATAATTGTTATATGACAATAATTCACTTCTCCAAGGTGAAAGAAAGGAGATGTTCCCACTGCACACGACTTCCGATAAACCCAAACCCTATGTGTTACATTAATCAACTCAATCTGTTATTTAACCCCAAAACCAGTTAAATGACTCCCCCTCCCTCCATCACCGGTGTGTTCAAAGCGCTTACAGCATCTACATCAGGTATCTCGGGATAGCCGAGTACCAGAACTTCCTGTAGTGGATATTTTACTATTTGTCTCGGTTGGGACCACCCTTTATTGTATCCTGAAGTTATTGCCGGTCAGACATGTGTTGCACCAGCCCCTCCCATGCTCTCGCTGAAACCAGAGCTTTCTCATTATTCAAGCGTCTCGCCTGTTGAAACCGAATGACACTTTCACTGCCTGCCCATTTAATCAGTTCTGCTTTCCATCTCCTGCTGCTAGGACCCTCCTGTGATTTCCAGTGCGTGGTAATTTCACGCTTTGCTAGCAACAGCCCCATATCTATGAATTTACTTGTTACCTTTGTCTTGGAGGTATGGGGGAACCAATGCAAAATACACGTGGCTATGTCAAAAACTATCTGGCGATCTGTAACTGAGTTTAATAAGTCTCCTATTTCAGACCAATAATTACCCAGTTTTGGGCAATCCCAAAGCTTATGTTCGAGCTCCACTGCTTTCTTTGTGCATCTGGGGCATGCAGCACTGTCAACCTTGAAGTATTTTTTAATCTTACGAGGCATAAGATACGCTCTGTTCAATATAAAAAAGTGCACCAGCTGGAATCGTCCATTTCTAGTGCTTTTCCAGGACCTGAGCATAATATGTCCCCAAGCAGTCTCTGGGATGGGCTTCCCAATACCTATCTCCCATTTCAATCGTACTGTGTCTAGTGGAGCCAATCCCTTATTCAGCATTCGCCGATATAGGCATGTAACTGCCTTAAATGTCATAGTTGTTTTGGGCTCTGCTAATCCTTCCTTCCAATGTTTCTGGAGTGCATGCACCAGGGCAGCATGTACAAGGAATCCCCCTCTAGGGAGGTCGTATAGTTCCTGTAAGGCCTGGTATGTGAACAATTCACCGCCCTCCTACAAATCTCCCAACACTTGCACCCCAGATTGTTCCCACTCAAGCAAGGAAGTCCAGTCTCCACCATGGGGCAATGCTGTAACCATCCCCAACGGTATTTCAGGGGCGTATGGATGCATCACTCCCGCTCTACGCTGGCTCCGATTCCAACATAATCTTAATGTTTTCTCTTCCAGTGATACATCTCTAAGGTCAAGCCTTTGTTGTAATATTATAGAAGATATGATCCGTCTCGGTATTCCTTTACCTCTCATGTCCTCCGGGCCCCTTAATTCTTTTGCAACTGCTTGCGTAAGGTCCTGTTGTTGGGCTACTATATAATAAAGCTCCAGGTCAGGCACCGCTAGACCTCCCTCTGCTTTCGGTCTCATCATCGTTTTTAGCGCCACTCTTTGTCTTCCACTCCCCCATAGGAATCCTACTATCATAGTATTAAGCAACCTAAACATGGAGCTCGGTATCCATATGGGTAATGTCCGAAAAAAATATAGCAGCCGTGGCGGTGCCATCATCTTTAGTAAGGCGGCCCTTCCCGTTACTGACAAATGAAGAGTACTCCAGAATGCCATGCTACCCCTGAGTGCTCGTATACACCTACCAATATTCCCTTCCAGAATAGCACTGGCTTCATGGTAAATATGTGTACCAAGGTATACTAGACAGGTAGGTTCCCAGCGTATATTCCGCATTATGGTTGGTACTGCTCTTCCGGGTTTCACAGGAAACAAGCACGTCTTAGTCAAATTCACTCTCAGCCCCGATATGTCACCGAACTCCGAGAGCAGTTCTGGCGCTCCTTCCAGTGCTCTCTCGGCATCTGCCAGGAACATCAGCAAATCATCTGCATATAGCGAGATATATTCCTGTTCGCTTCTGAAAGTCATACCCTCATATTTTAGCCCAAACCTAGCATATGCTGCCAGAGGTTCAATGGCTAATGCGAATAATAACGGGAAGAGTGGGCAGCCCTGTCTCGTCCCACGGGATACTTGATACCGGGGAGAGATTACCGCTCCAACCTACACTCTTGCCACTGCCGAGGTATACAACACTTTCATCCATCCTATGAACGTCTCTCCCAACCCAAAACAGCCCATTGCCTTACACAGGTAGGGCCATTCTAAGCTATCAAAAGCCTTCTCTATGTCCACAGAAAGTACCGTGGCCATAGGGGAGTCAAGGTAGTCCTCCCCCAAAACACATAGTAATCTCCGTGTATTTGTGGCTGTATTTCGAGTTGAGATAAACCCTTCCTGGTGCCCGTGAACCAATCTGGTCATATACTGAAGCAGGTGAAACGACAAGATCTGACTTAAAATCTTATAGTCAGTTGACATCATTGACAATGGGCGATAAGCCGCCGTGTCTGTGCTCTCTCTACCTGGCTTTAATATTGGAATAATGAGTGCCTCTCGCATGGTCATTGGGAGATGGCCACGGTCGCGCGCTTCTCTATAGACCTCCAATAGTCTCGGGGCCAACAAATCTAAGTAATGCGAGTAAAATTCTATTGGTAATCCATCTACTCCCGGTGTTTTATTATGAGCCATGTGTTTAACCGCGTCTCTAATTTCTTCAACTGTAATATCCTGACCCAATTGCTTCTCTTGTTCCTCCTCTAACTGCGGAAGGGGTATGTTCCTTAAGAAGGTTTCGATGTCTGCAGCCCCCGTGACCAGTGCACTCTCATATAAGGCTTCATAATACTCTAAAAACTGTGTGTTAATCTCTCTCTGAGTATATACTGGACACCCGTCCCGCGCCGTCAGTGTCAAGATCGGGGAGCTTCGTGGGGAGGAATTGGCCAACCTGGCCAACAAGGTCCCTGCTTTGTCTCCCTCCACGTGTGCCTTTACCACATATTTCTTATAATCGAAGCACCGGAGTCTTTCTAATTCTGTAGCTACTGCTTCCTTGGCTTCCACTACCTCTTTCTGTTTCTCCGGGTGCTCGGGTCTAGCTCGTTCAGCTGTTCTCAACCTGTGTTCTGCTCTTTCCACATCCTGTAGCAATATTTTCCTCACTCCTTCATACTTATTAATACACAACCCTCTCACTACTACCTTGAAGGCATCCCATTCTATTGCTCTAGTTGAAGCTGTTCCGGCATTTTCATAAAAATTATTCACTATCCCTTCTCCAACTTCTTTTTTAAAGACCGGGTCATCTAATGTTTTGGGACGTAATCTCCAAGTAGGGATTTCAGACTTTTCTAGTGTCCAATGCATAGTAATCATCAACGGCTTGTGGTCGGACAGTGTTCTAGTGAAATACTATAAATTATGGAGGACATTATGGATGCTGAACATAATATTGCATCTAGTCGAACATGGAGTTCATGTAATGCCGAGAAGTAGGAATAATCCCGATCTCGTAAGTGGTGGATTCTCCACGCATCTACAAAATTCCATGTGGTTTGCCAATCATGTCTATATTTGGATAACATATGGACTGGGGAGTCTGGTATGGGAGGATGTGACCTATCTTGAAAGACATC
The DNA here is from genome assembly GCF_964261635.1 of Lissotriton helveticus. Taxonomy (NCBI): domain Eukaryota; kingdom Metazoa; phylum Chordata; class Amphibia; order Caudata; family Salamandridae; genus Lissotriton; species Lissotriton helveticus. The sequence continues at coordinate 1,701,567,597 of NC_136063.1, read as the reverse complement.
TGTTATCGAGTTAAAATCTCCTCCCATCAGTATTGGGCCCGTAAAATAATGTGTTAATGTGCCAGACATGCGGTCCGGGAATCGCTCCTGATCTACATTTGGGGCATAGATACTACACAGTGCTAAGTCTCTCTTATATAAACGTCCCTCAACTGCTACAAATCTCCCTTCCGAGTCTATGGTTTGCTTAGTTACCTGGAAGGGGACCCCAGCTCTAATCCAAATCATTGGCCACCTTGCAAATGCCGAGTAGGATGTTCTAAAAACCTGCCCCCTCCATCTTTGCTGCAAGGCTTAACCCTCTGATCTAGTGAGGTGCATTTCTTGGAGCAATGCAATATGTACCCCTCTCCTGACCAAATAAGCGTGGACCTTATGGCACCTTGTCATTGTGTGTAGTCCCCTTACATTCCAAGTAATACATCGTAGTTCAGGTATTGTCCCCATCATAGTAAATCATCTGTTTCGACCCTTCCTTTACATGTATGAACACACCGGTGGTCCCAAGGTCCCAACTGTTCCCTCAACCCCCCCCATTTTCCCCTTCCCCCAAGAACAGGTCCTAGAACAAAAATGCTAGTTCCCATCCAAACTATCCTAAGAACTAATTCACTCCTATCTACACCTGTAGTCACTGTGGGCATGCCTTAAGGGCAATGGGGGGGGCCTAGAGCCGACAGGAGACCACTCAAGCACAATTGGTACTTCCGCTTCGATCCCCCAATTGTACACTGTTCCTCTGGCATACCAGTTTTCCCACACTCAAATTGCTAAGCTATTGCATACTGTTCGAGCGTTCCACCATTGATCAACTTCTCAATGCACCGCTTGCTCTGTAACCTGACAGCTTTCTTCCGCTTATATAGTTCCTGATTCTATGCCTCCCCCAATAGCAGTTCCCAGAGCAGTCCTCAAAACCTCACTCATCCATTAGTCCATCAGCTGTGGCCAGGGTGACCTGTGGCTTCCGTGGGCTTTCTGCTTCTGAGGCCTCAGTATCAGATTGTGCCTTGACTCTCTCCGAGTCAGTGCTCCCAGGTGATTGCAACGACTGTTCCCCCGACAAAGCGGTCACTGCCTTCAGCACCTCCTGTCTCTACATCTCTGTCTGGGATGGAGATGGTTTCTGCATACCCTGTTGACAACGTCTAATACGCTGTGACTTGCGGTGAAGAGGTTCCCCTGATGACTCTCGGAGGCGTTGCGCTGTTAGAGAATAATTGAGCATGTATTAGAAGGCAGTCTAGGGATGGTGTTCTGTGAGTGGTGTGACTTTGTCTTTTAGAAGAGTAAATAGAATTATATGAACAAGCATAAGGTATATTAATAGTGTCAGTATTAGATGTATCAGGATAGCTATAGTGTTTTTTGTCTATATCATTATCCTTATTCAGGAGGCTTGGAATGCATTTTGTTGGGTTTCTATTTGTAGGTGGTAGAGATGGTGGATGAGAGTGTGTTGGTGGGCTGTATTGTTTCGTAGAGTAGTTTGTCTTGTTGTGTAATAGAGAAGAAGATGCAAAGTAGTAAAGAGTGGCATGCTTATATTGTTTGAGTCTGTTTAGGGTGGAAAGTGTATGGGTCAGGATTGATGGTGGAGCATGATAGTCATGTTTTAAGGCTCCAAATGATATAATGAATGAGAGGTGGGTTAATCAGTGTTATTGTGTTGGGGTGTAGTTAAGGTTTATTTCCATTTTCCTTGAAAATTTTTAGAAAAGGTTTCTGCATTAGTATTTGTTTAAGATCGTGACTAGTTTTGTCAATGTTTTCATTCTGTTTATAATCCTTATGAAAAGTATTCTTTTTTTTGTTATCATTGCCTATTCAATTACTCCTTCTATATAATGCTTGTGTTTCATTTGCTCTTTTTTTAGCTTGCTTTTTCCTAACTGAGTAGGTTTTCAATTACTAGAATTGTCTGGGCCTCACTTGTTGAATTTTCTCTTGGATTTTCCATTTAGATGACCAGTTCATCCCTTCATAGCTGTTTCTTGATGGATTTGATTTCTTTCTCGACATCTTCAGTTTGTTACTGTTTTTCAGAGGAAATGTACCACACATCAATGTTATAACCCTCTTCCATGCGCTACCTCTCTTCTTTATGAGGCCTAGTTGAATGTCTCATTTGCAAAGGTGGGACTATAGTGATAGTGGCCACTTTTGCGAATGGTACGGTTATGGTTGATGGGTTCTAATGTTAATGTTAATGTTAATGTTAATGGGGTTAGTCTTTTAAAATCCCTAAAGGGGTAGTTTAATAACTTTTCAAAATGTAAAATCTCAACAGAAAAACACATTTTGACGTGTAAGAGCCAGGGCCTATCCGAGCTGTTATTAGCATTGAGATCCTCCATTGTTTTGCAATCTTTAAAGGAGACTTTAGAAGATGGGAATCACACAGACTATTGTAAAGGATAGAAAGACAGAGTGAGGTAGGGAAATTGAGGGTAATATGGTGAGGTATGTAGTGGTGCTGAAGGGCCCAGAAGAGGATAACGCAGTAAGAGAGATCACACAATAGTGAGAGACAGTGAGAGTCATAGAGAGAGTAAATAAAATTGAGACAAAAGGATGGATTAATTAGGAGACAGTTTGAGTGTATTAGAGAATAGCAGTAGGTAGAAAGTATAGGGATGAGCATAAGGGGTCAAAAGGGAGTATAGTGTAAAAAGCAGGAACAGTTAGCGAATTTAATTTTAAAAAATGAGAGAAAGAAAAAAAATTAAGCATCAAGTAGAATTGGAGGTGATAGCAGAAACAGACAGATAATTGAAATAGACAACCAGAAAACAGTAAGTGCCCCGGACAAACATTGCCATGTAGAGGGAGAAAGTGAGAGGAGAGAGTGACACTGACCTTAAATGAGATTTGGAAATTGAGTAAAAGAGAATGAAAGAGAGTGAGCAACTGGAATGATTCCACAGCGTAGTACTGTGTCATGCAGAGTCGTTAAAATGTGGAGTGAAAAAGCAGTCTTCCTGACATTGACAGGTGGGTTTTCAAAAACATAGAAGATTCATAATAGACCAGTGTACAAATACCACTTGAGTACAAGGCAGTGATCATTAAAAAAAACACATGGGAGAGAGATTAAAAGGAAGGCTGCTAGAGGGAGATTATGGAAGGTTGAAAATTACACAGAAGGAGAAAAAGAATTGCTGATACAAGTTGTGACAAAAGAAGAAGGACCAAAAGACAGGCGAACCGAGGGTGATAGTTAAAGAAGGTGAGAAGCACAGAGAGCTAGTGGGAATGAGAGAGCGAGAGAAAGAAAGTGAGGAAGGAAAGTAATCAGCAACATTAGGGATCAGAGGTGGACAGAGACAAATGGAAAGACACACTGTGATAGTGAAATAAGGAAACAATGAGAAACTAAAAACAAGCAAGTAAGAACAGGGTGAGAGAGGTGGTAGGTGAGACAGATTGAGTGTATGAGAGAAAAAGAGAGAGGAAAAGATGGGCTGAGGAGGGAAACTGAGGGAGAGTCAGAATGGGAATGAGAGACAAAATGAGTGTGAGGCATGTAGAACGAGAACAATAGAAAAAAAAGACGTTTTTGATGGAGAGAGTAAGAGTACAGGATTGTGTTTTTAATGGGCAATGATGTAGATAACTAGCTTTGTAAATTAAAATGCAGAAAGTGAGTGCATCAGAAAGAGGTGGATAATGGGATGTGGATAATAGGAGACAGTGAAATGTGGAGGAAGTAACATTAAGCAAGCAAGGGAAAGGGGAATGGACTAGGTGATAAAGAAACTCAGTAAATGGCCTGTACAAATAAAAAACAGTATTGTAACATGCAAAGCATTGTTAATGCAGTCAGAAGGTTGCAGGGCAACTAAGACTGATAATAAGATAACAAAACATTAGGGATCAGATTTACAAAAGTGTCCCTCAACACGGCACAGCAGCCAAGTATGCTGTGTTGTGTTAATATTGATGTTCATGCACGCAATAATACATGAATGTGCAAAAAGGAAATTGAATCACTGTTGTCAAAATCCCTTGATATGACCTTCCCCTCATCACTGAGTCAGAACTACTTAGTCAGGAAGGCCTTGCGCCCTAAGCCTATGGCGAATGATTGACAGATCACAGGTGGGGTGGCATGTAACCAGCCAGACAAATGTGTGGACAGAAAAAACCCAGATTACTTCCAAAGCTAGAAAGCAATACCACAATGGTCCTAGGAGTTTGGCCCCAATAAAATGCACATGCCCAAAGGGGCACGCATTTTCAAAACACCATAACGTTAGATACCACATAAAGCTAGGAACACTCAGCCATTCAGGATACAGCACATGCTACACAAGCAGTAATCACACATTCCCCATGTCGGACATATGGACACACTGACCTTCATTGTGTCAATGCTGGGTTGAGACCCATCTGCATTTTTCATCAAGTGTGAGTAGATATGGCTTCATGACAAGACACACATTCCACTCCAGAATCAGAATCTTTGAATTGTTTTATGGGGATTCAAGAAATGTATAAGACGACATTCAATACAATTGAATTCTGAGTCAGTCCTCAGATCGTTTCCTGTATGCTACACTCCTGGCTGTAGTGTTTGATTAAACCAACTCTTCTTGTTTTGCCAAACACCTCTTGTCTTTGTTTTTTGAAGGTAAATTCATTTTATTTTTAAACAAATTTTATTGAATTTAAATTAAGATAAATTACTGAGTAGTCGTTAGAGTCAACATCTACATATGTATCCCCCCCCAAGTGTTCAGGAACAGAAGTGAGCCGTGCAATATAATTGTTATATGACAATAATTCACTTCTCCAAGGTGAAAGAAAGGAGATGTTCCCACTGCACACGACTTCCGATAAACCCAAACCCTATGTGTTACATTAATCAACTCAATCTGTTATTTAACCCCAAAACCAGTTAAATGACTCCCCCTCCCTCCATCACCGGTGTGTTCAAAGCGCTTACAGCATCTACATCAGGTATCTCGGGATAGCCGAGTACCAGAACTTCCTGTAGTGGATATTTTACTATTTGTCTCGGTTGGGACCACCCTTTATTGTATCCTGAAGTTATTGCCGGTCAGACATGTGTTGCACCAGCCCCTCCCATGCTCTCGCTGAAACCAGAGCTTTCTCATTATTCAAGCGTCTCGCCTGTTGAAACCGAATGACACTTTCACTGCCTGCCCATTTAATCAGTTCTGCTTTCCATCTCCTGCTGCTAGGACCCTCCTGTGATTTCCAGTGCGTGGTAATTTCACGCTTTGCTAGCAACAGCCCCATATCTATGAATTTACTTGTTACCTTTGTCTTGGAGGTATGGGGGAACCAATGCAATATACACGTGGCTATGTCAAAAACTATCTGGCGATCTGTAACTGAGTTTAATAAGTCTCCTATTTCAGACCAATAATTACCCAGTTTTGGGCAATCCCAAAGCTTATGTTCGAGCTCCACTGCTTTCTTTGTGCATCTGGGGCATGCAGCACTGTCAACCTTGAAGTATTTTTTAATCTTACGAGGCATAAGATACGCTCTGTTCAATATAAAAAAGTGCACCAGCTGGAATCGTCCATTTCTAGTGCTTTTCCAGGACCTGAGCATAATATGTCCCCAAGCAGTCTCTGGGATGGGCTTCCCAATACCTATCTCCCATTTCAATCGTACTGTGTCTAGTGGAGCCAATCCCTTATTCAGCATTCGCCGATATAGGCATGTAACTGCCTTAAATGTCATAGTTGTTTTGGGCTCTGCTAATCCTTCCTTCCAATGTTTCTGGAGTGCATGCACCAGGGCAGCATGTACAAGGAATCCCCCTCTAGGGAGGTCGTATAGTTCCTGTAAGGCCTGGTATGTGAACAATTCACCGCCCTCCTACAAATCTCCCAACACTTGCACCCCAGATTGTTCCCACTCAAGCAAGGAAGTCCAGTCTCCACCATGGGGCAATGCTGTAACCATCCCCAACGGTATTTCAGGGGCGTATGGATGCATCACTCCCGCTCTACGCTGGCTCCGATTCCAACATAATCTTAATGTTTTCTCTTCCAGTGATACATCTCTAAGGTCAAGCCTTTGTTGTAATATTATAGAAGATATGATCCGTCTCGGTATTCCTTTACCTCTCATGTCCTCCGGGCCCCTTAATTCTTTTGCAACTGCTTGCGTAAGGTCCTGTTGTTGGGCTACTATATAATAAAGCTCCAGGTCAGGCACCGCTAGACCTCCCTCTGCTTTCGGTCTCATCATCGTTTTTAGCGCCACTCTTTGTCTTCCACTCCCCCATAGGAATCCTACTATCATAGTATTAAGCAACCTAAACATGGAGCTCGGTATCCATATGGGTAATGTCCGAAAAAAATATAGCAGCCGTGGCGGTGCCATCATCTTTAGTAAGGCGGCCCTTCCCGTTACTGACAAATGAAGAGTACTCCAGAATGCCATGCTACCCCTGAGTGCTCGTATACACCTACCAATATTCCCTTCCAGAATAGCACTGGCTTCATGGTAAATATGTGTACCAAGGTATACTAGACAGGTAGGTTCCCAGCGTATATTCCGCATTATGGTTGGTACTGCTCTTCCGGGTTTCACAGGAAACAAGCACGTCTTAGTCAAATTCACTCTCAGCCCCGATATGTCACCGAACTCCGAGAGCAGTTCTGGCGCTCCTTCCAGTGCTCTCTCGGCATCTGCCAGGAACATCAGCAAATCATCTGCATATAGCGAGATATATTCCTGTTCGCTTCTGAAAGTCATACCCTCATATTTTAGCCCAAACCTAGCATATGCTGCCAGAGGTTCAATGGCTAATGCGAATAATAACGGGAAGAGTGGGCAGCCCTGTCTCGTCCCACGGGATACTTGATACCGGGGAGAGATTACCGCTCCAACCTACACTCTTGCCACTGCCGAGGTATACAACACTTTCATCCATCCTATGAACGTCTCTCCCAACCCAAAACAGCCCATTGCCTTACACAGGTAGGGCCATTCTAAGCTATCAAAAGCCTTCTCTATGTCCACAGAAAGTACCGTGGCCATAGGGGAGTCAAGGTAGTCCTCCCCCAAAACACATAGTAATCTCCGTGTATTTGTGGCTGTATTTCGAGTTGAGATAAACCCTTCCTGGTGCCCGTGAACCAATCTGGTCATATACTGAAGCAGGTGAAACGACAAGATCTGACTTAAAATCTTATAGTCAGTTGACATCATTGACAATGGGCGATAAGCCGCCGTGTCTGTGCTCTCTCTACCTGGCTTTAATATTGGAATAATGAGTGCCTCTCGCATGGTCATTGGGAGATGGCCACGGTCGCGCGCTTCTCTATAGACCTCCAATAGTCTCGGGGCCAACAAATCTAAGTAATGCGAGTAAAATTCTATTGGTAATCCATCTACTCCCGGTGTTTTATTATGAGCCATGTGTTTAACCGCGTCTCTAATTTCTTCAACTGTAATATCCTGACCCAATTGCTTCTCTTGTTCCTCCTCTAACTGCGGAAGGGGTATGTTCCTTAAGAAGGTTTCGATGTCTGCAGCCCCCGTGACCAGTGCACTCTCATATAAGGCTTCATAATACTCTAAAAACTGTGTGTTAATCTCTCTCTGAGTATATACTGGACACCCGTCCCGCGCCGTCAGTGTCAAGATCGGGGAGCTTCGTGGGGAGGAATTGGCCAACCTGGCCAACAAGGTCCCTGCTTTGTCTCCCTCCACGTGTGCCTTTACCACATATTTCTTATAATCGAAGCACCGGAGTCTTTCTAATTCTGTAGCTACTGCTTCCTTGGCTTCCACTACCTCTTTCTGTTTCTCCGGGTGCTCGGGTCTAGCTCGTTCAGCTGTTCTCAACCTGTGTTCTGCTCTTTCCACATCCTGTAGCAATATTTTCCTCACTCCTTCATACTTATTAATACACAACCCTCTCACTACTACCTTGAAGGCATCCCATTCTATTGCTCTAGTTGAAGCTGTTCCGGCATTTTCATAAAAATTATTCACTATCCCTTCTCCAACTTCTTTTTTAAAGACCGGGTCATCTAATGTTTTGGGACGTAATCTCCAAGTAGGGATTTCAGACTTTTCTAGTGTCCAATGCATAGTAATCATCAACGGCTTGTGGTCGGACAGTGTTCTAGTGAAATACTATAAATTATGGAGGACATTATGGATGCTGAACATAATATTGCATCTAGTCGAACATGGAGTTCATGTAATGCCGAGAAGTAGGAATAATCCCGATCTCGTAAGTGGTGGATTCTCCACGCATCTACAAAATTCCATGTGGTTTGCCAATCATGTCTATATTTGGATAACATATGGACTGGGGAGTCTGGTATGGGAGGATGTGACCTATCTTGAAAGACATCTGTTATCGAGTTAAAATCTCCTCCCATCAGTATTGGGCCCGTAAAATAATGTGTTAATGTGCCAGACATGCGGTCCGGGAATCGCTCCTGATCTACATTTGGGGCATAGATACTACACAGTGCTAAGTCTCTCTTATATAAACGTCCCTCAACTGCTACAAATCTCCCTTCCGAGTCTATGGTTTGCTTAGTTACCTGGAAGGGGACCCCAGCTCTAATCCAAATCATTGGCCACCTTGCAAATGCCGAGTAGGATGTTCTAAAAACCTGCCCCCTCCATCTTTGCTGCAAGGCTTAACCCTCTGATCTAGTGAGGTGCATTTCTTGGAGCAATGCAATATGTACCCCTCTCCTGACCAAATAAGCGTGGACCTTATGGCACCTTGTCATTGTGTGTAGTCCCCTTACATTCCAAGTAATACATCGTAGTTCAGGTATTGTCCCCATCATAGTAAATCATCTGTTTCGACCCTTCCTTTACATGTATGAACACACCGGTGGTCCCAAGGTCCCAACTGTTCCCTCAACCCCCCCCATTTTCCCCTTCCCCCAAGAACAGGTCCTAGAACAAAAATGCTAGTTCCCATCCAAACTATCCTAAGAACTAATTCACTCCTATCTACACCTGTAGTCACTGTGGGCATGCCTTAAGGGCAATGGGGGGGGCCTAGAGCCGACAGGAGACCACTCAAGCACAATTGGTACTTCCGCTTCGATCCCCCAATTGTACACTGTTCCTCTGGCATACCAGTTTTCCCACACTCAAATTGCTAAGCTATTGCATACTGTTCGAGCGTTCCACCATTGATCAACTTCTCAATGCACCGCTTGCTCTGTAACCTGACAGCTTTCTTCCGCTTATATAGTTCCTGATTCTATGCCTCCCCCAATAGCAGTTCCCAGAGCAGTCCTCAAAACCTCACTCATCCATTAGTCCATCAGCTGTGGCCAGGGTGACCTGTGGCTTCCGTGGGCTTTCTGCTTCTGAGGCCTCAGTATCAGATTGTGCCTTGACTCTCTCCGAGTCAGTGCTCCCAGGTGATTGCAACGACTGTTCCCCCGACAAAGCGGTCACTGCCTTCAGCACCTCCTGTCTCTACATCTCTGTCTGGGATGGAGATGGTTTCTGCATACCCTGTTGACAACGTCTAATACGCTGTGACTTGCGGTGAAGAGGTTCCCCTGATGACTCTCGGAGGCGTTGCGCTGTTAGCTCCGTTCAAGATCGATAGGATTCCAATCAAGTCCATGCCTCTTCCGGGCTATCGTGGAAGTGGGTGCTACCATCTAGCATTATTTTCAATCTCACTGGGAATAACAATGAATATTGGAGGCCCTACATTCTCAGCTCTTTCTTAACTGCCAGGAAAGACGTGCGGAGGCGCTGGATCTCCAGGCTATAATCCGGAAAAATAGTCACTTTGCCATTCTCAACTTGATATGGTCCTTCAGTTTGTGCTTTTTGGAGTAAAAAGTCTCTATCCTTATAATGCAGTAGCCTTGCTACTATCGGACGGGGGGTGCCCGGATGTGGAGGTTTTGTAGGTACTCTGTGTGCCCGTTCCAAGGTGCAGAATGCAGAAGAGCGACAGTCCCTCAGCGGCCACTGCTTTCTTCAGCCTGTTCTCCAGATAGTGCACCATGTCCGTCCCCTCCACCTTTTCTGGCAGGCCAACCACTTGTATGTTAGTGCGCCGGTTTTGACTTTCCGCGTCCTCCGCACGTTTCTCCAATGGCTGTATTTGATCCAAGGCATCCGTCATTTTATTCTCCAGTACACTTTGGGCCGGCGCCACTACTTGTAGTGTCGCCTCCACCTGTTTTACCCTATCTGAGAGCTTAGAGTGATCCGCTCGTAGGAGGCCAAGCCCTGTGGCCACCTGTGCAATGTTTTGTTGTAAGGCCATGCATGAATCAGCGATCGACGCTAGTATCCGATCGAATTGTTGCTGCATCATGGGGTCTTGCGGTGTCTCCGGCTTCTCCAACATGTCTTGTTCTGGCGCTTTGCTGTCTGGAGTCTGGTGTGCGCCACCTTGTTTCCCTTTTGGTTTCCCCATGGTTTGGCTCTTCGGACCATGTACAATTGTTTGAAGACTTGCCACCTTGCCCGGAATCCAAGGGTCATCCAACGGACAAGCTCACCTCAGTTGAGTCCAGGACTCAAGCCTATCTGTGGTATCTGCCACATAGTTGCTGTCCTAAGACCCAGCCCTGGGTGTAAACCAGCGTGCCAATCACTTCTAGCTGTTACTCTCCCCAGTAACTCACACATATATACACAGCCCGCCAGCTCTCCACTGCATATAATAATTTTGCTCACAGTGGCTCGTACCTCATAAAAACGGAGTGTCGCGGTCCTATGACAGCACATATTTGTGGGCTATAGTCGTAGTCCTGCTTCATTCAGCCCCAAATAACCAGTGCTCTGTGCCTCATGGTCATGCCAGCAGCAGTAGGGGAGGGACTATAGATGTGCTCCCTTTGGGGGCCGTGCCAACAATTCCCCCACTTCCGCAGACTTTACCAAGGCTGTGATCGTTCAACTGCTCAATGACCACTCAGTACCAAACATCAGAGGTGATCATCATCCTGGGAACTATTCACCATGCCCTGGCTCGCGTTGGCAAGCCCAGACTCAGTCACTGTTCCACCCACACCAGGGGCCGTCCAGGAGTCGAGCTTAGGTCCCTCAAGAGACTCTGGATCCCAGGAGGACAGAAATGGTGCGGAATGATTCCCCAGTGAGCCTTGAGGCAGGCACTGACAGTCAATCGCTCGGGCCACAAGCAGCTCTGCCGGGGTATGTGGAATCCACGGGTTCTTACTCCCCTTTCTCTAACCTTTATTTAATTTATGTGGAATTCCCCTTGCTCCGAGTCCACATCCTCTGAGTGAGCGCGCTCCCCGCCCTAGCCTCAGCTCGCATGCCGTGACCGCCCCCCCGCAGGCCCGCGCCCGCTTCCGCAGCCAGGGGCCCGGGTTAGATCGCACCCCACTCACCGCAGCCGGTTTGGTGGCACCGCAGCCCCTCCAATGTTCAATGGGAGCAGTCCTTCCGCCGCACCTTCCACCGTCCGCTCGGTGCAGCCTCAGGCTTCTGGAGCTCCGGCACCTTGTAGCCCAACACAGTCTGCACACCTCGGCAGTCCGCTCCAGCTGGATGCTTCCGTGGTGCAGGGCGTTTCAGCCCTCAGCGTCCCCTCACTCAAATAAAATCCGGCGCTCGGCGAGGCTCATGCCGAGGACTCTCTCCGACTCAATTGGTGTCTTCACCCCCAAGAGGGTAGTTCTCCGCAGTCGTCGGCCTAGGCTAGGGCTTTCCTCAGCGGAGCTGCCTCCATTTTGCATTGTTCTGCAGCCAGCAAACCTCCGTCAAGAAACCAGCCCAAAATTTGGATCCGAGCCCAATTTTCAACTGGTTGAGTGCCGGGTAAGTTCAGCACCCCTCGGATCATTCTCAATGCATTCCGACAGGCCAGAGTACTATGTTAATGCAGGATTAATGTGGGGATCCGTGCGGAGCTCGGTGCTCACACAGCCTGCTCCATCGGCTTCCAAGCCACGCCCCCTAATTTAAATGTGAATTCATATTCAAGTATCAGTTGCATTACATGACAGATGGTGCACAGGCAGGTCCGGACTAACTACCGGGTGTTTTGGGATGCTGCTGAGCTGGGGGCTGATTTCACTGCGGTAGGGGCTGATTTTGTTGATGAAGACCTGTGTGCTTTGAAATAAACAAAGCAAAATGAATTTCGTTGAGCACACGCAGGTCCCCATCAACGAAATCAGCCCCCAGCTCAGCAGCATTCCAAAACACCCGGTAGCCAGTCTGGCCCTGTGCACAGGGTCACCATATCTACAGAGATTTGGCTCTCTCCTCCCCCTCCCTAGAGCCAATGAAGAATTGTGTTGCCCTGTGCCACACACTCACTTTTGCGCCACAACACAAGAGTGTATGTGCAAGTCTAGCATAGGTTTTGTAGTGGGAGGGTTCTCTTCCAGTACAAAATACTATCCCTAGACAACATTTGAAATCTTTCCTACTTTGTAGGTGTACTGTGCAGTGCAGCACACATGCAAAGTCAAAAAAGAAAGGAGAAACAAAAACATTTCTCTTTTTAAAACCTCCTTTTAATTGGCATTAATCTTTGACACAAAACTCTGTCTACTATTGTTAGCAGATAGGGTTGTGCATCAAAAGAACGTTTGGTTGCATGGGAACGCCCATGTACTACCCACGTAGCACCCCCTTGACATTAAGCAATGCAGGGCAGTATTGTGCGCTGCTTTTAGTTACTTTTAGTCAACTTTCCAGCGCAAAACAAGTTTTGCCCTAAATAGGCAATATCAAAAACACATTTTGCACTGGTTTGTGTCACTTTTGTGATGCAAACACAATGCGACATATTTATAAACTTGGCCCTTACAGAGATCAAAATTCAGTGATGTGCAATGAGATACTGAGCTTGACACACTGATAGTAAAAGAAGGCCAAATGGAAGGGGATCAGGAATTGGGGGGAAAAGAGGAAATGCTGGAGAGTGTTGGAAAGGGACAGAAAGGGATGTAAGAAAATAATTGGGTGAAGGGGTAGTATGATGTTGTAGATAGTTAGAGGCAGACAGAGACCTACAAAAGGTTAGAATGACAGTGAGAGATTCGGAAAAGGGGAGCTTGAGAAGGAAGGCAGAGAAGAACAGAGAGGGGGAGAGGTAGGTTTAGAAAAAAGGCATGAAATGAGAGGTTCGGTGAGAAAGTGGGTCTGATTTGTTTGTTTATTAGCTCAAATATGTTTGATATCTACTTACTTACTTCTTTAACCAAATAACATCCCTGTAACGTTATGTTGTTTAGTATTTGAAAATGGGTCCTACCTTTCAAGCTTTCTGTAGTGTGGATGGTGGGTGTCAGATCTTCCATAATGTTCCCAGCTGTAATTCGGTGAGCATGGCTTTTTCATTGTTGCAGTGTCTGCTGTGTTTCTACTTATATCTGTGTATTCTTAATATAGAGAGTGAGATTTTGAATGAATGAAATATATTACAAAAGACCAAACCATACAGAGGTAGGTAGAGCTTTCAACTGTGACACTGGAAGAAAGTGTAGCAGGAAGAGAAAATTATTGATTCAAAGGAAGGGAGTGAGACGGATTGGAATGTGATGAACATACTGATAGGGTTGTAGAATTTGTGAAATTAGCACTGGCATTTAAATATTAATTGAGTGTTGTGAGACAGAAAAAAAAGTCTGGGGCATATTCTCAAGAACGTGTGATAAACATCGCTAAGCTCCTGATACATTGCCACATTTAAAAGCTTGTTTTAATTGGAAACGCTTGCTGTTTGTTTTTATTCTGTGCACTTACCCACATTTTTTGTCATCACATTACCGCTCCCCGGTCCACCGTGAGACTGGCTCGTTTGTGTGGAGGGAGGCAGGTACCATTTCCGGTATAGAGGGTGGTTAGCGCTCTAGTGGCTACCCCCTCTATAAAACCGGATGGCAGATATGAGGTGCAGCAGACGCGCGCAGTAGGCGCGTCGTCGGCACACCAACGGCGCGCCAAAGGAAAGCCCACCTGAGCCCATCCGCGCCCGCGAGTTGCCAGGAGCCAGGAACTCTGGTCTGGTCCTACTTTGAGATGGACATATTCCATTAAAGAACTGATAGAGATGAGCTCTATCCCCTGCCTTGTCGGTGTGTTGGGCTCCTGGCCCCTGTATGAGGGTTCTTTTTCATGTCTGGCTTGTGGCTATCAGGCCGTCACTGACAATAATATGCCTACTAACCATGATAAGACTCACACAGTATTGCATACCCCTATAGCTAATTTAGGCAACCCCCCTTCTAACTCACAGCAGGGGTGAAGAAGTTTACTGTGAAATGTGAGATCCCTCCCTAAGCACTCTGCCGTGGTTTGAGATCTCCTCTCCTCGACGCAGCCTGACCAAGGGTTTTTAACCAAAACTTGGCTGAAGCCCCATTCAGTCCCCTCTATAGCATTCGCTTTGCCAGAGTGATACAGACTTGTTCGCATGTGCAGGCAGAACAAAATGGGAGGTGGGATTGCTATTGTGTCATAGGGATAACATCAAGATTACTGTGCTGGAGCAACACAGTGACCCGACCATGGAAGTACTGGTCTTCCGCATTGATCTCTTATCCCGAATAAGTTGGAAGGGGGCCTTGGTATATCGGCCTCCCGGCCCGCTCAAAGGCTTCCCTCTTAATCTTGTTGAGTTAATCGCACCATATGTAATCGTGAGCAGCAATTTTTTGCTACTGGGTGATTTTATTATACACATTGAGTGCGGTTTCAATTTGGATACAGGGTCACTCGTAACGGAGCTAGCTACTCTTGGGTTAATCAACCTTAATGAGGGCCCCACCCCCACAGCGGGCCATACCCTGAATATTGTTTTTTCCAACTCCCCTAATGTCTCCTGTAAATCCCCCCAGTTCTTGCCCTGGTCTGACCATGCCTTAATTGAATTTTGCATTCAGGCACCTAGAAAGATCACTCATACTACTCATGACACCCCTGGCCTCTTCAGACAGTGGAAGAGAGTTACCCCAGAAGGCTTAAAAGCCTCTTTTGTTGAGCCACGGATACTAGAATCAGATAACATCAAAGAGGCGCTTGCCAAATACAACTTGGCAGTTTCTAGTGCCATCGACCAGTTAGCCCCTCTTAAACCCTTCCCCAGTACGCCTAGGCTCCCCAGAATGCCTGGTTTTCCCCCCTTCTTTGTACGCAGAAACAAATTTGTAGGAAGTATGAAAAACGGTGGCGTCTTGCTCATGAGGAGGAGGACAAAGTCCGGTATCATGCGGCCCTGGCTGATTACCACAGGAATATTAGGGCAGCACGTAAAGATCACATAGCCCTACAATTAGACCTGGCCAAAAATGACCCAAAGGTGCTATTCTGCATCTTAAAGTCCTTTACGGACCCTAAGGCGTGCGAGAATCCGATGGTCCCTACACAAAAAATGTGCGATTATATTGGTACCTTCTTTATACAAAAAATTGAGACCATCTATGATAAAATTGCTCAATCAGGGGAGCATTTTCCCATCACCATGATTCCAGCAGAATCTGTGCAGGCAGTCACTCAATTGCTGGGAAGTTTTTCCCCGGTGTCACAAGTGGAGTCACTAATTCACTCAGTAAAATCTGGTTCACCTCAGGATCATATGCCGGCAAAAATCACCATTTCTCTTGCCAGCTATCTGTCCCCCTCCATTGCACATCTCTTCAATCTTTCCCTTAAGGAAGGTGTGATCCCTTTGGAATGGAAAGCAGCACAGGTTATGCCTATCCAGAAGAACACCAAAGCCCCGCTAACTGAGTTATTCAATCTCCACCCTATCTCTCTCCTCCCTTTCCTGGGCAAACGTTTGGAGAAACATATAAATACCCATCTCTCTAACCATGTCGAATGGACGGGCAGCCTTGATCCATCTCAATCAGGCTTTCGTCCTAAACACAGCACAGAATTAGCCCTACTAGCGGTAACCGATAACATCAGGATGACCCTAGATAGAGGCCACTCTTCGATTCTGGTGCTGCTGGATCTGACCACCACGTTCGACATGGTTTCCCATTAGATCTTGCTCATGTGATTGGAGGAGATTGGACTCAGTAACCTGGCCCTTCAGTGGCTAACGAGTTTTCTTTCCTCTCGTTCCCAGGCGGTTAACCTTGGCTCCTATCATTTTGCCGCAACAGAATTGTCCAAGGGAGTACCACAGGGCTCCTGTTTGAGCCCAACTTTGTTTATCATCTATGTGGCTCCCTTGGCAAATCTGTTGAGGAGCAGTGGATTTATCCCTGTCTCTCATGCGGACGATACCCAATTGCTTTTTCCATTTGCAAAGTTTACTTCATCAGTGCAAGCCACCTTCTCTTTGGGAATGAGAAATATCTCTCAGTGGATGAGGAGTAACTTTCTTCAGTGCAATGTGGGGAAGACGGAAATCATGCTCTTCGGTGAAGCTCAACTGCTGTGGAGTCCAGATTGGTGGCCGTCTGACTTAGGCACTCCCCCCACTCCAAAAACCTCTGTTAAAAATGTAGGTGTTCGCCTTGAACAGACCCTCACTATGCTGACTCGTGCTTCCATGTGTTGGGTCTATTGTGATGTATCCTTACTCTGCTTCCTGATTCATCCACGAAAACGCTAACCCAGGCGCTTATACTGTCGCCTGGATTATTGCAATAGTCTTATGCTGTCTGCCAATGAGGCTGCCCTTGACAGACTACAGGTTGTCCAGAATACGGCGGCCCGTCCTATTCTGAATGCTCCTCCAAGGACAGCCTCTCGGCCTCTGCTCTACCAACTTCACTGGCTCCCGGTACGGAAGCGTGTACAGTTTAAAGTTTATTGCACCATTCACAAGGCCGTGTTCAATTCTGGCCCTAGCTATCTTGCGGATAAATTTATCCCCTACACTCCAGGTGGCCCCTCCGCTCAGAATTCCAGCACCTCCTCACAGTGCCTAGAATTAAATGAGCCAGACAAGGGGGGAAGGCCCTATCCTATCTGGGTCCCTGCCCCTGGAACAAGCTTCCTGTGCAACTAAGACAATGTTCGGAACATCTCCACTTCAGGAAACAGCTTAAGACCTTTCTTTTCACCTCTGATTCTTAGCTGACAGGTTTTCCCTCCCGCGACCCATCTAGAGCACAGAGAAATCCACTTCGGGGGTCGATTCTGGCACTTTATAAAAAAAAAATACATAAACGACCAGGGACTGGGGGAGTGGAGGAGATGGGCAGAATGGCACACATGCACAATAAGGTGTAGCACACTGCACACCCACAATTACCCTGGATCATGTCCCTGGTCCCCGTGGCATACTGCAGCACACACACATAGCAAGAACCACACACCCACATTGACGACAACGTGGCACAATGCGCAAACCCGACATTACATAACAGAGGACACAGGTGGCTCCGCACACTCACAGTAACATGCCTACTACATCTGACAGAGCTGGAAACTGCAAAATGGAAACATACGCGTACAACCTCACATCCGTCATGTAGTCCAAATGTACACTGTCCAGCAGCAACATTCAGTACGCCCAAACAGTCACAATGTACATTGTCATACAGTCTGCATGTAAACAAGAACAATGCACCAACATACATCTCAACACAATGTAAACATGCATTTTCTCTTCACATTTTAGAGGGGCACACAGCACCTCCAGCAGAGCACAGAAGACGACACATTTGTGATGCCGGAGAGGACCACCATACCTACGACACCAATGCCCTACAACAGCCCATGGACATCCCACGCAACGCACCTCCAGGAACCGGGCAGCCAAACTACTTAGATGAGAACACAGACTGTGCAACAGAACACACAGCAGGAAGCACCCGCAAGCACAGCTGGTGCACAACACTTAATCTACAGACACATGGCACCCCAATGCCAGGTGTCAGCACGCCAAAAGGAGGTGGCCGAACAGGTGTGGGTGGGGTCTTAACCCGTGGTAGGTGAACTAGATCACATAAGCTGGTGTCTATTATCCTTAAGGGACCACATACACCTCACAAAGTAGACCCATACTGCCATAGAGACACATGCAGATGAACATACACAGTACAGAATCATGCTCAGGGGCATGCAAATAGCAGTCACACACCCACGTAGGCTCTGCGTATGATGGCCCAGGTCAATCCCGTTACGAATTGAGTAGGTGACGACAAAGCTGCATGTCCAAGTCCCAACCCCATGCCTGCGGTGACATGTCTGTGCTTGCTGTACACAGCACAATGTAATGTTGTAGGTCCCGGTGCTCTCATGCATACAACAAGACCACAGGGAAACAGGCAGATATTATGTTGAACTGGCCACAGGCACGTGCGCTTGGCCCCTTTATTGGCAGGGCCACATGTACATTGATGCCTGTGCTGGATGTGTGTGGGGTGAGTGTAAGGCAGCCTGCACACAGTGGTTGGTGCTGGCAACAACTTGAACAGTGAACACCATTGAGACGGAAAAAAAAACACAAGCATAACAGGGTCACCTGCTGAACAACATAGAGGTAGCCGGAGCAGTACAGAGGTCACCCAATATGCAAACAGAAGTGTCCGTAAGTTGCAGTGCTCTGAGAGCTGAGTGCGCTCATGTGAAGAAAAAGTCTAGGATCGTGTCCCTTTGAGATATTCTTGATGGAGATGCAATGGGGTGTGTTAGACCTGCATCATCTCCCTCATCAATGTCCTAGGTCTCCCACACTGCTTGAGGTGACATTGCTGGACAAACTCTCCACAGCACAAAACTCCACCAGTAAAGGTCCATGGGTTGCGGTGCACTGAGTCAGTTGTACCTGGATTGCTGAGCAGGGGTTCAGGCAGAAGATGGCATCCACGACAGGTGTGAGCAACTCCGTCAGTCTGCCAGTACCACCGTTTCAACTTTGGCAGATGGCAGTTGAAGTTGGTCCCGGCGGTGGTGGCGTGTGCCTCCTGCGATGATCCAGGCCGGTTAGGACTCAATTTGATGTGTGAGCCCTGGTGGGCCGCAGTTGAGGATGGAGGCAGTGGACAGCGCAGGGCCACAGACAAATGGCTTTGATGACCCCAAGGCCATCGCCTCATAGGCCATCCAATATCTCAGAAGAAGGGGTCCCGGACCTGACCAGCACAGAGTTAGTGGCCCCGGGTGCACAGCGGCTGGCACAGGCCCCCTGCCACGGGACAGTGATTTGTGGTCCACTGAGGTAGGGCCACGCCGACTGGGTGGGTCCTCATCTATGGCAAAGATGAATGCGGCTGAGGGTTTCCGGGGACAGTGGAATGTGTCCTTCAGGGCATGAGGTGGAAGGTTTGATCTTATCTGGAAGCAGCAAATGGTGGAATGGAAGGCGATAGCCTCGTTGCCAGGACCAATTCAGTATCAGCCACATGAGTATGAAACTACCCCCTAATTCATTGACTCAGACTCACCAATGTACAACCAGTGAGTGTCCATGAATATCGAATGAACAAACTTAGTGGCACCCATGCTGAGAGGGGATGCAGACTGCGCTGATGCCGGTAAACTGAGATGAACTCTGCCATTGCTAAATCAAGACTCTGCGACCGACTGGACCGCATTGTGGGCTGTAGGCAGCAGCCAGCAGGGGCCCACAGCCACGTGTCATTGGATTGCAATGGACAGAGTTAGTGACACCAGGACAGTTATTGGTAGTGGTTGATCATCTCCGTAACGATGATCCTTTTGTGCTCTGGACTGCAAAGTGTCATCCTCTTACACCTCTCCTTGCGTACAATATGTACTCTGCCATTGAAAAATTGATGCTCAGTACCAATTGTGCAACCAACTCGACCGCAGTGTAGGCGGTAGGCGTTTCCAGCAAGGGGCCACAGGAACGTGTTTTTGTGATGCTATACATAGACATGGTGTCACCACATCGAAGGGAGTATAGTGATTTAAAGTCTGCATTGCCATGTGTACTGGCCATTGCATGATCAAGACTCCGTTCCAGATGAGTGACCTACTCGAGCTTACTGTGCCCTTGGAGCAGTAGTCTGTGTGGGCCCACAGACACGTGTGGTTGTAATGCTAGGCACAGACTTGGTGGCACCACTTCCAAGGGAGTATAGTGATTTACACTCTGCCATAATTAATGTTCTCTGCCATGGTATATGCAAGCCCAAGTTCCAAATGTGTGACCTACTAGTCCGCTGTGTTAGCCGGTAGAGTACGTCAACGAGAAAGGACTACTGCGGGCCTATGTCTCGGAGGCTGTGATGGTCGTAGCAGGTTGCCAGGGTCATGGGCCTTGGGCTTGGAGCTTGCACCAGCACGTGGTGGGCCCTCTTCAACACATGCCGGTTTCAGAGGATGGACATTGAGACTTGGGTGCACAGGGGCAGGCAGGCCTGGTTTGGAGTCCAGTGTCCCCGGGTGCAGCAGGCACACAGGATCGCAGGCAACTCCGCTCACGGCATCGGCCTTGTGGCGGGGTGAGAGGCTCCCCCCTGGCAGAGCTTTTGATGTGTGCACTTCCTGTGTTGTGAGTTGCATGATTGCAGAGTTGAGGTGTGTGGTGTGTTCATTTGATATTGGCCAACGAGCTGTGCCTTTCCGTGGGTGCCATCCTGTTAGCGCAGGTGATGATGTACAGTCGGCAGGTGTAGGGCTCATGCACACTGCCTGGGGGGTTGGCGGCGATGTTGGCAGGGATTCCTCGGTGGTCCAATATTACCTGGACATTGGTGGGATATGTGCGCTTTCTGTTGCGCTTAATGTGTGCAGTATTGCCAGGGGGCACACGTAGGACATGTGTGCAGTCAATTGCCCCCTGACACGTGCGGAAAGAAAGCTGTGGCATTAAAGCCTTGCTTGGTCTCGAGCTGTCCCTGCGCAGTGTGGGGGAGGTTTAGATGGTGGGGTACCACTCTGATGGTGTCATTCATGACCGTTGTGAGGAACTTGGATTGGCCTGGCTGTGTGACTCCTCCGACTCGTGGGGATGTTGGTTGGAGGGTACCAGTGGCCAACAGGTGCATCACGGCCAGCAGCCTGGTCTGCGGTTAGATGTTGGTTGGCCGCTGTGTTGGTACCGTCAGCCTGTGTGCACTGGTGGTCAGAATGCAGAGGTGGTTGATCTTTTGTACCTGTGGAGGGCTATGCCATTCTCTGGGGTTGGGTCTGTGAGGTTGGTGCATTTTGGGAGGATTGCTGACTTTGTCTGACTGTCTGACTGTGCTGCCTCGGAGTTTGTCTGGTTGGTGGTGGGGGTCCAGGGGGCATGGTCCTGGGGATGGTGGCCCTGGGTGTTGTGGCCCTCTTGGGGCTCCGAGCTGCATGTTCAAGTGGCTCCATGGCATCTTTTGTTCTTCAGATGTGGCTCTGGGCTGGGCTCCCTTTTCTGGTGCAGGCTGTGGTCCGACTTTACACCAGGTCAGAGCTGTGTTATTTTCCTGCTGCTAATGGGCCGTATCTCCTGTTTTGTGATCTTATCGCCGATCTGGCTGGTCTTTGAGAATGTTGCAGAGTGGTGTAGTCGCGCCATTTTGCTCAGGAACACCTACTCTGCATCTCATTAGCGATAGTTGCAGGGCTCATCTGTGGTGATATTTTTTGATGCGGCTGCTATCGCAGGTAAATTGTTGCTATGAGCTGTTAGCACCAGCTTGTGAATGGGCCGATAAATTTTTCGCGACTTTGGCTGCGATAAAGTGCCGTTAACTCTGCAATAGCTCTATGAGAATATGCTCCTCTGATTTCTAGTTTTGTTGGTAATAACTACTGCACATTCCCTCTCAAAGAGTCATTGTTCGTGAAATGTGCTTAAAATAAGACTCTGATATCTAATGTGTAATATTTTTACACAAGTATGCGTGCATTATGAATTGTGAAATACTTTTTGAATTTGAAATTGTCTGAGTTTTCAATAACCCTTTAGTAAGCCACTGTATGAAAAATGAAAGCACATTGGTTTTCTCCTTGGAAGACAGGCCTCATTCAGTCAATATTAATTATTGACTGTGAAAACAGAAACAAGAGAAAGTTTAAAATTCCCACTGACAGTTGACTGTGCGAATTTATTCCTTATGCCACATTGTAGTCGTGAGAAGTGTTTTGATGTACAATAATGGATTGCAAACCTACATATAGAAACGTGGTTTACAGGAAGGCAATTTTAATTTTGCCAGCCTTATCAGAGGAATTCCATTCCCACTTGCTAATGTAACAAAGCAAATGTGATACACATGATGGATGCTTAAAGAATTTAGTTTTGATGGGGAGAAAACATTTGTACACTGGAGAGTTTTGAGCGTTTCAATTCAAATGCAATCAACAGAACAAGCAGGGACCAGAGTTTGATGTATTTGAGAAAAGGAATGAAAAGGAACAAGAAATGGAATATAGCCGGTCATTTTTGCAAACGCACATTAGAAAAAAGCAAGTTATATAGAATCTGTTTGAACATAAATGGCACTTATTTCGAGGTAGCCATGCTCTTGTTGTGACTAAAACTAGGATCTGCAGAAAGAGATGGAATAAATATTTGATTTCCTTGGCATAAACAAATCTGTTCTCCCTGTGGCTTATGAAACTGTATGCAGGATGTGGATTGCATGCATTAATCTAAAGGACTTTGAAGTAACAGGATTCTTGGAGAATGTCCACAGCATCATTAATTTCTGAAGAATATCAATATTTTTTCAAGTGCGAATTTTGAGTGACTTCAGTGTTGAAATTAAGCATGGGCGTAAAATCCGTTCCGCTCGCGGAATTTGTGAATTTTTGACAAATTTGCATTCTGCGAATCGCGCGGATTTGTGAAAAAATTCACAATTCGCAAGCTTGCAGATTTTTTTGCTTGGTCGCGAGACTTTTTGTCCGCGAGCACGCAAAAACGGACGCGAACACGCAATTGCACAACGCGAGCATGCAACTAGCCCATGTACGACCGCATGGGTAACCTCGCGGTAGCCGCGCTGAAAAAATCCCGCGAACACACAAAAAGCCCCGCGAACACACAAAAACCCCCGCGAACACGCAAAAAAAATTCTCACATTCGCGGATTTCGCGGACCGCGAATTTGGTTTTGCAAATTCGCAAATTTCGCCCATACTTAATGTACTTCAGTGTAACCACAAACTATCCAAATGATAATGGTATTGCAAGTACGTGAACTTGTGAAAAACGTAAAAAGTCAAAAAACTGTCACTCATCAGACTAAAAAGGCTTGCACTGCTTTAGGTTCTCAGCAAGCAATGAACATATTACCAACACTGTTTTGTCTAGATTGAAACATCATTTTCACCTTCAAACCTTGTTTTAGAGCAAGTGAGAGAAAAGCAGTTTAGTGAGAAAGAAAGAAAATATAATAACAAATGCAGAGAGCAGTGATAACATAGAACATGCACGAGTGAGATAGAAAGTCAGGGTAGGTATCACAGACCATTTCTGATTGGTACAATTTCATTACCATGGCGGTTAGTTAAGGAAGTACTCGGTGCAAAAATATTTTCTCATAGTATTTTGAAAAGAGATTTCTGGAGCCAATAATATGTGGCAACATTATTTGTACACATTTGCTGTGTAGCATTTTGTGGTGCTGATATGTTCTGTTGTTTTTTTTTTTTTGTGTTCTTATGCTGCATTATTTCAATGTGCTGTTGTCTTGTACTGTGTTCGCTTTGTCGTGCTGTTTTCACTGTTTAGTTGTTTTTTGCCCTTTTATTTTATAATTCTGCTGTTATGTTGCTTTGTGCATATTATTGTATTCTGTTCTGTTGTTTACTTTAGATTTCTCAACTAAAACTCCTACATTTCCATCCAAAAGTAGCATATGCCTTTACAGTTTCCATGGGAAGCAACAATTTAGTATTGTCCATGTTGTAAAATAATACTGCTGCTCCATCTCTTCAACTACCTAAGGCTCCAGGGGTAAGATCAGAAAACAAGTTTGGCTGGTGCTATTAAGGTGGCAGTTGCTCTAAATACCTTTTACCACTGTATTATGAATACAGGATTCTGGAGGAGAGACGCTTATACAGATTTGCTGGGCGGTACATTGTGGAGCTTTTGATATGTTCTGTTGCATTTTGTGCTGCTTTATTGAAATGTGTTTTTTGTTTTGTGTTTCTTTTGAACTGCTTTATTGTGATGCAGTGTGTTATGTTTTAATTGTAGTTTTAAGTTGCTTTGTGTGAGTTATTGTAATATGTTTATTTATTTACTTTTTCTATGTCCAGCCAAAAGCAGCACATGCATTTAAAAATATACAGACAATCAACCATTCTCCACTTTGATAAGGTGTTCAAAGGAGTGCTGCTTCAGCACTTCAACAACTTCAGAAACAAGTCAGCTCTAAATGTGCTGCCAGTGTTCACTTTATGTGGTACAGCTTTAGTCACCCAAAAACTGTGTCAGAGTGGGTCTTAACTCTGATATGGCCCAGGAAGTGTATAGTGGCAATAGAAAGAGGTATGATGTGAGATAAATCTAGGAAGCATTGATCTTTGACAAATGGACATTCAGTAGTGGAATTAAAGGGAATAGTTGGGACTCTGCACTTTTTATTTGGAAATTTAGGCACTTCAGTTGGTGTAACTCTATATGTATCGAGTATAGAATTTACTGGGGTCGTTTCTGTATTGAACACTTTAACCAGAATGTTCTGGGAACAACTTCAAGCTATTTCTATTACAAAGAGAAGACGTTTATTTTGAAGGAAGATTTTAACTGCTTATTTGAGAAGGATGCGCTGGGGCAAGATTAGGTTTTTAATTTAGAATTCAGATTGCAATGGATATACATTTCTCTGCCAGCATCTGGCACAAGGATTTAGTGTCACTTCAATATTAAAGGTCTTCAAACTTTTTTGCTCTGAGACCCCCTACGCAAAATGTTTTGAAGTTGGAGTTGCTCCTCCAAATCTTTAAATTAGGGGATAGGATAGTTGAAGGGACTCATTCTTACTACTTAGGGCCCGATTGCGATCTCACTCGTAAGGGCACTGAACGCGATCCGTCCGGAAAAAATACGAGCCGTCTGCGTTTTTTCCGCCTGACTCTTACAGCTGTACGAGCGAGCAAGTATGATCCAAGCAACACGAAAATCACTGACCGAATCGTTTCTGGGTCCGAACCGCTCCGTACGTCTCGTCCGTAAGCAAACTGTGCTGTGCAATTGATGCAATTTACGATCGAGACAGTACGATGCACGCATTGGACAGCCTGTTCGAGCCAAAGTTTCTGGCTCGCAAAACATCCTGAACGTTGCCTTTGGGGGTCCGTGTCGGACCCCCTATCACTCACAGCCTTACGACTCAGACAAAGGGGGAGACCCAAGGTTCTCCCCAACACAGGCATGTACAGTGCAGATGGCACCGACGCATACCCACTTCAGGGGGTGCCTTTGTGCAAGCCCTACCCATTCAGTCAATGGGAGTCCATGTAAGCATCGTACGACCGGCTCCCATTGACTTCTATGGGAGTCCAACCGAACCGAGTCCGACAGCATGCGGCCGCTTCGTACTCGCGTGGTCGGACTGCAGGAGTCCGGCTCAGTCGGAAAGCACTCCAGATCCGGCTTGGTCGAAGAGCTTTCCGACCCAGATCGGAATCGGGCCCTTACCGGTGTGATTCTTACAGGTGTGATTACTTACCGGTGTGATGTGATTCTTACTACTGTCTTACAAGTGTATGGATGATGTTCAAAGTGTTTAGAAGGGTGTGTGCAGGAGGCGTATTCCACAGGAATATTGATGAAGGCTCTACTATGTTAAGTGTTCCACAGAATTGGTTAAATAATATTATTTTCACTTTTTTCCCATCTGGGTGTAACAGAAAAGATAAGATACAGATGTATGAATAAAATGTACATTTGCGTTATTATGTTGCACTGTTTGTGTGATGTGTCAGAAGGAAGTAGTGTGTGTATGTGTTTCGCTCTAGTTGGCCATCACATGAAGGGAATTAGACACCCTACTCACCTTGAAAAGTAGGCCGCGCACCTGTTGCTATCTAAAGACTTGTTAGTGCAATCACCTGTTTTTACAAAACATTCGTAACTGTATACAATTTGGTGGCTTTTAACTGCTTAGTGTAACTTTGTGGAGAAACAGCTGTGCATTTTTTGGTGGGGGGGTTTGTCAGCATTCTTCCTGGTCCTTGATTAGTTGTGGAGGGAGAATATTTTTTTCAGCCCCCTTGGATGTGCTATTTCAGTAGGAAGTGTTTCCCTGTAGGAAGCCACCACATGACAGGAATTAGAAGCCCTACTCAGCATAAAAAGCGGGTGGATGCGTAGACATGCATCTGTTGCTATCTCCTGTTTTTAAAAACATTTTTTAACGGTAGTGAACTTGGTTGCTTTTCTTTACTGTTTGGGGTAACTCTGTTGGGAAACTGCTGTGTATTTTTTTGGTGGGGGTTCTGTCTGCATCCTTCCTTAGTTGTGGAGGGAGAGCATGTATATATATATTGGGAAAAAAATGTGGAGGAGCAGAAATATGGAGTTTTAAATAATGTGACGCACGAATATCGTTGGCAAAAATATCAGTGACAAGAACATCGATTTTAATGTAAGTAAAATTGATGGTAAAAATATCCATGTTGTTAATATCGTTGTTAAAAATATCTATGTCGTTAATATTGTTTACAAACAAATCGTTGTCAATAATTGTTGGAAAACGAGGCAGCATCTGTGAGGCATGCACAAATAACATGACTACACTTGTCCTTCACTGGGAACCAAACACCCAATTGTAGCGCCTGACTCTCAGAGGGTAGCATTGCAGAGCAGTCTGAGGCTTACTCAAGGGAGGTGGTGTGGGCTAGTAATCACCATTTGCAGGTGTGCAGAAATAACACTCAATAATTGATTGTCCAGTCCGTATTTTGCTTCATAAAAGTAAGAGTTCATTTATTAAACACACACACTACTCAATACTGTGCACCAATTAAAAAATATACATAAGCTGTTGGAATTACTTTGTGACATTGCATAACATCTCCACCCCTTCCAAAGGGGAGTGGGGTCTAGTACCACTACTCTCATGTATGCACATCATCTTGCCCCCTAATGCAGTTAGTTGAACCTAACCTGGAGCGAGGGCCCTGCGCACTGGTACCATCCCAGTGGCGACCCACCTCATTACCTCAACACGCATAAAAATAGGTTCACCTGCCCTAGTGACACATAACCCTGACTGGGCTTCTTATATTGACCATACAGTGTGCACTCATATATCTTCAGGGCTAATAGTCTGGGTTGTTTCTCACTTTAGCGCAGCAGCAAGAATACATGTTTAAGCCTTACTTTAGAATGACAGTATTCAACAACTTTGTTGGTCATTATAATGCATTGCAATTACAGCCCCTAAAAGGCATCACTAATGAAATCACGGTATTACGTATATACAGCCAGACACCCAAGCAGGAATGTCTGGCAACATAACCCCACGTGGCTTAAGACATCACCTTACACAGGTACTTCACATTACATATGTGATCTTCAGTCTCTCCTAAAGAAATACCGTTAGTAAAAGCATTTCTGGTGCAATTACACCTCTTCATCTCCAGGGGATGCCCTTCTCCAGACACCACCAACTAAGCCCTTCACTCCTTGACGCACTTCTCAATACGCCCTCAGCTGTAGAACAAAAGTTCCAGGCCAGAAGGTGTTAAATGCTGGCTGAGCTCTTGAGGGGTTATTCTTTTCAAGTCCCTATGTGACTTAGGGGGGACTCCTCTTCATGCTGGGGGGAGACTGCACTTCTCCAGCAGGTCCTCCAGCACATTTTTCACAAATGAGGGTGACCCCCCTTCTCTTGGGGCCACCAGGCACAAAAACGATTGATTTCCATGTGCCTTGCAAGGCATTGTGGAGTGCTTCAGCTGATTCACTCTATGAATATTAGAGCAACAGGTCTCCTGCTGTGCCGCGGAGAGCCGCGATCACCTTTATGGGGCTTCGCACTGCCTTTGCTCTTCGGTGGGGGCCCTGTCCCTCCCGGACCCCCAGGTGAGGGTTATGCAGCCTGGGGTGCCCACCCCCGGCCGCTCCTGCCCTTGTTGGGGAGCCTGGTGGGACCGACTCCTTTGTTTTGAGTAATTCTGGGAGGAATACTACGCTACGCTCGCAGAGTGTGTGTAGTTTGCGCAACTACGCACAACACAAATTGCACTTAGCACAGTGCAAAAAACGCACAGCATAGCGTAGCAGGCATTTTTTGCTCGCTCGCGGTCCTCAATGTCAAGGTGTCGACCGCGAGCGAGCAAAATCACCTTGCGGCAAGACTTTTTCCTCGTTCGCGATCAGGAACATCAGGTTGCCGATCACGAGCATGGAAAATAAACCTCCCGGCAACATTCTCAACGCGGGGAGGTCAGGTTTCTCATTGCTAGTGGTCATGTATGCTCGCGACCGCTCGCAATGATAAACTAACAGTCCGCGTTGAGAAAGCTGCTGCTCGAGTGCAAACCTACTCGAGCAGCAGAAAAACAACAGCTTGCACTGTGCAAGATGCCGTTTGCAATGATTGCACACTGATTCCACAGTGCGGACAAGCATCCAGCACGGTGCAATCAGTGCGAACTGCATTTTCCCTACTGCACTACACAGTTCGCATAGCTACGCGCAGCGTGCGTAGTGCGAAACGAAACACACTTTTATATTGCTTGAACTTTTGAACCCTTTCCAACTGACAAAACTTTCAACCCTTCCCCATTCCACATTCTGCCAGTTACCATAGAAACACTTCAGGTAACACCTAACTGAGCACACAGGTGAAAAGTTCATCATACATTGTTGCAAATTAAAACAGCAAGTGTGCTTGACTTGAGAATATACCAGCTTATCTTATGTAACGTTCTTTTCTATCAGTTTTTCTTAACCAATAAAAATCAGGCTTTTAAAAATAGAAACATGCATCCTAGTTTTGTGTAGAATGTTGTTAAACAACCAATCATTTATTTTCTTTTTTCAAAACTGCATGTTGTTCACCATTTTAGAAAAATCTTACTTTTCAAACTGCCATTTCATTTTCAGAGACCATTTGAGTGCTTCCAGACCTCTCTTCAAGATGTTTACAGTGTGGATTGTGGAACACAGCTATATTTTCTGGAGCCAAAGGTACACAGTGTGGTAAATAAATAATTAATTACCGGTTCTATTTTTGACTATGATCAATAAACGGTTAGCTCAATAAATAAGAGTCAGGATTCGAGGTATCTTGAGTTTTGCAGGTTTAATAAAGCATAAGGGACAGGAACAGGACAGCCTGCATGGGAATAGGATGGCAGCTGCCGGGGGCAGGGTCTGGGAGCATAAGGATAACTTTTAATAACACTGCACAATATTTATAGTTAAACAAATACATTGTATTCAGTACAGTAGGCGTAGCAGTAGGCGGAGTTTGTAGCAGTCGCGAAAGATAAGGCATAAAGTGGGTGTAACAAGAGGTGTGTACAGGGCGTATACATAGACATGTGATGCAAACGTAACAGAATATGTCATAAACGGGCCGGAAACATGGAGGGGGCTACCTGAGCAGCTGGGACCTCTAACCTAGTGGTGCGCGTAAACTGGCAATGACGTGTTACCAGGAGGACTGGGGGCTATGACTTCTGCGCTAGAAGAGGAGACGAAAAGTCTGGAGTGTCAGAGCGACATGTACCTAAAGCCTATCTAGTATCTAATGTTTAGAGAACATGTTGATAGAATCCAAAAGTTATCAGGGCAAAGGCTAACAGACATTAAGACTGATGCATGCATAATCCTATATGTAGTGTGTGTGCGAGGAATATTCTATGAATATTAATACAGTATTTCTCTTACATGGAGACATAAAGGCTAGACTATGACGGAAACTATTGATGCGATGCAGTAGCTTAGGAATGCAGAGAAGGAGGGCTGGACTGATAACTGGAAACATAACATACTCTTGGCAGACTAAGAGGCAGGGCCAGGCCGAGCCGGGCACTGCGAGGCATGAAAGTAAGCTAAGGGTCAGGGATACAGGTGGGGGCTGTATCGCTCCTCGGAGAGGGTTCAGGAAACAGGAGCTGAATCTGAGTCCGGGCCCTTTTGAGGCCTAGAAACGGGGATAATTCAATGAATTAACGTGCACACTGTAAAATGTGGCAACGTAGGATTACATAGGCCTGATATTCGTTGTATTCACGAGGACTGGAAACTGACATACTAGAGATGGACACAACTGTAATTGCGTCTTTAATCGATCAGAGGGGAATACATGCATATCGATCATGCACATATGGCATAACATGGGGAACACGTAGGCACATATAACATGTCAAAATTTACTTTTCCACATTCCCTCCTTGTGCCCTACGTTTCCATCAGGAAACATCAATATTCATGATACCATCTATTATTTCATATAGCATCATTTGCTCGTCTCGAATTGTCTTGGAACGGGACTTAGGACTAGGAATACAAGAGGTAGCACAAATGCCGCAAATCGCAGGGCCACATTGTATACAGAGGCAGCAACTGAATATGATCGTTACTGCAATACCTAGGAATGACAATACTTTCCATCCCCAAGCGGATATGATACTCCAGAGCCAACCGGACCATGTCCAGGTGCCTGGATTCTGGTGTAACTGATGGGCAATTTTATGAAGTCTGGTTATAGCTGAATAAACAGACGGCGCGTTATTAGGAATGAAAATGCAGCAACTAGATCCGATGACTCTACATGCTCCTCCTCTATCGGCCAGTATGACGTCAAGAACGAGACGATTTTGGAGCACGACAAATCTCATAGCAGATTGCTCTTCGGTTAAGTTACCTAGAGCAGAAGTAGTCTCATTCACTACTGCTTCAAGTGTTCTGGTTAGTCTACGTATTAACTTACTATTCTGGATTGGTCCTATAAAGAAGAAGAAACCTTTATTGAAATCTTGATATTGTTCTAGAGTAGTTTCAGTTTGATCGACAATTGGGGACTCAATTTCCCTTCTATGTCTGACGTGTACTAGATGTGTGTTTCTGTGATAATCAGATGGGGCTAGAAAAACTGGTGGCAGTAGGAAGGCAATGTAACAGGTTCCATCCCAATCGAGGGGCAGACGAACATATGCGGTCTGACCACAAACAAAATAAGAATGACGTGAGGCTTTGAAAATAGATTTCCCACTGTCACTATACTCGACAATAGTAGTACAATCAATATGTCCTACATGTGCGGAACCATTCTTTCTGACACATAATTCGCCTTTGACTGGTAGTACTGAAATAGCAGGTAAGTCTGGAGTAGTATCAGACTGAACATTCAGGACCATAAAATTCGAAGAATAATTACCTAAATCATATACTTCATTTTCTAGATCTAACCCTGTTCTATGGGTGAGACCTTGCTTGTCTGGGAAACATGTACTATTCAGAAGGGACATATCAGTTGAGGATGACGTTAACATGGACCATGCTCCACACGAACCATTATGTGAAAACGGATAAGGAAAGAGTGGCAGAACTCCCTTCGGTGTCTGGAAAGGGGGAAGTCGACCACATACCCAACAATTAGTGGCATTGCTGGTCTGGTGTGAATAGTGTAACATTCTGATGAATGTGTTATTACGCATAGCAAGACGATAGGATAACTCGTGAGGAGGCAGATCACTAAACGTGTGCTCTACTGTAGCATTAGGAAACTTATTTACATGAGAAATTGGAAAACATAAATGCAATGCATAACTTGTGCAGGTAACCATCAAACTTAGAAACAATAGAAAACTTAGAAAAACGATACATCGGATAGAGTTTTGATTAACTCTCTCACTATGGGGGTCTATCTCATACATGTCAGATACCTGTCTAACCGTTTCACCCGAGGGGGACTTAGACAATTAAACTGGCTGACTTATTTTACTAGACCGGAGCTTTAATTTATACTCCTGCTGCGGAGTTTTCTCTAACAGGGAGGGCTTGATTTCAAAGTCAGTAGCGGGACAGTCCTTGAGAATAGGGCAGTCTTTAGGATTTTGGCAGTCCTTAAAAATGTTCTTGGCAAATGTCTTTTCTCGGAGTCCATGAAACTTCTTGACGTGAGACAGATGGACCCATCCCTTACGGCCTTCCAACTTCACGGCCGTACGGGTGGTCAGAAGGACAAGTCTCGGCTCCTTCCAGCGAGGCTCCAGCGGACTTGTACGATCAAAGTTCCTGACCAGTACTAGGTCACCTGGGATGACCTCATGCGGTTTCACTTCGGTATTATCTGGAAATGCAGCGGCAACCTGTGAACGACAAGAGTGTAGGGCAGACATCAAGGAAGCTAGGTAATCTGTCAACATATTACTGGAAACATCTGTAATACTGCGGGGTCTAGGTGTACCCCACATGTTTGGGGGGCGGCCGAATACGACCTCATAAGGGGACAGACCTGATCTGGAGTGTGCGACCATGCGCATAAAGAATAAAGCAACTGGCAGGGCTACTAGCCAGTCTACACCTTTCTCTTTACATGTCTTAGCAATACGAATTTTCAGGGTTTGATTATGTCTCTCTACGAGACCGGCTGCTTCTGGATGCCGTACACAATGGAACTTCCACTGGTACCCTAACAAAAGGGAAACATGCTTCATGAGCTCAGATGAGAATGGCTGGCCGTTATCAGAATACACGACCCTAGGGAGTCCATAACGGGGGAAGAATTCACGAACCAACTGCTTGGCAGTGGTCGCTGCTGTGTAATCTGGAACTGGATATGCTTCTGTCCACCTGGACAAAGCGCATACAACTACGAGGACATACTTGAAACCTCGACATCGCTCCATCTGAATATAATCCATCTGGAAGACTTCAAAAGGGTGGTCAGGAGGTTGGAATCCACCTTGTTCCACCGGGACACTTTTACCTGGATTGAACTGGCAACATATCATACAGGTACGGACTTTCTGCTTGGCTGCAGCTCGTAAGTGCTTGTTGAACCAAAGGTTCTGGATACTGTCTAACATAGCTTTTTCTCCTAGGTGTGCTGGACTATGTGCGGTATTGATAATGACTTGAACCATGGAGTCGGGGAGAAACCATGTGGCTTTTCCCTTCGTCACCCATCCCTGATCTGTCTGGACCCCTCCTTGTTCGGACCATTTCTTAATTTCTTCAGGAGTAGCATGTAACTGTATGTCTATGACATCTTGTGTAGGGTCCTTAATAAGCATGAGCGCAAAATCCGCTCCGATCGCGGATTTTGCGGATTTTAGGTGAATCCGCGATCCGCGAACTCTCGCGGATTTACCGAAAATCCGCAATCCGCGATCGGAGCGGATTTTGCGGTCAAAAGTTCAAGCGAGCCTAATTAACGATGGCGCCGGCAAGCTGCCAGCGCCATCCTGCAATAGTTACTTAATTAGCTTCAACAGGAAGCTCTAATAGATAAGATACAGCAGGGGCTCGAGCGCCTGCTTTATTTTAACAGTTGGAGCTTCCTGTTGAAGCTAATTAAGTAACTATTGCAGGATGGCGCTGGCAGCTTGCCGGCGCCATCGTAAATTATTTTCAAAGGTGGTGTCTTCTTGAATAAATATGAAGGGCAGGGTTCATTCGGGCACGACGGTCCTGGCACAAAAAAATAAACCTCAACAGGAAACACTTGCAGATATCAATAAAGCATGTGCCCTAGTTGAAGCTTAAATTCAGTGACTCATTCATCAGGGCAAAAATTAATCTGCTGCTCTGATCGGTCTCTGCCCTTTTATACACACGAGGCATGCTCGCATGGACGCCCCGTCCGTTTGGCCCCGCCCACACACTCGAGGTGTGCACCGTCTTCCCGCCATTTACCCACTATGATGGACATTTCACTCAAGGGACCCCTGCGCACTTCGGCGCGATTGCATAGTAACACACACTTGGCCGCTGGAACTAGTTGAAGCGCAAATGCAGTGACTCATTAATCAGCCCAAAAAAAATCGTGAGCGTTGGGAGGCTGGGCAGATGTGCCTTCTTCCCAAATATATCATCGAAAATCCGCTGTGATGCTGCTCTGATCGGTCTCTGACCTTTTAGACACACAAGAGGCATGTGCGCTCGCGTGGAAGCCCCGTCCGTTTGGCCCCGCCCACACACTCGATGAAGCCCCGCCCCCAAATCCGCAAATCCGCTAAATCCGCGGATTTTGCGGATCCACGATCCGTGGATCCGCTAAATCCGCGAATCGTGGATCCGCAAAATCCGCCCATGCTTAGTCCTTAACTGTCATACATGTAGTCTGTTCTGGAATGAATGTCTGGGTCTTGTTAACTGGAATGTCTGGTGTCTGAGCTGTAAGCTTGGCTGTTTGATCTGCTAGATTATTACCTTGGGAAATGACGTCAGTAACTTTCGTATGTGCCTTGCACTTCATGATAGCGATAGCTGTCGGTAAATGTATTGCATCTAACAGAGCTTGAATGAGGAGACCATGCTGAATCTTGGTTCCATGAGAAGTCATGAAACCTCTCTCCTGCCAGAGCACTCCGAAGTCGTGTACAACTCCGAATGCGTAACGTGAATCTGTATATATGTTTACTTTCAGGTTCTTGGCACGTATGCAGGCTTGGGTCAGAGCAACTAGTTCTGCTGCTTGAGCAGACAGGGTGTCAATACGGTGTGTTTCAATAACTTCAGTGTCAGTAGTCACTGCATACGCGGCTACTAGTTCTCCTGTACTTGTTCTCATACATGAACCATCCACATAAAGTGTCAGGTCGGGATCTGGTAATGCAATGTCTGTCAGGTCTTGTCTTGGCTTAGTCATAGTATTAATGACTTCCACACAGTCATGTGTGGCAGGATTTGAAGTAACTGATGGTAACAGTGTAGCGGGATTCAAAACGTTGCAGCGTCTGATTTCTATGTGTGGCTGGAACAGTGTCAGTTCATAACCTGTTAAACGTGCAATAGTCAAGTGCTGGGTCTGTGTTCGGTTTAAAAGAACTTCCACGGAGTGTGGAACTTGTACTGTCAGGGAGTGTCCTAATACTATGGAATCACTTTGTCTGATAGCTAGAGCTGTGGCTGCAACTGACTTGAGGCACGCAGGCAGAGCCTGGGCTACTGGATCTAATGTGCTCGAAAAATAAGCACAAGGCTTGTACTGTCCTGCTTGATCTTGTGTGAGAACAGATAATGCAGTACCATTACGTTCTGTGACAAAAAGTGTAAAAGGCTTACTGTAGTTCGGTGTAGCTAGAACAGGTGCTTGGCATAAGGCTTTCTTTAATTCATTAAAACTAAGTGTATGTTCAGATGTCCAAGGGAGGACAGTCGATACGGCTGCCTCCTGTGTCGTTAACTGTATCAGTGGCTTTGCTAGAAATGCATACTGAGGAATCCATTGTCTGCAGTAAGAAGTAAGGCCAATAAAAGCACGTACCTCCTTCTGTGTCTTGGGCTGTGGAAGAGTCGCTATTAACTGGATACGGTCTGGTGTCAACTGCCTACCCCACTTGGACAGTAAGTGGCCTAAGTAGATCACTTGCTGGACACAGAATTGAAGCTTCGAAGGGGACACCTTGTGCCCCATCTCGGCTAGGAAATACAGGACTGTAAGTGACGCTCGCTCGCTCGCAGTCACGTTCAGAACGGGCTGTGATTAGTAGATCATCGACATATTGGAGCAGAGCAGTGTCTGTTGGCATGTGAATATTGTCAAGTTGTCGTTTAAGTGCTTGACTGTAAATACTAGGACTCTCTGTGAAACCTTGAGGAGCTCGTGTGAATTTATAGCTCCTTCCATTTAAACAAAAACCAAAAAGGTACTGGCTGTCTGGATGAATCGGAACACTGAAAAATGCATTCTTGAGGTCGATTACAGTAAAAAATACAGCTTCAGAATCAATAGCTGT
This sequence comes from Lissotriton helveticus, assembly GCF_964261635.1. NCBI lineage: Eukaryota > Metazoa > Chordata > Amphibia > Caudata > Salamandridae > Lissotriton > Lissotriton helveticus. The sequence continues at coordinate 1,701,531,889 of NC_136063.1, read as the reverse complement.
CAATAGGGATGAAATATCTGGGACTACTGGATACTGGGGTATGATACATTTATTAAGTTCTCGAAGGTCAATCACTAATCGATATACTGGAGGTGCATTTGGATCAGTACGTTTCATGACTGGAATGATAAGAGAATTGCATACATTGGAGTCAGTTTCTACAACCACTCCTTGAGCAATGAGCTTGTCAATAATTTTGGATAAGGCTGCTACAGCCTCAGGTGGCAATCTGTACTGTCTGATTCGTGGCAGGACTATACCTTGCTTGAGAGTCACACGATGGGGTGTGATTTGCATAAAACCTACATCAGTTGGACCTTGCGCCCATAAATGTTGCGGTACATTGGACAATCTTGGATCAAAATCACGTAATACATAGTGACCCTTAAAGTCTCTTAAAAACAAGTGTATTCCTTCTGGGGAACAGCAAATAACTGCACCTAATTCTTTCAATGTTTTAATACCTAACAAATGACTTCATAAGTAACAAATCAGTAGTTCGGGACAATGGACCAACTTCTAGAGTAACTGGCTTTGATATCTCGTTTACAATAGGCTTTCCTGAAAATCCAAGGGAAACATTTCTAGAGCCTGAGAGCGGAGCCCCTGGAACCTCGTCATGACTGATAGTAGTCCTACTTGCCCCTGTATCAATCAGAAACTTTCTGTCTTTCCCCAATACTTGACTGTGTACATAGGGACCCTCTTGATCTACAGGTATCTCGATGAGAGGCAAGCCTACCTCCCTCTCTAGGCTGTTTCATGAATACTGTTGATACTCTGGATACTCTGTCTGGGCATACTGGTACATCTGCTGTGTAACATGCTGTGTTGCAGCAATAGGCTGTGATGCTGGAACTGTCTGTTGTGCATTCTGTGGTGACTGAGAAGTCTGTGAGACTTGTTCTTGTCTAGGCGGACGTGGTCTTTCTTTAGTCTTACCAGTGGCTATGTTATGTTTCAGAACTGCACACTCGTTTATAAAATGACCTGGCTGTTTACAATAATTGCATGTCCCTTTAACGGGAGCTGCAGGATGACTGGCTTGACTCGGACCCCTCTTCTGACCGTCTTGTGGAACAGATTGTGCAACTAATACTTTCATTTTCGTGTCTTTCATACGTCTCTTTTCGTGTTCTTGCTCTTCCCTGATTCTATTCTGGTGATACTGGAGCATCTGGAGCATTTGGGACGGGGTATTAGCTTGCCAGGTACTTTCGACTTTCAAAACTCGATTTTTAACTTGTGGACTTGAATTCTCGACTAGTTTAGTAACAAAAAGATGAGGGTATGACTCGCTACCTGTCTTCAAACCACTGTTGATTATAAAACATTTCTCGAATCTAGAATAAAAATCACTAGTGTCTTCATCCAGTTTCTGTTTACAAGCTGAGATTGCATCCCAATCTTCCTTTTTCGTGGCTAGTAATCTTGGCAAAACCTGGATCAATAACTCGGGTAATTCTTTACATTTGTCCCCAAGACCGGTACCTGGTACACGTGCATTATCTTCAGCTTCTAGAACTGTCCAATCTATCTTTTTCTCTCCCACCTCCCATTCTTTTTCCTTGAGTTTTTCATATATGCCCGCAGGCAACAGGACTTTTAACATTTTAATGATATCTGGATACGTGTATTCTCCCATACGGAGCATGTCTTTTAATTCACGGTGGAACCCTGCTGGATCTTTGTCATGACAGGGAATTAATTTCTTCATCTCTAAGAGTTCCATCTTGGTAATCGGGGTGTAAACAAATACTCGTTCTAGATCGCCACCCGCTGTCCTAACTGGGTGTACTTCTCGTAACGGATGCTGTCTATCTATGTAGAATGGTTTACTGTCTGGAGGTGAGACATGAACAAAATGCGGATTCAGAAACGTTCTATATTTGTGGCGCTGTTCTAGAATGATACTAATTAAATCAGTACCTAAACCTTTCCATTTATACTGGAGTAACTCGTTCAGAACATCATGTAACGGACCTGGATCAGAATGTTGTCCCTCATACAGTGTAATGAGGTGCTGGATCATATACATACCCACCAGTCGCTGTTCGGCTGGGGGCAGTTTCAGAAACATTTGTGCCACTATTTCATCTGGAAAAGTGGTAGAGTCAGTAATCCATCGGACTGCTGATCGGGCTAGTTCTTGTTCATGCATGGTACTAAGTTCACTATAACCGATACGTGATTTCAGAATGTGATCGGTAGCTTGAAATACTTGCTCGAGAGAACCTTGTTCTGGTGCTGGAGGAGGAAAAACTTTCTTGTGTTCTAGGCGTGAATGTCGGTCGGGAAGTCTAGTTCTACCTACATACGCTATTCTGGTGGGATTCTCGTCGTCTACCTCTTCAGTAGAAGAGTTGTCTTCTTTCTCACTTACTTGTGCTGCTTTGCGTTTCTCGTGAAACCTTATTATTTCCTTACGAATTTTCTTGTACATACTCTCTATACTACTGAGTGTCTTGTGTCTACCATCGGCTATATTATCACTCCACCTTGTCAGAACTTTCATTTCGGTCGGATCTTTAGTCGGACAATCTTGTTCCCTTATTAAACAATTGATTAGAAATTTTAATAGCATGAGCTGGGTCTCAGCTTTCCTTAGAGACATGATTTCGCCAATACTTTCTGGATCGTCTCCTGTACGGATGAAACGATATATTCTGTCTAGATCTTCTTTCATATTCGGTAGGGTGTCCAAATACTCGGTCACCCGTCTTACACGCAATGAATATATAACCATATTATCATCGCCTGGGACTGGATCATAACGGCATTCGGTAAGAGCTCGCTTGATATCTGCAACGGACTGATATTTGGGCGTACGCTGTAACGCACGTTCATGTAACTCGACTAATGTTACACGTTTGTGTGGCGGCGGGGTACCAGGAAGACCTCCCCCCGCGGCCCCTAAACTGGAATCGTCGACGGATACTCTTCGTGCTGGCAGAGTGACCGATGTAGCGGGTACTTGTACTGTAGGCTGGACCGGGGGTACCGTAACAGGTGCTGTAACAGGTGCCCCGGTGGCTGGAGGAACAGGAATTACATTATTTACAGGAGCTGGCGGAACAGGATTTGCATATTCTGGGACTGTGTCGTCCAAATAGGACGAGAGAAAAATATCAGCTGCGGTCGGTTTGTGACGTAGCTTAATCGGAACTAATGGCGGCGGAAAATTACATGGTGCTTCCGGGGTTGCTTTTGGCAAGCCCTCGGCAAGAAGAGGATACATACCCTTGATGAGGGCATTCCTCTGTCTGTCTGACTGTTCGGCTTTAACTCGTTCACCTATTTCGATTAATTCCCTTTCTTGGGCTCTTTCTGAGGATTCTCTACTTAATTCTGACTTTCTGATTTCTTTCTCTGTTCTTTTATGAGATTCTTTGCGCCATAACTCGATGGCATCTTTCTGGGACTGTCTGGATTTCTTTTTCCATAATGCTTCTTCTACTCGCATGATGCACTCGGCATCCCATGTGCCTGATACAGGCCATCTATATTTCTCTTCTAATTCCTTGGTGTACTCTACCCATAAATCTAGATATAATATGGCACTTATGCCATGTTTATGATACATAAAATGACCTGGACTGTCCCTAGGCGGGACAGGAACTGCTTCCTCGAGCAGACCTTTTCTAGTTTTCAACTGACGTAACTTAGAGAACAGAGGCATGACTAGGCTAGAGTCTGGACACAGTACAATACATGATAAACACAATAATTACTTGAAAAACAACTCATTCATACCACGATATTGAAAACACATGGAATAACATTTAGAATAACAGTTCGGACAAGATACTACCTGAAATACTGAACAGAACACATGAATTTCTCGAGAACAGAACTTACTAGAACAGACTAGATGCACTGCTGAAACAGTACGAAACTTACCGGTCCCATAAAGAGACACGTCAGGACCCGCATCCACCTAAGTGGACACTTCGTGTTGGATCTGCGTACCCAAACCCACGGACCAGAGACAATTTAACTGACCCTGTCTAGATACTACCCCAGCAACGGTACTCACCGGGCAGCAAGAACGGAAGGCCTCGGACTGGACTGGACTGCTACGACGACGGACGGACAAACTTCGGACTTCAGTTACAGGTGGGCCTCCGGATACCTCGGACCTTGGACTCTCGGCTTGGGCTCTGGTCGGGACTCGCCGCGTTCCTCCACCGCCTCGTCTGGATGCTGGACCGCAACCTCCGTCTCCTCCGTGGACCTGAGGGATACTTAAAGCAGAAATATCTGCCGGTGCGCAGGATGGTTCCGTCACGGCTGCAGAGGGTCAGGGGGCTTGCGTGGCTTCTCCGGCGCGTGGGGAAAGGGCAAGTTCCTGTTCGGGCGCCATTATGTGGTAAATAAATAATTAATTACCGGTTCTATTTTTGACTATGATCAATAAACGGTTAGCTCAATAAATAAGTGTCAGGATTCGAGGTATCTTGAGTTTTGCAGGTTTAATAAAGCATAAGGGACAGGAACAGGACAGCCTGCATGGGAATAGGATGGCAGCTGCCGGGGGCAGGGTCTGGGAGCATAAGGATAACTTTTAATAACACTGCACAATATTTATAGGTAAACAAATACATTGTATTCAGTACAGTAGGCGTAGCAGTAGGCGGAGTTTGTAGCAGTCGCGAAAGATAAGGCATAAAGTGGGTGTAACAAGAGGTGTGTACAGGGCGTATACATAGACATGTGATGCAAACGTAACAGAATATGTCATAAACGGGCCGGAAACATGGAGGGGGCTACCTGAGCAGCTGGGACCTCTAACCTAGTGGTGCGCGTAAACTGGCAATGACGTGTTACCAGGAGGACTGGGGGCTATGACTTCTGCGCTAGAAGAGGAGACGAAAAGTCTGGAGTGTCAGAGCGACATGTACCTAAAGCCTATCTAGTATCTAATGTTTAGAGAACATGTTGATAGAATCCAAAAGTTATCAGGGCAAAGGCTAACAGACATTAAGACTGATGCATGCATAATCCTATATGTAGTGTGTGTGCGAGGAATATTCTATGAATATTAATACAGTATTTCTCTTACATGGAGACATAAAGGCTAGACTATGACGGAAACTATTGATGCGATGCAGTAGCTTAGGAATGCAGAGAAGGAGGGCTGGACTGATAACTGGAAACATAACATACTCTTGGCAGACTAAGAGGCAGGGCCAGGCCGAGCCGGGCACTGCGAGGCATGAAAGTAAGCTAAGGGTCAGGGATACAGGTGGGGGCTGTATCGCTCCTCGGAGTGGGTTCAGGAAACAGGAGCTGAATCTGAGTCCGGGCCCTTTTGAGGCCTAGAAACGGGGATAATTCAATGAATTAACGTGCACACTGTAAAATGTGGCAACGTAGGATTACATAGGCCTGATATTCGTTGTATTCACGAGGACTGGAAACTGACATACTAGAGATGGACACAACTGTAATTGCGTCTTTAATCGATCAGAGGGGAATACATGCATATCGATCATGCACATATGGCATAACATGGGGAACACGTAGGCACATATAACATGTCAAAATTTACTTTTCCACAACAGAACAGAAAGTAATTCACAAAGACCTAGATTTACCAAATGTAGACATTAAATAGATTGGACAGAGAGGATTAAAGTGGCACCAATTGATGCCATTGGTAAAATCCTTTTTATATCTCCAACACCCTGACCTCATAATTGTGCACTGTGGTGGCAATGACCTAGGCACTTTGACAGGGGTAGGTCTGGAAATGCTTATGAAGGACACCTTTGGACAATTGATGACACTGTTCCCCAAAACTGCCTTTGTCTATTCTAATATATGCCGAAGGCAGAAATGGAACTGGTCCAACCACTATTGTCCACAGATTGAAAAAGCTAGGAAACATGTGTATAAATCTGTTTCTGCCTTTCTCCGAGACTATAGAATGGGTTCCATCTACCACAACAATCTGCGTTTCAATATGCATGACATCTATAGGAGAGATGGTGTACATTTTACAGATGAGGGAAACAGAGTCTTCCTCTTGAACTTCAGACTCTGCATTGGTACTTACTTGTAGGTACTAAAATCTCCCAATAAAAACAAGGGCTCTTTTTAGAGCCACCCAACATCTAAACAAATACACTTCATAAATATCTGAAAAATATTTTTGTTTTTCTTCCTTCAGTACGCTTATGGGACGACTTCCAATCTTCACATGGTATGTCGTCCATACGTGCATGGTACGCGTACAATAAACCTACCATAAAAAAAATAGCCTCTATCACAAATTTTTTATAATGCCCGAGGACCCCATCCCCAGGGCTCAAATATAATGTTGGGGAACATGGGAGGAGCCCCAAGGCCCCCACGGTCCCAGCCGGCTCCCCACTTCCTTCGGGAGCCGGCATTGCTTTTCGTCACAGAGAGCAGCTTACATGCTTACATTTTTCTTTCAAAGATGATTTCAAGAGTTATACATTTTATAAAATAATATAGTACTGCACGCTAAAGGAGAAAAGTCAGCACAATTATGATAAAATAGAAAAAAAATACTTCTACACTCAACAAACTCGTAAGCAGAGTACACAGTTTAAGTTAAAAGCACCGTACCACAACTAGTTTTTAAAACGCATTGTACAATAAAATGTGTCACAAAATAGGCTACATACATGGTGACTGTATCATAACGTCATATAAAAAAAAGAAAGCCAATCAAAGTTAGCATGAAGAAAATGGACGTAAATAGACAACAGCCAATCAATTTTTTTTCATAATCTGTGGAAGGAAAGGGATTGGTCGTTAATACGTTTTCTTAAAATCCTTCACAACCAATCAAAAACAGGTGTAAAAAGTTTTTGTTTTTAACATACGAGTCAATCACATATTTTGGCATGTTCACTAAACGAGAGGGAATTATTAAAGATGAATTGCTTTCGCAAGACCCCAAAAGGCTTGTTCCAAAAAAAGCTCTCACAACACTGCCAGACCCCATTTAATGATTATCCAGGCTCTCAACTTAAACACGTCACAAATCATCTCTCATCACTTTGTCTTCTTTTTTAGTGTATTGTATAAACTAGAGTGCGTGACCCTATGCCCAGAGCACTCGAATGTTCTAGAGACTGCCACGAGCCACGGCTAGCTCCTGCAGTGTCCTGTAGCCACACGGCCCCTCTACCAACATTTAAAAGCCCCTGGGGAGATAGTAAATTAATAATGAATACGTTAGTACATGCCACTCTTACGCTACCAGGTAAACACAACAACAGTATAGGGCCCAAATTTCCATGGTAGTGATTTCTTAGTTGCAAGTTTAGTTGTCAGATCGACACACACACTCCCTCATGGCTGGTATACACCCACAGCACACCCATTGAGCGCATCCTTCAATGCACACGTGACCCTATGTATAAAAAAGACGGAGTGCAAGTGTTGTACGCCATTTTTTAGTTGTTCCCAAAGTACCGAACGAGGGGCCCCACTATTACATGCATGGCCTCTTTGGTCACTGAGTTAGTGGTGCCCGAAGCACTGAGCAGGTGAAGAACCTACAATAATGATGATGGGAGCAGGAGTATGTCGTTAGCCATAAAGATATCTAGACTCGGCACCATATATGAGACTTCTTTGTTGGAGATCGGAAATACATCATTCAGAAGGTGTCTTATCCACGAAAAGGTGAGCAGTGAGGCTTGAGTACGCATCGGAGGCAGTCAGGGTTGTAGCAGACTAGATACAAAAACGCGACTTTGTATTTTAGACGAACGCACTCCTATGTAGTGTTTTAATTTACATGTATAATTTTTTTTCCCAATTGCAGGAACGTTTTTATAATCGCTGAAATGTCTGGAATATTACCAATACAAACAGTTTGTAGAAATGTGAGAAGGAACGTGCATAAAAGTGCAATGTTATCTAACTCCAAATTAATATAGTAACAATTACCAATCATAACATCTTTCTTTTAATATCTTTTAGATGTAGAGCTTCATGATGGATTATGAAACAAGGACGACGGCAATAGCACAAGGTGAGTAAAGAAGCTTGTTTCCGAAAGAACGACAAGTTATCTGTGGAAGGGGAGAATGTGTAGTATGCAGCAGGCGTACAAAACACACATTGAGCTAACAGGGCGTCAGCTAGGATGAGATAGCTTCCTGGGCAAACACACAGTCGCACCAGAGTACTTCACAGGTCTTTGAAAGACATTTTGCTTGTTAATGAGGCTTTGATGCCCCCCGCTTACAGCCCCTGCAGCTCCGCTCTTTTTTTTGCTTGAAGTTAAGCCCCCCCGAAAAAAAATTCTAGCCCCCCCCCGATATTTTAGACTGTGGTTGCGCCTCTTGCTTCAGGCACCCCCCCTGTCGTGTGTGTCTCTCCCATGTTTTAATGTCCTTTTTTCTCTCCTTCTCTTTCTTACTCTCTCACATTGTTTCTCTTTCTTTTTTAAAGTTTTGGACGCTGCTATCTCCAGTCTGCTATATACAACCTTATCTGAATTGAAGTGGTGAACTCTCTTGATTACAGTGAAGGCTTCTTTGACACGTAGAGCACCCTCTTTCAATCATGCCAATGGCACTAGGTGAGCAAAGAATTTTGTTTCTGAAACAACAAAACATTATTTGTGAAAGAGAGAGAGGGTAGTGTGCAGCAGCTTGACTGTGTAGAAATGTTTAATTACCTCCGAGCAGTGACAACAGATAAGTAACAACAGTCTGAGAAACAGATCTACAAGCTTATTGCGCCACTTTTGTGTCACTTTTAACATGGGAGAAGTGGCGCAAGGAGCATGTAAATCTGCGTCTGACTTTTCAAGAAAAAATCTCAACTCTAGACTCTGCGAGACAGTTTTAATATTGTTTTCTCTCTCTTTCTCTCTCTCACTCTCTGTGACATCATTTCTCTTTCTCTTATAAAGTTATAGACGCTGCTGTCTACTTTGACGTGTAGAAGCAGAGTTGAATTGAAGCTGTGAACTCCGGTGGCCGCAGTGTTTGGCCGCAGTGTTTATACAAGGTAAGCACAGCGGCCTAGATATACAATGCCTCCATTGCAATGCATTAGAAATAAGTTGGCGTATTTACAATCCCGTTGTGCCACTTTTGTGTCAGTAACGCAGTAGGCCCTTCCATATAGATACCACTTGAACGCGGGACTATAACAGAAGTGAAATGTACTAGGCACACTGCACACGTAAAATCGTAGTGTTACCTTCACTTGTAATGCTTTACCTTATTTAGTCATGTCTACATAACTTTAAACTCTTTTTTTCTTTTTTGTTTTGCAGATTACCTACCCAACGTCTTTTGGAGTCCACATCACAATTTATTTATAATACTGTTTTATTAAAGTTATTTTTTTAGTTGTTTATTATATTATCTTTAAGTTACGTTTACAGTTATTGTTGTTTTAATAAAAGTTAATTAAAAACACTATATACTTGTTTTGATATTTTTTTTGGGGGGGGACGGTCCACTACAAAAATAATATTTATAATTTGAAGTACTATAGTATGATGTTCAAGAGTAGGGTTGAAAAGTACTGGCTGTACAAAAAGTTATATTTTCTCTGGATGGACTACAACATAGAAAGGAAATCAAAGTAAAACAAAACAATGTGTACCACATTTACAAACCTCTTGCGACATTTTTGCATGCAAATCTACCCCCCTACAAAATTAACTGTGTGGGCCTCAATGACGCCCCTCAAACCACGAAAATGACCACCTACCGGAGATTTCTATATTGTGTGAGGGAGGCTGCGTGGCCCACCGCCGGATGCCCTGGAATCCGCTACACCCAGACCCTGTTCCTGCAGTGGCCTTGATCCACCTGCGAGGGGGGGCGATGATGTTGGTGATGTACGATGGACATGGTGAAGACGTGATGTATACAATGATGGTTGGTCGAGGAGAGTCCGGTGGTGTGGCTGTAGTTAAAGTTCATCATGGTGGAGAAGACATGCTTATTCGTGTGTACTGCTATGTGGCTTGCTGCAGTGACTAGCTGCTTGAGTCTGATGTTGAGGAGCTTCCTCTGGAAGGGGTGGTGTTCCGGTCACTTGGGTTGCCATGGTGGAACTTGAGTTTAACGAGTAGGATTTCGTCGGTGGATGGGAGAGCCTGGGCAATGCTTCCTCCTGGACAGTCGGGTGGTCCTTGCAGATGATTTAGTAGCTGTCATTGATGGCGCTGGCGCTGTCCAGTCCAAAACAGAGGTTTGTCCTGGCAGGCGATGTGATGTCCAGGTTTGATGGCGAGGAGGGCAAGAAATATGCAAAAAGAGGTAAGAGAATTGCTGAAAGAAGCAACAGAGATGTAGAAAGAAGCAAGAAATGTGCAGAAAGAGGCAGGTGAGATGCAAAAACAGGCAGGAAAGGTATAGAAAGAAGGAAGACGAGTGCAGAAAGAGACAACAGGGGTGCAAAAAGAAGCAAATGAGGTGCAGGAAGAAGCAACAGACGTGCAGAAAGAGGGAATGGAGGTGGGGAAAAAGGCAAGAAAAGTACAGATAGAGGCAAAAGAGGTACAGAAAGAGACAACAGGCTGCAGAAAGAAGCAACACAGGTGAAGAAAGAAGCACTGAAAGTGCAGAAGGAAGCAACAGGGGTGCAGAAAGTGGCAAGAGAAGTGCACAAAGAAGCAAGAGAATAGCTGAAAGAAGCAACAAAGGTGTAGAAAGAAGCAAGAAAAGTGCAGAAAGAGGCAAGGTAAATACATAAACAGGCAGAAAAGATGCAGAAAGAGGGATGACAAGTGCAGAAATAGACAACAGGGGTGCATAAAGAAGCAACATACGTGCAGAAAGAGGGAAGAGAGGTACAGTAAAACGAAAAACAAGTGCAGAAAGAGGCATAAGAGGTACATAAAGGGGTCAACAGGGGTGCAGAAAGAAGTAAGACAGATGCAGAAAGAAGCATGGAAAGTGCAGAATGAAGCAACAAAGGTGTAGAATGAGCCAAAAGCAGTGCAAAAAGAGGCAAGAGAGGTGCAGAAACAGGCATGAGATGTGCATGAAGGGGCAAGAGAATTGCTGAAAGTAGAAACAGGTGAGAAAGAAGCAAGAAAAGTGCAGTAAGAGGCAAGTGAGATGCAAAAACAGGCAGGAAAGGTACAGAAAGAGGGAAGACGAGTGCTGAAAGAGACAAAAGGGGTGCAGAAAGAAGAAAATGAGGTGAAGAAAGATGCAACAGACGTGTAGAAAGAGGGAATAGAGGTGCAGAAAAAGTCAAGAAAAGTGCAGAAAGAGATTAAAGACGTACATAAAGAGACACCAGGGGTGCAGAAAGAAGCAAGACAGGTGCAGAAAGAAGCATGTAAAGTGCAGAATAAAGCAACAGGGGTGCAGAAAAAGGCAAGAGAAGTGCAAAAACAGGCAAGAGAAGCCCACAAAGAGGCAAGAGAATTGCTGAAAGAAGCAAAAGAGGTGTAGAAAGAAGGAAGGCAATTGCAGAAAGAAGCAAGTGAGATGTAAAACCAGGCAGGAAAAATACAGAAAGAGGGAAGACAAGTGCAGAAAGAGACAACGGGATGCAGAAAGAAGCGAATAAGGTGCAGAAAGAGGCAACAGACGTGCAGAAAGAGGGATAAGAGGGGCAGAAAAAGGCAAAAAAGGGCAGAAAGCGGCAAAGCAGGTACATAAAGAGTCAAGAAGAATACAGAAAGAAGCATGGAAAGTGCAGAATGAAGCAACAGGGGTGCAGAAAGAGGCAAGAGGAGTGTGGAAAGGAGCAAGTGAGGTGCATAAAGAGCCAATAGAGGTGCAACAAAAGGCAAGACAGGTGCAGAAACAATCAAGAGAAGTGCATAAAGAGGCATGAGAATTGTTGAGAGAAGCAACAGAGTTATAGAAAGAAGCAAGAAATGTGCAGAAAAAGGGAAGTGATAGGCAGAACAGGCAGGGAAGGTATAGAAAGAGGGAAGATGAGTGCAAAAAAAGACAGCATGGGTGTAGAAAGAAGCACATGAGGTGCAGAAAGAGTCAACCGACGTGCCGAAAGAGGAAAGAGAGGTGCAGAAAAAGGCAATAAAAGTCCACAAAGAGGCAACTCTGCCTATCCTGCAACTTCTCCTCCTTCCCCCTCTCTATTGCATCATCTTGATTCTCTTGGTATCCTTGTCACCCGCTCTCCTTGCTTGATCTCTTCTATTCACAGCCATACCTCTCCTCCTTCTGATCCGTCCCCCATCATCCGCCCCTCTTCTGCCCCCTCGGCAGCTTCCGCTTATCTGCTTAATACCCGCTCTGCTGTCAAGCACCAGACGGAACTTTTTAATCTCCTGAACACAGACTCCCCAGACTTTTTATTTCTTACTGAGACCTGGTTCTCCACTGACTCCCTTCCGGATCTGCTGGCCATTCTCCCCGACACCTACTATGCACTCCGAGCAGACCGTCCGGATGGTAAGGTTGGGGGAGGAGTGGCGATGATCATTCGTTCTACCTTGAAATTCCAACTTCTTGCCTACCCCCCTATACCTAACGTGGACTACTTGGTAGCCCGATCTCTCAATCTTTCCGTACCTCTTACTGTAGTCCTCATGTATCGCCCCCCCTCAAGTCATGCCTTTATATGTAGCTGCTTTACAGGATCTTTTGGCTAAGTTGGTGGTCAACAACTCTTCGGTCCTCCTGCTTGGTGATTTTAACTACTGGCCACATGACCCCAGGGAAGATCTGTCTTCCAGAGACTTTTCCGCCAGCCTTCAGTGTCTGAACTTCTCTTCCCATGTCTCGGCCCCCACTCACGTCCAGGGTCATATCCTGGACCAAATTTGGTCATCACGCTGCAACGTTTCATCCCCCTCTATACTCCCCTGCGTCTGGTCGGACCACTCTATGATATCATTTTCCATTCTTTTGGGCTTGGCCGCCAAGTTCCCGCTACCCAAAAATATCTTGGTTCGTAGTTGGAACCAGACTGACCTTAATTCTCTCTCGCTCTCCCTGGCTCCCTCAGTTCCTTATCTTACCGATCTCTCTTTGGATTCTCAGGCAGATGCCATTAGCACCTGGCTCTCCTCTTCGTGCGATCAGGTCGCCCCGCTCAAGAAGGTTAAAGCCGTCCGCCCCTACGACGTGCACAAATGGTTTACCACTGAGCTTAAAGCCCTTAAACTCGATCTTAGGCGGTCGGAACGTCATTGGAGACGGAACTACTGTCCCACTCTCCTTCTTAATGATTATAAACGAGCGATCCTTGCAGCTAAAACTAAATACTTTTCCGAAAGAGTTGCTCTATCTGCTAATAAATCTCGAGAAATGTTTTCCTTAGTTCACAATCTCGCTACCTCTGATCGCACCAGCACTAGTCTTGTTCCATCTCAGACCCTTTGCTCCTCACTTAATGACTACTTTATTGACAAGATCGCCAACATTAAGGCCAACATTCCTACCGTGCTTCAACCTGGTTTTTCTTGCTCTCTTCCATCGTCCTCTTCTTTTTTGGATCATTTTCCATCTATGACTGTGGACTGTTTTTTCAACCTGCTTATAAAAGTCAAGTCTGGCTCCCCGGCGGACTGTGCTCCTGCATGGATCCTTAAAACTCTCTTTACTGGCTGTCCTGCCCCTCCACTTGCCCTTCTTAACACTTCGCTGGCCCTGGGCTCTGTTCCCTCACCTTTCAAATCAGCTATAGTTCTTCCTATTCTTAAAAAAACTGGTCTAGATCCCTCACTTCTTCCTAATTTTAGGCCTATCTCTCTTCTCCCTTATCTTGGCAAGATCCTTGAAAGCTATGTTACGTCTTGTCTGTCCACCTATATCGAGGAGAACCACCTCCTGGCCTACCATCAGGCGGGTTTTCGCCCAGGTCATTCCACTGAGACTGTGGTCCTCGCGGTCCTGGACGAACTTAAGGGGAAAGCTGACACCAATCTCCCCCAAGCCTTGGTTCTCCTCGATTTGTCCGCTGCGTTTGACACGGTCGACCATTCCATCCTTCTCGACCGTGTCAGCGCAGCGGGCATACGGGGCACTGCCTTCTCTTGGCTTGCGTCCTTTCTTCAAGGCAGGTCCCAAGCGGTTCACCTCTCAGGCTTCTCCGCTCCCCCTCGCTCGGTTACCTGTGGGGTCCCCCAAGGTTCTTCTCTTTCCCCCCTTCTTTTCAATCTTTATATCCACCCTCTTATCATTTCTCTTCTCGAGCTGGGGGTCTCTGTGTATAACTACGCGGATGACCTCCAGCTCGTTTTCGATCTTTCCTCCCCTTCTGATTCCCTCCCTAAGTTCTGCTCCACTTTAGTCTTCATATCCGAATGGATGAGCATCAATCATTTGAAGCTCAATCCTGACAAGACGGAGCTTGTCCTCACGGGTGGTCCCTCAAACCCCTGGTCCCCGCTCCACTGGCCCCCTTCCTTCGGCTCCCCCCCTTCCCCGGTTTCCTCTGTTCGAACCCTGGGCATCAAGGTCAGTCATGACCTGTAAATGCATGCCCAAATCAGCTCCTCTTGTTTTCTGTCCCTCCGTCTTATTTGTAAGATTTCCCAGTTTTTTTCGTCGGATGCCCTCAAAACCATAGTCATGGCTTTTATCACTTCTCGCCTTGACTATGGGAATGGCCTGTACGTGGGCATACCCGCTTATGAAACCCGCCGCCTTCAGGCCATTCAAAATCAGGCAGCCCACCTCATTCTTCGTCTCCCCAAATCCTCCCACATTACCCCTGCACTCAAGTCCCTTCATTGGCTCCCTGTGCACTTCAGATCTTTCTTCAAACTGGCCTGCCTGGCCTTTCGTGCCCATGCCCGCTTAGCTCCCCTTTTCATCAGATCTCTCATCACCCCTTACGCCCCCAGTCGTACTCTCCGCTCCTCTTCCCTTTCCCTTCTGCATGTTCCCCGCTTCCGTAAATCCAGAACTGGGGGCACCCGTTTCTCGGTGCTGGCCCCACGGTTTTGGAACAGTCTTCCTCTTTCCATTCGATCTATTCCCATCTACACCCACTTTCGTAAAGCTCTCAAAGCTTTTCTGTTCTCCCAGGCATTTCCCTTTTAGTCTCCCTGGGTCCCTTCTGCGAGTCTAGTCAAGTCCCCAGCACCAGGAAGCCGCTTGGCCACAGTGCGCTTAAACAAGTTCCTTTTTTCATTTCATTTTCATTTCATTTCAAGTGCAGAAAGAGGCACGTGAGATGCAAAAACAGGCAGGAACGGTACAGAAGGAGGGAAGAAGAGTGCAGAAAGACATAACAGGGGTGCATAAAGAAGCAAATGAGGTGCAGAAAGAGGCAACAGGCATGCAGAAAGATGGAAGAGAGGTGCAGAAAGAGACAATACAAGTGCAGAAAGAGGCAAAAGAGGCAGAAAGAGGTACTTAAAGAGAAAACAGGGGTGCAGAAAGAAGCAACACAGGTGCACAAAGAAGCATGGAAAAAACAGAATGAAGTAACAGGGGTGCAGAAAGAGGCAAGAGAAGTGTAGAAAGGAGCACATGGGGTGCAGAACGAGCCAACAGAGGTGCAAAAAGAGGCAAGAGAAATGCAGAAACAGGTAAGAGAAGTGCACAGAAAGGCAAGAGAATTGCTGAAATAAGCAACAGGGGTGTAGAAAGAGGCAAGAAAAGTACAGAAAGAGGCAAGTGAGATGCAAAATCAGGCAGGAAAGTTACAGAAAGAGGGAAGACGAATGCTGAAAGAGACAAAAGGGGTGCAGAAAGAAGAAAATGAGGTGCAAAAGATGCAACAGACGTGTAGAAAGTGAAAAGAGAGGTGCAGAAAAAGGCAAAAAAGGGCAGAAAGAGGCAAAGGAGGTACATAAAGAGTCAAGAAGGATACAGAAAGAAGTATGGAAAGTGCAGAACAGGGGTGCAGAAAGAGGCAAGAGAAGTGTGGAAAGGGGCAAGTGAGGGGCAGAAAGAGCCAATAGAGGTGCAACAAAAGGCAAGACAGGTGCAGAAACAATCAAGAGAAGTGCGTAAAGAGGCATGAGAATTGCTGAAAGAAGCAACAGAGTTATAGAAAGAAGCAAGAAATGTGCAGAAAAAGGGAAGTGATAGGCAGAACAGGCAGGGAAGGTATAGAAAGAGGGAAGATGAGTGCAAAAAAAAACAGCATGGGTGTAGAAAGAAGCACATGAGGTGCAGAAAGAGTCAACCGACGTGCCGAAAGAGGAAAGAGAGGTGCAGAAAAGGCAATAAAAGTCCACAAAGAGGCAAAAGAGGTACATAAAGAGATAACAGGGGTGCAGAAAGAAGCAAAACAGGTGCAGAAAGAAGCTTAGAAATTGAAGAATGAAGCAACAGGGGTGCAGATAGAGGCAAAAGAAGTGCAGAAACAGGTAGGAGAAGTACACAAAGAGGCAAGATAATTGCTGAAAAAAGCAACTGAAGTGTAGAAAGAAGCAAGGAGGCACGTGAGATGCGAAGACAGGCAGGAAAGGTACAGAAAGAGGAGAGGCAAGTGCAGAAAAATATAACAGGGGTGCATAAAGAATCAAATGAGTTGCAGAAAGGCAAAAGAAATGCAGAAAGAGGGAAGAAACGTGCAGAATGAAGCAACAGGGGTGCAGAAAAAGGCAAGAGAAGTGTAGAAAGGAACACATGAGGTGCAGAAAGAGCCAACAAAGGTGCAAAAAGAGGCAAGAGAAATGCAGAAACAGGTAAGAGAAGTGCACAGAAAGGCAAGAGAATTGCTGAAAGAAGCAACATGGGTGTAGAAAGAAGCATGTGAGGTGCAAAATCAGGCAGGAAAGGTACAGAAAGAGGGAAGACAAGTGCAGAAAGATTCAACAGGGGTGCAGAAAGAAGCTCATGAGGTGCAGAAAGAAGGAAGAGAGGTGCAGAAAAAGCCAAGAAAGGTACAGAAAGAGGCAAAAGATGTACATAAAGAGACAACAGGGGTGCAGAAAGAAGCAAGAAAGGTGCAAACAAGAAGCATGGATCATGCAGAATGAAGCAACAGGGGTGCAGAAAGAAGCAAGAGAGGTGCAGAAAGAAGAATGGAAAGTACCGAATGAAGCAACAGGGGTACAGAAAGAGGCAAAAGAAGAGCAAAAACAGGCAAGAGAAGTCCACAAAGAAGCAAGGGAATAGCTGAAAGAAGCAAAAGAGGTAAGAGGTGTAGAAAGAAGCAAGACAAGTGCAGAAAGAGGCAAGTGAGATATAAAAACAGGCAGGACTGACTATTAATAGCTACTTGATTTATCGCCCACCAGGGGGGTCCTCGCAATTTGTAGAGAGCTTGATGGAGGCGGTCGCGCAACCGGCGTTGCGATATAATTGACTCCTAATTTTAGGAGATCTTAACCTTCATCTGGAGGAGGAAGGCAATAGGGAAGCAAGGGGGTGATCACCTCAATGGAATTATTAAAGCTGAAACTCCAATCCAGGATGTCCACTCATCAGGCAGGGCACCTTCTCGATCCGATTTTTGCTAACTGGGAGGGAGTGGAGGTCCTGCCCCCAATTCAGGTAGCAGGTCAGACCACTTTTTAGTCCAGTTTACTATACCCGGCCCAGCTGAAAAGCCCCCACAAGTTAAGCCAACGGCACATAAGCGTTGGCAATGGGGTAAACTAAAGCAGGTTGATTTAGAACTTGCTCTAAGGTTAGGCTGCCCCCCGCTGAGGGACAATCTGGATGAGGCATGGAGGGAATATGAGAGCTGGCTCACTGGGGCCCTGAACATAACGGCACCATGGATAACTAAAGCCCCGGCGAGGTGCTCTAAGTCAGCACAGTGGTTTAACGCTGATTTAAGAGTGGCAAAATCTGTGTGCAAAGGCTTAAAGCGCACCGGGCGAAAAAAATATGAGGAAACAGCCAAGCTAGATTATAAGAATAGTATAAAAGAGTATCATCGTATGGTTAGGAGGACTAAAATAGAATTTCTGAATAAAAGAATTGAGGCAGCGGAGAGCTCAACCAAGGAGCTCTTCTCTATTTACAAGGAACTCACATCACTTAAGAGGACTCTAGCCCCAGATGCCCACTCCACAGAGTCCTGTGAGGCGAATGCGGACTTCTTTGTCCAAAAGGTCGAAACTATATACAAATCCTTCCCATTAGGAGTAGAAGAGCCGCTCACAGAACAAACCAGGGAAGTGAGACCGAGAGGTAATTCATGCCTTAACCAATTTGTAGTCCCCGATAACCCCGAGTTGATGAGGATAGTCCGGAGTATTCAATCAGGCTCTCTTAAAGATGCAGCTCAACCTAAGATTTTTAAGAATCATGCGGAACTCCTCATAAATCATATAAGCCATTTGGCAGAGCTGTCCATTCAGGCTAGTTATGTGCCACAGGATTGGAAAACAGCGCAGGTCATTCCTATTAAAAAAAAAACAATCTTAGTCTGGCTCATTTGGACAATTTCCGCCCCATTTCATTGTTGTCCTTCTGTGCTAAAGTGGTGGAGAAAATCGTGAATGCACAGATGATGAAATATATAGAAGAGGGCCAACTTCTCCCCTCACAGTCAGGTTTTAGGGCGAACCACTCAACGGAATCGGCCCTGCTTTTCACTACGGAAATGCTGCGCGGGAGAGTAGATGAGGGGCGGACGGCTGTGCTGCTGCTATTAGACCTCAGCGCAGCATTCAATACCGTCTCTCATCCCCTTCTGCTCTCCCGCCTCAGGGTGGCGAGGATTGAGGGCCGGCATATGAGTGGCTGTGCTCGTTTCTCACAGATAGAAGATTTCAAGTCCACTGCCCTCCCTTTAAATCGGAAGTAAGATCATTAAGGCAAGGGGTTCCACAGGGCTCTGTTCTGAGCCCTACACTATTTAATCTGTATATGGAACCCCTTGCCACGATAGTGGGAGCCTATGGGGTGGAGATAGTGTCCTACGCTGATGACACCCAATTGGTGGTGACACTGTCCCAGCCCCCAGAAGATGCTGCAGCGAATTTCTCGGCCTGCCTAGGGGAATTGGCAGGCTGGATGAATCACAACTGTCTGCACCTCAATGCGAGTAAAACTGAGCTTCTTGTGATGGGGAAAGCACCCTCCATCTGGTCCTCTACATGGTGGCCACATGAACTAGGACCCATTCCTAACCCCTCGGAGCAGGTGAAAAACCTGGGGGTTAAACTTGATGTCAACTTGATTGTCCTTTGAATACCACACTAGAGGGGTTGCCGGCAAATGCTTTGGCATCCTAAAAAGCCTGCGCAAAACCCTGGACTTACTCCCCGCAACGAGCAGGAAAATTCTGATTCATACTCTCGTTGCGCCTCATTTAGACTACGGGAACTCATTGTATATGGGCCTGAGTAAAAAAGGACTGCACCGACTGCAATGCGTACAGAACGCGGCTGCTAGGCTGGCATTGAATCTTTCCAAGAAGTCTTCAGGGAGCCGTGCTCTCGCTACATTGCACTGGCTCCCCATCCGTGAGTGCATTGTGTTTAAAACGATGTGCATGGCCCACCGCATCGCGCAGGGAAAGGGGCCTATCTATCTTCAAAAATTACTGACCATGTACCAGCCCAAGCGTTATCTGAGGTCCCTTGGAAGCATGCTCTTCCAGGTTCCTCGTATCTATCGTGCGTGGATGGGTGGTCGTTCTTTCAGATATCTGGCCAGTAAACAATGGAATGCTCTAGCGATCAAGCTCCGTATGGAACCATCGGAGATGAGGTTTCTACAGAAACTAAAAACCTACCTCTTCCCAAAATAGGATGAGGCTCTCTGTCTGCCCCTACAAGTTACCTGACTTTTGAGTAGCTGGCTTGGTCTTTTCTGTCTTCACAGCGCGGGGACACACTGATTCCTAGTGTAACTAGGCGCTCTAAAAAATGTATTATTATTATTATTATTATTATTATTAGGAAAGATACAGAAAGAGGGAAGAGGAGTGCAGAAAGAGACAACAGGGATGCAGAAAGAAGCAAATGAGCTGCAGAAAAAGGGAAGAGATGCAGAAAAAGGGAAAACGTGACAAAAAGATGCAAAAGAGGTACACAGAAGAGGGATACCTAAAGAAGCAATACAGGTGCAGAAAGAAGCATGGAAAGTGCAGAATGAAGCAACATAGGTGCAGAAAGAGGCAAGCGAAGTGTAGAAAGGAGCAGTGAGGTGCCAAAAGAGCCAATAGAGGTGCAAAAAAAGGCAAAAAGTGACAAAAAGAGGCAAACGAGGTACATAAAGGGACAACAGGGGTGCAGAAAGAAGCAAAGCAGGTGCAGAAAGAAGCATAGAAAGTGCAGAATGAAGCAACAGGGGTGCAGAAAGAGGCCAGAGAAGTACAGAAACAGGTAAGAGAAGTGCACAGAGAGTCAAGAGAATTTCTGAAAGAAGCAACTTAGGTGTAGAAAGAAGCACGAAATCTACAGAAAGAGGCAAGTGAGATGCAAAAACAGTCAGGAAAGGTACAGAAAGATTGAAGGCAAGTACAGAAAAATATAACAAGGGTGCAGAAAGAAGCAAATGAGGTGCAGAAAGAGGGAAGAGAGGTGCAGAAAGAGGCAATAAAAGTGTGGAAAGAGGCAAAAGAGGCAAAAGAGGCAAAAGAGGCAAAAGAGCTAGAAAGTGCAGAATGAAGCAATAGGGGTGCAGAAAGAGGCAAGAGAAGTGAAGAAAGGAGCACATCAGTTGCAGAAAAGAGCCAAAAGAGGTGCAAAAAGAGGCAAGAGAAGTGCAGAAACAGGTGAGGGAAGTACACAAAGAGGCAAGGGAATTGATGAAAGAAGCAACAGAGGTATAAAAAGAAGCAATAAAAGTGCTAGTAAGATGCAAAAACAGGCAGAAAAGGTACAGAAAGAGGGAAGACGAGTTTAGAAACAGTCAATAGGGGTGCAGAAAGCAGCACATGAGGTGCAGAAAGAGGCAACTGATGTGCCAAAAGAGGGAAGATTGGTGCAGAAAAAGGCAAAAGAGGTACATGAAGAGACAACAGGTGTGCAGAAAGAAGCAAGAAAGGTGCAGAAAGAAGCATGTAAAGTGCAGAATGAAGCAACAGGGCTGCAGAAAGAGACAGGAGCAGTGTAGAAAGGAGCAAGTGTGGTTGAGAAAGAGCCAACAGAGGTGCAAAAAGAGGCAGGAGAGGTGCCGAAACAGGCAAGAGAATTGCACAAAGAGGCAAGAGAATTGCTTTAAGAAACAACAGGGGTGTGGAAAGAGGCAAGACAGGTGCAGAAAGAAGCATGTAAAGTACAGAATGAAACAACAAAGGTGCAGAAAGAGACAAGGTAAGTGTAGAAAGGAGCAAGTGAGGTGCACAAGGAGCCAACAGATGTTCAAATAGAGGCAAGAGAGGTGCAGAAACAGGCATAAGAAGTGCTGAAAGAAGCAACAGAGGTGTAGAAAGAAGCAAGAAAAGTGCAGAAAAGGGCAAGAGAGATGCAAAAACAGGCAGGAAAGGTACAGAAAGAGGGAAGACGAGTGACAAAAGAGACAAAAGGGGTGCAGAAAGAAGTAAATTAGGTGCAGAAAGAGGGAAGAGAGGTGCAAAAAATGCAACAATAAAGTACAGAAAGAGGCAAAAGAGGTACATAAAGGGGTCAACAGGGGTGCAAAAAGAATCAAGACAGGTGCAGAAAGAAGCATGTAAAGTACAGAATGAATCAACAAAGGTGCAGAAAGAGACAAGGTAAGTGTAGAAAGGAGCAAGTGAGGTGCACAAGGTGCCAACAGATGTTCAAATAGAGGCATGAGAGGTGCAGAAACAGGCATAAGAAGTGCTGAAAGAAGCAACAGAGGTGTAGACAGAAGCAAGAAAAGTACAGAAAAGGGCAAGAGAGATGCAAAAACAGGCAGGAAAGGTACAGAAAGAGGGAAGACGAGTGCCAAAAGAGACAAAAGGGGTGCAGAAAGAAGCAAAGTAGGTGCATAAAGATGCACAGACATGCAGAAAGAGGGAAGAGAGGTGCAGAAAAAGCTGAGAAAACTGAAGAAAGAGGCAAAAGAGGTACATATAGAGACAACAGGTGTGCGGAAAGAAGCAAGACAGGTGCTGAAAGAAGAATGTAAAGTGCAGAATGAAGCAACCGGGGTGCAAAAGAGGCAAGAGAAGTGCAGAAACAGGCAAGGGAAGTCCACAAAGAGGCAAGTGAATTGCTGAAAGAAGCAACAGAGGTGTAGAAAGAGGCAAGAAAAATGCAGAATGAAGCAAGTGAGATGCAAAAACAGGCAGGAAAGGTACAGAGAGAGGAAAGACAAGTGCAGAAAGAGACAACAGGGATGGAGGAAGAAGTAAATGAGGTGCAGAAAGAGGCAAAAGACGTACAGAAAGAGGGAAGAGAGGTGCAGCTGACATGCACCCCTGGACACTGCAGGTGCCAGCCCTAGGGGCTGGAGGTCCCCAGGGCCATCAAGGGTTCCAGGAGGTGGGCCGTGTGGCCCCCTCCCAATGTTTGCAAAGCCCTCCTCAGTGCTCAGATATCAACATTTTCTTTTTCTAATTTCTCAGGAACTACTGAACAGATTTTTTTAAATTAATTTATTTATTGCCATTTCAACAAATTACATTCAAAGAACACAGTATTGGCATTCTCAAAGCATCAATATCAACATCACGTTTGACATGTACACATTATCCAATGACGACAGCATTACCCTCAACCTGAACAGTGATGTAATCATGTACACAGTACTATACTATCTCAAGGCTACATTGTCACTACAACTGCCCCCTCACCTCCGTTCCATCATCAGCAGATAAATCCAGGGTCCAGGCCCTGAGTCCGAGTCCCTACAACTGCGTATATTGGTGCGTCCTCTGGTGCATTCCCCGGCTCTAAGTCTGAATGTGTGTCGCCCGTCTCGCTATCATCCAACGTTGGTCTCCTCTCCAGATACAGCGCCCAATAATTCTTTGGCTGGTTACGGGGAGGGAGCAGCTCACAGTACAGTCCTGTTTGTGTGCAGCAGTATCGCATGTCATTTGACCACTGGGTTAGTGTCGGGACGGTCCCCGCATCCAGGTGAGCGTGACACATCGTTTGGCCACCAGGAAGGCCATATCCACAAGCCTACGCAGAGCTGGCACAACATCCTTAGAATATCCCAACAGCGCTAGTAATGGGGAAGGAGTCAGTGTTAAATCCGTAACCCTATTCACCTCGCCTCGCCATAAACCGCCTGCCAAAAGTCAGCAACTTTCGGGCATAGCCAGGCCAAGTGCAAAAAATCTGCAGTCTGCGCTCCGCATCTCTCGCAGCCAGGGCTCTCTCGCAAGCCGTATCGGAACAATCGTTCAGGGGTGTAATAAACCCTATTAAGGAACTTAAAATGCAGCAGTCAATGTCGGCCAATAAGTGAGACTCTCTTGACATTAGTGCAGCAATACCTCCATGTGTCTTCAGGGAGGTCTGTTTCCAGGTCCGTCTGCCATGCCAGATGTAGTTTGGCATAATGCATTGTCCTTTCCGCTAGCGTGGTACGGTAAAGGCACGATATTAATCGGGCCGGTGTTTTGGCTGAGACTATAAAGTCATATGCCAAAACCTCTTCCAGTTATTCTCTCAAAGCATGTCTCACTCTGTGAAAGTGAAAACGTGGAAGGAGCAGGGGGCACGAATCTCCTCCCGAATCTAAGTCTTCCCATATGCAGGTCATACCATTAATGAAGCGGTCTCCCATGGTGTTTAGGTTCAATTTAGCAAGTGCGGTAAAGGCACTCTTGTCTCTACATGGGCTGAGCAACGAGCACCAGGCCAACTTCGCTCCCGGGGCGTATAGTAATGAGCAAGCCTGGGCATCCATAAGATGAAACTAGGCATGTGTCACCGCATTTAACAAGTCTAAAATGCCCCTTCTCCGGTCTCTAGGGCGGGCCAGCAGTGCAGGCAATGGTGTCGGAGCCGCCACAATCCCCTCAATCCTCAGGTGTGGCGTATCAGTTGGTCCATGCATCCAGCCGTATGCATGTGCGCCCTGAGCAGCACGGTAGTATAATTCGAAATGTGGAGCGTGTAGACCGCCTTCCTCATATGGGCATTTGAGGATGTCCCATGCCACCCTGGGCGGCTTACCAGCCCAAGCTAGTCACAACACCAGGGCGTGCAGTTGTCGGAAGAATGCGCCCAATAAGACCATAGGGATGTTACTAAGGAGGAATAAGAAGCGGGGTAGGGCTATCATTTTCAACAGTGAAATGCATCCCGATAGATAGAGGGGAAGGCCAATCCACTTATTCACATCGTCCTCCAGTTTCGAGATTGCCACCCCGTAATTTTCACGAAGAACCACCTCCGAGTCCGTGTGCAGCCGGATTCCTAAGTAACGGACGGAGTCAGTGGACCACTGTATGGGATAGTCCGAGGCAACCCTCTCGGTAGTAGGGGTGAGCGGGAACATCACAGTTTTGTCCCAGTTCATGTGAATGCCAGAGAGCGAGCTGAATAGAACCACTTCTCTCAGCACCCTCGAGAGGTTGTCCTCAGGTTTTCGGATATAGAACAGAGTATCATCCGCGTACGTGGATATTATCAGGTTGTATCCGGGAAATCTTATGCCTCGGTGACTGTGGTACTCACGCAGAGCGCACCCTAGCGGCTCGGCGACCAGGGCATATAAGAGGGGGGAGAGGGGACAACCCTGTCTGGTTCCACGTCCCACAGGGAAAGGCTCAGTCGTGAGCGATCCTATGCGGACTCTCGCCGTTGGGGAGGCATATAGCGTATTCAACAATTGAATGAATAGGTCCCCGACTCCCATACGGTGCAGTACCAAGTGAAGGAAAGGCCACTCAACAGAATCGAAGGCTTTTTCTATATCCAAAAATACCGCAACTGCAGGTACCTCCTGACGAGTGTGTTGGAACGCTGCAAACACTGTGCCCAAATTGTATGTCAAATTACAGTTGGGCACGAAGCCTGCTTGTTCAGGAGCCACTAGTGTGGGTATCATAGGGCTGAGGCGGTTTGCAATAATCTTTGTGAATATCTTCGCCTCTACATTACGCAGTGATAGTTGTCGGTAGGAAGCATAGTTCTCCGGGGTTTTCCCGGCTTGACAATAGCCACTATGATAGCTTCTCGCATCGTAGGGGGCATATCTCCCATTTCCGCCATTTGCTCAATGAGCATTAATAATTTTGGAAGCAGTAGTTCAGAATACATTTTATAGAATAAGGCCAGGAAGCCATCACTGCCTGGAGCACTACCTGCCTTCATAGATGACAATGCCCATACTACCTCCTCCCTCTCAAAGGGACGCACCAGGAACTCGCGGTGTGTATTGTTGAGCCAGGGAAGTTGAATATGCGTTAAGTAATTGAGGATATGTTCCTCTGGTATCGGACCTCTAGAGGCTTAGAGTGCAGCATAGTATTCCCTGATGCGGGCCGCTTCCTGCACATCTGACAGTTCTTCCCCAATATGCTGGGATTTCAACACAGGAGACGCCATGCAATGCCTTCTCTGCCTTGCAATGTTCGCTAAAACCGCTCCCGGGCGCTCTCCCTCTCCATATGTTCTGGCTATGGCATATTTCCCTAGGTGCTTCACCTCGGAGTCTGCCTCCTCGTTATATTCACGAATAGTTTGCGCAAGTTCCTGTGTTAGCTCTGCACTGGCGTCACGAAGGCGTCGCGTTTCAATATCCTTCAGTCTACCCTCCAGGAGGGACAAACGATCCCGAATGGATTTAAGGACTCCCGCCTGTTCAGAGATAGCAACCCCGCGCATATAAGCCTTAAAGGCCTCCCAGACAGTTAGGAAAGAATATACCGTGCCTTCGTTTCTGTTAAAGAACTCCTCAATGGCTGTCGCCAATTCCTCTCGGAGGCGTCATCCAGTAGTGTGTACGGAGGGAGAGGCCAGGAAAATGTGGGAGGACGACGCATAGGGGCTCGAATGGTAACTAGCACCGGAGAGTGGTCCAAATAGGTGTGAGGCAGCGTCACACACGCCTGTATCATAGAGAGGAGGGACGAGGAGAGGAGCCAGTAATCTATACGGGTGTGGATATCGTGTTGTGTGGAGTAGTGTGTATATCCCCCCCGCTCCGGGTGTCTGGTTCTCCATACGTCATGTAATCCCAGTCTGGTCATCTCAGCCTCAAGAACAGGTGCCGAGACCGAAGGGTGTCTATCCAGGCCATCTGACCGGTCAAGTGCTGGTTGTCGGGTCATGTTAAGATCACCGCCCCATAAGAGATGTCCCTCCCCAAGATCTCTTATCTTACCCGCTAGTGCCAGATAGAAGGAGGGGCAGTCAAAGTTTGGGCCGTAAGAGTTAACTACGTGAAAGGCCATGCCTTTGCCGGCACATTTCGTGATAACATATCGGCCTTCAGCGTCCGTGGCCACAGGGGTCAATGTCAGGGAGGATTTAGGGTTCACCCAGGTCAATCTCCCCTTGCGTTAGAGGTGAATCCACCAGCATGGATGTGAATATGGAGTCCTCTATAGTTCAGTGTCGGACTGTCCGATCGTAAGAGTGTCTCCTGGAGTAGTGCTTTATCTATTGCATGCCTTGAGAAGTATTGAAGCACTCTTCTAACCTTTCTGTGGTCATTTAACCCCCTGACATGCCATGTCAGAAGTGTTATAGTGTCATTGTCGTGTGGGCGTTGCATCATAGTAGGGGACGAGGTAAGTGTATGCTAACAAGTGGAGCCCTTCTCGCCAAAGTACAATGCGCATGTCTTTCCATGTTCTTGCCAATAATGCTCAACTTCAAACAAATAACAAAAGAACATTCTCCCTTTTCCATGAACTGCAGTAACAAAGAGTCATGTGACTCTGCCCAGTCCTCCACCCACGCTTGCCCATCCCCAACATGGCCGTGCCCCAGAGTCCCGCCCCCCCGTCCGTTGCCGTCCCTCCCAAGCTAGCTCCAAACCCTCCCGCAGTCCCCCACCCCCACCCTGCATCCCAAATACCAAAAACAAAGATAACTAACCAATCAAAACAGAAAAGCTAGAAGCCCTCAATGGTGAGAGCTTGGCGAGGGTAGTGTTCAACACACAGGGGCGTAGGTAGCCTGCTCGCAGTTAGTCTATGGCAATGTCCAATCAGTAATCCCACCTCACTGCCCCACCCCCCCGCCCAGAAATAATTAGCATCAAGTGGCATTTAGTGCCCTCCTAAAAGTTAAGCGTACTCCTATTAACAAATAGTTCTGTCCCCCCCTCTCAGTAGCCGTCTCAACTATCAACTATGACTTATCAAATGAGTATTATACAAAAGGCTAATATATATACATCTCTACCGATTCCAGAGCTCCACCTCATGACAACAGCAGGATGTCTTGCCACCTATGTGCATTGGAGGGTGCAAAACATTTATACAAATCACAAAATGTATCCCCAAAATGAAGAGCGTTTCCCGCCCCCACTGCCCTCCCTAACTCACTGTTACCCTGCATCGTCACATCAACCTCTGGCGGGACACGAGTAAGTGGCATTGCTTGTGTTTATATGGAGAGGTTCTCACACTCGCAGCCCTCTAGTGGGCAAGTACTTCCCCCAGGAGTAGGTCATCTATTCAGTCTTGCTCTTCCAAAGATCCCCCCGAAGCCTCCTCCAAGACTCCATCGCTCGCTGAGTGTTGCCTTTCTCTGCGCCAGTCCTTCATGGCTTTCTGCAGCGCTCTCGGATCTGTGAATTTCGTAGATCTCCTCTGTCTATTGACCCTCAACTTAGCAGGGTAGAGCATTGCATAATCAACTCCGAGTTCTCTAAGTTGCCGCTTCATCAGGACAAACTGACGGCGAGCCTCCTGCACCCTGGCATGAAGTCCGGGAATAGGGAGAGCGTACTCCCCTCGTAGCGTAATGGTTGTTTCTCCCGAGCAAGTTTCAGTGCTACGTCGCGGTCCCTATATTTCAGAAGCTTAGCCACGATGGGACGAGGGTGGGCTCCTGACTGGGGTTTTGGGCCCAGGGTTAGGTGTGCTCTTTCCACGACGAACATCCCTGAGAAAGCAGACTCACCCAGCAGCTTCTTCAGGAGGGATTTCATGAAGAGTTCCATGTTGCCGGTCGAAGTACTTTCCGGCAGGCCCGTGATGCGTATGTTGCATCTGCGCGACCTCACCTCCAAATCCTCAGCCTTGTCCTGGAGAAGTTGGATCACCTTTCCCAATTGTTTATGCACGGAGTCCAAGGTCGTCTGCGCCTCTTCCACCTCTCCCATGCGCCTCTCCGTCATGTCCAGGCGTTCGGCGTGTTTGTCAAGCCGTTCCGCCATCTGGTCCGTGCCGTACGTGAGGGCGTCCATCTTTGTCCCTAAAGAGGTAATGCAACCCTGCAAGTTCTTCTCCATAGCCAGCAATATACTCCGGATGTCAGGTTCGGTCGCATCTCCATTCTTCGCGGTCCCCGCTCCGTCGTCCGCCTCCTGGGGCGGTGAGTCGGTTGTTTTGGGGTTTTTGGTGGCATCAAAGGTCAATTTAGGCTGCGTTCGATCCGGACGGCCCATGGTAGCTGCAACCGGGCCTTGTGGTTGTCAGATCCGATCTCTCAGACTGTCGCGTTACCAAAAAAATTTCGATATCAGAGCCAGGAAAAAGCTTGCAGTCTGTTCAGGGCCAGTAGTCAGAATTAAAGTCTGTGTTCTCCCAGATTTCGCACCAGGCCTGTGTAAATAGGACCACTATCCCTCAGCGTGGTTGTTCCGAGATACCTTCAGCCCCCGCCTTGCGCTAGGTCCAGGATCTATGCAGGGTAGTCAATGTAATGAAAGCGACTTCATACCGGTGAGGAGGGCTTCAAAAATGTGGGAGAAACTCAGTTCAGCCTCTAGGGTTTTCTCGCAGGGTGCCAGAGCAAGATCTCTCTCCGCAGCTCAGAGGCACAATCCCCACTCCCCGAAGTGGCTCAGTGTTCTAGGGGTGATAGGAATTTAACTCTCGGCCATGAGCCACCTCCAGGCTTCCCCGTTTCTCGCCACTCTGGGGCTCTGCTGGTGTGAGCCTCCTACCTTCTAATATGCTCGTGTTCCAGCCCAGGCAGGATGTGGGGAGGAAGATGTGTGCTCAGCCCTACTCACTTGCGTTGCGCGCTCTGATCGCGTTGTGAAGGGCCTTATTTCAGGGTGCATGGCCTTGAATAACGGCCAGATGGGGGAGGTGTCCAAGGCCTCGCAGCAGCAATACAGGCCACGTGTCCTCAGGAAATCGTGTGGGGCCTCTGGGGGTGCAGAGGGAGGCAGCACTATCCGAGCAGTGCAGCTTGCCCTCACATGACAAGGGGTAGTGCCTCGTTGGGTCAGCGGGAGTCTGCAGACCCCGCAGTGCATCAGGAGCTGGGCGCTCGAGTGTGACACCTCAGCCATAGCAAGGCTCCAAGGGAGCGGGCTCTCCACTTTGCGGCTCCCTGACTCACCACCCCGCCACAGATCTCAGTCCCGCCGCACTCCGCTGCACTCCGGTGCAGGGTATTTCGGTGCCAGGCCCCCAGCACTTTCACCTCATTTCCGCATCCCCGGGGCAAGGTAGGGCTGCACCGCGGCACCCCGCAGGTCGCTTCTCCGTCCCTCACGCCTTGTTCCCCCAGTTGGTCTCATATCTCTTCTTCCGGGGCGCTGTCACGGGCGATTTTTGCACAGAATGTGCACAAGGTGAATCGAAGTCACAATTCGTCTCTCCGGTGCTCGGAGGGCACCAGTAGCCGCAGGATAATTGGACGGATGGTATGCTGGGCAGAGGAGCTGACGGCTCAGGCGGCCATCTCTGTCGCTGGCAAGCTCCGCCCCCACTACTGAACGGATTTACACCATTTAAAAAAAGGGCGCTTTCTGAACCAAGGGCTAACTTTTTGTCAAATTTGGTGTAATTGGGTTTAACAGTTTGGGCTGTAGCTTTGTCTAAAGTTTCCTATGGAGGACAGATATCAAACCTTTTCTTTTTCTAATTTCTCGGGAACTACTTAACGGATTTACACCATTTAAAAAAAAAGGCTCTTTCTGAACCAAGACCTACCTTTTTGCCAACTGTGGTGTAATTTCGTTAAGCAATTTGGGCTGTATATAAATATATATATATATATATATACATATATATTCAATGCTGAATCCTGACCGCCAAACGTGGCGGAAACAACAGGCGCGGACCTCTTTGGCAATCAGAAGTGCTTGAACGCGAACAAAAGCCACAGCGCGAAAGTCAATTTCAGTAATCCATTTTTAATTGCAGAAAAGGTGTAAGAGCCAGTGCCCTCCCTGATGCGTTTCGCTCCGCGAACAGAGCTTGATCACATGACGCGTCAGGAGTAGGACGTGCATTAAATTAAAATTAAAAGCCCAAGCGCCTAAAGAAACAGGACGCAAGGGTAGCAAGAAAGCAAATAGATGTACAATTCAACATTAAAGCGGTCATTTCACTAAAAAATTGGTTTTTACATAAATAAAGACAGGGGGATACAGAATCACTGCATAGTGCACAAAAAATTGTAACTCGAATTGGTGTGAAACAATATAGCAAATAATAATAAAGCATCAAAACCAATTGTGATCTCAACACATTTACCTAAGGACCATAACATTGGAGAACCAAACAGAACATGAATATCACATATGAAACATCAAAAATGATGAAAAATCAAAGATGATAAAAAATCAATCTGTGGAAACAGTTCATTGCCAGTGCATTCATAGTGGTCTATTTTACTTCAGTCCAAAGGTGTTAATTATATTCTTGCTAGAACCAATTCATAATTTTCCCTTGTCATATATGCCACATCAATAGAGTGAAGATAAAAAGTGCCTTCGTGCTAAAGTGCAGATGCTTTAAAATTCATTGCGTGATACAATGAAAAACTTGATACTGACAGCGGAAGAGCTATTGTGAAAACTACCTATAATAATATGCAAAATACAGCCAACAAATTCATTAGAACTCATGAAACAATGCCCAAGAAAACAAAATTTTAACTGTTCAAAGTAAGGTCAGATGAAAGATATGTAAACCTCATAGAAAATGGTGTAATTCATCAAAAGCATTAAGCCCATTAGGGGCTCGGGTGTCAAGTAACAGAATGAAAAATGCCTCTTTTTGACGCAGTAATTTTTCACGATCCCCCCCTCTGCCTGGGTTGGCCACAGAACACAACAAAGTGTACTTTAAATCTTTTAATTTTTTGTCGTGTACTGCTTTGAAGTGGCGAGCCACCGGGTAATTCATATCCGAGTTAACAATGGCTCGGATATGTTGCAGAATACGCTGATGTGCAGGGAGTTTAGTGCTCCCAATATAAGATAAAGAACATGTGCAGGTAAGTTGGTATACTACGTACTCACTGCGACATGTCAGATGTTCTTTTATGGGGATCAACCTGTCATTGAAAGCCGAAGTGTAATGGGTTCCATTCTCAGCAAATGTACAAGCAAGACACGACGTGCATCTGAAAAAACCTAATTTCTTTAACCAATTAGTTTTAGGTGGCAATTCTGGTTGTGTTCTGTCTAATGCGTCTTTCATAGACGGGGCCCTCCTAAAAGTAATGGCTGGTAATTTAGGAAGAAATGGTGCTAGAATGACGTCAGTTAATACAATTGGCCCCTCAGATCGAATGATGTTACTAATCTTAGATATCTGAGAACAGAAAGTAGTGATAAACCGAACAGAGCCCTGTTCAGTAGGATCCCTCATTCTCCTTATTCTCATCAGTGATGTCATTTGAGATGTCATCAGTGATGTCATCAGTGATGTCATTTGAGATGTCATCAGTGATGTCATCAGTGATGTCATTGACCATGTCATGAATGATGTAATATGTGACATCATCAGCAGTGGATTGCGGGTGCGCGATATATAGTTAGTGCAACTAACTATATATGGAATTTCAATGGTTTTGTGTGAGTAAAATAAGGTTTTGTAAATGCTAATTCCTAACTATATATGGTCTATAACCCATGGTTTTTTCAGTGAATTTTCAAGGTTTTGTAAATGCTAATTCCTAACTATATATGGTCTATAACCTATGGTTTTTTCAGTGAATTTCAATGTTTTTTTATTAGCAAATATCAAAAGCTTTAAAATGTCAAGTATGTGGTAGGTAAAAACATTTTCGTGTTTATGCACGCTGATGTGCTTTGAACGCTGCCCCCCCTCTTTTCTTTTAGGAGTATTCTCTCTTTGCAGATAGTGAAGGGTAGGTAACGCAGGCCTTTGCACCCGTTGTAATCCGTCGTGCCTGCTTCCCTCTCCATTTGATTGATTGTTATCCAAGCATTTACTGTTTTGGAATTGCTTCTCTTTGGTTCATTCTCTATTTACAAACAAGCACAGAGTCGCAATACTCTGTTTAGTCTTTGCAGATAGTGAAAAATCGTTAGAAAAAACAAAAGGAATCAAGCAAAATCAGTAGGCCACTAATGGGATCTCTTTTTGACCTCGCTAAAATAGAAACATTAGGAACAACCCCTCATGAGAAATATGAAACTAGTGAGAGGAACCGAGCTCGACGCCCTGATGGCTGCAAGACAGCTCGGCTCCGCCGCCCACCCCGCCCAAAATAACGACAAACCCTATGCAAATATTATAAATATATACAACACACCAGCAAAGTAACAGGGTAAAACGTTTTATTAAATAACTATTTACATGGCAGCCTGCTGCAACATCGATACAAATACATGCCGCCGTTCCCGGGATTTCTCCCCGACTACTCTGCGGCCTACGAGATGGAGAGGCCGGGGCGTTGACTAGGCGGGGCCTCCTGCCGCAACCACAGCGCCAACGATCGCTGCTGACGGAGGGGAGCCTTGCCGGTGAGACCTCTGATCTGAAGAACCGCTGCCTGCGCTGCCTCCCTGAGCCGCTTGACGGAGGCCCCCGAGGGGCGGTGTGGTGGCGCGGACTCAGAGGGGGCGCTTGGCTCCTGCCCCCTCCCCAAGTCTTGTTGCCCTGGTGTGGCTTGAGATCGCCCCCGACATAGGCGGCCGGAACTTTTTGCCTTTTGGTGACTCTTCCATTCTGGACCTTGTCCCACAATCCGTTTGACCTGAAGACACGTCCTGCGGTGCCCTGGTCCGACCATCACATATACCTGCGCCAGGAGACGGCGTGGGGTGCACTGGAAGGGAGAGGCGGCGCGAACGAGCCTCCCCCACCTCCCCAGGTGGAGGTTTCACAGCTGCACCCCAGCGCTTCACTCGACGTAGGCGGCCGGCTCCCGGGGTCCGGCGGAACTTTTAGCCTTTTGGTGACTCTTCCATTCTGGACCTTGTCCCACAATCCGTTTGACCTGAAGACACGTCCTGCGGTGCCCTGGTCCGACCATCACATATACCTGTGCCAGGAGACGGCGTGGGGTGCACTGGAAGGGAGAGGCGGCGCGAGCGAGCCTCCCCCACCTCCCCAGGTGGAGGTTTCTCAGCTGCACCCCAGCGCTTCACTCGGCAGCTGAGTTACGCCCACTCTTGCGGCACAGTGCCTCTCTCGGCCAGCTGAGTTGCGCCTGCTCTTGCTATTACAGCGTCTCACCCGCCATCCGGCTGAATTGCACCCACTCTTGCGGTACAGCGACAGGCGGTTGCCACGGAGCTCACGAAATGGCGGTCGGCTCCACAGACTTGGGCCTGGCCTGCAAGGATGGCTCTGGGCAACCCTGGAACTCGGACGCTTGACAGCTAGGGCATGAGCCCCATTCCCAAAGGCGTCCCCTCAGCCTTGAAGATTCTACAAGAGTCACCGGGGCCCCCGACTCCCGCAGACTTCCGGTGGGGAGCGACTGCCATGATTGCTCGTGTGAACGGTCACGACGTAGCCACGGGGTGCTCTCATGCTGACGCCAGCTTCAGTCTGAAACATCCAGAAACACTGTAGTATCGCGTTGTCGCGTAATGCGTCATATGACGCGCCGCGTTAGCGCACCCGATGCGCGAAGCGAGGCGCGAAGTGCTGCTTCCCAGAAGCGATCCAGGGCGCGGCGCGGAGCGCGTAACGTAAGCATAACAGGTCATGTGACTTGTAAATAAAAATTTTCATTGGTTCATTTCACTTTTGGTTTCTTAATGATGTAAGGCTAGGTCATGTGACCTAAAAATGACACTTTTCATTGGTTTAGAACTATTTTTTTGTCCCAAATGATGAAAACCCCTCCTTGTTTCCTCACTCTGACTTTCATCTTTGTGAGAGGAAGACCTACAGTGCCTCGCTCGGCCATCTGAGTTACGCCCGCTCTTGCGGCACAGTGCCTCGCTTGGCCAGCTGAGTTGCGCCCACTGTTGCGGCACAGTGCCTCGCTCGGCCAGCTGGGTTCCGCCCACTCTTGCGGCACAGTGCCTCGCTCGGCCAGCTGAGTTCCGCCCGCTCTTGCGGCACAGTGCCTCACTCGGCCAGCTGAGTTCCGCCCACTCTTGCGGCACAGTGCCTAACTCGGCCAGCTGAGTTCCGCCCGCTCTTGCGGCACAGTGCCTCACTCGGCCGGTTGAGTTTCGCCTACTCTTGCGGCTACAGCGTCTCACCGCCATCCAGCTGAGTTGCGCCCACTCTTGCGGCCTACGACATGGAGAGGCCGGGGCGTTGACTAGGCGGGGCCTCCGGCCGCAACCACAGCGCCAACGATCGCTGCTGACGGAGGGGAGCCTTGCCGGTGAGAGCCACTGATCTGAAGAACCGCTGCCTGCGGTGCCTCCCTGAACCGCTTGACGGAGGCCCCCGAGGGGCGGTGTGGTGGCGCGGACTGGGAGGGGGCGCTTGGCTCCTGCCCCCTCCCCAAGTCTTGTTGCCCTGGTGTGGCCTGAGATCGCCCCCGACATAGGCGGCCGGCTCCCGGGGTCCGGCGGAATTTTTTGCCTTTTGGTGACTCTTCATTCTGGACCTTGTCCCACAATCCGTTTGACCTGAAGACACGTCTTGCGGTGCCCTCGCAATGCGGCCTGGTCCCTGAATGTGTGCAGGGGGACGGTATTGATTGGATCAAGATGGCGGCTTCACACAAAGCTGACTCAAGTGTTGCTGCTGATGCTATGCAGACAAAAACTGGTTTTCAGTTTGTACATTCTTCAGGATTTTTCCATCCAAGGCTGGTTGAGAGTTTGTAGAACGATGGCTTCAGATTTTCAACATACTACTCTTCAACATTCTTCATAAATGTAACAATGTGAGACTCACTAGGAGAATGGCCGTTTATCTTTCCTTTCAAAATGCTGCCAACAATATTTTCTGAATGGAAGACACCATCTTGTAGCATAAAGGGCTGCGTCAAGGGTGGTATTGCCCAGAATGTCTTGTTTTCTAGTGCTCGTAATGACGAAGCCAGAACTGCCGAAAGGGATTCTGGTCCTGCCGCTACTTATTGGAGACGTTGAACTATACTCTGGACCTGCCTGGCCTCGACCAAAATGACGCCAGTATGGGAGCGACTTGCAACTCCTTATGACGTTCTAGTTACTTAGCCTTCACGTTATGGGGGATGTATGCGGTCTTTGTGCACATGGCGGGCGGGGAAGGGTACTGACTGGGAATACGGACAACCCTATTGATGACGATTTTTCATTATTGATTATTGTATTAATAAAGCTTCGAAGTAATGTTACCTATGATACTCGCCCCTGGTGTGCGTATGGACGATTTTATTGTAACTGATCCTGTTATACTTTCAATTAAAAAATCAACCTTCACTGATTCTGCAACCGTTTGTCACGTTTATTTTTTTCAATTAAATGGCTCGCTTGTTACATACTCCTATACCCCTGGCTTTTGAAAGACACCATCTTGTAGAATAAAGGACTGCGTCAAGGGTGGTATTGCCCAGAATGTCTTGTTTTCTAGTGCTCGTAATGACGAAGCCAGAACTGCCGAAAGGGATTCTGGTCCTGCCGCTACTTATTGGAGACATTGAACTATACTCTGGACCTGCCTGGCCTCGACCAAAATGGCGCCAGTATGGGAGCGACTTGCAACTCCTTATGACGTTCTAATTACTTAGCCTTGACGTTATGGGGATGTATGCGGTCTTTGTGCACATGGCGGGCGGGGAAGGGTACTGACTAGGAATACGGACAACTCTATTGATGTCGATTTTTCATTATTGATTATTGTATTAATAAAGCTTCGAAATAATGTTACCCATGATACTCGCCCATGGTGTGCGTATGAACGATTTTATTGTAACTGATCCTGTTATACTTTCAATTATAAAATCAACCTTCACTGATCCTGCAACCGTTTGTCACGTTTAGTTTTTTCAATTAAATGGCTCGCTTGTTACATACTCCTATACCCCTGGCTTTTGAAAGACACCATCTTGTAGAATAAAGGGCTGCGTCAAGGGTGGTATTGCCCAGAATATCTTGTTTTCTAGTGCTCGTAATGACGAA